>NC_081305.1:23896250-26358125 GCF_030435805.1 Mustela lutreola | reverse complement strand
TCACCTCTCCCCACCCCACCACACACACTTGCCCACTCCCCAGAGGCTCACCCAAGGGCTGCAGCTTCCTCCGGATCGAGCCCGGGCGGCTGGTAGTCCCAGAACCTGGGGCGGAGTGCGCTCGTGCTGAGGGCTGTGGGGTCTGGCAAGCCGGTTCCCACTGTGGGTGGCAGGGGTGAGCAGGTGGGTGGGGGCCATGCTGCCCTGGCTCCACACCTCCACCGGGTGCCCCCCCACCCTCAGTTCCCCCCAGCCTCCTGAAACTATGCTCCTCTGCAAAAATGGGCATGATAAGGAGAGCCCCAGAATGACCTGAGCCCATGTTTGTACGGAAGAGGGTGAGTTACTCCCACCCACCCCGCAGCCAGTGGAGGGCGTCCACAGCTCGTTCTGTGGCCCAGAAGAGTTAGACTGAAGAGCCTCCTGGCACGTGGGTGGCTCAGTTGGTTAAGTGTCTGCCTTCAGGTCAGGTCACAGTCTCAGGGTCCTGGGATCGAGCCCAGAGACAGGCTCCCTGCTCAGCAAGGAGTTGCTTCTCCCTCTCCTTTTCCTCCCTTTTCTAAGCTCGCTCTTGCTTTTGCTCTCTCAAATAAAATCTTTAAAATAAATAGAGGCTCCTGGGTTCAGGTGCTGGCTCCACATCCCCCCACTTCTGGCATCTTCCTCTTGGCCGTCCCCGATCCCAGACCCTCCTTCCTGCCCCTGACCTGGACTTGACAGCCCAAGAAGCGTCTGTGGCAGTCACCATACCTCCAGATGCTCCTGGCTGGACCAGGACCCAAGCTCTGCCCTGCGGGACCCAGGGCCCAACTCCACAGAGCGCACCCTCTCAGCAAACTTGAGGGAGTACAGTGTCTCGCTGGTGTTCTTCTCCACGGGGGACACCTAGGGGACACCAGAGCTCGTTCCCCACCCAGGCCAGTGGGCCTCCCCCTCAGAAATGGAAGGGGCAATGTGTGCACGGACTTCAGAGCTACTGAGGACAAAGGTCCCTGCCCTGCCCTGCCTGGGGCACCTGGGCCCCAGGGGAACGGAGTCCCCAGTTTTGCTGGCCAAGCCCCACACCCTGATGGCCCGCCCTCCCAGCCCACCTGAGAACCTTACCTGCACCACCATGAGCGTCTTGCTGTCCCCACTGAGCGAGTCCTGCAGCAGGTAGGTAAGCTTGGAGTTGCGGAAGGGCACGTGGCCCTGGCGAGAGCGCAGGGCGGCAATGACATCCCCCAGGGCTGACAGCGACTTGTTGATGTGCTGCGCCTCCCGCAGCCGGCTGCCCTCGGCCCCGGACTTGCCCACGCGCTCCGAGCCGGCCAGGTCCACCAGGTTCAGCTTCCCTGCAGACAGGGCCCCGGGCAGGTCAAGGCCGCCCCGCGCGGAGCAGGTGTCAGGGGTCCTGTGACGCGGCCCCCCCGCGGCCCTCACTCACCCGTGGTGCGGAGGCCAGTGCTGCAGTCCACCCCGCGCACCGTCACGATGAGCAGAGCGTGCGAGCGGGAGCTGTGCTCGTTCAGGTTGGTGAACTCCGTCGTGCGGTTTGTGTGGCCAAACTCAAACACCTGGCAGGGAGCAGGGCGGGCTCTGGAATCACCTCATCCCCGAGGACCCCTGGGAGGGGTGTCCCTAGCCCTGGGGATCAGCAGAGACTGCATCGAAACCCACATGTCCTGCTCCAGCTCGGCTCGGCCTGTGGGCAGGGGGCTCCCCAGCACTTCCCCGCCTCGCAGGCCTCCCCAAACATGCACCTTGTTGATGTCGTCCACGCTCTGCACCTGGAACTCCGTCAGCCCCGGCACGTACAGCTGCCCACTGCCGTCTGGGCACAGCCGGATCTCCAGTTTCTCCTGAGGCTCCTGCCCCAGCAGGTCTCTGCAGGGACAGCCTAGACGGTCACTCCCTCCTCCCACATCTGCCTCAGCTTGAACCGCACCCTGCTATCCACCCCCCACACCTGGAATGTTCTCCCACCGCATCGCACCATCAGGAAGCCTTCCTTAACTATTGGGCCAAGCCCCGCTCTCCTCTAGCTCCTTCCCTGCACGCAGTCCGCTGAGGGGCAGAGATTGAATGTTCCCCAAAAGTCTTGTGGTGCTACTCCCGCCCTGACAGTGAGCTGAGCTCTTGTGGGTAGGGCCCCCCAAATCCCTACTCTCATTTCTCCCCACCTCGTGTAGCCTACAGAGAGAACAGGTGGACTTGAGAGGGAAAGGAGCATCCAGGTCTGGTCTGGGTGCCCCAGGTAGACTCAGAGTGAGCGCTCCTCCCTGCCGCCTGCCCTGCTGGGACCACTGCACCCCTGGACTGAAGTAGGACATGGAGCCCCGACTCCAATCTTCATCCTGCATGACCCCACATGGCCCCGAGGACCAGGGAGCCACCCTGAAGGCCCACGCCCCGCGCAGGGCCTCCCACCTGAGGACCTCGTTGTAGATCTCGGCCGCGCTGACCGTAATGGTGTACTCCCAGTCGGAAGCCTTCTCCTGCACCTCTGAGAAGAGCAGCTGCAGGGCCCGCTGGTTGATGCCTGGGTTGTCAGGGGTCCCCTGGAGGTAGAAGCAAGGCCCCTGTGAGCCAGGCCTCTCCTGGCCACAAGGGGTGGGCCATGCAGATGCTTGTGTGGGTCTGTGGCCCCCTCCCCCTTGGGCGACCACTCACAGGCCAGCCGCCCAGCCCAAAGCTTCCACCTACCCATTGGTCTGCCCCCCAAACACCCTCCCCTAGCTGTAATCAACGTCACCCTCTTGGGCCTCAGTTTCCCCCCACCTTCCCATGGTACTGCCCTGCCAGGACTAGCCTGAGACTTAGAGCAGAGGACTGGGTGAAGCACTTCTGGTACACGAGGGCTGCTGAGTGCCAGTGCTCCTGGGTGGGTTGGGGGGGCCCTGGGAGGGGACACTGGGAACCTGTGATGTCCCTGCCACCGCCCAGAAGGGGGCTCATGTCAGGGAGGCCATGGGCTCTGTGGGTGGTGGAAGAGAGGCACAGGCAGAGCCACAAGTTCCTTGGGACTGGATGGGCTGGCCAGCCCTTCTAGAAGGAAATCTGGAGTCCTCACCTGAGCTCTTGCCTCCCCTTATGTCGCACCTGCCACCCCCTTCCACTTCTGTGGCTTGGCCTCCTTGTCAGGCCTCAGTCCCCCCAGCATGTTCCGGCCTTGTGGCCTCAGCCCTGCTGATCCCCGTGCCTGGAATGCTCTTCCCCACAGACCCCCGTGGGGGGCTCCAATGTCACCTCTGCAGGCAGATGGCTTCATCTTCCCTCCAAAGGCCTGAGCCCTCCCTCACTTGCTGATTCCTCATCCTGGGCTTTAGGTTTCCTCTCCAGGCCCTGACAGGACACAGCCTGATTTGCTGTGGGCACTGCTGTCTCCCCAACTGGCGGGCTGGCTCCGGGGAGCAGATACTCTGTGGTCACAGCTATGCCCAGCCCCCAGAGTGTGCCCAATGTACATGGGCCTTGGGATGTGTTGCTGGAGGACAGATGCTCCTGGGGGGTCACCCCAACTCTGAGCACCCAAAACAGAGTTAGGAGTCCATGCAGACCCCCTTCCCCCACCCACCACCTTGCTTGGCCTGCACCCCACTACCCAGTCTCATCAGTCCCAGAACTAGGGCAAAAGCAGGGACCAGATTGGGAAGAAAGCCCACATGGCAGCCTCCCTGAAAGGAGCCTGTCCAGACACTGGGACACCTGTCTTCACTCCTTCCCAGAGAACCCCACAGCGCCCCCTCGAGAGCCGGGGAAATGCTAATAAACCAAAGACATCCCCAGGAACCACCTTCCACTTTTACCTAGAGTTGAGATCTTTCCTGCTCTCAATGCTTCCCTCTCCTGCCACTCAGCCTGGGGGGGTTGGCCGTGGGGAGCTGAGGTCCCACCCCAGCCGAGCGAGCAGAGACTGCCCTCATTCATCCTAACAGTCCCAGGCCCAGCGCTGCATGGCTGCCCTCTCAGTGCATGGCGCCGAAATGAAAGCCCAACTCCAGAGACACACAGGTGGTCTGGCCTCGAGTCTAACGTCAGATGGAGAGCTCCCTGATGCCAGATTGCTGACAGAGCGCCAGTCCCATCCCATACCCACCAGGACCGTCTCGGGTCCTCCTGGGCAAGATGCCCTCTCTCCAGGCCTTGGGGCCTAACACAGACAACTAGCAGCTCTGCTCTTGGGCCACCGGAAACCTGAAGGCACAAGGGCAGCAAGGGTTGGTCCTCACTGGCCAAACCCCTGCCCCCTGCAGCGGGTACCCACCTCCATCGTGTATGTCTTGCCGGCACCCGTCTGGCCATAGGCGAAGATGCAGACATTGAAGCCATCGATGCAGGAGGTGATCAGGGCTTGCACCTCCTGGAACACCTGGGGAGGGGATGTGGGATGAGATGGCGAGCCCCACCCTCCAAGAGCCCCCCAGCAGCTCCCCAGATGGCCCTCTCCCTCAGCAGTAATACAGCACATCTTGTGACCTGCAAGCGGCTCACTGTGGAAGAATTTATGACTAAACAGGCCCCTTACAACAGACCTCAGTGGGAAATCGGGTTGTCAAGACTGAAGGGAAGACAGGGCAGTGCCTCCTGCCAGCCTGCGCCTGAGGAAGGGCTGCCGGGCCTCCAGCTTCTCCCACACTAAAGGAGAGCTCAGCAAAATGAAGGCGGAGGCCGGCATGTGCCTGGAGCCTGATGCAGCCTGTCTGTCTGCCCGCAGAGGACGGGGCAAAGGTGATGCCAAGCACAGGGACAGGAGGGTACAAGCAGGACAGGTCTGGCCGGTCAGCCCTGGCAGAGAGGAGAGAAGAACGCTGCTGAGACCACGTGGCTCTTAGGGGCTGAGGGCTCCACGGGGCAGCTGCGGAGTCCTAGAAATACCTATGGGACGGATCCCGGTGCTCCGGGCTGTAAAAGCAACAACTGCCAGGGTCAGGTGGGTGGCCGGGGCTGTGAGTGTAGGAGGGGCTAAGTAGGTGGGCATGAGCACGTGGATGGCAGGGGATCCGGGGTGGGCGGGGCCCTATGGGTGGGCATGGGCACTGGGTGGGAGGGGCCTCTGAGTGGGCGGGGCTGTAAGGGTGGGATGAACCCCGGAGGTGCCATAGGCTGTCCTTGAATCTCCTTTCAGCAGAGGCTTCTCAGCCTTATCTTCCCACTGTCTTCTCACCTCCAGTGGAAGAAGCGAGGCATCCCAGCACCCCAGGCTTCTCCATCCTGTCTCTCCCACTCTTAGATTTCTTTCTGTCCATGCCCCCTTCATCTCTCTCTGTGTGCTCCCCCCACCCTGCAACCCCGCACTGCTCTCTGTCCGCTTCCCCACAGGGCCACACTCACGTCCTGCTGTGATGCCCGCGGGGAGAAGACCTTGTCCAGCTCGAAGGATACAGGCTTTCCTTTGTGCAGCAGGTGGATGATGGAGTCGTCGTCAGCATCGAAGGTCACAGCATTGGTCGCATCAGGTCCTTCCCCATCCTCTTTGGTGACTGGCCGGACACGAGCAATCACCCGGATGTTCCCTGAATTGTGTGGGGGAGGAGAGAAAGGTACATAGAGTCAAGACCAGACTGCCTCCTCACTGGGATCCTTTGGTGTCCTAGCCTTCTGAGCAAGGCCACCCGCAATGCTCTACTGTCAGTCACTCACACCACCATGAATTCATGCATCAGTACACTTTCTTCCTGGACAAACAGGCTGAGAGTGGGAGCCTCACGCTGGGGACAGGGAGGAAAGGTCAGTTGTGGGGCTCAGGCACTGTACCCAGTCCAGGTGGGATACCAAATGGACACTATCTCTGGACTTCAGTTTTCTCTATTCCATGACGGGTATGGGTGCCAGTAAGCCAAGGGACTTGTTCTGTCATTCTAAAAGGACTTTGTGGATGCCCGAACAGGGCTTGGGAACCAGATGGGCAAAAAGAACCAGACAGCAGGTGGACAAGCAGCACACAGAATGAGGACAGGCAACAAGGCAGCTCTGGGGGGTCCTGGGGGCACAGACTGTGCCATCCTCTTGCTCAAGCCCTTCTGCCAGATCTCAGTGCTCCCGGAAAGAACAACAAACTCCCCATGACAGCCCCGGAAAGAACAACAAACTCCCCACCTTCCCCTTCACCTGTACACTCCAACCCATTATCCAGGCCTCAGCCACGGCTTTGCCTCCTCCAGGAAGCCCAGCAATACCCCCGACTGTCAGACACAGAGGGGCTCTTAGAGCCCCTCCCCCGCCCCAGTAACAGAGGGCAGTGTTGGGGTCCTCTGGGTGCTTACAGATCACCGTCTGCTCCCCCAGCCGCCGTGAGCCCTGTGAGGGCAGCAACAGCATCTGTGGGCCCATAGCCACGTCTCAGTGTCTGGAACAGCACCCCCCCCACCCCTGGCCCTTTGTGCTGTGAACAAGCATTCTCAGGCTCCTCCGGGCCCAGGGTCAGAACAAGCGGCCTTCCAGACACCCACCACCCAGGGCTTCTGCACCCCTCCCCCCCGCTGTTCTCTCCTCCCTGCCTCCGGGCCTGGGGGCACCTGCCACAGGCACTGGGGGGAGGGCTTCAGAGCTGGACGCTGGATGGATCCAAGTCTAGATCCAGGGTGGGCCACTCAGTAGCCATGCGGGTCTGAGCCAGTTCCCTGACCTCTCTGGGCCCGGGTTCCCGGGAGGTACAGGAGCCCCCAGTGACCGGGAACAGGCTCCAGGGAGTGGGGCTGGGCGGGGGGGCGGGGGCAGGCCAGCATCAGCTCCAAGCCAGGCAGGACCCCTGTGCAGGGCGCCCCCAGCCTTCTCCCCTGCCCCCCGCCCCACTCCCACCCCAGCAGTTACCTTTCAGCCGCACCAGCTCGTTGTGGCATTTCTTCCGCAGCTGCAGCTCCCGCCGGTACTTGCGCAGGAGCTCCTGGTTGTTGCTGTTGACCTCCTCGATGGCCTGGCCGATCTGGAGAGGGGGCATACACAGCGCTCTAGGGGGCTGGATCCACCAACCGGGCCTGTCCCCTGGCCTGTCTCCCCTCCTGCCCCAAGCTGAGTGCTTGAGGTGCGCTGTCACCTGTCAACTCCTTCCAACAGCCTCTGCTCAGAGGTGTAGCTGCCCCCACTGTTTTAGAGAGGAACAAAGTGAGCCTCAAAGAGACTAAGCCGAGGGCTCAAGGTCGCCCTGCTAACAAAGCAAACAGCCAGGACTCCGCCCTCACTCCCCACCACCAGCACCTGGCTGTAATAATACGACCCAACTGGAGCCAGATTCCAGCTCTACCCCTGAGCAGCTGGGGGACCCAAGAAAACCAGCTGGGTCATCACGTCTCATTTTTCTCATCTGTAAAATGGAAATAACACCATCTAATCTGTGGATCTGTAGCACCTGGGCAGTAACAATCTCCAAGTCACATTTCATAGGGGAAAGAAGCAAAATGCAGACCACGCATGCAATGTTCCCCTCTGTTGGGTAGAAGGGGAGTGTGTCCTCAGGGTTTCGGGGCTCAGATCCTGACGGGCATCTGCCTTGGGGGAGTGCAGGCCAGGGCAGCAGAGAGGGGCCCTTCCTCTTCAGCTGATGACCTTCTGCACAGTTTGAACTTTCTACCATGTCCATATGTTATTGACATAATTTTCCTACAGAAAAAGAACTATTTTCTATTCCCAAAATACATCAGTCTCTCTACCCTGCGGGGCCATGGTACAGATTCAAGGAGCTGACAGCTATGAAAGGCTTGGCACGTAGGAGGCACTCAAAGACGTTGGCTAGTCTCATGCTGTATGAGAACAGCTTAAGAAAATTAAAACAAACCGACATAAGAATATACGTAGCATGTTTGAGATACAAGGATATATGCTACATGCTTGGTCTAAAGAGTCCTAAGAAGCACGGGCACCTGGGTGGCTCAGTTGGCTAAGAGTCTGACTCTTGATTTCGGCTCAGGTCATGATCTCAGGGTTGTGAGATCGAGCCCCATGTTGGGCTTTGCTCTGGGCATGGAGCCTGCTTAAGATTCTCCCTCTCCCCCTCTTCTCCCCCACTCTAAAATATAAAAAATAAATAAAGAATCATAAGACAAATACCAAAATGTGTGCTCCTGACCAGTCTGTTTGTCAGTCCCCGTGAGTGGGGGAGGGGAGCTGTTGCCTGGGGGCGCTTTGCTGCATTTTGGAATGGAGGACTGGGCTTGGGGCCTCTCTGAGCCTCCTCCCCACCCCTCAGGCACACACTGCACTCACCTCAGCCTTCACGTTCTTGAGGGCCTCCTGCAGGAGCAGGGGGAAGCCCCGCACCTGCCGCTTGAGCCCATTGTAGTCGCTGGTGAGGGTCCTCAGTGCTGGCTGCAGCGTCAGCAGGTTGGTCCGGACACCTTGGGGGACATGAGAGGTGCAAGGTGGACAGGCTGAGGGGCTGCGGGAAGGGGGGCGGGGCAGGGCCCGGCCGGCTGGCTCACCTGCCAGGTTCTCGTGCACAGCCTTCATCTCCACCTGGGCTCTGGCGAAGGCCTCCTCGATGGCCCGGTTCTTGTCTTCCTCCAAGGACTGCATCTCCTCCAGCATCTGCCCGTGTGCCCGCTCCAGCTCTGACTCATACATGGCGATCTGACAGCCCAGGCCAGAAGCTCAGTGTGGGGCTTGGGAGGGAGAGGGATGGGTGCCCAAAAGAAGCCCCACGCCTTACCCCACATGCACGTGGACGTACAGTGCCCCCCACACGTCCGCACAAACACACACACAGGAGAGGGGCAGATGGCCATCTCGCTCTCCAAAAGATTCCATGCAGCTCTTTCCTTCATTAGCCCTAACACCTGCCTGGGTCCTGGCACCTAACAGGTGCACAAGCCACAGGCCCCAGGAGAGCGGGGGGAGCATATGTTATAATGGTGACCAGGCCTCCCTTTCCCAGAATGTGTGTGTGGTGAGGTGGGGTGGGGGGCGGCTTTGTGAGGACACTCTTGGGATTATGTCCCTGAGCGACCCCTCGAGGTGGGTTCCATGAGGGCATCATTCTACATCAGGAAACTGAGACACAGACAAAACTTGGCCTTGGTCACACAGGCAGCCAACAGAGGAGGAACCAGAACCCAGGTCTGTGGGCCTCCTGAGGGCTGACCCACTGCACTATACTGATGGCCCACCCCTGGCTTTCCAGCTGGGTGGGCCCCCGCTCTCCTCCAGCCCCAAGCACCCTCCAGCAGCCTGTGCACCTGCGCCCGGAGCTGCGCGGTCAGCTGGTGTGAGCTCTGCAGCTGCTGCTCCATCTCCTTCAGCACCTGCCTCTGCATGGCCACCTGCTCCTGAAGGTGCTGGTTCCGGGCCTGGGACTCGCTGAGGGCCTGCTTGGTCTTGGATGACTCCACCTCTACGGTCCTGATGACGTACTGAGAGGGAAGGAAGGGACAGGCAGGTGGAAGTGTGAGGGTCCCTTGGCCTCCCTTGGTGGTGGTGGGGGGGGTGGGCTGAGATGCAGCTGACTTTGAGAGGGGACCCTCAGGGACATCCTACGCAGAGCAGCCAGGAAAAAAACTAGAGGAGCTTCAAGGTCCTGGCTTTCCAGGATGCTGCAGGGCCTCCGGGAATCCTCTCACTTCGGGAAGCCCACCAAGAGCCTTGCTGTGGCCCCAGACTGGGTACGGAGCAGACAAGGGCAGAATCTTACGATGCCCATACCCATGCCTAGCAGGTGCGGGCACGTCAAGCCTTAGGGGCCAGATGCCTACTACATGCCCCGGACAGCAAGAAGGGGGAGGAGAGGGAGCAAGACAGAGCACAGATCTGGACTGATTCCTCCAATCACTCACCCCTACTCATTCACCAAGACAAGGTGCAGCCCTGCCCTGGGCACCAGGGGCCAAGAGAGCAAGGGCCCCACATGTGGCCCCAGCCAGAGACTCACCTTGATGGGCGGCGACTGGGCCCGCAGGCTGGCGATGGTTTCGTGGCTGTCTCGCAGGCGCCGGCTCAGCCGCTCCTCCTCCTGCGCCTTCTCGGCCAGGCAGTCCTTGAGCCGCAGCTCCACCTCGGCCAGCCGGTCGGTCTTCTGCTGCACCTCCAGGTTCAGCTCGGACAGCATGCCCTTGTTCTCGGCCACCTCCAGCTGGAGTTGCGACAGCTTGTCCCGGAGCTGGGCACTCTCCTGCAGGCAGGCGGTCGGGAGCGGAGGCCGGGACGAGTGTGCAGCAGACAGAGGGAAGGGCAGACAAGCAGGCAGGGGTCACGGTGAGGAACCAGGTTCGCCGCTGGGGACCCAGCCCTGCAGGAGCAGCTGGGGCCAGGCCAGCCTGCTCACCTGGCTGTGCTCGCAGCCCGTGCAGGGGGCCGCCGGCTTGGCCCGCAGCTCCTGCAGCTCGGCCTCGAAGCGCCGCATCTCCTGCCTCAGCCGCTCATTCTCCGCCACCAGCAGGTCGCGGTGCTTCTCCAAGTCTGTGCCCCCCTGCAGAGAGCCAGAGCACAGGGGCCGCATGGGGCCTGGGAGGACCCGGGCAGCAGAGAGCGGGGAGATGGGGCGGGGGGCAAGGGCAGGGGAGAGAACAGGAGAGGAAGAAAAAGAAAGGCGGGCAAGGGAGGGAAGAGAGCAGGAGCTCAAGAGGGACATAAGGCGAAGACAGAGGAGAGAAGGGGAGCCCGAGGGACGTCCTTCACCCGCCCCTCTCATTCTATTTTCCTGAGTGTGAAAGTAACAAGAGAGTCGTATTTATACACAGACTTCACACTCCTCTTTTACATCAGCAGACGAGAAGTAACCTCCCTCCCTTTGGCAGTCACACGGCCTCGAGGGCCTAGTGAGTGGTGACAAGTATTCGGGGCTGACTGGCAGTCTGCTGGCCCCCACCCGGCCTGGACAGGAGGGCTTTGCAGAGATGGGGTCCCGCACCCCATCCGGAAGGGTCAGACTGCACAAAGCCGGGTCAGCCCCCCACAGCCCCCACCTCGGGATGGTGGTGTCGAGCCTCACCAGCTCTGATCGGAGGCGGCTCACTTCCTGGGCCTGGCTGATGAGCTTCTCCTTCAGGTTTTCCACCTACGGGCACAAAGCCACGGTCATGGTGAGCCTCGTTCCTCACCTCCAGCCACACCCAGGCCTGATCTCTCAGCCCCCACCCCCCATCAGCCCTCCCTGTGTTCAAGCATCAGGGTACGCCTGGGACTCCAGGTGAGAGACACCTGCCCTGTCCCAACAGCCTTCAGTACCCTCACCCGACGCAAGACCCAGGGAGCCCAGGCTCTCAGGAAAGTCTGGGGAGCAAGCAGAGCAGAGGTGACCCCTGCGCCACTCGGAGCCCACGCCAGACTCAGGCTGACCCTCAGGACCCCTGCCTTGCACTGGCCCTTGCTGTGGCCTCTGTCTACTTAGGTATTTGTAACTTTATATTCTTTTTTTCTTAAAAGGGCTCCCAAATTGTATAAACTCCAGACACTATAAAACCTAGATTGGTCTTTGCCCAGAACCTAGATTCTTCCATTCAGGGGGTTCCTAGCAAGTCAGCCTGTGGAGACAGGTCTACCAGGGACCAGGGCACATCTCAGACCTCTGTCCCCGCCAGCTCCCAGTCTGCCTTGCTGGAGAGCTGGGGCCAGCAGAGAAGGGGGTGCACCCCCTGTCACCCTCTGCTGACTGCCCTCCCTGCAGGCCCCAGACCCTGACTCCGCATCAGCCCCACTCCAGGAACCTCTCAGTAAGTAACCCAAAAACACAGCTGAAGACTTTGGCACCAGTGTTCCTCAGGGCATGTCTGGACATCTTCTTCCAGAACATTCTGTGATGACTGTATCTGACCGCACCTCACCTTGAAAAGGCCCAGGGAGTCAGACTCATTCTGTGGGGGGCTAGGAGGTGGGTTTTACCCCAGCGGGCCACGAAGCTCTGGGTTCTTATTACTAAGCAACAGCTGAGGAAGTCCACTGCCTGCAGGTGCCGGGCCAGCCAGGTACGGCAGGTAAGGGTTTATCACAGCTCCCCATTTTACACGGCTGAGATGTCATCCATCCGTGGTCTGTGGCAGCACAGGGGGCACACAGGTAGCTGCTCAGTCTCCCGGAGTGGGAGAGGACGGCCTCTGCTCCCCCAAGCAAAGCTGGTGAAGGAGGAAATATAGACGACAGCCCAAGCCTGCGCTGCTTCTCTGCCCCCTTCCTCTGAGAGCTTGCATGAGACACCACTGGCAGAGCTTGCATGAGCGAGGGACCACTGGCAGAAGGCCCCCTGTTACTCCTTAGCCACGAAGCCAGGGTAACCTCAATACCCAGCGTCAGGGGGATGGTCAGGTAGGTCACGGCGGGTGCTCACACGGGCCGTTGTGGTTACGGTTGTTTGTTGGAAGTTTTGACCTGGAGGAAGACCCCTCAACAGACTAGGTCAAAAGTCCAGAAACAAAACTGTGAATGCAACAGCTAAAAGTGACAGTCTCTGGACTGTAGAATTACACCCAATAAATTCTTTGTGCTTTTAGGCAATTTTTAAGTCTCAAGTAAGAGGAATTCCTCTCACACTCCCCCATCCTGAAATAGATGGATCTATTTCCCTTTGAAAGATTGGGGTGCACCTGTCCCCCATCCTTCCCTGGGAAATCGCCGCAGGAAGACCCACTTGCACTGAGCAGGTGCCCCAGACAGGCCGCTTCCTCAGCACCGAGCAGGCATGCTCTGACCTCGCTCGTCCCTAATGCTACTGGCACTCAGACGCGGATGAGGCAAAAGTGTGGTTCTCCAGGGTTTGCCTGGGGGGCCAGGAGGCCCGCCTGCTGCGCCTGCCTGCAGCCCAGGCTCCTGCTCTCTTCTTGCATCATAATCAGAACTCTGGGTGCTCCAGGGCTCTGCCTGGAATCCCTAAGGTGTGCCCCAAAAGGAACTGTCTACAGAAGGCTGGGGTTGTGGGTGGGGGGTTGAGGAAGAGGCTGTCAAACACTCTTTTCGTCAGAGGTGTCAGTCATCTCCTGGATCCTGGCTCATCTCCAACAACGGGGTGCGGTGGGGTGGGGTTGGGGGCACAGGCCACCAACACTGTGGGTTGTCCGTCAGGCCCAAGCCACTCTGTGGTGTGTGGCTCATGAGCGGGACGGCTGCCCTCCACCCAGAAGGCTCTGCTTCAGGAGTGGTGAGGGCAGAGTAGGGTGCTGGGGGTGAACCAGACCAGCGAGCAAGGCCTTCCAGGGAAGAGAGCTCCTGTGGGCATCCCTTCACACACGTGCCCCAGCTGAGTCCGACGTGGTGCCTGCATCTGGAGGAAAAGAGGGGAGGGACCCTCTCTGTTGGCCCTCAGAGGTCCCGCCCCCAGCAGGTGACTGGCACACACTAGATACTCAGTAAACCCCTGAATAACAGAAGCGCAGCACGCACACTCCTGAGTGCAGAGAGCCAGGCCAAAGGAGAAGCAGGCTCCTGGCAGGCTGCCCACGACAACCCCAGGGCGGAGGAAGGGACCAGGACCAGGTCTGTGAAATACCCCTGCCCAGGCTCAGGCTCCCCGGCAGCCAGAGAAACTGGATCATGGGCCTGGTGCGGAGGGCCTCAGTGGGAGCAGGGTGCTGGGGCCTGTCTGCCACAAACCCACATTTCTGCGTCTCAGCAGAAGCAGGCTCGGAGGAGGGTGGGGCTGCCCTCGCCAAGGGCTGTGTTCGAGACTGTCTGCTCCCACCGGCGGAGACAACCTGCTGATTACCTCCCCACCTCCCACCAAGGCCGCCTCACAGTCACCACAGCTGTCTTCTAAGGAAAAGAGGGCTCTCTCAGGGGCAAGATCAAGGCATTGCTGAGCTGAAAGGGCAAGAGGTCCTGGGATCCAGAACACCTCAGTGAAACAGAGGCCAGAGGGGCATCCCCGGGAAGCACCGCATCCTGTCCCCACATATATCCCCTCGCAGGACACCCGACTCCCGGCCACATGCCTGCTCACTGTGCTTGTCTGGCCCCATCCAGCCTGCCCTGCCCACCGCCAAGTGTTCACATCCAAGTCCTTCTGCCAGTGAGGGGCAGCTGAGCTCCTGGGTTCTCAGGGCAGACGGCCCAGCTTTCTAAAATAGACATCACCCTACCCCCTGAGTAACCTTGGAAAAGTCTCAACTCTGCCTCATGGGGCTAATGAGGCCACCCCTGGGAGGATGTCTGGAGGATTAAGTGACATTAAATGAGATAATACATGTAAAGCACTTAATGAGTTCTATTGTTCTATTGTTAGAACGAAGGCCCCTGAAGGCAGAGATATTGGTGTCCTGTGTGGGTGCCACACTGCCTGTGCCTAGGACAGCCCCTGGTACACAGCAGGAGAAAGAATGCTGAGTGCATGAGAGGCAGAGCAGAGTCTCCGAGTGAGGCTGTCAGGCAGGGCGTGGGGCAGGAGGGGTGCTGGAGATGAGGGCAGCCAGCGCTGGGCACCAGAGGAAGGACGCTGGCTTCTGCCAAAGGCAGGATCTGCTACGAGGCCCCAGGCAGTGGGTGCCACACGGGAATGGCAACCCAGAGAAGCCACGTCTTCCAGTATTTTCTGACAAAATAGGAAGTCCAGATTTTTGTGGGAATTTAGCCAAGGCTTAAAGATTGACAACTAATCTGATTACAAAAAAGCAGGCCAATTAGAACTAATAAGCGAACTCAGCAGAGTCACGGAATACAAAATCAACATGTAAAAATCAGTGGTTCCTCAGGGTGCCTGGGTGGCTCAGTCAGTTAAGGGGCCAACTCTTGGTTTCAGTTCAGTCCTGATCTCAGGGTGGGGAGATCGAGCCCTGCTTGTCCCTCTCTGTCCTCTGCTTCTCTCCCCATGCTCTCCCCCTCTCTCAAATAAATAAAATCTTTAAAAAAAAAATCAGTTGTGCTGCTACACACAAACAATGAATAATCTAAAAAGGAAATTAAGGAAACAATTCCATTTACAATAGCATCAAGGAGAATAAAATAGGAATAAACTTAATCAAGGAGGCAAGAGATCTGTACATTTAAAACTGTAAAACGTTGTTGGAATCGATTAAAGACGACACTGATAAATGGAAAGACAGCTTGAGATGCCTGGGTGGCTCAGTCAAGTGTCTGCCTTGGGCTCAGGTCAGGATCTCAGGCTCCTGGGATCCAGCCCCATGTCGGGCTCCGCTCAGCGGGGAGTCTGCTTCTTCCTCTCCCTCTGTCCCTCCCCGTGCTTGTACTCATTTGCTCTCTCAAACAAATAAAAACCTTAAAAAAAAAAAAAAAAATCCATGTTCACAGACGGTCATATTGTTAGAATGTCAGTTTTACCCAAAGTGACACAACGCAGTCCCCATCAAAATTTCAATGACATTTTTTGCAGAAATAGAAAAATACATCCTAAAATTCACATGAAATCTCAAAGGACACCCCCCCACCCAGAGCCAAAACATACTTTGCAAAAGAAGAGAAAGTTGGAGGTCTCACACTTCCTGATTTCAGAAGTTACTCACGAAGCTACAGCAATGAAAATAATGATGTATTGGCACAAAGACAGACATAGAGACCAATGGAATAGAACAGACAACCCAGAAATAAGCCTTCACGTATGCGGTCAACTGCTTTTTGACAAGGGCATCGGGGCCATTCAATGGGGAAAAGACAGTCTTTTCAACAAATGGTGCCGGGAAACTGGACATTCATGTGCAAAAGAATAAAGCTGGACCCTTGCTTTACACTACAGACAAAATTAATTCGAAACAGATCAAAGACCTCAATGTAAAAGCTAAAATTATACAACCCTTAGAAGAAAACATAGAGGAAGACCTTCACAGTGCTGGATGTGGCAGTGCTCTCTTGGATGGGACACCAACAGCAAGACAACCCACAAGAAAACAGATAAGCAGGACTTCATCGAAATGAAAACCTTTTGTGCCCTCGAAAGACACCATCAACAGAGCAGAAAGGCGACCCATGGAATGGAAGAAACTGTCTGCAAATCATATACTGATGAAGGGTTAATATTCAGAATACGACAGAACTACGACACAACCGCAAAAAAAAGAAACAAAACAAAACAAAAAATCCCACCAAAACAATTCAGGATGGGCAAAGGACTCGAATGGCCACGTCTCTAAGGAAGACAGATACATGCTCAACGAGCACGCGACAAGAAGCTCACACACGAGTCATGAGGGGGATGCTAATCAAAGCCAGGATAAGATTCTACTTCACACCCATTATGATGGCTAGTATTTAAAAAAACAAACAAACAAGCTCTCAGAAAGTAACAAATATTGCTGGGAATATGGAGAAACCAGGACCTTTCGTGTGTTGCTGGCGGTAATGTGAAATGGTGACCCTGCTGTGGAAAGCAGGATGGTAGATTACTCAGTTTTAACTAGAACGACCATGTGAGCCAGCAATTCCACTTTGGGGCATTTACCCAAAAGGAATTAAAATATCTCGGACACCCTTATGGTTGTAGCAGCCCTATTCAAAATAATGAAAATGGGCAAGCAACCCTAGCGTCCAATGATGAATGAATGGATAAGCAAAGCATGGTGCATCCATACAAGGGAATATTATTCTGCCTCGAAAAAGAAGGAAATCCTGGGGCGCCCGGGTGGCTCAGTCAGTAAAGCCTCTGCCTTTGGCTCAGGCCATGATCCCAGGGTCCTGGGATGGACCCCTGTGTTGGGCTCTCTGCTCAGCGGGGAGTCTGCTTCCTCCTCTCCCTCTGCACCTCCCCTCCGCCTTGCACTCACACATACCCTCTCTCAAACAAATAAATAAAATCTTTAAAAAAAAAAAAAAAAAAAAAAGGAAATCCTGCCGCTTGCAGCAGCATGGATGAACTTGGAAAGCATCATGGTAAGTGAAATAAGCCAGTTGCAAGAGACAAATACTGTGATTCCACTTACATGAAGCACCAGGAATAGGTACATTCATCGAGGCAGAGAGTAGAATGCTGAGGAACAGGGGCTGGGGGAGAGGGGTGTGGGAGTAGGTAGTATTTAAAGGGAACAGTTTCAGGTCTGCAAGGGGATAAGAGTTCTGGGCATGGATGGTGGTGCGGGCTGCAGAGCAGTGTGAATGTATTCATACCCTGAATTATACACCTCAAAACGGCTGACACGGTAAATGTTATGTTAGGTGTATTTATCACAATGTTTTTAATGGTTAAAAAAAAAAAAACAGGGAAACAAGACGTACTTGGTGGCTGATCTAGGCCGCCAGTCTGCAGCCTCTAAGCACAGTTTTTTAAGATTCTACCTTGAGGTTCAGGGGCAAAGAGAGGGGAGTGCAGTGTGGGCACGTGGACCGCTGGCAGCAGCCTTGGGAGCGCAGAGGCCACTGCTCCAGGGACATCCACAAAGGAGAGGGAGCTTGAGGTTGCCAGGATGTGGCCTGGGGCTGTTGTTGCCAATGCTGGGGACAGTCATCCAGACCTGGGGACAGTTATCCAGACCGGCCGCAGCCACAGGTTGGTTGCCAAGCCAAGACCGGTGGCCTCTGTGGCCTAGGTCAGCCAGAGGCCCGAAGACCAAGGACCTTTGGTCTGACTGCTCCCCACAAGGAGACAGTGGGCTCCCGGGAAATTCAAATGTCACCATGACATTGATCATAGTGATGCCACCAAAGACTCCCGCAGCCACACAAGCCCAGGTCCCAGCAGGATAATGGCAGCCCCCTTTACTAAGTCATTTTGGTCTGTAGGGCACAGGGGCTCCCTAAGATCACCCCTTTGAACCCCCAATTCTGTGAGGGAGATACCATTGTTATCCCCACTGTCCAGGAAGAAAACGGAGGTTCCAAGAGATGAAGCTAAGCCTTAGTTAAGCAACTCGTTCAAGGTCACCTGACCACTAAGCAGTGGATGTCGGATTGAAACTCGGGTCTGTGGGGACCGCCAGGGGGCCCTCAAACTCAACTGCCGGGGCTACACTGCCTTTCAGGAAGAGCATTGTGGGAAGGCAGCCACATTCAGAAGGCAAGTAAGGTAAGGCTGGGAACAAGGCACCGTGAGCGTGAGGCAGAGCGTCCCCCATTTCTTTTCTTGGATGAGCAACACTGAGAAGGGCAGGAAGGTCGATCTGCGTGAAACCCCAGTGAGGCCGACAGGACAGCAGAGCAGCAGAAGTGATACCTCACAAGGCACAGCGCTTTTCCGTCCGCTTTTCCGTCCGTCTCATGACTGATCTGTCCGGGAACCATGGGGCGACATGGATGAGCCCCGGTTCAGAGCGCCCAGCTAGCGCTCAGCCCCGCCAGGACTAGAACTTTGTTTGTGTGATTTCAAATCCAAGCTCTTCCCAGTAAAGAACGGTAGTGGTCACAGCAGCATCAGCTCTATTGGCTCATCTCATCAGATGCTGTGAGTCCATTTTACAGATGGAGGAACTGAGGTGCAGAGTGGTAATTAACTAGCCCAAGCTCACACAGCTAATTGAATATCAGTGCCCAGAGCCAGGATTCGAACCCAGCTCCTGGCCCAAGTGGTAGGACGGAGTGCCACAGAGTTGGACCCTCTGAAGAGGAGCCCAGAGACCTAGAGCTTCAGGGACATCCCCTGAAGTTTTCAGTGAGGAACTCTCAGTGAGGAAGTTTAAGGATCAGACTCGAGAAAAGAGGAGGAACCATTTGGAATTCTCCCAATCATCCAGGGAAGCGAGGGGTGGGAGAGGACAGGGGCTGGGAAGGTCTGGAAAGCGAGGGCACGAAGACACCGGGAAGGCTGAGATGCTTCACCTTCAACTTTCCCTGTAAAAAGATTTTGCTAAATGGGGTGCCTGGGTGGCTCAGTCTGTTAAGCGTCTGCCTACAGCTCAGGTCATGATCTCAGGGTCTGGAGATCAAGCCCTGTCCTCCATTGGGCTCCCCTCCCAGAGGGGAGTCATCATCTTCCTCCCAAGACCTGACTTGTGCTTGCTCTCCCTCTCAAATAAATAAATTAAAATCTTTACAAAAAATAAAGAAGTAAAAGAAGAAAAAAACATTTAATTTGTTGAAAGTTATGAAAGGGGGCGCCTGGGTGGCTCAGTGGGTTAAGCCTCTGCCCTCGACTCAGGTTATGATCTTAGGATCCTGGGATCGAGTCCCGCATCAGGCTCTCTGCTCAGCAGGGAGTCGGCTTTTCCCCCTTCTCTCTCTCTCTCTCTGCCTGCTTGTGATCTCTGTCAAATAAATAAATAAAATCTTTAAAACAAAATAAAATAAAATAAAGTTTCGAAAGGCCATGTACTGTTATGATTTCATTTCTATGAAGTGTTCAGGAAAGGCAAATCCATACAAACAGAAAGCAGGTCCCTGGTTGCCAAGGGTTGTGTGGCAGGGAAAAGGAGAGTGATGAAATAGGTCTTTTTAGGGAGATGAAGATGTTCTGAAATTAGATGGTGGTGATGGTCAAATCACTGTCTTAATATACTTAAGATCTTTAAATTGTACACTATAGAGGGGTGAACTTTATGGTATGTGAATTATATTTCAGTAAAGCCTTTTAAAGAAAAACTTTTTTAAAAATAAAGTGCCAGGACAGGGAAAGAAGAGCTGCTGCTAAGTTCCTGCCACAGGCCAGGCATATCCTGCAGGGTGTGAGCCCTAGACCAGCTCCCAGGCCCACAGGGCTAACCAAACCGTGGTTCTGCCCCTGTACTCATCTTGCTCCTCCTGCCACAGTCCCTTCGCACAGAACCCTCTCAGCTCAGAACCCACTTCCTCTGCTTTGTGCCAGACCTTAGTTCCAGCCCTACTTTCTCAAGGAAGCTGTACCTGACCTCCCTGACAGGTCCTGATGTCCCAGACAAAGGCCTCTGGTACAAGCCCTTATGCCCTGTGTATGCCCACCTGCAGAGCCTTTATTACTCTTCTAACTTAACATGCGAGCATGTAACAAATATCTGTCTTCCCCAAGATGCTAGACTGCAGCCTCTGTAGGCCAGGGAGCACCTGCCCATCTGGATGTCCCCAGTGGTTAGCCTGGTGCCCAGCACATACCAGGCACTCCACAAACATCTGAGGGCAGGAGGCAGAAGGGTGATACGGGAGGCAAAGAGACACAAAGCTAGTGTGTGACCCTGCCTAGAGGAGCCCCCGAAAATGAGGCAGACAGGCCCAGAGGCAGCAAACAATGGTGTCAGTGTCGCAGAGGGAGACGCGAGCACTAGGGACGCCCCAAGGAGGCCCGCCTAACTCCCCAAGGGGCAGGTGGTCAGAACAGACAGCTTTTGAGAAGAGGAGACACTGGTGCCCTGGGGGAAAATGCTGCATTGATAAAGTGCCTAAAGGTAATCTGCTACTCCCTAGAATCAAGAACAAGTCATAATACTCAGTGATGTGCCCCCAAGCAGAACATCCACAGGCTGGGTCACCAGAGAGGAAGAACTTGGCTCTACCTGAGGTCAGGCCTCTCAACAGAGAGCCCTGGGCCCTGAGCTCAGGGCACAGATCCGAGGCAGAGATGACATAGAGACAGGGTGGGGGACTTTGGGGAAGTGCGGAAGGTCAGACAGATACAAAAGACAGATGCTGACCAGGGCAGTGGGGAGCTGAGCCCCTGGAGAGGGGCCTCAGGGCCCATGTGCAGGTGGGGGAGGAGAGCCCAGGATGAGCCCCAGAGGGCACGTGGCTCAGAGTCTGCACGCATTTCTCTGGCCAGCCAAGGAAGGAGATGGTGTTTGCCAGCACACACCTGAGGTTCTCCCTGGCCTCTGTAGACCCGAGAGCTCTTCCTCCCATGTGCACTCACACCAGCCTCTCCTTTCCTCCCAGTCTTCCCTGGGGTGACCTCTGCAGTGAGTTCTGTCCACCTGGGACTGCCCAGTAGCCAGACAGGGTGGACTCTGCCCCGGCTGCAGAGTGGAAGCATCCCTGTCTATCCCAGCTCCCCGCACACCTGCACTCATGGCCTGCATTTCTGGGAAGCAGGAGGAATGGGGTACAAGGAGGAACAGGAGGGAGACCCAGGCCTCTGTTTCTTGCCACCTTGCCCTCTCTCACGTTCCTGAGCCAAGGGAGGGGACCCTATCTGTCCGTCATGCCAGCGGCCCAGTGACTTGGTTCCAGGGGCCCCGAGCAGTGTCCTCTGAGCTGCTCCACGGTGGGCAGTGGCGTCTGCCCACCCCGTCCTCCCCAGGTACCTGGTTCTGCGGCTGGGTGGAGGTGGCTTGCTGGTCACTGTCTTGGAGGGCCAGCCTCTCCTGCATGGCTGCCAGCTCCTCCTGCAGTCGGGCTTTCTCCTCCTGCAGCTGGGACATGGCCTCCACCATCCTATGCACCATGGGGGCCGTACCCGGTGGCCCCCCCAGGCTCGAGCACCTCCCGCTGCCAAAGAGCCGCCCACCTATGAGCAAAGTAGTAGCCAATCAGCAGGATGGAGAGGACCCCCCCTGGCTGAAGTGCTGGGCCCGTCGGGGCGGGGCCGACCGTCGGGGATGGGGCAGGGATGCAAGTCAATGGGACAGGGGACAGGGACAGCAGCAGCAAGGTGGGGGCGAGCCAGGGGCTCTGGGGCCTGCCCGAGAGGAAGCCACGTCCGTGAGCATCTTCTGTGAGAGAGAATTACCTGGATCAGGACTTAGGAAAGCAACTTTCACCTTACACCCCTCAGAGCATGTGCCCTAGGTCTGACGGGCCATCCCCTCTCTGTGGCCAGGCCGCAAGGAATCGCAGCTGACAGAGACACCGTTCTGGCCACAGTTGATGAAGAGTCTGGGGTTCTCTTCCCAGAAAACCCTGTTCTTGGGAGAATATGATTTCTTTAAACTCAAAGCCCCTACCTAGAGTACAGGAGAGAGGCAGAGGCTCCCCCAGCTTGTCACCTGACCTCCGCAGGGAGTGGTCACTTCACACAGAGAAGGCGAGGGAAGCGTGTGCAGGTGCAAGGGACAGCCAGACCAGGACACACGGACACAGACACAGCACGTGAGCAGGAACACTGCTGGGCCCGCTGCAGGGCCGATGCCTGCGCTGAGGACAGGGACCACACAGGCAGGAGGAAGTGATAAATACCGGGGCGGGGGGGGGGGGGTGCCTCGGCCTGAGTCCTCCTCCTCCCACGGCCTTCCACTGTCCTGTCAACAGGAGCCGGAGAGAGACAGATAGACGGACAGAAGGACAAAGACAAAGAATCAAGGGCCATGACCTGCCAATATGTCCTGGGATGCATGTCATAGCTTGCTTGGAGGACACCAAGAAAGGCCACCGTCTCTGCGAGGAGCTGGGGGTGTGCGGGGTGGGGCAGAGGAGAGGCTGTGAGGGCCGGAGATTTGCCTCTCCCCTTTAGTAGCTCAGTCGAGGACCCGGCCAAAGCCCCAGGAGGCAGAAAGAAGTGACCCAGAGTTCAGTGTGACAAGTGGCATCTGCTGATTCCAGGTCTCCACTCCCTACGATACACCCCCAGAGCCACAGCTGAGAGGCAGGACGCCCAGGGGCTCTGTGCATACCCCTGCTGGCAGCTTCCACCCGCCCGGAGGCAGCAAGCGCACTCACGCTCACCGAGACTTCAGAGAAGCCACAACAAAGCTTCCGGGCTGGGCAGGATGTCTCAGACCTGTCCCCAGGAGGCTGGACCCTGAGGACGCTCAGGTCCCACTCTCAAGAGAGCAGGCGAAGCACACACAGGCTGGCTGTTCCCTTTCTCCCAGTCCCTTGGAATAGCTACAACTCCAGACTCCCGGAGAGCTGGAGCAGGCTCGTCCCGGCTGGCTCATGGCCCTGGCCGTGGGGCCTGCATGTGACGCAGCAGGGGTATCACACACACTTGGCCAAGCTTCTGCTCTCTGTTCTGGAGAGAGTGAGGTCAGATGGATGCTTCTAGGCCTGCACACGGGGATGCCATGAGCAGCATGTGACCAGCACGGCCCTCGGCCCTGTGCAGACTGCTGTGGTGAGGTAGGGAACACTCTGGACTCCAGATCCTGGGAGCTAGTTCTGCCACCTATGAGGCCCTGGGGTCCTCCTCTGCAAAATGGGGACACCGATCCTTGCCCAAAGAGGCAACCTTGGAAAAGGAGCCCGGATTCCATGAGGGATGGATAGAAGTGAGTGTCACCCAACAGGCCACAGGGCTGGGATGAGACATGGAATCATTTTTCTCGTCCAGGGCACTTGAGAAGGTTCTGAGACACCCACAGCGTGGGTTCATCCTGACCTCAGCACAGGGGCACAGCCAGGGGAGCTGAAACGGGGCCTGGAGAGCACTTGCTAGGGAAGAAAAGACCTTGAAGAAGCTAAGGGAGATCAGAAGTGGAGGGAGAGGGGAAGTCAAAGGGGCCCTTGGGGACAAGGAACGGAGGGGCCTTCCCGCTGAGAAGGCTGCCTGCCTCTCTTAGTGAGTCAGTTGTCAGTGCAAGTTGTCACAAGGGAGCGTGTGTTGGAGACCCTGCCTGCGCACTGTCTCTCACGGCCACCCAGGCACAGGGACACAGAGGGCCGGCCCTGGCCCCACTGACAAGACTTAGTCCCCATTCTTCCCAGGACCTGGTCTCTCTCTTCTCCACAAATTAGGAGAGCCGACCTGACTGGCTGGACAGTGCACCCCTTCCCAAGGCCGGTCTGCCTACACAGCGGAGAGACCCCGGCACCAGCCCCTGAATGCCAGACAGGCGACCACAGCTCTGGAACAACCCCAGACAAGGGAGTGGCAGAAAACAGAACTGACAGAAACACCAATCAACCCCTGGTGACTGGGGAAAGAAAGAAAGAGAAAGCTTTTTTCTCCACACATTCTTGGCCGTCCCCTTTGGCTCTTTGAGGATGCTTTTTTCCCAATTACTGCTAGGTTCAGGTTTCCTGCTAGGGAACCCCACGAAGGGGGCCCATAGAATCTTCCAGAACCAGTCATCCTGGACAGAGAAGAAGGTAGCCACCAGCTCCTCTACCCCGGCCTCGTGGCAGTAGGTAAAGCCCTGTCCTAGAGCCCATGGGTCCCCGATGGCTCCACAGAGAAAGGAGATGGGTTCCAGCCTCTGTCTACAGGCTGCGGCATCTTTGAGGCTGCCACCGTTGGTCTGCTTTTGACGAGCACTGGGGGAAAGACAAAATGTAGGGAAATTCAACCCCAGCCCACACAGGCCTCTCATCCCTGGATGGGGTCCTGGTGGCACCGGGAGGGGGGCATCCCTGGAATAGGCGTGGGCAGGCTGGGGTCTCTGAGCTCCATGTCCAGGTGGCCAGGACTTGGCCAGGTCTCCTCCAGGTGACGAGGACAGCGATGTGGGGACCGCTCAAATGCCACAGCAGCCTCCCCTCCAGGGCCAGCTTCAGCGGGGACTGTTCCAGGTTGGCGGGCAGGCCTGCTTTACCTGTTTTCTCTACATTCATGGTGCCACCAGCTTCCTGGGCCTCCCGGTCCCGCCTGGGGGCCGGCGCCTGCCTCTTCGGGAGCTTCTCTTCTTTCGTCCCCTGACTCTTGTTCTCGCACCCCTTGTCCAGCAGGGCTTGCTGCCAAGACACAACCAGAATCCTCACGTGAAGGGGCCTGCAGTGCGGAGGGGGCCCCCCGAGCCCGAAGACAGTGTGCTCCTGGAGCTGGTGAGCACCCCGGGCCCAGGGATCCATCCCTTGCTGTGTGAGTGGGTGAGGACAACCAGGCCTGGGGTCCAGAAGAAATGTGTCCTGATGCCACGACGACACAGTGGCAGCACATTTTTCTTGGCTCCTATGGGCAGCCGGCCATCTGCATCAGCAAACAAGTTCTTGGGCACTTGGATGTTCTCACGGGAAGCTCGCTGGGCTGTCCCTGCAGGCTCTGTGGGGTGTGAGACACCGGGGCAGCGGCCTGCTTGCTTCAGGCCCATGGCCCCACTATTTACAGGGCTGTCCGGCCCCACCAGGCACCCCACAATCTCAGGGAAACTCCCCCCCAATGATGTCAGCTGCCCCCACCTATAGACAGCACCACTTTGGGATTGCCAAGAGGGAAGCACACAGATCCACTTGAACAGGGGAAGGCCATGCTCCCTCCCATCTCCTGGTCAAGGAGAAACCAAGGCAAAGAAGGCTGAAGTAGAACAGGCCAGTGGACAGGCTGGGAGAGAAGGGGGAAAGACAGAAAGAATCATCCAGAGAAAAATCACCTGCAGCTCACAAAGACATCCAAAGCAAGCCACAGAACCACATGCAGTGTGCAATCCCATTTGATAAAACAATTACACAGGCCTCAAAAAAAAAAAAAAAAAAAAATCTGGGGAACTAGATAGACAATGGTTGTCTCTGGGAGGTCAGGTGATATGGCAGCTAGGAGGAGAAATGTGCCTCATTTAAACTTTTGGGTGAGTAAAAAGAAACTTAACCGGGGTGCCTAGGTGGCTCAGTGGGTTAAAGCCTCTGCCTTCAGCTCAGGTCATGATCCCAGGGTCCTGGGATTGAGCCCCACATCGGGCTCTCTGCTCAGCGGGGAGCCTGCTTCCTCCTCTCTCTGCCTGCCTCTCTGCCTGCTTGTAATCTCTGCCAAATAAATAAATAAAATCTTTAAAAAAAAAGAAAGAAAGAAAGTTAACCATGAGAATATGGGAAGAAGGGAAAGGAACCTTTACATTTCATTTTGAACCTCTTCTTGTCATTTGTATTTTCAGCCTTATAAGCATCTACAGTGCTCTGTTTTATTTTTGAATGTCAACAGAAATTATCTGGGAAGGGGATTACAGATATATCTTATTTCATTTTTTTAAGTTTTATTTAAGTAATCTCTACATCCAACATGGGGCTTGATCTCACGACCCCAAGATCAAGAGTTGCGTGCTCTTCTGACTAAGCCTGCCAGGCACCTCTACAGACACATTTTTGCATGTCTTTGTGCCTGCTGTATTTGAAACAAAAAACAAGTGCTGTGTTTGAAAGAATGCCCCAAGAAAGCGGAGCCCTCTTACACTGCTGGTGGGAATGCAAGCTGGTGCAGCCACTCTGGAAAAGAGAATAGAGTTTCTTCAAAAAGTTGAAAATAGAGTTACTCTATGACCCAGCAATCGTGCTACTGGGTATTCACCCCTAAGTTACAAATAGAGTGATCCAAAGGGGCTCGTGCACTCCAGTGTTTATAGCAGCGATGTCCACAATAGCCAGACTGTGGAAAGAGCCCTGATGTCCGTCGACAGATGAGTGGAGAAAGATAGATGTGGTGCATATACATATAATGGACCATTACTCAGCCACCCAGAAAAATGAGATCTTAGCATCTGCAGTGACATGGATGAAACTCGAGGATAAATGCTAAGCAGAGTAAGTCAGAGAAAGACAATTATCATATGATCTCATTGATACGTGGAATTTAAGAAACAAAACATAGGATCATAGAGGAAGGGAGGGAAAAACAATCAAATAAGACAAAATCAGAGAGGGAGGCAAACCATAAGAGACTCTTAACTACAGGAAACAAACTAGGGTCGCTGGAGGGGAGAGGGGGCAGGGGAACAGGGGCACTGGGTGGTGGGCACAAAGGAAGGCATGGAATGGAATGAGTACTCGGGCTTTCATACAACCGATGAATCACTGAACTCTATCTCTGAAACTAATGATATGTTAATTAATTGAATGTAAATAAAATTTAAAAAAAAATTTTTTAGGGGCACCTTGGTGGCTCAGTGGGTTAAAGTCTCTGCCTTCGGCTCAGGTCATGATCCCGGGGTCCTGGGATTGAGCCCCACATGGGCCTCTCTGCTCCGTGGGTAGCCTGCTTCCTCCTCTCTCTCTCTGCCTGTCTCTCTGCCTACTTGTGATCTCTTTCTCTCTGTCAAATATATAAATAAAATCTTAAAAATATATATATATTTTTTTAAATAAAAGAATGCTCTGAGTCTGGAGTCAGAAAGCACCAGGTGTGAAGCCTGGCTGTGCCTCGGGGGAGCTGTGTGGCTCTGGGCGAGTTACTTTCCTTCCCTGAAGCTTCATTTTCCTCATTCTCAAAACAGAAACGTTATCAGCCTCCCAACACAGCTGGCGTGAAGGGTAAGCGGCAGGAACTTGTGCCAAGTTCTCAGAGCCGCCGGCACACAGTCAGAACCCGAGACTAGGTAGCCGTTAGCATTATATTCTTTCTGTATGTCTCCTTGTTGTTATTTTTTAAGTATTATTATTTTTGTAACCCCAAATCCAACAAACAGAGAAAAGAAAAAGGCCACATGAGCAGCCTCGGTGTTCACCATGTCTGACTCCCTCTCTCTTGACCTCATGTTCTGCTTGAAAAGGGAGGGTGGCGAGCAAACTCTCTTGTACATAGGAAAACTCCCCCCGACTTTATTTGGTCCCCACCCTGTGACCAACTGCCACACCATCCCGAGCTGGCTTGTCAGCGGTGGCGGCGATGGCAGCAGCTGGGGGTTTCCAATTGCCGACCAGAGCAAAGGTTACACTATTTTTGGCCTGTTGGCCAAGCCACAGGAAGGGCAGCCGGTGCCCGTACTCCATACCCCCGGGGCAGGGGACGGGGGTGGTTCCTGCAGTGTCTCCAGAGGGAGCATCCCAGGGTCTAACTACTGGAGAGGCTGGATAGGTCACTCCCCAGTGCCTGGGTCCCTCCTTCAGCCCCACAGCCCTGACCTCAGAGCACCGATAAACATAATGGGTCCCAGAAGGACACCAACATGCAAACTGGCTGCTGACAAAAGCTTCTCAGAGAATCGCAGCAGATCTGCTGACCCCAAGACTCGGCAGCCACCACAACTCAACACCCCATAATCAAAATTCAGGAAGACAGCCACCGCCCAATTCCAGGCGGCCGGTTTCTGACCACCTCCCGATTTAACTACCAATGGCTCAAGTCAGAGGGAAAAAAATGGGTTCTCTGGTTTCTTTAACTGTTCCCACACCAGACTTGCTTTTCTTGTAGACCGAAAGATAAAAGAAGGACCGTTTGGTTCAGTTTGCACATGAACCACACAAGAAGGGCCGGGAAGCTCTGAAGCAACATGAGACCCTAGGCCATGCTCAGATCAGGACTGGGGGCTGCAGGCCAGCCTGGTTTACAAGTTCCATCTGCATGAGGGAGGCTATGCCCTCCCAGGGCAACCAGGTTTCCTGTCCCCCTATTTGCCCATGTCCCTTCAACGTGAGCCCTCTCCTATACCATCCGTCCTGGGCAGGGGGTCTTCGCAACACAACACCCTGAAATAACTCTGGTCCTTCGTGCAGAGAGTCAGGTCTATTTCTCTGCTTTGGAATGGGCCAGCACCTGGCATGGGGGTGAACTGTAAATACATTAGCAAACGTATTCATTTAAAAAGTGCAGCACCTGCACTGTTCTGACATTGCTCCAAGCTGTAGCTGTGTGCATGCAGAGATAGTTAAGGAGTTCACAGCAATCAGAAAGGATACAGAGGACTGACAGATAATTTATGGTAAACCCTGAAGCAGAATACTTTGCAGCAGTTTAAAAGAATGAGGGAGTTCTTTGTATAAGGACAAGCATGAAGAAATCGCCAAGATTTACTGTTGAGAGAAAGAGCTAGTCACAGGACAGCGTGTACAAATAAATAATAAAATTGTATAAATATATGCAAGTGGTTACATAGGAAAAATACATAAACACCCAACTCTAAATAGTGGATTTCTCCAAGATACAAGGCTAAAGGAGGCATTCGGTTTCTAAATATCACATCCCTGTGTGAATTCTTTTTTTTTTTCTTTTTAGCGTAACAGTATTCATTGTTTTTGCACCACACCCAGTGCTCCATGCAATACATGCCCTCCCTAATACCCACCACCAGGTTCCCCCAACCTCCTACCCTCCTGCCCAGTGAATTCTTTACACTGTATGTTAGAAAGCTCATTGTGTTTAGCTATTCAGATCCCAGGTTGCTGTGTGACCAGTAGCAAGTTACTTAACCTCTCTGAGCCTCCATTACTTCATTCCTACGACTCAGATAAAACAGTAACTGGGTCTTGAGATTGCGGAATACTGACGTGAGATATACAACACATGGCCCCAGTGCCTGGTACAAAGTCCATGTCCAATAAATAATAGTTATTAGTACTATCGTTATGTATTATCTGTACGACAAATACACAAATATACATAAAATTTGTCTTTTGAAAAATCACTTGATGATAACTGCAAGAGAAAAGAACCCAAACTTTGGCAAAATTCTTCTGTCTAGCTTTGGATTCCCATGTCAAATAGGAAATACACGTATAGCCCCACGGACAACCATGCTCGAATAGGAATTAACAGCTACCCCCAAACCTGCCTGTTTTCCTAGTAGCTTCTCAGCGAAGGTCCCACATTTCTCACTTTAACACCTCAGCCGGGGTGTGGCTGAAAAGTTTCTGTCATCTCCTGTGAGATTTTCCCAGAGATAACCTAATAAAGCAAATTGCTCCATCTACGCGGGCTCGGGGCGGACGTGGTGCGAGGAGCTCGGCAAAGAGACTCAAGGCCCCCTGTTAGGGCTTTCTTCCCCAGACAGCCTGCTGGAGACCCAGCTGCAGAAGTTCACAGAGCTAAGGCCCACAGCCTGGCTCAGCCCATCACCTCTCAGAAGGCCCCAGTGCTTACCTGCACAGTCAGGTAGAGCCTGTGAGGGCTCCCAGGGCCAGCCCAGTCCACACTGAGGGCTCGGCACTGCGCTAGGGCCGGGCGGGCTGCACTTCGGGCACTGGAGTCCTCGTCACTGCTGACCAGGGTGTCTCTTCCACGCCCTGTCCCAGGACAGAGAATACAGGTAAGATGCTAGGCCCCTGGCTGAAGGCTGCTGGCCAGGACCCCTGGCTAGGGCCGCCGCTGAGCTCTGCTTCCCCATCGTCTGGGCCGGCCCAGGCGCGGCCAAGAGGGACTCACACGCCCTCACACGCCTGACCTACTCGGAGGGAAGGCCTGGCACCAGGCAGGGGCTGTGTGTGCTCTTTCTTCCGGAAAGCCACCCAGAGCTTCTCTTGAGGAAGTCACCTGAGACCTCTGGGGGAGGGGGTGTTCCCAGCCCTCCACAGTGGTCTCTGGGGCTGGCACTTGCTCACATCCTCTCCAGAGAGCAGCAAAGGGAAGCCAATGCCAACCCAGCTGTGCCTGTCTTCCCAGGAGGTGCACTCCAGGGTGGTGGCTTTATTACCAAGGCCGCCTCTAGGGGGCGCTTTCTCCCCGGCCTTCCTAAACAGCAAGGGGGCAGGCTCCAAAAGCTTATTTGGGACCAGCTAAAGCACATCCCCTCCAGCCTCTGACACATTGCCGCCCTCACTGGACAGGACAGAGAGCTGACCCTGGTATGGATATCCCGTGCACCCCACCTCAACCCCCCGCCAGGGCCTTCCTCCCCTGTCTGATCCTCAGTTTCCTTGCCAGCACTATGGGGTAAGGAACCAAGCTCAGAGTTCTGGGCTGAGGGTTACAATGAATGACACACATAATGTGCTCACTCTGTGCCAGACACACAGAAAGCAGCCACGGATGCAGGCCCTTAGGACCACAGCCGAGGGGGTGACTAACGCACCCAGGGTCACACTGAGCCAGTCCTGCCATCCCATGGGCTAGCCGGCATTCTGAAGGCAGAGGTGAGAGCTGGGGTGGGGGCGGAGAGGCCAGGGGTGACCAAGCTGGGTGACACCCTACTCAATGTTAGGCACTCTGCTTAGCACTTCACCCACGGGATTTCATTTGACCTTTGTCATAAATCGTAAAAGTGGATAAGCCTGCATGGTCATATGATCTTCCTAATACTCATTTAATAGATCAATATGCATGCGTGCCCACATACACAAGATTGGAAGGAACTATATAAAATGTCCACTAGCAACCTTATAGGTGATTTTTATTGTCTTTTTTATACTTTTCTGTGCTTTTTATAGAGTTTTTTTTTTTCAATTTTTTTAGTTTTTTAGGTTTGAGTGATTTTTTTTTTAGCCCGAACCCAAAGGAACATGTTTTTGTCTTTTGCTTGTTTTTCCTTTTTCCTTCCTTCCTTCCTTTCTGTCTTTCTTTCTCTCTCTCTCTCTCTCTCTCTCTTTTTTTAACCAGAACAGCAATACTCATTCATATACATCACATCTGTAATCCTTAGGAAAACCTTGTGGAGCAGAGGTCATCTTCATCCCTTCCAGATAATTGAGGCTACCTGACCCAAAAGCCCAAGCTTTTCTCAGAGACCCCAGGGCCATCCCCAGCCTCACTTGTCCCCTGCAGAGACTTTGGGGGGTATCACTCTGGCAGCCACCACTGGCACAAGTGTGGTGGGAGAGAGGGGACTGAAGAGGAATTTTCTGTGTGCCCTCTCTGGGCCTCAGTTTCCCCTTCTTTACGGGGGTGGGCAGGGGGACTTAAGTCTGATGGCCCAGAGGGACTCTGCTAGCTCAGACAGGCTGGTAACCTAAACCCCTTTCTCTGTAGGTCAGGAATAACAGACAGCAAGCCCCTCAACACACCTTGACTGAACACCCCTCTCTTCCTCCACACTTCAGGAAGGCTTGCCCAAGTTCAGCTCAGGAGACAGTCATGGGGCAGCCCCCCAGACCCCATGATCCAGCCGGCACCGGAAATCAGATGTGCCACTCACTTCTTGGCGTGTGAGGTGCCAGGGGACATGACCCAGAAAGGAGAGCTGGTGTTGACAGCTCTCCCAGGGGGACAGCGGGAGCCTGCACTCAGGGACTCCTTCACTGCCCACCTGCGTCGGGGCCCCTACAGGAGCCGACCCGGATGGCACCTGAAACTGAGCGCAGGGCACCCCAACTCGGCTGGGTGGCCTCGGTCGGCTCCTTGCGCCCCCCGCGGGCCGGCCGGTCGCGATCAGGTGTCAGCGCCCGCGCAGGGCACCGGGCAGCCACTTCACCTACCTTGTTTACCAGCTGCGGGCAGAAACCGGAGCGAGACCGCCAGGCTCGGCCAGGGACCAAGGACGCGCCTCCCGCGGAGCGCCCCCCGCCCGGCCGGGTGGAGAGCGCGTGGTTTGGGCGGCGTTGTCCCCTGGCTCCAGCGACCGCGTTGAAGTTTAACTCGGCGTCCGGGACCTCTCTTTACGGGCGGGCGCGGGGCAAGAGCGCCGGCTGCGACTCCGCGCCGGCCCGCGGGCTGCCCGGCACCCTGTAATTACCTGACAGCTCTGACTGAGCCTAGGAACTTGCGAGAAAGCCCGGCCTCATCTCTGCTATCTGGAGGAAGGAAGGGAAATAAAGAGGCATTTTAAAAATGCGGACTCACCAGTTCTCAACCTCCCCGGGCCGGTGTATGGGAAAGGGCGGGCGGCCGGGCTGGCGGGGGCGGGGCGAGCCATCCCGGGCTCAGGCTCCCGGGCCCGGCCCACTCTCCACAGGCCGCGCAGCGAGGGCGTGGCTCCCAGGTTCCACGGCCGGCGGGACGGGACCATGGCCCGGGGCTCAGCGGCCTCCTCTGGGCGCCGGGCGGCCTGCGGACAGAACAGGGAAGGCGAGGCTGAGCCGGCTGCCAGGCACCCTGAGCGGGGGCTGGGGGACAGATCAGAGCCCGCCTGCAACGGGGTCACCTGTTACCCGGAGCAGCAGCCCCAACTCCAATGCCACCTCCATAACCCCCGCCCCCTGCAAAGATCCCTGGGCTTGCGGGATGAAACAGAGCCTATCACCATTTCCGGGTGCTTCTTCCCAAGTAAGGCGGCTCAGAAGTGGGTGAGGACGCATCAGTTGTGTCAGCAGCACACTAAGGAGACCTCACATCTCAGCCCCTTCGCTGGAGGCCTGGCAGCCTGGAGGCGCACCAGGTCACAGCCCCACACGGAGGCAGCAGGAGTCAACAGCATCTCCATAAATCTAATCAGATTTAATTAGCATCTTGGTACTAATCAGAAGGGCTGACTGTGGCTAGCGACAAGATAGGTTTATATGGACCAAATTCTCTTAAAGTCCACTCATGCTATTCAAGTCCCCTTACTCTGTGCCTACAACTTGGCAGACAGTAAGATACAAAGATTCATTGCTTTTTCATCTAATAAGTATTTATCTGGTGTCTGCTGTGAGCTAGGCACCTGCCGGGGGTCCTCTTTGATCAGGAGAGATGGGGAGCTCCCTGTCAGGAGGGAGGTAAGCACTTCAACAAACCTTCAAGATCTGAACAGGATGCAGGGAGGCACCAGGTGGTATGGGAGAAAGGGGGGGGGGGATGGCCTGGATAGAAAGCCCCATGGGGGGATGCCTGTGTAGTGCAGTGGGTAAGGTCTGACTCCTGATTTTTGCTCATGTCATGATCTCAGGGTCTTGAGATCGAGCCCCAAACAGGGCTTCACACTCAGCGTGGAGTCTGCTTGAGATTCTCTGTCCCCCTGCCCTTCCCCCTTGTGCATGCTCTCTAAAATAAATAAATAAATCTTAAAAAAAAAAAAAAAAAAGAAAGAAAGAAAGCTGCATGGGTCCCTCTGAGCAGATGAACTGAGCAGATGAACAGGATAGACTTTAAGTCTTCCCCACACAAGTCTTTGTTGAACACCTATCGTAGGTAAAGCAGCTGTGAGGACATTTAAAGTACCCAGCTACAGTCCCAGACTCAGACAGCAATGCCATTAACAGAAGAAGCCAAGTCAGCTCAGAAAGGCAAAGTGGGATTTGCTTTCGGTTTTACAAATTTTTTTTGTCGGGGGTGGGGGGCGCCTGGGTGGCTCAGTGGGTTAAAGCCTCTGCCTTTGGCTCAGGTCATGATTCCCAGAGTCCTGGGATCGAGCCCCACATGGGGCTCTCTGCTCTGCAAAGAGCCTGCTTCTTCCTCTCTCTCTGCCTGCCTCTCTGCCTACTTGTGATCTCTGTCTGCCAAATAAATAAATTAAAAATCTTTTAAATAAATAAATAAATAATTTTTTTGACAGACCCCTGGCACTAGCTTGACAGGTGGGTACCCTGAAATGCGTGTATACATACCAGCCCGGGCTAAAGCCGGGCAAAGAGCAGGGCTGGGGACTCAGAGCTGGGAGGCTAACGAGGGTCCCAGCACCGCAGTGGAGGACACAGTCACCAAAGGTAACCAAGCACGGAGAGCTCACTCTGGGTGGTAAGGAACGCTGGAGAAGGATGGTCAGAGGTGGCGACAACACCAGGCAGGTGCGGAGTCCTCACACGTGACCGATGGTGGGGAGGGGTGGGGAAGCAGGGGATGGTCAGTTCCCAGCAAACAATGCCGTGGGGAGGTCAAACTGGAGAAAGCCCTGGGGGCTCTGGAAGGGGGCCCAGCCGTGGAGCCGCACAGAGGGCAAACCTGGGTGGGTCCAAGAGGTGGGTAGGGCTAAAGGAAGGGGCTGCTTTCTTCTGAGGGGAAGTTTGGCTAGGGTAAGGAGGGGAGGCTGAGTTGAGAGGATGTGGTATGTAGAATAGGAGGGATTCAAGCCTGCTGGGTGGACAGGGCCAGGATGAATGAAACAGGGAGAGGCAAGAAGTTAGGGCATAGCGATGGGCAGCGGAAGATCTGATGACGGCAGTTCACACAGCCGGGCCCTAGAAGAATGCCAGGCTTACTGGCTAAGAAGCTGTGCTCTCTGCCTTCCCTGACTGAGGAAGACAACTTGGAGGAGGCTCCTGGGTACAGTATTACTGGACTGTGGGCTAGAGGATGGGGCGGAGGCTAATCCAAATATGTGGGCCAGCTCCACTGAGGGAACAAAGATGGACCCTTAAGGAGCAGAAGGAACCAGGAGGAAGCGCCAGATGTCCTTTTCTCTAGGTTGCTTGGCACGGAGCTGGGCACACGACCGACCCCAAGGACCAGGAGCCTAATGGAAGAAAGGCTCCACATGCCTGGAAAGGTGAGAGGGGCATTGAAGGTCGATTCCCTGTTTGAGAGAGAGGACTGTTAAAGAGATCAGCTTTGTCTGAGGGACGGGGACAGAAGGAGACAATGCTTCTGTGACTTTCTGGAAGGGAAGTTGGAGAGGGAGCCAGGAAGATAGCAGGAAGAAAGAGGAAGGGTGTGTGCAAGATCCTGAAGAGGAAAAAGCAGCTGGATTTAGAGCCAGTAGGGTGGAAAGGTCAAAAGTATCCAGGACCTCAAATAAGCCCAAGGCTGGGCGCTTCTGCCAACTTGGGACCCACAGGGTGGGACAACAGGGACATGGTGTGGAGTGGCTATGACCAAAAGCTGCTTCAGACCCAACTCTGCCACTTACTGGATGTGTGACCTTGGGAGAATTACTTTCTCTGTGCCTCATTATCTCCATCTGAAAATGGGGAGAACTCCAGCTTATAGGGTTGGTATAAGAATTAGACAGTGCATATATAAAGTGTTCACAACAATGCTGGCATATACAACGAACTCAAAATTTTTATTTTTCAGTCATCTCCCTCCCTCCAGTGGAGGGTGAGTGCAGAAGGTCTGGCTTGAGAAGAGGGAAAGATTTACCCTTCTTTGTCTAGACCACGGGAGTAGAGCTGTAACACCCCCCCCCCCGCCCCTGCTCTCTGCCAGACCAGGGATATTGCCATAATTTGAGGGACAGACCTGACAAGTGCCCAGATACTGCTGCTGGGGAGGGCTTAAGTCTCCCTGGAAGAGAAGGTCAGCGAGGTTAGACAGGGGCTAGCTAGGCCCTCCCCTGCACACAATCACAGGCCCTGGGTCTTCCAGGACAACCTAGACCTCAAAAACCTCCACTCCCATAAGAACAGCAGAACTCATCACCCTGAGTCCCTAAAGTCCAGTAACTGCAAATACAGGGCCCCATTCTGAGGCTGCATTCCTTGCCAATGACTCTCCCTGGCCAAGGAGACAGCTACTTTACCAAGGGCATGGGGAGTGTGCCTGGGCAGGGAGAAGTGCCCCCAGTCTCATGGGCCATGGAAGGTGAAAGGTCAGGGACAGCGGGGACCCACAATCTTGAGACAGGTATGCTGGGGGTTGGGTGGGAATACTTGAGAATTGAAATACAGCTTCCTTTTGAAGAATCTCCCAGGACCAGGCCCTTCACACTGCGCCAGAGTTCTGCTCTAACTCACAACAGGGGGTTGAAGGAGGTGGCTTTTGGCTTGCCCTCCCTCCTGGGATCCCCCGGGCTGCTGCTGTCACTGTCTCAATTTCCTACTGCCCAGGAGGGCACCCGCCCAGGCCTTCCTTCCAACCACAGGGCCGGCCTACACCCTCCCCTGCCCTGCGAGGGGAAAAGCGAACTGCCCAGGGAACGTACGTGGTGGGAGGGCTGGACACTGCAGCCTTCAAGGGATCCCTGGGGGGTGCGGGGAAAAATCTCCGCAAGAGAAGGGGGAGGCCTTGACTGACACGCGGTTCCCCCGGTCGGTTCCGGCTCTCTCGGGCCAAAGAGATGGGAAGGGGGTTCCCGAGGCTGCTGCGACCCCAGGGGACGTGCTGCGAGCAAGGTCCTTGGTTCTGTCTGGACGGCGCGGGGTTCGGCGGGCGACCGCGCAGGGCTGCTTCTCCCGGGCCCGACCTTCCCCGCGCCCCGCAGCGGGTCCGGGCAGGGGAGGGGGTTCTGCGGGTAGGGCGGGCCCGGACGCGGCACCCGGAACGGCGGGCCGGGCGGATCCCGAAAGCCCAGCCCGGCCCTCCTCCCCCGCCACCGGTTCGCCAGGGTCCCCGACTCACCGGCCTGGCAGAGGCAGGATCCCGGCGTCGCCGCAGAGCCCGGGGCTCGGCCGGACCCGGCCCGCCGGTGGGAGGCAGCTCCACGCCGCCGCCTTCTCGGCCCGCCCCGCTCCCGCCCCTCCCGCACACTTTCCACAGGAAATGATTAACTCGGGCCGCGGCGCGTTCCCATGGCAACTGGCTCTTGCCCAGGCGGGGGTCGGCGGCGCGCGCGCGCTCCCGCGCACTCTCCCGCGCGCGCGCCCACACTCACACGCGGGGCCGCCCACTCGGCGGACTCCTGGCTCCGCCCAGATGTTCCGGCTGGGCCCTGGGGGCCCCACGCTCCACACACGCTAGCGCACACGTGCGCGCACACCCACTGGTGTACACACAGCGTCATACGTGCTCGAGCTTTCGCCTGTGGGCTCTCGCACGCCGATACACACGTCCCTCACACATGCCTTCACACATGCTCTGGTCCGCAAGCGAGAACCCATCCAGTATTCACACACGTGCCCACGCTAGTCCTTTATACGTGCCTTTGCGCTTAAACTTACACTCTGATGCGCACATCCCCTAACCCTGGTGGTACAGAACTTTCCGCCCACGCTCGTTACTCCTCACACATACACTTCTCCCATGCTGTCCTTCACACGCCCTCACACACCAGCTCGTTTTCTGGACCTTCTAACACACATGCTTTCACACACACACTCACACACTCTAGATGGCGCATGTATACACTTGCACATTCTCACACACTTTACACACGCGCTCACGTTATCGTCAGGTGCTCAGACGCACACGTGCGTCCCCACACATTGTCCGCGTGCACACTTACACTTGCTCACCCTCACACACATTCTTGCACACACTCTATGCCTCGTCCTCTGACACTCTAGTAGACACATCCTTTAAAACCCAAGCCCTGGGCGCCTGGGTGGCTCAGTGGGTTGGGCCGCTGCCTTCGGCTCAGGTCATGATCTCAGGGTCCTGGGATCGAGTCCCGCATCGGGCTCTCTGCTCAGCAGGGAGCCTGCTTCCTCCTCTCTCTCTCTCTGCCTGCCTCTCTGCCTACTTGTAATCTCTGTCAAATAAATAAATAAATCTTTAAAAAAAAAAAAAAAAAAAACCCAAGCCCTCGCTTTCACTCCCACTCTGTCACGCTCTGGTAGCATGCATACACACACATCACACGTTATCACTCGTGTTTACACACACACATGTTCTCACTAGCTCTAGTAGGAATACACAGGCCCGGCTGCCTCCCCAGCCACAGCACCACTCCCGAATTAACATCTTCCAGGCCGTAGGGTTTTTTAAGGTAAAATCCTCCTCCTTTAGGCTCCAGTGAAAACCTGTCCAGAGTGCAACCACTGCAGAGCACGCAGCCCTCCCAGGGCCAGCCAGAAGTCCCTCCTTGGGGGACGTCTCCGAAGAGGCACAGGGAACGCCAGGGAGCCAGCCAGCCAAGCAGGGACAGCTGACCCAGAGGAGCCACTCTGTTCTTTGTCTCCCAAACAGAGGCGGCCTTTTACTCCCAAGCCTGCGCTGTTGTCCCCTCCAGGGTGCAGGAGGAGGAGAAAGAAGCTCAGAAGCCAGCCCAGTGCAGGCTGATGGTTCCACAGATAATCCGAGAAGGGTGAGCGCTTCACTATTCCTGGTGTCTCAGGGGATGGCCCAAGAGGTGCAAGGAGGGGACTGGAGGGGGACACACAGATCAATGAAGGTTCTGTCTCCTGTCGCTGCCCAGGCACTGGGCTGGCAGTCAAGAATCTCAGCCGGAAACAGAGCCAAGGTCCTGGGCCTCAGATTGTTCTGGATGCCAGAACAGGACACTCACAATCCCCCTACTGGAAGTGGGCTAATGTGTGTTTTATTTTCTGAGACACCCAACTGAAGGCCTAGTAGATGATAAATATCCCTCTCCTGGAATGGTTTCTTGGAGAGTTAGAGATTTCCAACTACAACCGCCCCCCCCCCCACCAGATAACCCTCCCAACAGGAGGGAAGGCCATAATTTGAGAGTTTCCTTCTCGGAACCCCCCTGCCTTCTCTCCAGACAAGAGTGGCCAAGGGGACTACAGGGCTGGATGAGGGCAGAGTATCTCTAGAATCCTAACCAAGTATTATCCTATTATCCGAGTGAGGCAGGTTGTTTGTCTGTAAAGTCCTGGTAGAGAACTGGAGGCCTTGTCTTCCTCGCTGGCCAGAACGGTGGCATTAACTGCAGTTCGTTCTGACAAAGCCAAATTTGGCCAGACTTCTGAATTCATGATAACATTTATTGTTCGTTTTCTCTGATTACAAAAGTAATAGATGTTCATTGTAACCATAATCCCACCCACTGGAGATAAATGCTGCCAACATTTTAGTACAGTCTTTTTTTTTTTTTTTTTGGTATCACATAATAGCTACCATTTATTGAAAGCAATCACTGTGCCAAGCACTGCGCTGAACTCTTTATAAACAAGATCCCATTTAACCCTGAACACCCGGCGAGGTCGACACCAGTATATGCTCGGTTATCAGGAGAGGAAACAGCCTCCCACAGTTCATTCATAAACCCAGAGTGTGATAGAGCTGAGATGTGAGACCAATGCGGCTGGGGTGGGGTATATGTACACGTACAAGCAAACAGATCGTACTATCGTATGTAACGAGTTTCAGATACCAGATGCAAGCATTACTAAGATCAAAGCACTAGTGGAAAAACAAAGAAAATTGAGTTACTAGATGGAAACATTTTTGAGGTTCTTGCAAAACTTTGACTTGAAATTGCAAAAGCAAATTGCTTTATGATTGTTGGAATTTAGCTTAAGAATGTACGACGTGACCAGCAACTATACACTAATGACTCTAAGGTCATTTCTAACCTGGAAACTTCACTGATGGTTTGGATGTGGAGGCTGCCAACTATCTCCTGGCCACAGGGAAGGTAGAGATTGACCAGAAACTTGGCCATCCCAGTGCAGAGGTCCTGAATCCATAAGTGAGGACTCTTGGGTTCAGCCTTTGGCCTTGCCCTTTTGCCCACCTTCTGGCAGAAATATAGAAATGGAGGGAGGGCCACACAAGAGGCAGTGGCCAGAACCCTGCAGCCCCATATCCATATCCACCCTGTCCCCCAGGTGGGGGTTCAAAGAGCCTGAAACCCCTTCACTTTAAGGCATCCATCAGAGAGAAAGTCAGGGACCCAAGAAGTCTACGGCCCAGAGGGAAGTAAAGAGGGGAATAACACAGATTGTGTTTGGTCTGATTCTCACAGTAACCTAGAATAAAGCACCACATAAGATTTACATGATTTTCCAGTTTTAATGATTTAACCTGAGATCTGATCACCTTCAGGCCTTTGCAATGCTGTTCTCCTTGCCTGGAAAGTCTCTCTCCTTCCCCTTCTCCCACCTGCCTCCACCCACCTTTACCTGGCTGACTCCTGCTTGTTCTTCAAGTCCTTCAAGCTTAGAGGTCATGCTCCTTGACCCTCCCAGGCACCATCTCTCCCTGCCCTGCCCCTGCCACACACCCCCACACTGGACTGCAACGGCCTCTCCTGTCTACACCAATACCTCTTGGAGGGCACGGGACTTTCCTGACTTGATCACAAGGAAATCCTCTGCAAGTGCCTGATATCATGTAAGTTTCCAGAGACTAAAAAATAGGTCATGTATAATTCAGAGGGGGAAGAACATGTACCTTAAAGCATATCCAAACAGACTTCCTTCTTCTTCTTCTTTTATTTTTTAAGATTTCACTTATTTATTTGAGAGCAGAGAGAGAGCATGAGCAGTCGAGAGGGGCATAAAGAGAGGGAGACAAGCAGACTCCGTGCTGAGCAGGGAACCCACCGCGGGGCTCCATCACAGGACTCTGATCATGACCTGAGCTGACGGCAGACGCTAACCCACTGAGCCACCCAGGCGCCCCCAAACAGACTTTCTTCTTGTGTAAATTAATGATAATTCTTATCAAAAGGAGGTAAGAAATGGATCCTTAAGCAATTAATTTCAATGGGGTCAGTAAGGAGCACCCTGCAGTCTTGAAAACTGTGTATCTTTGCACGATTCTGGGTAACAGTTTCTTGAAGTTGGAGAACAACATTCTGAGGGTAGGAGTCGAATATTAAGTAATCCTGACTCAATTAGCCACTGTTTTGAATCCACATACTCCAATACTCCTGAAATAGTTCATTATGGACAGCGCAGAAAGAGCTGGGGAGGATTCCACAGAAAGAACAGGCAGGATTCAGAGCTCAGCCCTGCAGACATGCGTTTGACTCCCTCCCAGCTGCAGAATTTGGCAACTAAACCTCTGAGCGTATTGGGGGTGGGAGGGAAGGGGGCCCTGCATCTTGGCTCACACCTGCCAACGTTTAGGAAACCACACTCCTCCGTTGACACGAAAGGGTGGGTGTTGGACAGCCCTTGGCTCGTCTGGTAAGGTCCTGTCATTTTCACCTGCTACACACTACGCTCTTCCAAGAGCTAGATGCTCAACACATAAATGAACAAATGATACCACTCTCTCTCCAATCCCTTCCAGCTCCCTCTGTGCCTTCCCCATCCCTGCCCAAGGGTGCTTGCCTCCTTTCTAAAAGTTGTATTAACAGGGGGAGACAGTTCTCCTATTTACAAAGGTCTCTGCGGGGAACCAAGCAAACTTCCCTTCAATAAACCACCTTGCCCCGAAAGCTGTAGACAGTGACTACCTTTCTGCATTTGCCAGGGAGACTGGCCTTAGCAGTGCTTCCCCAGGTTCTCAGGTGGGGGAAACCTGAAACCTCTTTATGACCTGAGAAAGAATTTGGCAGCTAACCCTCCTAGCACTCCTGGGAAGAAAGCAAACAGAGAGGTGTCCCCCCGCCCCCCCGTTATCATTTCCTGCAGTCTAAAAAATGAGAGGAATGCAAACACTGAGAAGATCTGTACTCAGGCACCAGGTAATAAAAAGATTTAGTAAGAATGCCCCTGGAAGATAAGCTCTACCCCTGTGTGTCCCCTCTGAGTCAGAGCACCCCCCAACCTCCCCGCGTCTGCCATACTGAAGCTGCCTGAGCTCCTTCCCCCAAACACTCCCTCCCCGGCTTCACTTATTGCTCCTAAATCATTCTATCTCCTTGTTCTAAGCCAAGGCATGCATTATTAACATCGTTCCCACTTTTTTTCGACTTCCCCATTCATTTCTACCCATCTGCTGCAAATTCTAGGTGGCAGGGCTTTTTTTGTTTTTTGTTTATTTTTTTTTTTGTTAACTTCAATTTTTTTTTTCCTGCACAAATGTAATAGAAACCAAAAGGGGGGCGGGGACAAAGCCCAGATCCCACCACCCTTACCTTTTGTCCCTGACCCAGATTTTCTTTTCAGTATTCAACTTTGAACAGATGTATTTCTATATTAAGGAGAGACGGTCTAGGACAACAGTTGAAACTGGGTTTAGGGGTCAAGTGGTCCAGGGTTTGAACCCTGGCTCAAAACACTTCCTCCGTGCCTCAGTTTCTTCCTATGACAAAGGGAGTAGCCCTAGTACCTAACCCCTCGGGTTGTTGTAAGAGGTAAATACGAGCCCAGCATCCCACAGAGGGTCAGTCCTCCACAAATACTAGCTTATAGTGGGAGGCAGAGAGTGAATGCAATTTTCAGCTCTGCCTTTTCTCACTTTAAACTGTATAATGAGCATTTTTCCAAGTTACTTTTTTCTGCTCTGTCCTGTTCTTTTCTGAACTGCAGGCCCCAGACTGAGGATAAAGCCAGGTCCCATTTAGCTTTGGGCTCCCAGTATCTGGGGACACACCCAGCACTGAGTGAAAATTATTGGAAAGAATAATCATTCTCCTTTTATCTCTTTCTTTCCTTTTCTTTCTCTTTTCTTTCTTTTCTTTTCTTTCTTCTTTTCTTCCTTCCTCCCTTTCTTTTTTTTTTTTTAAGATTTTACTTATTTGAGAGACAGAGACAGAGATAGAGCATAAGCAGGGAGGAAAGGGGAAGCAGTCTCCCCACTGAGCAGAGAGCCCGATGCGGGACTCAATCCCAGGACCCTGAGATCATGACCTGAGCTTAACAGGCAGATGATTAACCAACTGAGCCACACAGGCATCCCCATTTTTTTTTTTTTTTTTTAAGTAATCTCTGCAAAGAGTAAACTCAGAAACCACGCTCTACCGACTGAGCCAGCCAGGAGCCCCGAAAGATAATAATCACTTCAAACGGCTCTGCCCTGAGCTGACCATTTGATGAGGTCAGACATATGCATAGGTCCTATTTCTTCATTTTTATAAACAGCACAGCTGTTGACATCTCCCCACACACAGCCTGTTCACTCCCAGGGGAAGGGGGTGTTGTTAATTTCATAAATTCTTCCTGAATAAAGAATCTGAGCATTTTTTTACACTCTCTAAACATGTTGCCAGATTGCATTCAGAAGGGCTGTACCAAATTTACACTTTACACTGTCGTTGGTAGCAATTTTGACGAGAACGACTTCTTGCGCTGATTTACAGTTTTTTTCTTGGATCCGGAATCCAGGCCCCGGCTGGTTCCCTTGCGTGGCAGGAGGCATATAAAAAGATAGTCTGAATGATGGCTGTCAAGAGAGAGGAGTGTCTGGTTTTGTTTGTCGGTGTTTCTGTCGACTGGGCTGGGCCGGGTGGGGCTGGGAGTACTGAGTCAGTGCACCCTCTGCCTGCCTGTCCTTTGGCCCCCAGACATCTTCCCAGGTGGGTTCTGGAACATTCCACAATCCTGGAAGAGTTTCTTCCGGTGACCATAGGGTTACTAAGGTTATCCCTGCTTTGACACCAGCCAGGCACTCCATTCTGGCCTCTTGCAATAAGTCAATCCGTCGCTCCTGGAAAGAGAGTCCCTCAAGAGACACTGTAGTGGGCTTTCTGTCCTTGGGGAGGGTGGGGGGGCAGGGGGGCGGGTACAGAGCAGCCTCCAGGTCAGGAACGTGGCTCTGGACCACCCTGCCATGCTCTTGGCATTGCCTCCATCACTCACCCTGTTCTGCGTAGCCCCGAGGCCTCTCCCACTGCCCCCTAGACTCTGGTTCTCCTCCTCTGGGGGTGGTCCTTGTTTGCAAACAGCCACGGGAAGTTTTGACGCTGCTGATTAACCAGACTCCCACAGCTCTGAGTTCTTAGTCATCGTGGCAAGTCTCAACCTTCTGCCTGCCCAGCCGACATCACCAGCTTCCAGGTGACGGGGAAGAAGTGACTAGTTGCTGGCTAGTTTCAGTGGCTTCCATCCGCCATCTTCGGGGGGGGTGGGAGACGGGGAGAGAACTTCCACCCATTCCAAAGGACTGGAAATCCCCATGGGGTCTGAATGCCACGGCAGGAATTTAAAATAATTTGACTTAGTTTACCTTTGTTGAGAGACAGCTATGTGTGATGAAAATGAAAACAACAGGACCGAAATGTAGTCACTCATGTCAATTCACCAAGGCTTACACCTGACCCTCCCACCCAAGAATGTAATCTTTAACCCAGTGGATGTGGGAATTTCCTGGTCAGCACTAGACTTACTGACAGACCCCTTCTGTATACCTCAGAAGGGTGACCTTGCCTAAAAGGGCATTCTTTGCTAATAATTTCCTTCCCTCTCATTCCCTCTCTGCCTTTAAAAACCTTTATCTGTAGCTTGACAGAGTTCGTTTCTGTTTGCTAGACAGGATGCTGCCCGATTCACGGATGACTAAATAAAGGCCAGTTTGAGCTTTTTATTTACTCTGATGAATTTTGTTTTTTAACAGTGCTGAGCACTGAGCTGTACGGTTGGTTGCCTCTGGTTTTATGGAATCCTCTCAACCACATAGCCAATGCTATAATCCCATTTCACAGATGGAGAAACCGAGGGACTATGTTTTAAGAACGGCTGGGGGAGGCCCCTAAATGAGTAGGGGGCAGCTGTGGGAAGATGGCTTTGGGGTGCTGGAAAAGGCAGGTGCTCCAGGCCAGGAGCCGTGTTCCCAATCCCTGAGTGACCTTGGGCAGACGTCTTCCCTTCTCTGGGGCTCCTCCCTGGGTAAACAGGAGGGTGGGCTGGCAAACGTTCCAGCACCAAAGCCACGAGGGAGTGAGTGGAATAGATGGAAGGGATGACTCTTGAGATTCTGCCTGCTGAAGGCCTGGGCCCCGAACGGGTAACTCCAGCCTGGGGCTCCGGCTTCGCTGATCACAGGTCATGTCACAAATGAGGGCGGCAAAAGAAAGATGATTACTGGCTGGGGGGCAAGGGTGGGGATGGGGAGTGACTGCTAATGGGGCTTTTTTGGGGTGATGAAATATTCTATAATTAGATTATGTTTACGGTTGCACAATTCTGCAAATAAATTAAAAACCATTGAGTTTTACACTTTTTTAAAAAAAGGATTTATTGGGGCACCTGGGTGGCTCAGTGGGTTGGGCCTGTGCCTTCAGCTTGGGTCATGATCTCAGGGTCCTGGGATCGAGCCCCACATCGGGCTCTCTGCTCAGGAGGGAGCCTGCCTTCCCTTCTCTCTTTGCCTGCCTCTCTGCCTACTTGTGACCTCTCTTTCTGTGTCAAATAAATAAATAAAAAACCTTTAAAAAAAATGATATGTATCTATCTGTTTTAGAGAGAAAGAGAGAGAGCAGGGGCAAGAGGGCCAGAGGAAGAGGGAGAGAGAAACAGTCTCCAGACTGAGCGTGGAGACCACTGTGGGGCTCAATCCCACGAGCCCAAGATCACAACCAGAGCCAAAACCGGAAGTTGGACCCCCAGGTGCCCCACATTGTACAATTTCAATGGGTGAATGTTATGGTATGTTAACTATATCTCAGTAAAGCTGCTTAAGAGAGAAAGGAAGAAAAGAAAGGAGGAAGGAAGGAAAGGAAAGAGGGAGAGAGGGTGGGCAGGAGACCGGCATGAAGCTTAGGTCAGAACTGCCTTTGGAATTGTCTCCTGGGAGTGGGACCCCCAGCGCCCAGCCTGAGTCTCTCTCCTCCAAGCACCCACACTCCAGAGCCTAGGGTAGGGGTCTGGAAAGACACCCAAGTGAGAGGCGATGGCTCCAGATTCTGACCAGAAGTGTCAGGAGCTCTTGGTGTCCTCAACGGTGAAGGACCCAAGTCAAAGAGCAGGTGTGGGCCTGCGGGAATGGGGAGGCGGGGGTGGGGAGGTCCAGAAAAGGGATGGAGGCCAAAGCAGGGGCAGCGTCCAGGAGAAGGAAGAGGCCCTGAGTTGGGGCCCAGTGCTGCTCCGACTGGGAAGGCCTGGAAGCAGCCCCTGGCTCGCAAACATGAGGCCAGCCAGGGGCTCTCTCGGTTGCTTGGAGACATTGTGGCACGCCAGAACGCCCACATGAGAAATCCCTGCGTCTCCTGGGCACCCCCCACCTGCCCCTGCAAACTGGTGTAGCTGTCTTCTTGGCAGCAGTGGGGGACACAGACAGATGCAGCTGTCCCGGAGGCCATGTCAGCCCAGACTTGACTGCAGGCCAGGTGCACAGGTGCAGGGGACCCAAAATGAGGGCCAAATTGGCCAGTAAGAGGCTGGAGCTCAGTCCGCTCCTGCTGTTAGGGCAACTTACTGTTGAAAGAGGGGACGGGTCTGGGAGGCACGGCCTCCCTTCTGAATCTCTCCTTACAAGCACCTCTCCTAGACAAACCTCACCCGGCAAACATCCTCTCTGCACCAGCCGCCTGGGGCACATGGCACTGGATGCCCCAACCATAAGGGAACGGAGGAAGCCCCATCCCGCAGACGATAACAACTTTCCGAGCGTCCTAGCTGTCGGGTCACACCCATATGCCTGCTGAGCACCTGCTTGTCAAGAATTGGGATTTTGCTCTGTTGGGAAGCTGACCCCCAGCCTGCGACCTGCTCACGACCGATAGCTGCCGGCAGCTGGCAACCTTCCACCTGGGTGCGTTCAGTCCCCTGCAGCGGACTTCTTCCAGGGAGGAGACCCAGATGCTTCCTTGGCATAAAAGCCATGCTATGCCTGGCATACAGGATGGCAGAGGCTGAGGGAGTGTACCCCAGCCCCGGGCTGAGGGTCCTGGCCTTCTTCTTTCTACCAAAGGGTGCGGGTGCTGTTGGCCATGCTCTGTAGGGTTGACCCAGGCAGGCTGGCTCTAGAGTCCAGGTCTCGAACCACTGCACCATGCTGCCCGTCGAGGGGACTGCCAGTGGGGTCCTGGTCATTCTCAGCATGCATTCAACACTGTTCAGCAACCACTGGCAGCTGACCTGCCCAGCCCTTGCTCTCATTCTTGCTCTCCAAGACACCTGTCTCTGTTCCTTCAGTTTACCAGGTGTCTATGCCTTCCCACCTTTGTACCTCCAAGATGACAGCTCATTCTCCTTGGGAGCCCGACAGAAAGGATCCTCCATCAGGTCTTCCTGACTCTACCGAGCCAGAACCCCGCCAGGACCACTGACCCTTCCCTTAACTCACTTAGTACCCTGGGTTGGAGTTTATGGGGGACTTATCAGTCTCCTCCATTAGACTGGAGCTCCTGGACTCAGGCTCTTATGCTGTGTGACCTTGCATAAGGCATTTGACCTCTCTGAGCCTCGATGTCCTCATAAATAGCAGCCACTGTGGCTAATATTAGTGAAGCATTTATTGTGTTCCAGGCACTAGGTGCTAAGTACATTATATACATGAGCTCATGTAATCCTTATAGCACCTGGGAGGTGGCTACTACTCGCCCATTTTACAGATGCAGAAACCATCACTGTTGTCAGGATCGTTACGATTAACATGATTGCCAGGCTTTGACCCGAAGCCTAGCACTGCAGCAGATGCTCAAATCCAGTTTCTTAAGTTCCAATGTGGTGACACTGGGAGGGAACTTGGAGAGAAGAGAGTTGCGGCAGAAACCGTGCCCTGCACGTGCTCTGGACTGCTCAGGCCTAGCCCTGTCCTGGCTGGGGTAGAATATCTCTGGAGGCTGATGCCAGCAGACAGTGCAGACTGTGGAGGCTGGGGGCCTGGGGTGGTTTTTGTGGTCCAAGCTCAAAACCCTAGGGAACTCTAGGACCTACCCTCTCAACTTTCCTCAGAAGCCCTAGGGGCTACTTTGCAAGGGTCTTCGCCCTTCAACCCCACTGGCGGAGCTGCGACCCTATCAGAGCTCCCGGCCTGGCTGTCCAACATGGATGCTTGAACCCCTTCACCAGGGAAGCTGGGGATACCTCCAGAATGGGTGCTGCCCCTGATGTTGGAAACACCAGCTCCAAAAATGAAAGTGGGGAGAAACACTGCATTTGCCACTGGGAAGAAGGGGCATCGTCGCTGTCTCAACGGTGCCCAGCCTGGTTTGTCCCACAGCCGGGCTGCCTGGGTTCATGGCATCACAGTGCTCTGGCTTACCAAAAACACCCCCATACCACCACCACCCCTTTCCTGGCCCCTTCCCCCACCAGGCACACAGGCAGTGCTTGGCATCTGGGTTAAATCTGTGCCCCGGGCCCCAGGCATCCACTTGTGTGACAGACTCGGCAGGGCTTCCCCTGCCCAGCAGGCTGGTTTTTCCATCCTTGAACTTCAACTGGGGTGGTCAGGAGTCCTGTCCTTTCTTCCCCTGGGACCTCCAAGTCCCTCAATATAAATGACTGGACACAAACAGGAAGGAGCTGCTACTAATAGTCATTTACAGATGTGCTTAGCGCCGGCGGGGCGGAGGGGAGGAGGGCGCCCGCTGCTTCCCATAGCTCCTTGCGCCCTCAAAACATCCCCATTTACAGGTGAGAAAACTGAGGCCCTAAAGGATAAAGTGGCCAGTCCAAGGAAAGTGCCAGAACCAGGCATCCTGAGGCCACTTCCGTCTCCTGCCCACCTGAAACCCAAAGCCTAACTCTCTTGGCCCCAAACTCAGAAGCCACGCTGGGATCCCAGGGAAGGCAGGGCTTCATCCCAGAAGCCTATCTCACCCTCGATTCCTTCCAAAGGAGGCCTCAGAGGACCCACATTCAGTCACTGAACAGAAGCTGGGCAGACGGCAAGGGTTCTGCCTGCCACGGGGGAACCTCTGGTCTCAGTGAATCACAGCTGACATTCTTCATCTACGAGTTACAAAACCACAAGGGGCTGTGGAGTGACAGCCGGCTGCTCTGTCTGTCAGAAGAATGTTGTTGCCAGACAGGTTCATGAGGCATCTGCCAAGCTGGACTCCAGAAACCAGACCTGGGCTCTTGCCACACTGGGTGGCTCCCAGGAGGCCTCGGCTACAGGGCAAGCCACCACCCCTCCCCAAAACCTCGGCATAACCGCCAAGATGCACGGGAGCCAGCCACCCCCGCCCCCGACGGGCAGCCAACACATCCATGGCCAGGACAGCCACCCCACTCCACGCAAGCCTGGAGGGCAGAAGGGTGGCAGGCTCTCCCCCAGTCGAGCAGAAGTGATGAGCAGGATAATAATAACACACTGCCCAGATGCCAGGCACCGCCCTGGACACTTTTTTCTGGATTATCACATGTATGGATTTTCCGGGGTCTGCTGAAATGAATTATCCCAATCTGGATGGTTTGAACAGCAGCAATGTAGTCCCTCATAATTCTAGAGACCAGAGGTCCAAATTCAAGGCATTGGCAGAGCCATACCTTTTCTGCAGGCTTTAGGGAAGAACCCCTCCTTGCCTCTTGCAGCCGCTGGGGTACGGTGCCTTGTATAGTGATCACTCTGATCTATCTCTGTCTACATGCTGTTCTCCTCTTTGTGCGTCTGTGTCTTTTTGTCCAAATTTGTCTTTTCTTTTAAAGGCATCGATCATATTGGATTAGGACCCATTCTAACCTCCTGTGATCTCTTCTCAATTACCTATGCAAAGACCCTATTTCTGAGGAAGGTCGCAATCACGGCTCCAAAAGGAAAATGAGTTTGTAGGAGACATTATTCAACCCTGTATATCACACATAATTCTCCCAACAACCCCAGCACTGCTCTTACCATCATCTCACATGTAATAAAACAGGCTCAGAGAGGTTAAGCATCTGCCCCAGGTCACACAGCCAAGACAGGAACCCAGTCTCTCCGATTCTACAACTCACACTACTCTATGCCAGACATCATCCTCCCTGGTCCAGCAGTTCTGTGGGCACAAAGCTTCTCCTGGTGGTCCTCACACTGTCTTCTTGCCACAGCCTTGAGCGGCCTGGCTTATAGTTTACAAAGGAAAAGAAGGCTCCCTTAGCTAACTTGACCAAGGTCGCACAGCTAAAGGATGGCAGACCTCTCAAACCTAACAGGCCTAGCACATTACCCTAGAGAGGCTCCAAATGGGGGTCTAACGGGAACATTCTGAGACTTGGCTAAGCCAGTGAAGGCTATTTACCTAACGTGATCAGTGCCCATGCTGTGTTTACTTCGGCCACACTTGCCAAGCCCATAAAAGGCATTGTAAATCTGCGGCTTAAATTTACCTCCTCAGGTTTCAGCCCCTCGTCCTACACTGTGGTCTGCCAGCTACGAAGTCAGCTGTTGGAGTGGTTACCAAGCGGAGGAAAACCAGGTCAAGACCACAGAACCACAGAAGGGCCTCCCAGCCTGCAGGTGAGCCGTGGAGCCTGGCAGCAGCAACAGAGAACAACGCAGTGGGCACCGTACCCCCAGTTGCTCTCAGACAAAGGGGCTCACAATACCAATGCAGCCTGCTGTTGGCCACGTGCCGGGCACTGGTCCAGGCACAGTCTAGCACTTTCTGATAATCTTCACAAATGTCCCACGAAGTAGGCACTACTGGTTCCTCCACTTCCCTGGAGGAGACTGAGGCTCAGAGGAAGGTCACTCTCCTGGCAAGTGGCCAAGTCAGGACTCGGTCCCAGGCCTGCCTGAGTCCAGAGCCCTGTGTTGGTCTCTGCAGAAAGTGCTCTCAGGGACTTTCAAGTTTGCACATGTGGCCACTGTGAGGGGATCGCCTTTAAGCATACAAGGGGTGTGGAGGACTAGAGGAGGATTTGAGAGGAAGACAGACCCAGGACCAACGGGCCGAGCGAGCCAGTTTGTTCTTGGCAACGTAGGGCAGGGGGAGGACACAGCTTGGCACAGGCAGGGAGGTGGGAGCCTGGGGGGCCTCTCTTCTGACCCACCATGACAGTGAGAGAGGTCCTAACATGAAAATCAGAGCACATCACCTTCTGACTTTAAAACCCCCAGTAGCTTCTGATGGAGCTACGACAGATCCAAACTCCTTCCTGCGGTCAACAAGGCCCTGCGGGGCTGGCTCTGTTGATCTCCTTCAGCTTAGCTCAGCTCTAGCTGCATAGGCTTCCTTCTTGTTCCCCACGCATGCCACCGGGCCTTTGCACTTACTGTTCTCCCTGCCTAGAATGCCATTCTGCCAACTCTGTGCATTCTGGCTCCTCATCCTTAGAATCTCAGCTCTACTGTGCCCATCTCAGAGTGGTCTTCCCTGGCCACCAGTCCAGCATCAATGGTCCCATTGTTGTCTATGTAATCCCCCCGTTATCTTTCCTTCATAGCACTTGATGCAACCTGCAGTTGTCCTCTTTATTTATTGTATGCTCCTTAATTGTCTCTTTCCCATCAAGGTAAGGACTTTGTCCTGTTCCCTGCTGACCCCAGCACCTGGCACAGTCCCTCCTGTGCAGGTGTTCATTGGGTATTTGGCGAATGAATAAATAAATGAATTCAACAGAGATATAAAGCCACAGACAGACCACCCAAAGAAAGCCTGGGAAAATGGGGCACCTGGGTGGCTCAGAGGGTTAAGCCTCTGCCTTCTGCTCAGGTCATGATCCCAGGGTCTTGGGATCGAGCCCAGCATCGGGCTCTCTGCTCAGCAGGGAGCCTGCTTCCTCCTCTTTCTCTGCCTGCCTCTCTGCCTACTTGTGATCTCTGTCTGTCAAATAAATAAATAAAATCTTAAAAAAAAAAAAAAAGGAAAGAAAGAAAGAAAGAAAAGAAAGCCTGGGAAAAGACCAGACCAGCAGTGGGGACAGCCCGGGAGTAGCCCTGAAGGCTGAAGCCTGAGCAGAAGTTGCTGGAGAAATCCTGGGGAGGCGAGGAGTGTGTGAGCCATGAGGGGATGCAGACCAGGGCAGAAATGGGCAAAGGGAGGCTGTTTCTCAAGGGCAGTGCCCACCAGAACTCGTGGCCAGCCAGTTGGGAGAAGAGACCAGAGAGAGTCTGGTAAGAGTTAAGGGTTACTTGGCAGGACAATAAGCAAAAGCTAAGCCCCCAAACATGCTGCCTCCTTTTACCTATTCATTCATCCATGAGGATCAAACAGCTCTCTGTGGCTGCCAGTGAGGAGAGCTGCTCTGAGGGAAGGTGGGCAGGAGGAGGAAGCAGGAACCAGGACAGGGTCAAGGAGGGTCAAGGCGGAGGTAGGGGATCCTGGGGCTGCTGGGCCTTGAGTCATTTACCAGAGGAGAGTGACCAGATTCCCCCAAAAGGAAGCAGAGACAGAGGGAGGAAGGGGAGCCGGCTGTCCCTCTGCTGCTCCAGCTCTAGCCACAGACACGGAGACCTGACCAGGAAGGGTTCCTTAGTCCAGGCCCGCCTCCAGCCGGGAAGGAGGACTTGGATCAGGGCTTGTTTAAACTCAAAGGTGAATTTTCACCCTGCGATTCTCTGCACTCATCCGCCTGCAATTTCTCCGAGGCTCTGGAAGCTAATTGCCCCCTTGTGTCTTGGCCTGGGGAGCCCTCAGGAAGTACAAGGGTCAGCCTTTCTCTCTGTAGGTGCATGGGGGAGGGTTCTAGGTAAGAGATAGCTGGGATCTTAACAATAACTTGCTGACCTCATTGCTCCAGAATTTGAACAGAAACAACATTGGCCAATAAAAGACAGAGAAAATTCCACCAGGGTACAATGTCCTAGTGTGGGCTCTGGGGTTAAAATGTGAGTCCACCTCTCACCAGCCGAATGACCTCAGGCAAACCCCTAAACCTCACTGAGCCTGTTTCCTTTTGTGCAAAATGGGAATAATCCTATTCCGCATCTTTCAAAGCACTGTTGAAGAGATGAACGAGATCATGTATGTGAAGAGCCTGGTATACAGTAGGTGCTCAATACATGATAACACGTACACAGGGCCAATCATGTGCCCGGCATTGCGGAAAGATCCTGCATTCTACACAATAACTGGCTTATCCTCTTCAAAAATGTCAATGTCATGAAATACAAAGAAAAACTCTGGAATTGTTTGGGATGGAAAAGAGACTCAAGGGACCCAAACACCGAAGGTCACACCTGAGCTTGATTGTCCTTGGCCGTAAAGGGCATTACTGGGGCAATTGACAAAACCCCAATACAGGCTGTCGATTAGACCTGTAGCATGGTCTCAGTGTTAACTGGCCGGTTGTGATCATCACACATGAGTTACAACAAAAGAGAATTTCTTTTTTTTAGGAACCATACACTGAAGTATTTAGAGGTAAAGAAGTGTCATATCTGCAGCTTTCTCTTACATTTCCGAGAGAGAGAGAGAGAAAGATAAAGCAGATGTAAAGTGTTAACACCGATGGGATCTAGCAGGAGGGTACCTCTGAATTCTTTGGGTTATTCCTGCAACTGTTCTGTAAAGCCTGAAACTGTGAAAGCAAAAGAAGAAGAAAGCATGGCCTTGCCCTTGAAAGGATGCTTGCTTCTGGCATATTCCCCTGCCAAAAAAGAGCATGTCCCTCTGGTGGCAGGCTTCCAGGGAGGGTGACCAGACATCCGAGATCGCTGGGGACTGTCCTGGCTTTGGCAACTGAAAATCTGGCATCCTGGAAAATCCTTCAGTCCCGTGTGAACAGAGATGGGGGGGTGGGGGCGGGGGTCACCCTGCTTCCGGACCAACCTTGTGGCTGAATGCTGCTGGGCACATGACGAGCCTCTTTTTTTTTTTTTTTTTTAATATTTTATTTATTTATTTGACAGAGAGAGAGAGAGATCACAAGTAGGCAGAGAGGCAGGCAGAGAGGGAGTGGGGAAGCAGGCTCCCTGATGAGCAGAGAGCCCAATGCGGGGCTCGATCCCAGGACCCTGAGATCATGACCTGAACTGAAGGCAGAGGCTTAACCCACTGAGCCACCCAGGCACCCCACGATGAGCCTCTTTGTGGGTCCTGTGAGGCTCCCTGCAGCAGCGAGGGCCCTGAGGCCACCCCTGGAACCAGCAGCATAGTGACTGGACGGAATGCAGCCCAGATGCCTCGTCTTATCTTACTCCATGAGTGAAAAGAGCTGGGCCAGAGACTGACTGGCAGATTCTGGGATTTCGCCTCACAACAGGATATCAAAGCGGCCAAGTTGCCCTTTGCCTGGAGCACAACCAAGGCCTCAAGCATAAACGGAAGCCTACGGGGAGGCCAGGCCTGTCCCCTGACGCCTCCTGACCAGGCCTGCACTCGGCCTCAGGCACATAGTTAACCTGCATCTGAGACCTGCTCAGCTGTCCCCGGGACCGGCCGGAACCCAGCACATGAAGGACGGGTGGCTGTCAGTAACCGGAGCTCCGGCCCTGTCAAATGGGTGCCTCAGGGCTGAGGAATGCGGCCTACAGCACCGTCAGATGCAGCCGGGCCTGCCCGGCTGGTTGATGGCCGCCTGGAGCTGGTCCCGTGGGCAACCCAGACTGCTCCCTCACGGATGACCTCCCTGGGACGTTCCACCTGCGGGAGGTGGGGCAGAGATACCACTGTCAGTCCTCAAACATCACAGCACTGTCCCCTCCTTCCTGTCCTTCCCTCGCTGGCAGGCACCAGGCGCCCGTGCTGTGGCCTCCCGGCCTCAAAGGGCTCCGAGGAGGGTCAGTGGGTTTGCACACAGCTTTGAGCCCATCCATGAAAGCCTGGATGCCGTGATTAAGACCCAGATACGAGCTTGCCTGCAACGGGCTGCTCAGGGCGGCGCAAGGAAGACGCCACTCTGCTTAGCTCCCTCGGCCGCCGCGGAGCCAGCTGTGAGTCAGGCTTTGACTGCGGCCACCTTCTTAATTTAGAGAAGCGGCAGCTGCCCACCCAAATTAGCCACCCCCTGTCCGGCCCGGAGCCTGCCGTTCACTTGCCTCTCTCTGCTCAGGTTCTTTCGAAAGCCAAGTTGGCACGTCGCCCGGTGGGGCTGTATTCTTGTCAGACCGCTCGAATACATGCCACACACGTTCAAACAGCACAAAGTCCGGTGAAAAGTAAGAGTCCCCCTCACCCCTGACCTCTGAACCCCCCCTCCCCCATCTGCCTCCTCTGAGACAATCATTGCAAGCATGGCTAGGGGACCCTGCCCGGGAGACTTCCCATACAAGCTCTTGCGAAGAAATGTCCCACTGTCCCACAAATGTCAGCACAGTACGCACAGTGCTCAGTGTGCAGGCAGAGAAAGGAAAAACAAGCACACAAACTTTGCTTTTCTTACTTAACCCTTCTAGAGAGTCCTCCACACCCCATAGACACGTTGCCTCCCTAGGGCTGTGCATCTTCTGAAGGGCGGATGGACCCATCTGATTTAGCCCGTCTCTATCGATGGGTCATGGAGTCACTTCTAGTCTTTTACAACCACGAAACAGCTTCCAAAGGAAACGTCCTTGTAGCTGGATCTCGGCTCTCAACACGGAGTCGTAGGTGTTCCTAGAGGTGGAACCGCTAGCGTTTTAAAATTTCGGATAGGAACCAGCAGCCCCTTTGAGAATCTGATGAAAAAGAAGACTCCTCTCTCCAGACAAAAACAAACAAACAAACAAACAAACAAAAAAGCACCAAAACCAAAACCACAAAAACCCTGCGCAATTATTTTGCATCAGATTTCTGAAGGGAAGTTCACAGACCTCCACAGTAGGAAGTCTTGGTACAGGGGAAAAGAAGATGCATAAGAAAGTTGCCTCTGACCACCACCTGTGTGTGCGTGTGTGTGTATGTGTGTGAGTGTGTGTGCACACGCACGCTTCGATCCGGCCATCATACAGGAAGCAACCTGTTTGTTCCGCTGACAGCGGCGGAGACAGCTAGCACATTTGAGATCAGATTCCAGAAGTGAGATTCTTTATCTCGCTTCATCCACCAGGGTACATACCTCTCACGGTCGTCGTCACGCTCCTTGACCTCCGATTTCCAGAACGCGGCTGTGGAACAGGAGTGTTGGGCTGCTCGGGCCCTGGGCCCCTGGGGCTGGCGGCAGACCCCTCCCGCAGCTGCCGCCTCCGGTCTATGAAACTGGACCCCGTGTCTGGAAGGCTCTGGAGCTCACACGCTCAGTTAGGTATGAATATTTGATGCCAGCAGCCACTAAGGACGCGGGGTAACCGCAGTGTCCAGCGGAGCACCGTGCGGAGAGCACACACCGCATTTCTCACATTCAGGGCCCACAGCACAGGGAAGGGACTCCATGAGAGAAAAGCTAAAAGGAACCAGAACTGAGAACATCCTGTGGCAGGTTCGAGTCTGGTGTCAACATACTTGGGGGCTAACTTGGGTGCCCTTGGGCCGGGAGCTTCCCATGGGCAGTGACCACAGGCCACAGCTTGGAGTCCGGCTGGCTGTAAGCCAGAGGGCACTCCCCACAGTGACAATGCGGTGAGAGCTAAAGCCAGAGAGCCAAGGACCCTGACTGACAGCCCCCCCGGGCCACTCACCTTCCACAGCACCATAGCCAAAAATCCAGAGCCAAGCTAAAGAGCCACCCCATGCCTGAGAGAGAGGAGACAATCGACACCTGTTGTCCCTTCCCTTCCTTCCCCCTTCCCCTCAAGGTGCCGGGAGCTCACCTCTCCAGAGCCTCCTGCTGCCCGTACAACCCCTCACAGGGATGTTCGTGTCGGCAGCCCTCTGATGACATGGCTGTTTTTGGAGGCTGAGGAGTCATCGGCTTGGATCTTAGCAACGATGAGGCCTTGGGTAGCCAGAAACTCCCCTCCATTCCCTGAGCTACAATCCATCCCAAGGGCAGGGAGTGTTTCTCTCATACTGTGGAGAGGAAGGAACCGGGAACTCGAACTCTCATTTCTGGAACCCCATGTAAGTTCTAGAAAGTTCCATCCTGAAGGCGAAGGCATTCTGTCATCTGTGGCTCATATATCAACAACAGCAACAAGATACCTAACATCTAGAGAGCGCTCACTACATACCAGGTAGCAAGGTAGCATCTTCGATGCATTAACTCATGTATACCCTCCTGATAACCCCTCAAGGTAAGTTCTAGGACTATTTCAGTTTTGAGTAAGGAACCTGAGGCACAGAAAGGTGAAGTACTTGCTCGATGTCACACTACTAACAAGTAGTGGGGCCTGCCACTTTGCCCATGGACCCCCCCTCAGGGGCTTTCCCTGTGAGCAGCCATTTAAGGAGAATGGAGGAGAAAACAGTTCAGTGTCCCTCCCTCCTCCTCCCAGTTACCTTTGTCCTCATGACAGAGCCCCCGCCTGTGCCTATCACTGAGCAAGGGCTTTACCTGCGTCATCTCATATCGCTTTTGCAACTGCCCTGTGAGGTAGGAAGTATGGTTCTGTCCCTGTCCCAGGGGAGGAAGCCGACATGAAGCAAGGTGCCCAGCAACTCAGTGGTAGAACCGGGATTCCGCCCAGAGCTGAAGCTTCCTTCAAGGCCAGGCCTGCGCTGGGCACTGCACGAGGCAGCCCACGTGCAGACGTGGCCATGAGGAAACGGAGTGGGGGTGGGGGGATGGCCAAGGAGGCATCGTGGGCGGCAGGAGGGAGGTTTGCGGCAAAGTCTTGTCTATGTCTCTGCCAAGAAGATGTGCTGGTAATTGTCTCTCTGAGGGTGGCACCCCGAACAGACAGCCTCGGGTGGGGCGCAATGCCTCTGGGCTGGGGTCCAAGCCTGGGTTCTTGTCCCAGCTCTGCCCGGACAGATCCAGCCTCTTCCCGGGGCTGGGCAGAGGGCAGACTCTGCAGACCCTCTTGGTACTAATACTTTGTGATGCGGGATCAGGAAGCAGCATGGACCACATAAACCCTTCCACTTCCCCTTTAGGGACTGCCTGAGAAGCAGCACACTCCTCAGGGCTGTGACTCTGCGCCTCTCCACAGCAGGTCCCACAGCAGAGGGCAGGGACAGCAAGCACCTCTGAGCACCGACCAGATACCAGGTACCACAGGGCACCTCTATGCAAGCTACTCTATGATTAAAGCAGGGACCGCTGCTACACCCATTTTGCAGATGAAGAAACCGAGACTCAGGAATGTCAAACAACTTGCTCAAGTAAGCCCGAGGCCGACTTATCCACTAACAGCAGTGGATACCATGCTCAGAGACCACGGTACTTTTTGCAGGGCCCATGGAGCTGTGTTAATTTCAGTTAAAAATCAGAAGGAAAAAATAAGTTTTCAGGATAAAGGAAATGTTTTAATATATAACATTAATAGTTATCTTTATTATCAACATAGTATTAGATGTATTTTTAGATTTTTCTTTTTAATGGAGAAAAGGACCCAGAAAGGCAAAGGTGCCTAGAATTCATGAAAGTCATCATGGCACCCTGGGTAAGCAGCCCTTGAAGAGCCCAGATCTGTTCCTCTCCCAAGGCCAGAGCTGTCAAAGAAATGCCCCAGCCTCTCTCCTGGTGTCAAAGGAGCAGCACCGGGGGCAATCTTGGGAGCCACAGTGCGCACATGTCCCTGGGAGGGCCTCAGTCAGAACAGCCACCCGGCTATGGACACTCACGTGGCTGGCCACTCTCCCTGGTGGATGAGCTTCCCTGGGCTCAACTCCTGGCAAGAAACCATGGGAACAGAGGAATCACATCTCAGGGGCAAGACATTCATGAGGAGAAGATGAGGAACAAGGTGATTCCCCTGCAGGTTCTCACTTGGGGGGAGCAGGAGAAGAATGACAAAGATCATCCAGAAGAACATTCTAGCTTTTCTTCTTCATCTGGCAGAAAACCAAAAAAAGCCTGGACCAGTGGTAGAAATTCTGTCTCTGAAAGTCCAGATATGGCCAAGGTGGACAGAGAGCCTTAGCTTTGGAGTCACGCAGGCCTGGGTTCTGGTTCCCACTCTGTCACTTAAGTTGGCTTTGTGACCTTGAAAAAGTTTCTTTACCTCTCTGACTCTGAATTCCTTCCTGGAAAATGGTAATAGGAACAACCCCCCATGCCCACAGGGTTGCAGTGAGAATGCTTCCTGTACAGAAAATGCTTGCCATATAGAAAAGCAGTTGCAACTAAAAGCCAGAGGAATATTTATTTTGGGGGGAAAGAAAAAAACTGATCCCAGCATCCCTAGGGCCTTGGGTAATTGGTATGCTGTGAGCTTGCTTGAGACATTGATCTACTTGGAGAAGCCAGCAAAGCTGCCATTACTATGAGGTCAGCCTCATTTTCCCTCCAAGGCTTTGAGGGGACGGTTGAGATGGGAAAGAGTCACCTTGCTAACAAAAGAGGAGTGTCGCCTCCAATTAAAGCGTCACCAGAGTTGGAAATTCATCAGCCCCAGTGACTTAGCCGCACTTGAACCTTGCAAGTCCAGGATTACACAAGGTCAGGCAGAAACCGTGAAACAGGGCAGAGGTTTGAATAATGAGCAGACTTGAGGTTTCCTTCCTATGAGCAGCATTGTTGCCCAGCAGCTGAGCCTGCCTTGCACCAGGCTTGGTGCTGTAGTTAGAATTGCATTTGTGCACATCAGGGAGGCTGAACCCTGCTAACCCAACAAGGCAGCTAGCTTCTCCTGGTGTCCCCAAAGCCCAAAGCACTTGGCAGGAGGCCAGCAGCCTCCTCCTCTGAAGACAGCACCCCCAACCCCCTCCCCTAGAGCGGTGCTTCTCAAATTGCACTCACATCACCTGGGATGTTGTCAAAATTCAGCTTAAGATTCAGTGGGGCTTGAGATGCTGCCTCTCTGCCCAGTCCCCAGTGATGCTGATGCACGAAAGCGAGACCTTCCTCTGAGGCTGCCCTCCATGCACTAGACCAGGGAGCCCAAGCACTCTGTGCTCCAGAACTTGGCATTCAAGGCTGCCAGACTATAAACTAGATCCTTGTGATTTCCTTTTTTGGTGGGGGATGGGGAATGAGATAAATTAAATGGAAACATCTGTGGCAGGATAATTAATTGAACGTTCATTTTCACCCTTCCAGCAAACCCATATCCCAACATACACACCCATTTCAGGAAGCAAGACCCTTTGGTGCTCTCTTGCTACAGAGATTTTAAAATAATAACTATTTGGAGTAGTCAGATGCTTTTCTTTTAAAAAGAAAAGGCTGTGGATAAAGCCACATCTTCTGCTACCACCACTTCTCCTAACCTCCCCCCAATCTTAGGACTCCCCTGATCATGCTTATGGAAACTTTTTTTTTTAATTTTTATTTTTTTAAGATTTATTTATTTCTTTATTTGACAGAGATCACAAGTAGGCAGAGAGGCAGGCAAAGAGAGGAGGGAGTAGGCTCCCTGATGAGCAGAGATCCTGATGCGGGACTTGATCCCAGGACTCTGGGATCATGACCTGAGCTGAAGACAGAGGCTTTAATCCACTGAGCCACCCAGGCGCCCTGGAAACGTATTTTTAAAGAGGGATTTTTGCAGAATCATCTTGGAGTGGCTTTTTTTTTCTTCTATAAAAAAATAAGCCCAGGGCACCTGGCTGTTTCCGTCATTGGAGCATGCAACTCTTGGGGTTGTGAGTTCGAAACCCATGTTGGGTGTAGAGATTACTTAAAAATAAAATCTTAAAATATAGATAGGGGCCCCTAGGTGGCTCAGTCAGTTAAGCATCTGCCTTGGGCTCAGGTCACGGTCTCAGGGTCCTGGGATGGAACCCTGAGGCAAGTTCCCTACTCAGAATGGGGGAGGGGACAGTGGCCCTCCCCCTTCCCATCTGTGCAAGATGTGGTGGTGGTACGTAGTGATGATCCCACAGGGAGTTCGAGGTCTTCAGCCTCCCTATCAATGCCACCAGGACCTGCCTATAATTCCTGAGCATAGACAGCTCAGCCACAGCACTCTGGGGTCCTGAGGCCAATCACCCTAGGGGATTCTCTGCACTGTGGAGTAAAGCTGTGCACAGGCTGAGGCAACCAGGTAGAGCTGAGCCTCAGAGAAGCTTCCAGCTACATTCCAGGCTCTCTGGCTGCAAGCTTGCTGTACTTGGAAGCAGCCCCCTTGGACCACCCCCCACCCCAGCCCAGAGGACTCAAAGACTGGGACAGTTATGATGCCAGCATCAGAAATGATGATATAGACATACAGCACCCCTACCCGTGGCTCAGGTGAGTTTCGGCTCTGGAGACATCTAGAAGGCAGAGGAGCTCCAAAATTATTGAAAAGGAATTTATGGCCACCCCTCTTCAAGGGATCTGGGGGACAGAATTAGACACCATCAATGGCAATGTTTAATTCTTTTTTTAAAGTGTATTTATGTTTTAAGTTATATTTCCACCCAGCGTGGGGCTCAAACTCAAGACCCCTGAGATCAAGAGTCGCATGCTCTTCCAACAGAACCAGCCCGGTGCCCCTTTCAATATCAGTTCTGAAAGTGGTTTCACACCCCAGCACAGTCTTAGTTTAATGATGCTCAATATTTAAGAAAGCAGGTACCATTTTACTTTTAAAGTGAGACGTGAACCGTGGCTTAGAAACATTATTGACTACACCGTTGGATTAAAAAAAAAAAAAAAAATCGCTAAAGGTTGCCATCTGTTCAACTAGTCGCTCAGTGCCGTCTCTCGATGGCCCTCTCCTTGTTTCAATTACCTACGCCATCAGTTTAGTTGCTCCCTGAGCAAACTGCACTCCCTGACATTATTTAAACATAGGAACGAATGGGTGAATGAATGAGGGAGGGAATGAGGGAATGAATAAAGCAAAGGTTATACGCACGGTACAGTTCATCCATTATTCAGTAAAACCATCACCTTGATTCTTTTGTTTTTTTTCTTTGAGTGTTAAAATTCTGAAATCCCTGGGACATCGGAATATCCCTAAGGTGCCATCAAGACAAGCCGTTCCCTTCTGGTGACTCTGGGCAGCACAGCACTCGCTCGCGCTAACCCGCAATGCTCGGGGCCTCGCCCCCTCCCTTTTCTTCCCCTAGGAAGTTCATCTAGGAAACAGTAGGAGATACCAGGCTGCGATAGTAGAGCTCAGAAGGATTTAAAACAAACAAACAAACAAACAAAAGGGCAACAGAAAAGCGTCTTCATTCCTCTCCTCTTTGCCAGGACTGACTGACTGGATCCCTGCAGGGCCCCTCCGCCCTGTGAGTAAGACAGAAGAAGATTCCCTCTTTTGTTCTAGCCACACAGTCATGGGAGAAATGCTGCCTCTTCCCTCCAGGCACTCTCGAGGATCTCTGAGTAGAGGATAAGCGATTTCATCATCAGAAGGTTTTGGCAACAGAAAAAAAAAAAAAAGTCTTTTAAAAACAAAATTTAAAAATAATGAAATCACATCAGCTACTTTATCAAGAAGGGAGGGGGGGAGTTTGTTTATTGCATCCCAGCTTGTTTTGAAAGAGGAAGCTGGAACCTATGGAAGCTGTTCCATAGAACAGGGGAGAACACACGTATGGAAAGTCAGTGCACGTATCTTCCAATAATGACAAGTTGACAGTACAATTTTCCTTGGTGGATCTTCTGGAATCCCCAGCATGAATATAATAAGAACTACCATCTACTGGGCCCGGACTACCTGCCAGCATTTTCCATGGCCTTCCTTTAAATTCTGAAACTAACCCAATAAGGTGGCACTACTCAGCCTGTTTTATGCCTACAGAAGGAGTAAGTGTCCAGCTCAAACTTCTGTGGTTCATAAAATTGATTTCAACCCAGGCACCCAGGCCACTCTGGACACCAGGGTGCCCCCACCCAGGCCCCACCCGTGGGCAGGCCACTCCTCTCCAGGGAACAGGAAGGTTGCAGATAGAGCCCCCCTGGTAGGGCTAAGAGCATTCCTTTTTCTCGATAAAGAGCTAAACTTCCTGATCAAACAGCTGAATTCGTGCAAAGTCAGAAAAGGAATTCGTGGTAGAGTCTTCTGTTCTTGGGCTGAAAAGTCCATCTCATTGAACTACCCCCAAAAAGGCACAGAAAGGTCACAAAAATGTCGACTCTCGCTCCAAAAGCATTCTCCCAGCTTTCCTCTCAGCCTTTTAAAGACATGTCATCTGGATGTGTAGTGTGTGAATACTGGTGAATGTGTGTGTGTTTGGAGAGGGGGACAGAGTTGGGGAAGCAGGCAAAAACTAAGGAATTCAATCAGCTCCGCGGGAAAGAAACCATCACAAGGGTAGCAGCCAACAGGAGCCAGTGTTGCCATAGCAACCATGTAATTGACATTTTCATTTTCCCAGCATTTGTTCTGGGCAGGTGTGGGAGACAGGTGTCCTCCGTGATATGCGAGGATGAGGGTGTGCCCATTTGCCCAGGTCAGGGTTCCTAACTGGGGGGGCTGGTACTGCCCCCCAGATAAGGTCCTTGGAATCGGGGTCTTGAGCAGTCAGTACACGGAAAAGTTTGGGTTTCAGGCTTTGGAGCACCCATGCCAGGCAGAACATCGTCTCAGAGGTGGGGGCAATGATACTCGAAGTTCTCCACGGCGTGGAGGCGACACTGAGATTGGGCTAGAGTATCATACAGGGAAGCTGAGGCAGAGCCCGGCTGGGACTCAAGACCACCGACCCCTAGTGGCTGTTCCACCTTGGCTGGCTGAACTAGGGTCCGTTAGGAGGGGTTGGGGGGAAACGTGAGGCACAGCCTCATCCCGTGGACAGAGAAGGACCATCTTTTGTGTATTTTCCGAACCAGGGGAGGCATTACCAGCAAATGGCTGCAAGGGAACAAAGAATGGGGACACAGGAGCGTCCTCGAGATCAGCCCTCAGAGACAGAGTGAAAGGCCCGTGTACCTGCAAGGGAGCTGATGTTTTGACTACGCACCACCTCCCAGCAGTCTGGGAGATGCGGAAGGCAAGTGCTCTGCAAGCAGCAATCCTCCAGGCGGCTGCGGCTGCGTCCTCGCAGCCTCCACGCGCGCGGAATACCAAACACACCCTGGGAGTTCCCGACGCCGCCACCTGGTTCCGGCCCTGCCTGCGCTTGTCTGCGGCAATTGCTCTCCCGGGCGAGGCTTCGCGCGGATCTGCTCCGAGCACCTGCAGGCAGCGTTTGCAGAGCACAGCTCCGCACAGCTCCATGGGGCGGGGGAGGGTGGAATATGGGCAGCCAGCAGATCATCCACTTGGGGACAGGCACCCTTTCTACTACTCTGATGACTTCCCCGAAAGGAAAGAACCGACTGAAATTGCCAAGGGTGCTGTGGTGGCCCTTTTCCAAAAAAGCAAAATGCTTTCGAGAAGCCCCTCCAGGTTGGACCCTATCACAGCTTGGCTTAATCCATTTCTTCACAGGTTTGGCGTCATTTTCCCAGTGGCTGGAACCACTCCAGCCCTTTTTAGTTACTGCAAAATCTCATCATAAAGAGATCGGTAGCAACGCTAGTGTGGTTTGAAAAACCACGCAGGTGGCAGGTGGTTACGTGAAGCACTTGGTGGGGTGGGTGACTGGGGTTAACGTGGCCTCTGGGCAATGTGGGCGTGGCCTGAAAACTCAGGTGGGGGCCTCCTCCAAAGAACTGAGAGCAGGGGCACCTGGCTTGCCCAGTCGGTAGAGCATGTGAGTCTTGATCTCAGGGTCGTGAGTTCAAGCCTCACACTGGACTGAGAGCTTTCTTAAAAATGGACAGGAGCCTTCTGGGAAATTATCTTTATTCTGGGGGGGGGGTACCCCTCTCCTAAAATATTACAGGTTATTTGTAATTGTCTCTGTAACCAAAAGGCAAAAAACAAAAACTGTAGGTTGGAGACCTTGCTCTTTGTGAGTCCCTTATTTTATCTTAAATTCCATCAACATTTATTTTAAAGCACTGCCTGTGATTTGAAAATGTAGGCATTTTGGCTAATGTTATTATTTGATGCTTTGTACTTGAAGATAATCAAAGTGTTAGGTTTATGTACGCAAACTTATTTAGATCTAGATTTTGGATTTGTATTTATTTTTAATCTAAAATTGCATGATACGGGGCACCTGGGTGTTTCAGTGGGTTAAAGCCTCTGCCTTCAGCTCAGGTCATGATCCCAGGGTCCTGGGATCAAGCCCCTCATCATCAGGCTCTCTGCTCAGCAGGGAGCCTGCTTCCCTTGCTCTCTCTGCCTGCCTCTCTACTTGTGATCTCTGTCTGTCAAATAAATAAATCTTTTAAAAAAATAAAATAAAATTACATGATACTCAAGCGACATGTATTTGTCCATCAGACAGTTTCTCTGCTGTTTTAAGCACTTTCTTGCTCCTCACCATCTTATTCCATCAACAATGCCCTCTTAGCTGTCTTACAGACATTGCACGTTGACTCCCCCCACTGGATGCCCCCTCTGCAATCTATGTCCCCTCAGCCTTCCCCGTCTCAGTAAATGGTCACAGTTGCTCAAATCAAAATCCTGGAGCAAGACGTCATTACTCGAACCCACATCCCAGTTGTTAGCAAGTCCAAGGGGCCCTGCATGTCAGATAATGTCAAACTGGATCACCTCCCAGCCTCCTCATCCTAGAGGGCTTCAGAAGTGCCCTCACCAAGCCCCTGCGTCCCCAGTCCTCCCTCCCTGAGGCAGTCAGAGGGACCTGGTACAAGCATAACCTGTCACTTTATTCAGACTCGCATTCGACAAATATTTGCACACTTACTCTGGGCCAGCTCTGTCCTAGCAATTTCTTGACCTTGCTAGACCTTGCATGCTTGTCGGGCTGGGAACAAGCACCCAAATTAAAGAGTGAAATGTAGAAATGTGCTCTGGGTGCTCCCCATCTGGGCCACCCCTGCCCGCCCCCTCCCTGCATGCATGACCACCCTTCCTTCTCCTTGTCTCAAGGCCGGCTCCTGCCCAACCCCAGGTCTTAGCGATGTCATTCCTTCCCTGAGGCCTTCCCTGACCACCCCAGCTTCCCATTACCGGCCTTCTTACCGTGTTTTATTCTCAGCAAGGCTCTCATCACCATCCGAAACTGTTTCCTGTCTGTCTCAGCTATGGGGAATGCAAACTCCAAGAGAACCACGGTGGCCCGTCCATGGACTGGAATGGGGCCTGGTTTGGAGCAAACGTTCAATACATATTTGCTGAATGAAGCAATCAATCAATCAAGCAGAACTAGTTAACGAACTTGTAAATAATTAATGCGATCGGGGTCACAAACCGGGCCTCACTCAGAAACTAATCAACCCCGTCTCAAGCTCTGTCATTTTATCAACAGTAAGACAACCACAGTAGTAATAAAAACAATTCAATAATTCCATCTCATAATTCGATTCCCTAAAAACAGTTCAATAACACTTACACTTGGGCATTTATTCAAAGCCCTCAGCACTTACCACTTCTCTTCATCTCATGACAACCCAGGGAGAGATGGTCCCGCCTTCCCATTTGAGTAGGTCCAATCACGGATGCGTCAGAGATGCTTTGTGACTTGCCCAAGGTCACACAGCCAGTAAAGGGCAGAGCCCACACCTTTACACCAGGCCACACAACTGTAATCAAATTCCTCTCAAATAAAGGTCATGGACCACTTACTATGTACAAGAAACCCGGTAAGAAAAAGTTTCAAAGATTGATGGTCTCAGAGGCAAATTGAGATGTTTCAGATAAAAAGGTTTTTCAATGAATTCTGAACTGCTTGGCAGAGATCCAATCGTAGCTTCGTCAGAAAGTGACCTAAATCACTCACTGAGTGCTTCTTCTCAAACAGGCCTGGCCTATGACCTCACATGCATGACCTCAGCACTGTGTGTTATTATCCCCACTTGACAGATGAGCAAACTGAGGCACAGAGTGAGTAACTTGCCCAAGGTCCTACAGCCAGGAAGTGATGGGGCTGGATGCTGACGGCGGCGGCGTTGACTGTGGAGATACTCACCACAGGAAAAACCTAGTACTCTGTGTTAAGTCTGGTTAGTTGGCAGGAGTTTCTGAGCACAGAAGATACTAGAAGATACTAGAAGAAGATTCTAGAAGATACTAGAAGAAGAAGAAACTATACTTGAGACACGTTTGCAGGATTTGAAGGAAAACATCCATTCTCCTTTCTACACAAGGCTCTTGCCTTTATCCAAAGACAATATAAGCCCCTCAGTGACATTCAGTAGTCATCTCTTTGTTCCTTACCTGTACCCCATGGCTGGTTGTCTCTGAGATCAGGATGCTTCCTGGGGCAGGGGCTTGGAGTCCAGCAAGAAGAGCTCTGTTGGAGATGCAGGGGCAAGGCCAATGCCTGCCATGACAGCCAGGGGCCTCCTCCTGGCCTGTGCCGGGGTCTCTCTCCTCGTCTCCCCGCTGTCCCCTCCGCAGGACCCAGCTGTTCGAGCTCAGCCACACCAGGACCGGAACCACAAACATGGCAGCCTTGGGCCCTGCTTCCTCAGTCAGGCTGAGAGAGCAGAAGCTTCCAAACCAGAGCCTGTGATGGCCGGCGCCCTGGAATTTTCTGCTTGGTTCACCAATTCCTAGCTGGACCAGACGTGGCTTTGGTGCTGAACAAGGCGGCCATTCAGTCTGTAGTCCGGCAATTAAAAAGCTTTGAGGGCAGGCACCCTTCGGCTTCCTCTCCGGCTAGGGTCCTGAAATACTGTCTTCTTGGTTTTCTAGCTCGTGTGTCTCCTCTGTGGTCCATTCGGTTTTGAGGAGAGTTGGAATTGTGACAGAATGGGGGACAAGAATAAAGTGAATTAGGCTCTCCCGACTTTCAGGTGGGACCTCAAGATGTCCACAGCTGAACTTGATTTTGCTCTCCCCCCAAGCCCTCCCGTAGCCACATCCCTTCCATGTCCTGTGGACTCTTCCTCTCTTGCACACCCCACATCCCATCCGTCACACCTCCTGTGGGCGCCTGCTTCCAGTATTCTCCAGAATCTGACCACTCTGCACGACCTCAGGCGGCTCCCACTGGTCTCCCAGTTCCAGCCCCTGACTCACTACTGTTACTCCTCAACTCAGCAGCCAGAGCTGCCTGTTTAAACAGAATCAACTCGCTCCTGCGCAGAGCCTCTGGTGGCTTCCATAGCCCTCAGAGTAAAAGTCCCAGTCCTACCGGGGCACTCGAGGCCGCTCTGCTCCAAACCTGCCACCACTGGCCAGACTCCACGGCTGCCCCTGACCCCAACTAGGCACCCTTTGGGCCTTTGCACTGGCTGTTTCCTCGACCTGGATGCTCTTTCCCCAAATTCCCATGTGGCTGCCACTCTCCCCACCTTCACACCTGCTCGATGTCTTTTCTCAAGGAGGGGGACCCTGACTGCCGTATTGAAGATGACAGCTCATTCCTCGCCCCCCTTCTTCCACCTCTCCCCTCCCCACTGCACCCCAGTTTTTCTTTTCCCCTTCTTAGCACTCCACACCCCTGGCGTGCTAAAGGATGTGCTGATCGCTTGGGCCTATTACTCAGTATCTGTTCTCCTCTGTGAGGGGGAGTAAACCCTGTGGGGTGGGGATCTTCGTCTGTTTTGTTTGCACAGGCATCTCAGCTGGACAGGGCCTGGCACATGGAGGAGACGAAAGGGAGGCCCTTCAAGGCACAGAATTTCTGTCAAACCAGGATGAGAAAGCACAGAAGAAATGTTTTGGCTTTTCCAGCCCCTGGTGGAGCTTAGGGGGAAGAGGGAGAGGGGGAGGGGCTGGAGACCAGGTAGGGACCCTCCCCCACACACAGCAACTTGGCATGCCTTTGCCCACCCCCACCCCAACAGAGAAGGGAGGCCCTTGACCTCTAGAGACCCCAAGCTAGGTGCAGGGAGAGCTCCACTCCGACCCTGGGTGGGGCTGGGCGGTGGAGGACCTCCACCCACTCACTGGGTCCTCTGCTGGCAGGGCTCCAGGCCCCAAAACCCAAATCAGGCTGGGAGAAGCAGACAGAGCTGTAGGGTACGTCTTTCCCTACCTTTGGCCTCCTGGCCGCCCCCAGCCTGGACACCAAACTTCTCAGAGCAAGCTCTCCGCAGATGCGGGAAGACAGTGTCCTGCTGGGAATGGTAGCCTCTTCTCTTGTCAAACACAGCCTGGTCCCCACTCTTTAATGAATCTGGTCACAGACAGCTGGGCTCCCTCCTCTCTCTCCCTCTCCATCTGGGTGTTAAGGGGAAAAGCAGATTAGAAATGTCACTCCCCTGGCTGGCTCTAAGCTACGCCATCAGTCCACACTCGTTCCGTGCCGACAGGTCCAATTTCCTTCCCCAGCAAACACTCAGGTGTGGGGTTTCGAGAAATCTTCTACTTACGTGAATGTCAGGAGCCCAATTATGACCTATGGTAACTCTTTTACATGCAAAACAAAGAAATGATCAACAACAAGAAGTTTGTTCTCCTCTGGGACTTCAGATAGAGTCTATGTGTGTCGAACTCACATAGGACTTACCCGATTTTCCATTGTAGGCTGGGGAAGTGCATCCTATAAGGGGGTCTGCCAAGATCTGAATGTATGAGAGATTAAAGGCTTCTTTTCCTTCATCTTGTCAATCAAGAGTATATACTTTCAGATGAAGCCCAGATGCTCCAAGAGCAAAATTGCAAAGCAATTTTGAAATACTCTCAAAAATGATTGTTGGAGCATCTTTGTCTTTGATTAAAAATAAACCAGAAATCAAAGTTTTAATATTAAGTCATTATTTTGTATCTAATGCTTTGAAACAAACATACATTTGGGGGAGTCGATTAAAGCTATTCGCTCATCTTGTCCACTTGGGTGTCCATGTATTACCATGACACCCTTGGGAAGTAAGAGGTGTCCCGGAGTCATTGTTACTTAGTCATTATTTTCTTTAGCATAAAGCTGGAAGTGAACTAGGTGTGATTTATCTGATCGAAGCAGGACTACACAGAGAGTTGAAATCCAGGACCTGTATAAAGACGCCTTGTGAATTTCATTTTCTATCCTGTGTGCAGGACCACCAAACCATCTCTCTTACTACACAAAAGCCCTAAGAACCCCTACATAGCATTTTTAACAAAAAGATGTACCATGCTTTAGGACTTCATGCTTGTGATATCTTCAGGCAGCCTTAAAAACAAAAACAAAAACAATTTAAAAAACCCAAAAAAGAAAAACCTATGGAGGTTCAAACATAATTTTTCAAGTTTGTGACAATTCTTTTAGAAAAGAAAAAAAATCTAGGTGCACCTGGTTGGCTCAGTCTGTTAAGCATCTCAGGTCATGATCTCAGGGTCCTGGGATTAAGCCCTTCATAGGCATACCCCCCCTACCGCTCAGCGGGGAGCCTGCTTCTCCCTCTCCCCTTGTCCCTCCCCACTGCTTGTGCTCTCTCTCTCTCTCTCTCTTTCTCTCTCGATATTACTCTCTCAAATAAAGTCTTTAAAAAAAAAATCTAAAGAATTTAGATTCCCTGGAGGCAGTGATCTTAAACTTTGTTTTGTGTGAGGAAAATAGTCCCAGAAAATGATGCTTTGTGAGAGAGGTTCTCTGATGATTTCATTTTGCCTCTCTTTTTCTCCCCTCAATGAAACATTAATCCCCAAATCCCAAAATTGTTATCCCCTCAGATGTCATGATAAGTAACCCACTTTTTATGTGATTTGTTAACAAGCAGAAAACAATAGTTCTAAGTGATCAGATGGTAGAAGGGATTAGCAGAGAGGTTAGCCATAAGCTTTAGAGATTTATACCTGTAGCTCCGTTAGTCTGAAACTGGGTCCCTTATTGGTGGAGCCAGGAACCCTGTTAACCAATTCAAAGCAACTACCGTGACAATTCTTGCTGGTGGTCCCAGCAGAGAGAGTAACTGTAAATAAGCACAGAAATGAAACCCAGTTTCATTCATAAATTGATTCCCTACAGATCAGTTTCATGGAAATAAATTACCTTGTAAATAAGGACAATGCAAACTTACACCCAGTCAGCTGAGATACACTTCTGTGTGTGTGTGTGTGTGTGTGTGTGTGTGTGTGTATCTGTGAAGGCATTGTCCTCTAGGTTACTGATGGAATTACTTTAAAGTACTTGCTAACATGCTCGAGGGTAGGAGGTGGTTCTTCTAGAATCTGAAAGTCAGTATAGTCTTTTAAACTACAGATACTACCCTTTGTTTTGTGAGGGGAAGGACACAAAATTGTTCCTTCTGGAATAGAAGATGTTGGATAGAGGTGGGTAGGATGAGGTGTTCATGCTCCTTCACAGCACAATGGTAAAATTCAAAGGATTTCCAATGGTTCACTCTGGTTTGTAATGGGAAATTTTTTTTTTTAAGATTTTATTTATTTATTTGACAGAGAGAAATCACAAGTAGATGGAGAGGCAGGCAGAGAGAGAGAGAGGGAAGCAGGCTCCCTGCTAAGCAGAGAGCCCGATGTGGGACTCGATCCCAGGACCCTGAGATCATGACCTGAGCAGAAGGCAGCAGCTTAACCCACTGAGCCACCCAGGCGCCCCTGTAATGGGAAATTTTTAAAGGAGGAAACTTCATTAAGAGGGAGAGAAATTTATTCTCCTCCTTCACTTAGTGATGAAAGTCTGTGAGTAAAACACCCTGGAAAAATACCAGGGCACACCTGAGATTCGTGACTTCTTTTAAGAATGAGTCATCCGTCATGCTGGGCACTCAGCAAGTCATTTTTTTTGATCTAGAAATTCATGTGCTTTAGTTTTGGGAAATTTCCTGTTATTTCTCTGATATTGTCCTTCCCTCCATTGTCTTGGTTCGCTCCGGAATTCCCTTGGATCTGTTTTTTTGGAATTCCTAATTTGATTCTACCTTTCTTTTCTCTTCTAGATATTATCGCTATCTTTTTGTGCTAGCTCCTGAGAAATTTCTTCAGCTGTACCTTCCAACCTATCCATTTCCCCCCCTCACATTATATTTTTAATTCCCCAGATATTTTTCTTGTTTTTGAGTATTTATTTATTAAACAGCATTCCAAACATGCAATTGCATCTCATCTCTCTGGGACTACTAATTATAGGGTTTGGGTTTTCTTCTTCCTTTTTCTTCTGCTGTCTGCAGAAGATTGCCTGTTTTCGCTTTCTTTTCCCCTGTTTGCTTTGTGTTGATATCTATTTTTCAGCTAGAGACTTCCTATTAGATTATTCTTGACTTTCTGTTCATATTTAAAGATGAGGCACTACAAAGGCAACTAGAAATTGTTTGTGTGGATGGGGCTTGTGGTTGAAGGACTTCCCACTGGGGTTTGGAGTGGGACCGGGGCATTTTACTGGAAAGCCTCCATGGCAGGCTTTATTAGATCCTTTCTCTTGAACTGGTCAATTTCCCCACAAGTGAACCGTCCTCTCTCCTGTTAAGGTTGGGTATGATCCTGGCCACCAGTATTCTGAGACCCACAGGAGAGAAAGGGGCCAGAGGTCTCATTGTTCAGAGTCAGAGTTGGGGTTGTTCCCTGTTTGGGGTTCGGGCCTCATCAGCCCACACCTCTGCATCGGGTCTTTCTATGTCCAGATTTTTTGGTGCCTTTTGTCTGATGTTTTCCCTCTTCTATTATCTTTATCCTTACAGTTTTTCCTTGTTAAACCCTTTACAGTCCTTTCTTTTTATGTCTTGGGTTTTTTCCCCCCAAATATTTTATTTTATTTTATTTATTCACAGAGAGAGTGAGCACAGGCAGGAAGAGTGGCAGAGGGAGAAGGAGAAGCAAGCTCCCAGTGGAGTGGGGAGCCCGATGGGCAGCTCCATCCCAGGATCTGAGTCAAAGGCAGATGCAAAACGGTTGACTGACAGGGTCACCCAGGAGCCCCCTTTATAGTCATTTCTTTCCGGTTCAGGAAGGGATGAAAATAAATGTGTACGCTCAAGTCTTCATGCTTAAGTAGAATCTGACACATTCCTATTTGACTTTGAGAGGATTAGCGAAAAGCACATATATTAGGAACAGTAATTTTCCAGCAGGTCCAGTGAGCCAAAGTGGGAATGAGTAAAGAAAAAATATATGCCAAAAAAATGCCTATATTCCAGTTGGAGGGGTAGAATATTAATTCCAAGCAGACTGAACAAAGTTAGATACATATATTATAGTTTCCAGAGCAATTTAAAAAAAAAATTCATAGACTATTTCTTTGAAAAAAAAAAGCCAGAACTTTTTTGGGTAGAACTAAAACTAGTATGTCCTAGGATATAAATAAAAAAACAGTTTGCATAGATAAATTAAAATAGTATATGAAAAATGTCCAAATAACCTAAAAAAGAGCAAGGAAGGGCAAATAAAGAAACAAAAAGTGGAGAGGACAAACAGAAAGCAAGTAATAAAATGGTAGACCTAAATTCAAAGATATCAATAATTACACTAAATGTAAATAGTCTCAACATACCAACTGAAAGACAGAAATTATTAAATTGGAGTTTTTAAAAAGATCCAACTATATGCTGCCTATAAGAAACCTACTTTATGGGGCTCCTGGGTGGCTCAGTGGGTTAAGCCACTGCCTTCGGTTCAGGTCATGATCTCAGGGTCCTGGGATCAAGCCCCACATCAGGCTTTCTGCTCAGCCGGTAGCCTGCTTCCCTTCCTCTCTCTCTCTGCCCGCCTCTCTGCCTACTTGTGATCTCTCACTGTCAAATAAATGAATAAAATATTAAAAAAAAAAAAGAAAGAAAGAAAGAAAGAAACCACTTTATGGGGCTCCTGGGTGGCTCAGTGGGTTAAGCCTCTACCTTCGGCTCAGGTCATGATCCCAGGGTCCTGGGATAGAGCCCCGCATTGGGCTGTCTGCTCAGCGGGGAGCCTGCTTCCTCCCCTCTCTGCCTGCTTCTCTGCGTGCTTGTGATCTCCGTCTACCAAATAAATAAATAAAATCTTTAAAAAAATTTTTTTTCAATAAAAAAAAAAGAAACCTACTTTACATATAGTGGTGTAGGTATATTTAAAGCATCAAGATGGAAAAATATATACCATGCTAACAAAAAGCTGGCGTGGCTACAGCAATATCAGACAAAGTAAATTTCAGAGCAAGGAAATTACCAAGGATAAAGATGGACATTACCTAATGATAAGAGAGTCAACTCACCAAAAAGACATAATAATCCTAAATGTATAGGTCCCTGCTAGAGCTGCAAAATGCATGCAGCTAACACTGGTAGAAATAAAAGAAAAAATATAGATAAATCCACAATTACATTCACAGACTTCAACATGCCTCTCTCAGGAATTAATAGAACAAGTAGGCAGAAAATCACCAAGGACATAGAAGTGAATATCACCATCATGCAAATGAATCCAAGGAACATTTACGGAACATTCCACGCAGTAACAGCAGAACACATATTCTGTTCAAGTGCACATAGAACATTCACCATCATAGACCATATACTGGGTCATAAAGCAAACCCTAATAATTGTAAAAGAATTTAAATCCCATAAAGTGTGTTCTCTTACTATCTAGGAATTAAACTAGAAATCAATAGAAAAATGCCTGGAAGATCTCTAAGTATTTGGAAATTAAATACCATAATTCTAAATAATCCATGAATCAAAATCAAAGTCTCGACAAAAATTGGAAAATATTTTAAACTAAATGAAAATGGAAATACAACATGGCCACCTGGGTGGCTCAGCCAGTTAAGTGTCTGCTTTGGGCTCAGGTCATGACCTCAGGTTCCTGGAATGGAGGCTTACTGTTAGAATCCCTGCTCACTGGGGAGTCTACTTCTCCCTCTGCCTCTTCCCCCACTCATGCTCTGTCTCTTTCTCAAATAAATAAATAAAATCTTAAAAAAAAAAAAAAGAAAATAGGAATACTACATGTGAAAATTTGTGAGATGCAAATAATAAGTGATTAGAGGAAAATGTACAGCATTAAATGCCTGTATTAGAAAAGGTCTCAACCCAAAAAGCTAAGCTTCCACCATAACAAACTAGGATAAGAATAAAATAGATACAAAGCAAGAAAATAACAAAGAGCAGAAATCAATATAATTTGAAATGGAAAAATGATAGGGGAAAAAACCAATAAAACCAAAAGCTAGTTCTTTGAAAAGATCAATAAAACTGATAAACCTCTAGCCAGATGGACAAAGAAAGAGAGAAAGAACACAGAAATCACCAATATCAGGAAAAAAAATATATAATGAAAGACTTTCACTGACATTTAAGGGATAAAATTATGAAAATATTACAAACTTTACATACACGTAAGTTTGACAACTTAGACAAAACAGACCGATTCCTTAAAGCCGCAAACTCCTAAAACTGACCCAAGAAGAAATAGACAGGCTAAATAGCTCTATATCTGTTATAAGAAATTGAATTTATAAGGACACCTGAGTGGCTCAGTTGAGTAGATGCCTAGCTGTTGGTTTCTGCTCATTATCTCAGGGTTGTAGAACTAATCCCTCATGGGCTCTGCACTCATCACCGAGTTTGCTTGTCCCTCTCCCTCTGGTCCTCCTCCTTTTCCTCCCCCTGCTTTCTCTCTCTCTCATAAATAAAACCTTTAAAATAATAATAATAAAGAAATTGAACTTAGAGTCAAATCCTTCTGGAAAAACAAAACAAAACTCTAGGTCCAGATGGTTTCACTGGTGAATTTTACCAAACATGTAGAGAAGCTATAACACCAGCTCTTCACAATCTTTTCCAGAAAATAGGCCAGAAATACCTCTCTCCTTCTGTTATGAGACCAGCATGACCCATACCAATGAGCCCAAGATTTGGTATTAGCAATGCCAGTAACTTTTCATATATGATAAAATCCATTTTCTAAAGATATGTCAAGGCTTTACCTTCAAGGTAGAGTGGCACAGGCCCACCCTCCCTGTGTACTGTGTGTCTTTCTAAGGAACTGTAGAGGGAAGCACATATGATCCTTGGTTGTTGCCAGTTTCCCCAGGAAACAAAGTGAACTTGAAGGTCAGGCATCACCATCCCTAAGATGTCAGCCTGTCCTCCTTGGGGAAGCTTTTTTCTTTTCTTCTCTTCTCTTTTCCTTTTCTTTCCTTTCTTTCTTCCTTTTTTTCTCTCTCTTTCTCTTTCTCTCTCTCCCTCTTTCTCTTCCTTTCCTTTTCTTTCTTAGATTTATTTATTTATTTTAAAGAGAGAGAGCATGAGCAGGGGGAGGAAGAGAGGGAGAGGGAGAGAATCTTTAGCAGACTCCCTGGTGAGTGTGGAGCCAGAGACTCCAGGGCTCGATCTCACAACCCTGAGATCATGACCTCAGTGGAAACCAAGAGTCTGACACCAACCCGAGTGAGCCACCCAGGCACCCCAGAAAAGCTTGTTTCTGAAACTTGCTCCTGGTTCCTGACTTCAGGCTGGCTTCCTGAGACTCTTTTCTCATTTTTCACTTCCCCAAATCTCCGAGGATCCCCCCCTACAAACAAACTTCCTTTCTTTCCCTTTCCAAATTCCCGAATGCATAACAGAGAAATTTAGTTTATTTGAAACTCAAAGGCTCGTGGTTCCACAACCTGAAAACTCATGGATAACAGGTCCCCAAGATGCAGAGCACTCTGTCCCTCGGTGAGCTTTCTTTCCCCAGAATTCAGAAGCAGCTGAACAGGTTTTAGATTTTTGTTTTGCTTTTGTTTTTGTCTCATTTGTTTTTATTTTTCACTTCCTATCCCACTTCAATAGTAGAAAGACATGCAGCCCAAGTGTTGTGCACTACTCGTCAAAACACAGAGCCCACAACATGTGAGCCAGCCTTGTTTTTCTCTGGAGTTCTGCTGCAAGTGTATTATGAAACACCATTTACCTTCTATCGTTCACGAGTTCATAAGCACGCCTTTTTTTTACCCCTCACTCCCTTGAAAATTTTAAGGAAAGAAATATATAATTGAATTCTCAAAACCAACATAATTTCCATTTGTATCAAGACAGACCAACGCATACAAAAGTTTACTAAGTACTCCTTGGTTTGATGGAAAAGAAGGTAAACAAAAAGGCACTTTTACTTTGCGTTCTTACAGTTTTAAAATAATATATAGAACTGTGGCCACCTCCCAGTTAGATTCCCTTCAAGCCGTGGCTATGTGACAATTTTATACTGCGGGGGGGCAGTATCCTGAGAGGAGAGACAAAGGCTTTCCAGGAAGGTCTTCACTCAAGACCCTTTCCACACACCCGAATTAGTTCACTAATGCCTTCTCTTTGCTTGTTTTCCTTGCTTCCACTTCCAAGTTTGAGAAAGGGCCCGCCCTCCCTTCCCCCCAAAAGTTGGGTTTTGCAGTTAAAATGGCATGAATGACTTTAGTTGGGAGTAAAAAGGGTACTAGTGAAAGAGGTACTAATTATCTTCTCACCAAGCTTTCAGAAACTCCACCAGGGGGCTCATCCCTCCCTGCCGAGCTGCCATAGACCCCAAGATTATGTTGTCTACACGGTGCCCCTCCCACACCCCCTGAGTAATAGTGACGGTAGGAGGGAGGCTGTGTAGGTAACTAAAAACCCCAAACTACTGGTTTCATTTCAAAACTCATGACCCACAAAACAACAAACCAACCAGCCACAAGTGTGGCAGATGAGGGCTCCTCATGCTTTCCGAGGGAATTACACAAAGACAGAGGGAAGCGTAGAAAATCGAATTGGACATACCAGTGAAATTAACTCTGCCCTGGCACTCCTCGCCACGATCAGCCTTCTATCTCAGCGTCCTTCTCCCCGAGTCTATCGCCACAAAACTTTTCACAACTTGTTTGTTGGTGTCCTGCATCACATGGGCTTGACCTGGACTGGATGCTCTCAAGGAGACATTGCCGGTGGCAGGAAGAGCTGTAGACCAGTCAGTCGGCGGCCACTTCCCCAGTGGACACCGGTGACACAGCGTTCACGTATGGAGGGGAGGGGGTAGGAGGGCAGAAGGGGGCCAGGTGAGTAAGTAACCTATTTCTATAGGTAAAAATCGTCTCAAGCCCAGGGCGTCGGAGTACTGGTCCATGTACAGACCATCAAAGAGTGAGGATGAGTTTCTGGGTGCAAATCCTGGCCGAGAGGGGCTCTGGCAGAGCCGTGGGGAGCCAAAGTGGAGAGCCGAGATGGACTTCCCTGGAAGGAGAGGATCCCAGAGGATTAGAGACAAGAATAGTAAAAATACCTGACATCCAATAAACCCTCAATAAGATAAATAGGAACCTTTATATTCTCTTAAAGGAAACCCCGAGCTGGGAAACCTATGCAAGCGAAACAAAGAAATTATCTTGTGCTGAGAACGTCTCAAGGATCCTCATTTTACCCAGGACTCTGCTTCTTCTCTTTCTACGCACAGCCCCTCCCATCCCCATCCCCTCAGACACACGGGAAATATGATTCCACTCACAGAACTTCTAATTTGGGGTGCCAAGTGGCATTAATAGTAAGAATAAATGTAATTAGTGCTTGGACAGGACAAAAAGAAAACAGGATGGTTCTGGTCTTGGAGATGCTCTTTTTAAAAATTTTTTTTTTTGGGGCGCCTGGGTGGCTCAGTGGGTTAAAGCCGCTGCCTTCGGCTCAGGTCATGATCTCAGGGTCCTGGGATCGAGTCCCGCATCGGGCTCTCTGCTCGGCAGGGAGCCTGCTTCCCTCCCTCTCTCTCTCTGCCTGCCTCTCCATCTACTTGTGATTTCTCTCTGTCAAATAAATAAATAAAATCTTTAAAAAAAAAAAAAAAAAAAAAAAAATTTTTTTTTTTTTTAAAAAGATTTTATTTATTTGACAGAGATCACAAGTAGGCAGAGAGGCAGGCAGCGAGAGAGGGGGAAACAGGCTCCCCACTGAGCAGAGAGCCCTGCGCAGGGCCTGAGACGATGACCTGAGCCAAAGGCAGAGGCTTTAACCCACTGAGACACCCAGGCGCCCCTTAAAAAAGATTCTTAAAAAAAAAAATCCGAGGGAAAGTGGCAGCTCAGTGCTTCCCCAGAGCAGCCTCCATCAATGGCCCCCAAATTTCTGCCCCTCCAGCTACAGGGAAAGGTCCCCCACAACCCACCAACCAGGCCACTTCAGGCTGGTCTTGGTGGTGCTGGGTCCAAGAGAGAGAAATCATGTCCTCAGCTATTCATGGTGGTAGCCAGAAGAAAAAAGCTTTGGTGGAGGCAGAATTTCGACAACTAAAAGGAAAACATCAGTGGCATGTTACAGAAGACAAAGGAGATGACAAAGGTGGCCTGAGATCATGACCTAGGTTGAAGGCAGATGCTTAACCAACTGAGTCACCCAGGCACCCCAATAAATTGCATTTGAAAAATAACTTCAATGATGTCATCTAAGTAGTACGTGCATTTAATTAAAACTTGATTTTGTCAATGCTTTGTAAGTAATTCAAGCACCAAACTTGTAACAACCCTTGAAAGATATTGGTTATAACCTGAATCACTGTTTTCCAAAGAGAACACCATGGGTTCCATGCCTCAGATCTCTCTCTGACATACCTTCCCCTCCCATCCCTGCTGTGTAGCCCCCAGTCAGGCTATCACCTGGCACTGCCCTGGGACTCTGGGTTTCCTGGCCTCCGGCCCCCCATGCAGCTGCCAGGGTGCTCTTTGTGAAAAGCAGACCTGTCCAGGCCATTCCCTGAGCTATCCCTGAGCTGTCTCTCTGCCCCCAGGATCAAGGGCACATTCTAAGGATAACACTTGGGATGAGGCCTTCAGAGTGTGGCCCTGCTTCCAGGATTGCCAGCCACTGCTTTGCCCCGTGCCCTCAGCCACAGGTGCAGCCACAGCCTGCAGCTCTCCAGCAAGCCTGTCCAACTTCCCCCATGCCCTTACCTGTCTGGAAGATTCTCCCTCCTGGTTTCTCAGCCTACAAGCCCCCGCGTCCTTCAGCCTCAAAGGTAATGTCACCAAAATCTTCCCTTTATATTTTTTTAAGATTTTATTTATTTACTTAAGAGAAAGAGAGAGAGAGAGAGTGAGCAGGGGGAGGGGCAGAAGGAGAATGAGAAGCGACTCCCCGCTGAGCAGGGAGCCCCTGTCCTGTGGGGTTCCATCCCAGGACCCTGAAATTATGACCTGAGCTGAAGGCAGAGGCTTAACTGACTCAGCCATCCAGGCACCCCCCCCCAAATCTTCCCTTTAAACTCCTTAAGCCGCTGGTTGCAAATTCCTCCAAGTGACCCGAGTACACTACAGTCCCCTCTGTTAGTAGCATCTTTGATTTAGGGTGTGATTTTTAAATTTCATTTCTGGATTTTTTTTTCATTTTAAAAAATTTTATTGATTGATTGATTGATTGATTGATTTCTTAAGAGAACCTCTGAGTTCCTAGAAACCCTGTCTCATTTTTTTCTTTTTCTTTTAATTCCCAGTGCCCAGCATTGTGCAAAGGTAAATATTCAGTAGCCTCTTTCTGGATGAATGAGTGAAGGAATGGATGGGCCCCCGCAGGTGTCACGGTGCTTTCTCTGTATGGTGAATCCGACCACACCTCTCTCTCAGCGACATTCCTCCCCCGGCTTCTCCTCTGGTGATGAGTTTACAAGGGAGCTATTAACAAACAAGAAACAAACAAAGACGAAGTAGCAGCGGAAGGGGAGACGTCGAGGGGACTCTGACAAATTACTTATTTGCACTGAGTTTCTGTGTCCTCATTTGTGAAACAGAAGTGCTGCCCTGGTGAGCTCGGAAGGAATCCTGTTCTCAAATTCCGGCTGGCGGGGCTCCCGGAAAGACAGTTTCCCCGGAGTCCCCGCAGCTATAACCCGAGTCTCAGCGCCACCTAGTGACAAACAGGCCCAGTAGCAGCGGGGAGGAAGACGGGCAGAGGGATCATCGGCGCGAGAAGGAAACCCCCCAGCTTAAAGATTTTAGGAGGCAGCAAGAAATTAGGTCAAATGTGAAGTTAAGCCAAGAGGCCTAACTCGGGTGATTTTGAGTCCTCTCCCCTGGCGATGGAATAAGCCTCGGAACACGTGAGAAAGAGCCAATCGGGATCCTTAAAACATGAAAACATGAAAAAGGCAACAAAAAGTCCTGTGTGGCATGGTCCTCTTGTTCTTTTATTAAGTTACTGCTTGCTGTCCCAATTAAGTCTTTTCCTTGGGAGGAAATGTACTTTTGAAGAACCTATGGTGTGGAACTCCAAAAACCCCAACAAAAGTACAAAATATTCAATTAAGAGTTTATATGTGGTTTTCAAATGTCATTTAGCTTCATTAAAGTGTAATAAGAAATGTGAGGGGCGCCTGGGTGGCTCAGTCGGTTGGGCATCTGCCTTCGGCTCAGGTCATGATCTCAAGGCCATGGGATCCAGGGGCAGCGGGCTCTCTGCTCAGCGGGGAGCTTGCTTCCTCCTCTCTCTCTGCCTACCTCTCTGCCTGCTTGTGATCTCTGTCAAATAAATAATTAAAATCTTAAAAAAAAAAAAAAGTCTGCAGAGCATCTGATTCTAGAAGCCTGTCCTTGTACACCCTCCCTCAGCGGGGTTTGGTAGAAGCCCACTCATTGACCCGTGCCTGCTTACCTCACAGATACTCAGTAAAGAGAATTACGCGACCCCTAGAATCCATATCGTGTGACGTGGAACCCAGACCACTGCCCCGTGGTGACTGTACTTTCCAAACCTAGACTAAGGCCACTTGCTAGGACAACGATGTGTGTACACACAGATGCAGAGGGGAAGTGGGGACGGCTGGTGCATATCACCTCCGATTCCTCCTTGGGAAATGTATTACCTAGAAGTGTCTGAAAAGGCACAAATTGCACACAGAAAATGGAGCTGGACTTCTGATGGGAATTGGGAGGACGAGGGCAGGATTTGGAGGCAGCTTTGAAAAGCTTGGAAGAAAGCGGGTGACTGGCGGGCCCAGTGGTTCAGGCTTTAGCAACATAAAGGAATGTAACAGTTAGGAGGGATGGACTCAGGAGGCAGGTCTGGGCCTGACTTGGGCCTTCTACCTGCCATTGAACATACGCCCTACCCTGTAAGCTGACAAGAGGTCCCGCTTTCATTTCTAATATGGTTACATTAAAGACGATGTGTTCTACTTGGATCAGCTCAAGTTTACTGGCAAATTCAAAAAGAGTTTCACACATAGAGGCTTGGAAAACAGACTCCAAATAAATAAAAAATTTAAGTTCTAATAGCGCTCAAATAGGTGCCCAGAGCACTGGGTGGGGTGGGGGTGGGGTGGTTGCGGGGAGGTCCATTAGCTCGGCGCAGGCATCAGCTTTCTCATAAATTCCAAATAAGGGAAACCCTTGCAATTAATTTCATGGGGGATTTAACATATATTAGGTGATTGTGAATTGTTACCTTCCTAACTGGCACCCTTTGAAATGTAAATGTGTTCTTTATTCTCTAAACTCCCCCATTGTTTTCCTCCCTAAAATTCCATTTGGAAACAGTGTATGTCTGCAGATGTCACAGTCATTACCTCTTTTTTTTTTGTTGATAAGTATGCTCTGCTTAGAGGTTTTTATAAGAGTTATCTTTCCTGTAATGAATACTCAGCGATTCAAGCCCGTCTTTTCAGCTTGCTGGCTCTAAGTGTTCCTTGATTAATGTACCTGTCGGTGGGATCAGCGGCGATCCTACAACAAAGGCTCAGCCTGAAAAATGTCACTTCTTATCCTGGTTGTCCAAGCACTTCTGGCTTACAAGAGTCTGTGCACCAATCGGACATCCCCTAGGATTTCATTTTGAGTTTGGTTAATCATAAGGGAAGTTACGTTAACGGAGGTAATTGAATTATTGAATGCAATAGGAAGAATTTCTTTTGTTCAAACAATGCCCTTCATAGGACGGAGGGTTTTCTTGTTCTATTTTTTCACTTCTGTCAGCTGAACTGCTACCTAACCATTTAAATCAATGTATGGATCAATATAAACAACATTCTTCCCCCCCCCCCCTCCATTTTGCCTGGAGTTTTAACTTGCAAGAGGAGAATTGCTTGGGAAGTGGGGGGGAAATCAAGTTCTTAAATGAAATTATTCCGCTTTAGTAAGTCAAAGACATGAAATCAGCTAAAATTAAGGCTGTATGCTTTGAAAGTCAATTTTTCCATGTGCTTTTATGTTGTTGGATTCCACTTCAGTGAGGGAATCAGAGCTCTCAGATTATAAAGGAGCAGAAGTAGGGCGACTCTGGGCTTCTAGATAGGCAATATTCTTTTTATTTTTTCTAAAAGATTTTATTTTTAAGTAATCTCTATACCGAACATGGAGCTTGAACTCAGAACCCCGAGATCAAGAGTCACATCCTCTAGCAACTGAATTAGCCAGGTGTACCTTGATAGACAATGTTCTTGAAAAATTATGTAACTGTCTGGGTAGAATAAATTTCAAGGTGATTATGAAGACCAGTGGTCCCAAAGTCCTAAAAACATTGACTACCTCAATGTGTTCTACACAATAAGTAATGAAGCCTACCAGATGCCATGCTGGGGCCCCAATAAAAGAAGGAAAACAAAAAAACACTTTCTTTCAATGTCTGGGGGGATAGAAATATAAAATGGAGGTCTCAAAAGAAACAAGGACTAGAGTAGGGTACATAATTTCCGTAACTATAAGAATCTAGGGGCTCCTTGGTGGCTCAGTGGGTTAAAGCCTCTGCCTTCGGCTCAGGTCATGATCCCAGGATCTTGGGATCCAGCCCCGCTCCCAGGGCTCTCTGCTCCGAGCCTGCTTCCTCCTCTCTCTCTGCCTGCCTCTCTGCCTGCTTGTGATCTCTGTCTGTCAAATAAATAAATAAAATCTTTTTAAAAAAATCTAAATGCTCTCAAATAATCAGAAAGGGAACGTAAGCTTCGAGCCTAGACAACCAGATACAGCATCTCATGGAAAGTAAACGCGAGACTGGCAGAGCCCGGATCAGCCAGCCAAGCTCAAGGACTAACCAACTGGGCTGAAGCAGGGATACCTAGGTCCTATACATACTAGATTCGAGCAACATCGAGACTAATGCTCAAGAACCCAACATAGAACTGAGGACGACAACATAGGGGCGTTGTGGATGTCATTCACAGACATTCAAATGGCACTGAGTACAACAGGTTCTGTACTAAGCAATAAGACCCTCAACTGAATACAACGGAAGAGGCTCACAGAAGATACTGCAGATACACAGCTTCCACGGAGGGTGAAGATATTGACACACGCTTTCAGCAAAGACCAAAGTTTACGCTGAAAGAAAACCCTAGAGACATCCATAAAGTCTCTGCTGCTGACCCCTTTGTTATTTTGTCTCTTCTGCTAGGTATTCCACAAACACCCAAAATAAATTACCAAGGAGAATAGCTCCAAATGTGCAAGCACACAGAGCCCTGAGCACTGTTTGCTGGTTGTGCCATTCATAATCCTACCGTTTGCTGACAGATGAAGAGGAGTGTCCTTATGTTCCCTCATATTAGCAACCTCGTAGCAGATACTGTTAGGCTCCTACTGTTTTCAGTGGGTGGGTGCCCTTCGGTTTCCTGGCAAGCCAGACTGAGAAATTCTGTGATTCAGCAGGCATTATTCCTGGTTTCAGTTTACTGTCTTCAGGGGCATTACTCACATCTGGAAGAGTTACCCCAGGTTGCAATGGATAATTCAAATCTGAATCATACAAAGTTCCTAATATCCTTCTTAGTCTTCAAACATTTCTTCTCCATAGTTACCATGTAATGTTCCTAGGGGGTCATTTAAAAGGGGATCTAGCTGTATCTTCAGTTCCATCCTTTCAAGTAAATGTAGTTTCTACGAGAATGTGAAGTATTATTTTTTGGTACAAACTTTTGTGGCTCCTACTCCTTCCTGGCAGTTGTCTTCCCGGGTTAAGTGCTGTTCATTATACATTTGCCCAAAGTCATCAATACATTTTCCTCTGTAGAACTGAGGTCAATCTGATTTGAAAACCTTTTAAACACTTTAGGCTTATCTGTGGAAGTTTTCGTCTTATCTGGATTATTCTTTTGGACCTATCTGGAAACATTTCAAGTTCTTTCTTACCCCTTCTCTAAGGAGGGAAAGGCTTTGGTTTCAGGAATTTGGAAGCGTGAAAGGTGGGGATGACCACAGCCATCTAGGTGCACGTTTCTGTATACACTGCTTATAAGGAAATTGAATTTCCCTGGATTTCTCTGTGCTCCGGGAAAAGCCCTCGCCTCCAGAGACCCTCACGCATCCTGGTAATTAGAGTGTGGGCATTCATCTAGCTAATTGCTCTTCTCTGAAAGGATGATGAAGCTCCTCTTATCTCAGGGAGGGAGAGAGCCAAATGGCTCCAGCCGGATCTAGGACTCTAAGTCAAGCCTCAAGGTGCCGGAAGTCTGCAGGGCTATCTCGGCAGGTAAGTATTCATAGCAAAAGCAATGAAGTCCCCGAACTTGCAGTCTCTACAAGGGGTAAAAGCAGAGACCCTGGGGGCCGTCTAGCTCTTGGAGAGACCATTAACATACCAAAAGGCTGGAGTTAGGTTTCAACCCCATTTGGTATCCAAGCAGAGTCATTCACGAGGGAAGGGAAACTATCTGCCTCCTTCCTCTTTATTAGCAGAGAAGCATTATTTTTTCCTTGCATAGGACATTTGACCCCTGGCCAGGGATAAGATCTGGGGGACGTAGGGGTGGAGGTGATATACTCATTTCTTACTTTGAGGCAGTTAGTAAGAAATCTGTCTCGGATCCAGAACAACTTGTCTGCACATTCAGGATACTATTAATAACAATGAACATTAAAAAACAAACACTGACAGACTGGGTGATCTCACTGGGGTGGGTCCTTTCCCTCCTTCTCCACTAATCACGACCAACTATGGAGAAGGGATGGAGTAAGGTGTTCAGTCAAAAGCTTGGTCTTGCCTTTGCAGGCGGGGGCGGGGGGTGGGGGTGGTGGTGGCCAAGGTCAGCAAGCAAGCTGCAGCCCTTGGTGGTGCATTTGGTGCACTGAGTGGATTGCCAGATAAGACACAGGACCCCCCAGTGTCATGCGAATTTTGGATAAATAACAAATAATTAGTAGCATAAGTATATCCCAAATATTGCATGGGCCATACTTATGCTTTTGAAAAAAATCCTTTATTCATTCATCTGAAATGGAAGTTTAACTGGACATCCTGTACTTTTATTTGGCACTCTGCCATGATGACAGTGACCTCTTAGAGATGCCAACAAGTCATGTCCATTGAAAGAATAAACTTAAAAGTGCCCTTTTCAGGAAGTGGGGGGTGCTTTCTTTTCATTTCTGAAGGGATGTTAGAGAACACTGTGCGCAGATACTGAATCTGGTCAATGTTGACATCCATAGTTATATGTTACGGGCTGAATGTGTCCCCTCCCAGTTCCTGTGAAGGCCCAACCCCTGCCCAGTGGGGCTGTGTTTGGAGATGAGGCCTCTGAGGACAAAATTACGGCTAAATGAGACCATACAGGAGGGGCCCTGAGCCAACAGGAGTAGTGCCCTTCCAAGAAGAGACAGCAGAGAGCTCGAGCTCTCTCTCCACAAGCCCAGAAGAAAGGCCTCGCAAGGACGCAAGGACGGCGGGAAAGCAGCTATCTGCACATTAGGAAGTCAACCCAACCCTGTCATCTGGGGCTTTCCAGCCTCCAGAAGCATGCGTTTAACTCCGGAAGATAAACGCCTGTCCTCTAAGCCGCCCAGTCGGTGTTCTGTCATGGCGGCCTGAGCCCACTGAGCCAACATGGGCAGAGTTAGCTTCCCAGGCGTCCACTGAATTTTTTTTTTATAACCGTCCTGGGGGAGACTGCTTTATTTCTCCCGGCTCAGAGATACAACTCCCGAGGCCTGGAGAATGGTAGACCAGTGCTTGGCACATTGTTAGAAATATTTAATGACTGAAAGTTACCCAGCTGAGGAGGTACCGTACGTCTGTGGCTGAGGCAAGACAGTGGTCTCTGGGCTCCTTTCTCTTGGCTGTTTCTGGCTCTAACCCCGGGAGGCTGAGGCCCTAAGGATGAATCCCTTTGACTGTGTAGGTTTGTAGGTTTTCCTTGTCTCGAATCTGGATTTACTAACTCCCTTCCTGATCCCCTCACAGCAGCTCGGTGGACACAACAGGTTGAACGGGAAAGCTCTCTGAAAACCATAGGACACAATCCCCTGTGTTCTGAGCCTTACCTGGAAACGCCAGCAGTGAGAGGCAGATGCTTCTAGAAGATCATTCAAGAGGGGGTCTGCCCCAGGGATCTTTGCTCTTGTGTCCTTGGCAAGACAGGAGGAGACGCTGGAAAGCTGCCTCGATGCCCACATGCTCCTTGTGGGGTAAGTTGCCGCTTCCCACTGAGTTTCCCATCCCCAGAGAAGCATTTGATCTTGGTCAAAAATGGCCTCCTCTGTCCTCCGTTCCCTCCTCTGAAGGTCTCTTCCTGATTGAATTTAGAAACCACAGGTGCTTGGACCAGATCAAAGACACGGCCAGAGTGGGGGGCCTAGATCTTGAATTTTAAACAACCAGGAAACTCCCAGAAGTACTTTCATCCGCCTCAGTGAGGCTTCCTTCACTGTGAACAACGGAAGTTAACTCGGGCCGACTTCAGGTGAATGTAATCAAAATACACGAGGTAGCCTGTGTAATAAAAAAAGAGCGGAGGAGTGGGCCAGGAACGACAGGAACACGGAGAGTCACAAGGACCTGAGCGACAGGAACAAATGGCGTGTGTGGCCAGGGTGTGGGGATGTGAAGTCTCTGCTCCCACGTTCTTTCTTTCCCTCCCCATCTCATCGCCCTCCCAGCTGGGTGTTTTCAGCTGCAGGCAAGAGATCGAGGCTAAAAATGGTTTAATAATAAAGGTATATCAGGGACACCTGGGTGGCTCAGTCAGTTAAGTGTCTGCTTTCGGCTCAGGTCATGGTCTCGGGGTCCTGGGATGGATTCCCCCCAGGGTCCTGGGATCAGTCCCCACCAGAGTCCTGGGATTGATCCCTGCACCTGCTCAGTAGGGAGCCTGCTTCTCCTTTTCCCTCTACTGCTCCCCTTGCTTGTGCTCTCTCCCTCTCTCTGTCAAGTAAACAAAATCTTTTTTAAAAAGAGATCTGTCATTGTCTCGTGGAACAGTGTTCTGGAGATCAGCGGTTTGGGGTTGATGTCAGGCTCTGTATCGCTGATTCTTTGGCTGTTTTCTATCACAAAATGGCTGCCGCAGCTCCAGATGTCTATTCTCTCCCCAGCATTGCAAGCAGGAAGAAAAATGAGTCGCAGAAATAGGGAGGTTCCTGTTTTCTTTAAGGAGGCCTCCTATCACCCTTTACAATTCTTTGGTTGGAACTGGTCCCCTGGCCACCACTAGCCCCAAGGAAGCCTGGGAAAGTGAGCGTTTGGCTCACTTTCTGGATCAGAAGAGCAGTGATTGGCTTACGCCAGCGGGCATCCTCTCCTGGGGCTGGGCATATTGCTGCATGAAACCAAATTAGGACTCTGTTAGTGAGGAGGAAGGGGCAGGGGCTCTCCTGATTCAGATTCCCTGGAAGGAGAGCCCATGGGCATGGCTCAGGTCACCTTGTCCGAGTCCCAGTGCATGACTGAAAGGTGCCGTGTCAAAAAGGGGCAGGATCCTGTGGCTGGAAGAAGGGAGATGAAAGCTGGGTGCCAAAAGGACACATCTCTACCTCCCTCTCCCTTTGGCCTTTCCAGGTATTGGTTGTGGGGGAAGTGGGTGGTGGAGATTTCCAGCCTAACAAGGACAGGCTCTATAATTTGTGGGACCCAGTACAAATAAAAAATGTGGGAATGCCTTATTCAGAAATTATTAAGAATTTCAAGATGGTGGCAGCAGAGCATGAAACAAATATGGGACTCTTCAGAACACACATGGTGAGCTCTGTTTTTGTATGTAGCTGGATGAAATACATTCGTGGATGGTGGGGAAGCCTGTGACATATAGTTAAAATTCACATATGTCCAGGTGTTCATGCAAACTCTCCATTAAAGAGCAAAGAAAGGGGTGATCACGCCTCTTCCGTGTGTACACCCCCGGGAAGAGGCAGAATTCAGGGCAGACAGATTTCTCTGGGAGCTTCCACTGTACCCCAGCTGCAGCAGAGTAAGGGGGGATAGCAACTCAGATTTACCCCTCATGCCCATTCAGATGTGGTAAACCCCGTCTATTATTTAACCATCACTGTGGTCATGTGCAGGGGCACTGTATCATCTGTGTCTTCTAGATGAGGTTGTTGGGGCTCAGAGAGGTTCATGGTCATCTGGGGTCCATGGTCAAGTTAGGGTTGGAGGCTGGGCAGTCTGAACCCAGAGTCCATGTTCATCAGCACGCTTCAACATTGGACAAATCTAACAGAGCGGGGGTCGTCGAAAGCAGTCGGCGTGGTGAGACCAGTAGGGTTTGACCAGATGCAAGGAGGCTGTTTTTGAGGCTCTTCAGTCCTAGGGCCCATGGAGGGGTGTGCCGCAAGAATGTCCCTCCAGCAACAGGAACGCAGGATGGATGACAGCCCCCAGGATGTCACTTGCAGGTAAGAGGAGCCTGAACCAGGAAACAAACTTAGTTTTCTCACCAAAGCGGCTGTCACACATGGTCAATTTCTGAAATGAATCCATAAGCCAGGAACATTTGTCTAAACACTTTAATTAAAATGCATTGTAATAGGATGAAAGCCAGCATCTAAGTGCAGTGTTCATGTTTGCTAAGAAAACAGATGAAAATATTCTAGGTAGCCAAACACATTTTGATAATGAAATTTTACACAGCTTCTGTTTTAATCTTATTTAAAATATTTATATACTTAAAAAAATAGTTTGCTATTCATTTTCTACCTCAGTACAGGAAATGTGGAGATATTTGAAATCGGTACATATTCAACACACATAAGTAAAAGATTCTGTTTCATCTGCAGAATTACAGTATTCTGAGCTGTACCAGCCATACCTTGGCGACCAACCAGTCCAATTCTATTTGGAGAATAATGTTAGCCTCAAATTCAATTTATCTACTATCCAACTTTCGTGAAAGCTTCAAGTTTAATGAAATATCACAGTGAAATTAAGACACCGCTAATCTCATTTCAAAATCAATTTTCTTTCCGGGACAATTCTTGGGAACCTCAAGAATCTCTCGCTTTATATAATAAGCAGTATACATTCAAGGGTTGATATCTAAAAGAATGAGTGTGTTCATATTAAAAAAAAAAGATTCCTTATAAAATAAGATCTCACAGTGAAGGTGCCTTTGAAACATTTTGCCATCTATTGGAGGGTAATACATGGACCGTATTGATACATCTGAAATACTTGGCTATAGATAGAAGCATTCTCTATGCTTGGATCTTAGAATATGCAGTGCAAATATGAGTATGATAAATGGGAATGATGAAGACAAAAATTAGCCCAAACCTCCAGACTTCCCCTATTTGGAAACAGTGCTTACTGTATGAAATTATGCATAAGACGTTTGCGTGTTGCTGCCTTACTTATTTATTTATTTTTTTAACAGCATGAGATTGGTAACATTGCCAACGACCGTCCTTGGGAGAGCCGTTCAACGTCACGGTCCTTGCATACAATGGACCAGATGGCAGGCATGAAAGATCAGCACGCCCTCCATGTACTAAGAAGGGAAGACCTTCCAAATAAATCCAAGGAAAAACAACAGCAGCTCTAGTATGTTACTATTTGTGTACAGGGGGGAAAAAAAAAAGAAAAGAGAAAAAGGAAGGGTGAAAGGAACTGATGTAGTGGTTTGCTCCCAGCCTGGGCACCAGGGGTAGGAGAGATCATTTGAACCGCATAGCCTTTCGTATCCGTGAAAATATGGTATTGGCTATGAAAGCAAATTAATAAAAGCTTTTTAAATGGCTAAAATCATGCCGCCCATCATTCTATTCAATGTGATGACTCAGATCACATGGTAAGTCACCAGCTAGATGAATGTGTCACCCTGGGATCTGGAAATGCTTAGAGCAGCCTGGCAACTCCCATATTGTGTCATTTTTTCACAGGGGAGATGAATGTCCTGCGTTTAGTCTGATGGACAAACACAGACATTTGCAAGCCCTCGACGGCATCTGTTGCAGGGTGCAAGGTCCTGTGATTTTACATAAAGTGGGCAGTATCTATTGGAATTCCAGGCCTTTTGTGTTCATTGTTGCCGGTGGAAACAAATAGCCCAATACTAGTTTTTGTTGTTAATCACCCACTCCTCTAAGAGCCATTAGGTATGCAAATAAAATCCTCCCAATATTCGGTGACTGACTGATTCCTCCCCACCCCACCCACCCCTCTTTTATCTTGAATCATTAAAACAACAGGACTTGGGAATGCCTGGCTGACTCAGTTGGTTAAGAGTCTGCCTTCGGCTCAAGTCATGATCCCAGGGTCTTGGGATCGAGTCCCTCACTGGGCTCCCTGTTCAGCGGGGAGCCTGCTTCTCCCTCTACCTGCCACTCCTCCCTGCTTGTGCTTGCTTTCTCTCTCTGATAGATAAATAAATAAACCTCTAAAATGAAACAGAACAACAGGTCTTATCTGGAGAAGGTTCAGGAATGTCAGTGATGTGAGCTGTTGATTTCTGTCTCCTAGGATTAATGGAAGTTGCTGCCACCACCGTTAGAGCAAGGGTGTCAAAAGCAAGCAAGCATGATCCCCCACAGACCAGACTCGGCGGACTGGCAGGTTCTCCGAATCGCTCCCAGCCGGTAAGCCCACTTGCATTTGATCTGTTCTGAGATACTGGCATCGGACTGGGAACTGAACACAGCCTGGGGAAGATCTGCACTAACCTCCCGAATGAGCACAAGGTCCCTAACGTGACTGCCCAGGATGGATCGTCAGGTCGGGGGAGCCAGGATTCCCATTTAGTCCAAAGAATATCATAACCGCCCTTTCTGCTGACAAGGTTTTTAAAGTCATTTCTACACCCAACGTGGGACTCGCACTCAGGACCCTGAAATCAAGACTCAGATGCCCCATGGGGCTGAGCAAGCCAGGCGCCCCATCTGCCCATGGTTTTCTATCCTTGAAATGTGGGAGATGAGATTCCAACATTCCATAATAACCCTGTAGCCGCCAACGGAGCTTCCCAGGTGCTGAAGCCCCCTTCTCTGCTCTATCAACTTCTAAAATAGGAAAAGAATTTTGTTCTTAAAAACCATAGTCGGGAGAGGCAAGGTTCTCAGGTGAGGGAACTTAGGGACACGAACACTACATTTGTTGACTTCAAGACGAGCCGTGGCAGAAGCTGAGGCCGGGGCAGGTACGACAGCCTCTACTGTGCCCGGGGAAGCTGGGCCTGCGCGAGCCGGGCGCGGGGGCTGGGGACCCGCCTGGGGCGCGGGGAGGGCGCGCCTGCACCTGCTGGGCCGGGAGCGGCGCGCTGGGGGCCGCCTCACTCGCCCTCCTTCTTCTCCTCCGGGATCTCCACCGACAGGGTCTCCTCATCGGGATCCGGGCCCGGGCTCACGCGGATCCGCACGGAGGGCTCTGAGTGCGCGGCCTCCGACTCCCCGCCTTCCTCGGGCCTCCCTGGGGAGGCGGGGGGCGGAGAGCGCGGGGCTGGGGGCTCTGGTTGCTCCGGGGCCTCCGGCTGCGGCGGTGCTGGCTGCTCCGGGGCGGCCGGGCCCACCTCTCCCGCAGCGTCTTGCGAGCTCTTGGCCTGAAATCCGGAAAGGGCGATTGGTGAGGAGCAGAACGGCTGAGAGTTCTTGGAAAGGTCTTGAACACCTTCCCGTTCCCCTTCTCGGAGCCCCCAGGAGGAGGATGGCGGAGCGCTCAGGGGTGCAATCTAACGGATGGGAAGTGGGAGGTCGGAGCGGCATCAGGATTATTTGGTAGAAACAGAATATATTATGGGGAGACTTAGGGATTAAAAGTCCCGGTTGGATTTAGTGGATATTTTTGGTCTCTGTTGATTGGCAGGGCTAGAAGCCAGAGTGAAGTTGCAGGTTCAAGCCCGCTCCTGAGCTATGGAGGAAAGAGAGGCTGTGACCAGGAGGGGGAGCCAGGGAGGATTTTGCAAAGCTAAGCCCAGTCCCCCTGGCTGCCCTGTCCACCCTGGTTACCAGAGCTGGATGCTCCTGGGTGAAGGAGAACATTTCTAAGCAAACAAGATAAAGGCTGAGATGACGCCCTTTCTGGAAGGTCTCAAAGGTGGAGACCCCCACCCCCACCCCCATGCGACAGGAGAATGGGCAGGCTACCACTGGCATTTGGCTGGGCTGAACCCCCATGTTTGGAGACTTGGTGGGGACTTCCAGCCTCCAGCCTTCAGGGTTCCTGGGGACACTGACCATAGTCTGGGTATCGGTAAAAATCCAAGCCTTCATGGATACCCATTACCTGCCCTGCCCTGTGTGACCCACCTTTACCTGGACATAAATGGAAGGGAGAGGCCCACAGAGGAGGAGACCTGAATGGTCCCCAGCTATCCAACACCTACTTGAGATAGTGGTAGTGAATTTAAAATGAGAGTAGTCAGCATGCTCCTGAAGAAGAAAACCCCCTTGAGGTTTACTCAAACCACAGAGTGATGAAGGAAGGGAAGTATGGCGGGGAACCCCACTCCTAGTAGAACCCAAGGCAGCTCTGGGGACACATGTCCCTCCCTCTGCTTCCTTGTTCCTGCATGTTTGGGTGCACCTGTTCCGCCTTCTCCTGCTCACCCTAAACTCTGACAATGCCCTTCCAGGGTGGGATGGTGCCTGTCACAGGACTTCCAGAAGCTTCCTGCTATGAATGAAACCAGAAGAATCATGGGCAGGTTGTCAGGTGGTTCATCATGTTCAAAAGGCTTTTCAAAAGCTCTCCGAGCTATCCTGCTTCATCCCTGTGGCAACCATAGGTGATCTGGTCTCAGGGAGCGTGAGGAGCTTCCTCAGGGCACTGCGCTCCCGGTGACAGACTTGGGAATCAGACCCTTGTCTTTGGATTGTTATTTCAGAGCTCCTCTGCCATTCTGCCCTGATTGTTCTAAAACTGCCTTTTATTAGAATTCTCATGCAAATTTAATGCACCTCTCCAAGCCGCCTGGGTGAAAAGCTAATAAATACTCTGGAGCAACAAGCCTGGATAAAGCCTTTCACCATACTAAGAACAGTCTTGGAGTTCATGTCCACTCATTCCCACGCAGCAGCCAGCACTAAAGACCCCAGCTTGCTGTCTCGACCTTGACCCTGGCACTTGGTGAGCCAGACAATACTGTGTGTCCTCCATCAGGGGCCAAGGGTGACTGCATCTTGAGAATATCTTGGAGCCCTGCATAGATTTGATGTCACCTCCCAGACTCTAGATGTCAAATGATCCCCAGATGGGTCCTCTGGACTCTGAACGGAGCCTCAGTTGAAACTGAGTCCCCTGGGCTCCTTTGAATTCTGTCGTGTAGACTGCCGCACCCTCCCTGCCACTGAGCTCCTGCCTACCCACCGCCCCCCTTCCCAACAGCCTCCCTAAAGGACAGTCGTGAATAGTCATAATTAGTGCAATCATTCTAATTGGCATCTTTGGCATTAGTCACAGAAAAGAGTCCCAGAACTAATTTTAAAATTCCCTTCAGATTTCCGAGGGCGGGGACAAGTCGGCATTGTGCCTGTCGGCAGGGTTTTTTCTCTTCAAACCTCTTAAATTGTCACCGACACAAATATTAAATATGAGAACATCACTGCCATCTGGGGAGAGACCTTCCCTGCCCACACCTACTGCTCCCACCTCTGCAACAGCACCAGGACTCCCCTCGGGGGCATGGCCCCCCTCAACCCGGGGTGGGCACAGGAGCCTGGACTCCCCTAGGGCACCACGCGAGTGGCTCAGGAATTGACACGTGACCCGATTCCATCCAATGACAGTGAACCCTGGGACTTTCGCTGGAATCACGGGGCGAGAGGGGCTTTCGGTGGGAGCTGCTAAACCAGGACACCAACCATCGTAGTGCTCTTGCGATCTGAAGCCTCGAGGGAAGCAGCAATGACGGAAAGGCAAAGCGAGTCCCACTGGCAATGTCAGAGATTTTGGGATCCAGCCTTGCCTGAGTTTTTCCTCTCCTTGACCCAATCATTTCCCTGTTCCCTTAAGCTAATGTGAGCTGGCACAGTGACCTGCATTTCTGTCACTTGCCTCCTAAGGCATCTCTACAGATAAGAAGCCGGTGGGGGCAGGGCGAGGGGGCGGGAGGGACGGACATTCCCCACAATGAAAGGTATGGTCCATGCTCTGGCACCAAGTTGAGATGCTGGCTGCTTCCCCACCACGTTACCTGTTCCAGCAGCTGTTGCTGCCTCGCCGCGGCCTCCAACGCAGCCAGCTCTTTGAGCCGGGCCCTCAGGTGGGCAAGCTTGCCGCCTTTGGCCCCCTTGCCCATCTTTCCTGCTGCGGCGAGGGCGGCGTTGAAGAGCTTGGGGGTGCCTGCCCGGGGTGGCAGGATGAGCACGCTCTTGGGCTCCTTGGGCTTGTTGTTGTTTCTCAGCATGCGCCTGAAAGAGAGCAGTGTTAGCCCGGTCACAAGCTTGCCCCCGGAGAGGAGAAAGGTATGTCTGTGGAGGGCCGTCTGGTGTAGCTCTGGGGGGCAGGGGAGGGGTGGGTTGTCCTCGCTGAGTCTGTGAGCAAGCCCAGTGCTAACGGCTTGATGCACGTATCAGTGAATGATTGGAACGACCGGAATGACATGGGTCTTACGGTCTGGACATTATAGAGGAGGTATCGGAGGCTCAAAGGGGTTGAGTCACTTTTGTGAGGTCACACAGGAAATACTGAATGATGTTATAACAGATGAACTCAGAAACAGGGTACCCAGATGAAAAAAGACCAAAGCTTTTCTTCTCTTCCTTTGGCTTTTTTGTCATGTCACCATCTTCGTTGTCACCTCTGTCAACACTTAATGAGTGTCAGGCTCTGGGCTTGGTCCTTTACAGGTGTTCTGGTGGCCCCCGGGGGTGCCCCATCCTGGTGTCCATGTCTCTGTGTGATGCCCTCCCATCGAGGGCGAGGGGAATGGGTGATTTGCTTTTGACCAGTAGAATACAGCAAAGGTGATGAGACATCCCCTTTGTGAACATGTCACAGAGGAAGGTGATCACTGTCTTGCAAGGACACTCTCCCTTCCCGACTTTGCTGCAGCCAGGGGTCATGTCTGAGGCCCTCGTGGCAAGAACCAAGGACAGCCACCAGCCAACAATTAGCCGGGAACAGAGGCCTCCAGTCCTACAACCACAGGGAACAGGATTCAGGTGACCTTGCAAGCAGGTCCTTTCCCCAGGGAGACTTGAGATGAGACTCAGCTCTGGCCAGCACCTTGATGATGGCCTTGGAACAGACCCACCAAAGCCGTCCCAGATTTGTGACTCACAGAAGCTCTGCAGTAATACGTATATATATGATTTTAAGCTACTAAACGTGTGATACAGATAATCAATACATACTTAGTCATTTAAATCCCACAAAATCCTCTTAGGAAGGTCCCTATTTTTCTCCCTCATTTCAAATAGATATGGAAGACCAGAAGGGGTAAGTTAATTTTCGCAAGGTTACACAGCTAGGAAGTGGCAGGGGCAGAATTAAAACTCAGATCTAGGGGCACCTGAGTGGCTCAGTGGGTTAAGCCTCTGCCTTCGGCTCAGGTCATGATCTCGGGGGTCCTGGGATCAAGCCCCGCATGAGGCTCTCTGCTCAGCAGGGAGCCTGCTTTTCCCCCTCTCTCTGCCTGCCTCTCTGCCTACTCATGATCTCTCCCTCTGTCACATAAATGAATGAAATCTTAAAAAAACAAAAAACAACCTCAGATCTAAAGGCAGTATGCCACCCTGCTCTGTAAACAAGGATAGACTCTTCCATGGAACAGAGAGCCCCAGCCTTTGATAGGGAATTGTTCATGTTACATGATGCACGATTTGGCTCAAGAACAAATGGATTTCGTCTGCAATCTAGCAGGCCTAGACTCCTAATTGGCAAATTCATTCATCAGGGCTCCAGCAAACTTGTTTGTTTAAAAATGAGGCCGTTGCTGGCTGCTTATCTAATCAGAGGCAATGGATTTAAATTGTGCATATTGATATTAATTGGCCAAGACTGGCGTTTTCTGGCTGGGGCTCCCCCAGGAGAACACAAACACGAGAATTCAGAGAATTCATCCGAGGCCTCTTCATGCCTGGCACCGTCACCTGTGTTATTCAGTCCATAATTCACAGCACGACCGTCTGTGGGAAGGCTCAGCGTGGTTCAGAGATGACACAAAAGAACTCTCTGTGGGACCTTTGCTGAGGGCTAATGGCCGTCTCTCTTTTGAAACATTGCTCTGGCTTCTGGGACATTTCCAGAGTCAGGAAAATTTCTCCTCACTTTTAGATGACGTGTTTTCCTATAAGCAGGATCGCACATTCACCCCTGGAGAAAGTGGCATGCATGAAAGCTTTTTGCCCCATCTCTTGGAGCAGCCAAGCCAGAGAGCTGAACCCTCCCCTCCTCTAGAGCCCCAGGTCCCCCATCTATAGAGTAGGGAGCTGAGACAGAATCCCACACATGGCTCTCACCAGCTCAGACATCCAAGGCCCTGGGGTTCTCAGACCGCGTCTTTTTTTTTTTTGATGGGCAGAGCTTTCTCACCACCCCTTGCCTCTGTCCTGAAGCCTGCCTATCCAGGGAGCCCGGCTCTCTGATGAATCAGGCCACAGAGCTGGTCCCAGGGCCTCTGTGCGGCAGGACCGGATGGCTCCTCCTCTCTCTGCACCTTCTCCAGCGCAGGGCAGGGCGGCAGGCTCTCCGCACACGGGTCAGCAGCCCCTGCGGGGTCCTAGCTGACTGGCCAAGCCCTCACCTACCCTAGCCAAAGAAGTGGGCGGCAGCTGCAAACCTGGCTTTCACAGTCTTGCTCCTCTTGCAGCGGGAGGAAGGGCAGGCGGGGGCCGTGGGGACAGTGCACACTCTCAGACAGAAACGGTAGAATTCTCAGTATTTGAGGTCGTTCGGTGGAGTCCCTACAAATGCTGCATTACTGAACACCGAAACCATCGCTTCCAATGGAAATACAACGTTGGGTTTCTGGTGAGCCTCTCACGACAACACTTCGGCAACTGATCAATACTTGTTTGTGTTCCTGTTTAATGACATCTGATTGAACCTGCAGTTTCGTTAACATCGAACTCATGCCCCACAGCTCTGTGAGCCATGCCTGAGCAAAGCTTATCTAACCCGCGTGCCTTCTCCATCCGGGACATCCCAGCCTCCCTGCCATAAGGAACGCACCTCAGCACCACACTTCAGGGCCACATCGCCAATGACAGTCACAGAACTATGGACACTGCGGTGCTGAACGGCCCATGGAAAGACTTGTTGACCAGTGTTCAGACGCTTCTGGGTTGAAACAATAAAGCAGAGCGTCCCCTTGGTCAGCTTCTGCTGGAAACGTGCACTTAGGACAACTCTAATCTCTCACTGGTCTCTCTACACACATCCGCGAATGACTGGGGCTGCCCATGAGCGCTGATTTGGGGGTTCCGAACACATTTCAGTGAGTAGGTGAATTGCAGATACAGAATCGCAAATACGTTGAGTAATGAGGGTTGACTGTGCTTCCCTGCTCCTCGGGGAGAGTCAGGGGAAGTGGGCAGATTTGGTGGGAGAAGGTCGGACAGACCAGCCTTTGGAAGGGCCCCATAGCTTCCTTAAGAGCAAACTGGTAAATTGAGTTATGGGGCAGCTTCCTTCCTCAGGGGACCCCCACCCCCAGCATCCTGTGTATATTATGCTCTAACCTCGACATGGCATCCTCTTACCTGGGCTTGCCAAAGGGGTCCTGTGAAAACCTAAGTCACATCAAGCCACCAGGCTGTGTAAAACCCTACAAGGCTGCCATCTCCCTCAGACCAAGACCCAAAGCCATTGCAGGGCTTCACCTCCAAGACCTACCCACTCTCATCCCCTTGACTGCTCCCAGCCCGCACCAAGCTATGCTTATTTTCTGGCTGGTCTGCCCACACACACCGAGGCTGCTCCTCTGCAGGGCCTTTCCAGCGGCTGTTCCCTCTGGCTGGAATGCTCTTCCCTGCAAGCAGTCCCGCTCACTCTTCCATTCTGTGCTGGTCTCCACTGAGATTCCACTTCCTCAGAATGGCTTTTCCTGAGCAACCTATCTCAAGGAAATCCCTTCCTCACCACTGTCCCCTTGGTGTGGCTTTCTGTTTCCTCATAGCTGACACATCACAGAATCATTCATTTCGCTATGGTCGGCCTCCCCTACTAGAAAGGCAACTTTATTTGGTCCCTGCTGTGTCCCCAGGGCCCAGAACTATGTGCTCAGTAAATGATTATGAGCTATGAGTGGATGTTGGTAAGGTTGTGCCCTTTATCATGACCTCCCTCTGTGTAGTTTATTTTTTGTGTCATTTCATAGCATGAGATAGAAAATAGGAATATGGGGTAAAAGGCAATGGAGGAAAAACGAGATATGTAAATTTAAAAGGCTTCATCCAGGGGTGCCTGGGTGGCTCAGTGGGTTAAAGCCTCTGCCTTCGGCTCGGGTCATGATCCCAAGGTCCTGGGATCTGGCCCCGCATTGGGCTCTCTGCTCGGCGGGGAGCCTGCTTCTTCCGTTCTCTCTCTCTCTCTCTACCTACTTGTGATCGCTGTCTATCAAATAAATAAATAAATAATCTTTAAAAAATAAATAAAAGGCTTCATCCAATGGGAAAATTACGGAGAGAATTTAATGGATAAAGAGGAACAATTATTATTATGAACGTTCACTGAGCTCTCCCACATGTCAGGTACCCTGGTGGAGACATTTGCACACACGCTATTTAATTTAATTTTCCCAAAAACAAAGTAAGCGGTTAACATACCCTTATTTTACAGAATTGCAGAAAACTGAGACCAGAGAGGTTAAGCAACTTTTCCAAGGCCACATGGCCAGTACCTCACATGGATAGGACATGAGCCCCATCACCTTCCCAAGCCTGTTGTAGATTTTTCTAGCACACCCATGTTACCTCTGTCACTCAGCTTAAAGCCTGATCTTAAGGATCTGAAAGCAAAAACCCGCTTCCCTAAAAAGTTACCCACTCTAGGGGCACCTTGGTGGCTCAGTGGGCTAAACCTCTGCCTTTGGCTCAGGTCATGATCTCAGGGTCCTGAGATCAAGCCCTGTATCGGACTCTCTGTTCCACGGGGAGCCTGCTTCCTCCTCTCTCTCTCTCTCTGCTTGCCTCTATGCCTATTTGTGATCTCTGTCTGTCAAATAAATAAATAAAATATTTTTAAAAAATAAATAAATAATAAAAAGTTACCCAGTCTTCAATAGTACAAAATACAGAGGCACAAGGTTATTCACTGTGATGCTGTTTATAATTGCAAAATATTGGAACTCTAACTTCCCATTCATAGGAATGCTCTGCAACTGTCAGAGGAATGAGGAAACTGATGGGTCTATGGACTGAGAGAGAATGTTTTCCAGGATCGGTTGTCATGTGAAAAAAAGCAAAGTTTAAAAGAAAATCTATAGTATGCTACATTTTGTGTAAGAAGGGGAAAATTAAATATTCCCCCATCTGCCTATTTTTGCAAAAGGAAGCACACTAAGGAAGCAGCAGAAACTAATGAGATTGGGCTCCTACAGGGCTGGGCACAACAAGTCGGGGGAGCTGGGACTTCTCCAGGCACACCATTTTGTTGCATTGTGACTTGTGGTACCCTGCTAATGCTTGACATATTCAAAACAAAAATAAATCAACAAGGATCGGGGCAGGAGGAATCCTAAAAGAAGAGAGTGCAAACCGAAACACATGAGCCTGGGTAGATTTCAAATGAACAACTGTCCTTAAGGGAGGCAAAAGAAAACGAATCCAAATAACTCTGAACATAACACTTAACTCATAGGTACTTAGGCTAACGACAAGAAAACAGCCCCAAATATTAAATTCTGCTGGGATGGCTTCCCCATCTCCCCAGGGCTCTGGGATAGCAATTCTGAAATTTCTTTGTCTGTATTATAGGACTGAATAAATGAGTGAACGTGTTAAGGGTAAAGAGAGTCAAATTTCTCAGTGATGGGGAAGGAATTTACAAAATATGGAAAAGGAGAAGATTAGAAAGACTCTGTGGTGTTGGACCAAAATTGTTAGATGGATACAGAGAGAGATACAGACGGACAAATGCATGTTGATATATACACAAACTTAGATGCATGTGTATATGTAGATTTGCAATTGTATATATACTGGTGGGCATGTGGGCGTGTTTCCCAGCTCTGTCCACTTGGGAGCCTAGAAGCCATGAGCACACATAGAACACAGATGGTGGTTTCTAAAAACCATTCCCACGTGCAAGGAATCAAGGCTCCTTGGAGAAATGGCCATTTCCAGGGATGTGGCAGAGAAAGTCACAAGATGAGCCTGGAACATCTCACTGTGCTTGTAAGCAAGGAAGAGCTGAAATATTTTGGAGACATAACAAGGAGTCACAAGGGCCAGGCTGAAGAGGGACCTCCTGGCCAAATCTGGAACAATCTGAGCACCAAAACAGTGATTGTAACAGGATATTTACAGAACAAAACAAATCTACGTTGATATAGATAAATGAATAAATGAAGAAATGGGAAAGAAGAGGAAGCTCTTCCTCACAGTAGAAGGCTCCTAATAAACGTGGAAGGCATGACGGAATCAGAAATATCACCATTCTGCAACCATGATAGCAATCGCTGATTTAGCAAGGAGCTCTCAGTGGATGCTGAATATAGCGAATGAAGGCTTACTTGATGGGAAACAGGAGGTCTAGATAGCTTCAGACTGACTCCCCACTAAATACTTATTAATTACAAAGAGAAAAACGTTAACTCTAGAGTGCAGAAACCTTACCAAGTGATCAAAGGGAAAATCATCAATACTGGGAGAAACCAGCAGCTGGTGCCTCTCGATACGCCGCACTAAGAAGAATGCAACATCACTTTTTTTGTTGTTGTTGTTTTTAAGTAGGCTCCATGCCCAACGTGGGGCTTGAACTCACAACCTTGAGATCAAGAGTTGCATGCCCTACCAAGGGAACCCACCAGGTGCCCCACAACATCACTTCTCAGACATTCCTTCCCCCATGCAAAACCTGAAGATAATCATGAGAAAATATCAGAACATCAGCTAACCCTAAGTGAAGGGACATCCCGCAAAGTAATAGGCCTGTCCTCTTCAAAGAAGTCCAAGTCACCAAAGACGGAAAAAGGCTGAGGGACCATCTCAGATCCAAGGAGACTGAAGATATGAGGCTATGTGATGAAACTGGGGAAACCCACACTGGATCCAGGAACAGAAAAGAAGACAGAAAAGGCCATAAAAGGCATGATTGGGACAATTGGCCAAATCTGAAGATGGATTGGGGATGGGGTAGTAGCATCATTTCAATTCTGAATTTCCTGATTGGGATAAGGTACTATGGTAGGTAAGATAAAGGTTTAGTCCTCAAGAAATGTGCACTGACATATATGTGGATTTTTTTTTTTAAATAAAAAAATGTACCTGGCTTTCTTCCGGAGTAACTTCTGAGACTCAGGGTAATGCACCAAAATTTCATTCAGGTCCTTCTTGTCCAGAATGAAGAGGTTGGTAAACCCGTGGGCGACCACATTGGCCGTGCGCCGATTCCCGCCCCCAACAGCCAGCAAGCTGGGGTAGAGAAGGGAGGAGGTGAGACCTGGCAGGCTGGGGTTGAGATCCTGCTAAAATGTCCCTTTCCTCCCATTGCCCAGAGCACAGGGTGGCCCCACACACCCAAGAGCTGGGGCCCACCCCAATATGTCAGCATCCATGCACGGCTTCCTCAGACCTGCCAAAGGGTCCCTGAGGAAGAGGTTTCCCCCTTGGCTACCACCACCACAGCTTGCCCAGGGCTGCCCATCTTACCCCAGCTTCCCCCCTGACCTTATTTCTCCAAACACAGATCCAGCCTTCAGTGTCACCAGCACGGCCTTCCCATCAGGGCCACCCAGGACCTGCACCTGTCCCGCCTGGATGATGTACATCTCTCGACCAATCTCCCCCTGAAACAGAGAAGTGCTGAACCCCTCTGCCATCATCAGAAGTGACCAGAAGACTGGCAGGGCTGGGCCCGGAGGCCGCTGGCACAGAGCAGAGGAACCTGGGGTGGCGTCCAGCTCACCACTGACATGGTGTGAAGCAAGGCCACTCACTTCCTCTCTGGGGCCTCAGTCTCCCCATCTGTGGATTGGGAAGAGTGGCCACCCCTGGCCTGCCTGATGAGATTCTGTGGGGGAGTTAGTGGTGTGATGGAGAGGAAAGTGCTAGGTTAGCGAGAAGGTGCGAGTGTAATGGTATTCTACAAATTCCCAATTATACACGCCAATGGAGGGCCGGAGACATGGAAAAAATTAGCTGTGGTTCATACAATACGTTGATACCCGTGCCTAGGACGTGTCACCTTAGGAGCTCCGTAAGCATTTGCTAGGTGAAACAGCAGTGATAACGATATCAGTCACGAAGTCCAGCTCTCGTGCAACATTTTTCTGAGCGAGGCATTGCTCTAAGTGCTGGGCCTGCTTAGTCCTCCACAGCTCTGGGGTAGGAACCCTTTGCCCGAGGTTGCAAAGCTAGGGCCTGGGAAAGTGGGGATTGGGGCCCAGTCTGCTTTCAGACCTCATGGGTGCTGTGGGTTGAATGGTGTCCCTCCCAAATCCATATGTTGAAGTCCTCACCCCCAGATGCTCAGAATGCGACCTTCTTTGGAGATAGGGTCATTGTAGATTTCATTCGTTAAGTTGAGATGAGGTCATACTGGAGGTGAGTGGGCCCCTAATCCAATGTGACTGGTGTCCCTCTTAAGGGGATATTTGGACACAAAGATAGGCATACCGAGATGACGATGTAAAGTTACACAGGGAGAGGACAGCCTGGGTGGCTCAGTTGGTTAAGCGTCTGCCTTCAGCTCAGGTCTCAATCCCAGGGTCCTGGGATGGGGCTACACATCGCACTCCCTGCTCAGCAAGGAGTATGCTTCTCCCTTTCCCTCTGCCCCCTGCTCATGCTCTCTCGCTCTTTCTATCTCAAATAAATAAAATCTCTTAAAATTTAAAAAAAAAAAAAAAGGAAAGAAAAAAAATACCCAGTCTGCCATGCACCTTCTAATCCTTATGCCCTCACAACGCCCCTCTCCCTGTCCATCACACCTGACATGTTTAAGAGGAGAGACAGCAAGGATAGGTCAATTGATGACACTTTGGATTCATTGAACAATGTGTGTGAACAGGCATGGGAGCCTTAACAAACAGGAAGAAAGCTTCATGTCCCTGTTTCTGTGTCCAATTTGACACAGGGCTGAAGGGTCTACAGAGCTCCCCCTCAGCCCTGGGGTGGGCGGCGGGGGTGGGGGTGGGGTGCATGGTGTCCCAGGGATGACTCAGCGAGATCATCACATAGCAAAACTGGACAGCAGGGGGCACCATTCACACTTGCTTATCAAGTGTTCACTTCAAGGTCCCTCTGCCAACCCCCTCCACCTCGTTCAGCCTTCCTCATTTGCCAGCAAGTTCTACATTACCCCCAAAGACAGCTACAGCAGCAATGGCACCTAGCTCTGTAGGTACAGCTGATTCAACCATTACAACCCCCACCCCCACCCCAGGAGGGAATACCAGCAACATCCCTACTTCACCCATAAGAAGAGACTCAGAGAGGGTAAGCCACTTGCCCCAAGGAGGCACAGCTAGGAAGGAGCCTGTGTCAGACAAATCGCTCTATTTTTCTCAATCCCATCTTGGCCTCTAGGGCTGCAGCTTTAAGTTTTCAACCATCTGTAGCACTATTTCCCCATTTCTCCAGGCTCTCTGCTTCCAGAAACTTCACTGCTATACAGCATACAACTTGGAGATGGGGGCCTTCTTGGGCTGAAGTTTTCTGAGTCGCACAGGGGTTGCATGGGCATTATTTTCACCTCTGTACACACACCCAGCCTTTACAGGCCTCTAACAAGGGGACTGAATTCCAAGTTCGTGCCCTTTCGTCCTAACCACTCACTGCCCAGAGGGCACTGGTCTCACCTTGAGTGGGGAATGGGAGCAGAAAGGGCCTTGACGCTGGGTATCCCTAGGTTCAAGTGCAAATATTTTCCAGGATCAGATGGGCGGATGAAGGAGTGAAGAGAGCCTGGTATGGGGCAGCAGGGAAAGGTGGGGCCTGTGGCATCGGGAGGGAGGGTGCCATCCTCATTGGGGGCAACCCCTTCTCCACCCAGGTGACTCTTGCTATTTGGGAAAATGGGGCTCTGTTTTTAGCTAGACATCTGGATTTTTATGTGAAACCTTCAAATTTGTAAAGGTTGGAGACAAAGTCAACATTGGGTTTTGTTTTTAAGATTAGGAAAAAAAGAACACCTAAAAAACCACAAAACACTGTATAGGCTGCTCCTATGAGAAGGCCCTCGGTTTGCAGCCTGTGACCTAACCCAAGCCCCCCTCCACTCCGTTTTCCTGATAGGAAGACCAAGACCCTGGAAGCTGTTCCATCGGCACAGTCAGGGCCCTACCTCTCGTGAGGCTCCTCACTTTCCTTTTCTGGAAAGTGGGGTTCCTCGTCCTGGCTCCCCTGGTCCTGTGCCAAGAGAACAAGGTCTGAGGCGCACTGGAGCTCAGTGCCCGCCTGGGGCCAGACAAAGGCTCCTTGGGGCCGAATAAGCCGGGAGGCCTGGGCGCAGCTCTCCCTGGGCTTGCCGACCCTCCTGGCCTCCAGAGGCACCCCCTTCAGCCCAGCTCAGGGCCGGCGGGTGCGCTGCAAACCTCAGCTGGCCTTGCAGCCGTCTGGGGCCACTCACCTTCTTGCACACGTAGTCGTTGGGCAGGTAGACAACAGAACGGAGCCTCTTCAGCATGTCAAAGATCAGCTGCCGGTCACAGCCCTGTCCCCAAGAGGAGGGGGAAAGAATGCCCGTTTAGAGGAGGGTAGGGTCTTAGGGCTCCCCAGAATCCCGGGGACAGGGATGCTGGGTGGGCACTACCTGGAAGAGAGCCACTTTGCTGACGATGTTATAGTTCACGTCAATGGCAAGGTCCAAACGCATCTTGTCTGGAAGCTGCACCATCAGTTCTGACTCGTCTGCAAAGAAGATGCTGGCAACAATCAGAGGCACATCCCACTCTCCCCCCCGCCCCCACACATGCACACAGCGGGCCACACCATTCCTCTGCCACCCAGAGCCACACTGTATTGGAAGAGTCCCTCTCTGGGCTTTTTTCCCTCTTCAGGGAACACCACCCTGTACTTCCTTAGTTAACTTCTACTGCTTCTTTAGAACCCCTTACTAAATATCACCTCCTCCAGGAAGCCTTCCCTCAAGATCCTCACACCAGCTATTAGGTTCAGCAGTCTCTGTGTGGACGTGCTGACCACACCCCTATTGCAACGGTTTACTCCTGCTAGTCTGCGCTTCTCATGCTCTGAGGACGTTAGCAAGAGCTAGAGTAAATTGAACACAGTTTTTACAAAGTGCTTTACAAAGATGGTTGTATTAAATCCTCCCAACAACCCAACAGGTGCCCGCTACCACCGTGCCCAGTTTACAGAAACTGTAACAGAAACCGCCAGGAAGGGGCTGTGGGGGGGGCTGGAGAATGGAGTCCGTCTCACACCTGAGGCCATGGGGCTCCAGGGCCTGTCCCAGTCTGCTTTGCCCATGATGAGGGCTGAGTGCCTAGCAGAGAGCCTGGCACACTGGAATGAATGCCTGTACTAGGGACGGGAAATGAACTAACTTGACCTAATCCTGATGCCCCACTGCACCACAATCATTCATGGGTTCAAGTGCAGATCTGCATGACCTGGGCAGCTGGAAACCTGCTCTGGTCCTTCATATGTGCCCCTGGAGAAGGGGGCAATGATTTAGATGTCACAGGGCTGTCCCTGGAATGGAATGACGCGATGGAGGGAACCATGCCTTGTACAGAGTGAGCACACCAGCCAGGGACACTAACACTGCCTCGACCGCTCACTGTCCACCCTCGGCTCAGGAGACCTTGGAGCTCAAGTGTGGCTTCTTCGAGGCCAGAGGAAAGCCCATGGAAGCAGGGGGCCCTTGAATAAGCTGAGTGTGTTGAGGGACCCTAAGACATAGTGCCAGTGGCCCACCAGCTCATCAGTAGCTTCCAGAATGATGTCTAAGCTCTGAAAACAAAATTACTAGTTCCCAAAGATAAAAAGAGAGAGAGAGAGAGACTGGGGGGAAAAAAATTGTGACTTAATTAACACAGAAGTAGCATATTCACATTTCATTAAGCGTTCCATTTCCAACTCAGGAAAACGGTACTACACCTGAAAACAGTGCACAGGTCAGATTCCCCCACTTCCCAGGAATTACTGAGTACACCCCATCATTGCCAAAAAAGGAGAAACAGTAGGGAGTTATATGCATTGCTGCAGCTGAAGAATTTCAGAAGCAAAGCATAACATCGAGCTTACAAAAAGTGTATGTGTAGGGGTACATGGGTGGCTCAGTCGGTTAAGTGTCTGTCTTCAGCTCAGGTCATGATCCCAGGGTCCTGAGATCGAGTCCCACATTGGGCTCCCTGCTCAGTGGGGTGTCTGCTTCTCCTCTACCCTTCCTCCCTGCTCATGATCGATCTCTCTCTCACTCTCAAATAAGTAAATAAGGGATGCCTGGGTGGCTCAGTTGGTTAAGCGGCTGCCTTCGGCTCAGGTCACGATCCCGGTGTCCTGGGATCGAGTCCCGCATCGGGCTCCTTGCTCGGCGGGAAGCCTGCTTCTCCCTCTGCCTCTGCCTCTGCCTGCCATTCTGTCTGCCTGTGCTCGCTCTCTCTCCCTCTCTCTCTGACAAATAAATAAATAAAATCTTTAAAAAAATAAGTAAATGAAATCTTTAAATATATATGTGTGTGTGTATGTGTGTCTATGGAAAGAGAAGAGAGGGGATCTTCCTTCTGTCCTGATTTCAGCTGTACTTCCATCTCTGAGAGGGATGCATTTCAAGGCAGGGGAAGAGAAGGGAGGGCAAGCAGGACATCCAGAAGACAAGGCCCTCAAGTCTTCAGGGGTCTCCTGATGGCCCAGCTTGGGGCACCTCATGGGCTTCCCTGGGTCCCCCTTCACTTGAATATGTTGGGGCCACAGCCAAGAGGCACCAGTGCTCAGGACCTCAGGGACACGGGTTAGAGGCAGGACCAGAGGATAGCTGGTAGGAGGAGGGGGGTGGTCAGGGAGGAGGGGGCAGGGGATAGCTGGTGGTAGCTGGGGCACCTGTCTTACCCAGCATGCCTTGGGACTGCCAGGTGTACTCGTACCAGGTCTTGACCCTGTTCTGCACGGACCTGGGGATCTTGTAGAAGTTCATGTACTTCACAGTGCTGTCCATGCAGCTGCGGTAGTAGGTCTGCCCGGCGGTGGCGGCCCCCACCACGTCTCTCATCTAGGCGCAAGGAGGAAGCGTCAAGGGGCAGAGTGGGGCTTTGGGACCATGAGTTGTGAGCCTGTGTATCTACTCGGACTGGGGGTGCATGAGGAAGGGGCCCAGGAGAGAGGGGACCCATGTCAGCACACAGAGGAGGCTGCCAACGGGAGAAATTCTGCTTCCAGTGTGGACATGGGAAGGGCGGGGTGAGGCTGCCGAGAACAGCACCTGCTACGAGGAAATGCCTCGCTGGGCCAGGCTAATTGTGGTCTGACCTGGCCCCTCGGTGCCAGAGGCCACTTCGACCTCACTGGAGGAAATGTGAACCTGGTGTACTACTCCTTGTGACAGGACTAGATTCTGAGGCCATGGGACTGTGGCTTCAGGCAATGATTAGAATAGGAGATGCACCCCTGCACATTAGACACCCCCAGGGGTTTCTCTCCAGGGGAGCAACCCAAATCCCCAGCCTTTGCAGAAAGCCTTGCAGCCTAGCTCTCCAAAGATATCCCAAAGGGACCGACCTTTCCAGCGGAAGCCAGCGTAGAGAAGAATGGGACCTAGACCTCCACCCCGTCCCCTTCACCCTGCAGGTCCCAGAGCTCTAGGCTCCTGAGTCCAGTCCTGCGGTCTCTCCTGGACTTAGTCCAAAAGAAATGACCACAGCTGGTGACATTTCTGACAGCAGTGGGAGGGAGAGGGGCCCTGCAGGCAGGCGGGTGGCAAGCCAGCTACCTGTCCGATCATCACAGAGAAAGCGAAGACACCCGTGAAATAGTTCAGGCCCTGGAAGACGATTTCAAAGAGCGTTTTGGGGTCAGGCAGCCCACCAATGGTGATGAGGGTCTTCACAGCCCAGTAGTAACAGCGAATGTAACTAGAGAGAGAAGAGGAAGGGGACCTGGTCAGCAAAGGCCCCCTTTTGCTGAGTCTGGGTGGCTTGGCTCCGATGGATGTGCAGTATGCAGAAAAGAAAACCCTTTATTTCTACGCACGAGGAAAAGAGCCTAACAGCCACAGGGCACGCGGTGTGCAGAGCACATGCACAGATACAGAGGCGTGCTATCTCCTCTGTTTACATATGGGGAAACTGAGGCTCCAGGAGACTGCTAGAAAGACTTGGCAGCAGGGTAGACCAGGGTCTTCTGACTTCTGATGCCTGGACTCCCTTGATATTATTTCAATTTCCACTACCTTCGCTTTGCCATCCTGGCATGTTGGTTCCCAGAAACCGAAAGCAATGTCTAACTTGGAAGATATCTCAAGGACCACGTTTTCTGACCCTCTCCCCTGCCCATCTCTTTTCCAGATGGGGAAACTGAGGACCCAGAAGGCAAAGGAAACATTCATGGTCACCAGCAGGCCAGGTCCAGAGCTGGGATTAGAATTCAGGCTGTCATCTGCCTCAGTGAGCCGTCATTCACAGTTGGTAACGCCTCTCCGTGGGCGCACGAACCCGGGAAGGGAGGGATGGGCATGGGAGATGCCCTAAGCTTATCTCATTATCACAGAGGAGTAAGAGTCCCTCATACATCTGTTCACACCTTCAGGCTTGGCCGTCCCAGGGGTCAGCAATGGGTGAGGTCAGCAGGGCTCAAGGACAAGATAATCCCAGCTGGCTTTCCTGTGCCTTCCTATCTTCCTACCTGGGCACACAGGTGGTGTCCAGAGCCTGCCCTGACCCCAGTGTCCTGATATACCCACATTTTTGAGGTCCCTGCTCAGCTCCAAAATCAAGATCATCATCCACTGGCAAATCACCCAGTCTAGGGATGACCCCAAGCGGGTCCTCCCCCGGGCTCCGTTCACCAGCTAGTACTGCAGAGTCATAGTTAGAACATGGGCTCTGGACGGGACTGCCTGGGCTCAAACCCAGCTCTGCCACTTCCTAGCCGCCTAATGAGGACAAATTACTAATCTCAGCAAGCTTCGACTTCTTTCTCCTACAGTGGACATGGCAGTAGCACCACAGAGTGATCGTGAGGACAAAATGAGGTAGAAAAAGATGCCTGGGACATGACAGGCTCTCAGCCTTCTCTGTCACTGGTACCTGCCACATGCCTGCGGTTAGGGAACAACAGACTCACCAGTGTCCTCAAGAAGCTTACAATCTAGTGCAGACAGGCAAGAAATCGTGCAAAGAATACTGGGAGGGGGAAGCCCAGAGCTTGTTGGCGAGTTATGTTGGAGGGGGGGCTCTGCCTCTGACCACTAGCTGGGAGGCCTGGGCTGGGGGCTGCACCAACCTGCACCTCATTCACCACCTGGTGCATAGAAATTTCCGGACAACATGCGGCTCCCCCATGAAGCCCCCGTCATACTGTCCCTGGCCACCAGAGGGCGTGCAAAGCAGCCGTAAGCAGGGACTGAGCTTAGCGGGTGCTCCTGGACCACCCCCCAAACTCTTTCTGACTAAGGAATCTTCTGTTGGCAGGGCAGGTCTTAGGGGCCTCCCTGAAGTCTTCTTGTCTTCAATGCTACTGGGTCTGTGGGGACCCCTGCTCGCTCCAAGCCAGGCAGATAGGTGAGAACTTGGGTGCTCAAGCCTCTGGGCCAGAGCAGACTCTCAACAAATGGTCACTATTTTGAAAATGATTATTACCCGTGATATTGGACTTCAGGAGGGATCCTTCACTCTTTGTGCTTTTTTGCAGATACTGGGGCTCCCCTGTCGGATTTCATCTGGAGAAGAGTAGGACTGCCAAGACAGCGTGCGCCTTCCAATGTTGGCAGAAGGAAGTCCCTGACAGCTCTCCCCTGTCCTCCCTTCCCTGCTTCCCCTTCCACCCCAGGCCTGCCCATGATGGGGGTGCCAGGCCCAGTCCTGGGACTTGGGTTCTCAGCCCTCTGGGGCAAAAACCCCTTTGAGGATCTAAGGAAAGCTAGCCACCTTCTCCTTAGGGAAGCCCGCATGTCCTCAAAATTAAGCTCCAGTTTCCAGGAGGGTGGTGGTGGGACCCCCGTACAACTCTGAATTCTGGTTTAGCAGCCCCTCTCCCGGTATGCTGGTTTCCCCATAAGAATGATCATAGCTGGGGCACCTGGGTGACTCAGTGGGTTAAAGCCTCTGCCTTCGGCTCGGGTCATGATCCCAGGGTCCTGGGATCGAGCCCCACATCGGGCTCTCTGCTCAGCAGGGAGCCTGCTTCCCCCCATCCCCCTATCCCTCTGCCTGCCTCTCTGCCTACTTGTGATCTCTGTCTTCAAATAAATAAATAAAATATTTTTAAAAATGGGTTAAAGAATGATCATAGCTCATCAGGCATGACCCGGACACGTTACACACATGAGTTTATCATTCCTCACAAGAAATCTGAATGTACTACTATGCTCAGGCTGGAGAAGGGAAATTGAGTCCCAGAAAGGGGAAGAGCCTTGGCCAAGGTCACAGAGTGAGTTTTTTTTGTTTTTTTGTTTTTAATTTTATTTATTTATTTGACAGATAGAGATCACAAGTAAGCAGAGAGGCAGGCAGAGAGAGTGGGGGGAAGCAGGCTCCCCACTGAGCAGAGAGCCCGATGTGGGGCTCGATCCCAGGACCCTGGGATGACCTGAGCCGAAGGCAGAGGCTTTAACCCACTGAGCCACTCAGGCACCCTGACACAGAGTGAGTTTTAATGAACATCTTCTGTTCTTCCCTGGACTCCTGTCCCTTAAGCCTGTGCCCTGCCTCTCCAGGCTCACACCCCTGACCTGGACCCAGGTACTTCGGCCTCCCTTCCCGCACTGCTCTCCCTCCCCCAGACCACACAAAACCTTTGTCTCTAACTGGTTCCTCGGCTTCACCCCTGTCCCTGGAGTCCATCCTCTCCTCAGCCATCACCAGCAGAGTCACCTTTCTGAGATCCCCCTGGGTCCTGTCATCTTCCTGCTTCCAAGGTATGGAGGCAAGAGGGGAGAGAGGAGCCGGGCTATCCTTCCATATCCATCCGACACTGAAAAATATGGCAGCCCGCGGGAACTCCCTGGACTTTCCTACCAACTCTTCTGGAAATCTGGAACTGCTCTAAGAAAAAAGTGTATTAATTATAAGAATGATAATTTTTTTTTAATCTTAAAAATGTTCTTATTCTCAGCAATCCCCCTTTGGGAATTTATCCTGAGGAAACAATCAGGCCAGAGGACAAAGATTCAGATACAAAGATGTTCACTGCAGCATCACGTGTCAGACTAAGGAACTGGAGATCCTCCAGTGCTCGGGGACGAGGGCATGATTAAATAAACACGGGCCTCTCTCCATGGGGAGTATATCAGTATTGTGGTTTTAAAAAAAATTAATCATGGACAACTATGCACAATATTCTGTTATTCAATATCTCTGTGGGTGACATACTTTGCCACATTTTCACATTTCTAAAGTTGGGATGGATCTTACAAACTGCGTGTCCATTTACTGTAATATTTCTCTTTTTTTCCAAAAAGCTACATTGACTCAATAATGTGTCCTAGAAGGAACTGCATCTTAGAAGAAAGAAATGTAGTGAGGAATGTTCCTGATCCTTCTTCAATAATCAAGATAAATACATATGAAACAAAGAACAGCACAAAAGAACCCCACACTGGCTCCCCATCACCTAGAACTAGATATGAAACAAAGAACAGCAAAAAAAAAAAAAAAACCAAACTGACACCCCATCACCTAGAACCACGCTATCCTGTAAAAATACGATGTGACCCACCTATGTAACTGAAAATCTTCCAGTTGTCACATTTTTGCAAAAGCAAAAGGAACAGGTGAAATTAATTTCGATAATGTTTTTTAGTGACCCAAAATATCAACGTTAATATCATTTCAACATGTAACCAATATTTTAGGCGTGAGCAACAAGGCAGTTGACATGTTTCTTCATGTCTTCTGAACCTGTGTGTATTTCCCATCTCAGTCATAGTGACTTTTGAGGACTTGGTTGTGCCCTGTGGCCAGTGGCCACTGGATTGGTTAGTCCCCGCCACCACACAAGATAGCTCCCAGAGCCTTGACAAGGACACCATTTTGCAACTCTGCACCTCTCTTCCAGCTGCTCCCTCCCCCAGAGTTTCTCTGCCCCTTCTTTCCACCTACCAAGGCCAAAATCAAACATGACTTTTTGGAATTGATGGTCCCACGCCCATGCCTCTCCAGCACCAGGCAGATGGTACACTGGCTGAGAATGCAACCACGCTGCCCCAGGTTCAAATCCCAGCTCTGGAAATTATGAGCTAACTATGTGACCTTGGAAAGTGACTTCCCATCTGCTACCCCCTCTGTAAGATAGCTCATAATAGTGCCCATCTCGAGTGATGACTAGAAGGACTAAGTGAGTTACTGTGTGCAGTACTTAAAGCAGGGCTGGTGCAGAATAAGCATTCTCTGCTCTAAGTGCTTGCTGCTGTGATTGTAGTAGTACCATTGTCATCGTCACTACATGAGCATGTCCCACACGTGCAGCAGCTCTCTGGACTGGCAAGTAGGGTTCGCCTTGTCTGCCAGCTCCCGCATGGCTAGCGATGCCTGGGGAGCTATGTTGAGAGGTCTGCTCTGGCCTCCTTCCCACTTGGCCTTGTCCATGGGATAAAGGAGTAGATGCACGTGGGAGGCAAATTTGCCAACTCTCCTAGGCTTCAGGAGGCTGTAAGGGCCTTTCTAGCAAGTCTTATTCCTGTTTGTGCCCCCCACTGCCTGGCACATGGCTGGTGCTCAGGAAATGTTAGCTCAGGGAGGACACAGAGATGTGGTCCTCAAACTTCCTCATGTCAGTGGCTCCTTGGGACTACGACAGCCTCAGCAACAGGGCAGCAATGGGACCTCTTTCCAGGACCCTCAGTGAATTATAGCCCCAGGAAGAAGACTGTGGCTCACCCGTTTCCCACGCCATCGTAAACCCAGTGAGTGGAGCCGATGCCCTGATAGGCTGATGCCCAGTAATACAGACAAGAGTTCACGTGTAGGCTATAGAGCAGGTAAGCCGTGGTCCTGATCACCCTGCAGAGGAAGGACACGCATGAACACAGTGGCGGAGCAGGTGGCCATGGTCTCTCGCCCCAAGGGTAGGGACTGCAGGGAACAAACCCACCTTTACCCACGCCCGACACATGCCTAGGTCATGCCCCTGATGGAATGTCATGGTCCGGCCCCACTGCCTGGCAGGATGGACACCTGGCAGATACCTGGCCAGACGGACATTCGGCTGGATGGACTGCGCCAACCACATGCTTGCTGGAGACTTTGCCAGCTAGGGATGGTGGCATGTGAATGGCAAGTTGTCAAGGCCAGAGTCTGGGTGTTCTGGGGGTGTGAAGGACAGCAGGAGCTATAGCCTTGGAGGGGGCGGGAAGGGACAGACATGTGCAGAGAAGGACCACGTCGTGAGCGACGTGGAGAAGCTCTGCCCCTGCCCGTGGCCCAGCTGGGCTTGTGCCCCACTCTCCAGCACTGAGAGAGGGCCCACTGTCCTTACAATTACACCCACTGTGATCGAGCAGGATTGAGGGGCCCAGTTCCCTGAGCTGAGATCAAAATGATGCCTGGCTCCATGGAAATAGAGGTGAGCCATGCACACGAACTTCTGTGTGCCCTCCTTACAATTGGGGGAAATGGGACATTCCTGGCTCTCTAGAAAAACAAACATCCCTTCAGAGAAGGGCCAGGAAGAGGCCTGGCTTCCGGTAGCACTGGGGCCCATGGGGCCAGAGGAGCTTAAAAGGGGAAGAAATATGAGTAGAGAATGCCTAGTTCTGTTGTTACCACAAACAGCCCGTGTTGTGTGTGTGCTCACGTGCACGTGTGTGTGCACGCGTGTCTCACCTGTAAACATAGGCTTTGCTGAGGATGGCTTCCAGGCGGCTGTTAAACTCGAAGAAGGCCATGTACTGGGAGGAAGAGAAAAGCATCAGGACGGCCCACCACCCATGGCGTGCGGTGTTAGCCTCCCCTGGTCCGCAGCGCCCCCCAGAGGAGGCTGGACAGTGAGCGTCCAACATCAGAGGTCTGGAGCCCTCTGAGGGGTGGGGGCCAGAAACTCCCTTTATCAATCCGTGGGAAACCGTGACCTGTCTTCCCCTAGAAACTATGCCTAGTCCTGTTCTCACAGTTTGCATATGTGTGGGGGGCTCCCAGAAACCTCCCGAAGCCTATCATGACATTTTCAGGGGTGACGCTTCTCAGGTTAAGAACCCTGTTTGCAACATTTGCTTATGAAGGAAACCATTTGATAAAGAAACAGCATCCCTACCACCGCTTACTTAGATTCTTCAAAGGCTTGTTTTTATAATAAAAGCGTGATAGTAGCTTCTCTTCTTTACTGAGCACCTTTGACGGCCGCACTTTCTATTCATGACTTTCTTGCTAATTTACACGTGAGGTATGTGGTACCAGTCTCCCTTTACAGAGAGGACACGGGCACTTCGTGACATTGAGGCAGCTGCCCAAAGCACACAGCTGCTAAGTGGCAGAGGCAGGATTCGATCCCAGAACATACTCAAAGTGGCCACACGGCACACGTGTTGTGGACATTGGAGAATGACCGTGGGGGAAATTCCCCCAGCCATGAGCTGGTCATCCTCCAAGGGGTCCTCCTGAAGTCCCTCCAGAGTTTACATGGGATGCAGGCGGCTGTGGGCTTGGCTCTCTCTCCCCTGAGGCTCCAAGTTTTGTCCTGAGTCATGCTAAACACCAGATACGAATCCCATCACTATGGGCGGGGCGGGGGGTATAAAACTCGGCTTATGGATCCACAGTTGGTCTGCCAGGAAATCCCACTTGGGGGATTCCAAGAGCTCCACCTGGCTGTCAACCTGGTCACACTACACGGACCACTGCCTGGTCTCTCCTTTACACTGTGTCACCTTCACTGGGACACTGGCTCTGCCCCAGTGGCAGGAGGGACGACTGTCATGATGCCGAGCAACAACGAACAATGAGACAGGTATAGGCTGCACATCCAAATCTATCCTGGGTACTTCCTGGCTCCTGTGACCTTGGGCAAGTCACCCAAGGTTTTCAAGCCTTGGTGTCCCCATCTTTGAGATGCAGACCATCATAAAGCAGAAGTCCCTCTCTTGTGTTTCTGTAATGACTGAAGGCACACACAGTGGAGGCATACTGCCTAGGTTCCAATCCGACTCTATTCCTTCTGACCTGTGTGACCTAGGGCAAGTTATTTAACCTCTCTGGTAAAATGCTGATACTAACAACACTCGTAGGGTTGAAGACTATGTACTTAAGCTTCTGGAACAAGTCCCTAACACACAGCACAGTAAAGAAGCTCTAATACTTTCAGGGAATTTCCCATCCCCTCTGGGGCCGCCCTGACACCCCTCCCGGCCCCGCTCCCCAGTGCTGCTCAGGCGGGACATCATGATGCTAGTGCAGAGTACAGGAGAGCTGAAGGCCCTGGACGGGAAGCCTACCTTCAAACAGCGGGGCAAGCGCAGGAGGGGATTCACACCAAACTTCAGGTAGAGCAAGTCCAAGGGCAGGAGGCAGAGAAGGTCCATCTGAAATCCCCGTGGGACACCACAGAGTATAAAACAGGCAGCCCCAGGGGGGTGGGGGGTGGGGGAATGATAGGGTCTCTACCTTGGGCGGAAGGGTGAGGTCGGAATGCACCCAGGGGGCAGAGAGCCTTGTACCCACAAACCTCCCTGTGCCTAGGAGTGGGATTCTGGTGGGATTCACATCACATTGGCCCCAAAGCACCCAGAGTCTCCAGCCACACCTCCCTTCAAGGTGCACGGAAGCTTGTACCCTTGGCACACACCTTAAAGCGACGAGATTTCAGGTAGTTATTGCGCATCTCCTTCTTGTCGGTCTGAAAGAAATGGAATGCTGACTGTGAAATGGCCCGCGGAGCTTCATTCCTGACCCCAGGGGAGCCTCCTGGACATCCCTGCAGAGTTTCCACCTTCTTATCAGAGGAATAGCCTCAGGGGGGCAGCTGAGCTTTGGGGAGAGAAAGCCTTAGGGTCCACAGGTCTGCAAGGGGGGAGGGCAGACCTCCCGGAGAGCAGAAACTGGTCCAAGGTCACCCAGCTAGATTCCAACTTCCTAGCTGGGGAGTCAATATTAGGGTCGTTCTCCTAGCACATGGGTCTTAACTGGACACTTTGTAACCTGGTTTTCCGAGGAAACGGCTGCTGCTCTCATCAGGCCGGGGGAAGAGGCTGCCCAGGGAATTCTGTTTCCTCTAAATTGTTCTAGAGACACAACAAGTGCCCGCCTGCACACAGAGGAGCAGTCCCCCGCCAGGGTGACATTTGGGGAAGTGACCTGCACAGAGATACAGGGACTGGGCCCTCTGCCTTCGCCAAGTCAAAATGAGGACTCAGTTTCCTCCCCAGGGAGTGGGGCCTGACCAGGGCACATGGTTTTACACTGATCCAGGCAGTGTGTTCTTTGCAGGACCCCCAGGAAATGTTGCTCGCCATGCTGAAGAGCTCTGTGGACATCATCTCAATTCCCCCTCCCCGCAACGCTACAAGGTGGGAACAATGAGTCCTCCCATTTTAGGATGACAAAACAGAGGCTTAGAGGGGGCCTGTAGAGCTATCAGTGGTAGAGCTGGGATTTGAACCAGGTTGGTCTGAAGGTTGTTCCCTGGCCCGCTTTCCATCTTTAGATCCACCTGGTGGTCCAGGAGCCCCTTCACCCATGAGCAGGGTTTGGGGTGTGTAATTTGAACAAGCATGGGTGCACATCCCCGAGATTTGTTCTTTCATCCCGTCTATCACAGCAGCAGCCCGGGTCGGGCTCCTGAAGGCCCTGCTGCGCCCCCCCCACCCCACCCCCGTCCCTGCTGGCCACACTGCCCCCTCCCCCTGCCCGGGCCTCACAATGATGTCTCCCCCTCTGACAAACTGCAGGCGTATCTGGAACACAGTGATGTCCAGGAGGTAGATGAGGTCGCACACATAGTCCATCAGCAACCACAGGTGGACATTGTCCGGCGTCTGGTAGGGGAAGGCCCAGCGCACGGGAATCAGCCAGCAGTTCCAGTTCCAGGCCAGCACCACGAAGAACAGCCACAGGATGTACATCAGGTCTGTGGGGGAGCCAGGGGGAGGGACTGTTCTAGAACATCGGACGGAGGACGGCTCCTCGCAGGAGCATCAGGGGAGGGCATCCTTTCCACGAATCTATTCCTAGATGTGGTACTTCTGTAAGTGGGGTAGGCACGTGTGTGCGTGAGCCTGTGTGCCTGTGTGTGTGCGTGTGCCTGTGTGTGTGCTTGTGCCTGTGCCTGTGTGCCTGTGTGTGTGCATGTGCCTGTGCCTGTGTGCCTGTGTGTGTATGTAAAACTATCTCTGATTTAAAAATAAATCACTGCCAGGCCTAATAAGCCAGAGTACTCAGCGGGGGGGATGGGGTGTATTAGATAATAGGCAGCTAACTAGAAAACACGTTCGCTCTCATTCTCATTGAAATATTTCCAAAATTGTATTTCCCGCTTTAATAAATACACAACACTAATGCCTGGAAGATGGGCACAGACAGGTGGGTGGGTGCATGGATGGAAGTCATGGGTCATGTGGTCATTTTAGAAACCCAGTGGACACCAGGATTGGCGTCCTGTCCCCCCAGGACTTCTTGTGTGACCACAGGAATGTCTCTCTCTGGCACCTGCCCTGCTCCCCAGGGAAGGCACAAGGAGAGGTCAGCTAAGAAAGGCTGGGAGCTTCATAAACTGTAAAGTGCTGTGCCCATAGAAAGGGCTGTCATTGCCGAGGAAGAGAACATGGGCTACATAAAAGCGAAGTGAGGGGAATTCACTTTAGATGTCAGAAGAATCTCTGCCCTTCTCTGCTCAGAGCAGCAGCTCCAGGAAGGGACCCTCGAGAGTAGAGTAGAAGGCAGACTAGGGCAAGAGTTAGGGTAGGGCTCCTAGTCTGCCACCAACCAGTCGTGCCTCGGTTTCCTTCTCTGTCAGGTGAGGGTGATGGTAGGTTCCCATTCAGGGATAGTAGGTTCCTATTCAGGTTCTTATTCAGAGAGCTCCCTCGCTCTCCCCACCCCACCCACCCCTGGCTCCTCTCACTGGGTCCCCTGCCCTCACACAGCACGCAGTGGCAGCAGCGGCTGGTCCGGTCCCACCCAGACTCACTGGTCAGCGGGTCGATGCTCTGCGGAAACCGGTAGGACTTCCAGGGGCGGCGCTTGAACTTGCAGCAGAGCATGTCGCAATAGTGCTCCTCCTCAGTCTGCCCGGCCTCAGCCGCCTTCTCTTCCGGGGCTGGCTCTGGGGCTTTCTTGGCTGGGGCTGCAGGAGGACATGGGGGACCATCTGAGAGGCTCCAGAAAGAGGGCAACCACCACAGACTCTGGACCTGGAGCCACAGAGACCCTGGCGGCCCCCCATCCCCTGCTGTCAGCTCTGTGTGCGGAAGCCCAGGTGCTGTCCACAACAAAGTCCACGGCACCTGGCCAGATACTCTTACCAGCTGCCAGGCTGAAGCTGATTCTCAGGGATGGCCCAGAATGAAGTGTTTCTGGGCAAGTTAGGCGCTTTCAGAAGTCTGTTTGTGCATCTGTGTTTGGACCCCCTTGGTTCTCTATGGAGGGCTAGGGGCGTTTCGTACCCCAGAACACTGCCCCCAAGAGCCAGAAACCAGGGAAACCTTGCCTGGGTTTTTCAGAGCAGAAAGGTGATGGCGTTGGTGACCTAGGCATTGACTTCTGTAGGTTCAGTATGACTGTTGTTTCTAGCTTTAGAACTGTGGATCCAAGCCCTGCTAGATCAGTTGTTAGTGCCCTGAGCTCGAAGGTACAGTCCTCCTTTGGAAAGACCTGGAAAACCTCCCTGACAAGAGAGCACTTCTCTCATTTCCTCCTGGAATCTGGAAAGCATGAAACTTTCAGGAAGCTCCATGAGACTATTGCAAATGAGGCCTCCAAAAACTAAGCCTGAAAAGAAAAGTGAGGGGGGGGGGGACACCATCTGTGTATAAGGCCATGAGATCCCACCCAGGCTGGACCACCTGCCTGCCAGTGGGAAAGGGCCAGAAGGGTCGAGGAGGAAGTACTTGCCCTGGGGGGGGGGGGTGGGCAGCCAAATCCGATTGGATCATCAGTCACAACTTTGACCTTATTCACTCCCCTGGTTCCATAGCTAAAGCTGTACATACAGGACCCAAAAATCCAGACAGTGTGGAGCACCCCGACCATTTCCTTGGGGGTACCCTCACCATGAGCTTACAAGGGGCTCTAGGGGACCCATTTATGGCAGGTTGAACCATCCCAGCTCTGGGCTTACAGGGCTTCGGGCTCTCCTCATCGGAGGTGACGTCAGGGTCGATGAGCTTCTCCTTCACCTTCTCTGTCCTCTCCTTGAAAAGCTTCACCAGCTCCTGGAGCCGGTCGTTGATGATGGCGCTGTTCTGGCTGGCCGCCGAGGCTGCACGATCCTGGCCACTGTGGACACACCTGATGCTGAGCGGGCTGGATGGAAAGGGACCCCCATGCCCCTGGGCAACAGCCGAGCAGCCTTTGTATGCCATCCAGCCCAAAGGAGGCAAAGGCTGCCCCAGTTTCCTTCTGACACCAGAAACATCAAACCCACTTTAATAGCTCCTAGGAGGAAATTCAGTCTGAGGCTCGCACCTGGGTGCCCAGCTTTTAGAGAATGTACCACACAGGATCTGATTCCGATGGGCGGTTCTGAGAAAACTTTGATCCCACTTGTGATTTAGGGGGAAACTCTTGGAACTCGGGTCAGGACGGTCAGCCCCAGTTTGGGGTTCCCAGGAGATTGGCGTCTGGGACAGATCAAAGAGGGGCCAGGGCTATGCTTTGGGCTCAGGAAATAGTTGATGGAAAAAAACAGTGCAGATCCATTCCATACCCTTTTAACTTCTAGGAATTTAAACTGTCTGTACTCACAGCAAGAGAGACAGATGGACAGAGAGATGGACACAGAGAGAATGAATGTGAGTCTGCCCCAGGCGCCGGTCAGCCTGGGGCAAGCACTCTGGGTGGGCTGAGACAGGCCGCAAATCAGCTGTCCTCTGAGTGGCGTCCTTCTGACCATCATGCTGAGCTGAGTGCAATCCTAGTGTTTCCACATCGATCTGTTTTCTGACATGGGGGCACCGGCAATCAAGCCCTCTAGTCCCCAGGTGCTCACCTGACAAGGCAGCTGGGGACCAGCAGCATGGGGACCCCAAAAAAAAGGGCACACGGGTATGCAGAGACGCAAACTGCTTGCCCACATCCGCTCCCGCCCGTGAGGAGTGGTCGCTGGGACGCGGACTCCCCGTGAGGGTGGCCGGGCGGGCTCCCCCAAGAAGAACGTGAGGGACTTGCTGTGTGCATCTCTGGGCCCCCTGTCTGGCATTCTCTCCGTCTAGGGCTGATCCGAAGCTACACACAGGTGGCACAGCTGCAGCCAACAGGGTCCCTAAATGACTGCCTGGAGGAAAACCCACCACTGACCTGAAACAGGTGTCTGGTGACATGATTATGATAAATGAGACATTGTGTTGCTTAAGCCACTGCATCTGTGGGGTCTAATTGTTATAGCAGCTGAACCTACCTCGCTAATGTATGGGTCCCCACGCTGAACTCCTTAAGAGGCTTCAAGGGTAATTTTTATTACTATAACTGATTCCTTCCCTGTTTTCTGGTACTAAACTCTGACCCTGTCCTTACCCTACTGCATAAGATGGAATTGCACTGTATACTCACATGGACCAGTGAACTATGGGTGAGGTTTGGATTTTTTTTCTTTGTCTTTTAACTTTTCTGAACTTCCCACAGCTCTCTAAAACATACTCCGTAAAATTATGGGCGGCGGGGGGAAGGCTGGCAGGAAAGCCCAGTGCCTCCTGTGGCCCCTCTAGGAGCTGAGGCTGGGAATAGGATGGGGGTCCCAGGCCAGAGCCTGGGGCCGGGGGATTCACCATCAGTCAGGCATCCCAGACTCTTCCAGAAAACATCTTCTGTTGGCCCAGCCCTTGGAGTAGTTAGATGTCACAGACCCCAGGTCCCAGTGCTGTCACTGTGGCCCCTAAACACTGTCCCACAGACCGGTTTATAATCAGAATCAGCTGAAGGCTTATAAAGATGTCAGTCCCCCAGGGCCCACTGTCTGAGCTTCTGACCCAGTGGGTCTGGGCTGGGAGCTGGGAATCTGTATTTTTTTTTTAACGATTTTATTTTATTATTTACTTGACAGACAGAGACCACAAGTAGGCAGAGAAGCGCCTGCAGAGAGAAGTGGGGGTGAAGTAGGCTCCCTGCCGAGCAAAGATCCCAATGCGGGGCCTGCTCCCAGGACCCTGAGATCATGACCTGAGCCGAAGGCAGAGGCTTTAACCCACTGAGCCACCCAGGTGCCCCGGGAATCTGTATTTTTAACAAGCTCCCTGGGTTCAGACCCCTGGAGATCCTTGTGGTCCTCACTCTCCCTGCTGACCTTCTCAGGGGTTTAGAGCCAGGACCCAACCTTGGCTGAGGGGCCAGGAGCCTCTCTCTCCTTTACAACAAAGCCTCTGTGCATTTTACAGACTGTACAGAACCGCTAGGCCAGTCACAAGCAGCCTGGACAGGAGACCCAGCTCTGTCTTACTGCTCAGAAGCTGTTGGCAAATGGTGGAAGGTTCTAGAAACATCCATACTCTCCCCCACCAACCCAACCCTCTTTCCTTGTCTGCTCATCCCCACCCAGACTTCCAACCACCCTCTGAAACCCTGCGGGTGGGCCCCACTCACTCAGTGCCCTGTGGGCTGGACGGGTCCAACCAGGCGACCATGGGTGATTCAGCTGGTGCCAGTGCCTTGAGCTCTTCAACGTCATCATCTTGGGAGGGCAGCCTCTTCCTGCAAGGACACAGTCATGGAGGGGCCTTCAGCAAGGGCAGGAGCCACAGGGAAAAGGGAGCCAATCCTGACCGCTGCAGATCACCCAGGGCTGAACCCTGGGCAGGGGGGAATGGGGCCGGGGGTGTTGGTGCCATCAAAGGGTCCTCACTTGCCTTCATGGAGAAAAAGAGAGAGAGGGAAGGGACACAGTCGCCCTCTGGACCTCAGTCTCCACATCTGTTCAATGTCCTAGTGTAAAAGTAACAACATTGACCTGGTATCAGGCAAACTGGATTTTGCATCCCAGTCCTGCTTCCCACTAGTGTGTGACCTTGGCAAGTGACTTAAACTCTCTGAACCATCTCAGTTTCCCCATCTGTAAAATGGGACTGGATCTACTCAACTCAGTGAGATACTCAGGACTCAGTGGGGCCTCAGCTAAAATGTTCTGCTTTCCCCTCCTAGCACACCCCTTCCAGGCTCCCTGTCTGAGAAAGGAAGAGCAAATCATCCCCGGGGTCCCCTGTCATTTAGTCCATGTCTTCCACAGGACTCTGCATCTGGAGCCATCGGAGTCCCAGCTGACGGTGTCTGGGTGTGAATTTACCTGTCACTGTGCCCATCCTCAACCATCTCAACTCAGGATCTCAGAGGCTTCTAGAGGGAACAGATGGAGGGATGTGCAGCCTTGCCTTGCCTTTATTCCAGGAGGCTCTGAAACTATCCTATGGCCTTCTGCCAGCTCACCAAAAATGGCAACACTCACGGATTCACCTCCTTCACCCTCTAGTTAAAATCCCCACCCATGAACACCAAGGCCAGAATCTGCACAGATGAGACCCAAACTCAGTCCTCTTGCGCCCGGCCTGGTGCCTTCTCCTGAGCCAGGAGGGCACATGCTGCCCGAGATAGCAGAGTGTGGAACTCCGCCAGCAGCCAGGCTTCCACAGCCCTGCTTCGCGTGCAGCCCTGCGCAGAGCACCTTGCACGAGTTAGCTTGTTGGATTCTTCCAGCAATCTTATAACAGGTGGTGTGTCTATCTCCAGCTTACAGTAGGAACACAGAGGACTAGGAGTGTTCACTGGCTTGCCTCAAGCCTCACATCAGTAAGTGGTAAGATGGGAGTCACCTCAAACCAAGGCTTTAAGCTACAAGGCAGGGCCCAGCCCATGTGCCCCTCCATCAGGGTCTGTGATTTCCATGGCTTTTTGGTGCCTATCAGTTGCCCACAATGCTCATTCCACCCCTGACCATAGGCAGTCCCATAGGCTTCCCAAGTCAGGTATCAGAATTCTCCCCTCTCAGGGTCAAGCTCAGGCAAAGACTCAGGTAGAGGTTCCCCTGATTTCTCAAAGCCAGGTTCAACTTAGAGCTCTCTAGGACAGTCTTGTCTGTTTATTTAATTCTGTTCATTGTCTATCTCAGTCCCACTAGAACATCAGCTCTGGGACAGTAGGCCCCTGTCAGGCTTCTCCGTGATGCATCCCCCAGCACCCAGAGAGAGTCTGACACATAAAGAAGTTCAATAAATGTTTATGAATGAATGAATGAGTGAATGAGTGAATAATAAGAACAAGAGAAGGCTCATAGGCCCATCCCATAAACAGCCCTAAGGCAGAGGGCTTAGATTCTATCCCCAAAGGAGCCTACTCCCCTCTCTGTGCCCAGATTTCCACCCCCAACCTAGCCTATAAAAAGAAAACAGAGAGAGGTAGGCCAGATGTCTGTAACAATATTAGCTCTTTTTGTTTGTTTGTTTGTTTGTTTGTTTCTGCTGTGTTCTGCATAGTTCAATGAATGAAACAAAAGAATTAATGGGACAGTGAGTTGTGTTCCAAGGCTAGATGAGATTGTTACTTTTTCTTCACATTAAAATCAGAGAGCCCTCAGTTGGCTACATCTAGCTATCTCTGTTACAGCAGGCTTTTTACTTTGGCTGAGAGAGTCCTCAAGGACCCATGGACGAGAGCAATGATGAATCAAGAAAAAGGAACTATCTCCCAGTGCAACCACCACAGGAGAAGCACTGGCAGCTCTCCTGCAGCTTAAATGCAGTCATTCACAAAGCATTGAACTACACTTCACAGTTTGCCTACAGCTGTATACAAGAACTCTCTGTTTCCTGGCTCAGGCTGTTCAAAACCAACTCCAATCGTGCAACAAATTTCTATCAAGAAGCATAAAAATGTGCACAACCTTGACCAAGATTCCCACTTTTGAGAAAGGAGCCCAAGGACAGAAAGAAGTGCAAAAGATGTCCAGAGCTCCACTATGGACGGTGTCCAACAAGAAGGGATTTGTGAAGTTCATTCTGACACACGGAGCTGGAGGAAGGTCAGATGTGGTCTCTAATGAAATGTGATCCAAGCCACCCCTCCAGTGAAAACCACACAAAACCATGAGCCCCATAGACAAGGTAGTGTAGTGGGACAAGGGATGCTTATTTTTCTAGTGTTTTTTTGGTATCTGCATTCCCTTATTTTAAAGTAAAACAAGGGGGTGGAAATAAGCCTTATCACATTTGTTACCCACCTTCTATCTTACAGCTGACAGTACTTGGGACAGGACTTCCTTGGAGAACTCTTTATAGAGTCCTAAACCAAGGTTTAGGGGCCATAGTCCAGTTCTGACCCACCAGGAAATGGGGCCATAATCCCAGTTCTGACACCAACTCACTGAGTGACCTTGGGCCAGGTCACTCTGGCTTTCCCCACTCTGGCCTCAGTCTCTCCTTCTGCCAAATGGACAGAGGGCACGGTGCTGTGAGAAGCCCAAGAGAAGCATAAAAGCTGACCTTTCGGACCCTGCGGCAGATCCTGGGACCGCGAGGGTGTCGGATTTGGCAGGAGAGGGTGGTGGCAGCTCGGGTGTGGGTGGGTTCTCCACGATGAGGGGATGGTGGGCCGCGTCCGCATCTTCCACCTGCACTTCCGGGAGCTCCTTTGTAGCCGGCACTTGGAGAGAGGGAGGAGAGGACAGTCAGAGAGAGAGAAGCCAGGTCCCAAGGGCTTTGCTCTGAATAAAGCCACAGAAAGCATGTTTGGATGGACCACCAAAAGCCTCCCCTCCCAGTGGGGCCCACCGGAGAGCTCCATGCAGGGGTGCAAGAATGCAGATCCCGGGGGCCTCCGAGGCCCTTGGCCACCCCAGACACCAGCCCAAGAGCTGCAAACGAAGCCATGACACCTTTGAGGCCACAGAAGCTCTGGAGCGCCGTCTGGAGTCCAGGTCTCCCAAGCTCTGGTTTCCCAGGGCCTAGGGAAGGCTCAAGGACCTGGGGTTTAGCAGGAGTGGCGGGGGTGGGGTGGGGTGGGAGGAGCAGCACCCAGAGAGGGCAGGGCGAGGCTGAGAGAGTCCAAGTCTGAGGGCCTGGCCTGGCACAGTCTCAGTGCTTCCCCTCTCTGGGCCTCAGTTTCCCCATCCCAAAGTGGGGGTCACAAAGGCACACGGCATCACATTCTTGAAGGGCCTTGAATGGAGACATTGGGCAGTTCCTCGCAATCAAGGATAACAGCCTACCCTTGAAGTATGTAGCCGGCACCCTTGTTTGGGAATGTGTTTTGGTACCTCCTTGTTTCTGGACTTGCCAGGACCCCCTGAAATCCATCAGCCCAACTCCTCTCCTGACCTCTGAGAGGCCTGGTACTGGGTCCCGTGTGTTGGGTCCCGTGTCCCAGGACAGGGTCCTCCCTTGCAAGTCTGGGGGTGGCCCTGCCTCAGTCTTTATCACCCACCCCAGGGACTGTGGGGACAGGCCTGCCCGAGGCAAAGCTCAGAGGACGCTGAGGGGCCGAGATGGGGCCCCCCCCTCTCTCGGCCTTACCTGGGGGGGACGACTCGCTGAGAGCCAGGCCATTGTACCCAGAACGAGGAGAGGGAGCATTCTGAAGCCCTTGGAGACTCGACTTTCTTTTTAAACGGCCACCATGGGGAAAAGCCAGCACTTTGTGGAACGTGGCTTAGGAGGGAAGCTGAGCAAGACCTTTTGGCATTTGCTCTACTAAGCCTTAAGCCCTCAGAGGAAGAGGACGAGCAGAAATAGAGACGTTTCTAAACGTTTAAGGAAGAGGTGTTGCCAGACTAACAAGAGATTTCCCCAGGCTGTGGAAAGTAGGAGAGAGCGTGAGGCACGAGGGACCTCAACCAGCTTCCCGGACCGGGCTGGGATTGGGGGGCTGTCCAGAATGCTCAGCGCCCCCACACTGCCCCCAGCAGAGCCCCAAGAACCTCCATAATGCCATCCTGGGGAGCCCGGGAGGGGGCAGGTCCTCCCCCACCCTGCCTCACCCTGAGCAAGACGCTGCAACCTCTGTCGCCCCCAGGAATGGAGGAAAACCCCTAAGCCCGGTGTTTCATGTTTTAGAACAAAAATCACATTATGAAAAATAGAATCACACGGCATGATTAAATTGGTTGAGAGAAGAGTCATATTTACTGTAAAGCCCTTCCTCCATGCTTGCCATCCGTTTCACTAAACTCTTAGTGCTTTATACAGATTAATTCTTTCCCCTTTCCGGGCCCTTCTAGAAGAGCACTGTCACTGTCGTCCCCATCTTGTGGGTAAACTGAAGCACAGAGCAGTGAAGGAACCGGCCGCGGAGCCACGATTGTGACCCAGGCGGCCCGGCTCTAAAATTTTTCCTCTTCCTTTGTCCTGAGGCTGGTGACCCGCTCGCGCAGAGGTCTCCATTTGGACAAAAGCTTGCTCCAGGCCAAGCAGCATCCTGGACACGAGGATAGCGCCCTTCCTACGGGCTACCATGCCGTACCCGCAGCATCTCACACCATCGTGGGCCGTACCGCCATGGCTGCATCAGCCCATGGTCCTAACCCCGCAGTGGGACTGTTTCCCCAAGTGGGGAGGCTCCCAGGGACCAGGGAGGACACATGGTGACTTCAGATGGCACAGACATGACAAAGGAAACGTGGAATGAGAACGTTTCTCCCATTTCAGTCCTCTCTAGCTCCTGAATGCACAGAGACAAAGTCTCAGCCCCGTGTTCCTCAGCCTTAACACCTTTGTGGCTAAGAGGGCAGGTCTCCCCTGGGAGCCTTGCGCAGGCCATCGCCCTTTGCTGAAATTGTCCGCATGACTTGGTTTTCAGTTCATTTGCGGTTATTTCTATTTATGCCCTCTACTTATGGCAAGCAATGCTGGTTGCCCACTGGAATAGAATAGTAAAGGTTCCTGATTGAATAAACTTAATTAAATTTAAAAAATGATTCCACTGAAAGAAAAGTGGCAAGCCAATCAAAGTAGAATTGGTACAGAATATAGCAAAAATTCAGAAGGGATCTGTGGGGGAGGTGGAAATTAGGGGACACTCAGGAGTGAGTAGATCTAGGGCTTGCCCAGAAGACCCAGCCTGGGGGGTGTCAACCCTTGTGGTGGGGCTGATCGCCCTCATTCTGTGCCTATTGCAAGCCAGGGAGAGAAGACAGCAGTGGATCTCTACTCATGAAATGTTCAATGCTGCCTGTCTACTGACCTCACAGGCAACCTTGCACACTATCCCTCCAAAATAAACAAATGAAAAGGGAACGAGGGTGGGTCTGGCTTAAGTTGAAGCAGAAAGTGATAGGGGTTAGTCCAGAAGCACCCTGCTGTCCCTGAGTCCTCTTGTTATCCCAAAGCAAGCAGTGGAGCCCAAGGGCTACCAGGATCCAGACTTACCCTCCTTCACTGGCCCCTGAAGATGCCTCCCCTCCTAGTTGGCCTGCAGCCACCTGGGGGCCTCTCTGTTCCTAAAATGGGATTTGCTGGCGGCAGGGGTGGGGGGGAGGAGGGTATTGACAATCCCCAGGAAGTCCAAGTCCCAGAAAATCCTCAGGATTGGTAGGATTCTGTCTGAAATGGGTCCCCACATTCCACTTCTGCCTCATTGCCCTCAATTTATTCTCTTTCTCCACCCAGATCTCCTAGTCTAGCTATCTTAGTAATTTATTTAAACTAGGGTGTGATCGACTACCTATAAAAAAATGATGATCTGCAGAATGCAATGTTTAACCCAAAGAAATTAACTGCTAATTATGGGCTTTTAGGTACAGAGATAAGTGGACTAATACCCCTTAAGTCACCATGAAGCAAGATAAAGGCATTGATCAACAGAGGAAGAGGGGGTGGTTTTCTAGTTCAACTGCTAATCCCACCCCTGGACCATGGCACCCATGCAGGGAACAGCCCAAGCCATGCAGGAGCCCACAGCCCACGTGCAAGCATGCTGGGTACACGAGATCACACTACCTAGGCGACGGACGGAATTCCTGGTCTCCTTGGCGAAGTTGGAGTTGGACAAGGCCGTCCTCCGGGAGATGAGGACGGGGATGCGGGTGATTGAGGGGCGGTAGCTGGGCACATTGGGGAGGTGCTCTGCCAGGGTTGGAGGAGCAAGCCCTGGGGCCATCTGGCCGGGCGGCTGGTCCTGTACCAGGCGACTCAGCTCCACGTCCTGGCCTGGCTGAGTCATGGTGCTGGGGCCAGTGGGGCTCAGACAGGTGTGGGACCCTGGGGACTGCAACCAGGAACACAGGGTTGGGGGAGGTGGGGAGGCCTTCTCCCCACCAGCACCAACATGGACCCGCCCGGTGCCCGTCTGTGCTTGCAGCAGCTGCCCCTAATGCCCGAACACTGTTTGTGTCCCTGGAGTGAACACTGAATGCGTCGCCAAATCACGCTGACTGGTCTACTCGGCAGCTCCAAGGGACAGCATCGGACCCCCTCACCTTGTTGAGCTTCTCTGTTAACCAACCACATGTAGCATTTCCCACCTCAGACAGAAAAAGTTAGAATCAGGGATGCCTGGGTGCTCAGTCGTTAAGCGTCTGCCTTCGGCTCAGGTCATGATCTGAGATCAAGTCTAGCATGGGGCTCCCTGCTCAGTGGGGAGTCTGCGTCTCCCTCTGCCTGCCTCTCCCCCTGCTTGTGCACTCTCTCCTTCAGACAAATAAAAGAATAAAATCTTAAAAAAAAAAAAAAAGAAGAAGAAGAAGGTGCTTTTCAAAGATCAGATTGGGGAGCACCTGGGTGGCTCAGTGGGCTAAAGCCTCTGCCTTCAGCTCAGGTCATGATTCCAGGGTCCTGGGATCGAGCCCCACATCAGACTCTCTGCTCAGGAGGGAGCCTGTTTCCTCCTCTGACTACTTGTGATCTTTGTCTGTCAAATAAATAAATAAATAAAATCTTTAAAAAAAAAAAAAAAAGATCAGATGGGGAGCAAACTTGGGACACCTGGGGTCAGGACACCTGTGTCTTGTGTCAGTCCTGTGTCTGTTGCTGGCTGGCTGGTCACCATTATGGCCTCTTGCCTCGGTGCCACACAGCTTTGGGTACCTTCGACACATTGTCCCCCTGCCACTCTGACCAACTGCCCTATGAGGCAGGTACTACGATTGCCCTGTCTTTCTCTAATTAAGAGAGGTCACACAGCCTGGCTCCAGGTCCCACAGCAGGCGGAAGGAGGAACCCAGAGTGAAGTGCAGGTCTGTGGCCTTGAGTGCTCAGCCACTTCCTGCCCACTCAGAACCTTAGTTTTCTCATCTGTGAAATGGTCTGTCTGCCTCCCAGGGTGACTTGAGAAGCATGGAGTCTCACAAGGCCAGGGCTCCATGTCCGTCTGCCTGGGGCTCCCCAGCGTGGCTCCCCGAGACTTTACCACACCAAGACTGGAATTCTCAGGTTCAGGAGCGGGAGTGGCAAAAAAGAGCAAAGTGCATGTGCTGGGTTCAGCCTGGGGATCTGCCCAGGAAGGAAAAGCTCATCAAGACACGGGGTCCAGGACGGGCCCTTTGCAAGCTTGGGTCCCAATTTTCACTCAGAGATGCTCCGTTTCATCCAAACCCTCTCTAGATGGTAGCCTAGAGAGCTGCGTTCCCAGCGAGTGCAGGGGGGGGCAGAAAGGGCTGGCTGGGAGTGGGGTTTCCACGGGCCTGCTGGCTTCCCGAGAGCCTCCCGCAATTCCCCTGGGGCCTTTGAAATACATCACCAAGCTCTGATAATGTGGCCCCAAGACACAGAGGATGGGTTTTGCCTGGAGATGAGACAGGTGCAGGGGTGTAGGGACAGTAGAGATGGAGGTGGTGAGTGCCCTTGTCCCCAGGCTGCCCCCAGCCTGAAAGTATCATCTATCAAAGCACTGTGCACTGCCCCCCACCCCCAGCACACCCCTACCTTCTGGACTGACAGTCACGGCCTCTTCCTTGGGCAGCTCCTGCGGACAGGAAAGTGGAAACAAAAGCTAGACCATCAAGGCCCCTCCTCGCACCAGGCCAGCCCGGATCCTGTTGGGAGATCTGTCTTCAAGAGGTCACCTGGGCCCCTATTCAATTCCTTGCTCTGCCGGATTGGTCAGGCCCTGCCCCTCCAGCTGCTGGAGCACCCAGGAGATGGCCCCCACCATGTAGAAGGGAGGGCACCCAGAAGCCCTGGGCCCCCGCACCTGGACTTGGCACAGAGCGGGGGGTGTTCCCATGCAGCTCTGTGCATGTGGGGACCAAGCAGCGGCCACAGCACCCCCACCTGGGCACTGCCCTTCACAGTGGACGACTCTGTGGGACTCTATGGGGAGGGGTTTTCAGCCCCATTTTATGGGCCCAGAGTGGAGAGGTGATGTGTCCAGGGTCACACAGCCATGTGAGGACTGGCCTACGGGACTGGCTGCTCCCCACCCATGGCCATGTCACCCCAGGCCCTCCCTGACCCCACCTGACCCCTGGTATAAGCCAGGCCCTGCAGTACCCACCACCCTGCTCCCCTTTGTCCAGTGGGCATCTCACCAGCTGAAAATCCCCCTGTAAACAAAGTAGACAAAGCCCAGCCAGGCCCCGGAAGTAGTTGGGTACCAGGCCTGGTGCTGCTCTGTACCTGCTGCAAGGCCTTCTGGGGCTGGGTCCCGTCTACTCCACTTCGATCCTCACCAGCCTGCACCTCCAGACAGCTATCCAGCAGGACACTGTGACCCCAAGGGGGAAGAGGAAAGGGCTAGTGTTAGGGGGGTTAGACATTTCCTGAGCCCTGCCTAACGGGAGCCAGCCCCTCTGTTGGGAGCTGGTGCACAAAGATGGCCAAGAATAGGTCCTCACCCTCATGGGGCTCCCCAAATGGGGCAAGCAGACCCCCACTGTGCCTAGGAAGGAAGCCTGCCCAGAGGAGGTGGCCTCTGGGCTGGACCTCAGGGACAATGAGTTTACAGTGAGGAATAGGCGAGGAAGGGTATCCAGGAACGGGGAACAGCATGTGCAAAGAAAAGCATGGTAGATGGCTTGAGAGATTGTCCTCTGCAGGGTCAAAATGTACTCCCAGCATCTCCCCTCTGTGAGCCTCTAGGCGACGCTGGTGATGCAGGTAGGATGGGGAGTACAAGAAAAGTGAGGCCCAGAGAGGTGATCTGAGCTGGCCAAAGTCACACAGCAGATTGTCTGACACCACACAGATCCGAGTCGGGAACCTCACTTGGCTTGGAAGATCTGATTTTTGAGAAGAGCCTGAACTCCACCTTTAAAGGTGGAATCTCCAGACTTTAGATGCTAGAAATTAATCCAAGTTAATAGACTCCTAGCAATATGTAGATAAACAAAAGAGCCCATCTACAGGTTAAATTGGGCCCTTTGAAGCCTGTGTGCGGCCTGTGGGTTAAAATGGTGACTCAGATCCAGGGGCCAATGGGACTTCCATAATTAGAACTGGATCCTGGTTCCTGGTGGCCCACCCTGCCCCACAGACCTCTGTCAGCTCATGGAGGGCGGTCTGCTGTGTCCACCATCCAGAAAACCCAGATTCACCATCTCCTACCCAGAGCGCCAACCTTCAGCTCTCCCAAGGTGGGTGAGGAGGTGGGGACAGAATGGCAGCCCCAGTCAGTTTGGAGCCAGAGGCCTGGAGAGGGACTCAGTTAGTGATCACATGGTCACAGTGGCCCCCATCCTCACCAAGACCACCCTGAGGGCCCGGGGCTATGACTGGTCCCATTCCAGCTCAGCAATTGAAGGCACAGATGGTCCATCCACAGTCACATGGCTGGCACAAGGCAAGCCTGGATGAAACATGGGCATGTACGCAATGCTTGGCTACCTGCCTCTGAGGGTCTACATGGCCCCACAGGACAGAGGAGTGAGGCAACTGTCTTGAGGATCCTGGCACTCAGCTCTCTTCATTTCCCTTCATTGACATGTAGCTATTTTCCATGTAAGGGGCCTCAGCTGTCAGGGTCATACTCCCCACCCTGCCCAGGAAGAAACAGATTGTATTCAAAAGATTCAAGTCTCAAAAGCAAGGGCACATGATGACTCTGCCTGAACAGTTTAGCCTTCTTGGGCCCCTTCGTCCTTAAAAATAAAAATTGTGTTTTGTGACTGCATTTATATAAGATTCAATACTATATATAACCTCTTCCATTGTAAAGTTCATTTTCGGGTCTGACATTAAAAGAAATTAAAATGTGCTTGAAGGTCCCTAGACGTGAGATGGGAACCATGCCCTTCCCGGTTCTCAAAGCACGAAGGCCGAGGACATGAACATCCACAGCCTGGGGTCTTGCTCATTCTAGAATGAGGCCAGGAAATCCCTGAACGGCCCTGAGCACAACACCGGGAAGCCCTCGGGCTGCCTCTGTTTGCCTATCTGTCAAATCGGCAGGACTGTTCAGCCTGTCCAGCCTGACTCTTCTGAAGGAGATCAAAAGGGCCAGTGAGAATCTCATGAAAAAGTCAAAAAAGACTTCCCATGTCTGGTGTCATTCTTGATCCTCCATCTCTCAACACTGATAAGCAACTCTCCTCTCATGCGACATCAAGTGCTGGTTTTGCTCCCAGCTCTGTGCTCGCTGGCAGCGCACCCTGGACGTGGAGGAGACCGTGGCCGAGCCCCAGTTCTTTCATCTGTGAAGCAGGATGAATAATCAATGCCCAGAGTCTGGCATGGACACCAAGCATTGCACAAATGGTCACCGTTGTCATGATCGTTCTTGTCATTATTATTACTAATAGTAAAGGAGGCAGCATCTGCGGGATTAGGAATCGCCCACGTGGATTGGGAAACATCTTGCACAAACATCTAACAAGCCCTACCATGGCCCTGTCAGCACCGCCGGGGGGCTGCCTGTGGAGCTATGTACTCAACGTCATGTTACCCCTGGTCAGCAACGTGCCCAAGGCCCCCTCTTGCCTGGCCCAGAAGCCACAGAGAACCCAATTCTAGAAACCTCCCCAATCCCAGGGGAGGATCAGAAAGACTTGGCTGAGGTGGGCACTCCTGGACGACGCCCACAGCCGGCCATCCGAGTTAAAGGTGCAGGGAGTAGCCAAGAGTTGACTATCTGCTCCTTATCCCCCAAGTCACCTGGAAGGTGACAGCCCAAAGCAAGGGTCCTCGACACACTCTTAATCCGGCACCCCAACCCTGATAGAAAGAAGGGGAGTCCTTAGGAAGAAGGAGCCACCTACTTGGGTCTCGCCGTCTTTGCCAACAAGAACGCCCATGATGCAGGAGGTCAGCTGGGGGCGATGACATACATCCCAAGCCCCGGGTCGGGGGCACACAGGGAGACAACTGGGAGAGCCCCGGCCCAGCCCCAAGCCTGCCAGGCCAGCTCTGGAGCCAGTGTGGCTCGGGTCGCCGATGAGCCACTGATCCTTCCTGCTTCTAATCAAATTGAGGGGATGTGCCGGGAACTCTGCAGAAATGCCCCCAGGGAGGCCAGGTGGGGACCGAAAGGCTGCAGTTGCTAGGAAAAGCTGAGCCGTTGCTGGCAGAAATCAGGTCGCTAAGCGACCGTCTGCCTGTTACCAGGGCCCGTTGCACGTCATCAGTAACCCCTGTGCCTCCATGAAGCCAGCCCAGAGCATCCTCCCTCAGCCAGGGACAGCCCAGTCCCTCCGCCCGTGTCCCACGCCCTCTGGCCCTGGCCTGGACATCGCTCACTCTCCCAACTGGTGCCCTTGTCCCAACCTAGGGGCCCGGGGCCCAAAAGTTCCCAGAGTTGGAAACTTTGGATAGACATTTGTGTGGATACGTGCGTGTCTGGAGCAGTTGGGGGTAGCTACATACATGTGCTTGTGTGCACGAGCATGCATGCAGGGCATAGGATGGCCACGTGCGAGTGTGTAGCAGTGTGCCTGCATGTGCAAGTGTGGGTTGTGTGTGCAGGCTATGTGTGGGTGTGACTGTGTGCATACCTGCACACAACCCAGCGTGTATGGGTTTGTGTATATTTGTGTGTACATAGAGTGCAGATATGCGTGTGTGCCTATGTATACTGTGCACTGAGAGCACATGTGTGTTTGCTACATGTGCGTGTGGGTGAGCACACTGACTTGCTGGCCTCTGAGGTGGAAAGCAGATGGCTGATGGGGCTGTACTAACAAGGCTGGGCTGCACCTAAGTCTTCATCCAGGAGATCGGGTGTCACCTGTCAGGGAGAGCAGCCTGGCTCCAGGGGACCCAGAGGGCAGAAATCAGACTGTGTCACAGAAACCATAGGGAAACATACTTATTTTTGTGGAGGAAATAATTTCATAAGTCAGAGGTGTATAAGAATGGGATGGACAGTCCTCAAGAGGTTGTGAGCTCCCTATCATTGGAGGCAAGCAAGTAGGTGTGTAGCCTCCAGCCAAGGATGAAAAAATTATATGTGAACTAGGGACAGGTGGACTAAAACCAGAAGCCACTGAGCAGGCCTCCAGCCCAGAAGTCCTGTGTTGGTTTCACAGTGTAACGATTTCCTGCCTGGGACTGGAAGGGACCCTCAGTGGGGATGAGAACATCAACGACATTTGATGGGGCGCCCACTGCAGGCCAGGCCCTAATATGCCTGCTACACAGCTGGCCCTGGCACCACTCTGCTGGGGCTGTGTGTGTCTCCATTCCACAGATGCAGAGGCAGACGCTCTGTGCAGTGTGAACTTGCCCAGATCACTCTGCCAGGAGGAGCAGAGCCCAGGTCTCAGGCCAGGGAGGAAGGGTGTGGACACCACAGAGGGCCCAGTGACAGGGACAGGGAATAATGCAAGGGACAGGTTAAATCAGTCTGGACTGCCCCATGATAACAGCCTCCACACGGCTCTCCCTGCCTCAGTCTCTCCACAGTGCAGCTGCCAGATCACGCCACTCCCCTGCTCACAAACCTTCAGTGGCTCCCCATTGTTTCTGGGAGAGCAAGTCCAAGGCCTTCACAACCTGGATCCCTGCCTCTGAAGCACCATCTCCCCCACCCTTGTTCACCAGCTGCACTGTCACTGTCCCCAGACATGTGGGTTGCTTTTGAGGCTCTCTTCGAAACCCCCAGGTTCTATGCTCTTCTCGTCTCCCACTCCCCTCTTTGATACCTTTGGGCCTCTCCTCTCTCCGCACCGGCTCCCCCAGCATCTCCTTCAGCCCCGTGGTTTCCAGTTCCGTCTATGCAGCCAGACTCCTGACTTTACGTCTCCAACCTCTCACCGCCCAACCCCGCCCTCAGGTCCAATTGTCTGCTCTCCATCTCCCCATCTGTCCCCTTTCCATCTGTCCTTCTGTCCATCCCACATTGGGAAAAAATATTCTCCATCTTAGTGGTCTTTTTGTATTATTACTGAAATGCGTTGGACACAGAACACTATATAAATTTTAGATGAGCAGCACGTTGATCTGACGCGTTTGTAGATTATAATGTAATTGCCACCGTGATGACAATTAGCACCTCTACTGGGTGATATAATGATTATTTCTTTTTAGTTGTTGGAATAATTAAGATCTAGTCTCTCAGCAGGTTTGATGACTAAACTTTAAGTGGTTTCTGATCGCCAATCTTGAAGCATTATTATGACTGATTTCTCTGTGTGTTCAGGTGTAATCTTTATGGATGAGAGCAGAGGACATTCCAGGAGGACAGAATCCAGGGTGGCCTTCACGGGGTCAGAGGCACCCATGGGACCATTGTGGGCGGGGTGGAGGGGGACGCAGCCCAATGCTTTGGTTCTATGACAGGGGCTCTGAGCCCTTTGCATAGGCCCCTTCCCTCCTCCATCCATGCAATCAGCCAACAGTCATTTGGCACCAAGGATCTCGGGACGTGGGAGTGAGCACAACAGACAAAATCCCCCACCCCCAGGGAGGCTGTGTTCTAGTGTGTGTGTGTGTGTGTATGTGTGTGTGTGTGTGTGTGTGGTGGGTGTGGGTATAGGTGTGTGGGAGGCTGTGAATGGTGGGCCATAGGAATTCCGGGTCATTGTGAGCACAGTGGGAGACCCCCCCTGCTTCCCCAGCCTCTCTGGTCAGTGCCCAACAGCACACAGCACAGAACGAACAGAGACACCCCCCCACCCACCGCCCCGACCAGAAGCCCCACTACCCACACTGTAACCCTCCCTGGGTCACCCTTGCGGAGAAGACGAAGGACACACAAGCGCCTTACTCCGGCTCCTCCTCCTCTTCTTCCTCTTCCTCTCCCTCCTCCTCCTCATCTTCTCTTTCCTCTTGAATCTGGGGCAGCTCCCTGAGTTGAGGTCAGAAGTAGGAAGTGAGGCCACCTGTAGCTCCCCCCATCTCCCTCCAGTCTCCATTTTCAGGAGGATGTCCTGCGACCCCTGAGACCCGAGCGGAACTTCTCAACCAAGACTTGACCTGAGGAACCCCACCTGAGCAGCCTCTTCATGACACGAGGGACCTGACCCAGCCCCTGCTGTCCTAGTGTCATCCCTAGATCAGCCCCTGAGCCTCTCTGAGCCTCAGTTTCCCCATCTTTACAATGTAGGCCATGGGCCCAAGGACCTGAGACCTCCCACCTCGAGAGGCTATCACCAAGATTACTGGTGGGAACAAAGATCATGCTGTCCCTATGGAGGGCAAGTGGCAATCATTACCACGGTCACACGTTCCCATGCCCCATGACTCCATAGCCCCCCTTCCAGAAATCTGTCCTGGACACCTACTCATGTGCCTGTGTAAGGACATCTGTGCCAGAGTGTTTGTTGCACAATTATTTATAATAACACAATTTCAGAATCAAAAATGTCTGTGGGCAGATGAGTCCAATTACGGCACATTCACACAGTGGAATATTACGCAGTTGTAAAAACAACCGTGGGTGATCTTTCTGGGCATGGGAGGTGGAAAGACCAGAACAAACAGAGCAAGGTGCAGCAAGGAGGAGTGGAAGCAGGTTCGGTTCCTGTGCTGTAAGCCCCTGGGTACCTTTGGGATTCCCTACCACATGCCTGTTATCTTCCCAAACGATCACTTTTTTCTGAGGCTGTTTCTGGCTCCCACCTGGGCATCTCTTCCAAGGCTTCATTCTCCTCTTCATCAGCTGGAACCACCTCTGAGCCCTGCAGGTCAGTGCCGCCATCCTGATGTTCATGCTCCTCCCAGTGAGGGTCAACCTCTTCTAGGATGAGATCGGGCTCCTCTTGGCCTCCAGGGAGGATGCAGACTGCAGGGAACACAGGGTGGGTGGGGGAGAGTGGGCTTGGGCCTCTGAGTCCCCGGGGCCACATGGGGAGGCCTCGGCCATCACCCACCATGAGCCAGCTCTCGGGCAAGCAGCAGGAACAGCACCATTATGCGGGGAACCTCAGCAACCAGATCAGTGCTAAGGTGCCAGGCTGAAGCTTGCGATCATTCACACTGTCTCCTTCCAGTCGTCTTCCCCCTCCTTTTCCTCTTGAGATAGAGCTTCGATTACAGTTAGCCTCTGTGTCCCCTTGGGCCTCCTTCTTGCAAGTTTGTGCAAAAGCAGAACCATGGCCTCTCGGGTGATATGAAAGTTCCAGGCTGCAAGTGCATGGTGGCCTAGACTGTCCCGAAGGATGCAGAGAGAGCTTGCCCCCTGCCTGTTCTCTAGATGCCGCCCACTGGGGACAGCATACTCATGCTCCTAACCTCAGCATCCGCTTCCAGAAGTCTTTCCCTTCTGGGCCTAGAGGCTCCAGCTTCCAAGGGGATTGACTTTCTGGTAGTGAAGGTCCCATCTTCAGATTGGAATTGGTCATTTTCACTAAATCTCCATGTACCCAGGTCTCTGACAATGCAAACGGTATGGGGCTGTGAGCCTGGCAGAAGTGGGCATAGGCTAGTCTCATCAGGAACCTAAGCCCAACAAGCAAGAGAAAAGGTGGGGGAAGAGGGGAGATTGCCTGGATCCCAGGTGTTCCCAAAATCTCCAGGTCTTGGCTGGCCCTTGAACCAAGCATGGGATTATAAACAGTGACTTTAAATGGAAGTTGATCTCACATCTTATCCTGTGACTGGAAATTATTGCTCACAGTGTAGAAGAAAAATAATATAATACCAGCTACATTTACTGAGCACTTACTATGTGCCTGTAGTGATACACACAGATTAACTCAATGAGTCCTCACACCAAACTTTTGAGGTGGGAATAATTGTTACTCCCCAATTTTTCCCTCTTTTATATTATTCCCCATTTTACAGATGAGCAAACTGAGACCCATGTTAAAACCTTCCTTTACAGGGTGCTTCCCATGTGCCTGGCGCAGGGCTGTCTGTTTTCTGAGAGCTGCCCCTTCTGCTTCTGCCTCTAGCTCCCGAGTACGACATTATCCTGCCTCACAGAGGAAGGATCATCCTGCCCTCCAAGGAAGCCTCCAAGAAGGCTTCCAAGGAAGCCATGCATCCTGAACTAGCCAGCCTTTTCCACGCCGGTCCTGGCTCCTCCGGCCCTACAAACACCCCTGGGGTCTGACCAGGGAGAGTCTTCCAAGCATGGCCCAAGTCCAGTGGTGGGACACATCATTCATTCTAAAACACTGTCATCATGGGGCAGCATCTCTACCCTGAGCAGCCACTTGGGGTGCAAGGCCCTACCTGACACAGCCAGGGACACCCAGGGGACAGGACAACCTCTGGCCCATGGGCTCATTAGCTTTCACAGCCCATCTGCATGGGAAGAACAGTACTCTCGCCATTTTATAAACCACAGAGCCAGCTCAGAGAGCCTGAGAGACTTGGCCAAGGCCCCACAGGATGTCAGAGGCATTGCTAGGTCTCCTGACTCCCGATTCCCTGGGGTGCTATCCCAGGAGATAAACATGCCCCGGGAGTGTCTCCCTGGCATGGGGGCCTCTCCATAACAGGCACTGGATGAGCCCATATTTGGTGTTTTGAAGAGTCGGTGTGATCTTTGTTGACAGCCTTGCTTTCTTTTTCAACCCTTTCTTTTCAGGTGCTCTTTAGTGAGTAAGCATTTTACAAGCTTTTCCTCCTTCCATGGCTGTGCCAGGCCTGTGAGCCATGCCCTATACTGTCCCCATATTATAGCCAAAGACTCTGTGGCTCCGAGAAGAGGACCATGACCAAGGCACTAGGCAGGTGGGCCAGGCACAGGGTACTCTGCCACACTGACCCAGAGCCAGGGTTCTGAGACCCTCTCTGTAGGCATCCAATTCACAGCTCTCCTAGCTTTTCCAGGGCCCCACCCCGGGGTCACAGATAGGGCCACTGAAGCACTGTGGGTGCTCAAGCTCCCACGGAATGTCCTGTTCCATCTGGGGCTGAAACTTTGCCCCTGGGGTGTCTCACTGGCATACCAGCTCCTGGCCAGCATCATCCCTGCCAGGCTCAGATGTCCCTCAGGGCAACTGAATGGGGTTCTGAGTCCAGCAGTGAAGTCCTCAGGTGCATCTGGGGAAGGAGCTCCTGTTTCCAGGACCAGCAAACAGGGAGGGTGGGAGCATGGATTCCAGGCCAAGGCCCCCAATAGACCCTGAGTTGCTGGCAAAGCCTGAACCCTGGCTCACCCTCTCCAGCAGGCCGGGGTCCTCAATGCTTCGAGTGTGGCTCAAAATTCAAGAGCCTTTGCTTCCTCAACCTCCAGGGCTTGCTCAGCCTCAGAGTAGTCTTTGTGAAGTCACTCCCCTGCTCAATCACCTTCAATGGCTCCCCATTGCCTACAGTTTAGTCCCCTAAAATCAGGCCCCAGCTTTTCTAGTTTCACCTTCCGAACTAAGAACTCAAGATTCACGAAAGCACCCAGCTCTCTCCCTCTCCCACCTCCAGGCATTTGCTCACTTTATTCCCTCTCCAGCATTGCCCTCCCCTTGCCGCAGGGTTGGGACGTGAGGGGTCTCCAAGGCCAAGGCCTGGGAGACAGTGTATGTGGTTGAGGGGGAACGTGTTCCCTGTCTTTGGGAGGCAGCTGCTGCTCAGACTATCCTCACAAGCACAGTGCGGGTCCATTACAGCCAGACAGTCCCCATTTTTGAGAAGCCAGACTTTTCCTCTGCAACGCCACCTCCCTTTTAGATGCTGGCAACTAATTCTAATATTGACAATCATTCCATGCCCCAAACACAGACATCTGTGAACCAGTTGGGGCCCAAAGCAACTGGCTCGGGATCCCCGGCAAACTCCTCCTTCCTGCTCCCCCGATACCACAGGCCACACGAACCCATGCGTCTTCTGAACCTGAGCGCTCGTATTAGGTTCACCTGAAGCAAGGACATTATGCAGTCACAGCTTTGATGTGCCAATGTATGCTTTTTAATGTCAGTGAAGGCATGTGTCACTGTCCACTCGGGGACTCCAACTCTTTGAGGGAGAGAACACAGGCAAATCTAAGGGGATCCTCTTCTGGGAAAAACTGTGTCCCATGGGGGCACCAGCTGGGTGCCCGGCCCCACGCTGAAGGCTGTGCAGGGGACCCCTCAAAGAGAGTCCTGCACGGCCTTTCCCACAGCCTGCTGGTGGGAGGTCCTCCTGCTTTCTAGCCAGCTGCCCTTGGCCACCCTTCTCCTTGCTTCTCTGGAAGGGGCCGGCCTTGATCTCAGAGAGGTGGCTCTGGGACTGGCTGCCCTCGCCCTGCCTGGGAATGTAGGGAGCGGCAGGGGCGCGTCACTGTTCAAGCAGGGTGCAGGGTCGACAGCCACCTCTTCCCCTCCCCTGCAGGTCTTCGGGGCACCCTTCTTTCCTTCCATCCATCCATCTGCTTGTCCATCCGCGCGCTCCCAGGATCCCTTCTCTCTTGTTTCAGAGGCCCCCCGCTGCTGCTACGCCTGAAACAAGACAGAAGGGGTGGGTGGCTGGGTGGGCAGGCGGAGGGAATGAACGAGCAGGGACGTGAGTGAGTGAATGGGCAGAGAGGCTAGGGGCAGAGCCAGTGGCAGGGAGGACACGCATCCCCCAGCCTGTTGGGCTCACCCCATAGCATGGGTTCAACAGTGTCCCTCCTGAAAACATATACTCAGTCCTAAGGTGAGCTCGTTTAGAAACAGGATCTTTGCAGACATCATCAGTTAAGGATCTCAAGATGAGCTCAGCCCAGATTTCAGGTGGGCCTTACATCCCTGACTGGGGCCTTTCCAAGAGAAAGGAGAGGAGACTGGACAGACACAGAGGAAAAGGCAGGAAATCTACAGGACCCTGAGCATTGCCAGCAGCCACCAGGAGCCAGGAGAGAGGCACGGGATGCTTTCTCCCCAGGGCAGACACTCTGAATTTGGGCCTTGGGATCCTGGGCAGGCAGAGAACACATTTCTGCCATCTGAAGGCCCCAGTTTGTGGTCCTCTGCTTGGGCAGCCCTAGGGAGCTCATACACCCGCTTCCTGGCCCTGGGGCCCCTGCGCTCACCCACGCCCCACACACTCCGGGCTCGCAGGGAGGCCCCGTCCACAGCTGGCTGAGTGCCCTTCCTCCTTCCAGGGCAGCAGAGAGGGGGAGAAGAGGGGCCAGGGCCTCCATGTTCAGAGCTTTCTGGGGTCTCTGCTCCAGGCAAGGTTTTCTGTTCCTTTAGCCTCGACAACTACTACCAGGCCATGTGGATGCTAGTCACCACTCCATGACAACCGGCTCTCTGACCTCAGGCACATCCCTGGGCCTCTGCCCGCCTCAACAGGCATATGGTGCTCACTATTCTCTGCAGGATATCCATGAGACCAGGCAAGCCCTGCACTGAAGCCTGCCCCTCACAACATCTTTAGCATCATACAAATCCCATTTCTTCCTATGGTCCCTCTGCCAGACCCCAGCTCAGCAGTCGCTGGCCCATCTGTACTCCAGGCTGTGGGGGCCCTCCTCACCCTCAGGAGGCTTGTAAAGACCACCATCAGCCTAATGGAGCTGGGGTGGACATCCAGAGGACACCCAAGGCCCATGCTCCAAGGGCCCCTGTCCAGGGTGGGGCATGGCCTCCACCCACAGGTCCTGACTTCTGCTTTGCTCACCTCTAGACTATATCCCAGGCCTGGCATAGGGCAGGCCCTCCGTGACCTTTATGAATAAATACAGGCCCCATGGGCCACATGCTCTTCCTGAGGCCATGAAATGAAGGAAGGACAGAATTTGGATCCTAGCCTTCCCCTCCTGGCCTCCATCTGTCCCCCCAATACAGGTGTAGGTCTGGGATAAAGGGCAGCACACAGCTCCCCACCCCACCCATAGATGAGGGGAACCCTCCTGTCTCAAGAGAGCTGGCGTTTACAGGACCTAGCTTCCCCAGGGAAACCCCATGCCTTGCCCCTCTCCCCTCACCCGGGGACTCTGCTCAGCCCCACCCTCTGTCCCAGGGAAGCAGTGTGGGGGGCTCTCTCTGGGTGTTCCCAGAGGAAGGGGGTCTATCCAACTTGGCCTCAGAACAGTTTTCTCTGCATAGAAACTGGAAGGCAAGCCAGGTCCCCCAGCATGTCTCTCCCCAGCCCCTCAGAGGAATCTCCAGCCACAGTCTGGCGCTGGGCCAGGCTGACCTGAGGGAAGGTCTGCAGGGCAAAGGCTCTCTCAGCTTCAGATCAGGGGCCCTGAACCCCCAAAGCAAGTCTAGGCCTGGCCAGCTACCAGCCCACTGCGCACTCAGACCAAGATACCCTCCCAGGGACACCCATTAGGACCCACTAAGGTGTCACTTACTTGGCTGCACGTCACATGTCCCAGGGGCATCAGGCTCCTGCATGGGGAGAAGAGAGGAAATGTCATGTCTGCTCAGCAGCCTCCCTGCCCCCAACACCCCTCCCAGCAGAGACAGAAGCAAGAGGGTTTTCCTTATCCCCTACCAGGACACCCACAGAAGGTCCAGTTCCTCCCAGCTCCTCTCTTGTCTTCTTCTCCCCTCCTGCCTCTGCGCTTGCTCCCTGCTCCAGGCTCTCCCCTCCCTGGATCACCTCTAGGTCCCCCCCACCCCCACCCAGCTCTTCTGCTAGGGCTGGGCCCCCTGCCTGAAATGCCTGATAACATTCCCCTCTCTGCGTGGGGAAAACCTCCTCCCAGCCTTCCCTGGGGAGCTGTCTCAAAGCTCTGTCTACAGGAGAGGCCTCTCCCCACCAGCACCCCGCCTTCCCCTGCCCCAGCCCCTTCCTCAGGGGCCCCTGCTCTCTGTGAGGGCATCTTCATGGACACAGTGTTCTGACTACCAGGACCTTTTTTTTCTTTTGGAAACCTCCAAGGCTGTGTCTCCTTTGTCCCCCACAGAGGCCACATGGGGTCTTTGCCCCCCACAGAGGCCACATGAGGGCTCGGCCTGTAGGGAAGGGGTTCCTGAGGCTTCTCATCCACCTCCTGCCACAGCCAGGACTGGGGCTCAGGATTCCCACCCCCCAGTTTCAGGTGCTGCTCTCAAGATACACAATTGTCCCCAAGGGAGAAGGGCCAGGTGCCAGGTTCTTTTTTATTATTTTTTAAAGATTTTATTTATTTATTTATTTAGAAAGAGAGAAAGCATGAGCAGGGGGAACAGAAGAGGAGGAGGGGAGAGGGAGAGAAAGAATCTGAAGCAGACTCCCTGCTGAGCTCAGAGCTGGAAGTATGGCTCAATCCCATGACTCTGAGAACAGGACCCCAGCTGAAATTAAGAGCTGGCTGCTAAACCAACTGGGCCAGCCAGACACCCCCAGGTGCCAGGTTCTTGGAGAAGGAAAGGAAGAAGTGCTCCCCCACCTACCCATGTAGCTGCTCAGAAAAGCACAGAGGGCCCTCTGGTTTCCTGCAAGCCCCACTTCTTTCCAGAACATTCCAGGCCTCTCCTATCTCTGGCCCTTTGCATATGCTGATCCTTTGCGGGCTCTTCCTACATTCCCCCTCTTCACTTTTACCCACCCCCATCCTACTTCCACCTCAGGTCTCCGCTTGCAAGCCACCTCCACCAGGAAGCCTTCCTTCATGTTCCTGGGAGACTCCTCCACTGTACCCCGCATCCCCTCTGCTCCCTCCACTGACTGTGACCCCTGCTTAGCAAGGCTGGGCCAGCACTTCTCAGCCCTATGGCCAAGCTGCCCCAGAGTGTGTGTGGAAGAAATGTGAGCCAAGCAGATGGGCAGATTGCCTGGGCTGCACTCCCACGACAGGCTCCCTTCTTCCTTCTATGCCCCCCAGACCATCCATCTGAGCTCCCAAGACCCTTCCCACCCCGACCGAGGCCCCGCTCCGCCCGCCCCACTCCACCTGCCCCACACAGACCTGCTCCCCAGCCTTCCCGTGGAGCGTGGGCTGCGGCAAGGCCCTCTCCAGCCTGTGCAGGAGCCAAGCCATCAACCTGCATGTGGGAGAGAACAGGCCATGTCTAAGCGGCAGGGCTCATGGAGAAACTGAAACCAGAGCCGGGTCCCCACCATGGCAGACAGCAAGCCCAAGGGAAGGCAGATCAGAACCCAGGTGTCCAGCCCCAAAGACCGTAGCCCTCCGCCCTGGTGTCCCTAGGCTAGCCTCTGGGACTGCTCAGACCCTGGCAGGCAGCCCAGCAGCCTCCCACCCCTCCCGGATGTGCAAGCAAGCCTCTTCCCTGCCCCCAGGGTGGGAGCATTTGGCCACACCTGTCCTGATTTTTAAGGCACACAGCTTTAGGCTCAGCAGCTCCAGTTCCTTGGACTGAGCTACAGATGGACTTGCACGTGAGCCAAATGATGCTTGTACAAGGCCATTGAGTGCAGCAAGAGTGGAAACAAACCTAAACGGCCGGCAAATGGCTAAAGCAAAGCTGGTATAGCTATATGATGGGGCACTCAGCAGCTGCTGAAAGAGCAAAGCAGGCCCACGTGCACAAGACCACCTCTAAGAGACACTTTCCGATGAAAGAAACAACTTGTGGAGCAGTCTAGAGATTTTGCTGTTGTCTGGTACGTTTTCAGCTACAGGAGAATGGGACCCCCCCACCCCCCCGCTTGTGTGTGCATGCAGAATGTGTTGGGTGACAGTGGTGGACAGGGCTGCCCAGGGAAGGACTGCTGGAAATCCCTTTAAATTTTCCCCTGGGGGATATGTTTAATTTAAAAAACTAGTTTGGTGAAGTGTTGGGTGTGGTCTGGGGCAACATACTGGTCCTGCTCCCCAGGAAAGGTGCAGCATTTGGGGGGCTCACCTGGCAGGGTCGCTGGGGGACAGCAGGGAGGAAGCCTGGGAGCTGGGCTGGGGCTCTGAGGTCAGCCCCTCCTTGGGCTCCGGGGGGCCCGCCGTGGGCATGCAAGGGCTCTCCGGAGCCTGCAGCATGGGCTCAGTTTCCAAGGTCGGTTCTGGGTTCTCTACGCAGTGGGGAGAGCAAGAATCTAAAGAGGACAAGGCAGGGCTCCATGTGACCCCTCATGGGCACTGGGGGGCCAGATTCAAGGCCCCAACATGACTGAGTAGGGAGTCCCTTGGGCCCACTCCAACTACCCCCTCATCCAATGGACATGGAACAGAGACTCAGAGAGCTCAAGGGACTTGTCTGAGAGCTCGAAAGACCGTCCCACACCACTCGCTTCCCAACCTGGACTGGGGAGGGGTTCCAAGGCCCCCCATAGCAGCCCACTCCTGGAGAGCCTGGGTGACGGCTAAGATCCTCCCCCAGGATCCCTCAGGCCCCAGCAGCACCCCAGCCCAGCCTGTGCCATGCTGGGTAGCCCTTCCCAGATCCCCTCCCTGTACCTGAGCCCAAGACAGCATCTTCAGGCTCATCTCTCCAGTCCTAGAGCAGAAACAGGGAGTGGGGGCGTAGAACAAAGCAAGCCCTGTGCATTCCCCCCACCCCGGCCAGCTGTGCCTAGGGCAGGTGGGGGAAGGGGCTCCATCCTTCCCTATGAAACCCCCTTGCTCTTTTGCAGTCACTCCTTTCCATCCAGAACCCTCCAGGGAGGACAATACCCCCTCTATGTGTCCCAGGGGTGAAGACAGCCTGCAGGGTCCTTCCTGGGGCCCCAGAAACCCTCCCAGGTGGTCATCTGCCTGCTCCCCCTTTTCACTGACTTACCTTGGAGGTTTTTGGGGGCTGAGGAAGCACTTTCTCCAGATTCTGCTCAAGCCACCTGAGCAGCCAGGGTCCAGACCTGCAAATGGGCCAGAGGTCAGTGGAACAGCCTAATCACACTTACCTGAATGTCTGTTGGAGTCCCAGGCTTCGACCAGCCCTTTCTCACCTCTGGTCCACTGTGCACAATGGAGAGCCTTTACTAGAATCTCTGGAAGGGCCTAGGTTAAGGGGCGAACTTCCACCAGCCTCAAATTCTGACCCGTGCCTGGACCAGACCCGGAAAAACAGGCCCAGCCCTGGCTACCTGGGCAGCAGGTGAGGAATAAGGAATAAGGGCTGCCTAGGAACCTGAATGCAGCATGGTGGGGTGAGGAGGTTGGCCATTCCCTGTGCCTGGCCCAGATAAGTCTGGCTCCACCAGTCCGGTAGCAGTGCAGTCACACAGGGCCCGATACTTACAAGGGCCTGGTTTGAGTTTCATGCTATTGTCACCACCTGAAACTCAATCTTAAACTTAAATTCTTTAAAATATTTATTTATTTATTTACCTTAGAGAGAGTGAGAGCGAGTGCACAAGCATGAGAGGCAGAGGCAGGAGAGAGAATCTCAAGCAGACTCCCCTCCGAGTGCACAGCCTGACACAGGGCTTGATCCCACCACCCAGAGATCATGACCTGAGCCAAAACCAAGAGTCTGACACTCATCCGACTGGGCCACCCAGGCGCCCCAAACTCTTAATTTTTTAAAGGAATCCTGCCTTTTAATTTTGCACTGGGCTCCACAAATTACATAGCTGGTCCTGAGGCAAATGAGTCCCAGATCTATCTGGCAGCCCCAGATAGGGGGCTATCAGATATGGGGCAGCCCTTCCATCTGGGAAGAAGCGAAGCTCCCTGTTCCCAGGGGAACGAATCCCCCCAAAAAAGAGCTGGCAAGCCCTCTAGAGGCCTTCATCCTAAATGGCTTTATTGGTCTTGTGAGTCAGCAGAGTAGCCCTGGGGAGCCCTGAGCTGGGCAGCTTCCAGGAGACAAAAAGAAATAGCCTTTGAACTAGAACAAAGAGTAAATGAATGGAGTACATTCATTCATTCATTCCCCTCTGTGCTGAGTCCCCTCTTTATGGCAGGCACGGTGCTGGGTGCAGGGGGATGGGGAGTCAACCATGACAAGACAAAAACCTCTGCCCTCAAGAACCCAACAGTCTAACAAATGAGTAAGGGGAGGAATGAATGAACGAATGGGGTGAATAAGGATGAATGCATGACTCTGGGTTTCTAGCAGAGATTGCGAACTGGAGGCTTCAGGCTTATTTGGGAGGTCCACAAGGTCCCAAAAAAGTTTCAATTAGTTGGCAACAGCTAAAAATTAAGGATTACATAAAAACCTAAAATTTCGGGCGCCTGGGTGGCTCAGTGGGTTAAGCCGCTACCTTCGGCTCAGGTCATGATCTCAGGGTCCTGAGATCGAGTCCCGCATCAGGCTCTCTGCTCAGCAGGAGCCTGCTTCCCTTCCTCTCTCTCTGCCTGCCTCTCTGCCTACTGTGATCTCTCTCTGTCAAATAAATAAATAAAATCTTTAAAAAAAAAAAACAAAAAAAACCAAAACCTAAAATTTCTAGCTTCTCTTGAAAAATTAGAGGGTCTGTCCACACTGGGCCTGAACTCCTCCAAGGCACAGGCAAGAGAAGCTGAGTAGGGACCCACATAGAGAAGGCCGTGGGCTCCCCTGTTTGACATAGCCCTCACCTAGCCAGCCATTGTCCTTGACAAGACAGCCAGCTGCCCACCTTGGTCAAGTCTGAGAAGTCTGAAGCTATTGCCAACTGTGAGGACAACCTGGGTACCTCTGTGTCCCCCACAGCGGCCCCAGCCTTGCCCTTGGGCTCCACACGACATCCATGTACACCAGCCCATCTATGAGAACCCATCCTTGCCTCCTTCCCAGGGCAAGGACCTGGGGATCTCCCAGAAATCAGGACAATAAACACGGGGGAACACAGGGCCCTTTGGCTCCGTTTTAGGGATGAGAAAAGGGAGGTCCAGAAGAGATGAGAGGCAAGTCCAACATCACACACTGAGGTGGTAGTGGACCCTGCTTCTGAACCCAAGACCCTCAGCTCTGCACACACGGCTCCTCCCACTTCACACGTTATACATGAGGCTCAGGGGATCCCAAACCAGTGCTCAGGGATGGGGACTCACCTGGTGTCCTGGGCCCCAGGGGCCTCCACGAGTCCATCTGCAGAAGAAAGGAAGGTGGTCAGCAGCAGGAGGCCCACTCAGACCCCCTTCTCTGGTCAGCCTCACTCAAACCCAGGCTCAAATCTGGGGCCACTCTGCTGAATCCCCCACCTGTGGGCTTTCTGCAGGGGCAGGGCCCACACCAGGCTCCCCTAGTCCCATCCCCGAAGGGCCATCCCGCCTCATGGCCTTACCTGAGCCCCCAGTGTTGCACTGCCCGGATGTCTGTGCTCCTGCCTGCCAGGACAGATGGACAGATGAGGACAGAGAGCCCAGATGCAATGGCCTCCCACCCTGCCCACCTCAGCTCCCAGTCCCAGAAGTACCTGAGCAGGACTCTCTGGGCCAGCAGCAGCGCTCTGGGCGGGCCCGCCACTGGGGACCGGCTGTGGGACAACCTTCTCCATGCCCTTCTTGAGCCAGCTCAGCACAGAGCTGCTGGAACTGCTGAGGGACAGAGATACAGACCTACCCACCAGACCCACAGCCCCTCCCTGGTCCGAGGGGCTCTCCATCGTGTCTTAAAGAACTCAGTTTGAATCCCAAACGCCTATTTCCCCACTCTGAGACTTCAGATATGCCACCTTCCCCGAATCTTGTGTCCAGTTTGGAAAATAGGGGACACTGCACCTTGGCAAGGCCAGGTTATGTCCAGGGCCATCCTGAGCCCACCCCTATCAGATGCTGGGTACAAAGCAGCCAAGTTCGGTCATCCTGCTTTCCCCCTAACCCTGGCTCCAAGGGGTCCCCTCCTATACCTGGCACACATCCTGTGCTCTGGAAGGGTTGAGGGCTTCCTGTGGGGTGCTTCCTTGTGGCTGAGGCTGGGTAGCCTCAACAGGAGGGTCACAGACTCACTGCCTGAGGCTAGCCCCCCACAGGTAGACTCATTTGGATAAGCGCTAATGGTCTAAAATCAGCCAACTTGGAGATGTCATCTAAAAGTCTGGATTTCTGGCTCAGTTAGGAAAAGTGGGAAGCTCTGGCTGCACTGGATATGCATTTCCCCCAAGCACTGAGGACATTCTGGCCCCTTCTCACTGTTTCTCTTGGTCCCACTGTCTACCTGGCCCGGGAGCTCCCGGCCCTCTGCCTGAGGCTCCCTTCAGCCAGTTTCCAGGATGTTCTGTGCAGTTGCCTGTGAACGACTAGAGACCTGAGAGCAAGGCTGGCCCCCACCCACAAGTGGCTCCCTAGTTTTGGGGGGGGGGGGGGTGAGGCGCTGGCCCCAAGGAGAAGGAAGGGCGGTATGGTACCTGTTCACTTCAGGAACCACGGTGACCTGGGCCTGGAGGGATGTAGGCGAAGTAGGGGCAGCCTCCTGGATGTCTGGAAAAGAGTCCCTCATACGTTAGATCTGGAGCTTCAGAGTGGTCCATTTCTACCCTGCTAGCAAAGTCAAGGCAGAGGCAGGGGAAAGGGGAGAGCCCCAAGGGAGTCAGAAGGCCAGGCTTCCAGCTCAGCTCTGCTATAAGGTTCCCAGCAGCCCAGCCCTCAACTTCTCTGAGCCTCAGTTGCTTAGTCTGTGAAATGGGCCCCCCAGCCAGTAGATGGGGCAAGGTCCAGAGGGGGAACACACTCCTCCCAGCTGCCCCGCCTACCCACCCCGGCTTCCAGCACTCACCCTCAGGGCCTGGGTCAGCTACAGCCAGTTCCTCTACCCCCAAAGGCTCCTCAGGTGGCTGGAAGGTTCAGACAAGACCATGTAAGCCCTCAGTGAGACCAGCCTGGTTCAGACTGAGGCAGCCCCTGACCCACCCGCAAGGGACCCCCTCACCCCACAGGGCCAAGTCGCTCTGTTCTCACAAACGTCCCAGTAAATCCTGGCAGCTTCAGCTTGGGACACTCCCTTTCCAAAACCCCCAGGTGGGGCCCTCACCGCCCCCCCCCATCAGGGTAGCCCCCTGGAGCTTTCCACATCCCTCAGGAAACCGCCCCATTCCAGCGGCCGAACAGGTAGGAGGACTGGCACAAACTGAGGGGGGGGAGCTGCGCGGATCCCTCACATCTAGCCCGGGCCAGAGCTCTCTTCCTCCTCGGCTCCAAACCTTCCACGACCCCCCCAGCCTCCCGGGGGCATTCAGCACCTGCCAAAGCCTCTCATCCGCTTCCATGGCGGCCGCACCTATAGCTGCGCACACGCACTTACGTGTACAGGCGAACATGAGCGCGCACGCAGAGACGCTGACACGGGCGCGCTCACCGTGACGTGTAAATGTATGAGCTCCCGTAAATCTCCACAGAGGTGCAGAGGCATGCGTATGAGCGCATGCGTGTATGCAGGCAGTAACACAGAGAGGGTGTAGACACGCATGAACAGAGACAAAACCAAGTGTATCTGCCTCCACATGCATGTGTCTGCACACGTGCATTTGCACTCGCATGTGCATGCATTCCTCACCACACAGGTGTGTACAAACAGGCACGCGCAAACCTATTCATATATATGTGTGCAGGCATGCAGGTGTACACGTGTGCAGATATCTGCAAGTATCAGACACAGACACACAAGTGTGCTCATGTGCACGCACAGACATTTCCATATACACACAGAAACAGACATTTGTGTGTATACACAAGTACATATATGTGTGCTCAGTCATATAGACATGGGCTTATACACGCACATGCACTGACACAGACATGTCTTCATGAGCACATCCTTTCATGTGTGTATTAACACAAACACATATAGATGAACATACATACACGTGTACACCTGCACACACAAAGTTCTGCATCTGAACACGCATATGTGAACAGGCATGCACAGACGTACAAAATATGTACGTGCACAGACATGCAGATACATATAAACCTGTCTGTACACACATACATGCACAGATACACAGATATGTGTGCAAACACAGGTATACATTCACAGACTCAGAAACGTTTGCATACACACACTTACACGCTTACAGCCTGCCCCACATGCACATGGAACTACAGGAACACTGATGTATGTATGCGCACATGTGTACATATGTGTGTATTGTGTGCACACATGCACACAAATATGTACACGTTTGCATGCACACGGTTTGCTAATGCTTATGTATGTGCAGGTACACCATTAAGGAAACAGGGCACACACATGTGTGTACACACATGCACATGGGAATACTATGTGCACAAACCCTATCCCAGGGTAGTCACTGTTTCCTGAACATGCCCTGCACTACCCGGGACTCACCCTTCCTCTGCCAGGGACACTCCACCCTCTTCATCTCCAGTCACACTGGGCCCAGCCCATCGTGTCTGGGAGGCACCCCCCCACCAGCTTCCACTCTCCAAATTTGAGATGATTCTCTCCCTCTTCTGAGCTCCTGTAGTTCTGCCTGATACACTTGCTTGGCCCTCCTGGGAGGGGAGAGCTGAGCCCAGCGCTGCACGCCCTGGCATTTCCTTATCACCTCTGTCCGCTGTTAGAATGACCTGGCTGGTACTTGTCTACTAAGCCCCTGGGGGTCGATGCCTTATTCCTCATCAGGCTCCCAGCACAGCGCACAGGCCTGGCATCAGTTAGAAGCTAAGTCAAATATTTGTCACTGAACTTCTGGACTCGTGGTCATCAGGATCCTGACGGATGGGAGGCAGAACTGGCAAGTTTGGATGCGCTCGAGTTCCCCCCACAATGGAAGGTCCCTGCAGGGCGGCTGACCCACAGTGGGGATCCCCTGAGCTGCGAGCCCAGCAGCCCTTGCTCAGCCTCCATTTCTCACCAAGGATTCAGCCCCTTGCTCAGCCTCCCCCGGGGCTGTTTCAGGCTCTGGCCCTGGTTCCGGCTCCACCTCTGGCTCTGGTTCTGCCCCCTCCTCTTCCTCTGTCGTGGTCTTCTGAGGGGTTCCTGGGGGCTGGGGCAGCACCCTCTGGACCCAGCTCAACATCCTGATACCTGCAGGAGATGGGGTCCTTAGGCACCCCCACAGTGCCCACCATGGCTCCCACCACTTGGGACCGCTCTTGTGGGTCACACATTTCCTTTCTCTCATTCATCTTCCAAAACATTTACACAAATTATACCTCCAGGTACTTACCTGATAGAAATACTTAAGAAAAAAAAAAAAAAAAAGAAAAATACTCAAGCCAAAAACACGTGTATAAAGAGGTTGGTCACCACAGTGTTACAACGAAAGATGAAAAAAAATCCAAGTAGGGGCGCCTGGGTGGCTCAGTGGGTTAAGCCGCTGCCTTCGGCTCAGGTCATGATCTCAGGGTCCTGGGATCAAGTCCCGCATCAGGCTCTCTGCTCAGCAGGGAGCCTGCTTCCCTCTCTCTCTCTCTGCCTGCCTCTCCATCTACTTGTGATTTCTCTCTGTCAAATAAATAAATAAAATCTATAAAAAAAAAAATCCAATTATTCATGAGTAGGACCCTGGTTATTGGAAAATACCTGAATGTTCATCTATAAGAGAGATACATATTAAATAAATTACAATACATCCAATAATGGAATATTATGGAGCCATTTAAAGAAAGTGGCTCTATTTGAACTAATATGGGAAAATGTACATGCTCTGGACTCCAGTCATGACCAAATTAATTAAACTCTCTGTGCCTCAGTGTGCTTGTCTATCAAATGGGCATGTTACAGAACCGATCTTGTGGAGAGGATTGTGAGAATAAAATAAACAGATACAAATGTGACGGGCATACACTGGGAGCTTAATAAATGTTGACTGAGACGCATATTTAGTGTCAAGCGAAAACACCGATTGTAGAATATCATGTTCAGCATGATCCCAATATAAATTTTTAAAAATATATTATGAATTGCGTACAAATGGAAAATATTTGAACATAAACGTGAACCTCTTTTCATGATGTAAAAATGTTTAAGGTGACAAATTCCCTTTTTCAAGATGTACTGTCCTACCTTATTTCGGTCCAGTCTCTGGTATCCTTTCCCTTCTGGGGAGCAGGGCGGGCGGGGGGGGGGGGGTTGGGCTCTGTCCTTACGACTAAATCCTTGTGGGCTGGCCTGGCCCAGTGAGCGCCACACAGGTTCGTATGTGGGAACTCCCACCCTCAAAAGGCCCTTCTGAGGCGATGCCCCATATGACAGAGTGCTTCTCTGTCCCTCCTCTGCCAGGGACCCTAGCCCCACGCTGAAAAGGACAGGCGCAGGGCCCAGGATCCCTGCCCCAGTGCCCAGCTCCCCACTGCCCCCAGCCATGCTCCCTGCCCTTCTACTCACAGCCCTGACTTCTGTCCCAGCTCCGGCCTCAGCAGCCCAGCTCTCTTGGGAGAGGCTGTGGTGAGGGGCAGAGCTCCAGGTGGGAAATCAGAAGCCTGACTCTACATCCAAAAATGGGAACCTGGGCCAGAGGTGAACCCCTCCGGCCTTCCATTCCCTTGCTGGGTGGAGGTGCCGACACAGTGATTTCCCAGGTAGGGAGAGCCCAAGATCGTATGTTTAGGGTGGCGGACGCCACAGCCCCAGGCAACCCCATGAGCCCAAACGGAACGAAGTGTCCTCCACCCCGGATCACATTCACCTTATTCACCCGCCTGCCAGCAGCCTCAGGAAGGTAAGTGCTACCACTTTATAGCTAAGGAAACAGAGGCACAGAGGGATCGGTAGACTTGCCCAACACCACACAGCTGGTGAGCAGCCAAGCTGAGTCACACTCAGGTCTGCTGGCCTCCAGATGTCCCACGTCTACTCCTGCAGGCCAGTCCCGCAGACCCTTTCCCAGCGGGCAGAACTTCTGGAAATGACCAGGGAAGCCTTCCCCTCTCCCAACTTTTCTCCTTCCCCCAGATCCAATCATTTCCTCCCTCATGAACATACCTGCACGTCCCTGCCCATTCCACAATGATAGGGAGGCAAAGGTGGGAAGGGGGAGCGGAGAGTCCAGGGTAACTATGGCACTGGGGCCACCAGCCTTTCAGAATCTTCTGGGAAGCTGGTGACAGCAAAGATTCCTAGGCTCCTCTCAACCCTCTGTGGGACCTGGAACCTGCATGTCACAAGCTGCCTTGAGGAAGCTCCAGGTTCCCAGACTTGCCTTATTCTAAATGCCTTGCTAGAAGGAGAGCATGGGGGTCCCACCAGAGGTCCCTCCGAGCCGCGACCCCATCCTAACTTACCCACTCAGATGCCGACCACCAGCCAGGAATCGCCTTCTCCCCACCACTTGCCTCTGGTCTCTCAGACACAGGGCGGATTAGGCAGCAGTGGGCCGTGTGCAAAGGATTAGGAGGTGCCCCACAGAGGTGGGGAGGTGGTGGTGGAAGACAGGAGCTGGACAGCCAGGCAGCCAGCGGCAACCCTCCAGGGGCTAGCAGGGATCCAGGCCCCAGGGAAAGAGCCCCAAGTGGACCTGGTTGGGGCACCACAGGTTGCCAGGGGACCCAGTGTACCACACACCTCGGCCAAGGCACACTGTGGTCGACGGGAGAATAACAGCTTTGTGACCCCATGTGAGGGAGTGAGGTGCCAGGGGAGCAGTTATCCCACGGGGCCCTGCATGACTGAGGCTTGGCCTGTGCCCCCCTCCCAGGGCTGAGCAACCTGGAGGTAGCAGAGACCCTAGGGAATGGGCAGTCAGATGTGCCTGGGGAGAGGAGGCGCTCTAGGGTAAGGGAAATGAACAAACTTTGGCCATACGCCCGCTGGGAAGACCCGCACGTGCGAATATGGAGGGAAAGAAGCCACACTCAAAAGACACTGATGAGCCATACCGATGAAGCTCAGAAGGGGCAAAATTAGCCTGTCTTGTCTACGGCTGTGAACACAGATGTAAAGCGACCAGGAAAAGCAGTGATGTCTTATAGCCAGAGAGCGGTTACCTCTGCTGAAGGTTGGGCTGGGGAAGCTTCTAGGGGCTGGCAGGGCCCTCCCTGTTTCTTGCTTGCTTTAGCTGACATCAATATTTTATTCTTTTTTAAGATTGTATTTATTTATTTGACAGAGAGAGACAGCAAGAGAGGGAACACAAGCAGAGGGAGCGGGAGAAGGAGAAGCAGGCTCCCCGCCGAGCAGGGAGCCCGATGTGGGGTTCGATCCCAAGACCCCAGGATCATGACCTGAGCCAAAGGCAGACGCTTAACTGACGGAGCCCCCCAGATGCCTCTGGAATCCGTTTTTTTAAACAACTTACCGAGGTATAATTTCTATGCCATAAAATTCGCCCATTTGTAAGAAATTGACTGAGCGAGGCAATTTGCACCACCCAGACTTAGAACCTTGCCATCGCCCTGATGAGACCCTTCATGCTGGATGGGAGTCACCCCCATCCTCAGCCACAGATCTGAATAGCCACCGATCTGCTTCCCGTCCCCACAAATGGGCCTCTTCTGGACATTTTCTATAAATGGCTCATACAACACACGAAGTGTTTTTGTGTCTGATTTCTTTCATTTGGCATGTTTTTGAGAATCACCCATGTGGTACCATGTATTAGGACTTCATTTCTTTTAAATTCCTGAATATTCCTTGGTGGGGATATACCACAGTGTAGGAACGGACACTTGGGCTGTTCTCACCCATCGGCTATCTGAAATCGTGCTGCTGTAAATACTTTCATGCCAGCTTCTGTGTGGTCATCTGTATTTTCCATATGCTTGGGAAGATTCCTAAGTGTAAAATTGCTACATTCTGTGGTCATTTTATGTGCCGTGTTTCAAGAAGCTGCAAAGTTTTTGCAAAGTAGTACCTGTTGTCTTGGCCTGAATAATAGATCGTGGGCTCTCACATCATAAATTATTAGTTACGTTATATATTTACGCACTTGCTGCATTTCGTTGTATTTTATAACTTAAAAAAAATTAACAACCAATCAGGGGTGGGGTGGCGCGTAGAGGCGATTGTGGGAGAGTTTTCTCTAAGGGGTGGGGCTCGGGGATGCTGCTTGCGGGTTGGGGAGCAGGGGAGCCCTGAAGGTGGAGCCACGAGGGAGCCAGACTCCACATGACCCTTCCAGGAGGCATCTGCCAGGACCCAGCAATCTCCGCACCTGGGCAGGGGTCTGTGGAACATACTCGAATACAGGCAAAGGCATTAGACTCTCCCCAGGTCTCCCCACCTGGGGGCCCACTGCCGATGGCTGGTACCAGGGTGGTGGGCAGGCACCGGGGCTTTTGGGTGCTGGGCTTAGCCACTTGTGACCTCTCTTTCCTGGAAAGGAGGGAGGGAGGCTGCAGGCCCACAGGGGGGCAGGGCTAGAATATCACCTGCTAATCCCTACCCCTGCTGAGGCCACCACTCTCCCTGATCCCTTTATGCTGACCCTGGCTACTGGGCACTGCTAATCGCCACCCCCTGGAGACCCGAGGGCTGGGGGAAGGGAGGCAGGGCAGCGCCCTCTTCTCTTGGTCGCCTAACATGGCAGGGCCCAATGTAGAACCTTGGGGCCCAGAGAGAGACAGCGATTAGCCCAGGATCACACAGCAGGCCCTGGCTCGCCCTGGCAGGGCCACCTCTGGGAGGGTTCCTCTTTCCATCTGACATTTCTCAACATGCCTGATTTGTTCGAAGGCCTGGGAGACGGCAACCTTCAGGAAATCTGAAAGCGGGAGCCAGTGAGCAACACCCCAGGTAGCTGGCTCCTCTCCAGCGTTGCCGAGCAGTGGGCGCCCTCACAATCAGGCGGCAATGGGCGTTGTCTCTCTGCAGAATGTTCCTTTATTCTCTTGCTGCATAAGGCACTGGGGCCAGCCCATCTCCCTGCCTCTTCTCCTCACTGAGTGGTCAGGAGAGCAGGAAAGCCTCACAGGCCTGTGTGCCTGCAGACCAGGTAGCTGCAGTTGGGGGTCCAGGTGCAAGGAGTCCTTTCCTTCCTCTTCACCCTGCCCTACTTCCCTGGCCTCCCTGGGAAGGTCCACCCCCTGAGACAGCTTCCCTAGGGCCAGTCCCCTTGGCCTCTCCCTGCTCCTCCACCATCCAAGGTCCCGGCTTCTCCTGCTCACCTACCACTCACCTCCACGTCCCACACCAACTGGGTCAGGCAGAAAGCAAGCCGACTCCACAAATTCTCACTCAAGTTTCAATGACGGACAAGCCGTGGGAATAGCCACTCTTTAAAGGGAGGCGCGGAGCAACCAGGAATGCTTTCCTACTTCATATCTCTCATGCCTCGCCCCTTATTTAAAACTACCCTATGTCTCCCTGTAGAATTTTGAGTAAATGCCAGATACTTTCGCTAAGGCCAGAAGTCCATAATTAGCTACCCAGAGGCAAACGGAGCTAAATTCTGAACCCACTTGCCGGGGCTGCTTCCCGATCACGATTTAAGAATAGACTCCCATGCGTCTGCTTTTAGGCCGTTCGCGGCCCTGCTCACCCTGTCCTGACCTGTCAGAGCCCTTAGCTCATCACGGGTGTGTGCTGGAGGGCGGGGCGGTGAGTCTGAATGTCCCTGACTCCTCAGGGGGAGGCCCCAGCTCTGGGGAGGAATGTTGGACGAGTCGAGAAATTGGCAGCAGCCAAGGTCGTATCAGTCCATAGAAGAGTGCTGGGACGGGGTATCTCTGCTCCCCAGCCATGGCCCGCATCATCGACCTGGTGCCCTGGGACGACGGCTCCACGCACGTGTACGCGTCCCCTGCCATCCTGCTGCCAGTGGAGCGGCAGCGCAATGCGCTGGCCGGCGTGAAGCAGCAGCTCTACCACCCCGCCCTGCCCAGCCTGCGCCGCATGGACATGGACTCGGTCAAAGCCTGCCTTTCCGATGAGCACTGTCGGTGCTCCACCTACTGCCGCAGAGGTCGGGCCACCTGGCTGCCGCTGGCCATCTGGCGCTCCCTGGGCCTGGGGCTGGGCAAGGGGTGGGGGGCGGTGGCGGGGGGAGGATTCCAGGAGAGCTGGAGGGGCCCGGCATACTGCCCAGGACTCAGCCTCTGCTTCCTTATCAGGAAAATGGGATAACAGGGCCTCCCTCTTATTATGGTGAGATTAAAACCAGCTGGGAGAATCAGGAAAGGGAGGGAAAAAGAAAATGAGATGAAATCAGAGAGGGAAACAAACTGTAAGAGACCATTAGTCATAGGAAACAAACAGAGGGGGGCTGGAGGAGAAGAGGGTAGAGGGATGGGGTCACTGGGCGACGGGCATGAAGGAGGGCACGGATGGGACGCGCACTGGGTGGTACCTACAACCAACGAGTCACCAAGCTCTACCTCAGAAACTAATAATACACTCTATGTTAATTAATTGAATTTATATAAATAAATGACAAGCTAAGAGAAGCACTTAGAGTCGTGAGGAGCACTTAGAGTCGAGACCATCGGTATCGGTGGTTACTCACGGAGAGAGAAGTGTGCAGAAGTCAGCTGTCGGGGTAGTAGGAGTGATTGTAAAGTGACGGCTTCTGCCCCCTCTGCTCTCCATGAGGAAAAGCAAGAGAAAGACCCTCCTCACACTTGAGAGTGTGGACAGGAGAACCTTTGGGCTGAAAAGGCTGAATGCACCCAAGGAATAGCCCTTCATCCATTGAAAAGCTCGGGTGTGGAAGCGGGGGGTATCTGTGAATGAATGAGTGAATGAATGCATACACCTTCATTTCAGCACAGGTATTAAGTTCTTACCTTGTGCCTGATGCTGCCCCACAGGGAGGGAAACAGAGGGGTCCACATGCACAGGGGGCTGGAGGGGAACAACTGCCCCAGGTGTTGGGGGAACTCAAGGGGTTTGGCTGGGCTGAAGGACAAGGCGGGGGCAGCAGCAGGAGCTGGGGCTGGGGACAAGGACACTGCTGCTAAGATCAGGGAGCTTTGGAGGCAAAGGGGACCCTCTGAAGACTTGAAGCAGAAAAGAGGTCTATGCATCCTGGGGCAGTGGAGGGGATGGAGGATGGCTCAGAGGGACCAGAGGTGAATGGGAGCTGGGGGGGGTATGACACTGGGAGGGACCACCGTCTTCAGGAAGGAGTAACTTGTGTTTTGGCCACTAGAGAGGGTTTGGGAAGATATTTAGGAGAGGAAGGAACAGGATTTGGTATCGGTGTGGGTGAGGGGCAAGAGTGGGAAGTATGGAACGAGACCCAGGTTCCAGCTTGGGTGACAAGTAGGGTGAGGGTGTCAGGGATACATGGAGATCTCCAGAGGTCTCACACAGAGCCCTAAAGGGCCTAGATGGTAAATGCTGGAGGTGGGTGGGGAAGCAGTGAGGAGGGAGGGATGACCGGTGAACCCCACGCCTGGCCCTCTAAGGGGGAGCCTCCAGCCATGGGGCCCCAGCTAACTGCGGCGTGGGAAGGCTCAGCATGCTTCTTCCAATTTCCTGGGTTCTCTTGGAAGCCAGGAATCTAGATCTTTAGAGAAAGCTCTTGATTTAGATATGTATTTTACTGCAGGCATATGCCTTATGTAATTAAAGCAGTAGAGTCACCGGTTCAAAATTCAAAATGCTATACCAATGTATATCTTAACATCTCCTCACCCTCCGCTGACTTACAGGTAACCTGCCAGTTTCCAACATATCCTTCCACTGTTTACTAATCCAAATACAAACATAACATTCTTTACTCCCCAACTTTTTGTTATGAAGATATCCAAACATAAAGAAAAGTTGAAAGGATATACTATGGACACCCGTGCCTTCCAACCCCTTCAGCTAATCCACTACCATACCTGATTATTCTCTCTCTAACACACACACACACTCACACGCTCACACACACTACAGCAAGCAGTTCCCAGGGACAAGAACCTCCTGTATGATACAATACCACAATCACATCTAGGAAAGTGAACAATAGTTCCATAACACCTACTCTTCTGTCCATATTGAAATGTCCCATGGGGTGCCTGGGTGGCTCAGTAGTTAAGCCTCCGCCTTTGGCTCAGGTCATGATTCCATGATCGTGGGATCGAGCCCCACATCCGGCTTCCTGCTCAACGGTGAGCCTGCTTCTCTCTCTCCCTCTGCGTACCGTTCTGCTTACTTGTGCTCTCTCTCTCTGTCAAATAAATAAAAAACTTAAAAAAAAAAAAAAAAAAAGAAATGTCCCAAGTGATCTGTAAAGATGTCTCATAGTTTTAAGATCCTTCCGGAACCAGACTGCAGTCTAGGATTGCGCATCCCAGCTGGTTGCTATGTGTCTTGTTTTAGTCTGAAATAGTCCTCCCACTTTCCATTTTCCCCTATTATCAGCTTTTTAGAGTTCAAAATAGTTACATTGTGGATAGTCCCATGTTGTGAATCTGAGTGATCATTTCCTTACAACGTGGTTTACCTTAATTGTTTCCTGCAAACTAGAAACTAGATGTAGAGGCTTGGTTAGCCAGGTAACGTGTTGCTGGCCAGAATCTTGCACGGGGGATGCATGCCATGTGTGCTCTAATACTTGAGCGGGAGATTCATAATGTTATTATCCTGCTATTGTGATGTGAAGTGTGATGACTTGGTCACGGTGGTGACCTGAATATATTCTTCTCTGCCTCCAATCACCTGTTTTAGGTGATAAAGCAAAAGGTAGCATACAGCATATACCTTTGTGAACCTTGGAGGTTTCGTATGGAGAATTTCCTCTCTTTTAAGTAGCTTCCTAGTGAGGATGTATCAGAGTGTATTTAATGGGTCCTTTCTGATGACAGACCCTTGAGCTGCTCTGTCATTCTCTGCTGCCAATAATGCTGAAATGGGTAGATCTTTTGCCCACCTATTTCCTGGTTGTACACCTGTCATATTGAATAAATTCCCAGAAGTAGGACTGGAGAGTCCGAAGGTATGTGTATTTATACTTCTGATAGATAATGCCAATTGCTTTCCATAGGCTGGAATCGGTTTATACCCCCTCTGGCAATGTTATAGCAGCAGCCCTGCTTCCAATAACCGCACTCACTTTTGGACAGTTTCCAATCTGATAGGCAACTATTGGCCTCTTAATGTAGTTTGAATATGCATTCATCTTATTGTGAACGTGGCTGAGTGTCTTTTGATATGTTTTAGGAACCATCTGCATTCCTTGTGTTTGTGTGTGAATTACCTATGCATATGGCTTGCTTGTTCTCCTTTTCTCGTCTTGATTTCTAGGATCTCTTTAAGGAAATTGCACCTCATCTAAAATAAGTGGAAATATTTTTTTCCCATTTACCCTTTAACTCCTTTCGGTTTGGCCAAGCAGAAGTTTGTTTTTATGTAGTCAAAGTCATCAATCTTCCCTTTTCAGCTACCAGACTGTGAATGAGCTGGTATGGCCTTCATCACCCCAAGGTTACAAAGGAACTTACATGATTCCCTCTAGTACTTTTATGGTTTCATTTTTCTTACATTGAAATCTTTGATCTACTTAGAGTTTATCCTGCTGTAAAAGTAAAAAAAATCTATTTTATCTTGGGTTCTTTTTTAAGTTGTCACATATTTCCAGGAACTTTTAAAGCGGTGTGGGCCAAAGGTCTCCTGAGTGGGAGAGACACCTCTTCTCCCTCTCTCTCTCTTCTTCAGATGACTTTGACAATGCCTACTTCACACTTTTGGGTGTCCCCAACAAACCCCTGCAGTGCTTGGTGAGTGTCCTTTACATCTGGCCCTGGGTTGGCTCAGGGGAGAGGGTGTGAAGGTCCTGCCTGTGCCCAGCCCCAAGTACCTGGGGTTCTTCACCTGCCTGCTTGGGCCCCTTCCAATGTCCTATAAGGGGCTTCAGGCTCTCGGCAGGAACCTGGGTCGGAGGAGTCAAGTTGTCAGACCCCTGCTATGGGATGGTCTGGGTCGGAACCCTAGGCTTCTGCAAATACCACTGCGGTCCTGACTCCCATCACGCTGGCAGGACGTCACGGCGACCCGCCAGAGGCTCCACAACAGGTGCCGTGAGGGAAAGCTGGTACCCATCGTGCCAGGCATCGAGCGGGTCGACTGGCCCTGCTTCACGCACGCCATTGAGGACTGGTCCCGCTTCGTATCCTCGGCCGGCGAGTTCAAGCTGCCCTGCCCGAGCAAGAGGGGTCAGTCTACGGGCGCGGAGGGACCGTAGCACAAAGTGCGGGCAGGGGACATCGGACGGACTGAGGCAAAGACGGTGGGGAAGCTGAGAAGCTTCTGGGGCACTTAGAGCGGGCTGGACCGAATGGGCTAAGGGAAAAAGAGGTGGGGCTCTTCTTGGGGACGGGGCAGGGGCCAGATCCCGGCCAGAGGGAGCCAATGGGGAGGAGGCTGAGCGCGCGGCGGGCTCTGGGACTCAGGGAGCGGGATCTAGAGGCCGGACTGGCTCGCCGGACAGATGTGGGCGTGTTGGATCCAGGGGCGGGGCTCAGGTAAGAGCAAGGGCGGGGCTTGTTCGGGGAGGGCTGGGGGCTGGAGAAGGGTGGTCTCTCCACAGTTGAGAGTTTCAGTGGATATGCTGTGCGGTACTTGAAGCCGGAGGTGACCCAGAATTGGCGGGTAAGGAGGGCTGCGCGCTGACCCGTCCCTGGGGACCAGGCGGTCCCGGAGAATTGACTAACACGGGGTGGGGGTGGGGTGAGGTGGGGGAAAGGACGTCCAGAGCAGGGTTTCCCAGCCCCCAGGGACAAGATCTCTGGCAGAGAGCGCTGTGGGGGGCCGGGGAAGGGGTCAGTGTTCCCCTCGGCTCACGGACCGCCCATTCCTCTGGCCCGGACCAGTACTGTCTCAACCAGAACCCCAGCCTGGACCGCTATGGACAGAAGCCCCTGCCTTTCGACTCCTTGTAAGTGACGCCACAGGCCTCCGGGGACCCCATACCTGGAAGAGGGAGGATGGGGTCTTGGTCGCTTTCCTCGGAGCACCTTCAGTGACTCTTGAAAGTGTGAGTCCGGGGCGCCTAGGTGGCTCCTTGGGTTAAGCCTCTACCTTCAGCTCAGGTCATGATCTCAGTGTTCTGGGATAGAGCCCTCTATCGAGCTTTCTGCTCAGCAGGGAGCCTGCCTCCCCCTCTCTCTCTCTGCCTGCCTCTCTGCCTACTTGTGATCTCTCTCTGTTAATAAACAAAATCTTTAATAAAAGAAAAAAGAAAGAAAGAAAGAAAAAAGAAAGTGTGAGTCCTGGGAGAACTGCCGGGCTCCAGTACATCACAAGGAAATTGACGTTTCAGAATGAATAGATGTTTAATCAAACAGAGGGTCCTGTTCTCCAGTCCCTGACAGCCTCACCTTTCCCAGGGGAGGCCTTCGGTGGGACCAGGATGGAATGTCATCCTTCTGGTGGGATGGCACCTCCTGAGATGAGAGTGAGGTTCCCGAGAGAGTCGACCTTCCCCACCTCAGGCTCACCTTCCTCATCTCTTTTTCACAGGAATGCTTTCCGACGCTTTGGTTCAATCTACAGGTAGGGGAATGACCCTGCTCCTGCTCCACACCCGGCCACTCTGGGCTCAGGCGACTCTCAGACCCCTCTCCACCCTGCCTGACACCAAGGGATTGGTACCTCCTGAGTGACATCCCAGGGGGCGGAGCTGCTTCCCTCCAGACAGATCCACCCCAGGCGACAGTGCACCCTACTGGAAGATGGGGGGTGGGGGTGGGGAGCAGAGTGTGTGTCCCACCCGATTTGGCTCAGACTAGGCCAAAAGGAGGAAAGTTCACCAGGGAGGAGAGCAGGGGCCGATGGAGAGAACAGAGAGTCTGCCTTCTGGGATGAGGGATGCAGATAGGTAGGAAGGGCTGAGGCTCGTGTGTCAGTGGGAAGGTGCAAGGTGCGTGGTATTCAAGCATCATATGGCCATATCCCCCTTCCCTCCACAACAGCAGTACCACACTCCAGGGTGTCCCCTGAAATCAGCAGCACAACCAAGCCACACCTTTACTGGTGCTGTTTCAGGGCCTAGGCAATCCTTCCCTCTCTGCCTGGAAAATTCCTCCTCACCCTTAAAAGCCCAGCCTAGATGTCCCATCCTCCTGGAAGTCTTCTTCCCTGACCCTCTGCCTCTCCCCTCCAGCTCAAACCTCCTCAGGCTGGTCACCACAGCTGCATCCCTATCTGATAATCCAGAACCTACTGTAATATAATTATCAAGGAAAGGCTTGCCTTCTCTCACCTGCCCTGTGCACACACAGGGGAATTCTTCCTGATATTTTCCTACCATATAATGCCTGCCAGGGTAGGTGCACTAAATGCCTGAAAAATGAGTAAAACAGTGCAGGACTGGGGAATCAACGAGAAACAAAGATAAAATGAACTGAAAGAGGGGGTGGCTTGAAAGTCAAGCAGAGTCTCTGAAAATATATAAACAAAAGGAACTAGGGAGCCATTGAAGGCTCCGGAGCCATAGACAGGATAGAAGTTGTGTTTTCAAAGCCTTGAGGATAGCAAGATAGGTTTGTGGGGCAGGCCTACAGAAGGATCGCTTGGTTTTCCCCAGGTCACCCTGGAGGTCTCTGCCTCACTCTGTTTCTCTCCACAGTCGTGTCAACTACCTGACCCCCTGGCATTAATCTGTGAAAAGGAAGCCGAGCCCCAGGATGCTGGGCTATGCCACTCAGCTTCTCCAGCTGGGCACGGGGTGTTTTGTGGTACCACCACCTACCTTAATGTTCAGCCTGAGTGGAAATAAACCCAATAGTAATAAACCAGGCATGTGTGTGTGTGTGTGTGTGTGTGTGTGTGTGTGTGAGCGCACATGCATTGCAGGGACTGGGAGAGGGCTCAGAACCTCAGGAGACACTGTCTTACCTTTACCTGCCCTGCCAATTCCTGAAGGACTGGTAGGGGGCTGGAGAAAAATATCTTATGACCACAAGTAAAGAGTTGGGGGGGTCTAAACCCCAAGGCTGCCTGGGAATTGGGTTTTTCCTGTGCCCCTGTTCCCTGATTGCAGCCCCACTACTGAGCCCCCTCCACCTCAGACTTTGAACTTGGGCCCCAAAGAGACAAAAAGAGGTTTTTTTTTGTTTTTTGGGTTTTGTTTTTTACAAAAGGAGGTTTGAACGGGGTTTTTAGATACTGCTCTCAGAAGCTTTCACCATACCTGTACACTCTGGGGACTTCCCTGGGCCCAGCAGGCTCTGGGGGGCTAGAGGCAGCCTCCAGGTGTGGAGCGAGAGTCACCTACTCACTCTATCCATATAGCTTCAGGACTAGCCCTCAGATCTGTCCACCAAACTACAGAAAGGAAGGCATGACATCCTGGGGAGAGTCATGGGCTGTCCTGGGCCAGATATGGAAATAACCCCACTCAAAAGCTAAGGAAGCATGTTTCTGGTGTGGCTAGGGAGAGCCAGAACCAATGCATAGCTCGCAGACCTTCCAGATACCCCACTCATACCCCACTTGTGGGCAGTTTGCAAGGACAAATCCCAATCTGGATAAATAACTACCAAACTCTGAGACTATTTGAAAAGACCCCTGCTGCTAGAATCTGGGGCCTCAGGGATCCTTGAACCTTCTGAAATCACAAGCAAAACTGCATGTCCCCCCACATATACATTTTCCCATGGAGAGGCTCCTTGCTTTCATCTGACTCTTGGGAGAGTCAGTGCCCACAAAGGTTAGGAACCCTTACATTCTCCCCATCTTCTTCCACTAAAAATTACTGAGCACCTACTACATGCAAGCCGGGTCTCAGGTGGAAGGAATTTAAAGAATAATACCAGCCTCTTATTTCTGGACCCTATGTTACACTGGTCAGAACACATTGCCATGTGACTCATTCTCTCCTCCACGCCTCATCCCGCACAACTACTCTAAAAATTGACCAGAAGGAATGCTATCCTGTACCCCAGATAGGAAAACCGAGGCCCAGATCAGGAAGGAGTTCCCTTCAGCCACATCCAGAACTCAGGACTCAAAGCAAGTCCCAACACTTGACCCAGTGTTCCATACAGTCTGCGCTCGATATCGTGGAATAAATCATTTCCCAGAATGGGCGGTCTTTTGTTCAACTTGGGTAAGAAACAAGGAAATGAGCTGGGTCATTATTGTCTGATAACGTGGACAGAGCCTGCCCTACAGACTCTAGGCTGATTTTAATTTCTTTTCAGGATGGAGGTGATGGTTACTCTCCTCATACTGAGGTGAGGGACCATGGCATCTGTCCCTCTGTTCTCAAGTGCGGGATTTGCTGACAACAGAGTGGGAGCATGGGGAGGAGCAGGAGCACGGGGAGTGGTAAACAACAGAGCCCCTTCCTCCCTGGGGGCCTTTCAAGAAGGTACTCATCCTCCTCCTGCCATTTCATGAGGAAAGAAACTCTTCCCTCCAAGCCCAGCGAGGAGTCTCCCCGGCCTGAACCTTGGGAAGCCCCTGGCAGAACCTCTTGGGGATGTCAGAGCCCCATTCTGCAAACCTGAGTGCCTCCTCCAACATGACAGCTCAGAGAAGAAATAGATTTGCCCAAGACCCCCATCACAGGAGGGATGCCAGAGTCCTGGCCTTTGTGGGACTAGGGACAGCCGGAGAGCATGCCTCAGTGTACCAGATGGAAGCAGGTGCCTGCGGGGTTTTTCCTGGCCCTGCCTCCTTGATGCTAAATGAATGGGCAAGGCCCTCTGGGAGTTTGGCCCTGCAGACATTTGAGACTTACCCGGACCCATGCTGGGTGCAGGAAGGACACAGACCAGATGCCATCCCTGCCTGGGAGATGTTTCCAGTCCAGGAGGAGGAAGGCAGGCCCAGTTGATTTGAACTGGAAAGCAGAAGGTGAGAATGTGGGCACACCTAGACCATGTTCCTCAGGTCCAAGACACCATAAATGGTAACCCACACCAGCAATGGAATTAGGTTCTTGCTCACCAATTGTACACTTAATCCTGATTCCACAGACCTAAAAATGAGTGCCCAAGAATAAAGGAAATGCGGAGTAGTTGAGCATTAACAAGCCTGACTCAGGATATAATTTTTAAAATTAATTTATTTATTTTTAATTAATCTCTATGCCCAACACAGGGCTCGAACTCAGGACCCCAACCAAGATCAAGAGTCACATGCTCTTCTGGCTGAGGCAGCCAGGCACCCTAACACTTTCTATTTTTTAACCGCAAGACAATGTATTAAACACTTTGCAGACACCATGAGGTGGGTAATTTTAGACCCAGTTTATGGGTGATGAAATGGACTCAGGGAGGTTAAGTGCCTGGCCCGAGGTCACACTGCTGGTGATTGGCAGAGCTGGGAACCAAAGCCTGCCTACCTGACCCTTGAGCTTGCAGCCACCACATTCCACTGCCTTCTAGCTATGAGAGAAATACAAGCCAAGAGTGGGGGGAAAACCCAAGGGGGCTTCCTGGAGGCAGGGACATCTGATAATCCCACCCAGAGGCCAAGAGATGGGAAGAAGCCCCACTCCCACCTAGTCTGGGTCACTGTCTCCTGGCCTCGAAGTCCCTTCAACCTCAGGGGACTCCTTACTCATCATAAATAGATCACCTTAGAAAGACTTCTTATGGCCACTACCTTGGGGACAGTCTAGCCTCCACAGCCTCACCCACAGGTTTTCCTGGCCAGGCCTCCAATCCACGTCCCTGGCCCTGGGGCTCAATGCATTACCCTACACCAAACTCCCCACCAGCCTCCTTGCTGTTCTGAACACCCAGACTCTTGCCTGCCTCCTCACCTTTGTTCAAAACCTTCCTCCCACCGGAAATCCTTCCCCATCTCTTCCTACCCAAGTCCCACCATTTCTCGGAAGGCAGGCCTCTCTCAAGTGCTCCCTTCTCGCCGCCAGTCTTCCCCGATACAATAGAACAACTCCTAGCCTCTGGCCCACAGTTGGCTCTAAGGAAATACTGCACTTGGAGGCTTCTTTTATCTCTCTGAGTGAACAGGGAGGCTCAAGAATGGGGCCTGGGGCCACCTAGGAACCACGCACAGATCTGGGCTAAATGAAACAACTACTACAAAGTAATAGTTGTGTTCATGACAAAGTAACACACAAAACACATCCTCACCCAGGGCCTGGGGCTGGCAATGGGGATGGATCAGGGGTGAGGGGAGGGTCAGGGAGGGCTCACGCTTAATCTTTTGTGCTAAAAATCTGAAGCTTTGACATTTCTGACCCTACCCTTTGATACATGAAATCCTCAAACCTCTCTCCTCTGAAGTCTTAGCTGTGTGCCCCTGCAGCAGCAGCTCAGGGATGAAAAAGGCAGGAATGCAGACCTAGGTTGAGGAGGCACACACAGGGAAGAGGGAGACCCCGCGGGCGCCCCCTATTCCCACTCCTCCTGTTGACCTCCTTCTCAGGACCCCGAGGAGAACTGGGCATCCCGGGCCTAGAATCTTTGTAGATTTGTGACAATCAATAGGGCCATGGCTTTTCCTGGAGGCATGACCTTCAAGGAACAAAGAAACACCCCCCCTCCACCTTTGAGGATGGGATGTGGACTTATCACAGCCCAGCCAGGCACAGCCTAGGAGGCCCCGGGCCAACGTCCAAGACTGGAACTGCCCATGGGCCTGTCTGAGGCCTGCTCTGGAGGAGGGAAATGAGGCAGGAAGGTGGGAGGTCAGGATGGAGGACTGGAGACGCACAGAAAACTTCACAAAGGCGTCTGAGGAGGCCTCTGCGCAGATGGGGAGATAGAGTCTGGTGGCTTTAACCCCTCAGGGAGTCGAGGGCCCACCAGAGGGCTGGCCACCCCCTCTGCCAGCTGGTAAGGAGCTTTCCTAGCCCCTGGTTTGACCCGGAGCCAGCACTGCGCCCCAGCACCAGGGCCAGCCATTGTGCCTGGCTTCCTGGGCTGCAAAGAGTGGGTTGGAACCAGAGCCCCAGGCCTGGGAGGTTCAGAGCCCAGGGCTGACCCATCCCCTGTCTGTTCCCTACCAGGCCAGCCCCCACAATTCCAGGCCTCCTTCATCACCAATGTGTGGCTTTGGTCAGCCAGAAGGGACTACTCAGGTCTGCGCAGCCCATCTCCTGGAGATGGTAGGAGGCTCTGACCAGCAGGTGGAGGGATAGGAGTTATGAATGGGGTGTCAGGCTAGGGGTTAGGAGAGCCCCGACATTGGAGGGAAGAGTTAGGGCAGCCCCTCTGGCCTCTGACTTCCAACTGTTCTGCTCTCCTGAGTGGCCACCCTATGCCCTACCCTCCACATAAGCCATTTCACTGTGCCCTCACCCTAGAGTTGCAAACTCCCAAGTGGGAGGTCTCTGTCCACCTCTCCCTCCTGCTCCGCCCCATCGGCGGTCATCCTGATGTCAAAGCTCACCCCAGGGTCCCACCTTTTCCCTATGCTATCAGTGGTCAGGGCAAAGTGCATGATGCCCAGAGACCAAAGGAGGTGGTATTAGTTTACACCCTGCATCACAGTGTCTGAAGTCCCCTCATGAAAATGCTCGGCTCTACAAGAGGGAGATTCACATCCACCGTGGGACGCAGGACATTGTGGGGGCTCCTGGGCCTGTGGGTGGGCGGTGATCAGCTGCAGCGGACACCTGCTCAAGCCGGTCCGCACCACTCCTGCGGCTTACAGCTGAAGCCAGGCTGAGACAGGAAGACGTAAGGCTCGAGGCCAGGAGAGGGAGGGAGAGGAAAAGGAGACACAGGTTCATCCTGTCACCTTCCCAGAATCAGAGTGTCAGGTCTCTAAGGACCCTCAGAGATCAGGGTGAAGACCTCTGCTTCAGATGGGGAACTGAGGCCCCAAGAGGGGCAGATAACAGGTGCCTGGGGTCGCTTTTTATCAAAAGGCTAGGACTTGAACCTGATCACCCGGGCTCCCAGGCCCCATTCACTGCCCTGGTTTGGGCGCAGACTGGAGAGCAGGGCTGAGGGCCACGTGGGAGCTTTGAAGAGAGGATGGAGACAGAGCAGGAGAAAGTCACTGTTGGCTCCTGGTGAGCTCAGCCCCACCCCACCAGGGCTCCTCCTGCCCCAGGCACACAAAGAAGACCATCGTCCATTCAGGAAGGGCAACCTGAAGCTATAAAGCACATGCTGGTGCTTTCCAGAAGTCTCTTCAAGGTAGGTGGGTTTTGTCTAAGGTCACACGGCTAGCAAGGAAGGCAGGATGGAAGCCTGGCTGGGCACAAGGGGCGCTGGGTGTCCTCCGGCTGACAAGTGGACACCTGCAGGAAGGGATCGCATGGCTCCTCAAGGGAGGTCCTCCCAAGCATGGGCACACACAGAGGGAGTAGAGGAGTGTGGGGTGTGTCACCTCTAGGGACTGCCTTGGCCTTTCCACTAGCCTTCTGCACCCAGTTTTGAAGCCCCCCGTGGCATGGGCAGCTCCTCATCCTCTTGACTTTCTATCCTACCCTCACCTCCAGAGTAAGGGGCTGACCACCCTCCCCTGGCCTGGGTAGGCTGTTTCTCCCGCCATCTCTACCCCTGCCTTTGAGAAATGGAAGGAGCCTGAGTCACAGCTGGCCCACTGGGGGTCTGGGCAGGGGACGGAAAAAAGGCGGGTTGGAAGGTGGAGAAGGGAGGCGGCTAGCTGGACATGCAGATGGATGGCCACGGGAGAGTGGGGCAAGAGCAGGAAGTCCTCTGGGTCAGGGCTCCTGGCTGGGGCCACCACTGCACTGAGCAAGCCCTGGTTTCCCGCAGGGGCAGAGCCACCATTCAGGCTTTGCCATGCCAGGCTCCCGGCTTCTCCCCATCCACAAGCTGCCCATCCCTCCCAGCCTGGCTCCCTCCACCGGGGTGCAGTTAGACCTCCAGCAGGGCGGGAGGCCGCCCGCTCCTGTACCCCTCTGTCTCTCTCTCCATGCCCCATCACTCCCCAGGGGAAGAATGACCAGAATGAGCAGTGCTTTGGTCTGTGATGGTCAATGTCTTTACTTCTAAAGCATACATTGGACTCACTATATATTAACATCAAAAGGGGCTATCTAAAATGGAGTCATTCTTTTTAAAAATCCAAATTTTCACATTTTTATAGAAGATCCAAAATGACATGAAATTAAACTATACAATGTTATGAACAGTATAACAACTGCTTTTAGAAAGCAAAAGGAAAGGGAAAAATTAGCAGTTGGGCCTGTTGTCGGCCTGGGTTCCATGTCTTTTGAGGCATTGTGACTGAGAGCCAGCACCGAGGGGAAGGACCAGCCCCTCTCTGCAGGCACAGGAAGGGAGCCCAGTCCCAGAGAGGAGGCGGATGTGGGGTGTTCAGCCTTCTCAAGGTGAGAACGAGACAAGGCGGGCCTCCCTGCTCCTCTGGGCCCTTGGTGCGAGCACTGATTAAAGTCTTCAAGACCCACGCCCAGGGAGGGCTGGAAGAGGGCGGGGCAGGGGCACAGCTGGGTTCAGAAGAATCATTTTGATAATAAAGGTCCTTTGGGCTTCCCGAGGGCCCCCACCCCCGCCGGCCAGCAATCTCAGTCAACTCCAGGCACCTACTGGCTCCCTTAACAACCCCTTCCTTGGCCTGCTCCCTATTACTCTGGGCACCCCTAACTCCATGAGCCCTTGTGGGCAGGCAGAGACCTACAGGGACCCCCGGAGGACCCCAGAGAGAATCTCTGGCCTTGGAAGTCAGAGGATAATGTCCAGGGCACCTTGGCTTGGCAGCGAAAGACCCCCAGGGTCCAGGCCCAGCAGACTGATGGTGAGGATTCCCAGGGGCTAGGAGAGCACTGTGGAGTCACTAGGAGAGCACTTCCCCCACCCTGGGTGCCCAGGCCTGGTCTTAGCCCAGAAGCAGAGCTGGGGCAAGCTGTTTGGGGCCGCCCTTGACACTTTGGTTCACACATTCAAGGGGGAGGGCACTTGTTTCCGTCCACTGGTAAGATCATGGACTTGGCCCTGCTTCCTCCCAGGCACCAAGGTGGTCTAACAGTCCCCTTCTTCCACATCAGTAGTTCTGTCAGGCCAAGAACAAACTCCCCAGAGCTTGGTACCATGCTGCAAAGGTAGGAGGGGCGTTTTCTGTATAGCAGGAGCAGCCCTCAGTACGAAAGCTGCCTTTCCTCCTCTCCCTGTGGACAGCACTGTCCCTGGCTGAGTGTGTCACGGGACAACTTCTCTGCCTCCTTCCTTCTGGAGGGGCTGATTCTCTCCAGGCCCACCCCACTCACAGATGTGCAGCCCTCCCCTGGGAGGCCACACCGGTCCCTAGCTGGAGCAGACGAAGAGGCCTGCGGCTCAGGCTCACCGTCTGCCCTTCCTGGTCCCCAGGACTATATCACAAAGCCGCCTGCTCCCTCAAACAGGACTTGGAGGACAGCTGCCCTACATCCAGCCCACAAACAGGATCTAGCCCTTCTCCCACGCCTGACCTCGACCATCCTCTTTCCTACCCCATCTGGTTTCTAATTAGGCTGAAAAGTTTGGGGAGGTGGGGCTGGCACCAATCCCTCCCTGGGGTGGATTGAGACAGTCCACTTGACTTCCAGCCTGGTTCTAGGCCCCCAGAGATAAGGGAGGCTGATGGCTCTCAAGTAAGGGAATCCTGTAATGGGAAAGAGGTTTGTGGGATCAGGGCCAGCCACAGCAATCTGGCTCCCCACACCCTACCTCCAGGCCGGTACCAGGAGTGCTGGGCACCCCCACCCAGCCTCTGCCCATACCCTCCGGCGGAGGGCACGGCGGGTAGAGTGCGGGGCAGGGGCCGTTGGGGGCGCTCGGAGGCGCGCATTTGGGCGGCACTCAGGGCAGGCAGGCAGCCACCTGGTAGGCGCCCTCCGCAGCCGCTGCGGCAGCACTGTGCTGGGCGCTGTGCTCCTGCAGCAGGGCCACGTCCAGGAAACGCTCGCCACACCACACGCACTTGAACTGCTGCTCGCGGGCGTGCACCCCCTGGTGCTTGTTGAGATGCTCGCGCTGCTTGAAGGCCTTGTCACAGTTGGGGCACTTGTAGGGCTTCTCACCCGTGTGCACCCGCCGGTGCCGCTGCAGGTCGGACGCGTACTTGAAGCGCTTCTCGCAGTCCGGGCACTTGAGCGGCTTCTCGCGGGCCGGGTCGCAGCGGTGCTGCACGAACTCAGAGGACGAGAAGAAGCGGCGCTCGCACAGGGTGCAGCGCAGCGGCTTCTCGGCAGCCGAGCAGTGCGCCAGCTGGTGCTTCTGCAGGGCGGACGCGCGCTTGTAGGCCTTGCTACACACGGGGCACTTAAAGGGCCGCTCAGCCGCGCCCGGCAGGCACTTGTGCCGCAGCAGCTCGGCCGACTGGTCGAAGCCCTTCTGGCACACGGGGCACTTGAAGAGGGTCTCAAGGGTGTGCACATGCTGGTGGTAGAGCAGGTGGCTGGGCTGCCCAAAGCCCTTCTCGCACAGGCCACACTTGAACGGCTCCTCGGCCTTGTGCGTGCGCCGGTGGCGCATGAGCGCGTACTGCTGCTTGAAGCCCATGGGGCACAGGTCACACTTGAAGGGCCGCTCTGCGCTGTGCGTGCGCTCGTGCTGCCGTAGGTCCGACGGCCGCTTGAAGGCCTTCTGGCACTCGCCGCAGCGGAACGGCCGCTCCCCGCTCGGCGTGCACGGGTGCTGCAGCAGCTCCGAGGACTCCTTAAAGTGCAGCTCACACACGTTGCAGCGGAACAAGTGGTGCTCGCCCGAGTGCGCGTACATGTGGCGCACCAGATGCGAGCGGTGCTTGAAGGTCTTCTCGCACACGGCGCACTTGTACGGCCGCTCTGAGCTGTGCGTGCGCTTGTGGTGTACCAGGTGCGACGACTGGCTGAAGCTCTTGTCACACAGCGTGCACTTGTACGGCTTCTCGCCTGTGTGGATGCGCTCGTGCCGCGACAGCTCCGACAGGTGCTTGAAGGGCTTCTGGCAGATGGGGCAGCTGTAGGGCTTGTCCGCCTGCTCTCCAGGGGCCACGGCGGGCGGCGGCGGTGGCGGCGGCGGCGCGGGGGCTGGGGGTAGGGGGGTGGCGGCGGCGGCGGCCGCGGGTTCTGCCGCCTCCGCCGGCTTGTAGGTCTTCTCGCAGATAGAACACTTCACCAGGCCGCTCGTGCCGCTGTGCGCGCTGTGGTGCTGCGCCAGTGACGTGAGCAGTGAGAATCCCATCTTGCAGACACCGCAGACGAAAGGCTTCTGTTCGGCCTGCACACACTGGTGTTCCAGCAGGTCCGTGGCCTGGTGGAAGATCTTGAGACACTGCGTGCACTGGAAGGAGCGATCGTGGCCCGCCAGACACTGGTGCTCGTGCGGGCTGGACAGGTGCGCCAGGTCGTGGCCACACACGCCGCACTTGGGGCCCGGCTCGCTGGCCGCCTGCAGGGGCGCGTGCTGCGGGGGCTGGAGGCCCGGATCTGGCTGCAGGAGGATGCCGTAGACCGCACAGCCCAGGGGGTTCTCAGCCGAGCCCGGGGGCAGGGTGTGCTCAGCCAGGGCCGGTGGGGGCTCTGCGTGGTGCTGAGGCTGTGGTGGCTGCGGCTGCTGCGGCTGCGTCTGCGGGGGCTGCTGCCAGCTCTCCGACATGCTTGGGAAGATGAAACAGGGTTTGGAGAGTAATGGCTTCAGTTTCCCGCTTAAGGCGATCCAGCCCAGGGAGAAGCTGCCCAGGATCAGGTATGGACCAAAACCTCAGACAAGGCACAGAAGAGGGACTGGTCAGACAGCCCAAGGTTAATACCTAGGCGGACCACAAGGCTCTGCCTACAGGCTAGCGTGGCTCTCCGAAGCAGGGTGCCCTCGAGGCCAGAGGGGCTCTGCCTTCCCTGATGACTGGTTCTGGAGGGAAGAGAAAAACCGTGAGCTTCACGGAGAGATACACAGCTGGTCCCTGGACCCCTCTCCCCATTCTGTCCGCACTTGCCAACACTGTGGACACATCAGGGAAGAGGGCAGAGTTTGGGGCTGGAAGACCCACTCTCTTCACACAGGACCAAAGAAGTTTGCTGAGGGCTCAGCCCCTCCAGCAAAGAGATCTTCCTGCCTCCCCAGCCTCCAGCCAGCCCTCTTTAGTCAGCTGTCTCACAGATAAGGGTCTGGGATGATCTGCCCCTAATACCAAGAAGTCATAAATTCTGCTCATGCTCCAAAGGAAGAGGGAGGGCCATGACGTCCAAACCAATTTCAGCAACTTAATTTTTTTTGCAAATAAAATTCTTACTTGGAAGCCCAATATGTTATTAGATAAAAGCAGAGAGGCACTGGTGGAGGACACCCTGAGGACTTCCAACTCCTTTCCCCTGGCTGCCCTGAATCATAACCCAGGACTTCCCTGCTCAGGGTAATAGCCAGCTGGGACGGAGAACCAGGCCTTCTAGACCCGAAGCCCCAATGGCAAATGGCCTCAGGCAGCCAATATCTAAAACAACTAGGGAAACTGAGGACCATCTCAAAAAACTTATTTTGTGGGGTGCCCAGGTGGCTCAGGTCGTGGTCCTGGGATAGAGCCCCACATCGGGCTCCCTGTTCAGCAGGAGGCCTGCTTTTTCCCTCTCCCCCTCTCCCTGCTTGCATTCCCTCTCACTGTCTCTCTCTCTCTCTCTCTCTGTCAAATAGATAAAAAACTTTAAAAAATAAATTAAAAAAAACCTTATTTTGTGAGGGGCTGACCCACATCCCTCTCAACTATCCCCCAGGCCCTCCATCCTGACCACTGACCACGTGCCTATTCTTTGTCCAACAACTGTTAGGATGGCCTTGCGGAGACCTGAGCCAATGTAACAATGATTGGTCCATAGACCCACCCAGCCTGCAGGTCTCCATAGCAGAACATCCCTGCTCTAGTTAGCTCCCAGAGCACCCCAAACTCCTAAATCCTCCAAATCACAGTTGCCAGGCCTGCAGGAAAAAGTAGGCAATCAATCAGAAGTTTCCCTTGGCAATGTGGAAAGAAGCATGCTAAACACAGAGCATTTCTCCTCTTCCCAGGACAACCTGGAAAAAAACCTTTCCAGAGACGACTGCCTTCCCTGGCTCCAAGTCTCTAACATTTTGGGTAATCAATGGAAGGTAAAGACCACCCATCCCAGGCAAATCTCTAACTCACCACTTTGTGGCAGCAGAAGGTAATGACAGCGAGAGGGAGGAACTTTTAGAATTACATGCAACCGACTTTCAGGTTTCCAGCTTCTCTGCCTCAAACATCGAAAAGTTTCTAAGTTTTCTCCTGAAGGAAAAAAGAGGAAAAGGGGGATGCCTTCACAGGCCAGCCCTGCCTCTAACTGTTCTGCCCAAGAAACCCAAGAGTCAGACCAAAAACTGTCACCCACAGCATCTTCCAGTAAGGAAAGAAGGAAAGGAGCCCCACTCAGGGTGGACGCAGCAGGTTGCATGAGCAAGAAGGTAGGAAGCCTCCCCAGGAAAGAGGGAAGAGGGGCTACCCTGAGCTCAGTCTAGGTCCGGATGTGCCAACCCAGATGATGTTTTTTCCCCCTCCCACATGAATGGCTGCCAGAACCAGGGTTCCGGATCCCGGCCCCCAGTGCAGCTGCCCACCCCTGTCCTTTCCAGGGGTGCAGCCCAGAGGCCTTTCTGATCGTGCCGCAAAGAGGAGAGACTAGGATGAGGGAGGCAAAGGGAGGCCCCCACCTGCGCCCCACGCCAGCCCTTCCTCCTCCCTGGGAAACCGAATGAAAGGCGATCACCTCCCCGCCGGCAATGCCAGCCGGCCCAGCTGGGCTGCCTCCTGTCAGCCCTCACCAGGAATGGCCAGGCCGCTACGGGCCAGAGGAACCGGCCCCGCAGGCGATTGGGCCCGAAGAAGGCCCCAGGGCCGCAGGTTGGGCCCGGTTAGGAGCTACGCGCCCTGGCTGGCCTGGGCCGCCCCAGAGCTCAGGAGGCCGCCGGGTCGGGCCGGAGGTGGAGAGGGGGAGGTGGTGGTGGCAGGCGGACCGGCTGGGGAAGGGGTGCGGCGGGCGCGGGAGTGACCCCCAGACGCAGCCCCGAGCGCCCCGCCGCTCACCTGCTCCAGGCCGCCCGCGGGGTCAGGCGCGGGGCGAGTGGCGACCGGCTGCTCTCTCGGCCGCCCCTTTATTCCGGCTCCAGCGGCGGCGGCGCGGCCTACGCGCACTGCCAATCCCCGGCCTCGAGTAGCGGCGGCGGCCGGCCTGGGGGCGGGGAACGGGCTAGCGGCGGCCGGAACCGAGGAAGCGACGTGCGTGGCCGGAATAGCGGGGCCAGGACGGAGGAGCGCCGGGAGGGCGGGCGGACGGACCGACGGCCTTGCAGAGACCGGCGGACAGGCGGGCGGCGCGGGGGCCAGGGAGGCGGGGCCGGGGGAGGAGCGGCAGCCGGGGCGGCGGCGGCTGCAGGAGGAGCGGGCGGCACGGAGCGAGGCCGCCCCCTGCCGGGGACCCCGTGGCCGGGCCGGGTCGCACAGTGGGGCGTGCGGGGTGGCTCTCCAGTTGCCTGGCCTGCACGCCTCAGCTGACCCAGGGAGGGCGCCCCGCTTCCCACCAACCTGCTCGGCCTTAGGGGAGGAGGCGCGCCGGACCCGCGGCCCGACGCCCGCTCTTGAGAGGAGGGGTCTCCTAGACCCTCCGATCTTCTGGAACTGACCCGCCTCTGACTGCTCAGCTTGCTCTTAGGAGACGCGCCCCCGAAGCTCGGACCCTGGACCGGCTTGAGGAGGGGTGTCCCGGACCTCTGATCCCGTCTGGGCCTCGAGGGCAGTGATCTCCGCTGGGTCTAGGGCGCTGACCGCTGATCCAGCGACCGTCCGCGGCAAGGAAGTCTGGTCACGGATGGCTGCTGACAGAGGAGCGAACAGAGAGGTCAGGGCCCAGAGCGATCTGTGAAATGGGCACACAGAGGCTAGGTATGGGGTTCCGGGAGGCTCCAGGTAGCCGTCAAAGCGCTGCGAGCTGGCAAGCGGCGTGGTCCGAGTGGTAGAGTCCCGCCAGAGTCTTGTGGGGCCCCGCCCCTCCATGCCCCGCCCCGAGGCGGTGCTTCCCCTGGCTCCGCCCCCGGGAGGGCACTTCCGGCGCAGCGGAATTCCGGGTGCGATCCCTCGCGGATACGGCCTGTTGTGGTGAAGGCCCCATGAGTGCGGCGCCCCTGGTGGGCTACAGCAGCAGCGGCTCGGAGGATGAGGATGAGGCCGAGGCCGCGGCTGGGGCCCTGGCGCGACCCGGAGCTGGAGGCTGCCGGCGGTAAGGAGCGAGAGGATCTTTCTGGGGAGGGCGCTGGTTCGCGCGACACCTCGACGGGACCCGAGGGTCCTGGGGGGAAAGGGGCGATGATGCGGGGCGTCTCGCCTGGGAAAGAAGAGGGGCACAGCGGGAAGGAGGGTCCGGAGGACAGCCCTGGACACAGCCCCAGAGTGCCCCCACCTGGCTAGGCCAAGGTGAGGAGGCAGGAAACGTGGGCTCGGGTCCAGCCTCCAGCGCTGGCCGCTGGGATCTCCTGGTGCCGCCGGGATCTCCGGGCGCGCACCCACAGCGTCATCCTAGGTCTGTTTCCACATTTGGAGAGTGTTTTCATTCATCCGGTAAATACTCACGGAGCACCCGCTCTGCGCCAGGCTCGGGCTGGGACGCTCCGCAGTGAACGAAACGGTCGAAGTCTGACTTCGTGGAGCTTCTGTTCTCAAGTGCCACGCCTGGTGCTTTTAAGAGTGCCTTTCAAGCAGGCATCTCTGTTGATCTCACAATAGCTCTATCAGGTCGGGATACACTTTACAGATGAGGAAACTGAGGCCTACACAATGCACATAACTTGCCCCAAGACCCCAAAGCTAGGAAGCGCTACTCCAGTTCAGGCTTGTCTACCCTAGGGAATGTGAACCACACTGTGCTGCCTGCCCAGTAGTCTCCCAGGCCCCCAGCTAAAGTCAGCCTCCCAGGGCTGTTGGGAGACCCCAGTGAGACAGTACTGGGGAAGGAGTTTTGTGGTTATCTAGAAGCTGCCTGCAGCACCTGGTGGGAAATGGATGCACACAGTCACCCTGAATAAGGGGTTATGACTTTTGTTGTAGCTACAGAGGTAGAGAATGTCAGGAGGCTAAGTGTGCCCGTTTCCTTTTTCTCTCTTGCAGTTCCCAGAGCCCTCTCCCCAGCCAGAGGTTGCCAGTACCCGACAGTGTGCTGCACATGTTCCTAGACACTGAGGGAGAGCCTGAGGACGACCAGGAAAAACATGGAGGCCGGGTGCGCACCTTCCCCCATGAGCGGGGCAACTGGGCTACCCACGTCTATGTGCCATGTGAGTAACGTCTAAAGGGCGAGAGGCTGAGACTGACAGGTGCCTCTTTCTTTTTTTTTTTTTTTAATTTAAAGATTTTATTTATTTATTTGACCGACAGAGATCACAAGTGGGGGGGGGGTGCCCCGGGAAGCAGGGTCCCTGGTGAGCAGAGAGCCTGATGCGATTCGGGGCTTGATCACAGGACCCTGGGATCATGACCTGGGCTGAAGGCAGAGGCTTTAACCCACTGAGCCCCCCAGGCACCCCTGACAGGTACCTCTTGATGGGAGGAAGCTGGCCCCAACCAGGAGGAACAAGCCAGAAACCTCTGACATGGATGGTAGGAAAGAGATGGACTTAGCAGAGAAAATTGGGGAGTTTTTCTGTAAATTTGTTTTCAGTTTCGAATTCATTGCCTAAATTTTTTTTTTTTAATTAATTCTGGGTATAATGTTTTCCCACTCATGAGGAGGTGACCAAGGGAGGGTCTAGGGCAGAGTGTCGGCCATCCCAGAGTGTGGCTGTAGCTGGCAGTTTATTTCTAAGAGGCCCCTGGGTATGCTGGGCAGGTCTCCCCTCCCGCCCCCACCAGCCTCCATGAGTGAATGGCAGGCACATAATGCCACCCTTTAGTAAGTTACTGGACTTCCCAGAGCCTCAGTGTCTTTATCTCTAAAATGGGTATTATAGAAATCTGTATCTCCTAGGACTTTTGTGAAGATTAAATCAGATCGTTTATGTCAGGCTCTTTTTTTTTTTTTTTTAAGATTTTATTTATTCATTTGACAGAGACACAGAGAGAGGGAGAACATAAGCGGGGGGAGCAGGAGAGGGAGAAGCAGGCTTCCCATTGAGGAGGGAGCCCTATTTTGGTCTCGATCCCCGGACCCTGGGATCATGACCTGAGCCGAAGGCAGCTGCTTAACAACTGAGCCACCCAGGCGCCCTATTTATGTCAGGCTCTTAACACAATACACAGAGTAGGTGGTGGCCCTTTGTATTTTGTGTTAATTAGGTCAACTCTTAGAACCTCCATTTCCCCATCCACAGAAGAATGAGTCTCTACACTGCCTGCTCACCAGGGCATTGGGATAAATTGACTAACATACGGGGCGCAAGCAGTTACCCATGCAGCTCCAGGCCCACATTTGGTTAAAAAAGAAGAATATGTGAACATTCAGTGGTGGTCATCGTGGTGTTCTTCGTCTTTGTGAAAAATTAGGAGCATTCTAAATATTTATCAGGAGATTCAACATCTAATAGGGACTGATAAAGGAAGTGTTGTTTGTGATTATGGATTACTGTGGACCAGTGACCATGAGCTTGCCCACTACACTGAAAGGAAGACTGTCCACCCTGTAGTGTTACATGAAGAAAGCCAGTGGAAGAACAGTTTGAATGGTACACTCTCATCTTTTCAACAAATAAAATGTGTACACTGGGATAAGCACTGAGCAGAGGCTGGGAAGAAAGGCATCTAACTCCGGCAGTCTTGATCTCTAGGGTAGTAGACTTGAAAGTGGGGTGTATGCCCCCTGGGGAGAGGTCAGGATGACCCATCTGGAAGAAAAGTATTAGAACTTCTTTATATATCTCTTTTTATCTCATCTTTTTAAAGTTTCTGTTTTTGGGGCACCTGGCTCACTCAGTCAGAAGAGCATACGATTTGATCTCGGGGCCATGAGTTCAAGCCCCACATTGGGTATGGAGATAACCAAAAAATAAATAAACTTTAAATAAATAAATAAAAATTTCCATTCTCAAGAGTGTACATTTTACAGTGGACATAATTTTAACATGCACATTTGTAACATAAATAAATACACATTTATTGCAGGGATGCTTGTGAGTTTGTTTCCTAATGGCCCAGGTGATCAAAACAATTTGGAGACCACTGCTTTAGGTGATAGGATTTCAGGAGGCCCTGCTTTCTCCTTTGCATATTTCCTTCTCGTACTTGAACTCTTTACAGTGAGCATATGTGTTTTACTTCTACAACCACAAAAATCATATTAAACTACATAGAGCTAGGCTGCTCTCAAAGTAAGTGTCCCCAAAAGTCCAGAGTAACGAAGGCCTTTCTCTGCCTTCTGGGATTCTTCCTTCAGCCACACGGCCCTGGCTAAGAGAATGGCCCACCCTATCCACTCTTGCCTCCAGATGAAACGAGGGAGGACTTCCTGGATCTGCTGGACATGTTGCTGGCCCACGCCCAGACATGTGTCCCCCGGCTGGTCCGGATGGAGGCATTCCACGTCAGCTTGTCCCAGAGCGTGGTGCTACGGCATCATTGGATCATCCCCTTTGTGCAGGCTCTGAAGGACCGCCTGGCCTCCTTCCAGCGGTGAGTGCCTGGTGCTTCCTCCTCTGCTTCTCCTCCCCTCAGCTCCTCTTCCTGTCCTAAGCTACTGTGTGGGTGTAGGTGTGGGGCGTACTACCCTAGCCAGCAGACCAGACCTGAAGGTTGAACACTGAACATCTGGAGCAGCCTACCATATACCCCACCTTGGGTGACTTTGGACAGGCCACAGAAGCTCTGGAAGCCTTGAATCCTTACCTGTGGGCAGGTCATGGGAGCGGTGGTGGCCGCCTCCAAGGGGACCTATGAGAGTAAAATGAGGTCATGCGGGCCTTGGCGTAGTGCTGGGGGAAGGATGGGACCTGGACCCCGCCTCTGGCTTGGTTGGCTAGCCTCAAACTTTTCTTTCCTCAACTACGCATATTTCTTCTTCCTACCGGAGTGCCTTTCCCCCTGTACTTAGCCATATCAAAGCCCTGCTCCTTCCCAGAGGCTCTCCAATTTGGCATCTCCCCCAGAGTTCCCCAGTCCCTGGGATCATCTCATACTGGGGCAGCTTATACCCTCGTGCTCATTTCATGCCTATCTGGTCCTTGTCCCCTGGGGAGCCAAGCTCCCGCAGGCCCAGGAGCACCCCTTTTTTCTGAATTCCCCACGTTTCTGCTCCAGGTGCTTTGCTGACTGTAGGCATCAAATGGATATTTGTTGAATGAGCAGGAGGAGAGAGGGATCCTCTGAGTGTCGGTTCCAGAAGGAGCCCAAGAAGCCATCCAGTTGGTGGTTTTCTTTGCAGAGCCCCTGCTTCAGAAAAGGTGTTACTCAAAAGCTTGGATGTGTAGTTGTGTAGGAGAAAAACTGAAGTCTTCTAGCGTAAGCCCCACACTCCCAGTGTGGAGGCCTCAGACCCAGGAATTCCGTAGACGAACTTCACCCAGGTAGGGAACTGCCCGTTTGCTTCAGCCCTTTCTGAGGGCCAGCGGAGGAAGGGATTCGTTCCAGTTCAGTCAGCCAGAGAACTGGGACTAAAACTTCTCTCTCCACCTCATTCAGTACCCCCTTCTCCCACCCCTGTTTTTTTATCATCACTACCAAACTGATGGAGCAATATGTCTGTCAGGACGTACTGGTCACAGATACCAGAAATCCAGCCCAAAGTGGCTTAAACTGAGGGGGAGTTCATAGGCTGCTATAACTAAAAAGTTCAGAAGTCACGCTGGCTTCATGTGTGAGTGCACTGGGGTGACCAGAAGACGGCACCTGACTGTCACCATCTCTTAGCTCTGCCCCTCTCTGTGTGGGCTTCCTCCTCACAAAGGCAAATAGGCCTCTGGCAGCTTGGGGCTGCCAGTCTACTGGTCTGGAAAGCCAGCCCTCTTTCTTAAGAGCTTCAGCAAAAGTCGGGAACAGGGGCGCCTGGGTGGCTCAGTGGGTTAAGCCTCTGCCTTCGGCTCAGGTCATGATCCCAGGGTCCTGGGATTGAGCCCCACATCGGGCTCTCTGCTCAGCAGGGAGCCTGCTTCCTCCTCTCTCTCTGCCTGCCTCTCTGCCTACCTATGATCTCTGTCAAATAAATAAATAAAATCTTTAAAAAAAAAAAAACAAAAAAAAAAGTCGGGAACAACTTTGATGGGTCTGACTTGGCTAACAGGCTCTCCATACGTGAGTTCAGCTAGCAGAACGCTGTCCCCTTCTACGTGAGGCTGTTTCAGTTACCTGCTTTCCGCTCTGTTCTCTGGGTAGAGGTGGAATGTCAGCTGGGTCTGGGGCCACATGACTTTGGCAAAAAGGACTTTATCACCACACTGCATGCATCTGGGCTGCGAGGACCATGTGAGAACAAAACCTGTGGCAGGAAGCCATGATGCTGGGCTCCTTTGCACGCAGTGGTCCTTCACGTGGACAAGTCCCTTACTGGGGCCTCTGGAAACTTTGCCCACAGGCCATTGCTAAAATTACTGGTCCCTGGGGAGCCCAGATGTCGCTTATCCTCTTGCTGCATGTGGGACCAGAGAACAGCACCTAGGTCACCTGGCTGGCTCTCCTTGCCAGCACAGGGTGTTTCCACCCCTGTGTCCTGGAGAAAGCCAAGCTAGGTGGCCTCTTCAAGTTTGTCTGATTGAGCCTCTGGCCAAGAGTGGGCAATGCACCTTTGATTCTGTTAATGCAACTGAGGGAATGCTGTGTTCTGAGTGGCCAGGCCTGGGGCAGGTGTGTACCCCCGGGGTAGTGGGGTAGAGACTCCTCCACCAGCAAAAAATGAGAGAACTGCCTTCCAATGCAAGTTTCCTGGGACAAGAGGGGTTGGTTGGCGTCTTAGCCAGGGTTCTGTGAAATCTGGAAAAGTGGCTACTTGCCACTCATTAGGCCCAATCAACAGTGTCATCATCAATGTCATGGACTTGGTTAAGCTTATTCTAACCCACTGTCATTCTTTGAGATCGTCTGGCTTCTGCACGGGCCAGAGAGGAGAGTGGAGTGGAGATGTGGGAATCCCCTCCCCCGTGTCTTTCAAGTCCTTGGTGGTGACACTGATCTCTGCGAAACCTCCAGGGATGGAGTATTGCTTCTGATTCACTACTTTCCTAGGTCGAGGCAGTTCTGGTAGCTTCAGGTGGCTCCCCTACCATAATCACCTTCGCTCCACAGGTCAGGGAACAGATGTGGGGATTCTGCCAGCCGCTGAGTGTATATTCCAATTATGCTTTCAGAACTGGAGAAATAACCACAGGCTGGGTTTGGGGGCCCACCGAGACAGGCCTGAGCTGAAATTCCATAGGTCACTTGGCCTCCATGAGCCCCCACTCTGACTAGAGAGCCACAGTGATGTTTTGGTCTCTTGGAATTAGTTCACGGCCTTATCTGGTAGTTCCCAGAAGGCCTGATTATTTCCTTTTCTCTAATGCACAATTACCCTGGCAAAAGGCCATAGGTCCCTTTTGAGAAGGCTAGGGAAAAAAATGAACTATAAAATTTTAGTAGTATACCAGGGTCCTTCCTCAAAGGGACCAGCCCTTCCCTTCATTCAAGGGGTCTTGGGTCCATAAACTGGCTCAAGTTTGGAAATTGAGGATCCATGACTTTCCTTTTATGATCGGATTAGACTTTGTTCACTCGGCCTGCACTGTTTCTGCTTATACAGATGAAGTAAGACTTTCTCAGGCTTCCTGTCTAGCTCACTTCTCGGAGCGCCCTGACAATTAGCCAGTACCCTAGGCCTGCCCGAGGCTCTGCTGCCTTCCATGGTAACTACACCCACCTCTCAGCTTGGGTGTCTCCAGCTCCCTCACTGGAGCCACCCCTTGTCCACGTTTCAGGCAACTAACCCAGCAAACTGTGAGATCCTTTCCCATCCCCCGAGCTGTGGCATTCAGGCCAGATCTCTGCTTCATGAGCCCGCATCAGGAAATCGGCCTAAGCCAACTCTGTGAGGCTTGTACCATTATCCCACACCTTTAATAACCACACACGTTCCCTGGATTTCTGCTCATGTAGATCAGAATACTCGGGTAGTACTTTGGAAGTATGGTACATCTCACAAGTCCCACTTTGTACCTCACCTTTAGGGGACTGCCAGGACTTTAGTTATAGGTCTAGAAGCAAAGTAGGAGGTGGAAGGGGCGCCTGGGTGGCTCGATTAAGGGTCTGCCTTAAGTCCGGGTCATGATCCCAGGGTCCTGGGATTGAGCCCCAAGTCGCACTTACTGCTCAGCTGGGAGTCTACTTCTCCCTCTCCCTCTCTCTCCTTCCCTCTTCCCTGACTCTCCCCTCTGCTCCGGTGTTCTTTCTCTCTCTCTCTGTGTCGAATAAATAAATAAAATCTTAAAAAAAAGAAAAAATTAAAATAAAATAAAACAGCTTTAAAAAAGAAAAATAGAAACAAAGGGGTAGTGGGAGTGGGTCCGGAGGAGCCTCACCGTCCTCCTGCAGGGTAACCCTCAGTGCCGGCTGAGTCCCCACAGATGGAGGTGGCAAAGCCCAAACCACTGTTGTTGGGGGCCACTTCCACTGGGAAGGAAAGCTTGTAAGAATTTAGGGGCTCAGTGCTTCCCATGCATGCCCCTTCCAAGAATCCCCCTTCTTTCCCAGGCAGTGCCCTCACTTAAACGGTAGCAGTAAGCACAGCTGGGAGTTCCACTGGTGTAATTCAGCCAATCACAGCACTCTGTTCCACCTTTGATTTTTTTTTTTTCTGCAGTTACAGCCCTGAGGCTATGGGACAGGAGGGTCTCCCTAGCAGGGCATACCTAGAGGTTCCTAGGTCCTTGATGCTGCCTGAGTGCAGAAATCCCCAAGCTCACCTTTTTCTTTTAGCACTTTGGCCACATTAGGAGCAAACAACCAATGTCATGTCATTATATTCCGTAGTTTCCCCCCAAACTGTTAGAAAGTATCATACAGTCACTTAGCTCCTTCTAATAGATGGTTGCCTGGGATGATGCGGTGCAGATATTGTACACGTCTCTATAATCGGTTCCCATGTGGACTACCAGTGCTCGATTTACTACTAGAAATAGTCAGTAGTGTCTTTGAATCAAATCAGATTAGAGACCCAATTCCAGAAGCTTCAGAACCAATTCAGAAAACTCAACCTTAAAATCCTGGTTTAGAACCACTCTTGGTACTGAAATCTATGTTGGGGCTCTCTAGAGAAACAGAACCAATAGGATAGAGATAGAGACAGAGATAGAGATACAGAGAGATTTATTATAGGAATTGGCTTACGCAGTTAGGAAAGTCGAGAAACCCTATAGTTTGCCATCTGCAAGCTGGGGAACCAGGAAAGCCAGTGGTATCATTCAGCCTTGAGTCCAAATGCCTGAGAATCAGGCGTGGGGGTGGGGGAAGCGCTGGGGGTAGGAGATGACTGATGGTGTAAGTCCTGATAGAGCCTAAAAGCCTAACAAGCGGGAAAGTCAATGTCCAGTGTCCAAGGGCAGGAGATGAATGTCGCCACTCAGAGAGCGTCGGAGCGCCAGTTTGCCCTTCCTCTGCCTTTTTGTTCTGTCCAGGCCCTCAATGGATTGAGCGATGCCCTCCCACACTGGGGAGGGCCATTTGCTTTATTCCTTTCACAAATTCACATGGTAATCTTTTCCAGAAACATCCTCACAGACACACCCAGATTTCATGTTTTACCAGCCCTTTGGGCATCCTTCCAGGCAGTCAAGTTGACACATAACATTAACCCTCACAGTTGGGCACAAACCTCCAACGTGCACTTCAGGATGTTTGTCAAGTCCCTTGCTGAGCTCTGGGTAAACCTGATGCTTAACCAAGCTCCTGCTGTTTCTGTCGCCCCTTCCATTTTCCCCAGAAGAGATGCATTAGGAAGCTGAAGGCTGATGGGGAAGCCAAAAGTTCACTGAATCTGAGCCCCGGACAGGTTGTGAGATTCTGCCTGGCATGCGGGTGGTTGTGTTCCATCACATGGAACCTTGGCCTGGAGGCCATCAGTGATCATTTCCTATAGTGGGATTTGCCAGGTTGGTCCACAGGGGGCCCCCCTAAGATCTAGTGTCTCAGAGAATACAGCAGGAACCAGCCAGAATGAAAGGACTTACTGACTGAACCCAATGGGCCCTGTGTAACAGAGCTGAGGGGTGGGTGGGTATGTGGGCGGGCAGGTGTTTCTGCCCCATTTGCACACCAGCTGAGACCCACTTCCCCTCATTAAAGCATCATAGGTGACAGCAAGAGCTTTGGAATCAGACAGACTGAGGTTAAGATTATGGCTTACCAAATTCAACTTTACCTGACCGCAGTTTCCGTGTATGTGGAATGGGCAGAGTTACAGCGCCCGCGTCATGGAGTCGCATGAGGATTCCCTCAGCTCATGCCCACAGAGCCCTCAGTTCAGCCCCTGGCACATGGGAAATGTTCATCTCTTATCACCTCTTTGATGAATAAGACTTTCTCAGTTCCCAGCAGTAAAATTGAAATAGTCTCATTGTTCATTGGGATGAACTGCTATTAAGAAAACTTTCACCAGCATCTGAATGAAGTTATGTGTCACTTCAGCTGGGTGATGACATAAGGCCTTGTCCAGCTCTAATATTTTAGGGTTCAGTTATACCACCTGTATAATAGGATAACAAAATGAAGGGTGCAGTGAGTTAATGGTATTTTCAAAGTCCTCTTTTTTAATATAAACTTTTCAGATTTTTTTTTATTATTATTATTCCTGAAACATGGTCTTTCGTCTTCTAAATTCCAGATTCTTCTTTACTGCCAACCGGGTAAAGATTTATACCAATCAAGAGAAAACCAGGTGGGTCTCCCCGTCTGCCCCCAGTTCCTTCTACAAATTCTTCGAAGTAAAGATTCAAAGGGTGCTTTGCTTCTGGCCTTTTCTGTCCCAGTTTTTTCTTTGTGTTTTTTTCTTTTAAATATTTTATTTATTTATTTGAAAGAGAGAGAGAAATAAAGCAAGAGAGGGAACAGAAGCTGAAGGAGTGGCAGAGGGAGAAGCAGGCTTCCTGTCAAACAGGGAGCCCAATGTGAGCCTCGATCCCAGGACCCTGGGATCATGACTTAAGCTGAAGGCAGATGCTTAACGACTGAGCCACCCAGGCACCCTCTTTGTTTGTGTTTTAACCAACTCTATGACTACAAAAGCAGCTGTTCCCAAATCTGAACCTTTCATTAAGAAAAATAACCAGAGGAACGTGGAGGGGAGGGGGGCAGAGGGAGAGAAAAACATCTTGGTAAAGTGAACAAAAGCCTGCCACTGGAAAAAAACATGGGCTTCTGCCCAGCTCCATCCCCAGTTGAATGTTTAGCTCATACCATCATCTCCATAACCTCTCATTTCCGTGCCGTCACACGCCTGCCCTTGATACGTCCATCACTGGGCAGTCGTGAGGCACCAATGAGCCCAGCATGTTTCAGAAGTGGTGGAGTGGGTTGAAACTAGGAGGTGAGGGATTAGAGAGAGTGACAGTAGGCAAGTCATCTAATAAGTTTCACTGAGACCAGGAGGGTGTCTGGCTAAAGATGTGGGCTCATGGCAGGGTTTTTAAAGATGAGGGAGCATGTCTGAGAGCTGAGGGGAGGGGAGCCCATGCCCAGGAGCCTCATCCCTGAGAAACAGTCCAGACTCAGGAGTGATGTGAGGGGTTGCAGACACGTGGCAGGGGCAGATGAAGGAGTTCCTCGAGGGTCATGAGCCCCCAGGAATGAGGAGAGATCTGTGGTTACAACTGGGGAAGGAAGGTTTAGGGACAGAGGAAAGAGCCAGCTCAGAGCGCGGGCGAGCGAGGCACCCAAAAGGGGAGAAGGGAGAACCCCCAGCTCTGACCTGACTACTTCCTGTCGCCTCCCCTGCCCTCAGTGGGGATGGTTTGTGTTCTCAGGGGTTGCATCTCATGCCCACGTTATCTCCACTTCTGCCCTCCCCTAGGACCTTTGTCGGACTTGAGGTCACCTCCGGGCACCCCCAGTTCTTGGACCTGGTCTCGGAGGTAGATAGAGTCATGGAAGAATTTGACCTCACCACTTTCTACCAGGTAATAAACAGGCTCTTCCTCTCCACTGGCCCGCCTAAAAGTGGAAACAAACCATCCTCAAAGGAGCCCTTGTTAGAAGCAAACTGAAGAGCCCTCCAGAACTTGCCCCCCTGAAGCGTCCCAAATGCCAGACTTCAGAGGACACAGGCGAGTAGAGGAGCCAGGGGCGCACTCAGGTGCAGCCCGTCAGAAGTCCGACGCTTCATAGAAATCTTTTGTTTCATCTTCAGTGTGCACAAGATTTATCCATTCTGCTCCATATGGATCCATGTTCATGTTTCTTTTTTCAGAAATAGTAGTTTTCCCAGATTTTTTTTTTAGTGAAATTGACACACCAGGAAGAGTGGTGGCTTCTCCCGCCTTTCAGCACCTCACCGGGGCGCCCCATGCCCTCCAGGGGTATTTGACTCCAAACTGAGTATCAGGTCCTTAAAGGGCCCTTGGTTTTGCTTGATGTATTCTTTTAAAACCTTGCTGAGGCATAGGAGTATGAATTTCAGTGGAGATTATTACTCATAATTTTAGACATTTTGGTTTTTGTTCACTTCATCTTAGAAAGTATGTCATCTATTGAAATGTTCTAGATCAGAAAATAGAGTTGGAGCTGGCATTCTCGTCCACGTCCCAGATTTAATGACCGTTAAGGGAAAGCCTCTGGAAGCAGGACTGTCTTAGTCAGCTGAGCCCATCGTAACAACATACCCTACATGGAGTGCTTTAAACAGCAGAAATTTCTTTTCTCACAGTTCTGGGGCCTAGAAGTCCAAAATCAAGGTGCCATCATGGTCCACTTCTGGTGCGAACTCTTTCTGACTTGCGGATAGCAGTCTTCTCGCTGTGTCCTCACATGGTAGAAAAAGAGGAAGCCAGCGTCCTGCCCTCTCTCATACAGGCACAAATCCCATCACGACGGCCCCCCTTTGAAAAGCTCCTCTGAACCTAATTGTCTCCCAGTGGCCCCATCTCCAAATACCATTATATTGGAAGTTGAGGCTTCAACATAGGCATCTGGTGGGTAGGGAGGGGAGAGGTCATGGACACAATTCAGTCCACAGCTGGGGCCAACCCAGAGCTTTTTCAGTTGCGGAGGGTGCTTGGGAACAACACTGGTCAGCACTAAGGGTCTAGACCCTCATGGAGCAGGCCAGGGCTCCGGCAAGGATACCGGACAGACCTCCTGTCACGTCTGCACCTGCCAAGGCATCCAGACGACCTCCTGCCTCCCTGCTGTTCCTCCACAGGACCCTTCATTCCACGTCAGTCTGGCCTGGTGTGTGGGGGACGCGCGTCTCCCCCTGGAAGGACGGTGCCTGCGGGAACTACAGGTGTGTTCGCAGTGCGGGAGCACAGAGGGCGCCCAGTGCCAGGAGTGACCGGCCATGTGTTGGGGAGTGGGAGGGTTGGCGACAGGCCCTGAGGATTATGTGTGCAAACCAGAATCTGGGCAAGGAGATCCCTATCACCTCACCTTGCTACGCAGACGGCAGTCCCTTGGATGCAGCCCCCTGGAGCCTATTAGCCATCCAGACTCTGGCCCCAATGCAGACCTAAACGCAGACCTAAGACATCGGAATTGCATTTTAACAAGATCTCTAGGGACTTGCATGCACATTAAAATTTGAGAAGCACTGCCCTCCACCACTGATCTGAGAGAATGTTGTAGGCCTCTCCTGAAGTCCTAGCCCCTTGCCCAGAGGTCTAAGGCTCAGGTGCCCAGCAGGGACCGGCAGGTGTTGGAAATGAGTGAACGGTGCCAGGCGTGAGGCGCGCCCACCCTGGTAACCCTCCTGTTCTGCTAAGTAGGTGAGACAGTTCTTCCCATCAGGGCCCTCGGAGGAGCTGGGACTCCTCCACTGTAGGGAGAGGAGAGTGGGGGATCCTGCCATGCAGGAATGTGGACCATGTCGCTAGCTCTTCTGTTTTTCAGGGGAGACCAGAAATCCAGACTTTTATATGCAATCTCTCATTTTCAAATGTTGGCACTAATGTGAATTTTTTTTTTTTTTTAACATACTGCAAGCCAGACAAAGTGTGTGCTGGAGGATAGAGCCACTTCTGCTCTTAGCCTAGTCAGGCCATGGGGTAAAGAGCTCTGGTTTCAGGCTCCAACAGACCCCATCCCCCCTTCCAGCTTTATCCTGTTCTGAGCGTCCACTTCCTCCTCTGCAAAATTGGGATGATAGGACCCACCTCCCCAGACTGCAGAGCTGATGAGACAAGACTTCTAAGCGTGGAGCCTGTGCGTCCGTCCCTCAGCCTCCCTCCGCAGTGCCTAACCCCTGAAGGATTTTAGTAGGCTGATATTGTTCACAGTGCCCTGTGGGTCCCTGATTCCCCTAATGCAGCTGTCCTTTCTCATCTTCCGGTGGAAGAACATTGTGGATGAGTTTGAAGACCCCGAGATGGTGCTGCGTGCGCATGCCGAGCAGGTCCGCTGCAAGTCTGGGAACAAGTTCTTCTCCATGCCTTTGAAGTGAGCACCAGAGACCCTCATCCCAGGCCCCTCTGCAGGCCAGGCAGAGATGGAGAATCCTGCTCCAAGACTTGGGGAGGCTCCCAGCCTCCCAGAGGGAGACCTGGACTGGAGCGCAGGCACTGCTGGTGGTTCCTGGGGGCTTGTTTACTCCCAGCTGGTTTGGGTGCAGGTTCAGCCCTGCTATGTGTGGTCATTACCAGGAATCACCAGTAGAGGGCAGCCTGGGCTTCCTAGTTCTAGATCTGTGGCCTGTAGACTTGCTGGGCACAAAAGAAAGTCAGGGTCATGGTGAGCCCATCCAGACTCAGCCAGCAACCCCACTGTAGCGCCTCCTACAAACAGCCCCTACCCCACACCCTCCCCCCCACACACCCTCCCCCCATGAGCTGTTTGCATCTGGAGGCCACTGGCCTCCATCAGGGTTCCCCTGGCTCTTCTCTACTCGCGCTGGACACACCGTGTCTTCATGGGTCCATCACCCTCCTTCCCTGAAGTCCGTCGTTTTTATTTATTTTTGGTCTCCCCCTCTGGAGCCAGCGGAGACCATCTCAGGGCCAAGGTGCAGAGCGCTGATTTGTGCTTCTGCCTCAGTTTTCTCCCCCCACCCTCCCCCCACCTCCTACCTCCCACTCGCCCCCAGCCAGGTGTCTGGGGAACCAGGAGCAGATGTTTCATTTTGGCCTGGCTATGGCGGCTCTAAGCCAGCCCTCCAACGCTCTGTGGCCTCTGGCTTCTCCTCAGCTTTCCCAAAGAGGCGGAGGGGCAAGGCCTTCCCCCAGTTCTCTCCACTGCCTCCAGCCGCCTGCCATGGGCACTCTGAGGGGGGCTCCAAGGAAAGGCCAGGGGTTGTCCAGGCCTTTTATTTTCCATCAGGCTTTCACCAGAGCAAAAGACCAGTCCTCTCCAATTGTCATCTGTATCTCTGGTGATGAGAGAGATTTTTATGTTATTGTTTTCAATTATGTTCCAGTAAAAATTACAGTTTAGATTTTGGGTTTTGTTTGGGACTGCTTCTGTTGTTCAGCTAGGTGACAAGATGACTGTCCTCTGCCTGCACCTTCTCCAGCATGCCATTCAGTGTCAGGGGTACTCTTGGGAGTCCCTATTATGGCTCTGGAGTGGCCGTGAGAGGAGGCACTGATGATGTCTCAGTAAATTGATAGTGGGGTCACCCGGCCTGCCAGGCCTGCACCCCAGACAAGTGGCACAGACCACATGTGGCCCAGGGCAGGGCCTGTGCCGGGTGAGGGGGAACCCCAACTCCTCATCAGTGTAAGCACAGGTATTCAGACCTGACGCTGCTACAACACGTTCAGAGCCCTTTCTAGAATCATCTCCTCTGTCCTCCTGGTAACCCGCCCCAAAAAGTAAACTGGGGAGGAATGGGTATTCCACTTGTGCAGAAGAACAGCTGAAATCCCTTATCTCTGTTCTGCTCTGACCTCAGTCCTGCCCCGGGGCTCCCCATCAGGCCTGCTCTCCCCTCCTCACCCCAGGCCTGGGGAATGGGGACCTGCCACGCCAGCTCTCACTGCCTCCAGCATCTCTGGGCTCTCTGAGGCAAGCTCCCAATCCCAGCCCAAAGATGCGGGAACTCACTTTCTGTGCCTGGTTCCCCAACTCCACTGCACTGATCTGCTGATTCAGCTCCAACCGGGCAGTCGGTTCTTATGGATTTTGAGGTCACGCTGGAAAGGGAGAGGAAGCCCAGCCTCCTTCCGGGCCTGCAAGGAACACAGCAAGTGTCCTGTGCAGCGGGCACTTACAGGGCCACCAGCTCTGTGTCGGGTGCTTACAGCCAGAGCACCTGGAGAAGAATCCCCAACCCCAGCTCTGCACTTCTAACACTGGGGAAGTACAAGCAACATCCTGATTTCCGATTTCCGGCAGGTTCTAACCTCAACGTCGAAGCCAGCCTCCACCTAGGCGGCTCTGTAGGCCCAGACCACCCAATTTTCCTCATCAGGACCACTGGCTTTCCCCAGGAGGGCAGCCCCACCATGAACAAACCCAGGAGGGCTGGCTGCACCAGTCCCAGGGGAGGATGTGGCCCGGATGGAATTACAGTGCAGCAACTTGAAGAAATGGGCCAAGATCTAGAAGGGGCTCTTCAGTGGGGATTGGCAGGTGGCGATGGAGGAAGGAAGCCAGAGAGTCCCTGAGGGGGGAGGGGGCCAGGCTGGCCGCAGGAGGCTGGGCGGCAGGGCTTGGCAGGAGCCCAAACACTGAGTGTGCCGTGGAGCCCAGCCGCCGGCTCCCCAGCGCTCGGCTGACAGTGCAGAAGCAGCTGGGGCTCTTCCATAAGAGGAGATGTGATCCGAAGGCAGACGATGAGACCAGCGCAGCCTGGGGTCCACCCCTTGGCAGGCTTGGCTCGGAAGAGGGAGATGCTCCTGATGGGGATTTTCTCACACCAAAGAGAGCGCAAAATCAACACATCTGGCCTGGGTGTCCTCAGATGTTCCCTGCAGGGCAGGGAAGTGATCTTGGAGGCCTCCTTGGCCCCTTTCCACCTGGCACTCGTGGCTCTCTCCCGCAGGCCTCTCCAGACCACCCCAGCTTTGTCTCCAAGGAAGAGAGAAATTACCTCGGCTTGTTTGTTTATGCCTTGTCTTGGTACCGGGAGCTTGAGAGGCCAAGTGGGGGGCGGGGGTGGCAGCCAAGGATGGGGGTGGGGGTCCAGGGCCTGGTTCTGACCCACAGCGTGTGGCTTTTATGGGGACCTCGGCCACCACCTGAACCAGAACCCTCCTTCTACCAGTGAGGAGACAAACCCAAAGAGGGGAAACAACTTGCTCCAGATCGCCCTGTAAATAAGTGCTGAGGCAGACCCCCGCCCCCACCCCAGGCCTGGCTTCTAATCCCCACCTGTTTGCTCAACCCCTCACTACCCCTCAGGGGCTCACAGAGAAGCTGGGCACTTTGATCCCAAAAGTCTCCAAGAAAACAAGAGGGGCGGGGTGGCCGGAGGCTCTAGATGAAATGGTATTAGCGAAATGTGGGGAAGGTTTAACGCTGGGTAACAGAAGGCTAGTCCCCTCAGGCCTTGGGTCCTGGCCAGACCCTGCAGAGCCACAGGCCCCCATGACAGACAGGTGTTCAAACCCACCTTGGAGCCTGCAGGGGCCAGAACCCAAACTGGGGACTTCAAGGTCGGGTCACAAGGGATGCCTCCTCTTTAAGTAGGATTTACCCCAGGAGAGGAACCTCCAACGGAGAGAAAATAATTACCAAGCTGACCACAGGCCTGTAAGAGCATTACTCATTGTTCCTGGGTCCCTCTCTTAACTGAAAACCTCCTAAACTCAAACTTATTTATTTATTTATTTATTTTATTTTTGCAAGATTTTTTTTTTTTTTAAGTAATCTCTATAGTGTGGAGTTTGAACTATCAACCCTGAGTCCCAAGCTCTACCGACTAAGCCAGCCAGGCGCCCCTCAAATCCTTCTTTGTAAATTGACCAATTGGCAATAAATATCGTGAAAGATTGCAATGCGTTCCATTAAACCAAGACAAGCCTGCTGTCCATTTCTGACACCTACCATACATTTCAGAGTAAAAAATTTAGAAGGCCACCCCACTGATGACGGTGAGCACAGTGCAGGTATAGAATTGTTCGATCGTCGTGTGGTACACCAGAAGGTTAATAGAACACCTTGTTGTCAACTATTCTTTCATTTTTAAAAACATTTAGAAATCCATTTCTCAAATGAGGGGTCCCACAGAAAAGGTAGTGGAAATGGATAAAATTGTCCCAACCTTTTCCCTGAAGAAATAAGGCCCCTCTGTGTACTTGCTGCTATAGAATTCAGTTTGGCAAGAAACCAGCTAAATCAGTTTAGGGAGAAATCCCCATCCCTGATAATCCAATCATGCCCCCCATCCCCACTATCCCCAGGTGATACTGCCTGCCTCAGCCAGAGCCCACCCCAGACTCACTGGCTCCTTGTAGTGATCTCCCATCCACCAATGCCTCCCACCCCCCACCCCCAACCCAGCCCCTTGCCTATAAACTCCCCTTGTTCTGGTTGTGTTGGGAATTGAGCCCAGGTCTTCCCTGGAGTCTCTTTCCCTATTTTGAGAGTTTTTTCCCCGTAAAATCTATCCTCACTGCTTTAACTTCTCTCTGACTCTGTTTCTTCTCCTTAACGGTTTTTGATGCGGTGACCCAGATGTGAACCAGAACCAGTATCAGACTCAGAGACGTGACAACCAGGCTTCATGGTGCGCACCTAGACCCTCTGTCTCCACTCTGTTTGCTGGCTTGGGTATCCTATGATGAATCTGACTCCGGAGCCCATTGCTTTGAATAAATGTCCCCTGAAACACGGAGAGGATTTGGATTCTTAGGATTCTGAATATTCTCTAGAAGCTGGGTCAGAGTCCCAAGCAAGCAGCTGTTTGTAAGAAGCTGCGTTAGATCCTGAGTCAACAGAGGCCAGATGAGTCCTAGGTTATTTTTGATTCAAGGAGGCCCATCTCTGTAAGGAACAGAGGCTGGGTTAGAGTCCCAGGTACTTCTGTTCCTAAGAGTAAAGGTCAAGAACACGGGAGCTTTTCAACCGACTGAAATCTCTCCTCAAAACTCCTGCTGACTCTATCCTTCTAGAGCCAAATGCTGCCCACTTTCTTTCTCATTAGCAAAACTTCACCAGAAACTCTCTTTACAGTGGGCCCTTTGGGGGCCTCTTTGGATATGCCCAAATTAGTCCACCTGAGGGGAGCCTTAGGGCAAAAGAAACAAAATTCTCTGATGCACAATGCTCTGCTTTGTTCACTTGGTCTGAAGAAGCCAAAAAGTAACTAAATGATTCAAACCTCATTCAAACTATAGAAGTACTTAAACAATGTCTTCAGAGACTCTGTTCTCATTCAGTAAACCCTCCCGAACCCTTCGTGGCCTCGCAGTTTTCCTCATACCCATCCCTCTCCCCCAAAATGTCCTTCACCAACACACGCCCGGCGCCTCCACTTCCTGCACCCTGAAGGTGCACCAGACCCCCATCTCTTGCAGATGAAGCCCAGGGTGTGACCCCTACCCGTTCTTATGCCGTGGTTGACAGAAGAGACGCCATTCAAACCTTGGTCTTGGTCAGAATTAACATGCCACCGTCGAGGACTTTCCTGACTCCTGAAAGAAATAGAAAAGGTTTATTGGCTACTTTAGGTTTGTTCTGGAGCATGCTCTCCAGACTCCCTGATTTAGATCAACTTCTCCACCTATGGTTTGGCCTTGGGGTGCCTCCTTTTGGTTTGGAAAGGTCAAAGGAGCACCATACCTGAAGGTCATCAAGGGTATCGGACTACCTCTAACTCCCATTAGAAAATGAGGAAACAGGGGCGCCTGGGTGACTCAGTGGGTTAAGCCGCTGCCTTCGGCTCAGGTCATGCTCTCAGGGTCCTGGGATGGAGCCCTGCATCGGGCTCTCTGCTCAGCAGGGAGCCTGCTTCCTCCTCTCTCTCTGCCTGCCTCTCTGCCTCCTTGTGATCTCTCTCTGTCAAATAAATAAATAAAATCTTAAAAAAAGAAGAAGAAGAAAATGAGGGAAGAAGAAGAAAGACAGAAGCCATTCTTTAGGTCTCTCTCACCAAAATAGATTGATCATGTATTCAAAATTATAAACGAAGATGAAATGTGCCTAACGATCACCATCAATTAAAGACAATAGACAGAAACTCTCTGGGCTGGAACTGGCAAAGAGCCGCAGCTCTGGCCACATTTCCATTTGGAAGTGGTCTCAGACCAGAGGTCCCTGACACATTCCAGAGAAATAATATTTCTGGCAAAATGCAGACATGTGTAAGCACCAGCCATTAGCCCAGCGTTGGGAAGATGGTATTTCAGAACCACTGGGAATACAGAATGCGGGCTGACGACACTGCAATTAAAACAGCTAGGAGGACCTGAGATTTTCATCTATGGCAAATTCCAAAATCACCGTCTTCCATCGATCGAGACACTTGCTGAAATTGTAAGAAAGAAGGATGTTGGGCCTGGGAATGCCAGGCCTCAAGAAGGCGGAAAAAACCCGAGTCCCGTCCTCACCAGAAAATTCTTGACTCTTCCCCTAAGAAGTAAATGTCCAGTGCCCTCAACGGTCACAAAACTCACAAGGGGAAATAACCCTACGTGTTCAAAGGCACCCCATCACGGTTCTCACTGACTCTGGGGCAATGTGTTCTACCCTTAGCTACAGCTTGTTTCCTGCCCTGCTTCCTCGAGTCATCGAACTTTACCCACGGGGAGTTTTCATAATTTAGCTCTTATCTGCCTGCCTCTGTCTCCACCCCTTAATATTTCCATGGAACCTCCTGAAGCTCGGTACCACTTCCTTGCCAGTTCTGCCAACCCGGAAGTCTGTTCAGAAGGCATCTTCTTATGAGTAAGATAGAAAAGTTCATTATGCCCTAGAAAGTCTCCTTCTTAGGTCCCTGACTCCTCCCCTCCATGTCTACCATCCCTAGGGCTCTGTCTGACTTCCTTGGGGTCCTCTGCCCCCTTTACCTAACACTTTCCTCACCGAATATTCAAATCAACTATGGGACAGGACTCCCTCTTCTTTATGGATATAAATAGATACAGAACCCCTCAAGATAGACCTAGATCTCCATGTCCCTCCCCAGGATTCCTCAGGATCATTTAAAGCCAGAAGCTCTGGCTTTATTCAAGGCTTATTAGACAAAAAAATTTCTAATTCTCACTTCTAATCCATGCAATACTCCCATTTTGGCCATCAAAAATACCAAGTGGGCAAAAGCATCAGCCCCAGATCTGAGAAGCTGTCAATCAAATTGTTAAATCCAGATTGGCCTTGGCACCTAATCCTAATGCTATTCCCTCTGCCATTTCTTCCAACCCCCCAAGGACTTCCCAGCCCCCGATGTGTGTTCCATCTTGTGTAGAATTCCCCTTCCTAAGGAGTCCCAGTACAGTACGTGTTCTCCTCCCCTGGGAGAGCCATCAGCAGGCTCCTACAATGCACTCCCCCCACACCCTATAAATGCCAGCTTGAGGGACTTAAAATTCCCAGGAGACTCTGCTTTAATCCAATATGTAGATGACCTCCTTCTGTGTTCTGACAGTCATGACAGGCTTCCTAAGGCTTTAGCAAGAAAGGGCCACCAAGGGCCCAGGGACAAAATTCAGCTAAGCCCCCGTGAGTCTGATATCTGGGTCATGATACTCTGGCTGTACGTACAACTGTCTTCACAGACCAAGGCTCCCATATTTGACATTTTCCTCTCCCTGAAAGAAGATAACCACCGATAGGCATTTGGGATCTTGGAGGATCTGCAGGATGTAGCTAAACCTACATTCTCTCCCACCGCCTCACCCCCTTAGTGCCGAAACTGAGGAGGCAGCCCCACACCCGGGAGTCTGGGGGCGCCTATCCAAAGATGTTTTTGAGAACCTTAAGGGCTAGAACCACCAAACTTGTCCCAGCGGCCTTTGATTTAGCATTAGGTCATCTGCTCAACATACATGTTCCTTCTGTGGCACAGACCCTACTGCTTGATGGAAGCACATAGTACTTTTCTGCCTCCTGACTTATCGCTCATGAAATCTTACTCTCTCCTTCTCACATCGCCTTACATCACTGTCCAAACCCTGCCACCTTACTTCCCTCAGCCACTAATGGGATGGCCCACGACTGTGTCCTTAACACTAGACCATGATCATGTCCTAGGCTAGATTCCTCAGAAGTCCCCTCCCCCACACACGCTGACCTCACTCTTCATTTCAATGGCTCCTACCTCCTTAAGGAGAATGGAGATTTCCAGGCTGGAAATGCCATCACTGATCAATGTAAACCTCTAGAATACTGAGCCCTGTCAAATGTCAAATCAGCCCCCATTGCTGAGTTAATTGCTTTTACTTGGGCTTGCATTAAGAGCAGAAGGAATAAAGGTTAACATATATACTGATAGCTGCTATGCCTTTGGGGTAGAACGTGACTTGGGTACGTAAAACAGAGAGGATTCTCGACAGCGGCCAGTCCCCCAGTTAAAAATAGACCCCAAATAGCAGAACTTCTGGAGGCACCTGTATTATCCCAGTAGATGACTATGGTAAAAAGCCAAGGGACACGGCACGAAAAATTCAGACGCGACCTAAAGAAACAGATGGACTGATAAGTACGCTGCATCAGCAGGCTGCGCCCTGCCCACCCCAAAACTCCAAGCAGGTTCCAAGCCTTGGGACTGTGCCCTTGCATCCTGCTTTCAAGGCCTAGACCCCCGGTGGGATTATTCACTTTCCTTGAGAGAGCACTATTTTAGGACGGCTCCTCAGGCAATCGTGAAAGAAATCCACACGGCCCAAATGGTAGCTTCAGACTTAGAAAGAACTGGATGGGGAAAGCTGTGTATTTAAGCCACTCCGATGGACTTTGGAAACACCAAGATGGCTGCTCCACAGTCCCCAAGTTCATCTCTTGAGTCACCTTGTGTGGTTTATTTGACACGGCTCACACGGAAAAGGACAAAATGCAGGGTACAGTACACGAACAGTCTTTCGGACTCTTCCGCTTTTACTTGCACCAAGCGGTTGCCCCTGGCCTCAACTGTCAGAAACACAAGCCTGGAAAAACCCTAAAGGTACAGCAAGAAAGGGAAGCAGCTTGCCCTCCACTGTTTTAACCCAGGTGATTAGCCCCGTGAGAAAACCCTGCACCTATTCCAGTCCATCCTCACAAGGGGCTTGTCTTTTCCTTTGTGATTTTACCACAGGCCCTCTTCTGAGAATGAACATTTATCATTACACTTCCCTAACCAGCACTAAATCCAACATAAAAGCCCCAGGCCACTACAGTGTTCCCTGGAGATCCCTCATGGGAATGGAAATGTCCCCACGGCACCTCCTAGCTCCTTTCTCAGACCCAGCCCAACCACACAGAAATCACCTCCAGACACAGCTTTCCCCCTCACCTCAAGATTAGCATTCTCTGGTTATCCTCAGCCACCAGATGGTTATTTCTATGACCCCTGGCTAATTCCTGATGGTTCTAACGTTGGGGAACCCATGCTTCTTGGCTGTTCCTTGTCAACTGGACCCTGCTACCTATCAAACTTACCAAATCTCTCTCTCTCTTTTTAAAAGAATCCCCCCCCCTTTTTTTAAGGTTTTATTTATTTATTTGACAGACAGAGATCACAAGTAGGCAGAGAGGCAGGCAGAGAGAGAGGGGGAAGCAAGGTTCCTGCTGAGCAGAGAGCCCGATGCGGGGCTCGATCCCAGGACCCTGAGATCATGACCTGAGCCGAAGGCAGAGGCTTAACCCACTGAGTCACCCAGGCCCCCCCAAATCTCTTTATCTTACTCTATTTCCTGTAATCTTCTTGCATTCATAAATTCTCTCTAAAACAACCATGCCCTCCCTCAGGGTCACCTTGCCCTCACTATAATAACAAGAGGTATCAAATAAAAACCACAATGAGATACCACCTCACACCAGTCAGAATGGCTAAAATTAACAAGTCAGGAAATGACAGATGCTAGCGAGGATGCAGAGAAAGGGGAACCCTCCTACACTGTTGGTGGGAATGCAAGCTGGTGCAACCACTCTGGAAAACAGCATGGAGGTTCTTCAAAAAGTTGAAAATAGAGCTACCCTATGACCTAGCAATTGTACTACTGGGTATTTACCCTAAAGATACAAATGTAGTGATCCAAAGGGGCATGTGCACCCGAATGTTTATAGCAGCACTGTCCACAACAGCCAAACTATGGAAAGAACCTAGATGTCCATCAACAGATAAACGGAAAAAGAAGATGTGGTATATGGGGAATATATATATTCTCCATTGTGTGTGTGTGTATACACACACAATGGAATACTATGCAGCCACCAAAAGAAATGAAATCTTGCCACTTGCGAAGATGTGGATGGAACTAAAGGGTATCATGCTTAGCAAAATAAGTCAATCAGAGAAAGACAATTATCATACGATCTCCCTGATATGAGGAAGTTAAGAGGCAATGTGGTGGGTTTGGGGGGTAGGAAAAGAATAAATGAAACAAGATGAGAATGGGAGGGAGACAAACCATAAGAGACTCTTAATCTCACAAAACAAACAGGGTTGGGGGGAGAGAGGGGGAGGAAGAGGGTGGTGGGGTTATGGACATTGGGGAGGGTGAGTGCTGTGAAGTGTGTAAACCTGGTGATTCAGACCTGTACCGCTGGGGCTAATAATACATTATATGTTAATAAAAAAATTAAAAATTAAAAAAAATTTTAACTTTAAAAAAATTAAAAATTAAAAAGAAAGAAAGAAAGAAAGAAAAGAACGACATCCCAGATCCTCCTATAGGTGACCTCTGTTCCTGGGAAGGTGAGGTAGAAAAAACAGCCACAAAACTGGTCCTGTGTTCCATCCAGGACCTCTTGACTTTGCGGGGGTGGTGGGGGAGTTTGCCACCTTTTTAGGTACCAACCCTAGGAATTTATCACCTGGCTCAAAAAGTTAGATTCCACAACAGAATCAATCATCTATTCATTGCCGAAGCCATTCACCTTGTCCCTGGGTAATACCACTGTGGGTCTTGAATCAGTGACTGGTTAACTACAAGAAACCCAGCTAGCCATTCTCCATATGACCCTGGTTACAGAAGGAGGGCACTTGCCTAGCGGTCAGAAGTAACGACTGCGGGGCGCTTGGGTGGTTCAGTGGGTTAAAGCCTCTGCCTTCAGCTCAGGTCATGATCCCAGGGTCCTGGGATGGAGCCCTGCATCGGGCTCTCTGCTCAGCGGGGAGCCTGCTTCCTCCTCTCTCTCTCTCTGCCTGCTTCTCTGCCTACTTCTGATCTCTGCCTGTCAAATACATAAATAAATAAAATCTTAAAAAAAAAAAAAAAGAAGTAAGGAGTGCATCTTCAACCCCAATGGTCTACCGGACATCTTTGCCTTAACCGGGAAGGTTCAAGAGGTGAAGGAAGAAATGTTTCACCACCATTCTAACTCACACCGCGTCCTTCCTTGGTAGATCTCTGAAGGTCTGTGAAGTTGGGTACACATATTGATTCCGTCTCCAGTGTTCATCTACCTATCTTCAAGGTATTCCTCTCATTAAAGGTCTTGTGTCTCGTATTGAACAGCCATTATCTACTGTCACCAAGGTTCTAAATGATTAAAAGGCAACCACCTAAGAAATGGACTTACGTTGATAAGAGGAAAGAAGAATTTCTTTTCTTCACTTGAGCAAGGGGGGAGACTGACAAAGATTCTTTGCTTGACCAAACTTTAGTCAGGATCCCCCAAACCTTCTCCCCAAGGAGGCCCTTCTGTCTACTTCCTTCTAGAATCCAGTTTAGCAAGAATCCTGCTAAATCAGTTTATTCAGAATTTCCCAGCCTGAGATCTTATCATGCAAGGCATCCCTACAACACCTCCCCCCACACACCAGGTGATCTTTAGCCAGAAACTTCCCCAACACCCCTCCAAACTCCCACTCCACTTGCTTATTGGCTATAAACCCCCCCTGTTCAGGTCATATTTGGAAGTGGGTCCAGTTCTATACTGGAATCTGTCTTCCCCTACTGCAATAGCTTTTTCGTTGTTGTTGTTGTTGTTGCAATAGTTTTTTTTTTTTTTTTTTTTTTTAATAAAATCTATCATGGGCAGTTTAACTTCTGTTTTCTTTCACAGTGCTCTTTTTCCTTACCTGCCAGGTCTCTCAACAGGCCATTTCCAAGCTCAGCGGGCTCTTTGCCCATTTCCAGGAGGTGAGGTGGGCTGGGCCACCCCAGGGCTTACTCTAGAGAAACTCACCCTCAGGTAGGGAAAATTTCCATTCCCAGTACTGGGAAGTAGCAGAAGAGAGGGAAGGTCTCCACCCTCCTGCCCTACCCTGGGGTCTTCACCTCCTGACCCTGGGGCCAGTCTGTGCGGCCAGAACTGCCCTTGGTCTGAATTCACAGTCTCTGTGGACTTTGGATGGAGGCCTCTCGCCACCCCAGGCCCTCTGCATCCACACAGATGGCCTGCTCCTGGATTAAACCTAGCACTTTCAGCTCAGCTCTGTGGAAGTTTTGCCCACTGGCCCATCACCTTGTGGAACTGCCATGTTTTACTTGCATGAAGCAGTATGCTCTGCTTGGACAGCTCAAGTGTGGAGACAGCAGAAGCATACCCAACCCTCAGCAGCCCTTTGCCCCACATTCCACATAAAGACATAAAGGCGGCAGGTAAGAGACAAAAAGTGCAACTGCCTCCTTCTGAAACCTGTGCTCTTGCAAACGCAACCGAGGAGGGTCACTCAAGGACCAGTGGCATCCTGAGGCTTTTGAAAAGACCCCAGGAGCCAACAAGCCGCTAGATTTTTATGCCCCCCCCCCACAGGACACTTGGGTCCCTCTGCCCTCGCGCCCCACCCCCTACTGCCCTCCGTTGCCTTAGTATCCCTACACACCCGCCAGGTGGGAGAATGAAGAGTCTTTCTTCCTCCTCCCTCCCTCCCTCTCTCTAGGGGGTTGCTAGGAAGCGCAACGGGGTGTGTGTGTGTGTGCCAAACTCGTTCTCCACAAGCACCGTGGGAGTGACAGAGGCGGGCTGGGAAGGATTCCCTCCTTCTGGAAAGAGTAAAGGGCCGCCTGGTCGGACTCCACCGCCGGCACCTGCACCCCCGCCGAGGTACCGCCCCCGGCCCCCCGCCCGGGCCCGCGCACGGAGTGAGCACTGGCCCTTTAAGAGCAGCGCGCGAGGAGGAGGGCTGGGAGCGCCCAGAGCTGCGCCGAACTCGCCGGGGACGTCGGGCGCCGGCTCCCTGGCTCGCTCACTTGCTCCGACCGGCTCCCTGCGCCTCCTCCCGGGACTGCGCGGGGACCCGGGCCCGGGTGGGCGCGGGGCGAGCAGAGTCCCTGGGCGGGAGGCGCGCGCTCTGGGCAGCACCCGGCCCCGGGCATGGACAGAGGGAGCTGGGCGCGCAGGGGGCGCCGCGGGACCGGGCGGCCGGAGCGCTGAGCCAGACAAAGGCTCAGGAGTTGCGCTAGCTTTCGGGAGCCGGGCCCGGGGCGCCGAGGCTGCGGGACCCCGCGGCTGGCGGCTCCGGCCGGCCACCTCCCCCGCGGGCCGGCCCCTCGCGCCCGGACCTGCCCTGCCGGCTTCTCCTCGGGCGTGAGAATTTGCTGAAGGGACCTAAGCGTCTCCGGAGGGGACAGGGACCGAGAGGTCTGCCGCGCGCCCGCCGGGCGGGGAGCCAGGGAGCGTCGCAAGTTTCCGATCCGCGTGAGGGGCCCCGGCGCCGGCCAGCGGGCGAGCCCTGCGTGCAGCGCCCCCGGCCAAGCGAGGCGCCGAGAGCATGGGCAGCGACCGGAGCGCGCCCGGACGGCCGGGCTGGGCGGTCAGTATCCTCGGCGGCCGGGAGGCGGCGGCGCGGCCGCGACTGCTGCCACTGCTCCTGGTGCTTCTGGGCTTCCTGGGCCGCGGCGCGGCGGCGGAGGACGCAGAAGTCAACGCGGAGGTAAGGACCCCCGCCCGGCCCCTCCGCGGTGGGCTGGGAGCCTGGGGGCTTGCGGGAGGGAACCACGCCCGCGGCCTGGGGCGAGGGGTGGAGGGTGCGGAGAGGAGCCCGGGTCCGAGAGAAGGGGGGCGGGGAAGAATGGGACCAAGCTAGCTGCCCCTCCCCAGCTCGCCCACTGCAGCGCACCTCATCCCAAATCCTGGAGAGTGTAGGACTCGCACCCCCTCTACCCCTTCGGCCCTGCCCGGGCACTGATCCGCCCCAACCCGGGTCCCGGGAGTCGCTTCTGCTGCCCCCAGCCCTCGCTCCCCTCCTTCAATTTCCCCGCGCGGCTGATTCCTCGAGAGTCCTGCGGGCGCGCCGTGACGTTCCCTGCGAGTGGGGAGGGGGCGGCTCTGGGGGCCCACGGGCGGAGCGGGCAGCGCTCCCGCCTCGGTAGCCTCTGGTCTGGGTGACAGCGAGCCACGAGTGCGGCGGGCCGGGATGGGGGAAGGGGTGCGAACCTCCGAGACAGTAGTCCCGGCTTACTGGGGCGCTTGAGCGACTTCCTTGGGCTCTTGCGTGGAAGCCGCCCCATGGCCAGGTGGGTCCAAGAGAGACCCTGCCTCCCCCTGGCGCTTCCTTCCACTAGAGTCCCTACGCCGAGGCCTGGGTTGGAGAGGGCAGACTCCGAACGTGCTTTTCTCTGGAGCCTGCCTGACGTCCCTCCCGAGCCCTGTCTCCGGATCGGTCCCGCGAGTGACCAGGCGCGGCCTCCTGGGCATAGAGTGGGGTCCAGCCAGAATCCCCACCACCACACGTCGGCTCCACAGGGTCGCCCAGTGCCGTCCTCCGGAGCACGGACAGTGAGGACACCAGCTCCGTCGCCCCAGCAAAAGCTGGGTCCCTGCTGTCCAGAGTTCTAAGACCCGACTCCCTGCCCGGAAATAGGAGAGGGGTGCTCTAGGCAGGAGTGCGGAGGTGGGAGGAGAAACACCTCTGTGCCGACCCGGGTAGGCTCTGGCCTCGGTGCCCTTGGACCGGCCTGGAGCCTCCCACAGCCGGGGCTGTGGGCCTGAGCGCCTTCTATTTGCAGCGGGCGGGTGCTCCCTCCCAGCCCCCTGGCGGCTTCCCCACCTCCCCCGGCAGCCTGGGAGATTTTTCCGATGGAAGCCTGCCCTTCCCCGCCCTACTTTAATAAAAGCATGGAGGAAGGGCAGGGAATTCCTCCCGGCTCAAGTTACACCTCCCAGCCAGTTCCCCACCTGCTTTGCCCTCCCTCCCTGGCCTGACCAGGGAAAGCTGCGGGGAGCCCAGCCTTGGCTGGAGGTGTAGAGGGAGCCCAGCCCATGCCCTGTCCAGCTCCGCGCGCCCACCCCCCACCCCCCATTTCACACAGGCGGTCAGGAAGGGGCTTATAGGGAGTTCCTGCTGGTGGGGCTCCCATCCAGGTACTGGGTAGAGAGTGCTTATTAGGCTCACCAGCTACTCTGGAGTGGGGGACCCAAGGATTCCAAGTCAGAGACCACCCTTGAGGAGTTTACAGTCTATTTCAGAATGGCATCTCTGGGGGCATCTAGGTGACTCAGTTGGTTCAGCGACAGCCTTCGGCTCAGGTGATGATCTGGAGTCCCAGGATGGAGTCCTTATCAGGCTCCTAGCTGAGCAGGGAGTCTGTTTCTTCCTCTCATGTTCTCTGTCTCTCTCATTCTCTTGCAAATAAATAAAATCATTAAAAAAAGAAAGAATGGCATCTCTTCACAGGAACTGGGTGGCCGTGCCTGTGAATTGGCATCCTGGATGGCTAGGAGCTGTGGCTGGAAGGGCTTTACTCTCTTTCCTTTGTTTCTGCTCCTCCATCACACCCCTTCTCTCCCAGCTGTGGGAGTACCCATAGCCCCGGGCCTGCACTGTTAGCCCTGAGTACCCACAGACCAGAGCCCTAAGCCTGTGGTGGCTCTGGCTAGACATCTATGACTGGCCTGTAGGCTGTCTCCTGGGGGCAAACCTGGGTTGGGGCACTGCTGGAAGAGACTCTGGATGGTAGAAGGACCCTTGATGTTTGATGTTGGAAGCCAAGGTAGAGATAGATGGTCTGTACCAGCAACTACACTTAGCTTTGGAGTACAGGCTGTCCTTTGAAGTCTGTCGAGTCTGTCCAGATTTGGGCCCAAAAAGTCAAACCGCTTCAGCAACCAGCCCATTTGCCAGGAGGCCATGGGAGAACTGTCCCCAAGCCCATGCTAGCTGAGGACCAGCATAAGAGACTTCTGGGGCTAGCCGTTACCCCAGAACCCCCATAGCTCCAGACTTTAGGTCAGGCCATGGCTGGCACCATCTCTGAGCAGCCTGACAACTGAACCCAGACCCAACTGAAGCCCCTCTCCCTTCCCTCTCTGACTCCCAAGACAGAAACTGCAGCAGTTTCACCAGACTAAGGAATCAGGAAACCCGGCGTGTGCTAGGAGCTGGCTGCCACCTGCCACCTGCCAGGCCCCAGCCTGGAGATGGCTATCTTCCTTGAGGGAGCTGCCACTGAGCTACTCTGCCCTGCCCCACTGGCTCCCTGGGATATCAGACCCACGCCCTGCCGGACAGAGGTACCAGCGACAGCTCCTGGTCTCCCTGCCCTCAGACTCCAGCCCCCACCCTTGGCTCCTGGTCCAGGAGTTTCTGTTTCTGGCTGCAGCGACTAGCCTGCTTATGTGCCTTCTGTGTTCACCGGAGAGTCTCTGGTCTCCTCCCCGCCCCTTTTAGGCACAACTCTAGGCTCTGAGCCCTGCCCCGTGGAGGTGACTCAGCTGCCAGAGTTCGCAGGTGTGGTACCACCGCTGCTAAATGTGGGCACACCCAGGTGTGCCGAGGTTGAGACTCCCGCACATCTTCCTTGCCCCTAGGTGGTGGCTGAGCAGAATGAGCAAAAAGAGGGGTGCAGGCCAACCCAAATTCTGATTTTGACCTTCAGATCTGACTGGCAAGCCGAAGCCCCAGGCTTCCTGTGTTCCAATCTCTGCTCACACTTCCATGCCGGCCCCTGGGGGTCCCCATGGGTGCTTTCCTTTTAGTACCCTTTCTTAGATGTGGAGAAGGTGCAGAGGTTCCCTGTGTCCCTCCCTCAAATAAAAGGGGTTCATGTGAAGGCCCTGTCATCGGGAACCTGCAGAAGTTTCGTCTTCTGTCTCCACTTTTCAGTCTCTTCTCTTAACTACTCACAGACCACTCCTTTCCACAGTCTCTTTCAAAACCCTGAGAAAACTGGGCTGATTGGCATGGCCAGGGACCTGGTGTCCCACTATGCCCTGCCCTTCACCCTCAGTTCTCTACTGGGTCCCAGTGCTTGGGCCGCCCCAGGGTCCAGTTGGTCTGCTGCCTCTGCAGAAAACAGCCCAGCCCGTGCTTGTCTGAACAGCGTATCTGCCTGACCTGCTTATTCTGACCCCTGGACAAAAATGCCTTCCTTTGTCCCAGCCCAAGGAGCAGAAGAAACAGACTAGAAACATAGCCAGATCCCCCACAGGAGACCTTCTCCAGAACCCCAGCACTCACAGCCAGTCCTCTCTGAGGCCAACTCAGAATGGCAACACTGCAACCCTGGGAGAGATGCGCCCTGGCCAGCACTTAGTTCTGGCCTCTTTGTGCCTTGACCAGATGCTCCCTGCCATCGTCCCCTCTGCCCAGCTGGGATTTTGGCTTCTGCCTGAGGCCAGCTGTGGGGGTTGCTGTGGTCACCACGGCCCCCCAGCTCGGTTTATAGTTGGTGCTCTAGAAGGAATGTTGGCATCCTCCCCCAAGTGTATAGGTTGAAACCTGACTCCCGAAGCGATGGTTTAGGAGGGAGACCTTTGAGAGGCAATCGGGTCATGAGGATGGAGCCCTCTTGAAGGAGATTAGTGCCCTTATAAAAAGCTGCCCGAGAAAGCTCCCTTGCCCCTTCTACCATGTGAGGGCACAGCAAGAAGTAGGCAGTCCACACCCCAGGAGAGAGCCCTCCCCAGAACCCAGTTGTGCTGATGCCCTCCTCTTGGACAGCGGGGCTCCAGAACTGTGAGCAGTGCATGTTACCAGCTGCCCAGTTCATGGTATTTTTGTCACTGCAGCCCAGACAGATTAGGACATTTGGCATCTTCTGCATCATCCCAAGGCTGATGTGGCTCGCATAGCTGGCTGACCAGGATGGGGCCCAGCCCCATGACCAGCTCTGCTTTCAGACCTGGGGATGTTGTCTCTGTGGCCGCAGAAGCAGGGAGGGGTTGGGGGCTGTCTGCTCCGGTGCCCTCCACCACACAGGGTCCTGGGAGGACCCCACAGATGAGTGTGAGGACCTGGGGCCATGCAGGCGGTAGAACTCTCTGAGCCTATGGCACCCATAGGAGCCTTCTAGCAGGAGGATCCCCCCGAGTCAGGGCTCCCGTGAGGCTGCTCCCCAGAAGGACACAGGTTCCAGGGGGTTCCTGGAGACCAGGGGCTGTGGACTGGGCCCTTTGGGGAGGTAGCCCAGATTGCCATGTCCCCAGCAAGAAGAGCATAGGCATACAAGCTGGGCTTGGATCAGAGAGACAAAGTACGGTGCCTCTTACCAGATCCCATGCCCCTCATGGGAACAGCAGGAAATGAGCAAACTCAGAGAGACAAGTCAATCTGACAGCTGGACAGACAGATGAAGACCTAGGGGCCAGCCGTCACCCAGCCTGTGGAGATGCTTCCCATCCTACTGCCCTGATGGCCAAGCTGCCCACACCAGGAGGCCAGGTGTGGAGCAGCTTTCTAGGGCTGACCCTTAGCCCTGAGAGCTACCTTGTCCTCCCAGGACTGGTGGCCACCCTGGGGGCTGGGGTGAGAGCTCAGCTTCATGTGGAGCATTTAGGAGCATGGCACTGGGTACACAGGAAGCACTTGCAAAATGGTGGCCAAACAGTGTCAGTGATCACAGGTGGCATCTGCTGTTGTGTGCTGAGCAAAGGCTGCAAGGGGCCATCATGGGGGGACCCCGCGGGGCTGGAGCCAAGTGGGAAGGAGGTCGTAGAGGTGGGGCCAGAGCTGCCCTTGGCCATCCCCCCGCCTATCCAGCCACCCAGGCTTTGCCCCACAAGCAGCCCTATGGACACCAGTAACACCTACAGGAGAGTTTCTGGCCCCCAGCTCTTCATCTGTCTATCCGGCTGTCAGATTGACTTGGCTCTTAGAGGCCCCAAGGCCTGGCTCTCAGCCAGCCCCGGAAACCACTAGCAAACAAGACACTTTCACCCCACCCACTGGTCGAAGGACCAAAGGATCAAAGGACCCATCCGTTCTTCCCTCCAGGTTAAGGACTACAGGAATTCAGGCAACCACCTCCTTTCTGCTCCCTGGCTGGGTATCCCGCACCCTCCTACTCTCCTGCGCACCCATAGCCCCTTCCCTAGCTGCATCTTTCAAGTAGTGGGGGAGGGCAGCTTGAGCCCCAAATAAGCAAGTGTGTTCCTCTGGAACTGCTGAAATATGGACCATCCTGCCTCCAAAAGGTAAAGGATCCACCAAGGACAGGGGGCCTGGCTTGGTGCCCCCTCTCCTCACTAGCCTTGCGTCTGTGTCGTCTGTGCTATCATCTGTGCGTGGCGGGAAGGGAGTGATAATATTGACTCCTCTTTGCAAGGAAGGAACTCAAGTTAAATCAGCCCCCTCCAGCGCTCAAAGGCCTGTTACATGGACAAGCAGTCAGGACCCAGGGGTGCGTGTCCCCGGGAAGCAGATTTCCGCTCAGCCTGAGGAGCAGCTTTCCAATAGTCACTGATGCCCAAAGTCAGAATGGGCTACACTGGGGGCAGTGGGCACCCCGTCTCTGCAGGGGTGCAGGTTGGAAGGGTCTTGGGCCCCACCATGGTCCATAGAAGCTTCAGCGAGGGAGCTGGATTCGAAGGCCCTGATGTCTTCTCCAGACTGAGGCTGGACGAGTCTAGGGCTGGGTTGGGTCATCTAGCTGGTGCATGGGCTCTGGGCTCAGCTTCCCCGGAGAAGGGGGGACACCCAGGGTGCATGACTGGCGTCTGCTGGGACCGTGGCGGCCCAGGACCACAAATCTCTCTCCGAGCTGGCTCTGTGCCTGCCCAGACAGGGAGTGCAGAGCCAGGCTAGGTCTTGGCCTGCTCCCAGGACCCACAGACCCGGATACGGAATAAGGGGAACAAGCACGACGAGGAGCTCACACCACCGAAGGTTCGGTCCGTCACCGGCTGCCCTGACAAGATGCCGTTTATGCCAGGCTGGCAGGGTCTGCTTGGACTGCAGAGAGAGCTGGGATGACAGCAGCAGAGCCTCCCGGAGATCCAGCTTATCGCTCAGGGTCCGATAAAGCCGTGGGCGGGGCCAGGCAATCTGAGGCCCAGGGAGAGGGGGAGCTGCCTGTGGCGGTGGCGCCGTGCCGCTCCCCCTCCCACCACCCCCACTTAATGCACAATATTGATCCATGGCTCCTTCTCAGACATATCCTCCCCGTAGACCTGCCTTGGCATTGTCTCAGCAGTTCTGGGGGGCAGCCCTGCCGACATGGCCCCACGCCCAGACCCAGCTGGAGAGGTGGGGTGTGGGGAGGGTTAGCTGCCCTCCCCCAGTGCTGTGCTGGGCCAGAGGCTCGTGCAGCTTCACAAGCAGCCTGGGCCAGTAATACTGCTTGTGGGCTCCAGTTCTAGCCAGACAGATGTGTGACCCTGGGTGGGCCATCGCCCTCTCTGAACCTCATTAGCTGTACAGTGGGAATGGGGTCCTTGTGAACATTGAATGGGATGACTAGAGTCAACTCCCCAGCCCATGGCAGGTTCTCAGCCTGCCACTATGCTTATGGCCTCTCCTAGGGGGAAGGGGGCCTGGAATCTGCCCTCAAACTCCTGATGGCCCCATGTTTCCTTACCGGGGCTAGCCACTCACCTGAAGCAGCTCTGCATACTTTTTTTTTTTTTTTTAAGATTTTATTTGTTTATTTGACAGACAGAGATCACAAGTAGGCGGGGTGGGGAGGGAGGGAAGCAGGCTCCCTGCTGAGTAGGGAGCCCAATGCAGGACTCCATCCCAGGACCCTGGGATCATGACTTGAGCTGAAGACAGAGGCTTTAACCCACTGAGCCACCCAGGTGCCCCTACATACTTTTTTTTTTTTTTTTTAAAGATTTTATTATTTAAGAGAGAAAGCATGGGGCGGGGAGAGGGAGGAAACAGACTCCCCAGTGAGCAAGGAGCCCCTGAGATCATGACCTGAGCTGAAGGCAGCCACTTGACCTACTGAGCCACCAGGGGCCCCAAATCTACACATACTTATGGGATGGCAGCCCAGGAAAGAAATGGCTAGAAGAACTCGGGTAGGTGGGGTCTCTCTGCATGGTCCCTGGAGATCTCTTCAGAACCTTCCCTGCCTCCCACGGACAGTGGCTCTCATAGAGCAGCTCCCCCTACTTTGCTGCTTCCTGACTGGGCTGTGCCGCAGTTTCCCCACCTATGAGACTCTAGGTAACGAGGAGGAAAAGGAGGCTACTTTTTTTTTTTTTTAAGATTATATTTATTCATTGGACAGACAGTAGTAGTAGACACAAGTAGGCAGAGAGGCAGGCAGAGAGGAAGGGAAGCAGGCTCCCCGCTGAGCAGAAAGCCCGATGCAGGGCTCGATCCCAGGATCCTGGGATCATAACCTGAGCCGAAGGCAGAGGCTTTAACCCGCTGAGCCACCCAGGCACCCCGAAAAGGAGGCTACTTTTGTAAAGGACAGAGTTTACAGTCACCAGTAAGAACAGCAGGGGCTTGAACACAGTTCCTCTCCAAGTTCGAGACTGGGTGGTTGGTCCTGACTTTGGGAATCACAACTCCCTTTTGGTCCGTGGCAGCAGAGCACGTCAGCAAGCTGGGGCTTCAGGGGTGCAGGCACAGCCCCTGTCACAAGCCTGTGCACCCCAATCCCGTGCTCTTTTCCCTCCACGTCCTCACCTCCTAGGTTTGTCACCCTTGGTTCCGGCAGGAGGGTAGAGAGAAAAACCCTCCCAGGGATGGGAAGAACCCGCACAGCCCTACCGGTGGTGCAGACTGATGGGCACTTGGCAGTCAGCCCTGAGCACAAGTTTGCCAGAGTCAGGCAGGCTCCAGCAGCTTTTGCGCCCCGTTCTCTGGGGCTCGGCTGCTCAGGGCCCAGGCTGCATATCTGCCCCCTGCCCTCACGTGCCATTGCTCCCCGACCTGGCTTCTCATCCTGGTCATGGCCAAGGGCATTGGTCACCAGGAGACTGTGGGCTGATTATGAGATAGAGGTTCTTGGCCTCCCTGAGACCCTAAGGGTAGTTGTCTGTGGGGAGGAGGATCCACAGGCACCCACGGGACCTTCCTGTCGGCCCCTGAGCTGCCTCCAGGAGTGAAGGGCCCCATCGGCAGGGCTGGGCTCTGGAGCTCTTCACTGCAGACGGGCCCAGCTCCCCTCCCTTCCTCTCCCCAGGGCCCCAGTCTGAGCCTCCCCTGCCTGCCCTCCCCCTGTCACTGCAGACACCACTAATCAGCCCCTTGGTGGCCCGTGATTGCGCTCCCTGAGATATTTTTACCTTATGCAAATGGGCAATGTACAGGCGCCCTCCTCCATCAGCAGGCAGCTCTGCCTCTCTCTCTCTCCTCTCATTGCCAGAGCTGGCCTGGCATCACCGCCTGGCCTTCCGGGGCTGCCCCCAGCGTCTTGGGGAAACTGCCCATTACGGGCTGTGGGCTTCCCATCCTGCCCCTTCCATACACTTAGAGCCTCAGGAGAGGTTTCCTGTGCTTGGGAAGAACAGGGAAGGAGACCTTGGCCAGAAGGGGGAGGTGGGTTACTGGTGGGGGGGGGGGGCGGGTATGCCTCGGGCACGCCTGCTTCCCACTGCTGCTCTGCCCTTACCTGAGGCTGCCTGGCACTTAGGCCCTTCTGAGGGCCTGAGTGCCTCTTGGGAGAGGCAAAAGGCTGTTCCAAGGACACCCCGACAGGCCTCCATCATTAATAATGCACTTCCTGAGCCCCTTTCCCTATCCGGCACTTTGCCATGCAGGAGTGTAGACCCCCAGCGAACCCTTCCAGAAATCTGGGTGATGAGGCAGGTCCTGGTCAGGCCCACCCTGGAAGTGGGATTTTTACCTCTGCAAGTTCCTTCTCCCCAATGCTTCTTGGAGGCCAGCTCCTGGGGTCAGCCAGCCAGCCAGCTGAGCCCTACAGGTGCCTCCAGCTCCTCACTGCCCCAGGGCAGGGGCTCTGCGGTCGGCTTCTGCCTCCTCTTCTATCTGATGCGGTTTTCATTAAATGCAGCACTTACTTGATGAGTTTGATTTTTTTTTTTTTTAACAGCACTAACTTGTAGCCTCTTTATGCACCTGGAAATAAATAAAAATGTGGCGGTCTTTAAAAAAAAAAAAATTAGTCTGATGACAGCCGAAAGCACAGGAGGCATGCAGCCACACCTCAGGTGTCTGAGCCAGAATCTGTCCCCCACTCTGTCACTGGAGCTGATGGTTATTTCCCAGCTCCGTGTCCCTGCCTCCTTGTTCAGTAGCCATTTCCTAGGGCCTGGGAGGCCTGGAGCTGGGGCTGGGCATCAGTCCATGCCACCCTCTTTGGTTCAGCAGCCACTCCATCCAATGCGGCCACCTGCGCACCACGGAGCCGGCTGTGGGAACCACCCAGTCATGTCGGGGGGGATGGCAGGTGGCACTGAGGGAGCAAGTCCTCCAGGAGTTAGATTCGATGCTGGTGGCAGACAGACATGGGTGTGGCCCTGGCCAGCTGACACAGGGCTGTCGGTCCACAGCAACCACCATATCTGGCCATCAAGCCTGCCTTCTGAGACTTCGATGTGCAGCCTTAACCTTCCAGAGCCTCACAGAGAGCAGGCCGCAGGTGCCCTCACCCTGGCAGCCCCCAGAGACCCAGGGCGGGCCAGCAAAGGTATGAAGACACTTCCACGGGGCCAAAGCCCACAGCAGTCCCTGGCCTCTGTGTTCACCAGCAGCCTCGTGTGGTGGTCACCATGTTCTCACAGCCAGGATGAATTCTTAGCACAGTTCAGCTTGGCTCCTCGGGGATTCCATCCTCCAGTTGTGACTGTGACGGGCATGTCTGCTCACAGACTTGCAGGCGTGATTCCCTCCCTCTGTGGGAACACCTGGTCTCCTCGGGAGCCTGGAAGCCCCTGGAGGTCAGCACACTCTCTCGGTCCTCCACAGCCTCCAGCTGGCGGTGTCTGGCACAGAACGGGCGTCACAGAAACACTTGGCAGGAGGTGGGGGTGTGCACGGATGGATGGACAGATGGATAGATGGAGGAGAAGACATGCTAGAAGGCTATGGAAGGGGATGGGCACCCCTGTTGTGTGCCAGCTGCTTTTCCCAGGGCTGCCCCATTATTACTTGAGAAAACTCAGTCCCGGTGAAAACAAAGTGTTTGTGGCAAAGCAGGGACTGAACTTTGGGTCTCCTGTCTCACCCTGCTGGGCCCTGGTGGGCTGCCCAAATCCATCTGCTCTTCTGGGAGGCTTACGATCTCCAGGGGAGCAGCACCAAGGGGCCAATTTTCCTACTTGGTGTGACTTCAAGAGGTTCTGAACTCCTCAGGGTCCCCAGTGGTCTGCCAGGAGTGGTAGGGGGGGCTGCCCTGGAGCGGCCAGTACAATGATAAGGACAGCTACTGTGAACTGTCCTTATAGACGCGGTTTCCATCCTAACAGGGAAAGACCAACAATAAACACCGGAAGTGGAATATATAATGTGTTAGACAAGTACAGGGGAGGAGAAGAGGGGATCCAGGGGATGCAGATGGGGGGGGTCTTTTTTTTAACATTGTGTTGTCAGAGAATACCCCTGGAACAAAGTGAGGTGAAAGCAGAGACTGAGGAAAATAGGGTGGGAGCCATACAGATGTCTGAGAGAGAGCGTTTGGACAGCAAGAACAGCACGTGCGAAGGCCCTGAGGCAGGAGTGTGACCATCTTGGGGGCGGGTGGGAGGAGTGAGGGCTGAGGGCTGAGGCAGGGCAGGTAAGAAGGGCCTGGCAGCTCCTGTTAGAACTGGCTTTTCCTCTAAGCTGGAAAGTCTTTGAAGGATTCTAAGCAGAAGCGTAAGATTGACCAGACCTGACTGTAAAGGCCTTTTGTTCTGCTCTTGCATGAGAACAGACTGTAGGAGGTGGGAATGGAGAGAACAGTCCAGAGGCTCACACGGTCGGTCACTGCAGCAGGAGGGGATGGCAGCCACGTTGGGCAGTCGTGGGATGCAGGCTGTGTTTAGAGGTAGCAACGCTAGACATGCTGACCCAGGGGTGGCCTCTTCTTTGCAGAACTGGCTGAGGCTCTATGGCTACCTGCCCCAGCCGAGCCGTCACATGTCCACCATGCGCTCCGCCCAGATGCTGGCCTCCGCCCTGGCTGAGATGCAGCGCTTCTATGGGATTCCCGTCACAGGCGTGCTCGACGAAGAAACCAAGGCGTGAGTGCCTCCGCCAGGCCCTCCTCCTGGCCTGCTCTGGCAGGGGTTTGGCAGGTGGAGTTTCCAGAACCCAGTGGCCTAGATAAGAAATGGCGATTGGTCTGGTCTTCCCTGCTCATTCTGATTGCCTGGGGATGCCTGCCTAAAGCTCTGTGTTCAGAAAGCTGAGGCGACTCGGGCTGGGCAGCAAGGAGCACGGGATTAGTGATGCCTGCCCCAGGCACGGGGATGGGGAGGAGCGGCCCCGGGGCCCTGGCTGGGACATCCTCGCTAGGCACTGCGCTGAACCTGACAAAGGTGACAGGACCCAAAGTCACATTCTTGAACATGCACGGAGCATAATGTATCACGGACGCGGGGCCTCGGGTAACTCTCCCATTTCTGGGTGATACCGGTGTGAAGGGGATCACCTTCGTGGAGTCCCCACTGGGCACTCGGTCTTCCAGTCTGAGGTCAACCTGCCTGGTTTTCTGATGAGGAAATTGAAGTTCAGAGAAATACCCCACCACACCCATACAGAGGCAGCTGGAGGCCAAAGGCAAAAGGGTGGTAGAAGAAGGTGGACTGCCTGGAAGAGGCAGAGCCCAAACAGGCAGGCACAGGGAGGAAGGCTCCGGGCTTACCCCTCTGTACCCGTGATGCAGGTGGATGAAGAGACCCCGCTGTGGGGTGCCAGACCAGTTCGGGGTGCGCGTGAAAGCCAACCTGCGACGGCGGCGGAAGCGCTATGCCCTCACGGGGAGGAAGTGGAACAACCACCACCTGACCTTCAGGTAGGCACCGCGGCTCAGCCCTCCCACAGCACCGGCCGGAGACTGCTCGCTCCTCTCCCCACGCTGGCTGAGGCCTCAGGCTTCATAGTGGGCTTGTCTGGAAGGCTTCCTTTCCCAGAAGCCCACCCCAGGGTGCCCAGCATAGATGGTCTGATCTGCTCCCACGCTGACAGATCAGCCGCACTTCCTAGGCAGTCTTCCCCCAGCGAAGGTCAGGACCCTTGGAGCTGCTTCCGCTCCGGCCTCCTTCCTCCCGGCTCCCCACCCCACCCGCCAGCAGCGGGGAGCTGGCTGCAGAGCTGGGGGCCTCTGCGGTGCCTGGCACATGGGGCTTGGAATCTAGGCATCTGCCAAGTGGGCAGCAGCAAGTCCCCTACAAAAACCCTGGTCTGCACACCCTTCTTTGGCAAGAAGCCCCCTCTGAGCCCTGAGCCACGAGGCAGTCCCCAAGGACTCCTCTTCGTGTTTCAGTCCAGCCACAACCCATCCGCAGCTCTATCTCCCCCAGGCCCCCAGAGCGACCAGCTTTTAATGGAGATCTGTCCAGCACACAGAAGCTTAATCTGATTTATGTGGGTGATACCAGGCCTCCTCCTGCCTTTATCACGTGCAGACTCAGGGGCTGCTTTCTCCATCAGCTCATTCTTATCATCCTCCCAGCTCCCCAGGATAAGAGCACGACTCTCCCTTTTCCATTTTACAGATGCAGAACTGAAATACAGAAAGACGAAGTGGCCTGCCCAAGGTCATGTAGGTCATGTCAGAGCCCAGTCTGGAACTCAGGACAGCCTGAGCCTGCAGTCCAATAATCAGAATGGCTTGGCTCATGTTTTTTAAACCTCAGCCATTTGTCTCCAAACTGTCTAGTTCTTTCTCTTAGCTACAGAGCACCCGTTCTCTTATTTGCTTCATGGTTTTATTTAAGCTAATTGGGCACTGTACAACCTTACTTAGTGATATCCTCATGAACTCCCAGGTTTGATGTATTAGTTCTCTTTTTCAGATTCACATCAGATAAACTAATGGTTGGTATTGACAGGCACTGTTGGTAAACCAGCTGAGCTCTTAGGTGTGTCTCTTGGGACCACGCACCCAGTGGGTGCTAGCAGTGGACAGTGGAATCCAGTAGGCCCTGAGTTCACTCCCTTGTTTCCCGGCCCACCTGCAGCATCCAGAACTACACAGAGAAGCTGGGATGGTACCACTCACTGGAGGCAGTGCGAAGGGCCTTCCGCGTGTGGGAGCAGGCCACGCCCCTGGTCTTCCAGGAGGTGCCCTACGAGGACATCCGGCTGCGGCGGCAGAAGGAGGCTGACATCATGGTACTCTTTGCCTCCGGTTTCCACGGCGACAGCTCACCATTTGACGGCACAGGGGGCTTTCTGGCCCATGCCTATTTCCCTGGCCCTGGTCTGGGCGGAGATACCCATTTCGATGCAGATGAGCCTTGGACCTTCTCTAGCACTGACCTGCATGGTAAGGACACCTGGCCAGGGCAGGGCAGGGGAGGCAGAGGCGGTGCTGAGCATTGCCCTCTGAGCCCGTTTAGCAGCTACAGGGTTGGGAGAGGAGAGCTTCCCTCGGGCATTTCTCTGGAGCACTGACCCTCCATCTCAGTCAGTTGTCCCGTGATCTCTAAGGGATGGTAGGGAAGTGAAGGAATCATTGTACCCATTTCCCAGGTGGGGAAGCTTGAGCCCCAGCAGTCAGAGCAGCTCAGCCTCTCCTAAGATTGGCAGAAGGGCCAGCTCTCTGATAGTCACAGAGCTGACTGTGTTGCCTGTCCCCACTGTAGGGAACAGCCTCTTCCTGGTGGCAGTGCATGAGCTGGGCCATGCCCTGGGGTTGGAGCACTCTAGCAACCCCAGTGCCATCATGGCGCCCTTCTACCAGTGGATGGACACCGACAGCTTCCAGTTGCCCGAGGACGACCTCCGGGGCATCCAGCAGCTCTACGGTGAGTGGACAGCATGGGTATGGCCTGGAGGCTCTGCACACCAGTTTTCAACTCCCCGCCCGACAAGGCATAGGTACCACCAGTAACCCTGTTTTGTAGAGGAGGAAACAGGCCCGGAAAGCATTAGTGACTTGTCCACATCGCTCAGGGAGTAACCAATGGGGCTAGAAATCACACCCAGGGCTGGGCAACTCCAGGGCCTGGCCCTCCCACAGGGCCCTCATGGTGACTCCAGGCTGGGATCCCCAAAGCCCCTCATTGACCCCTCTTTCCTCTTCAGGGTCAGTGGTATTCTTATTAGACTGGGCATGCCACTGCGGTCCCGGACCCCATTCTTCCCCATTCGCTCCCAGTCCCAGCCTGTCCCAGGTTCTCCAGGCAGTGTTGTTGGCTTTTCACTGCCCAGTGGCTTTGGCTTTGAGGCAGGTGACACCCCCTCCACCCAGGCCTCACCCGAGAAGGTCTCCAGTGGTAAGGTCTCCTGAGGACCAGTTCTGTGGGTCAGAGCCTATGCTCAGTGCCCCACTGAGCCCCTTTTTAGGGCTGGCAGTGTTGGCCCTGCTGGGCAGGTGACAGACACTCCTTTACAGACATCCTGGCAAACTGGCAATGAGATGGGCCCTTGGCAGAGGTCACAGAGCCATGTTCTTGCCTCTGCATGTGTCCCCTACTTCCTGGTCCACTGAAGCAGGCTAGTGCCCTGAGGGGAATGTCCACAGGGGAACGTGGACTCAGGCAGCCTCAGGGACACAGTGACCCATGTCCAGTGTGGGGAGGCCGAGGAGGGGGCTGTATGGAGGAGGATGGAGGTCCTGAATGTGATGGCTGGTGTGGGGGAGGAGTCTGCTGTGAAGAGACGGGGACTTGCACCTGACTAAGTCTACCACCAAGGCAAACGTCCCTCTGGGCTGGGGGCCCCAGGTCCCCTGGTTCTAAGTAGGAGAACCTGGCATTCAGGCTGGGTTCTGGGGTTCTGGGGCTACCTGCTGACTTCCCACTCCCCCCACCCTGCTCTGCAGGCACCCCGGATGGCCAGCCACAGCCCACCCGGCCTCTGCCCACTGTGACTCCCCGGCGACCAGGCCGGCCAGATCATCGGCCCCCCAGACCCCCCCAGCCACCACCCCCAGGTGGGAAGCCGGAGCGGCCCCCAAAGCCAGGCCCCCCAGCCCAGCCCCGAGCCACGGAACGGCCTGACCAGTATGGCCCCAACATCTGCGACGGGGACTTTGACACAGTAGCCATGCTGCGTGGGGAGATGTTCGTATTCAAGGTCTGGCCCCTGCCCATGCCTCCCTAGCCCCTTGGCCCCATCTCAGAGCAGGAGGGCAAGCCCTACATCCCATTCCAGGAGCCTTTCCTCACCTGGCTGCCCAGACACCCCCACCCCTCCTTCACTGAGCAGCCTATGGGGAGCCATCAGACCCTAGACCAAGAAGATACCAGCCTGAGGGACAAGGGGCTTGGCCAGGGTGACACAGACGTGCAGGGGCCTGTGCCCCACCCAGGGCTCCCTTGCCAGGGCTGCCCTGGTCTTCTGAGCTACCCTTCCAGATCTCCCTGACTGGGAAGGGGTGGATCAAGGGGAGGCCTCTCCCAGGATGAGGCTTGCTCTGCCCACTCACACACACGCCCTCCTCCCCAGGGCCGCTGGTTCTGGCGGGTTCGGCACAACCGTGTCTTGGACAACTATCCCATGCCCATCGGGCACTTCTGGCGTGGCCTGCCCAGTGACATCAGTGCTGCCTATGAGCGCCAAGATGGACGTTTTGTCTTCTTTAAAGGTAGGTATCGGTAGTGGGAGCCCTGGGCACCCTTCCTGCCCTGGCCTGGCCTCCAACCCAAAGGGCCCGAGAGAGGAGGAGAGCAAAGGGCTACGTTGCACGTGTCATCCTTTTGTCCACTGTGCGGGAGACGCATCAAGGCCAAGGGAGGGGTGGGGGAAGGTAGATGGAAACCAGGAGACACCCGAGGCCCTGGGGTCAGAAGCTGCTCCGACTGGAGGTGAGCTGCCCGTCCTCTGCAGCATGGGGGCTCCGCATCGGTTCCCTCCTTCCTTGCCTCTTGTGCCTCCAGCAGCCCCTCCTCATAAGAACAGATCCCCCGAGCCCAGGGCAGGATTTCTGGGGTCTGCCAGCAGGGTCAATGGAGCTCCCTACTGCCAGCCCTTCCTTTGGGGCCTGCTGCCCTGGGGAGGGCCTCCAGGGCAGTACCCCTGATGAATGAGCCATTTCCCAGCCCCCCTGCCAGCCTGAGCCCCCGCTAAAAGCCCGAGAGGCCAGACAGGGCTCCCCCTCTTTCCTCTCTCTGTACAAGAACTGTTTATGGGGGTGGGATGGATGTTCACACGGGAATGCAGGCCATTTATAGTGTGACAGGTATGTGCACAAATGTGAGTGATCTGTATGTGTGTAAGTATGTCGCATGTGCCCATGAGTTCCAAGTGCATGTACACGCAAGTGAGTTGCATTGTGTGTTATCTTGGGTGTGTATAGGGGTCAGTGCCTATCCTGTGTAAAAGGGTGTGTATGATTGTGTGGTGTATGTGTGTACATGCATGTGTCGTGTGTGTGCGGTGAGTGTGGCTGTGGATGTGAATGGATTTGTGGGCCCAGAATAGCACGCCCCATATCCCCTCCCCAGGCATGGCCCCCAGCCCCCGCCTGTCCTCATCCACCTCCCCCTCCCTCAGGTGACCGCTACTGGCTCTTCCGAGAAGCAAACCTGGAGCCCGGCTACCCTCAGCCACTGACCAGCTATGGCCTGGGCATCCCCTATGACCGCATCGACACGGCCATCTGGTGGGAACCCACAGGTCACACCTTCTTCTTCCAGGAGGACAGGTGAGCCCCCCCTTCCCTAAAGGGAGAAGGCTCCAGTCCAACCCCCCCCCACCCAGAGAGAACCCACAGCCTGGTGCTTTTGGTCCCAGGTACTGGCGCTTCAATGAGGAGACGCAGCGTGGAGACCCCGGCTACCCCAAGCCCATCAGTGTCTGGCAAGGGATCCCTACTTCCCCCAAAGGGGCCTTCCTGAGCAACGATGCAGGTACTGGGGCCCACCCCCTGCAGCCTGCCTGGCACTCACCATCCCCCCTCTCCACACCCAGGACTCACCAGCATCACATCACGATGGCTGGTATGGGGGACACTGCTGTGGCAGGCCCCAGGTTGGGGGCTTCCAGAGTGTAACTCTCCTGACCCTTCCTGCATTGTCTCCAACCCCTTTTTACAGACAGTCAAACTAAACTATAGAGGTTAAGGGCCCCAAGTCCCTCCGCAAGGGAGTTGGACAATCGAGTCCCACCCAGGTCTGCCTGTGTCCAGAACTGGCACTCGGAATGGCCTTGCTCCCTGCAGAGTTCAGCTAGGCCTGGGCAGCCCACAGGGAGCTTGCAGGGTGTGTGGGGGAGTGAGCTTGGCTCGGGCGATGGAAGGCTAGGGTCCTCCCAGGGTGCCCACTTTCCCGCCTGGAAAGGAAGCCTGACCTCTGTCACTGTAACGGAGCCACAGGGAGGGAACTGCGGCTTTTATTTCTCCAGTGGGGTCTCTGGCGATCTTGAGAAAAACCATTAGTCTTGGTTTCCTGGTTCCGGGTTCTTGGGCTCAGGGGAGACCCTCCTGGCTCTGCTGGAAAGCCAGTGCTTAGGCCAGGCACGTGGCATTTGTGTGTGATGGCATCACTGTGCAGCCACTCCGAGCTCATTGTGTCCAGCAGAGTATGGACTCACCCCTCATCCAGAACTGACCCTTCCTGAGGCTGATGGGATGTGGGCAAAGTGCCCAAGGCTGCAGAGCTTGTCCAAGGCAGTGCTGGGCTCTGTTCCAGCCCAAGGCTGCAGGCTGGCTGTGTGGCCTTGAGCAAGACACTGGCCTCTCTGGTATGGGATGAAGCTAGTCCTGGGACAGTATGGGCAGGGCCCGCTGACTGTAGCCCCGGTGACCCAGCGGGCTGCAAGACCCTTCCAGGTACCACCTGGGTCAGCGTCAGCCCAGTCAGGAAGCAGGGGAAGCACAGTGGGGCCCTTGACCCAAACCTGCCCCTCTCTGAGCCCACCCACCCTCCCCCCACCCCCGCCTGGCTCCTCTATGTTGGGAGGGGGCAGATTTGAAAATGCTCAGGCTGGCAGGTGAGAAGGAGGGTACTTTAAAACCAGGGTGCCTCCAGCATGTCCTGGTCTTCTTTGAGGGCCTGGGGCTGGTGGGGGGGGGGGGGTGCCGCCTGACATCGCTCATCCCTGCTTCCCCGCCCCGCAGCCTACACATACTTCTACAAGGGCACCAAGTACTGGAAGTTCGACAACGAGCGCCTGCGGATGGAGCCAGGCTACCCCAAATCCATCCTGCGGGACTTCATGGGCTGCCAAGAGCACGTGGAGCCGGGACCCCGATGGCCCGACGTGGCTCGTCCGCCCTTCAACCCCGACGGGGGTGCAGAGCCCGGGGCGGGCGAGGAGGGCGAGGAGGAGGAGGGGGGCGAGGCCGGCGGCGCGGGGGACTTCGGGGATGGGTCTGACGCGGATGGGGGCAGCCGCGTGGTGGTACAGATGGAGGAGGTCACGCGGACGGTGAACATGGTGCTGGTGCTGGTGCCGCCCATGCTGCTGCTGCTGTGCGTCCTGGGGCTCACGTACGCGCTGGTGCAGATGCAGCGCAAGGGCGCGCCGCGCGTTCTCCTCTACTGCAAGCGCTCCCTGCAGGAGTGGGTCTGAGCAGCAGCGCCGCCCTCCTGCTGCGCACGGTGCTAAGGGGGCCGTGGCTGGCGGGGCCCAGGCTTCTCCTACGGCTGGGTGGGGGTGCACCAAGCCAGAACCTTCCAGGGCTCCCTCAGCCCCTGGGTGGAGGCCTCGCCAGGCCCTCCAACCTCCCTGCCAGCCCTGCCCCAGCCCTGTCCCAGCCCTACCCCGATGTTTATTTATGCCCAGCTTTTGCTGGTTTTTTTGTTTTTGTTTTTGTTTTGCACACTAATTGAGTATTTGTTTCTACTTTGCTGACCCGGAGCAGTGGTCCCTCAGGGCAGGGGTTAGAGCTTTCTACAAATAGTTCTGCTCTGGACAGGGAGTGAGCCGTTCTGCCCGCACCACCCCCACACCCTCCTCGGCCCCGCCCCGCCCCACCCAACAACACCTCTGCCTTGGCCACAGCCAGGGAAGCAGAGGGTCAGAAGGCCTAGCTGGAAAGTGGCTAAAATGTTTCTGAGGCTCTTTCCCATCCTGGGCCCTCCTCAGCCTGAGCTGGCTTTGGAGACTGGTGGGGCCTGAGTGGTCTCCACCCACCCAAATCTCTGCCTTGGGAAGAGCTTTCCCCCAGGGGCAGCCCCCCCCACCCCCCCCACCCCCCCCACCCCCCCGGCCCAGGTGACAGAAGGGTAAGGTGGCCTACTGGCCATGAGTCATGTGGAGTTTTGAGTCCTTCCCTGCTCACCCCTCTCAACCCGTTACCCAGGCTTCTCATACTTAAGATGCCTACCCTGGCCCTACTAAGTCAAGGGGCCCACAGTCCCCAGTGCCCACACACCCCTTGAGCCTACAGAAGAGGCCCTGGACCTGCCTTACCAAGGACCAAAGGGGGTCTGCCAAGGCCCCTCCACCCAGGGACCTCCTCCCCCAGGCTGGGCTTCCAGCCCCCAGCCACTCCTATCTGAGCTATGACCCACCTGGGCTCCTTGGCTTCTTCCCACTCTCTCTCACCCACACCACCGTCCTCAGGGGTCTCAGAATCCCACGAGTCTCAGGCACCAGCTGCCAGGCTCCCAGCTGTCCCAGGAAGACAGGGGGCTGATGGGTGCCCACAGCCCACCACGCATGCGGCGTAGGGGTTCCTCCCCTCCAGCTCCCAGTCCCCCAGAGCACTGGGAGGAGGGACACTGGTGGACAGAGGCCAGCAGCTCTTTCCCTCACACAGAGTTGTGGGATGCGGCTGCAGAGTCTCTAAAGGCGCCCACTATGGCCCGCAGACTCCCCTTCTCCTTGGCTCAGCCCCAAGGGCAGGGACACTTCCTCCTTCTTTTCCCTCCCAAAGTAAGCAGGAGGCAAGGCTGCTGTGGAAATGGTACTGTACAGCCGGCTCCGTCCCCTCTGCTTCCCCTCAGCCCTGAGCAAGCAGGTCTGCCAGCCAGATCCCTGACCCCTGAGGGAGAGGCGTCTCACGCGCTGGCCTGGAGCATGGGTCCAGCAGCTTGCTCCCCACTCCGTCCTCAGAACTGGAGAGCCAGCCAAGGGATGGAGGGCAGTGTCCACCCCCATACATTTCTTTCTGTAAATATTCTGCACTGATTAAATTGTACAGCCGGCAAGTGTGGCCTCCTTTGTAAGAGGCCCTGGGCCAGAGCCTATGGCTAAAGGGGTTGCGGGTGACAGGAGTGAGTCCAGGCTATGATGAGGGCACCTGCCCTCCATGCTGAAGAGACCTTGTTCCCAGTTCTATGGGGGCTCCTTCCCAGGGGCCTACTGGGAGGGGCAGAGCTCAGAGGAAGAGTGAGGGGTGGCTGCCCTCCACAAACCAGAGGCAGGTGGGGCAGGGGACCCGAGTTGACCCGGCTGAGGAGGGACAGAGAAAGAGTACAGAATTTGCTGGACATTCATTCATTAATGTAAAAAAGGGCATCCCAGCTTCCTACATGCAGTGTGGGTCTAGGAGGGGTGGGAACGCCAGGCCGGGCCCCCCAGCCCTTCTTCCACCCATCTAGACTGGGTTCTGGGTGGCCTGAAGACCCAGCATGGAGGCAAGAGATGGGAAGTAGTACCACTTTAGATTTGGAAAGTTCCCCTTACCACATGTTCTGCTCAAAGAGGGGGTGCAGAGGAGACCCAGGAGAGCAGGAGACTGAAGCCTTACAGCCCCTGGGATCCGATGGGCATGGCTGGCAAGGCTTGGACCCCACACCATCCTCTGGGCCAAACTAATAGGCACTGGCCTGCACCTGCCAGAAGTGCAATGGTCAGTTATAGTGGGGTTCCACCCCAACCACGGAGCAGGCCAAGCCTCTACAACAGCTCAGAGCAGGGTCCTTCAACCTGTTCCAGGCCCCAGCCTCCCCCAGCAGCACACCTCCTCCCCAGCCCTCCTTGATCCCACCCTTTCCTCTCTTTGTGTTGAAAACTGGCTGAGGAGAGTAGGAAATGCTGGCCCTCAGAAGCCCCAGAGGCCTGTCAGGCTCCACTAGGAAATGGCCCATGAGCTCCCCCCACCCCCACCCCAGGGGCCTTGGCAGGCAGCAAGGGGGTCCAGGGCGGACACTATCTCGTCAGCTTGCTTGTGGCAGAAGCCACAGGGCTCCACTCAGTTCTGCCTGAAGCCTGAAGCCTTAGGGTCACCAGGCAAGTGGGGGCATACAGACGAAAAAGGAGAGGCTGCGAGACCTCTCAGTGAGCTCTTCCTCAGAACCCAGGCCAGGGAAGAGACTTGGCACAGGAGGCTTCGGCTTCTCAGGATATCGCCTGAGGAGACTTCCACCCCCAAGCTCTCTAGTAAAACCTCAGAGCAACCCATTGGCTGAAGGAACAGCTCATCTGGTGAGCCCATGGGTGTGAAGATCTCTAAGGTTTGGGGGTCAGGCCTCAGCCCTGCCTCCCCCAGCCCCAGAGAGCCCTGCCTTGCGACTTGACACCATTCCCACCTCAAGGATTAACAGGAACCTGCATCTTTAAATTGGTTTTGTTTAATGTGACTGCATCTGAACTCACCATGGCCCCACAGCCCCCATCTTGCTAATTCCCCAGTAAGATAATTAAGACTTAACAGAAAGAAGCAAAATTTAAGTCCTCTCCTAGCCCAGGCCAGTGTTGACAGTATGGCATGTTTCTTCCAGGCTTTTTTCCCTCGCATTTGCACAGCTTGAAGTTTTAGAGTCTAAGACATGCTGGGCTTTGACCCGAGGCCCCGGGTGCTTACATCTCAGCAGAGTGGGCAACTCAACCTGCCGCATGGGCTGCTGGGAGGATGGACAGAGGATGGGCAGCTGTACAGCGCTGGTCACACTCCCTGGCACGTAACATGTGCTCAATGGGTGATCGCCACCCCCATCGACTTGCACACTTAATGAGAAAAGTGGGCCTCAGAGAGGTCAAGGACTTTGCCAAGGTCACACAGTTAGGACATGGCCTTGCTGGGAGAAGCACCCAGACAGATTGACTTGCACAGCTGCTCAGCCCCAGCTCACTCTGGTGCTGCTGGAGAATAGAGACGGCCATGAGGAGGCCCCTGCCCACCCTGGTCTTCCCTCCCCACACATTCTAGGCATCGAAGACCCCAGAGCCACCAACAGAGCCCCCTTTCAGGCTGGGGCAGGGGCCAAGCTGGCTGCTTCCTCCTCCTCCGACTTGGCAGAAAAGCCTTTTTGTTGTGGCTCACACAGAGGCCATTCTCTGGCTCACGGGCAGGAATGGCCAGCTTCCTGTCCATCCACAGCCTCCCAGACAGCAGTGGACTCCTCCACGTCAGTCTGAGAGGAAGGGCTTTCTATGCCTCCACGACATCCAGTCCTGCTTCTGGGACCCAAGGCTGACAGGCTTTACCCTCCAACTCGTAAAACCACACAATGGGGTAGGGGTCAGCCACCCCTCGGCTCTCCCAGAAAATGCCAGAGATTCCAGGTCTCAAGGCACTTTCAGGGCAGAATAGTACCACCCTTGCCCCACCGCTCAAGTGCCCTTGTGACGCACAAAGCCCTGCCCAGTGGCTTGCCTTGTCTCAACTGTCCCTTGCCCTGGCTTGCCTCTATGCCTTTGTTTATGCTGTTCCTTCCTCCCAGAAAACCCTTCCCTGCACATTTCATGCTGTCTCAATTGTATAGATCCCTCAAGGCCCAGGTGAAGACTTGCCTCTTCCAGATTCCCACCCTCCCTCCTCAAGACAGCTGATTCTACTTTCTCCTCCAACTCACCCAGCCCTCCTGTCCTGACTATTGTTTCCAAGCCTAGCCCATCCATCCCCCCCACCGCTTTTTTTTTTTTTTTTAATTTAAATTCTAGTTAGTTAACACACAGTGCAATATTGGTTTCAGGAGTTGAATTCTGTGATTCATCATTTACACCCAGTGCTCATCCCAACAAGTGCCCTCCTTAATGCCCATCGCCCCTTTAGCCCATCCCCCCTCCCCCCAACTCCCCAGCAACCCTTAGTTTGTTCTGTCATTAAGAGTCTCTTAGGGCTTTTTCCCTCGCTCTCCTTTTTTTTGTTTCCCCTTTCCCATATGTTCATCTGTTTTCTTTCTTAAATTCCACAAATGAGTGAGATCATATGGTAATCGTCTTTCTCTGACTGACTTATCTTCACTTAGCGTAATATACTCTAGCTCCGTCCACATCATTGCAAATGGTAGCCCGCCCATCCCTACAGGCACCCAGTTGCAAACCATGGCTCCACTGCTCATGTCTCTGAGCCCAGATTCCCCATCTGTGGAATGAGGCTAACATGCGTATCTCATACGCTTTTGAGGCTTGACGGAGTGAAGCCTTGTAAACACTTAGAACAGCCCCTGGCCCATGTCAGACTCTAAACAGTTTGTTACTAATATCTCTATCTTAGGTGCTGGTGTACCTGATGGGCCCCAGGGAGGCTCCCCTCCCTCCTTGCCTTTCTCTCCAGGACTGGTGGGGGGGCAGGTCAAGGGTCAAGGAGCCTGGGGGCAGGTGCCAGGAGGAGGGACATTCCAGTCCCACCAGCTCCTCTCCCAGCTGCCAAAACCCCTCCTCAGCCTCCCTCAGCACCAGCCCTTCTTCCCAGACCCTGACTCGGGTTTCTCTGCCGGGGCCCCTGACACCTCCCACCCCCACATTGTTCACCCACCTCAGAATGCCAGAAATAGCCTCCAAACTCCCCTTCATTTCCAGCTGGGCTAAAAGGCCCCTCCTGGAAAAAAAACGATTATCAGTCCCCTGCCAGCATGGATCACAGCAATAAACTGGATTCCATTAAGAAATCATTCTGAGTCACTGGAAAGGGAGAGGCAGCTATACCCCAATAATTGCATCAAAGACACACAGCACCACCCTAAAACCTGCCGGCTCTAGTCACATCAACCCCTCTGTAGAGATGGAGATACTGAGGCCTGGAAGGGGGCTGATTTGGCCATGGTCCCTCGATGACCCTGAACTGTGAACTGTCCTTCTGGTGTTCCAGCATGACTCCCTTCCACCACTGCCTCCCCAGCCCCCACCCCACAGTCTTCTCCTCCTCCCCCCGCCCCACCCCCACATGGGACCTCCCTCTTCTGCTCTTTGGAGAGCTGAGGGCAGGGTGATTAATTCTGCCTTCCAGATAAAGGGCATGTCTGTGCTTCATAGAGCACAGATCCTGGAGAGGAGCTCTGCCCTCTGCAAATAGCCCCCCATTGTCCTGTGAGAACAACCCCTCCTTCTCCCCTTCTCAGGCCTTGCAATCTGGTACAGCTGACCCCATTCCCTTGGTGGTCAGACGATCTTGTGACCCACGACCAGCCAATCAGCATCCCAGCTCATTGTTCAGGGGTGGGCAGAAAACCCATGCCGGCCAATCAGGTCCTCCCTAGGACTTTTCTGGAGGCCCTGGAGGGAGAAGCTGTGTCTGCCAGGATTGCTGAGCTACTGGAGCAGAAGCCTAAAGTGGCAAATGGGTTGTCCTGCCACCACATGGAGAGAGCTTGCCCCAGAGCAGAGATAGCACAGAGGGAAACAGAGCCTTGAAGATTCTGGAAGGCACCACTGGAGCACCTGGATCCAGTAATGCCTGAAGCTCTAGGGCCCTGGGCTTTCAGGGACATGTACCACATGTACCAATAAACTCCCTTTATTTCTCAAGCCAGTGTGAGCTGTTACTGGTCTGGGACTTGGCTTCTTAGGTTTTATCCTGATTGATGCCCAGGGTTCCAAACTTGTACTTAGCTTAATGCCTTCTTTTTGCCCCTCTAGGACTCTTCACAGGATAGTGCCAAACCCCACAACCACAAGGCAGCCTCTCTTCAACCCTTGAATGTTTACTGAGAACCAGGGCTTTCTCTCAGGACCCTGACACAATCCCCCAGCTTCAGTAATGCTGCCTAAAACAACATGGGGCACCTGAGTCTCCCCATGGGGCCCTGGAAATCAAGAAAAGCCAGATGGTGGCAGGTGTGGGGAGTTGGAGAGGCTCAGTTAACTATTCCCTGGCTTTTCCAGGTTGCAAAAGGTAATACATAGCCATTGGGGACAATTAGGAAACCACAGAAAAGGCAAAGATGACAACGAAATACGCCAGCAATTTCTACTCTCCTGCCAAACAGCCCTAACATTTGCCTGTAAACCACATGCTTTCCCTTATGAGTATATATTGACATAGTTTATTTTTTAAAAGTGAGTTCATACCAGGCATGTTGTTTCTTTTACCTGCCTTTCCCATTTCATATAGCATGGGCTTTGGATGGGAAACGTAAGATGGAGAAAACTTTCACTTTATCAGTTGCTTGCTTTTTTTTTTTTGAGCACGCATGATATGCCCATGATGATGAAAGAAGTGAGTAAATGGTATACCTTTAACTCCTTTTTGTAGATTCTTTCTACAACATTCTTTTGGTGGATGCATTCTATGGATGCCCCAGAGGAGTTTCCTCAACCCACTGCAAGACAGTTACAGATATTTTAGAAACATCCGTAATTGTCACTAATAGTTCTCAAGGGCTCATTCGGCACCAGCCACCATAAGCTCTACTATAGTTGATCTTGGTAAGTACTTCGCCGGGTAGTTCTTTTGTTTTCACTTCATACCAGAAGAATATAGGGCTCAGAGATGTGAAGGAATTCGCTCAAGGTCACACAGCTAATCAGGGGTGAACTCAAACCACACCTATTTCTGACCACAAAGCTCCTGTTCCTGACTGTTCATTTACTCAATCAATGCCTGCTGACGTCAGGAGTCAGGCCAAGGACCCAGCAGTGAGTAACACAGAGACCTTCCTACCCAGGATTCACATTTGAGGGAGACAGGCATCCTAGGCAGAGGGAATAGGCTGTGCAAAGATCCTGAGGCGGGACCGGGCCTGGAGTGTTGAAGGAAGAGAAATGAGACAAGCAGGATGACAAAGGGGAGGTGGTGAAGGTAGAGTGAGGGGTTAGGTTCAGGCAATGGAGTCAAGTGTTGGATTTATTCTAAGCCTGACAAGAAGGCTTTGAAATATTTTAAGGGGTGAGGAGGAAGGTGTCATGATCTCTAATTTTAAAATATTTCTCTGGTTACTATATATTTTGATAGGCTACCTTTGCAAACAGCCAGGGTGCTTGCCTTTAGAGAGAGTCCTAGAAGTGAAATCACCAGCCCATTATGTTCTAAGACTTTTATTACATACTGACAAATTACTCTCCAGAAAGAAAGTAGCACCTCCCTTGAGTGACTGAGTGCCCATCCCCCTGTCTCCACACATTAGGTAGGAGATCATTTTGTTGTTGTTGTTTGTTTCTGTTTGTTTGTTTTAAGACTTTATTTATTTGAAAGAGAGAGAGAGAGAGAGAGGGAGGGAGAAGCAGGCTCCCCACTGAGCAGGGAGCCCGACAGGGGCTTGATCCCAGGGTCCTGGGATCATGACCAGAGCCAAAGGCAGATGCTTACCCGACTGAGCCACCCGGGCGCCCCATGAGATCATTTTAATCAAAATGATTGGTAAAAGTAATATTGCTTTGTTGGTTTTACTTGTAGTCCTTTGATTGCTGTTGAATTTGCACAATTTGGGGATTTTTTTAGGGGTGGAGGATTGCCTGCTCATGCCCACTGCCCAGTTTTCTTTCAGGGCGTTTCTTCTTATTGAACTCTTTATATCGTGAGAAAATTGGCCCTTTGTTAAGGAATGAGTTTTATTTTTTTTTAAAAGATTTTATTTATTTATTTGACGGAGAGAGAAGTCACAAGTAGGCAGAGAGGCAGAGTGGGGAGGGGGAAGCAGGCTCCCCACTGAGCAGAGAGCCCAATGCGGGGCTGGATCCCAGGACCCTGAGATCAGGATCTGAGCCGAAGGCAGAGACTTACCCCACTGAGCCACCCAGGCACCCCAGACAATGAATTTTAGAGCTATAAAGTTCTCAGCCCAAGCCCCTCATGTACAGATGGGTAAACTGAGGCCTGAACAAAAGTGGGTACTGGCCCTAGTCAGTGCTCTGAGTTCTCTGGAGTCATGCTGGTTCCAGGAGGATGTCCAGGCCAGCAGTGTTCACTGCCTAGTGAGAATTCCCCTCCAGACCCTCCTGATGCGCATAAGGTTCTTTCCCTGTCTCCATCCCCAGCTCCCCACCAGAGTAAGAGTACTCAGTTCCTAATGGAGAGGAAACCATTTTGCAGACAAGGGGCTCTGTGTGCAGGTGATGTCACCTATGAAAGAACAGAACTTAGTTTCTGGACAGGGTGGGGCTTGGGGGGGCAGGGGGCTATGCTCTTGTCCTTTCCTTGTCCCCAGATACCAGGAGAGGACACATCATTTGATTGGGACGCTGACCACAAGACACCCCACATCAGCAGTCTGCTCTAGGCTCTGGGGACAGCAGGAGCAGACCTCAGAACATTCACAAAGGGCCTTAGAGAAGGGGTAGTGGGATGAGTCAGAAAAAGTCCTGGATCAAGACTCAGAAATCAAGGGTGAGAGCCCAGCTCTGTCTGGCAATTTCCATGAGCAATCCGCCCTTGGGGATTCAGTTCAACAGCAGACTTAAACTTGGGCAAACGCAAGACCCTGCTGACTGCAGTGGCATCAGTGGGTGTCCCCCCACCCCCGCTCGCCCAGCCCCAACCCACCTGTTTCAGAGCTGCATGCCTTCATCTTCCCTTTAGAGAGCCAGCCCTCTCCTGCTCTCATTTTAAGACCTGCAGAAAGGCTGCCCTTCGCCTCAGCGTTAAGGACAGGTGAGAACCAGGTGGAGTGAGTCCCCTAGCCCTTCCTGCATTCTTACTGGGGTTGGGCAGGGGTCCAAGGCACCTCTGGCCTTTTGCCCATACCCGGGAAAAGCTTGCATGGAAAGTGAGTAGCATATAAGGGAATAGGGACAGAAGACAGAGAGATGACGTTGTCTGAGCCGCTGACCAGACCTGACGTCAATACCCTTACTTTTTTGCGAGAGCCAATAAATACTGTCTTTGGTCATTTAAGTTGGAATTTCTGCAATTTGTAACTGATAAAATACAGCCAAACACAACCATCACTTAATCCAGTTCTTCGTCACTGAAGTCGGGCTCGGTGAGAACAGACTCCCCTCAGGTCATGCACAACTTGGGAGCAGAGGGACAGCTCTGCTACCCTTCCAGGTCATAGCAGACCCTGCCTGAGCCAGCCACGGGGCAGCCTTTGTGGAGACAGGAATGTGTGGCTCCCTCCTCTAGGCTGGGCATCTGGCTCCAAGGTGTGAGCAGCAGTTTTGGAGCCCCCTGTCTGGACCCTTGCCCAGTCCCCTGCCAGCCACTCCTGGCCACTGCTCATGGTGACTGGCCTCCGGCACCTTCCCCCACTCACCCTGTCCTGCTCTGAGGCAGGACAAAACCTGATAAGCGTGTTTTCACCAACCTGAGAGTTTCGGCCTCTCTTTGGGGACTGTTTGTGTTTCGGGTCACGTTGTTGGCTGCCCTCACCTCCTTCTTTCCTCTGCCAGAGTGTGTTCCCTAGGCTGTCAGACCTCCGGGAAGCTGGCCATTCCTGCCCTGAGCTGCCTGGTGGGAATCTCCCTCTCCTATTCCAGGCCCTTCTATGTGCCCTGTGCCAAATTCACTGTCCCCTCAGAATCCAGCAAACGGGAGGTACTGCCTCCATCTTACTGACATGGGCAGGGGACGGCGGCTGGCTCAAGGCCCCTACACAGATTAGGGGCTGGGGTCCATGTACCAGTGACTCCCAGTCCAAGGCCCTGCCCCACTTGCCCACCCCAACTCGACCACCAGACAGGGACCAGGCGTGGTGGCAATGCCCCTCTTCTAGTCCATGTACTCATTAACAAGTGCAGAAACAGACCGGCCCTCACAGCAGAGGGCTGGCCCTTGACCAAACCCTGCCCCCCGCCTGTTTTTGTAAATAAAGTTTTGTTGGAACGTGGCCACTCCTCGCCGGCTGTGTCCAGTCGTGCCCCCCTTATCCGCGGTTTTGCTTTCCGCAGCCTCAGTTACCAGAGGTCAACCACAGTCCGGAAGTACATGACCCTCCCAATGGAGTTGTTGGAAGGTCAACAGCGGCCCGATGCTGCCACATCTCCGTGCCTGTGTCACTTGTCCTCACCCCATCTCCTTACGCAGGCATGTTATCACCCCCGCACGTTATCATCGCGAGAAGGAGGGTGCTCAGAGCCCAGTGAGAGAGAGAGAGAGATCACATTCACATAACTTGTATTACAGTATCTTGTTATAATTGTTCTACATTTTAAAAATATTTTATTTATTATTTGACACAGAGAGACACAGCGAGAGAGGGAACATAAGCAGGGAGAGGAAGAAATAGGCTCCTTGCTGGGCAGGGAGCCCAATACCCCAGGACCCTGGGACTATGACCTGAGCCAAAGGCAGATGCTTAACCAATTGAGCCACCCAGGTGCCCTAATTGTTCTATTTTATCATCAGTTATTGTTGTTCATCTCTTACCATCCCTGATTCATAAATTAAGCTTGGGGGCACCTGGCTGGCTCCGTTGGTAGAGCGGGAGACTCTTGATCTGGGGATGGTGAGTTCAAGCCCCACATTGAATGTAGAGATTTAATTAAAAAAAAAAAAAAAACTAAAAAAAAAAAAAAAACCCTTTATCATAGGCATGTATGTATGTATGTACTGGAAAAAACATAGCATATACAGATTCACTTCTATCCATGATCTCAGGCAATTCCCCCGCAGGGGGGGGGGGTGCTAAGAGGTGGGGGAAACTATTGTACCGTCTATGGCAGGGACAGGGTTCAGTCACATCAGAAGCCATCTGGTCCCCAAACCTAAATTATTTACTGTGTAGCTAGAGCCACGTTATGACTTTCTTTTCTTTTCTTTTTTTTTTTTTTTTTAAGATTTTATTTATTTATTTGACATAGAGAGAGATCACAAGTAGGCAGAGAGGCAGGCAGAAAGGGGTAGGGCGGGGGAAGCAGACTCCCTGCTGAGCGGGGAGCCCGATGTGGGACTTGTTCCCAGGACCCTGAGATCATGACCTGAGCCAAAGGCAGAGGCTTAACCCACTGAGCCACACAGGCACCCTTTGTTTTCTTTTTTTAAGATTTTTAAAAACTTATTTATTTGACAGAGAGACACAGTGAGAGAGGGAACACAAACGGAGGGAGTGGGAGAGGGAGAAGCAGGCTTCCTGCAGAGAAGGGAGCTGGATGTAGGGCTCGATCCCAAGACCCTGGGATCATGACCTGAGCTGAAGGCAAATACTTAATGACTAAGCCATCCAGGCGCCCTAAATTATGACTTTCTAGGCACTTTTATGCCATCATGAGCCCCTTCCTTGTAAAAAAAATATATATACCCATAATTGTATAAAATGATATTTTATGACTGTATTGGTATAAAGACAAATATAATCCAAGCTGTATTGTACTCTCTTTTTTTCTAGTCATTTTATTTTATTTATTTTTTGAAGATTATTTATTTATTTGAGAGAGGGAGCGAGAGAGAGAGAGAGAGAGAGAGAGAGAGAGAAAGCGAGCGAGCACAAGTGGGGGTAGCAGTAGAAGGAGAAGCAGACTCTCTGCTGAGCAGGGAGGCCGATGCGGGGCTCAATCCTGGGAATAGGGGATCGCGACCTGAGCTGAAGGCAGACGCTTAACCGACTGAGCCATCCAGGCACAACTTTCTAGTGATTTTAAATAAATTAAAACATTTCCATGGGCCTCTAGAACAAGTGTGGACCCTAGACACTGCACCCATTGTGCCTCATGGAGAAATCGGCCCTGAGTTTGCCACACTTTGGGTCCCCGGTTGCTGAGAGTAAAGTCCCAGAGGGAGATACCCCTATGGTTGGCCCTCACCTTGGTCCTTACTCTAATAGTAAGGAGGCAGGGAGAAGTTTGATGGGTTGGAAGGGAACCATTCAGGGCTCAGACAAAATGACTGCATATCTTTCTTAGGGTCAAAGTACTTCATGGGGCACAGGGGTGACCAAGTCAGTTAAGCATCTGCCTGGGGCTGAGGTCATGATCTCAGGGCCCTGGGATGGAGCCCTTCATCGGGTTCCCTATTCAGCAAGGAGCCTGCTTCTCCCTCTCCATTGTCCCTCCACCCTCTTTGTGCTCTCTCTCTCTCTAATAAATAAATAAAATCTTTGAAAAAAGTATTTATTTCTTTTCAAGTTTCCATATTTTATATTTTTTTAATTTTTAAATAGTTTTTTTTTGGGGGGTAATAAATAATAGATGGTTGTGGATTAAAAAATATTTTGAATGTCCCAAATAATTTGCAAAGGAATGTGACTCACCCTTCCACCTCTGTATCCCCACCCCCTTGCTGCCACTGGTGGGATTTCTTCCCAGCAGACTACGTACACAAGAAGGGACGTGTGCACAGGGTGGATCACACATACTGTCCCACTCCTGGCCTTTCCCGCTCTTATGTCTATATTCTTTTTAATCTTTTTAAGATTTTTTATTTGTTCAGAGAGAGAGAGAGAGAGCAGAGCAGAGCAGCAGCCAGGAGGAGGGTCAGAGGGAGACGGAGAGGCAGACTCCCCACTGAGCAAGGAACTATAAGAAGAAGCGGACTCTATCCCAGAACCCCAGGATCCTGACCTGAGCCAAAAGAAGACGGTTAACCAACTGAGCCACCAGGCTCCCCTTAAGTCTATATTCTTATGCATAAATGCAGCTTGTATTTGTTGAACTTTGGTATTCCACTGAATGAAGATACCATAATTAGGACATTTGGGTATTTTTCTATTAAAACAGTGGAATCACAAACACTTCTGCAGAGATCAGCCACGCCAGAATACATTTTTTTCCTTCCAAACAAATCTCTCAGAAAAGGAGTCTCTTTTTATACAAGTTTTGATAAACTCTCTCTCTCATTACCTGAAGCTTTCTGATTCCTTTATTTTAAACAAGGAAGTACTATTTGCAGAAGACACAATAGCCTGAAATGACCTCAGTGAATTCTAATTTTGGATGTTTATGGCAGACACCCAGCAGAAAGAGCTGGGGGGGGTGGTGAAAAGGAGGCAAAGACATTTAACACAGATTTAGTATTTTTCCTGGGGATATGACTTCACAATTACAAGTGTTAAATAACACTGTAAACAAACCTTTCAAAAATTACTTTAGAAAGCAATGCTTTAAAATTAAGAGGGTCCATTCACCAGACACCATTAAGAGAATAAACAGGAAGCCACAGAGTGGAAGACACTTGTAGTCCACATGTCCAGCTAAAGACTTATACCCAACATATATAAAGAACTCCTACAGAACAATAAGACAAAAAAGCAGATGATACAAAAGGAAAATGGATACATGACTTGGTCAGCACTTCATTAAAAAAGGATACCCCAATGACCAACAAACATATGAAAACACAGTCCATTAACCATTAGGGAAATTCAGATTAGAACAACAATGTAATAGCACTATTAACCCACCAGAAGGGCTGAAATGAAATAAATAAATAAATAAATAAAAGTAAATAAAAGAAACAAAATGAAGAAAACCACTATCAAGCATTGACAAGGATGTGAAGCGACCAGAACTCCTATACCTGTTGATGGGAACACAAAGGGTACAACTTTGGAAAATGGTCTGGCCTCATCTGTGAGGGCTGAACATATGCGCACTCCCTGACCCAGAAGCTTCCCTCCTAGATGCAGACTCAGCAAATACACATACACCTGTTCACAAAAAGGCATGTGTACGAATATTCATAGCAGCACTGTGTGATTGTGATTTCTAATAAGAAATAAGGAGCACCTGGGTGGCTCAGTGGGTTAAAGCCTCTGCCTTCAGTTCAGGTTATGATCCTAGGATCCTGGGGATCAAGCCCCGCATTGGGTTCTCTCCTCAGTAGAAAGCGTGCTTCCCTCTGTCTCTCTGCCTGCCTCTCTGCCTACTTGTGATCTCTGTCAAATAAATAAATAAAAGCCTTAAAAAAAAGAAAAATATATATTTGGTCTTCTTCAAGGTTCCTGGCCTAAGATTTCTAAGACCCTTGGAATTTCCTAAGTGTTGGGAGCTAGAAGGTGTCTTTTGTTATGTTAATGAGACGACCTTTGGAAAGTCCCCCAGGTTACCTATGGATGGGGGGGCTTGTTGCCAGGGAAACCAATCAATAATTGGAAACTTGGAAAGTTTAGTTCCACCTCCAGCAAAGGAAGAGGAACTAGTGATTGCCCTGATTTAATGGATCATACCTATGTAATGAAGTCTCCATAAAACCCCAGAAGGACAGGGTTCTGAGAGCTTCTTGGTTGGGGAACCCATGAAGGTTCACCCCTTCCCCATGCCTTGCCCTGTGCATCTATTTCTGAGTTTGATCCTTTTATACTATTAAACTGATTATCTAGGAAGGAAAATGTTTCTCTGAGGTCTGTAAGTGCCTCCAGCAAATAATCCAACCCAAGGAAGGGGCTGTTGGAAGCTCTGATGTACCCATTGTGGATCGGAAGCGCAGATAACAGTCTGGACTTGCCGTGGGGATCTGGAGGTGGGGGCGGGCAGAGGGCAGTCCCGCAGGACTGAGCCCTTAACCTGTGGGCTCTGATGCTATCTCTGGGTAGAAATGTCAAAATTGAGCTAATTGCTTTGTGATGTCGAAAAAAAACTATAGCAGCATTAGTACTATTAAGTACTCTTTTAAGTACTATTGATGATAGCCAAACAGACCAAGTGTCCCTCGACAGTCCAATGGATAACTGTGGTATAAACATACACATACTATGAAGTAGTAGAAATGAACAAACTATAACTGGTAATGGCAGAATCACAAAAGGGTACATACTGGATGATTCCATTTATATGAAATATCTGGAGACAGGAGATTAAGGGTTACCAGGGGCCAGGGTGATGGGGAAATAAGGAGTTACTGCTTTATGCTTACAGGGTCTGTTGGGTGATAGAAAAGCTTTGGAAACAGATAGTGATGATGGTCACACAATGTCATGAATATAATTAATGTCACTAAATGTACACCTAAAAATGGTTTCAATGGCAACTTTTAAAAAATATATGTTACCACAATAAATAACATTTTTTTAGAAAGATCCCTATTTTACAAATAAAGAAATGAAGTCAAGAGGGGGGATTAAAAAAAACACAAAAACAACGCAGATCAAACCAACCTCTGGTGTTAGAAGTCAGGCCAGCAGTTCTGCGTGGGTGGGGACAATGGCCAGGAGGGGAGTTGTGGTAGGGTGGTTTCTGATGGGCTGAGCATGTTCTCTTGATCTATAGATGCTGGTTACATGGATGGGTTCTGTTTGTGAAAAATTCATCAAAATACTTGCATGTTTTTCTGCATGCGTATGGCAAGATGAAACAGACCTACACCGTCCAATATTTGGCAGAGCGCTAACTGGAACCTGGGTTAATTTCGGGGACAGCGTCTTAGGGGCCTGTTGCAAACACTTTAGATGACAGTCACATTGGAAAGCAGAGGGGGCACTCAGAGAGTGATCACAGTCACAGTGATGAAGAAACAACAGAGGTGTGTGGGCGGAGTATAATGCAGAAAGAAGAACATCATTATTTAATAAAATATGACAGAGCAGACAAAGCTACACTTCTAAAGTGGTGTATTGTTTTAGCTAATAGGTGGTTTTAAAATATCCGTGTGTAGCTAAGTCAATACATTAAATATTTGAAGGATGTGAATGTTTAACCGACATACCTGAAATTTCTAGAGACAAGCTGGCCCACAGATGTGCAGTCGTTTTTTGTTTTTGAATTTTTACCATTTTAAATTGTGGTAAAATACACAGAGTATAAAATTTACCACCATGGGGTGCCTGGGTGGCTCAGTGGGTTAAGCTCTGCCTTCGGCTCAGGTCATGATCTCAGGGTCCTGGGATCGAGTCCCACATCGGGGGGCTCTCTGCTCAGCAGGGGACCTGCTTCCCCCTCTCTGTCTACTTGTGATCTCTCTCTCTCTCTGTGTCTAATAAATAAATAAAATCTTAAAAAAAATTTACCACCATAACTGTTTCAAGTGTGCGGTACAGTGGTGGTAAGTACATTCACACTGTTGTGCACCCGTCACTGCCAACCATCCTTAGAACTCTGTCCCTCTTGCAAAACTGAAACTCCATGCCCACTTTGCAGTACCTCTCCCAAACCTCGCCCCCAGCCCCTGGCCACCACCATTGTACCTTTGTCTCTAAAGTGTAATTATACAGTCATCGTCTTTTTGTGACTGGCTTAGTTCACTTATGTTGTCAACTTTCAACCATATTGTAGCACGTGTCCAAATCCCCTTCTTTTGAAGAGCTGAATAACACTCCACAGTATGGATATACTACACCTCGCTTATCCATTCCTCCAGAAGTGGAATTGCTGGGTCATAGAGAAACGGAACCGTTACCTTTTTGAGGAACTGCAACCTGTTTTCATGTCAGCAGCACCAATTTACACTCCCACCAACAATGCACAGGGCTCCGATTTTTCCACATCCTCTCCAACACGTGTCATTCTCTGGGTTTTGACGACAGCCTGCTAGATGTGTCATTGCTTTTGTTTTTGTCTTTGATCTCTTTGGGAAGTAGAAGATTGTCACATATTCGGGCAATATGCGGTTATTAATATGCATGTGCAGGCATGCCCAGCTCAGGGATAAATCCCTAGACGTGAAGTTTCTGGATCAGGGGATGGGTGCATATTTAAAAAGTCACCAGAGGTTGCCTCAGGTCATACTGCCACCAACAGTGTGTGAGAGGGCCAGTCCCCCCTCCCCTGCCGCCCACCCGCACATCGCCATCCCTGCCTACAGTCAAATACTTCCATCCACTGATGTTTCCTGCTGGTGGCCCTGGTCCTCTGTGCGGAAAGTGAGGTCCTTGGCCCTTCCTTCAGGGCCACAGCAGTCATCGACCCTCCCCCACTGGGTTGTTTCAGGCGGTTATGAGACTCCCCCCCCCGCCCCCCCCCCCCCAGTACCCTCTCCATCCCACCCTCTGCAGAGGCAGCCCAAAAGATTTTTCTCAAACAGTCGCACCCTCAAGCTTGCAACTCTGTGGGGGCTCCACGTCACATGTAGCTGTGTGGTGTCTCAACAGGAATTTGCCAGAGATTTGCTTTTGAAAACCGATGCTAGCAGCTGCAACGGGACCCCATTGTCTCTCTTTGGGTTCCCCGGAAGTGAGCCTGGTACGGAATTCCAGGGAAAGTTCGGCAGCATATCGCTGATGATCCAGGAACTCGAGGTCAAGCGCAAGGAAGTGGTAAGGGAAAGGAAGACAAAATAAAGGGCATTTTCTCAAGCTAGTTACCAAAGTGGGAAACCAGAGCTTATCCCCCTGGAGGACTGGGGGGTGGGGTCGCACACGCACATCTGCCATCCTGCCTGATAGCCCGGAGCTGCAGCGCTCCACACTAACACCCATCAACAATGGGTTCGGGGCTGCCCTGGGCCGCTAGTCTCTTGCAGTACCAGAGCAAGTTCTCAGGTAAAGAGAGGAGCTGGCAGCTGGAAGCTGGACCAGCATGCCTAGACCAGTAAAGGCCTGGGGGCCCAGCAGCCTCTGCTGCGCCCTATAATTGTGTCTCCCCATTATGTCTTCTTGAGTGAGCAAGAGAAAGGAAGAGTTGCAACTGGTGCAGGGACATCTGCACCCCAGCAGCTCATCTCGCTGTAGCAGCAAGCCTGTGGCTTTCCAGAACTCTGCCTTCCCCTCATACCAGCTTCTGGATTTTGCTTGGAGGAATCCCAGCCAACTTCCCCATCCTCTGTCGCTGGGGTTGGGGAGGAGATGGCCCCGCCCCTCAGGTACGTGATTCTGGCCCAACCAATCAGCAGACACCATCATGCTGCAGGCTGGCTGTTGTGAATGGCTCAGAGATAATCAGATAATCCAAGTATCCCCATCAAAGCTCTTCTCTAGACTAGAGTTAAGCCACTTCTAGGAGAAAGGGAGTGGGGTGGGGGGCGGTGGTCTTCTCTTCCCTTGCTTGTGGGTGTGGAGCTGCGGGCCACTTTCCTGTCATCAGGAAGCATCTGCGTGTTGGTGGCTGTTGCCTGAGAGCCACTTAGGGAAAACCTAGCAGGAAAGTGGAGACTAATGATTGGTGACCCCTTGAGTCCTGGATGCAGTCGAGCCTAAAGTGGGTCCACCTGTGACCATTTAGATACCGGGGCAAATAAAGTCCCTTTTTAGTTTAAGCCAGATTGAGGTGGGCTTCTGTTGCTCACAGCCGATGGAGTGCTAACCAGTGCACCAAGGCACCTTGATAAACATGGTCACTGAGGATAATTGTGGGGCTTTCCTTGCCCACACATTTTGGGGACAGACTGTCAGTGTGGGTCTCCCAGGGAGAGATAGGGGATATTTTCCTCATCATGGGAACCAGAGCAGCAAAGGTGGGAGAAAGAGTCTAGAGAGGTTCCGGTCTCACGTGCACCATGCTTTCCCGGCTCTCTCCTTTCTTCTCCACACCCTGGCCACACCAGGCTCCTCACCCTTTCCCACTGAAGCTCTGGGTCTTGGTCCTGCCCTTCCTGCCTCTGGGGATCCCCACACTTCCTCATTCCCACCCCACCCTGCTCAAATATACCCTTTCTGCAAGGCTGGCCTGGACCAGACTGCACACAGAACGTCCTTTTCCCTCCTCCTGTGCTCCTGTTTCTATCCTATTCAAAGCAGAGCATGAGGCTCCGTCTGATCATTCATTCGCTTGCTTTTACAACAGTCATTCACCGAGTACCTTCTGTGCTTCTGTGCATTAGGAATATAGCAAAGGACAACACAGACAAAAATCAATCTTTCTGGAGCTTACAATCTAACAGGGGAACGGACAATAAAAATCAATGCATCAGGAAACCGCATGTGGTATATCTGAGAGTAAGTACTAGAGAGAAAAATCAAGGGAAAGAGGATAGAGAGAGCTGGAATGTGGCCAGAAAAAGTCTTTCTGAGAACGTAGCATTTGAACAAAGGCCCAAATGGGGACTGGGAAGTATAGTGATTGAATGGTGGCCCCCAGAATATATGTCCACATCTGAGGGTTTTTGCAGAACTGTTAGAGAAAGAATTTCTGTTGTTGGGCCACCAAGTTTGTGGCAACTCATTACAGCAACCCTAGGAGACAAATGCAGGATATAAATCGTGTGGGAACCTGGGGAAGAATGTTCCAGGAAGAGAGAATCTCGAGGACAAAGACTCTGAGGGCAGGGGCCAGGCTTGGTGGGTTTATGAAAGACCAAGGGGCCAGAGCAGTGGGAGCACACCGAATGGGGGAGCTCAGTGGGAGGTGAGGGTAGCGGTTTAGGGGACTTGATCATGAGATCATGTAGGGCCTTCTTGGCTTTTGCCTTGAGTGAGGTGGAGCCAAGAGAAGGTTGGAGCAGAGGCATGACATGACTGACTTATAGTTTAAATACAGAAACGAATAAATGAATCGACAGCGGCCAACCCCGTCACATCCCAATTACATCTATGTCTGTTATGCTGCTGGACTGTGAGCAACCTGAGGATAGAGCCTGTGTTTTAACATTTTTTGCATCCCTGAAGTACACCCCTAATGCCTGTCCCGGCTCTTCTTGGCCTACGAATCAATACAAAAATGACCAAAAAACAGGCAAAAGGAAAATTCAAGTTTAGCAAACATAGAAAGAGACCAGCTCAGTTGCATTCTTTGGTATTCATCCAAGAGAAATGAAAGCATGGCTCCACAAAAGACTTGCCTATGAATGTTTGCAGCAGCTTTATTCATAAATAAAAACTTAAGCAGCCCAGGTTTTCATCAACAGGAGAATGGATATTTGTGTACCCATACAATGGGTACCATACAATGGATATTCAACACACTAAAGATAAAGCAATGGATGTTGGATTTATCCCACATTACTCAATATCACCATTAACTACTGCCATGATGTAGATCAGTCTCACAGAAATAGTATGGAATGAAAGAAGCCAGACGCAAATAAGTTCAAACTGTCTGACCCCATTTATAGGAAGTTCCAGAACAGACCAAACTAATCTGTGAGGAAAACATAAGAACCATGATTGCCTCTGGAGGATGGGGCAGAGACTGACTAGGTAGGGACAAGAAGAAATCTTCTGGGGGTCACGTTCTGTATCATGATAGAGATCTGGGTTACACAAATGTATGCACTGACACAATGAATCAAATGATACACTTAAGATTTTTGCCTTACCGGGGTGCCCGGGTGGCTCAGTTGGTTGAGCATCTGCCTCTTGATTTTGGCTCAGGTCTTGATCTCAGGGTCCTGGGATGGATCCCCATGTCAGGCTCTGTGCACAGCATGGGATCTGCTTGTCCTTCTCCACCTGTTCCTTCTCCATGCTCTCTTTCTCTCTCAAATAAAATCTTTAAAAAAAAAAAAAAAGATTTTTGCATCACCCATGTATCTATTTTATATAAAGTGGAAAAAAAGAATCATAAGCAAATACTGAACTCCAGTTAATGATACGCATGTTCCAGTGTTTAGAGACGAAGTATACTGATTTCTGTAACTTACTCTGAAATGTGTCCGAAAAAACAAGAATTGGGGACACCTGGGTGGCTCAATCCTTAAGTGTCTGCCTTCGGCTCAGGTTGTGATCCCAGGGTCCTGGGATCAAGCTCCACATGGGACTCCCTGCTCCCTGCTTCTCTCTGTCCCACTCCCCCTGCTTGTGTTCCCTCTCTCACTGTGTCTCTCTATCAAATAAATAAATAAAATCTTTAAAAAAAAATAAGAATCAATGGATGGAGAGATCAATGTGTGCTAAAGCAAGTCTGGTAAAATGTTAATCACACAACCTACGTGGTGGGTAGGGCCACCCTCCTTGTACAATTCTTTCTACTTTTTTATATGCTGAAATTTTCATAATAAAATGGTTCTGGGGGCAAGGAGGCTCAATGGTCAGGAATGTGCCAATTGTGAGATTCTATCTTCCACATATTGGATCAAAACACAATAAGACTCTATCTTCCAAGCCCTGGATTGCCAAAAATGTTCAAGTCTAGTGATACTCAGTGTCCGCAGGGGTGTGGGGATTCTCATATACTCTATTGGCCTGGATGCCCCCACGAGCTTCCTTCCTGTCCCCTTCCTTCCCTGAGTAGCTGGTCCTTTACATGCAATGTATACAGTGTTGTATCCTGTTTTCTCATCAGCATTAGATTATCAACATTCTCCAATTTCTTTAAACAGTCTTTGTAAACACTGTACTTAAAAGAAAAGAGGCATTGCAGGATTTGGGTGTTTGGGTTTGTTTTGTTTGGTTTTTGATGATGACACAGTTCATTGTAGAAAAATTAGAATATACAGAAAAGAACAAAGAAGAAAATAAAAATCCCTAAAAACCTCCCACTCTGACGTTTTGTTGGCCCCTCCCTGCCCCTTCTGTGCATATGTCTGGATTCACACATTCACACAGAGTTTTATGTTTGTGTGCATTTGAACAAAATTGGGATCCTATAGGACATTGTGTTTTATTACTTGATTTTCTTAAAATTCGCTGGGATGTGGTTTTCCAGGCTGCCTGGTTCTTTAATGAGGAACTGCGTGATTTTTCCATTGTTGGAAAATGGAAGGTAGGGTCAGCCTAGTACTTGCTGTGCCCTTGGGGAGCCCCGGGCAGGGACAGGCCCACCGACCCAGCTTTTAGAGGCATGCAGGCTCCTGGGGTCCAAGGGCCTGGCACAAGCACCCACTGATTCTGGGAGGGGCACTCCCATCCCCCTGGCCCCTGGCCTGGCAGTCGCAGCAGCCCCTGCCACCCACCGCCAGGCTCCGCTGGGAGCCAAGCCCATAATCGCTGTCCCCTCAGGGTTCCGCTGCCTGTCCTGGCTTGTCCTCCCTGTCCTGAGCTGCCCTGACTGGGCCCTGAGTCCCCCTGAGGACTGTGGGAAGAGCCGGGAATCTGGGGCCAGCCGTCAAGGAGTCTTGCTTCAGTGAGGCTCCTGGCCCAAGAAGCAGCCTCTGTCCAGCCCTCAGCCTAGAGGAAACCCCTGCGCCCCAGGCCTCATTGTATTGTCAGGATGTCCCGTTTCCTGACCGCCTAACCTATTTATGGGCCACAATGACTGCTTCCCTGGGGAGGCCCCTACTGTACTTGGGCCCATCCTCTTTGGGCCTCTGGACCTGGCCCACGTGTCATATCCTAGACCTAGCCTGGGTTTGCCCTGGGACAAGGACAGTAAATGGGTGTCACCTCAGATGCTGATTCAGTAGCTCGATGGGGCCTACCAGGGGCAGGGTGAAGATTGAGGCTCTATCTGGACTCAGCAAGAGAGAATCTGACAGTCCATCTGCTGTGACCACTGTATGGTGCTGAACGACAGGAGCTTATGGCCTGGAGACAGCAATCCTCTGTTCCGGCCCAGCTTCCCTTCTCATCGCATCTACTTCCCTTGCATGCTCCTCCCCTCTAGCCACAGATTTGCTCTCTTTTGAACATGCCCTGATTTTTTCTGCCCCAGGGCCTTTGTTCCTGTTGCTCCTTTGGCCTCTTACATCCTCCCTCACCCTGAGCCATTACATCACACAAGATTTATCAAATGGGGCATTCAGCCCCAGTGAGCTGTTTAGTTCAGCAGTTCTTACTCAACCTTCAAGGCCGCAATTCTAAGGCTGCCTCTTCTGGAAGGCTCTTCTATGCCCCCAAGATGGGGCCACATAACCCATCCAGCCCTGACACCATTCTAAAGGAGAGACCACTGGATCAATTCTGTGGTTATGGTAGGTCTAGCTCCCTAGAAGCAGAGTCTGAGGTGGGAATTCTTGTTTGAGTCTGAGTAATTTAATGAGAGCTTCAATCCGTAGGAAAGTGAGGGAAACAGACCAGGGGAGAGGCAGACGCCGAGCAAGATATGGTTTTGGAAGAACTCTTGCCTCAACCAGATCCCCCAGGAACTCCAGAGCATGAATGGCACCACAGAATGTGTGGACTCCGGAGGCACAGGGACTAGGCTGCTCTACGCCCGTGGCTGTCATTTCCCATAACCTCCCAGGCATCTCCAGGGAATGCAGTGCCCGTTAGCCAAGGGCAGCCTCTGGACGGGGCTGGGCAGAGAGCAGCCAACAGCATGACAGCTGAGGGGAGGGGCACCAGCCTTGGGATCTGGGTGGTCACGAACAGCACCTGCCTCTGGCAGTGTCCAGCACCCCCACCATGCGTGAGCTGCCCAGAGCCTGGTGTTTGAGGCACTGCAGAGCTCAGAACTGGGTTCTAGGGAGCACTTAGCATCCGATGAAGCTGAGCCCAGGGCAGGCAGCAGCTTAGGACTGATACTGGCTGAGTCCATGGCCTGAGCCCCAGTGCCTTCTCCTCAGGCCTGGTGTCGACGTCCCTGGGCCCCTTCTTCTGGTTGTGTCCCACCTCCCTCCCCTTGGTTGTGTTACTCAGCCTGGCTCCACGTTGAGCAAGCTCTCTGGGAAGGCCATAGGCCTCTGTGTAGAGGCTGTTCTGGACTTGTCACCAGCCTAGTCTATCTTCCACTCCTCTCTCTGGCCAGGCATCATCCCTACACAGGTTACCTCCTGACTGGCAAGTAGGATCCCAAATGACACCTCCTCTTGGAAGCCTCCCCAGACTTGCCCAGTCCAGCCTAGTGGCCTCTCAGCTCCACTCCCCACCCTAAAGACAACTTTGGGATTTACATGATAGAAGATGGTTTGTGCAAGAGCCTAAATATTAGAAGCTTCAAAATAGTCTTTCTAAAAGGAGGTTTTTGTTGTTGTTGTTGTTGTTGTTTTTACATCACTCATTTCTCCAACCATGCCTCCACAGAGACAGACCTGCTGTAGTGATACAAGCTTGTGAAGCTGGCCTGCCTGGGTTGTGGTGGCCATGCCAGCTCATGATGGCCTGTTTCGGGGGATGGCAGCAGTGTCTCTATAGTCCTCGGATACCCTCAGTGTGGTGTTAGTCAGTTATCACAGGCTTGGGTGGGTGGCCACTGTTGACAGGCTGCATGACGCAAAGTGAGTGTATGTACTGGTCTCAGCTTTGCCTTTCTATGCTCATTGTGCTTATTTGAAATCAAGGTCTTTAATGTTCAAAAATAAGGTTAATTCTGGAAATGGGGACTAAATGATAACAAATCTATACTTCATGAGCCCATTTAACACCCTACAACCTGAACCAGGACCAGACACTTGGTACATATCAGTGGATGGCTGGATGGATGGATAAGTTGGGTAGTTAGGTAGATGGGAGGGTGGGTTGGTGAGTGGGTGGATGGATGGATGGGTAGATGGTTGGGTAGCTGGCTGTAGTTAGGTGGCTAGGTAGTTGGGTAGATGGGCAGGTGGATGGATGAATGGGCAGATATGAGTGAATGGATAAGTACCTGCTTAAAAATAGAGAAAATGGGGTTCCAAGAGGGAGTACCAGTTGCTCATGGTCACAAATAAATGGCAGAACCAAGATTCCTTACTTATTCTTAGGGCACCCCAAGCCCACAATTGGGGAGGCATATTAGTATAGAGGGAGGAGGCGATAAGGACTCACAGGTCTCTGGAGACGAGGAGAGGTGAACTTGCTGCTTCCTGCCCCCTGGTGGTGGCGGTCAGGTCTCCAGCCTCTCAGGGACCTAGGTCAGCCAGGTGACAGTGGTGTTTACACTGGGATGAGACGGTCACGGTTCAGAGACGGGGTCTAAGGAAGGGCAGGGTCCCTTTGGGCAACCTAGGGGAGGAGAGGGTCCATGCCCAGAAAAGGGGTAGGGGCTGAAGGGGTGTCCAGAAGCCTCACTCAGCATTCCTAGCTTACTGAGAAACTTATTTGGGGACGGCAGGGAAACTGTGGTAGGGTTCAGGCCAGGCAGAAGACAGAGAGGAAGGGGAATGCGCCTGTATTGCTAGCTCCTCCAGGAACTTGTTCAGTTCATCCTTGGAGGAAGGAAGAGAGAAAAACAGGCCATCACATAGTCCACCAGGCAGGAAGCTGGAATCCCAGCTCTACCCCAGGTGTGCCTTGAAATCTTGGGCACAATCACCAGGCTTCAGGAGTTGCCTCAAGGGTTGGTCTGAGGACAGCCAATATCCAGGGAGCTCAGGGACACGTTCCTGCCTTTCCTACCTTGGCTTCTGTGATCCTCCTATCAGCCCTATTAGGGAAGCAGAGCAGGTGTCATGCCCACATCTCAGATGATAAGATTGACACTCTGGGTGGTGAGCTCAGGCTTGCCTCCTTCCCCCACTGATGCACCGTCTCTCCCATACCCAGGGCTACGCGTGGTGATGGCTGAGCGCCTCCATTTTCCACCCGCACTTTAGCTGCGCCCCAGGCTCTTGCGTGTGTGCATGCATGCACACACAGACACACACACAGACACACACACACACACAGACACACACACACACCCTTCACACCGCTGCCCCCTCTGCAGGGCTGCCCTGGGCTCAGCAGAGCTAAGGGTGGGAGCCGGGAGTAGAGCATGGTTTTTCCAGCTGCTAGGCTGCTTCTGCCAGAAAGTGAGGGAGGAAGGAATGGGAGGGGAGTGAGTTGGGGGTGGAGAGTGAAGTGGGGGTAGGCGGTACTGGCTGCCTATTCTATGGAAGGATCAGTTTTTCCCTGGAAACACTCAGTGGAGTCCTGCCTTCCACCCCCTCTCTTCCTGGAATGAAGGCTTGGGATGGAGAGAAGGTCCCAAGGCCCACCTGGCTGCACTCACAGTCACGCCACCGGCCCAGCGTGGACTCCAGAGCCCCAGCGCCCACCCCAGCAACGAACCCAGGCTCCTAAAGACACTCTGCCTCATGGAGGGACACTGAGGCAAATGATCTGAAAACCACCTCCCTCCACAACTCAGTTCTGTCAACCCAGAGGAACACAGTTCAGTCCATGACTTCCGAGAGATCATGGTGACCAGTCCCCTGCTTCGGGAATGCCAGGGGTCCAGTGCAGGGCCACTTCCCTTGCAGGCCTGCTCTGTTGTGTAATCAAGGAGTTGCTGCTCGTGTCCAACCAGATCATCCCCATTTCCTTCTCTGTGAGCTGGAGAACACACTGGGCCCTGCTTTGTCCCTGCCTCCCTCCCTGGCCAGTGAGACCTAGGCTGGCGGTGCTGGGTGTGGGGGACATGGGCAGTGGAAGCTCTAGGCCAGAAAGGACTGGAGAAAGTCCTCTGGCTTCTGGCTCCTTCGAGTGGCTATGGCCTACATCCCTCTCCCTCGCTCTCACTCCCTCCCTGCCTCCATTCTGGCCTCCGTGTGTACTCCCTGGGTCCTCACCCAGCATCTCCTCCCTGGATGCCTGTCTTTTTATGCCAGATCTCACTTTCTCTTTCCCTGCCTTTTCTTTAGCTTTCTTGCTCCCTTCTCCCTCTCATTTCTCTGTTGGGGCAGTGGCCTGGCCATGTCCTCACCAGCCCTGCTGGCTCCTCTCCCACCTCCCCTGCTCCTGGACGCCTCTCCTGGCTTCTCTCTTCCCTCTCAGTCCCAGACCCTAGGGAGGACCCATTGGCTTCCTGATAAAGTCCTTTCTCTGTTGCCAGACTTGTTGGCCCTGTGCACCCCCCTTTCCTCCCGCCACCCCCCACCCCGCCCCTCGCCAAGAGCCTCCACCCACTCCAGGCACATCTCTGCCCTTCCTCTGGGTCTTTGCACTTGTCCCCTTCACCTGGAAAGCCATGTGCCTGCCCAACTCACTTCCTGACTGGGAGCGCTCCCCACTCTCTGGCCTTTCACAGCTCAGCTCTCTCTGAAGGCAGGTGTTCGCCCAGCACAGAACGTCAAAGCTGCCGTCTGTCTGAGAGACCTGGTGTGGGTTAAGGGTGGGAGATCCAGGGAAAACGCTAGCCAGGAGGAATCCCTCACTGACCCCAGGGGAGGCCAGTTGAGGTGGAACTCCAGAATAACAGAGCTGGGGTGGGGGTTCCAAAATCACAAGCCCAGACCTTTCACTTGACAGCCGGTGAGCCAGGGCTCCCTCTGTGGGGCTCCACACAGGTACCCCCAGACCCAGCAGTGCACGGCTCCTTGCTCTTGGGGCGCTGCTGGCTGATCAGTGCCACCCCAGCAGGCAGCCCTGGGGCCCCGGCAGACTGTAAATCACTACCATTGTCTGCCTGCCCCCAGTCGCGCCCATACTTTAAAAGGGAAGGACAAGAATCTCCCCATACTGGCCCCTCCGCCCGCCAGTCAAGAGGCTGGTGCAGCAGAAGAGAAAAGGGGTCTTTATGCCCACGGGCAGGAGGGCACCACATCCCCGCCCAGTCCCCCCACAGTGCCCTCTGGTGAAAGGCGCCTTTGTGAAGCCTCCGAGACTGGCTGGAGCAGACACGCAGCCCACCCCAAGCAGGAGGCGGTGGCAGGCAGCTGGGGTCAGAGGCCACGGTTGGGGAGGCCTCGGGGCCCAAGGACCTGAGGAAGAGACTGAGCAGTGGCAGGAAAAGAGAAAGGACACTCTCCCACTGCAGCACTCGGAAGTGGTCTCACAGCTGCCACGTCCTGTGTTCACACAGGCCCTGACCTTCCACAGCTGCCCAGGGGCAACTTCCTGTGGCCCCCTCACGGGGGAAGCCCGGCCTCCCTGCCTCCTCCCAGATGGCTTTCTCACCTGCTCTAGCCCTCAGCCACTCACACTTCCAGGTTTCTGAACAGCTGGCCACCCTGGAGGACCTAGAATGTTCTTCCCCAGGAGACCGGCCCGCTGGCTGCCATCACAGAGAGCCCGCTCTCACGGCTCCCCACTCTACCTGCCCTTCCCCACCTGCTGGCCCTCTAGCTGACCTCGTCCCCTGTCCTTTGCTGCGATGCAATTTCTGTCAGTCTCCCATCTAGAAGGTAAGCTCCGTGAGAGCACTTCTGCTCATTACTTCCCTTTATCTTGCCCCCAAGCCTGACCCACAGTGGGAGCAGGCTGCATATTTCTAGGAGAGAATGAACAGATCATTTCCTTTCATTTACCCTTCCTCCTACCCTGAGAGGGAGGCACAGGGGTTCTCTGTACTGAGACTGAGGCCTCTTTCTCAAAGCTAGGCACTGAGGAAGAGGTAGAATTGGGATTCCTAGTCAAGGCTGGCTGAGCCCCAAAGCCGTGCTTGTAACTGCTCTGCTCCCTGCTTCCCTGTGGCAGGCACCCCGCACACACCGGGCCCCCTGCCTGGCAGGATCCCAAGGACAGAAGGGCTTAGCCCTTAGGGAATGTTCTTGAGGATGCCCTTGGGAAGCAGCTCTGGAGTTCCAGTAGCCCCATCCCTCTCTTGCAGGCTGGATGGGATCCAGTGTGGGGTCCTCGGGCAGAGTGCCCTCCCTGTGAGAACAGGGAGCAGTCTGACGGCTCTCTACACCTCCCAGCTGCAAGTCTGACCCTGCCCAGTAACGCATCATGAGGCAGGGCTCCTGCTCCCTCTGGGCCATTAGTGCTCCCCCACACACACACCCAGGGGCGCTAACACCTGCCTGGCAGGTGTACCTGTGAAGAGCACAGGTGAAAATCTGCAGGAAAGGGCTCCTGGGACCCAGACAGTAAAGCCCCAGATAAAAACATGACCCTCATCCCATCTGCAAAGGCCTGAAGCTGGCAGGAAGCTAGGGGTGGGAAAGATGCCAGAGAAAGGCTCAATCCCCCTCAGCCCTCAGCTGGAGGAAAAGGCTGAGCCAGGGCTGCCAAAGCTGTGAGTCAGCCGTCCCTGAAAAAACAGGGAGCCCAGGGCCCGGCACCCTGAAACCCAGACCTCCTCTGTGGGTGGGGAAGGTGGAGAGGGTCTCTCCAGGGAAGAGCAAAGGAGCAAAGCCACCCAGCCAGGAGCCATCAGAATCTGTCTCTTCTGAGCCTGGTCCAAGGACCTGGAGCAATGCTGGCAGCACCTGCTGGACCACAATGGTCCCTGGGAAGGAGCTTCCTGACAAAGGCCACATGGGGTAGACTGCACCCTCCCCACAGACTGCTGCCCCGTGCCCACAAGCCCACAGTGCACTCCCTGCCCAGGCCCCTCTGAGCCAGGGACAGGGCCTTAGGGAACAGCAAGACAGCCCCTTCACTGTGCAGATAGGGGATCACCCCAGTAAGGGGTCCCACAACCAGCCAGCAGCCAAGTTGAGACCCAAGACCTGGCACTTGGTTCTGCCTTGAGGACAAGTCACTCTAGTGTAGCTGCCCCTCTTGGAGCCAGGTTGGATGCTCTGGCACAGGCAGGCTCTGACTCCAGAGTGAAGATCCCATTCAGTGCCCCCAGGCTCACCCCATCTTTCTTCACCCCCACCCCTACTCACAATCCAACCACATGGAACATCCTGCAGGTCCCCAAACTGGCTAGGCTCTCCAGCCTCCAGGCCTCTGCCCATGCCGTTCCTTCTGCCTGGAAGGTCATTGCTTTTTCCTTTCCCTGTACCACTCTACTCCTCTCAGTGTAGACAGTAGATGTGGATTCCTCTAAGAAGTGCTCCCTCTCCTCCTGCTTACTCTGGATTCCTACCCACCATAGAGGCCACTCTGAAGGGCTGTGGTTCAGCTCTGGCTCCTAGTGCCAAGGCCTGTACACAGCAAGACTCAGGGTTTACTCGGTGAGGGGCCTGCAGATGAAGGGGGATGAGCTCTCTGTGCTGGACCCTCTCTAGGATATCGGGGGGGGGCTTTCTCCTCCATCTCTGGCTTCCCTCCACTGACCACTTTGGTAGCTGGGGCGATTTCGGGGGGTGGGAAGGGCTGTGAGAGGGCGGGGCCACTCTCCCCCATGCTATCTCGGTTGCCTTGCCTTTGGAAGGGCCCAATCCACCCCTGCTCTGTTGGCCCCATTTCTCACTTTGGCTTCCTGAGCCCCTGCTGCTAACTGTCCCCCCACCTCTGTACTTCTGTGTTCAAATCCCAGGCACAGGGATTTGAAGGCTGAGTCCCGCAAGAAGCCCAAGGCTGGTCGACAATTCAAGGCCACACGGGCATGTCCTAGAGGGAAGGGCATAACCTCTGACCACTTGGCTCTTCCCTGCCCAGAGTGCTCTTATCTGTTCATCTCATTGCCCTGTAGTGACCCCACGGGCAAGAACGGTAGGTGCCACCAGAGAGTATGGTCTCCATCAAACTTGCTTTCTGCTGGGAGGGAGGTGCTGAAGAGTTCTGCCTAGAAAAGGAGTGGGCAGTGACCACAGGCTTCCCAGCCGGCTCAGTCCCTTATGGGCAGCTACCCTGCAGCCCCTGTCTCTGTCACAGGGACCCCATTTCCCTCCCCACTGTTGCCAGTGGCACAGGGGGCCAATCCAGATTACACTCAGGACACTAGCTCCATGTTCCGCATCCCTCATCACTGGCCTGTCTCCTCCCTGGCCTGTCATCGTCCTCTACAACCCTGGTCTCAGGGAGGACCGTGTCCTGCTCCCCAACACCCCCTGCAATTAATCATCCGGGCTGCCCTCCCAGTCAGGCCCAGCTTTGGCCCCTCCAACCCACCCTGCTGCCAGGCCCCAACACAACCATCCGTGTCTCCTGGTCAGAAGCCAGTGACCAACTCAAAATAACTATTACCCTTCCCTCCAACACAACTGTCTTTGCTGAGGAGGACAACAGCTGCAAGGGATTAGGGGTGGGGAACAGAACCAGAGAGCCCCCCACCCTCAGCCCTATACCCAGGCTCAGACCCATAGAGCTGGAGGCTGAGGTAATGGATTCAGGGCCAAAGAGGCTGCCTACTCCAGTGTCTGGGGCTGCCTTCCCTCCCCCAGTAAAGTCCTCCTCCCCGGCAGCAGAAGCATGAGAGGGGCTGGAGGACTGAGGCCTCCCCCAGCCTAGGACCCTAGCCAGGCCCACCTCCAAGCCTGAGGTTGCTGCCCAGTCAGGAAGAGAGAACTGCACGCTCTTTCTACAATAGGAAGCCCAGTGACCCACTCTGGGCCTTTGCTCCTGCTGTTACCTGCGGATTGCTCTTCCCTTTATGCCCAGTGTCCATGCCTCCTAACCCCTCAAAGTCCTCCTCCAGAATTACAGCCTCTACCTGACCACAGACCGTCTCTAAGTTTCTCACAGGACAGATGCCTGGGAAGGATGACACACCACTGAAATGGCAGAAGCACCCTCCGCTGGAGGGGATGGGGAACTCTCTTGGACCCCACTGGTGAAATGGACTGACCAGGCCTCACTCGGAGCAATGACCTGTCACCCTGGGCAAGCTGAGGCGGAAGGACCAGGGGAGGCATCTCTGGGCTGAGGCGGGCCCAGAGACAGCTGGGAGCTGAGTCCCCAAGGCAAGGTTCTATCACTGCAGTGCCCGCCCTAGGCACGTCTTAACAGAAACAGGGTGCTCCCTACCTTGCAGGCTGCTGCCTTTCTCTCAGAGTGGCTCCTCTGTGCCAGAGCTGGAGTCAGGCCGCGGGAACTCGCCATCTTGCCCAGGGTCCACTCTCCGCCCACTCCCACCTGCCGGCTCCTCCCACCTGCCGGCTCCTCCCACCCGCCGGCTCCTCCCACCCTCCGGCTCCTCCCACCCGCCGCCCCCTCCCACCTGCCGGCTCCTCCCACCAGCCGGCTCCTCCCTCGAGCTGCACACCCCTTCTTCCCAGCCATCCCTTTCCTAAGGCGACCTGATCCTTGCTTTCTCTCTCCAGGTTTTGATCACAAGGGCTGTCAAAGCCACGTTAAGAGACCCCCCCCCCCCCACACCCTACACAAACAGGAGAACGGGCATTTCCTCACGGACCTTCACCTGGTGGGCGGCACGTTTCCTCCTGCCCTGCTCTCCCTTCCACGCCTTCCCTGCTTCTCCCTCTTCTTCCCTGTCTTCCAGCTTCGAAGACAATCTTACATTACAAGTATTTTTGGTAAACAACCTGATACACTGCTATACTTTTTGGAACTGAGATGAGATATATGTTGGCAAGTAAATAAATATCTGCTCTGTCCCTTGCATTAATCTTTGCTACCCTTGCCTGAAGGCCCTTGGGGTTTGAGAAGGGGGCAGCTCAGGGAAGGGGTAGGTACTAAGGGTGGATGGGCCAGCTATGCTTCTGTCACCTGTGTCCTGTGTTGCTTAGGTTTGGGTAATCTATTGCTACCTAGGGAACCATCCCAGAACTTTCTGGCTTAAAACTGCCACTGTTTTATTTGCTCGTGGTTCCTGCACCTTGGCTGAGCTCTCCGGGCAGTTCCCGGCTGGTCTTGCTGGGAGCCACCTGCATAGCCTCATTCAGCTAGAAACTGAGGCCACGCTTCTTCACAGAGGTGGCCTTCCATTCAGTACTCATCTGGGTGTACTGAATGTGTGATGTACTGGGTGATGTACTGGGTGATGGCTCCAGCAGAGTAGCCAAGAGCCAAGCGTGTTTCCAATAGTAAAAATGCAGAAGCTGCTAGGCCTGCTGAAGGCTTTGGCTCGGAACAGGCACAGCATCACTTCTGCCACGCCCCATAGTTAAAGCAAGTCACAGGGCGGGCAGTACAGGTGTTCAGTACCAGGAGGCAACATTCACTGCAGGCCACTGCATTCACAGGCTGTCGAAGCACACGGGGACACGTTGGGAGCAGTACGTGGAAGATGGAACAATGATAATCTGGGGTGGCGGGACTGTGGGGGCTTTGAAATTCTCTATTTTTACATTTGAAAAAAGACAAGAAATAAAGGAGAGACTGAGAGGAGGCTTCCAGTTCACTGCTCTGGCTGGAGCTGTCCCAGGCCCCTGTCATGGCAAGTGCCCTTAATTCCCAGGAAGTTGGGACCTTCTGCCTGGTGGGGCCCTAAGAGGGCAGGGAAGCTGTTGCCGATGCCAGGGCCTATCCCTCTGGAAAATGAGCTTTCATTGGAAAATGGGCTGGGCCTTCGTTTACAACAGGCCTGAAATTTAGGCTTGAGACATCATGTGTGAATGCGGTTCACAGTGGCCGAGGTATCCAGCCAGGAGTGAAAGAAAATGACGCTCATCACTCACCATGCAATTCAGAACATGGGTCCCATTTCCAAGGCTCATCACTTAAAAATGCACCCTAGGTGTTAATTAATCCAGTGATCCCTCACTGCTCCAGGGGTGGTCCAAAGACCAGCAACATTAGCACGACCTGTGGCCTTAGTAGAAATGCAGATTCTAGGGTCTCAACCCAGACCTGCTGAATCAGAACTTGAATTTTAACAAGATCCCCAAGGTGATTCTTATGCATAATTACATTTGGGAAACCTGTTCAAATCTGCTCTTAAAAACATGATTATACTACATTGAACCCCAAAAACATGATTATACTACATTGAACCCCACCCTCGCTTTTTTTGGTGAAGATAAAATCTTCTTTTGTTTTAATGCAACATTTAAAACAGCATTGTCCAATTAAAATTCCCTTTATCTATCTGCACTGCCTAATATGGCAGCCATTAGCCAGCTGAGAGTACTTGGAATATGGCTAGTACGACAGAACTGAATTTTAAGTTAAATTTAAGTTAATTACAGTTTCATTTAAATAGCCATAGGTCACTAATGGTTACTGTATTAGCACGAATTTTAAATCTACTTAGTCTTTTTAAAGGTCTATACACCTAGAAAATTGCAGCCTGGCTCCCTTCATCTTCAGCAGATTTGCAAAACGGTTCTTGTTGCAGTGTGATGTCATGATGTCAGAAGAAATATGTATTTTGGTGCTTGACCCCAGTTCCTGGCCAGAACTCCTAAAGCCTTGGTAATTTCCTATGCCACAAAGGTGGTAAGGAGCATCTTTTCTGATATCTGGTCTTTGACCTTGGTTTCTGACACAGAGCTCCTAAATCCCTTGGAGTTTCCTGGGTGACAGGAGTGTCTTTTGTTCTAATAAAGTGACTCCTGGCAGGCTCCTGGGCAGCTTCAGCACAGGGTCTAGTGCCCTGAACCACCAGGCATGGTCAGAAGCTTGGAGCTCTCAGGGCCCCCTCCCCACACCGATCCCCTAGGGAGGGGAGAGGGGCTGGAGATTAAGTTAGCTTCCCTGATAAGGCTTCCATAAACATCCCTAAAGTACAGGGGTTTGGAGAACTTTCAGCTGCTGGTGCCTCTGAGGTTCACAGAGTCCACAGCAGGAGGGGAGGGCAGTAGCCAGCATGGGTTCCCCATACCATGGAGCTCAGCCTTGAGCTCTGGGGGTTGGGGGGTGCCCCAAAGTGCCCTTCAGGCCTCAGGGGCTTCCTCGGGCAAGTGGGGCACAATGGGACAGCTGATACCCAATTCTCACATCAAAGGCTAGTAATCCCTCTGGGGTTTGGCTCCTTAAGTTATCTTGAGATTCTTCATTTCCCATATTTGAGGTTGCTGGGATCTCCTGGGGCCAGGGCAGGAGCTGTGGTATAGAGCATCTCCCGTCCACACCCCTCTGCCAGCACACCAACCAACATGAGCACAAACTCTGGGAATGAATCTGTGCTCCCTGTAGTTATTACACAGGAATCTCAGAAACGCCTGTTCACTGGGGAAATGAGTCAAGTCCATATACGTGACTGGCCAGAAACGTTATGTAGGTACCTCTGTCTCCAGTAAATGGGGCCTAAGAATTTGGCAGGCCCAGCCACCTGAGACCTGCAGAGGGTTTCCTTGTGACCCTGCTTTCCCATTGGATTCCCTGCCACACACGCTCCTGTTCCCCAAGGAAATGCATCTGAAAAGAGCAAAGAGACACCAGGCCAAGCTTTCGGAACAGGTAGCACAAATCTTTCTCACATGCTTAGTAGGCAATGTCCTACATGAGGTCTGGGCTGGGCTTCAGAGCAGCACCCGGCTGGGAACCAGCCCCGAGGGATGGAGATCTACAGCTCTGCGCTCTCTCAGGTGGCAGTCCTTGGCAGTCACCAGGAACCTGTCATGCTGGCTTTGGTAGGTTTCCAACACCAAGAAAAGAGGCTTGGAAGGATTCTGTTCTTCAGACTTCAAGTGAACATGAGAGCCGTCTTGGAAGGCCCCTTCCGAAGGCGCCTAACGCTATTGCCTGCATCCCGCCCAACTACTGGGAGGGTTCACGACTGAAGACATTGTGGGGGGGCGCGCAAGTGACAGAGAACTCACAGAAGTCCCTGTTCATCTCTATCCCCCTCATGCACTGAAACAGCAGAGGCTCCTGATGACATTCTCCACCCCTTAATGAGAGGATCCGGCTGACATGCTTCCATACCCCACCCCTCGCACACTGTTTTGCTTTGCTTCAGACACCATGGATACCAAGAGGCACAATTTTTCCAAGGCTCGTGCTCCATCCAGCTGTTCAGTGCCTTGTGGATTTATGATCTAGAGGGCCTCTGCCACAGTCCAGAGGCACCGGTGGTTTGCATTATAGGACTCCATATTTCCAGGTTCTGGAAAAGGGGCAGAGATGTAAGTGACATACTAGAATTTTGTGTAAAAGGAACTTAAAGCTTGAGGGGTGCTTTGCTTTATGCTTTCCTTCCTTTCCAGCATCTGGCCTCTCCGCACTCAATTCTTGCTCACTCCAACTTGAAGCAGCTTCTCCAGTGACAGAAACACCAAAAATCACCAGGGGAAGGTGTTCACATGCAGATTTCTGGGCCAGATTTAGATCAACTGCGGGAGAATCTCCATCTTAATGAGCTGCCCCCCACCCCAGCCTGCATTTTAATATTAATAGGCCAGGGCTAAGTAATCTAAATTTGACCTTTTTAAAAATGAGAAATATAATCAGAAGGGTGTATTCAACAGTGCATGTAATTTAGATTGTACTGAAGGAAATATCCGTGTGCAAACAACTGCCCAGGTCAGGAAATAAAGCTCTGGTGGCCCTTGGAAGTCCCTGGCAGCACCTCTCCCATCACTCCTGCCACCCCCCTGCCCCCCCGTAAAGCAGTCCGCTGCTTTGGAGGTACTCAGTCCCCTGCCTGTCACTAGCGACAGCTGGTCCTCAGTACCTCCAGTGCACTGTTTGGCTTCTCCGAACATCAGAGAGAAGTGGGCCCATTCCTACCATGTTATATCTCACTTCCTTGCTGTGCGCACTGTGTGTGGTGGTTGTGCTCCCTGTGTTGCTACACTTAGCTGCTCTATGTCCCTTTTCATGGCTGTGTTGTGTTCCACAGCTTGAAAACAACACAACTGTTGGGACCCCCCCCCCCCAACCCTGCCCCGTCGTTCATGGGCATCTCTTGCATCCTGGCTCTGAGGTAAGTGTCTCCCTCTGGCCTTTTGTTGAGGAAAGAGCAGGTCAAAGACGTCGAGTGATTTACAAGTCCGGCACAGGGGTTCTAGAGCCTGTGAGCTTCTGCCAGCGAGGGGATCACTGTGTCAGCTCCTGCATGTTTGTCTCTGTGCCTTGGTTTCCTCATCTGTAAAATGAGAGTAATAGGGCCTGTTCCTGTGCTGCAAAAATTCAGTAACACAAATGCATGTGAAATAATTAAAACTTTGCCCCTTCAAACATTTTCAGAAATGGAAACTGGGACTTCCATCTTCCTTCATACTCTTTGTGTGCTTTAAACTTCCCATGAGCATGGGCTACTTTTGTGACCTATTAGTGAAACACAGACCTTTACCCCTGCTGGTTCATACTCTTAGCCTCAGTTGCTGAAGGTCCACTAACAAGCATTTGTGAAGTGACAACCAGGCCAGCCCTTGTCACAAAGGCAGAGCTGAGTATGGTCCTCGAGCTCTTTCCAGCAGCCAAGTCTGACCTGGCTCAGCCACCTGGAGGGATTCTCTGACTTCTCACTGCCCTCTACCAAAAGGGCACAGCCAGCTGCACAGGAGGCAGGGGGCCACCAACGCCAGGACAGGGATGGCACAGGACTCCAGTCAGGCAACGCAGGTCCTGGTTCCCTCCCTGCCAGTATTTGAGGGGCTAGCCCGTGTATCTCTGGGCTATGGTGCCCTTAGCAGTAAATGGAGGGACAGAGGGCTAGACAAGGAGAGCACCAAGATCTTTCTCGGTGAATTCCCTGATCCTTGAAGGCTTTTGGCTAAAGCTGCTGGGGTGCTGGGGAAATCAGCTTGGAGGTTGTTCTCTGGCATACCTGTCTTCCTGAGAAGTGCCAAGGAGGGGGCTGGCCTGGTACAGGGAAAGCATTCAATGGGCCACTGGCAAATAAGGGATCCATTCTCCGCCAAGATGAGTCCTGCTGGGAGTGGTTGCCCGCCTATGCCATCGAGTTCATGACAATTAACGAACTCTCTCGTTTGGAAAGTGATTCCTTCTAACACACACTGTGACTTCCAAGGAGCCTCATAATGCAACTCTGGTTGCTTCAATTTCTATCATCTGAGGTCACTCTGGCCCTAGCACTGTGAAGGAGGCCGCTAACCCTCGCGGCTTGTCCCTTCCTCCTTCGCTCAGCCTCACAACTGGGTGTCGCCATCTTCCTGGTGAGCTGCAAGGCCCCGGGCAAGGGGCGTTGCAGTCATTGGTGCCACAATTCACAGTGGCCTGGGTCCAGCTTAGATAATACATCCCATCACCCTCAACGCCCCCTCACTTCCTCTCGGATGGATATGTAAAGCATCTGGGAAGTCAACAGCTGCCGCCTTCCACCCCAGAGAGGGAGGTGAGGTAATCCCCATACATAGTCCAACAAGTGCCTCAGGGTGAAAGGGGCTCTGTGTGGAGGAGAGTGTGTTACTGTATTTCTCTGGACTTCCAGGAGCACTTCGCTGATGGCCTGGCACTGAAGAGTGATGGAAAGTTAACCGGGGTTTCTCGTCTCCACAAAAGCATCTTTCATTCCACAATAGACCTCAGATTGGAAGGAAGATTTCACTGTACAAGAGACAAGAAGCTCTGTTGCGGTCCCTGGCCACCCATTTCTGAGGATTCCAACTGTCATGTGACCCCGAAGGTTCAGGAGACAGGCCCACGGAGTCTAACAACGGCACTGCTAATATGTTTAAGGATGGAGAAGTGGGATGACACTCAGCTGTGACTGGGGTTGGTCCTGGAGGAGGAGGCCCAGTCACCTGTGCGGATGGCCCTCTGTGTGATCCACTGGTGCCTGTCAGAGGGGAGGCATCCATGAGAAAGGTGGTTCCCATCTAATCCTTAGCAGGGAAAGAAAAGGGCAAAGTTGTCCTGAGTGACCCAGCTAGGGGTCAGGCCCTCAGGAACTGTGGGAAGTGAAGCTCTGTGAGACATGAGAGGCAGCCCCTTCCCCTCCAGACTCTACCTCCCCAACGCAGCCCCCTGCCCCCGGCTGCCTCCGAGACACGGTGCTTACCCACGGCACGCTCTGGAGGAGGAAGACGTGGAAAAATGCTTCTTGCCATTTAACTTCACAGAAGGCAGCAATGGCAACATCAGAGTCAGCGCTGTTTTTACCTCTTGTCGAAGTCAAAATGGCTGGTGCCCACGATTCCAGAGCCATCCCTGTGGAACAGAATTGAATCCAGGGGAGTTCCCTGGGGCGAGCACAGGATCTAGGATGGCCTTCTGTTCTTTCCTTGACTTGGAAATTCTTGTTACATGAATATTACTTTTCAAAATCCTTTTTTTAAATCGTACAAGAATCCTGCACGATACAGTAACTATTCTCTCTGGATGCTAGGAGTAGTTCTGCTGTATCCCTCAAGACCAGGTCTATCTGCACATGCCCTTCTCTGCCCCCAGACTGCTTTCCCCAGAAATGTTGCATGGGGTAGAGCTACATCATCTAAGCATTTCACTTTTCTAAATTTAACTGTTTGTGCCAGGGTCTGTCATTCCACTAACCAAGCATATGCCCAAGAAGAAGTGTGAGCAGGGAAAGTGGGGTACGGTTTCAGTTCTCATGTGATTCAAGTGTTTAAAGAAACACTTTTCTTCAAAGTCACTAAATCCAAGGCAAGCACTTCATCTGGAGCTCACACAGGGACATGGGGAGTGGCTGCCAGGCTGAGAGACACGGGGCGCGCTGTTATAGAACAGCATGTGCAGTTCCAAAACGACAACTTCCTAGAGTATTTAAGAGCATTCGTGGGTGCCTGGGTGGCTCAGTTGACTGTCTGCCTCTTGATTTGGGCTCAGGTCGTGATATCAGGGTCGTGAGATCAAGCTCTGCCTCGGGCTCTACACTCAGCTCAGTCTGCTTCAGATTCCCTTATCCTCTGCTCCACCCCGCCCCCCAACTCTCTCTTAAATAAATAAGAAAATAAATAAATAGATAATAAAAAGAACTGGGAAAAAAAAAAGCCATCTAGACTAGAAGCCATTTTGTCTTAAGCTTGACATGGGCCCTAAACCCTAGTAAAATGACTCTACTGGTCATATGCTGGGCAAATTTTTTTCCATTTGGTTTATCTTGGGAGTTGTTCTGCATCAGTATCTACAGATCTGTCTTGTTCTTTACGCGCTTACCGCAAGCTACTCCAGAGCAAGAGTGTAGGGGATGTTCTTTGGAAAGAGTTCTATCTTCACATCATAAAGGAAAAAAATATATTTAAAAAAATAAACTAAAAACAAATTTACAAACCAAGAATATAGTATTTTATTCATTTCTGGATTATGAGTATTACACAGCATATACATATATTTAGATAATATATAAAACAATGAATAAACCGTAGGAAGAAATATTGGTCTGAAGTTGCCTTACGGGACATCTTTAAATCTGTAAGTTCGTGGTAAGTGTATCTCCCCACACACTGAGGCAGGCAGCAGGATAAACTCCACCATTCATGTTCCAAAGGACGGCTTATTCCTCACTGTACTTACAATGCAATTATGGCATTATGGCATGGTCACTGGTGTCCACAACAGGGGACACCAAGTAATAGATAAAAGAACCACAGCACAGTAAACTAATAGAAATATTTGTTTTTGTTTTTGTTTCGCATTGTCCTCCAGTTAGTTTCCTTTTTAAACTAAGAGCCATGTCCAGGGGCTATCCCTTGAGTTGCATTCCAGTTATTGCTGGAGAAAAAGAAACAAACAGAAGAAGCATTAGTTTAAGTTATCAGAAAATAGATGGTCAGTGCCAATGACACGAAACACCCCCCCCTCCAGACTCTGGTGACACTGCAGGGGACACCGGGCTGTACGGAAATGAATAATGTCAGCAGCAGTCAGGCAAGTAAGTGGCTGCCATTTTGTCAGAGGAGACCGATGAGCCGCTAAAGAGGTTCGGATGGAAGACATTCTCCAAGGAAGGCTTGAGCAGGAAGCAGGGAGGGGCAGGACCACCTTGTGGAGGTGGGGACAGCAGTAACAAAACATTTCACAGGATTGATCCTGATTCAGTGGTGATGGAAGGAGACCTTAGGATGAAAAGTACTCCAGCCCCCATGTCACCATGGAGAGGCTCTGCAGCTGACCTCAGAAGGGCACACTTCCCCAACTCACCGTCTGGCCTCCTCCAAGGAAGGCCCCCTTACCTTTGCTTTGTTCTGAACTGGGAGATACAGTTTGAACTCTGCTGGCAGTTCATCTTCTGAGTAGAGTCTGTCTGAGAAGTAAACCCGTCGGATGCGACAGTTTGCATGAATCTGTGGGTGCAAGACTTATTTTAAGAAACAAAATATGGGGATGCCTGGGTGGCTGATTTGGTTAAGCCACTGCCTTCGGCTCAGGTCATGATCCCAGGGTCCTGAGATCGAGCCCCGCATGGGGCTCCTTGCTCAGCAGGGAGCCTGCCTGCTTCCCTCTCCGCCTCTGCCTACCGCTCTGCCTGGTTGTGTGATCTCTCTCTCTGACAAATAAAGAAATAAAATCTTTAAAAAAAAGCAGGATGTATGACAACCTTGTCTTTAAAAAAATAAAAGGAAACAAAATATGATTGGCCTTCCTCTTTTCTTGCTTCTCCTGGAGCCTCTCCCATGATGCTGTCAAAGCTTCCTCTCTTTTGGCATCTCCTCAGCATGGCTTGGGGTGGGTTCAGGCAAGAGGGATATTTTGCTTGCTATGCTCTCCCACTATATCTGAGCAGACCCCTGAATGTGTCCTGGATCTTTCTGAGCCCTCTGGACAGTGACTTGGGCCCCTCAGCCAGAAAGGCACACTGTTCTGTCACAAGAGCCACAAGCCAGCAGCAGGTAGAGCACACTCCCTTCTCCTATTCAGGCCTCCATCAGGAAAGGAGCTAGTACCTGGACTCTTAGGGTCTCGATATAATTTGTGCCGTACGCCCGCCTAGTGAAGTCTGACAGATTGAACTGAATCTGGTTCCAGCCATCATCCAACCGCATGGGCATGGTACAGATGAAGGGTTTGACTCGGGTGGTGCTCTGGTAGTTACTCGCCCGAAACCGCCGACGCACATTCTTGTCATCTAGTACCTATGAAACACAGAAAAAGAGCCATAGTAACTCTACTTTGGAAGAAGGAGACAACCTTGGTGACGCAAGGGACTGAACTCCCACAGCCTGGTTTCCCAAGGCTGAGGCCCAAGGGAGAATAAACAGACCAGATACAGGTCACATTGGATGCAGATGGCCCGGAAGCAGCAAGTTTATCTTGTCAGTTGCTGAGACATCAGCTGCTTTAGGGCACATGACACAGCCGAGGGCCCACAGACCATAGAATGATTTCATAAACATTCTTCCATTTGAAAAATCACAAGTACTACAACGAAGACCAACAATAACCAGCAGTGAACAGACACACTCTAACCTTCAAGCTTTGCGATCCCATAGCTATTGTTCAGACTTCCTAGGAGCTTGCTGCTGCTTTAAAAACTTGGCATTAAAGTTGTTACTAATACCAAATTTATGTCATAATAATAATGGCTGCACCAAGTGTCTAGCAGAGGCAGAAAAGACACAAAAGAATAAGTATACTTTCCTAGAGCTACTTTCTCTTGCAAGTTGATAGGGTATCCCTTTGGTAGAGCTAAGAGTATACACAAATCCATCTACTAACCTGTACTTCAAAGGTAAAATATTTCTTCAGATTTTTTATAATCATGACGAGGAAGGGAAGTTTAATCCCCAGCGTCTTCTTTGGGTCTGCAGGACACGTGATATATGTGGTGCTGCAGAAAGAGGAGACACTGATAAACACACCGGTTGCCTTTTCTTCTGTGGAACACACCACAAAAACACGTGGTCCAAGAGGTAAACTGGAAAGTAGATCTAGAAGATCCAGACACATCATCCAATTATCCCTCAATCCCGATGATTTAAAAAAAAAGAAAAAAATACTGGACTCCAAACACAAGCTTCACACATAGCTAGATATCAACAAGAAAATACCTGAAAAACAAAGCCTGGCTGGCAAGCTGAGCAATTTCCTCCAGTGAAGACAACTCCCCTCTGGTCTAAGAGAGCCATCCAATAATAGAAAACCCAAACTAAGACCATAATAACTGGGAAAACCTCACTGTGGCCCAGATCACCCACTGGATGATTAGTACCACCCCTCCACGCATGTCTGCATGCCTTGGTCGTATTAATAATTTAACTAACCCACAGCACTTACTATGGCACTTAATGTGTTTACACACAATTCACTTACTCAATCTTCACAATAACCCCATTATCCTTATTTTACAGGTTAGGAAACAGGCCTGAGGGCTTAAGAAACTTGCCCAAGGCCAGGTGTGAGCAGCAGAGCTAGATCCCCACCGGGTCATCGGCCCCACGGTCTGTGCTCTATGAACCCCTACCATGCACTGCCTAGCCAGTGCAGTGTCTCTGGGCGAACAGAGGGACTGCCTACCTGACATTTGTTCCTTCAATCTCTAGCACCAGGGACTGGATGTCATTATCAGTGATTCTTTTGATGTGGCCATTCCGTACCTACAATGAAGAAAATTAAACTGATCAGTACTGAAATATTTGGCAATAACTTTGTTAAGATTTTGAAGGCCAAATGGAACCATTTAAAGGAGACCACAGTAACCCTCGGGGCATGACAGAACCATGTGACATGGTATACTGAGCTTATGTGTCAGCAAGCCATGATATTCCCTCTCTACAGGGTCCCATCAGCCAGCAGAGGAGCTGCAGGTGAGCTGGCAATCCATTCGCCAGGACAATGTTGTACACACTGGGCACGAGGGACATTCATCTACATTCTCTGACTTAGTCCAAATGACAACCAAAATCACAAGACAAGGTAGCTGGTATTTCACAGATGTGGACACTGACACCCAGAGAACACAAATGAGGATCCCGAGAGTCAGAATGAACGACCAGGCTTTTCACAGCCCCCGCACTGCCTGACACACTCTCTCCAGAAAGGACGAATGCCACTGAGAAGGAGGGTGGCAACCAAAACATGAAAGCATTCCGCCCTCAGTATGGAGCACCATTTCTATCTTCTACAATGCTTAGTGCTGTGCTCCTACTTCACGTTTCCCTACCTTCTGTTCCCTAAATTCCCGTTTTTATTATTTTTTTTTAAAGCTGCTTTCTTTCTTTCTTTTTTAAATTTAAATTCTAGTTAGTTAACATAGTGTAATACTGGTTTCAGGAGTAGAATTCAATGCATCACTGCACTGGGGGGATACGACCCCCAGTGTCATCACAAGTGCCCTCCCTAATGCCATCACCATCTAGCTCATCCCCACCCACTTCCCTCCAACAACCCTCAGTTTGTTCTCAATCGTTAAGAGTCTCTTAAATTTCGGGGCGCCTGGGTAGCTCAGTGGGTTAAAGCTCTGCCTTTGGCTCAGGTCATGATCTCAGGGTCCTAGGATCCAGCCCCGCATCGGACTCTGCTCAGTGGGGAGCCTGCTTCCTCCTCTCTCTCTGCCTGCCTCTCTGCCTACTTGTGATCTCTGTCAAATAAATAAAATCTTTAAAGAAAAAAAAGAGTCTCTTAAATTTCAACTATTTTTTTAAAAAATATTTATTTATTTGACAGAGAGACAGCCAGAGAGGAAACACAAACAGGGGGAGTGGGAGAGGGAAAAGCAGGCTTCCTGCAGAGCAGGGAGCCCAATGTGGGGCTCAATTGCAGGACCCTGGGATCATGGCCTAAGCCAAAGGCAGACGTTTAATGAGTGAGCCACCCAAGTGCCCCTAAATTTCAACTTTCTAAAGTAAGAATTCAAGTCTCATCTTTGCCATACACAGAAGCCTTCTTTAGCATTTCATCCCACACCGACCTCTCTTCTTTCTGATTTGTCTGGCTCATGTAGCCTAGAGGTCTTAATTTAGCACCTCATCCCACATTGTCTTGTACTATCTGCTGCATATGTAGGAGGTATAATATGGGGAGAGATCAATACTCAATATGGATTTCCCTTCTCAAAATAATTCAGGAAAGCAGAATTACCTTCAAGCTCTAAACTCGGAAGCACCTAATATGGACGGAGCAGAGAAAGGCACAGGCATTTTCAACACGGGGCTGGCCTATTAGGGCTGAATGTATTCACAAATGAAAAAGATCTACCAGCTTTAGAACAGTATGCTCCAAAATCATGAGTCTTTTTCCAGGTATAGTGAAAACGGCTGTACTGGACTGTCATGGTCTATGACTCAATCCTTTGTCTTTCCATTGGTCTTGCACATTAAGAGAGAGCATAGTGTCAAGTCTGACAGTTGTATTTTTCAAAACTGCTCATTAATAATATGGCATTTTGTGTTTAGACCTCAGTCTCTATGAACTCTGTTACTATGAATTTGATCCACTTATGGTGTGCTTGGTATTCCTATGTGAGATCAGATGTTACTACTGCCCATCTCCTCCTGAAAGATGCAACTGAGTCTTGCCTCCTCGAAAAAGCCTAAGCCCAAAGGTAGGGATCAAGTATTAAGCATCATTTGTATCTTCTACAATGCTTAGTACTATGCTAGGCATAAACTAAGCATTCAAATATTTGCTGACTTCTGGAATCTGTCACCCTGAGAGTTGGCAAGGATGAATAGATTCAAGGAGGATTTTTAAAAAATTCCTGGATAACACATCCACCATGGGCTATTATAGGAAGCCAGAGAGCCTGGGGTATGTCACAAAGCCCGGGAAGCTGCCAGCGTGAAGAATGCTTTCCCACAAATCAGCCTTTGGTGCCCATTATCAGAGACAGAATGCATGGTGGACGGGCCCCAGATCTCTGCCAATGCAGCATTTCTTAGGTTTTTAAGACACAAATGTCACATTGAAGTGCTTCTCAAACAAAGCTGGCGACACCCAATGCCCTCCTGCTTCAAATTCTGGGCCTCTTTCCCAGGGAGATTAAGAGCACAAAGCCCTGGGTCTGTGTACCACATGCCAACACTGCCCACCTCATCCCCCATATAAACACTCTGGCAATATTCACGAAGCAAAAAACGCGAAGTGGCAATATTCCTCCTCTGTTTGCTAGCCCACAGCTGCTGGGGAAAATCAAGCCGACTTTTTGGTGAAGGAGGAATCAAACAAGAAATTATTTCCATTTCCAAATAACATGATGCACTCACATTGCTAAGAGCTGCCAGTATTCCAACAAGACAATTTTATAATATACCTCTAATTTTTCTAATATTATTATAGTTACATCTAATATAACGTCATTCTTTCTTTAAAAGGTACATAATGGGGGCGCCTGGGTGGCTCAGTGGGTTAAAGCCTCTGCCTTCGGCTCAGGTCATGATCCCAGGGTCCTGGGATCGAGCCCTGCATCAGGCTCTCTGCTCCGCAGGGAGCCTGCTTCCTCCTCTCTCTGCCTGCCTCTCTGCCTACTTGTGATCTCTCTCTCTGTCAAATAAATAAATAAAATCTTAAAAAAAAAAAAAAAAGGTACATAATGCAACATCAAACAGATGGTTAACTTGAAAAGAGTAAGGGCTAAAGGACAACTAAAAGGCAACTTGTTGGCAATTTACCCAACACTGCTTGAAAGCATGGCCTCAAATCTTGGGTCTTCTGAAGGTCCCTCCCAGCCCAATGAGAGTTATCTATCCGCTCCAGAAAGCCCAGCGAGATTTAACAGGGAAGAAATGTTAGGAAACTTGCTTCTGCCCATCTCAAAGTTTATAGCAGATGACTTCACTCCAGCAAATGATTATTCAAGTCTTTACAGAAGAAAACAATGCCTTACATTGCACGCAGAAGCCAACAGACTGGAAGTCAAAACAGATTTGATGTATTCTCTTCTGCTTTTACCCAGAGGCAAACTCATTTTTAGCTAGACTTTCAATAACTTCCTAAAGAGAAATTTCTCTCAGCACACATCAACCACCACACTCATAGACTTAATTCTTACAAAATTAATTAACGTAGTCCATAAAACAAGAGAAGTCAGGGAAAAAGGCAGCTTTTTCAAAGGAATGCCACCAGTCTCTCTGGAGTTTTAGGTATTCTCATATCACGAGCTGCCAGAGCTCTGAAATCAAATTAAGTTGGTTTGTTAGTGAATTATGATTTTTCTCCTTTATTAAGTCAAATACACACTGGAAAAATACTGCAAATGCTCACTGGAAAAGAGGGGTGGGGTGGGGGGGGCGCAATTAACCAGAGATAATAAGCACTTAAAGGAAACCTCCTCAAACCTCTCTAGGTTCTAAAATTAGGATCAAAGGGAAAAGGGGTGGACAATTTGGGGCAAGTCCTCCCAACCACCCTCCCTGGCAATCTGGCTGTCACCGCCTCAAATTGTAAAGGTCTTCCAGGAAGCGACCCCCTCCTCCTCAGTCCAGCTTCGGACAAACACATATAACAAGATACACGGCCTCAGAAAGCATCAACTTCCTTTCCTCAGCTCCTTCCAGTTCAGAGGTCGCTAAGCAGGCCTGGCTTTGAAATGAAGACAAAATGAACTGGTCAGCATTTATTGCTTACAGTGGAAGTAGGTTTATTCTACTTCCCTCTCTAAATGAGCAAGTGCCAACTGTTGACTTGTCAATTCTTTTTTATGACACTCTCCCACTATTTAGGTGTGGGCTACAAGTGTTTCATTCCTCCAAAAAATAAACAAAGCCAATCTTGTTTTTTTTTTTTTCCCCATGAACTCCCTACCCCCACGTACCCCATCCCCCACATCACCACCCCCAAGCTACGAGCTATAGAACCCAGGCTACTAAGCTATTACAAATGAGAATGGTTCTCAGCCCCTGCAGACAGACACCAGGAAGGGAACCTTCAAGTCCTTCTTGCAATCACTCTCCCAGGCTTTCCATGGTTGCTGGGGCAACTAATAAAGAACACTGATTTTTTTTTTTTTTCCTTCAATGTAAGCTCCAGGGAGGAGGGTCAAGCTGAGGGGAAAAAAGTACTCCTGGGATAGGGAGGAAGCTGGCCAATGCTCCATATTTTTTCAAGTGTTTTAAAAATAACACATGAGTTGTATGCATTCCCTGCCCCCACCTTTCATTTCTCTGGCTCCACCCACTTATCCTGGTGGACAGCTGAGCCCTCAGCCATCTGGCATCCTAGTCTTAATGACACATGTTCCAATTTACATTAAGCCGTTAGAACTGTCCATTTCAGCAGGAAAGTTTCTGCTGGCAGCTAGGGGCTGGGACCTAAGTCTGAAAGCAGGCAGAGGGAGACCTCTGTGGGGAGAGCTGGGCATAGCTCTGCCTCAAAGCTTGGGCTTTGCAGGCTCCAATGGGTCAATTAAGTGCATTGCTAACTAGTCTCCCTAGCAATTCCTTGCAAGGGCAAGTATAACCAAAACCTATGCCTTTGTCCAATTATAGTAAAAGCTGTCACTCCGAATAATAAACATCATCAGACTGATCCAGGGAAAGTCTTCAAAACAAAAAACAAAACAAAACAAAACAAAGAAAACAAACCACCAAACAAACAGTTGTACTACCTTCCTGCCCAAATGCCCTTGCCTCTGCTACTGGAAACTGCAGCAGTTTAACAATGCACTGGTAAGGTTTGTTAATTTAAAACTGGGTACAGAAACTACCTTTCTGGAAACAGCTGATTTTTAAAACTGGGAACAGGGGAAATAAATAAATAAAATTAGGAACAGGGAATGGGACTCTAATACTATCCAGCAACAACCACAAAGTCTGGTTCTAATACTTAGCTTTGGAATAGGCAAGGAGCAGCTGCAGCTGAAAGACAAGGTGAGAGGCAAGAAAGGCAGAGGAGCTGGTATGAATTAACATTCTCATCTAGTAAACTTTTAACATATTAGACTTAGATTTATATGTGAAATACGAAAACTGTATGTTTCATATAGGCATAAATGGGAATAGAACCATCTGGTATTTTCTTTACAAACCAGAAGTAATGTCTACATTAAACAAAAAAGTCCTTTAGTAAATGTAGTATTTGCTGGTCCCAAAAGTTAGGGGAACATCAAGAAACCCCTAATTTCTCCTCAGCTGAGGTCTTGGGGCTCCTGGGTGGTACAGTCGGTTAAGGTCCAGACTCTTGGTTTCAGCTCAGGTTATGATCTCAGGGTGGTGAGAAAAAGCCCCACTTCCGCCTCTGGCTCAGCAGGGAGTCCACTTGAGACTCTCTCTCTCTCTCTCTGCCCCTCCCCTCTGATGCTCTCAAATAAGTAACATTTTTTTTAAAAAATTGCAGAGATCTCTGTCATTAAGTTTACAGTGTAGCCAGGCATACAGACTTTCAGAAGCTAATTTCAAGTATGAGGAGTCTGATGAAAAGGAAGTAGAGGTTCTCTAAGGGGATACAAATGAACTTAACCTGGAGGGACAAGTGAATATAAACTAATGTAACCTGAGGAAGTGCCTTTGCACTGTGACCTAGAGACTAATGAAGAGTGGAAGGGTGGGTCCCAGCAGAGGGACCAGCAGGTATGGAAGCCTTGAAGGTTCGAGAAGGGTTTCAGGTTCAGTGGGAGGTCACTGCTAAGGTGAGGAGCCTGGGGGAGGTGAGCCTGGAGAAGTAGTGAAGCAGGCACCAGACCATGTTGAAGTAGGCACCAGACTATGAGCTGTATGGCCTAAGAGCCATATTAAGGCTTTGGGACTGGGAAAGCCCTGGTACAACGAGAAAATTATCCTAATCTCTGAAGTCTGACTTTACTGCACTTCCTATTCCTTCGCATCAGTTACAGACTTTCTTACTCTTGAGCAAATCCCTCAGTTTCCCACCCTATTTGATACTGTATGCCATAACTCTGCTGCCAAGCATTTCTTATATACACCTTCATTTAATCTCCATAATCATGGGAGGCGGTAGCTCCAATACAAAATGAGAAAACTGAGTAGGTAAGTACTTGCCCGAGGTTACACAGCATAGGAGAGAAGGCAGACCCAGGACACAAATCCACACTGTCCCAACTCCAGCCCTGGGGTTTCAAGGTAAAATACTTTTCCCCTTAAGGAACTGGCAGTCTAGTGGGAAATACACAGTAAACTGGCAACCGCCATAAGTGTGCTGTAGAGGGCCACAGGTGCACACAGGAGACCTAACTTAAGCTCCCAATGAAATAATGTTTAAATTAAGATTTAAAAGATGGAATGGGGGGAGGTAGTATGAACTTCAAGGAGTGTAGGATAAACGCAAGTGTTACAAATATTAGTGACCACGCCCGTGAAAATGGAGTTTGTCAATTCATTGGTGTTAGGAATATGACATTCACTCCTCACATTCATAAGAAGACACAGAGCCTCAACAGAAGCCAAACCTAATTTTTCCAAGATTATTCTTCACAAAAAACAAGTATAGAAATTCTGTCTTCATAAACTCAGAAGGAGAACAGTAAAGTTTGTGAAATCAAAATAGTAAAAAGAGCCATATGTAACTACTGGCAAAGGTCAAGGCCATTTCTAGATAATTGTAGGCAATCCATCCCTCCCTCCAACAGACTGTCTTTACTACAACTATACCTTACTCCCTGAGAGCAGGAAAAATGTCTTCTCTTTTTTTATCTTCCCAAATCTACACAGTGCCAGTGATTTAACTGTGGCTCAATAAATCTTTAGTAAGTCTATCAATTCCCAGTGTTTCCCCAACTGGGTTGGATTCCCAGCACTTCCTGAGGACTTTGTAATATAGCCGAGAAAAGGCACACTGTCCTATGAATAGGACAACAAAGCCTATGGATCTAACCCCAAACTACTTGCCATTTTCCTTCCTTACCTTTTCTTGCCCCAGGGAAAAAAATTCACCCCTAAACACTTTTCAGTCTAAATAGGAAAAGTAGAAACATAATTAACTTTTACTATTACAAGAACTTTGCCTGAAATGAGTGTTACTCTAAATGTTTTGTCTGTTTAATTATTCCATGTAACCCTGGCCAGCTGTTCTAATGTTTTCACACGTGTTTATGTCATTAGGGTACCATCTGACCTCTAGTGGCGTTGTTAAGGGACACAGTGCACCATGGTTACTTTGCTTTCATGTTCCGTGTGTAAACATGTTGACTAATCAAAAAGCTGCATTTGAAAAAATAAAACACACTACAGAAGACCAAGCTCCGGAAGGGTTAAAATGGTCAACTCTGGTAAGTTTCACCTACCAGAAATGCTAAGGTCTCACCACCCCTGGAATTTTTTCAGGGTGAGTACGTTCTCTGACCTGCTCTGTAAACCCCTCTTAGATTAGGTCGCATTCTCTAGTTCGATTGCCTCATATTGACACTTTTGTTACAACTCCATGTTCAGTGGCACCAAGGCCACTCTCTCCATGACAGTCTGTAACTAAGTCACGCCACATCCTTACAAAGTTCTCAGGTACATTCACTCCAAGTTCTCTTTGCAGAGATGGGATTTAGAGTTTACAGTGCTTACTATAATGTGAACAAAACCATGGAACTGAAAAACCTCAGTAACATAGGGGAAAAAATTAAGGAACTGCTTTCCTGTGTAATACTCTTGGTATTAGCCTGAACTTGTGGATAGAAGCACTGTGAAAGAAGAAAGATGCTCAAGTTTTTCAGATAAGCAAAAGGCTCAAACAACCCACTATATTCAGATCTTTCAACTATCTTACAAAAATGACATTAAGAACATACCACTCTCACTGCTTCTTTGGAAATGCAGATATCCCTAGTGATGACAGGCAAAAGGCTATCTGTGTTCTCTCTCAATCTCTAGGTGGCCCAAAATGCTTATCTGGGGATATGGGAAGACAAAGATTTGTTCTGAGAAGAAATCCAAGATTCTTGACTTCATGACAGATAAACTGTAGATGATTCCACATCCATCTCTAGAAAAACACCATTCAACATACCACTTCTTTCTGTTGTCCCCTGAGGAATCACCTGTCTTTCACAATAGAGTACCTATCTTAACTTAAAAAGCGGGGGGGGGGGGGTACAGCTGACAGAGAACATGCATGAGAAATGAAATAACGAAGTCAAAAAATGCAGACCAACTCATAGCATGCTAGACACACATGTCCCCTACTCAATACCTCCATAAAGGAGACGAAGGGCAGGGTCATCATCTCCTGGGCTCAGTGAAAGTGTTATCCAGTGGATACCTCAATAAAAATAGTGAGGCTGGTACTTGGCTCTGAGCTTATTACTCCAAACAAAACTTTATCACTATTCTGCAATTTTCCTGATGTAGACATCAAGCACGGAAGGCACAGCACAGACCCCAAGTAGCAACGAATGTGGAGCAGGTGCCTAAGGGCACCGACTTCTAACCTTGTTTGAGATCACTGTAAGGAAAGGAGCGAATGAATCAAATCCAAACACAACTGCCTTCTGGCTTTGTCCCTGTGAGGATGCCTGGAACAAAGACTCTGTGTCTTGTGCCCAGCACAGTGCCTGGCACAAAACAGGCTCTCAGTAAATATTTGTGAAATCAGTGAACAGCTTCTTTCATCTCTATGTTCCCAAAGCAACCTCAGTTAAGTTTATGCATTTCACGCTAGGATATGGGCATTATATGAATGGGGAAACCGAGACTCTGGGGAATTGACTGACCAAGTCAAGAAGGTGGCGAGGGACCACAACCACACCACAGCCGCAGGACACTTAAACACCAGCCACGCGCACCCTACACGCAACCCCCATCCCCTTGCTGACAAGACGTCCATACCTCGCGCCTCTGTCACACCAGCCTGGGGACAGGTCACAGCAGCGCCCGCCTGGCCTCCCCGGAGCTCCAACTCGGCACAACTACCCGCCATCCCGTCCCGAACCCCCGGAGGAGGGGGCGCGGCCCCTGCACCCCGCCCTGCCACCGCCTCCCAGCTCCTAACCTTTTTGTCCCAGATCTGCAGGGGTTTGCTGCCAATGCTGTAGAGGATGGAGAGGAAGCCGCTCTGGAATGTGTTTTTGAACATCTCGCCCGCGGCCTTCCCAGCCGCCCCGGAGCCGACCTCGATACGAGCACCAAGTGGCTAAGGGAAAGCAGGGGCCGGTCCTGGTTCGAAGATGAGAAGCTGCGCTCCTGGCCGCCTGAACTACAGTTCCCCGCGGCTAAACTTGGGAGCCAGGCTCTAAGTCCTCGAGTTTCAGCTCTCACAAAATTAACGCAACCTCAATTCGGAAACCACAGCAACTGCCGCCCGCGCCGCTCCTCCCGCCTTAAATGGAGGCGACGGGACGTGCGCCGCGTAACATGGATCCCTCCGCCTATTTGACCCGCCCCCTGAGCGCGCGGAGCCCAATCCTGCCACAAGAATCACGAACTTCCTGTCCCTTCCGCTCTTAAGTCCCGCCCCAGTTCCGCCTCCTTGTGGAAAGAACTCAGTTGTCAGGGAACTATTTTTCCTTGGTAGTCCCTCAGAGTTGCTTTTAGAAGGCGGAAGGAGATAGAGGATTGTGGTACGCGAACCCGGTGTCAAGGAAACGTGGCTGGGTAGGGTCAGGGGAGTGAAGACCTGGCCCCGCCCCCTGGGGGACTGGGAGGAGTTACAAGGGCAAAAGGAAAGTGGAGAAAGGCGCGGAAGGTAGCGTGGCTAAGCAATTGCTTACCTGGTGTCCTGAGAATGTCAAATAGATGTTGGCCAAGTGCAGGATAATATTAAAGCAGCCGACCCTTATTGTGCACTCACTGTGCTAAGCGCCTTATACGCATCATTGCTTAATTATCAAGGGAGTCGCTACGAATACACCCCGTTATCTCGTGGGATGCAAACCAGTGCTCTCAGAAAATGTATTTCTTTCAATGCACTAGCAAACCAAAAGCCTGAGCATTAAGATAAAAGCAGAAATTAATAAAATTAAACAAAATAAAGTTGAGTTGGTTGAGTTGAATCAATAGCTGTTTTAAATCAATTAACATTTAGAACAGGTTTTAAAAGACATAAAATAGAGGCGCCTGGGTGGCTCAGAGGGTTGAGCCTCTGCCTTTGGCTCAGGTCATGATCTTTGGCTCTCTGCCTGACTCTCTGCCTACTTGTGATCTCTGTCTGTCAAATAAATAAATAAAATCTTAAAAAAAAACAACGACATAAAATAAGCTCTGATTTTTCAGGTGTGGAAGAAATCGCGAATGTTGGAGACCAGTCGCTCCTGAGCATCTCCTCAATATTACACTGTGTGCCCAGGCCTGTGCTGGGTATTGTGGCTGCCAGAAAAGGAGTTTGCTGTTAACATCCTCATCAAAACTGCTACAAATAGCTAAGATCAGTTGAGCATTTATTAAGTGTCAGGCACTATACTTTAGTAGAAGAGCTTTAGCCTTCACTAGATCATTTAATCCTCACAGCAACCCTGTGAACAATCTAACCAGAATTTCCGGACATGGTGTGGGGTGGGGGATGGGGGGTGGAATATATGGATCTTATCAGAGTAGAAAGTCAAATTTTTTTATATGAAACTTATTTTTCGATGACTTATTTTGGATGACTTGTTCACTTTAGGCCAGTGAACAATTTATGCCTTGTTATTAAAATGTTCAGGGATCCTGCTTTGCCTCTTCCATCTTCTGATGGCCCTAGATGTTCCTTGGCTTATGGCATCCTCACTCCAATCTCTCCACCATCTTTTTTTTTTTTTTTTTTTTTTAAGATTTTACTTATTTATTTGACACAGAGAGAGAGAGAGATCACAAGTAGACAGAGAGGCAGGCAGAGAGAGAGGGGGAAGCAGGCTCCTGCTAAGCAGAGAGCCCGATGAGGGGCTTGATCCCAGGACCCTGAGATCATGACCTGAGCCGAAGGCAGAGGCTTAACCCACTGTGCCACCCAGGCACCCTCTCTCCACCATCTTGACATAAACTTCCCATGTGTCCTCTCCTCTTATGAGCACACCAGTCACTGGACTTAGTGTCTACTTTGAATCCAGTAGAACATCATCTTGAGAATGCATCCACCAAGTCCCTCTTTCCAAATAAATGCCCGTTTCTATGTTCTGGGTGGACATGAATTTTGAGGGGACACTATCCAACTCACTATACACCTCATCAGAGAGGACTTCTTTGACAAACAACCTGGAATGGCACCACTCCCACCCCAACTATTTGTTCCCTACCCCACTTTATTTTTTTTTTTATAGAATTTGTCATCCCTTCATCATCTATATTACTTATTGTTATCTCCCTTCCTCTGATTTTGATCTTCTGGGAGAAAGGATTTGGTCTGTCTTGCTTATAGTTGTCTTCCCAGTACCCAATCCAAGTGCTTGCATAAAGTGGGAATGCAGTAAGTATGTGTTGAATCAGTGAATCAGAGTCATGGACCTGTGGTCCTGGTCATTGCAGGCCCAGCACAGGCTCTGTCTCTCCTGGCCTAAGTAGCTCCACACCAGCCAGCCAGTAGAAGTCTCCTTCCACTCTGAATTGGGGCTCGCCTATCCCATTTGCCTGCTCACATTCCTCTCAGTAACAGTGCGTTCTTAACTAACATGGAACACCTTGAGCGAGTGTGGGCCCAAGGGCCTTGAACAGGGAGCCAATCAATGAGTGAGCTGATGGAGAAAATGAATGTTTGCTTCTCCTAACTACCCATTCTCAGTAAGCATCTGCCTTAACTGTCTTCAGTTGTTTCTTATGTTGGGATTCAAAGTTGATTGTGATTATGGCTTTGGCTACAGTAAAGATGATTTGTTCAAAGGTTTGGAGAACATAAATTAGTGAGTTGGCTCCATTGTAGGCTTAATTTTGGTGTGCAAACTTTTCAAGTGCAAACTGTGTCTTCTTTTGCGCATGTGTCTCAGCACCTACACATCATGGCAAGCACACGATGACTGAATGGATGGATGGACGAGTAGAGTAGAGCCAAATGCTCATCTCTGACATTTACTTTCGTTTCAAAGTTAACATTGACCAAATTAACCTAAAACTGCCTCTCACAGAAAAATGCATTAAACACTATAATTCTTGGGGCGCTTGGGTGGCTCAGGGGGTTAAAGCCTCTGCCTTCAGCTCAGGTCATGATCCCAGGGTCCTGGGATCAAGCCCCACATCGGGCTCTCTGCTCAGCAGGGAGCCTGTTTCCCTTCCTCTCTCTCTGCCCGCCTCTCTGCCTACTTGTAACCTCTGTCTGTCAAATAAATAAATAAAACTAAAACAACAAGAACAACAACACTATAATTCTTTAAGACTGCTTTCCCTTCATCAACATGAAGTCATTTAATGACAAAACACAAGAAAAATCTTGCTAATGAGTTGCTTTCTTCAATGATTCCTATAATCAGAATGGGGTGGATGAGTCAGTTTAAAAAGTAATAAATAGAAAGGAAGCAGAATTTACTGAGACAGTAAAGGGATTCCAATCTGGATAGTGGGTGAGGAAGCTCAAATGATACAAATCAGGCCATTAAGAGTTTCAGAAGAGGTTAACATTATTCTAACTATCATCAAATGAGGTACAAGATAGGGGTGGTCTTGAAAACCTTACTACTGCAAGGGGCTTAGTTTGTTGACCTGAAATTTGGGTAGAACCATTGTAGAAGTAGCAACCAGTACTTGACCATCCCAGAATCTCGGACCATGGATGTATCACAGTCCTGAGTTTAGATAGGTTACCTTGGTAGGATGTCAACCCACGCAGAGATGAATACAAGTAAGTCAAACCCATGATATCAGTAACCTATGTCAATGTGAGGAGTAAGCTTCCGATTATTGTGACGTTTTGTTATTTAAGATAATTTAATGTATTGGAGAATCGGATACTTTGAATTTCATTTGAAATTCTTAAAGGAATGTGAAATTAAATCTGTGATTTTAATTTAAAAATGTTGAAGACATTTTAAGTTTATAAACATTTACTGTTTAAAGATTTTGACTTATTAAGTCTAGGAGTTTAAGTATGTTTGCATTTGAATGCTTAGGAAGACTTCATCCGATTTTAGGTCTTTCCTTTTAGTTACTGGAAATATTTGTAGAAATCAAACAGATTAAATATATGGTTGACTTTGAAATGTCTAAGAAAACTAGATTAAGTGTACAAGCAATATTTACAGTTTAACCCATTATGTTTTGAGTTGATTGAGCAACAATCAAGGAATAAGCAAAAGTGTTTATATATAAAACCAACTAGTTGGTAGTTAGAACAAGATTTGGAAATCAATCTTAGAAACACAGAGTAGATTTTAAATGTACAGCTTTAATTATTAAGATATTAGAAACACCAGTAATTATACGCATCCTTTTCAGTGTGTAGAGGCTCTGGTCAGACACCAGAACCCAGTGGACAGTGTTTGCTCATGTCAAAGCCCAGAAACTCTGAACACTGGCCTCTGAGAGACACAAGGGACTTGCCACACACTGGCAAGGCAGAGTTTATGCCTTATTCCTCCTTGCTGATCGGGGTGGGAAGGCATAGTAATGAAGGGAGTAGTTCTGCCTGAAGAATCACCCTTTAGCTCAGAGCAAAGACGGAAGACTGCCTTGGAAGTGGGTGTTCAGTTGGTGGGTGAAGGACCACTGCTTGCCATCACCAGTCGTTATAGCCAAAGACCATCAGCCCTGACGACATCAGTAAAAGATACAACGGTGGGCAGAAAACGCTCCTGCTCATCTGAGAGTGAAGTTCAAGTGGGACTCTGTTGGGCCTCTGCGCATTATTGTTGTTTTTAAAATTTATTTTTTAATCCACATACAGGAAAATGTACTCTTTTGGGGGGCTGTACAGTTTTGACAAAGGCACTGAGTCACATAACCATCGCCACATTTAGGATACAGACAGTTCCATCAACCCCCAAATTTCCTCCTGTTATCAAGCCCCCAACCCTGTCCTGGTCATGCCGAATCCCTGGCGACCACAGATGCGTTTTCCATCTTACATTTTGCCTTCCCCAGAATGTCACAGAAATGAATTACTTAGTAAGTAGCCTTTTGAGTCTGGCGTCTTCACTTAGTACTATGTGTTTCAAATGCACATTTTAAAAGCTTCCTGAATATTCCTCAAAGTGCTGCTCATCCATTCTATACCCACCCTCTGCCCAGGGATATTTTATAACATTTGCCAGCCCCCTCCCTGCTTACTTTTGAAGGCTTCCCTACAGCATATCAAACGTATTAAAAGGTAGCCATTTTTCATATTTAAGGTAACTTTTTTCTTGTTTTTTTTTTTTTTTTTTTAAAGATCTTTAAGAATTGCTTTTAAATGATTTGATTTGGTGATTGTGACACTTCACTACCATAAGAGAAATATTTTTTAAAGCAAATAACAATGAAGCTCATAGGATTGGAAAGACAGATAATTACATTTATTAATTTTTTATTTTGTAACTTTCTTATGTGAGCGCCAATACTTTTTTTTTTTCAGGTTTCAAACATTCCTGCTTTCCTGGAAAGCTCAAAGACTCTAGGCACCATGTTCTGAGTGCCTGACAGAGTCCCACAAGAGTTCCACCACTAAAGGCATCACAGTTCCAACCTAGACCGGTGAGAGAAGGGAAGAGAAGCCTGCTTTCTCTGAATCATGGCAATGCCTTAAGACAAAACAAAACATATGGCACAATTCCTTTTTAAGATTTTATCTCACAAACACAAGTACCGCATAAAAATATATGTGCAAATGTGTTCACTGCGGCATATTGGTAATAGTTCTGCCAAGACTCTATCATCAGTAAGGACTGCTTCGCCTGCAGTACGTCACACACTGGAACACCACCCCGCCACAAAACACAGGTGAGGTAGATCTGTACGTGCTGACGGTGAAACTGTCACAACTTCGGGAAACCACAAGTTGCAAAAAAAAAAAAAAAAAAAAAGACGTATAGTTTGAAGACATTTCTGTAAAAATAAAAATTGTCACCATTTTTTAACTTCATAAACATGAAGGAAAAAAAAAATCACAGGATATACGCCAAATTTAACCACAGCTACCTCCAAGAGAGAAAAGAGATTTTGTACATGTTTGTGTGTGGTGGGTTAGGGGTGGGCATTAGGTGGGGGAAAGCTTTCATGATTGACTTTTAGGTAACATTTGCATTTTTTGCCGTGAGCATATAGTACTTTGGTAATTAGAAAAGTTAAACAAACATTACTTTAAACAGCCCAAACACAAAGCAGGAGCACTGAGATGAGAATCGATATTCTGGATTTCCAAGCATGCTGCAGATGAGCCTTATAGACGGTTTTTGGGTAAGCAGGTCCCCTGTCCCCTTTTCTCAAGGTCAAAAAAGCCTAAGCAAAAACTCCTTCTTTCCCTTTATTCCACAAACTCTCTCCCACCCAACAGTAGTCATCGACAAAAAAGAAACTTATCTGAAATGCTTGAGAGGTTTCTGGAAAACAAGACTTTCCCATGGGGAAGTTAAAGAGCACCTCGGTTGAGAAGATAAACAGGGAGCTAGCATCCATGTTCTGCATGGCATCTAAGAGTTCCCGAGCCAATCAACATCTACTCTGCAGAGACCCTTCTCATCTGGGAAGGTTCTCAAATGCCGATGGGTCAACATGGAGTGATGGGCTAGGTAGGTAACGTGCACACACGAAGCACCATGTCTGTAGGAGCTTCGAGGATGGGAGACCACAAGAAATTTGCAGAGCCTTGAGTCAAAAGGGCTGCATGAGAGAGCCTGCTTGAGAAAACCAGGCCAGCGGTGGTGCTGCAAAGTCCCAAGTCCATCCACTCAGTGTCCCGTTGGCCTTACAAAGTCTGCTGGCAGCAGGCCTGCCGGCCCTCGTCGCTGGTGTCCGGGGCCAGGCACTGTCTCGGCACACCTGTGCAACTGCTTGGATACGACAGAGGCTGCTCCAAGGGACACTGTGACGCCGTGATGACCCTGAGGGGCCTCTTTGCTCTCCCCCCACAACTGCTTCAGAAACTGTGAGTGTCCACACCTGGGTTCCCACAGTCACCTGTTCAGGACAAGCAGCAAAGAAAGAAGAAGGAATGTTGTGGGACCAAGTGGCTTTTGTGGGGAACTAGTGGGCTCCCCTGAGCCACGTGGGCATCGGGGTCTGCCCGGCTCTCTTGCTTTCTAGAGGCTGTGGGAGGACGCAGGCCACAGCCAGAGGCAAAGCTGGGTAGCCACCAGGTTGTGGCTGCTTTCGGCTCCCTGTGGCACAGCTGTCCTGAGACGGCAGGCCTGAGGGAGCCAGGGAAGACTTGTTTGTAAAGCAGGTTTCATTTTCACATAATACACCCGGTGCTTCCACTGCACTCTCTCACAGTCGTGTGGGCCACAATTCCTTCCAGCTCATGGGAGCTTCCAAATGCCACGAGAAGCAGCCCTTGGTCTGGACCTGAGACCCTCTGACCCCTTCCCTGCTGCAAGACCGCACACTCAAGCAAGCTCCATGTTAAGATGCTTTTCCAGAAGGACCACAGGGAAGGTGGGGGATGGGGAGGTGGAATGAACTACAGAGACACTGGTAATAGGAAAGCAAAGAAGGGGCTAAGGCATCTCCTGGAGGTCACTAGAGGTGACATCTGTCTACCACCTTGTCACTGGGTTAGAAGGGTCAAGGCAAAACACGGCTCTCCTGGCTCGCTTGATCTACTTAAGTCACCTGCGGTTTGCCCCATTCTCAGGAGTAGTTCACGATACCTGTTCAACTTCTCATCTCTGGCCAAGAGTGTCCTTCAAACCAGCCCTTCTCACCGCTGGGGCTCCCCCTGCTTTCCTCTGGCTAGAACCTGGCACGAATGCTCTTCATTCAGTCCTCTGCGGCCACGGGTCTCGGTTAATGGCCCCTTCCACACTGAAAACTCTCCATACATTTCTTTTAAAACCTTTTATTCAATAATATATACTTTTAAAATTATAATATGTAACTGCCCGTCATGCCGTAGATTGCCCCCGTACCCCCACTGTGGAGTCTGTGGTCGGCTAGTTAACGTGGTCTGCTGGTGGCCACAGGCCGAGTCAAGGGGGAGCAGGGGAGCAACAGTAACCCACGACCATTTTGCATACCCTTCACATTTCCCATGCTTTCTGGGTCAGGAGGAAGTCAACAGGAAGCCAAAGGCGTATGAACCTTTTACATTCAGAAGTGAGGTTTGATATACGGTGGTGGGCTGCCCCTTCAGTTGGTCTGGTTCGTGCTGGCCAAACCTGCCACCATTTTGTGTCTGCTCACGGAACGTGCTCTCTCTACACACGTTAAGACGTTTTGATTTGGTTCTTGTTCTGCTTATGGAAAAGTGGGAGGAACCGCAACAGACCTGGGGAAAGAGACGGGAGGAGGGGAAAGACGGCATTAATCAATCTGACCCGGAGTGAGGACAGGCCTTCGCTTGCCTGCGGCTTCCTTCTCTGTAAGAGTGTGGGAGCAGTGTGCAAGCTGGACTTTCCCATGCCACTCAGTGGAAAACCTAGTAAGAGCTAACTTTATGGTCTCAGGTTTCAGCAATACCCTCTTCCTTCCTCTTGTGATCGCCACTCACAGAGGCGGTCTTAGGCATGGCCTTCTGGGAGAGCAAGGGGAAAGCTCTGGGGACATGGCATGTGCTCCCCAGGCCTCTTTCCCACCTCTTGGGTCCGGAACACAGATTTGGAAGCACCATTGGCTTCCACCATGGACCATTCTCTGACAGCCGAGCCACAAGCTCAGCAGTCCAACTCCAGATCCCCATCAGCCCTGACCCAGTTCACTGAGGACATCTCAGGACTAATAATCAGATGACTGTATTTACGCTGGGGAAGCGCCGAGTCCACTAACAAACAAAGAGCAAAAAGGGAGCTCAAATATTTTTAACTCTCCCCTGGGAGCAGCGGTGTGGCATGGCCTGAAAACCCCGTTTCTCCTTCCATGTCCAGCACAGTGGTGTGGGCGGTAAGAAGCCAGCGGCAGAACTCTAGAAGCAGTGCTCAGAGATGGGCACTACAGCAATGAGAAAGGACTATGCCCCCGGGAAGCAGTCACAGAAACATCATTTCATAACTTTCCCTGGGTCAAGGATGGGAGATCCTACGTTCTTAAGAAAGGCCACATGGCGCGGAAGGCTAAGAAAGAAAGGCCTATTTGCCTTTAAGCACTTTGGCAACTGATTTCCAAGTGTCCAGCGCCACAGAGGGATCTGTCAGGGAGAAGCACGCTAATTAAAGACACCACCATCTGCCAAATGCAGATGCACAATAGCGTGTGCCTGCTTGTGATGCACGGAATGCGAGCAGGAAGAGATGTTCATCAAGGCAGAGCACTCTGCCACAGAGGTGAGTCGGGCACTAAAATGGGCCGATCCCAGAAGCAGGTGCCTGAGGCGGAAGTGAGTACCAAGGAACCACAACCGCCCCACCGGGACCCCACTCTGGCCCCACCTCATAGGACTGAAGGTAGGGATCCACTGCATCGCCCATACACCCATGTTCGCAGTTCAAGGTGTACCCCGCCTCTCCCCCAAGACACAGGAAACACAAGCCTAAGGTCCCCATAGCAGTGGCTGGTCTCCCGCTTGTGAAGCTGGTGGTTGTCAACATTTTTATTTATGAAAACAGGACTGAACATGCATTTGTCTTTCCACTAAGGGCAGCAGCACATCAGTCCTGTATCAGTCATCCAGTGATAAAGAGGTGGCCAAGTGTGTCAGAAGTGGTCACTTGGCAAAGATCACAACCCAGGCAGTGGTGCTTTTCTGCGAACAGAAGGAAATGGTTGGCTCCACAGGTCTTGAAGATTTATCCAAGCTTTCCAGGGGGTGGCAAGATTTCTGTCCCAACCTCTTAGTCACCATTTACAGCAAGAAAAGCCAGCAAGTGCAAAACTGTTAATTTATTGATTCAATGAAAGTTATTATTTTTTTGGAACAATCCCCAATACATGCAGTTCAGGATTAAGTATCACATTTGTAGCACATTGTTGAGTCTCTACACAGAAGTACTCAGCTCATCAGCTGTATAACACATCACATCACTTTCCCCAGCCTCCACGGCACCTGCTCGTAGTCGTTTCCATGAACACATCCATAGAGCTCAGAAGTATACGTTATTACTGGTTTTCTTGGCCAGATGTTTTACCGCCACCTCCCCTCCCCCACTCCCACCCTGGGATTAGTTTTTTAAAAGCAGGACGTTAGGCCATCTTAGGTTGATTAAGCTCTCTGACCAACTCTGGCTTCTCATACGCTCCTGTGGACCCTGCTTTTGCTTTTGGAAGGGCTTAGAGTTCAATGACCTTGACTCTGCTCCATTATGATCCACCCCTACTTATTTGTAGGAGGGAAATTTGCTTTATCCTGTGGGTGCTCATGCAGTAACACAGGTTTCTAAACAAATTGTGCAGTCTGAACTGGCATTAAGGGAAACGGCCAAGTGGGCTCTCTTAGAACCATTTCAGTGCATATAAAAAAATTCTTCCAATTGCTGCTTGTGTTCCCCAAAGAATTTTGCTTCCATCCTTAATACAGCACCTGGGAGAACCTAAGTCATTTCCCTGAGTAGGTGTGGACCGAGACCCACAGCCGCCAGCTCTCTCTAGGACTCAGCATCTGCCTGGAGGGCACCACTTCCAGTCCCGCTGGAACCACTCCAGGCTCCATGACCATCTCAGGACACCATTCCAGCTCGTGAAGGTGGTGTCCCTGAACTTTGTCAAGAAGTCATGCTCCCTCCTCAAGATCCACCCTTTGACTGTTTTTCTTATTGGTTCCCTTTCTTTTAACCCCCTCCTGCCTGAGCCCCCAAGGATTATAAGCTCTTCTCCAGCCAAGTAGTCTGAGTCCCTTCCTTCTCTGCAAGGGAGCACAGCAGCTTTGAGCCCCGGGAGCAGCGACGTGCTAGAGGATGTCTGTTCAACCCGGCGCGGCGGCCGGTGTGCAGGCGCCTCAGAGAGCCACCATCGGCACTGCTGTCATTGGTGAGAAGACCCAGGAATGCTTGGTCTGCGCTGTCCACTTGACTTCTCCCACCTAGTCCCCTCCCAGTGATGGGACAGGAGCGGGCAGCTGATACGATCCAGGGCAGAGTGAACTGCAAGCAAGCTGCAGGTGAAAAGATCACTGGGCATCTCATCAGTTCTGCTCTCGCCATGGGACTTGTCAGCTGAAGCCAAGCCTCGCACTCATGCTCACTTGTGGCCCATCAGCCCTGACAGACTGATATGTATTTGGCAAAGGAACATTTTGTTCTCACCATACCAGGCCTATGTCGTTGAACACGGGCAGGACCTGAGATGATAGTGTAACACTACCCTGTTCCCCACATTTTTTGCTTTTCTTTAGGAAATAACTAAGTCCTTATCGTAGGCACTTTTAACCAGTTATAAAGTAACAAAGCAAACAAAATGGCTAATCAAAAATACTGAGATGAACTTAAGAAATAATCTGCTGACCAGACAGGATATTGGGTGGGTAAATATACCACAGCTGAGTCTAAGTATAAGAGCAGACTCCCACTCAAACACACACACACTCACTCTCTCTTTCTCTCTCTCTCTCGCTCTCACACATCTTCTTTCCCTGCCCACGCCCCCCACTCTGGGAACTTTTCATGACCATCTCCTAAGCCAGGTTAAGTATGTGGAAATCTCCAGGGAGCTAGGTTCATCTGGCCACAAAATGGCTCTGTAGATGGGTAAGAGAAAAGGTTAGGACTGGACTCACTTCAATTTGGGAAAGAACCTATAGCCAGCCAGCCAGTTAGTTGTCAAGACCAGACTCAGAAAGGGATGGGCATTTTAAACTCAGTCATACTGTCTAAGGCAGGAAAAGAAGTGAAAAGCATAGGTGGTGGAAAAGTAAACTATGCATAAAAAGAATTCCTCCTGTGTCAGAGCCGCAGTCACAGAGCCAGGATAGGCAGCTTAGCTGTGTCTGCACTGACTAAATCATGATCAACGGAGAGAGGCAGAAGTACGTCCATCACCTGACTATACTCCTCCAGATAATTTCGCTGCATCTGGGGAACCCAAGGAAAAGAAATGGGGTTACTACTTCATCAAGACCCTCCAGTACACTCCTCCTGCCTGGTCCAGACAGGCAACTTAAAAACAAAAACAAAAACAAAAAAAAAACAAGGGTGGGCGAGAATGACAGGAGGAGGTGAGAGGTAGGGGGTAAAAAAGACACACAGCGGCACATCTCCCTGATAATTACCAACAGCGCTGCCTAGAAGGGCACATCAGAAGGCTTCCATGCCTGACATACGAATACAGGTGCAGCTGAGAGCTCATGCCTTGGCTTCCGTTTTCAGGTAGAACAAATGCATACATCAATATACAGAGTGTGCAATATAGGCAGGTAGTATTGGTATGAGAATCTTAACTGAATGCATTTCCTGGCTTTGGGGTCTTATTTTTAATTTTCAATCTGTAACGTCAACTCTAGTAAGAGTTTTATTTGCATTTTAAATTCCCACCAACCAAACGACAAAAATACAATCTACATATAGAGATAGGACCTGCTACCAATACCAATACGATTTTATTGGAATACGGAATGTAAACAGATGTTTTCAAACAAACAATCTAACCTTATAAAAATGTATGGCATTATTAAATAGTTAATAAAGAAATCCTACAGTCTGATGTGGGTTGACACCTCGAGCTCTAGCCTAGCTCGAAGTCCCCACAGCTGTGGCATGGCTCTGCAGCTGGGGAAGGAGACTGCTTGCAAACCAGACTGGTGACAAGTCCCCAAAATGAAATCAGCCTGTTTACTTTTTAAAACAGAATCCAGCTTCCTTTGCTAACACGAAGGCTGGCACAATGGATCCCGAGCTTTGACACTGACTCCAGGAGCTCCAACCCACCCCCCAGGCTCCCCAGATGATGACTGTTCCGTCACCGGGGTACGGGCTGGCCCTGCACACACAACCCCAGTCCCTGCCTGTGAGAAGGACAGCTCTGCCATCACGTTCACATATGACCTCTTGGAGCTTCCAAATGCAGCTTACCCTGATTATAGAGGGAAATTGCTTCTCATGGGGATAAAAAGGCAAAAAGGGTGGGGGGTGGGGGAAGAGTACATTTTCTCACTCAATAGGTCTTTTCCTAAATACATTCTAATAGGATGTTACCCTCATTCCCCAACCTGCCTGAAGACCTACTTTCCAGCTTTCATTATAGTTATGACCAAAAAGTCTCTATTTCAGGGAGGTGCATGAAAACAGGTGCACACACAGGGATGTATGTGCTGGGAAATGGTGAGGTTTTCCTTACAAGGCTGCAAAAAGAAAAAAGGCTACACGGAAAAAATAGCAACAAGATTTTATGGTTAGGTAAATCAACAAAGGTTACAGTGAGCTCCAAGTTATGCACTTCGCATCAAATTTCTGATGAGACAGAGGGACCTGTTCATGGCGTCACAAGGTTTCAAGTGATGCCTGCTGATGGCAAAGGGGCCTCTTGTGAGCGCCTGCAGTGTGCTCCCAAATGAATACACTTAGAAGAAAACTGCAGGGGTGAGGTACATTTCCCAGAGAGCTCATGTCATAAAAAAATACATAAAACATGAATTTGTAAAAGAGCTTTAAAAAAAAAATACTGTCACTGTTTTAATATCTCCTTTTCATAAATGAGGCTGGTGTGTCAGTATAGACTGCTGACATTTTGCTAAATCTTGAGCCTGAATCTCACACCAAAGGAAACCCAGACCACAGTGGAATAGATAGGAAGTCAGATATTCAGAGCTTGTTGACTGAACGGGTTAATTCAACAGTGGCCTCCTGTTAAATAAAGGTAAATGGACAACAACTCCGAGTCTCTCCTCTCCCATGCATTCCAAAGGGAGCGTTCCCTCAGATCCTGAACTATGGGCATCGTCCTGCCGCCACAACGGCAGCTCCCTGTAGACTAGTACTGGGGGATTTCTTTCTTTTTGACAGACAGTTAGGTCTTTACTCTTCTTTGCATTTAGAAGGAATGACTAGAATTTCTTTTTATCACATTGTAGTTTTCCTTCAAGATTTGGGTTTGGTTGGTTGGTTTTACTGGCAAGCATCAATGACGCATTACCCGTCGCCTTCCAAGTCTTCACCGGGCTGCCGTGAGGCCACTGGAAAGCACAGCATTGTCTGCAGAAGGCTGGGACTGCTCCTTCACCACGGGGTCTGCAAGAAAACAGGATGGAAGTCAGCCGAATCTGGGCTGGAAACCATGGGAGGCACCATCATGACAATCCCCCTTCTGCAGTGGGGTAGAGAGAGACGGACGACTGACGGGAAAGCCAGGGTCAGAAGGACAACAGAAATTACAGAACTAAGGTTAGAGAAAAATCAGACACTGAAAACTAATCAGGGGAATTTGCTCTTCTAGTCAGTTCCTGCACTTCCTTCAAAGGGCAAGTTCAACTACGGAGACTCTTGGAAAACAGAGGTCCACAAACATTGACTTCCCACTGTTCAAAATCACTACTAATCTTCTTATGTGTTATTTTCCTTGAATACTAATGTCAGGTCCAACCCCCAATTTCTTCAAATCATGGGCAGTAATGAGCACTTGGGAGCAAAGGAATGAAAAGAGCCATTAGAAGACCTATCAATTTTAAGCAACAGTCATTTGAAACACTTTTTATTTTTTTTTAAACAGAAGATGTGTATTCAGAAAAGTAGACAGATCATTAATTACGTATTACAAACATCAGAATTCTTAACTGACTAACTCAGAGGGTGAAAATAGCTTCCTGTGCCAGAAATTGGAAAGAGGGACCCCTGCGTTGTGCTTATCTGAGGTCCAGAAGGCCGAAGGGTAAAACCTTTCCAATTTGTTGTCCACTAATGCTTACAGGCCAGCTGGTTCAAGAATTGTATAATACAGGTAAGATTTGCTTAATCTCTAGAAGGGAAGAAAAGAAAGGAAGATAGCATACTAGCCAACCCAATAGACAGGCTGAAGGTTTTTTTCTTGATTCAGAGAGTGAGCTAAGACAGGTCCTGTAACCTTTATCCCCAGTCTCCTGTGCATGGACCATATCATCTCATGTTGCCAGCAACTAAGAGGAAAGCTTATTTGAGACCTCCCGTATTGTGGGGGAGGGTGGTACACATGCAGACAATAAGCAACCCAGGCACTAATCCATACCCACACTATGAAGGGAGGCCCCAAAATTCTTTAACTGAAGTAGGATTTTAGTGAGGTCTTTCCACACCTGCTTTCCTTTTCTCAAATTCCTTCTATTTATTTAACTCATTTCCTTCTTTAAAAATATACCACAGTCACCTTATTACTTTAGACTACTTGTTTTTTGAGGGGAAGGTATCTTGGGTTAGGGTCCCACACAATTGTATATATCTGAAAACAATGTTCAGGTGCTCGTGATCTCCCAACTCAGGGCCACAGGGAATGGTCCACAGACCAGACTCAAGGAGAACTAAGGGAGCGGACAAGCAAACACCGTGCAGACCAAGAAACAGAACTGCAAAACTGTCTCAACAGTCGAGAACCAATGAGGCCAAATTCCACGGATGATTCAATCCAAACAGCTAGAATTCTGACTGGCCTCAAAGACTATTTCTCCTGTAATAAACTATACCCCGGGAGACTCACAGAAGTACGGGTGCTCCATGGCCTCTTTGGCAGTCAGTCTCTGTTGATGGTCGTATCGCAGAAGTTTGTCCAGAAGATCTAGAGCCTCGGGGCTGACGAGGTGTCTGTTCTCACTATGGATAAAGTTTTCCCAGCGTTTCCGTGAATGTCTGAGAAGGAAAGGGAAGCGTTAGTACCGAGATTCTATTCAACAAGACTCCTGATGTTACTAGGGCTAAAGGCAACAAAATCTTAGACTACTGCACTGATTTCAATCTCATTCAATCCCTTTCTCACCGTATCTGCCCCACCCCCACAGGGACATTCGCAGCATCCTGAAACAAAAACCATGCTCTCTGACAAATAAAAGGAGCAAAAACTTCGATGTCTCGTTTACAATCTGTGGCACCTTCCTAGATCACCTCTTATGCATCAGGCTTTTAGTCCATTTGGTGAGGCACAGAGGTGATGGGAGTTATTTTTGTTCAGCAGAAATATTTAGAGAGCCAACCTCAGAAATCTAGAGGCTCCATAAAACACTGAAAATTGCCAATGCATTTACTTTTCTTTCTTTCTTTCCTTTTTTTAAAAGATTTTCTTTATTTGACAGAGAGACCAGAAGCAGGCAGAGAGGCAGGTAGAGACAGAGAGGGAAACAGGCTCCCCGTTGAGCAGAGAGCCCGATGTGGGGCTCGATCCCAGGACCCTGAAATCATGACCTGAGCTGAAGGCAGAGGCTTAATCCACTGAGCCCCCCAGATGCCCCAATGCATTTACTTTTCAATACTATTGCACTGTACCTGCAAATATGCTTTAAAATCCACTATCTTTTTTTTTCTTTTAAAGATTTTATTTATTTTATTTGACAGATGGAGATCACAAGTACACAGAGAAGCAGGCAGAGAGAGAGGAGGAGGCAGGCTCCCCGCTGAGCAGAAAGCCCGATGCAGGGCTCAATCCTAAGACCCCAGGATCATGACTTGAGCCGAAGGCAGAGGCCTTAACCACTGAGCCACCCAGGTGCCCCAAAATTTGCTATCTTGTAAAAATCCATTACACAGAAAAAAAAACCTATAAAGCTCTTACTCAAAGAAGAAACACAGCTTTCTAAGATTTTTCCATTAAAATAAGCATATGCTGTATCAGAAAGCTTTTTTCCTGTAATAGGATTTTGTCTTCCATTTTCTACTGACAGGTTATCTCTTAGAGAAGTACAGTGACCAGAAGACACATGTAAACAATGCCTAGATACCTCAAAGCAAGTTAAAAAAAAAAAAAAAATACAGGCAAAAAAGGGAGGAGGTTTCAATTTTGCTATGATTAGCAAGTGATTTCAGCGACATTCCCAGTTCTGAAATAGGGTAAGTTAAAACTCTCATTCTCTCTCCCTCTCTTACTTACTGTCCCAGGATATCGTTGAAGTGTGGATCTAGGTCTATGTGATATTTCTTCAGATACCCATACAGCTCATCTGTACCCAGAACCTTGGCAATGCGAACAAGCTGAAACACAAAACAAACTGACCAAATCACTGAGCACAGAGCTCACTGCAGGCCTGGGAGGACACGATCCCAAGGCACTGGGGACTTCCACACCACTGGGTTCCCAGGGACCAGATGCAGGCTGAAGCCTGGGGCACACAGGCAGCAGACCCCAGGACATGATGGTCACAGAACACAAATTTCCAAACCGCCTTTAAAATGGTAACAACTTACGACAATAATCTTCCAGAAGCTGACCAATTCTGGGGACATCACAATCTAATGACTAACAGTCTGGTTTTATTAGACAAGGGCTGCCCGACTTCTTCACAGGACTCTCTCTGGAAGTTGCGCATTAGAGAGTTTTATCTGTCTCTACATTTGGGGACCTGGTAACCACAAAGGGTCATACAATTCTCTACCCTGAAGGAAAACTTCTATGCAGACACTAAGTGACACTTAGCGGCTTGAGGACAACATCCCTGTCATAGGACTCCATTTTCTTGGCATCTGCCCCACATGGGGAAGAGCCAGTCACTGTTTACTCACCTGGTCGTAGTTGTCCTGTCCGTGAAAGAAGGGCTCCTTTCGAAAGATCATGCTGGCTAACATACAGCCCAAACTCCACATGTCCAAGCTGTAATCATACATCTGGGGAAATAAGGTCAGCCTGTCAGTGAAGGGTGTTATAAATGCATTTCTCTGATCTGGATTTTTAGTCTTTAGTTGACCTTGGCATATATTTTAGAATTCAAAGAAAAAAAAAGTTACTGAGAAAAGTCTGAAATTAACACTTCAGGCTTGGTTCTGAATGTATCCAAAGAACAAAGGAGGAGAAGCTCTAAGAAAACACACAAAGGCGGGGGAGATGCTTGGCTAGGAGTTTTACCTGATAGTCCACAAGGAGCTCCGGGCCCTTGAAATATCTCGAGGCTACACGGACATTGTACTCCTGAGCAGGATGGTAGAACTCTGCCAGACCCCAGTCTATCAGTCGCAGCTACAAACATGACAGAAATCAAACACGTAAAGGAGTGATTCCAGATGCCCATGCCTTAGAACAAGGCCACATCACATCAGTTAACAATTATGTGGGCCACATGAAAAATGCTAGCAAAAATTACACTTTCAGCAACAGTGGAAGGGTCCCTTCTAGGGCAGAGCACTCAGAATCTTATTTGCTTTTTCTTTTTTAAAACTTAAATGATCCTGTTTTTTCATTCTCTTCAGATCAGTCAAGCTTAAGCCTTTGACTCTGTCCATTTCGCTGGCATATATAACACACTCCTCTGTCAATAACAGCTGCCACGACTGACAGGGTTGGGGACACAGGCCCCAGTCCAGGCTTGAAGCACTGCTCCAGCCTTTTGTTCATCTCCTAGCAGTGGATTCGTCCACTCACCTATCAGGGACAACTAGAACCAGATATCAAAAATAGGAGAGACCCAAGTGTACTCGTAAGGCCAGGCACACTGATTGGTCTTAGAGTCATTAAAATGAGGAGAAACCATCAGCTGGAGTTTCTTTGCATGGCCCTCTGGAAAACCATGACCGAAGTAAACACGGGACGACAGTGAGGCTCGGCTGCCTACTTTCCTTGCGTACACCTATGCAAAGTAGACAGCAACACCAGAGACTGAAGAGGGAACAGTAACAAAAGTCTGCCAAAGACAGCGGTAAATGGGTCTGGTCTGCAGTACCACCTGCAGTCTGCCCTAGGCCTTCCACGGAAAGCCTTGTCGCTGCCTGGCTGCAATGGTACCTTTTTCTGCTGGTGATCTATCATGACATTGTGAGGTTTCACATCCCTGTGCATGATTCCCTTGCTGTGGCAGTAATCCAGGGCCTATTAGACAAGAAAGCACAGAGAAAAGTAAGCAAACCATCTACCAACCGCGATGCAAGCATATTCTTATTATTTGTGACAGCTTGGCTTGGATGCACTCTCCCAAAGAGCAGCTTACAGTCTGTGAGAGAGAAGAATAGGCATGCTTCAGAAGGCTCCCCTTGCTCTGGGGGCACCCTATGCCGGCAGCTGGTGGAGAGGGGGCTCTGTGAGGGAGGGGTCAGGGAGACGCTTCCTACCTAGGAGTTAGTAGATAGCACTTCACCAGCCACCTAGATTTAGAAATCCTACACTCATCTGTTGGTCTAGCTTGATGGGTTTAAAACCAGATCTGGGAAACTCACCAGAGTCCCCTCTCACAGTGGTTCAAATGGCACGCAAGAGTCACTGTGGGAATGAAGATGTGTCGTTCAACATGGACCCAGTGTTCTAGTATTAATATTTTCTTTTACAAATAACCCCTAAGCCAGGGGCCTTTAAGAGTTCTATTTTTACTCTAAGGGAAGATATTGCTCCCTACAAGACAGATGACACGCAGATACGATTTTAAGCATAGAAGTCCATGATTTCCTTTAGCACACTCACAGAGTTGTGCGACCGGCACCACAATCCAGTCTTGGAACTCTGCCACCATCCCAAGAATTCCCTGTCAGCTTGCCTGTGATCGGTCCCCACTCCTCTTTGCCCCTACCTCAGCCGTAACCACAAACCTGCTGTTACTGCCGAACTGCCTTTTCTGGGCATTTTTAAAGTGAGATAATACAATATACAGTACTCTGCCTTCCTTTCCTCAGCATAATGTTGCCGAGACTCCTCTCTGTCCCTTCTGTGTTGCTGAGTAGTAATCCGCTGCAGGGCTGTCCTAGCTGACGGACATCTGGGTTATCTCCAGTCTGGGGCTAAACAAAGAACACTGCTTATGCATGTTCACGTAAAGGTCTCTGAGAAGACACAGGCTTTCATTGCTCTTACACAGATTCTTGAGGGTGGAAGCGCTGAGCTGTTAGTTTACATTGAACTTTTTAAGTCTGCCTGATCGTTTTCCAAAGTGCCTGCTCCATTTTACATCCCCAGCAGTCACGTATGAAGGTTCCGGTTTCATCACTTTCTTGCCAACAACTTGTCACTGGTTCATCCTCGGGATTTGCGCCTTTCTGGAGGGTCTCACGTGGGCTCTCACGTGGATCTGAATTGTATTTCCTAAATGGGTGATCAAGAGGACATCTTTTTTTTTTTTTAAGAGGACATCTTTTTGAGTCTTAGTGGTCATCCTGCATCTTCTTTGGATAAATACTGATTCAATTTTTTTTTTTTTGTCATTTTTATCTTTTACCATTTTTTTCTTTGGGTGCCTTGTTTGTTTTAGATAATACAAAAATTTGCTTCTAATTTTCCCTTTCTGAATACAGTAACTATTCTCACACATTTTAAATTAGGCCTTCTGGCTTGTCTTCAAAGCACTGCAGCCTACTTGACTGCCATGATTTCCTCCTTAGGTAATAAGAATCATAGCAACCCATCATCTCGTGCTTCCTACTATGTGCCTGGCACTGAGTACTTTTAGGGGAGTTTTCTACAAGACAAGATTAGGGTTTTTCCAACTCGGCATTGCTGACATCTTGGACACCTGGGACTTGGGGTAATTCTTGGCTGGGAGAGCTGTCCTGTGCACGGCAGGATGTTTAACAGAATCCCTGGCTTCTTCCCACCAAATGCCAGTTACATTCTTCCCCATTGTGACAACCAAAAATGGTTCCAGATTTTGCCAAACTGACCTGATTGAGAACCACTGGACTAGGTCAGAGAATGAGCTCTAGGATCAGCATTCCAGGAATAAACAAATTCTGCTTTCCCCAGACACAAAGAAGTAGATAGCATACGATGCTTAATATACGAGGGTTAAAAAACAGACAAAGGGCGCCTGGGTGGCTCAGTGGGTTAAGCCTCTGCTTTCGGCTCGGGTCATGATCCCAGGGTTCTGGGATCGAGCCCCGCATCGGGCTCTTTATTCAGCAGGAGCCTGCTTTCCTTCCTCTCTGCCTACTTGTGATCTCTGTCTGTCAAGTAAATTAAAAAAAAAAAAAAAAAAAAAAAAAAAATTAAAAAACAGACAAAACTAAACTATGGTGGTACAAGCATCTTCAGAAAAGGGATTCTGAAGAGAAGGGGCATAGGGGCATATGCGAGCCTTCTGGGGTATTTGTTAATATTCTCTACCAGACCTGTCCAATAGAACTTTCTGTAATGACAGGAATATTCTACAGCTGCACTAATATAGTAGCCACTAGCCACAGGAGGCCATTGAACACTGAAATACGGCTGCTGCAATTAAGGCATAGATTAAAGAGCTCCCTGTGGGCAACAGCTACTATACTGGGCAGCACAGTACCATATAGATCTGGGTGAAGGTTTCACTTATGTAAAAACCCAAAAACCTGTACGCTTAAGAATTATTCATTTATAGAAGTTCTACTTCAATTTAATTTTTCTCTTTGTTTTGCTTCACAACAACAGGTGTAGCAAGATTCTACAATGGCTTTGTGGCAGTGTCTTTTGAAACTAGGGCTCCTGAGGACACACCTCCCTGGATTTGAATCGGGAGACTGCACTGTGTACCCAGCAACCACTCAATAGCCCTAGCCTCAGTTTCTTTGACATTTTCCGTGAAGCTGAAGATCTCCTCTTCCTCAATCCCCATTTTATTACCCCAAAGAAAAAATTCAGCAAGTATCGATTCTGTTATTTTGCCTAGTCTTTGCCCAAAGGAATGAACTAATTAGTACCATAATACCTGGGGTGTAAGAAAAACCTAAGGAGAGCAGAGGCTGAACAAGGACAGTAAGGGAATTAACTCTTTTGCCAAGTTCACTAGTCAGACTCCCTGTGGAGTCACTGACATGCTTTTAAATTCCTTGGGGGAGTTATTTCAGTTTCAAAATCTGGTATTATCTGACCATTAAGCATGAAAAACATTTTTCAAACTTCGTCTGGGGTTCTGTGCCTCATTAGCAGAAAGAATGCCCTTACTGGCTAGCTGTTACCTCCAGAAAGCAGAAGGGATATCAGACACACAGTACCATCTACATGACCCGCCTGTGAAGACCTGCATCATTGGGATGTCTTCCCATGACTTAAGCACAGCTGTACTAGGTTTAAATCTTCATCTTTGGTGTGCTAAGTGAAAACCACAAAATCTTAATACCTTACTTAAAAAAAAAAAATAACCAACTGTTGGATTTGGATTGCTGCTCTCACTGGGTGGATGCATTGGGTTCTCCGGCAAGCACCTCCAGAGAAGGAGCTAGCAGATTGCTTTTAAGAGCACAACACTGCAAACCTCTTCCCCATGGACACCTTCCATTCTGGTCTGGAGAGGACATGCAGAAAGGTGTGATAAAGCAAGCTCTACCTTCACATGCTTCTGATATTACTGGCAAAAGAAAGACCCATTAGTTTTAAGAGTGGACTCTTAGAAAATTGGCCACCCTGGTACTAATGAAAAGTGGTTTGTATAAGCGCTTCTAAGAAAACACATTTACCTCACAAGCTAGTTCTCCAAACCCCCATTCCCTAAAGCTTAGCTTTAATTAAACAAGGGATTTTGTTCAAGTAACTGTTCACAATCCCATTAAACTCCTCTTGGCAATTTTCTTCAATAATGCTAATAACTCAGTCATCTCTATCTCTCAGAGGCTCTTAAATTGAGATCCACACCCCCCATAAAACTTCATGTAATACTGTATATTTATACATGTATTTCAGGGGGAGTTTATATGTTCTCTTTAGATTCGTAGTGATCCATGACTCAAAACTACTTAGGAGCCATTGGTCTATTCCATTTGATAAGCCATTTTAGAATTCTTTACCTAAGTGTTCATCTAGACAAACTAAAACTAAAAAAGACCATTCCTCCATCAACCAGTAATGTTTCAAAATTTCCGTCTTGGCAGATTACTAAGACAGCTAGAGGGCCACTGCCCCACCCCCAAACCCCCAACCCGCCATCACCTCTCCGTGCGTGTACACATCAGTCAAGGCTGGAGGATAGGCTGGGAAGGGGATTGTGAGTGATGGCAGGAGAAAGATGGCCACAGAGGCCTACCTCCCAGCACGCACGTCCCTCCAGACTGTGATTTCAATGCTCTGCCCATCAAAAGGCGAAGTCTACTTCCCCATTCTTTGAATCTAGGCTTGGCCAGGATTTCTTTGGCCAATAGGGCATTAGGAGACAATGATTAAAGCAGAGGCTTGAAAAGCGCTTACACATCAAACTTTGCCCTCTCGTGGAAGTAGGAACCGAGGCCACCACAGGAAGAAGCAGCTTAGACTAACACCTCTGTAGAACGAGGCTTTGGCTATGCCAGCTGCCACCCCCGAGATGTGAATGAGGCCATCCTGGACCAGTGTGCCCCAGTCATGCTGACCCAGGCAGAAGACTCACCCAGGAACCCATAGAATTAGGAGAAAAAATAAATTACTTTTAAAAAAGTGTTAAGTTCTGGGTGACATGTTATACCATGAAAACTAACAGTGTTAATTAAACAGCAAAAAGAAAATCCAATGGCCAACAAGAGCTACAAAGAAGGAGGTTCTGATTCCTGTTATCTCTTGACTCGGCCACCTTTCTCAGTTCCACTGGAAAGTTCCTATGTAAGGATCCCACGACAGAGATCTCAATGTAGGTTAAAAGAGAAGCAAAAAAAATCCCTTAGGGCACGTGGCTGGTTCAGTCAGTAGAGCCTGCGACTCTAGATCTCAGGGTCATGATTTCAAGCCCTAGTTGTGTGTGGAGGCTACTTAAAAAAAAATTAAAAAAAACAAAAACAAACATTTCACGAAATTCTCTAAGTATCAAGAAAGAGTCTTCCTGAGTTCTCTGTCCTCTCTGAAATTTCTTTAACAAATATACCTGAAAAAATTCACTGCATATGAATGCCACTTACCTTAAGTAGCTCATACATATAAAACCGGATATCAAAGTCTGTCAGGATCTGGTAAAGTTGCTGAAACAGATTTCAGAAAAGAGAAAGTTAATTAAGTCTCATCGCATCTTGTCATCCCAAATACTGCTCATCATTCTCTGTAAACTTACTACTTAAGTCCTAAAGAACCCCAGAACTTTTTTCTACTACCCGTCTGGAACAAATGGGGATAAAGGCCAAGGGCAAGGGTGTAATACTTCTGCCTTTGTTGGGTGTGGGAGGAGGAATTCCAAGGGAGAGAAACATTTAATTCAACCTGGATCTTTTAAAAAATTGGTTCAATGTTCCATGATTTCAACACCTCAAATTACATTATTGTGGAGATGAAGTCCAAGTTGTCTGACCATCCTCATATTCTTACTACACTTCAAACTAACCCCACTGGAGCAGCACAGTGTCCGTTAGAGAACTATGTTCTGAGTGGAGATCAGAACTTCATTGGCCCATGTGGTAAAAAGTGGCAACACAGTGTGTTTGCTCAAAAAGAAACAGGAAGGGATGACTGGGTGGCTCAGTTGTTAAATGTCTGCCTTTGGCTCAAGTAATGATCCCAAGGTCTTGGGATCAAGCCCCACACTGGGCTCCCTGCTCGGTGGGAAACCTACTTTTCCCTCCTCCACTCCCCCTGTTTGTGTTCCCTCTCTTGCTGTCTGTCAAATAAATAAATAAAATCTTAAAAAAGAAAAGAGAAAAGAGAAAAAGAAACAGGAGGAAAATGACTACTCTAGCTCTTGGAGATGGTAAGAGACTTAAGAAAGGAGTAGGGGAGTTGAGAGAGAGAGAAAAAAAAAAAAAGAAGAAAGACAGGTACTGAAAATGATTCCAGGCCAAAAGAACAAACAAAGAGTTCTCATACTGGGACAAAAGGCACACCCACTGGGAGTCTGCTCTTTTTTATTTTTTAAATTTCCATTTCCAAGAGGCAGAGTAGCATTAATACATCCAGGTTCATTAAAATCATCACAAATCTTCATCAGAAACTATACCAACACTTTTATTTTAGGTAATCAATTCCAAGTAGATCTGTTCCCCATCAGTCACAAGTAGCACTTTCTACAAAATTAGTCAGCACAACTTTATTAAACATATTTTATTTCTTTATTGGAAGACTCCAGCAACAGAGGAGAGCTCTCAAAGGGGCACTGACCAGCCTATATGATGTGTCTGTGTGGAGCAAAACTACACATCTCTATTTGTCTGTAGTTACAGGAATGATATAAAGACATAAATAAAACACGGCTTCATATATATGTGGGGGGGGGGATGGACAGCAGGAGCACAGTGAAATAAAGGAGATTTTTCACTGCATACTATTTTATATTTTAGATCCATGTAAATACACTACCTGTTCAAAAAGATAAAACAATTTGCCAAGAATTAAATTTAGTATCTTCTAAGACCACCAGGATTTAGCTTCTTTCTCAAATTTCCCTTGTTAAATAAAAGTAGTTCTCCCTCTAGCTTAGTAAAAACATTTACCTTCATCAACCTCAGGCAGCAGAGGGCATAAGCCCATACAGACCAGTCCACTGGTGGTGTCTGGGCTGGGAAGAAGCTACACTCAGGAACAAGGGGCACCACCTCTCCTGCTCAGGTGGGACTTGGCTGCGGAGCAGCCAAGCACTCAAGTGTTCTGCTCTCCTGCAGCTCTGCACTGCATGGAAGACTTCTGGGCCAGCACACCAACAGCCTGGATGCACAGATGCAGGCTGAAGATACTATCTCTTTGGGTGTCAAATCAGCTCCTCCTCTGAGAATTAAGGAGATCGCTCCCAGATACGGAGCCAAGTTGAACTCCAAGTCAATAAATAGGCCATGAAAGTGAAGTGAGCATTTTCTAACCCGCAAAGGGTTGGACTATTTTCTTTCCAGAGAACAAATATGGGCTGTTTTATCACTTGGACCTTTATCTGTGGAAGGCTTTCCTCTCCTATCATGTGGCATCTATACAAAGCCATCTGTGTAAATGGTGTTAAGGCCTAACAATATATGTTCTTGGGCTGCCAATATAATATTTCTAGCTACTCCAACCAGTATCAATTTTATGTAATATAAAACAACAAATGAATATAGTGGTTAGGTCTAATACACTATGAAGTCCCAAATGACAGGCTGACATTCACTCTCATTTCTCAGGAGCTCTGGGTAGGAGGAGCCCAAACTACACCTGTAACATTTTACCACCTGGGCCTAAAATTCAAGACTTGCCAGGGTCCACAGTCTGGCTTCTTCCAACTTTTGCAGCTCTGTCTCTATTGCCACCCTGGGGCAGGTGGGGGTCACCAACCCCAACCAAACGAACCTGCTGGCCCCCTCCACTCTTCCTTCTCCAGCGTCCCCACCTCCCCACAAACCTAGAAGATCCCACCCGGCTCCCTTAGCCTGCAAGTCAAGACAGCTGACAGGTGTCCCTTCCTTCTCTGAACCTTCTGGCTATTTACTGTCCTCTGCAGTGTTCAGAGGACACAGACAGCAGACATGTCCCCAAAGTTAATGTTCTCCACTCAGGTACTGAGAGCGACCTGAGGTTCTCAAGATAACCTCACTCGGCTGTGAGCAACAAGAGGCCGCTCCACTCTGCTTGCACCCCAAGTCCCACGCCAGCACCCCCACATATCAGGACACACATGGTAGGGAAGAAAAGGGTACTGTGGCTGGTGGTTAGTCGCCAACTGGCTGACTCAGGATCTCTGCTTCCCCTCCTCCAAGCATGCCAGGGGCACTGTACAACCTGGTCCATATGCTAAATGCTCAGATAACACGACAAAGGAGGAGCATATGTGGTCTATATTCCACCCCATCAATGGTGGTTCTCAGCATGCATCCAGAAGGCAATCGATAAATATTTGTCTTTGATAACATTCACCAGTCAATGGAACAAAATTAAAACTATCTTCCAGGAAACTTAAGTGTGAAGAGTCCATGATGAGTTATAAAGGGAAATTTCACAAGAACCACACTTTCCCTCCATTCTTCTTGGCCAGCTATGTGGAGAACATTGTTAACCAACCAAGTGCAAAGTGTTGGCAGGAAGTTAGCTTTGCTTATATTTTCATGAAATAAATGACTTATCAAAAGCAAAACAAGCCTATGCTTCCCAGAAGATTACAAAGGTGCTGAGGAAGATACTATTCACCAATCTTAGCTTGGTTCCAAAGCCTCAAACACACTGGCATTTTCTCAGAAATCAGACCTACTCCAGGACGGCTCTAGAGGCCCAAAGTGGAAATATCCTGGGACTTTTTATTAACCTCAGAAAGTCTGAGGAGGACAATGGGAAAAATGGCAATTTGGTCAACTGCCTCAGACCCTCCTTGGTCTAAAACTGCCACCCAGAACGGAATGGCCCCATGTGGCCTCACTCTCACTGTATACTTGTTGGTCCTCAGAGACTGTGGGTGTACTTTGGCTGCATCATGATCAACCCGAGGACTGTCATTCAGGAGGGCTATGCAGCTCAAGAAGGTTCCCAGCCACATGTGGGAATCACAGACACAGCAAACTCTCACCCTGCACACAGAGCTTGCAGACTCCCTCATATACACAGCTCAGTCGGTGCCCAGAAGTCCCAGTGGTCCCCAAAGAGGGAGAAGAAAATGCAGAGGCAGTGGGATATATAGTGTGAACGGTGCTTAATGCAGTTGTCACCAGTACTGGCATTAAAACGTAACCCCCAAGATCCAGAATAAAATCAAGGTCAATATTTTTAGAAATTTACAGAAGCAGAACAAATCATTAATCAAGAAAATCAAAGTTATTACTAATCACTAGAACATGTCTTACAAAGAAGATCCTTTCCACATCAAACTACTACAAGCATTAACAAGGCCTCAAAACATCAGCTAGTCAAGGCCCACCTCTCTGGGAGTGATTTAGAAATTCTCCATAGAGCAGTATGCGTCTACCATCTTCTCAAAAGGACCCTCTTCAGGATCCCTTACCAATCTTTATAATGTCCAGATGATCTATTTTGTATCACTATAATGTCACAAAAATTAAAATGTATATTTTAATTTACATTCTTCCAAAAGCATAGAAAACTGAGAAGCATGTCTCAGTAGAAACTTTTTCTGCCACAACTATACTTCAGCTTCCTTGAGAAATTGTCAAGTTTGAGAGTTTTCTGGAACTGTTCATTTCAAACATTAGAGAGACTGGCTTTTCCTACTCCTTTGTTCAGAAGTTTGTCTTTTTTGGTAAATGTCATGATGTACCTTTTATGACTGCTCTGATACATAGGAAGCATAAATGATAATTTCAAGGCAAAAACCAAACAAATCAGTACCTCCACCATAAAACGAAGTATCAAGGGGAAAAATGAGGAAGGCCATAGAAGATCTGAATTGAATTAACAAGCTTGATATTAAAAATGGCCATGCACTAAAGTCACAAAGCCACTGTCAACAAAGTCCAAATAACGAACATTATGCAGGTCATGTTCCTCAGGACACAGTGCAGCCAAATCAGGAATCAACAATGAAAGAATATTTTTGTTGAAAAACCATGTGGCTCCTCTATCACATTATTCACCAACATATGGCTATGAAGGACATTCTTATGACAATAATTACCAGAAAACTCTTGAATATGGACTCTGTACCATGTATCAGATGGCATTATCATAGAAGTATTAAATGCCTTAAGAGTACTAATAGTATTGGCAGGTAGGAAAAGGTCCTATCCAGTTCCAGTGCTAGTATATTTAGGAGTGAAGTATCATGATGCTTACAACTTACTTTGAGAAAAAAAGAGATTGGGGCTGGGGTGGGAAAGAGAACTAACAGCAAATGTAATTATTAGCAACTGATAAATCTAGGGGAAAAACACGACGGTATTACCTGTGCTACTTCTTACAATTTTCAATAGATTTAAAGTATTTCAAAGTACAAAGTCGGGGGAGAAAAACCCAAATCCACAAGTTTGGAATTTGTACCTCTTCTTTTCTAAAATAAAGATTTTATTTATTTATTTGAGAGAGAGGGAGGGGAGAGATGAGCAGACTCCAAGCTAAGCGCCAAGCCTGATGGAGGGCTCCATCCCATGACCCAAAGTAAAGCCAAGTGTCTAATGCTCAACGCACTAAGCGACCCAGGCACCCCTGGAATTTGTACTTCTAACGTGAAAACTACACAGGAATGAATTCTATAACCATGGAATGTGTAGCTGAGATGGTGCTTGGGGGGCACAGACTTCAAGCCCACTTACCGTCAATCAAGAAAGACAGAAATACATGAAATGAGCAGACTTCCACTCGAGAAGGTAGGGGGGAAACAATGAAAATCCAAGAAAGAAAATAGTTTAGGAACAAAGAAGGGAGGAATAAAGAAAATAATTAAGACAGGAACAGAAATGAGGAAATAGTAAAAACAGAAGCATTTGAACAATAAAACCAAAAGCCGTTCTTAAAGTATTAATAAGAGAGATCTCTAGCAATACTGGTAATTTTGAAAAAGAAACAAAAGGCACAAATAATGTTGGAAATGTAAAGGAAAACACAATTACAAACATATTACAGTCTTTAAGCCCTCAGAGAATTCTATTAATAACTTTATGTAAATATGAAAGTGGACAATTTTAGAAATAGATACCATCCAAATAAACTCATGAAGAGACAAGAAACCAGGATAAACCTTTCACTTACATGTACATACATTCTGAAAAGGGAAGGATAGTCCAAAGGCTCCCTTTCCTCCCAAAAGACAAGTAGATAATCCCTATTTCATATAAACTTTGAGAGAAGAGAAAGGAAAAGCTGCCCAACTTATTTTATGACGTTAGGATAATCAGGAGTCTACAACAGAAGGAAATTATGGATACAAAAAATGCTGAAAAGAATAGGCTGCAGTTTCTATCACTGCTGACTCATCAGATACTAAACCTGGGACAAACCTCCTCTGAGCGACACCTTAAATCCAGTTACTAATACACTTAACAGTAAAATGAAAAAAAATAAAAAGAAGCTTTTGTAAAAAGATAAACACAGGACAAAATAAAAAAAGCCTGAAGGGCATGAGGACATTAAACTAGCTGATTTCCCTACCTGTGGCCTGTCATACTACCTGGAGCAGAAAACGACCATCCTGTCATGATCTGCTTTTCCAAAATACACATCTACTATCTGGATATTTAACAATCTTGTAAGCTGATTAAAATGGTAGGGCCTGACCATTCAAGGGGCCCCCCAGTGTGACACTGCAGCCCAAACACATCCTACACTCTGCATCTTCCTGAAGTTCCTCTCCAGGAACAGTGAAAGGAGGGGGGGTTGGGGGATTCATTCACAGTAACTAAGAGAATGGAAGAGATGACAACACTTTGAAGCAAGACAAAAATGTCCACTGACAAAGCTGAAAACTCTGCCAAGAGCAGAGGGGGTCCAGAAGCAGACAACCTCACATGGAAGAGCTACGGAAAAAGGCTCACAGTGACCCCAGGTATCAGTGAAAGAGAGTCAACAGATTTCAGCTGAAAACAGGAAAACAAGTTTAAAACACCACACTGAGGGGCACCTGGGTGGCTCAATGAGTTAAAGCCTCTGCCTTTGGCTCAGGTCATGATCCCAGAGTCCTGGGATCGAGCCTCGAGTCGGGCTCTCTGCTCAGCAGGGAGCCTGCTTCCTCCTCTCTCTCTCTCTGCCTATTTGTGATCTCTGTCAAATAAATAAAATCTTTAAAAAAATAAAACACCACACTGAAAATGGGGGGTTACATGAAAGCGCACCTAACATTGCCCACGGGGCTCCTCCGCTGGAGGCCAAGAGGCCCGCAGCCAGGCTTGCATCCTCCAGACAGGGGCTGACAAGCAGTCATCAGTCATTTCATGACTCTAAAGAGTAGACAGTCAAAAACCATGAGATTTCAGACAACTGTAACACAGACAAAAAACAACACACACACAAAAGCATTTGAAAGAAAAACCGAGAAAAGAGCATGAAGAAGAAAACATTGTGGGATGGGGGGAATCCACACATTCTCGGTGAGAAAATAGAAGATATTACATAAAAGAACAGGACACTACTTTTAAAACTTCTGAGAACAGAACAGAGCTAAGAGATGAAGTCTAACATTTGAATGAGCTCTAGAAAGTGAGAACAAAGAAGAAAAGGGAAGAAAATCAAAAGAATGTTAAAAATATTGTTCTAAAACGGAAGGACATGAGTTTCTAGATGGAAAAAGCCCAGCAAGTGTCCAGAACAAAAGATAAAAGTGACGATTCGAAGGAACATCATTGTGAAATTTCACAGACTGCGACTCAAGAGAAAATCCTAAAAGCTTTCCAAAGAAAAAATCAAAACCCAAACCAGATCACATAAGGTAAAACCAGAACGGCTTCAGTGGTAATACTGGAAAAAGCTCTTCAAAATTCTGAGAAAATTATTAGTTACAACCTAGAATTCTAGGCCACAGCTAGTACGTTAAATGGAAAGATAAAATAAAAACGTTTTCAGATATGCAAGCCTCAAAAACCATGAATTTTCCATGTCCTCTTTCAAGGAAGCTCCTGGAGAACATGTGCCATTAAAACATCCCTTTGAGAGTGAAGATGCAAGAGAAATTAAGATTTCTCCAGGGAGTTAAAAATTCCTCCAAACCGATCTTTTACGTGCTGTTAAATTCACAGGGCAGTTGTCAATTTAAGAAACACAAAATACTGACGTGAAAATTTTACATGTGTGGCCAAACAGCTGATAAAAACTCATTAAGGAAGCAGAGACATTTAAAACTTAGGGTATTTCACTATGAAGTTTCATTTAGACCAGCTTTTAAACTTGGTATTTAGGAAAATGCTTGGTTTCATTAAAAAATTGCATACACATTCCCACTCATGTACTTACACCTTGATAAACCCGGGTCTCTCATGGCAAAAGTGTGACTGGCCATGTGTATCAGCAGAGAACTCTACTAGTAAACACTGGCAGGCTGACGAATATACTGACATCTCCCGCCAAGAGCTCACTGCTGACTTCACCTTTAAGGAGTCCCTCTAACAAGGAAACTTGTTACACATGGGAGAGCTACACTGTACATAAAACTTGCTTATTGTTTCACAAATTATAATATCCATGTTTACTTATTTTCCACTAGTTAACCTAATTCAGAGTTGTTTTAGAGTGACTACCTAAGACAAATTAAATGTGAGATAAAGTTGTTATTTTCACCCAAAAGCCTCACTCCTGATACCAGCATCTTTCAACTGCTGATGTGGTTTTGGCCCCAACTTCCGTCACAACAAAATCACAAGCTTATGATTCACTGACAGAGGGATTATAATCACCCAAAAGTTCTCCAAAGACCCCTCAAAATCAACACCACTATTTTGTTTTTATACATGGATTCACATTATGTTCTACCATGTCTAGAATAACTAGTCCCTAAAACCTTACCAGAAGCTAAGGTTGTAGTGTCTGAACAATAATAAAAACAAACTCAGGAAAACCAGCTTAAAACCATGCTTTCAGAAGAACACTTCAAGTCTAAATTAATACGCATTATAAATATAAGAAATGTAAATAATCCTGGATGGGGCTTTTCTATAGCACAGGGACACTTAACTAGCTTTTCTGGATCATTTGCTTTGTACAGTGTTGGTAAACACACAACACTCTGACAGCTTGAGTCCTACAGACTGCTTCTTTTCACAGGAGCCCTATAACCATTTATCACTTCCTATCAGCAAGGGTAGGTTCCTATGCAAATCAAGTTATCTCCCTAAAACCATGCTGTCTAAAACAGGAGTGTTACAGACGAGGTATTAACTTAGACCCAGCCCAGCAGCTATTCCCAGAGTAAGCAAGGCAAAGGGTGATGAGTAATTTCACCAAATGCAAAAACCCTACCCACTTTCTGCATCCCTATACTCATGCGGTAAGGAATCCGGATTTATTACTTCCCACTCTCACCAATGATTTCCTGGTCCCCTCGGGTTCTAGAGTGTCAACAGTACTTATTGCCAACTGCCCATCCCCCGTTAACCCCATGCCAGAAAGAAAAAGCATATACGCACCTTAAAATCTGTATTATTGATATATTCAAATACCAAAGCTGGGGTCTTTGACTGCAAGAGAGAATAGTAATGCCTTATAAGTATTCAAACAGTAAATGTGCTTTGCTTCTGTTGTACCGATCTATCCCCAAATCCCACTTAAATGAAAAAGGGATTCACTCATCAGGGAGAGCCTATTAAGAAAGTGTCCTCTTGAGACTGAGTCTGGAATTTGCTTCAAAATAAGTGGGCATAGTGGGTGGTGGGAAAGTGGGTGGCAGGGAGATAAAAAAAAAGTTGGCCACGAGTTGCGGCACTGCTCAAGCTGACTGATGTGTGCGGGGAGGTTCATTATCTTACTCCTTTTACTTTTGTAAATGGTTGACATTTTTCCTAAGTTGTTTTGTTTTGTTTTTAAAGGAGATATATTCTCTGACCAACCTGTCAGTGGGCCTGGCACATTATTTGAAGAATTACACTCTGCAGTATTCCAGTCTGCCAGCCACAAAAGGAGTGACATGTTTTCATCTTGGTTTGGCAAGCCAGAATTTTACAGAATTATCATATGTCATGGGAATCTATCATAGGCCTTTTCAGGATCCAAAAGGAAAATATCTATGATTATCAATCAGCAGGCTATAATGTGAAATTACTGCCTTGGCTACATACCACTAGAGAATGTCTCAATTTACAAAGTAGATGTGATCCCCCTCACCCCCAAATTATACATAACCAAGTATTTCTAAAATGCTATAATCTTTAATGAAGTGAGTACAAAATGTCTAATATTTCCTTGTATAAATTTTTCGAATGCCAGATTTACTTAAGTAAGGTAAAATAATGTTCATTAACAGTAATAAGCTTTGAAAATTAGGAGAAAAGCAGGGCCTTAAAGGGTTATAGAAAATCACCTTAGAAATCTTTATGGCTAAATAGTTTTGCTCAAGGAAGCAGGTAAAAGTCCCCTAGAAACAGGGCACAGTATGAGCACATGGGGCTTTGTCAGAAAGAGCAGCAGTCCCAGGAGCACTGGTCAGAGGGTTCCTCACTAGCCTGAAGGGGACAGGGCTTCATCAAGACCACCAGATCTCTCTACTGCCTGGGAGTGAGCCTATCTCCCTAAAACTTAGGGGAGAAGGAGGGCTCCCTCCATGGTTTCAATCCAATTTTAATTTACTCGTGTTCCATATTATATAAAACACACACATGCCTTAAGCAACACATTACAACACCAGTAAGACAAGTTTCACTAAGTTCTACTAACTTAAAGGCAAAGTGCAGAGGCCGCTGCAACCGTAATATGTACTGGGTCACGCTGCAGGCCGTTTTCAGTGATGATGGAGTCCAGAGTTAGTCATTCTAAAATCAATCCAAATTCCTCTGGCTGGGATATATTTTTAATGGCAATAAGCTAGAATCTAGCATACAAGCACTCTTTTCAGTCTTCTTAGGGTCCCGAAGGCAAAATTTTCCTGATTCTTCAGTTTAATGATACTGTATGATCTTGAGCAAATCACCAAACCTCAGAGCCTTCAGCTGTCCTATCTGTACAGTGTAACAATGTGGCCAATCACAGCACCGACTCCAGTGGACTGCTGAGGACTGTCCTGAGGTCCAGAACAGTGCCCTCCACAGTATGCAGTCAGTGCATGTTCAATAGCGCACCGTTTCTTTATGATGTCTTCAGCAGACAGAAGCAAAGACCTACCTCTTCAGCGAACAGCCAGCATGGGAGGATAGGAAAACAGGTGAAGTAGAAGAGATGAAGAACAGAAATGGGACGGGAGGTGGTACATGAACACTCTGGCTAATCACCTCCCAAGAAAACAAAATTAAATAGCACATCTAAAAGGGCTACAAAGTAAGCGTTTTTAACAAAAAATATTTAGTTGTATCAGAATATACAACACGAGCCCCAGGGGTAGACACTGAATTAAATTGTAGTAGGAGAAACAGCAAGATGCCTTCCTCAAAGGGTCTGTGGGGTTGTGATCTCTATGCCAGGTGTCCACGTGGAGATATTTGGTATTTCCCTCTGTAAGCCCAGACTTTCAGATGTCAGGCTTAATGAAGTGAAGCAAAATAAGGCCAACTGGAGGTAATAAGCTTTCAAAATTGGGAGAAAAGTCGGGGCTTAAAGAAGACATTCAGCAAACATTTGTGGGCTGAACTGGAACAAGGTAATAAACTGGGATAGGGATTTTTCTATACATACACTTTTAGGTTTCATAAAAGTGGTGGTGACTACTTCATCTTTGGGCCACCATGGTTTTTTCTGGCTTTCAAAACTATTCAGGAGTAGAAGATGAACACAGTCATTCCCAATATGTAATGATGTTTCTCATTATTCTGACATTCTGTGTCACACCACGCACACATTCACGCACTCACTTGCTCCTTCTCCCCCAACCGTCAGGCACCTACCACGGGGTCCTTCACAGTGTCAATCAGCTTAATGATATTTGTTCCACCACGAAGGTTCTCCAGAATCTTAACCTCTCGTTTTATCTTCTTTTTCTTCACTGGCTTAAATACACAAGAGTAATCGGAAGTGAGATTCCTTTTGAAGTTAATAAATAAAACCTTAAAACAATGTCAGCTAATCAAGTGGCTACCGGGCTATCTTGCACACCATGTCACGTTAGAGAGCGTGTCTAAATTAGAAAAGAGAAATCAAGATAAAAATGGGGACTGCCCTTGAGAATGTTTGAGATTAAGTTAAATACAGACTCATACAGCATATGTGTCAGATCTTTAGGTAGTTACATTCAGGTCACTTACAAATTTTGAACACCCATGTCATACTTTAAAAATAAAATGCCTAGATAACTGCCAAATGGAAGGCGTGCATTACAGCTCTGAACAGCTGTATATCATGCACTTGCAAATGGAAAAACTGAAACAAAATGGGGAGACACCTGCTCTTCCAATGAGTTACATGTAATTTTGTCTTCCAGGAGGGAAGACCAGTTCACTGACATCAAGTTACAAAGTTGTTTCCCAGCTGCTGGCTCCCATTTCCTGTGGCCACTCCCATTTCCTCAACATCTAGAATCTGAAATCAGCACAGACCTACTAAAACTCCCCAACACATCCCACTCCTAAAGAAAGAGATGACGGAGCAGCAGAGGAGAAAACGGGTATCTGATCCAGTACCGACTGGAAACCTCTACTACTTGCTAACCTTTCCATCTGCTAGGTAGCAAAATTAAAAATCGCAATCAGAAATACTAGCATTACATGTGCTATTTCTTGTCTTGAAGAATTTGAAGAATGTAAGCAGTTCTGGAACAAAAGTCACATCACAATTACATTTTATAAAGTACTCAGAACACTTAACTGGCATGTAGTAAGCACTCAATAAATGGAAGCTTCATTATTTTCATGTATTTAGTTAGTAACAAACCACAAAATTCCTATGTAGTGGACTCAGCCTAGCTGAACCATTTGCCCAAGGTCCCACAGCTGATGGTGAAGTATGGGGGCAGGATTCAGATCTAGACAGTGCCTCTGTAGGCCTCCCTCTTGGCCACGCTGCTCTCATTTCCCAAGTGTGGCTAGGAGAGAAAGGGAACTGGGGAAAAGGAGTATTCGATCACCGAGACACTAGACACTGTTCTGGTAGCACGGGTAAAGAAAATCCAATGGGTTTTCAATGAAGTAAGATTTTAAAAGCCTGCGTGTGTGTGCTGGTGGTGGGAGGGGAGAGAAATATACATATGCCAGAGACATCGTCATCTTTTGCTGGTCACTAAGCTACAGCTCTGCACACATAACAAAACAGAGGGAGATTATGAAACACAGAGCACCTGCATCACCTCTAACGGGGTGTTTGACTGACAGGCTGGAATCTGGCTGCATTCTTCCAAGCCAGCTGCCACACTTACGTCCACTCTGCTTTGTCTGGGTTTGTGGGAGAGTAGATCTAACTACTGTGTCTCTCACCCACTTCCACTTAGGAATTGTACTCATTCCCTTTTTCATAATTAGGGAGCTCAATACTTTGGGGGAAATAAAGCACTCAAACATGAAGTACAATTTAATTAAAAAACAAAAAACAAAAACCAAAACAGCCAGAAAAGGACATACTACAAAATAAGTAAGCTTCAAAAATGTCAATGTCAGGAAACAGACTGAACAACTGTTCCAGATTAAAGAGATATGACAACTGAAAGTAACACATGACCTGGGATTTTCTTTTGCTATAAAAACATTATATGGACAATTGGCAAATGAGAACAGGGGTTGCAGATTAGCTAACAGCACTGTATCAATGTTAGTTTCTGATTTTTGATCATGGCACTGTGGGGTTACATAAGAATTGTCCTTGGTTTTAGGAAATGCACATTACAGTAGGGATCACTGCAATTTACTCTCAAGCACATAACTACATGTGTTTATACACACACATATGTGTGTTTATATATAAAAGAGAGAAAAGCATAAAGCAAATGTTAACATTTGAGAAATCTGGGTGAAAGACATATGGGAATTCTTCTAACTTTTCTTTAAAGCTGAAGTTATATCAAAAAGTTAAAAGAAAAATAAAAGCTGGCTACTGTATCTATAAATTCAGCCAATGCTACCAGCATATTCAATGTAAGAAAATTCTAGAGTTGGAAAGCAGTTACAGATCTGTGAGAGTGGTCGCAGAGGAAAAAACACCCCACAGCCAGAGATCTGTATACACCAAAAACCTTCCTCTCCCCCTAACAGTGAATTAGTACCGGGGTAACCCATTAAGTTGCCTTTATGATGATGCCCCATATAAAGCCTTGCTTTGCCTTCCTGTTAGTCAGCAACAGGTCAGGCAGGGGCATGGTTCCTGGACAATGCCACTAAGATTTTGGTATCTTTCATGATGTCCTAAGGTAACTTATGGAGCAAGAGAGCGTATTTTGCTACCCAACTATCACCTGTCCAACAACTTCCTCACCTAGAAGACTGGGGACAGCAGGGCAATTCTGAAGTGGCACAACAGACTCTCACAGCACCTGGAATCCTCACATCCTGACAAATGACCAAGAGATCATTAAAATGGAAAAGGGACCTACAACCCAGGACTTTGCTCCAAAGCATGGACATCCACTCTCTACAGGAACCAGACCACAGGGAACTTCCTTTTGCCTCAAGCTTATTCCTCTGAACCTGGGACATGCTTTAGAAGCTAAAAAATCAATGAGCTCCCTGGGAATGAAAGTGATCATTTTCAAGCTGTAAACAGAATGAGAGAGAAAAGGTTAGAATTTATAAAGGAAGACCCTTCACATCTTGTGGAAAACAGATCATGGATTTTATAGAAAAAAAAAAAAAAAAAAGCTTCGAGACTGTAGCCCAGTGTTTGCATTCATCCACCTGGAGCTACAGAGAAAATATGCACTTCCCTCACAGTCTCATCATTTCATCCTGCTAGACAAAGTCTCTCCCAGTTAAGGTTTATTTATTCCAACTCAGAGAATAGGTTTAAAAAGATTCAAAATGAATCAGTTTAGTTGTTTCCCAATATTCTTTTTAACTCAAAGTCTAGAAGAGAAAAATGGCAAAAAGCTAAAAAAAAAAAAAAAAGAAAGAAATTAAAGCATTAAATCAAGTTTCAATAATAAATGAATTATGGCGCACACCTAGAGAGAACGTTTAAAAGGGAAAAAACTCAATTTGAAATTTTCTGTGCATGAGCTCCGAAAAAGGAAGGAAAAGGGAAAGAGGGAAGGAAAATACAAGAAAGAGAGAAAGGAAGAGAAAAAGATGGGATGAAAGGAAGGAACTTTCCCAACAGTTTCTGCCCACATGGTGGAGAGTCCCAGTGATTCAGGACAACCTTGTTCAACATAATCCAAAAATTAAGACTACTTCTTTCTCCCTGTTGACCAACATTGAAAAACTTAAAAGACAAATTTAGTGATAAGTTGCTTAATTAATGAAGTCAATGATCTGTCCTACTTACTTAGGGCTGATTTTTTAAAAAAGCCAGATCTGAGAATGATTTCAACTACTAGCATTTGATTGTGATTGAATTTCTGAACTAACATATACACAAGGCTTAAGAATTAGGACCTCAATAAATCCCAGCACATGTTAACAGGCAAAGTTCCATTTTAATTTCTAAGCACAACTGAATTAATAAATTCAAGACAGGCAGAAAGGTGGTTCAGAACTTGCAAATCTGGAACTACTCTGATTCCAGTGCCACAGTGACAACTGAGAGACTAGCTTCATCGCCTGCAGTAAACAATCACAAAGAACACCGGTTGCCAGGGATGTGGGACAGAGTAAGAAAGGAAAGTTGAGCCTGGATGACAGCATTTATTTTACCACCTTGAGGCATCCCTCAAATCCACTGCAACTGACCCAAATATAAACATTATCTGAGTGGTGTTATTTCTTCACAGCAACTTTTCTCTTAGTCTTTCAAGTCCCTTTCCAATTATGTTACCGACTCCTTGAGACTCTTTTTGTCAGGATGTGTGTGTGTGTGTTTTAATTTAAAAAAGCAAGGCATACAGCAGGCCTTTTGAATTTCATTGAGAGAATGGTATCGTCTTTTCTACTCCTGGTTTTGCCCTCTGAAATCATTCATGTAGCCCAGCTGAAATACTGTTATTAGAACCATATTTTATTGCTTTCTATGTGCAGGCACTGTTTTAAGCACATTTAATCCACCTCTAACAGTATTCTGAGAGGAGTTCCTATTGGTGCAATTTTACATGAGGACGCTGAGGCAGAGTTTAAATACCTGCTCAAGGTCATAGAGTTGCCAGGTGTTGGGAAAGCCCATCTGAATGCAGGCAGAATGCAGGCAGTCTACTTCCAGGGCTACTTTTGGGAAAGGAACACTGTGTAGATGACTAAAACACTGTTATGTACCTACCCATCCCTTCTGATCTAAACATTTAATTCTCCCAACAACCCTCTGAGTTCCACAGGAAATGTATATCCATTTTATAGATAGGAAAACAGAGTCAAGCGGGTATAAAGAGGAAGCTGGTTCTAGAACCCAAGTCTCCTGCCCTCCATTTATAGCAATTCTTAACACTATACTGCCCTCATGATGAGGTGGCAGATCCTAAAATCAGGCTCTAGAAACTATCTACAGCCATGCTATACACATAAAAAATGGGTCCTCTATGCCAAGATACTCTTTTTACACATGGCTCACTCTCCAACAAACTCTAATATATTAGAGGGATAAAGCTGTTAGCTCCAAAATCTGGCAAGTTATCAGGATGAGGGAACTGTATGGGTTAATAAAAGTGTAAAAGCACTGGTTATTGTGGCTTCAAAGCAACAAAGTAACATTTCACAATGCATTCACCATGCTGCTGCAGACTCAAACCAGAGAGCCCCTGGCTGGGTCCCTGTAGCTCTCTGGGTATTCATCTATTCTGTACTCCATCTAGTACCCATCCCGGTCAAGCATTTCCTAGAAGAGTAAGTCCCCAAAACCATTAGAAACAAATTCACTTGACTTCTAGTGAATGTTTATCCATCTTTCCAGGGTAGTTCAATACCTCAAAAAGTCAAATATCCAGCAAATGTCATTAACTGCTCCTCACAGCTACAAGATTCCATGAAGGACATAGGACCCTTGTGCTTTCTCCCCCTAACCATGTGACCCTGAGCAAACTGTGTGCTCTGGGTCTCAGTTTATCTGTAAAAAGGGTTTGGGTCCTAAGGTTTCTCTGCTCCCTTATTTCATGATTCTATTTCACCACACTCTCAAGCTCAGACACTACAACCACAATATTGGAAACAGCACTAGGGGCCCCTGGGTGGCTCAGTCGGTTGGGCATCCGACTCTTGGTTTCAGCTCAAGTCATGATCCTGGGGTTGTTAGATGGAGCTCCACATTGGGTTTTGCACTCCGTGGAGAGTCTGCTAGAGATTCTCTCCCTCTGCCCCTCTCCAACCCTGCTCCTGCTTGCGCACATGCGTGCTCTCTCAAATGAAATAAAATCTTAAAAGAAACAGCACTGACTAGTTCACACAATTTTTAAAATTTATATTATTTGATGTTAGTAACACTTTAATAATACAATTTTAACTACTTTTATACCATAAAACATTTGTAGGAATGAAAAAGAATCACAAAAATTTTAGAAAAATCAATACTAATATCTTGCTTCAGGAAAATGACATCTTGGTGTACTTGCTTAACATAGTACCTTGAAGGAAAACACCTACCACCGGAGAAAGCAGAAATACAAGAGAAAGCCCAGCACCAGCATGCGTGAACATCTCTGATATGACCTAGACAGTCACCTGCTCGCTCTAAAGTAACCCCACAAGACGGGTCACTGGCAGGCCTCCCATCCTTCTTTTCCCACTACTTCCTCACCGCACAACACTTAAGAAACATCTACAAATATGCTAAGCACACTTAAAAAGTAAACTTATATTACCACCATTCTTTTTTTAATTTGTGGATTAACTGCTGGGGGGCAAAATGAACTTATCCAACTCTTCATAAGACTACCTTATGCTCGCTTACATGAGAATTTCCAAGTCAGGGCAGCATGGGTTCAAAACACTGTACACGTTTATTTAAAAATGGTATTGTTCTTAACTTCTATTTAGGAAATAGGGAGTTTTCACTTGAAGGAACACAAGAACGGCTGAAATCCATACACAGTCCACAAAACGCTACAAGTTGTCCAACATGGCCAAATGCTTTTATTTCTGTGTATACCCTCCTGAGTGGTACTACAAAGGAACTGAGCAATGGACTTTTCAAAATCAAAAGATGAAATTTTGGGCACTGAAGTAACTTTCTCCCCTCCTATGTTAATCCTTCCCACCTCCCCACCTTCTTTTTCTCCTTAAAACAATTTTGGTCAAAAAAGGTATAACCTTCCAATTAATTGGAACATTTTAAGATTTCAACCTCATAATTTCACTTCAAAATAGAGTAAAATTTTGCTCACCGACTTCTAAATTGCTAAAACCTCTAAAGAGTTCCAATGTGTTTTGACCAAAAAAATCTACAGTTGCAAATTAAATGAGAGAATTCTGTGGTAATTAATTCATGTGACCATTCTCTTTTACTGCAAAGAACTGAAGGAAAATGTTATTGACCAAAAAGGAAGACAGCCCTGTCTTTAAGGTATACACCTTCTCTCTCAGCCACCGTGTGTATGTGAGTACCCTTCCTGCAGTTAAAGTACAGTAGTAGGCCTTTTATGAAGAGAACTTTTTTCTAGATTCCTCTGAATTATAAGCAGCTGGAACTCTGTTAAGGGCCTAATTTCCTATGACCAAACACTGTAACAAAAGATATTAGTCATAACTTATCCGAACAGGGGTGAAAACGGGATCAAGACACTGTCCTCTTAAAAAAACCAAAAAACCCCCAATATTTTTAATCCACTTTAATTCAGCCTGTGAAAACAAGAAAACCACAATATCATTAGTAGTTTCTTACCTATCCTTCAGCTAAAACAAAATCTAGACAGAAATGCCACAGGGCTTTAAAAAAAAAAAAAAAAAAAAAAAAGAAAGAAATGAGGGTGGTTTTCACCAGTGGCAACGAAGTTGGTTCAGGCTGTATCCTGAAGATAACTTGTATGGAAAAGATACAAGAACACTTCATTAACTAGAGCATCAAAGGAGCCTTCCAAATCTTATTCCAGAACACAGGACCTTATTCTGAGGATCTTAAAAACACACATTAAAATGAGGGGAGAGAGAGAGGAAGAAATAGGAAATAGGAGTTCTGGCTAAGGGTCATTTCAACATAGTGGTATCAGGTAAGTAAGTTTTCCTGTCCTTAGGTTTCTTGCCTGTAAAAGCAGGCTTCCATTTTGGGTTCCCTAAACATATCCTGCGACTCTCCCGGGGAAAAACTATCCAGGAACGGATGCTATGAAGATCTCTAGAAGGAAGACTAAAGAGTAATACGATGTTCTCATGAATAAACGTACTTTCACTTACGTATATACCTAAAGCCATTCCTCCAAAAAAGACATGACAGGAAGTTACACACTTATTCTAAAAATGCTGCTACTGCATAAAAGTTTAGTATTTTTCTGAAATTGTTCTGGAGTCAGCACTTCATTCTTTCAAATGCACAGCAGTGGAATACGGATATTCCTAAGTTCAATTTTATGTCTTGCTCACTCCTAGAAGGATTTAAGCAGCTTATATTAAAAACATTTATGCTCATGTATAAAGGAAAAAAATCATATGGTGACTTCCCTGAAGGGAACATTTCTTTAAATATTTATACTTGTAAAGAAAAAAAAAAAAAAAAAAAAGACCATGTGACTTTTGAGGTCCAATTCACATCTGGGGAAGAGGGGAGTCAAACTCCCCATCTTCAGTATCAATTCCTCACTTCTCACTCCAGTGCCTCTGATGGCACAGATAACTTTGCCTACTTCTCTCTACTTCAACTCTGTTTCTTCAACATTGGGCTCAAATGGCACTGAGTAACAAAGCTGATCACTTTTCTGAAAACTGATTTTTCAGACAGTGTAAGCCTGACCCTTCATATTAAACAGGGACACAGCTACCCTAACTCTGTCCTTAACACACAAAAACAGCTCTCCAATCCCATATCCTTATTCACTGAGCCTCTGCAAAATGGCCACATCGGATATCTTATATATGCAAAAGTGTTTATATTAATCACTCTTTAATCTTTTCAATATTTCACTAAATGACATGCGCACACATTAAGTGATCTGGCAACGATGAAGACCCTTCACAGATCCTAAGAATTACTTTTTTTTTGTACACCCTATCAAACATTATTAAAGCTATCCAACCAGTTACCTAAAGGAGAATTTAGCCAACTCTTCATGCTCATTAAGATGTCTTCACCAAAGAGACCATAAAAGACGTATCTTTATTAAACTCAAGCAGACTAAACCAGAGCCTAAGACTGTTTGTTCCAAGCATTAATTTTAGTGATTGTAAGTGTACTCCTTACTGCTCCCAATTTCACTTTAACTTCTTGATAAGCAACAATGAACCTTCTAGGCACTACTGGTTCGCCATATCCAACCCCACCTGACACACTCTTACTGCCAGAGAGAAGAAACAACTGATCAGCCACTGAGGTGTTTCCACCCAAGCTTCAAATTCATCTTTGGAGCTCCTCTCATTTCTTCCAGCTCTCTTTCTGGAATAATTTCGAGCAGCAAGGGTAACAAATCCCACACTCAAGGAACCCCTCAATTGACAGGATCTTCACTGGAAAAGGTTTTCTTTCATCTGAATCCCTATCTCCTGTTTTAACAAATGAACCCTTTGGAATTTTCACTTTGGGAGCCCACAATGGCATTTCAGAACATGTTCCCGAACGACCATGCTTAGATTTGAAACAGGTCTACGGAGGTACTTCAAAGTTCACAGGAAAACGGGTGGGAGGAGTAGTGAAGGGACATCAGACAGAATCATATGTGAAATGAGAGCTTGCACTGCTCGTTCTACAATGCGGCTGAAGTTTACGTCCGGACCAGTGGACCACATTTTTAATACCACTCATAAGACACTCACCTTGAGAATTTTTACAACCACTCTCTCATTGTTGGTGATGTTAATGGCCTCAAATACTTCACTATACTTTCCCCGACCAAGTTTTCGAACCAGTTGGTAATCATCTTGATTACTGTGAAAGGGAAGAGTGACACATAAATGCCAGGACTTGGGATTAACCAAGCCTATGCCCACTATATACCCCCATCCAGCCACTTCCATTAATCAAGTGTTGGAAGCGTCTATACATCAGGACACGACTCATTCCCTAAATGAAAGTCACAACATAAACTTGGCTCCTTTCACTCTGCGCACAGTTCCTAACCTAATTGGTCCATCAGAACTTGGGGAGCAGAGGTAGGAAGGCATGGCTCTGAGCCAATCTAGAAGGGTGAGCAAAGCATTCATCGTGGAGGTTCAGAGGGTGCCCCGCTGCCTAGAGCTCCACAGCAACCGCCTTGTATTTCACACCCCAAAGGTACCAGCGCCTGCTTTGGAAATGTGGATGTCTTTAAAAGATTTCCTCCCACCCAGCCTCATTTCAAAAAACTAAAAAGGCAAGAGAATTTTAATAGCTCCAGAGGACAGCTGCTGACTGCCCACCCCAAATAGAAACCCAGAAGTGTAAGGAGGAAGGGCTGCTCCCTCATTTCCACCAGGCTTCAGTCCCTGGACCTTACACTTCTCAGTAAGAAAGCATTCCTTGGGTAAGGGGGAGAGAGGGGTGCGCAAGGCGGGGAGAAGGGGAGACCGGAGAGGACATGTGCGGCGGGCGGCAGGGGAGGGGGCTCTGCCTCCTACCCCAGACCCGAGAAAGCGCCGGCCAGCGGCGGGGCGGAGGGGAAGGCAGACCGCGGGGTGGGGGACCAGTGCGGTTTGCGCCGGGGAGCGGTCGGACGGGGGTGGGGGAGGCGGCGGCAGCTTTACCCCCAGCTCGGGACGTGAGCCTCATAGTCCCAGTACTCGCGGCTCCTCAGGCTGTTCACCTCGGCGTAGACCCGGGCCCTGCTGCCCGCGGCCGGGCCGGGCATGGCGGGCGGGACCGGGGGGCGCCGCGGGGCGCAGAGGGCGGCGGCGGCGGCGCGGCGGGGGGCGCGGGGCGGCGGGCAGAGGAGGCGGCGGGCCGCGGGGCGCCGGAGGAGGAGGAGGAGCGCGGCGGCAGGCGGCCACGCCAGGCCGGGCCCGCGGGGGCGGGCGGGCTGGGGGCGCGGGGGGCTCCGGCCGAACCGGCCGGGCCCTGGAGCGGCCGGCGGGGCGGCGGGGCGGGCGGCACTCGCGCTCCGCGGCGGCCTCCGCTCGGCTCGCGGCTCCGAGGCGGCGGCGGCGGCGGCGGCGGCGGCACCAGCAGCGGCGGCCGCCGGCCGGGAAAGGGACAGCGGCGGCGGCGGCGGAGAAGGAGGAGGAGGAGGAGGAGGAGGAGGAGGAGGAAACCCGGAAAAGGGGCCGCGCTCACTAGGAGCGGCCGCCGCCCGGCCCGGGGCCGCCCAGCCTCACAGCGCCCCCTGCAGCGCGGGGGGACCGGCTGGGCGGCGCCGGCCCCGCCTCCGGCCCCGCCCCCGGCCGCCCGCCGCCTCAAGCCCTCTTCCCAGAGCTACCCTGCTGAGGGGACGCGGGGGCGCCCGCCACAGGGCCTCACTCAGCCGCTGACCGCTGCCTTGAGTCTTACCCGTGGCGGGCGCTTTCAGGACTCTTCTGGCGACCCCTGCCTCAAGCCCTCCACCCTCTCGTCATGCAGAGTTTACCCGCCCCATACTGACCCCGTTCTGACCCTCCCGTCAACCGACCCGTCCCCATCAGGTCTCTCCCGATGACTCACTCTTACCACTGAGCACATCCCTCACCTCAAGATTTCTTCTTCCCTCCCGGAGACACCTCCTCTTTCTCCGATGGATCCTGCCCTATCACCCAGGATTCCTCAACCTCAAGACTCCCCCTTCTCTCTTCAACCAGAGCCGTCCTTCCTCACAAAACCCCTCTCTTACACGAGCCCCTAATTCCCTTCCAGAGACTTCCCCGAGAACCCACCGAATGCTTACTTCTGTCACTTGGTTAAGCTGGAGTGGGCCAGGTAGCTCATTGTAAAGTTCCCATTTTCCTTCCCCTCTGTAATTAATAAGCGGTATGTGCGGAGGCACTTTGAGACTATGAACATGTCCTGTTTTTGGGGGGAAGGACAGAGCAGAAGAATAGTGAGTCCTCCCTGAAGGGACCTGCGAGCAGTTGGGCATGGACGGAGGGTGAGGTTGGCCAGGCAACCTTTGCCCTGTTTTATCATGTTGCTTTTTAGCTCCTGACCTTCTTCTCTCTTTGATCTTCTGGACCTTTCCTTTGTCTTGCTTTCCCCTTCCACATCCTTTATCAACAGCACTTCCCACTGGAGCTCTGACTCCAGTGCTTTTTTATATTCTGTTTTCTAGGTGGAACCCCGCTTCTCCTTCTTATGGTTAAGAGCATAAACTGTAGAGTCAGATCCACCCAGGTTGAATCCTAGTTGTGCTGCTTATAAACTGTGTGACTTTGGGCAGATAACTTAACCTCTCTGTGCTGCAGATTTTACAGCATAAAAGCAGTAATGGCCTTCTTCTCAGGGCTATGGGGAGACTTAGACAAGGTAAACCATGTAAAACACTTAAAACAGTGTCCAGCAGTTACCAGGTGCTCAGTACCACTGTTAGCAGATCCAGAGCCCTTTTCCTATCATTTTTCCCTCCCTGAGACCACCACGTGCCCAGCTTTTGGTTCCTTCCATCCTCCAAGTTTGGCCATGGTTGCCTCCAATCCCTCCATCCCCACCTTCCCGTGCCTGCCTTCTTTCTCCTCCTCAAGTCTCAAATTTAAGGCTCATTTTATTTACTGGAATGTAGATTACATCTAGTTGTAAACATGGAACGACATGAGTTCAAGGTCCTCCTACTCTGACATCTTCCCAAGCAGTCTTTAAGTTCATTTTATAATTTAATTTTTTTTATTATTATTATTTTGGGACACCTGGCTGACTCCGTCGTTAGGCATCTGCCTTTGGCTCAGGTCATGGTCCCAGGGTCCTGGCATTGAGCCTCGCATCAGGCTCCCTGCTCAACAGGAAGCCTGCTTCTCCATCTCCCACTCCCCCTGCTTGTGTATCCTCTCTCGCTGTGTCTATGTCAAATAAATAAATAAAATCTTTAAAAAAATTTTTTTGGCGGGGGGGCACCTGGCTGGCTTAGTTGGAAGAGCATGTCACTCAGTCTCGGGGTTGTGAGTTTGAGCCCCATGTTTGGTGTAGAGATTACTAAAAAAAAAAAAAAAATAATCAATTTAAAAAACGCTTAAAAAAAAAAAAAAAGGATTGGTTTATCTATTTGAGGAAGGGAAGGAGCAGAAGGGAGCAGGAGTGGGAGAATCTTAAGCTGACTCCTGACTGAGTGCAGAGCCCAAAATGGGGCTTGATCTCACAGCCCTGAGGCCACGACCGGAGCTAAAATCAAATGTGGGATGCTCAAGCGCTAGGCCACCCAGGTGCCCCATATTAAAAACAAAAAATTAATGGATTTTCTATTTAAATCTATAATTTAAATAGAAAAGCCCCAATATGGGGCTTCAACTCAAAACCCCAAAATCAAGAGTCGCATCTCTATGGACTGAGCCAACCAGCCAGGCACCCCTTTAAGTTCACTTTAAATGGCAGAGTTGATACTTCTCTATCTCAGCATTCTATCCTTCGGAAAGCTGCATGTTTTGTAATTGTAATTCTCTCTCCTCCAGTGTAGAAACAGCATCAGAGCAAGGACTGAATCTGAATGCTCACCACTGGCTCACCAGCATTTGCCGCATTTAGAGGCTTTCAGCAAATACGGTGTTACCCTACAGATCACCAACTGATTAGAAAGTGGAGGTCACTGCTGTAACCACGAGTCAAATTTAACATCATCAATAAAGGACCAACGGACCCTGTAAAGTGATGCACCAAGAAGGGACAAGACATCTGCCCAAAATGCTTAACTTGAATCTCATTATGAGGACACAATCAGACAAATCCAAACAGGGAAACATTCTGCAAAACAGCAAAGTCTGGGTTTCTTCGAAACTGTCAGTGTCACAAGAGAAAACAACACAGAAGAAAACAAAACTCCGGAATAGTGTTCTTGATTAAAGGAGCCTGAGAGAGAGAACTCTGTAATTCTGCATCCCATCCTGAATGAGAAAGGTAGGAAGGAAAGGAGGGAGGAAGGGAAGGAGAAATACAGCCAAAAGGACCCTAATGAATGGGACTCCTGGGGCAATTTGAACATAGGATGTACATTACATAATAGTATTGCATCAATGTTAAATTTTGTGAGTCTGAGGGTTATCTTGTGGTTATGAAGGAAAGTCTCTTGATCTTAGGAGTTACATGCCAAGTGTTTAAGGATGAAGTATCATAATATCTGCGACTTCTTCTCAAATGGTTCTCCAGAGAAACGTGGGTTCCCTAGGGCCCAAGCATACATGGGGAGAGGGGAGCAATTAGAATATAGTTGATAGTTGATAGTTGTAGAATATAGTTGAAGATTACATGAGATTCACCCACACATTACTCTGGTGCAACACACTCCTGGATTTGGCTGGCACTTCACTAACTCAGCCCTGAAACCTGCACTCAGTCCTCCCACAGCCACACTGAGTATGTTTTTATGATGTGTTGGTGGGTAGGTTGGGCTCCCTGTGGCCTTGGTGGAGACCTACCACCTCTCCTTCCTGCCAGCCCACCACACAGTATATGAATTAAGATTGGCAGTTCGGGATGGTACCAATGCAATCCTCACTGGAGTAAGTCACATCAGGATATGGAGAGGGACAGGCCGGTAGCTCTGCAAGTTTGGGTGACAGTGAACCATAATTGATTTCCCCTAATTACTATGTGTGTGTGGGTTTAGGGGTGAGTACAATCCAGGATTACACAAGGGAGAATGAAAGAGAGCATCTTGGGTCAAATAGGTTAACAATTTCATACCAACTCTTATGCTCCCAAAGTCTATCTAAACACACACACACACACACACACACACACACACACACACGCCACAAAAATGTAAAACCCTCAGAAGAATACCTTCTAGCTTCACAAGGTCTATTTCTAAAACATTTGAGAGAATTCAGGCTTTTATCTTACATGGCTGTTTCTAAGAACTTAGCCTAAGAAAATAATATAAATTATGATCAAAGAATTATTAAGAGTGCTGACAATTCACATGTTCAGTATCACTGAAACTTGCAAAAACCCTGAGGCTAAAACCCACTGAATTTGTACTTTAAATGGGTGAATTATATAGTATGTGAATTATAGCTCAAGAGAGCTATTAAAAATGCTGAGGTTGGAGTTGTAAGGATCCTGTTTTTTCAGTTGAGGAAACCGAGACTCTAATGACATTGGAGAATTGAGGCAGAGAATGGATTTGAACCAAGGCCTTTCTGACTACCAACTCCATTTCTGTAATCCTTTTCTAATTCTACACATCCCCCTCCCAAAAGACCCAAAGACTTTCATCATGAAAATCATGAAAGATAAAACAACTCAAATATCCCAAATTGCAGGACTGCTTAAATAATTTTGGTATATCCCTACAGTACAATATTAGGCCCCATGAAAAATGATGATTATCCTGAAATTTTAGTGATGCAATACATTTTATCATATATGTTTTTTTAAAAGGGTTATCTATTTAGTTTTAAAAGATTTTATTTATTTATTTGAAAGAGAGAGGGAGCATGTAAGCACAAGTTGGGGGAGGAGTAGATGGAGAAGGAAAAGCATACTCCACATTGAGCTTGGAGCCTGACGTGGGGCTCAGTCGCACGAGACTGAGATCATGACCTGAGCCAAAATCCAGGGTTGGACGGTTAACCGGCTGAGCCACCCAGGTGCCCCAAAATGTGTTTTATCAGTAAACAGAATAACACCACCCTCCCTGCCTTGTTCTCCAAAGATAATCTACTCCCTAATCTCTGTAGCTTGTGAATTTGTGACTATGTTACCAAACTCGGAAAAAGAGACTTTGCCGATGTGATTAAATGCAGGATTTTGAGATGGAGAAATTATCCTGTGTTATATCCAGGTGGCTTTAATGTTGTAGGGGTCCTTAAGGGGAGGCAGGAGCATCAGAGGTAGATGCAGTGATGGAAACAGTAGTTAGGAGGGTGTGATTACGGCTTTAAAGAAGGAAGGGGGCCATGGGCCAGGGACTGTGGGCAGCCTCGAGAAGCTGGGAAAAGGCAAAGACACAAAGATCTCACCTAGAGCCTCCAGAAGGAATCCAGCCTTGCCAACACCTTGATTTTAGTCGAAAGAGACCCATTTTGGACTTCTGAGCTCTTGAACTATAAAATTAGAAATTTGTGTTGGTTTATGCCGCTAAGTCTGTGACAGCAATAGGAAATAGGAATAGGAAATTCACTCATTGATATACGGTCACTCAACATTTACCGGGAAACGCCCAAGTTCGTGAAAGTTGCCCTTCTTTGCCTTTCACATTCCCACAAGTTGGCGTGTTTCCTCCAAGGTCCTTTGCTATGTATGTAGTAAGGACATAGACTACAACCCGCGTTCCTCTGTATTGCTTCACTTAGTCTCAAAGCAGGGTACTGGGGTGTATGTATAGATTTTCTCGGGCACGTAACAAATGCGTAGGGAAAGAACTGGAAGGAAATACACGAAAGTGCATTTGAGTCTTTTATAATCAGAACAAATGACCGATGTTTACAGGTTGTTGACTACCCTAGCCCTTCCCCCAACAACTTGTGAATTAATGGAGGCTTTTTCCTGGTTGGGAAGGGAATAGATGGTAGGACAGTAGGGTCTTGAGTTCTCTCTGTAAGGAAGGGGTCTACAGGGAATGCGGGTCCTCATCTCAGGTGTCTTTGAGGCTCCAGACAGTTGAATAAAATATGTTAATTAGGTCCCACTGGCAACAATTCACCTCTGTACATTTATCTGTAACTTGCTTAGGGCTATCACTTTTTTATTCTTTTTTTTCCCCCTAATTATCCTTACAGTGTGACCCACTTTGCCCTCTACCCAGAAAGTGCCTGTGAGGGGACTGAGGTGGCAGTTGTGGTGGAGGGGAGATGGGGCACAGCCTGCCCAGGCTAGAAGTGATAGAAATAAAAATTTTCATCTGGTTCTTCAGTGAGGTCCCCTTTATTCAAGGTTGCCCAACTGGAAAGGGGGCACACTTTTAGCCCCCATTCCTCAAAACCACCTATTTTTTTAAAGATTTTATTTATTTATTTGACAGAGTAGGAGCACATAAGCAGGGGGAGCGGCAGAGGGAGAGGGAGAAGCAGGCTCCCCACTGAGCATGGTGCCCGATGCAGGGCTCAATCCCAGGACTCTGGGATCATGATATAAGCTGAAGGCAGATGCTTAATCAACCAAGCTACCTAGGTGCCCCAATACCCACCTATTCTCAGAAGCTTGGTGAACTCAGATTCTCCTAATACTCTCAGGGAAGGATGGATAAGATCACTTGGGCTAAAATATGAATAACAGCTCTCTAAAAGGGTTAAGGAGGGTCAGGACTAAGAGATTTTGCAGAATGGGTCCTAAATCCTGGATGGGGGAGGGGTATTTTGGAGGGAGGGTAGATGGTACTTCTCTGAGGGCCACACCCACTCAGGGAGGTTGTGGGAGGCATTTGGAGGGAAGTGGGCTAACCTCCAAAGTAGCAGGTGCCACGCCCATGGTAAGGCCATTGTACTTTGTGGAGCTTCATCTGTTTCCTGCCCAATTGCTCTTCCAAACTGTCCAGAATCACCATCACCTTTCATGCCCCATCTGTCACCAAGCCAGCTGGCTTTCTGTCCAGATGACCACTCACTTCTAGCCTCTGGTCTGGGTGCCCGTAACCTTTGCCCTGCTTTAAGCCCGCCTCATCTCCTTGGGCATCTCGAAGGTCCTTTTCTGAAGTGATTTCTGGGCTGTCAGACTCCCCACATGATAACTCAGGGTCCTTAACTAGGGTAGGTGGCTAGGACTCAGTATTCTCATAAACTTGGATGAAAATTATTACATCCTTATTCACAAACCTTTAAATGAAATTTAGCATTTCCTTCCATGATGGATATAGTAAATGCTCAAAAACAAAAATAAGAACAAAGCACATGAGCTGTACCTGGGAGTCTGTCACCACTAGAAATCACAGATATTCGCTTACCACTTTGCAGTTGGTGTTAAAGCAGAAAAGTTTGCTGCCCAGAAGGACCAGCTGCTCTAACTGTTGGAGGCAAAAGAACATGCAGGAACCTCTCGACATTAGGCTTCCCCTCCCCTAGGTTTTAGCTCCCACTTTTCCTCATCTTAGGGCATCTGCTTAGAAGATTCTGAGCCTGAGATTTCATAGCTTTTTATTCCTGCAATAGATACTAATGACTATACCAAGGAATTAAAAAAAAAACCCCACAGAACAGCAATAATAATAGTAACAAAACTAAAAGATGTTGCACCTACAGGCTCTAATCTTTGTTCTAGGAAACACATCATTTCTGGGTCCTTGTGGAAGTCTTCTTGTTTGACTGGAAGATGGTCTGGGAAGCCCAGATGCTAGTGATGGGCCTTGGGAATGCTGCAAGGCTCGGCTGCCTTCAGTGGGCACAGAGGACCACAGAAGTCCTCACGGATGAACTGCCAGCCCCAGAAAGCACAATCCAAGCCCAAGAAGAGAATCCAAATTCTGAACCCCTGAGGTGGGATCAATCACTTCACTGAGAGAGTGGAGGAGGGGATGCTGGTGACAGTGGCAGAGATGGTTGGGATAAGGTGGTCCTGGCTGGTCCTGGTCGGTGGCATTGGTGGAACCATCACGGAGTCAGGCAGGGACTCACCTTAATTGGAGCAAGAATCGTGTTATTCTGCCAACACCATAATCCTTAGACCCTATTCTAATTTTTCCATTTGCTCCAGTGATGTCCTTTAGAGCCAAAACATCTCTGCTAAACCATGTTTACTAAACCATGTTTAGTTGGCACTGTTTAAAAATGGAGATATATGGGGGCGCCTGGGTGGCTCAGTGGGTTAAAGCCTCTGCCTTTGGCTCAGGTCATGATCCCAGGGTCCTGGGATCGAGCCCCGAATTGGAGCCTGCTTCCCCTTCTCTCTCTGCCTGCCTCTCTGCCTACTTGTGACCTCTATCTGTCAAATAAATAAATAAAAATCTTTAAAAAAAATAAAAATAAAAATAAATAAAAAAATTAAAAAATGGAGATATATGGACATATAATGTATTAGTTTCAGGTGTATGACATAATGATTCATACATGTTCGTACCATGAAACCATGACCGTATTAAGTCTGATTAACATCCAATGCCACACATAGCTACAGAGTCATATTTCATTTATCTTTCTTGGTTTAGAGCAGTTCCTCCATTTCTTTTCAAAGATTATTATCAGTTATTTTGTAATCTGTTCCTTGATTTGGGGTTATCTGATGTTTTTTCATGATTTGATTTAGGTTATATATCTTGGACACAGAAATAATAATAATAAGTCACAGAAATAATGCATATCATAGAAAAATGTATATATAATCACCAAAATAACTTATGTATGACAGAAAAAAATATATACAAAATGTATATATATGTATGTATTATCACAGAAATAATGCTGTGGGGATGCCTGGGTGGTTCAGTCGGTTGGGCATCTGCCTTTGGCTCAAGTCATGATCTCCAGGTCCTGGGATCCAGGCTGTGTTGGTCTTCCTGCTCAGTAAGGAGTCTGCTTCTCTCTCCCTCCTTCTGCCTCTCCTAATCGCTTGTTCTCGCTCTCAAATAAATAAATAAAATCTTTAAAAAAAAATAACGTAGTTTAAAAAAATAATGCTGTGTACTTCTCATTGCCTCCTATTAAATGCGGGACAATTTCTATTTGCCCCATTACTTGAGGTATTAAGTTCAATCACTTGATTAACATCTGCCAGATTTCTCCACTGTAAAGTTACTCTTTTTACCTTTTTAAGAACTATTTTATGGGGAAATATTTTGAAAACTGTGTAATTATCCTGGTCCTTATCAAACTATTTATTTATGTTGGCAGGGACTCAATGGATTCCTAGTTTATTCAGTGAATTGTAATTGATTCTTGTCATTAGGTATTTTGGTATTCAAGCTGTCCTTTATTTGGCTAATGGGGGACCCTTCGAACTAGTTCCTGTATCCTTTTGATGTGTCATACCATCCTTTGAGCACTTTCTTAGGTTGTTTGTTTGTTTGTTTTTAAGATTTTATTTATTTGACAGAGAGAAATCACAAGTAGATGGAGAGACAGGCAGAGAGAGAGAGAGGAGGAAGCAGGCTCCCTGCTGAGCAGAGAGCCCGATGCGGGACTTGATTCCAGAACCCTGAGATCATGACTCGAGCCGAAGGCAGCGGCTTAACCCACTGAGCCACCCAGGCGCCCAGTTTGTTTGTTTTTTGAGAGAGACAGAGAGAGCATGCATGGAGAGAGGGAGAAGCAGACTCCCTGCTGAGCAGGGAACCTGATGTAGGGCTCAATCCCAGGACCCCGGAGTTATGACCTGAGCCAAAGGCAGATACCCAGCTGGCTGAGCCACCCAGGAGTTCCAGCACTTTCTTAGTTTTTGGCACAAAGAATGTTCCAGGCTCCTCTTGAACTTTCTCTGCCCCCGACCTGGAATCAACCATTTCTCCAAGGGATCATGATTGCTTTTAGTAGGGAATAATATTTGGAAGTCAAGATCTGGGCATGAGGTGTATTCACTGTTATTGGACTCCCAGGCCTTCTCCCATGGCCTGAGCTACAGATTACATGTATGTATGCACACGTGTACGGGCGCACATATACACACTCACGCGTGCACGCACACACACACACACCCATTTCCATCTGTATTTATTTCTATATATATCTGTGTCTATTGAAAACCATGAGTTCACTCCCTATCTCTGATTCCAATCTATCACCACAGAATTCATTCTAGTCTTCTCCCTTGCTATATTTGTAACCCTCTTTTCTGACAGTGAGCAATCTGGCGTGTGCAGGACTCTTTTAGGTGGAGGAGGGAATGCTAAGAAATGTCTCTCTAGGAGGTGACATTGAAGCTGAGGCTCGAAGGGAATGAGGGCAGAAGCCATGTAGATTCTGGGAGAACAGTGTTCTAGGCAGAGCACTGCAGTCCTGGTGGCCCTGAGCAGAAACAAGCTCCTGTGTCTAAGGAGCAGCCGGATTCCTGTGGCTGAGCCTGTGGGCAGGTGATGTCAGCCAGGTAAGAGAAGGAAGTTCAGGTAGCACTTTGTAGACCATTCTAAGGACATTGGTTTTAATAGTGACAAAGATAGGAAGCCGATGGAGCATTTCAAATACAGGAAGGCTGTCCTTTGGTGAAGGATTGCTCTGACTGCAAAGTGGGGAGGCAGGGAGAGCAGCGGGAGATCTGCAGGAAGACTGAGAGGAGACGTTGGCTGGGAAGGTGGTGAGAAATGGTCAGATTAGGGAATCATTTTGTACGGGAAGTCAACAGGATCTGTGTGAGATTATAGATGTGGCACATGGAGTGTGAGAGATGGGTGGCAGTACGTGGGCTCTGTAGGCTTGTTACATAAATAAAAGGGGAAAATTATCTGCAAAGCACTTAGTACCCCTCGTGGACTGCCCTAAACTAATCACGATCCCTGTTTATCACTGATGAATGAAGGTGCAGGTGAAGGGCCCGCAGATCCAGCGCTGACCCGCTCCTGGCATCCTGGAATGCCACCTCTTGAGCAGAGCTACCCCTTTGCCACCAGAGCTCCTTCCCATTTCTCCCCACCCTGTCCAGTGAGTCAAAACACCCACTTGCTCCAAGCTCTGTCTTGGCAGGGTGTGGGTTGGCATCTGATAAGCTCATTCGCAACCAGCTGTTGACTTCTTGCAAGATGCCTACCCCTCTCAGAGGTATTCACACTTTCAAAAAGGTGGCAACTTGTTTACTGAGTTTGGGGATCTGGTGGCATCTCTGACAGTGACTTTGAGTGATGAGGAGGTGGTGAAGGAGGTCATTTGTTCGTGGGCAGCACACAGATGACTCCTGGAAGCAATTGGAGACATTCTTGAAGGGGCCCAGCCCAGGGGCAGACTGCATGTCTCCTCTCTCTTGCCTCACACAACAATCCTGGGTATTTACTGCCTCCTTTTACCATGAGGATGATGTGGTCCGTGTTTGGCCAGAAGATCATGCATTCTAGATGCTTCCTCCTGGGCAGGTAAGGTTTGGTCTAAGCCTCCTACCCCTTTTGGGAGCTCCCACCTGTGGAATGGCTCAGTAAGACTGTCTTCACTCATCTATCAGACTCAACCCACAGTAGAGGCTTAGAACCATGAGGCCACTGTGTTCCGCTCCTCAGTTGTATGCAAAACTGTTTTCTGTGCAAGACTGATTTAAGAAGAAAGACCATGAAAGCATCATGTTATGACTTCACACCCACTAAGATGACTGTCATCAAGAAGGCAAATGATAACAAGTGTTGCAAGGATGTAGAGAAATTGGAACTCCAGTTCCCCACCCTACGCTGCAGGTAGGAATATAAAATGGCAAAGCCACTTTGGAGAGCAGCTTGGCAGCTCCTAAAGAGGTTAGGTATTAGTTACCATAGGCTAAGAAATTCCACTCCCTGGTAGATATGCAACGAAAACATAGATCCTCACAAATCTTGTAACTCAGCTTTATAGCAACATTTTTCCTAATAGACAAAAATGGAAATAACTCATATGTTCATCAACTGATTAAAGTGGGGGTGTATCTATCCAGCAGCATATTATTCAACAACAAAAAGGAATGAAGGAGTGATGCATGCTATAGCATAGATGGACCTTGAAAATATTGTGCTAAATGAAAGAAATGAGTCACAAAAGACCCCTGTGTTGTATGATTCCATTTGTAGAAAAGGTCGTTCAGAAAAAACTAATACATAGAGACAGGATGTAGATTACCAGTGGCCAGGGGCTGAGAAAAAATGGGGAGTGACTGCCAAAAGCATTTCTTTTTGAGGTGAAGGAAATGTTTCAAAACTGATTGCATGACTGTGAATATACCAGAAGCCATGGGATCACACATTTTAAATAAGTGCAGTATGTGAATTGTATCTGGCTAGGTACAGTGACTAATTGGAAATACCCAGGTCTCTGGGGACCAGGCTTACCTCCTTAGAATGTAGGTACAGGGGAGGAACCTGAGGGATACCATCGTCCCCACAGAAACCATCGCCACTTTCCCTTTGGGAAATATTACAAAGAATTTGTTTGGGAACCAGGGAAAAGAATGAGAATATTCAGAAAAATTGTCCCAAACTTGGAAACAAGGTGAAAAGAGGACTGCACATCCTTTTCAGTGTAGACTGACCACGCTGGGATTATTTCATTATCTGGGGAATATACTTCTGTTGGACTTGAACTTTCCTTTTGACTGGGGCCCCTATTCTGTAAGGCAGTGTGCTAATTTGTAGAATTTGTTTGGTGGAGATGCAAATGAGTTTTCTCTGGAAGGATAACCTAAAAGGTTATGGTTTTATTGCCTGGTAGGAGAGAAGTCCTTTTTGCCTCAAACCTAGCACACTAATTTTCATATGTCTTTCTTGATGGACTATATAACTTCTTTTCCTCTACTTCTCGTATGTACCAGTTTTTACCACCCTGCTGATTCCCTCATTAATAATTTTTAAAGATTTTTAAAAAATTTATTTGACAGAGAGAGCAAGATCACAAGTAGGCATAGAGGCCGGCAGAGAGAAAGAGGGAAGCAGGCTCTCTGCTGAGCAGAGAGCCCAATGCGGGGCTCGATCCCAGAACCCTGAGACTATGACCCGAGCTGAAAGCAGAGGCTCAACCCTCTGAGCCACCCAGGAGCCCCCTCATTAACAATTTTTAATTTAAAAAAATTAACGTTTAACCAGTTTTTACCACCCTGCTGATTCCCTCATTATATCTGGGGTGGGGGCTCATTTGTCTGAGGGTGCCATGTTTTTAATGTTCTCAAGTTATACTTTGACAGGCAACAGAGGTCATTTGCTGTATTTTGACAATGGTAGAGGCAAGGGATCTCCTTATCAGTACCATAAAACCTGAGCAGCAGTAAGGCAGAGCTGTCTGGGTGCACAGATAAGGGGTTTTTCCAGGGGCACCCGGGTGGCTCAGGCAGTTAAGCCTCTGTCTTTGACTCAGGTCATGATCTCAGGGTCTTGGTATTGAGCCCAGTCGGGCTCCCTGCTAAGCGGGGAGCCTGCTTCTCCCTCTGCCTCTGCCTGCTGCTCTGCCTACTTGTGCTCTCTCTCTCTCTGTCAAATCAATAAAATCTTAAGAAAAAAAATAATTCCAAAGTAAATCTGGTGCTTAAAGCAGGAAGAGATATTACAAAGTTACCATATATTTTTAAAATATTTTTTTAATTTTAAAATATATTTTTAAAAGCCCCCATGTTTCATCACCACTTCCTCATATCAGGGAGATCATATGATAGTTGTCTTTTTCTGCTTGACTTATTTCGCTAAGCATGATATGCTCTAGTTCCATCCATGTTGTCGCAAATGGCAAGATTTCATTTCTTTTGATGGCTGCATAGTATTCCATTGTGTATATATACCACATCTTCTTGATCCATTCATCTGTTGATGGACATCTAGGTTCTTTCCATAGTTTGGCTATTGTGGACATTGCTGCTATAAACATTCGGGTGCACGTGCCCCTTTGGATCACTACATTTGTATCTTTAGGGTAAATACCCAGTAGTGCAATTGCTGGGTCATAGGGCAGTTCTATTTTCAACATTTTGAGGAACCTCCATGCTGTTTTCCAGAGTGGCTGCACCAGCTTGCATTCCCACCAACAGTGTAGGAGGGTTCCCTTTTCTCCGCATCCTCGCCAGCATCTGTCATTTCCTGACTTGTTGATTTTAGCCATTCTGACTGGTGTGAGGTGATATCTCATTGTGGTTTTGATTTGTATTTCCCTGGTGCCGAGTGATATCATGATCCATTTTTTTAAGGTAAACTATACAAACAGGTACTAGTGCCTGCTTTTGTGCATAATGAGGCATTATTGCAGGAATTTCTATTAGGAGAAAAAATGGAAGCATGGCACTGTTAGTTGAAATAACAGATTGAGGATATGTATTTTCCTTTGCCTCCTCCCCAAAGCCCAACCAAAATCAGAGTAAATGAACCAAACAGGTATCAGCTCACAAATAACCAAAAGACCAGGGGATAGGACAGTAGCAGATGAGAGGTGTAGACAAATTTGGGGGTGGGTGGAGAGCAGACGAGGAAGTGGAGCTGAAAATGCACATAGAAGACCGAGCCAGCAAGCAGCCGCAGGCCGGACATGCCCTGCCCAGCTCGTGCATCTGCACAGGGAAGCCCCCAAAAGAAGCAGGACAATTCATGGACCAAAACCCCAAAATGCCAGGAACTGAATCAAAGTGATGTGTCAGAGGTGGGGAGGGATTGCCAACAGAAGCACGGCTAAAACCTTGTGTGAGAAGCCGTGGCAGGTTGGATTTTCTGGGGATGACCACAGCCATATCTCCCATTGCACATGATGGGTTCTACAAGGTGACTGTGACACCCCTTCTATTGGGAGATGGCATCTATGTTCCCTCCCTTTGAACGGGACAGGCTCGTGACTCGCTTGTGACCACAGAACACAGGGGGCGGTGACACTGTGTAATTTCTGAAGCTGGGACTCTTGCGAAACCTAAGCCTCCATTTAAGCAGTGAGAATGTCCCAAGACCATGATGCTGTGAGGAAACCCAGATGGAAGAACCCATGGAATGACTCCGAGAATGACCCCGAGAATGGGTATGAGTATGGGGGTGGAGAATTGAGAGAGACAGAGACGGAAAGACACAGAGATATAGATGCCTGGCCCCTGTTACTCCAGCTTCAATCACCTCATGAGAGATCCGAAACCAGAAATGCCCATTCCGAACTTTTCCCAAATTCTCTAGCCTCAGAAACTAGGAGAGATTTTAAAAAATGCATATTGTTGTTTGATTAGTTTTGGGTGATTTCTGGATTATAAATTATAACTGGAATAACCATCTACCTAGGACCCCTCTCAGATAAATTACCCCTTCCCGACCTTGGTAGAAGTTTGTTCTACAGAAAAATGGGACCAGGGAGGCTCCTCAAGAAAGGACACCAGGCACAGCAAAAAGCAGAACACTACACAAAAAACAGGGAAGCTCTGTGAAAGTCTGTGTGCTGACCATAAAGAACCCTGCCCCTCCAGCCCCTTGGCTCTAAGGATGCTGCCAGTCTGAGACATGTCCTCACTATGGTAGGAACCTGGAGACTTACCTGTGGAGAAACCCCGGAAAATTAACCTGGAGATGTTATGGGCCAAGCTAAGTCTCCATATAGCAGCAATGTTAAGCAAATGTTAGATCTCACTGTAATTAATATCCTCGGAGAGATAATATGGTATCGCATCCATGAAACACCAGATTCTATTTAAAAAGAAAAAAGAAAAGGAGTGTTTTGGTTTGGGTTTCCCCATACGCCCATTTCTGAGATAATGATTCCAGTGCAAGTGATTTTTGGCAGGTAATTCCAGAAGATATGGGTTGAGGAGTTGGGGAGTGAGGGAGGGAAGGGAAGGAAGTCAGCAAAAGGTGTGTTGTCCTAGGCAGGTACTACTGTGGGCACCCGGAGCTTGATATTTCTGGAGAACCCTGGGAACTGGTATAGAACCTGCCTCAGAGGTATCTTAACCAGTGCACACGGATCCACTAACTGATTCCGGGGGGAGAGACCTTCTTACTTCCAGCTTGTCCTGAACTGGGGCTGAGGATGCTGTTGGGAAGAAAATACCCCTTGGGCAGAATGTCATAGATATTTGTTGTAAACAGCCTTGGGCAGGACTCAAGGGTGAATGCCAAGGGCCAATGCCTACCTTGTTTGCTGCAAGATGCAATCAGAAAGCAAGAAAGAGTTCTTGTAAGTTAAAGATGTAAGAGCAGAAAAAAAAATATATTCAATGGAAGGTGGACAAGGAAAAAGTTGAAGATAGCCTGACTTAATTGATCTGGGGTGCAGGCTGGGCTTCAAGATTATTTAAAAGCTCCCTGGGTGATTTAAAATCTCCCTGGGGGCAGTTAACGATAAGAACCTTGGCTTGGCAGGAAAAAATAAAATGACAATGATGTAAACAGAGAATATGGATTTAACCAGACAGTTGTCATGAATTATATAGGAAGAATGGAAAGAGGGGAAGCAAGTGGGTGTGTGTGATGTGTATAAAGCATACCTACCTCAACAGGAAGGCAGGATATCATATCTCAGGTAGATAAATCAAGAAATAGTATATAAGCATCTGATTCACAAATATGGAGGTGAATGCCAGAAGAAACAGCTGGAAGAATAGAAAGTAATTTTCTCAGAAGAACAGGACTCAGGGGTGTGTGTGTGTGTGTGTGTGTGTGTGTGTGTGTTGCATTACTGGTATTTGCTAGAAACCTTATAATATAATTTGATTTTTTAAAATACCGTGAACATGCATGAATTTGACCAAAATTTGAAAAGATCATTTTTATAAAGGAACTGAAGAAAAAATTGGAGCTGCCTAAGCATCCCATCAAAAGGGAAAGGTGAAATACATTGAAATATGTTCATTTAATGCAATACAATGCTATGCTTAAAATGAGGTAGCTATGTATGTGCTGACATCAATGAATTTTCAAGACTCAGTATGACTAACTGGCAAATAATAGGAGCAATATGCCAATATTTATGTAAACTGTGCACACAAAATAGAGCTATTTATTCCCCATGGAAATAGAAATATGTACTAATAGAAACACGTAGAGAAGGGTGAGGAAAAATACGCTCAGAAGAGATAATAGGCATAACCCAAGGGCTGTAGTGAAAATGGACTCGGATGGAGGATAAACATCAAGGCAGATTTTGTACCGTTTCATTTTCTTCCCCACAGATAGTACCTTTCTGTATTACTTGTAAAATCAAATTAAATTTTAAAACTGAATATTCATCAGGTAACTGAGAAGATAAGCCACAGATTGGGAGAAAATATTTGCAAAAGGCATATCTGATAAAGCACTATTATCCAAAATATACGAAGAACACTTAAAACTCGACAGTAAGAAAGCAAACAACCCAATTCAGAAATGGGTCAAAGACCTTCCCAGACATCTCACCAAAGAAGATACTCAGATGGCAAAGGAACGTACAAAAGATGCTTCACGTAATGTGTGTCAGGCAAATGCAAATTAAAACAACAAGATACCATCACACATATTTTAGAGAGGCCGAATTCTAGAACACCGACGGCATCAACTGCTGGAGATGATGTGGGGCAACAGGAAACTTATCCATTGCTAGCAGGAATACAAAATGGCACAGCCGCTCTGGAAGACAGCTAGGCTATATCGTACAAAACTCAGTATACTCTTTTTTTTTTTTTTTAAAGATTTTATTTATTTTTATTGACAGAGATCACAAGCAGGCAGAGGGGCAAGCAGAGAGGGAGAGGAGGAAGCAGGCTCCCTGCTGAGCAGAGAGCCTGATGCAGGGCTCGATCCCAGGACACTGGGATCATGACCTGAGCTGAAGGCAGAGGCTTTAACCTACTGAGCCACCCAGGTGCCCCAAAACTCAGTATACTCTTACCATATGATCCAGCAATCACACTCCTTGATATGTCTCCAAAAGAGTTGAAAGCGTATGTCCAAAATCTGTATTTGGATGTTTGTTTGTTTTTAAAGATTTTATTTATTTATTTGACAGACAGATCACAAGTAGGCAGAGAGGCAGGCAGAGAGAGAGAAGGGAGGGAGCCCGATGTGGGGCTCAATCCCAGGACCCTGGGATCATGACCTGAGCCGAAGGCAGAGGCTTTAACCCACTGAGCCACCCAGGTGCCCCTGTACTTGGGTTTTTGTAGCAGTTTTATTCATAATTGCCAAAACTTGGGAGCAGGCAAGATGTCTTTCAGTGGGTGAATGTTTAAACTGTGGTACTTCCAGACAATGGAATATTATTCAGAGCTAAAAAGAAATGGGCTACGAAGCCATGAAAAGCCATGGAAGAACCCTATATGCATATCTGTAACTGAAAGAAGCCGACCTGTAAAGACTGCATGCTGTATGATTCCAGCAGTATGACTTTCTGGAAAAGGCAAAACAGTGGAGAGAGTAGAAGGATCAGTGGTCGGGGGTGAACAGAGGGGGCGACTAGGCAGAACACAGAGGATTTTTAGAGCAGTGAAGATACTCTGTGTGGTACCAGACTGGTAGATACAGATCACTATATATTTGTGCAAACCCATAGAATGTACAACACTGCGAATGAACTGCAATGTCAACTATGGGCTTTGGGTGATTGTGCTGTGTAACTGTTGGTTCATGGATTCTAACAAACGTACCACCCTGGAGGGGGATATTGGTAATGGAAGAGGCTGGACATATGCAGGGACAGGAAGGATATGGTAAATCTCCACACCTTCCCTTCAATTTTGCTGTGATCCTAAAACCGCTCTAATAAAAAAAAATAAAGTCCTAATAAAGAGCACTGACTATGCCTTATGTGGAATCTGGAATGTTCCACAGGAAGCTATTAATAATTATTATTAATAATAATAGGGCACAGACTGAGATGGAGGGCAGAAAGGGAGCAAAAGTTTTCTCTTTCCTTTGTGTCAGTCAGTAAGAACTGTTTGACAAAAACTATGATAGTATGAAAGACTTTTCAATAGAATGGGGTTCTGGGGTTCTGGTAGTTCTAGCTGGCAAGTGTTTCTTTCTTTTGACAGAGGGGGAAGGAGAGGGTTTGGCTTGGTAAGGGCAGGGCTCCGCTCCAGGGGGATCTGGTAGAACCAGCTGTGACATCAGAAGGGCATGTCGATAGGGTGACTCACTTTTCAGGAGGGGTGGAGATGGCTCCCTCCTCTTCTCCCACGTGAGCTGCCCATGGGGCCAGAGCCTGCAGAGCTCTGTGTTTTGGCAATCCTAAAGGATTCCAAGTCAAGTTCTTTCCAAATCAATAGAAACCAGGGACCATTTCAGCCCAGGCCTTTACTCAAAGATCACTTGGTGTTAGCCTGGGGTGGTGGGATATACATTGCTCAATCAAGATTCATTGATTAGAGCAAAGGAAAAAGAGGAGGGATGGAGTGGGCCTGGAGACAAGTCTTGAACATGGAGGTCTGAACACCCCTGGGCGTGAAAGTGTGAGTGTGGGGGAGGCGTTGGTGATTGAAAAACCTTCCCTCATCCTCTGTTGAGCTTCTTACGTGACCTTTAATTTAAAAGAGCTTTTAAGGGGACGCCTGGGTGGCTCAGTTGGTTGGGCAGCTGCCTTCGGCTCGGGTCGTGATCCCGGCGTCCTGGGATCGAGTCCCACATCGGGCTCCTTGCTCCGCGGGGAGCCTGCTTCTCCCTCTGACTCTGCCTGCCACTCTGTCTGCCTGTGCTCGCTCTCGCTCTCTCTCTTACAAATAAATAAATAAAATTAAAAAAAAAAAAAAAAGAGCTTTTAAGTATAACCATTTCTTTCTTTTTTTTTTTTTTAAGATTTTATTTATTTATTTGAGAGACAGAGAGAGAGAGTGAGAGAGCATGAGAGGGAAGGTCAGAGAGAGAAGCAAATTCCCCCATGATGCTGGGAGCCTGATGTGGGACTTGATCCCAGGACTCCGGGATCATAACCTGAGCCGAAGGCAGTCACTTAACCAACTGAGCCACCCAGACGCCCCAGGTATAACCATTTCTTATTTGGTCCCCAGGACCACCTGTGAGGTAAATGGAACTGAGTATAAACATCACTGTTTTCCAGATGAGGAGACTGAGACCTTGAAAGATGAGATCGCTTGTCTGAAGGGCAAGTTAGTAGCTGGTGCCCTGTCCTCTGAGCGAGGTCCATAGGCCCTCTTTGCTTTTTCATCTTCCACAGAGTCCCTCCTTAAGACACAGGAAAGCCACTTCTGTCCCAAGACATTGGTTTCTGTCCTTGGGATCCAGTGTTAGCTAAGTAGCTAGCGCCAGGCTAGCAGGAGCAGAAGGACCCTCAGACAAGCACTGGTCTCTGGATGGGTCATTGCTTCTGCATCCACCCAGGGTTGACGGAATCCTTGCTCTGGGCTGGGCATGGCGCCAAGCACCCTATGTGTACAATCTCACATCAGTCTCAAAACGAGCCTACAATACAGGTATTCCCATAGCCAGTCTGGCCATGAGGGCAGTTTTTATAACTCCATTTCTGTGCTCCATCGTTTTGCTTTTTAACATCCAGGAATCAAACAATAAGAGTTGATCTTTCTTAAAGCCTGTGTGCCTGTGTTTATTTAGCACGTACTTCCTAAGCACTTGATCTGTGCTCGTTTCTCCTAGACGTGGGCATATGACAAGGAACAAACTATGATGTTCCCGCCTTCAACGAGATTACAGTCTCCTGCTGGTTGGGGGTGGCCCAGAGAGACCATAAACAGACATTATTGCTCTTGATCTTCATAGCTGGTGACAGGGGAAGGGGGTGAAGGAGATTATCTCTAAGGTCATGTAGAAAGTGTGTGACAGAGGACTGGAATCTTCTGTGGTCAAAATGGAAACAAATGGAATCAAAATGGTACTTATGGGAAATGGTACTTACAGCACAGTGGTACTAATGGACACCCCAGAAATCCTGAAGCCCCATAATACACAGTAGATGGAGAATGCCAGACATTAGCCATCCTTCCCCATAGCCATTTTTTTCCAATTCTGCTAGCAGCCTTTGAGGGAGGCAGGCAAGGTTTCTTTGCTTAAGGGAGGCTCAGAGAACCTGAGTCCCTTATTCAGGTCACACAATCAGTGGGAGATATACAAAAGAGGGGGTGGTTGGCCTTGGGCTCCAAATCCAGTTCCGTTTCTCACCCTGCCACTCAATGGAACTGGGGACCTTAGAAGAAGGGGTCCTTAGAAGAGGGAGGTTAAAAAAGTAAGACCAAGGGGGACCCTGGCTTTCCAGACTGATACCATCACCACGGTCTCGTGTCTTGAAACTGACAAATACTCTGACATTCACATCTTTGTTGCATTGTTTGTTCCTTCTGTGATCACTGAAGACCAGCCTGGGGCTCCTGAAATGAGTCTGGACATCAGCAGGACACAGATGGTAGGCTCAACCGGGTCACTGAGGAAAGTATAATCAAGGGTCTTTTATAAGTGTGAAGGCAGGATCCAGGAAAACCTACAAGAGCTGGTAGTACCCTGGGGCCTCCAGGTTTTAGGAGCCATCATCCTCATAGCCCAGAGAGGTAAGGAGAGGGAATGATTACAGGGTCCAAGAGGAATGGTGTTGTGTGGAGAAGGTTCCTTGGCAGGAGCTGGGACCTTTAGTGAAAACACACAGCCAGCTCAAAGCAACCTTGAAGGGAAAGAGCTTGAAAATCCACACCCTAACTGTAACCTCCTTTCTATCCTCCAAGCTCTTGCATGTGCCTCCCATTCGTTGAGCCCAACCCCAACCCAGAAGGCAAGGGAGTCTCTTTTGTAGTCTGTGTGCGTCAGTTTCCCAAGGCACAGAGGAGGGTGGAAAGGGATGGAGAGTGGCCATGGTGGGGCAAATGGGAGAGGTCTAGCATCACATGATCCAAACAGATCAATAGGCATCAGCCTTAGGACCTTTGTTAATGTTACTAGGAGAGACACATTCTCTCTCTTTTCCGAAGTCCCTCAGCTGGTCGAACATGAGGCTGCGGCCATCGATCATCTTGTTGCTACATGAAGGTGAAGTTTCAAAATGAAGCCAACACAGAGGAAAACTGAGTCCAGAAAAGATGGAGGGCATTGGTGGTATAATTGTGTCCCTGGATCCAGCCATGCCTGAAGGTGGACAAAGCACTCTGGGAGCCAGTGGGATCCTTACTTTGTGTCACCTGGTAGGATCTGGGATTCTGTCACTCACCCTGGAAAGGGTCCTGACAAATGTGGGCATCTGAGGCACAGGTGCTTGCAGGTTGCCAGGGCTGAAGATAGGCTGCAGTGGGTCATGACTTCTGATTTGTGAGCTCCAGTCCTTGAGGGCAGGGGAAATCCCGAGGCCAAATTGAAGTGATAAATCTAGAATGGGAAGATGTCTCTAAAGACAGCAGTCTTCAGGGGAAGTCATGACACCAACATAAAACTCTTGCGAACCAGCTGCTGCTTCTTGTACTTGACATACATCTGACAGTGTCACCCTCTTCAAAGTCCTCTGGGGGCAATACTTCCCCATTTTACAGATGAGGAAACTAAGACATAGAGAAGTTAAGTCACTTGCCAGAGCCACCTTTTAAAAAAGATTTTATTTATTTTAGAGAGCAGGACAGAAGAGGAGGGAGAGGGAGAGAATCTCCAGCAGATCCCACATTGAGCGTGGAGTTGGATGCAGGGTTGATCCCACAATCCTGGGACAACCCTCTGAGCCAAAAACAGCGAGTTGGATGTCAATCGACTGAACCACCCAGGAGACCCCAGAACCAGGATTTGGAATCAAGTAGCCTGGCTCTCCCCTACCCCACCTTCCCTACCCCACTGCCCTAAAATGCCCCCAAATAAAACTGAGTAAAATCCCAATCTATCAATATATAAAACATCTATTCTGGGGGTGAGGAGGTCAAGGTCAGGGTTCAGAGAAGAAAGACCTGAGCTCCCTGAGATTTACCATCACACTGGGGGTTTCCCTTCTCTCCACGTTTAAGCGCTGCTGGCATAGGGCCATTATGGAGGTTCTGGGGAGACAGGGAGGTGATTTGGACTCATATTCAGAAGAACCTCAAATGCAGACTTGGTGTAACTGTCTTATAAGAAGCACCACTATATTTGCGTCATACATTTTGTTTTAAATTTTATTTTTTAAAGATTTTATTTATTTATTTGACAGAGAACACAAGTAGGCAGAGAGGCAGGCAGAGAGAGAGAGAGAGAGAGAGAGAGAGAGAGAAGCAGGCTCTGCACTGAGCAGAGAGCCCGATGTGGGGCTCGATCCCAGGACCCTGAGATCATGACCTGGGCCGAAGGCAGAGGCTTTAACCCGCTGAGCCACCCAGGCGCCCCTGTTTTAAATTGTTTTTAAAGATTTTTATTTATTTGACAGAGCGATCACAAGTAGGCAGAGAGGCAGGCAGAGCGGGGGGCGGGGAGCAGGCTTCCTGCCAAGCAGAGAGCCCGATGCGGGGCTCGATTCCAGGACCCTGAGACCATGACCTGAACTGAAAGCAGAGGCTCAACACACTGAGCCACCCAGGCACCCCATACCTTTAGTTTTAAAACCATTGATTTGTTGGGGCACCTGGGTCAGTTGGGCTGAGTCAGTTGGGCATCTGACTCTTGATTTCAGTTCAGGTTGTGGTCTCAGGGTTGTGAGATTGAGCCCCAAGTCAGGCTGCCCACTGAGGGGGGAGTCTGCTAGGGATTATCTCTCTCCCTCTCCCCTCTCCCTGCTTGCATGTGTGTGGATGCTCTATCACTCAACTAAATAAATAAAAATCTTAAAAAAAACTGATTTATTAAAACACATACTGTAATATTTGTAAACCTCCCTGCCCCCTTTTTAGGCATTTCTCCTCCTCTTCCTCCTTTTTCTTCTTCTCCTTCATTGTTTTTTAAGAGTTGAGGTATAAATTATCCACTAAAAGAAACAAGGGCTGTTTGAAGAAATGGCTGATTCCAGATTTGCATAAGGGAAATATAGATGAACATCTAGTTTCCAGAAATTAAGCAAACACACAAACAATCATGGAAACGTGTCAAAAGGACAAAGGAACCAGCTTTAAGGAACCAAATTTGGTATAAACTGAACATCAAATTAAATAATGATAGTAAGGGATCACAACGCATAGAATCAAATAAGAATCCACGAGTCCATATTGATATAAGCAAATAAGTAGAATCCCAACTTAAGAAACATAGAAGGAGTGGTAGAATTAGAAAAATCGTTGTTCAGCAGCTGTCATAGTAACAATTTACTCAGGCAAGTGTCAACAATGAATAATAAAACTGGTAGGAGAAGGTATCATGGAAAACAGGATATTTACATAGACTTAAAGTATCTCCCTACAAGATACTTACAAACAACAAAGAGAAAAACAATAACTTTACAGCAGAGAATTCTGGCAGGCACCATCTTAACCAAGTGATTAAAGTTAAAACCACATGATATCACATGCCTCCTGACACTTTGCCCTGAGAATGACACATCACTTCTGCGATAGTCCTGCCCAAGATGCAGAACCTGAACATAATCACGAGGTAACATAGGACAAGTCCAAATTTCAGAGCACTGTTCAAAATACCAGACTTTACTCTTCACAAATGTCAAGGTCATGAAAGACAAAAGACTAAGGACTGTTTCAGATCAAAGGAACTACAGACACATGACCGTGTAACACAATTCTAGACCAGAAAAATTCTTGTTGTTATTTTGCTATAAAAGGCAGTTGTGGCACAATTGAGAAAACTTAGGTAAGATCTCTATGTTAGGTAACAATATCAAATCAATGTTTATATCTTGATTTTTAGAATCTTGTAAGAAAATGTTCTTGCTTTTATGAAATATACATTGAGATATTTAGGGATAAAGAGGACACATCAGGTCTGAAACTAGTCTCAAATGTTTCAGAAAAAAGGAAACATTTGAATAAGGGATATAGACCAACATCTAGATTTATGTTTTTTATATCTCTCTCTCTCTCACATATATATAAATTTATATTTACATATCTATATATACAAATATGTTATATATTTAATAATAAATACAATAATATATTATTATATATAATATAACATTTTGTCATAAATACTTTATATATTATATATTTTTATATAAGTAAAATGTTAAAAATAAAATGATATATTAAATAAATATAATATATTTGTATATACAGAAATATGTAATATATTTGTATATATAGAAATATATAATATATTTGCATATATAGAAATATATACAAATAATGTATAAATATAAATATATATAAATAAGAGAGAATGATAAATTTAGTAAAATGTTAACGTATGGGTAATGAGGAAAATCTGTGTAAAAGGTGTATGGCAACTCTTTATTATATTTTTCAACTAAAATTATAGTGCAATATTAAAAATACACCTCTTGGATTGGATTTATTAAAGTGAACCCCAAAGTGGTAATTTATAATCTGAGGCTCGTATTTGGAATAACATAGGCAAATTCATTCTATATATAATTTTATCAGATAAAATAAGTTAATTAATAACTTGTTAAATCTGAAGGTCTTAAGTTATTTTTAGGCCATAAGTATATGATTGCAAAACTCTGAATTGTAACACATATGCAGTAAAGAGTAATTTTGCACTATATATTATATGTATATATAAACATACATGTTTAAATTTTGCAAGCTCTACTACCATTGATGCTCACCCATTACTTAATCTGCTCAGGAATCAGGGGAGGTGGACATCATTAACCTTATTTTACAGAAAAGAAACTGAGGGACGCCTGGGTGGCTCAGTGGGTTAAAGCCTCTGCCTTTGGCTCAGGTCATGATCCCAGGGTCCTGGGATCTAGCCCCACATCGGGCTCTCTGCTCCGTGGAGAGCCAGCTTCGTCCTCTTTCTCTGCCTACTTGTTATCTCTCTCTGTCAAATAAATAAATAAAATGTGTTTTTTTTTTTAAAAACTTAAAAGAGTAAATAAAAAAAAAAAAGAAAAGAAACTGAGGAAAACCATCCATAAGCAAGGGGCAGGATCCAGATTCAAAGCTTCGTCTTTTGAGTTCTATTTATTTATTTATTTATTTATTAAAATTTATTTAATTAATTTATTTTTTAAAAAGATTTCATTTATTCATTTGAGAGAGACAGAGACAGCACAAGCAGGGGGAGTAGGAGAGGGAGAAGCAGGCTTCCCGCTGAGCAGGGAGCCTGATGCAGGGCTTGATCCCAGGATCCTGGGATCATGATCAGAGCCAAAGGCAGATGCTTAACGACTGAGCCACCCAGGCACCCCTTTATTTTATTTTATTTTATTTTATTTTTTTAAAGATTTTATTTATTTGTCAGAGAGAGAGGGGGAGAGAGCCAGCACAGGCAGACGGAATGGCAGCAGAGGCAGAGGGAGAAGCAGGCTCCCTGCTGAGCAAGGAGCCCGATGTGGGACTCGATCCCAGGATGCTGGGATCATGACCTGAGCCGAAGGCAGCTGCTTAACCAACTGAGCCACCCAGGCGTCCCTATTTTATTTTTTTTAAAGATTTTATTTATTAATTTGAGAGGGAATGAGAGAGAGAGAGAGAGAGCACACTCATGCATGAGCGGGGAAAGGAGCAGAGGGAGAGGCAGAGAATCCCAAGCAGACTCTCCTTCAGCACAGAGCCTCACGCGGGGGCTTGATCTCATGACTCTGAGATCATGACCTGAGCTGCAACCTAAAGCTGAACACTTAACCGAGTGAACCGAGTGGGGGCCCCCCAAACCATCGTCTTTGGAATTCCAAGGCCAGCATTTTTAAGTACTCTGCTACACTCATTAATGATGCTATTGTCATCAACAAACTGTGACTGAATTATCAGTTACTTTTCCAACCTGAAAAAGAGAAATCATTCTAACTAAAGAGGGTAAATGACAGGGAATTGATTGGATGTGCAGGTGGTGGAAGAGGGGAGAAGCCCAGGAGCCGCCAAGTGTAAAAAGCCACTGTTCCCCATCAGCCAGAGGGGCAAGGGAAAGGTCACTGGAGCCCAAGAGTCAGGGTAACCTGAGGAGGCCAGAACCATAACAGGCCTGTCTTTGGGAGCTGGAGCCATGGAAGATGTGTAGCCATGACTAGAAACATTGCCTCAGGCAGAGAGAGGGAAGAACCCCCTTACCCTAACCTTCTCCTTTCTCCTGTCTGCTGAGCAACAGCCAGTGCCCACTGGCTGACCCAGGAGTCTGGGACATGCAGCTTGAAGGGCTCTCTGGGCTACCCCTTCCCTGCCCTCACACACATGTTCAAGGGAAAGAAGAAAAGAGAGGGGAATGAGGAGGAGAAAGATCTCAGGGCACACAGGGCCAGACTAACCCATGGAACTTCCCCTGCGGCCTTCTCAGAGCTCTTTCAGTGCCTGGCACACAGATCCAGGCTTCAGAGATGTGTGTGAAGAAATGATTGATTGTGGGGAAGGAGGGAATAGAGCCCCATCATAGACTGTTTTAAAAAGTGAACACCTGGTCTCTTACTGGAGTGGTTTTGTGACTCCCTCAATTGGATACACACATGTTCCTCTAGGGGGCAGCACTATGATAATGAGAATGAGGTGACTTGTTTCAAGTCCTGCAACTAGGAATGATCTGGGGCTGGATTTGAACTCAGGCCATTGGCTGCAGAACCCAGGCTCTTAACATCTTTGTTCCTCCATGATCCAGAGAAAGCAAGAGACACAGTGTCGTTGACTGTGGGTCCCGGTCCTTATCTGATTTTCAAAGTCGGGGCTACTTTGTGAGTGAATTAGTCCCAGCTCTGATGCTTACCCAGGACTTTCTGCCTCTGTCTTAGTCTGGCTGGGACAAAGCAGTTTCTACATATTTTATAAGACACCAGAGATATCTGGTCATACCTGATATTCCCTTTTGCTTCTGGGTGAGGTCAAAGGCCTTTGTCCTGACCTGGAGATCAGACTTAGATGGGGGTCCCTGAAACTGAGAAGGGAGTTGAGTTCAACATGGACAGCAAGAGAAAGCATGCAGTGGCATCTCAAATTGGAAAGGGAGGTCAAAGGGAGTTCCTGGAGAACAAAGAGGAAAACAGAATATGGACCTTAGCAATCACCTTCTCTGCTTTCTTCTTCTGTGGTGGTGAAGCCTAGATTGACCTTCCTTCAATTCCCCAAATGGGCCTTCTTCCCTCTGGGCCTTTTCACAAGCTCTCTCTCTTCTCCCAATCCTACTCTTCCCTTAGTCTTTGCTTGGGGGCCAAAGCTGTGTTGACTTTGGACTAATGAGCCTGATCCACATGCATTTGAATCTTACTCAGTTTTCAAATCTCACTTTAGAGCTCACTTGCTCCAGAAAACCTTTTATAACCCCTTGAAATCTGAGCATCTTGGAGTTCCCTCCTATAGCATTTACCACACTGGATTGTAAGTGGTTATGTCAGACTGGAAGGTTATGTGAGCAAGCACAACAGCCTTGCTGTTCACTACTGCATCCCCAGGGCTAAGCATATAGTAAGTGCTCAACATATATTTGTTGAATGAATGGAGGAAAGTGCCCTGTTAGTCATCCAGTGATGGTCCACCTGGCAGGGCTGGTCCCTCTTCCGTAACCTGCAAATAGTCACTTGTCCACAAGCTCGAGTTTCTTTCTTTGGGTTTTGAGTATCTTCCCTTTTGGGAAAGAAGCCAGACATTTCTTATTTATGATGGATACTTAATCCTTTGGATGGATCTGACCGAATCTTTCTTTTTTTAATTTTAATTTTTATTAATTTATTTGACAAAGAGAGAACAAGCAGGGGGAGCAGAAGAGAGAGAGGGAGAGGCAGGCTCCCCACTGAGCTGGGAGCTCAGTGTGGGGCTCGATCCCAGGACCCTAGGATCATGACCTAAGCCAAAGGCAGACGCTTAACAGACAGAGCCACCCAGGCACCCTTGACCATATCATGCTTTTTTTTTTTTTTTTTTTAAGATTTTATTTATTTATTTGACAGAGATCACAAGCAGGTAGAGAGGCAGGCAGAGAGAAACAGGGAAGCAGGCTCCCTGCCGAGCAGAGAACCTGATGCTGGACTTGATCTCAGGACCCCAGGATCATTACCTGAGCCCAAGGCAGAGGCTTTAACCCACTGAGCCACCCAGCCTCCTGACCATATCATTCTCAAGTCAAAATACAAAGTGCTGTAAAAATGCCATGCAGGGGGCAGCATAGAGACTCAAGGCTATCAGAAGAGTCTGTGGTCCCTGAAAAGTGGAAGGAGAAGGTGACCTCTGGACTTTAAGGCAATCTGAGACCTTGTCCGTTTGTAGCTGTGGGATTAACAGAGCCACATTCTCGTTGCTTCCCAGAGAAGAAATACCTCCCTCTAAAGTGGATTTCTTAACCTCAGCACTATTGATATCTTGAACCAGATAATTCTTTGTTGTGGGGGGCTGTGTGTGCTTTGAAGGGTTAAGGGATTGAAGAGTGTTCCACCCCCCCAGATTCATGTCCACATAGAATTTCAGAGTGTGACCTTGTTTGAAGTAAGGATCTTTGCAGATGTAATTAGTTAAGGATGGTGAGATGAAATCATCGTTGATTCCGGGTTGGCCACGAATCTCACAGCTGTTGTTCTCATAAGAAAAGGAGAGGATACAGTAAGACACAAGGAAGAAGGTCGTGCAAAGATGGAGGCAGAGAGAAGCACCCAAGAGCTACAAGCCAAGAAGACCAAGGATTGCTGGGAGCCACTAGAACCTAAAAAGGATTCCTCCCTAGAGCCTTCAGAAGGAGTGTGACCTCTTCTTGATTTTGGACTTCTAGCCTCCAGAACCACGAGACAATAAATTCTTGTTGTCACAGCTGCCTGGGCTTGATAATTCTTTACAGCACCCAGGGGGAACGGATGCAAGCCCCACCATGGCCTTCTGTCCTCTAGATGCCAATAGCGACTCCCCTCAGTTAAAACAAACAAAAGTATCTCCAGACTTTGCCAAATGTCCCTTGGGGGGTGCCATTGCCCGCCCTGCCCCCCCGAGAACCACCACTCTACCAAGCGGATATCATGAGAGAACAGAACATAATAGGATGAACCTGCGTTTGAATTTCAGCCCCAGGACAGCCATGTAATTTGGGGAAAGTTGCTTAACTTCTCTGAACATGAGTTTCCTCACAGGCAGTGGGAGTTCAGAAGGTACCCGTATCTTGCAGAATCATCACACTGATGCAATGACAGAATGTGTAGAACGTGCTTAGCCCAACGTTCGACACAGAGCTGACAGTTAATAAGTAGCCACTGGAACAATAATTGTTGTGTTTTTATTAAGCAATAATATTACCTAATTGATAATAAATATCTTAAGAAATTATAATGGCAACTATCATCACTATTATTTGAGGCCTGCAAGTTGAGTTGATTTTTCACTTAATCTATTATAGATGGTTGTCAAACTGGGGTGGTGGTTCCTTCCAGAGGGAGGAGGTACTGGGTCCCTATCTTAGCATTGTAATTTCCAAACTACTATCTTTTCTTCCTCCATCTCATTTCAGCCTGAAAATAAACTTGTAAGATGCATAGGGTAGCCACTTAAAATAGGTCACCCTCATTTTCAGAGGTGGAAATTGAGGGACAAAAACACTGAGTGACTTGCCCAAGTTCAGTAGCCAACAGCCAAGCCAGCCCAGAACCCTAGACCACTAAACCACTCTGTCCCTGCCTCCTCCACCTCCAAGTTACTACCTTTCCCACTTTTTTAGATATCAAATTCTTCCTCCCTAACAAAGCTTGACTCTTAGGAAAGGAAATGATGGCCTACAGTTTTGAGTGTCTTCATATTTAATGGTTGTCTCTCCTATTGGTATCTGCTTAGCAAACATCTGTGGCTACTGGGCAGATAGTTTTCGGAACTGAGATGCTCTTCAGATAGATGGAGTCCAGTTATATTTAAGAGTCAGGGTCCTGTGGGAAATAGAATTCCATTCAGTTCAGTTGAATAGATCTTAGTGAATGGACTTTTTAAAAAAAAGATATTATTTATTTGTTTGACAGAGAGAGAAAGATCACAAGTAGGCAGAGGCAGGTAGAGAGAGGAGGGTCGGGGTTGGGGGCGGGGGGAAGCAGACTCCCCACCGAGCAGAGAGCCCGATGCAAGGCTCGATCCCAGGACCCTGAGATCATGACCTGAGCTGAAGGCAGAAGCTTTAACCCACTGAGCCACCCAGGTGCCCCCAGACTATTTTTTTTTAAGATGTTATTTATTTGACAGAGTCAGAGAGAGGACACAAGCAGGCAGAGGGAGAGAGAGAAGCAGTCTCCCCATCAGGCAAGGAGCCCGAGGATCCCTGGACCCCAGGATCATGACCTGAGCCCAAAGCAGCCACTTAATCAACTGAGCCACCCAGGTGTCCCATGAACAGACTATTTACACTCACATGGGCAGAGCTAAGGAACGAACAAGGATGGTGAGGTATCCAGGAACCAGCAACCTTCTAAGTATGAAGGGATGGGGAGGGATGGTGAAACCAGTGTCTCTCCATGGCTGGTACCTTGAGTGAGGGGACACCAGACAGAAGGTGTAGTTCTGGGGGTTGCGTTATATGTCCCACTAGGACTCTGGTGCCCAAGCAGGGAAGCAGCAGGGAAGAAATCCCCCAGATGTTCTCTTTTCCCAACCTCCTGTCTCCTGTGGGTGCCTCTCATTGGCTGAAGCCACCAGGAAGTCAGTCAGCAAGGGAGGTTGGGAAGTGGAGTCCACAGGAACTAGTCGCCCAGGGCATAGAGGAAGGAAGGAGAGGGTTGTGGGAGTAGGAGATACACCAGCGCAAAGATGGAGGGGTGGTGATGTGAAGAGGGCAGAGGTAGAATCAGCAAGCAGCACAGGCGAGGAATTGATGTGAGTGGGGTATATCCGCGTGAACCCTTTGGCCATGCTCAGGAAGCCTGAACGTATTGACTCTGCCTTTTGTATCTTAAATGCTTATTTCAAAAACCAACTAATTTTGCCTGCTAAGTTGCCTGGACTCTATAGGGGGTAAGACGAAGGAGATATCCTTGAAAGATAACTGAATCTAGTAATTTATGTCCTCTGAAAGCAAGCTGTCTAGCTAACTGGTGCTCACAAGGGTGTGAGGAGAGCAGAGATTCTGTGCCTTAAATTGGCTTTTTGAAGGGCATAGATGTTGGGGGTGTGGGTGTGGGTGTGCAGGGAGAGTCCGTGAAGCTAGCAGTCAGATGGCTAAGTCTGGCTGTGCTCTTGCGAAGAAGCAAATGCGTTCTGAGACCAGCAACACCCACACATTCTGGGGAGAGGAACCTACTGTCATCTACCAGGCAAGGCTGGATTCTGGATTACAAATGGAGGGAGGCAGAAGGGGCAGTGCATGGAAGTTTGTCTTTAGGAACAGTCTGTACCTTTCCTTCCTTAACAGCTTACCTCAGGGGAGGATACAACATCCGATTTAAGCCCAGAAGAGGGAGGCCTGCCCACTTGACTTAGCTTTCCTCCCTAGTGTCTGGAGATTCTCAGCTTAGTGCTAGCTCAATGGCCTCCCTGCTGGTCCCCAAGGCTGACTGTCCCCTCCCAGGTAGGAGTGAAGACAATGGCAATGCAGTGTTAGAACTAGACCAAGAATGACATCTCCTGTCACCTCTCTTCTATACCTCCCCTTTGCCTTAGTGAATCTTCCTGGCTGCCCACGAGCTAGGTATTTAACCCATTTATTCATCTTTCTCTGAAGGAAGAGACCTTGGGACAGGGGTGATGAAGGACTTATCCAGAGTGACTCATACAACAAAAGAGTGACAGTGCCCAGATTCCAACCCGAGTCTGTTTGATCCCAGAACCTGAGCTCTTAAACCCCTCACAGTCTGGCCTTCACACTCTTGTATTTATTTGACAAATATCTGTGGGGCATCTACCAGATGCTGTTTTAGGTACTGGGGATAAAGCTGTGTGCAAAACAAACAGAATCCCTTGCCCTCATGGAGCTTATATTTTATTTTATTTTTTTTAAAGATTTTTAATTTGTCAGAGAGAGAGAGGGAGAGAGAGCGAGCACAGGCAGACAGAATGGCAGGCAGAGGCAGAGGGAGAAGCAGGCTCCCTCCCGAGCAAGGAGCCCAATGTGGGACTTGATCCCGGGACGCTGGGATCATGACCTGAGCCGAAGGCAGCTACTTAACCAACTGAGCCACCCAGGCGTCCCTGGAGCTTATATTTTAGCTGCTAGGGGTAGGGTGGGACTGGCGAGGAAAGACAGATAAATAAATGAATAAGCAGGGCACTTGCATTGCATGGCTCAGCCGGTGAAGTGGTCTGACTCTTGGTTTTGGGTCATGTCATGATCTCATTGTGAGCTGCACTGGGCTCCACGCTCAGCGTGGAGTCTGCTTGGGGTTCCTTTCCTCTTCCTCTCCCTTTCCCCCACCCCCGGTTATGCTCATGCGCGCGCTCTCTCTCTCTCTCAAATAAATAAATAAATAATAAAATCTTTTAAAAAATAGGTAAATGGCACCTGGGAGGATTAGTTGGTTTAGCATTTGCCTCTTGATTTCAGCTTGGGTCATGATTTCAGGGTGGTGGGATTGAGCCCTGGGTTGGGCTCCGTGCTCAGTAGGGAGTCTGCTTCAGATTCTCTCTCTCTTTCTGCCCTTCCCCCAGCTTGCACGCTCTCTCTCTCAAAATAAATAAATAATGTCTTTTTAAAAATGAATAAATAAAATAATTTATTTATGGTAAGCCTTATGGGAAAAATTAAGGGTAGAGAATACCAAAGTTGGGGTGGAGAAGCCGATAGGAAGAGGACTTAATTTTTCCTAGGGTGATGAAGAGAGGCTCATTGCAAAGATACTAATTTAAGCAAAGACCTGAAGGAGGTGAAGTACAAAAGGAGAGAAAATTTGGCAAATAGGCAAAGTACAAAAGGGGAGAAAATTTGGCAAATAGGCAGTATCTTCTCCTCCTCACCCTAGGTTTTATTGAGGGGTATAACTGACATGTAACAAATTGCACAGTGAGGGGTCTTCTACAATGATTCAGGCAAAAGACAAAAGTAGGTCAGACTAGGGTGATCGTAGTAATGAGCAGAGTTCTAGATTTATTCTGACTGCACAGCCAGTGGGATCTGCTCACAGATCGGATGTAGGGACAAGAAAAAAAGGGTTAGTCAGGGATTACTCCCCACTTTCTGGCCTGAGTCCCTGGGAGGATGGAGTTGCCAGTCACTGAGCTGGAGAAGAATGGGTGAAAAGCAGATTTGGAGGGAGAAGAAAAATGATAACTTTGGTGGCTATATGTCAAGTTTGACTCGCCCACTACACATCTGAGTGTGGCTACTGGGTAGGCGGTTTGATGTATGAGGCTGGGTAGAGAAGAGAGCATGTTTGCTCGCTTGTGTGCTTTACGGCTTTACTAAGGCATAACTGACATATAACACACAGCACATATTTAAATACTGAGCAGCATACTATTAATTAAGTTTCGGAATTTTGTGGTTATTTGTGTTTAGAATTTAAAGCACTGACAAATACAACCCAAATGTACACTGACAGATGGTGAAGAAGCAAAATGTGGCAGGTACATACAATGGAATATTATGCGGCCTTTAATAGGAAGGGAACTCTCACACGTGCTATGGATGAATGAACTGTGAGAACCCGACGCTAAGGGAAAAAGCCAGTCGCAAAAAGACAGATACTTTCTGATTGAGTTTATATGAGGAATTTAAAGCCGGCACAAGGGGCTGGGAGACAGAAAGTAGAATGGTGGTTGGCAGAGGCTGGGGCAGGGGAAAGGGGGAATGGAGAATTATTGATTAACGGGTACAGAGTTTCAGCTTCGCAACATAAAAAATCTCTGGCAATTGTTGCACAACAATGCGGAAATACTAAACACTACTGAATTGTGCAGTTAGAGATGGTTAAGATGTTAAATTTTGTGTTATGTGTGTGTTTTTTAAAAGATTTTTAAAAATTTATTTGACAGAGAGAGACATAGCAAGAAAGGGAACACAAGCAGGGGAGCGGGAGGGGACAAACAGGCTTCCTGCGGGGCTTGATCCCAGGACCCCGGGTTCACGACCTGAGCCATCAAGGTGCCCTATGTTATGTGTTTTTTACCACAATTTAAAGAGTGTAATGCTGTGAAACAGTGCAAAGAGCAAGGTATTTTTGTCTGGTAACTTCAGACTTCAGTTTGTACATGTTGTTAGCTCAATTCGAATAATATCTTTGTGATTGAAATTTATGATTTGTATTAGTTCAGGTCCTCTAAGCTAAGATGAAATTAGACAAGAAGAGATTTATTTAAAGGGGGAAATGCCTGTGGTGGGCAAAGGAAATGAAGCTGAAGTAGCCTGTGAGAGTGTTCAGACCACAGTACAGGTCACACGGCTGGGAAAGAAAAGAGGAAGGATTGGAGAGGAAATTTCTCAGACGACAGCATCTAACAGCATTTCAGCCAGGCCGATGGGGAGTCCCTAAGCCAAAGTTGCCCATTAGATGAGTCCCTGTAACCACTTCTTACCTGAGATCACTTCTTCCATACAAAATAGGTGACCAGATGCACCACTCACAGCTTTGCCCCTTGAAAATATTTTCCTGCTCTCCTGTCTTTCAGGGCCTCCCAAAAATGTGGTTGTGATGCAGCCATCCTCCACATTTGTCTTGTACCCACATTCTAAACCAGCCCATGTCTAAACCAAGCTCAGGCTTTCCCACCTTTTTAGCTGGTCGTGACCCTGTCCCCTCCCTGAATGTCGTCCTGGGTGTAAGACAGGGTGAATGTGGTGGAGGACAAGTTGGTCTGGACTTCCTATTCATGCAGCTTTCTCAAGCTCTTTGGACCCCCTGGGACTCGACCCTGGATAGAACATTTCCATTTTACAATGGACTGAAGTTGTGCCTGTCCAACTTTATGCCTCAGTGGGTCTAGCAGACCCCGGGTCCCAGTGAGCAGGATTGGATGCCTGTTTGAGCATTCCATCTCTACCAGAGTCTAGAAACAGGCCAGGAGCTCTTTTTCAAAAGGAATGAAATTTCCTCCTGTGGACGGCATGATCTTTTTCCAGAATTCCAAGTCCTGCATTGTGGTCTCTCCACTGGATCTTGCTTTAAGCTTCACACTGCCTCTTTCCTCTCCACAGATACCTCCAACACCGTAGGGCCTGCTCTATCATATAGTGCAATTGACAGGGCTATTCGCGCCATAGCCTGGACCTGTGGCAGAGTCCTTTCTTGCCCCAGGCCCTCTTGGGGATGGCATCTATTTGTATCACCTGGTATACAAGCATATTAATATGTCTGTATTGTTCCTGGAGAGATCTACCAGTAGAGAAAAGGTGATGGCACGATTCAGCTTCTCTGCTGTCATCCCCAGTAATTCCACTCTGGCCTCAAATTTGTGCACCCTATGCAAAAAAACAGAAGTTTTTCTTTGGAGTTTAGTGACTATATGTTGACACTAAGGCATGTCCCTTGGTGGGAGAAGGTGGCTGACCTCCACTCCAAGTGGTTTATCATAGCTTGGTTTCAAACCACACCCAGCGCCCACCTCCACCTCAGAGAAGATTGCCCCTTCTGCCCTTTGCTCTCTTCCATCCCCGGGGGAGCAGACAGAAAGCTGCCCCCCGCCCCGCCCCCCGCCTTGCCTATCCTTGCCATGACGCACATCAGTGTAGAGGTTAACGGCATGGATTTTGGTTGCTGCCAGAGCTTGATTCCTTTCCTGTGTGACAACGGACCACTCACCTAAGCTGCCCTATTGCTCAGTTAGTGATCTGTGAAATGAAGACTGTAATACCAATTTTATAAGACTGTTTTGGGGATTAAATGAAATGATGACTATGAAAAAGTGTGAGGCGCGACAGTGCTGTCATTCTCACTCCACTTTCAACAGCAGGTTTAGGGGCTCTTTTCCTCATTGAACTGGAAGCAAGAGCCGGAATTGTCTGTTCTGTATATTCCCCCCAGGATATAATCCCTATATTGGGATGTCTCTTGAATTTATACCATTTAATAATGAGCCAGGTTTTTTCCTTCTAGGAATGCAGGACCTCGGTATCTGATGAGAGAAACTACACTTAGCATGTGTGAAGAACCAGAGGGAGACCGGAGTAGAGGCCTCACGAAGAGGCAGGGGAAGACACTGCAACAAATGGAATTAACTTCCCTTATCTGTTTCCTCTATTTGGAGAATACACAGAATAGTAGATAATATTACAAGGTTGTCGCAAGGATTTGCATAAACTACGCTGAACACGGCGCCAAGGGCGTAGTAAGTGCCGCGCAAGCAATAGCTGCCAGTATTAGCATGTTAAGAATGATGGTTGAGTAAGTGTAGGTGTCTACGCTCGGGTGAGCACGGGGGGAGGCGGAGCGGCGTCGGGCGGAGCCTCTGGGAGCCCCGCCCCCACGCACGCGTCCGGTCGCTCTGGCAACGCAGAGCTAGGTCGCAGCCCGCGTGACGCTTGGCAGCTAGCACAGCGCGCTCTTGGCCTCTCTGAGCATTGGCAAGGGCCACTTGGGCAGAGCGATGACTGATGAGGACTCTGAGACCACCGTCAGCGAGTTGCAGAGCGGGGAGGAAAACGAGCTGCCTGTTATCCAGCTGTGTGGGCTGGTGGAAGAGCTCAGGTACGGCCGGCCGGCTTCTGGGGGCCCAGAGGTTCATTGTACAACTTCTTGGGCTCACGGCCAACCCCCCCCCTTCTAGCAGCTGAATAGATGTAACTTCTGTACGTCTATACCTAGTTTAGGGCAGAACTGACGTGGTATTCCTCATAGCCACAATTTCTTGAAAACTTGTTTTGTGCCAGTTATTTTGCACGTAGTGCCTTCTAATAATAGCACGGGAGCCCCAGAAAGTGGGTGAGGAACCAAGACACAGGTTAACTCACTTTCCTAGTCAATGGTGGTGCCAGGATTTAAACTCAGGGGCGACTCCACAGCCGACACTGGGAGTGTCGACATGCTGGGTAAAAATAAATAAATAAATAAATAAATAAAATAAAATTAAAAAAGGTGTTTTGATTTCTCTGGCTTTCCATTGAACCTGTGTCCGTTAATCTTAAAATTCAGGCTACAGGAATTCATTCAGGAACATATGAAAATATCCAAACTGTTCATAGATAAAAGTAGACACATGCATAACCTGTATGTTATATACATGAAAAAGCTTAAAAGGTCAAAATCTTGGCAAGCCTATGCAGGATGAACTCTAGTTGTCACCTCTACTTGTTTAAAAACTGTCTGTTCCAAGTTTTTCCACCATTTATAATACTCTTTATAATACACTTCTTGTGGATTCTTCGTCTCTCGGGTGCTGGAAAGAACAGCCGAAACACATAAACCAAAGGAAACATCCGAAGATTGTGGCCTAGGTAATAACTTCAAGCATGTAGTAATTCAGAAGGAATTTCACAAATGGTTTAGAGGATACTGGAAGGTGGAACTTGTAGCTTCATCTCAGCAACAATTTTCAATATAATCCTAGTTCTTTCAACTTTGTGGCTCATTAGACATTTTAAAAAATCAAATATTTAAATAGCACTGTTCTAAAGGCTTTGCATTCCTTATTGCAACCCTGAATAATAGGTACTATTATTATTCCCATTTTACAAAAGAGGAAATTGAGGCATCAAGAGGTTATATGTTTTGCAGAAGGTATGTAATTGCTATTAAGTGTTAAACACTAGTTATTTGGAGTTTAAAGTCATATTAATAGAACTTATTCAGGTACCCTCTGTCTTGCAGCTATGGAAACTCTGCTCTCAAAACTGAGACGGAGATGTTTGAGAAATATTACAATAAGCTGGAGCCCAGGGATCAGCGACATCCACGGTTATCAGAAATTAAAATATCAGGAGCAGAATTTGCACAGGTACACTGTAGCGACCTAAGAATTCTTTTATTCTGTTCCTTTAGATGCAAGTGGTTTTTGTGTATCTGCCTTTGGTGTGCCCTCTGAGGCTGAGTGGCATATGATTTTCAACCTGTTCTACTTTTTTTTTTTTAAGATTTTATTTATTTATTTGACAGACAGAGATCATAAGTAGGCAGAGAGGCAGGCAGAGAGAGAGAGGAGGAAGCAGGCTCCCTGCTGAGCAGAGAGCCAGACTCGGGGCTCGATCTCAGGACCCTGGGATCCTGAACTGAGCTGAAGGCAGAGGCTTTAACCCACTGAGCCACCCAGGAACCCCCTTCTTGTTCTACTTTTAATTCTTCCTTTCCTCCTAAGGTTCTCTTTCAAGTGAACATGAAGGGAATCAGGTTCAATTATTAGTGGACTGACTTACCCAAAATATCTGAGGTTACTTGAAATAATTCCCTTAAATTGGGGGACTCCAATGTTTACAAGGCCCAGCTAACCACATGTACGAGTGAAGTAGGTCTGCTGTGGGCATGGGAAGGTTCCTCACTCATCTGAAAGTCCAACCAGGTGGACTGGTATTGCCAGAGCAGCTGATTTTTCGACAGAAGCTGGAAATCTAGATTATTTGGTGGAATCTCCTGATTTCCAAATGTGGGTAATTAATTTTTGAAAATTTAAAACTGGATGTAGACTGTCTTTTGAGGGTCAATCTCTTCAGGCCCATACGTTCCTTAGGGCCATCTGCTGGTGACCTTTGGCTTAAATATGTAGGGAATCATGTCTGGTTTTTATGCTGATCACTGTGCCCCCAGATGCAATTTCTCTTCTGTTTTCAGTTTAGGAAGCACTGAGCTCTGGGCTTCCCCTAACACTGACCTGAATGCTAGTCCTTAGCAGTTTCATAGTCCTTCCACACCCTCAAGAAACATTCCCTTATTTATTTTCAGTTCATTATCCAGTATAGGCCTTTGAATTCTTTAACACAGGACTTAGGCTGACTGGTGAAATAAACATTACCTTGGGCCTAATATCCTGAATCCTTTTACTTTGAGTTTGTTCTCCCTGGCTGTCACTCAGAGTAATTTCTAGCAGGTCTGAGTGGTCATTTTGACACCTACCTTGAGCAGCAATTCCTACTTGACAATGACTTGGTTCTTCTTGTATTGCAGTTACGAGGCAGGCGTAGGTCCAAGTCCCGCATGGGTATGGACCGTGTGATAGGCCTCAGTTGTGACCAAAAATGTGAGCTTGTACAAAAGGAGCTGGAAGACATGAAGGATGAAATAAGGCACATGAGAGCAAATGCTGAACGAGATCTACAGCATCATGAGGTATACTGTTTTCTCTATAGCCCATCCCACCGGGGCTCCCCACTTCCACCTCATTGAGAAGTACCTGGAGTATGTTAATATTGTTGTTATTTTGAAAGAAATATAAGTAGGAGAAGACAAATTTAAGAACTGCTTTTAAGGAACTTCCCATCTGCTAGAGGAGACAACAAATTTTAAACTTTTATTTATTTATTTATTTATTTGAGCGAGGGAGGGAGAGCAGTGAGGAAGGGCAGAGGGAGAGGGAGAGAGAGAATCTCAAGCAGACTCTGTGCCAAGTACAGAGTCTGACACGGGGCTCGATCTCACGACCCTGAGATCATGACCTAAGCTGAAACCAAGAGTCAGACATTTAACTGACCGTGCCACACAGGTAACTCTAAACTTTTTTTTTTTTTTTTTAAGATTTTATTTATTTATTTGACAGAGAGAGATCACAGTAGGAGAGAGGAAGGGAAGAGATCACAGAGAGAGAGGAAGGGAAGCAGGCCCCCTGCTGAGCAGAGAGCCCGATGTGGGACTCGATCCCAGGACCCTGAGATCATGACCCGAGCCGAAGGCAGCGGCTTAACCCACTGAGCCACCCAGGCGCCCCACCCCTAAACTTTTTTAAATGGAAAATTTCAAAAATGCACACATGTACAGAGGCTAGCACAATGGACCCTTGTGTACTCAATAGCCACATGCAGCATCATGAACATACGGCCACCCTTGTTTCCTCCATATCCCAACTTCTCCCTCATGATAGGCCACTGGGTTATTATGAAGTAATACCTCAATATGTATCTATATCTATAAATATTTTAGTATATGTCTCTAAGATATGGATTCTTTTTTTTTTAAGATTTTATTTATTTGAGAGAGAGTGCATGGGCTGGGGGTGAGTGAGGGGGCAGAGGGAGAAACAGGCTCTCCACTGAGCAGAGTGCCTCAATTCTGGGACCGTGGGATCATGACCTGAGCCAAAGGCAGATGCCTAACCAACTGAGCCACCCAGGTGTCCCTAAGATATGGATTCTTAAAAGAAAAAAATAACTATAATAACCGTAAGTGCTTTAAAAATGTTAGGTTTTTTCTAGGTAATTATTAGGTAATTATTATTACCTATTATTACCTAATTATTAGGTAATTATTAGGTAATTCCTAATAATATAATATAATAATAATATAAGGAATCTGAGGTATAAGTCAGTGAGTTGGGCGAAAAATCCTTTAAATCGCCCTCTGTGTGCAGCATGCAGACCGTGATCCATGTCTTTTTGGTGACCAACAAAGGTCAGTTTTCCTCCAAAGAAGAAACATCAGTGTTAGTTCAGTTTCCCATGGGATGTAGTTATTGGCTTGCATTAGAGAGCATTATTGTATGAGGAACAGATATTTCTGTTCTGTTTCTAAATGTTTCTGTTTCTAAACATGAGCACACAGACTCACACTCATTGCCTCCAGAGGGACAGATCAGTAGACTCGTGTCTTTATTGATGGAATTACCTGTACCACTTAAACCTAACCTTTCCTCCCTCTCTCCTTTCTTTGTGCCCTCCCCCCTCCTTCTCTCTCTTGCCAAACATGCATGTTAATGTGGGCTAGAGTGGCCAGAGAAGTCTTTTTTGAAGAGGTGGGGCTATACGTAGGGCTTGGCGTGGTTTTGAAGAATGATGAGGAATAAAGTAGAGGCCTAATAAAAGAAGGGCACCCTAGGTTGGGTGAATGACATGAGCAAGAAGTAGAAGTGGGAATGAATGTGTCTTTTAGGGCCTGTACGAGGAAACTGGGGCTGTGAGACCTTGAAAGCCAGGCAGGGGAGTTTATCTTTGATGCCTTAGAAAGCAGGACCCTGATAAGGATGGCTGAGTAGGAGAGCAAGTGACATGCTGAAAGTGGTAGTTATGGTGGATTGAAGTTCCTGCAGGTGGAGACCACGGGGAGAGGGGAGAGGCTGGCCAGTGAAGGAAGATGCTTTTGCTTCTTGGTGCCCAGGGACAAGGTCGGGACTGAGATGATTTGCTCTGCAGCTACAGCTAGCTTTTCATTTTATTCTTTCAAATAGCGTGTGTGTGTGTGTATGTGTGTGTGTATGTGTTTCCTTATTTAAAGACAATCTCTATGTAGCAAAATTTGAATATAGAGGTAAGCTAAAGGAGCATTTGTAAACATCCAGAATCTGCCTAGAGATAATTAGTGTTGACACTTGTGTTTATTTCCTAGAGTTTAGATTATTTTTTGGACATATATGAATTTATTTATAAAAAGTATTATATTATTTTGTAAATTGTATTTTGCACTGACTGTCTTCCCATGTCAATACATATATTCATTTATACCACTTGCAAATTGCTGAAGTATATATATATTAAGACTGTTGGTCTCCTTAGTAATCCATCTCTCTGGATGTGGCTAATTTTTTTTTTTTAAGATTTTATTTATTTACTTGAAAGAGACAGAGAGATCACAAGTAGTCAGAGAGGCAGGCAGAGAGAGAGGAGGAAGCAGGCTCCCCGATGAGCAGAGAGCCCGATGTGGGGCTCGATCCTAGGACCCTGAGATCATGACCTGAGCTGAAGGCAGAGGCTTTAACCCACTGAGCCACCCAGGTGCCCCATGGCTAATGTTTTGATGTAATGTTTTCCAGATTTTTTTTTAAAGATTTTATTTATTTATTTGACAGGGAGAGAGAGAGAGATCACAAGTAGGCAGGGAAAGCAGGCAGAGAGGAGGGAGAAGCAGGTTCTCTGCTGAGCAGAGAGCCCGATGCAGGGCTCGATCCCAGGGTCCTGGGATCATGACCTGAGCCGAAGGCAGAGGCTTTAACCCACTGAGCCACCCAGGCGGCCCCAGATATTTTTTATATCCTATCCTATCCTATTATATTATATTATATATTATAATATTATGAATGTTATATATATAATATTATATAACATATAATATATTATTATATATAGTATATATTATGTATAGTGTATATAATATATAATAATATTATATAACATATAATATTGTATAGGATTATATAATATATTAATGTTACAATTTTTAGTGGATAAGTATTATTTCAGATACGGAAATGTGTATGTATAGAGATACCTGAGGTCCTGTTTTTATTTGTTTACCACCTTCTTATGGATGCCCCCCTTTTTTTGAGGACTGCTTCTTTTAAAAATTTTTGTTTATTTGTTTGAGAGAGAGTGTACCAGCAGTGGGGGAAGGGAGAGGGAGAGGGAGAAGCAGACTCCCCGACAAGCAGGGAGCCTGATGCCATGGGGCTCGGTCCCAGCATCTGGAGATCATGACCTGAGGCAAAAGCAGACATTCAGCTGACTGAGCTACCCAGGTGACCCGAGGCCTGCTTTTTAATGGTAACATTCCCGTAGTCAAATTTGTATCTTATCAATATATTTCTAAGGCTAAGAAGAAACATTATGTATTAGACACAAAGAAGCCTGAGAATTTAGGTTTCCTCAGAGGGAACTGTCCCTGAGGATTTTTGGAAACTGTTCTTTCTTTGTGCTGACTTCTGCAGGCTATCATTGAGGAAGCTGAAATTCGATGGACTGAAGTTCAGAGAGCAGCGTATGATTTTAAAAAAGATATCCTAAAAACCATATCCAAGAAGAAAGGGAGTATTTTGGCCACTCAGAAAGTGATGAAGTACATTGAGGACATGAACCGCCGGAGGGTGAGTTGGCAGGAGGCCGGAGCTTAGAAAGGGAGAACAGATTCAGAGGATGAAGACATAAAAATGATCCACGTGAAGCAGCCTCACTCCATTTGGTCCGCCGTAAATGCTCTCCCCACATGCAGATTTATTGCATCCCCCAAAGTGTATGTCTTAAAAGGCACGTTTATCAAGGCTGAAACCAATCAGGCTGGATGAATATTAATAGTGTCTCAGACTGATTTTTTTTTCTTTTTTATTATTGCTATTTGTTTCAAGATCTGATACGTTTCCTAGAGAAAAGTGAGGCAAGCCTATCTAACCAGGTGACTGCAGGGAGGGGGGACAGGTAAATCTCAAGCTCTTTAAGTTCCATTATTATAAAAACGAGACATAAAATGTTCCTTCACTTTCAAAGATTTTGTAGCATGTCGAGCTTTGGATCCTGGACATAGGTAGGGTTACTAGCCCTAACAATGTATAAGTGATGAAAAATTATATAAACTACCAAGAGAATAAAAGATTGGAGAATCATAAGGTTGTTTTGTCAGGAATGACCCCTGTATCCAAATTATATACCCCAATAATCTCGAATTTAAAAATAGTAGAAAATTTGCACAAAGCCGACCAAGTTACTTCTGCTTCTTGGTCATGAGTGAAGTGTTTTTTGTTTTTCGGGTTTTTTCTTTTTTTTTTTTCTTTTTAAGATTTATTTGAAAGAGAGAGCCCACACAAGTTGGGGGGGAGGGCAGAGGCAGAGGGAGAAGCAGACTCCCTGCTGAGCGGGGAGCCCAACAGGGTGCTCTGTCCCAAGACCCCGGGATCATGACCTGAACCCAGGCAGATTCTTAACTGACTGAGCCACCCAGGTGCCCCTGTCAGGAGTGAAGTGTACACGAGCTCCAGTAAACGCAAGAAGACCTAAAAATAAGTGACTGAATGTTAGGACTCAAGGTCTGGTTTATAGCCCCAGCCCTACCAACTTTTCAAACCAACAGGGAGGATGAAGAGGAGTGGATTAAAATTTACTTGTATTTTTTAGGATAATATGAAGGATAAATTACGTTTGAAAAATGTTTCTCTCAAAGTGCAGAGGAAAAAGATGCTTTTACAATTGAGGCAGGTATGTGGCTCTTTCTTCCTTTCTCTCTCTCTCTCTCTCTGTCTTCCTTCTTAAGGTTACCATGGAAGGTAGAACAACGCGTTCCCAAAGATGTCCATGTCCTAATCTCTGGAGTCTGTGAATCTGTGGCTTCACATGGCAAAAGGATTTTGCAAAGGTGATTAAGTCAAGGATCTTGAGATGATCTTAAAAATAATCTCCCTTGACTCTAAGGGAGGTTATTTTGGATTATCTGTGTGGGCCCAATATAATCCCAAAGGAGGCAGGCGAGAGAGATGGAATACTGGAAACAGAAATCAGAGTGATGAACCTTTAAGGTAGAGGAAGGGATCACGAACAAGAGAGAACAGGCAGCCTCTAGAAGCTGGGAAAGGCAAGCAAACAGATTCTCCTCCAGTTCCTCCGGAAAGAATGCATCTCTGCGAAAACACCTTGAGTTTAGGCCCAAGAACCATTTTGAACTTCAGACCTCGTGAACTGTAAGATAATCGATTTTTGTTGTAAGCTACCGAGTGTGTCGTAATTTGCCACATCGGTGATAGGAAGCGCCTACTGTTACGGTGCCGGCACAGCCACAGACAGAGTTGGCTTGAATTTAAAAGACACTCATGGGGTACTTGTTGACCCCTTTTGGTGAGCGTGGCCTGGATGGCACACTTTGAGGGTGCTTTGGTCACCTGTGCATCAGACTAAAGCTTCCTGATGGAAGGCAGTAAGCAGATGGGGCACAGGGCCTCTCGAATGTGATTGCATGGCTCTATCCCTTGAATTAACTCGAATATGGGCACCGACAGCTTGTGCATTAGAGGTGGCCACTGCCAATGATACAGAGTTGTGCAAATCAACACACTTGGAACTACTGCCTGATTGACTTGGATCCCGAAAGATGACAGACTGGGACAGCTTCAACAACACGAAGTGACTGAGGGCAGATGTCAGCTCCTCCACTTTGATGCCCCAGGATGTCTGCGCAGGTGCCAGGTGGCTTAGCCGTAGAGTGCCTGATAAAGTCAGCTCAGTGGGAGGCGATGCTGTGCCCTGGGGTGCACCCAAAGAACCACAGCCCCCCCGCTCCAAGAAAGCAGTGGGCTTGCTCCTCTTGGTCTGAGTAGGCCTACTTGGAGCACCGTGTCTCCAGGAGAGCTGCTCTCTGGAAAGAATGGGGAACCTAGGGCTTACACAGGAGAGGGAGCTGGAGACCAAGGGGAACGGAGAGCCTATCAGACGACCTGGGATTGATGGGCCCAAGCGGACTCAGGAGGACCAGCTTCTAGCTGCAGGTGCACAGCAGCTGTGGGGAGGAGAGAACGTGCTGCTCTGGAGGTCCCCAGCAGAGCAAAAGCTAGAGGGGCTGTGTCATCGAAGGATTTGAGATTATGAGATTAGTGTAAGAAAGGAGAGAGGAGCTGCCTCCAGATAGAGAGTTCCTGGTACTCCAGGCTTTGTGTATGCTCAGGCCTCCTGAGGAGGGGGTTTGAGTGTGAGAGAGGGAGGAGATGAGTGACTTTTAGCCTGAAAGCCATTGCTGCACAAAGCTGACCCTGAGGTGGTCCTGCCCACAGGAGCTCAGACTAGCGGCGAGTGGGGATGGTAGGAAATAGCGGGATGCCCTAACTGCTAGCCAGAGGCAATGGGCAGCAGCTCACCCCTTTTGGTGAGCGTGGCCTGGATGGCACACAGAGCCGCAGCGGGGGAGTCTCCTGGTGTGGAAATGGTTTAGGAGTGTTTGAGTTGGTGGATGGGTCATTACTGGGACTTAAGGAAATGGTTGTGTTGGTTTAGGGGACAAGAAAGAAGCCTCCTTGGAGGCAGTATTGCATGGGTGGAGCATGGGGCTGAGGAACAGTTCCCAGGTTTGGCTCTTGGCCTACTACCCATATGAGATGGCCTAGACCTGGTGGGGCAGGTAAGGCGGGCCAGGCCAGGGAGGGAACCCAATACACTGACAGCCATAGTACAGAGATGTCACATGATCACAGAAAGGGAATTTATGGGCTGCTGGTCCTCGGTTTTCTGGGGTAAAAATAACTTTTATATGGTCTCCTTCTTATTCTTCTTTTATAGCCCTGTTTAGACACTACCTCTTGTGGGAAGCCTTCCCTGACCCAGTTTTCCATTCTTCTCTGGCCTGGCTGAGGAGCTTCCGTATGTCCTCTGCCCCTCCCACTACACCACGCTGCGACCTGTCTGTGAACCCTGGTTGAATATGTGCTCCTTGAGGCCAGGGAGCATTGTATTTATTCAGATCTCCATTCCAGTGCCTTGTATCATGCCTGGCACCAAGCAGATCCCCAGCCCGTGTTTGTTGAATGACTGAATGATGACTGACTTTTAGAATCTCATCTAGAACTGCAAGGTGTGAATCAGATTCCAAAGTCACAACCTCACATCATTTCTTTCTTCTTTCTGAGCTGTAGAAGGAAGAGGTGGGTGAGGCTCTCCATGAGGTTGATTTTCAGCAGCTGAAGATTGAGAATGCTCAGTTTTTAGAGACAATTGAAGCAAAGAATCAAGAACTGATCCAGCTAAAGTTGGCATCCGGAAACACCCTGCAAGTCCTCAATACTTACAAAGTAAGGTCTGCCCTGATGCCCAGGTTCCCGAGGCCTCCCACACCCACCTTTCCAGCCACAGTGAAGTTCCCATGCACAAGGGCTTGGGGCCCTTTTGTCTACTGTTGCTCCTCGATTTCTCTTGACAAAGCCATTCTCAAATACTCTGAATGTTCCCACAACACTAGCTGTGCACTGCAATCACGCAGAGAACTTTTTTTTTTTTTTTTTAAATATACAAATACCCTAGTCTAGCCCTGACCAGGTGAATAAGGGGGTAAGGGCCATGCATCTATTTTTTTAATGCCCTCATGATTTTCTTGCACATTTTGAGAATTAACCACATTTAATTTAGGCCTGTAAGAAGCACTTCTCTGCTTAAAACCTTCCAGAAGAAAACTGTCTTAGTTAAAAATCAGAAAACTAGTATATAATTCCTTATCCACACAGAACCCTTTTGGGAGAGAGGGAGATACTGTTAATGACTAAGCAGGGTCCATAGCCATGAGTGCCCAGCCACCCTGCTAGGAACCGTGCAGTGTTGGAGTCAGCTGACTGGGGCCAGTGTATCCTGCCACTGGCCTGTGAGCTGTGTTTTTTCCAGAAGGGTATTAGTAACCAATTTGATAGAGAATGCTACCTTTGAAATCCAATTAAGCAAAATTGGTTTCTGCCCCAGAAATTCCATTCTTCTCATTAGTAGATCTGTATTCCAAAATGTACTTAATGATTATATTTTGAATGTCATCAATAAAACATGTGGAAATTTGTTTTTTTCTTTTGTTAATGTAAGTATCCTCGATTTTGCTTCTTGGCCCACAAAGCCCAAATATTGGCACTCTGGCCTTTTATCAAGCAAGGTGGCTGACCCTGGCCTCCTGCCTGCAGGACAGTTGTGACTGCAGGTTTAGGTAACTCGCAGGTGGTCTTCATTCGGCCCACATAGTATCATTTTAAAAAAGTAAATTTGGAAGTGTTTAGATTAGATTATTATGTTTGTCCAGCACTTTGCTTTTAAAAATGAAAAACCTGAAGTCCAACGAGAGAGTAATTGCCAGCTTCTAGCAACAAGTTCAACAGGGCTCAGGCTCCTAGTCCAGTACATGTCCCACCTAAGCCAATGCCTCTCTCTGGCATAAAGCACATAGACAATGTTGTGCTGGCATTTTGAAATTCATGTGTCAGCTCTCTGCAACAGATCATCCACTCATCAGTAGTTAGCTTATCTGATCGCTGTTACTTCAAGATAAAGCCAGTCCCCATGACTTGAGCTTTCATAGGCTGGAGAGCTGGGTAGTACATGGCGATACCACATTGGATCTTGATTGTATCCTGTGGAATCAACTTAAGTAGCACAGGGCCTGTCTGGTCTTGTGTAGAAAAGCCAGGGCTTTGGAGTGGAGCTACTGGTTTATAACATGAAACTGCCAGGTCCAGGGCCTGAGCTCTTTAGGGCAGATCTAAACGCAGAGGACAGATTGTGATACCCGCGCAGCAGCAACCCAGGCCACAGTGGGTGGAATGGGAGCTTCTCTAGCCAGAATCCCAGGGGTCATCATGCCCGTAGGCCTGTTTCAAATAATGGTAAGCAGATGGTGGAGCTTGGGAGGAGATGCCTACGGAAGTGCTACGGTGGATGCAGTGATGGTTTGAGGGAGATGCAAACTCATTTCTTCCGTGTGTCAGTTCTTAGGTCTTTTGGGAGAAATAGAGGTGGAACAACTGTTGAGTTTGGGGTCAGGCCTCATGTGGACTTGAGTGGGGATTCCAACAGGGACCATGGGTCAGTGGCAGGTTTTTCTGACTTGCCACCAGGATAGAGCTCATGTTGGTCTGTGCTGTGTTCCTAGTACCGAGGACAGTGCCTAGCCAAAGCAAGTCCTCAGCCAGTATTGTCAAATGAGCTACTAGCATGAGGTGTGTTGTGTTTAGGGGGTGGGAGGGTGGCAAGAGAGACCAATTTCATATAAATATCAGCACCCACGTCTCAGACCTTGGAAAAGCTTGCAGAATAAGTATTACCAATGTGTTCACTTTAGCAATGCACATATAGAGTACCTATTACCAAACATACAAGGAGGTGTAGAGTGCCAGACGCTGGGCTAAGTGCTGAGAGTGTAAGATGAAGGAGACAAACATAGTCTCCTTTGTGAATTTGGTGTGTGAGCTTCAGCCAAAGGGGCACCTTTATCTCCAACTTTATGCTGTCGAGCCCTGCGTGGTGGAATCTGGTAGAATGTAAGTGTGTGAAGACAGCCACGATGTGTCATTCCTAACTGACTGTAAACTAGTGATCCCCATGTAAACTAGTGCCTTGTGGTAGATAGAATTCCAGGATGTCTCCCAGAGTTCTCCACCTACTGTATATACCCAGGACAATCTGCAAGGCTATGGGTATGATGGGTTCTACTATCCGGTTCTGTTCTGTTCTGTGATTATGAATATGATATGCCATAGTTGACGTTAAAATAGGGCGATTATTGGATGGGCCTGACCTAATCACATGAGCCTTTTGAAGAGACAGTTTTGTCTGGAAGAGGAAGTCAGGAAATTCTCTAGGCAAGAAGTTCTCCACTGCTGGCTTGAAGGGATTTCAAAGAGCAGAGGGCCACCTCCTGCTCACGATTAGAAAGAAACAGAGATGTCAGGCTTATAACTTAGAGGAAATGCTTTTTGCCAACAGTCTGTGAGCTTGGGAGAGGACCCCAGCTCCAGAGGAAAACCAGCCTGGCTAACATCCTGACTGCAGCCCCAGGGGACCCTACCTGGGCAGAGACTCCAGCCACACTGTGCTGGGCTTCTGACCTGTAGAAACTGAGAAAAACAATGGGTGTTGCTTTATGGCACAAAATTCGTGGTAATTTGTTACACAGCAAGAGAAAGCTAAAGTGCCTTTTTGGAAGTAGCCACCTCAAGTGGCTGACATTCTGCTCAGAATCACAAATAGCTCGCCTCACACCTTCAGAGTCAGGAGCTGCCTTGCAGTAGGCCTTGCAAATCCATTCTTTCCTGCCCCCGCTCTCTGCAATGTCCCTCTGCTCTCTTTTCCTCCCACCAACTTTGTGGTTTGTAGTGGAGTCCTATGCTGCCTCCCCTTCCCACAGCCCACGCTCTCGGTCTGGTGTCTTAACCCAGGGCACTTTCCTAAGCAGAGCCTGTCGTACAGGATGGGGAGCAGACAGTGAACCTTAAAGAAGGGAGGATTGGTGAAAAGAGGAATGGGGGGCGGTGGCCTCAGTGCCTTGAGGTCCCCAGGAAGGTGGCTCCAGGCTTTTCTGCTAGGTCTAGGATTTTATACCCTGGACATATTGTGCCAGCACGCCCCCCCCCCCCAGGCTTTTCCTTAGCTTGGCTTCCCCGCCGCCACACCTCTTACTAGACATGTTCGACAGCCTTTCAGCAACCTTTCCAGTACCCTTTCCCCCAGGGAAGCCCCCACCGCTGTCCTCACATTCTCAGTGCCAGGCACAGTGGCGGCTTTACATGGCCTAGGGTGCCTCCGTCTAGGTGGTAAGCCGACATCTGGCTGGCAGGGCCTAGGCTGTCATGCTGGTCAGTGCCTAGGGAAAGGTGACTACATTTCAGAGTCCTTGGAGCGATCCCCCCAGAGTCACTGGCTTCTGTCACTGGCTCTTCAGCCCAGCAGAGCATGTGCCAACTCCCCCAGGCTCACCGTTCCCTGCTGGGAGACAAAGGTGCAGCGAAGGGGGAAAATCTGAAAAGCAGGGGCCTGGGGGGAGCTGATGAAGGACAGCGGCAAGTGACGTGGGGGGCAGCTGTGGGCCAGTTCGGGCAGGAGCCCTTCAGGGTCAGTGGTGGTGGAGCCCGCGGGCCCTGGACTCAGATTGCCCAGGTTCAAGCCCTGCTTAACCTCTTATCCCTATGACCCTGGGCAAATTGTTTTCACTCACCAAAGAGTCAGTTCTTTTGCCTGTAAAGTGCGATGCCAGTAGCACCTAGCTCACGGGGAGTGTTTCCTCTCTCTTCATGTCATAATGGCAGCCACTTGCATGAGTGTTCTCCATGTGCCAGGGGCTCTCTGCTCAGCACTTTACCACGATTTTCTCCCTTGAGCCTCTCCACAGCCCTGTGAGGTGACCAGCCCAAGTGTAGAGAGGTTCTGGGACTGGCCCAAAGTATTTTTTTAGCAAATGGTAGGGGAGAGTTTGGGTCCTGGTGTGTCCAGCCACTCTGCGGGTCTTTACTTCCCATTAGGCACCAGGATTCTGAGAAGGGCAGGCTTGGGTTCCTGGATGGCCTTGCTGTCATCCTGCTTAATGAAGAACTGTCTATCCTTCCTGTAGTTCTGAGTGATCATCTTTGCTCAAGACTTGCTTGTTGTTATATTTCAGAGCAAGCTACACCAGGCAATGGAAATGTCCATCAGTCTGGATAAGGAGATCTCGCTGACAAATGAGTTACTTGAAAAAATTGAAAGAGAAACCATACAAGTAGAACAGGTAGGAGAGGGTAAAATGTGCTATTTCTGGTGTTTGTCTCATTCTGTCTATAAGCACTTGAGCCAACATACACCAAGAACCAAGCTACCTTGGTTTTTGTCTAGAAAAGCCTAGACCATAAAAGTCAAATATGTCTGGGCCGCTGGAGAGGAAGTGGTACCTGGAGACTCATAGTCCAGTAGAATTTTACTGCTGGGTTAGGGTCTAGAGTCAGAAATCATGTGGAAATGACCAAACCATTTAGAAATCATGTAGAGCCCAAATAACCCTCAAGAATAACCTTCTTATAACCCAATGGAACCCATAAAGTACCATACTCAAGGTGTCATGTATACAGCATCACAAAAAGGCCTGTAATTAGTGTAATCATCTGGTATAAGAAAAAGTGCATATACCAAAATACAGTGTTCTATGTACAAGAGGGAGGTTTTTCTTTAAACATGTAATTTTCACTCAGTACGGTGGATGCTGGGATGACAGACCTGGGACCTCTGTCCTGAGCCTACTCCAGGGCCTACGGTCACCGTGTGGACAGACAGGTGGCATTATCTGAGCTCCTTACATCTCCATTGGGATTTTGTGCTCTCAGTATTTTGCTGAGCACGTACATTTGAATTTCACCAAGCTAAGAACATGAAGGATGTGACTCAAGAGGACTTTTTTAGAAAGATGAGGGCAAGAGTGTAAGCTTTGGTGTTGCCAGGTTCTGGCTTTGAACAGGCCTTTTAATGAGACAGGCCTCGGTTTCCGCATGTGTGAAAGAGATGTCACAGGCCTTGTGGTGACCTGTGAGGACCAGGATGGCGATGCTTTGTCAGCCTCCAATGTACCAAGCCATTAGTACAGCTGTTGTTGGCCTTGTCTTGAATGAGTGTAAGTGTCCCCAGCAGCGTGTGTGGCCCCAGACCTGTCCACAATAACTGAAAAGCCACAGGATGACTACATATGACTCAGTTTTGTCATGGCATCCAAGTCCTATCCTCAGTGGAGAACCGACACATGCAAAGAAGTGGGTCTCGGTACAGAGTAGCCAGGAATAAAAGTAAAGCAAAAGTCTGTGTGCTCTCCCCATGCAGGATTTCTGTGGTATTTTTTTGGGTGGACACTTATTAGATTACAAGTAAAATATAACATCAGTTTTTAAAAGCCTGGCAGTTACTTGTTAGTATATTTTAGTTTTCTTGTGAACTTTTTTTTTTAAACAGCTTTGTTGGGTTATAACTCATATACCATATTATTCTCCCATTTAAAGTGCACATTTTAATGATTTCTAGTATATCCCCAGAATGATGTAATCATCAGAACAATATTTTAGAAAATATTTGTCACCCTAGAAAGAAACCCTGTACCTTCAAGAAATCCTTGTCTGTTTACCACCTCATCTTACTCCCAACCTTCAGCCCCATGACCACTAATTCACTTTCTGTCCCTCTGAATTTGCCTGTTCTGGACATTTTGTTTAAAAGGGATCATACAGGGTGCCTGGGTGGCTCAGTGGGTTAAAGCCTCTGCCTTCAGCTCAGGTCATGATCCCAGGGTCCTAGGATGGAGCCCCATATCGGGCTCTCTGCTCAGCAGGGAGACTGCTTCCCTTCCTCTCTCTCTGCCTGCCTCTGCCTACTTGTGATCTGTCTGTCAAATAAATAAATAAATAAATAGATCTTAAAAAAATAAAAAAGTAAAAGGGATCATACAGTCTGTGGTCTTTCACTGGCTTCTTTAACAATATTTTCAAGATCTCTGCTGTAGTATGTGTCAAGACTTTGTTTCTTTTCATAGCTGAATCGTATTTCCTTGTGTGGGTAGACCTTATTTTAGCCATTCATCAGTTGAGGCGGTTGTTTCCCAAGGGTTCTTTTAGGATCTAATGAATAAAGCTGCTGTGAACATTCACATACAAGTTTCTGTGTAAATGTATGTTTTCTTTTCTCTTGGACATACAGCTAAAAGTGGAATTGTGGATCATATGTGGTGATGGTGTGGCTAACATTTAGAGAAAATGCAGAACTGTGTGTGAAAGTGGCTGCACATTCTACATTCCCACCAACCTGTGAGGGTTCTGATTTCTGTACCTCTTTACCAACACTTGTTATTTTGGGGGTTTATTTGCCTGCTTTTTAGTGGCTGTCCTAGTGGGTATGAAGTGACATACTCACTGTGGTTTTGATCTGAATTTCCCAAATGACTAATGACATTGAATATCCCTTCATTTTCTTATTGGCCACGTGTGTTTTTTTGAGAAATGTTTATTCAAACTCTTAGTTTGAATGTTTATTCAAACTATGTTTATTCAAAACCCTTAGCCCCTGAGTAAGTCTTTAATTGAGTTGTTTGTCTTTTCATAATTGAGTTGTAAGAATTCTTTATATATTCTGGATTCAAATACTTTTTGGGTATATGATTTGCAAATATTTTCTCCCATTCTGTTGGTTTCCTTCTCACTTTCTTTAAGATGCTATTTATAGTTTCTAACTTTGGGGTGAGCCCCAGTTTATCTACTTTTTCTTTTGCACTGGAGCTTTTGGTGTTGTATCTAAGAAACCATAACTTAATATCATGAAGATTCAGTCCTGCGTCTTCGGTTACAAGTTTTACAGATTTTATGTTTAGGTTTATGATGCATTTTGAGTTAATCTTGTGAATGTGAGGAAGGGATCCAGAAGCTGAGAGAAGAAAGGAAATGAAGTATGTGGGTTTGGTTTTAAGTAGGATCCACACTCAGTGTGGAGCCCAATGCAGGGCTTGAACTCATGACCCTGAGATAAAGACCTGAGCTGAGATCAAGAGTTGGACGTTCAAATGACTGAGCTGCCCAGGTGTGTCAGAGATGAAGTATGTTCATAGTGTTTGTTATATTAGCCTTTGTCTTTACCATTGTGTGGTTCTCTTCATTTCTTCCTCTGAATTCGAATTACCATCTGATGTTATTTCCTCACTCAAATATAGCTTTGTTTTACCTTGCCTCCTTTTTGCTGTAATTGTCAAATATATTGTTTTTATGTGTCACAGGTCCACGATAGAATTATACACATATTGCTTTATGAATTGCTTTTTCAATCAGTTAAGAGAAGGAGAATATACAATTTTACTGTCCTTTATATACTTACCTAATTACCTTTACTTGTGCTATTTGTTTTCACATGATTTTAAGTTACTTTAGCTTAAGCTACTTTCTCTAGTTTTCAGCCTGAATGTCTTCCTTTAGTATGTCTTATAAGGCAGATCTGCTTGGCAACGAATTCTGTATGTGTGTGTTTATCTGGGAATGTCTTTATTCTTCACTTAAAAAAATAAAGTTTATTTTGTAATTGTTTTAGAAAATTGTGGAGAATACAGAGTTCCCCAAATCTCACACCCATTTTCCCCCATTGTGAACACCTTACAGTGGAATATTTATTAAAATTGACTAACCAATATTTATGTCTTGTGATTTTTATATATGATTATTTATAATTTATAACATATAAATATAAAAATATTTATGTTATAATATGTTATAATATTATTCATATCGACTTGGTTTTTACCTGATGTCCTTTTCTGTACTAGGATCCCATCCAGGATAACATACTACATTCAGTTTCACATCTTCTTAGGTTTTTCTTGGCTGTAATAGGCTTTACTTTTTGTTGTTGATGACCTTGACAGTTTTGTGAAGTAGTCAAGTATTTGTGAAGGATTTGTCTGCTGTCTTTCCTGGGATTAGATTGAGGTTAAATGGTTTTCAGGAGGAAGACTGTAGAGGTGAAGTGCCATTTTCATATTTTATCAAGGGAGCATACTCTCAACATGACTTACCATTGCTGATGTTAACCTTGATCACCTGCCTGATGTAATATTTTTTTTAAAGATTTTTTATTTTATTTATTTGAGAGACATCACAAGTAGGCAGAGAGGCAGGCAGAGAGAGAGAGAGGAGGAAGCAGGCTCCCTGCTGAGCAGAGAGCCCAATGCGGGACTCGATCCCAGGACCCTGAGATCATGACCTGAGCCGAAGGCAGAGGCTTAACCTACTGAGCCACCCAGGCACCCTGCCTGATGTAATATTAAAAGGGTTTCTCCATCATACAGTTACTCTTTCCTCCAATTTTCAGACACAGCTTTTTGGAAGGATGTTACCATGTGCAGCCAACACTTAAGAAGTGGAAACTTATAAACTATTTGGAATTCTATCTGGGACATTTGTCTATTCTCCATTTGTTTATTTTTAATCTTTTATTTATATAAGTATCAATTCTTGGATATTAATTTTAGTATATGTGCTATTGAAGTGAGCATGGATATTAATTTTATATGTTGGGTTATAATCTAATATTTTATTACTCACATTGTTTTACCTTGGACTTTGGAAACTCTTTCAGTTGGCTTCTGTGTCCATTCAGCATACCCCCATTTTTTGTGTGTGTGAACACTTTTTCTTTTCTGGCACTAGAAAATGCTTGTGACTCATTTCCTATATTTCCCGCTCCAGCCCTAGAATTAGCCATTTCTCCAAGGAGTCCTGGTTCCTTTAATTTGAGAATAACATTGGAAACCAAAATCTGAGTGTGCTCATTGTTTGCTTTCATTTATGAAAGATAGTTTTGCTGGATATAAGATTCTTGTTTGACAGGGTCTTTTTTTTTTTTTTTTTTTTCATTGAACCCTTAGAATATGCCATCCCACTGCTTCTGGCCTCCATTGTTTCTGATGAGAAGTCAGCTATTACTCTTATTTGGTTTCCTTTGAATGTAACGAATTGTTTTCTCACTGCTTTCAGTGTTTTCTCTTTGCCTGTCATTCAGCATTTTGGGTCTGATGTGTCTGGGTGTGGATTTATTTCCAGTTTCATACTCAGAGTTTTTTGAGCTTCTTGAATATGTGGTTTAATATTTTTCATCAAAACAATATTTTTCATCAGATTTTGGAAGTTTTCAACCATTATTTCCTTGAATATATTTCCTTTGTCTTTCTCCTCTCCTGTTTTCATTACATGAATGTTGGCACACTTAGTAGTGTTCTACACATTTCTCTGAGACTGAATTTTTTTTTTCCTCTGTGTTTTCCATATTGCATGATCTCTATCGGTCTACCTTCAAGTTTACTAATTGTTCTGCTGACTTAAATCTCTGATCTCCTTCTGTGAATTTTTCATTTCAGTTATTGTATTGAAAATACTCCATATTTTCCATTTGTTTTTTAAAAAATTTCTCTTTATAGATATTTTCTATTTGATGAAACATTATTGTCATATGCTCCTTTAATTCTTTAAAAATGGTCACCTTGGTTCTTTGAACATATTTATAATAACTGCTTTGACCTTTGCTAAGTCCACCATCTGGACTCCCTCTGAGGTAGTTTATGTTGCTTCCTTTTTTTCCTGTGTGGGTCACACTTTCCTGTTGCTTTGTCTATCTTGTAATTTTTGTTGAAAACTCGACATTTTAGATAATATAGCAATGCTGGATACTAATTCCACCCACCACTTGCTTATTTAGTGATTTGGCTGGATTAATTTAGTAAAGTCTCTTTCTCCTGCTGTTGGTAGCCTCTGGTGTTGGTCATAGATACAGTGTCCCTGACAACCAGGAATGATTGGCGTTTCTGCTGAGTTCTCTTCAACTCTCCTTCATCCTCCTGTGAAGCTTCTTGCTGGTCTAGTTCTATTGGTATCATACCCAGCTGTTAGCCTTCATTAATTACTATTTGCTCTGTTGCTTTCAGCAACACCCTGGGACATTAACTGCAGCACATTCTGATCTAATCAAAGTCATGCCCCTTTTCAGGGACTTTTTTGGCAGTCTTCAAGGTTTGCTCCAACCCCAATGGTCTCTTTCTCTGGTTCTGTTAATTATCTAGCTGGTCCTCTGTTTTGCCTGTTGCTACTGATACTGTAGAATTATGATCTCTTAATGATTCTTTCTCTGGTCTGTTGTTTTGGTCTCTTAATGGTCTCTTTTCCTGGTTCTATTAAACATCTAGCTGGTCTACTGTTTTGCCTGTTGCTGCTAATATCATGGAACTTCCATCTGCCTCTTAATTGCTCACCTCAAAGTTCTCCATTGTTTTCCACAAACTTCTTGGGCATGAACTCCCCACACTTTCTTCCAAAAAAAGTCAGTCCTTCCAGGCAGCATTCTAGAGCTCTCTGTTTTATAGCCTCTCCCCTTGAGCAAAATTTCTGTACTGTTGCAGTGGATCTCAGGATGGGAACAGTGGTCCACCTGTCTTGCTGTAACAGCCCTATTCTACAAGTGGAGTGCTGGGTAGGGATCACAGTTCCTGGTATTAGCACATCCCTCAAAGCTGTAGAACTTATTTTTTTAAAAAGATTTTATTTATTTATTTGGGAGAGAGAAACCACAAGTGTGGTGGGGGGGGGTGAGGGGGAGAGAGAGAGAGAAGCAGATTCTCTACTGAGCAAGGAGCCCTATGCGGGGCTCAATCCTGGAACCCTGGGATCACAACCTGAGCTGAAGGCAGACGGCTTAGCCGGCTGAGCCATCCAGGTGTTTCTGTGGAACCTTTTTTTAATGCCTTGATTCTTGTTCCTTCATTATTTTTATCTTAAGTATTCTTTCATCTTTTTCCTCACAAGATGTGAGGTTCCAGGTTCATGTTTAGATCTCACTACAGGAATATATCTATGCTAGACATGGCAGATATTCACTGAATCCTTCTTGACAAGTTTTTATTGCATTCTGATGTTAACTAAAAATAATTTTATTGGTTTGCTCCAGAGTTATTTAAAGCAGTCCTTCTCAGACTAGAAGGAGCAAACCAGACATCTGGGGATCTTGTTAATATGCAGCTTCTGATTGGATGGGCACAAGAGCAAACCAGACATCTGGGGATCTTGTTAATATGCAGCTTCTGATTGGATGGGCACAAGAGTCATCATTTTCTCCAGTTCCCAAGTGATGCCAGTACCGTAGACTGTACCTTGTGAAGCAAAGAATGAGAAGACAGTGCCAGGCCAGGAAGATTCACCAGCATAAAAGTGTTAGGTCTGTTTAAGCTGAGGTGCAAAATCATGGTATTCCAATTAAAATAACAAAGTTGTTTTTTTAAGGACTTAAATTGGTTCAAAAGTTATTTTGGAAAAATAAAAATATCCCCCAAATTCTTAAGTAGATGAGTGGACTAGCCCTTCCAGATACTGAAACATGATACAAAGTTACAGTATTTAAAACAAGCTCATGAACAGACTGGAAGTTCAGAGAAAAAAATAGAAGTCCTATGATAAGCCCCAGTACAGATCTCATATATGTCATGTATATGATCAGGTATCTGATAAAATTTTGATATAGGTGCATTTAGTTTATGGTAAAGGTATTGCAGTGGGGCACATCCAGATTATTCAATAAATGATCCGGGATGACTAGATAGTCATTTAGGAAAAAACAAAGTTGGAGCTATATATGTTATGGTGAAATTAATCCAGATGTATCAGAGATTTAAATATAAATGATAAAAACCCATTAAAGTCCTAAACTTAATAGTGGAACATTTTTATTATAATCTTGGGTTGGGGAGGGCTTTTGAACTATAAAATCCAGAAACCATGAAATCGGTATATAAAGTCAGTTCTATAAAAGCAAAGTTTTTGTGCACAGCAAAACCTATCATATATGAAGACAAAAAGTAAATAACTGGAAAAATGTGTTGCCCAAAACCACTGGGAGTGAATTTTCTTTTTCTTTTCTTTTCTTTTATTTATTTGACACAGAGAAATCACAAGTAGGCAGAAAGGCAGGCAGAGAGAGAGAGGAGGAAGCAGGCTTCCTGCCGAGCAAAGACCTCGATGCGGGACTCCATCCCAGGACCCTGAGATCATGACCTGAGCCAAAGGCAGAGGCTTAACCCACTGAGCCACCCAGGTGCCCAGGAGTGAATTTTCTTAAAACAAATATCTTTTACAAATTAATAAGAAAAATCTAACCAAAAAATAGACAAAATGGGTAAATGATTTATAAAGTTTACAGAAAAGCCAGAAAGTCTCAAACTTATGAAAAATATTCTACCTCACTGATAATAGAGAATAAAATCGTAACGAGAGACCACTTCCCCATCTCCTAGATTAGGAATGGTAAAAAAATAATTGATAAGACTGTTGAGAGAATGGGCAAAAACACAGGCAGCCTCAGGCATCACTGCATAGGTGGAATTGGCTTATGGTCAGAGAAGGCCCTTTAGTATTCCGTACCAAACATACCTATATGCTCGTGGCAGGGCCTAGGCACCATCGGCATTTTGGGTCAGCTAATTCCATGTTGTGGGGAACTGTCCTGTGCCCTCTAGGAAGTTTAGTGACATCCCTGGCCTCTACCTACTAGGTGTCAGTGGCACCCCCCTAGTTCTGACAGCAGAGAAAGTCTCCAGACATTGCCATGTCTCCTGGGAGCAAAACTGCCTCCTCCCTCACCCCGCAGTTGAGAACCAGTGTCTTTGAGCAGGCAATTTCACTTGCAGTAGTTCATCCTCCTGATGTACTTGCATATTTACAGTATGACCTCCACCTAGAAGATTAGTAATCACAGGATTGTTTATTGTACTAGCAGGGGATTGAGGAGCTGAGTAACTGTTGTTAGGACGTGTTAAATCAGGATACATCTACACAATGGAAAATGATGCAGCTGTTAAAAAAAATGAGTTTTTTTTTAATTTAAAAGATTTTATTTATTTGACAGAGAGAGATCACAAGTATGCAGAGAGGCAGGCAGAGAGAGAGAGGAGGAAGCAGGCTTCCCTCTGAGCAGAGAGCCCAACACGGGGCTCCATCCCAGGACCCTGAGAGATCATGACCCGAGCAGAAGGCAGAGGCTTAACACACTGAGCCACCCAGGCGCCCCAAGAATGAGTTTTTTAATGTGTGGATACAGCTCTGCTGGTGTTTATTGAGTGAAAAAAAAAGTTGGAGGGGGTAAAACTGAAAGCATTGGCTACTCTTTGGACAAAAAAGGTAAAATAAATAGGTTTATATGAGTATAGATTTCTAGAAGAATATGAAAAACCTAAAAATAGTGCATGCCTCTGGGAAGAACTGTGCAGCCAGAGACAGGTTTGGATGGAAGATTGTCACTGTATACTTTTATCCATTTAAATTGCATGTATTGCCTATTCAAAACAATTGTTAAAATAAAAAATAAGGGGTGCCTGGGTGGCTGAGTCAGTTAAGCATCCCACTCTTGGTTTTAGCTCAGGTTGTGATCTCAGGGTCTCAAGAGCGTGCCCAGTGACAAGCTCTGTGCTCAGTGGGGAATCTGCTGGAGTCTCTCTCTCTCTCTCTCTCTCTCTCCCTCTTTCCCTACTGTTCCAGTACTCACTCTCTCCCAAAAATAAATAAATAAATATTTAAACCAAAAAGAAAGGCAGGACATTGCTAGTTCAAAAAAAAAAAAAAAAAAACCACTGAAAGGAAAAGACTAGTTAATTTACTATATGATAATTTAAAAAATAAAACTTAAGGGACGTCTGGGTGGCTCAGTCATTGTCTGCCTTCGGCTCAGGTCATGATCCCAGGGTTCTGGAATTGAGCCCCACGTGGGGCTCTCTGCTCAGTGGGAGGCCTGCTTCTCCGTCTCCCATTCCCTCTGCTTATGTTCCCTCTCTCACTGTGTCTCTCTGTCAAATAAATAAATATAATCTTAAAAAAAAAAACAAAACACTAAAGGGGCACCCAGCTGGCTCAGTGGGTTAAGGCCTCTGTCTTCGGCTCAGGTCACGATCCCGGAGTGCTGGGATTGAGCCCCGCATTGGGCTCTCTGCTCAGCAGGGAGCCTGCTTCCCCCCTCCCCCTGCCTGCCTCTCTGCCTACTTGTGATCTCTGTCAAATAAATAAATAATATCTTTAAAGAAAAAAACTAACTAAAAAAGATATTCCTCAAAAAATTGACTAACTATTGACCTGGCAATTCTACTTCTAGGTACATACCTAAGAGAACTGAAAGCCTGAGCTGGAAGAGATATTTATACACCCATGTTCCCAGCAGCACTATTCATGGTAGCCAAGGGGTAGAACCCAAGTGTTCACTGGCAGTTGAATGGAGAAGCAAAATGTAGCATATACGTACAAAAGGGATAAAATTCAGCCTAAATAGGAAGGAAATTCTGCATATCCTATGACACAGATAAACACTGATGACATTATATTGAGTGAAATAAGCCAGTCACAAAAGTACAAGTATTGTCTGATTCCACTTATATGAGATTCTTGAAGAATGAAATTGATAGAGACAGAAAGTAGATGAGTGGTTGTCAGGGCTTAGGGAAAGGGGTCCTGGAGAGTCCGTGTTTCATGAGTACAGGGGTTTAGTTTTGGAAGATGAAGAAAATTGTGGAGATGGAGGGTGGTAAAGCTCGTACAATACTGTGAATATACTGAATGCCACAGAACTACACACTCAAAAGTGTTCAAAATAGGAAATTCTATGTTACATATATTTTACAAAAAGTGAGTTGAGATTGATCAAATCAAAGTGTGCTTAAGTACGTAGTTTTTCCCCAGAAACCACCAAACCTAAGAAATCACAACAGGGAAAACAAATTCCTCAATAAAGGAAAGATGGGAAAAATTCTCTTTTAGACTGCACTTTGTGTTTCTGAACTGAATGAAAACATCATCATTTGTTAAAAAAAATCATCATCAGAATCTTATGATTCTCTCCACTTCTTTGAAAATTTCAACATGATTTTGAGAACTCCATTGAAAGTGGGGAGAGATGTCAGGATCAGTAAGTCCAGTAAGCCAGAACTGCCAGGATCCCTGGTTTAATGAGTCCTTCCCAACCCAGGACCGGGCCAAGGCTGAGGCTTTGAACAAAAAGCTCCGCAAACAGCTGGCTGAGTTCCGCTCGCCCCAGGTGATGGTGTATGTGCGGGAGAAGATCTTCAATGGGGAACTGGAGAAGACCATCAAGATGTGGGAAAGGAAAGTGGAGATTGCTGAGGTAAGTCCCAGAGAACCCCCAAGACAGGCAGTCTTTTCATGTCCTTCACATTCTTGTCTAGGGTTTTGCTTTTCAAGCTAAGAATCCCAATGTTTGGACATGTAATGTCTATGAGAAATCTCAGCAGTCCCTTCAAGTCTTATAGGAAAATGAAGGATGCCCTTGGATGCCCTTTCTTTCTTTCTTTTTTTAAAGTCGCCTTTTCAGTGTTAGGGACAGGGTCTTTTCAAGTGATCAGGAGGAGAGTCAGTAGTAATTGTGTTTTTAGTTGCTTGTTTTCTTAATGAATTCTGGAAGTTTCTGTATCACTTCCCCCACCATTGGTGATTTAGTCATTGCTACTTTATACATGGAGAAGCCAGTTTTTAAAAAAATGAGATAATGGATTTTTAATATCAGAACCTGATTCCATGCATTTACATAGTTGCCATGGGTCTTTCATCCTTAGTAACCCCACAGCCTTTCCGTATGGTACAGCGTGCTCAGAGCACCCTAGTCCCTTGTGAGCGTGGAAGAGAAAATGAGAAAGGTGCAAAGGGTCAGACAAAAAGAAGGGAAGGCACCAGGTCTGCCACAGGCCGGGTTGCATACGGAGGACACTGAAGACATCAGCAGAGTAGCTCAGAAACCCAGGCAGGTCACTTTGGAAGCCTGGTTTTTCCTGTCTAGACCCAGGCTCCTTTTCTCCCAGGACTTTCTCTTGCCCTTGCCATGGCCACTTGGTGGCAGGGAGTGAATTAGTATCCAAGCTTGGGCCCATCAGATTTGGAGTCCAGAATCAGCCCCACAGGAACCTGCAGCCTCTTCCTTCACCGACAGAAACAAACTCTTGGAAGAGTCTTGCAGCCTCGAATTGCCCACACATACCCCCTGCAGCCTTGCAGGGCTAGATGCGGGTTGTGTTCTGGAAAAATCACAATTGCTTTTCCCCAAATGACCTTCTCCCCACCCCACCCCCTTTTTCCTTTTTGCAGATGTCCTTAAAAGGCTACCGCAAGGTGTGGAATAAAATGAAAACCACCAATGAGCAGTTGCAGGCAATTTGCCCCCCTGAGAAATAGCCTGAGGGAGGCCACGGCTGCAGACCAGCGGGATCCATTAAAGTCATCAGTTCCTTTCCAGTCAAGGGGTCCTCTCACTGTTCCCTATGCTGCGTGGTATCCCCGACTCTGGAGCCGTTAACACTGAAAGAACCACAGGGCACTCTAATGGTTTGACACTTGTTAGCCCACATTTAGTTCACAAGCACAAAGGAAAGTGACCATCCCGCATGCGGGAGTGGGGCAGAGGAGCCAGCCAGCCCAGAATGCGCCGTGGGCCTGTCCGTGGCAGCCTGGGTGTGCCAACTCAAAAAGACAGACACCAAAACGGCGTGGTGGCTGCCGGGCACTCAGCATCCCGAGCTTACTCTTCACTTGGGAGGGTTAGCTCCTAGACTAGATACCGTTGCAAAAGAAAACCAGCACAGAGAAAAACAAGATAATTTCTTGGGGCCAATGTAACCTGTTCTGACCTGAAGTAGACTCACCGCTGTCCCCAGCCTCCCCGTAATAGTCATAGTACATGGGTTGTGCGGCCATAACAGAAGACCTGCCTAATTCCCCTAACCCTTTCTCCCCCATGACTAGACTCTTTCTAGAGCTGTTTGTTGGCAATGCTGGAAATGTTGGCAAAGTTGGCAATGTTGGCAATGTGTGAGAGGTGACCTTTATATGTCCTTGCATGTATGTTTGGGACCATTCACCCTGGCCCAGCCCGGAGTGTTTTTTCGGCGTCATGATGACATGGGATGAGTAGCTGGGGAAAGGAAATGATTCCTCCCAGTGGTGGAAGGAAGAGAGGGGACGGCTGGTTTTCTTAGTCTTGGACATAATCCAGTCGCTATAGTCTTCCACCTTGATGTACAGAAATAGGCCGGGGCATTTCTCACCACCGTGGGACAAGATTCCTGTCAGCACCCACATGTTCAGTTTCTGGAGCTGGCACATCATTGGGTTTCCTGGGTCCCCCTGTGACAAAAGACAGAAGGCTTCAGGTCTTAGAAAAACTTATTTAAAAAAAATATATATCCTTCTGCAATTTACTATTTGTTCTAGAAATGCTTTACGCTAGTACTCACTGGAGATGGGGTAAATTATAGGCTACCAATTCCAAACTAGGCAGCCACTACCACAAATTCCAACACAATGACTTTTTCTTTTATTATGCAAATTATTTGTAGGCTTCTGCAGTTTGGCTCTAGCTTTCTGGTTCCCATTTCATTTTCATGCCCCTTTGACTAAATCCTCCCTGTCTTTTAGTTTCTCATTCCTCAAATGTTGACTCCTCCCCCTCCCCTTTTCTGGCTAGAATGCTTACATTTTTCCTTCTCCTCTCTGCTTTGTTTCTGTCCTTCATTTAAGCTGCTCCCTCCATCCCACACTCCTGCTGAGGTCAGAGTCACACACCCCCAGGAGCACTGGCCAGGGAGGTTCACAGCCTGTCCACCCAGGGCAGCTGTCTGCCCACGCCCCTGCTCTTCAGCCCTGCCCATGCTCCCAAATGAAGTGCTCCGCCACACAGACCTTATCTCCCTTCAAGGGAGCATGTGGGAGCTTGGCACTCTTCCCTTACATACATGACGACCCCAGTGAGTCACCTACTGGTCTCTGAGTTAAAGTGTTTGTACCAGGGGCAGAACTCCTAACACCATGCCTGGCATACAGTCTGCGCTCAGTAAAGAATCAGCTGTCATTATCCTGGTGTCTAGAAAAGGCCATCACTTCTCTGTGAAAAGCTGAGAAATATGGGAATAGCAACAAGACAACTTCTAGGTATCATTTACCTTACCTGCCCCACCCCGAGGTTCCCCTTCAGGGAATACCTGACCCCCATTCCAGCTCGGTGGTCCATCTTGGCCCAAGAGGGGTTGTCATTCAAAGGCTAGCCAGCCCCTTTGATCTGCATGGCTGCCTCTGTAGGAGGACAGGGCAAGCACATGTTGTTCTTCCTGTCCCGTGCTGCCAGGGAGCAGAGGGCAGAGATTTCATCCCGAGTTCTGGCTGGCAGTGGTAGTACTGTCGAGTTGGCTCCTGTCTGCACCTGCTCATGTCTACCTGGGGCACAGAGGCTCTCGGGCCAAGCATAGCGTGGTCTCCCCTCCTGTCACCAGTCCCACCCCCAGTTTACTTAAACTGTGGTTTCATAGCTTGAGGAAGAACAACAACACAATTTAGGACAAATGGTTTGATGAATGAGTGTGGGGTAGACTTTCCTGGCTGTGGCATGGTTTTGCAAGTTGCCGTGTCTTGTGGGGGTGGAATACACCGCTTTTTCTCCTCCTCATAATCTATGGAACCGGACTTCTGTAGCCCAAGCAGCTGAGAGAAGTAGGACAGGGGCTCCTCTGGAGCAGTCCCACCGCATCTCCCAGGGGAGCCGCCCTGGCTTAGAGGGGCTCTTTCCTTGCGTGATCCTCAACCTTGACAGTGAACAAAAGCCCTAACGGTTGTGGGGAAACGGGGGGCGGCGAATTCTGAGTGATTCCACTTTGGGCGGGGTTTCTGGACACCCATTAGGCAGATACTGGATTTAGGTGATTTATTGTACCGTCATCTACATATTTGAATGACTTTGAGGATCTCTGGACGCTAGAACACGTTTCTGAGAGGAAAGGATCCTAGGTAGACAAGTCACTGTTTGTCTGAGCCAATTTGCAAGCACAGTTCAAAAGCAAAGGACTGACTGCAGGTGTGCTCCAGTTAAAAACCAACAGGTAAAAACCAATCTATTTGCAGATAGATTTAAAGAGGTAATCATTTAGAGTATGAGCAGCTTACCATATTCCATTGAATCTAAGATGCTCTTGAAAAATTAGCATCTTTGGAATGAAATGTGTCTCTTAATTGGTTGATATCAGAGTTCAACTGGCAGCATTTTCTCACTTGATGTTCCATAGAAAAAATGGTGTATTCTACAACTTAGGATCTTAGATTTAAGGAAATAAGGTGCTGGATTGATGGAATGGCTGATAGCAGGATTTTGATAAATAGCTATATTTTCTACTGTATGGTAACACATTATCTACTTTAAAAAGTTGTTAGTCTTCCACCTGGTAGAGAGTCCAGTACAAAGTAGGCACTCGGGGCACCACAGTGGCTCAGTGGGTTAAGTGTTAAGTGTTAAGATCACAGACAGAGTCTTGGGATCCATCCCTGAGTCAGGCTCCCTGCTCAGTGGGGAGTCTTCTTCTCCCTCTGCCCCTCCCCCACCCTTGGCTTGTATTCTCTTTCTCTTACTCACTCTCTCCCTAAAATAAATAAGTAAATAAAATCTTTGGGGCGACTGGGTGGCTCAGTGGATTAAGCCGCTGCCTTCGGCTCAGGTCATGATCTCAGGGTCCTGGGATCGAGCCCCGCATCGGGCTCTCTGCTCAGCAGGGGGCCTGCTTCCTCCTCTCTTTCTCTCTCTGCCTGCCTCTCTGTCTACTTGTGATCTCTCTCTGTCAAATAAATAAATAAAATCTTTAAAAAAAAAAAAAAAAAAATCTTTAAAACAGTAGGCCCTCAATAAATGTTGAACCAACTTTGGAAGGTCAAACTTACTGCCTAATGAAACACAGTCCTTCAAACATTCGCAATAAAATTACTTTTAGAAAAAATTGTCTGCATATAGGTATTTTCCCCTCTTTCTCTAAAATACTTTCCCTAGATCATCTGGAAAATAAATTTCCCCACCAGGGAATCCTGAGTGGATGATCAGCACTTACAGAGGAGAAAAAGCACCTGGAAATCTGGTGGACTTCTGTTTTCATCCTTACCCTAACGTTTTTTAACTGTGTGACCTCTGTAAACTGCACCTTCTCTGGGTGTGGACGTGAGGGAGCCTGGGCCAAGGGCTTGTGCATTTCGGCCATTTTGCTGAGGCAGCAGAAGCACATCTATACAGCCTGCATGCAGATGGAGGGCAGGGCTTCTTACAGAAAAAAACTTCGATAACTGATGAGCCCCTAGCATCAGAGTCTAGGCTCCATAGAAGCTGGAGACGAGGACCCCACCCTGTGGACACGCTGCAAGTATATCATGGTTTGAGCTCACACTTCCAAACTTCCAGCCAGTGAGAAAACGTCTATGACTTAGACATGCTTAATCATGTCACACTGAAAATGGTGCCTGTTTAGGCCATTCAGTAGATTTTTATGGAGCATTTGCTGTCTGCCAAGCGCTGGGAGACAGTTAGGAATCCCCAGTGCCAGACCCTGCCAGTTCCCATGGAGTTCACCATGCAACAAGGGAGAGGCCCAAGGCTTCCTTGAAATGACCACTGCTTAATCTCAGACTTTAGCTTTTACTCCGTCATGTTCTTACCAAGCAGACAGCATCAGTTTCCTGCTCTACGTGATTGCCACATCCTGTTTTCTTGATTCTGTGTAAAGGACACAGGTCGATGTCTTTCACGGAGATTTTCCTCAGGATACTCATCGTCATGTGATTTCCTGTCTGGACCATGCAACAGAGAGCCAGGAATTATTAACAAGAAGACATTTGCCTATGTCAAATAAACTACAACTCACATATCCAGAGGGGAATGAGTAGAAAATGTTCTGATAAACTCCTTTTCCTTATAGAAATCAGAACATGTGTCTGAGTTTTTCTGAAAACTACCTTTGCTTTGAACTTGAATCTGAAAATGTACATATTCCACCCTTCTTCCACATCCACAGAGAATACATTTCCTTGTTCATGTCCCACAGAAACAAAGATGGCTTACCCAAGAGGATAATCAGTTCAGGGAATAAGATTCCCTAACCCCTCCCTAACTTGGCACTCACTTCAGGTCGTTCCCTGCCTATGTACTTCTAATTTTGGTGTAGGACTAGAAGAAAAAGGACCAAATGCAAGAACGGTCACAGATAAGGCAAGCATTGCAAATCTTGACTGATTACATGAGGGTTCCAGCCCAACTCCAGAATCTTGAGCAGCCTGAATTATTCAGATAAGCCCCAGAATGGTTCATCCAAGTCACCCCCACCGCTAGCACACACACAGCCTCCTCTAGGAGAAGGAAGGCATTAACTGCGGACGTGGGATTCCATCCTGCCACCCAGCAATTCCGCAAGACTGGGGACACATGCAGCTTTCTGCCGAGGAAGCAGATGGGCTGGACCAGGCTGCTGAACTCTATTGCCGTGTCTGTCTTCAGGAGGGCTATGTTATTCGTCATGGTTTCATTATCAAAATCCTCATGGATGATGATGGTGTTGACTGGATACTCTTCATGAGAAATCACTTTGGCATCCATCTTAGCTATACCAACTATAACGATGACGTTCTTCCTAGAGAGAGAGCAAGGGAAACTTGAGAAGCCAAGGCATGATGAAAGAGTCACCCTTCCCTGTTTTCCTATTTACTGGGTTTTTGTTTTTGTTTTGCTTGGAATACTCATTCAACTCATTTTTCCTGGGCTAATTTTTACTGGCCCCTTTGGCCCCAGTCCCTAGGAAATCTTTTCTGAATCCTTGTTCAGAAGGGAGGCTTGTGTCCTCCCTTGTGAGCCCATTGCATCTTGGGAATCCTCCATCCGAACATCATTTGTCCTACCACCCAAAAATAATCATTAAGTTGTGGCTGATTATCTTTTTTTCATGCTTTTCCCATGGTTTTATTTTTTGTTTTTCTACGTGGTCATTGTTACGGCCAAGATGTAAACTTGACTCGATTTTAGCACTTAACATGTTAACATAAACATCTTATCTTTTCATATTATATACTCTGTAAATACTCTTCAGAGAAATTCCGATTTTAATAATGATGGAATTCATTCTGGGTGTTTTCCCTTTCTCCTCTTGGGAATCACCCAAGGAACTATAGCAGAGTCTAAGAGGACAGTCCAGAAAGAAACTGAGGATATAGTCATCTTCCATGAAATTATAACTCTAAAATGAACACCAAGACAAAAACTCAAACTTCCCAAATTTGTCAGAAGAGACATACAAAACAGAACAAAGGCAATAGTGTGAAAAGAAAAGAAGCAACAAAAGCAGAAAACATAACCTAAAATAAAGCAAGAAGCAGGAGTTTCATTCTGACCGTCAATTCAGAGCAGAAGAGCACAAAGTAAGACAAAGAGAGGCTCTTAATGATGAGAAAGAATTCAATCTGCAGTCTACAGTGAAGATGTCATAGTCATAAACATCTGCAGCCCATGACATAATGTTCACAAAGGGAACACTCAGGAAACAGAAAAAGCCTGAAGCTTCTCCCCTGGTTTTATATATTAAATTGTACACCAAAGACAGAATGAAATTTGAATTTTAACTGTAGGAAATATTCACATGGATCACATATAGTAGACCACAAGGACAACTCCAACAAATTCCTAAATAGTTCAGTTCACCATGAAGTATAACTCAAAATTCAATAATGTCAGAAAACAAAATAGAGAAAACACCCCACAACCTGGGTATTTAAAAACTCTGTCTTTAATAAAACTCTAAGGCAAAGAGAAATCAAAACTGAAACAGACCAGATAGGAAACAGCACTAATGAAAACACAACACGGAAAGCAGAACCTTTCTGGAAGGCTAGTTTGCAATGGCTACTACTGTTTGGCTGAGTCTTTCCACTCCTGGGTTATTTATGCTACAGGACATTGCATGTGTGTGGAATAACATATGTACAAGTATATCTACTGCAGCATTTTTGTACCAGTAAAAGATCGGAGGCAACCCCAATTTCCATTCATAGAGGACTATGCAATTATAGTAGATCCATCTTGGAATATTGCGCAGCTGATAAATGTGGGTGCTTTCTATGTAATGGTAAGAAAAGTTGGCTCCACATTCCCGGTAGAATGAAAAGGATTATGAGTGTAACACTGTGTTGGTGTGCTACCAACTGTATGGAGGTTGTTATAGACTGGACTGTGTCCTGCCAAATTTGTAGGTGAAGTCCTAGCCCCAAAGGTGACTGTATTTGGACAGAGGGCCTTTAAGGAGGTAATTAAGATCAAGTGGGCTCCTAAGTATGGGGCCCTAATCTGATAGGACTGGTGTCCTTGTAAGAGGGAACAGAGACACCAGGAGTACTCGCATTGAGGAAAGGCCATGTGAGGACACAGTGAGAAGGCAGTGGTCTGCAAGCCTAAGAGAATCTTCAAGAGGAACCAGTCCTGCTGATCTTGGATTTGATCTTGGACTTCAGCCTCCAAAATGGTGAGAGAGAAATTTCTCTTGTCTAAGCCACCCTGTCTGTGGCATTTTCTTATGGCAGTTCTAGCAGATTAATACAGGGGGAAGGAAAATTCTTTTTCTGTCAATGGATGTAAGAATCAATACAGATAGACCTATGGATATATAGAGAACCATAAATACATTAATTAAGGAAGAGTATTCAAGAAACTGATGATAGGCTATGGCTTAAGGAAAGGAGTTAGTCTCTGAAGGCCAGAGGAAAGAAGGAGCTGCTTTTCCTTGTATACCCTTTGGTTCCTCCTGAACATTATACTATATATATGTATTTTCATTTGAATGCATGTATTTTTAAAAAAAGGCAAGTGTTTTCAAATAATATAAATCATAGGTGTGAAAAATTCAGCAGCTATACAATATTTCATTAAGAGTTTACACTATTACTTATTTAGCCAATTATAGTAATTATAATCTCTCTCCCCATACTTTGTATGTATATATACATTTATATACACCTATAAGGAATATAAATAGTATAAAGAGAGATAGATATGTAATTATATATTATTTATATACTGTTTGTTATATGCTATATCTATGAAAGAGTAACTATAATTTATTTATCCATGATAATTGGACATTACATTTGCAGTGTTTTATGTGTAGCAAACTATCCTATGAACTTTGTGCATAAAATTTTTCCAGTGGCTGAAGTTACTTCCTTAATGTTGATTCCCAAAAGTGAAATCATGGGGTCAAAAAGTAAGATGTTTTACAAAAAAATTATTCCCTTAATACTGTTTGAGGTTTCTTTTTCCTGGTTTACAAGAATGCATATTTACTGTACAGAATTTGAGGAATTGAGAAGTTCAAAGATAAAATGGAAATCATGTGCATTCTCAGCATTTAGGAGATAAGTGCTCCTAAAACGTTCGCTCATTTCCTTCAAGTCTTTTCTCTGTGTACATATGTTTGAGGCAGACATGTTGTTAAGGCTTGAGGTTAAGATTTTTAGGTGCGGGCTCCTAGCAATTCATTTAACAAGACTAGAGTCAGGACCTCTAGTATCAGGAGTCAGTGCCTGAGATTGTGGTAACATGGGGATGGATATCCTTCCTTTGGAGGCTGGAAGGATTTCATTTCACCTTGCAGTCCCCATGGCAGCCAACACATTGGACAGCATGACTTTGACAGCTGGTGATTTTAGGAACCTGAGAGTCCTGGCGAGCAAGTGCTGAGACAGTAAGAAGCCCTGTTGTCCTGTTACCAGGAATCCACCTCCAGGCTTCCCTAAGCTGAACAGAAAAAGATCCCTCCACCCCCACCCCCGGGGGGCTGTGTAAGTCCCAAAGGCAGGGGTACTGGCCTGTTCTGCAAGATGGATGCGATGCTGATGATCCAGAACTCACTAAGGATGCTGCCAAAAGCCAGGTGGGTGTACTGGGAATCCTGCAGCGACACCACCCACGGGAATTCCTTGTCGTTGACCAAACCCTCCTCGGAAGTTTCTATAACGCTGGCTTTCTGGATGCCACAACCTGTGGGGAAGGTGTGTGGGGACCTTACTGTTAGGGCAAGGAGTCGGTGGCCTGTGGACACCATCACTGCATCTGACCTCAGGACCCCCTCTCCTGCTGGTTCTGCACTCCTGGCTCTCCATCTCCGTCACCACTAACTCTGCCACTGCCCCCTTGTTTCTTTTCCTAGTGGGTCTTCTTCTCCATAAAAGATGCTTGATGACATCTTTGAGTCTAGAAATAACCTTAGGCTACCGATGATCTCTCTCATCCATTGGGCCCTTAGCAGCACACTTGAGACAGTATCTGAAAGCTTTTACATACATCAGTGGTTCTCAACATGGTCTGGGACCTCTGGGACCCAAGACCCTTTCCAGGGTCTTTATGATTTAAATGTTTTCATAAGAACACTAAGACAGTATTTGTTTTTTTCGCCCTCATTTTATCACTAGTGTACAGGGGAATTTTCCAGAGGCTACATGATGTCATCACTCTGATGGCTAATAGCACATGTGAACCTGTGTGTTCTTCTGTTTTACAATTTTCCCAGCTTTTAATTTCTAATATGGTAAAGATGGGAATATACAGCATCATAACCAAAATTTGGGGGGGAGGTCCTCAATAATTTTTAAGAATATAAAGGGGTCCCAAGACCAAAATGTTTGAACACTGCTGATATATACTACTTCATATAATTCCTCCAGCAGAATGAAGATGGACTTTCTCATTCTCCATTTGCGGGGGAGAGCATCAGGTTCTAGAGCTGGTAAGCACTGTCCAAGTTACACAGCCGATAGGCTACAGGGCCAGAATCATACTCCAAACACCTTCAACCCCTCACCGTCCCTGTTCCAGCCAACATTTCATATCCTCAGATTTGTCCTTGCTGTTCCCTACCTCAGCAGTTGGCATGAGTGGTTCCCCCATGTCTGTTTTACTTGCCGGTGTATCCCTAAAGGGATACACCTGACCCACCTGGCCCACAGTAAGTGCTCAGTAAATCATCTGGTGAATGAATAAGAGCATTTTGCCATATCAAGCACTTCCTGAAGTCTTGTCATCAAGGGGCGAAAGGGTCCCACTAGATGGAGACTGTACCTGGCCTATTCAGGCAAGCTTGGCCTTTGCCTTCTCAAGCCCTCAAATGAGTTGCCTCCCACTGGGCAGTCTCTTGGGGAGTCTGGATTCTGTTTCAAATGAGAGTTAAATGTTGCCTAAAGTTTTAAATAATATTCTCCTCCTGCCAGGCCTGGTTTCACCCAAGATGCCGTATTGCTCTGTATTTTTTTTTTTTTAAGATTTTTTATTTATTTATTTGTCAGAGAGAGAGAGAGCGAGAGCGAGCACAGGCAGACAGAGTGGCAGGCAGAGTCAGAGGGAGAAGCAGGCTCCCTGCGGAGCAAGGAGCCCGATGTGGGACTCGATCCCAGGACGCTGGGATCATGACCTGAGCCAAAGGCAGCTGCTTAACCAACTGAGCCACCCAGGCGTCCCCGTATTGCTCTGTTTTAAAAAAGAAGTCCATATACATAGAATCATGGAGAGTGTAGCTGTGACAGAGCAGGAAGGACCCTTGAAGCACAAAGCCCCAGACTGGGTGAGCCAAGCCTCCTACTTCCCAGGCACCGTTATGGGATGGCGTACACGTGGGGTGTTTTGCTCTTGTGGACTGCTGACTCCCTCCCCGCCCTGTGTCCTACCTCCCATGCCACTCTTCCTGTCCCAAGCGTCCCCAAGCCCAGCCTCCTTACTGGACCTAGAGGTATCTGTCTCATCCTCGGTACACAGAGTAGACTGCAAGGATTCTCAGCTCAGCTGCATGTTGCAGTCCTGCGCTGCCCAGCACTTCCCAGGCCCCTGGGGATGGGCTGGTGCACTGGTATTTCATACAGCCTCCCCAGGTAGTTTCTAATGCCTATTCAGGGTTGAGAGCCACGAGTGTTTTGGGAGGGCCCTGGAGGCAGAGTCCGAGGTACAGTTGGCCCCTATGCCGTGAGACCTGGGACAAGCCACTTCACCTTTCTGGGCCTCAGTTTCCTCTTTTGAAATGTGTGGTGACACATCTCTTGGAGTTGCAAAGATCACACGAGGAGACGATATGGGAAGGTGCTTTGCAAATTCTATCCTCATGACTGATAATGCTAAACCCAAGGCATCCCAAAAAGGGATGATTCCTTTTTTTTTTTTTTTTTTTTTTTAATGTAAACCACTACTCTGGTTGCTATTTATGAATCCCAGACCACAAGTACTTGGTACTTGTTTCTAAATTGGTGGCCCTGGGTGAGAGGTGTGACACGGTGGGCACCACTAGCCAGCTATGGGTCAGATCATTGGTGGCTATGTTTTCGGTGTTATTCAATTCATGGGACACTGGTAGTCTCTAGTGAACAAGGTTATGACTCTCACGCAGCCCAACAAGAACAGATGGGTGATGACTATTGCTCTCTGAAAGCTCTAGTTGGCTAGTTTATTTGACATTATAAAACCCTTGGATATAATGAGGAAATCTGACCCAGAAATGAAATGTTTGCCCTGGGTCACTTGCCTGAGGCTTTTTAAGAGGGAGGAGAGGCCCTTTCTGTTTTGTGGGCATCCCGTGGTCTTTTGGGGGCTGAAAGGAAATGGAGTAGGCTAGGAAGGTAGGGGGTTCACCCTTGATGTTGGGGTGTGTGGGGGGTAGGGTGGAGGAGAGTGGATGCTCTGTCATGTCTCTCATAGAACTCCAGGAAGTTAGGACAGAGCCAGCTGGTGGCAGCCAGAGCCACAGAGCTTGCTTGAGTCAGGTGCCCCCTCTTGCCACCTGCCCCTTTCTAGCTGGAATCTCAGTCCTGGACAACCAGGAGGTCAAAGGAAAGACTGAGGCCCCAGTAGGCTCCCAGGTACGTCCTTGCTCCTGAGTCCAGCCCTGCAATTGAGGGTCTGTTCGGCAATACACTCTTTCGGATTAGAGAGAAAAGGTTTCACTGGGACAATATTACCGAAGTAGAAACACAGGGAGGGCGTGGTTCCCAAGGGTACCAGCTGCCCACAGGGCCCCACCCCAGCAGGGGGAAGGACATCCCTACCTCATGGTGCCTGGGGGATGAGCCCCAGGAAGAGCAGGGTGGGCTTTCTGAACCGGCCTTTCGGTAGCCCGAGGCTTACTTTCCTAATGGCAGTCTCGCCGGAGGATCAGCTCTGACATCAGACTGGGGAAGCCAGTTGCCTATATCCACACCCCAGTTCCCTTTCTTTGCCTGATTCCCAACCCCCATGCCTGATATCCAAGCAGAGCCCGGTGAGTCAGCTTCCCCCTGGGTCCCTCTCTGGGCATCCCGGGCCTTTCCCTGGCCCATTCCCCCTGCCCTGTGACACGAGCAGCTCGAGTCCCCACAGCGAGGCGTGTACTCACTGGCGGAAGAGTGTGAGACGTACAGCAGAACTAGGAGCATCCCTCGCATCTCTGCCATCCCCAAAGCGAACTGCAGCGGACACCATGGGCAGCTGTGAAAACACAACATCCAAAGGCACAGGCTTTTCCTCTCCTCCCCAAAGCGGCGATTTCCCCTCCACCCCCGACCCCCAGCGTCAGATGCCCTGCCTCTTTCCTTTCCACTGACAAAGCTTCCAAGATGTGGGAAACCAGACCTGTCACGTCCCAATTGCTTGGTTCCGTGCAGTGAAGAGCTCCGGGCCCAGCTGCCCAGCGCTGATAGTCTTGGGATTGGAAGGGTGGCCCACGGAGGGGAGGCAGCCCTTGCTTGTTAGTTTTCTCCTCGACCCAGCCAGGGTCCCCGGGCTTCCCAGAGAGTTGGGGCTCAGAAAAGAGTTGTTTCTTGACTCATGGAACTCGACCCTTTTCTTAACTCTGTAGCCATAAAATGCTGCTGAAAGAAAAAGCAGGGTTAAGTGCAAGCCCATTCCCGGTTTGCCTGTCCTCCTGCACTCGGAGGGCTCCACTAATGCTGGGATTTCTTCTAACCACTGACAGCTTGTAATTCTACATAGCAACTGCCCAACATTTAGCTCAGCTAATGTGTATAATAACGCTGTGAGGTAGACAGTATCACTGTCCCCATTTTACAGATCCAGAAACTGACATTCCGACACTGAGAAGCCTGTCCAAGGTCACACAACTGCCAAGTGGTGGAGCTGGAATTTGAACTAGCGTCTGAGTTCAAAGCCCACACGTGTCTCACCATCCACCATACCACCGGGCCCACCCTTGCCTCAAACAATGCCCAGTGGCCGTTCTCAGTCACCGTGTTCCACTCATGACACTGATGTTTCTTGTTGTCTGGATGGCTCTCAGAGTCTTCTGTGAACTGCTACTGCCTAAGGAGAAATGAACTCACTCTGACCTTACACAGCAGAGCTCAACAGAGGGATTCCTTCTGCCACCTTGGGAAGAATGTTCCATTGTGGCATCATCGTTACCATGGTGTCACCAAGCAAACGTCTAGACATGGAGACCTAGGAGGAGCCGGGATGAAAAGCCTGCCTGTTTCCTAAACTTGGCAGGGCTCTTCTGGAGAAGAAGAAGAAGACATCCCTTTTGCTGGATCACAAAGCCCGGTCCGTGTGGCCGTGGTCTGTCTACATCCTCAGTGGGTGCTGAGGCACCCGCCCTGTGTCTACATGACTTTGTCAGATTGGATGGAAGAAGCCCATAACTAGGCTGGGTTGGGTTTTTCCAACCCCCACAAGCATTCTGACACTCTCAGTGTGGTTTTCTGGGGCTCAGTTTCCCTTAGTGTTTCAGCTTGCAGGTCTGAGTTAAGCCACCCTGTGCCAAACCACGGGGCCAGATAGGATCTGCACTCCAGCCCTCAAGAGCAGCTTTGGTTTCAGCACAAATTCCAGAACCTGAGAGAAGTGTTGACAACATTGTGGTAACACGTAACTCCGCGGAATCCCGGGCTGCCAGCTCAGTTGCATGAAAGATGTTTGTTAGACAGGTAGGTGAATGGCTAATAGAAAGAAAGACAGCTGGACAGAAGCGAAGTCTGACTCAGAAGGTAGTCACTATCTCCTTCCCCTCAAGACTCCCCCTGACATTCTTCGTGCCTCATGATAATCTGTCACTTTTAACACCGAGCAATGGTTGGCTTCTGCTGGAGAAGAGCAGAATGGGAAAGATTTGGGGCAGTGGAAGATACGGAAGTTGACCCTTCAAGTCTGTTCCTCATCACGGTGTCAAAACGCTTTCACATGTATTTTCTTATTCATGATTTACAGTCACCGCGCCAGGATGAAGGAATTAAGTGGGCTTTCCCCATGGGAACATGGTGGCTCAGAGTGGAAAAGTCACTTCCCTACAGCCACACATCCAGAGAGTGGCTGGGGCAGGACTCCAACCCAGATCCCTCCAACTCCAGGATGGTGAGCTGTGTCCAAGTCTGCATTTCTCAGCCTGGATCTTGTGCTGCCTGATAGGGGACTGAGGCAGAAGTGGTGATTAGGGCAAAGCCAGGAGCTGCTCCCTCTCTCTCTCTCTTTTTAATTATGTTATGTTAGTCACCATATAGTACATCATTAGTTTTTGATGTAGTGTCCCATAATTCATTGCTTGCATAGAACACCCAGTGATCCATGCAATCTGTGCCCTCCTTAACACCCATCACGAGGCTCACCCATTCCCCAACCCCTCCCTTCTAAAAACCCTCAGTTTCACTTATTTGTGGAACATAAGGAATAGCATGGAAGACATTAGGAGAAGGAAAGGAACAATGAAGGGGGAGAAATCAGAGTGAGAGACAAACCATGAGAGACTATGGACTCCAGGGTCTGCTCCTTGAGTGGGGATGCTGACGGCAATGTACAAGACGCTGGCTCTCTCCAATTCCTCTTTAATTCCTGCATGAAAGGAAGCCATGTGGAGGCCACCAAAAACATTCACTCTTAACAGGAGCTGTCTAGCATAACTTGATAATGATAAAGACTCAGAATCTTGCGGGGGCCCAGCGGACCGTATGAACAGAGGACCTCAAATCTTCAGCCTCCAAGGGTCACTTAATGCAGACACAGCAACATTGGGTGAAATTTTAAAGGACCCGTCATCATTTTGTAAATAACTATTTAATTCTTTAAGATTAATAATCATAATGGTAATAATAGTTTTATATCTTGGAGAGGAAATTCATTTACAATCTAATGCTATGGGGGCGCCTGGGTGGCTCAGTGGGTTAAAGCTCTGTCTTCGGCTCAGGTCATGATCCCAGGGTACTGGGATCGAGCCCTGCATTGGACTCTCCAGTCAGCGGGGAGCCTGCTTCTCTCTCTTTCTCTCTGCCTGCCTCTCTCTCTGCCTACTTGTGATCTCTGTCTGTCAAATAAATAAAATAAAATCTTAAAACAAAACAAAAAAACAATCTTATGCTATGGGCTGCATATCCAGGATCATGACAGCATGAAACATGTAGTTTCTCAACAGGTCACTTTCTATTTTTACTCTTTATTTTTATGAAGTTAGAAAATCCTAACTCTCAAAGAAAAAAAAGAAAAGAAAAACCTAACTCTCAATTAAAGGACCTCTGAAGTTACAGCAAGTTCTGGAAACTCTGGCAGATAGTTCTGGATATTCAGGTTGACTGTGGATTCCAAAATCGTGGAGAGAGGTTTTTTCACTCTGCTGATGATTGCCTTCAATTATTCATAGCCTGCCCATGATGCTCAAAACCTGGGGTGTTGAAAACTTCTTCTGAGTAGTTTGCAAGTTTCATCCTAGGAGACAATGATGGTTGAATTTCTAAATCACTTGGTTTGCTTTTCCATCTGGAAAATAGGTCTTGATGTTCTGTTGCAGTTTTGGGAGAAACATGCCGATGAGCTTGACTGCATTTCAAAACCTCTTCTCTTGTGAAATTAACAGAACAACAACAAAATCAAGTACTTGTTCATTTACATATCACACATTTTCCAAGTGTGGCCTGCTACTGATCCTTGGTTTGTTGGACTATTAAGCAAGATGCCTGCCAGCCCAAATATGTCTTAGTTACTGCGTACTGTATAGTATGACTTCATACAGATGCAACATCCCACAAAGTCTTCTGAACAGGAATTTTGTCAATAGTTCATGCTGCATTTTCTTTGAATTATTTTTCATTACTATCAATGCTCACTGAAAGCTTCCTAGCAGCATTCTGATGTTTATGCTGAAGAGTATAAGTTTGAATTAGGTTTTTGTCATTTGAATATCTTCTACATTGAGCAAAAAAGTACAAGAGTTTCTTGGAAAGCATTATAATGCCCTCATTCTGGAAAAATATGTCTATAATTTATACACCAAAGAGGTCATTGTGTGTGAATGAAAATGATAAAAGGTCTTTAATAGTTTCCTGCCGTTATTTGGCACTTTTATTTTAGATAATCTGTGTTGGATTTGCAGATTTTTTGTTAAATATATCATCCATAGAACATTTTTATTTTCCCCAAAGTTTTTGAAACAGGATGTCATATTTATCATATTCTTAACCGGTAAAGAAAGAGCTTGTGTGCAAGAGTTTTTCAGTTTTTAATTTTATTTTTATTTTAAAAAATATTTTATTTATGTATTTATTTGACAGACAGAGATCACAAGTAGGTAGAGAGGCAGGCAGAGAGAGGAGGAAGCAGGCTCCCTGCTAAGCAGAGAGCCCGATGTAGGGCTTGATTCCAGGACCCTGAGATCATGACCTGAGCTGAAGGCAGAAGCTTTAACCCACTGAGCCACCCAGGCACCCCTGTTTTTCAGTTTTTATCTAAATGAAATGCATTTCATTAGCCACTGGCCCCTGCAAGTCAAATTACCCAATCAGTAATCTTTGAGATTGGCTGACAAAGAACATTCCTACCACGTGTACTAATATGTCTATTAATGTAAATCCCCCCCCCCCGCAAAATTCCCATTTTAAGTTATTCCATTTAAAAGGAACATTTAGGAAATGTATTTCTTTATGTCATCTAACTTACAACACTAGAGCTAGACCATTACCATTATCTTGTACCTACCGACATGTTCCACCCTCTCTCTCATTTTCTTACTCTTTAACAAGTTTATCCATAGGTATGTATGCCTAAACTATCTGCTGAGGTTTTCTAGGGTGTATATACTTAGGAATAGGATTGCTAGGTCAGAGAATGTGTTAGGATATGCCTCGTTGCTAAGTTGTTTTTCCAAGATAGTTGAACCAGTTTACATTCATACAGCAATGTAAGGTGATCCTATATGATCCAATGTAAGGTGATCCATGTATGTCCTCTCCAATACTTAACTACTGTCAGCCTTATTTTTTGGACAATCCAATGCGTATAAAATGATATCTCATTGCTAAGTTGGATTTCCCCAATACTAGTAAGGTTGAGGATATTTTCCCATGTGTTTATTGCCTGTATGAGTTAATGCTTATGTCTTTGGTCTTTCTTTCCTATTGGGTTGCTTGCCTTTTTTTTAAAAATTGAAGTGTAGGAATTCTTAATACATTCTGAATATTGTTCACTATATGTATTGTATCTTCTACCAATTTCTGGACTGTGATTTGTGTTTTAATTTCTTTATGTTTTCAGATAAAGAGAAGTCTTAATTTCTGTTTTAATGAAGTGAAATGTATTAGTATCGGTTAAGTCTCTTTGTGTCTCTTTGTATTGTAGGTTAAGTCTCTTTGTGTCTTGTGTAAGAAATCTTTCCCTAGATCCACATTAGCAATCTATTCTACCATATCATCTTAAATATTTAAAGTTTTGTTCTTCACACGTGAGTCCTCAATCTGTCTGGAATATTTTTTCTGCATGGTGTAGACCCACTTTTTCCACATGGATTACCCAGTGATGGCACTGTTTGTTTTTCCACAGGTCTCCAGTGTGACCTCAGACGTATGTGCTGGGACTGATTCTGAGCTCTCTCTCCTGCTACACTGGTCATTTTATCCATAGCCTTATGCTAAGTCCACACAATCATAAGAATTACAGCTTTGCAACATCTTACTATTCAGCAAGGCAAGTGCTGTAATTCTTTTTCTTGAGGAATGTCTTAACTATTTCTGATTTGCACTTTTATGTGTTTTAGAATCAACTTGGCAATTGCCACCAACCAACCAACAAAACCCTCTAAGATTTGGATTAGAATTGCATTGCATCAACAGTTCAATTTGTGTCTATGTTAACATCTTTATAATATTGGATCCTTTTATCCATAAGCACACTGTCTCTCTCAATTTAATTAGGTCATTAACTAACTCAATTTAGATCACTAATTAGCTCAAGTGAAGATTTTTAGTAAAATTTTATGACTTGCCCCATAATGGTCTTGTACATCTTTTGATAGGATTTATTTCTAGGTACTTATACTTTTTTGGTTGCAGTTCAATGATATCTTCTTTTATTATGCTTTTTAACCATTTCTTACTAAACTGTTGTTATTTGTAGTAATTTATTGTTAGATTCTTTGGGGTTTTTCATGTAAAGAATCATATCACCTGCCAATAATGACAGTTTGTTTCTTCCTTTACAATTGTTATGCATTTCATTTCTTTTTCTTGTCTTACAGCCCTGGCTAAGACCTCCAGTATAAAGTTGAATAAGATCAGTAAAAGTGGGCATCCTTGTCTTCTAACACTTTGTCATTTAAAATAATGTATGGTATAGATTGCTAAGTAGATCTCCTTAGTTAGGTTAAGGAACTACTCTTTTATTTCTAGAGTTTCTTTTTTTTTTTAATCAAAATCTGGGGTTGAATTATGTCAAGTAATTTTTTGGCATTATTAAGATAATCATATGGTTTTTCTTCTTTATTAATATGATTAATGAACTTAAAGATGTTCTCAAGTTAAGCTTCTTGAATTTCAAGGATTAATGTTTTATCATCTTATATACTGCTAGTCACCAATGTTTTATATAGGGTTTTTGGCATCAGTGTTTTTGAATTAGATTGTTTTGTAATTTTCCTTTTTTGTATGTTCCTTATTGGTTTTACTGGCCTTGTGGAATTAGCTGGGGAGATGGAAATGGTCTGTTATCTGAATGTTTGCAGAACTCATCTGAAAACTATCAGGGCCTGGTGTTTAGTTTGTGGGGCAATTTCTAGCAGCTGCTTAATTGATTTTTATTTTTAGTGTTTCTAAGACTATCTGCTGTTTATCTTGAGACAGATTTGATAAGTTGTTTTTCTAGGAACCTTTCCATTTTGTTTCAAATGTATTGGCACCAAGATTATACTACTATCTTTGAAAATCTCCATTTTTAAATTTAATATTCTTTTTTTCATTCCTAATATTATTCATTCATGCCTCTAATCTATTCTTTATCATTTTCTCCAGAGTTCCAGTTTGTATTTTCAGGATAAACTTTTGTCTTTGTTGATCATTTCTTTGTTTTGTTTTTTGTTTGTTTGTTTTTTGTATCTTGTACCTTTATCTTGTAGCTTAATAGTAGTATCTTTTTTATTGCCAGTACCAGTACTGCTTTATTACTTTGGTCATTGTTTTCTAGTTTGTTATTCTCTGCCTTTTTATTTATTATCTTTTTCTTCTAGCTTTCTTCGAGTCTATCTTGTGTTCTTTTTCTAAAATTCAAGCTGGACATTTAGCTCATTAATTTTTCCCCTTTTCTGAAATAAAACTTTAAAGTTATCTAATTCCTATTAGGTCCCACTTTCCTGGCATCTCTTAAGTATTGATACATTGCTCCTTCCTTATCATTCAGTTCTAAGTATTTTTGCATCTTATTATATGTGTTACTCTTGAACTATTTAGACGTATGTTTTCAAATTTCTAAATGTGTGGATAGCTTTATTTAACTTTATTTAACTTATTTAACTTTCAATATCCCCTTCTAACCCAACTAGTTGGAGAACATCTGTGTAATACTGATTGTTCAAATTCTCTGATAATTGCTTTGTGGCCTAGGATGTGATAAAAAACTGTTCCATGTTTGCTTCTGGAAAACGTGTAATGTCCATACTCATCAATTAGCCTTAGGTTTGTTAATGTTTTTTTCAAATCTTCTGTATCTTTCTTGATTTGTTTTGTCTGCTTAACCTAGCAAAAGCAAAAGAAAGGTGTCTCCTGTTATGATGGTGAATTTAGCAATGTCTTTCTATAGTTATAGCAATTTTTGCTTTATATGTTTTGAGTGTTTTTTTAATATATACAAATTAAGAATTGCCATATCTTTGTGAATTGAACTACAATTGATTCTCATTTTTCTCTGTAATTATGCTCTGTAGAGTATGGCAAAAACAAAGTTAATGAATACTGAACAATTGCTCTTAGGGAAAATATAGAGTTAGGTTTCTATGAGTCTGTGGTCATAACATATTCATTAGTCAGTAAATACATAACCTTGTCTTATGTGTGCTTCTGTCTAAAGGCATCTCATTTATTGTGGTGATTATTTTAAGATTTTGTTTATTTATCTGACACAGAGAGAACAAGGTAGAGAGACAGAGAACATGCACAAGCAGGGGAACGGCACACAGGGTAGAAGCAGGCTCCCTGTGGAGCAGTGAGCTCTACGTGGGGCTTGATCCCTGGACCCTGGGATCATGACCCAAGCCGAAGGCAGCCTCTTAACCAACTGAGCCATCCAGGCACCCCTAAAGGTATCTCATTTAATGTGTGTTGTTGATTCATGAACATTGAACTCATGGCCAACAGCACGGTAACTCATGCCTGAATGAAGCTTATATAATGCATGTATGTATTTTCTCCATAAAGCACCTCACAGCCTTCTTGTGCATGGGATCAATAGGCTTCTCTTCAGCAATATGCTTGGGGGACACTGTGAACTGCAAAATCAATGAAAAACACAAAAATGCCCAAAATGTAGCATCATATAGATGCAAAAAGGAAACTTGTTTGCAGGATGTGCTGCCACAAGAATGCAAAATGTCACCTTGTTCAACATCAACTGTGAATGTGTGCATTGAGTGACTCAAATTTTTTGGCACTCTCTGCCTGTCTACAGATGACTGCAAAGCTCTGCAAGTATTGATTTTGGAGTTAAAATAAATTTTAACGAGTAGGCAAATTTGCATTATGGAATCCATGAATATATGGACCAACTATATTTATGATTTCTATCCCTTTTAAAGACTTATTTATTTTATTTTTAAAGATTTTATTTATTTATTTGTCAGAGAGAGAGAAAGTGCACAAGTAAGGGAAGCAGCAGGCAGAAGGAAAAGCAGGCTCCCCACTGAGCAAGGAGCCTGATGTAGGACCCTGGGATCATGACCTGAACTGAAGGAAGATGCTAGTCCAACTGAGCCACAGGCATCACTGATTTCTATCCTTAATAATACCTTTTTTCTTAAAGTTTATCTGATATGAAAATAACTATGCCTGCATTTTATTTGTTGCTATTTCTTTTTCCATGCTTTTACCTTTTTACTTTCAAACTTTCTGTATCCTTATGCTTCAGATAAATCTCTTATAAACAATACACAGCTAGATTTTTTTAAAAAAAGAAATTAAATTGACAATATGCTTTTTTAACTGGCAAATATACGATTATATTTTAGGGGAATTATTGATATATTTAGAATTGCTTTATTATCTTCCTTTAAAAAATTATTTGTTCTGCTTTTTCTGTATCCCACTCCGTTCTTTCTTGCCTTTCTTGTTTTTGTTTTGTTTTGCTTATTCCAAATTTTCTTGCTACACATTTGGAATTCATACACTCTATTCCTATTCTTGTAGAGGGTACCATTGAAATTTTACCATGTACATGTAATTTAATCACCCCTAACATCAATTACTGTCTTAACTCCTCCTTGATAAAACTAAAACCTTGGTATGCTTTAACTCCAGTCTACCTGTCATGCTATTACATGCTATTTTCATCCCATATTTTTTTTTTAACCCCATACATTATACTATTATTATTTTATTCAATGTTTGGTTTTAAATAGTATTTACATGCCATTTGTTTTCTATTCCAGTTGTATTCTAGAGCTTGTATCTATGGCTTATATCTCTTCCCTAAAGAACACCCTTTAGAAGTGTCTTTAGTACAGATTTCTTGATGGTGAATGTTCTCAGTCTTTGCTAGCCTGTAAATGTCTTTTTCTGGTACCATTTTTCTTGAAAAGTTGCTTTGGTGGTACACAGTTCTAGGTTGGGAATCCTTTCCAGTTCTCTGAAGATGTTCTTTCCCTGTCTTCTGGATTCCGTTGTTTTGGAAAACTCTATTCTCAGTCTAATTGTATTTTTTTATGAAAAAGATTCTTCCTCTCTTGGCCTTTTTAAGACCGTCTTGTTTCTGGCGTACTGTGGTTTCATGAAAGTGAACTGAAGTATGAATTTATTTTTATTTATTCTGCTTAAGATAGGTTATGCTTCCTGGTTTTGTGTATTTATAGTTTCTTAAAGATTCTGGAACTCTCTCAGACATTATCTTTTCAAATGTTGCTGCTTCTTCAGGCTCTTTATTCTTTATCTTTGGGATTCCAAACAGATGTGTTAGACTTTCTCAGTCTATCTTTCATATCTTATTATCACTTCCATTTTTTATTACTTCTATTTTTTTCATTATTTGAACATAGACTTTATTTATTTAAATAAATTAAATTACAGTTGACATACAATATTATATTAGTTTCAGTGTGCAACATAGTGTTTCAACAATTCTGTGCAATACCTAGTGCTCATCACTCTAAGTGTACTCTTAATCCCCTTTACCTGTTTCACCTAAGTTTGTTTGGGTTTTGTTGTTGTTGTTGTTCATATATTTTGTTTTTAAGATTCTACATTTAAGTGAAACCATATAGTATTTGTCTTATCTGACTTATTTCACTTAGCATAATACCCTTTAAGTCTACTCATTTGTCACAAATGGCAAGATTTCATTCTTTTTTATGGCTGAGTAATATTCCATTATATATATAATGGAATATATAATATATATGACATATATATTATATATATGTCATATATAATATTATATATATATTATATATATATAATATATATATATATATATATATATTCCTATATATACCATATCTTCTTTATCCACTCATCTACCAGTGGTTTAGGTTGCTTCCGTATATTGACTATTGTAAATGATGCTACAATGAACATAAGAGTGCATATACCTTCTTAAATTAATGTTTTTCAATTTCTTCAGGGAAATACTCACCAGTGGAATTACTGAATTGTATGGTATTTCTATTTTTAGTTAGTTGATCAGACTCTGAACTGTTTTCCACAGTGGCTGCACCACTTTACCATGTACCAACAATGCCCAAGTGTTCCCTTTTCTCCACATCCTCACCAACACCTGTCTTTTTTATTCTCGCCCTTCTGACTGGTGTGGGATGATATCTCAGTGGTTTTGATTTGCATTTCCCTGATTATTAGTGATGTTGAGCATGTTTTCATGTGTCTTTTGGCCACCTGTATGTTTTCTTTGAAAAGATGCCCAGGTCCATTGCCCATTTTTATATTGGATTGTTTAAGGTTTTTTTTGGTATTGAGTTGTATCAGATATATAATTTGCAAACATCTCCCATTCATTTGTCTTTTCATTTGGTTGATGACCTCCTTTGTTTGGTTGGGTTTTTTTTTTTTTTTCGAAGACTTTATTTATTTGACAGAGTGAGAGAGATCACAAGTAGGCAGAAAGGCAGGCAGAGAGAGAGGGGAAAGCAGGCTCCCTGCCAAGAAAAGAGCCTGATGTGGGGCTTGATCCCAGGACCCTGAGACCATGACCTGAGCTGAAGGCAGAGGCTCAACCCACTGAACCACCCAGGTACCCCAATGATCTCCTTTGTTTTGCAAAAGCTTGAAAAGTTTGAAGTAGTCCCAGTTGTTCATTTTTCCTCTGTTGCACTTGCCAGATGAGACAGAGCCAAAAAAATATTGCTGAGACCAATGCCCAAGATTTTGTTGCCTATCTTTTCTTCTAGGAGTTTTATTATTTCAGGTCTTACATTTTAGGTCTTTGGTTCATTCTGATTTTAGTTTTGTATATGGTATAAGAATGTAGTCGAGTTTCATGATTTTGCATGTAGCTTTCCAGTTTTCCTACCACCATTTATTGAAGAGACTATCTTTTTTTCATTGTATACTTTTGCCTCCTTTGTTGTAGATTAATTGACCATATAAGCATGAGTTTATTCCTGGATTCTGTATTCTCTTCCATTGATCCAGGTGTCCATTTTTGTGCAAATACCATACTGTTTTGATTACTATAGCTTTGTAGTATAGTTGAAATCTGGGATTGTGATACTTCACCTTTGTTCTTATTTCTCAGGATTGCTTTGGCTTTTTGGGGCCTTTTGTAGTTCCATGTAAATTTTAGGATTATTTGTTTTTGTTCTGTGAAAAATACTATGGGTATTTTGATGGGGACTGCATTTAATCTGTAGCTAGCTTTGGATAATATGGACATTTTTTACAATATTAACTCTTCCAGTCCATGATTCTATCTTTCCATTTATCTGTATAATCTTCAATTTCCTTCATCAATGTCTTACAGTTTTTAAAGTACAAATCCTTCACCTCCTTGGTTAAGCTTATTCCAAGGTATTCTGTTCTTTTAGATGTAATTTTAAATGGGGTTATTTTGTTCCTTTCTGGTAGCTTGTTATTCATATATAGAAATGCAACCGATTTCTGTGTATTGATTTTGTATCCTGCAACTTTACTTAATTCACTTATTAGTTCTAATAGTTTTTTGGTGGAGTCTTTAGGGTTTTCTTTTTTTAAGATTTTATTTATTTACTTGTCAGTGAGAGAGAGCACAAGCATGGGGAGTGGCAGGCAGAGAGAGAAGCAGGCTCCCCACTAAGCAGGGAGTCCAATATGGGACTTGATCCCAGAATCCTGGGATCATGACTTGAGCTGAAGGCACATGCTTAACCAACTGAACCACCCAGGCATCCCAGGGCTTGCTTGCTTGCTTTTTTTTTTTTTTTTTTAAGATTTTGTTTGTTTGTTTTAAAAAGAGAGAGAGAGCATGAGCAAGGGGAGGAACAGTGGGGGAGAGAAGGAGAAAGAAAATCTTAAGCAGACTCTTCACTGAGCATGGAGCCTGATGCTGGGCTCAATCTCATGACCCTGAGATCATGGCCTGAGTTGAAACCAAGAGTCAGATGCTTTACTGACTGAGCCACGCAGGGGCCTCTGGAGTCTTTAGGGTTTTCTATATGTAGTGTCATGTCATAAGCAAATAGTGATGGTTTTACTTCTTCCTTACTGATTGGGATGTCTTTTTTTTTTTTTTTTTTTTTTCTTGTCTGATTGCTGTGGCCAGGAATTTCAGTTTGATGTTGAATAAAAGTGGCAAGACTGGACATCCTTGTCTTGTTCTTGATTTTAGAGTGAAAGTTCTCAACTTTTCACCGTTGAGTATGTTAGCTGTGGGTTTGTCGTATATGACCTTTATTGTGTTGAGGCATGTTACCTCTATACTCACTTTGTTGAGAGTTTATATCATGAATGGATTTTGAACTTTGTCAAATGCTTCTCTGCATCTATTGAGATAATCATACGATTTTTATCCTTCATTTTATTGTGGTATATCCCATTGATTGATGTGTTGATCTTGAACTCTTGCATCCCTGGAATAAATCCCAGTTCATTATGGTTAGTGATCTTTTCAATGTATTGTTGGATTCAGTTTGATAATATTTTGTTGAGGATTTTTGCATCTATGTTCATTAGGGATATTTGCCTGTAATTTTTTTGTAGTATTTTGGTTTGTTTTTGGTATCAAAGTAATGCTGGCCTCACAGAATGAATTTGGAACTATTCCTGCCTTTTTAACTTTTTAGACTAGCTTGAGAAGGATAGGTATTAACTCTTCTTTATTTTGGTTTATTTTTTATTTTATTTATTTATTTGAGAGACAGAGAGCACAAGTAGGAGGGACAGAGGGAGAGGGAGAGAGAATCTCAAGCAGTCTTCATGCCCAGTACAGAGCCTAATGTGGGGCCTAATTTCAGAACCCTGAGATCATGACCTTATCTGAAATCAAGAGTTAAAAATGCCTAACCAAATGAGCCAGCCAGGCTTCCCAGGTATTAACTCTTTTTTTTTTTTTTTTAAGATTTATTTATTTATTTATTTATTTATTTGACAGACAGAGACTACAAGTAGGCAGAGAGGCAGGCAGAGAGAGAGGAGGAAGCAGGCTTCCAGCTGAGCAGAGAGCCCTATGCAGGGCTCGATCCCAGGACCCTGGGATTGTGACCTGAGCCGAAGGCAGAGGCTTTAACCCACTGAGCCACCCAGGGTCCCCGCCAGGTATTAACTCTTCTTTAAAAGTTTGGCAGAATTCACCAGTGAAGCCATCTGGTCCTTGACTTTTGTTTGTTGGGAGTTTTTGATTACTGTGTCAATTTCATTGTATTTGATATGTTCACATTTTCTATTTCTTTCTGATTCAGTCTAAGAAGATTTTATGTTTCTAGGAATGTATCCATTTCTTCCAAGTTGTCCAGTCTGTTGGTGTATAATTTTTCATAGTAGTCCTTTATAATTTTTTGTTCTGTGATATCAGTTGTAACTTCAGTTGCATATCTGATTTTGTTTGAGTCTTCTTCCTTTTTTTCTTGATGAGTTTGGCTAAAGATTTATCAATTTTTATTCTGTCTTTTCAAAGAACCAGCTCTTAGTTTCATTGATCTTTTCTTTTGCTTTTTTATTTTTTATTTCATCTATTTCCACTCTAATCTTCATTATTTCCTTCCTTCTATTAACCTTGGGTTTTGTTTGTTCTTTTTCTAGTTTCTTTAGGTATAAGGTTAATCGCTTGTTTGAAGTTTTTCGTATTTCTTGATGTAGGCCTGTATTTCTATAATCTTTTTCTTAGAACAATTTTTTCTGCATCCCAAAGATTTTGAACCATTGTGTTTCCAATTTCATTTGTCCCAGGTATTTTTTTATTATGTTCAATTAGCCAACATATAGTACATCTTTAGTTTTTGAGGTAGTGTTCAACGATTCCTTAGTTGCATATAACATCCCCTCCCAGGTATTTTTCTATTTCTTCTTTGATTTCTTCATTGACCCATTCATTGTTGAGGAGCATGTGGTTTAGTCTCCATGTGTCTGTATGTTTGTTTGTTTTTCTTATAATTGATTTCTAGTTTCACACTGTTGGTGTCAAAAAAGATGCTTGATATGATTTCAGTCTTCTCAGGTTTACTGAGACTTGTTTTGTGGACTAACATGTGACACCTCCCTGATGATGTTCCATGTGCACTTGAAAAGAATATATATCTTGCTGGTTTTGGATGAAATGTTCAGTGTATGTCAGGGCTATCTGGTGTAATGTATCATTCCAAGCCACCATTTTCTCGCTGATTTTCTCTCTGGATGATCTATCTATTGATGTTAAGTTGTGTGTTAAAGTGTCCTGTTAACGTATTACTGTCAATTTCTCCCTTTATGTCATTTATATTTACTTTATATATTTAGATGCCCCTATGTTGGGTCATGTATATATTTATAATTGTTATAGCCTCTTATTGAATTGATTCCTCTTGTTAATCTTTGCCTTAAAGTATATTTTGTCTGATGTAAGTATTGTTACCCTAACTTTCTTTCTGCTTCCATATGCATGGGATATGTTTTTTCATCCCTTCACTTTCAGTCTATATGTGTCTTTTTAGGTGAAGTGAGTTTCTTGTAGGCAGCATACAGATGGATCTTGGTTTTTTTAATCCATTCAGTCACGCTGTGTCTTTTGATTGGAGTGTTTAGTCTATTCACATTTAAAATAATTATTGACAGGTGTGTACTTATTGCCATTTTGTTAATTGGTTCTCCATTCGTTTTTCGTAGTTCTCCTATGTTCCTTTCTTTCTCTCTTTCTCTTTCTGGGATTCCTATAACACGAATGATGGTATACTTGATCTTGTTCCAGAGGTCTCTCAACCTCTCCACTAGTTCAGAATTTAAACAGCTGTACTACTGAAGCCCCTGCCCTAAGGCCACCCTTCCTTTCCCAGCCCTTAGCGCTCTGGCCTCAGCCCACTCTTCCCGGAATCTTCTCCTGTAGTTTATGACGAGCAAAGATAACTCAAAGGGTGTGTCCTCTGCCCTGTCTCTCAGCAAGAAGGCTCTTCGGACCACCTAGTCTGCAGCTCAAAGCCAAAAGGGACTGAGCTTTATAACAAAGCACACATTAGAGATTAGACAAATAGATTCCCAGTAGAGGAAAATATAATTTCCAGGTAGTCCTTTGTTGTACATCCTGTTTCACCTTTGGATTTTTTTGTTGCTGTTGTTTGTTTACTTACTTGAACTCATCATTCACTCAGAATCATTTATCCCAGAATGAGTCAATCAGATTTGAGTCCTAGCCTCTCTCTGTCTGAGTTACAGCATTTATGCTCCTATTTTTAACCAGTATTTTTCTACTTCACGGAACCTCCTCACTATCCCCTCGTTTTGTGAATTGGAGCTATTAACACTGCACAGGCCTGCTATTCCTGCAGGCCCAGGGGTGGATCTGTAACCTCAGCCAGGCCCTGTAGGTCCTCCCGCCCCTGGAATCTGAGTCTTGAGCCAAGAGACTGAGAAACCAAAACAGCTGGAGCCGCCAAGCCAGGCCAACAGCAGGTCATGCTGGCCCTTCCTTCCTGTGCTGTCCTCCCTGAGACCGGGCTCTTCCGTCCACTAGCTCATGTGCCTCCTGCAAGGCTCTCTACTGCCTAAGAGTCAGGCGCAGTTTCTATTGCTTCTGACCCAGGAAAACTTGACCACTGCATTGGCCGAGGTCTCAGACTTATCTTTTATGCCCAAGAATTGTCATTGCAGGTTTGATGAGTGACTATTGTCTAGTAAGGTCTCTTCAACAATAAGAACAACTGCACTCACTGAAAAGCAGTGATCTGTCCCCACAGAAATCTGTGGGATAGCATGTGCTAGAACAGTTCTGTGGCAATATCACTTACAGACTTTCAAAGACAAACCTTTCTGAAATTTAATTTTTTTAGATTTTATTTATTTATTTGAGAGAGAGAGAGAGAAAAAAAAGCATGAGTGGGAGGGAGGGTACAGGCAGAGGGAGAGGGAGAAGCAGGCTCCCCGCTGAGAAGGGAGCCCCATGCAGGACTCAATCCCAGGACCCCAGGATCACGACCTGAGCCTAAGGCAGATGCTTAACCGACTGAGCCACCCAGGCTTCCCTAAAATTTTAATCCTCTTTATTTTCATTAATTCTCCAGCACTCATCTTTTATAGATGCTCATCATAGTTCTTACTGTGATCTCTTTGATAATGAAGTCTTAAAGTATAGAGACACTTTATTTACTTATTAAAGATAAAGGGATATTCTTCACTCCCAGAAAGAAATGTGACCTTGTATTTCTTTTTTTTTAATTTTTAAATTTTTTATAAACATATAATATACTTTTATCCCCAGGGGTACAGAGACCTCGTATTTCTTATGAAATACACAACCTTGTCCTCTAATCTTCCATTCCCTAATTTTTGATAGAAACTTGGGTGCAAAAATGACTTCATGCTCCTCTTACTACCCTGAGACAACAGCAAGACAAATGTGATGACAAAATGCCGCTGACGCTTGTCAGCATCGTAGGGGACGTGGATCCACAGCAGCAGGGTCTGGGGCAGGTGGGGAGCAGAGACCCTGTTTAAAGGAGGCATTAGGGAAAAGCACATCAAAACCACCCTGAGTTAGCACCTTGCGCCCATTTAGGAGGGCTGCTGTGAACAATAGCACAACAATAAACAAACTCTGAAGTGTGGGCGAGGTTGTGGAGCAACAGTGCCTTGTGCACTGTTGAGAATGTGAAATGGAGCAGCTGCCATGGAAAACAGTATGCGTGCTCCTCAAAAAACTAAAAATGGAACTGCCATGTGATCCAGTAATCCCATTTCTGGGTATCCATCCAGAAGGAGTGAAAGCAAGGTCTTGAAGACGTATTTGCCCACCCATGTTCCTAGTAGCACTGTTCGTAACAGCCAAGAGGTAGAAGCAGCCCCAGATCCATCAAGAGATAAAGGCATAAAGGATATGTGGTGTATATATTAACAAGGGAATATTATTCAGCCTTAAAAATCCAAGAAATTCTGACACATGCTACCACATGTATGGATCCTGAGTGCAGGATGTTAAATGATATAAGCCAGTCACAAAAAGGTAATTATAGTATGAGTCCATGTATATGAGGTGCTTAGAGTAGTCAAATCCATAGAAGTGAATGGAATGGCAGTGACGGGGGTGGGGTGGGGTGAGGTGGGGTGGGGAGTTATTGGCCAATGGGGAAATTGTAAATTTGTAAAATGAAAAAGTTCTGGGGATCTGTTGTTTCATGACCATGTGAGTATACTTATCACTACTGAACTATATGCTTAGAAATTGTTAAGAAGGGGGGCATCCGGGTGGCTCAGTCGGTTAAGCATCTGGCCCTTGGTTTTGGCTCAGGTCATGTTCTCGCAGTCATGGGATCAAGCCCCATGTCGGGCTCTGCGCTCAGTGCGGAGTCAGCTTCAGATTCTCTCTCCCTCTCCCACCCACTAACTCTTTCAAATAAATAAAATATTTAAGAAGAGACAGAGAAATGGCTAAGATGGTAAATTTTGTTATGTGTTTCTTATAATAAAAAAAATTTAACATCATAGGTGTGGGCAAAGTATGAGATGTGGTCCAGGCAGGCAATCCCTTTTGTATCTTCCTCCCCATGGTGAACACTATGACCTCTGGTCTTTTTTTTACATTTTTACTACAAATCACACATCTGTAAACAATATGCCATGTTCTGTGTTTTTAAAACAGTCTTACACCATACCTGACAGTCTGCTGCTTGCCCTTTCACTCAACATGATTTCAAGATATAATCCATTCATTTGAGTTGCTGTCAAGTGTTCTAGCCTATGAATATGCCTCAATTTATTTATTCATTCACTTGGTGATGGACGTTTGAATTGTGCCCAATTTTAAAAATACTAACAAATAACCCAGCAGGCACTGCTTTCATACAGGTCTCCATATGCAAGCATAAAGGATTAGAAAATCCTTTACATGTTTCATAGAACTAACCCATTACACTAAAGAAACATCGTTGCTTGACTGTGCTGAGTGAAAGCTACAAATTGTTTTCCTAGGAGGAACTTTTCCTCCAAATCCAATAAATCAACTCATCATATTTCTTATGGTCAATGACCGAAGCCCCAGAGGAAGTGGAAAATGTGACCAAACGTGCTTTGTTGGGATCCCCTACAGCAAGACTCCGGTCCAGCAGCACAGCTCTATCTTGCCCCCGCCTTCTCCTGCTTTCAGGCAGGTCCAAATCCGCCCAGGGCCCTCTTGCTGCTAGGGGACTATTTACAACTTCTATGAGTCTGAGACGCATGGCATCCAGCCACAGGCTGGCGCTTTACAGAGGGCAAAAACCCTTTTTCCAAAGATCCCCTTGCAAATTGTATTAATGTCTTTGAGGTCTGCTTTTTCTAACATAGATGGCTGTGCTCAAGGCCACCTGTGCCTTTAACAACAAATTCTGCATGGACAGGACTCTTCAGCAAGTACATAGGAGAGGGTGCGACTCAATGCCAGGACCCTAAAAGGCCTGGCTGTCTATTGTGGAAGGAGAAAGGCAAGTTAAAACTAAGGTGTAGTATATGAGCTCATTTCTGGTTTTGGTGGTTTTTTTTTAAAGTGCATTAAAGAAAATGTCTGAAGGACCACATCCATACCCCTGAGGAGTAGATTAGGAAGCTGGAGGTAGTGGAGAGAAGATACGAATCTTTTGCTTTGGGCCTCATTTAATTATGTACTTTCTCTTGCATAAGCATGAGTTACCTTTAGAGGGTAAGGGACATTACCAAACACAGGCTGCAGTCCATCCAGTCCTCCTGTGGAGCTCAAGGGAGCAGAGTTGATTTTTAAAACATTCTATTATAAATAATTAACAAAGACTGTTGTACTTCAGAAACTACATCATATCTTTAACATTTATCAGCCAGTAAGCACTTACTGCATAAGAGTTAGAACAAGAAGATCTTTTTTCTTTGGAACAAAATGTGATGTATCTCAATCAGCCAATTAACTAATTAAGGAAGGACTCCAAATGTCCCTCACTATAAAGTAAAACAACTTAAAAGACTGTCAGACTGGCTCTTAAGATATTCTGCCTCTTTGCCAAAATTGACATCCTGGATTCATCCACATTACCTTACCGAAACAGGAGGGGACAGGAAATTTGGGACAACCAATACCTCCACTGACAGTTGCATGTGATGGGACAAAAGAGTGTTATAATCACGGCCTAAGTCCTACGCATGCCCCTCAAGGTCCACCCCAGAGCAGCTTACCCCTAGCCTCCTAGTCAGCCCCCAGCCCCTCCACACTCTCCCATGGGCCCTGCCCCCTCACTGGGCTCCCTCCCTCCTCTGTCCATCCTGCACCGTGCTGCCAATCATCTTACTCACTGCTTTGCCTCATTCTCCCTTCTCTGCCCATAGATAAGAAGCCCCCAGCATGGTCACAAACTCCTCTGCCATTAGGCTCCTGTCAACTTCTCTAGCCTCATCACTCCCCACGCAGCACCCACCTCACCAAATGTCAGCCGTGCCCCAGGCAATGTCCCACCCACCCTCCTCCAGGAAGACCCCCTTATTCTGCAGCCACACTGGTGAATTCTGGATCTATTTCTGGATCTAATTCTGGATCTATATTTCTAATATATAGTCCTTAAGACTCAAATTCCACCTTCACTTAACATATCTACATTAATAATACGTGAGACACGTCATTATATTATTATTAACTCATTTGTTTCTCACAACCAGTCAGCACAGCAGGTCCAATAGTTATTGCCATTTTAGAGTTGAAGAAACAGACTCAAAAGGCTGAAGACCGAGGGTCTGAACTCCAGTCTCCGCCCCTCTGAGTCCTGGGCTCCTCTCCACTGAGCTGCGTGAGAAACCCGTGTGGAGGTGTGTGCGCTCTGCATGGACACTGGAGATTCCAGAAGGGAGAGACTGTCTTGTTTGCCTTTCTCTTCCCAAGGTGGAACACAGGGCCTGATCCCAAAACACAAGGCAGGGAGGGAGAGAGGAGGAGAGGGAACACGTCTTTGGGGGACTGCGTTAGGCAGAACTGGGCACTGGCATCTCTGAGCGTTCATTCCCTCATGCATCCCACACATGTTCGTTGAGCAGCTGCTCTCTGCTGGACACAGCCGTAGAAGCATGAACCAAATAAAGTCCCTACCTGCTGAGCTCGCCTTTTGGTAGTAAAAAATAAATAAATAAAACCACATACCAAAAAAATAGAATGTCCTCGGTAAGTGCTAGGAAGAAAACACGAGGCAGGTACAACAGGGGTGCTGTTCTGGAGAGAGCAGTCAGGGAAGGAGGCTGTTATAGGAGGGTGTCGGGGGTAGGGCTGCACTAGCCACCCAGCATACCTCCGGTGTGGCAATTGCCTCGAGGGAGCTGCTGGGGCAACCTGAGGGGATTGGCCAAGGCTCAGAAAGGGGAGGGAAATGTGGGTTCAAGAGAGAGAAATGGTGGTATTGGAGATAGATTTCAAAGGCAACACAGTAAAAGAGATCTAAACACAAACTTGGCCTCATTCTCCACTGTCTCACACTCATAGCGGCGGGGGTGGAGGGGCACCATTTTCATTAATAATATCTTCAATGCAGCCTTTTAAATTATTTTATTAAATCTTGGTCTTGGGGCACCTGGGTGGCTCAGTTAGTTAAGCAACTGTCTTAGGCTCGGGTCAGGATCCCGGAGTCCCCGGATTGAGTCCCGCGTTGGGACTCCCAGCTCCATGGGGAGTCTGCTTCTCCCTCTGACTTTCTCACCTCTCATGCTCTCTCTCACTGTCTCTCTCTCAAATAAATAAATAAAAATCTTTAAAAAAAAAAAAAAGACTATTAAAAAAAACCTTCGCCTTGGAGTACATGGATTTTTAAAGACTGCATGCTGAACTATGAAGTAAGCATAAAACATTTTCTTCTGCAAACCAAAGGACAGTGGTTGTGTAGAGGAAAAGGACTCTAAACTGCCAGCCAATTAGCCCCTTTAATTCCTATGTAGCATCAGTTTCACTGGAAAGAATGATTTTCAAACTGTGTTATTCAGACTTGAGTATTTGACAGACATTTTCTTGAAAACGAATGAAGGGAGGCTGTCAAGTCGTGGAAAACAGCAGAAATATTTGTGAACAATGATAAAATTTGAGCTTCCAGGTGAATTTAACATTTGGAAAACTTGTATCAATTACTGTGAGGTAGACAGCCTTCCAGTACTTAAATGACATCGGCAGTGATGTTAACAAACATGATTTTTAAAATTTGTATAATGAAAACATTTGGAAAATCTGTACAACTTGATGAGTGAGTATTTTCTAAATGACCCAAACATGATGTTACAAAATCATGCATGAGTAAAAGATCCATTCAAAGAGCAAGTTGGACCAAAAGATTTTAATATAACAGAGTAAAAAAAATCGTTGATATGGTTTCAGGTTCCATCCTGCAATTTACCTTTAAGGAAAAATTATCAGTTACTGAGTTTCAGTGTAATAACCTTGAGTGAAGGATAACAACAATTACCTAAAAAGGCCATTAAAATATCCTTTTCCTAACTACCTATATGTGGGGGCCAAATGTTCTTCATACCCTCAACTAAAATAACAGTGCAGCAGACTGAATGCAGATGCAGATATAAGAATTCAGTTTTCTATTGAGCTAGATATTAAAGATATTTACCAAAAAATGTACAATAATGTCACTCTTTCCCCAACTATTTCTTGTTCTGGGAAAAAAATTTTTTTTCAAATAATGTGCTATATCAATATGTAATTGGTTTATTATTTTTTAAATTAAAATTTAAAAGTTTTTGTATTTTGTTTTGATTTCTAATAGGTAGTTTATTTTTGGTAGGTATACTCTGTAAAAACAAAAGCTCTTTGGAGTCCTGAGTAATTTTCACAGAGTAAAAAGGTTCTGAGACCAAAAAGTTTGAAAACCACTTGTTTACAATAATAATTTGTGTTTAGATCTTTAATGGGAATGTCTCCACTTAGAAGACTGACCTCGGGACCTTTGCACCTGCTGCCTTTGACTATGTCAATTATCACGTCGGTGTTGGTGAAAAAGAGATGTTTGGAGAAGCCTTCTCCCATCATCTCCCCTTCTCTGACATAAGCAATTAGCACTTTCTCTAACCTGAATACTGTCCTAAATCACATTTACAGAAAATCTGGATGGCCATTGTTCAGATCTTTGTTTAAATGTCACTTCTTTAGGGAGACTTTGCCTGAACTTACCCCTCCCCTACTCCATTCATTTCCGCATCCCCCATTCAAAGTGGCTCCAGGAGGCTAGTAGCCTTATCTTTTTGTTCATGGCCGGATCCGGAATTTCTGGGGCATTTATTCAAAGAATGAATAAATGAAAATGGGTATTCATCTATCTACGTGTGGACCAGCTGAAGCTAGGGGTTGTGGGCTTTAAACTGTACATAGGGGCATGCAGCGTGGAAGCGGTGCTGGATACTTCCAAAAAAATAATAATAATGATCAGATCACAGCAAGCTTCATTATAGAATTTATTTTCCAGAGCATCTGTAGACAAGATATTGTGGTGTCGAATGCAAGAGACAGGAAGAGATGGGGTGTGCCTTAGATGATCTCACTTTCCCCTTTGTCCCTTCTTTTGCTCCTGACCAATGACCCCATTGAAGGGGAGAGTAGAAGGAAGAAATAAAGAGCTAGGCCGCCTTCTTCGTGGATCTCCGTTCAGGCCCTCCTCTCCAGGGAGAAGGCTGAGTACAAACCAGGATTTTTGTCTTCTATGGATTAGGAAAATGTGTGATTCAGAGAGGCTTAGCGTGGATTCCATGGCAGACCCAGAAAATAAGTTTTAATAATGAGGAAAGAAGGAAATGATTGTCAAAATATGAATTCATTAAAGCATATTCCCTAGGGGCCTACTTTGGCAGCAAGGGTAATTAAGCTTAACTTTTAAAGGTCAGTTTTAACCAGCTCAGGAGGCAAATGGCAGCAGTGACATCAGACATCATCCTGGTCCTCTGTATCTATGGCAACTGAATTTCTGAGCCGTGATTAAACATAAAACTTGAACTACTGCATGAGTCCCAGCAGCAGCCCCAAATAAGTGTACAAGCAAGTGGCAAACTTGACGCATCTCTTGAGATGTTCTGGGCATTGAGGGAAAACAAGCAATAGAATCTGCTATTAAAACTGTCTACTAATGGAGCACCTGGGTGGCTTAGTCATGAAGCGTCTGCCTGCAGCTCAGGTCATGATCCCAGGGTCCTGGGATCGAGCCTCGGACTCCCTGTTCAGCGGGAAGCCTGCTTCTCCCTCTCCCACTCCCACTTCCTCTGCTTGTGTTCCCTCTCTTGTTGTGTCTCTCTCTGTCAAATAAATTCTTCAAACACAAAACAAAACAAAACCTGCCTGCTAATGAAACAAGGTCATTGGTCCCTGCCCTCCTCTGAGACCTTTGATAAGAGGAAGATCACCCCCAAATCCATGGCTCTTCATTCATGTATTTGTCTTAAGTTGGGAAGTAAAGGTAGCACAGGAAGCTGATTACTTAGGCATTTTCATTATTTTTTTTTAATAAAACTCTTTTTTTGGGTTCCTGGGTGGCTCAGTGGGTTAAAGCCTCTGCCTTTGGCTCAGGTCATGAGCTCAGGGTCCTGAGATCTCAGGGGTCCTCAGAGTCCATGATCTCAGGGTCCTCAGGTCCTCCCTGCATCAGGCTCTCTGCCTGCCTCTCTGCCTACTTGTGATTCTCTCTCTCTCTCTCTCTCTCTGTCAAATAAATAAATAAATAATCTTAAATATATATATATATATATATATATATATATATATATATATATATATATGCAACTCTTTTTTCCTAAACATAAAAATGACTTAAAAGAAACCAATCCATATTTATTGTAGGAAATTTTTTTTTAAGATTTTATTTATTTGACATAGATCACAAGTAAGCAGAGAGGCAGGCTGGGGAGAGGGGAAGCAGAGATCCTGATGCAGGGCTTGATCCCAGGACCCTGAGATCATGATCTGAGCCGAAGGCCGAGGCTTAACCCATTGAGGCACCCAGACACCCCAATTGTAGGAAATTTCTAAGAGTCGCCTGAATGTTGAGAAGAAAAAGTACCTGAAATCTCAATTAGGATATGTATTTCCTCTTTTCTGCATGTGCATTTATTTCATAAAATTAGAATTAATATGTTATGATCTTGTCCACATGTCCTTATTCACCAAAATATTTCAAATATGTTAATATTAACAGTGGCATAAAATTCTGTCACACAAAGCAACTATAAGTTATTTTTAAGCTTTGCCTCATTTTTTCCTAACTGTAAGATTAATTGAAGTGTAATTCTTATACTTTACATTTTTTACAGCCTCTTCTCGTGTCCTGTGCAGGCAATCTTGCCCCTTGCTTAGGAGGGGGGTTCCTGGCATTTGCTGCGTTGGCCTCACCCCACTCTGGGTCCTCAGAGGAAGCTGGAATGAGGCAGTCCCATTTTAATCTCCTATGTCTTACATAACAACAAAGTGCAGGAATAACCAAGCAAAATGGACGGAAATACAACAGTGGAGGTAGACTTTCACCCACTTATGTCAGTCCTTGTCAGACTAGATTGTGGGGAAAAGGTAAGAAAATTATAGATGATGATAATATAATTAATATGATTATTTAAATATATTTTATATCATAAAATTATATATACTATATATTAGTAATAATGTGTTTATTAATAATCTGAAAGAATAATGTAATGAGTAACTAAATATTCCAAACTGCATTTCTTGAAAAGAGTAGATCTATTTTCGAGTATGAACAGAAAAATTTTATAAAAATGAACCCAAGGAAAACGCATGGTACATAATGAATTAGAAATAGGACAAATCACATTCTCTGATCATAACACCATAAACCTAGAAATAAGTTAAAAAGTAGAAGCAAAACATCAACCATTCAAGAATGTCAGGACTTTCTATCAAACTAGCATTGGACAAAAAGTAAAGTCATAGACTCTGGGAAATAATGCTGACGAAAGCATCGCCTTCAAAACTCATGGATAGAGCTGCACTCTGAGGAAAATGGGTAGTCCTCGCGCACTCCTTACTGAATAAGAAAGAAATCTAAAATACAGCAGGCAACCTCATTTGCCCAAGAAGCAGGGATGAGAAATGTGGTTTTTCTTTTGGGGGCTCCCTGAACAAGGTGCCCCTTTTATTAACCTCCCCAGAGTCAAAGCTCTAGTCCAGCAAAACACGCAAAGAAGCAAACCTACGAATATCACAACTCCGAGCTTATTCAGAGCTCAGTAAATTAGACATTACTGTTCTGTTGGTTTTTTCTGAAGTATATTGAGATATAATTCATATTCCATCCAATTCACCCACCCAAAGTTTAAAATTCGGTGGCTTTTAGGATATTTGTGGATTTGTGCACCCACCACCACAATCAATTTTAGAACATTTTCATTACCATTAAAAAAACCTGTACACTTCAGTAGTCACTCTCTGTTTCTCCCCAACAACCCCACCCGAGTGCCTGGAAACCACTATGTCTCTGGGTTTGAGGATTCTGGAAAGTTCGTATAAATAGAACCATTCAATATGTGGGGAGAGAGGAAAGGGGGAGGGATCGCTTAATGAGTACAGGGCGTTAAGAAAGCTCTGGAATGCAATAGGTGGTTGCATGACACTGTGAATCTACTGACTGCCACTGAGTCATACTTTTTTGTTTTTTAAGATTTTATTTATTATTAGACAGAGAGAGAGAGCATGAGCAGGGAGAGGGATGGGGAGAGAGACAAGCAGATGCCCCACAGAGTGGGGAGTCCAGTGCAGGTCTTGAGATGGGGCTCCATCCCAGAACCCTGAAATCATGACCTGAGCTGAAGGCAGATGCTTAACAACTGAGCCACCCAGGTGCCCCCTGATTCCTACTTTAAAATGGTTAAAATGGTCAAGTTTATGTGTGCTTTACTCCAATCGTAATTTTAAAAATCCAAATTGGTATTTGTGAAGTCCTTGGACGGGATCATATCTATTCTAAGAATGAGTCATGAATATTTAAGTGAATTATTGTCACATTGTATTAAGAGAAATAACAAAACACTACCAGCAAATTATCACCTAAAACGGCAAATATGGAAGCGTATTTAACTAAAACAAGTTTAGGCATTTTGTTTCTTCAACAGCAAGGTACAATAATTTTAACAAAACAAACATATGGAGTCAAAAACTGTTTTCACTGTAAACATGAAACGTGCTGCTGTTGTATTTCCATAGACCAAGCTATCTGAGTGATTGGGAAGGGCATGGAACGTCAGGGTAGGAGGCTGGCTTCCCCCTGCTCCTTCTTTTTATTTACAGATTAGGGAAGGGAGATTATCCTCCAGCCTCTTCAAGTCCTGGGAGAGTTCTCACTTCCATAGCTGCTGCCCCATCTCTTCCCTCACCCAGGGACTGCGGGGGCTCAGCCAGGGCCCAGGGGGGCAAGTCAGCTCCCCCCAGAGGCCATCCCATCCTGCAGGTGACTGTAAAGCAAATTCGAGGCTTCTATCATGGTTGTGCCAAACGTCCTTCTGGTTCCAGGTGAGAGGACATGACCGTCAGTTTCTGAATGCTTTGGGATTTTAGGAATAAAATTATTCAAGAATACTGCAACCAAATACGAGGGGTTTGTGGGGTTGGCTGCACATTAGAATCATCTGGGGGCTTCGCCAAACCTCCATGCCCTCCCTGGTCCCACTGCAGACCACCTGAGTCAGAGGCTTGGGGGTGGGGGGCGCTTGGCTCCCCAGGTGGTCCCAATGTGCAGGGAAGTCTGATGTAAGGGCCCGCTGGAGAAGCCCGACAAGAAGTGGCAAACACCTCCAGCTGCCAGCACTGAGGCCGCTAGACTTTGCAGGAAAAAACCTGTAGGAGGAACAGAAGGCCCGCTCCCGAAGGAGCCCTTGAGCGGTGTGGCTGGGAAAGTTCCAGGAGGGCTCAGTCGGTGGAGGAGACACAGGGGAGCCAGGCTTCCTCTCCCTCCCTCACCCGCTCAGCATTCATTTGCTCACTCATACAGGCACTCAATGTTTCTAAGGACCCCCCCCCCCCACCCCGTGGGCTGGCCCTGGGGAAACCAAGTCGGAAGGAAGGCCTGGTGTCCCGCTCAGAAAGCTTGGAGTGTGGCAACTGAGTACGAAAAGTGCTCTAGGAGAAGCGCTGGGCATCCTGGAGCACGCGGCGGGAGGAGCACGTCGCCTGTGTCCTGTGTCGCCCTCGCAGGGAGCAGCCGCGAAGACAGCTTTCTCAAGGAGGGGACACCGGACTGGGACCAGGTAGGAGCCAAGTGCTATACTTCAGAGACACAGCGGCAAACCCTCGTGAATGTGGTTCTCAGCCTGGGCTGCTTCCGGAACCCTGGGCGGGGGTGGGGGGGGGGCTTCTAAGCACATTCATCTCTGGCCCCACCTCCAGAAGCTGTGGTTTCAGTAGTCTGCAGTGGGGGCTGGGCATTTGTGTATTTTATAAATGTCATCTATTTTTATTGAGGTGACAGTCACACACAAAATTAACCGTTTCAAGGCGAACGATTCCGTGGCATTTAGGACATTCACAGTGCCCTGCCGCCACCACCTCTATTTGGTTCCAGGACATTTTCATTGCCCTAAAATAAAAGCCTGTATCCGTTAAACAGTCACTCCCCCTTTCACCCTCCCCCCAGCCCCCAGCAACCATAAATCTGCTTTCCATTTTTATGGATTTTAACAATTCAGGATAGCTCCCATAAAAGGAATCCTACAAATGGGACATTTTATATCTGCCTTCTGTCACCTAGGTTCATCCATGTTGTAGCAGGCGTCAACACATCATTCCTTTTTATGACTGAGTAATAGTCCATCTTACGGATATTCCAAAATTTGTTTATCCACTCACCCGTCCGTGGTCATGTGGCTTCCTGCCACCATGTGGCTATTGTGAACAGTGCTGCTGTGGACATTGGGCACACGAATGTTTGACATCTCTTTGCAGTCCTTTTGGGTATATACTGGACATCTGTAGTTTTTTTTTTTTAATTTTTTATTTTTTTATAAACATGTATTTTTATCCCCAGGGGTACAGGTCTGTGAATCGCCAGGTTTACACACTTCATAGCACTCACCAAAGAACATACCCTCCCCAATGGACATCTGTAGTTTTTAAAAGCTCGCCAAATATGCTAACATGGAGTCAAGGCTGCAAATGGCTGATTTGGGACAGTGGTTCCCAAACTGTTGTTTTGATTTAAAGATTTTATTTATGTACGTATTTATGTATGTATTTGAGAGAGAGGGTGCAGGAGTGAGCAAGAGCCGAGGGGAGGGAGAGGAGCAGAGGGGGAGTGAGAGGGAGGGGGAAAGAACCTCCAGCAGATTCCTCACTAAGCCTGGAGCCCAACAGGGGGCTGGATCTTATGACCCCGAGATCATGACCTGAGCTGGAACCAAGAGTCAGACGCTTAGCTGACTGAGCCACTCAGGCGCCCCTGGTTCTGGTTTAATAGATTTCCGGGCCTTGCTCTGGACAGTGTAATTTAGTGGCTCGAGGGATCTCTTTCCGGTTCCTTCTCCACCTTGGCATCTCCTTTTTCCGTGCTGACAGACCAGCATACCTATCAGCCTCAGTAGAGCTTCTGACAATGCACAGCTTATCAACTGCAGGAACAACCCCTTCCCCTCTTCCCCCAGCTCAGCGCCCCCAGGCTGGTGCCTCTGGGGCCCACTCCAGGTGAGGCAGAGATCTGCTCATCCTTCCTGACCAGGCCAGCCCTTGCTCCTGATCTCCTGTGGGAGCTTCTTGGACACTCTCATCTCCCCAAGAACAAATGCTCACTTTCAGAGATGATGCAGTCTGGGTTGATCCTGATGCCCCAGAGACCTCTGACTCTGTAAGGACAGACCTGGGCTATAGATGTTCCCACCAGTCACCTGTCTCATTCCTGGGATATCCTAGCCCCCAACATTGGTATTTTGGTCACACATGACCACTCAGTTGTCACCAAGAATCTTTTATTTTTGTCACTAAAAGGCCTATCCTGGAGATTTTCTCTAAGCAAAGGAGGCTGCTCCAAAAGTGATCACAGCATTCTGAGACAGAAAACTGACCACTTTCAAAAACTACATCTCCAGCTAAAAAACAACAACAACAACATTGAAGTCCATGGGTACTGGTTATTTAGATCAACCAAAATTTTAGAGGTTCTGGCACGAGTGTCCAATCCAAGGACATCATGGAGCCTCTGTGAGTCTTCACAAACATACCTGGTGTGACCTCTTGCAGGACAAGGCACCCCCTTTCCTCCTCTGAGAACTGAAAAACCAGGGAAGCCAACTTGTTCGCCTCAATATGGGGGTCAAAGCAGCTCTAAAGCGCTAGAGCATTAGAAGATAGAAGTTTGAAAATGCTCCCCTGTCAACTAAGTCCTATAAGTCACAGAGCAGAACCAGCTTAATATATCTAATCTACATGTCAAAATATTTATAACATTTATTCGTACCATGGGCCAAACTCTGCTCAGCGCATTAACACATATTATCTCATTTAATCCTCACAACTCCCATATGAGGTGGAGTTTATTATCTACATTTTAAAGATGGGGCAATTAAGGCCCAGAGAAGTTAACCAACTTGCCCGAGGTCACACAGCTATTAAGAAATGGAGCTAGGATACAAACCCAGATCTGACTTCAAAGTATGTGCTCTAAATACAAATATTCTCTTAAAAAATGTATTTTGAGAAAAGAATGACCTACTGATCTGCACAGATGCTGTGCCCACTCAGAGCGGTAAAAAGGATCTAAAAAGGATATCTACTGGGCGTATTTAAAAAATAGAACATGATGTAAGCTAAGTGCTAGACTGTGCCGTCTGTGGGAGGCAAAGGACCCAAGGAACATCCCTCGTTGCCAGCACCTGGCCCCGCAGCAGGTGGGAGCTGTGCTGGGAGAGATCTGGTCAGTGGTGACGTCCCACCTGGTCTTAGATTGCTCCTTCAGATTTAATAGCTCATAAATCCATAAAGTGACCTCTCTTCAGAGATTCTATTCCACAGGGTGAGTTTGTAAAACATTATTCATCTTGGACCACACCAGTTGTTCCAGAGACTAAGAGGATTCCCAGAGAGTAGCAGCAGAAATAGTGGGAAAGTTATGGGCTGTCATTCTTCCCCGAGGTGACCACATACCTATTATCACCCATCCCTGGTCCTAGCAGGTCCAGCCAGGGAACTTCCGTAGGTAAAGGTTTCCACCCGCAAGCTGCCAGGCCAAGTGCAGGGCACCCTGGCACTTGCGTGCGGTGGTCACTTCAGCCAGCAGGCGGCGATCTTGCCCGTGACATTCCACCTTCCAGGTTTCTCCAAAGGGCAGCCAGGTGCAGCCTGAGGCAAGTGAACCAAAAAGGTTTCCGCGCTATTCACTCCTTGGCAGAGAAGCTGGTATTTGTGACAGCAAAAAGTGTCAGAAGCAGATGCACCTTCTCTGGTCTCCAATCACTGTTTTTAGAAGGAACTGCTTTTTAAAAAAGGAAACAGAATGGCTTGCTTTGGTCGACGTATTGAAAATGTATTATTACATTCAACTAATTAAAACTTGAACTACAATTTCGGCGGGTTGGGGATTTTTTCACTGATGTCAGGTAGCCGGAATTTCCCTCATTTTCCAAGGTGGCTTAGCATCTGGGTTTTCCTTTTAAATGAATTCTCAAAGTAGAGACTGGACAGGCACACTGGTCTTGCAGGAAAATGAGTGTCTGCGGCTGCTACCCCTCACCAGGTGGCAACGTTTAGAACATTCTATCTGCTTCACTGAAGCTTGGGGTTCTGGCTGCTACTCATCCCCCCCCCCCCCCCAAATCTCATGGACAGCCTGTGAACCCAGGAGACTGAGGAGGACGCCTGCCTTTGAAATGGAGATTGAAGGCAAGGCTCTATGGGATAGAAATTCTCTGTTGCTGACAAAACAAACAAAACACCTTTAAAAACTAGTAATGGCACAAATACCCAGGGTGTCGAGTGGCACAGAGAGGCTGGGGGGGTGGGGATTACACTTCAAGACTGGCAAAGATGAAGCTCTTTACAAAAATGGTGTTTAGACCACATTGGGGTCAGTTTGAATACGTTGACAGAAGTTAGCGTTTGTAAGCTTGAATGGTAAATGAAAGCTCAAAAAAACCCAAGCTTCAGAGGAGAAAATGGTCATCTAAATTATTTTTGAAAAGATGATCAACCCACAGGAAGAGATTCCTGGATGGAGCGAGCGTCTGCTTGTCTCACTCAGACCCTTCTGGGAGAGAATTCTGTCCTCCCCTAGCGGTCCTCCCCTCGCGGCCTCACTGCCCGCAGGGAGCCTTCTCTCTTGCCTTTGCCTTTTCCCCGAATCTGACTGAGCTCCATGTTTTCGTCTCACAGAAAACCATCGTGGCTATCCTTTTGTTCTGGCTGTGACAAGAAGTAAAGAACCACCATGGATAACTTTGGAGTTGGGAAGGACAGGACTCAGATGGTCGAACTCCCTCGCTGACAGAAGCGGGGGCCAGTGACTTGCCTGGGTCACCCTGGGTCACACAGCTGAGCTAGACGCAGCAGATCTGATGTCTAGTTAGGAGTTTTTTCCATTGCGTCCCCAAGTGCCTAAGCCCAGCTCAGTGGGACTGTGCACATTGAAAATTGCCTTGGAACGAACATCTCATGACCAAGTTCCCCAGAGAGTTCTTTCTGGGCCACTGACAGAATTTACTTCCCATTATGGGAAAACAAAAGGAATGGTGAAGTTGTAGAATATTTTGTGGGTTTTTTTTTTTCTCGTGACCATAATCTGATAAATAAAAGAGATTTCTAGGGAATTATTCTTTGTACATATATATTGGCTCCTTTACAAGAGTGTAAAGCTCTTTGAGGGCAGAGAAAGGGTTATATTTATTCCTATAAGTTCGATAATATCCTCCTGTTCTCAGTTAATGTCCAAGAAGTATTCGTTGTTTGAACTGAGATGGCTCTGAATTAAAGACTGGATTCAAAAATTGAAAACAATGGCAGGATCTTTCAGACTTCTCAATTTTAGGACTTCTTCTCCCCGCAACCAGGCGTCCTGCAGGTTCTCCTCTTCCCTCTTTTACTTTTTCTCTGTGACACCCAGTAGAAGTATTGTCACCTACAGCCACTTCCTACTGTTTCATGTACCACATCTTCTTTTCCCACCAGGGGAAATGTTTCCCGTGTTCCAGCATCCAGGCCAGGCTAATGTTTCCCGTGTTCCAGCATCCACGTCAGTGGTGGTGTGCTAGGCCCATGGAGAAATTCTAAAGGCTACTGAGAAGAGCAGTCACAGAACTGGTAAGGATTGATGTGATGCTTCTAGATAGCATTTTACTTTGTAAGTTCTCTCTCAGATGATACTCCTTTTTCAATAACAGAACAAGTTTTTAATTTTCAAATTTTATTCAAAATAATATTTTTTAGTTTATACATTCTTAATGGTGGTGAAATGTTCAGAATCTAAAATGTACCATTTTAACCATGTTTAAGTGTATAGTTCAGTGGTAGCGGTACACTCATATTGTCGTACAACCAGCTCCAGGACTTTTCTCATCCTCCAAACCTCGAACTCTGTAGGCATCACACAGTAACTCCCTCTTCTTTCCTCCCCCCAGCTCCTCCCATTCTATTTTCTGTCAAACTCTGTAAATCTGATAACTCTAGTGCTTCATGTTGGTGGAATTGTACAGTATTTGTATTTTTTGTAACTGGCTCATTTCACCTCTTATAATGTCCTCAAGTGTCATTCATGTTGTAGCATGTGTCAGAATTTCTTTCTTTTTAAGGCTGAATAATATTCTATTGTGTATCTATAGCTCACATTTTGTTTATCCATTCATCTGTCAATGGACACGTGGGTTGCTTCCACCTCTTGGCTACCGTGATTAGTGCTGGTATGAATATGCGTGTGCAAATATCTGCTCTAGTCCCTGGGTTTGTTTTTTTTTTTTTTTTAATTTTATTTATTCATTTTACAGAGAGAGATCACAAGTATGCAGAGAGGCAGGCAGACAGAGAGGAAGAAGCAGCCTCTGGCTGAGTAGAGAGCCCGACATGGGGCTCGATCCCGGGACCCCGAGATCATGACCTGAGCCGAAAACAGAGGCTCAACTCACTAAGCCACCCAGGCGCCTCCTAGTCCCTGTTTTTAATTTATTTGGGTATATACCCAGAAATGTGGTTGCTGGATTATTTGGCAATTCCATTTTTAATTTTTTGAGGAACCTCCATAGTAGCTATGCCAGTCCACACTCCTACGCACAGTACACTAGAGTTCTAGTTTCTCCACATCCTCGCCAACACTTGTGATTTTCTTTTTTTTTTTTTAAAGATTTTATTTATTTATTTATTTATTTGACAGACGGAGATTACAAGTAGGCAGAGAGGCAGTCAGAGAGAGGAGGAAGCAGGCTCCTGCTGAGCAGAGAGCTAGATGTGAGGCTTCATCCCAGGATCCTGGGATCACGACCTGAACCGAAGGCAGAGGCTTTAACCCACTGAGCCACCCAGGCACCCCAACACTTGTGATTTTCTGCTGTTTTGTTTCTGTCTTGGTTTATGATGGTCATCCTAACGAGGTGAAAAGGTATTTCTTTGTGGTTTTGCTTTGCATTTCCCTAATGATTAGTGATATTGAGCATCTTTTCATAAACTAAATGGCCATTTTCATATCTTCTTTGAGAAATGTCTGTTCATTCTTTGCCCACTTTAAAATCAAGTTATTGGGGTTTTTTTGCTATTGAGTTATAGGAGTTGTTTAAATTATCTGGAAATGTATGATTTACAAATATTTTCTCCTATTTCATGGGTTGCCTTTTTACTTGTGATGGCATCCTCTGATGCAAAAAAAGTTTTTAATTTTGCTATTGTCCAATTTATCTATTTTTCTTGCACTATCTGTGCTTTTAATGTCTTATCCAAAAATAAGCTAACAGTTTGGTAGTACAGTGTAGTCCCCCAAAATGGTTTCTAGCCCTAAAATATAAGAAATTTGACATCAATTTAAGAAGGGAATGTTATTTTGTTATAACATTCATGGTATTTTATTTTGTCACTCATTTATGGTATCCATAATGTTGCCTACCCTAGGAGAGTGGGGGAAAGAGGCAAGGGGGAGAGAGAGAATCTCAAGCAGAATCCAATGCTGAGTGCATAGCCCCATGCGGAGCTCTATCCCATGACCCTGAGATCACAACCTGAGCTGAAATCAAGAGCTGGACGCCCAACCAACTGAGCCACCCAGGTACTCCTACGCTATAGGATTTTTAAGTTTCTCCTACATTTTCCCCAAATTTGAAAACAAGAACTTTTCTTTTTTGTGAACTCACATGAAAATACCAAGCTTACATGAATATGAGGACTTAAAATACAGACTCATTCTCAAGTCACCAAAAACATGAGAAGTGTGAAAAAATACATTCTTAATTATATTCTGGTTTGGGATTTTCAAACTTTTAAAAATCATCATGAATCTTTATATTAAAATGTGAGCTGACCTTTTTCAAACACTAGACTTACTCATATATAAAAGAGGGATTGTCATAAAGTAAAATGTATGTGAGTTGTATCTAGCAATTCATATGCACAGAGACTTTTAGGAAAATAATAATAATGGCAGTGTGCCTGGGTGGCTCAGTCCATTAAGTATGTGCCTTTGGTTCAGGTCATGGTCCCAGGGTCCTGGGATCGAGTCCCATATTGGGTTCCCTGCTCAGCTGGGAGGCTGCTTCCCTCTCCTCCCAACTTGTGCTCTCTCTCTGTCTCTCTTTCTCAAATAAATAAACAAAATCTTTTAAAAAAAGAAAAATAATAATAATGGCAGTAGCATTTTAGCGTTATTACTTATTAAGTTGGAAATGAGATTATAATACATTTTTCCTGTCTCTTTGATGTTGTCACCTACCTGAGTCAAAGAAAAATGTAAATGTAATATATTTTCCACATATAGGTGGCAATCTTTATACTATTAACATGGTCTTTATTAAAAGGCAGATGATTAGAAATAATTAGAAATCCTCTTTTTGCAAAAATTTTATAGAACTTTTTTATTATGAAAATGTCAGGCATACATAAAAGTATAGCAAGTACTATAGTGAACTACCCTGTTCTCACCAACCACTTCAAAACTTACAATGGCCAGTCTTATTTTATTGGGCCATAGCCCCTTCTCCAATATCTGAATTTTTTTAGAGTTTGTCTATTTATTTATGTATTTATGTATATATGTATGTGTGTATGTAATCTCTATGCGCAATGTGGGGCTTAAACTCAGTACTCCGAGACCAAGAGTCCCATGCTCTTCTGACTGAACCAGCCAGGCACCCACACAATCTGGGTTATTCTGTAGCAAATCTCAGATATCGCAAAATTAAAATAGAAAAATAAATTTATGGTCCCACCTTTAAAACACCTCCACGGAATTCCAGGAGCACACCTGGTATCCTAATGGACACAAAAACAAACCAAAAAACAACCTCCATACTATGAAGATGAAGAAGCATTGAATGCCATACCCTATAAAACATGGGGTGGAAAAACCTCCATCTATGAAGTCATGTGAGAATGTTCTTATTATATATATGAGTATGCAGGTGAAATACAGGTGATACTTTGGGTCTGAAGGAGAGAAATTTCTTTTTTTAAGCAGTGACTAAGTTACAGAAATACCAAGTGACAGGATATATGACATCCATATCCTTCCTTGGGGCTAAAATAGTGATAAGACCAAGTTAGAAGTTTTTGCAAAATGAATGACGGGATATATAAAGGGGATAGGAGTAAGCAAGGGGAATGGAAAATTACCAACTTGTTAGAACAAAGCAGTGACAGCTGCTAGCTCTAAAATTAGGAACAGAGAAGACGTTTTCAGAGCACCACCAAACAAAGGCGCAATCCAGCCAGCACCTTTGCAGAGTTCAACCCCTTAAACAATAAAAGGCCAACAGTTACTGCAGAGATGACCACTTGGTGGCTGTTCTCTTGCCCAAACCTTGATGCTGTCTGGGACCAGGACCACCTGTCTGCAGAGGGCTGCCCCTGATGGACAGCTCACACGGAAAGCAAGGGCAGGGAGCGAGCATCTCTTGAAAGACTTTAGCGCATCGATAATTTACTGAGACATTTAGGACTTCACAGACAATCTGAAAGTCAAATATATTTTGCTCACATCTTCATCACGCTCTCTGAACTCTTCAAGCCCAGACTCGGGAAATAAAATGATTCCCAAAAGAACTCTAAGCATCTGGGTTGTAGACTCCTTTGTCTACCTGAAGTATAAACTTAGCCATTGCTACTGAAAAGACTTTTTTTTTTTTTTTTAAGATTTATTCATTTGAGAGAGAGAGAGAGAAAAGGAGAGAGGGAGAACATGAGAGGGGAGAAGCAGACTCCCCACTGAGCAGGGAGCCTGAAGCAGGACTCGATCCTGGGACTCCAGGATCATGACCTGAGCTGAAGGCAGTTGCTTAACCAGCTGAGCCACCCAGGCTCCCCGAAAAGTTTTTTAACCACAAAAAAACTCACATTAAAATCTATAAACAGAGCACCTCCAAACGAATAGAAAGAAATGTTAGGGTCCCCAGACCTGCTTTCTAGTCAGGCCACTGCCCTGGGGTGACCAAGGACATCACACAAGCCAGGTAGGGCTTGAGATCCCTCCCCTAGGAAGAGGGAGTATCTGTGCTTGCTGTCACTGAGTCACGGGAATATTGCTAAGGACAACTAGGAAAACTGCCATAAATACACTTCAAAATTTTTGAAACACAGAAAAGTTAGGTGGCTCAACGGTTTCTTTCGCTCTGTTTTATGATTTATTATAAATGTTTTTACACTAGTGGCCATTTGCTCTCTTGATGGCCTAGTATCATTACCTTCTCCTCTTCAGATAACAGTCAGCAAATTTGCCTCTAGGGCAGCCCTCAGCACTCTCTGTCCTGTGCTTGGGTACACTTGACCTCACCCTCCGCCCCAGAGCAGGGGCCAGTCTGTCGGCAGAATAGCTGGTGTCCAGTGAGGGCCTTGTGGCTTGGGGTGCAGTTATAGTGGAGTAATCAGAGTTCTTTCTTCTCTTTTCCTGCTGGACTTGAACCTGGAAGGATGGGAGGGTAGAGCCCAGCCGCCTTGCCTCAACATGAAGCCTGGAAAGGAAGCCAACACCCAGAGAGAACAGAGCCAACAGACCAAGAGGTGGGGGCCTGAGCATATCACTTTAAGATCTATAACTCAGCTGCCCCAGGACTGCTGGGTTATGTCAGTATATTCTCAGTTAGTGTTGGGTCTTCTGAAACTTGCAATAACAAGAATCCTAACTGACAATACAGTCCCTCCGTAACTTGCTACAAAGTACTCACAGCATCATACGGTGAAGCTCACTATATCACAAAGGATCTCACTCAAAAACAGAGATTCCTTTGACACTGACTATTCCGTGGTTTCTGGGGGTGAGTCTTGATTACCTCCGAATTAGAACTCTTCAAGAAGGTCTGAAGTTTCACTTCCTTCTTTGCTCTCAAGAAATCAGGGAAATACCACTACTTGGAATGTTGAAGATTTCTATCCTGTGATGGTGGCCGATAGCTATTACCTGGGTCCTGTATATTTCAGATTCATTGCTACATGGTGCTGCTAATGTGGAGATATTTGCTGTAAACAAACAAATTTGTGGATTATATCTATTTTCCAGATCACCATATGGTCAAAAATGTTCTTGAAAATGTTCTTGCTCAATAGCTAAAGGGAAGAATTCTGACCGTCACCTCCCCAAGAAGCTAGAATATTGGTACAACTTATGGTTTCCACAACAAAATGCCTACAAAGTAAGATGTCGGAAGAGGTTGTAAAAGCGTCGGGGAAGGTCAAGTTTTGGAACCATTAAATGGGAGAACTTTTTTTTTTTAGATTTTATTTATTTATTTGATAGACAGAGATCATAAGGAGGCAAAGAGGCAGGCGGGGTGGCGGGGGGAGGAGCAGGCTCCCTGCTGAACAGAGAGCCCAAGAGAGCTTTATCCCAGGACCCTGAGATCATGACCTGAGCTGAAGGCAGAGGCTAAACCCACTGAGCCACCCAGGTGCCCCAAACGAGAGAACTTTTTAACATAACTGTTCAGAATCATTTTTGTCAGTATTCAACTGAAGCTGTTAGAACCTTCCTAGATCTCCTTTAGGGAAAAAGAAGACCCTTTTCAATTCCATTATGTTGACTGTGAGTCCTTCCCTGAGAAGGTGTGGTCCATGTGGTGGAGGGAAATGCTGCCACTGTGCAGATCAGGATTTCTTAAGTCCAGTACTATGGACATTTGGGGCCATATGATTTCTTGTCATGGATGGCTGACCTGTACACGGTAGCCTCTACCCACCAGACACCAGGAGCACCCCTCCCCAATTGTGACAACCAAAAATGTGTCCAGACATTGCCAAATGTCCCTTGAGGGGGTAAAGTGCCCCTAGTGGAGGACCACTGGTGTATGATTTCAGCCACTGAAGCAGAACCGTCACCAAGTTGAAACTGAGCCCGTTACATACCCGCAAGGCTTGGGCTCCCATCTGGTGTGGTCATTACGAAGATTAATGAGGAAGCTGTCTGCTGTGGCTCGCTTGGGAAATTCCAAAAAGTAAAATATAAGCTGATAATCTTAACAGTGGTTAAATAATCAGACTATAATATATTTAGAGTGTTTATAAACTGTAAGAAATCTCATCTCAGTAAAGTTCCTTTTCTTTAAGTCGTTATTTTAGTGTGAACAACAACAACAAAACTGTAGCGTTTGTGTGATTCCATGCATCGGAGGTGCCTAGAGTAGTTAAACACATTGAGACAGAAAGGACAAGGGTGGTGGCCAGGAGTGGAGGGAAAGGGGAAGTGGGAATTATTGTTGAATGGGCACAAGACTTTCCATCTTACAAACTGGAAAGGGTTCTGGAGATGAGTTACACAGCAATGGGTGCATTTAAATCTACTGAACTGTACACTTAAGATGGGTAAGATGGTAAATTTTATATTATGTGTATTTTACCACAATAAATTGTAGAGTTCACCTCATTTGTGGTGGAGAGAGAGTAAACCTTTTCCACACATTTAAACATCCCTCTTAGTTGATCTCAGACTGATAAACCCAGAGAAGGGCTCTGATGGGCAGGGCTTTGGAAATGCCCATGTGTGAGTCAATCAGAGGTGAACAGGATGGGGGCAGTATGATTTTCCCAGGCTTCAGGAGAGAAGGAAAGATCACATACCCATCCCTGACCCAATTAACTCTAGCCAAGGGTGGCGAATCTGTCATGGCCAGCTTTCATCCAAACCATATGGCTGGAGTGAGGGGAGACAGTTCTAGGAAAGAGAGGGAAAAGAGGTTCAGGGCAGACAAAGCAGTAACTGAATATTCCAATCTTCAACAACCATAATTATGATCTAGTGTTCTTTTTCCTAGTTCCCTCCTGTTATCACCATTACCAAATTGAAACTGAGCTGGTTACATACCCACGGAGCTTGGGACACCATCTGGTACAGTCATCATGAGGATTAATGAAGAGCTGCAGGTTTTTGCAAAGAGAAACATATGACTTATAAAAGCTAAGCCTGTGTTGAGTAAGAGTCTGCATTGCATAGCCTGGGAAGAGACTGGAGTTGACTCTGCTTTATTCATTGCCTTGTCAATGAAGGCATTAGACAATAGAATGCCTGGATAGAGCTGTGCCACCGTGAACTTTGCAGTTAGGGAACCTGAGTTCATAGCCCAGATCCACCACTTTGGGGCAGGGGGTCCCTCTTGGACCCTCCATGTTCTGATAAAAATGAACCCAAGCGGCATCCCTACCAGACAGTCTGCAGAAGAACACGGCTGGAGGCAGGTAATGGGGCTTATCATGAAGGTCTCAGCCTCAGAGAGGATGGGACACTCACCCAGGCACTGCCCCCTACAGGAGCTCACAGAAAGAGCCACTAACTGGCCTGATGGACACTGACATCCTTTGTGGTAGGGGGACTGCTGCCCAGATGGAGTTCCCATGAGAGAATCTCATAGCACAGCTAATTGCCCCCTACACTTGATTGGGTAGAGTATTTTCAGCTGGGCCCTTCATAGGGTGCTCTCCTCTCTGAGTGGACTGGTCTGAGCCAGCTTCTCCTCCCTGGTTGGGGATCTATGGCGCAGGAGTAGGATTTCATGATGCAGAAAGTGGCCACCTGTGGCTATTCCCTCTGAATGACTAGGACACAGTTTTGTTTTTGTTTTTGTTTTTGTTTTTAAGATAGGAGGACTGAGGAGAATTGGTACCATCTTAACCTAGTTCAAATCCCACATATACAGTAGGCACTCAACACGTCTGCTCTTACCCTTAGAACATCCATGTATTGTGTTCCAGTGACTGTGTTGGGCACCAAGGAGATGTGGACAGGATGGATTAAATCCCTGACTCCCTGAGCTCCCCTGCTGAGTGAGGGAAGCATGTAGAAGTTTCATGTGGGTGATATAGATGTTGGGAGGAGATGCCCTGAGTGCCTGGCATAAAGGCAGCATGGGCTAAAGTTCAGTGGAGAAGGGCAAGACCAAGGGGACCAATGAATGTCACAAGTATTCTCCTGTGTCCACTGGAGGGCTTTAAGGTGGAGAGCAATACTTTGGCATAGCCAGAGCAGAATGTTCATGAAGGAATGTCCCTATTTCCCTTCCTGATTCCGTCATCCCATTCTGCCACTGATGCTCCAGGGGTGGGGTCTACAGGTGTGCGGTTTTCCTCTGAAGACCAAAAGAATAGAGGCAGAAGTAGAAAAGGGTGTGTATGTGGGGAGGGGGGTGGAGAACTATACAAATGGTACACAGGGATTTTTTTTTTAATTCATTTTTTTAGAACAGTTTTAGGTTTGGGGCACCTGGCTGCTGTAGTCAATTGAGCATCTGACTCCTGGTTTCAACTGGGGTCATGGTCTCAGGGTCATGGGATCAGCCCCACTTCGGGTTCCATGCTCAGTGCAGAGTCTGCTGGGGATTGTCTCTCCCTCTGTCTCTGCCCCTCCTGAATTCGTGCTTGCTCTCTCTCTCTTGCTCTCTCTCTCTCTCAAATAAATAAATTTAAAAAAAATAGTTTTATGTTCATAGCAAAATCAAGTGGAAGGTACAGAATATTTCCCATACCACTTGTCCGGACACATGCACAGCCTCCCCAACTATCAAAGTTCCCCAGCAGAGTGGTACATTTATTACCACTGATGCACCTACAGTGACACATCGTTATCACCCAAAGCCCGTAGTTTACATTAGGATTCATTCTTGACGTTGTACTTATGGGTTCGGACAAATGTATAACAATATGTATTAATTATTATAGTATCATACAGAGTAGTTTCACTGCCCGAAAAATCCTCTGTGCTCCACTTACTCATCCTCCCCTTCCTTGAACTCCTGGCACCCATGGTGGTTATTGTCTCCATAGTCTTGCCTTTTCTAGAATGCCATGCAGTCAGAATCATACAGCCTTTCAGATTGGCTTCTGACACTTAGTAATGTGCGTTTAAAGTTCCTCGGTATCTTTTTATGGCTTCGATAGCCACCCCTCCTTTTAGCACTGAATAATATTCCATTCTCTGGATGTACCACAGTTTATCCGTTCCCTACTGAAAGATGTGTTGGTTGCTACCATGCTTTTAGCAGTTATGAATAAAGCTGCTATAAAGACTTGTGTGCAGGTTTTTGTGTGGACACAAGTTTTTCAGCTCTTTTGGGTAAATACCATAGAGTGTGATGGCTGAATCATATGGTAAGAGTATTTTAAGTCCTGTAAGAAAATGTTGAACTGTTGTCCAAAGTAGCTGCACCATTTTGCATTCCCACCAGCGATGAATGAGAGTTCCTGTTTTTCCACATCTTTGCCAGCATTTGATGGTATTTGTTTTTTGTTTATTGTTTATTGTGGCCATTCTAAGAGATGTGGCACCTCATTGTTATTTTATTTTATTTTGCATTTTTTAATGTGGTGTGATGGGGAGCATCTTTTCATTTGCCTATTTGCCATTTGTATATTTTCTTTGGTGAGCTGTCAGGTCTTTGGCCCACGTTTAAGTTGGGTTACTTGTTTTCTCACTGTTTAGTTTTAAGAGTTCTTTATGTATTTTGGATACCAGTCTTTGTCTTTTGAAAATATTTTCTCCCAGTCTGTGGCTTGTCTTCTAATTCTCATGTCTTTCACAGAGCAGAAGTTTGTTTTTTTTTTCCCATTAAGTCCAATTTATCAATTCTTTCTTTCATGGAATGCCTTCATTGTTTGTTGTTGTATCCCAAAACATCATCACCATACCCAAGATCATCTAGGTTTGCTTCTCTCCTATCTCCTAGGAGTTTTAAGGTTGTGCACTTACATTTAGGTCTGTGATCCATTTTGAGTTAATTTTTATAAAGGATGTAAGGTCTGTGTCTCAAATCACATTTTTTTGCACGTGAATGTCTGCTTGTTCCAGAACCGTTCATTGAAAAGACTGTCTTTGCCCCATGGTATTGTCTTTGCTCCTTTGTCAAAGATTAGTTGAATCATGTAGGCCTATTTCTGGGCTCCCTATTCTGTTCCATTGATCGGCCTATTCTTTTGCCAATACCAAATTGGCCAAATTCTTTTTGCCAAATAAATCTTTATTATTGTAGCTTTATGGTAGGTCTTGAAATGAGGTAGTGTCAGTCCTCTGACTTTGTTCCTCTCCTTCAACATTGTGTTTGCCCATTCTGAGTCCTTGCCTCACTATAAAAACTTTAAAACCAATTTGTCAAAATCTAAAAAATAATTTGCTTGGATTTCTAATTAGGATTACATTACATCTGTAGGTCAAGTTGGGAAAAATTGGTATCTTGACAATATTGGGTCTTCTTATCCACAAATGTGGAATTTCTCTCCATTGATTTAGTTCTTCTATTCCTTTCATCAGAGTTGTATAGTTTTTTCTTATACTGATCTTGTACATATTTTGTTTGATTTACACCTAAATATTTAATTTTTGGAATTGGTCATGTAAATGGTATTGTGTTTTTAGTTTTGAATTCCATTTGTCCATTGCCCATATGAATGGAAAGCAACTTTTGTATATTAGCCCGGTATCCTGTAACCTTGTGATAATTGCTGATTAGTTCCAGGAGGATTTTTCTGGGGACTCTTTCAGATTTTCTACATAAACCATCATGTCATCTGCAAATGGAGACACTTTTATTTCTTTCTTCCTTTTTATTTATTTTTCTGGTCTTATTGCATTATCTAGGATATCCAATATAATATTGAGAAGTGATGAGCGCAGACATCCTTCCCTTGTTCTGGATCTTAGTGGGAGAGCCTCTAGTCTCTCAGAGAATTAAAAAAATTATTAAACAACACAAAATAGTTTAAATGATCCATAATATGTTGTGTGTGTGTGTGTGTGTGTATAAAACCCTCAAGTCTTCTATCTCCCTCCCTCCCTCTATCATCACCTTGCCCTAAAGTCACTACCTATTAATTGTTTTGTGAATTTCATGCTGAGCTGTCCCTCTATATACTCACACATACCTTTTGAAAACATAGATGGAAATGTAGTCTCTATTTTTGTTTGTAACTTGTGAGTTTTTTCTTTAATTTAAGAGTATGCTAATCATTTTAGCTTTCCAGGCTAGTGCATATCAATTTACCTTATTCTTTAAATGTCTGCATAATAGGGAAAGAAGATTTGGGGAGGCAATGTTTGGGATTAAAAATAAGACCTCTTTTGATGTCCTTTAAGATTTAGAAGAGAACATTTGAAGGGTTTTTCATTTCCTTTGCTCACTGAGGTGTGTTTCTTTGAATGCCACACCAAGCTGAGATGGACAATGGAGACCCCAAGTTTATTCAAGTTATATTAGAAAGATTTCTAGGCCAGTGGGGTGGGGGTTATAATTCTAGAAGATGGTGGTTAGACTAGAAAGGAAAAGGAGTATAAGGACTATAGAAAGGTGGCGGGTAGGGGATGAAGCCTCCAAGAGAGACTAAAAATTATCGCTAAAAGGCAAGAGCCATATCAAGGGAGCAAGCTATCTTGAAATGCAAGCCAGGTAAGATCTGAAAAGGTTCATTGGGTCTAGGAGAACTAGGGTAAGTTCAATGACATGGAAGGAACAAAAGCCAGAGAGCCAGGCTGTGGAGCATAGAGGAAAAATGGCTGGGTGGAATTTAAGAAACAAAATAGATGAAATAAGGGAAGGGAAGGAAAAATAAAATAAGATGAAAACAGAGAGGAAGGCAAACCATAGGAGACTCTTAAGTATGGGAAACAAACTGAGGGTTGCTGGAGGGGGTTTGGGTGACTGGGTGATGGGCATTAAGGGAGGTACGTGATGGAATGAGCCCTGGATGTTCTATTCAACCGATGAATCACTAAATTCTACTCCTGAAACTAATAATGCACTATATGTTAACTAAATTGAATTTAAATTAGAAAAATTTTAAGAAATATTTGAAAAACAAAAACAAAACAAAATTGACTGGGGAGCAAATGGTAGGCACAGCGAGGATGTGCTGCACTTTTGAGAAGTTTCACTCAAGATGAAGGAGAGCAATTAAGCAATGACTAAACTGAAGTCACAGGAGGCTACAGGGATAATTTTGAACTCCTATTATTGTTATATATAAACATGAAAAAAAATCAAAGTTTGGGCAGTCCCTTTCAATTTTATAAACTCAAACTCTGTTGAGTTAATGAGCTTACGAAGTGAGTCAGACCCCATTAGAGCTTATGTCACTTGGCCGTTCTGGGTACCTGGCTGTGACTCAGAAACGCAGACAAACAACCACGTGACACCATGGATTACTAAGCATCGCCTATGCATTGTCAAACAGTGATTTAAAAGTTCGCATAGCGGTATACGGCTGGCAGACCAGACCAGAACTATGGAAGCTCCATTTCCTTCTGTGGAAACTTTGGGAGCCTGTATTTGATTTAAAAATGCTCGCGATTATGAACCCCAATCCAGAGAGACACAAAAGTTGTATATTTCTTTATATCTAAGCCTCTGTAGGACAAAATGTCCCAGAAATATATTGGTTTAATCCCATAGAATATTTTTCCCCCCTGGCTTAAGTAATTACTCTTTCTAAATAACCAGATGGCAGTGTGAGGTACTGGTTAAGACCACAGGCAGTAGGACGCACCTGGCTTAGAGTTTAAATCCCAAGTCAACCTCTTATGAGCTGTGAGGTCTTGAGTAAATTCCCAACATGTGGAGTGAAAAGAGTAATAGTACCGAGGCAGAAGGTTTTTATGCACATCAAATGAGGCCATGTATATGCAGAGCTTAGCCCTGAGAGTGGTACCAAGCAGGTTCTCAGGAAGTATGAGCTGAACATTCGGTTCACTGACCCGGCAGGTAAACACTGGTACAAAGGGCACGGCAGGCATGAAGGGCTGAAGACAGTAAGGACGGTGATGCAGCTGTGAGAGGAGATGAAATTGGGAGGAAACCAACAGGAAATAAAATAGGTAGGGGTGGAATCAAAGGATATGGATCTTCTGTTGGGAGAAACAATAAAGCAAGATTCCAAAGAGTATCTATATTATATATAATTGTGTCTACACACACGCTCTTCTCTCTCTCTCTCTCTCTCCATATTACCATGAAAGTCTTTCCTATGCTTTGGTAAACCTATGACTGAGATGTTCTCTGAGCCATGCTGTGTCTCCATATTAAGTGACAGAAACCCAACTTCAAGTAGCACAAGTCAAAATTATAACGTACCAGCTCATGGCACTGAAAACTGCGGGGGAGGGAGCAGAGCAAGATCTAATGCCTTCAAGAGAACCCAGCCTCACCCCACCTCACAGCTCGCTTGTCTCCGTGGGCTCCCAGGCTAGGCAGGCACTCCCTTCCATGTGGCCAAGAACTCAGTTATCTTCCCAGCAGCCCTCACTGGGGGATAATGCTCCTGGTGCCAGGATTGCTCTGGTTTAGTCACAAACCCATCTCTTTACCTTGATCCCTTTTGAAGATGGTGGTGGGAAGAAGGTATTGCTATTCTGATTGGCCAGCCCGAGACTCGTGACCATTTGGGTAAACCTCACAGAATCCACAGGGACTGAGCATGGCGAGTGGGGATAGAAGGTGGGGAGGAGGTCCTGCAAGTGAATGGATCTTGAGCAACAAAGACAGCTCGTGTCCTCCATCACCTTCATCTTGGAGGTTGGAAATAGTTTTAAATTATTTAAATTTAGGAAATTAGGATCCGAATAAGTTCTTATGCATCTTTTTTAAAGATTCCAATCCTCCACAGCAGAGTTTTCAAACTCATCACTATTGACATTTTTTTAGAAGATTTATTTTTATTTATTTGACAGAGAAAGAAAGAGAGAGCAAGAACACAAATGAGGGAGTGGGAGAGGGAGAAGTAGGTTTCCCTACCGGCAGGGAGCTGAATACGGGGCTCGATCGCAGGACCTGTGACAAGACCTGACCCAAAGGCAGATGCTTAACAACTGAGCCACCCAAGCGCCCCGCTATCGACATTTTGAGACAGATAATTCCTTGCTTAGTTCACTGTCCTGTGCATTGTAGTATCTTCAGCAAATCCCCAGCCTGAGCCCACTAGAAGCCAGTAACACCTACCTACCTTCTCCCTTCTGTTCTGGCAACCAGAAATAACTTTCAAGATGAGCAAATATCCCCTGGGAAGCCAAATCACCCCCTGTTGAAAACCACTGCTCTAGGCTATGTGATTTTTCCCAGGCTTATTTTTATTGTAATTATGCAGCTAAAATCCAATTTTATCAAGTGATTCTAACTCCAGAAGGTTTCTCAGTGAGTACAACTGACTTTTTGGGGAGTTGGGGGAAGAAATCCTGTCCAAGTAGCCCAGGTTACAGGAGAATTATCATGCAAATAAGGGCAAATTTGACTGGCCCAGCTCATCTTTTCAAGCCACACCATGAGTCTTGCTCTGTTTGAACCAACGGTCCCCGCATCCAATCTGCTATATCCAGGGCTAGAGGGAAAATGGGATCTGGTGCTTTAGAACCTGCCCTTTCGAACAACAGGGGCTGAGACCAGGAAATCCTCCACCTGTGGGGTAACAGTTTGCGTGAGCAGCAGGTGAATCAAAATACATTTACTGTATGATAGAGGTGCGGAGGGGGGAAAAGCACAAAAGTGCAAGACAGGGGTGGCCCACTGTCCCAGTTTGTCTAGCACTGGCTTGGTTTTCTTTTTTTAACTAAGAAAAATTTTATGATGGTAAAATATACATAAAAGAACTTACCATTTTAACAAGTTTAAGTGTACAGAGGCATTCAGTACATTCTGTATAGAATATGTATACTAAGCGACACATTGGAATTAAGTACATTCACATGGTTGTACTATCCCTACATCCATATCCAGAATGTTTCCATCTTCCCTAACAGAAGCTCTGCACCCATTTAAGAACTCCTCAGTCCCCAAGCCCCTGGAAATCCCCATTCTACTTTCCATCTCTAGAAATCTGACCCATGTAAGTACTGCACAAAAATGGATCATACCATATTTGTCCTTTTCTGTCTGGCTTCTCTCATTCAGCATCATGTCCTCAAGGTTTGTCTATGTTGTAACAGGTTTCAGAATTTCATTTCTTTTGAAGGCTAAGTCATGGTCTATTTTATGGACATACTACATTTTGTTTATCCATGTATTTGGATGTATTCGGTGGATATTTGCATTGCTTCCCCCTTTTGGCTACTGTGAATGGGAATGTTTTTCAAAGAAACTCTAACATTTTAATCTTAAGACAGGGACTGAAGATTTCATAAAGCAGATTTCTGTATCAAAAGCATCAAGATTATACACATCTGCTGTAGGACACTGACTGACCAAAGAGCTTTCATAAAATTATATATCTTATCTCCTTTTTATAGCTTTTTTTAAAAAAGTTTCATTTGGTTAAATAATCTCTCAACCCCAGTGGGGCTCAAACTCATGACCCTGACAGCAAGAGTCACATGCTCCTCTGACCGAGCCAGCCAGATGCCCCCTTCTTTATGGCCTTATTGAGGTATAATTGACATTAAAAAATCATATGTAGTTAAAGTATACATTTTAATGAATTAGGATATATGTATACATCTATGATATTGTTACGACCACAATCAAGAAAATAAGTGTATTTGTCACCTCCAAAATTTTCCTTGTGTCCCTTTGCTTTTGTGTGTGTGTGTGTGTGTGTGTGTGTGTGTGTATGTGTGATGTGTGAATAATATTCAACATAAGATCTATGCTCTAGACTTTGTAAGTGCATAACACCACGTTATTAACTATAGGCACTATGCTATAGTGTGTCTCTAGAACTTACTCATCTTGTATAACTGTAACATCATACTCCTTGAACAGCAACTTCTCGGAGCCCCATCCCCCATTCCCTGACAACCACCATTCTATTTTCTGCTTCTGTAAGTCTGACTATTTTATAGACTTATGTAAGTGGGAATCACTAAGTCTTCATTGTGATGACTTACTTCACAATGACTTACGTAGCATAAGGTCTTCCAGGCCCATCCGTGTTGTTCCAAATCATAGGATTTTCTTCCTTTTTAAAGGCTGAATAATATTCCATTGCATGGAATATCACTTTCTTTGCACATTTATCTGTTGTTGAATATTTGGGTTGTTCCCACATCTTAGCTATTATGAATAAGGCCACAATGTACATGGATTGCAGATTCTTTCTTCAAGATCCTGATTTAAATTCTTTTGGATATAGACCCAGAAATGGAATTGTTGGATCATCTGGTCGTCCTATTTTTAATTTTTTGAGGAACCTCCATACCGTTCTCCATAGCAGCTGCACTATTTTGCACTCCAGCCAACAGTGTGTGAGGTTCTGATTGTTCTGCATCCTTGCCAACATTTATTTCCTTTTTGGTGTTTTGGTAACAGCCATTCTAACAGGGGTGAGGTGATATCCCATTGCGGTCCTCATGTGGTTTGCAGATATTTTCTCCCATTCCATGGGTTGCCATTTCTTTCTTTGATTGTTTCCTTTGCTGTGCAGAAGCCTTTTAGTTTGATATAGTCCCACTTGTCTATTTTTGCTTTTGTTGCCTGTGTTTTTGGTGTCCTATCATAAAATCATTGCCAAGACCATTGTCATGAAGTTTTCCCTCATGCTTTCTTCTAGGAGTTTTACAGTTTCCAGTCTTCTGTTTAAATCTTTAGTCCTCAGTGCTTAGTTTTCCCATGGAAAGTCCTGTGTCCCAAGAAACCCCTCAGTCCCAGACAAATTGGGACAGGAACCCACCCTGGACAGGAACCCAGCTAACACACTGGAAGCTGGGACCTCAGCCCAAGCTGGTGAGCTGGAGCTCTGTCCACTCAGAGCACGATTTCTGGGTTCCAGGAAAGGTGGCCTCTCCCACACAGCTTCAGAAGACCGAGCAGGCTAAAGGGAGGTGACTCTCAGAGGCCTCCAATGGACTGTCCAGTTCTCAGTGACAGAACCCATGTCCAAAGGGGACACCAAGGTTGCCTGAGTGGCTTAGTTGGTTAACTTCTGCCTTCGGCCCAGGTCATAATCCCAGAGTCCTGCACTGGGCTCTTGGCTCAGTGGGAGCCTACTTCTTCCCCTGCCTCTCCCTCTGTCTGCTTGTGTGCTCCTCCCTGTCAAATAAATAAATAAATAAATTAAAACAAAACAAAGGGAACACCAAAGAACGCTCTCACACATTCACACCACAGGAGTCAGTTTTGCCTAAACCTGACCTTATTGGCAAACACGGTGCATCAAAGACCTAACTCATGAAGCTAAGAGTGTTTTCCATTAATTAAAAACTTTATCACAATCATGCATTTTCAGTAAATCTGTGATCACTTTCTTCCTTTGTGTTTTTATGCATTATTTCTTAAACGTGTAGCTGCCAGAGGTATCCCTTTTCTATGCATGGTTTTCACCGTGGTTGTGTAGTCCAGAAACCGAATGCTCACTTTCTGGCAATAAACATGTTCTTTGGTACGACTGTCAGCATACCCAACAGGGGCTTCTGTTTTTCATGGTCTGTAATGTGGCTTGTTGTGTGGTAGGAAGAGGAACAATAGGATTTGGGGAAGCGTAACGTTCTACTCACATCATCCTCCCAACTGTTGGACACTGACAGATTTGAGCATCTTTCAGGTCTGAAATATTTTCAGTCTTTGATGGCACTGGAGATGGGGGGGGAGGGAAAGAAAAGTTCTAAAGAAATAAGTACTTTTGTTCTTTGAATCCCACATTTTAAATTTCAACCATGTGATACTGGCTTTTGTCTACTGGTAGTGTGGGATGCGGGAGGTTTTTTTAGTGTATTTTTATAGACTGCTCGGCTAATTTTTCTATTTTTGTTTAAACAAAAATCTTTACTCCTAAAAAAAGGTCTTACCAACGAATATTAGGTGAACATGATCAGGGTTAACAAAATAAAAAGAGCTCAGTCAAGATGATGTGGTATTGATCATTGTAAACTGAGTAAAAAGGTCTATTTCTAAAGCTCAAACAGACCTAAGGAGCTTCACTATGAGGATCAGAGTTGTCAAGGTGGTGTTCCTGGTTCCCCCTGGGAGCGGGGGTCTTTCTTCACCTTCAGCACACGTTCCAACTCAACATGTTAATACATAAGAACACCTACATAGCGGGGATGGATGATGGATTTTAAATGTTAAATTATGTGTAATGATATTTTGGAAGATGAAAGTTTTCCCTGGGACTGAACCAGGGGGGCTTAAACGTGGAGTCATGGGATTGTCTGTTCAGCCCACAGCAGAATGTCGGCAATGTTCTTGTCAGTACAAGGAGTGCCGGGACAGCCCTCCTGCCTGGAACTTACAAAGTAGGAGACAACAGTGGCCTTCCGGCAGGGGTGCGTGCTGCTGGAGCTTGCCCAGAAGTCCTTTCCCTTCCTCCCAATGAAAGTCCTGATTTCCCCTATTATGAGGGGCATAGGATCCTTGTGATGTGTAAAATGATGGCTCATAAGTGCTCATCTTTGCTTTCCTTACAAAAATATATATTTGGTATTCAAACTTACTTCATTTTAAAATTTCTTAGAGTTTTTAAAAAAGATATTTTATTTATTTGTTTGGCAGAGAGAGAGCACAAGCAAGGGGAACAGCGGGGGGAGAGGGAGAAGCAGACTCGTCGCTGAGCTGGGAGCCTGATGCAGGGCTCGATCACAGGATCCCGGGATCACGACCTGAGCAGAAGATAGATGCTTAACTGACTGAGCTACCCAGGGACCCCTAGATTTCTTAGAGTTTTTAATGTAAAAGTAAGTCATGCACAGTTTTAAAATATCAAACTGTGCAGAAGATTATGCCATGACAATTGAGTCTCCCTTCTCCTCTGACCCTCAGTCCCCACTTCTCCTTCCTAGAGGAGACCAGTTACCATTTTTAATGAATACCTTTCCAGAAATGGTCTATGCAAAGACAATCAAAGATGATCTGTAAATTGACAGCCCCCAGGTCTGCAAAAATGGTAGCATGCTATATACATTGTTCTGAATTTTGCTTTTTATAAAAATTGAGATTTTAAAGAGAACTAACTGTAGGTGTACATGCAATTATAAGAAATAATGCAGAGAGATCCATGTACCCTCTACCAAGTTCTCTCCAATGGTAGCATCTTGCAAAACTGTTTGACACTATAGCAACTAGGATATGGACATTGATACATTCCATCCACATTATTCAGATTTCCTCACTTTTCTTTGGGATCCTTTATATGTAATCAGCCCTGCACAAGCTTATCACATGTGCCGGGTCATATATTCACCACCACAGTGAGGACAGAACAGCTCCATCACCACAAACATCTCTTTTGGGGATGCTTTTATAACCTGACTCCCTCCCAGCCCCTTCCTCATCCTGAACCCCTGGCAAACACAAATCTCTATTTCTAAAATGTCTTCTCTCTCTAATTTTTTTTAGTTGAAATTTTAATTTTTAAAGCAATCTCTGCACCCAGTGTGGGGCTCGAGCTCAAAACCCCAAGATCAAGAGTCACACACTCTACCAACGGAACCAGCCAGACACCAGGCAACCCCAGAATTTTGTCTTTTCAAAAATGTTACATAAGTGGAACCATATGGTAAGTAACCTTTGGTATTAGATCTTTTTTTCTTGTCATAATTTCCTGGAGATTCATCTAAACTGTTGCATGTCTGAGCAGTTTATTCCTTTTTTTTTTTTTTTTAAGATTTTCTTTCTTTCCTTGAAAAAGAGAAAGAGCACATGGGTGGGCGACAGGGGAGGGGCAGAGGGAGAGGGACAAGCAGACTCCCCACTGAGTGTTGAGCCCTGTGTAAGACTTGATCTTCCAACCCTGATATCGTGACCTGAGCAGAAATCTTAACCTGACTGAGCCACCCAGGTGCCCCAGTTTGTTCCTTTTTATTGCTGAGCAGAGTCCCCCAGTGTGGATGTAGCACAGTTTGTTTAGCTATTAACCTGTTGGAAGACATCTGGGTGGTTTTCAGTGTGGGGCTCTTATGAATCAAGCTGCTATGAACATCCACGCACAAGTTTTTGTGTCAACGTAAGTTTTCATTTCTTTTGGGTAAATGCCCGAGAGTATAATTGCTGGGCCATATGGTAATTTTATGTTTAATTTTATAAGAAATTGCCAAACTTCTATTTTAACCACTTTGCATTTCCACCCGCAACCCAGTTTCTTTGCACCCTCGCAGGATTTGGTGTTTGTCAGTACTTTTTCTGCATAAAAGGAGTTTTATTTCTTCCTTCCTAAGTTGTACATATTCTATTTCTTTTTCTTGCCTTCTCACAGTGTTATTGCTGTTGCTGTTGCTTCACTTAAGAACATAACTTTTATGGGGCATCTGGATGGCTCAGCCAGTTAAGCATCTGACCCTTGATTTCGGCTCAGGTCATGATCTCAGGGTCATGAGATTGAGACCCATGCTGGGCTTTACAGGAAGGAGGGGGGAGTCTGCTTGAGGATTCTCTCTCTCTCTCTCTCTTCCCCCCCCCTCTGCCTTCGGCTCAGATCATGATCCTGGGGTCCTGGGATCGAGCCCTGCTCGCTGGGGAGCCTGCTTCCTCCTCTCTCTTTGCCTGCCTCTCTGCCTACTTGTGACCTCTGCCAAATAAATAAATAAAATCTTAAAAAAAAAAAAAAAGAACATAAACTTTCAGTCATGATATTTTTCAGCTGAGGATTTCCCTCCTTTTTTTTTTTTTAAATGGGGAAAGCTGGTGTCAAAATCGAGAGGGCCTGCAATTTGTCTAGCATCAGTGACCATTGTTTGATAAACATTCTCGCTGGTTTTCTTCAAAGAACTTCTTAATTCAATTGAAGCTGTGAAGAGCATTATGCACACTGAATTTGATTCCTACATCATTTGGCTTATATCACTAATTATACTTAATCTCTCACCTAGAAGTAGTACTAAGTAAATAATATTTAAAGTTAATTGCTTCAGAAGTATACTTTTGGCTTGCATTCTTTATCAGTTAGTGTTATCTTTGTCCATAAAATCACCAATGGGTTTTTTTTGTTTGTTTTAAGATTTTATTTATTTACTTAAGAGAGAGAGAGAGAGAGCTTGAGTGGGGGAGAGCCAGAGGGAGAAGCAAACTCCTTGCTGAGCAGGGAGTCTAATGTGAGACTCCAGGATCATGACCTGAGCCGAAGGCAGTCGCTTAACCAACTGAGCCACCCAGGTGCCCTCATCAATGGTTTTTTAAAAGAATATAACTTGGATATCCTATCAATCACTAATAGGATCTGCCTTATTCTTTTTAATGGTTTTGTAGTGTTCTATAGTAAAATCTCCTTAATTTATTTTACTAGTGTCCTATCAGTAGGCTTTTACTTGATTCTGATCCTTTGCTATTATTAGGAACGCTTCAATAAATGTCCTTGTACATATCTTTTCACACATGCACAGGAAACTATAGGAAAAAAATCCTAAACATAGAATTACTGCATTAAAAATATGTTCACTTTAGGGGCACATGGGTGGCTCAGTCATTAAGTGCCTGCCTTTGGCTCAGGTCATGATCCCAGAGTCTTGGGATCAAGCCCCACATCAGGCTCCCTCCTCAGCGGGAAGCCTGCTTCTCCCTCTCCCACTCCCCCTGCTTGTGTTCCCTCTCTCACTGAGTCTCTCTCTGTCAAATAAATAAGCAAAATCTTTAAAAAGTATATATGTTCACTTTATATCTTGATAGTGGCTGAATTATCCTCCAAAGAGGTTGGACCAATCACATTCAACAGTGTCTTCTCAAATTTTTAAAATCTTTGCCAATCTGATAGATAAAAAAAGGATTTTGTGGTCATAGTTGCTGAGTTTTAAGATGAGTTTAAACTTTGCTTGAAATGAAATCAAATTTAGGGGCGCCTGATTGGCTCAGTTGGTTAGGCATCTGCCTTTGGTTCAGGTCATGATCCCAAGGTCCTGAGATCAAGCCCCATGTGTCCTGTAGACACTGTCTCTATAGTAAAGATAAGAAAGAAAGAAAGAAAGAAAGAAAGAAAGAAAGAAAGAAAGAAAGAAAGAAAGAGAAAGAAATAGAGAAAGAGAGAAAAGGAGCTAAGCTGCACCTGGAGGTTAGAGAAGACTTTGAGCTGAGTTGATCAGTAAAGAAGGAATGAACGTTAGCTGGGTGCACCATGGAGGGAATGGCAATCTAAGCAGAGGGAACAGCATAGGCAAAGACACTGAGGCATGAGCAAACAAGCTTGGGGAATGAAAACACCAGAAATTTAGCATTTCTAGGGGGCCAGGCCGAGGATTAGGTGAAAATTCAAGCAGGAGCCCAGTTAGAAGCAAAGATTTAAGCTCTTCTACAGTCTATAGGAACCCTTGATAGCTGTAAGGAGAAAATGATCATATTTGAACTTTTGTTGCTTTCTCTTTCCATGTTGCACAAGCCTGGATATTCAGGTACTCAGATGGTTATGCCTTTTTGGCGTGCCTAAAATATTTCATAGTGATAGAGACCAAATGTTGTTATGCATTAACATTTCTCCTAATTATGTCTTGCCCTTTGTACTAATAACTGCCACAAACTTAGTGGCTTGCAACTATGCCAAGTCTGTTATGTTTCAGTTCTGGACGTCACAAGTCTGAAATGGGTTCCATGGGGTTAAAGCCAAGATGTCGGCTGGGCCCTGTTCCTTCAGAAGGCTCTAAGGGAGAATTCTTGTGTTTCCAGTTTCTGCATCCCTTAGCTCATCGCCCCTTCTTCCTTTTCAATAGAGCCACATCTTGAAATCTCTGGCTCCCTCTGTGGCCTCACTGTGTCACTTATAAAGATCCATGTGTCTACAATGGGTTGGACTGAATCATCCAGCATAATCTCCCTATCTCAAGGTCAGTTGATTGACAACCTTAATTCCCCCTTGTCATGGAACATATTTCCAGTTTCCAGGTATTAGGTCTTGATGTGTTTGGGGGGACAATATTCTGTTTACCACACCAGCCATCCAACATTAAACCTTTTTACTCATATTGTGGCAAATGAGACAGGACATAAAATTTAGCACTTTTCAGAGGACACTCAGTGCCATTAAGTACATTCATGTTGTACAACTGTCACCACCATCCAGCTCCAGAACTCTTATCTTTTTAAATGGAGTCTCCATACCCATTAAACATTAACTTCCCATTCTCCCCTCCCGGTATCTCCTGGCCACCACCATTTGACTTGCTTTCTCTATGAATTTGACTATCCTAAGTACTTTATATTTTATTTATTTTTGTTAAGATTTTCTCTATTTATTATTTAGACAGAGCAGGGGAGAACACAGAGGGAGAGTGAGAGGGAGAAGCAGACTCTCCACTGACCAGAGATCCTGATGGCAGGACTCGATCCCAGGACCCTGAGATCACGACCTGAGCCAAAGGCAGACAGCTAACCCACTGAGCCACCTGGCACCCCACCCTAAGTACTTTAAACAACATTTATTGAACACCTACCATGTATTCTGCCACATACTCTGATTCATAAGTTAATTTGCCCTGATAATTTTTTCTCAGCTTTTTATTACAAAATTTTCACGTGCAGAAAAGTTAAAAGAGCTGTATGATGAACAACCAACCATATACCTAGTACCTGGAATCCAGCAATTGTTAACCTTTTGCTGTATTTGCTTTGTGTGTATGTCTGATTATTTTGCCGACGCATTATATTGTAAATCACAATCATAATGACATTTTAAAAAAATGTTATTTATTTATTTGACAGACAGAGATCACAAGTAGGCAGAGAGGCAGGCAGAGAGAGAGGAGGGCAGTTCCCCACTGAGCAGAGAGCCTGATGCAGGGCTCGATCCCAGGACCCTGGGATCATGACCTGAGCCAAAGACAGAGGCTTTAACCCACTGAGCCACCCAAGCGCCCCTCATAATGACATTTGATCCATAATTACTTCAGGAAGTATCTCTTAGAAATCGAGACATTTTTCTACATAACTGCAAAACCATGATTGTATCTAGAAAATAAACAATAATTTTTAAATGCTATCAAATAGTCCATGTTCAAGTCTCCCCCGTTTTTCCCAAAGCAATTTAATTTTTGAACCAGTAGCCAATCAGGGCTGACTTACTGCATTTGGCTGCTGTAGTCCTTTAAACCGACCCATCTTTTCCCCCACATGACTTTGACTTTCCGAAGAGCCACATTCTGTTCTGGCTGTCTATAGAAAGAAATTTTAAAGTATTTTATAACTTTAGTAGCTTAAAACAACTATTTTTTTATTTTAATTTTTTTTAAGATTTATTTTTAAGTAATCTCTACATCCAACGTGAATTCACAACCCTGAGATCAAGAATTACATGTTCTACTGACTGAGCCAGCCAGGTGTCCCTTAAAACAACTGTTTCTATCTCACAATTTTGTGAATCATGAATCCAGGCAGGGCCCAGTCATCTATTACCTATAACATTGATAGAAATTGCTGGCTGGTATTTGTTTGGAAGATGAACTGGGCCAGAGGGTCCAAGTTGGCTTTGTGTGTCTGTGGAGGACCTGGGCTGGGGTGGCTGGAAGGCTGAGCTCAGCTGGGAATGCCCACCAGAGCATATCCATGGAGTCTCTCTCTACCACAGTGGCCTCACTGTGGTCAGTGTTCTGATAGAATAGCTCTTCATCTGGGAACAATGTAATCAGGACAGAAGCTGCATTATTATCATTATCATTATCATTATTATTATTATTTTAATTTATTAGCTTCAGAGTCACGTAGCATCACTTCCATCACACTGCATTGCTAGAACTAGTCACAGAACCCAAAAAGATTTAAAGAATTTGAAACTATGTCTTAAAAATTGCCACGAGATGGGTGGGTGGGTGGCTCAGTGGGTTAAAGCCTCTGCCTTTGGCTCAGGTTATGATCTCAGGGTCCTGGGATCAAGTCCCACATTGGGCTCTCTGCTCAGCAGGGAGCATGCTTCCCTTCCTGTCTCTCTGCCTGTCTCTCTGCCTACTTGTGATCTCTGTCTATCAAATAAATAAATAAAATCTTTTTTTAAAAATTGCCGTGAGACCATCGTGCTCTCCAGCCATAAATTATTTGCTTCTCTTTCACTTGCAAAAGACATACACCTTTTCCAAGGACTTCTGCAGAATCTTCTCCCATTATGACAACAGGATCAGGTTCTTTGAGAGATGCTGTTCCTTATCCTGGGCTCCCTGTGAAGATTCAGTTGGACCACATCCTTAGGAGAACAAGCATACCTCTGAGATATTACAGGTTCAATTCTGACTATCTCAACAGAGTGAGTCAAATGAATTTTTTGGTTTCCCAGTGCATACAACATTTATATTTACTCTACTGTAGTCTATTCAATGTGTAATAACTATCTAAAGAATGTACTACTTTAATTAGGACACACTTCATTGCTAAAAGAAATATGATCACAGCCACTATAACAAATATAATAACAATGAAGCATTTTTAAATATTGTGATAATTACCAGTAGGTGACACAGAGACAGGAAGTGAGCAAATGCTGTTGGGAACATGGCACCAACAGACTTGCTCAATACAGGGTTGCCATAAATCTTCAATTTGAAAAAAAAAAAGATTAATAATAATATTAGTGATGCAGTCTCTGCAAAGCACAATAAAATGAAGCATACCTGTATTCGAAGCACAGCTATTGAGCTAAGAGGAGCTACAAAGCACACCCTTAAGACTCTCAGAGAGCTGCTTGTACCGTCCCACTGTTCGTGTATTAGATTTGAGCACTTCCATGTGGTGGTGACTAGACAATTTCTCCACTGTAGAAATTCATTTCCCTCCCTGTGATTAGTGTGCAACCTGTGGGTCATACTATGAAGAATACGGGATGCTTCACAAAGTCACGTGGTCCTTGCAAGGGCCCATGCTAATCTTTCAGACCTCCTCCCAGTTTTGTTCTGTCTTCTGCAAGTAAGCCTAGGCCCTTAATGTTAAATGAGGTCATAAAGGTGGGGCCCTAATCCAACAGTACTGGTGTCAGTATAAGAAGAGAAAGAGAGGGGCGTCTGTATGGCCCAGCCAGTTAAGCATCCAACTCTTCATTTCGGCTCAGGTCATGATCTCAGAATTGTGAGCTCAAGCCCCGTGTTGGGCTCTGTGCTGAGCATGGAGTCTGCTTGTCCCTCTCCCTCTCTTCTTCCTCTCTCTCTCTCAAGTAAATAAATAAAATCTTAAAAAGAAGAAGAAGAAGAAGAAGAAGAAGAGGAAGAGTCAGCAAGGATGTGCATGTACAGAGGAAAGGCCATGTGAGAACACAGCAAGGTGGTGACCATCTGCAAACCAAGGAGAAGAGCCTCAAAAGAAACCAACCCTACTGACACCTTGAACTTGGACTTGCAGCCTCTAGGCCTGTGAGAAAGATTGCTGTTGGTGAAGCCACCCAGGCTGCAGTATTTCGTGATGGTGGCCCTCACAAACTAATACACGGCTCTTAGAAGACACCTAAGACTTACTGAGGAGTTTAGAATGTATTCTGCAATCAGTAGGGGGTGATTTGGGTTGTAAGCTGGGAGTAACAGGATCAAATCTTTTGGACAGATTCCTGCCAGAGAAGTACAAAGGGACTTTGGAGGAAGGAGAGAGTAGAGACAGGGAAAAAAAAAAAAAAAAAAAAAAACAGTCAGGAGGGATTTTAAGAGTATGGGTAAGAAATGATAAGGACTCAAACAAGAGCAACTGGACAGACAAAAGAATGTAAGACAGTAGAATCAGTTGACTGTACTGACCAGCTGGATATGGGGAAGGGAGAAAGGAAGTGGTAGTGAATTTTCCTGGGTTCCTGACTGGGTGGTGATTGTAGTGCACATTTATTTGTTTCCTACCCAGCTTCCCCCATCCGAAGAACACTCCAGAATTGACCCCAGATTTCCCTATTGTGTAGCCCGTGTACTTTGGGGAAGCTCACCCTGTCCCAGCATTAATGGTGGGCTTTGGCTGACTTACATTAATTAGTATATTGCATTGGTCTGGCTATAGTTTTTGGTTCAGGAGTGAGCATATGGTCTAAACATTGTCAGTGAATGTCAAAGCCCTCGACTGGAAGGCTAGGACTGAATGCTTCTCCCCACTGAACAAGAACAAGGAAGCTTGTAGGCCCGACTTAACTGGCAAACATTTGGTGACTCCAGGGAAAGGAACCATAGACTAGAGCTGACCATAGGCAGAGCAAAGCAAAGATAGATCCCCAGGGACACGTTTGGATCAACTGACCATGAAGTCCTGGGCTCTCCAGTTATGGAGTCTAGAAATCCGCTGACGTTTAAGCAGGTTTGAATTGTGTTTTCCTGTGACTCGCCAGATGGATAACGGATAATCAGGTGAATGGTGGAGCCATTAACTCACATATGCAAGGCAAGAGGAGGGGCTCCTTTGAAAGGAAAGAAGGTTCATCTTGAACTATCACAGTCCCACCCCTTTGCTCAGAATTGATTTTTGGGTCCGGAATGACCCCCTCCAAAAGTCCTCCTCACACCCAGAGGCCCCATTCTTATGCACCTTCCTTTGTAAAGCCTTCATGAACCCCTATTCTGCGTAGGTCAGAATTCACGACTCTTTCTGAGCTTCCACAATATTTTGGACACAGTTCTATCATAGCTTTTGTCACCTCATGTTACTAGTTCCTCCACTGGACACCAGCCTCCTAGACAGTCCAGAACACATTGTATCTTTTTCCATGTCCACATGAGGAGGACCTGTAGCCGCTGATCCTCTCGACAAATAAATGAGAGGCTATTCTTCCCCCATATTCTTCTCATACTAATGAATTTACTTGCCACTCCATCCACTTTGGACTGAGGGAAACTCTGGCTATCAGATCATGGTTTAAATTATATAAAGATTACCCAAAAAAAGATGAAAATACAGGAACGCGAGGAAGGGGTATTTTTATGGAGCTGGGAATACAGAAAAAGAAAAGTTGGATCAAGTAAGCACCTTGATTATAATGATGTGATCGCTGCTCCTTTGCCAAGTTAGGAGGGTGACACACACACTGAGTCTCTCTGGATGTATGAGATGGGTTTACAGTGTCTCCTCGTACTGCTAAAGACTGTGGGAAGAATCCAAAATCGGCACTACCCACACATAAGGTCGCATCATGCCTATCAATTTATTTTGATCTCATTGAAGGCGTGTGGAGCAGTGCTCAAGAAATAGCTCAACCAAAAGAACATTTAAATTATGCAAAAATGAACTCCAGTGATTTAAATCCATTAACCTTACATAATAACATTTCAAACATAGTACTGTAATTGCAAAAAAATGAAAAAAAAAAACCACCTTTAATAATTTGAACTCAGGAGAGATAAGTTCTATATGATTTTTGCAAGAAGAAGTTGAAGAATATTGATCCGCCCTCTTCAAATCCTTTTGGAAATGTGAATTGACGGGGAGGCAAGCGTAACCTTGCCTAGATCAATGACAATAGTAATGAACGATGATACCCTTGAGCCTCAGAGTGTGTGCTATGTGCCAGGTGTCGTCTGAGGTGCAGAGGACATAGCACCTGAATAATGACAATAAGAAGGACTCTTACCAACCCTTGCCATGTATGGGCCAGGCCCTGAGCTAAGTGCTCTGTGTGCATTGGCTCATTCATTCCACTCCTACCATCATTGTCCCCATTTTACAGGTGCAAAAACCATGGTTCAGATGGGTAACTACGCCAGGTCACAAAGCCAACTGAAGCGGATCTATCCAGGCCTGTTAGATCCCAGAAGTCACACAGCAGTTGAGTATAAACAGCTGCTGTGTTCTGTGGGTAGGGGGTTAAACCATTTTAAATCCCATTCACTTCTTTTGCTTACGCATTCATTATTTAGAGTTGGCGCGAAGGTGAAATTCAGTATAGTTCTACTAAAACTTCAACAACTTTGAATCAGGGGAGCTCAACTAATGAGTTTTCTTCAAGGCATTTAGCAGTGACTTAAGTCCACAAATCTAGAAGATTATGTAACCTAATCTGTACCTTGGCAAACTTTTTTTTTTTTTTTTTAAGATTTTAAGATACTACTTTTTTTAAAAGTTTATTTATTTATTTATTTATTTATTTATTTATTTCAGAGAGAAAGTGTATGTAAGTGAGGGGGGAGAGGGATGGAGGGAGAAGGAGAAAGAGGATCTCAAGCAGACTCCCCACTGAGCATGGAACCTAATGTGGGGCTCGATCTCACAACTCTGAGATCATGAGCTGAGCCAAAATCAAGAGTCAGATGTTTAGCTGACTGAGCCATCCAGGCACCTCACTTTTCTTACCCCTTTAATTCAGTGCTCTCTGTGTTTCACTACTATGCTTTGGGACTGTGGTAACAGGTGCTCACCACTTGTACTATTATTTGCTTATAATTGATTCATTGTTTTTTGCCTAATGTTTTAGAGGAAAATATCACCCCTATAAATAAAGAACCACTAATTAATTCAACGAATATATATGAAGTGCCTAATATGCATGAGGAAGTGGCGATACAGTAATGAAAAATACACCTCAAGAATCCTTGCCCTCATGGAGCTAATGTTCAAGTAGGGGTGACAGACAAGCAACAAGGAAAAGAGTAAAATATAGGGAGGCCTGGGGGCTCCGTCGGCTCAGCATCTGCCTTCAGCTCAGGTCATGATCCCAGGGTCCTGGAATGGAGTTCCGCATCAGGGTCCCTGCTCAGCGGGGAGTCTACTTCTCCCTCTCCCACTGCATGCTGCTCCCCCTGCTGTGCTCTCTCTCTTTCTCCCTCTCTTGGACAAATAAATAAAAATAATTTTAAAAGGAAAATATATAGTACATAAGAGCGTGATCGTCCTAAAGGAAAAAGAGCAAGAGAGAGAGAGAGACTCAGTAGGGGAAGGCTAAAATTTCAGATACAGTGATGAGGGAGGCCTCATTGACAGGATGACTTTGAATACAAAGACTTGAAAGGGACCACCCATGTGGAAATTCAATAGAGAAAAAAAAAAGGCAATTCAGGGAGTAGGAACAAACAGAGCCAAGCCCGGAGAAATGAGCGTGCTTGGAGCTTTCAACCATAAGGAGGTCATGGGCAAAAGCAAGACTAGACAGGAAGCTGTTGCAAAAATCCAAGCAAGAGATTATGTTGGGGTGGACCACAGTGATGAGAAATAACCAGATTCTAGAAATATTTTGAAGACAAAGCCAACAATTGCTGATGGACCAGTTACAGAGTACAAGACAAGATGAATCAAGAAAAACCATAGAACTTTTGGCCTAGGAAGCAACTGGAAGGATAGAGTCCAATATATTTTTTCTTCTTTTTTTTTAATCCCTCCATAGATCCTCCCCCATCCCCTTGATCTGGATCTCTGTCACTTGCTTCACAGCCTCCCCACTCAGTGGAAGAAATTTAGAAAGCACCAGCATTCAAAAGAACAGATTTAAAGCTGCCTGTGGTTTTGCTGATCTAGAGTCTGTGTGTGTCCCATGGTTCTAGGATTCTGCAGTCTTGAAATGACGACACTGGGAGAATTAGTGTTTTTTTTTTTCCCAGGGATCCAACAGACACCTTTGGAATACTGAAATTCTGTATATGGTAAATATATTAAACACACTCTGAATATCATAAATATGTTGAAATTCTGTCTAGTGCAATTCTGGTACATAGATTGATTGGCTGGGTAGTAAGGAACACAAGCTTTCAGAGGGAAAAGGAACATTCCTGGCTCTTAAAATATAGGCTATAAACAGATCTATGCTTGATAAACTATGTACTGCTTGTGTCAAGTGAATTAATGTAACTATTTAGCATCCCAAGCTCAAACTTTAATTTTACTCTTTCTGGCTTACTCAGTAGTTCAAAAAGAGGACAGATTAAATAGAACAAAAATACACAAGCAGTGAATGAGTTTCATTGTGAGCCAAGACATCACAGAAGAAAAACAAGATAATTAGATTTTATCTTAAACACGGGCCTGTTACTTTAATATTAAAATAGCGGTGGTATTTGAGTTTAGAGCCAATGGTCTCTGTACAAAAATAATGACTTTCTTGGCACTGATAAATCATTAATCATCCATCTTAATGGTTTCAACATCAAAAATAGTTTACTGGCCTTATCTGTAAATAACCTGCATTGCCTTCAATTAGACAAATTAACGCACTCACTGTATCGGCCCTACAGTCACTTCATCAAATTATAAATTGTGACTATGAATTATGTTTACTTTTACATTGGACAGTGTAGCGAACTGAACATTTAAAATATGATCAAGTTCAAGGCTGTCCTGTAACTGCCTCTGAACAGAGGCCAGACTAAAGGTTCACTGTTGGTTTCTCCGTAGAGCTGCAGACCTACCCTCTAGTGGTCCCTGGACTCCACTGTAAGTGCCATCCCAAACTCATCTGTGGCCCCACATTGCTCATATTCCTGTGCTCTGTATCTGTTAGTGACATCTCCATCCACCTGGTCAGCCAGGTTAAAAACTCGAATTACCTTTGACCCCTCTCTGCCCTTCTCTTCCTATATCCAATTAGTTGCAAGGTGTTGCCCCCTGAACTTCCAAACTGACTTCCCTGTATCAAATCACACCCTTCTTCACCCCACTGTCAGATTTATGTTGTCACTTGCTCAAAAATCTTACTGTTTTCTATTTCCTATGGAATAGCCTAAACGCCTTAGTGCTAAAGTCTTTCCACAGTTAGGCCCCGATTCCCCCACCACCTCTTGTTTCAGTTACACCAGGATTTAATTCATAAGGGTGACTGTGTAATGACAGAGTGGTCAGTGCCATTAAAACAACTTTTATTGCTCACCATTCCCAAGAGAAAGGGGCACATCGTGCCATTCAGAGCCACACAGGAAGTACCAGGGTCAGAAAGGAAGCAAAAGGAGTGAGAGGGAGAACATGACCCAGAGCCTCTATTGTGGTTTTTGCAGGAAGAAATGGATGAGACAGAGTAGGCAAATTTGAGCAAGCTTAGGATGGGATACTTTGAATAATGTCTGTGGACTCTGGGCTATAAAAGGTGTCTCTCATTGTCCAGTACTCAGTCCTGGAATGATTTTAGGACAGGGTAACTGTTGGCTTGGTGAGAGTTAAAGGAAGTGGTTGGGATATAGGCTCTCAACCATTTGGTTAATGGAAGGTGTGTCCACAGATAAATTGTTTGTTACTCTAGACATTAGCTCATCCAAAGAGGGAAAGCTCCTGGGGTGGAGGGGGTCAAAGGCCCCATGATGTCACGGCGCCTTAAAATGCAGCAAATTAAGAAACATGACTAATACATATCTCCTTTCCATGAGCCCCTTGCTCATAGCTCTCCTGACCCCAGAAAATGCCTTTATGTATGAAGTTCTACAGTACATTTCTCAACACTGCCACTGTCCACAGGGGCGACTGTGGCCAAGTCTGGTGGCATATAACTGTCAACCTTAAAAATAAAACTGCCAGTTATTTTACCAGCAAAAATAGGTTTATTCAGGAATAGCAGAGAATGCCCATCCAGGGCAAGCAAGCTATGGCAAAACCAAAGACAAGACCAGAGAACACATGAGACTTGGCTCATTTATGGAGGAGAGGGGCACTTGGGGAAGCTGTGATAAACAAGAAATCCACTGGAATAAAATGGGAGTTCAAATACAGTGGCTTTTCATTGGCTGAGTTGGGACTGTTTTTCATTGTCTGGGCCTCTGGAGGAAAGCCTTTCTTCCTCTTGCTAAGGTAGTAAAATGGTATCCATGTGCAAGGTTCCTCTCTCCCTGTTGGATTTGCAATAGGTAAAGAGTGGTAGGGCAGGAGAGCTCCCCCTGCTGCATCTCCTGACTCCATTTTATTGAGGTTTCTCTTTAATTTTCACATAACCATGATCCGTTCCCTACCCCTTACCCCGCAACTAGACAAGGGATTGCACCTGACACAGATACTCATCCAGTCTATAGGGTGGCTGGCAACATAGGCCTCTTTCGATCTTTTTCAAAAAGACAAACTGGGCCAATCAGATTTCCTCTTCTAAGGATTCAAATTAAGAGCTGCAAAAGGAGATTTCTAGTGGGTAGTAAGGTGAACTGGGAGGCTCTGAAGTAAACTCAGGACCTTCGTGAGCCAGACATAGCCCAGTGCTTTCTCCCATCTCCTCCGACTCCATCCCCTACCCAAGCCAAAATATTACAAACAGTCCATGACTATCTGGGGCTAGTGCTGGAGGTTTTGTTTTATTCTTTTATTTTTATTTTTGTTTTTTTAATGTTTCTTTGAAGTACGAAAATTAACAGATTCACTAACAAAACTGTTGTAAATAGGTCTGACTTGATCAGACCTAGGAGAGGCCACAATGATGCCCACTTATAAGCCCCCAAATATGTTGCTAAGTGTTTTTAACTTCATGTAAACATTTAAAGGACCACATAAAATCTAGTACAAATCATCCAGACACTTCAATGGGCATTTCCAGCTCCTTTTTAAAGTTCCCACACAGTGGAGCACCCGGGTACTTCCGTGCGTTCGGCCAGGCTTCTAGGATTAAGCCCCAAATCAGGCTCCCCACTCAGTGGAAAGTCTGCTTCTCCCTCTGCCTACTGTTCCTCCTGCTGTGCTCTCCCTCCTTCTGCCAAATAAGTAAAATCTTTCCAAAAAAATAAGTAAGTTCCCACACTGAGCTCACACTCTGCAGGGTACAACTCTTCCCCAGCGTAGGTAGGGTCTGCGCCCCGCCCCTGATCACGTGGGTCCAAGCCCGCAGGCTGTCGATTGTTTCTGCCTGGGCAGGCCCACCGGGATCGATTGCTCCAGTCTGGCCCGTCCGCAGAGCGGGAAAATTTTCAATCAGCCTGGCGGCCACAGCAAACTTCCACACTCTTCACGACCTTGACCAGCATCCGCTTTTTCAGGCTTTTACATTCTCGGACTCCCGGCACCCCACGAGTGGAAGCGAAGACGTTCAAGCCGCCGCCGCCATGTCTGAGGCTTATTTCCGGGTGGAGTCGGGGGCGCTGGGGCCTGAGGAAAACTTTCTATCCTTGGACGACATCCTGATGTCCCACGAGAAGCTCCCGGTGCGCACAGAGACCCCCATGCCTCGCCTCGGCGCTTTCTTCCTGGAGCGGAGCGGAGGGCCGGAGACTGACCACGCGATCCCTCAGGTAAGCCTGCCCACGCGCGTTCCCGGGGAAAGACCACAGTTCCCGTTGGGCGTGGCCGCCGCGCCGAAACCGTGACCCCCGCCTTGGGATTTGTCGTTTTGGCTGGGGGAAGGCGGGTCTTCTGCACAAACCAGCTGTAATCGCCGGTCGCGGCGCGCTGAAGCGCTTTCTTAGCGGTAGCCTCCGGTGTGAAACCGAATTTATCCTAGGTGGTCTGATACCGTTTTTGAAGCTGTCCAAATTGAGCCGTGCCCCCACTCGCCCCGTCTTGTGTCTGAGGCTTAAAGGACCGGCTACTACTGACGACTTCAGAATGGGGGGTTCTGATCACGTTTGTCTTAAAACGACAGCTTTGGGTTCTGTGAGAGGATGTGATACGTGTGGGAACCGCAAATTGCTAGATTGATTCCTGCGCAGCGACGACGGTATGCGCAACCGTCTACCGAGGGCTTTAGTGCCGGCGTGGATGGTGTGGGGGAGGGAATCTTCCCCTCTGTGACTCCTTTAATCCTTCCCTGACCCTATAGTTGGATCTGGTTACACGCCAGGAATCTGAAGCCCAAAAAGGTTGTGTAACTTGCTCAGGGTCCCACTGCCCGTGGTGAGCTTGGGATTGGAGCCCGGAGCTTGTGGGACTTCACAAGCTAGTTCGCCCCAGGAACGGGCTCGAGATGGTTATTTTGTTATTTCCTCTTTAACCTACATTTTGCTTGGAAGGGTGTGTGAGTTTGGCGTGTTTGTTTCCATTTTTATCAAAGTAATCCATATACAAAGGTCAAATGGGGACGACAAAATTTCTAACAAAAATTAGGGGACCCCTGCTTTGCTCCCCCCCCCCCCCCCCAGTTTTCCTTGCCAGGTCCACCCGGTCTGTCGACTTTTTAAAGCGTTTCTTCAGGATTTGCCTCAGTGTTTTTAAATAATAATCGTGAGCTTGCTTTTTTGTTATTTGTAGAAAATTAAGACGTTATTTCTTAGCGTTGCGTTATAGTCAGAAGGATTGTGTTCTCCTACACCCTTGTAAACAGAGATGTGCTGCCCATATGTTATTCATATTGCCTTTGTTTTCCCAAATGGCCTTTTTTGTGTTCCAGGATTCCATCCAGGTCACCCCCGTTCCGTTTAGTATCCCGCATCCTTGGGCTGCTCTTGGCTGTGATAGTTGATCAGATTTTCCTTGTTTTTAATGACCATGACAGTTTTGTGGCCAGCCGGTCAGGTAATTTGTGGAATGTTCCTCAGCTGGGATTTGTCTGATGATTCCCTCATGGTTAGACTGATTTGAGGAGGAAGATCACAGAGGTGAAGTGCTATTTTCATGGCGGCATATCAAGGGCATATAGTGGGGGTGTGGTTTATCACTGATAGGAACCTCCATCACCTGGCTAAGATAGTGTTTGTCAGGATTCTTCACCATAAAGTTACTTTTTCCAGGGCTCCTGGGTGACTCAGCTGCTTAAGCATCCAACTCTTGATTTCAGCTCAGATCCTGAGCTCAGAGTCATGGGATTGAGCCCCGAGTTAGGCTCTGTCCTGGGTGTGGAGCCTGCTTGGGATTCTCTCCCTCTCCCTCTGCCCCTCCCCACCTCTCTCTCTCTGTCTCACTCTTTCTCTCTGTCACACACACTCTTTCTCCCTCTCTCTCTCTCTCCCCCACCCCCCGCACCAAAAAAAGTTAACTTTTTTCCATCTTTCCATACTGTTCTCTTTGGGAGGGAGTCATTATACACAGCCTCACGTAAGGAGTGGGGCGTTGTGCTCTACCTCTTTGAGGGCGGTGTCTACATAAATTATTTGGAATTCTTCTGTTTGGGAGATTTGTGTAGGAAGGCTTTTAAAGACATATTTAATTTCATTCATAGATACAGGACTATTTAGACTTTCTGTTTCTTCCTGTGTTTTTTTGGTACATTGTTTTCTCCCCTAGGAATTTGGACAAGTTCATACAGATTTCCAAATGTAGTGGTATAATCTTCAAAATATCCTTTTACTATCTTTCCGACATCTGTAGGGTTATATTGGTGTCTTGGTTTTTATTATTTGGTTTTTTTTTTTTTTTTTAAGATTTTATTTATTTAGGGGCACCTGGGTGGCTCAGTGGGTTAATAAGCCCCTGCCTTCAACTCAGGTCATGATCTCAGGGTCCTGGGATCAAGTCTCACATGGGACTCAGTGCTCAGCAGGGAGCCTGCTTCCTTCTCTCTCTGCCTTCCTCTCTGCTTGCTTGTGATCTCTATCCATCAAATAAATAAATAAAATCTTTTAAAACAAACAAACAAAAGATTTTATTTATTTATTTGACAGAGAGAGATAGCGATATGAGAGGGAACACAAGCAGGGGGTTTGGGAGAGGGAGAAGCAGGCTTCCTGCTGAGCAGGGAGCTGATGCAGGGCTCAATCCCAGTGTCTCAGGACCCTGGGATCATGACCTGAGCTGAAGGCAGATGCTTAATGACTGAGCCACACAGGTGCCCCAGTTTTTATTTTTGATATGGAGAAATTATGCTCCTTTTGTTAGTCTTCCTAGGAGTTTATCAATTGCATTAGTCTTTTATTTTCTTCAAAATTTTATTTAAATTCTTGTTAGTTAACATACAGTGCAATATTAGTTTCAGGAGTAGAATTAAGAGATTAAGAGTAGAATTAAGTGATTATACAATACCCAGTGTCATCAGAATGCCTCCTTAATGCCTATCACCCCTCTAGCCCATCCCCCACCTCCCTCCCTCCATCAACCCTGTTTTCTCTACTGTTGAATCTCCTATGGTTTGTTACCTTCTCTCTCTCTTTCTCTCCCTCATTCTCCCCCCCCTCATGTGTTCATCTGTTTTATTAGTCTTTTAAAAGAACTAACTTATAACTCTCTCAGTTTTCTTCTTTATACCCTTGTTTTTAGGTTATTAAGTTCTTAATTAGTTCTTTACTGCTACTTTCTTTGGATTTAATTTTCTTTTTCTTTTTTTTTTTTTAAGATTTTATTTATTTATTTGACAGACAGAGATTACAAGTAGGCAGAGAGGTGGTCAGAGAGAGGAGGAAGCAGGCTCCCTGCTGAGTAGAGAGCCGGATGTGGGGCTCGATGTGGGGCTCGATCCCGGGACTCTGGGATCATGACCTGAGCTGAAGGCAGAGGCTTTAACCCACTGAGCCACCCAGGCGCCCCTGGATTTAATTTTCTATTGTTTCCTACCCACCACAATCCTGCCCATGCATTTTGAGATGGGTCCCCAGGTGATTGATTTTTCAGCTTTCCTTTATGCATTTTTTAGCTCTGCATTTCCTCTGAGCTGAGCTTTAATTGCATTCCACAAATTTTGATTTGTTGTATTTTATTTTCATATCAGTGAGTTCAAAATAATTTCTAATTTCCATTGTGATTTCTTCATTGACTCATAGTTATTTAGAAGACCAGTGCTTAATTCCAAACATGTTGGGATTTTGCTTTTCATCTTTTCTGTTTTTGATTTCTAGTTTAATTCATTACACTGTGGCTAGAGAATGTAGTCTGAAAGATTTCAGTCTTTTGAAAGAAAGCTTGCTTTATACTGCAGCATAAAATCCACTTAAACATTCTATATGCACTTGAATAGATATATATTTGAAGTCATGATGTGTGATAAATAATGTAAGTCAGGTCAAGTTTGCTATTTTGTTGAGAACTTCTCAATCCTTATTGGGGTTTTTGGCTATTACTTATCTAAAGAGATATGCCAAAGTCTCCCACTATAATTATGAATTTGTCTATTTCTCCTTTAACTTCTGTCAGTTTAGCAGATGCCTATTTCTCTTGTGGATATGATGACCCTTTTTTCATTGTATCTCTAGTCTCCTTTCTTTTTATTACTATCTACATGATTTTTTTTTTTTTTTCAAATTTTCTGTGTCTTTTTACTTAAGATAGATCTCTTTTGGGGCACCCAGGTGGCTCAGTGGGTTAAAGCCTCTGCGTTCCGCTCAGGTCATGATCTCGGGGTCCTGGGATCAAGCCCTGCATCAGGCTCTCTGCTCCACAGGGAGCCTGCTTCCCCCGCTCTCTCTCTGCCTGCCTCTCTGCCTACTTGTGATCTCTCTCTCTGTCAAATAAATAAATAAAATACAAAAAAAAAATAGGTACATCTCTTTTAAGCAGCATATATTGGGATTTTGTTTTTATTTGGTTAGACAATTTTCCAACTGGTGTATTTAACTTGTTTACATTTAATTTAATTACTGATATATTTGTGTTTATTTTTGCCTTCCTACTATTAACTGTCTGTCCTGTATTTCCATATTTATTTCTGGGATCATTTGCATTCTTCAAGATTTACTTCTGTTGATAAATTCTTCATTTCTGTCTGTACAAGGGGGTCCCCAAGACCAATCCGCGGTTTGATGATTCAGTAAAAGAACACAAAGGACTCAGTATATAGTCATTCTTATGTTTACATTTTAATACAATAAAAGGATATAGAGTAAAACCAGCAAAAGGGAAAGGGTGTGGAGAATGAAGTTTGCAGAAAGCCGGTTACAAGCTTTCAAGTCCCAGCGGAATCATAGAGGATGCACTGAATTTCTCCAGTAATGCATTGTGACATGTGTGAAACATTTGTGTACCAGGAAAGCTCATTAGAGACTCAGTACCCAAGGTGTAGAGGGCTAGTTACACAGGCACTCTACCTAACATATACAAAGATTCCAGGCTCCCAGAAGGAAAGCAGGTATTCAGTATAAACCACATTGTGCAAACTACGCACAGTGAAGCACATGTATCCATTCTGAGAATAGTGGGAACCCTCCTGAAACCCAGATTCAAGGACACCCACCAAGGACCAACCTTGCAAGCAGGCCTTTCTAAGGAGGGCAGTCTGAGGCTTGCTTTGTTAACTTTCTGCACACTTCCTGTGTGAAAATACCTTTGTTTTCCTATTATTTTTTAAAGGATATTTTCACCGGGTATAGAATTTTAGACTTGCCGTTATTTCAGGCCTTTTTAAAAGATGTCATTCCAGGGGTACCTGCTTGACTATTTCAGTTAAATTTCAGCCTTCGGTTCGGTTGATGATCATGGAGCCCTACATCAGGCTCCCTGCTAAGTGGGGAGCCTGCTTTTCCCTTTGGCCCTACCCCTTCTTATACTGTCTCTCTCAAATAAATAAAATCTTAAAAAAAAAAAATAAAAATAAAAGACGTCATTCCATTTTCATTGTTTTGTGTCTTCCTTCATTTCCGTTGAGAGTTGGCTTTGACTCTTCTAGCTCCTTTTGTAAAAGATGTATTCTTACCCCCACCAGCAGTGCCTTCTAAGATTTTCTCTAGGTCTTCGTTTTACAGCAATTTGAGTAAGATGTGCCAAGTTGTGGTTTTTATTAATATTCTACTTCGGGGGCACCTGGGTGGCTCAGTGGGTTAAGCCTCTGCCTTCAGCTCAGGTCATGATCTCAGGGTCCTGGGATCGAGCCCCACATTGGGCTCTCTGCTCAGCAGGGAGCCTGCTTCTCCCTCTCTCTCTCTGCCTGCCTCTCTGCCTACTTGTGATACCTGTCTGTCAAATAAATAAATAAAATCTTTAAAAAAAAATTTATCCTGCTTCGTAATGTTCCTAGAATCTGTGATTTGATATCTCTCTTAAATTTTGGAAATTCCATGACTATTTTCTTCTCAGATACTTCCTTTGCTTCAATCTATTCCTCTTCTCTTTCTGGGCTTCAAATTACGTGCAGGTTAGACTTACTTCCTTTCTACCATGTTCTACATCTCTCATGCTGTTTCCTGTATTTTCTTTCTATGCTTCAGTTGGATATTTTCTATTCACCCTTTTTTAAATTCATGACCCTCTATCTGTGTCAAATCTGGAAGGCCAGTCAAATGTAACTTAATCTATTGAGTTGGTTTTAAGTGGAGAGGGGGAAAGGGAGAATCCCAATAGGGGGCTCAGTCTCGGGACCCTGAGATCATGACCTGAGCTGAAATCAAGAATCGGATGCTTACCCGACTGAGTCATCCAGGCGCTCCCCCCTGTTGAGTTCTTAAAGTTCAATTCTTGCATTTTTCAGATCTGGAATTTCTATTTGATTTTTTAAAATTTGTTTTGAAGCCATTGCCTAATTACTCTTGATATTTGGTACAGAAATTGGACTTCATTCTCTCACTATCCTTTTCTTCTCAAATCTTGATCCCTTACATTCTGGCTTCTTTGGAAGCCTTGAACTCTGCCTTTGTCTCCCCGGCCCTGGGAGGTTGGCAAAAAGCTCTGCTCATACACACTGCAAAGCCTCTCCCACCTTTCGTAGCAGTTCTCCTCCATGAGAGTTCTATGCTATTGTACCTCCTTTGACTTAGTTAGGTTTGACTTTTATATTTTGGATATTTATCTCAATTTCTGGTCTGTTGTGGCCCCTTCACCATATTTTCCAATTCTATTAAGGCTTTAAAAATATAAATTTATCTCTTCTGTCATCTCTGAAACTATGAAGTGGGATACAGAGGGCCTGTGGTCTGAGGTCAGGCTGATACTGTTTTTCCATCTAGCCCTTGGCACCCAGGGTGTGCTTCTTAGCACATAGCAGCCCCCCCTCCCCCAGTCAGTGTATATGAGAAACAGATATGGAATATTCAGAGAAAGCAGAAATGTTTATTATATTTCTGAAGTGTATGCAATTGGGAGTTTTTATTTCTGAGTTAGAAAACTTTCCCTTAATACCATGGTTTTGTTCTGTACTTTGCTTTCGTTGAATAAATCCATTTTTTGCCATTCCATCATGAAATTGAACTTGAGCACCTGCGGTTCAGTTTTTCAGGTCACAACCAGACTTCTGCACGTGGTAGCCCTGCCACCAAAGAGAACAGCCAACACTGATATTTGCCAGTGGTGTGTGTATTTCTTTTCTAGCACACATGCTTACTATGTGATTTGTTGTTAAAATCTGTGTTCTTGTCTGATACAGGGCTCAAAGCTTGAACTCCCCTTGTGGCTGGCAAAGGGACTTTTTGACAACAAGCGGCGGATTATTTCCGTGGAACTTCCCAAGATCTACCAACAAGGTTGGAGGACAGTGTTCAGTGCCGACGCCAATGTGGTGGACCTCCACAAGCTGGGGCCACATTTCTATGGGTTTGGCTCCCAGCTCCTGCATTTCGACAGTCCCGAGAATGCAGATATTTCCCAGTCTCTCCTGCAGGCAAGTGATTGATGTGAAAACCTAAGGCACTGCACGGGCCCTCAGAGCTGGTGTGGTCACCAGCAGACTTCACTGATCCTCGGGGAAGTGTACTATTTACACGGTTCGTTTGTTATTCCACATCAGCCAACAGTTAGACTATGTTTGCCAATTATATACCTACTTCAGAATGATTGGTCTGCAGCTTTTCATATTTGCTTGTTAAGACTTGGGACCAACAGAAAGTCCTGGAAAAAAGAAAGGGATGATGGTTGACCAACAAGGGACAGGCTCCCAAATGTACCAGCCCAGCCCTGGGACTGGCCAGAGGGCGCCTGTCAGGAATGTACCTGTTACTTGTTCCCTTCCCTTGCTCTGGGGCTGAGATGTGGCTCTGCATCTGCACTGTGTCCTCACGGTGATCTGGTCAAGCTGCTCGTTCTCTCTAGGCTTCTCAATTTTTCGCCTGTTAAGTGGAGATACAATAATGCCAAAATTACCACATCACAGTGACATTATATTTTGCTATTTAATAAATGGTACCTATTATTGTTGTGTTCCATGGACAAGACAGTGTTATGCACATAGTACCATCCTTTAGGTATGATCTTATTTTAACTTTTTATTCTGCTAATATTAGAAGAAACCTCCTTTGCTACCTCTTGTTTTACTCCTTCATTTCTAGCTTTATAAGTACCAGTGGCTAAAGACACATTTCTGCCCGGTGTTGGGCTAATGTGTCCTTGTGCAATTTTTAATGTGGATAGAAAGAAACATTTCATTGCTCTCCATTCAGATAAAGAAGCCAATACACAGACTGTAGACCATTGGAGCTTAGGAAACTCTTGTGAGCAGGAAGCTAAAAGTGAGGAAAACTCATTTGTCTTACAGTGTCTCCAGGACATGTTCTTGAACTGGAACACTGCCTTTGGCTAGTGATTTCTTTGTTTTCTTTTCCCATCATTGCTTTGAAGTCCTGTAAAGTTGCTGACTTATAAGGTGACATCGCCACAAGGCCGTGGAAGAAACTGAAGCCAGGGCTCGTGGCTTGGTCTCGGAGCCCTAGGGTGGAGTGATACTCCTAGATCACACGTGTCTCTGTCCTGCTCTCAGACTGAAAAAAGTAGAAAATGCGTTCAGTTAGATCAGGAATCTTCTTTGGTTGAAACCTGTCTGCACGTGTCACTGTGCATTATTATGGCCTTTGTCCCTGAAAACAATAACAGGTAATGCTTTTTGAGGAGCTTCTTCTTGCCAGTCATTTGTGAGATGCTTTACAGGTGTTCCTTCACTGGTTTTCGTAATAACCCATTGGATTTTCCTAATAGTCTGTTTCGCAGACGGGGAAATTGAGATGTGGCAACGTGATACAACTTGAGTGGTAGTGGCCTCAGACCTCCTTCCGACTGAGTCCAAACTTTCCCTTCTTGACATTTAATGTTCAGGGATGGGCCACCTGGCAGCCTCCGTCAATGGACCGCGTGACTCTTGATCTCAGGGTTGTGACATCAAGCCCTTCTTGAAAAGGGTGAAGAGATTACTTAGAAATAAAATCTTTAAAACAAAAATGTATAGGGGTAAAAATGGATCTGATTTCTCTCATTCGCTTCTCCTTCAGACATTCATCGGACGTTTTCGCCGCATCATGGACTCCTCCCAGAACGCTTACAATGAAGACACTTCAGCACTGGTAGCCAGGCTGGACGAGATGGAGAGGGGCTTATTTCAAACAGGACAGAAAGGACTGAATGACTTCCAGTGTTGGGAGAAGGGGCAGGCTTCTCAGATCACAGCCTCCAGCCTCGTTCAGAACTATAAGAAGAGAAAACTGACTGACATGGACAACTGAAGGCCAGAAGAACACAGAAATGCTCCTGGTGGAGGGAACCACCCTGTGTGTCCTTGATAGGAGCCTTGCTGACCTTCTATAGGACGAGAACCGTGTCCTATGTCATGGCTTATTTCCTGCAGCAGTCCGTGTGGGAAAGGATGTGCTGTAGGAGGTCCTTGACCTATGAGGCATATGAGACTATCCCAACCTGCTGACCCACAGCCCAGGCCTACTTAACCCATGAACCCCCAGCTGGAGAGAAACCAAAGTCCCTTATAAAGAAGGATGGTTAATACATGCATCGCAGTATAGTTGGAACTGGGAACCCTTGTGCCTGGGAATGTAATAGTCTCCAATGTCCAGTTTCACTAGCTCCAAAGGATAGGTACAAATGGGCCGTCTTCGCCTGCTCACAAATGTTCACGTGAGCGTAACTGCTCCATCTTCCTCATGGGTGCTCAGAGGACAGCAGGCAGCCCTAGGATGTCGGCCTTACTTGTGTCTCCTGCCTATGGGGAGTTACCCCAAGCCAAGAATAAAGAAGAAAAAGGAACAGGCAGATGAATGGTGGGGCTTTTACTGAAGGGTCTTTTACACATTGCCTTCCTCCTCTGTAGCCAGGGCTTTGGGGTCTAGGTGCACAAACCTCTGCAGGCAGCCTGGAGGGGAAATGGTTAACCTGAGCCTGGCTTTTGTCTTGAGATCTTCAGAGCCCCCAGCACAGCAGTTCCTTCCCTCCCTAGAGCAGCTGTCAGGGAGTCATTTGGAATCGCAAAGTAATTATTAAAGGGTGTATACCAGCTTTTCTTACATTGAAAACCAGACTTTAGGGTGACTGGTTAGGAAGGGCCCCATTTGAGAAGCTTCACGGGGCAAATGTAAGTAGGCGGGAGATCTTAACGATGTTTTCCCCCTTCAGTAAATTCGGCAGCATCATTACTTAGAGGATTCCTGACCGTTTACCGAGGATCTGTTTCAGCAAGCACAGAGCTCTTCCCCAGAGATCAAGGCGGAAACCTTGGCCTGAGTAAGAAGCTTTGTTCCCTGCAGGCCACCCATTTGAAGGATAGTTGTCTCTGCGCCGACTTCCCATGAGTGACAACTGTCTTTGTCATTAGAAAATATAGAGGGATTTGGGGATCCAAATTGTGCAGATGTCTCCCTGCAAACTTAGAATGCCAGAACGGCTTTTTAAATGCATGTTTCAAGATGGAAACAGTGTTTTTATAATTTGATTTTGGTGCTAAATAAATGATCCATTTTGCACATGAATACATTCTGTACAAGTACTATTTCTGTAACTCGAGTACTACAGATGATCAGACAAAGCGATCAGAGAATTTTGTCTTTGATCGTATTTGACAATAATGCCCAACTAAATCCTTGCTTCCGTGGCTGCTCTTTTGTTTGCACCAGACTCATGAATTTGAGGGACGTTCTCTGTAGCAATGATTTGTGTCCCAGAAAGGTGGGCCTTTCTTTGCTAGCACGGTGTTTGCATAGAGCCAGGACCCAGAGACAAGGCACAGTCAGAGGGAGAAAGTATATTGTGTCATTTTTGGATTCACTGTTTTCACAGATAGCTTTGTATTTAAAGTCTGTCCATTTTTTTCTCTTATTGGGAAAAAAAATTATGCTGGAGTCACATGCTAGGAGTAAGTGGGTATGCATGTGCAGAATTTATTCCCTGTTTTACATTTTGAACGGATTATTATAAGTAGCTTTTGAAACCTATTTCCAGTTACAAGGTTGCCTTCAAGCCTTTCAATTACTACCCCTCTCCCCTGCAGTCCTCCCCAAATCAGGCTTATAGATCACTATTTGTTCCCTTCAAAGAGGTGAGTTTTTCAAAATGAGTCCAAAAATGACTCACAGCAAATTGCTCTTAAAATCAATAGCAAGAAAATGTGTGTCCCTTCCCCTTAAGGCTCTGTTCCCAGGTAACTGAGGCCTTAATTATATGCAAACACCTCACCACATTCAGGTTTTTCCCTGGGACCATCTGGGCTGCCAGGGGAGTGGGGCAAATCTAGACTCCTGGGTTCTTCCCTCCTGCTCTCCTTGACCTCTGAACTTTGGATGGCCCCAGTCTCAGTCCTTGGGTCTCTCCTAGCCTAGCCATTCTCTCTCGTGAGGGCATCTTATCCTATCTCAAGCTTTTTAAATACCATCTACGTGCTACCCAAAATTTGATCTGCAGCTCAGACCCTCCAACTCCAGACTTGGATCCCACCACCTACTTGACATTCTACTTCAACGTCTGACCTCACTTGGCTGAAATGGAACTAATCTGCCTCAGTCTGCTCCTCCTATAATTTCTGCCTTCTCTGTTTCAGACAACACCATCCTTCCCTTTTGCACAGGACAAAAACCTGGGTGCCTCCTTGGCCCTGCCCTTCTCCATATCTTTTGGGTCTATCTTCAAATCACCTGTACAATCTGACACGTCTTCCTCCACCGCCAGTCTCGCACTAGATGGTTGTGGTCACCTCCCAATGGCCCCCTGCACCCACTCTCCACCCCACCTTGAGACTTCTCACCATAGCAGCCACAGTGGTCTTGTTCAAAAATAAGTCAGATCTTATTTATTCTCAGCTCAAAGCCCTTCCAAATCCAAGAAAAAGACCATTCCACCATCCCAGCCCCTTTTATTAAAAAAGTTCACTTAACCCCAGTGATTTGGCATAGAAATTTTTTTTAATCTGTTTTTTTAAAAGATTTAGCTATTTAAGAGTGCCTGGGTGGCTCAGTGGGTTAAGCCGCTGCCTTCGGCTCAGGTCATGATCTCAGGGTCCTGGGATCGAGTCCCGCATCAGGCTCTCTGCTCAGCAGGGAGCTTGCTTCCCTCTATCTCTCTCTCTCTGCCTGCCTCTCCGTCTACTTGTGATCTCTCTCTGTCAAATTAAAAAAAAAAACAAAGAAAAGATTTATCTATTTAATTTAGAGAGAGAGTGAGTGAGCAGGAGGAGGGGCAGAGGGAGGGAATCTCCAGCAGACTCCCCACTGACCATGGAGCCTGCGGCGGGGCTCAATCTCAAAACCCTGAGATTATGACCTGAGCCAAAACCAAGAATCAGATACTTAACTGACTGAACCACACAGGCGCCCGTGGTGTAAAAATTTTTTAATGCTTCTGTAGCCGAATAAATTTGTTTCTTATTTTAAATATAAATTGCATGTTCTGCCTAAGAGAGTTCTCAGTATCTTACAGAGTTTCTCATTAATCTCTCAGCACCACTGGACCTGAGAAGTTTCCGGAACACTGCTTTTGAAGTAGTGCAGTCAGAATGCAGAAGTATTGAGTGACTTACTCAGGTCAGCCCCACTGTGAGTCTGTCTGTTCTGTTCCCCCATCCTTCAAGAAACCCCAAAAGAGCTGTTCATCTTTGTGCTTGAAACAGTTGTGCTTAAATGAAAATATTTTACACATCTTAGCAAAGGAAAATAACTGTGCAGAGGCTGTATGTGTGTTTCTGAAAGCAGATATCTTTGTGTTTAAAAGAAAAATCTATACTTGAAATAACTTGAATAAAATATAGGATAAATGCTTAACAATAAGAAACTTAATCTTACAATCCTTACCTCATATGGGTAGGCTGAAATTTTTTAATTCAAATACACACAGATAATTTCTAAAAGACAATTAAATACCCTAAAACCTAAAGAAATTGTCTGAATTTGGAATTCTGTTGCTCACTCTTGATATCACTATTTTGAGTGAGCAGTAAATTCCCCTCCTTAATGAATAGTGAATAAAATCACTAAAATAGTGAATCAAGGGGAATCCTGAGACCATGTATAACCACACTCTCCCACTGAGAGCAAATGATTAACAAAGGTGACAGGCCCAGCCTGCTTTTGTTTGAACTCATTTTGTTGATTTTTCCAGGCCTGTGCATTTCTGTCTAGCACAGAGACACCATAACCCAGCCCACTCGGCTGGCAGCCTTCCTTGGGACATGAACATTCTCGTTTCAGGGTACCCTCTCCCATTGTCTGTATGCTGTGGTTTAGGGGAAGGTACAAATGGGGCTCCTCCCCAAAGCCAGAGGTCTCCTTTGTCTGCTCTTCAGAGATCAGAGTCAGGTCAACTGATGGGGCACCATTCCACTGAAGACCGTATAGAGAGGCAGCTTATATCCTCCACCCAGTGTTCCCCCCCCATCTTATGTAACCGTGTTAATTTATCGAACTCTGCTAACTAAGCCACGGTCTTTATTCACATTTCACCAATTTTTCCACTAATGTCCTTTTCCTGTTCAGAATGCAATTTAAAATCCTCCATTGGGGGATGCCTGGGTGGCTCAGTTGGTTAAGCAGCTGCCTTCGGCTCAGGTCATGATCCCAGTGTTCTGGGATCGAGTCCCACATCGGGCTCCTTGCTCGACAAGGAGCCTGCTTCTCCCTCTGCCTCTCCCTGCCATTCTCTCTGCCTGTGCTTGCTCTTTCTCCCTTTCTCTCTCTCTGATAAATAAATTAAAAATCTTAAAAAAAGAAAAAAAATCCTCCGTTGGATTTAGGGGGCAATCTGTTTTGAAAGCAAAAAAGAACAGCAGACTCTTCTGAACTATGTTAATTTCAGGAGTTCAGCTTATTGGAAACATTTCATTGCATTGATCTAGGTCAGGGCGGCCAATTAGGGGCTTGTTGGGCCTTGCCCAGGAATGAGCTGCAGGTCAGCTCATCAAAAAGGGAGAATATTAGCTTTTCACCTGAAAATGTCACTCACTGATACTTGGATCTGTTGGGAAAAGGTCTCTTTGATTTTACTTAAAGCTTTCGCATTCTCTCTCTGACAGCAATGACTTGATTTTCTCCCCTTTCCCTTCTGGCACATACTAGCTAATTTTCTTTGTGTCTAAATGAGTTTAAAAAGAGCACAGCTTTATACACCAATATTATTAACAAGTGTCAGGACAGCTCTGAAAATAGTCCTGGGAACTGCTAGTGTTTCAGAATCCATAAAGGGAGCACACAGAACCAGCTAATCCTTGCAAACATCTCCCACCTATGCCTAATTAAGAAAAAGAAAAAAAAAAAACCTCAGAGTTTTTAATCTTTATGTCATTCTCTGTTCTTGTATCACCCTTGAAAGTTTATTTGATTCCCACACAATTTCCATGTCTCCCTTTCTGCAATGAACATTCTTCCCTGAGGAGAGTTTCTTTTCTTTCGATCCAGAAAAGCAAATGAGTGACTAAGGAATATAGATTCAAGGGCAACCAATGAGACAGGTCAGAGAAAAGGGGTGTGATTTATTGAAGGGAATGTGTGGGAATGATGCATGTTGACGCTTGAAGACTAGGGACAGAAACCAGTAATAAGACTTGGCATTTGCCAGAATCATAGGTTGGAAGAGGCGACAACAGTTGTTCCCAGAGAGTGGCCTTATCTTAATGCGAACAAGAGGGCTTGGCACTCCGCTATCTTGTAGGCTCAGGAGCAAAACACTTAACAAAACTTTTCAAAAGCCACTGTCATTTTCTAATTTAGCATTTCACGTTCATGTCTTTATCCAAGATTTCCAGATAAATATTAAGTAATGTGCCTCTTTTCAAATCATTGGGAAGTCCAAGAGAGGTTTTCTCAGGTTTTGAGCCAGCTCAGGCCTTGATCCACATTCCAGAGGATTCTCCTGGCTAAATGTCCACATCATTTCAAAGATCTTTAGGGGGAGCTGTCCACATAGCATGATACATCATGTTTATTGGCCAGCAGTGAAAATTAAGTTCTGCAACATTTAAGGCATTTTTCAAAAGACATTAATAAAAACTAACAAACCTCACTCCATTTTGAAAGACTAGTTATCTGCATAGACTGTAGTGATTTTAAAAGGCTTTTCTGCACTGCAGAAAAACCACAGGAAAAAATGTGTCCAGTTACCTATATGTATTTGTCGAGAGAACGTGGTGAAGCTGAGTTACGTGGCGATGAGGGTATTGCCTCACTTAATTACAGCTAAAACACGCTCACCTCCTTCCATTTAGCCCACGAGTGTTCTTGTGGGGTCCCGCACCGCACAACAGATCTGTCAGGAAAGAGGTGATGTTTTCAGACCCCTGCCGTGGTCATTAACTCTGGGAAGTCTTTTTTTTTTTTTTTTAAGATTTTATTTATTTATTTGACAGAGAAATCACAAGCAGGCAGAGAGAGAGAGGAGGAAGCAGGCTCCCCGCTGAGCAGAGAGCACAGTGCGGGGCTCGATCCCAGGACTCAGATCATGACCTGAGCCGAAGGCAGCGGTTTAACCCACTAAGCCACCCAGGTGCCCCTAACTCTGGGAAGTCTTATAGAGGTGGCTTCTTGATAGCATTCTCTGTGGGACCCCTTTGTTTAGTGATTTTATCCCTGTTCCTTCCCAGAAATGTAATGGTAGATGGCTGCCTGATGACCCACTCATTCTCTGTCTGACTTTGGCCAAAGTGCAGGAAGATGCAGCCTAAGGAGTTCTAGTGATCCTAGGGGTAGTGGGGCGCTGGGTCGGGCACAGTTTGTCATCTTTCCTCCTGCCCCAGGGTCTTGCCTGGTACCTCATCTTACCACTCCAGCCTCCACTGTGGGTTCTGGGACCCGAATTTGTTCTGGAGGCGGTGACACGCCTGCTCTTTCCAAATTCTTCCCCCAAATAAACAGATACTGGAATAATGGGGTGTTTCCTATCAGACCTTGCTAAACTGGTAGCTGTGATGCAGTAGCTTAGAGCCAAAGGGGTGCATGAGGATTAACTAGGTCAGGCTGTGAAGAATACTTAGTTTTTTCTAAGTAATCTCTCTACCCAATGTGGGGCTCGAACTCATGACGCTGAGGTTAACAGTTGCACACTCCACAGACTGAGCCAGCCAGGTGCCCCTGTAAAAAATACTTTTTTATCATGTTATATTTACATGTTGATACATGTAAAAAAAAATGTGCCATATCTTTAGATTATAAAGTATTTGAATGTCCCTTCACTTAGGTTCTGGAACATAATCAATGCTTCTGGGTTCCTTCTGCATGGTCCCTGCTGCCCCCTTCCCCCGGAGTAACCACCCTCCTGGACTTTATGTTTATGACCCCCTTGTGTTATCTATCTAATGAATACATTGTTTTGGTTTGGTTTCAAGCTTCGTCAAATACCACGCTGCGTGCACCTGGCCTCTCTCAGTTTTAGGTTTGAGCTTCCGGCCACCCTGGGGCAGCTCCCTTTTACCACGGAATGATACAGCCTATTGTGGGAACATGTCATGGTTTCCAGAAGCCTTCTCTCAACACTGGACATTTGGTTCATGTACGGTCTTTTGCTCTATCATCAACATTGTCACCGTGCACATTCTTCGATGCATCTGGGTCATTTATTTGAGAGTTTCTCAGGGATGAGTTTCACCCAAGAGCGAAACTGCTGGCTTGTAGGATAAATTACTTGCTTGACCTCACAAGATGGTGCTGAAAGGTAGCGATCTCCTCTCCGATCGGCTGTCCTCACTATTAGAGTTCTTAACTTTTGCCCATTTAATGGGTATAAAATAACTCACTGTGATGCTGATTTGCATTTTACTTAACACTAATGAGGCTGATTTTTTAAATATTTTTTATTAAGATTTTTTTTTATTTGACAGAGAGAGATCACAAGTAGGCAGAGAGACAGGCAGAGAGAGAGGGGTAATGAGTTGAGCAGAGAGCCCGTCGCGGGGCTCCATCCCAGAACCCTGAGATCATGACCTGAGCAGAAGGCAGAGGCTTAACCCACTGAGCCGCCCAGGTGCCCCTAGGCTGATCTTTTTAAATATATATATTCACTGGCCATTCATGCTCAGTCTTCTCTGAAATGTCCTTTTATGTGGGTTACCTGTTTTTCTACTAGGTTGTTTTTCTTCTTATTGATCTACAGGACTATTCTGGATACTGATCCTTTGTCAGTTATCCATATTGCAAAAATATCTCCCAGTTTGTGGCTTGTCTTTTAATTTTCTTTGTTGTATCTGTTGATGAAGAGAAAAGTTCTTAACCTGCTTTTTTAATAGAAGAGAGCCTAGGCACAATGAAGTGATAGGAATTCCAATATAAAATAATTACTACAGAAGAATGAAGTTGGACCCTTACCTAACACTATATACAAAATTTAACTCAAAATGGATTAAAAATCCAAACATAAGACCTAAAAGTTTAAAACTCCTAGTTAAAGAAAAATAGGGAAAGTCTTTATGGTATTGGATTTGGTAATGATTTCTTGGACCTGACACCAAAATCCCAGGCAATAGAAGCAAAAATAAGCAAATGGGATTATATCAAACATGAAGCATTTCTGCACATCAAAGGAAATGATCAACACATGAAAAGGAAAACACAGAAAGGGAGAAAATATTTGCAAATCATGTGTCTGAGATGGAGTTAAAGTTCAGAATATATAACCAACTCCTACGGCTCAACAACAGTAAACCAACCCAATTAAAAGTTGGGCAAAGGACTGCATAGACTTTTCTCTAAAGATGACGTACACATGGCCAACAAACATGAAAAGATGCTCGACATCCCTCATCATTAGGAAAATGCTAATCAGAACCACAGTGAGATAGACAGCACCTCATACTCATTAGGATGGCCACTGCCCAAAACAAAACAAAAACAAAAACAAGTGTTGGTGAGGATTTAGACAAATTGGAACTCTTGTGCGCTGTTGGTGTGAATGTAAAATGGTGCAGCCACTGTGGAAAACAGTATAAAGTTTCCTCAAAAACTTAAAAATGACATTACCACATGATCCAATAATCCTACTTCTGGGTATACACACAAAAGAACTGAAAGCAGGATTTTGTAGAGATATTTGCCTACTCTTGTTCATCGCAGCACTGTTCTCAATAATCAAGAGCTCAAAGCAACTCAGGTGTCCATCTCTGGATCGATGGGTAAATAAGATGTGGTTTAATCATACAGAGGGATGTTATCCAGCCTTAAAAACAGGAAATTCTGACACCTGCTAAAACAGGGATGAGCCTTGAGGACATCATGGTAAGTGAAATAAGCCAGTCACAGACAGATAAATACTTATATGAGTCATCTAAAATAGTCAGACTCGGGGGCGCCTGGGTAGCTCAACTGACTGGACATCTGACTTCAGCTCAGGTCATGATCTCAGGGTCCTGGGATCCAGCTCCGCCATGGGGCTTCCCACTAAGTGGGGAGTCTGATTCTCCCTCTGCCTCTCCCCCTTCTCATTCTCTCCCCCCCCAAATAAAATAAAATCTTTTTAAAAATTAATAAAATAGTCAAACTCTTAGAAAGTAGAATGGCGGTTGTCAGGGGCTCGGGGTTGGGGGGGCAGAAGGAATGGGGAGTTTGAGGCTATAGAATTTCAATTTTGCAAGATTAAAAAGTTCTGGAGATCAGTTGCACAACAAAGTGAATATATACCACTACTGAGCTTACACATTTAAAAGTGGTCAAGATGGTAAGTTTTATGCTACCTATTTTTTTTTAAAAAGATTATTTATTTATTTATTTATTTGACAGAGAGAGAGATCATAAGTAGGCGGAGAGTCAGGCAGAGAGAGAGAAGCAGGCTCCTGCTGAGCAAAGAGCCCGATGCGGGGCTCGATCCCAGGACACTGAGATCATGACCTGAGCCGAAGGCAGTGGCTTAATCCACTGAGCCACCCAGGCGCCCCTATGCTACCAATTTTTTTTTTTAAGATTTTATTTATTTATTTATTTGACAGACAGAGATCACAAGTAGGCAGAGAGGCAGGCAGAGAGAGAGGAGGAGGAAGCAAGCTCTCTGCTCTGCAGGGCAGAGAGCCCGATGCAGGACTTGATCCCAGGATCCTGAGATCATGACCTGAGCCGAAGGCAGAGGCTTTAACCCACTGAGCCACCCAGGTGCCCCTATGCTACCTATTTTTAACCACAATTTAAATTCTTTAAAATTTTTTAAATGTTATGGCTAATAAATAGCTGTCATTTATTGAGCACTTACTCAGTGACACCAGCTTTCTATGCATTATCTCACTGACTCTTCACAACAGCCCTGAGGGATAAATAGTGATTTATTTTTATTCTTATTTTAATTTTCTCTCATTTTCCTGGAAAAGTGGCTCAGTGAGGTTAAGTCACTACTCAGTGTCACACAGCAACAAGCACCGAGCCCAGGACTGGAACCAGGTCCAGCTGCATCTGAAGGTTGAGCTCTTCACAGCACTGCAGTGTTGTCCCGTGGGCAGGAGAGCCTGGCCAAGCGGTGCGGGAAGCCCTCTTCCCCGCACACCGCCAGATGTCTTGTTCTTCAGCCATGGTCCTTCCAACACAACTTCTGCAGGCATCTCCATGCCCCCCACCTCCAAAGGGTCTCCTCTGGGGACATCGACCCATGTTTCCCCCCCACTATCTGCGATATAAATAGGACTCCTCTCTCTGTTTCACAACACTGCTCGTGTCTTTGACAATTCATGCTCATTCCTGAGATTGCACGCTGCTATTTTTGAAAAGATATTTTGCATGGCGTCTTGCCCCTGGGGCTCTTGGTATCTCACTTGGCAGAACACAGTGCAGCCCTCTGGATGTGATTGTAGGTGTCTAATCTGCAACTTTGGCTGTTCCCAAAACTCCCCTCTCCTCCCCTCTGTCCCCGCCCCAATGCCTTGCTCAAAACAAAGTGCTGGGTGCTTGGCCTGATGGAAGGGAGATTGACAGAAAGAAGAGTCCCCAGGACAAGGCTGGCTGGTTTCTGGCCTCTTCCAGAATGGGTTTCATTGAGAGCAGGAACCATGATATATTCACGGAAGGCCTCTCTGAGGAAGGAGCCTGCCAAGTGAAGAGCCCAGAATGTAGCAAGTGCCAAGGTCCTGGGGCAGGAAAGAGTGAGGTCTGTAGCTTGGCCTATTCTGAGGAAGGAAAGCAGGCATGGGTGGTAGGAGCCTGGAAGGCGAGTGGTAGGAAATAGTGGCCAGATCCTTTGAGGGGTAAACACAACAAACTCCCACCCCGTGCATGAAGCTCTAGGTAGGGGGTGGGAGACATTACTAAATCATCACCAGCAAGAGCTTGGGAGAGGCCATATAGATTGCCTAAGAACCTACAGCAGGAGCACCCTCCCCAGTCAGGGTGTGTCTCAGGAGGGTTGACATTTGAGCAAAACCCTAAAGCAGTGGTTCCCAAAGTGTGGTTCTCAACCAAGAGGGTCAGCACCACCTGTGCATTCATGAGAAATGAAAATTCTCGGGTCCCGCCCCAGGCCCACCAAATCCCCCAGAACAACAAGCACAGAACCTTGCATAAAGTGTTCTGTTACGGAATGGTTGAATTGCAAGCCCTTTGGTTCCAGAAGGTGCTCCCGTGTTAAGATACGGGGAGTGTGGTGGGCCCCACGCACCAGCAGACATGGGAGTGTAGCCGACTTGACTTCGAGGTGCAAAGGTAGAGAGAAATGCATCCCTCCAGCTCTCCTGGGTGCAACTTCACACTTGGCTTCCTGGGGCCCTGGCGGGGTGGGGAGAGCAACCTTGCTGCTGCAGGTTGGAAGCCTTTAAACCAGCTTCAAGTTACAAAAATCAGGCACCAAAAAACCAAAAAAAGCAGACAGGAAATGGCGTTATGCTCAACTTCCTCTAACTCAAGACCAGCTGCTGAGGATTTTGCCAGATTACCTGCTAAGCAGACCCATCATGGGGCTAAGAACAAGCCTGAGACTACCTCCTCCCCCCAACCCTGGGTTCTTTAGAAAAGAAAATTCTCTGCTTGCAAACAGGACACTTCCCTTTAAAAGTGCACCTGTCCACAGCGATGCAGAGCCTGAGGCCTGGACAACTTAAGGGCTGGGATAGACACAGGTTAATGGACTGTGGGGGATGAGAGACAGGTGGAGTCCAGACCACCCACAGGTTCAAGAAAGCCCCAGAAGAAAACAGGTTTGGGGCGAGACAAGAGGATCCCATCAGGTTCCCAAAGCCGCTGTGGCCCCTGTCCCTGGGCATGCGCGTGTCCCTCTGGCTGTGCCGTGTCCCACTTGACTTTTGTGGCTTAGTCTCCACGCAGCCCCACCTGCACCACCTTTAGAGACCCCTTCGCCCCTTGCTGGCGACGGACCCTGTTTCTAGTCCCAAAAGTAACCAAGATCCCAGCCCTTCCTGAGACTTACTGTTAGCTTGGAAATGGAACTCTTGAGTGGCCAATGGTGGGGCATTTGGGAGTTTGGAGGCTTTTTTATTTTAAAATGATTTCATAGTTTGACCGTGTGCTTTTTAACTGATTACATAAATACTATGTGTTCCTGCACATACAGACTCGTGAGAGAGTCAGATCAGGCAGGACAAAACATAAGGTCCCCTCCTTCTCCACCTCCCACACCCCGCGCCCAGCTCCCGGCCCCTCCCCTTAGACAAGCCCCGTCAACAAACACATGGCTTTCTGCCAGGCCTGGCAGCTCCCTTGACACCCTCTCGCATGTCCTTGACGTCTGTTGGACCTCATTATACAACCTGTTCTGCTCCTTCCCTTCTTGACCTAACAATATGTGTCAGAGATCTATCTATTTAGACTTTCCTTCCCCCCTCTTTAACAGCTGTGCAGTTATTTAAAAAAAATATATTTTATTTATTTATCAAATAGAGAGTGAGAGTGAGCGAGCACAAGCAAGGGAGCAGCAGGCAGAGAGAGAAGCAGGCTCCCCGCCGAGCAGGGAGCCTGATGCAGGACTTGATCCCAGGACCCTGGGATCAAGACCAGAGCCGAAGGCAGCCGCTTAACTGACTGAGCCACCCAGGCGTCCCAGCTATGCAGTTTTTAGAGTATGAAGATAATCATATTTTATTTAACCACTCACCTTCTCTGAAGGTTTTTGGCTTTTTAGAAATTTTCACAATGGTGCGATATCATGGGACCTGAATTCAGACTCACATTGCAAAGATTTCTCTAGAGCACATTCCTGGAAATGGAGTTACTCCTTCAAAAGGGAATATATGCCTGAAATTTGGGTACCGGCTATGCTTTTATCTTCCTAAAAGTTGTCTTTTCCTCTAAAAAAAAAAAAAGTCTCCTTAATTACACAAATAATTCAAGTTCTTATAAAAGCTCTAAAATATACAAACAAGACCAGAAAATAAATGTCAAAACACTCATCATCCAATTACCCAGAAATGACAACTGTTCACCTGTGATCTATTTGAGTCCTTTTATCATGCCCTGCATGGTTTGGCTGGGCATGAATTGTTGCATGAATTGTTATGAAAATGGGGTCACAATGGATACCCTTTCTAGAAACATGTGTTTTGCGGTTAACTAGATATCACAAAGATCTTTCCAAGTCATTCAAGATTCTTCCTCAGTGACATTTGAGATTGCTGACATGGTTTGAGGGCAAGAGAAGCAAAACTTATGTGGAAGGAGGGAAGCTAAAAAGAATTTTTTTGGAAGGCTGTGCTGAGAACAATACTAACAACCCATGTGTAGGATATATTCAGATGAATCTGTTTTTGTAAAAAAATTATTCTACAACCCTGGTTCTTGGGCATCTTGGAGAATCTGGTGAAGCTGTTTTCTTCCCTGCAATGTGTTTGAGCACATAATTTGTATGTAATTCCAGGGGTCTGTCCTCCCCTTACCAAAAAATTCCTAGTCTACACCATCATTTTATTTTGTTTATATATATACTTTTAAAAATATATTTTATATGTAATTATATATAAATATATATGTAATGTAATTATATATAAATATATGAAATATATATTTATATATATTATATAACATATATATTTATATTTGTATTTTAGAAAGAAAGGAAGGAAGAAAGGAAGAGAGAGGGAGCATGTGAGGGGGGAGAGGAGGAGGAGGAGGGAGATGGAGAGAAAGAACCTTAAGCAGGGGCCATATTCAGCTTGGAGCCTGACATAGGGCTCGATCTCATGACCCTGAGATCGTGACCTGAGCCAAACTTAAGAGTCAGACATCTAACCAACTCACCCAGGTGCCCCTACACCACCACTTCAAATGCTTGCATTGAAAGCCTCAGTGTGGATGGAACACAGATTATTTAACGCATAGAATAGTTAAGAATATGGGCTCTTGAGTCAGACACCACGTCAAGTGCTGGCTCTATTTCATATTCCTCAGTCCCTCTGTCTGTCTGTGTCCTGGCTTGAAAAATCCAAACAATACCAGATGGGTTATAGGGTAGTGTGTGGTTTAAGGGTTCGTGTGCGTAAGATGTTTAGAACAGGGTCTGGCACATGGTAAGTGCTAATTAAATGTCAGCTCTTATTATTTCCCATGTTTTGCTTTTGCAACATTTCTAACTATATCTTTGCACACATCTGTGATTACTTCCCAGGGATAAATTTCTAGATAGGGACTAGCTGGGTGGAATTAGCATATTTATAAGATTTGAGATATATAATGCAAAACTCCTCTATGAAGATTCAGATTCAGTAATGATCCTGTGACTGGGTTTACACTGGTTAGCAAACAGACCAAACTCCCTGCCATCGTGGAGCTTGCATTAAAAGGTGGGTAGACAATAAACAAAATACAGAAGTAACTTATTTGCAAGTGACAAATACTATGGAGAAAAAGTAAGCAGGGCTCGGGGTTGAGAAAGCTGGGACAGCATGGGGGTGGCCGTTCTAAAGAGGGTCGTCAGTGAAGCTCCCTGAAAAGATGACACTGGAGCAGAGACCTAAAGGCAGGACACAAACATGAGGACAGCTGGGAAGGAGTGTTCAGGCAGAGGGGAAAGCAAGTACAAAGGGCCTGGGGCAGGAAGGTGCCAGGATTGCACTAGGGGGACCTGGAAGGAGAGAAGACAGGGCCAGCGGAGGGCAAGAACATGTCGCAGAGGGCTGGGCAGCCTGACTCCAACTCCACTTTCGGAGCAGTTTTGCTTTCGTGCAACTAGAGGTCTAGGAAGGGTGAGGTAGGTGTTCAAGGAGACATTTAGGACAAATCGGAATTGTGTTTTCCTTGTTGCAGTCTATGCTGAAAGGAAGTGATAATTCTCACTGTTCCCCCTGAGAAAATTAGATTCCTTGTTGTCTGAGCCAAACAAGTGAATGTTTCAGATACTCAAATCCAGTCTCTTTTTCCCAGAACAGTGACAACCGCAAGAAAAACGAAAAGACACAAGCGTGTTTTCTTTGTTACTGGGCTGTGTTCCCGGACAGCCTGTTTCCCAGGTGTGTGGCTTGGAGACAGTGGTCACCAGGGGAATTTGGGGTTGTGAGTCTGAGATGACATTGTGAGGGGTGAGGGTCCCTGGACCCCGGGCTTCCCCCCTCATCTTTTCCCTGTACCCTACGAAGCACCAGCCCCAGAGACACGTGCGGGGGTGGAGTGGCCGGCTCTGCAGAGGCTGCAGTTCAGGGCCAAGAAGTAGCAAACCGCAGGTTCATGCTGGGGACCACCACGGCTGAAATCGTGACCTTGAATTTCCACCCAATTCCTCGAACTGTAAAACCTCCACTGGGGATAAATGAGAACATCCCAGGCGCTTGGGCAGGACCAAATGGTTCTAAAGGAGGGGGACGGATCTCGGTGTGGAACAGGAGGTGCCTGTTGCCACGTGGGGTCAAGGCCAAGCCCTGGCAGAATGCTCGCTTGTGCTGCCCAGGCTTCATCTACACCTTGATGGGAGCTCCCTTTTGTAACTTGGCTTGTGGCCGACAAGTCACCGATTACCTACCACTGACAGGCACAGGGCTGCGCGCCATCAGAGGGCTATAAAGGTCTGTGCCTTCGGGAGCTGCCAGCTCCTGCCGGTGGGGAGGGGGCGCTCTTCTCCACGAGATGCTTGGCTCAGTGCCCCGCGAGCCCTGCCTTCTCCCACTGAACACCGAGCAGCTTGTTCTCCCACCCCCCCCCCCCCACCTCTCCTTTCCTCCTTTCTCTTTTTCCCTCCCCCATGGTCTCTCTTCCTTCCCTCCCTCCCCCTCCTTTCTGTTTTGCAAACAGTATGGTTTTCTCATGATGAAATGAGATAAGACAGAAAAACTTGTCCTCTGAACTGTGTCTCAGTTTACTATTTCAGCAGAAATAAAAAATGCTTGTTGAAAAAAGGAATACTGTGAAAACATCCAAATACAAGAGCAAATCATTGCATTCACTCCCTGCTTTTCCTTTCCCAGATTACTCTTAACAGTTTAGTGTTTACTTTCCAGACATGTTTTCCCCATGCACACACGTATTTTGGTACACCGTTTTCATACAGAAAGGGACTACCTAGTCCTCCTATTGAACTGACTGCTGTGTCCCCAGCTCCAGGCACATGTGGACCCTGAAAACATTTGTGTAACAAATGAATTTTGAATTTCTGAAATTTCTCTCTCATTCAAAGGTACCATGGACATCTATTCATGCCATCTAGCTCATTCTTTTTATGGCCATATTGTGTCCTACAGAACGTGTGAGCCTTTGTTGATCCAGACATCGGGCTGTCTGTGTGTTCAGTATTCAAAGCCTCAGCACCTGGGGGTCTGTTTCCTCAAGTGGCAAAGGCCTTGCAGGTGTGAGAGTTAAGCCTCCTAATGAGGCGCACCTCCTGGATTAGCAGGTGGGCCCTGTATAATCATAGAATTCTGGATTAGCAGGTGGGCCCTGTATAATCATAGAATTCTGGATTAGCAGGTGGGCCCTGTATAATCATAGGATTCTGTGTAAGAGGAGTTACAGCACGTGACAGGAGAAGAAGCAGGACTTGGAGGATTGGCCCTCCCAGAAGGAGGCCACAGGCCAATAGAACACAGACAGCTTCTAGAAGCCAGGAAACGGAGGGAAACGGCTTCTCCTCTAGAGCCTCCAGAAAGAATGCAGCCTTACAAGCCTAGTTTGGACTTCTGATCTCCAGAACTGTAAGAAAATCAGTTTGTGGATTTTTTTTTTCAGATTTTTTTCCTGCAGTAAAATATGTGTAATGTACAATTTACTATCTTAACCGTGTTTTAAGGATCCTGTTCAATGGCATTAGATACATTCGTAATATTGTTCAACCATCAACACCATCCACCTCCAGAGCTCTTGGCTGGTAAAACAGAAACTCTAGACCTCCCTTCTCCCCCTTCTCCCCTCCCCCTTCCTCCCTCCCCACTGCCAACCCACATTTTTCCATCTCTCTGATTTTACTACTCTAAGAATCTCACATAGTAGAATCCTATAGTATTTGTCTTTTGGGGGCTGAATTTGTTCGCTTAACATAATGTCCTCAAGGTTCATGCATGTCATAGCAGGGGTCAGAGTTTCCTTCCTTTTTAAGGCTGAATGATATTCCATGATGTGGTGGTGGATTTCCAGAGGAAACTGAGTCAGGTGTTCTTAGTTGAGACGGCAGCTGCTTCTAAGCAGAAAAACCAGCTGACAATGTAACGATATCCAGGAAAAAAAAAAAAATCAGTGACGATTTTATCTAACTTGTGATATTTAAATTTAACAAGGGTTTATTACAGTTTTTAGAAGAAGATCAAATCTGTTTTTCTCTTTTTAAAAAAAATACAAGTGGGTTAGAGCAAAGCTGACTTGATGTAAAATACTAAAAAAAAAAAAAAAAAAAACACGTGGTAACTACTAGGGGGTTCTACCAGCCATTGGAGATGCAAACATAGTTGAGAAATTCTGTGCTCTTGGTGGGTCAAGAACTAGTGTGTAAAATCCTGGAGATTCTTTAAACGTTGAGAGAAAGCAGCTCCTTTCCACAGATGTTCTACAGATTTTGGTAGCTGTGGATTCTTTTCATTGCTGTGCCTTTTTTTTTTTTTTTTAAGATTTTATTGATTTATTTGACACACAGAGATCACAAGTAGGCAGAGAGAGACAGAGAAAGGGAAGCAGGCTCCCTGCTGAGCAGAGAGCCTGATGCTGGGCTTGATCCCAGGACCCTGAGATCATGACCTGAGCTGAAGGCAGAGGCTCAACCCACCAAGCCACCGAGGCACCCTTCATTGTAGTTTTGATTAGCACCTCCCTAACAATGAGTAATGTTGCACATCTTTTCCTGTGCTCTTTGGCTGTGTGTTTATAAGTAGCCCCTGCTTTTCAAAAGTTCATATGATGCCACTTTTATGAAACCCCTACATTAGCACCTGTTCTCAGTAACCGAAAGAAATATGAAGAGGCTTTTCACTTTTACGAGAAAAGGCAAAAAGCAGAAATAGCGTTGGGCACGTGTTTTGCAATGAGCCTTCATAAAGGCACCTTGCAGCCTGCACAGCCCACCACACTCAGCATCCAGCTGACATAGCTTTGAACTGTGTCTCTGAGCATCTGCACTTTACTTCCATTTATTCTGTGTATCTCCTGGCAAGATGTGTCCTAAGGTATCAGAAAAGCCTAAGGAGCATTATATTTTGAGTCTAGGCATGCTCAAAAATTTTTCCGTATGAATTAATGGTAACTGCTGCTTTGCTTTTCTCCACATCAGCTTCCGAAAGATTTCATAGGAAGGCTCTACTTCCAGGTTGTGGGGGAAAACCTGTATCATCTTTGGAGAAATGTCTCTTCCAGAGTCTTTTTGCCCATTTTTAAATCACGGGTTTTTTTGGTTGTTTTCTCTCTATATTCTGGATATTAAATCTTAATCATACATTTGATTTGCAAATGGTTTCTCCCATTCTTGTGGGTTGTCTTTCTAAACTGTTGTTGGTGTTCTTTGATGCAAAAAATTTAACTTTCATGAAGTTCAGTTGATCTGTTTTTCCTTTTATTGACTCTGCTTTCGGTGTCTTATCCAGGAAATCATTGCCAAATCCAATGTCATGAAGCTTTTGTCCTATTTTTCTTCTAAGAGCCTTACAGTTGTTTTTTTTTAACTTTTATTTTTTATTTTTTTTTAATTTTATTTATTTATCAGAGAGAGGGGGGGGGAGAGAGCGAGCACAGGCAGAGAGAATGGCAGGCAGAGGCAGAGGGAGAAGCAGGCTCCCTGCTGAGCTAGGAGCCTGATGTGGGACTCTATCCCAGGACGCTGGGATCATGACCTGAGCCGAAGGCAGCTGCTTAACCAACTGAGCCACCCAGGCGTCCCAAGAGCCTTACAGTTTTTGATCTTACATTTCGGCCTTCGATCCCTTTTGAGTTAATTTTGGAACGTGATGTTAGGGAAGATCCAACTTCATCATTTTGCATGGGGACATCCAGTTTTCCCAACACTGTTTTTTAGAAAAAATTGTCCTTATCCTATTGAATAGTCTTGTTACTCTTGTCAAAAGTCTTTTGACTTTTGAGGGTTTATTTCTGGGAGTCTAGCCTATGGTTCTATATGTCTGTCTTTATGCCAGTGCCACACTGTTTTGATTACTGTGTTTTTGTAGTAAGTTTTAAAATCACAAAGTGTGATTTCAGGTCCTCCAAGTTTGATCTTCTTTTTCAATAATGTGTTGGCCGTTCCAGGTCCCTTGAGATTCCATATGAATCTTGGAATAGGATTTTCTTTCTCTGAGGAAACATCACTGGGATTTCAAAGGATTGCAATGAATCTGCAGATCACATGGAGTGGTAATGACCTCTTAGTAGTATTAGGTATTCTAATCTGTGAACATGGGATTTGTTTACATTCATGTCTCCTTTAATTTTCCTTCAGCATCTTTTTGTCGTTTTCATTGTACAGATCTTTCATCTCCTTGGTTAGTTCCTAAGTATGGCATTCTTTCAGATGCTATCGTAAATGGAATTTTTATAATTAAAAATTGTTCATCGTTAATGTGCAGAAATGCAACTGACTTTAATGTGTTGACTTTATATCCTGCTGCTTTGCTGAGTTCACTTATTCTAACGGGTTTTCTTCCCTTGTGTAGTCTTTAGTGTTTCTCAAATACACGGTCCTATCGTCTGTGAATGGAGGTTGTTTTACTTCCTTCCCAATTTGGATGCTCTTTATTTCTTGGCTAACTCCTCCGGCTGGAACTCTCAGTACTGCATTGAATGCAAGTAGTGAGGGCAAACATCTTTGTTCTTGTTCCTGATCTTAGAGGAAAAGCTTTCAGTCTTCCACCATTGAGTATGATGCTTGGCTGTGGGTTTTGCATACATGGTTTTTATTATGTTGAGGTAGTTTTCTTCTAGTCTTTAAGTGTTTTTATCATGAAAGGGTGTTGAATTTTGTCAAATGCTTCTTCAGCAGTGATGGAGATGATCATGTGGTTCTACCTCCCCAACCTACATTCTGTTAATGTGGTATATTAATTATTGATCAGTTTTTATATGTTGAACCATTCTTGGATTGGAAGAATAAATCCTGCTTGGTCATGGTGTATAATCCTTTTCCTATGCTGCTGAATTCAGCTTGCTAATATTTCGTTGAGGACTTTCCCACTAATGTTCATAAGGGTAATTGGTCTATAGTTTTGTTTTTCGTTTTTATTTTTATTTTTTTGCTTGTAGTATCTCTGGCTTCAGTATCCGGGCAATGCCAGCCTCCTAGAATGGCTTAGGAAATAATACCATCTCTTCAATTTTTTTTTTAAAGATTTTGTTTATTTATTTGACAGACAGAAATCACAAGTAGGCAGAGAGGCAGGCAGAGAGAAGGAAGCAGACTCCCTGCAGAGCAGAGAGCCCGACGCAGGGCTCGATCCCAGGACTCTGGGATCATGACCCGAGCCGAAGGCAGAGGCTTTAACACTCTGAGCCACCCAGGCGCCCCCTCTTCAATTTTTTTTTTGAGAAGCTTGAGGAAGACTACTAGTTCTTTAAATGTTTGGTAGAACTCACAAGTGAAACCATTAGATCCAGGCTTTTCTTGAGGGAGATTTTTGATTACTGATTTAGTCTCCTTACTAGTTATAAGTCTGTTCAGATTTTCTGTTTCTTCATAACTTAGTCTTGGTAGGTTTTGTGGTTCTAGGAATTTATCCGTTTCATCTAGGTTTTCCAATTTGTTGGCCTACAATTGTTCATAGTATGCTGAGTCCTCCTTATCTCTATAAAATCGGTAGTAATGTCCCCCTTCTTTCAGCTTTTTCATCATTTGTCTTTTTTTCCCTTAGTCCATCTAGCTAAAGGTTTGTCAGTTTTGTTGCTCAAAGAACCAATATTTGGTTTTGTTGATTTTTTCCCCTCCCCTCTAGTTTTCTATTTTCCATTTTATGATTTTATTTTTATTATTTTTCTAATTTTTTCTAATTTATTAATTTATTGATTATTATTAATTAATTATTAATTAATAATCATTAATTTATTAATTATTAATTTATTAATTTATTAATTTTTCTAATCTCTATACCCAGTATGGGGCTCAAACTCAGAACCCTGAAATCAAGAGCCACATGCTCTACTGACTGAGCCAGCTGGGCTGCCTCTTTCTATTTTCTATTGTCCTTCTTTGTTTCTTATAACCATTTTTTTTTAAAGATTTTATTTATTTATTTGACAGAGAGAGATCACAAGTAGGCATAGAGGCAGGCAGAGAGAGAGAGAGAGGAGGAAGCAGGCTCCCTGCTGAGCAGAGAGACCGATGCGGGACTCGATCCCAGGACCCTGAGATCATGACCTGAGCCGAAGGCAGCGGCTTAACCCACTGAGCCACCCAGGCGCCCCCTTATAACCATTTTTAAAAATATATTTTATTTGTTTATTTTAGAGATAGAGAGCACAAGCAGGGAGGGGGCAGAGGGAGAAGGAGAAAGAGAGAGAGAGAATCCCAAGTGGACTCCATGCTGAGTGCAGAGCCCAATGCAGGGTTCAGTCTCAAGACCTTGAGATTATGACCTGTGCCAGAATCAAGGGTCAGAGGCCTGACTGAGCTACCAAGGCACCCTATCTTATAACCATTTTTTATTTAAAGTCACTTTTGTATGATATTAGTATAACCACTTTATTCTCTTTTACTATTTGTGTGGAATACCTTTTTACATTTTTAATCTATTTGTGTCATTAAGTCTAAAGTAGGTCTCTTCCAGAGAGCATATAGTTGGATCACATGTATTTATCCCTTTTTGCCAACTCCGTCTTTTGACCATTTAAAAGTAACTAGTGGTAAGGAGGGACTTCAGTCATTTTTGTTTGTTTTCTATACAACTTAGAGCTATTTTTGGTCATTCGTTTGTCCATCCCACGGCCTTCCTTTGTGTTGACTTTTTTTTTTTTATTCCTCATTTCCTTTTGTGTACAACTATTTTCTTTGTGGTTGCCATGGGGATGACACTTGATATCCTAAAGTTGTAACACTCCACTTTGAATTTATACCAGATTCTATAGTATACAAAAACTCTGCTCCTTTACAGCTCCACCCTTAATGTTATCACAAAATTATACCTTCATACATTATCTACCCCAAAATGTAAGCTAATAATTATTTTTAATGCATTGGTATATTTTTTAAAAGAGTTTATTTATTTATTTGACAGAGAGAGATCACAAGTAGGCAGAGAGGCAGGCAGAGAGAGAGGAGGAAGCAGGCTCCCTGCCGAGCAGAGAGCCTGATGTGGGGCTCGATCCCAGGACCCTGGGATCCCATGACCTGAGCCAAAGGCAGCAGCTCAACCCACTGAGCCACCCAGGCACCCTTGCATTGGTATATTAAATCACACAGAAAGCAGAGGAGTTCCAAGCCATTGTTACAATAATATTAGCTTTTATAATTGGCCAGGTGTTCACCTTTGAGATCTTTGTTTCTTCATCTGGCCTCAAATTCCTGTTCAGCATCACTTCATTTCACCCTGTAGGGCTTCCTTCAGCATTTCTGGAGGGACAGGTCTACTGGTCACAGACTCCTTCCACTTGTGTTTATCTGGAAATGTCTTCATTTCTCTCTCCCTTTCAAAGGACAGTTTTGCTAGATATAGGAGTCTTCATTGACAGTTTTTTCTTTTAACACTTTGAATACATCCGCTCACTGACCTTTGGTCTCCAAAAGTTTCTGATGAGAAATCTGCTGATATTCTTATCAAGTATTCCTTGTGCATGACAAGCAGCTTTTCTCTCCTGCTGTTTTTGAGATTGTCTTTGTCTTTGGATGGTTGATGTGTTTTGTCCTGGGTCTCTTTGAATTCATTTTACTTAGTTTGTTGAACTTCTGGGATATTTATATTCATGTCTTCCACGCATTATTTCTTCCAACGTTCTCTCTGCCTTCTCCGCGCCCTCCCCCCAACACATTCTTTTTCTCCTTTTCATGCTGGCTCTTCCTTCTGGGACTCCCACAATGTGTATCTTGTCCACTGGATGGTATCCTACAGGTTTCTCAGCCTTTGTTCACTTTTCTTCAATCTCTTTTTGTTCCCAGACGCCATCATTTCATTTGTCCTATCTTCAAGACCAGTCAAGATTCTTCTGCCCACTTAAATATGCCTTTGAATCCCACTAGTGAATTTTTCACTTTGATTATTGTAATTTTCAGTTCAAATTCTTTTTTTCTTAGGTTCTATCTTTTTATTAATGTCTGAATTTTGTTCATCCATCATTTTCTTAAGTTTCTCCACGTCTTTCTTTTAGTTCTTTGAGTATCTTTAAGATAGTTCTCTTTAAAGTGTTTTAAGACTGTGGTTTTGGGAGGGGTGTTTTTTTATTTTTTGGTGGTTTTTGTTTTTTGGGTTTTTTTGTTTGTTTGTTTGTTTGTTTTTAGAGAGAGAGACCACAAGTAGGCAGAGAGGCAGGCAGAGAGAGGCGGGGAGGAAGCAGTCTCCCTGCTGAGCAGAGAGCCCAATGTGGGGCTCGATCCCAGGACCCTGAGATCATGACCTGAGCCAAAGGCAGAGGCTTAACCAACTGAGCCACCCAAGCGCCCCTTAAGACTGGTTTTATTTAGTATCTCTGCCACCAGGTCTTTGTCAGAGACTATGTTGATAGATTTTTTCCTTTTGAAGGACTGTACTTTTCTATTTCTTTGTAGGCTTTGTAGTTTTTTAGAAAAACTTGGGACATTTGAGTTTAATAATGTGGTAACTATAGAGATCAGATGCTCCCCTTTCCCCAGGGTTTGCCCATCTTTTGTTTTTTAACTTTTGTTTATAGCTTCCCCCCCTTTAATTATTATAGAATGTCTCTTTGCTAAGGATCACTCTAAAGTGTAAATTTAAGGTATTGGGTCTTTTTTTAGCCTTTCTTTGGGTATGCATGATCATTTTTAATTTTTCCCCAAATATGCAGTTGTTTTTGAATGTCTGTGATGGGTTAATTCCATGTGTCAACTTGACTATAATAAGGGATGTCCAAATTGTAATGGTATACATTATTTCTGGGTGTGTTAGTGTGAGGTTTTGTGTTTTTTTTTAAGAGATTAGAATAGGATCAGTAGACTGAATAAAGAAGATCAATCTTCACTGATGTGAGCAGGCATCATCCAGTCCACTGGGGATCCAGATAGAACAAGTAGGTAGCAGAAAGCAAATTCTCTCTTTTCTTGAGCTGGGATATCTATCCTTTCCTGCCCTCAGATATTAAACCTTCTGGTTTTCAGACTCAAGGACTCACACCATCAGCCCCCCACCTCCTTGGTTCTTAGGCCTTTAGCCTTAGACTGAATTATACAAGCGACTTTCCAGATTCTCCAATTTATAGACAGGGATCATTGGACTTATAAACCTCCATAGCATGAGGTAATTCTTAGATACATGTATATAGGAGATTTATTATTTATACATGTAACATATTGGTTCTTTTTCTTTGGAGAACTCTAATACAATGTCTCAGTCTTAATATCTGGCTCCCAAGAGTAGAAAAAGGTAAAATGGAAGGAGGAAAGTTGTGAGCGGAAGGATGCTGGGCTCCTTCAGATGGAGGGGTGCCTCGGTGGCTCAGTGGGTTAAGCCTCTGCCTTCCACTCAGGTCATGATCTCAGGGTTCTGGGATCGAGTCCCGCATCAGGCTCTCTGCTTGGCAGGGAGCCTGCTTCCTCCTTTCTCTCTCTCTGCTTGCCTCTCTGCCTTCTTGTGATCTCTCTCTGTCAAATAAATAAAAAATCTTTAAATCCCCTGGAAGTCACTTCTGCTGGAGGGGGTGGGGTTGCCGTAACAGGGGGAGGTGCCACAACAGTGGCTCCCTGCCCCTTTGTCTACACAAAAGCAGTGATCTGATCAAATCTGATCAAAAGCAGTAGTCAGTGATCAGAGCGCAGGTCTCTGCTATTTAGAGGACAAGGTCCTTTTTCACCCTCTTCAACCCCCAAAAGGTTATATAAGCTATTTCAGGAATATGGGCGCAATGGTCTACCATGGGGATGAGTGCTTCTAAACTCAGAGCTGAAACTGACCAAATTAACTGCAATTTCCCTGTCCAAACCTGTCTGCTGGAAGTTACAAGCCTTCAACAGACTCCAGAGTTACAAAAACACATCAGACAGATTTTGCCAATCCAACTGTTGTCTAGATGGGAAGACCTATTTCCCTTGGGTACTTCCTATTCTACCATCTTTCCAGAATCCTTTCAATAAGTATTGCTTTAATTGACCTAGTTGCGGTAATTTGTTATAGCAACAATGAGAAAATAATTCAACAGGAGACCTGAAATAACATTGCTGGTTCAAAAGATAAGGTCATTTTCCCATTCACTTATCATCCTTCATATAACCATGGTTTCCATACCAGGCCCTGCCTTCCAGATAATTTCTAAGGTATCTGTGTCCTTCTCAGAATGCCAAAAAAAAAAAAAAAAAAAAAAAGAAGAAGAAGAAGAAGAAGAAGAAAAGAAGAAAGAAAGAAAGAAAAAAAGGTCAGTTCCAGAATGACCCATCATTCCAGACCCTGCTGACTGGAGCAAAGTAATCATTTGGTAGATTTGATCAGCGCATCTGGGAATCTCACATTAAATTACGCTCATCAAGCTGGAAATGAACTGAACACCTAAAACTTCAAACGTCACATCTCTTCTATCCCATTCTTGAATCCTTGGTCTGCTTTTGACTTTGGGGCAGGACCCGACTTTGACTCCTCCTAAACTCCATGCCATCTAAATATGCGGTGAGATATTAGCACGTCCTGCATCCCACGGCTGACAAGCTCTTTGTTGCTGTTCCACGTGCTTTTGGAGAATGAGAAGAGTAGGTAGATTTGGGCCCTTAAATCTCAGAGAAAGGAAGCTAATAGCGGCAACATCATAAATAATAGAGTAGGTAAAAGCCTCTCTAGTTAAAAAAAAAAAAAAAGGCTCAACTGGAGGGCCCAAGATGGGATTTATATGGGAAAGCTTTCTAGCCTAACATGCTCCTAGCCTTGTGCCTTTCTCCATTTGACCTCAGAATGGCAGACAGCCTCACTCCCCGACCCCTGGTACTCCATTCCACAATGGCCAGGAGGAAGTAAGTCTGAGCGGGTCCCTCTCAGGGGACATGAGCATGAGATTACAGAGAAATCTGTAAGTTTCCACAATGACTGTGCTACTGAGGGCCCTGGTTGTGTCTATTCTGAAGCAAAGATAGACGAGGATTGGGGCTGTGGAATCTGCCCTAGATTCAAGTCCTGGTTCTTCTACAGTTTTGGCCTTGTGACCTCAAGCAGGTAACCAGGCTGGCAACATGCTGGCCTTGGATTCTGCTGACCCTCAACACTGTTTGCAGAGCCTGTACCCTCAAATAGCACACAAATGTGCTAAGACATGTCCAGAGTTTGGGGCTTAAGCAGGCTACAGAGTAGGAGAAATCCTCTGCTGCTTTACCAAAGTGGCTGGAGAAGGGGCCGTACCAACTCCGAGGGCTTCCCGCCAACTGCCATTAGAGTAATTTCTTGGTTTCTCCATCCATTGAACATTGATTCATTTAGCCCAGGCTAAGTGGGAGCCAGCCAGACATGCACAAGGCTCTGTGGGCCACAGCAGTGGACGGGACAGCTCCTCCTTTCTAGAGCTTCTCTCACTGCTGTTGAGGCCCTTGAGCCTGCAGGTGACTGGCCAGGAAGAGCAAGCAAGTCTCTGACCCTCAGGATCAAGTCCACAGGAGACGGAGAAGGGAGAGTTAATAGCTAGAACTAGACCAGCATCTAGTGAACATTAAGTATCTTCACAGTATGATTGTATAATCATTATATTCTACTAGAGTAATAAACCCCCTCAGGACCGGTCTGATATCAGACTCTTTGGCCTACAACATAAGCTGGAAGTATGCTGAATTAGTAGTGGCAAGACTCAAGTTCAGTGACTTTGCCATTCTAGGATACATCCTCCAATGACTCTGGATTGGGTTCCCACTCTGCTGGAGCTACAGTGGTGGGCACAGCAGACAAGGTCCCTGGTCTTATGAAGCTCACACTCCATGGGGAGGAGCAAGAACCCAAAGAGTAAGCACCTCAGTTAATTTCTGAGAATGATCAGGGCGGGAAGAGCATATGATGGCAGCGCAGGCAGCAAGCAAGAGGGGCCATACTTAGTCTGGTCCCTCAGTCAGCTGCACCCAGACCTGGCCTGCTCCAAGGGTCGAGGGGAGGGAATTGGTGAAGGGCTATACAGAGGTGTGGGCACAGGGATGCAGCCAGGACTAGCCCCACGGGGATGCCAGTATCTCCCCTGGCTGAAAGGTCAAGGAGAGGACCCCACACCAGGAACCAGGAAGACTTGCAGGAGAGGACTCAACCCCACCAGACCAGGCCTGGAAGGCAAGGTATCCGGAGACGATTCGCACCTCCCTCCGTGTCCTCGATGGGAAGGGAAGCAAGGGAAGCTGGGCGATGGAGGACGCAGGGGTCCCACGGCCAGCGCATGGAGTAGCCTGCGAACGGAGGTCAGCAGATCTGGAGAGGCAAATGAAGAGCCGTCAAGTCTGCGGGCAGAGTTGGACAGATAGCATTGCACATATAAAACCAGATGGAGCCTCTGGAACATAGCTCTTCGCCCTGGGCCTCACTTTCCTAATCTGTAAAATGAGGATGGGAACCCAAAGAGCACGAGTTACCCCCTTGTGCTTACCTCCCGGGGACCCCAGCCTCTCTCAGGACCTGGGCTTCTGCTCTCTGTGCCCTGATGCACCTCACAGAGCAGACCAGCACGTGTTTTCAGGATGTGAGGGCGAAGTTGGGAGCTTCCCCGCGGACGAGATGTACTGAATTATAAGACCTTCGCTGCAAATGACACCTTCTCTTCAAACGTGGAGCATGTATTGAATGCCCGAGTTAAAATTACAAAAGCAGGTGAGCATCACAAAGCCAGGACTGGAAGGAAAAACAACCACAAAGGCTAACGGCCATGGTCCGCAAGTGTTTGAGTTGAGTGTGGGAAGAAAAAAACAAACAAAAGAAAGAAAGAAGGGATAGAGGGGAAAGAAGGAAAGGGAGGAAAAGGAACAACTCTCTGCACCTTAAGCATGGGTTAAAGAGCTCTCAGCTGGGGCCAAATGTCCAAATCAGAGGCGCTCCCCACCCTTCCCTCCTCCTTCCCCTACATCCACCAAGCTCCGAGCCTATGCCACGTGGTGTCGCCAGAAATGCAATGACCCAGGGCAGGAGCCCCTTAGCCTGTCACCAACAAAGGGGATCAAAGTCTTTCTCTCTCTCTCTCTCTCTCTCTTTTTTTTTTTTTTTCCCTAAGTTTGGAGGCCCTGCTACATGGTTTCCGGTCTCAGACAGACAGTAAGGCGGTGGTGGCGCTTGGCCCCAGTCTTGCTTCCCTGCGGCAGGTCTGGTTTCTACAAGCCGCGGTCAGTGTGGAGTTCTGGCCCTCCGAGGGAGGACTGCAGAGCCCAACACTCAGTGTGTGGGCTTGCAGCCAGGTGAGGCCAGGTTCAAATCCTGGCTCTGCCAGCACAGTCTCTGAGCCCTGGACCTGTCTCCCACCCTTCCAGTTTAGCATTCCCATCTGCAAAGCAGCATAGGGGGCCACGCGGGCGAGGCTGGATGTGGGACTGGAGGAACTCGGCATGTGTTGTGGACTGGAAGTGTCCCCTAAGTTCCTATGTCAAAGTGCTCCCCCCCAACACACACCGGGGTGATGGCATTTGGAGGTGGGGTCTATGGGAGGGAGGGAGGTTTTGAGGAGGTCATGCGGGCAGGCCCTCGTGTTGAGATTCATGCCCTAATGGAAGACAGAGCTTGCGTCTCTCCTTCCTACCTCTTCACGCACACTCGAAGAAGAGGATCTGTGGGCCTGCCACAAAACAGTGGCCACCCTCCAAGCCCAGAAGAGAGGTCTCAGAATGAAACCTACCCTGCCAGGACCTCGATCTTGGACTTCTGGCCTCCAGAAGCGCCAGATGTACACGTCTGTTGAAGCCACGCAGCCTCTGGTATTTCGCTGCGGCAGCCTGTGCCACTGTGGCCTCACTCCAGGCATGGGGATGGGGTGCACTTCCATGGCCTCTGGCTCATTTCTTCGAATAGGTTCAGCCAGGGAGCTGCAGCCGCTGTTCATGTTTCCCTGGGGCCAGTGACTGGCACCGCAGTGCCCCTCTGCCATCCAGTCTCTGCACCTACCTCACCGGCTACTTGGCATCAGGTTCCCTGCACACAGCCCTGAACAGGTGCGGTTGGTACCAGGTCCCTGTCCCCACAAGCCCAGCTCCAGGGGAAGCCCACTGTAGGGCTCCCAGGAATCTGAACCCGCCCTAGCGCCTTCCCCTCTCCCCCAAGTCTAAAGCATGTCTAGATCCTGCAGGCTGTGTGTGTGTATGTGTGTGTGTGTCCCCAGCACAAGAGGCTGGGTTCTTTTCTGACGTTTCACTCCAGACCAAGCTTTGCTGCAAAAGCAGAGGGGAGGTTGAAAGGGGCTCACCTTCAGGACAGGACCCGATTTCTAGAGGGTGAGAAGCCAGGTACTGGGTGGCTTTCCAGAGAAAGAGGATCTCCCACCAGGCAGGGGAGCAGAACACAGCCACAGGGAAGGCACTCACCGTACAGTTAAGTGGCTGCTGTTTGCTGGACAGGAGTTGGGGACGGAAGGGAGGGACTCTGGGGTATAGATGGGTCACATCCAAGCCTCATTCCCTGACTTAGCCTCCATGACAAGCCATCTGTTGTTTTCTTTTTTTTAAGATTTTATTTATTCATTTGACAGACAGAGATCACAAGTAGGCAGAGAGGCAGGCAGAGAGAGAGGAGGAAGCATGTTCCCTGCTGAGCAGAGATCCCGATGTAGGGCTTGATCCCAGGAGCCTGGGATCATGACCTGAGCCAAAGGCAGAGGCTTTAACCCACTGAGCCACCCAGGTGCCCCCATCTGTTGTTCTCTGTCACCATTCTGTACCCGCCCTGATATCTCTACCTCTATTGTCCTCTGGGAAACCACCATTGTGACTCCTGTGACTCCTGTGACTCCTGTAGTCCTAGACAAGCCTATTTTAAGCCCAGTTCCAGGGAGAGAGCGTAGGATCCTCCTTGGCCCAGGCCAGTCCCTGCCTTCCATTCCCCTGACCGTGACTGGAGCAGGGTCACCGCCAAGTCTGAGCCCTGGACGCAGCCCTGGGTGTGTTCCTGTAGACCTGAGACCAGAGGATGGGTAGGGGCCCAAACTCCTGAGTCCATCTGGCCACAAAACAAAACCCAAAAGCGAAGTGAACACAGGAGAAGCACAAGCCAGAGAGGAGGAGAAACCGAGGCCTGATGGCATTGGTGGCCCTGGGTTCGCCACCCCACCTCCCAGCTCAATGAACAGATTAAGAGCTTCTCTAAATCATTTTTTTAATTTAATTTAGTTTTTTAAAATTTATTTTAGGGAGAATCTCAAGCAGATTCCCCACTAAGCACAGAGCCTGACGTAGGGCTTAATCTCACGACCCTGAGATCATGACCTGATCTGAAATCCAGAGCCAGATGCTTAACTGACTAAGCCACCCAGGCACCCCTTAAATTATTTCTTAGAAGCCTGTTTGTTAGGTTTCTGTCACGTACAAGTGTTCTAACATACGTATCCAAACGAATTGCAGATTTCTTAAATGGGAGCACAGATACGCCCAAGGTATTGCAGGTTGTGCCTGACTCCTCGGAGTTGGCAGGGACTATGGATAAGGGGCAGGTTTGGGATCAGCTTGGAGACTATCTGATGTCAGCAGAAAAGCTGCTCACCTAAGTGGTTCTGTGGACACCCGCGCAAGCCTGACCTTTTCCCCTCTGGTGAGTGGCCCCCCAGGCAGACTGGTTACTCCATGCTACCTCCAGGCCCCCACCCCGATAGCCTGGGATGACCCCAGCTCCAGGTAGGCTCACTGACCCCAGGATTAAGGCAGTCTACTCCTCCAGGAACAGGATTCTCAGATCAAGAGAGGGACCAGGAAAGGTACAAAAGTTTTTAGATGGAAGTTGGCAAAACAGCCAAACCATGTCCAGATGAGGAATGTTAGGAAGCTGCTCGATCTCTGTCAGCTAATGGGGTCAGCACCTGCAGGTGCTCAGTAAACTGGTATTTCCAAAGACATGAATGAATGAATGAGCAGACCTCCCCGAAGAGCAGAGTGTGGAGGTGGTTATTATGCAGGGAATTTCCCAAGACCTCAGAAGACCTTGGGATGTCACCTCTGGTGTAGTTTGTCTCAAATCTGTCATTCAGATTTTTTTTTTTTTTTTTTTTGCCACATTTCCATGCCACTAGTTTTATTGCAAGTAACTGGATTTTTAAAAACTTAAATGTGCAGGACGCCTGGGTGGCTCAGTTGGTTAAGCAGCTGCCTTCGGCTCAGGTCATGATCCCAGCATCCTGGGATCAAGTCCCAGATCAGGCTCCTTGCTCGGCGGGGAGCCTACTTCTCCCTCTGCCTCTGCTGCCACTCTGCCTGCCTGTGCTCTTCTCTCTCTCTCTCTCTCTCTGGCAAATAAATAAAATCCTTTTAAAAAATTAATAAAAACTTAAATGTGCTACGGCATGTGCCTCTACAACACAGAGGCAATAATTCTAAGCCAGTCTCTCTCTGTTAAGAACAACTGATGAGAGGTTTTAAAGACCACCAGCACCAAGCAGAGACTGTCCCTTTATATGATCAGCACTGGAAGGAGTAACTTCCCGTGAGATATAGCACCACTTAAAACCATCTTGTGCATCTTGTGCATCCTAAGAGGTGTGTGTCCTGGGTTGCGGGGACAGAACAGCACAGGAATAGAGGACACAGCAAATCCATGGCTTGCAGACTCCAGGCTGGGACCTCCCCAGCTGCTCCAGTGACCTGTCCTGCTGCCCCTCTGGGCTCCCCTTCGGGACCATCTCCTCCCTCTTTCTTTAGGTTGAAGTCCTGGTCCTGGATTCCGCTGCTTGATTTGCTGATGATGAACAGCAGGGGTGTGGGGTCCAGGCTGGGCTGCTCAGAGCCTTCCTGTCCAGCTCCCCATCTTGCTACAGGCTTATCAGCTGCCATCATTTCAAAGCAGCGCTGAACAAAGTATTTCAAATCATCTACAACAACCGTAGTGTGGCATGAAAAGGTCTGGTGGCCCTGCACGGGGTCCCTGGCACTGTTGACATGGGGTTCATGCCTACAGTCAGTTGCACTTAGAGGTTCGTTGAAAGAAAGGTGTCATCTTTTTTGCTCATTGGCAAAAAAATCTACATAAAGTGTAGATTAGATTTTATTATTCAGGTAGAATAAAGGCAAAAGATTAGGAGATGATTGTCCCCGGAGGGGTAGTGTGTTCCAGATTTCAAGGAGGCGGCGCCACACAGGGAGGCCCTGGGGTCAGTGGGGAGGCAGAGGGAGCAGGAGAAAACCATACCCAAGAGCCTGTGTTGGGGTTGGGGTGGGAGGAGGCAGTGATGCAGGACAGACAGGCTTGCTTACGATCATTTCAGTGGCTCTGAGCTGTAGGGTTTCCAGTTGTCTGGTGCCTGCCCAAGGGGAAATGAAGACGGGGGAATAATGACCCTAAGAAAGAGGTGGTTGGTGTATGGTTTTCGATTTAGATGGGTTTTGATTGAGAGACGTACTCACAGGCCTGGCGTTTGCCATCTCTAGGAATTAGCTAACACCGGGAGGGGCAGTCTCTCCTGAGGCTCAGCAAGTCCCCAGATGTGAAAACATCAGGAATACCTCCCAAATACACCCACCCAAATTCACAGGACCCCTGAATTTGACCCGGGGCTGCCAGATTGAGGATCCTATCTGAGAAACAACCCCCAAATGCAAAAGGCAGCATTAACACCTGAGAGTCAGAGATGCCAAATGAAGTACCTTATGAGCCGTGTGAAGGACAGCCAGGGTGGGCTGTGGCACTCCTGCCCGACAAAGGCCAGTTGCTTTCAGCCCCCACTGGTGGCTCCCCAGTATTGTCCAATCTTCTGAGCCTTCAGAAGACTGATACCTAGACTCTGTGTTGTGTTGTGCGGGGGAGCGGGGAGACAGACAGACAGACAGACAGAAGGAGAGAGAATCCCTGATTTCTAAATGTTTGCAATTATTTTTTTTTAAGTGACCATTGCAGAAATCATTAAGCACATGTCTGAGCAGCAAGAGGCCTAGGGCCACCAGCCTTGGTTTGCCCGTGACCCAGTCTGTCTGCTCCCCCAGGGCCTTTCTCATTCATGGCGAAATCTCTTTTTTTGCTGTAAGAAACTGTGTCTCTGATTCAGGGTTGGTTTCTTTTGCCTATGGAGTCAAAACCTCAGATAGTCTTCCAGGCTTGATTTGCCCATGGCATTCCTGGGAGCAACGCCCAGCGTTTTATAGAGAGTTTTCCCTTAGACACTTAGAAGTCCCGCTGCAGGTCTCTGACTGGGCTTCCTCACTGTTACAATGCAGCTGTGGACGACAACCCCACCCAGGCAGCAGTAGCTCCTCATGGTGGCAGTAAATGGGCCAAAACTGAAGAGACCTGTGAGCCAGGGCCGTGAGCAACCCCCCCCCCCCCACCTTCCAGGTTGGCTCTATGGTCAATCCTACTTCGCTGACAGGGAAGCAGGAAGACCATGGACCTGCCTGTGAGCATCATGAGGCAAAGCCACCTGTGTGGCCCTGGGGACAGGGGCTGGGGACAGGGGCTGGAAGGTGCCCACACGCCCCACCCAGAAACCTCCCCCCCAGACCTGGCTCACACCAAGAGGGAGGTGGAAAGTGAACAAAGGGAGCCAAGGCTTCGTCATAAATAAGAAGGACCATCAGCCAGCCCACACTTGCTTGAGGGGCGTCCTGATGCTGTTGCCAAGGTGAGCGCCGCGAGAACAGCATTTGCCGGGACGGACAATGGTGGCCGAGGCCCCCGCTCTCTGGTGAGGCTGTACCAGCATGTCAGAGCTGCGGGAGCCAACGCCACAGACCTGGGGTCTCAGATAAGAGATGTACTTGCTCAGCATGCTGGAGGCTGGAAGTCCCAGATCAAGGTGCCTGCAAGTTTGGTTTCTCCCTCTCTCCTTGGCTGGTAGATGGCTGCCTCCTCCCTGTGTCCTCATACGGTCTTCCTTCTGTCTGTGTCCATGTGTCCTCTTCGTTTTTTGTTTTTTTTTTTTAAATTATTTATTTATTTATTTGACAGACAGAGATCACAAGTAGGCAGAGAGGCAGACAGAGAGAGAGGAGGAAGCAGGCTCCCTGCTGAGCAGAGAGCCCGATGTGAGATTTGATCCCAGGACCCTGAGATCATGATCTGAGTTGAAGGCAGAGGCTTAACCCACTGAGCCACCCAGGCGCCCCCATGTGTCCTCTTCTTATAAGGACCCCACTCTTACTGGATTACAGCCCACTCTAACCACCTCATTTTAACTTAGTCACTTCTTTATTTTTTTAAAGATTTTCTTTCTGGGGCGCCTGGGTGGCTCAGCCATTAAACATCTGCCTTCAGCTTAGGTCATGGTCCCAGGGTCATGGGATCGAGCCCTGCATCGGGCTCCCTGTTTCACAGGAAGCCTGTTTCTCCCCCTGCTTGTGTTCCCTCTTTCACTGTGTCTCTGTCAAATAAATTAAAAATCTTTAAAAAATATATTTTATTTCTTTATTTGACAGAGCACAAGCAGGGGGAGCATCAGAGAGAGAGGAGGAAGCAGACTCTCCGCTGAGCAGGGAGCCAGATGATGGACTTGATCCCAGGACCCCAGGACCATGACCTGAGCCCAAAGCAGCCGCTTAATCACTTAGCCGACTGAGCCACAGCCAGAGGCTGGTGTCCCTTAATCACATCTGTAAAGATACTCAATTCTGAGGTCCTGGAGGTTGGGACTTTAACATAGGAATTTGGGGGAGGACACAATCCAGCCCAAGACAAAGGCACCAGGAAGTGACACAGGGGACTGCTCACAAGGGTCTCCAGGGAGGCACACAGTGTTGGGGGCAGAAAGAGGGATGGAGGTGAGGCAGAGCAAAAACTCTCCTGGCCCAGACTGCCTGGGGCTTCAACAGGATGCTACTCAGCAAGCCCTCAGGGAAACACACCAGCTCAGCTCGGTCCCAGGCCGGCTCACAGTGGCTCCTCTCTTCAGGCAGGCACGACATCACAGACAGTCCCATGTGAAATAGGCAAAAGACTTGAACAGAGCCTTTGCAAAAGAAGATGGACAGATGGCCAACAGCACGAGGGCTTAGCATTGCCACTCATCACGGCAATGCCCATTCCAACCACAGTGAAAAGCTAACCCGCAGCAGAAAGGCTGAAATTCAGGAGGGACAATCCCGAACGTTGGCAAGGATGTAGAGCCAGCACGACTCTACAACTAGTTTGCAGGAATGTAAAATGGTTCAACCACTTAGGAAAACAGAATGACAGTGTCTTAAATACCTAATTATATACCTACTCTATGACTCAGCAATTCCTCTTAGCTATTTAGCCAAGAGAAATGAAGACATATGCTCGCTCAAAAAAATTGTACAAGAATGTTTATAGCAGCTTTCTTCATAATAACCCCAAACTGGAAATGGCCCAAGTGGCCATCAACAGGAGAGTGGATAGAGCGTGGGGTAGCTAGACAGTGGGATACTGTTCCGCAGTAAAAGAGGCACAAACAGGGGCACGGGGATGGCTCATTCAGTGAAGCGTCTGCCTTGGGCTCAGGTCACGATCCCAGGCTCCTGGGATCGAGTCCCATATCTGGCTCCCTGCTCAGTGGGAAGCCTGCTTCTCCCTCTGCCTGCTGCTTCCCTCTGCTTGTGCTCTCTCTCTCTTTCTCTCTCTCTGACAAATAAGTAAATAAAATCTTTTATTTTTTTTCTTTTTTTAAAAAGCACAGGGGCACTTGGGTGGCTCAGTGGGTTAAAGCCTCTGCCTTCGGCTCGGGTCATGGTCCCAGGGTCCTGGGATCAAGCCCTGAGTCTGGCTCTCTGCTCAGTGGGGAGCCTGCTTCCCTCTCTCTCTGCCTGCCTCTCTGCCTACTTGTGATCTCTGTCAAATAAATAAAATCTTTAAAAAAATTAAAAATAAAATAAAAAAAGGCACAAACAATGATGCAGAGAACAACAGGATGAATCTCATAAACGTTATGTTAATGGAAGAAGCCAAATGAAAAAGAATTTGTCCCAATGACATGAAGGTCTCGGAGAGGCTAGCCAAAGCTCAGGGCAGCCTCAAATATCGAAGAGTCATTTGAACCAAAATATTAGTAGCCCTGAGGTTGAGATCCCTCAACTGAACTAACTCATGGTGGGGAAAAATCAGAGCCGTGGTCGTCTCTGGGAGCTGGAGACAGGGATTGCCTGAGGCTGGGCAAGAAGGAATTTTCTAGGCTGATGTTAATGTCTCATATTTTGACAGCAATTTGGGTTACACAAATGCATGCATCTGTCAAAATTCAGCAAACATATGCTGAACATTTTTGCATTTCATCGTAAAGTTTACATGAAGAGAGAAACCAGGGAAAAAATTGAAGTTTAATTAATGGCATGCATGCTTCAGTGTGGGAGGGGGCGGTCTCATGGATGCCCAGTTTCCCTTGAAAGACAGTTAAGAAAGAAGATGGTTGGATGGATGGATGGATGGATGGATGGGTGAAAGGAAGGATGGACAGATAGATACACCTAGTTAATTCTTTTCTTATATTCTTTCTATTCAAGTAACTGATGTGGTTTCTGTCTCAACGTGGACCTTCACATGCCCTGAGCAGCTATTCTAAAAAGCATATATGATCAGGCCACTTCACTGCTTAAAACCTTTTAACTGCTCCCCATCTCCAGCCAGATAAACTTCTTAGCCTGTCATCTAAGGTTCTTCACCATCCAAACACTTATTACTACCCTAAATTGTCATCACAGTCAGCAACTGGCTATTTCATGAACACACTTCAAGCTTTCCTACCACCCCCTCATACACTCAGGTGACTCTGCACACCTTCTCTTTACTTGGAATATCTTCCCACCTTCTCCTCCTGCTAAACTATTCTAAGCGTCAGTCAACTTCTCTTTGAAACCTTCCTTGATTTCCCGAGGCAGAGAAAAAGACCACCTCATTTGGGCTTCCCCAGTGCCCTCCCAGAGCACTCATCCTACCAGCTGCTGTTGGCATAACTGTTTCCCTCCCAGACTAGGACCTGCTCAGGGGTAGGGATCCACCCCCATTCCTTCCTGAATCCTATGAGCCTAGAACATTGCCTGGCACTGGGTGAAGTTCAATCCATATTTGTTGCATGAAAAACATAGAGGAACAGACCCGCTCTACAATGGCAAAGAAAAGTCGTATCTGAAGTTTAACAAACACAGTTAACATTTTAAAAACTTAAGTTCTAGGGTGCTTGGTGGCTCAGTTGGTTAAGCATCTGCCTTCGGCTCAGATCATGATACCAGGGTCCTGGGATCGAGCCCCACATTGGGCTCCCTGCTCAGCAGAGAGCCTGCTTCTCCCTCTCCCTCTGTGGCTCCTCCTGCTTGTGCTCTCTCTCTGTCAAATGAAGAAATACAAATCTATTAAAAATAATAAAAATTAAAACTTGGTTCCATTCCATTTTTGAAAAATATAAAAATTATTTAGTGAACATAATAGTCTGGGTCTTGTTTCTCTTTTTAAGCAGAGTTGGGCTCACTTTCTGCCTCTCTAACTGGCTTTAACAAGTTCATAAAAGTTCATCTGACAAGTTTATAGAAGTTCATCTCACAAATTCACAAAAGCCAGACTTGCCTCGATGGTCTCCCTGAGGGTCTAATCAGATTCCTTCAGGATCTGACGCACATTATTTTTAATGATATTAACTTTATTCTTGTTTTATTATTGAAATCATACATTCTTTTATGTAAAAACCATGGTAAGTAAAACAGACAAGAGACACATAAAGAAGAAACCCAAAATTCATTTAAACCCACCACTCAGAGGCACCAGGGTGGCTCAGTCGGTTGAGCATCAGACTCTTGGTTTCTGCTCAGGTCATGATCTCAGGGTTGTGAGATCGAGCCCCACATAGGCTCCATGCGCAGCACAGAGTCTGCTGGAGATTCTCTCCCTCTCCTCGCTCTCCACCTCTCACTGCTCCCAGGGTCTCTCTAAAATAAATAAATAAAATCTGGGAAAAAAAAAAAAAAAAACCTACCACCCCAAAATAACCACTGTTAGCATTTGGTAAACCAAATGTACCAGTAAGAACCCAAGCTGGTGCCTCGTTTAAAAATGATCCAATGCTTTTTATTTTTTTATGATTTCAGACTGTCCTGCCTGGTTGCTGAGCCTGGGCACACAGACAGAAGAGCCCTTGGTGAACAGCCACCCCAGTCACAGGACGCAAGTCCCAGCTCTGAAATCCGCAGAGCTCCTATAAGCGGGAGTTCCAACGAAAAACAGCAACAGTGGGAAAATATCTGGAGGGTAGTAAAATGACAAAGAGCCCAATGAACACATTTTAAAAGTACATTCACATTTGAAAAACAGAGTTATTAAATTAGCAAGAGGGAACACATTAGACAGGGCAGAGCTGAGTTTCCAAATGTCTTTCTGGAAATAATTAACTTCTGGCGGCAGGCGCGGAGTACGTTCCCAGCAAGTGGGAGGTGGCTCTGGGGCTGGAAACTGGAAGGTGGCCCTGGGGAAGGGCTGTGCAAGCTGAGGGTGGGGGAGGGGCGGGCCCAGGTGGGTCCCAGCATCGCGAGGCATTTGGGCAGAACAGTAAGAGCACGGGCTGGGAGATCTGGGCCAGTATCTGCTCTCCCACCTACCCGCGGTTAGGGTTGCCAGCACGTTTCTTAACTTCCCCACGCCTTGGTTTTCCCTTGCGGCAAACACAGATAATCTAGACTGCTACTTCATTGGATAGTGGTGACCAATATACAGAAGGTTGCAGAGGAATTAGCAGTCTGTGGTGAACACCCAAGGCTTACAGGGGAGTGCTGTGGTTGCTCCTATCATGAATGAGACAGAACAAGGGCAGGCAAGCGTCCAGGAGGTTTGCAGCTGATGCTGGAGAAGGAAGGGACTGAGGACCACGCAGCTCACCAAAATGACTTGGAATCTTAGAACGAGGCTCTTGCTGATTCACTGTAGGCAAGAAATTATGCGGTGAGGTTCAAAGCCGCAAAGCTAGCTCAAGAGCCTCTGGGGAAATAGATCGATCCTGGTGAACTAGTCAGTGATTGCTGCAGTATTGCTGGATAACAACCATCCCCAAGTTCAGGGGCTTACAGCCAGTGAGGGTTTGTGTCTTGGGTTGGTTTGCTTTGCTTTGCTTAGGGGTCTGCAGATGGGCTGGTACGGCTCTGCGCTGGTCCCCAGGGCCTTGCCAGGCCTGCTCCCTGCATCTTATTCTGTTGGCTCTGGCCTGTGGGCAGTGGCTACCCAGTATGTGTCCTTTTCAAGTCAACAGACAGCAAGGGCCACCCCCCCCCCAACCTGAGAAGCACACAGGTGGCCTCTGCCGACATTTCATTGGCCAAAGCAAATCATGTGGCCAAGCTTGGGGTCAGCAGGGAAAGGACGTTACACTGCCCTGGGGTGGGAGAGGACAGAGCAGGGAAGGAAGACTTGGTGAACAACACAGCAGTCAGTCTCTCCCAGCCGAAAGAAGCAGCCCCATGGACCAGGAGGTGTCTGGGTGTCTGGGTCCCCGGAGCTGGCGGCACCAAGTGCCAATGCAATGATGATGCTGGCACGTGGGGCTCCCTGGATACTGAACACACAGACTCAGCTGTCTCGCTGCCGGCAGGCAGGCTCTTCAGCCCGTGCTCTCTTCCTTCTGAGGAACAGCATGTTGTGGATCTAGCTCCGCTCACTCGCTCTCTTGTGCCTCCTGAGAGGGGCCTCTGCAAAGCAAATGTCAGTTGCCCTGGGTCCAGCACAGTTCTGGTGATGGGAAATTGATCAAGATACAGAATCCAGGGAGCTAAGTCAGAGGAAGGGGGTCGTGGCAAGGTTTGGGGAAGCCCATCCCTTCCATCGGCAAGGTCTTAGGATGGAGGAAAAAGAGCCTGGAAGACAGGACTCTGGAATTCTTGGCCTCGTTCTGGAGCCATCTGGCATGATCTCTGGCAGAGTGCTTGGCCTCGCATTTCTCTCCATGGGCCACCTGCTTTGGAATCACTGGGGAAGCTGGTTAAAGACACAGGTTCTTTAGTAGCCCTAGCTGGTACTAACCAGGATCCTAGGGTCAGAGCAGCGGCTGTGTGGGTCACGGCATCTCCAGAGGGTTCTGAGAACCTCAGCCGGTCTCTCAGGACCCAGGAGTTTTGAGCTTAAAAGTAGGGAAGAGAGGGGCACCTGGCTGGCTCAGTCGGTGTAGCCTGTGACTCTTGATCTCGGGGTTGTGAGTTTGAGCCCCTCGTTGGGTGTACAGATTGCTTTTTTAAAAAATCATTGTAAAAGAAAACAAGCAGGGAGGAGAAACAGATGCTTGCTCTCTGGTTTTATGTGCTAATTCCTTTTCCAGCATTCCGTGGTGCTAGCCATGATGTTATGCCCCCACTAAACTGAGCTACTACCCATTTTACAGACGTGGAGAAGGAGGGGAAGGTGGCGCTGCTGGCGCCTCGAGGCCAGCCAGCTGGTCCTGTGGAACCCTTGGCTTCTCCGTTCTTCTGGGAGCCCTTCCTCCCAAGTGCTTCGATCCAAACCCATCCTTCCTGGCCCACAGGAGGCAAGATATAGGGAACTGTCAAGACATTTATCAGTGTTTACTGTCCCTTGAGTTCTTTGCTGACTGCATTATGCACATTGTCTCTTTTAGTCCTGTAAGGATCCAGTGAGATAGTTAATGAGGAGGAAAATAATGTGCAAAGAGATGGAGCGACTTGCTCAATGTCACACAACTCCCAGCAGTGGGCTGCGACAGCCTTGGAGCGTCTTGTCCCCAACCTTAACCCTATACCTGAGCGCCTCTCCTGGTCCCAGTGGCGAGAAGGGGGAGGACGATGAACCTTCTCCATTGGGCTTTCTGCTCCAAGACCCAGAAGAGAAAACTCAGACATGCCTCTTAGTGCTTTATCTCTTTCCCCACCATACATCACACACATGCACACATACACTCACCGGCAACCCACACCAGCGCACACAGCAGCCGTGTTGGGCGGGGGACAGTGAGTTTGGGCTTTGCTGCTGCCACTGCTTTGCTCAGAAAGCTGGGAGCCTGCTGAAAGTGTCGGCTGGCTTGGCAAAGAGGAAACTGCTCACAGGGTGGTTCTCGTGGGTGGGAAGAGGGGACAGGCTGTGCCAGACACCAGGATCCTGCTGAGACCCAAAGAAGCTGTGTGGGGGGAAGGGAGAGAAGAGAGGGAAGATGAGGGCAATGAGCTGCCCTTGGTCCCCTCCGGGGCACGCAGCGAGGTTGCAGCTCTGGCAGGCAGCATCTGGGCGCCTGTGGGAGGTGAGTAATGGGTCATAAATAATGCATCAGGGTAAGGCAGGGGGCAGCTGAAGGAGGAGAGAGACTCTGGACTTGGAGCCAGGAGACAGGGGCGGGAAGCCCACCCTTGCCTGGAAAGGCTGGGTGCCTTCCTCTCGTGAGCTCTGCTTCCCACAGTGTAAGCCTGGGACACTAATCCTGATGCCCACCCACTGGGAGGACAGCGAGACAGAATGTGTGCAAACAGAAAGGTCTGTTCCAAATGGGAGGCAGTGTTCCTGCTATTACAGTTATTATGACTTCTAGAGAGGCAGGAGGTCGCAGTGGGCTGTAACAGAGACTCTGAAGCCACACTGCCATTCTTCAGTCCCAGTCACTGGCTGTGTGAGCAGGCACGTGACTTTGCCTGTCTAGGCCTCAGTTTCCCAATCTGTAAAATGGACATAATGATAGCACCCATCACATCGAGTTACGAAGAGGACTGAAGGGGTTAAGGATGCTTAGCACTTGGAACAGTGCCCAGTGCATTGAAGTATCCGAGAGCTGCCTGTCCCGTCCTCTGGCCGTCGGGCACCCTCGTGGTGCTGGGATCTGTTAGGACTCATTGTGTGCCTGCTCCCTCCGCCATTCATATATTGAAATCCTAACCCTAGGGGTAAATGTTGTAGGAGGTGGAGCCTTTGGGAGGTGATGAGGTCATGAGGGTAGAATCCTCCTAAGTGGAGTTAGCGCCCTCATAAAAGAGACCCCAGAGAGCTCTCTCTGCTCCCCACCAACGGGAGGCTGCTGCTGTCTATAATCCCAAAAGGCCCTCCCTGGACCCTGGTCTCACACCTCCAGCCTCCAGAGCTGCAGACAAGCCACCCAATCTGTAGTACTTGTCAGAGTGACGGGAGATGCCTAAGACGGGGCAGTTAAGCTGACGTGAGTGTGGGGGCGGTGGTGGGGTGCGCTCCGGACCCTGCCCGGCCCTGTGTGCTGTCCCTAATGATTATGGAGGCAGCAGGTGCGGTGCCCAGAAATGGCATCTTAGGCCTGAGGCTGTGGGTGGTCCAGGATGCCGACTCTCCCTGCCCAGCTTCAGTGCTCACACACCAGCCAGAGGCTCTGTTCCCCTAGAAGGCCGCTCGTGTCTTCCCTGCAGCCCCAACCAACCCAGCCAGCTTTGTCTCAGGATCGAACTCTAACCCATCTTCAGACTTGCGACCTTCCAATTAACTTAAGCCTCTGATGTAATAAACCCAAAATACAAAAAAAAAAAAAAAAAAAAAAAAAAAAAAAAAACACTTCACGTGTCTTTTCAGATAGGACGTGCGATGCTTACGGTCATAAACCAATTCAGTTCAAGGGTCATAGAGTAAACGACCCCCAGGTGTGGTCCGGTGTCGGGAGGGACTAGGCCAGGTTTTGATTGCTGCTGGGAATGCTGAGTACATTCAGGGCTTAGGGCCACACAGATGTATTTCCTTACAGATCTCCAGGTCCAAAGTCTGAAATGGGTCTCACTGGGCCAAATTCAAGGTGTCCGCAGGGCTGCATTCTTCTTGGAGGCTTTAGGGGAGTATCCACTTCCTTGATTTTTCCAGATGTAGAGATTGCCTGCTTCCCCTGGCTTGTGGCCTTCCTGCAGCGGCGCTTGCAGGCCACATCCTTCTACCACCATCTCTGCTCTCTCCCGCCTCTCCTCCATGTTGAAGGACCCTTGTCATCACATCTTGACCCCTCAGAAAATGCAGGATAATCTTTCTATGTTAAAATCAGGTAATCAGCAACTTCATCTCACCTGCTACCTTTGTTCCCTTCCGCCAAGTAATGCGACCTATCCCCGGGCTCCCGGGATCAGGACGCGGACCCATTGGGATGTGGGGGATCGGTCTGTCTACCGCAGATACTAGCATTTGTGGGTTGTCTATGGTAAACTCAGCACCGGGTGGGTGGCTTACAAACATTCACTCCCTCTCTTATTTCTTCAACAATATTGGCATATGAGGCCCAATGCCGGAGGCTAAAGCTGAGCAGCCAGTGAGACACAGTCCCTGCCCTCAGGAAGCTCACAGTACAGGGCAGAGAGGGACCCGTGCGTAGACACTCATGTACGGGCTTTAGGGAGGGTGTTTGAGTCATTCACTTCATGTGTCCACACCTGTTTCTTCCTGTGTAAAATCAGAAAATTAGTCTATGGCCATACCACCCTCAACATGCTGGATCTTGTCTGGTCTCAGAAAAATAGAGTGGCAACTCTCTCTCCAAATGTTGGGAGAATCAAATGCGATAGCATATGTACCTACCCTCTTAGAAGTATGCCTCCCACACAGTAGGGGCTTAATGAATGGAAGATTATTAATATTGGTATATTATTATTAAGCATGTGGTATGATGGGCAACAAAGGAGGGGAGTCAGGGAATCATGGAGTCACATGAGGTCCAAATTGACACCCCAGGGATAAGCAGGATTAGCTAGGGGAAGTATAGGAAGTGAAAGAAAGGGTCCCCAGGGAGAGAGAGTGCATGTGCAAAGGCCCTGTGGTGAACAGGACCTTCAATCCTCATGAGACCCTCATACCACCCCAGGTCTCTTGCCGCTATGTATGTATAGGAGTTGTGCTCCCTCCCCAAAGGTCCAGAAGCCATAGGGATCCCCTGGATTCTTAGCATCTAGCTCCAAGGTGGCTGAATGATTCACTATACATACTTTACTCATCACAAGGATCCTCACTGTTGTCCCACTGTGTGGCCTGGAGCCACAAAATCTGGCATCCTAACAGCCATTAACCAGTGGGCCCCAACAAGGTGCCAGGTCCTAGACCAGTGCTTCTTCAGTTCACAACTTCTCTCCTCATGGCTTTATAGTTAGACGCATGTGCAAGAGGAGGAAACTTGCGTAACGTCATGCAGGGAATAGATGGGGGAACCTAAGGCTGTCTGACTCCCCATCAGGAGGGCCACACAGGCCGGCAGCCCAGGCTTTGATGGCTCAGCCCCAGGCACGGAGGCCGGACAGAGGAAAACGGGCTGAGGCAGAGACTTTTGAAAAATAGCTAGTTTACCCTAGATTCAACTTAGGGGGGGCCAGAGCCTGGGGTGAAGGCCAGGGCAGAGGCCAGGGCATTTGTTAAAAAGAACACACTCCTCTCTTTCCCAGGATAAGTTGCAACAGCAGCAAGCCCCAAGATCGGAAAGGAGACCCTGGCTTGGACACTTAAGGGAGAGTCCCAGCCTGCCCTCCCGCCCTCAGCAGAGCCTGGCCTTTCCCAAGGGCAGGGACAGCTGATCTCAAGCTAGTGCAGGAGCCAGAGGGAGCCTCTCAGTTCTCTGTTCTTTACCTTGGGACAAAGCTGGATGGACTAAAGGGAAAAAATGCACGTGGGGGGTTCCTGGTATGGGGCAGTGGCTCCTGACCCCTCGTCCTCAAAGCTAGCAAACTTGGGCCACCTCTTTTCTCTTGGGGACCCCTGACCTGTATCACATCATGATATCCAGCCTACCTTCTTGGAGTTAAACTACTGGCATCTGTGCAGTTAGGGTTCAGCTCAGCAGGCCTGGGTTGCTCAGATCCTGCACATTCTAAAGACAGTACTTGCCTTCCCTCCCGCTCCTGGGAGGTAGATAACCTCTGAGCCTCTGGAATGTTCTAATTGCAGCTTGGGTACGTCTGGGGCCATGGGCCACACTGTATGGGTTTGCCCAGGTGGATGACAGTAATAATATGACTTATGGAGAATGCTGGTTTGGGATCACTGAAGGCCCTGGGCCCTGCTGCATAGGTGGACCTCTTGGGGTCCAGAGATGGATCGGCTAAGCTCAGTCACACTGGTGCTGCGTTCTTATGGGACCAATAAAACTCTGGACACCAAGGCTCAGGTGAGCCTGCCTGACTAGTCCTCTGTACATGTTCTTGCTCCTGGCACCTAAAGTAAGCCTGTCCCGTGTGACTCCACTGGCTGGGGGGTGCCCCTGGAAACTCACGCCTGCGGGCCCCGCATGCTGCTCCTGCACGTTTTCTCTCTGCTGATGTGGCTCCATGTCGTATTGTGAAAATAAGTGGTAATGGTGAGGGGTGATGGCTTTTCTGAGTTCTGGGAGTTCTCTGTGCAAATCGCTGAGCGCGAGGGTAGCCTTGGGGACCCTGGTTACTTCCTCAGTTTCTAGCCTCTGGTCATTATGGGGCGGAGGACTCTGCGGGACACCATGGCCTGGAGAGGGGAGGCCACCCACCCCTCCCCACCGCGGGCGGTCCAGCCACAGGGCCAAGTCCTCCCCAGGTGTAGGAATGGCACCTGTCTTGATTAACTCAAGCCTGGGTGGGGCTGGGACAATGACACTGCAGAAAGGGGGCCACTTCTCCCCAGAACTTTGGGACAGAGGCTCTTCCAGCCACGTGTGTCCTCTTTGGAAAGAAAAATGACACTGCCTCCCCCAGAGAGAGCATCTCAGCTTTCGTCTGCTTCCTGCCAGACTCCGGTCTATCTGGAGCTCCCTGGAGCCCGCAGGAAATCTGCTTCCTTCTGCCCCTTAGGGTTCCCCTGACCCCTAGAGCTGGATAGAGGACAGCCTGGAGGGCCACCCCACCAGCAGGGCTGCCTTTCCCTAGAACAATTCCTACCCTTGAGGGAAACTGAGGCAAGCTCAATTAGGCCAAACTTCGCTCTGGTCCTTGTGACCAAACTAAAAACATTGGTTCCTGAGATTGGGGCCAAATAGCTTACCCCCAGGCCTGCCTCGGTTTTTTCTTTTTTTAAGTTGCTATTTGAAATGATTATAGATTTATAGGAAGTTGCAAAAAAGTACATGAAGTTGCCAAAGGAAAGGTCCTGTGTATTCTTCACTCAGCATTCTGCAATGGTAATATTTTACAAGATCAAAACCTCTGGCTTTAAAATGATACTGGCACAATCAGGAAAGTGAGGGCTGGCAACCAATTCATCAGTTTCACTGAATGCCCCCCAAAACTTGCACAGGTGTGAAGACAATGAGGGCTTTTAGGCATGCCTTGTCCCCCGTCTGAGGATGGATGGGTTGGCATTGGCAGAAGACAGAGACCAAGTAGCCAGGCAAAACGAGGCTGCAGAGTGACCTTAGGAGGTCATCCAAGAGATGTGGGCAAAGCTGTCTTTGGGAGGATTGGGATTGCTTGCAACAAGCTTTCAATAATGAAAACTTGCTAACATCCTGAATGCCTAGTGATTGAGACTGGCCAAGGAGATAATGACACTCCCACACAGTAAAGATAATATAGCTATTGTGATTATGTTGTAGAAGAATAACTTTTATCGGGGTAAATGTTCATGATATACTGGCAAGAGGGAAAAAGAGCAGCAAAAATAATACAGGCAGTATGATTCTTTGGGGGATAACACACACACACACACACACACACACACACACACAAACTGCTGAAGGATATCAACCCCCAAGATATTAACATGTTAACACTGGTTATCTTTAGACAATGGCATTATGAGAGATTTTAATTTTCCTTCTGCATCTTATAAGTTTTATTAGAATTTTTAATTAGAATTCTTAAATTCTATTAGGACTACTAGAATTTTTAAATAATATTGCCAGATCCACCCTTTGTCTTGACGTAGCACAAACTCAGGCTCTGTGTGTCTGGTGAGACTTCCGGTGGGGGGTGGGGTGGGGAGGGGTCCTGCTGCCCTCTGGGGTGGGGGAGGAGATGGTAGGGTGTCCAGAGTTACCTGGAGAGCAAGAACTGGTCCTGCAGGAGTGGGTCTTTGCATGCAGGGAAGAAAGGGGGCAGCAACATTGCCAGTGCATGGTCCAGGGTGTCCCAGGAGCAGGGAGCAGGTAATCTGGTGCCCGCTGAAATTCCAGATCCAGGCTGAGGCCTGACACTCACTCTCACCCACTTCCTGGTTCTTTACCTTCTGCTCACACACACCCTGCATTCTCGACCTCCTTTCAGGAACTCCTGGCAGGGTTGAGCTCTGAGCCTCCCTGAGCTTTGTGGAAGGCCTGGCTGACCTAATGGAGGAAGGATGGGTGGTGTCTCCCCCATCATCCCTTTTCCTATCTCTATCTGCTGACTTTCCACCTCTCAGATGCCTCTTCCTCCAGGAAGCTCTTGCTGACTCCTGCAGGCCCCCACCATACTGCATGCTAACCTCAATCACGCATGTTAGCAGAGTTGGCCTAGTACCTAGATTATGGGACTCTAAGCTGGTTTCCTCCATCAGTGCATAAACCTGATCCGCTCTAGTTCACCAATGCACTCCACAGCACAGGTCTTGGCACCAAAGAGGCACTCAACCAACCCCATAAAAGAAGAGAAAGGATCCACTCTTCTCCCCCTGAGGCCCTTTGGCTCACAGTGAGTGGAGAGTGTGAGTGGGGGGTGGGGGTGGTTCCTGCCTCACCCTCCCTGCCAAGAGCGCAAGCTTCCGTGGCCCCAGGCTCTTCTGTGCCTCCGACCCCACCTGCTAGTTCTTTTACTTTACTTTCTACTTGCTCCAGTCATGGTCACGAGGGGACTGGAGAGGAATGGTGACTCAGCCCAATTCATCACCACAATGGAAAAACCCAGTCACCTGTCCTCCTGGCAACAGGACCGGAGCTGCCTCTGCGTCTGGAAGGGCAGCAAGCCATACTGCTTTCAAGGTCCTTTCGTCTTTCACCTGCTGAAAAATCAAAGACTTGAAATATGGAGGCGCACCACCGTGGACACTGTAGACCTGCAGCACCGTGAATCTCAGCAACCTGAGCTGCTGTGTTCCCTACACGGTGGCCTCATCGCGGCTTCACATGTGCCCTGTGGTCGGAAGCGCACACCGTCAGGCTTTTGGCCACCAGCACCTGAGTTGCCCTTCCTACAAGGCAGAGCCCACCTCCTTCGAGAGGATCACAGAGCGTCTTCTCCCAGCCTCCCTTGCAGCTTTGGCAGACGACCTGCTCTGGGTGCCTCCGATTAGACACGCACATGCTTGACCATGATTTAGAAATGAATGGCACAAGGAAGACAAGGCCACATGGGAGACCATGCTGACGAGGACACAGAAGCAGCGGCAGCAGCACTTGAGGCTTCAGAGGCAGCCATGGTCCCGCTGGATGGAGTGTCTGGTGTCCTTGTCCATGGGCAGTGCCAACTGCAGCAGCTGTGCCCACGGATGGCAGTGGTGGCTTTGACACCAGACCAATGCTGCCGCATTGGGCCAGAGCTGCCTGCCCTCCTTTTGGCAAAGGCTTTTCTGCTTCAACTGGCCATCGTCAGGCTCTATTTGCTGCAGCTGCCGAGACTGCTGCATTAGCTGCAATTTCCAGATGGGGAAACAAGACTCAGAGGCATCTTCAGAAAGGCTGTGTCTCGTCTCCAGCAGGGGTGCAGGCTGCTCTCCTGCCCATTTTACAGATGGCAGAGGGGAAGTCCAGCAAAGGCAGTGACTCAGGCAACACCTTTCAGGTCCTTAGGAGCAAGGCCAGGGGATGCGTCTTAGAGGCCCCAGTCCCAGCCACCAGCTTGGCCCTCTGCCGGGCTCTGCCCTCCTCTGTTCAAAGCCCTGCCATCTGGCCCGTCCTCAAACAGCACTGCCTCCGGCACAGTGTGTTAAAGATAAAGGGAGCCCAAGAGCAGAAGGGACTGAGAGCTGGCCCTTCTGCTGACTCAGCAGGGACTCCTCCTTTCCTGGCATGACTACCATCCCATCCAGAAGGGGCCGGGGCCCCCTCTACTTGCTGGTTCCCCAAGTTAAGCACCTATGTTTGGTGCAACAGCCCCTCGCCTCAGGGGTGGGGAGTAGGGGTTCTTGCAATTATATTTCTTCACCATCAATTAAGTATCCACTTTTAAGGGTTCAAACCTGTAACCTACCCCACCTGGGGTTCATGAATTACCTGAGCCTCCTGGATCGTGTGTCCCAGTTCAAGGCCATGGCAGATGCCATTCTGCACACAGACAGACATGACATAGTGTCAACGCTTTTGTTAGGCAGCACTGAGACCCTCCTGGGGCCTGTGTTCCCTTCAAGGAATTCAGAACAGGCCCCATGAATTATGTTACTAGAATATCCACAGTGAGGTTTGTTTGATGACTAGGTGTGAATTTATTAAAAAGGGCAGAACTCAGGGTAGCCTGAATCTCTAATACAATCATAACAATTTAATCATCAATAACAGCAACTATTCAGTGATCACTTAAACCACGTGTCAGACCCCACATTAAGCATTTTCTTTATGAGCCATCATTTAACTCTTTTTTAAAGATTTTTTAAAATTTATTTGACACACAGAGAGAGCACAAGCAGGAGGAGTGGCAGGCAGAAGGAGAAGAAGTCCTCCCACTGAGCGGGGAGCTCAACGCGGGACTCCATCCCAGGACCCTGGGATCATGACCTGAGCCAAAGGTAGAAGCTTAACTGACTGAGCCACCCAGGCGCCCCCCCCCATTAATTAATTGTTACAAGAACCCTCTGAAAGTTCATCACCCCAATTTCAGAATATGGCACGAAAGCTCAGAGAGGTGAGTAGTTTGCTGGACATCACACAGCCAGGAAATTAACCACCCAGCCTGTGCTCTTAAGGACTGGCTCCAGACTTGTATATATAGAACCACAGTCTCCTGGATGTTTTGGTCACACGGGGCCACTCTGTCACCACTGACATCACCCATCCCCTTCACAAAAGTGGAAGGTGAGAGGCAGGGATTTCCCCAAGGTGAGCCCCAGGGCTGTAAGGAGAACCCAAGTTTGCTGCCTTCCATGTGATTCTTATACTGTACCCCAAGCAGGAGCATGCACCCCATCTCAGGCGGCCAAGTCTTACCGGTTTCTTCAAGGCAGAAGAGTCAGTTCAATGCCCTGGCAGACTCCAACATAGCCTGGAGCTGAGGGAAAGCCATGACCTTAGCCCAGACGAAGCCCAAGCCAGCCCAGACGAAGGGGAGGAAGTGCTGTAGGATCTTCTTGACCTCCCACCCAATGTCATCCTGGATCTCCCGGATGACTGGTCCAACTCACTGGCTCTGCAAAAAAAATAGGCTGGAATCCCGGAGAAGGCAGATCCCTGAGCAAGGTCACCAGCAGGGCCTCAACAGAGCCACCTTGCCGTCTCCACAAGCACTGTTCTGGGCTGTCTTGACCAAGTAAATTCATTCAGGTCATTAGATTTCCATTCTCCCTACAGTTGGACTCCATCTAGGGGCTTTGGCGCTGCCTCATTTGGAGTGACAGGTGAGAGCAACGTCACTGGGTCAGACCAGAGTCAGCCTGAGGAAGACAGGGCTGGGCCAGTTCCCCTCCCTGAGGAGAGCAGAGACGCTGACACTCTGAGCGGGACCCTGGGGGCCCAGAACACCTTTACCGGGAGATCATCACCCCCCACGAGTTCCCCCAAGGAAACCCTGGGGCTCTGAAACCTGGACAAGGCTCCAGGGCCCCTGAGCACCAGGTTCTTTCCGATCCCCCAGGGCTTTTCCCGATCGGCTCCCAGGAGGCGGCGGGTGGGGCCAAGCCGCCGGGGCTGACGGAGGCTGCTGTCCCCACCGGCTGGCCAGGCTTCCCCTCGGGAATCTAAACAAAGACGGACACAAGGTCTCCCCCCTTCCCCGGAGCCCGACGCCGCGCGACCGCAGGGGGACAAGCGGGGTGCGCGGGCGGGGGCCTTCCACCGCACCCCGCGGGCACTCAGCGGCGGGGCCCCTTCCCCCCCGACGCCCGTTGGGCGCTCCCGCCACCGCAGGAGGTGGAAACCCAGCGCCCCGGACCGCCTGCGGCGCGGCCAGCCCGCGGGGCCCAGGCAGCCGGCGGAGCGCCCACGCCCGCCACACCCACGTGGGCACGCCCCCCGCGGCGCACCGCCCCCAGCCCGGCCCCCGCCCCCCGCAGCGGCAGCTCGGCGGAGGGGCTCCCGGCTGCCCGCACCTGCACCCGCGCGTTGGCGGCCCCGGCGCCGAGGCCCCGCTCCCCGCCTGCGCGTCTGTCTCGCTCATATCACCCTCGGTGAGTCGGCGGCGCCCTCGGCCCTTCTCCCCCACTCCCCCCTTGCCGCGGCGGCTGAGGCCAGTCCACCCACCCGGAGCCTCCTCCCCGCGGGCCCCGAGACTCGCCAGCCGCGCGCCCCTTCGCTCCCGCCACATTTTGCTTACGAGAGTGGCGCCCCCTCCCTCCTTTCCCGCCAGGCTTGGGGACCCCCCGGGTGTCGCGGTGGGGGAGGAGCGGGCGGCAAGTCCTCTTTGTTAGGGCTACAGGCGCCGGGGCCCCCCGCCCGCCGCCGCCGGGAGTGTCACCCGCACCCACCCCGCGCGCTCCCTCCGCCTCCCGGAGCTTACCCCGACCAGGTGGCGGCGCGCGCCTTTTAGGGGTGCGCGGTCGTGCAATTGGTGGATTTTTTTAACCCGTTTTGGAGGGAGGGGGAGCGCGGCGAGGAGGGGGGGCGGCGAGAGCGCTCCTGGCTCCCGGCAGCTCCGCCTGCCTCGCTCCTGGCTCTCCTGCTGCTCCGCTCCTCGCCTCCCGCGCTCCTCTCCCGGCCCGGCAGAGCGCGCTCCCCGACGCCGCAGCGCGGAGATGAAGGTGCTGGGACACAAGATCGAACTGCTGACAGGTACCGCCGGCTCTGCCCGCGGCCGCCCCGGAGCGCGGCCCTCGCCGCCCGCTACTTTCCGAGTTGGAGCGGGAGCCCCGCGCGCCGGCCGGGGTTTGGGGCGGCTCGGGCTCAAGCTGGAGGAGGGGGTGCGGTTGCCAGCTGATTCCAAGCTTGTGCGAGGTCTGTTCCTGTGCGGAGCCCGGCGGCGGGAGAGGACGTGGGGCTGTGCTCTGCCTGGCTGTGCTCCAGCCCATGGGGCCGGCGTTTCGCCGGCCGGAGCGTGGGCCAGGGGAGTGGCCCCTTGGAGTCTCCGACTAGCCGAGCACTAGTCAGGTCATCGAAAGGGAGCTCAGAGCCCCTGCCTTCCATTCAGTGTCCCCTATAAAAAAAAAAAAAAAAAAAAAAAAAAAAAAAAAAAAGCTCTCTGGGCTCTCTCCCCAGGACCCCTGCCAAAGGCCTCTTATTTCCTGCTCCGCCGCGACGATCTGAGCGCCTCTCCCTAGCAAGAGAAGTTTCTTCCTGGGAGTAGAGGCCAAGTGGTCTGGGAAGTGGGAAGCGAGATGGGACCGAGCTGGCGGGGACCTTAGGCCTTGGGGCCCCGTGGAAACCACCTCCAGGTTGCTGTGGCTGGAGATCAACAGAGGTCGCTGGGTATGCCCAGAAGTGGAGGCAGAACAGAGAGCAGGGACAAGGGAGCTGGCATCTGGAAGGTGGGAGAGCTCTCCCAGGCATGAGGTCATAGAGACTCAGGCAGGGGGAAGGGGGCTAGAAAGGGAAACATCCTGGACCCCCCTGCCCCAGTCCCAGGGCCTGGATGGTGGAGGTGCTCAGTCAGTGTGAACTGGGGGGGATCTGTGTCCTGTACCCATCCTTTGGCACCTGGCAGGCTTTGGTTCCTGACCTCCAGGACTGAAACCGTCTGGTGCAAGAGAACAGAGCACAGGAACCCTGGTACAAGACAGCGAAGGGGGCAGCAGTGTGGGGGTGCACTTAGGAAACAGGTTGGAGTCTGAGGTTGCTGGAGGGAAGCAGAGAGATTTGAGCGCATGGCAGTGTTTGAACTGGACCCTAAAAGACCATTTCTGTTACTGGAGAGAGAGGTGGCATTCCAGGCTGCAGATGGAGAGACCTGCTCATACACAGGCCCTGGGAGTGATGCGGAGGGGCGGGCACAGGGGGAAGGAGGTCTGGTGCACTTTCCGGCTGTGAGGGAGAGCTAACTCACCTGCAGCTCACGACAGGCTCACAAGGGAAGCCCTGGAAAATCTGCCCAGGTGCTCAGCGGGGCCACCTCTGAGCCCAGTTAGCCACCGGTGCTGGCCCTCCCCTCCCTTATGAGCTTTTCCCTGTAGAGCTCACTTGAGGCCAGCCAGCCCACAGGACTTTAAAGGGAACCGCACAGGCCACTGCACTTGCTAATGCCCTTGAGGGAAGTTTTTACAAGCCTGTGGGTGTTGGAGCCCTACATGGAAGGCAGAACTTCTGGATCCTCCCCTTCCCGTCTTTGGCTTCAGAAGGACCTGGAGGAAGAATGCTCTCAGGAGGCATGTGTGGGGGCTCCAGTGGGGGGTCCAGCTTTGGGGTCCTAGGGGCAGTGCGCTGTTATCTCCTGAGTACTGGGGTCAGGGCCCCTCCCTCCCTCATCAGACAGGCTTGAGCATTCTGGCAGACTCTGTAAGCCTCCTCCCCCGCCCTCCCTGCTGGCCAGCTGGAACAGGATCCCCTTAGGCACTGTCACACTGTTGTTGTGGGTCACGGGCCCCCACCCTTGCACCTCTCACCAGGGCCTGAAAACCAGTGCATCCCTTCACTCTCTGCCTTGTGGTCTTTGCAGCCATTCCCCCAACCCCTTCCCATCCTCTTCTTTGTCCCACAGACAAGTGTTCAAATCCCAACCCCACTGCTCCCCAGCTTAACCTCTCTGACTTCAGGTTTCTCCTCTTAGAGATGGAACTTCTGACCCCTTCCTCTCTGAGAGTCATGAGGCTCTCTGAGGTAGCACAGGTGAGGGGCCTCGCCCCAGTGGGCACCTCTGAGGCTTCATCTTCCTTCTGGTTCCTTAATCTTTGCTGTTCCTGTAATGGAGAGTCCCCCCCACCCCTTCCCCTGGCTGGTTGGCCCCTAGGAAGTTTGGTTCTGTCCCTACTCCACCTTACCCTGCTCACCTGCGTCTGTGAGATTTTGACCCGCCTCTATCGTTGGATGATGAGCAGGTCAAGGTCAGCACAGTGCCCAGTTTATTGTGGAGGCATATAGCAAGTGCCCCATAATTGTCGGCGGAACCCGGGCACACCTAGCCTGTCCATCTGATATGTCTCCAGGATGTCTCCAGGATAATTTCTTAGAGACCTGTAACTCCCTGCCCCCCACGTCAGCATTAGCAAATGATTCATTAAACCTGTTGGCTGAATGCCTACTTCTCCAGCTTGTTTATAGTTTTCACATTCTCCCCGTTTGTTAGTATGCCCATTTTCCCAGTGAGGTCAGTCCCTTCATACAGCTGGGAAGAGGGGGAGCTCAGCTGCGGCCCTGAGTCCTGAGTCATCCTGTGTGTTCAGACTGCCTGGCTTCTGGCCAGTCTCTGAGCTGCTCTACACTGCTCCCATCTGTAAAATGGGATCATCACAGCACCTACCTGCTCGTGTTCCTCAGCAGTGAGCTGTGAGAACAGGCATGAATGCTGAGGGCAGTGTCCGGCAGGCAGTCAGCAAATGGTAGTTGTAGGGCTGATGTCCCCAAGTTTTTTCCATGTCCTGGGGTCTCGTCTTCTGGAATGTTCCAGTTCTTTCTCTGGCTTCTCCACACAATCCTGATTGCCCTGAGGTGTGCCCCTGGGGGACTCTGCTAAGATCTCAGGTTCCTGTCACATGGGACAATTGGGGGCACAGCATCTGGAGTGACATCACAGCTCTGACATCAGGTGCGGAAAGCCAGGTGCCCCTCTCCTGTGGGGTCAGGAAGGTGTCCGGAAGGTGTCACACGGAGCCTGAGCATGTCTATTTGTTGCAGAGAGAAGTGGGTGGTAGGGGCCGTTCTAGGAAGTCTCACGGAGGACCGATGCCCACGGTGACCAGCATTTTCCAGACGCCCTCGGTGTCTTGACGGGTGGGGAGGGCAGGGATTTGGCGACCAGAGAATGTAATGTCAGGCTCTCATTTGTTTTTCTCAGCTCCTCAGAAAATTCTTAATTTCTCTGAGCCTCAGTCTCCTGGCCAGCAAAATGGGAATAGGGGCCGTCCCTCATGACCACCATGAAAAGGAGCCCAGGACACTGCCAGGCCCATGCACAAACTTGCTACCATCCTCGAAGGCAGACTCTCCGTGCCTTTTGTGGTGGGGGCAAGCGGGCCATCAATCTGCTTGCACAGAAGAAGGTGATGGCTCGTGTGCATTTGTTCGCAAACAGTATGCCTCCAGGGTGGCTTAGAGACCAGAGAGAGCTCTAACAGGGCGGATTTGGGACCCTAGTGTGGTCCCTTGGGAGCCTTGATATTGGATGCTGGAAGTGGCTTAAAAATGCCCAAATTTAATCACTTGATGTGTGATTAAAAAGCCAAACTTTTGCCTGTTCTGTCTGGAATTTCAGTGTCGTTTTAATGCATGGAATATGTAGTCCCACACAATTTCGTAGACGACCTTTAAATAGTGTTTGAGTCTTGGCAGGTGTGTTGACCCACATTTTACATGTGGGGGAAAATGAGAAGCATAGATTTATCCCAGGAGGCTGAAAATAGGATCCCCAAACCTCATCTCCCGTTCATCCATTTCAGCAAACGTCGCGATTTCGCCGGGGCGGGCAGGGGAACTGCAAGGGTGGGTGCGGGGGACACCCAGACAGGTAGGGAGGCTAGTCTGCAGGCAGAAGAGACTTTAGAGTTGGCCCAGGGCCCCAGTTTGGGGGAGGGGCAACTTTTATGAAGGGCACTTGGCAGTGATGTATCAGAAGTTCAAACACATGTGTGATCTGTGACTCAGCAGTTGAATTTTTAGGAACAAATAAAGATGTGTGCAGAGGTGTTTGTTCAAGGATGTTTATCCTGTAGTTGTTTAGAGAAGAAGAAAAAAAAAAACGGAACAATGTAAGTGCCTAACAACAGAGAGGATAAATGGATGCGAGTGCCGTCCTACCAGGGAAGCCCAGCAGCTGCAAATCATGCTACCTAAGGTGATTGGGCCACCTGAGCAGACGTTCCCTTACATTCCTAATGATAATGATAACAGTGATGACAGCTCACACCTGTACGGCACTTGGCACGTGCTGGGCCCAGCCCTGAGCACTTTCTGTGTATTCTAACAACCCTTGCAGGCACGCGCTATTATCTCCTCCTTTTTAGAGCTAAGGCCGATGAGGCACAGAGAGGTTAAATAACTTGCCATAAGTCACACAGATGGTGAGTGGCTAGCTGGAATTTGAACCAGGATATCTGGCTCCAGAGTCCCAAAATATGTTTCCAAACAGTGCAGGGGTTTTTTGTTTGTTTGTTTGTTTTTAGAAAAATCCCTCTTCAGCATGTTGATCAGCAGTGAAAAATGATGAAAGGGCATAAGGAAAAATGTCAACGGTGGTTTCCTCGGCGAGTAGGGATTCTATGTGCTTTTTACTTTTTTTTTTCTTTTCTGTGTCTCTGACTTTTCTCAGGGAATGTGTGTTACATGAAACTCGAGTTCTATTTTTAAAAACTAAAAATGAACAAACGCAGAGGGGAAAGTGCTAAATGCTGGGATTCTGATGAAATCAACCCAGTGGGAACTCAGAGGAAGGGCTGAAGTCCAGGGCTAGGGAGGGGGTGTTCTTGGAAAACTTGAGGGCAGAGCCGTCCTTCAAGGTGGATACTGAAGTCGGTTTTCCGTAAGTGCAGGGAGGAGAAAGCCACCAAAGTCACCCGGGGCACAGTCAACAGTCAGACGCACACAAGGACGGCCAGACCACAGCACGGGCGGGGGATGCGTTAGGTGAGTAACGGCTCCCAAAGATACTCAGATCCTAACCCCTAGATCCTAGAAATGTTACCTTCTAGGACAAGAGACTTTGCAGGTGTGATTCAGTTAAGGCACCTGAGATGGGGTCATTCTCCTGGAATAGCCAGGTAGACCCTAAATGCACCACATGTATCCTTACGGGGAAGGGGGGTGGAGGGGGATTTGACTGCAGAGTGTGGAAGAAGGTGACGGGGGCACCCAGACTCCTCCCTTGCATGCTCCTGGCCTTGAAGGTGGAGGACAGGCCATCTGTCAAGGAGCACAAGGAAGAGGGTTCTAGAAGCTGGAAAAGGCAGGAAAGCAGATTCTCCCCCTGGAACCTCCAGAGGAAGAATGGTCCTGCCAACACCTTGATTTCCGCCCAGTGTGATGGAGTTTGGATTTCTGACCACCAGAATGATACGATGATAAATAAGTCTTGTTTAAAGCTTCCGAGATGGTGGTGATTGGCTAAAGCAGCCCAGGAACCCAAGTCTGGCGTGCAGAGCCGACTGGGAGCCTCTGCAGAGTCTGGCAGCATGGGGGGGGGGGTAGACAGACCGTGGGGTTGGTTGGGGGAAGCTGGTTCTGATCAGCCCCAGCCCTGTGGCCCCTTGTCGTGCCGGCAGGGTCAGCTGAGAGTGCCGTGATGCTGTTCTGTAAGCAGAAGACCACCCCATGAGCATTGACACGAACCCCTCTCTGCATGGGGACAGAGAGCTCTGGTCGTAGTCATCAAGCGCTCGAAACCCCATACCACAGATGAAAGGCACGCTCCAGCCAGAGCGATGGCACATCGTAAGCCCCACAACAAATGCCTTGGAGGATCTAAGTGCTTTTTCAGTTCACCTTTTGGGAGAGACAAGGCCAGGCAGGTGCTGTGTGCCTGGTGATGCACCCTGTCTCTGGCAGGTGCGATGGGGGGACCCTAGCCTCCTGGGGGACTCTTTCTGGCCTGTAATCTAGTTAGTCTGGTGGGGGGGGGGGCGGGTGGTTCCCATAGCCAAGTCCGCAGTTTGTAGCCAGGATCTTGTTCTGTGCAGCCGCGAGCGTTTCCTGACACTCTGCTCTGGGGGCCGGGCTTGAGGGTACCCGAAGTCTTCCCTGTGTTTGTGTTGAGGAGTAGAGATGGACTGCTGGGGCCCAGGGCCTGGGAGTGGAGCAGGGAGGCTAGCTGGATGTCCACGAGGCTGCCTGGAGAATCCCGTCCACCCGCTGCCTGGAGAAACCCTGAGTCCTTGCACGTGCTTTCCCTCGTGCCTACGGTGAGAGCTCTCAGCCCACCTCTCCCAAAGGCCTAGCCACTTCCAGAATATTTGCTGGCATCCTGGGACAGGGTGGAGGGGGCTGTTATGGCCACCCAGAAGTCCCTTGCAATCTGAAGTGGTCATCTAGGAGGCCTGGAGGCCCCAAGGTGTGCTGGGCTGAAAAAGCCCTGAGCAGCTGGAGTGGACCGTGCCGATGTCATTCGAGTGTGGAGATGAACTCCTGCCTCCAAGCCTGTGAGCCTCCCTTCCCCGACCCGGGCCCCGCGGCCCCTGTGTGAGCACTGGACCATGTGGGGGAGAAGACCGTAGACGTTGTGTGAGGACTCTTCTTTGCAGAAACTGAACATAGAGTGACACCGAGGGGACTGGGAGTGTCTGTACAGCACAGTGGACCCAGGGCACACAGGGCCACCAGACTCTCTCCCCTCCCCCCAACTCCTGCCTGTTCAGTCCTTTGAGCTGGTTAGGTTCTAAGTCAGGCCCTGCCTCAAGACGGCGAGATGACGGGGGTGCCAGGGTGGCTCAATGGATTAAAGCCTCTGCCTTCAGCTGGGGTCATGATCCCAAAGGTCCTGGGGTGGAGCCCCGTGTCGGGCTCTCTGCTCAGCAGGGAGCTTGCTTCCCTTTCTCTCTGCCTGCCTCTCTGCCTGCTTGTGATGACTGTCTGTCAAATAAATAAATAAAATCTTAAAAAAAAAAAAAAGATGGCAAGATGGCGGCAGGCTCGCAGACCATCCTTCTCATCACCTCTCTACCCCTAAGGAGGCCAGCAAGGGCCTGGCCCTGACTGGAGCTCACAGCCCTTCCTGTCTGTCTCTGAGGCCAGGCCCTCTGTTGCATTCACACGGTTCCCAGCTCCCGTCTCCTGCCTCACGCCTGCTTTCCCCTCTTCTCCTTTCTCTGGGCTCAGTCACCCCCTAGCTGGCCCCATCCCGTCTCATGAGTTTGGGCCCCAACTCTGTGGTGATGTCAGCAGCCCAGACAGGTGCAGCTACATCCACTCAAGGTTACACCTGTCCCCAAGCTGTCCCCCAGCCTCTTGTTCCCAGCTGTCTTCCTCCAGTAGCTCAGAGCAAAACCCAAGTCACTGTTGACTCCTGTCCCTCCCTCATGCCTCACGTCCAGTGGCCCACAGCTCCCACCGGCCCTGCCTTGAGGACGCACCCAGAATCGGAGGACTTCTCCACCTCCACTGTCACTTTCGAGTCTCTTCTGGATCTCTGCAGCTGGTCTCCGTGTTCCCACCCCCATTTCTGCTCCACACAGAGCAGGTAGAAGGTGTCTTTAAAGTTCCAGAAGGCTCCAGGGCCCCTCACTCAGAGAAACCAGTGTTCTTCCAACAACATTCAAGGCACAATATGGTCTGATGCTCCTGCCCTTACTGCTCTGTCCCCAGGTCCTTCCCCGCCACTGCCCCTCCAGCCATGCCGGGTTCCTCGCATGTACCTGCACTCGTCAGGCAAACGGCTGCCTCAAGCCTCTGCCCTTCTCTCTGCCCTGAGGGCTTCTCCACATCCGCAGGGCCCTCTCCCTTACCTGCGTGCACCCTTCAGACCATAGCCCCCCAAACCTGCCGTCTGGTCCCTTCTCTGACACCGCTTCCTCAGATAACTTGGCGCATCTGACACACTGTGTATTCATTTACTCAGACATGTTGATTGCTGCTTCCACTAGAAAGTTCCCCAGAGGTAGGATGTCTTGTCTGTAATGGTCTCCAGTGCCTGGAACGGTGCCCAGCATACAGTAGGTGCTCAGTCAGTATCTGGTGAATAAATGAATGCAAAAAAGACTTTGGTCTGAGCCACGTGTCTGGAGCTGTGGTTCTCCACACCTGAAGCCCATGGGTTGAGAATAGAGCAGGGGGGATGTCTCCCAAAGAGAAACCAGGTGCCATGACGAGAAGAAGGGACCTAGGTATTGAGTGGGTCCATGCTCAAAGGCCCCTTCTGGAGACGTTGTGTCTGGAGTGGAAAGACGCTGGGAGTCGCGTGGAGTGAGCCCTTCTCTGCTGGGGGAATGCTGTTCCTGGAAACACTAATGCATGACGGCATTGTGGGGGGATCGGGGCTTCCTGTGGGAAAATGCCCAGGAAGAAAGCTTCTTACTCTCTCTTTAATTCAGACCATATTGCAGCCCCTTGAGCTGGACGAGGCTTGTTGCCTTAGCTTACCTCTTTAAATCTTGCACAAAGATCCAGGACAAGTATATCTTGGTTTCTGGGAAACTTGCCAAATGAGGCAGATACACAGCTGAATTCAAGCACTGGTGTTAAATCAGCTTGAGAATCTGTGGGGGAAAAAAAAAAAAAAAAGCCAAACTGGGCTTTTCAGCTAATTAAGGTAGGTCATGGTTACCCATATCAGCACAGCTACTGTGAGCCTATGAGGGATGAGGGAGAAGGAGCTGGCTCACTTGCTGAAGAGCGACAGAGAGGACTGCTTCATGGATTATGCTGCCCACAGGAAAGGGGAAGCTGCAAGTTCTGGCTGAGTTCTAGCATCCCCCTGATTTCCTTTGGGCAAGCCCTTTCCTTTCCCTTTGCTTCCTGCTCCTTCAGCATGTTAGGGTGGGCCTCCAAGAAAAATGTCCCATGTTTAGATAGTTTGAACAGAATGGGACAGAAAACCCAAGATAATGATAGACTGACAAGATAAAAGTGTATTTATTTTATAAACAGCATCTGAAGATAGGCCACCCAGAATGATGGCTTCATGACTCTCAGGTACCCAGACTCTTTAATATCCTGCCCCAGAGTCCAAAACAGCTGCTGAAGCTCCCACTGTCACATCTATATTCCAGTCAGCAGGAAGGAGGGTGGATTGAAGAATGGCATGTCTCCTCCCTTTAAATCTCGTGTTTCCATTTACATCTCATTGGCAGAATGTTGTCATGTGGTCAAAAATAAGTTTTATTCCTGTGATCCACCTGCCCATCTGAAATGTAGGGATGTAGGGGCTCCTGGCTCAGTCAGTAGAGCATGCAGCTCTTGGATGTCAGGGTTGTGAGTTCAAGCCTCAGGATGGGTGTAGAGCATACTATAATTAAATAAATGAATAAGTGAGTGAATGAATGAATACCAAGTTTAAGAAAAAAAGGAAACTTAAGGAAGACAGGGAGAGCTGATATTGGTGGACAATTAATCTCTGCCACAGTGGGACACTCTTATTGGTTCCCTACAGCAGCTGCCCACATGGAATGTGTTACTGGGATTCTAGTTCCATCTCTCCTTGGTCCTGGTCTGGGGTTGGAGGTTTAGTAGGCCTGTGTTTTATCCCTGGAGCCATGATGTACACCGAAACAGAGCTCCAGCAGAAGCTGAGCCTCAGCAGAAGGAAATTTTATGAAAGAGTTCTGTTATGTCAACTCCGAGACACGTATCTTTTCCGTACTTGAACATCTAAAATGCAGTCTGTGTCGGTGAGGCGGGCTCAGCAGCTGTCCTTGCTGCCTTCCGCACCTCCGAGTTCTCAGTGGGAGGAAAATCCTGGGGATGATAGGGAAGCCCTGATGTCAAATGCTGACGTCAGAGGAGCAGGGACTGCATGGAACAGCACGCGGCTGCAACAACTCCGAGACAGAGTGACTCAGGGGCATCGGACTGTGAATGTAGAAAGGTTTTAGGAAGACCTTAAAGAACTTATTTCATGTGTACATTCCTTTTTAATTTACAAGAGTGATTGATGCTTTTAAAAATATGGGTCTGGGACACCTGGGTGACTCAGTCTGTTGAGCGTCTGACTCTTGATCTCGGCTCAGGTTGTGACTTAGGGTCCTGAGATCAAGCCTGGCGTCAGGCTCCATGGAACCTGCTTCAGATTCTCTCTCTCCCTCTCCCTCTGCTTTTCTCCACCTTTCTCCCCTTCTCAAACAAGGAAACAAAAAGTTTAAAAATCTGGGTATGAGTCTAAAAGAGTAAAGGACAAAAAACTAGATAAAGTACGTACAAAGATTTCTGAATAATAAGAACTCATTATCTGAGCAGCTCTTCTAAAATTACTTTGTGAGGATGCCCGAGTGGCTATGTTGGTTAAGTGTCTGCCTTAAGCTCAGGTCATGATCCCAGGGTCCTGGGATGGAGCCCTGCACTAGGCTTCCTGCTCAGGGGGGACCCTGTTTCTCCGTCTTCCCCTGCTCTCCCCTCCCCACTCATGCTCTCTCTTGCTCTTTCCCTGCCTGAAATAAATTATATCTTTAAAAAATAAATAACTACGTTGTGTGTATCCTAGGAGTAAACAAATAAGCAAAAATATTATGGAGGATGAGGGCCAGACTTCTTACCATGACAGAAAAAAAATTACAAAAAAGGGGGAAATTAGAAAAAAAAAATTTTTTTTTTTTTTTGAGCATGCCGCTCTTAATCTCAGGGTCATGGGTTCAAACCCCATGTTGGGTGTGGAGCCTACTTTAAAAAAAAAATGAAAATGAAAAATTTCTTTAGAAAAAACTGGTGTTGAATTGGGAATTGAAGATAATCAGTATAAATTTCAGATTTGTGCACACACACTCAGATAGATACAGAAGTGTGTGTGTTAATTTACTGACATACATATCCTAACTCTGCCTGTTGAGACCCCCTAGAACAGTGGCACCCCAGTGGCGGTGAGCATCCCTAGTGCCTAAATCTTGGTTTCTAAACAGCACCCTGCAATGCAAGGAGACTGGGCTCCCTGGAGAAGTGGTTGATTCCAGGATTCCGGCAGAGAAAATACGAAGTGAGTTTTGAACATCATAAGGGGCTAGAAAATAGAAGCTACTCAGAAAGTAATGGGTGTGAGTTAAAGAACCCAACTTGGAGAAGCCAACATGGAGGGACCCCCGCCCACCCCCCGCCCCGCAATGGTCCAATCTGACACAGTTTAAACAATGAAATAATGATAGCAATGAATTACAACCCACTCCATAGAATAACTATCCCCGAGTCCATACAGATGTAAGCGAGTCATTGAATGAAGAAATACATGGAAGAGAAAGGAGAGCTCTTTCTCACAGGAGGACTCCAATTAATGAATGGAGAAGGGATGCTCGAAACAGAAAAGTATCCTAAGAAAACATGACAGTAATTAACTATAGGCAAGAGGCGTCCATGGCTACTACGATTAGTGGAGGAAACTGTGATGGGAAACGGGAGGTTGCCTAATCTGAAAGTGTCTTCCTACAAGATACTGACTAATTACAGAGAGAAAGTAGTAACTTTAGAGAAACCTGCAGACATGACCTGAATCAAGGGGTCAAGGTCAGCATCCCCAGCAGTAAAACAGACTGACATCACCTATTACTAATGGAATGCGAGGAGAAGGGCACATGGTGTCTGTTCTGTTCTTGCCAAAAATGCGTAACCTCTGCCTGAGCCTCAGGAAACGGCATGCAGGCCCGAACGGAGGGGCGTCTTGCAGAGGTAGCCAATCCATGTTCATCACAAGTGTCAGCATCATGAAAGACAGAGACAGACTGTCCCCGAGTCCACAAGAACTGCCAGCAACGTGGATTGTGGATTGGGACATAATTGGGAAAACTGTTGAAACTGATGCAAGGTCTGTAGACGACTTCACAACATCGTGGCAGTGTTTCGTTTCCTGCCTTGTCTAGTTTCTCCTAGTTGTGTTAGTCTTGTAGCATGATGACATTAGGGGAAGCCGGGTGATGGGGGTGTGGGCAATTTCCGGGCTTTGTTTTTTCTTCACTTTCTCTAGAAAGTTGAAATTCTTTCAGGATAAAATGTTTAAAGTGGGGGGTGGGTTATGTCTGAACTGGCAATGTTTTTTTCACGTCTGTCGATACATAAAATGTTAGTGTGAGTTAGAATCAGTGGTATCTTAGATTTGATCAAATCTGCCGCGTGGAGTAAAAATCTCCTGCTCTACCTTCCAAACCATATCCTTCCCTAGAGACAAGCACTCTTACAGCTCCCCTGACAAAGGTGAGGACTTTTTTTTTTAAGATCTTATTTTTTGGGGTGCCTGGGTGGCTCAGTGGGTTAAGCCTCTGCCTTCGGCTCGGGTCATGATCCCAGGGTCCTGGAATCGAGCCCCGCATTGGGCTCCCTGCTCAGCAGGGAGCCTGCTTCCCCTTCTCTCTCTGCCTACCTCTCTGCCTACTTGTGATCTCTGTCAAATAAATAAATAAAACCTTAAAAAAAAGAGATCTTATTTGTTTATTTGAGGGAGAGAGAAAGAAACACAGGCAGGGAGGAGGGGCAGAGGGAGAGGGAGAAGCAGACTCTCCACTGAGCAGGGAGCCCAATGTGGGGCTTGATCCCCAGACCCTGGGATCATGACCAGAGCTGAAGGCTGACACTTAACCAACTGAGCCTCCAGGAGCCCCTGTCTTTTTTTCTTTTTTAAATTTGCAAATATATGTATTGTGGTACACATATGTTTTGCTTAAATGGGTTTGTTTATACTTAATATTCTGTGATATCCCTTTTTATCTTGACTGCGTATTTTAGAATGCTTTCTCCATTTCAGCGGAAATACAGAAATACCGCATATTTTAAATAGCTTATGGTGCTCGGGGTGTAGATGTCCCATTCTCCTGACAGTCATTTGGGTTGTTTCCACCTATTTTTTCCTATTCCAAACAATGCATCCTTGCACACCCTGCCTCACAGTGTATCCTGTGATTAGGATAAATACCTAAAGACAGACTTGCAGAGTTGACAGATATTTGCATTTTTTATAAACTACCAAGTTCCACTCCAAATAAAGTTGAGCCCACTGCAGTGCAACCAAGAGTATATAAATCGGACCTCAGAGTCTATAAAACCCTGTGCTGTTTCTCCACACCCTCACCCACGCTAAATGCTATCTGTCTTTTGATACTTTGGAGTCTAAAGTGAAGAATCAGTCATTCACCTCATTCAACAAAAACATATCAGGTGCTCTCAGAAAAGATTCGTGATTGGTTTTGGGGTCATGAGGGAATGTGATGGGGAAAGGCCTTCGGGCTGGAGAGAACAGCACAAGCAAAGGCACGTGCTTCCTGTGGGTAGCAATGTGTCCACTGGGTCTGCTGGGGACCTCAGTTGTGAGTGTCAGTATCCACATATGGCTGCCTTAAGCCCAGTGGAATGTGCTGGAAGGATAAGGGTGTGTGCTGTTAGGGTGGCTGCAGTTATGGGGCAATGGGAATTCATAGGCCCAAATCAAGGGGAAAACAGAGCTGGCCTAGTTCAGACTGGTATGAATCAAGGGACCATGGCCAGAGAGAAGATCTAGAAGGGTTGGCCAGCAATAAGTGCCATCCCCCGTATCCTGCTGTCAGGCATCTCCCGAGGGAGGCAGAAGGTACATGGAGTGTGGGTTCAAGAGCACAGGCTCTGGGTTCCCTTCCTTGATCTGCCACAAGGGACCTACACCTGTCACTCCCGCCTTGCGCCTTCCTCTTTTCTCATCCGTGGAACAGGGATGCTGAAGGAAGGTCTCGTCCTATCCAGGCTCTGACCCTGGTGCTGTCCCAGCCTTTTGAGGTCAGGATGGGGACAGGGAGAGGGCTGGAAGGGGCCAGCTATAGGTATGGTTCCAAATTCCCTAGATAGTGCCTTTGGAAGAATTCCTCATTTTCTGGGGTCCCTCCAGAAATTTCTTGTCCCCCGGTGTCTGGGGATTCTTTTCAAACTACTTTGCTGACATGGGGAGACTGGTAGAAAGGCGCTTGGGTGCACAGGCTTGGACATGCGTCACAAGCACACCCTCTGCAGTGTCATTGTCCATGGCCCAGATCTCTTCCCCCTGGTGGAGCTGGCCAGGCCCCCTCGGACTCTGCTCCTGGTTGTGACTTACTTCATTTGCTTGTGACTTTTCCTGTAATAATGGGATCTTATAACTAGGACTTTTCAGGAGTGCAGTATCCACAGGGCACCTTGCACTGTGACCTTGACCATGACCTGCCAGAGGCCCCCTCACTCTTAGAGCTGAAAGAATACAAACCATTACACACTCTTGCCCCTCCTCTCTCAGTCCAGTTTCTTCCTGCACCACAAGGTGTGGCTCACCTGGAGGGCTTCTCCTGCCTATGCTGACTTCATTCTCTGTCTTAACGTTCTGCGGCTTCAGTTCTTGTGTGGCTTAGTGGGACAGCGAGGGGTTTCCTGGAGTGGGGAGTGATTCTTCATCATGCAGCACTGTCCCTGCATGGCACCCTTGTCCTGTCTGGCTCCTGAACCCTAATACTGGTAGGGGTCCCCAGTTGCTGAGACAACAAAGCTCCCCACAGTATATTTCCAGACATGCCCTTCCACTGTCTGAGCAGTGTTTCCGTTCCGAAATTGCTTTATTAGTTGATGTAGCTACTGCTGATCACTTTAAGGGACACATTGAATAGTTTCAGGAATGACCATAGTAGTCACTTACATATATATGTATTTTTTTTATCTTTTTATTTTTGAGAGGTGGGAGGGACAGAGAGCGAGCTCCGTGCCCAAACCGGGGCTCAGCCTTACCACTCTGAGATCATGACCTGAGCCGAGATCAAGAATCAGGCACTTAACCTGCTGAGCCACCCAGGAGGGCACCCCCAATCACTTATATATATATATATATATTTAAAGGTTTTATTTATTTATTTGACAGACAGAGATCACAAGTAGGCAGAGAAACAGGCAGAGGGAGAGGAGGAAGCAGGCTCCCCGCTGAGCAGAGAACCCAATGCGGGGCTCGATCCCAGGACCCCGGGATCATGACCTGAGCCGAAGGCAGAGGCTTTAACCCACTGAGCCACCCAGGCGCCCCTGTATTTTTAACCCTAACTCATCTGAGGGTTTATAGGGCTCCAAACTCCTCCAAACCCCTGCAAATGGGGGTGATTACCCCCATTCATGCTGCCCAGGAGCCCCTGTCACCAGTCCCGGATCTCCTCTGTGCGGACAGTCTCTGTCACACCAAAAGGCCATTTCCCTCCATAGCGAACATTAGTGTAGCCTCCCTGCCAGTAAGCAGGGATCCCTCCTCCAGCAGAAGACAGCAGGAAAAGAGCTCCAGGCTTGCCTTCAGTATGCAGAGGAAGTAAAGGAAGCCCCCAGTGCCCTATTCTCAATTCTTTTTGTCTCATCCAAATGGATACCAAAATCTTCCTTTGAAAAAGCATTTTCTGTCTGTTGTCTCTGACGCACCTCTGAGGCAGGCAGAGGAATCAGGAATGCTTGGGTTCCCATTTTACAGATAAGCATCCTTTCCGTGATTCGCCCAAAGTAAAGCTAGGCAGCGAGTGAAGAAGTATCGGCCAGTGTTCCGATGACTCCAGGCCTCAACACAGAGCAAGAAAGCGGAGTGCTAGAATGGTCCCAGGCTTGTTTGGATCGAACATGCTGGGTTGCCTTTAGGGAGTCAGAGATCCGAGGGGAGAAAAAAGGGTGGGGGTGAGAAGAACCATCACTGTTGCTTCCCAGACCCCTGGGGTCATCCCCCCAGCTGCCCCCCAGCTCCGTGCACCACCCCCACCCACCCCTCCACCCACACCCCCACCACCTGAGCCCCCCCCACCCAGCTACCTCTGCAGGAGGTTAGTGGGAATCTCTCTCCTATCCCCAGCTTAACTGAGATAGAATTGCTATTTAACATTATGAACATTTGAGGTGTACAATGTGTTGACTTCATAAGGAATTACATTTTCCTTTAACTTAGCATCTAGTGCTTTTCTTTCTTTTTTTCTTCTTCTTTTTTTTAACCATAACTTTCCCCGGGAAGAAGCCTCTATGCCAGCCCAGTCGGAATGTCTCTGGTCTGCAGCCCCACATCACCACCTGCGGGGCCCTGGGCTGCCTGTGCTTTCCCGGGGCTGCCGCGCCTTCCCAGCTCCCTGGATTATCAGGTTTCTCTCCAGCCCCCTTCCCCACCGCCCCCTCGATCCTGGGCCATCTGTCCCTGTGCTGCCCACTCTCAGTCCTCTGAATAGCTCCATCCTTGGGGAGGAGGGTTTCGTAACCGGCCTGGGTGAGGGGAGGGACACCCCAGTGCTGCCAGGGCGTTCAGTCGAGGTAGTTATTCCCGGAAACTGGCTGCTAAAAAAAAAGTCCTAATGGGGGAAGAGTTTTCCAAGGAGGGGGCTCTTCTTTCAGCTGCCCGTCCCCCTCCCCCACCTCCGCCGTGGATGAGTGTGCACACATCAGAAAGGATGGGAGAGAAAGGGGGGAGGGGAGAGGATGCCTTTCTAAAAATACAGCCCATCTGCCCTGTGTTAGCTGGTTTCCCCGGAAACCACTGGGAAGAGAATGCACCACCGGAGGTGCGGGACCTGGGGCCTGAGCGGGCAGGGACCTCCCTATGCCGAGGACGGGGCTCTCCCAAGAGCTCTCTGCAGCTCTCCATTATGTCCGTGAGGCCTGGGTGACCGGCAGCTGCCAGCCCAACCTCAGCCTATTTGAACCCCAAACTACGCTCCCGTGGGGACTCCCGTGTAATCTCGAGGCACTAGCTTCCTAATACTGATGCTTCCTGCTTCTAACAGGAGGGAAGGAAGCCCAGGGAAGGTCTGGAGCTGCACGTTGGTGTCCTGACCGTCTGTCACAGAAATCGGTTCCCTCTGAGGCCCTGTGCCCGAGTCCCCGGCACTCACCACGCCAACTCCGCGGTCACTGGGTCTTGTACAGGGAGAAGGAACAGGCAGGGGGAGGCTGGGGTGCGCCTTCTGACCAACCAGCTGGTGGGACTGTCAGCCTTTGGGGCAGAAGGGAAGGTTCAAGGGTTTCCCCCTTGAGAAGATGAAAATAGAATTGAAGCAGGACAGACAAACGGGAGGACCGCTAAGAATCCCCTTCCTGGTCAGGGGGCTGTGGCCCTAAGGAATGAGTTCCAGACCCAAGTAGGAATCCAAAAGGCCCCATTCCCAGGCCTGGCGCCATCTGGGCATGCCGGGGAACCTCTTGGTTTCCTTATCTCACTTTCCTGGAGGCTGAAGTTAAATAGCACAAGGAAGTACTTCATGAGCCGTGAAATGCTTGCAAGAAGGAACTGACGGGGCTCTTCATATCGTCTCTAAAAATTGCTGGTTTTTCTAGATTTCAGATTGTGGACCCCTGTTTTCAGTCCTCCACCCAGAAAGGATGCCCATAAACGTCACGATGTGCATCCTTCCAGGCTTGTCTGCGGGGCTGGTCCTATTTTGTGATCTCAATGATCTTGTATGTTTTGTAACTTCTTCTTCCATTTATTAGAATACAGTAATTTCCCCCATAGTATTACATCATCATTCACAAGTGATTGACCCACAGTTTGTCTGGTGCCTTCTTCATGGACTTTTAGCTTTTTCTAGTTTATTATTATTATTCAAGAAAGCCCTGAGGTGAGCATTTTTACAGATAAATCACGAGGTACCCTGTCTGGTTTCCTTAGGAAATGCCTTCAGGGAGAGGACTGCTGAGTCCCAGACCATGAACCTTTTAAATCACTTTAATTCATTCTGCAAAACTGCCCTCCAGAAAGAGGTAGCCGTTTCTACACCCACAGGTGGGACACGAGAAGCGCTGGCTTCCGTGCGTCATTACCAGCACTGCCGACACTGTGCCAAGTCCATGGGCAAAAAAGAAAAAAAAGAAAGTATCTTGTTTTTGTTTTAATTTTAATTTCCTTGACTTCTCATGAGCTTTATTTTCTCGTGTATTTATTGGTCAATTTTAATCATTTTACAGATTTCCAGTTCACCTCCTTGGCTAGTTTTTCTCCTAGTGCATTCTAATCTGTGCCCTCATAAGATCCAAGCAAGGATCACGGGTGTCGGGGGGTGGTTGGGGGGTTGGGTGTGATCCTGGGGGGGGGGGGGTGCTCCACAGATTGTCTCTGACTCCTCTTCCCTCACCATGGGCTCCTCCAAATGTACACACCCAGCCAGGCATGCACACACACATGTGCACACATAACCGTTTCCTGAGGTTCAGACTGAAGCCTTGGTCTCCCAGGGACACCCAGCTGTTAGGGGTTGGGCGCTAGTATCTGGGGGCTTTAGGTTGAGCGGTCATCCCTCCCTGTGGCTGGAACATTTAGCTCAGCACCCCCTCTTTCAACCTCACTGTATGCTCTGCCTGCCATGCTCCCAGGGCCATCCCCAGCCAGGCTTTTCCTCCCAGGCTCCAAGGCAGCCCTTGATTCTGTTCCTCCCTGTGCCCTCCAGGACCCCACTGTCCACTTCCAACCACAGGGGGCTTCTGTCTGCTTCTGCGCCTGCATTCGGCTTCCCCACACCCATCCCTCTTCATCTCAATGAATGCAGAATTTTTCTTGACATTGTTTTAAGAATCATCCTGTGGTGCTTTTTCTCTTCTTTATTCTTTCTAAGCGTGTTTTAACTTTTCAGAGCAAATAATAGAATGACGGCCTCTGAGCTAAACAGGCGGGTCTTGCAAACGCAGCCTCGATGCCCGTGCGAAGCCCTGCGCTGAGGCTGCACTTAGGAACCGGGAAGGGAGGGGGTCCGGGGTTCCAGAAACGAAGTGGTGGGTGTGGCCCCCTCTGCCCCTGCACGGCGCTTGTGCTGTCCTCCTCTACACCGGGGAGATTCGCAGCAGGGCCTGACCATCGTCCTCCCTCCCTAGGGCTCCTGCTCCACGACGTGACCATGGCCGGGCTGCAGGAGCTGCGATTCCCCGAGGAAAAGCCACTGCTCCGGGGCCAGGACGCTGCCGAGCTGGTGAGTGGCCTTTTGCGGTCCTGGGGTAGAGGGCGCCACCTCGTGGCCAAGAAGGAAACCGCGTGTCTTCCCTCCAGTCTTGCCGACGGCCTGGAGCCCAGGGACCCTCCTTGGGGAGCCCGGCACCTCCCGCCACCCTGAGACCCAGCCCACTGCGCTGTGGCTTTTGCTGCCTTTGAGGCAGGGAGGCTCTTTAGGAGAGTGAGTCCCATTTCAGTGATGTGAAAACTGAGGCACAGAAAGTTAACTGACTTGGCCAAGGTCACAGAGCTGTTGGGAAGGAGGCCATGCTCAACCCTTGGTTCTGGAAGGCCATGGAGCCCCAAGAGGGTACCCACTGGGCAGTGGCAGGGCCTTTCCTCCTCTGTGGACTTCTCTGTCCTTCCTCACAAGCTTCTGAGGACCAAGGGCAGCTATGACCAGCCGTGTCATCCAGAGCAGTGGGATTAAGGCACTTGAGATTGTTTTGTCCCCAAGGGTTGCCTCCCGGGCACTGGGTGTTAGACTCCAGAGTTGTTTGTACCTCACATTTTCTTGTTGTGGTGATGCCTGGTGCAGCCTCCTTTTCCCTCCCTGCAAAGAAAAGCTGTGCATCCACTGCTCAGAGAATCCTTGAGCGTGGGAACCCCGGGTCTCTGCTGGTTGTGCCGCTCACCCCTCCGTTTACAGATGGGGAAGCCAGGAGCCCTGTCCCCAAAACCTCGGCACACTGGTCTCTGCCCTATCCTCTCACAGCCTCCGGCCAGGACCTGAGCACCAGAACCGCTGGGTGCCTTGTGTTGGGACAAAGTGGCTGGATAGAGCTCCGGGGGCCCAGCCACACCAGGCTGGGAGTCCCGCCCGTTATCTTCAAGACAGAATCTTGGGGTAATGAACAAGACCTGAATATGTGGGGGCAGCCCCCAGGAATGGTCAGGGAGCGGCTGATGAGCTGCCGCCTTCCTTCTAGCTGTCTCCCCGGCCTGTCCCAAGGCCCCCCATCTCCTGTCTCGGGGCTGCCAGGAGCCTCCCTCATGCTCTCCTTACTCTACAGCCTTTTAAAATATACCATGTCACTTTCTGCTTAAAGCTGGCCAGTGCCTGCCACCTGGCTCGAGCTGCAACCGCCGCCCTTCCCAGGCCCAGGAGGAGGTCTGTACCCCACCCCCCAGCCTCCTCTCCTGCCCAGGAGCCTGCTACTCTTCCTTGAACCAGCCACCCCTGTCCCCAGCTGCTGCTTTCCCCTGGGCTACCTTGCTCCAAACTTGTCCTCACTTTATTTAGGCTCTGTCCCAATGCCCCCTCCTCAGAGAGGCCTTCTCCAACTCCAGGTCCAATACTGACCCCCTAACAGGGATCCTGTCCGTTTTATTACTGGTCTCCCCAGGGCCTAGCGGAGCCTTGCACACCTAAGGCTTCGGTGAAGAGAGTCGAGGTCATCGCAGATTGTGATGTGTCTCAGAAGAAGGAAGTTTCCCAGAACTTCCTGAAAAAGTCCCCCCCCACAACCACCCCCCCCCCCATTTCGAGTCAAGCAGAGCCCGCCCTGCTTGTGAGTCTAGGTGGGTAGAGGGTGCCCTTGGGGACCCCTGCACCCTGCCGCAAAAGCTGAGGCGAGGGGGTTCTGGAGTCACTGCCCAGAGGCGCAGTCTACAGGTACCAAGTGTCTGTGGGCAGCACAGAGATCTGAGGGCACCCTGGCCTCGTGCTTCCCAGCCTGGCTCTCCCACCCTCCACCTCTGCGGGACACCCCAAGCGATGCCCCCACACCCCTTCCCTGCCAGCCTGGCCCGGTCCTTACTGCCCCTCCCGCCCTGACTTGGTGAGCACGGCACCTTTGACCAGCCTGGCCCTGCCTTCTGTCTGCTGTATTTGGTGTCCCCCTTCATCCCTCCTGGACCCGGACCTGAGTTTGCCACCGTGACGTGCCCTCCCTGCCAAAGGATCTGCGTTTCAGCCCTGAGCCCCCCCACCGCTTCTCTCTTCCCTTGGCCTGGCACAAACCTCGTGCTCTAGCCCTGGTCACATCCGCATCAACGGTCCCATCCCCCGCGCCCGGGGAACCCGTGTGCTCCCAGCCCGGCCACTGCAGATTCTCCTGACCTCACTCTTGGGCTTCCAGAGCCATTCTGGCCCTCTCTTTCCCAGCCGTTCCCCCTGTTCTCTCTCCTAGCTGCAGCACAGGAAGGTGTCTGTCCCCTCGCTTCTTAAACCTTCTCCGGTCTGCTGGGCGCCAACTCTTTGCGTCCGGGGAATGCAGAGTCCCACATCCTCACCCACCATCGAGCTCACCATTCAGGGCTTGCTCGCCTTGGAAGACCCGGATGCCAGGCGTGTCCAGGGCTCCGCGGGGGATTTGTTGCTCCTTCTGCCCCTGCCCTGTCCCCATCCTCCGACTCCCCCAAGCCGCTGCTGGGCCTCCTTCCAGCTGGGCCCTCTCGCCCACCCGTCTGCCTCAGACTGTTCCTGCTCTCCTTCCAGGACCTCCTGGGGCCCTGGGTTGGCGTGTATCATCCCTGCTCTTTCTTCGTTGGCTCCTGCCCCTCCAAGGCCTTCCCATCTCCCGGGGACGACCCCCCCCCCCCCAAGCCCGCTGGAAGCGCACAGCAGGCCCCGCCTTTGTCTGCCTCATCCTTCGTGTTGATTTTGTTTTTCACAAAACTGCTTCCTCCTCTCCGCTCTTAGGGTCTTGCGTCTAGAAATCTCACCGATCTCCTTCCCTGCCCTCCGGCTCGGGCGTGACCTTCCAGTGAGAGGCTTCATCAGGCACCAGCCTCGTCCCCTTCCCGGAGACCCCCCAGCCCCTCCCTCTGAGGTTCAGGAGTGGCCTGGCCACCTCGGCACTCTCCACCCCTCCCACAGCCAGAACCCCCAGGCCCTGGAGGAGCAGGGAGGTGAGGCCAGAGGACAGACACTGTGTATGCCACAGTCCCAGCCACGGGAAATCTGGCTTTCCTCTTGGGGTGTGAGACCCTCTACAGCCGGCTCACTCTGTCCACCGCCCCCACCACCTTAACTGCCAGAAAGCAGGAGGTTGAACTTATCCTTATGTTGAGAGTAAAACATCCGAATTGCTGGTTTTCATTCTTTTCCTTTTAACTCCCGTGATTTGGCGTCGTCTTCCGTCTTGTCCATTAGCGGAGCAGTCCTTGTCTCGCCGTCCTCGGGTAACATCCTGGTCCTGATCTGACTGTCTCATTTATCCACGTGTTCATGGGTAGAGCCTCCTGGAACCTTGTGCAGCCCAGAAGGTCAAGTGCAGGAGAATAAAGGACAGAGTGACCGCGCTTCTCTTTAATCCTCGCGGACATGGAGGCCGAGAAGCCAGGTGGCCTGCCCCGTGTGTCACCGCCGAGGTTTCTAGACAGGCACAGCAGAGAGGAAGGCAGAGGGCCAGGGTCTCTGCTTTTCTTGGACACGTGCCACTCCCCTCTTAACCCCACGAGGTTTCCTTCACTAGACCAGACCCACAGAGGACACACACGTGGGGTTCTAGCCCACTCTTCCACTCCGCATCGCAAGCGGCTGCCTTGCAAACAGTGGGTGCTTCCAAGCTGATTCCCCTCATTTGCAAAAGCAGACGCTCATCCAGCTCTGTCTGGGTTTGGGAAGCCCTTTCCGGCCCAGGCTTTGTGGGGAGAGCAGAGCCGGATGGGGTCCTGCCCTCATGGGACTTGCAGCCCGGCGGGAAGGATGGGCCCCAGCGACTCCCACTGTATGGTGTCATTGAGCCTGAAAGCAGGGGACCTCTGTGCTTTGAGAGCCCAAAGCAGGCAGGTCTGGAAAGGTGGGAGGAGCCGCAGACCCAGACAGAGCCTTTGTGCAGCTCGAAAAAGCCCCAAGTTCCTCCCTTGCGGGGCCTCAGCTTCCCCATCCCTAATGTGGGTGTGTTCGTCCTGCCTCTCTCTGCTCACCTTCCCTGCCATCCTCTGCGGTGAAGCCCCCGCAGTCTGACTTTGTGGGGGCAGCAGGGCAGAGGGACCCCCAGCAAGGATTTGGCTCCAGAGTTCTCACCACTTTCTGGCCAGGTGAGTCAGCCTCTCTAAGCCTCTCCCTTCCCACCTGTAAGATAGACATCTCCACATTTTCAATGAATAGGTAAAGTTGGTCTGAGTAGCTACTTGTAGGCTTATCCACAAGGCACTTAACTTGCCCGCTGCTTGGCAAGCCCTGGGTCGCCTTTGTTAACATTAACCTGGACCCGGGGACACAGCAAGTGAATCTGCTCCAGGCTGAGCCGCCCGAGCCCCTGGAGCCCCTGGGCCAGGCAGGGCCTAACGTGTTCCTCTCTCTTCCCCCAGGAGAACTCCGACACCTTCCTCTTGGCTGTGGACACAGACTGGAAGGTAGGTCTCGGCTCCACCTCCCCAGACCGGGGACTGCCAGCCGCCAGCCACTGACCTTGCCCAGCCTGGTCCCAGAGGAGGGTCACCGCCCTTCTCACAGCCTCCAGGACCCCCCCCCCCTCTTCACCCCAGCTTTCCCTGCTCCCTGCTCAGTAGAGACAGGCCTCCGCTCCCCTGCTGGGACCAGAGCAGGGGTGAGGCCTGGGGGAAGCGAGGATGGAGCTGGGATGTTGTCATCTGAATCAGCACTTTCCTCCAGTGAGGCTGGCGCTCCGAAATAGCTCCCGTTTCCGTGGAAACCGTCGCCGGGACAACCGTGTCCTCTGGAGTTTGATGCCAGGTTCCCTGTGAAAATTGAAATTGTTCTTTGTGTTTATTCCTCTGCATGGTGCCATTCCTTCCCTCTGAGTCCCATCGTCGCCCTCTATTTCCGGGCCTCAGCAAACATCTGAAGGTAGACGCGGCGGGAACCTCCACAGGTTCCAAAGGGCTGCTGGCCATCAAAAGCTGCTGAACCAAATCAGACCCTTCTAGGACCTTCCTCCTGGCTGGCCAGAACGGCCCCTCGCCTGAGCCTGCCTTCAGTTTGGTTTGGTCTCCGGAAGCCCGCCCCCTCCCCCATAGCCCCAGCCTCCAGGTCTGGACGCCAGGGTGACGCAAGGTGGGGAGGCCGGCAGGCTCCTCCCCCCAGCACCCCGTGCTGCAGCAGGGACCCGGATCCCAGGCCTGTGCGTCAGGCCCTGGGTCATGTGTCCCTTCAAGGACACCAGAGGAGGCCTTGGAGCCGCCCACGTGCATGTGCTCCTGTCCCCTGGGAGCACCGGTTCCAAACACAAAGGGGTCTGGAGCTGAGGACGGGATTGGGTCTGGGGAACAAGAGGGAGCCCAGAAGCAGGGAGAGGAGGGATGTGGCCGGGAGGTGGCCCAGGCCCAGCTGGGGAACCTCAAGAGGGACTTCTTGTTCTCCCAGCTCGGAGGAGGACAGGACAGACAGCCCCTTTGCGCCAGAAGGGGGCTGGAGAAGTAAAATCCCCAAAAGGCCCGGCTAGACCTGGCTGACAGCAGGTGGGACCTACCAGACCAGTAGTGTCGACCGCCAGCCCCCAAAACACAGCTGGGGAGTACGAAAGGGGCCAGGGGAATCCTGGGGTCCTTTGAACCTGTGCCCCATGGGCCAGGCCAAGCTGGCTGGCCAGCTGTGTTCAGGCCCGTTTGCTCGGTAGAGGGACAGCAGGTGTTAGAGGCTCCCGCCCTTCTACTCCACTTACACCCCCAGAGGCTGCCGCCTCTTTTTTCTTTTTTTCCCCTCGAAAAGCAGCTGAGAGGATGCATGGCCCTAATCTGGGCCAAGGCCTGGCAGGAAGTTTATCCCCTTTTCATTCCTTGCCTCAATGGACCCAGCCAGTGGGGGAGGCAAGACAAACAAGCCCAACAGACCTGGGTCCAGGGCCTGTCCCTTCCACCTGTGGGCCGTGTGACCTGCAGAGCCTGTCACTACCTTACCTGCACAGTGAGGACAGAGAGCTCAGACCTCCCCGGGAAGTGATGCCCGATGCCCAGCACTCAGATCCCGAGCTCCCAGTGACGGTGGCCTCCAGAGTGTGGAGTCGGAGGCAGGCAGCCTGGGTGTGGTCCCTGCTCCTGTGTGGTGTTGGGCAGGTGACAGAACCTCTCTGTGCTTCATTTTCCTCATCTGTAACGTGGATGTTAAGGAGATAAAATAAGATGACATGTGCAAGGTGTTTGGAAGAGGCTGGCAAGTGGGAGATATGCTAATAAGCATTTGCTGCCCTTAACAATGTGACCCCAGGCCCTGAGTGCTAAGGTGCTGGAAAGCTCCGTGTTTACTAGCTAAGTGGGACAGTAAACTTCTCTGTGCTTTAGTTTTTTTTCATCCTTTTCCATAGCCGCGTGAGGACTATGTGTTATCCTTGCAGACAGCACAGCTGTTCTCCCATTTACAGATGTGGAGGCCCAGAGAGGTTGACTGACTTGCCCAGGGTCACACAGCAGAGAAGGGGCAGAGATACAGGTGGAGCCAAGGTTTGGCTAGCTAGGACCTGACCTTGCCTTATCCGACCACAGTCCAGGGAAAGGACCACAGTGTGGAAAGACACGTGGATTGCCCTGTTTCTCCCCTAAGGGCCTGGGCAGGCACGAGGTCAGGTTCGGAGCCCCTCATGGAGCTCTTGCTTGTTTTCACAGCAACTCTTCAGGAAGGCTGGATTCCTGTGTTACGGTTGAGCCTGAAGCACAGAGAAATTGTAAAGCCTTACCTGGAGTTACCCAGCTAGTGGGTGGGGGAGACGGGACCTGAACTCAGGTCTGTGGTTTTGAAGCCAGCGAGCCGAGTGGAAATGGGGGCCTTGGCTGGGAGTGGGCAGTATCCAGGGTTAGCTTCTCCCTGGGGACCAAGGGTGGCAGAGCCCCTCAGAGGGTCAGAGGTTGGACTGGGCATAAGGTTGGATGGAGACCACAGAAGAGCAGTGGGAGGACAACACTCATCCCCTTTAAGGAGCAGGTAGGAGGAGCAGGTGAACAGGGCAGGGGCTGGGCTGTGCCAGAGTGGCCTCAGGGACTAGGGAGCATGGCCCGTCTCTAAGGGGCAGGGGAATACCCCATTCTGCACCCTCGCTGTGCTAGGAGAGTGCAGAGTACAGGGTCCCCAGAGCCGGAGGTCACAGATAGGGCAGGGAAAGTTGTTGGTGCGCCCAGGGCAGAGGACATGGCTGGGACTAGCACCCATGGCAGGTGATACCAGGTCACTGGATGCCCAGAGATGGGGAGGCGACCCCCTCGCCCCAGGGCTGCCAGCCAGCATGCAGGGCTGGCAGAGCAGGCTGGCCTGAGTGGCGCGTTCCCTCATGAAAGAGACGGAATGGGGGCACAGGCGCCCAGCACCCTCCTGAGTCGTTCCTGCTTCTCTCGGTCCTTGGGCTCCCTCCTAGGCTCCACTCCCTGACCCATTTCCTCTCCTCTCTCCTCTGCCTCCTCCTTCCCAGTTTACTCTATCCAAGGGTCTCTAGCCAGCTCCCCACACAAGTCCTTGCTGCTCAGGAGGACAGGGCACGGGTGCTGGCCGTGCGTCCTGCCCCCGCCCCCCGCCCCCACCATGGGTTGGCCCCAGAACAGAGAGCTGGGGCGTCTGCAGGAGGCGGGGGGTCCGGCTGCTTGGGCAGGCTGACTCCTCTTCCTCTTCTCCCATGGTGGCCTCCAGCCCCTTGCTGTAGGATGCAGATGGGAGGGCAGAGCTGGTGTGTGCCCACCATGCCGCTGGTCCTGCCAATGGCCCTGTGGGCAGGCACGGGGCATACATGTGGGTAGAGTGGGGGCTGCCCTAAGGGAGACCCTGGGGAGGGGAGGAGGAGCAGGAACAGGGTCACCACAGAAGGTTGCCCCAGATAGCCAGTCACTCCCCCATCCTGTAAGGCTCAGTGATCCAGACCTACCTGAGGCGGAGGCTGGGCTCCCAGCCCTCTCAGGCACCCCTGCTCCCCAGGGAACGGGTCAAGGGCTGTGCCATCCAGGGCATGTCTGTGTGCCCTGCCGTATGTTGGGGTGCGTGTCCATGGGCGGCTCCTGAGTCCCTGACACAGGACACACCTGTATGGGTAGATTCTTGTCTCATCTTCCCAGGATCCCCGCATGCGGCTGGGGGTTGGGGTGGGGTGGGGTGCCTGTGCTGGGGGTGGGCAGGATGCAGGGCCTGGGGACCAGCGAGGATGCTGTGTTGCTGGGAAGTGGGGGGAGCAGGAGGAGGAGCAGGAGCTGGGGTGAGTGAGGACTTTGAAAGCCAATGAGAACCCAGTTCGCCTCCTGCCCGCCAATCTGGAAGCAGGGGCTGGGGAGAGCGAGTGGCTGCTCAGAAACCCCGCAGGGAGGCGGGGCGGGCCATCGGCTGGGCTCTGCATATAAATGGCCCAGGGAGCGGCACCCCATCACAGCACCGCCATCTCCCCCTTGCTCTGCCCCCTCCCTCTGGACCCTGGTGACTCAGGCCTTTGTTTGCCCTGCCTGGTAGAGGCGGATCGCCTTCTCGCTCGGCAAGATGCCGGAGTGCTGGGACGGGGTGAGTGAGGGTTCTGGGGGCGGCCAGGTGGGTAGGGAGCAAGGGACAGCCCGGTGCCTCTGGTGGCGGAGCTGCTTTTGGTCGCCTCACCTTGGGCATCACCGAGGCAAGGCCGGCGGCAGGTTCTAGAGTCCCTGGTGCCCCTGGCCTGCAGCAGTGGCTAGGGGGTCAGCTGCTAGTCAGGGCCTGCGGGGAAGGGCCAAAAGCCGCAGAAAGCGGAATGAGGCGCACGCACCTCCCACTGACGGTGTGCCCTTGGCCTGGCAGGTGCCCGGCTGGCATCTGCCGCGGGCCTGTGACGACCGCCTCAGCCCTGGGGGAGGCTCTCTTCCCTGCACGTGTCAGGGTGTCACTCTTCCTGACCCCGCAAGGGTTGTCCTGGTTGTTTGGGTGGCTGCACCGGAGTGAGAACGGAAGGACAGCCTCTTCCTTCCTTCCTCCGCTGCGGTCCCCAGGGAACTTTGGTGCCAGTCCGGCTGAGGCGGGGAGGTCTGGGCCGGCTGCTATCACAGCCTTCAGGCCGAGGTCCCTGCAAGAGAGGAGACGAGGAGGGGTTGCTGTGTCTTATTTAGAGGGTAGGGAAAGGCAGTGCTGGAGCCATGATCCTGCTGGGGTAAGGGCCCCGGGCAGCAGTGCCCAGGAGTTCTGTTCTTCCTCAAAGAGGGAGAAGCCAGGGCCCAAGTCTTCTCCACCCCACGCCCAGCCTGCCCTGCCGGGGCACAGCACCACTCCTCCTCCCCCACCTCCGCTGCCCCGCACCCATGCAGCACGTCAGCGCCTACCCCAAGTGGTCGGCCCAATCGCTGATGTGGTTGATGGAATGAATCGTACTAGCCGCCCCCCTCTAGCCCCTCTCCCCCACCCACACGTTGCACCCCAGCTCTCAAGGTCATGAGCGAGGGGAGATGGACCCACCAAGAGAGGACGTCAGAGCCCCCACCTCCAGGTGGGCGCCCGCCCTGCTGCAGCAAGGGAGGGGGCTCTGACGTCACCGGGAGCCAATGAGAGCGCTCGGTCCTGGGGGCTGGGGGCTCAGAGCGCATCCGGCTGCGGCCCTTGGGTTGCCCCTCTGGTGCTGCACCCCGAGGGACGGGGACACTGGGCTCCTGTCTGGCTGAGCTGGGTTAGAGCTTCTGGGTCGGTGGCGGGGTGGGGGTGGGTGTTCAGCCAAGTCACTGGGCCGCACAGGACCAGCCTTTGCAGGAGGAGAGCACTGTGCCTAAGTCCCGAGGCCCAGGGTCTGCTGATGGTGACGCGCGGTCACACCAGGGCTGGAAGCGAGTAGACACCCCCCACGCACAGCGACGGGCGGCAGAGGTGTGCGGGTGGACAACTGCCGCCCTGGGCCCTGACAGGTACCCCAGGGCCAGCGCTGACCCCCGTGGAGAACCGCCCTTCATGCTGCAGGAAGCGCATTGCAGCTCTTGTGTGCATCGGCGCCCCTCCTGCCCACCACCCCCTGCCCTCCAGAGCTGAGAGAGTAGTGTGGGGGCTGGGGGACCAGAGAGCATGGCCCCCAAGCAGGGACAGGCAGCCGTGGACAGCTGCCTGCTTGGAAATCTCTGGAGCGGAGGCTTCAGGGCATTCTCCTGGCCTCGGAGGCTGGCACCTGGCAAGGCCCAGCTTACCCCTTCTGGGCTTGACCTTGAGCAAGTCATTTCTCCTTTCCCAACCTCAGTTTGTTCCTCCAGGACTTGGGTCCCTGTGAAAAGTAAATGAAGCACACGATGGTCAGCCATCAGTGAGCAGGAAGCGTTCCTTGTTTTGTTGGCCCTGGGGACAGGTCTCGGATGGGGGGAGCCTGTGGTGGCCCTGGACCCACTTAGAGGACATCAGGTTTATTGAACAAGGCCTCACAGCAGAATTGTGGGTCCCAGGGTTTGGCCTTTGGCTGTGGGGTTGGTGCCACTTTGTCATTCCCTGCTGAGACACAGGGGTCCTCTGAGCCCTGACCCAGGAAGATGAGACCCCAGGAAGATGGGACCCCAGGAAGCTGTCTCCTGTCTTGAGTTCCCCCTTTTCCATCAGGAGCAGGAATTTGGCTTCTCTCTGAACCTAAGTGTTCTCCACGTGCAGAAGTGGAAAACGCATGCATAACATGCTTGGCGCTTGGCACACATTTGGGGGTCCGTCACTCCTGCCCTTGACCTTAGCCCCACCTCCCACTCACAGGGCAAACTGACACCTGTGGTGCAGGGCAAGGCTGTCAATTCAGCTCTGACAGACCCTCCTGGAGTCTGACCATCAAGCCGCCAAAAGTGACTAGTTTGCAGAGACCAGCCCCCAGGGCACCTCCCCGAGGCTCAAGGATGCCTGCGCACATCGGCCTCCTCCTACAGCATCCACCGCCTGTTCTCAAAGGACTGGCAACCCCAAGCCACAAAATCAAGGGAGTGAACCAAGAGGATCCCAGAGTGGTCACTGCAGAAGGCCTTTGGGGTTGGGTTCTAACCACGCCCTGCCGGAAGCGAGGCCTTGGGGGTCACGGGGATGGGCATTCAAGGTGGAAGGAAAAAACGCGAGCAAGAGTCTGGAGGTGGGAGCCAGCGACAGTGTGGGTGCCGGAGGCTGGGCTTGGCTGGGGGGGTGGGGGGTGTGACTGCAGATTTCAGGTGGGGCTGTCCAGGCCACTGACCTTCGGCAGCAGCCCTGAAGGATTCTGAGTGGAGTGGCCACTCCACTCCACAGAATCCCTGAAGGATTCTGAAGGCTGGAGTGGCCGTGCTGTCTTGGAGCGGGGGCTGCAGTGACTTGGAGAGAATGAGGGTCACTGGACCCTGCAGGGCCGAGAGTGGCAGGGCCTGGGCAGTGGCAGGCCGCCCCACTGGTTAGCAGACCTCCCTGTGCATGCCAGCCATCCGGGAAGGGTGCTCCCCCCACCAAGGCGATTAAGATGCCCCCTGCTGGGAGGTGGGGGGGGGCCCACCACAGCCAGGAGTAAGGGCTGCCCCTGTGCTGTTTTCCCTCCAGGAACATGACATTGAGACACCTTATGGCCTGCTGCATGTGGTGATCCGGGGCTCTCCCAAAGGGAACCGCCCGGCCATCCTCACCTACCATGACGTGGGCCTCAATCGTAAGTGCACCCCAGCCCCATCCTGCCTGCCTCGGCCTTCCCTCCTTCCCCACAGGGCCGCCGACGTCCCCACTCACGCGCAGCTCTGTGACCTTCGCCGTCTGGGCCTCGGTGTCCCTGCTGGACCACGAGGCGGGTCACCTCCACCTTCCCTCCCTCTCAGGCCCGCAGGCCTCCCCACCCCTTTGCTGAGCCACAGCTGCCACGTGTGTCTTTGCAGACAAGCTGTGCTTCAACACCTTCTTCAACTTCGAGGACATGCAGGAGATCACCAAGCACTTCGTGGTGTGCCACGTGGACGCCCCCGGGCAGCAGGTGGGGGCGTCGCAGTTTCCCCAGGGGTAGGTACCAGGGAGCACTCCCCACTCCAGATCGCCCCGGCTCCGTGGTCCAGGCCGCGCCCGGCCCTGACCGCCTGCTCCACCCGCAGGTACCAGTTCCCCTCCATGGAGCAGCTGGCAGCCATGCTCCCCAGCGTGGTGCAGCACTTCGGGTGAGTCCCACCGGGACCCTTCCCTGGGCTGGGGGCCAGAGGGTGTCCCGTGCCGCCGCAGGGCCAGCAGGCACCAGCTGAGGGCAGTCTCGGGCAGCGCCTTCCCTGGCCCTGGAGTGACCAGCCGTGCTCTCCGCCAGGTTCAAGTACGTGATTGGCATCGGAGTGGGAGCTGGAGCTTACGTGCTGGCCAAGTTTGCCGTGAGTGTCCCTCCTCCCACCCCCCTCCCAGGGCTGGCCTCTCCCTGCAACGCTTCAGCCACAGCCACAGGAACATTGGCTCTTTCTTCCTGCTGCTCCCCCTCCCCCTACTTCCTCTTCACTTAGAAAATCCCCCCCTTTTTTTTTCTTTTTCATCCCAGGAGATTTAAAAAAAGAAGCTATTTTTCCATACATTTCCTCAAAAGACTATAAATGGTAACTTGCATAGCCATTAGCCCAAACCCAAATATCTGTGAGCCACAAACTCTACAACAAATTGGTCTAGCCACTAAGCAAGGATTTTCCTAATCACTTACACACTAATTAGGGTAATTTTTACCCTTTTACATTTCTCTCTTTTTTTTTTTCCAAAGATTTTTGGCAGAGATCACAAGTAGGCAGAGAGGCAGGCAGAGAGAGAGAGGGAAGCAGGCTCCCTGCGGAGCAGAGAGCCTGATGTGGGGCTCGATCCCAGGACCCTGGGATCATGACCTGAGCTGAAGGCAGAGGCTTAACCCACTGAGCCACCCAGGTGCCCCATAAATGGGAGTCATTTCTTAACCAAAAATTACACTTATGTTAAGTTTGGAAGAATTTTTTTTTTCAAAAATGTGACATTCTAGTTGCCATTCTGATGTTAAAGATTTTATTTATTTGTTGGAGATGCAAGCGCACAAGCAGGGGGAGCAGCAGGCAGGGAGAGAAGCAGACTCTTGGCTGAGCAGGGACCCCATGCGGGGTTTGATCCCAACCTCAGGATCATGAACTGAGCTGAAGGCAGACGTTTAACCGACGGAGCCACCCAGGCACCCCAGTTTGGAAGGTTTAAAGGAAGTTGCATTTCAGAAACATCACGTTGAGTAGGAGCCCATAGGCTTTTCATATCTGAAAACAAAAACTTAATTTTCAGGATTCAAAAATTTTTTTCTGTTTAAATACTTCTTTTTCCAAAAGAAAAGGCCATGCATTTTGAACTCCGTGTGGATTTCGGCACTTACCGCTTGTTAGCTGCCGACCGTTCCCCATCCGCCCCAGGAACACTGATAGGATAGCAGAATCGTATCTATATCACTGCTTTCCACTGAAGAAATCATTCGAGTCTCTTTTACATTTGAACACAACACAGGCTTTGGAAAGGTCGGTTTCCTTCTTCACTAGGGTTTTTTTTCTCTGTGAAAGCAAAGAAACAGAATACTTCGTTGAAGATGTTTACTCCTCAGTTTTACATCAGCAACATAGTCAGAGACTGACTAAAAGGCGTGGAAAACAATACCACAGACATAGACTCCAAATCAGTCAAAGAATTGTGAAAGGTTAGGGGAGGGGAAGAGGGCAGGAGGAGGATCAGCAGGGACCGTAGGCAGGGAGCCCAGGCAGGGGAGCCCAGGCAGGGGTCCGGCTGGGCCCTGAGTCATCTGGGACTCTTCTTCTCGGACCCCCCAGCCACCTGCGACATAGGCAGGGCAGGCACCTAGAGCCCGAGTGGGAAGACAGGCTCCCTCCACACCCTTCTGCTTCCCACACCCTGTCTCCCTCTCACCGTAGCTCATCTTTCCCGACCTGGTGGAGGGGCTGGTGCTGATGAACATTGACCCCAACGGCAAAGGCTGGATCGACTGGGCGGCCACCAAGGTGAGCGTGGTCCTGGTAGACAGGGGTGCGGGTGCTGACAGCGCCCTGTGGGTGGTGCGGGGGAGGGGCTGCACTCATGCGGCCTCCCCCTCTGCCCCCCCCCCCCCAGCTCTCTGGCCTCACCAGCACTTTACCTGACACGGTGCTATCTCACCTCTTCAGCCAGGTAAGGGGGTGGGGCCCCCATGGGAGCTGCGCTGGGGGCTGACCTGGGGGTCTTGGGAGCCTCTAGAGGGCCTGGTTCCACCCACTCTCTGGGGTGCCCAGGGCTTGTACCCCCTCACAGCCAGGCAAGAGGAGGAGGTCTGGGTGGGTGTTCTGGCGCATCTGACCTGTCTCCGCTTGGCTGAGACAGATGGGGTTGCTCCTCTGACTGCCGGATGGAGCCCTCCCCTCACTCCACGAGGCACTGCCCCCATCCTCCCCATGGGAAGAAGGCTGCAGGCTGTGCTACCTGCAAGCCGCCTCTGAGACCCCATCCCCGTCTGTCCGTCTGTCTGCTCCCCTCCACGCACCTCCCCTATCTGTCCCCCGGGCCCAGGAGGAGCTGGTGAACAACACAGAGCTGGTGCAGAGCTACCGGCAGCAGATCGGGAACGTGGTGAACCAGGCCAACCTGCAGCTCTTCTGGAACATGTACAACAGGTACGGGCGGTGTGGGGCTCAGCTCTGTGGCCCCAGGCACTTGAGTGCTCGCTCTGCTGGGGCTCGGGGAAAGTGACAGGCCAGACACGTGCGCTCCCCAGTCTGCAGGTGGGCAGCTGGGTGCAGCTCTGAGAAGAGTCACTGCTGGCTCTAGTCACCCCCCTTGAAGGGCAGACAGAGAGCAGGGCTGTGGACGGACTCGGGTGCTTGGGCTCTTCCATGCCCTCTCCCGTGGGGCACTGCGGTCCCGCCAGGGGTGGTGAGGGATGCCAGCAACATCCCTGACCCCCACGGCCTGAACCTCCGGGCTGACATCTGTAGGTGGGGAGGAGGCTGGATGAAGCCCACGGTTTTCAGGCTGTGTTCCTTGGAGCCCACTGGCCTTCCCTCCTTCCTTCCTCCTACTAACATTTATTAAGCTCCTGCTGTATGTGTGGTGCTGGTTATACAGTGGAGAGCCAGAGGACCAGGCTCTGCCTCTCTGACCTTGGATCCGCATGCATGGGCAGTGGTACATGTTGGGGCCGTGCTTAGAGGGGGAGCGACAGTCAAATTGAGGGCCCACCTGGCCTGAATTGGGGGGTCTGAGAAGTCCCATATGAGGGCACACCTGAAGACACCCTATTTGTGCAGGCTATATCCCTGTCTCCCTGTCAGCTGGGATCTGGGAGGCCTTTTCCATAGCTGACAATTCAATAACCATAAGACCCAATTCTGGGCCCAGACGTGGACGTCAGGCCCTATTGCCATTGTGGGATGCTGGGGTGGGGCCTGGTGCGCACGATCCCTGGCATCCCATCCTGAGCTGCCTGTCTCTACTCTGCCTCTCTCTCTGCAGCCGCAGAGACCTGGACATTAACCGGCCCGGAACAGTGCCCAATGCCAAGACGCTCCGGTGAGTGCCCTGCGCCCCCCAGGCTGCCCCTGCCCCCTCCTCCCCCGGCTCAGGCCAGACAGCCCTTTTCCTCTGTGTCTGCAGCTGCCCAGTGATGCTGGTGGTGGGGGACAACGCACCCGCTGAGGATGGGGTGGTGAGTGAGGGACTGCGCCCTGGCTAGTGGGGGTATGGGAGGCGGGAGTAAGGGCATCATTGGCCTCTGGCCGGCAGGACCAGGACCTGGATGTTGACTTCTCAGCCCACCTCCCCACCATCTTGCCATGCATCTCCACCAGGCAGGCCCACCCTTCAGGTGAGGGAGGCGTGTAGATGGAGGGAGCTGGGGCCGGACCACCTGCCAGTCACCCCCTCCCTCCGTCCCTCCCAGCAGTATAGCTCCACCGCAGTCTCTGCCGACCTCAGGCCCAGAGACTGAGCTCTCTCCTCTGCAGCCTGGTTCATTTACTCTGCAGTAATCCCTGAGCACGTGCATCCTGGGTCTAGCCATGGCTCCCGTTGCCTTTGGGGATCATCACCTTCCCCACTGAAACTCTGGAAGCAGGCAGCCCAAGGCTTCATGTCCCCGTTAGCACAGAGCCCTCAAGGTCCAGGAGTACCTGGGGCTGCCCCCAGTGTGCCCAAAACAAGGACACCTACCCTGTGCCTCAGGGCCCAGAGGAATAGGTGTAGGAATAGGGTCCAGACTGTCTGGACCCAGGCAGAGCACCCCCCCTCCGCCTCCGCCCCATCTCTTAACGATCCTTGACCCTCCCTCATCTCACCGCCTGACCCCTGTGGGCCCTGGAGCTCTCCCAGCCACGCCCGGCGAGGTGGCCCCAGCTTCCTGTAAAGACATGGCCCAGCCCCTGCCCCATTCCTGCCCTGCCAGCAGTTGTGAGTGGAGTCCAGGGGTGTCAGGTCCCTCGGGGTGGGGGTGGGGCACCGCTTCCTGATTGGAGGGGCTGGGACTTTCTGAAGGCAGCCTGCATGCCCTCCCTCACCAGTAGAGCTTCCCAGCTCTGGGACCAGAACCTGCCTTAGCAACTGGGGCTAGGGGACTCCCCCAGGGCCGGGGCTGCCTTACTCTGCTGACCTTGTCCTTAGGTGGAGTGCAACTCCAAGCTGGATCCGACCACCACGACCTTCCTGAAGGTGAGGCCTTCCTCCCCTGCTGGAGGCCAGCTCCCCAGCCAAGGGCCCACCCTCGGAGTGGCGGGTGCCTGGGGTCCCATCCGAGGCAGGAGCGGACAGTGTGTCTGCTCAGGGCAGCCTATTTAGGTATACAGGGCCTGGGCAAGGTGTGGGATGACCCCTGCTCAGCTCACCCCCCCTCTCTTCCCTGCAGATGGCAGATTCCGGGGGACTCCCCCAAGTCACACAGGTGAGACTCCTGGCCCTCCTTCCCTTATGTAGGCCGGTGCGGGAGGCTTCCCTTCTCCCCAGTCTCAGGCAGCCAATCAAAGCACGTGACTTTCTCTCTGTCCTGCAGCCAGGGAAGCTGACTGAGGCCTTCAAATACTTCCTGCAAGGCATGGGCTACAGTAAGTCAACCTCCCCCGACCCTGCCCTAGAAGCGTGGGGCGGGGGGCAGACAACAGAAGGGGGCTGGCACACCGTGTGGGGTGATGGCGAGCAGCCTGCTGGCGTGTGACTTCTGTGTTCGCCCGGCCTGGAGGCCGCGCGTCTCCCCACACATTCTCACCATGACTGGGGACTCCAGGTAGTCTCCATCTGAGTTGTGAGGAGGTGATCCCAGGCTGTGTTGGGCTCTCCTGTGCCCTCTGGGAGGCTTTGGGACACTGTTCTCATGGCGATGTGGGGCGGTAGGCTCTTCTTCAGGCCTGGGGGACCGGAGCCCGGGGCTGGGTCCTGCCCACGAAGCCCACGTAAAGCTGAGTCCTGCACACCACCCGCTCCCCTGCCAGACCCACAGCACCTGAGAAGGGCTTTTGCCACAGGGTGGCATGGTAGCGGGGGCGTCAGAGGGGGCTCGTGGGCTGGGGCCTGAGGAAAACATGTGGGACAGCTAAAGGCAGCTGAACCTGGGGGCGGCACGGGTGAAGACCCCAAGGTAACAGGGGCTGTAGGGTGGCAATGGCCACCCTCCTCCCCTCTGCCGACTGCCTCTTAGCAGGGATGAGATGCCCAGACTGTTCAGGAGTGCCTCCAGCCCACACGCACACACACGTGCACGCACACAACTTCTCATCTCCTTGATCCCCCCCCCCCCCGCCCCCACCAATATACCTGGCTCTCCTGCTGGAACTCCTCTCCCTGAATTTGTGTCTCCCCCCAGCCTTCAGCCTCTGGAGCTTGTGCCTCTGTGGAAAGACAGGGAAGGAAAACTGTTTCTGGCTGGGGGCCCAGCCAGAAGTGGGCCTGCCAGCCTCTCTGGGGAGAAGTAGGGCAAAGAGAGGCCCAAGCCAACAGAGGGACACAGCAGGAGCTCTGAGGCTAGGCCTGAGCTCCAGGAGCTCCCAGCAAACGTCTGAGGGATGGGTGGCTGGGACCTGTTCTCAGGGCCCTGTGAAAAATGTCGTTGGGCAGCCCAAAAGCCGGGCAGGATTTAGGAGGTGGTACAGGCCTCCCCCAGTCTGGGCCTGGGGAGACTGAGGCCCAGAAGAAGGGGGAGAGTGCTGCTGCTAGGGATATGGGCCCCAAAGCCCCTCTCGCCATGAGGCCGCAGCCCAGACTAGAGAAGTGGGGGCAAGAGGAGTGTCCCCAGCATGGCGTTTGGGCTCCCTCAGGGGCTGCTTCGGTGGGCGGGCAGGAGTGGGCTTCCTGAGGCTGTGGTCCGGCCCGGCCTGCTCTGTACCTGTCCTGTTGTCTCCTCTCCCTGGCCTTGTGGGGCCACGCTCTTCACCCGAGTTCTGTGTCTCCCCTACCCCCACCCCCCACCCTTCTGGCTCTGTCTTCTCTCTTAGTTGCATACTTGAAGGACCGAAGGCTGAGTGGAGGAGCAGGTAGCCCTGTGCCCCCTCCCATGCATGGACCCCTGCCCCACAACCCCCTGCTCCTTCCTCTGTGCGGTGCTGCAGCCGGGCCTCGTCTTGCTGGGCTTGGGAACTTTCTTGTGTCCTGCTTGCCTCCAAAGTCTGAAAGAGTCCTGCTTTGTCACGGATCCTGGACTCCAGTGGGTTGTGTCCTCCGTTCAGGCTCTAGAGTGGCTGGGGTTTAGAGCAGTCTGGCTTATGGGATGCCGTGGGCCGTGTGGCTTTCAGAGCTCGGGCTGTTGGAACCAGAGCCTCACAGAGCGGAAGCCCAGGCCTAGCCCTGGGAGCAGGGGTGTCCGGCCATGCCCGAGCTGGATGGATGGCCAGTTGCATTCAGGAAGGTGGAATTCGCCCTAAGAGTCTTGTTTGTGCAACTCTGAGTACAGACAGAAACTGGATTTAAGGCAGTCTGTGGCCTCTGCACCTTGTCCTCCTTGACAGAAGTAGTTGTGCTCCCCTGTCCCGTCATCCTCTTGAGGGAGGCATCGTGGGAAATCTGTCCATCCCCGCACCAGCTCAGGGGGCCCCAGTCCAACCACGCTGCTCTAGCCGTAGCTCCGGCCAGCTGTCATGAGATGGGTCCTGCTGGCCTCTGCGGGGGCCCCCGGCCCCCCGCCTCTTGGGCTCAGTCACTGGTGCTGGTGATGCATGCCCCCGGCTTGACAGGGTAGATGCCAGAGCCGCGGCTTGAGACGGGCCCCCGCGCCGTTGGAAGAACGGGTCTGGCTGGCCGCTTCGCTTGCGTCAACCCTTGTCCCACCCGCCGGCCCCTAGCCCTGCCCGCCCACCCTCACGCCTGCTCCCATCTCTGTCCACAGTGCCCTCGGCCAGCATGACCCGCCTCGCCCGCTCTCGTACGGCATCTCTCACCAGTGCCAGCTCGGTGGATGGCAGCCGCCCGCAGGCCTGCACCCACTCGGAGAGCAGTGAGGGGCTGGGCCAGGTCAATCACACCATGGAGGTGTCCTGTTGAAGCCCTTGGCCCGGCAGAGACACCCACCTGCCCCCGCCCGCCTCAACGTCCCACTGCCATCCTCGCGCCGGCTCGTTTTCCTTTTAGTTTATTTTTGTGAAGGCCAAGGGGAGGAAATGGGTTTACTTCTCTTTTGTTAAAAGGATGAGGGGATCCATCCTAGATGCTGCAGAACAGTCTCCGGGTGGTTTGAGAGACTCACTCCTCCCCGCCCCCAGCTCACTCACCTTGTCACCTTGGCTGACTTAGACCCCCTCTTCCAACTTCCCACAGTCAGGGCGGGGGACAGGGAGGAAGGGGATTTGCTAAGGAGAGAGTTCGAGTGCTTCTCTGGGCAGGATCCAGGATAATATCCTAGACTGAAGAAAGCACGGGATGGCCCCCTTGGGCGGGCAGTTGGAGACGGCACGTGGTTTTGAGGTGGTGTGCTGGGACAGCAGGAGCCACAGGGTCCAGCTCAGGTACTGAGGGGACAACCAGGAGGAGGCACTGGGGGGCATTGGGAGGCAGGAATCCTGGAGCTCTGCAGGCCCCTTTCTCCCCATCTCCTCCACCAAGCACATCTGTTTCTGTCTTTTTGCACTTATGACAATCATCTGAACCGTAGCCACAAGGGGGCGCTCCCACCAGGCAGCAGTTTTCCGGGTGCTCTCTGGGCTGGTCTGGTGATGTAGGGCCAGGCAGGCAGGGTCCAAACAGGGTTTCTCTGCCCAAGGAAGACAGAACACAGAGGACCTAAAAGGCAAGAACCCCATAGACTGTCTTAGCCCAAACACTCCACCACCTCCTGGCCTTGGCCCGTGTCTGAGCCAAGGCCCAGAGGTAGAAAGTTGCCTGATCCTCTGTCTCCATTGGGACCTGATTTGGGGACTGAGCTTAAATGCTGGGATAGCCCAGGAGGGTTGGATGCACCCAAGAACTTCATGGTGTCTGCCTTCGGGAGCCAGTATGTGGCTGGAGACAGTGGTGGCTGAGAGTCCCAGTTCCGTGGAGGACAAGGTTTTTGCCCACAGGTTCCGTGGAGGACAATTCACTCAGCAGCAGTGTGTCCAGAACCACCAGAAACATGGTATTATCTCTGGTCCTGGTCAAGCTATGCCAGTATTTTCTGTGGACATCACTAAGAAAGAAGAGAGTTTATTTGGAGAGAAATGGTCTAAGGTAGCGAGACTTCTGCAGGCCCCCACTGCCATCTCAGGACGTCTGGAGTGGCTTGGGCTGGGCCTTACTGGGTCCTGGGGTGGGAAGTGAAGGTTGCCGAAGTGAACAGGGGCCAGGCAGAGGAGAAAAGCTCTCCACACACCCTGGTCTCCTCTTTTCACCTGAAGCCCAGGCCTGTGCCATACACATCCCACCCACCCACACTATCAGGGAGAATCTCCTGACCCAGAAACCAGAGCCACTGGTCTTGGGGCCTAAATCAGTTGCCACACAACCTGAAACAAGAGGGGAGAGAGCAATGAGAACTGCAGGGCTGTGGAGGGGACAGTTGCGTGTGGGGTGCTGAGGCTGAGCGGACACCTGCATCCACCTTTCCTTGGCACATATCACCCCCTTCTAGAATCTTAAGCCATTACTAGACTGCTCTAGAGCCTGGTGGAGTGTTAGTCTGTCCCCAGTTCTATTCACTCACGTGCTTCCTTTGAATATCAAATGTGACTGTTTGAAAAGCTGGTAGAATTAATCTCTCTTATTGTAGATAGCGCTGCAGACCTTGGATTTTTTTTTTCCTGTGTTCTTTCAGATGAGATATCTATAAATATCTATACATTATATATATATATGTATATTGGGTCTTCCTGCGTGTGGTTTTCCATCGGAGGTTGTCTCTTTGGTCAAAGTGAACTTTTAATGGAGTTATTTTCCTCTCTGTATAAAGTGAAGAACCTAATTTTGTGTATTCCAGTGGCTGATGTCATGAAACTTTGAGATGACAAAATGTAAAACAAATAAAACCCTTGTCAAAGTAGAAAGTTAACTGTGCTGGCAAACTAATAAAGAAATGAAGAAGAATTCGAGTATGGTGACGTCAGGCCCATCACAGGAAGCTTTTGAAAAGGCAGCCTTGAGGTTGGTGCTTCTTGGGCTTAGATGGGACTGAAAACGCAGGAGTTCCCATCCATGTTTCTATTTCCAGTTTTGTTGGGGATTTTTTTGTTTGTTTGTTTACCTAAAACTCTACCCCCACCTTGGGGCTAGAGCTCAGGACCACCGGGTGATCAAGAGTCACCTGCTCTACCAAATGAACCAGCCAGGTGCCCCACTTATTTCCAGGTCTCCTCACATTATCTTACTAATTCTTACGTTGTTTTTTTTTTGTTTTTTTTTTTTTTGTTTTTTTTTTGAGAGAGAGACCATGGAGCGGGGAAGCGGGGAGGCGGAGGGAGAAGCAGGAGCCAGGCGGGGTGGCGGGAAAAGCGGGGCTGGGCGATCCCAGGACCTTGAGAACCCGACCTCCAGCTGAAGACAGATGCTTAACTAAGCTACCCAGGTGTCCCTACAATCCTTACATTAATTCCACTGGATATAAATAATCATAGTTTCACAGGTGAAGAAACGGAGCTCAGGATAAGGGATTTGCCCTAAGAAGCAGCCAAGCTAGGAGCTGGCTTTAGCATTGCAGGACTTCAAAACCCTGCTTCATTTTCTAAACTTAACAGCATGCTACTTTCCTATGTTTAACCACCACTTCTGACTCATTAACTCAATAAACATAGCGTTCCTGCTACGTGTCAATAAAGCACGTAAATAAAAATAAAACCCACCATATGCGTATGATGAAAAACAGGGATACACCAGCGAGTGCGTGCAGAGGTGGTTTATTCCCGTTCTGAGAACCCTTCCCATGCCCCTCGGAAGCGCACACAAGCTGCCCCACGGCGCCCGGGCACGCAGGCGCGCGCACCCCAGCTCTGCGCAAAGAACAGCTTCGATTATCCTGGCTGACGACCAGTCCCGATGAGGAAGGCAGGCTGGCCGCCCACCTGGGTGCGCCCACAGCCGGTCACCCGGGAGGCCCTCGCGCTGGTATCCAGAAACTGAATTTGTTCTCCGAAATGTCTCAGCTCTTGGAGACAAAGGGGAGAGAGTTGGGCCTGGCTCGGAACCAGGCTCGAGGCGAGTCAGGGAGACGTCCGACCGCCCGTTTCCTAAACCCAGCTGCGAACTCCTGAGCTTCTGAAGAACGTTCCCGGGGGAGTGATTTGACCAGGTGCAACTCTCTACTCGTCGCCGGAGGCACCGGCGAACGTCACGTGGCGTCGGGGCGGGGACGTAGGCCCCGCCCCCCAAAGGGCCTTTTGTGGGACTCCAGAGGCGCCGGAAACGGCGGCAACGCCGGCGCAGCGCTCCTGACGCGCGCAGCTTCGGCAATGGCGACTGAGGCGAAGCGCCGGCGGGTAAGTCGCAGGAGACGGGAGCGGGGCGCTCCCCTTTCCGCCGCTCCCCTGCTCCGCTCGCTTGCGGGGGACCCTGGCTGCCCTCCGCGCCCCCTCCCCCTACCGAGAACCCTCCCTCCTCTCGCACCTCGGTCTGCTCCCGCGTCCCGCGCGTTCTCCCGGGCGGGCCCTCTCCACGGCGCTGGTTCGTTCCAGGTGGCGGAGCCTGTGGGCGGCAGCGACGCGGACGCGGACCCGGACCCGGTGCCCGGTTTCCTGAGCTGGTGCCGGCAGGTTGGGCTGGAGTTGAGTCCCAAGGTGAAGAGGCGGGGGCTGCGGGCTGGCGTACGCGGCGGTGGGGGCGGGGCGCACGCCTTCTCTGACCCGCGGCTCCCCGGTCCAGGTGGCGGTGAGCCGGCAGGGAACGGTGGCCGGTTACGGCATGGTGGCCCGGGAGAGCGTGCGGCCCGGGGAGCTGCTGTTCGCCGTGCCGCGGGCCGCCCTCCTTTCGCAGCACACCTGCTCCATTGGCGGCCTGCTGGAGCGAGGTGGGTGCGCCGGCGGGGACGCGACGGGGAGGCGGGCCGCGCAGCTGCGCGGGTTTTCACCTCCGTGTCTCCCTCAGAGCGAGGCGCGCTGCAGAGCCAGTCGGGCTGGGTGCCGCTGCTGCTGGCGCTGCTGCACGAGCTGCAGGCCCCGGCCTCGCCCTGGAGCCCCTACTTTGCGCTCTGGCCGGAGCTGGGCCGATTGGAGCACCCCATGTTCTGGTGAGCGCCTTAGTAGGGGGTGGGGAGCACCAGCACCGGAGCCTGGCTCGAACCGGCCTGGCCGGAGACCGGGTCCCCAGGCACTAGTCCCGGTGGGGGGTGGGGTGTCACTGCAGGCCTGAGGAGGAGCGCAGGCGACTGCTGCAGGGCACAGGTGTACCGGAGGCCGTGGAGAAGGACTTGGCCAACATCCGCAGCGAGTACTATTCCATCGTGTTGCCTTTCATGGAAACCCACCCGGATCTTTTCAGCCCCAGGGTTCGCTCCCTGGAACTCTACCGCCAGCTCGTGGCTCTTGTGATGGCCTACAGGTCAGTGAGCAGACCTTGAAGGACTTTCTTCCTTTAGAATTGAGGGATAAGAGGGGAAAGAATGGCGAACCGCACCCCAGTCTCTCACCCTACACTGGGCTTTAGCAGAGTTCTCTCTGTGGCAGCTTTCAGGAACCACTGGAGGAAGAGGAGGATGAAAAGGAGCCAAACTCCCCTTTGATGGTGCCTGCTGCAGACATACTAAACCATTTAGCCAATCATAATGCCAATCTAGAATACTCTCCAGTGAGTGCCTCCCTCTGTTACTGTTCTTATGTGCACTGATGATCAGGCATTTGATTCAAACCAGTGCTTGTCATTTGTGCTGGTCTGAGAGGCTAAGTGGGGCCCGTTCTCCTCATGGTAAAAACAGAGATGAAGTTAGCTTTTCTTGTGATGTAGGTTGTTTGCATATTCCGAACAGTTGAAACACAAAACCTCAATACCCGCAAAGAAAGTTGTGGTTATTTTTCTAAGCTACTGCCATCATTTTCTTGGTGTCAGAGGTTGGCTATACTGTCAGTACTTCGTGGGGAGAAGCAGGGAGGGGAAGCGGATGGGCTTACATCAGGTCAAAGATAATACCAGGGTTGTAGCAATTCCATTTACTAAGTGGAATGTTGTAAGAAAAGATGAAGTTTATGGAATTAGGGAATGGCTATTTTTAATCCTGGCCTCCCATCTGCCATTTTCATTGGGGTTTAATTGTTCCTTTCTAAAAACAAGCAGCTTTTTTCTAAGTACTGCAGGTGACTGAGCAGAGATTCACCTAATAAAGCAGTGAGGCTGAACTTGACCTTTTGTAAGTCTCAACTCTTTGATTCTACTGTATAGGCATATTTCACCTCAGATACTGTGCTTTTTACAAATTGAAGGTTTGTGGCAACCCTGTGTTGAGCAAGTCTATCGGTGCCATTTTTCCCCCCCTTTGGGAGCAGCAGGCTTCCTGCTAAACAGGGAGCCTGATGCAAGGCTCGATCCCAGGACCCTGGGATCATGACCTGAACCGAAGGCAGAATCTTAACGGCTGAACCACCCAGGTACCCTCTTGTTTCAGGACTGTGTGTCCTATTTTGGGAAGAATTAAAATTGTAAGAATTGCAATATTTCAAAAGTTCCCATTATTACTATATTTGTTTTGGTGATCTGATCAGTAAATAAAACTCCCAGAAAGCTCAGGTGGTGGTTAGCACTGTTTAGCAAAAAAACTGTTTTTTGAAATACATTTTATGTGCACTGGGACACAAAAAAGTTCATTTGACTCATTTTTTTTTTAAACAGTATTTGCTTTTTTGTGGTGGTGTGGAACCGATCCTATACAATCTGAGGTATGCCTATACAGGACTTTAATAGGAACTAAAAGTAAAATGTGGGTAGGCGTATCGTCAATTCCAGTGCTGAACTGTACCCACTGGGAAGATCTTCCGAAGAGGGAATTAATCTTCATGGGGCTGGCCAGGGAAGGGCCTAGTCCCAGCTTCTCCCTTCCACCCCAGAATTGTCTTCGGATGGTGGCCACTCAGCCCATTCCTAAAGGCCATGAAATTTTCAACACTTACGGGCAAATGGCTAATTGGCAACTGATTCATATGTATGGTTTTGTTGAACCATATCCTGACAACACGGATGACACAGCTGACATTCAGATGGTGACAGTTCGTGAAGCAGCATTACAGGGTGAGTGTCTGGTTGATGCAATCCTGCGACACCAGTGGATAGGTCTCTGCCCACCCCAGGTGCTCTTAAATAGCAGCTGCCCCATTCTTTGGAAACTGGGTAGTAGATAAGAACTGCTGGATATATGGAGACATTAACACTATTACCGTCTACAGGAACAAAAGCTGAAGCTGAAAGGCTCCTACTCTATGAACGCTGGGATTTCTTATGTAAACTGGAGATGGTTGGGGAAGAGGGAGCCTTTGTGATTGGGCGTGAGGAGATACTCACTGAAGAGGAACTGACCTCTACACTCAAGGTAAAGGGCTGAGAATAGCCAAAAAATATTTAGAGCTTAGATGAGAAAGGAAACGTGGAACGGAGGGAGAACACACTTAAATGCTGTCGAGATAGGCTTCTCTAAATTTAGAAATACACAATTAAAGGGCCCAATGATTGCTTCTAGGTACTGTGCATGTCTCCTGAGGAGTTCAGAGAGTGTAAAGACCAGGATGGATGGGGAGATAATAAAAGGGAAGAGGACAGCCTGACCATCACAAATATCCCGAAACTCAAAGCATCATGGAGACAGCTTCTTCGGGACAGTGTTTTGTTGACCCTGCAAAACTATGCCACAGACTTAAAATCTGAACAAGATTTACTAGGTAACAAGGAGGTGTACACCAAACTGAGCTGGAGGGAACAGCAGGCCTTGCAGGTTCGCTATGGTCAGAAGATGATCTTACACCAGTTGTTGGAACTGACAAGTTAGCAGGTTTTGTGTTGCCTGAAGAAATCTCGACAAGAACTTTATTCTAAGCTAATATTCACTGATGCTTGAAAAAAATGAGAATTTGGATCTTCTGCTTCACTTTTCCTTTCATTAAGTGCCAAAAGGAAAAGCAGCAAAGGTGGTATGTTAGGGTTAACTCTGAGGTAAGGCTAACCGTTTGAAGATTGGGCACAGTCTTTAAAATTGGAAACTGCTGATGGTTACTAAGACCAATAAATCATTTAACTGCTTTGTTCTCAGTCTGAACTAGAGTTAGCAGAAATGTGACAGTAGTAAGGTCTTGGTCTTTAGTAAGTAGTTAAGGTCATGGACTTTAAAGTAGACCTGGGTCTACTTTGAGCAAGCTTCTTCCCTCCAAGACTGTTTCCTGTTTGAGGGTTTGATGAGCTGTATGGCGATGGCACAGCTCAACCTTAAGGGAAGGAACCCTAAGACACGACACCAATGACATTCAGACCTTACTTGTTAAAATTTCTATTTAATCTTGAACTTTTTTGTCCTCTGTGGCCATAGAACTTGACAATCAAAGGTAAGGTATTTTTTAGGTGGCATAAATTTTAAATATATCAAAATCCCACAAGGAGAAAGGCTATGAAAAATCTTTTGTAATTCTTTTATCACAGAAACCTGCTCCAGTGATTTTCTACTGTTGAAACATGCCAGGTTAGTGGGAAAGATCTCATCATTCAACAAGAAGTGATGTTTCCTCATGGCCCCTGGCTCTGTGAGACGGGGCTGTCCACTTTCCTCACCACCAGCACTGGCTGCTGCTACTGAGAAAGGCACAGTGGACTCACACGTATGTCATGACTTTAATGTTTTGACTACAGTATGCATACACATACAAGTAAGGGAGCTAGAGCCCAGGGGCTAGAAAGGCTACAAAATACAACACATGGACCAATACATTTACAAAACATTCAAAATCTTTACAAAAGGGGCTGTATTGGTCCTTTTGACTTTTTTGTTCAACATAGCCTATATGGCTATTCACTGGGAAGGAGGAAGGGCAATTCATATGCTTTAGTCCCCTTTCCCGCAATTTACAAGTATGAAGAGAGCGCTAGGGGCACTTGTAGGCGTGATGTGGTTTCCCTTTATAAAAAGAGCTGACTGTATCTTGGGGCCTAAAGGGGTAAGTTCTCCAGCTGAAATGAGAAAATGATGCTCTCCCAGCAGTCAGCTTCAGATTTGGGGAAGAAGCAAAACAAAAATCCATGGGCTCTCGATTGTGAGCTCTTCCCATGTTCCCTAAGCATACCAAATAGTAGCACATACACATTTTTAACAACTTTGTGATTTTCAGGGTCCCCTGTCCACATTAAAAAAATAAGTTACACAATATTTAAACTGGCTTTTTTTGCTATTCTTTGGGACACCAGGAATGTCAGAGACATGGAGCTATGTTATATCCCCACACAAGTGCATGGCATCAACAGCCTTCAGTTACAAGCTAGGCAGGTATCAAGTTTACCTACTAGCCTTGGACACATTTTGCACAAACCCAAGAAGTTCCAGACAAAGGTTTTATCTTTCATATATTTACACAGTTCAAAATGATATTCACAGCATCTTCTAAATTTTGGCCAAGAGTCAATAAAAAGCATTTAAACTTTGGAACGTGCCCACATAGGAAGCTGACCCAAACAGTAATTGGGGCAGGTACCCGGAAACCAAAGGGCTGGGAAAGTCAGGAGGAGCTGAAAGGGTTCTTCAGCCAGTTTATAAACCTGGTGCAGTGGGACCTCCAGGCTGTGACACATTTACAGCAGAGATGCAGATCCATCTAACTGGCACCTGTCCCTTCCATTACTTGCTGAGCCTGCTTCTGTCCCATGCAGCACTGTGCAACCGACTGGAATAACCTGAAAAGAGAGACAGTTACAAGTTTGTGAGAAAAACTTCAGACCTGGCAGTATCTTGGGTCACCTGAGCTTTGGCTATCATTAACCTTCTTAATCACCCACCCCAGTTAGAGCCATCTTCTGTTTCTCATTCTTAAATAAAAAATGACTTTGAACTCACTTTTCAATTTCTGGGGCACAGTGTACAAACTCGTGGTTCCAGAACTTAAATGCTGGATTTTTAATCAGCTCAATGAAGGTAATAAGAAGACCCCAAGGATGTGGCCTATTTACAATCAACCGTTCCAAGAGAACCCTGAAGGGGAAAAAAGGGTTAGTTACTGCACAGAGAAACCTACAAATTTATGACCACTTCTCCTTTACCCTTTTTCCTAACTTTTCTCCTTGATTATGAAATTACGTGTAAAGGTTAGCTTTACTAATGACAAGGGGAGTAATGTCTATATATATAGTATGGTTAATCAGGTGGATTCTGGAATTAGAAAACCTGGGTTTGTATCCTGCCCCTCTTCCCATTAGTTAGTCTAGAAGACTGAGTTAAGGTAAAAATAACCGTATCAGATAATAGGTCTGTCCCACTTTTTACAATGTGTTTATCTCTTTCACCAGAATCTACCCACTGCCCAATCTCCAATGCTATGCGGACTGAGCAGTCTGCACAGATTCCTAAACTACCATTACATCAAAAAAGGGGGAAAGAAAAACACGTATGATTTGGTTATTTCTCTTTCAAACTTCTCCTAGACTAGACGATAAAGAAAAGCCCAAGTTCTTTAGATGGCTTTTAACAGGACTGTAGATTCAGGACTCTGGATGAAAAAACATCATCACCACTACCACCACCTGAGGAAAAACTGCTGACTTTCAATCAAAATGCCAGTACCTTTTGTTAAAGACCTTTTATTTTAGCAATGATTAGAATTTGTAATTCTCTACTTGTCATTTTGTGTCTATCAGACTAGTCAACTGCTAGGGCAGGAACCATGTCCATTTTGCTCACAACTGTATCTCCTATTTAACAGGTAAAAGATACTCAATACTGACTACATGGGGGAAAAAATCTTTGTAACAAAGGGGAAGAGGCACCACATAGAATTATCTGAAAAACATCTCCCTTACCTTGTAATCTGTTCTTGGATAGCTTCAGTGTTGGCTTCTGCAAAAAGGTACAGCATGGTACAGCTGAAGTAGTGAGTGTGGCTATTTGGGTACCGCAGCTGATTTGCAATGGCATTCAGGAAGAGATACCGACCTAGAAATTCAGAAAACTCATTTTATTGCAGACTTGTCTCACATGAAAAGCCAACATAAAAAGACAAATCATTCTGAGGGGCTAAGGTATGGATTTCTACACTCAAATGCTCTGCCACTGAGCTATAACTCCTAAGGTTTGGATTTCTGATACAGGTTTTCACAGTATCCGTTAGTTTCAACCAGTAGGTCTTGAGTCCCCAGTGTTTCCATTTCTGGGATGGGAGGTTGTTACTTTGTATCTTCATTTTTTTAAATATTTAAAAACACCCCTGCATATAAGCATTTAAAAAAATTAGGGAAGGGGCGCCTGGGTGGCTCAATGGGTTAAGCTTCTGCCTTCAGCTCAGGTCATGATCTCAGAGTCCTGGGATTGAGTCCCGCACCGGGCTCTCTGTTCAGCAGGGAGCCTGCTTCCTCCTCCTCTCTCTCTCTGCCTGCCTCTCTGCTGACTTGTGATCTCTGTCAAATAAATTAAAAAAAAAACAAAAACAAAAACTGGGGTGCCTGGGTGGCTCAGTGGGTTAGGCCGCTGGCTTCGGCTCAGGTCATGATCTCAGGGTCCTGGGATAGAGTCCCGCATCGGGCTCTCTGCTCGGCAAGGAGTCTGCTTCCTCCTCTCTCTCTCTCTGCCTGCCTCTCTGCCTACTTATGATCTCTCTCTGTCAAATAAAATCTTTAAAAAAAAAAAAAAATAGGGAAGAATAGCAATTTCACAGATTTCTTTAATGTCGCTTAACAGACAGCTGGATTCTTCTGCCCCATGTTCAGTGTGTTCCAATGTTGTGTTTTATGTCGCCCCTGGAGAACTCCACTGGACACTCATGACAACTTGAGTACACACACATCATTATTGTGAAAGTAGTTTTGGCCTCCTAGCCCTTATGTGAAAGGGTTTTGGGGATGACCAGCCCTTAGGGCTTCCACTCCACACTTTGTGAGAACTGCTAGTTTAGACTATATTGGAATAAATACATATTAACTGGATTTGGTTGTCTGCCTCTGCTTGATTATTACTCATGTTTATAAGGCTATTCAAGTGAGCTTTAACACTAAAGGCTATACCCCTCCCCCTTTTTTTGCTGGGTATGGACATAATGGTGTTCAGTCTTGTTAAATCTTGATTTTCTATTGTTTCAGATCCCTTCACAAACAGACAAGCAAGTGCTTGTGCATCAAGATTAACTATCTCCTCCAGAACTGGTAACAGTGAAGTTAAAAGTAGGCATCCTTTTTAAAGTATATGTATGTTATGGGTGCCTGAGTGGCTCAGTTGGTTAAGCATCATCCAGCTGTTGATTGCTGGGTCACCTGAATTCAAACCCCTGTGGGGCTCGAGCCTAATTTCAAAAAAAAATTTTTTTAAATAAATTAAAAAAAAATTTTTTTTTGTGTTAAAATAAGCAAGTCTATGTAGTTGATTAGTACCTACTGGGGTCTCTATTAAGAATGAATATAGAAGACCAAAAGAAATGTGATTCGACCAGGCAAGATGCAACCTTTGGGAAGAATTCTATACTGTCAACTTTCCAAAAAGCAGGTTAAGGAAAATCCTATGTTAATTTTTATATACCTAATATTTAACAAGTTGCCTAACAGACACTAATAAATGCTGGGGAGAAACATAGGCTAACAAAACAATCTAAGATGAGCTTATTTTTAAAGAGAGGCTAGTAAAAAGAAAATGTTCATTTTCACACTAAAAAAAAAAAAATAGTGTAATCATACAAACTGAAATACTAAGTAATGTGGTAGGGATTCTGGATATTTCTTTCCATTTCTCCAATTTTTTTGCATTAAGCAGATAGTATACAACTAAAAGAGCCAGCAGAGAAAGACAAATACCATATGATTTTACTCATTATGGCAAATTTAAGAAACAAGCAAAAGAAAATAATGAGAAAGAGTCAAAGCAAGAATCAGACTTAATTTTAGGGAATAATCTGGAGGTTACTAACGGGGAGTGGGTATAGAGATGGATTAAACAGGTGATGAAAATTAAGGACTGCATTTAGGATGACCACTGGGTGATGTATGGAACTACTAAATTACTGTACTATACACTTGAAATTGATGTAACACTGATAACTGGGATTGAAATTTAAAAAATACAGCCATAAACATACTGGTAAAATAACTGTCAGTTGTGGCTTAAAATATTTTTATGATCAGACTATGGCAAAAGGTGCAGAGAACTTAACTCTCAGAATTGGCTGGCCTCACTCACCTTCAGTGTCCAAGTCCACAGCTAGGTTCTGGAAGATGTCCATGTGAGCCGAGTGGGTGATCGTGCTCATTGATGGCGTACTACCCTTGTTGTGGATATGTGCAATGGCCTGAGTCCCTACGTAGAGCACCAGTGCATTTATGAGCTGGAGGTTATAACGATTGCCAGGCTCATTGGATACCTAAACGAACAAAACAAAGCTACTTATTTTCACACAGGATTCAATATTTCTAGCCCTTTTCATGCCTTCATAGAAGAGCTGAACTGCTCTCAACATTTGTGATTTATATTTTAGAAATTTGCATGACTTTGTGAGGTTGCTGAACAAATACATAGTTGCCTAAGGATGGTTGGGTCAGTACCAAAAACGATTTCCCTTTGGAAGCCAAAACTTGAAAAGGTATCAGCAAACAAGTAAAGTTTGTAAATCAGACTATGCATTATCTCAACTACATTAAAATATCTGGAGGGGCGTCTGGCTGGTTTAGCAGGTGGTGTGAGACTCTTGATAACCGGGCTGTGAGTCTGAGCCCCACATTCATTTTGGAAATTAATGAAATCTTAGAGAAAAAAAATATTTGGAGGGGAAAAAGTAGTTTTCTGGTATGGAAAGACTGGAAAGATAACACAATTTCAAGTCCTCTTCTGTACACCCAACAACGAGAATCCATTTAGAACAATCTTGGGAGGACTGACAGGGAATGATTATCAGCAGTATTATTCTTAAAGAAAACAAGCCTATTCCCCGGTTGCCTCTTCCAAGGCAATAGCTTTGTGTCAGTGATAAAATGAAGTAGGTAAAATGCATAATTCAGGTAATCTCATATAATCTCATCCAACCAGTAGAAATAACATTTATGTTTTAAAAATTTTAAATCCAGTTGAAAACACTAACTCCCAGGTGTACGTAAGTAGCTCAGTCAAACATCTGTCTTCAGCTCTGGTCATGATCCCAGGGGTCCTGGGATTGAGTCCTGCATCAGGCTCCCTGCTCAGCTAGGAGTCTGCTTCTCCCTCTCCCTATGCCCTTCCCCCTGCTCATGCTCCTCTTCACTCTCTCAAATAAAATCTTAAAAAAACAAAACAAACACTCGTTCCCAAATAGGCCATCCACGGGACTATGCCTACAAAATGCTTTCTATGAAAGCTAAAAGTTTTAAATCAAACCAGTTAACCTGTAGGTTGCTTCGCAAATCAGACAGAAAAGTGACCGGTGATCGAGTTTTAAGATAGGAATCCAAATCCTTTTTGAACTGAGGTGGCATCACTCCAGTAAAATTGGTAAGAATCCGGGGTGCAATGTTAATCTCACTCAACATATCCACCTGCAGCAGACAAATAAAATAATCAAAACCAGAAGTGTGTGTAGAGTTAATAGTAAATTCTTTGTCTCTGCCTTAAAAAGTGGTGGGATTGGGGCGCCTGGGTGGCTCAATGGGTTAAGCCGCTGCCTTCAGCTCAGGTCATGATCTCAGGGTTCTGGGATCGAGTCCCGCATCGGGCTCTCTGCTCAGCAGGGAGCCTGCTTCCTCCTCGCTCTCTCTGTCTGCCTCTCGGCCTACTTGTGATCTCTCTCTGTCAAATAAATAAATAAAATCTTTTAAAAATAAAAATAAAATAAAAAGTGGTAGGAGTGTTTTCCCAAAACTGTACATTATAAATGTCCTGATGAGAGCTGCCACTTTTTATTAATCTTTAATTAAAAGAATATCTCCAACATGATACAAATCTCTCATTCTGTAATAAATTTTCTTATATATATCTTTCTAAATTAGGGCAGGGTACCTTCCTAAATTAAGGCTGGATTAGGTAACTTTTGCAACGAGGTTTAACGTATACCACTAAAAGTTTGTTTCCTGGACTTGGATTTCAAAAAAGAATACAGAGGAGATTCCTCATCCTAACAGTTCTAGTTTTTAAAAAGATGCCCCAGGGGTGCCTGGGTGACTCAGTGGGTTAAGCCTCTGCCTTGTCTCAGGTCATCATCTCAGGGTCCTGGGATAAGTCCTGCATCGGGCTCTCTGCTCAGCAGGGATCCTGCTTCCCCACCCCCCTCCCTGCCTGCCTCTCTCTGCCTACTTGTGATCAAATAAAGAAATAAAATCTTTTTCTAAAGCGGGGGGGCCCTGGGTGGCTCAGTGGGTTGAGCCTCTGCCTTCGTTTCGGGTTGTGATCCCAGGGTCCTGGAATCGAGCCCTGCATCCAACTCTCTGCTCACCAGGGAGCCTGCCCCCCCCCCCCGCCTGCCTCTCTGCCTACTTGTGCTCTCTCTTTCTCTCTGTCAAATAAATAAATAAAATCTTAAAAAAAAAAAAGCCCCAGCAGAACAGATCATACTTGCTACTTACAAGTAAATAAATAAATAATGCATATTAAAGAAAAGAGTGCAAAATACATAAAAATTACAGTAGCCACATCAGGGCTACACATACAAAAAACACCTTTGAAATATGAGCATTACAAAGTTCTGTTCTACAATTCTGTAAACCAGGGCCACCCAGCAAATAACTGGTTCAACACCTCTATTAAGGTTCTATAAAAATGAATTTACTATCAAAATTAATTTAAAATAGCAGCTAGGCAAATACTGTGAACTAACATTCAGCAAGCTTAATAACGTGATCTCCCCCCACCACCCAACAGCATTCTCACCTAACAACTTGTGTGTGTATATGCCTGAGAAGAGAGGGGTTAAACAGGTCTACCACTAGAGAAAGGGCTCAAATTCTAAGATATAACTTACTTCTCCTTGCACTGTTTGGAACTTTACCTTCAGATTAGGAGTGAATGGGTCTGGGAGCCTCATGTTTCTTGGGAAGGCACTCAGGATGAGATTTCTTAGCTGAATACAATTAGGTGGGATCACATCACAGAATCCATAATGGTAATCACAAAGGAACTCAGGGAAATCATGCAAAAGAACCAGAAGCACTCTCAAAGTACCCTATTTAAAAAAAAAAAAAAAAAAAGAAAAGAAAGAAAGAAACAAAAAAAACATTGGCTGTTTCCCGCATTAAGTTAGGAAATAAGAGTAAAATTTATACTACCGTAAGTAAAAAAGACAAAAGTATATACTACGGTAACAAATTACAGGCTTTTTACCAAAATATTTACATCTGGAAATCACCAAAAACCAGCTTTGGGGAGTTTACACCTTTTATGTGTATGCTTTAAGAGGCTGGCAAAAATAAATTAACTAATTAATTAAAAGGCAAAAAATTCTGTCTTCAGAAGCTGGAAAAAACAACTAATGAAAACCAAGAAAGGAAAAAAGGAAAATCAATTACATGTTGTAAAAAGTACTAAAGGAGGGCGAAACAAAGCTGGTATCCTTGAAAAGATTAAAATCCAGGCTTAGATGGCTTTACCAGCAAAATCTTCATTATAAGCACTTAAGGAAAAATGAATACAATTTTCCCAATCTCAGTTTTTTCCAATTCTTTTAATGAGATTTGCATACTCTTGATACCGAAGCTTGATGTGAAAAATCACACAAAAATCTTAAATATTAGAAACAGAAATCACAGTGATATATCATGATGAAATGGTTCCAAATGCAATGGCAGCTTAAGCATTTGATGGAGTTATTAATAAAAAAATTTTTCATTTTAAAAAAGCATTCAATGTAACTCAATACCCATTTAATGACATTTTAAAACTCAACAAATTATAAATAGAAGGGCATTTCCTTATTCAGATAATGGCATCTGCAAAACAAAACTGTAGATTTTTAAAAACATAATGGTGAATTACTGAAAGCTTTCTTTACGATCATTAAGAAGACAAACACGACATTATCTCTATCTTCTACTCAACAGTTGTGGAGTTACTGGCCACTGACAATAAGGCAGGTAAAATAAAGCAAAAATCCACTGCTGTATGTAGATGAATTGACTGTGTATATAGAACATACTTCCTGGGACACCTTAGAGGCTCAGTCTGTTAAGCCTCTGCCTTCGGCTCAGGTCATAACCCACATCCATGTCTACACTGGGTTCCTTGCTCAGCAGAGAGCCAGCCTGCTGCTCCCCCTGCTTGTGCATGTGAGCAGGCTAATAAATGAATAATCTTAAAAAAAAAAAAAAAAAAAGAAAGAAAGAAAGAAAGAAAAAGAATACACTTCTCCCCACAAAAGACACAGATAAACTCTCAGAAAAAGTAAATTTTGTTAGGTAGCTAGATACACAGCTACAAGGTAGCTGGGCAATATATATATATAAAAAAAAAAATCAGTTTTGTTTCTATATGCTGCCAACAAACAAGAAAAAATTTTAAAGGTATTTTACAATTTTACAAAAAACATCAAATAACTAAGGATAATTCTAAAGAAAGAGACTGAAAACCTCTATGCTGGAAAACTACAAAGCATTACAGAGTAAAATTAAAGACCTAACTAAATTGAAACATCCATGTTCAAGATTGAAAGGCTCAATATTATTAAGAGGTTCTCTATTCTCTCCAAAGTGATCTATAGATCCACTGCAATCTCAATCTAAATCCCAGCCAGCTTTCAGAAGTTGAGCTGACTATACAGTTCTTTATGCAATGGCAAATGACATTAAACAGCCAAAATAATCTTTAAAAAAGCAAAGTGAGGACAATTTACTCTACTCATTACTCTGGTTTTTAGTAAGTCTTACAAATCAAGACAGTTTGGTACTGGCCTAGGAACAGATAAACAGATCAACTACAGAGACACGCATACACAAATGGTCAATTATTTTGATAAAGGTGCCCAATCAATTCAATGGGGAATAAAAAATGGTACTCAAAAGCCTTATATTACTTACTGTGGGGTGGCATTACTAGGAAGGATGAGGAAATGAACCTCACCCATACACAATTATTAAATTTGAGACAGATCATATTATGGTAACACAAAAGCCAGAATAATGTAGGTTCTTGGGCAATGAACAGAGTACAAGCAGAATAGATGTCAATTTGGGACTGGCAAAGCCAACATGAGATACAAAAGCCAACATTTAACGAAAGCAAAAACTTGGATCATTTTTACTACATTAAATTGAAAGTCTCCATTCCTCAAAAGACACCTATTTTTAAGGGAATAAAAAGGTAAGCCACAAGAGTGATTTGGAAATAATCTGATTATGTATTAAACAAAGGGCTCATATCCAGAATATATGAAGAATTCCAATTTAAAAATAAGAAAAACATTATCTGGTGAAAAGATGAGCAAAAAACTATAAAAGGAACATCACCAAATGATACCCAAATGGCCACTGTACTCATTAAAAAAATCAAGGATATGCAAAATTCATTCACAGTGAGATCCTAACTGCACAACTGCCAAAATGGCTAAAACAAAAAACAGACAATACCAGGGATATTCTGGTATAAGAGTTAATGGACACATATACTTTGTAAAACTAGCAGCATCTATTGAAGTTGAACCTATGAATATGTTTTGTGGGGACTGGTTATGAAATACACTTGATTTTTGTGTTTTCCTGAGGATCTGTTATTCTTTAAAAACTTAATAGGAAAAGTGAGGTACTTGGGTGACTCAGTCGGTTGTGTCTGACTTCAGCTCAGGTCATGATTTCAGGGTCCTGGGATCAAGTCCTGGATAGAAGTCCCTCTCCCTTTCCCTTTGCCCCCTCCCCAATGCCCTCTCTCAAATAAATAAATACAGTTTTGTTTTGTTTTGTTTTAAGCATTAATTAGGGGCGCCAGGGTGGCTCAGTGGGTTAAAGCCTCTGCCTTCGGCTTGGGTCATGATCCCAGGGTCCTGGGATTGAGCCCCGCATCGGGCTCTCTGCTCTGTGAGGAGCCTGCTTCCTCCTCTCTCTCTGCCTGCCTCTCTGCCTACTTGTGATCTCTCTCTGTCAAATAAATAAATAAAATGTTAAAAAAAAATAAATAAAATAAAAATAAAAGCATTACTTAATAAAAAAAAAAATAGGCCTCATATTCCCAGTTGACAGTGTTCAAAATTTTAAGTTTAAAGTATTTTAATGTGTAACTGCAAATTAATTACCTTATAGAGGATTTGCATAGGTTTGGTGAGTTCCACATTTCTAAGGAAAGGCGCTAAATATTTGAATAAATCAATCAGTAGCTGCGCATACATAGGCCATCCCTGAAAGAAAGAAATGTACATGAGCCGTAATTATACTCAGCTGCTCTTCTATCATCAAAAAGATGCCCAGGCAGCTACACTGTGACTTACTATCATCTTCATACTAATGTAACTAGAGAATACGGACATTAAATACTGCAAAGACTGGCATGAAAAGGGACTAAGCATAATTATGGCAACAGTGAGAAATAATATTTACAACAAAATGGCTCCAGGGGTGCCTCAGTGTCTCAGCTGGCTGAGCACCGGACTCTTGATTTTGGCTCAGGTTGTGATCTCAGGGTCAGGAGACGGAGCTCCCTGTCCAGCTCCCCCCTCATGCGGAGTCTGCTTGAGCTTCTTTCCCTCTGCCCCTACCCCCGCCATGTATGCATGTGCTCACACTCTCTCTTTAAAGAGAAATAAATCTTTAAAAAGGGGGGGGGGGTGCCTCCAGAAATTCCAGGATATATAGAGGTCCTTGTTCCTATAGCAAAATTTAAAGAGGACAAGGAAACTCAGAAAACTCAGAAAATTTCAGACACAAAACAAAACAGTCAATTAAGAAACTGACAGAGGTTTGTTTTCTTAACTCCTTCTTTTAATTAAGTCCTAGGTCTCAACCATTTCCTTTCCCACTTCCAACTCCTGTCCAGTAACTTGCAGTTTATAAAAAGTTCACAACACAAATCTTCTCAGCCAAACATGGCCTGTCATCAACTCCCAACTATACAAACTATGTTCTTTTGGACAAGTTTATGTTACTGTGTTCCTCCTCCTGGAATACCAAATAAAACCCACTCCATTTAAGGATTATCTCACTCTCTTTTTTGCCAACCACGTAAGTAGTCACATTTTCTTAAGGGCTAATCAGGGATGCTTTCTATTCATATGCCATTAAATTGCAAGATGGGAGAGAAACCTCTCATGTTAACTGTGTTTATTTGTAATTACAATTTAAAAACTCTTTACTAGAACTTGATACTAATTTCTTCAAATACAGACCAGTGGTATTCATCACTCTTGAGAGTGAAAAGCTTTAGCATTTAGAGTGAGAACCTGTAAAACTGGCAGGTTTTAGAGCTCCATTACCCAAGTTTTATTTAAAGCTACTCCAAGGTTTTGACTTTTTTTTTTAAAGTTCTTAAGCAAGATTAACACATTGCTCACAACAGACCTGGAGGAGCAATACCCTAATCATTGAGGAATGACTTCTAGGCACAGGCAGTCAAGTATTGGTTAAACCTTCTCCATAACTTTACTCCACATTAAATAATTCTTGACTAAGCCTGGAAGGAGTACAATTATTACTAAGTGACTAAGAGTGCTAATAATAAGCTCCAAGTAGTTACAGTCTTCATCTGTAGAAGATAAACTGCAGCCACACCTTCTGCTGTGGCGTATGTGCCAGCATTCTTGCAATAAATATCCGATGAGAGATCAGTTCAAGCCAGGCGTACACAAAGCCAGGAGCTTTGGTAGGCCTCAAGATATGGAATGTATTGCTGAAAGACAAAAACCTTCATCAGAAGCAAGGTCCAACTTAAATACAAACACATCAGTGTAATTAGAAAACACACAAGCTAGTTTTAAAATCAACATGCCTCAAATCCACAAGAGTACTACTTCTCGAATTTTACCACTAAGAACAGCAATCCTTAACGAGAAATCTCTATTAAATTCAGTAATACTCACCAGAAAGCTGTAAGTGTCTGGAAATTAATAGTTTCCAATACATGCTCAGGTGCATTGAGTTCCAAGAGCAACATGATAAAAATTCGATGGTAGGGAAGCTGCTGAAATTCACTTTGCCGAACATCATGGTCCTGCAGGAGAACTCCCACTACTATACCAAGGACCTACAGAATATACAGATTAGAGCCTATAAATCATGAAGATAATTCACTTTTATCACTCCCTAGACATGCTTTTTTTTCCCATACTCTTGTGCCCCACATTAAAGAAAAAGAGACATGCCATCTGAATAGACATTATATGCTGGCAGCCAAAGGGGCCATATACTGGTTTGATGTGGCCTGTAGAATTTTGTATTTTCTTTGAATTTCAATAATCTTCAACCAGAACTGTATACTCTCCACAAACCCACTGGTTTTTCAAGAGCTCTGAAAATAGGCATGGTACATCATATTCCATTATATTACTACAATCTAAAAAAACCTTATTTTTCTGGTCTGATGTGAAACTGATGAGGCAAAATGGTTTATACGTTTGACATTTAGGAGATGGAAGGGCCAGAGACGATTTTGAATTGCAGAAATGTCTCATACAAAGAGCCATCCTGCATTCCACTTAATCTTCCCACCAAAGAGTAAGAGACAGGATAACCTGTGTGGTAATTATCCACAAACCCTAAGTTTGTTTTTGTAGTTTTAATAGTAAAATTTCCAGGAACTCCACTGTGTATGTCAAAAGAAAACTATTTTGTATTATCAGTGTATTATTAGTATTCCATTCACAGTGATTCTGTATACAGGTGAAAATTTTATACTATCTAAGTATCTTCCGATGTAGTCATTACCAAACATTAACATACTGAAATACACTGCTCCCCCCCCCCACCACCTGTGGTCTTAAGTTAAAGTACTAAACTCTTCTAAAATTTAGTGATTATGTTTATACTACTACCTACAAATTTAATTTCAGGACTGAAGGGATCTTACAAAATGTTCTGGGGGAATAGGTTGGACCCTGAGAACCACTGACGCAGATTTCAAGTATACCAAGACTAAGGCAAAAAAGAAGTTCAGACCTTGTTCAGCAGATTAATCTTTGTGACAGTGTTGGTGGCCTCCCCTGAGTGCTTTACTAGCAGAGCAATGAGTCGGACAAAGGCATCCAGGTTGTGATAGCACTTGGCTCGGATCATGGTGGGATTAGCAGCAGGATTGTGCTGCTGCTCTGCCTGAGCACGGTAACTGATTTCAACACACATTTCAGTACACAGTCGAAAGAACCTCGTTATAAGGTCATCAGTCTTCAGGATTCCTTGTTGGTGCATCTACCAAGGGAACAATAATGAGAATATATATAGATAGATAAAAACAAAAAAAATGAGATAATACACATCAATTTTTAATCTTCATGCTTAAGAGGTATTCTCTTATTCACTCTTTGTCACATTTCTAATTCTTACTTTAAAAAAGGTGTCATGAAAATGACTTCTCCATTAAGGATCAATGACAGAATTCCTCAGTTTTAAGTTTAATGGAGAACAGCAAAGATGGAACAGAAGAGATAATAACATGGCAACCGTGAACAGTGTACAGCCAAATAATGTGGAAATTTAAGTAGACAAATAAACCAACTTTCAGAAGCCCACTAAAATCATATAAAGACATTCTAGCCAATTCATACTTCCCCCTTGTAGGAAATTAAATGCCATATATTTCGTATTTTATTTTCCCACAGAATTTAACTTCTTCCAACTGACTCAACCAATAACAAAATTTTTGAAACTCCAGCCAGCTGCAACAGGAAAATCAAGTAATAATTTGTATGATAAATGGGTACCCAAAAAAATAGCCACAGATCTAATCTGGCTATTTTAAGGAAAACTGAAGTCTATTTTAAAGTAAATTCAGTTTAAAATAAAATGTTCTTTTAAAGTATAGAAGTACAAATTTTATGACATATGATTTGGAAGTGAAGCAGAGCAGAAAAGTTATTTAGCTAGTATGAAACAAGACAGTACAAAAAGAGTTAAGGGTGCAGAGAGAGAGAGGGAGGTCAGTGCTTACTTAAAGAAACCAAGCCCAGAAAGAAAACTTGACCGTTATCTTGGAAATTTTAAAACAAATCACTGTCCCTTGATAAGCAATAAAATAACTGAACTGACATTTATGTACTCTAGGCAAGAGAGAAGTTCAGCAGAGGGACTTCTGGTACATTGAAATCTGAAAAACTAACAGGGGGTTAAGGTAATGAAGACAAACGGCTGTGATCAAGAGGGAACACAAGGAGGAAAGAATTCTCAAAAGGATACAAAAGAGAACAGAAAAGTATAAATTATACTTTCTTAAGCAGAGAGAAGAAACAAGAGCAAAAAAGCCAGCAGGAAGAGCTGAGACAGGTGCCACATCCATACCCATGAAATATTGATGATCGCAAAAACCAAGTGATTCAGAGTTCTTCTATCCAAATCAGAAATCAAACTATAAACATTCAGTAACATCCATGCAATAATGTATATTTTAGAATTTTGTTGGGTACAGAGCTACTGTACTGTATGATTTATTTAACTAAGTTAAAATTCATCTTAAAAAGTAAATCCAATTTCTAACTTCTAAAATTTAAATCAGCTCTTACACACTGTAATTTATCTGATAATAGAACTAATTTGCAATCTTTCTTTGGTAGTACTCCTAAACTTTCATCTCAGTTTAAAGAAATACAATGGTCAATCTGCAGAAATTAGCAGATAAACAAATATCGCTCCCTGAATAAACATTACAATAGTCCTACTAAAGGAATTCTAAGGGCAGTCAGCACAAGTACCATTCTTGCCCTTAAGTAGTATGATTAGGACACACTGACTATTGGGTATGAATCCCTCCAGTGGTTGAAAACAGACAGTAACGATCAAAAACAGAATGCTAAATGGTACTGCAGCTCTCTTTCTACATTTTTGTCTGTTCCTCCTGTTCACAAACATTCTTTCCAAACTTAATTATTCTAGGAACTTGCCTCCTACTTTAATTCAAAGTTCAATTTAGATCAAATCAAATGAAAACAAATACAGTAAAGCCATTTTCCAAAAGAACATGTTAGTCAGTTTTAAGTAAATAAGCTATTTAATTTAGAAAATATAAGAAAAGATTCCACCCATTTAAGTTTTTAGTGTTTTCTTATTATTATTTTTTTAACATGAGCTAGGGGCGCCAGGGTGGCTCAGTGGGTTAAAGCCACTGCTTTCGACTCAGGTCATGATCCCAGGGTCCTGGGACTGAGCCCCCACATCAGGCTCTCTGCTCAGCAGGGAGCGTGCTTCCCCTCCTTTCTCTCTGCCTGCCTCTCTGCCTACTTGTGCTCTCGAATAAATAAATAAATAAATAAATAAAACCTTTTAAAAAAAAAAAAAAAGGAGCTATTGTGAGAATTTTGTTAGCCCATAAGGCCCTAGTTATCAAGCCAGTAAAATTATGACATACATCTAGCAATTTCATTATTCATTATCTGATCCCATACTTTGTAACTATGACAAATGAAATGGGATTAGTAGAACTAAAGAGAACATGAAATGTTGAATTTACTGGTTAGCACCCAAAGATGAGGAAAAGAAATAGGCTTTATCAATTTAACAGAGTAACGATGGCGACAATTTTTGGTTTACATGAGTATGGAGGTAACTGACGTAATACTGAGCTTAAATACTGGAGGCATCACACCCTACTTATGTTGAATAAAAAGCACCTTTCTTTCCAAAAGCTCTACCTGTCCAACAAACGCAGAGAAAGCTTTGGTACTGTCACGGCCAGCTGCTGCTGAATGGTAGAGATTCACCCATTCCCTCAGGAGATACTCTGCCTTCTCCCTCAGGCCTGGAGGATCATCATACTCTGAGGCTTGAGAGATTCCCGAATGCATCATAAAGTTAGGGCCTCCATGAGCACGATCAATCATTGCTTCATAGTTGGATCGCACTACTTCCATCAGCTGGGGCAATCTAGTACAATAAATCCAGAGTGAAAATCAGTCTACTCATGGTCGCGATTTCACAGACAGACACAGTTGGACAATTTGCTTATTTAATAGAAACCAAAACAGTGACTTCCATATTTAAACAAAACTATCCTCGGTCTCTGTTTACTCATAACCACATAATACACAAATAACTGACCTTGGTTAAGCCACTTCTTAACCCCCCAAAAATAGTGCCTGTTGAAATGGAGCTGATCGATGTTCATAGTCAACAAATATTCACTGTGCGCCTACCATGTGCCATGGTTTGTTATGTATCTTAATTTCAACGTTTCTTTGAGATATTTCTATTTCATTCAAGAAAAGGTAAATCAACTTATCAAAACTCCAATTTTAAAGTGGCAGAGGCAGGGCTTAAACACAGGGCTCTTGATACCAAGTCTAGTACTGTACATAATGCTTGCTCTAGAGCAAGAAGGCTGGGCAGTTAGTTAAGGCTTCATACTTCAAGAGACAATATTAGGTCAAACTAAAGCTTCCCACATACTATATGTACAGCAAGTTTTTACAGGTAATATTACTTATTAAGTCTGCACATTCATTTTCAAAGCTCCTTCATAGACTCAATACACAAAGATCCCCAAACACTTCATCCTCACCCTTCTGGAGCATTGCCTCTGGAGTGAGCATTAATCCTCATGAGAGTTTCAATGGTGTGGAATAGATCTGCCTCAGTAACATGAGCAACACTCCTTTCATCCACCAACAGGATTTTTACCAATTGCATAGCAAATGCCACAGCCATGTAGTTTAAACCATTCTCCATTGACTGGCAACACAAAAAGCACAATGTAAGATAGACAACACTTACAGCAAACACACATCCCAACTAACCAGAGTACCTTTCCTGTTTAAGAAAATTTCCTCCATACCTGAGCTAGGTGAAGATCATACTGCTGCATATTAACCAGATGATTACGAATGAGCAACTCCACTGCTTCCACATTGTATTTATATTCATCCCGACATTCAATTAGGCACCTAGAAAAAGTATTTCTTTTAAAGGCCTAACCATACTGTTATCAAGTAAACAATTTTACTCAATGGTAATTTATTCCAAATTAAGGATGCTTTGAGAACCAACAGCAAATTAGTATCTAAGATTCAAAACAGCCAATAATAAAATAGAAAAAAGACAACCCAGTGTTAAAACTCAAGCTTTGCTCTCAAAGTCTAGAAAACAAAGGATTCCATTTAAGACAATGAAATATTTATATACGAACACTACTGCTATGAAATCACTAAAACCTTTAAAAACCAATGATACACAATTTATCCCCCAAAGCAAGGTACTGGTTTTTCACATTCATCATAGGCACCAAAGTGGAAACGGCCAAGCAATCAACAATTCTCACTACTCAGGACTGGAACAAATGTCTCGCTTAACTTCTAGAAAAAAGAAATGTCTGGACATAAACAGGGCATGTATGTTAGAAACAGTCCAATAAACAGTACTCTTCTCTAAGATGGTTACCGACCTTGTGATCTGTTTGTTACACCACGGAGACCCGTATGCCCGGCCATCTTGAAGAGCTTTTAAGACCAAAAGGTGGCACTCCCTGTAGCGCAGCAACAGGTCAGCATCAGCACCACTTGTAGCATCTAGTAAACCCTCTACAGCCTATGGAAGAAAAACAGTATTCACAAACATGGATAATATAGTACTTGACCCAACTATCAAAGACAAAACACAAACCTTAACAAAAACTACAACACACCCTCTAAAGCCTCCAGTGAACAATGCGCTCACCAAAATGCTTTTCACTTACCCTAACACCCACACACACACTCTCTCTCTCTCCCTCTCTCTCTAAATTCTATCTAGTTTATGTTCACTGTGTTCTTCACATGACAGGCCCAATGTCCCAAAACAGTCAAAGTCTAATGCTCCCTGCCAAACTTCCCACATTACCCAAGTACTTGGTATCAACATATTCCTCCAAATCTAAACTGCTATCTTTTAAAGTTTCTTAACTGTATTTTCAAAAGATCTTAATAGAAAAAAAAAAAAAAAAAGTTCCCATTTCACCATCAGTAACTGTCACAACTACATTCTAGAGAAAATTACCTGCTTATTACGAAAAACAACTTGTTTTACCTTAATTTTAAAATCTTAAGATAACCTAAGGAGATGATGGCATGGGTCACTATTATTTACAAACCTAGTCTCTTCCTGCCCTTGCTTCACAACTCATCTCTTCTTAAAAGTAGCATTTAAGAACTAACCTTCTGGAGCAGTCCAAGAGCAGCTATGGCATCCCGAGAGTTTCGAGATAATACTACAACCTCCAAAAGACTTCTAAGAGCCTGAGCTTGAGGATTCATGGCCAAAGTTGGCGGGATGGCATGTAGGTGCTGCTCCAATTCTGTAATGCACTTATCATAAATCTGAGCTACATCATCTGTTGCCCAAGCTTGCTGTTTTAGAAAAGGAAACAACCAAGAAAGTCATAAGCAATAATTTTTAAGATTTTTTTTCACCGGCTTATACATCAATTAAAAAGTCTTTTAGTATGTTTACATCCCTGAATTTTTTTGTTTTTAAAAAACAACCCCCCCCCCAAAGATTTTATTTATTTGAGAGACAGCAATAGCTAGTGAGTACAGCTGCTGAGAGGAGAGGGTTCAGAAGTAGGCTCCTCACCAAAGAGGAAGCCCAACGCAGGGCTCGATCCCAGGACACTGGGACCATAACCGGAGCTGAAGGGAGACACTCAACCAACTGAGCCACCCAGGGGCGCCCCCCCCATCAAAACATAGAGGGGCTCTTCCAGTCCCCTTCCTGAACTATTTGATCTTAATAACATTAGGTGGGGCACTGCAAGCAAGGATGAGGGGAGGGGTATTTAATTTGACTGAAGAAACCCCACCAGACATCAACACAATCAAACAATCAAAGCAAGCAAAATAAATAATGGGGTAGAACACAGCCTAGGAAATTAGGTAATCTGAACAACGGAAAAATATAGTACTCAGTTCAAGTGTCAAAGCATGATAGAATAAGAACACAGCATCATTTCTGTGATAAGTATATCAAAGATGCTGGATCTGAATCTATTCCTGACAACATATTGGAAAAATGCAAATCAGGCCATTCTAAAAAATAACTGGCCTATAATCTGCATAAATGTTGAGGTCATGAAAGAGGAGGAAAAACTGAGGTGCTGGATCAGACTAACCTAGGGTAAATTTTAAAAATAAAACTAACTGAAATGTATGATTCCGAAATAGGTCCTTTTACTATAAAAAGGTGATACTGGGACACTTCATAAAACCTGAATGAGGTCTAAGGATTAGGTATTACTGTATTTGTAGTAACTTCCTGATTTCAACAGCTATACTACAGAATGTCTTTTTAGGTAACACACACCAAAGTTTTCAAGAGTGACTGGGGTATCAGGGTATCTCGTATTCAAATGGTTTAGGGGGAAAATGTTTTCCCATCCCTACATCTTCAACTTTTCTATATATATTTCAAACTAGAAAATGTTTTTACAAAATACAGGCAAAGCCGTGGGGGTCACCATGTAAATTCCTCTAGTTAGGCCAAACATGAAAATGAACCTCATGCATTTTTTTTAAAAAACCCCCCATATGAACACAGCACATATGCTATGCTCAGTAACTGTGGGTACATTTTCCCCCTATAACTTAAGCTCACAGGAAGCAAGTGACAGATTAACACCTAAAAACATTCAAATTAAAATGTTAAACATTCGACTTAATCCCAAGCAACAATTTACCTTCATGGGTTGAGCTAAAAATCCTGTGGGCTGACTTAAATCATTTGTGGGCAGGAAGCCAGGCACATTGCGTGCAAACTCTTCGTAAACAGCCAGCTGCTTTGGGTCCACACCACCAACCTGTGAAGAAGAAAACCTATTTTGACAGGATCCTCTTCACAAACTAAAGGCAAGTTTTTTCAAAGTGGAAAGTCTGCATGGGAGTAAGCACAGGGGTTCTTCTGAGAATGGATACAGGAGTCACTACAACATATTGATGTTTGATGCATGACTCAGTATGCACGCATCTGCACACAATTCACAGTGTTTCCCATTTCGCTGAATCATGTAAAGAGTGCCCGTCATTTATAAATTCATTTGAGTTTTTCCACTGGAAAATGCCTCAAATAAAACCATACCAAGTGCAATTCTCCAAAGGAACTGGTAAAAATGATCAGATTTCTCACCTCATCTTCTCACCAACAGGTAGCAATAAAAACTTAAGTACCAGAAGGGAAGACCAAGTTGTGAAACACAAAAACTAACAGGGACATGAACTCTTTATGGGAGCACTTCAACAACTGGGAGGTGTATACATCTAAGGTTATCTGTATTAATACACACATACACACATCCTTTAAAGATTTTATCTTTAAGTTATCTCTCAAAGTAATTTTATCTTGGGGCACTGAGTGGCTCAGTTAGTTAAGTGTCTGCCTTTGGCTAAGGTAATGATCCCAGGTCCTGGGATCAAGCTCCCTGCTCAGCCAGGGAGGCTGCTTTTTCCTCTCCCTTTGCCTGCCACTCCCCCTGCTTGTGCTGTCAAATAAATAAATAAAATCTTTAAAAAAGAAGAAATAATTAAGTATCCAAAAAAAAAAGAGAGAGAGAGAGAGAAGGTAATTTTAATTTAATTTTAATCCCTCATGCCTCATGTGAGGCTTGAACTCCATCCCTAAGATCAAGAGTCACACACTACCAACTGAGCCAGCCAGACACCCCTATCTAAGGCACCTTCATGTGTTCTCCACAGATGGCCTTCAAATGATAGGCTGAGGTGGGATCTGTCTCAGAAACATCTAACATTTAACCCTACTGTCTTAGTCTTGGTGAAGAGTTTAAGCAACTAGAGCAGAAAGAAAACAAAGATGGGCAAGAGAGAGACAAAGCCCCAGTTCTCACTTTTAGCCTGATTTGCTCTGGCATCCGCTCAGCTTGGTATGTTAACACAACAGGATCACAGTACCTGCGCCCTTCTTGCCTAGCATGTTTTCTCAGTTCAAATTCCTGCAAATAAAAAAAAGTCACTGAGGTTCTTGTTATGAGGCATTTTCTTAAACAGGAAAAAAAAAAACTTAAATGGCAAATGCTAAACACTTACAGTTGCTAATCTCTTATCCATCTCAGGGCCTGCTTTTTCTACTGCAGTCTTCTGAATAAAACAGCAAGCTAATTCACAATTGTCCTGAGCTAACTGAGCAGCTGCCTGATCCATCATTTCCCTCTGTTGTGGGGATGCGGTCTATTGGAAGGGGAAAAGACAGAATGAAAACAATTTAAAAAGTTTTCTGTGGATGGACAAGACAGGTAAAAAAACAAGAAATGCAGTGCCTAGACAAATTTTACATGTTCTGACTTATGACTTATTAGCTATGACCATGAAATAGCCTAATCATCATCTTCATCTGTATTAAGATAAAAACAGAACTCACCCAAAACATTTTACTTATCAGGCAATTATGAAAATGGTGAACAAATACGTGAACAGTAAAGCAGTTTTTAATAAAAGTCATTAGTAATCATGACATGTAAGACCCAAAATTAATAACTGAGTTACTTGAAGAAAGAGTGCATGTTTGTGTTTATGTGTATACATACAAAGTCACTTTTGTATTGTCTTATTCCAAGTGTTTTAATCTAAATTCTTAATGATAAACAAAAACAAGATTACTAACTTACGCGTTTTTAAAAATTCTTCATTTCTTTAAACAATATCTGGATATCTACTACCTGCCAAACACTATGTTGAGGGATATAATAGTAAGCAAAAACAAACATGATGCTTCACCTCACAGAATTTACAATCTAAGAGAAAGAAAGACATCAAATCTGGTGATATGTGAAGAAAAAGAACGTCTTTCAGGCAAGCAGTAAGGTACTATACCAAAAACATAACCAACATACACGAAGGGCTGATGCAAAGCTGTTTTTCAGGTTGGTAGATATGCTCATTAGCAGAGGTTCCCTGCAGGTAATCATAGCCATTCCAGCTGTTAAATTACGCATCATGTGATGAGCTGCTATTCGCATTCGAGATTCCTCAGAATCCAGGGCAAAATCCTTCCTGACTATTTGCTCACAAGTAGTCATAGCAATCTTAATCGATCGATCCACCACAGGATGGACCAGCTCCTGAACAGCCCGTTCAATTGCCTGGCGCACACACTGCTTCAACTGTGGATGGGCCTGAAACAAGGGAATCTAGGTGGGGAAAAAACAAGTTAAGTCAACAACCCAACTTTCATCAGTAATCACACTCATGATTTTGGAAGTTACTTCAGTATTAACCATTAACTACCAATTTCTACTTAAACCAATGAAGAACACAAGAAATAGAAGCTAAGCTACAAAGAGAGCAGTATTCGGATACTTTATGATATATGATAAGAGATAGAGTCTTCGGTTTTTTAAAAGTCTTATGGGCAAATTTTTTATTACTGGATCATTACCTGCTTCCTTAGTTAAAATTTGTGCCTTAAGTACTCTTTTGTTAAAGATTTTTATTTATTTATTTGAGAGAGAGAAAGAGAGAACAAGTGAGCACAAGAGCCAGGGCAGAAGGAGAAGCAGACTCCCTGCTAAGCAGGGAGCCCAACACGGGGCTGGATCCCAGGACTCTGAAATTATGACCTGAGCCAAAGGCAAATACTTAACAGAGTCACCCAGGTGCCCCATGTGGGCATTTAAAGAAAGTGACTTCTTTAGCTGCTTGGAGTAATGCAAATGAATCAAAGATTTCTAAGAGAAAAAGATTTCTTAAAAAGCACTACCACAAATAATTCCTCAGAATACCAAACATTTTACACTACCAATTTGCTTCACTTGGAAAACTATTTCCAATCTTTTATCTCTAAAACAAACTATGCCCTAATACTCAGTTGGTCTCTTTAACTCAAGGTCCTTGCAAGAAATTTTTAAAATACTCATGAGGGGGGGCACCTGGGTGGCTAAGTGGGTTAAAGCCTCTGCCTTCGGCTCAGGTCATGATCCCAGGGTCCTGGGATCAAGACCCGCATCAGGCTCTTTGCTCAGCAGGGAGCCTGCTTCCTCCTCTCTCTGCCTGCCTCTCTGCCTACTTGTGATCTCTCTCTGTTAAATAAATAAAATCTTAAAAAAAAAAAAAATACTCATGAGGGATACATTAAGTATTCAGATTACTGACAGTGTTATAAAGGGAACCACAATTTGTAGATCTAGCCCCCAACCCCAGCAAAAAATAGGATGAGGGTTAAAATATCTCTTTCAAAAGCCTTTTATGTTCTTTAAATAAAAAGGGGCTCACTGTATTCATGTTACTCCTATATGTGTAAACATTTTCAGTTTCTAAAAAACAAAGACCATGAATACTCCAAGTACCTGATTCTGAACAAGTAAGCAGAATAAAAGATAATCATCACTCTGAACATACAGAGTAACATACTACCTTTCAAATGTAGGAATTTTATAGACCAAATCAAACTTCCTCCTAGAACCAGGCTAAAGAAATATAACTAAAAGTGTTAAGTCCCACTTCTAGACCCTGACCTGGAGATTTCAGAGACACACACGGGAATCAGCTCAGTTCAAACTATCTGCCAGGAAAGGTCATAATGCAAGGCTAAGGGTGACATGATAATGAAAATAAAGAGCAAAAAGCTATAAACACACTAAAGATCTTTTGACCTATGGAAGGAATTCCTGGCGATTGTGATTAGACTGCCAGCTACTTACTATCTCAGGATTTGGATATGAGGAACAAATATAGACCATGTCTAGTCACAATAACTATTTTTAGAGTAGGAAAAAAGCCAAGCTATACTACAGAGCAGTTCCCAGTTCCTGCTCTCTGCACAAAAGTCTACACACTAAGAATCCAGAAGAAATGGCAAAAAGAAAAGGAAGGTGACCAGTTTATCTTGTCACAAAGTAGGAAATGGGGTATGGAGCAGTGTTTACATACCGTTGGATTTAGGGTAATGTGTGGTGCCAGGCCTGCAAGGGAATAGACATTGATGTCGTGGTAGCTGTACTGTGGTTGTGGTGGAACCGTGGCTGTACAAGTAGTACTGGTAGCTGGTGTTGTAGAAGTTGCTAAATGTTAAGAGATAAAATAAAAGCTAATAAAAAGCATACTTCTTGATTTTATTGTAACATTAGCAGGCTCTCAAAGAGATTAGTCTCTTGGAGGACTTGGGGGAATGGCACAAGTCACATTTTTTCCACCCTCAATTATAAGAAAACTTCTATTGTTTTAAACAGACATTTGAACAAAGTATGTAAAACTATGTCAGTGACAATGCCCCAGAGCAAATCATCAACTGTGAGGACATGCTTCATTAAGAAGCCCAACCCTTGTTGAATTACTCTTTCTTATAGGTATCTATTTCCAGTCTAGGCTGTTCCCTGGTTTTACTTGGAGATTCTTAGCCATTGAGGACTGAGAGAGAATGAAAGCTGGTTTATCCTAACACACCTCCCAATCTTTTTTCCCCAACACTTCTACAGCTCCCACACTTCCAATCTATATGATCCAAGTATAATAATTCACCCCCCACCCCTGGCAGATCTAACTGGTTGCCTGGCCAGCCCAAAATTTGAGGAATAACAGAGACCATCATACCATTCAGTTTCTTCTGAGACCTCAAACAATGTAAAAGATAACCTTAGTTGGGTTATGATTAATGATGCTTAATTAAGAATACCATATGAATTCTAATACCTAAGACAATGCCTACACATAACTAACTTTTACTTAATTTAGGCGGCTCACCTAAGTATATAAAATTTTAGCACCACATTACATGGAAAATCACAACTTTCTATATGCATGAAGACGTACCATTTAAGAAAACCTTCTGGTAAGGAGAGGGCTAATTATGACACTTACTTGTGGTTGTGATGGGAGGGAGTTCTTCTGGCTGTTTGACATCTTTCTTTGGAGCAGAGAGTTGCTCATCTAAGTTCTTTAGGCGATCTTTATCCTTTAGGAGGTTTCCAGGTTTTAGCTCATTGATGTCTAGTGCAAGGTTCTTACAGAGGACCTCAATCTCAAACTTCAAGTTTAACTGCATAATTCAAATATTCAAAAAGAATTTTTTTTTAATGTAGATTTATTCACAATACATACTACTCTTACCCAAACATTAGGGTTTACCCCAACTATCCTCTACTTCTCCTATAAATTTTAATAATGTGACGACACAGAATGTTCTAAAGGATAAAGCAGCAATAAATTTACCTTTAAGTCATGTTCTTGATGTAGCTCTGCTAACACATTCATAATTGCCATTGTCCACGGGTTGGGTGGCCTAAAAACCTAAAGAAAAAGCTATTATGTTAAGGGGGCCACCAAAATCATCTTTTAACTTGTATTACATAAAACAGCTATAGAGAGGGTGCCTGGGTGGCTCAGTGGGTTAAGCCTCTGCCTTCGGCTCAGGTCATGATCCCAGGGTCCTGGGATCGAGCCCCACATCAGGCTCTCTGATCAGCAGGGAGCCTGCTTCCCCTCCTTTCTCTCTCTGCCTGCCTCTCTGCCTACTTGAGATCTCTGTCAAATAAATATTTTAAAAAACAAAAACAGGTGTAAGGGGCATTGGGTCCTAATTCCTTAAGCATCTGCCTTCTGCTGGGGTCATGATCCCAGGGTCTTGGGATGGAGCCCCACATTGGGCTCCCCACTCAGCGGGAAGTCTGCTCCTCCCTCTCCCATTCTCCCCATTTGTGTTCCCTCTCTTACTGTGTGTCTCTCTTCATCACATGGAAAAAAAAAAAATCTTAGGATAAATAATAAAATTTGAAGAATTAAAAAATATAAAAGTTATGCACTTATACCCATATGGCCATAACAAAACCCTTGGGTTTCCCATCTATGTATTTTAGGAAAACACCAGATCCTTTAAAATCATGCTACTTTAGCCTCTCATACTCGAAATCCGAGTTTCCCTAAGGAAGCCTGACTAAACTTGCTCTGTGTTCACAGCAACTAAAGACATAATCTCTTGCACTTTTGCTGAAACAAGCTAACTCTTAAAAATCAACCACCGATAAAATATTAAAATATACTCACCACACTACGAATGCTTGATTCTAAGACTTTGGCAACAAAGGGAACTACGTAGAGCAGCTCTTGCTGTCCTTTAACATAAGCCTCAAGCAGCAAAGACTTTACATCCAAGTCCTAGAATAAGAAAAGTATTTTTTTTAAAAACTGGGCATGTATTTCAAAACCCTTCACAAAGTACCAAAAAAAAAAAATTATCTTGCCAAACTCATTTCCAAATTAGGAATCAATATAGTATGACTCTTGCCTTACAGAAAGAGATTACAGTCAGACCTTACTGGCTTTTGCTTATCCCGCTTAGCAATGCAGGATCATGAGATGCAAGTGGATTCAAAACATGGGCCAAACTCTTACAAACACCCAATCATCTTTAAAACAGCCCCAAATAGGGGCACCTGGGTGGCTCAGTGGATTAAGCCTCGGCCTTCGGCCCAGGTCATGATCCCAGGGTCCTGGGATCGAGCCCCGCATCCGGCTCTCTGCTCAGCAGGGAGCCTGCTTCCCTTCCTTTCTCTCTACCTGCTTCTCTGCCTACTTGTGATCTGTCAAATAAATAAATAAAATCTTTAAAAATAAATAAATAAAATAGCCCCAAATAAAGTCAAGATTTTTTTTTTTTAAGATTATTTATTTATTTATTTGACGAGAGAGAGAGATCACAAGTAGGCAGAGAGGCAGGCAGAGAGAGAGAAGGGGAAGCAGGCTCCCTGCTGAGCAGAGACTCCCCCTATGTGGGGCTCGATCCCAGGACTCCGGGATCATGATCCAAGCCGAAGGCAGAGGCCCAACCCACTGAGCCACCCAGGCGCCCCTAAAGTCAAGATTTTTAAACAAAATATGCTGTATGAACATTCTCAAGTTTTACATGGACCCCCTGAAACTCACAGTGTGTAAGATGGGTTTATTTTTAGCTAGTGTTATCATTCCTAGCCAATGTCCCAAATTCTTCAGCAAAGAACGATCTGAAAAGTTCGCTGCAGCTTTATCAGAGGTCAGGAGCACCTGAAATGGTACAGGATTAAGAAAGATAGAAAATGAGCTTAAAAAAAAATTCTCAACTGAATGTTTGGAATTCCTCCTTATCCTACGTTAAAAATGAGCCCTCAATTCTGAGAACATGGCCCTACATTAGATCTATTCCGTATTATCAGAGTATAACTACACAAGGTTAAGGGGTCATGTATAGTCCTACAGAAAAGTATTTGAAAATTGAAGGTTTTAGTGAGTTTTGAAGCAGACACCCAACTGCAAATCTAGTTTTGAAGAGCCAAATTCAATTCAAATGATAATAAACCAATGCTTCCAAGTCATTCAAGACAATAAGCATATGGAGAAATGTAACCAATATCATAGTACTGAGTGCAATCTTTAGCATTATCTAGGTCACTATGTATCTCTACAGAGAACTAAAATAGCTTTCTGAAATACAGTATAATAATGCTTAAATGCTTGTTTTAAATTTTCTAGAATACCTATTTATTTCATTAATCGCTTCTTTTAAAATTTCTAGAATATCTGTTTCATTAATTCTCTAGTTGTTACTTTCCTAAACAGGATATAACCACCACATGAGTTTGTTTGGGGGAACGTACACAAATCCATGTGCAACATGTTACACCTTAAAATTTATGGCTATCAAGTTGTAATTTCAATTTGTTTAAAAGAATCTTGAAATTCTGCTCCATAATATGTACGTACATTCATATCCCAATCATAATTTTAATCAGATAAAAAAGGGTGAATATAGTTATGTTCCTTAACCTTATCCAGCAACAGCAGAACGGCACAAAGTCAGCTGTGCAACAGAAAGAGCCAGGAATTCTTTTGCACTACAGCGTAACCAAGAATGGGGAAAATTCCCATCCACAGGTTTAAATATAGTGCTAGTTCCTAAACCACTACCCCAAGTGATTCATCAAAGAATGATGACAGCTGTATGCTGGTTTTCTTGAAACATTATTCTTCCTGAGAAATAAAATACCTACTTTTATGGAACAAGTGTTAGCACATTAGGAAAACTCGGACTCTGAACTGCTGAGAATCCTTCACAACAGCTATAATTGAGGCTATGGTACAGAGATACATGGCACTTAATAAGAAATCAAAGGCTCACTGCAGCACTGTCTTTATAATACATAAACTATTAAACAATCTAAATATTCATCAGCAATAAATATACAGACAGTGGATTTCTATGAGACAATTAAAAAGAACCTGAGGGACTAAAGTTCAGAGCATATTACAAGTGTGAAGAGGAGACATTAACAGGGCTAAAATTTAAAACATGCACGGAATGATGAAAACAAAATCAGAATAGGAGAATTACTTTCCAAGTAAACAGTACATGTCTATGTAACTAAATTCTTCATGAATCTACTTGTATAATCAAGTATTTCCAAATTCAAAACAGTAATGAATAAAAAACAAGAACTAAATCTTACTTTGATGTTTCTGTAGGTCTCATTCAGAACCATCTTATTAAATTCAGGGTTCTTCAGCGTGTCAAGGAAGTTTGAATAGAGGCTGTGAAAGTTTGGCTCAATACTGACTCTCTTCATAACCAGATACTGTGAAACCCAAGGCATAAATTCTTCCTTCACAGTTTCCTTTAGTTCTTCAACCTAGCCAACCAATGCAACACAGAAGTACACAATTAAAAGATAATACAGTTTTGTGGGGTTTTGTTGTGAACACTACAATATGTAGCATGTGGCTCCTTGCAAAATCAGATGCTCAAGCGCCACCCTTCATCTCCCCCCCACATTAGACACATGCTATGAAGTACTGTATATTCAATTCCATGTTAGTATACAGTCATCTCTCAAACTGTGTGTTGACTAGGACTAAAAATCTATAGCTCCTTTCAGCTTTAAAATTATAAAACATGAAGTCCCTCACCTCCACCATTCCCAACTCTCCATTTGACCAAAATTGCATAAATTATTAATGTACAACCTGCCATTAAGAGACCTAACACCGGAACTATGTTTTCCTAAATTTCCAACTCCAGGAAACCTCTCTTCCAAAAGGACACTAAAGGCTTATCCCCCAATCAATTCTGGAGGGATTTTGAAAGATGGTGTATGTGTAATATCTCAAAAATTACTTGTTCAGGCTAATATTACCAGCTAACATAGGCATTTCCAATGCCTTATATATAATCTTGAAAAGCAATGGTCATTTCTTGTGCTTTGTACAAAGTTACCTCAGTTATTAGACATCTAATAAAAGCTCTGAATGGTCTCTGGGAAAACATGACTTGCAACGTGGTACAAATGAAACCCTCCACCATGACGAGACCACTGAGTTTATTTCAAAAGCCTGTAAAACTTGCTGCAAAACTAATGCTACTTAATGTCTGCAAAAACTACAGCCACTAGTTGTATATCCTCATTCCCTTTGTTTTGATTCTATTACTTCCACCTTTAAAGTATTACAAAGGGTGCAGAATATCAAGTATAAATCACCCAACCTATTAGGGTAAGAACAGATAGCATTCACAATGGTATATAAGCTATTATATCATGCTCACCTTTTGGGTCATATTCGATTGTGAGAGATTATTGAAGATAAAAGCAATTTTCTCTTGGATATTTTCTGGGGGCTCTACAATTCTTTCAGTTTGATCTGTGGCCACAAGCAACGTGTCTATATTTGTAGTATTAATAGAAGGCTAAAAAACAAAAACAAAAACAAAAAACAGAAACATAAACTGAAATGCCTGCTTAACAAATCCCAGGGAAAAATGCATACCAATTCTTTCAAAATAAAAAAAAAACATACACATGATATATACAGCTATATACTCTAAGCGTTGGCCAGAATATGTATTGATATAGTGCCTGTCTTTGAGAAATCTGGGGAGGGAAGATACAGAGGGAGAAATGCTGGTCTTTATACTTTCAGTAGACATGTGTTACTTACAATAAAATTAAAATACATGCTCACTACTGGAGACATTACAACACTAACAGACCCGAGGAAAAGAAAAGAGATGTACTTACTGGCACATCTTTCTTAAAGCTGACTCCGGTTGGCCTGGTGACTGTAACCGTTTTAGCAACAGTGGTGGTTGTTGAGGTGGTTACCATCGTGCTAACCTGACCAGCAAGGGGAGCTTTTGCTGGAACCTGGGCCTGAGCCTGGGCCTGAGCCAGTGCAATACTTCCAGGGGTTGTGATAGAGCCCTGCATTTTCACAGGAGGATCTCTAGACTGTTGTCCATATTCAATATACTAGGGGAAGGGAGAGGGTAAGACATTAAAAAGACTTCTTAATCAAAACTGAAAGTGCTTAATTATACTCCTCTAACTTCTGAGAGGGGATGTCCCTTACTCCCTGCCCCATTCTGGTCCATATTCCTATACATAATATACATAAGTAGATACCATAGGGCTCTTTGGAAGGTAAAATAATTATGTCTTACAATATTATAAGGGAACTAGACGAGCAAAACAACTTTCAAAACAGCCACCACCAATGCCTGCATATATACTTTCATAAATCCCTTAATATATGTAAACTTTAACATCTTTAAATTTCTATACTTAATTTTTTTAAAGATTTTATTTATTTATTTGACAGAGAGCAGGAGAGCATAGGCAGGGGGAGCAGGAGAGGGAGAAGCAGGCTTCCCTCTGAGCAGAGAGCCCAATGCAGGACCTGATCCCAGGACTCAGACCATGACCTGAGCTGAAGGGAGCTGCTTAACTGAGTCGCCCAGGCACCCCTAAATTTCTATACTACATTGATCTCTTTTACTGGATGCTGATAAGAAACCTAAGGACCAAAAATGAGTTATTTCTCAATAACTATATTACTATGAAACAAAGAAACACACTGTTGAAAGCCAAGTCAGCTAGACCCAAAGAAGCAGGAAGGCAGACTTCTTTCCATTTCATAGACCACTCAACCTCCTTTCCACACACAAATTAGAAAACTGATAAAAGGCTCCTAATCCTATTCCCAGCAGTCCATGCCTGAACAAAACAAAAACTACTACCCAGCCGCACCCAGGTGGCTCAGTCAGTTAAGCATCTGGCTCTTCATTTCAGTCCAGGTATCATCTCAGGGTTGTGAGATAAAGCCCCAAAACAGGCTCTCCCCTGGGTGAAGAGCCTGCTTAAGATCCTCTCTCCCCCTCTGTCCCTCCCCAGCTCTAAACAAATAAACAAACAAACAAACAAATTACTATCTAGATATATAACTTTATTTAAGAAGGACATTCTCAAGGCTTCTAAAGTGGCACAGTCACTTAAGCACCCTACTTTTGGTTTTGGCTCAGGTCATGATCTCAGGGTCCTAAAATTGAGCCAGGAGTTGGGCTCCATGTTCATCAGGGAGTCTGCTTAAGACTTTCTGTCCTCTAATCATTTCCCTTGCTTTTGATAAAAAATAAATCTTCAAAAAAAAGATAAATAAAGGGCATTTTCAAGTAGGAAAGACAATCTCTGAATAAAGTATAGCACTTTAAATTGGCTAAGGGGTGCCTGAATGGCTCGTTAAGCATCTACCTTCAGCTCAGGTCATGATCCCAGGGTCCTGGGATAGTCCCACATCAGGCTCTCTGCTCAGTGGGGGGCCTGCTTCTCCCTTTTCGACTCCCCCTGCTTATGTTCCCTCTCTCCCTGCCTCTCTGTCAAATAAATAAAAATCTTTTAAAAAATAAACAAATTGGGGCGCCTGGGTGGCTCAGTGGTTTGGGCTGCTGCCTTCGGCTCGGGTCATGATCTCAGGGTCCTGGGATCGAGCCCCGCATCGGGCTCCCCGCTCCGCAGGAAGCCTGCTTCCCTCTCTCTTTCTCTCTCTCTCTCTCTGCCTGCCTCTCTGTCTACTTGTGATCTCTGTCAAAAAAATAAATAAAATCTTTAAAAAATAAATAAATAAATAAACAAATAAATAAAATAAATTGACTAAGTACAGAAATACACATAACCTTTCTCTCACCCTCTAACTATCTTGTTATAGGAGGTACTAGGAATCACTGCTTTGTGTGATCATTTCCAGGCCACCTCTCGTCTCCACACTCTCTAGGTCTATATTCCCAGCTCTGAATTCCAAACACATTTCTCATCTTAGCCTTACAAAACTCTGCTTTCCTGTACTGTACTACAGTAATGGCATATTCCCCCAAACCCCTCACTTGAATGAGTAACACTTGTGGCTTCCCTCCATAGATCTTTTAGGTTAAACCATCACAAAAACTCTCCCCTCCTACAAACAAACCCAGCTGGACTTGGTGAAAACACTGGACTAAATTCTAATAAAAATTAAAAGTAGATTCATACTCTGATCTTTCTGATTTGTGTAAATATGACATTATAAAGCCATTTCTCTGATTTACGCAAAACAAAGTTAATAAAGATTAACTTTCTTGTTCTCTATAAGCAAGGTTTTGACCAAAGATAAGACAAAGGTATGAATACTAACCAATTAATCTAAAATCAATCACTAGAACAAAAGCTTACAAATTTCATGAATAATCACATAAAGTGGCTTATAACATATAATATCTAGGGGCACCTAGGTGGCTCAGTTGGTTGAGCACCAGACTCTTGATTTTTTTTTTGCCTTTTTTTCTGACTCTTGATTTTGGTTCAGGTCATACCTCAGGGTGGCACTGAGCCCCACATCAGGCTCCATGCTCAGTGCAGAGTCCACTTGACCCTCTCCTTCTGCTTCTCACCTGACCCCCACTCACATGAGCACTCACACTTTCTCTTTCATAAATTTAAAAAAAAAAAAATCTTTAAGAAAATGAACACTATCCCATGTTCATTTCCTCAGGGACTGCCTCCTTTTTAACAAGTACATCAAAGGAATCTAAGCAGGTGGTAATAAGACTATATATTTTTTTAAGTTATCTCTATACCCAACATGAAGCTTGAATTCGCAAATCAGGCAGATTTTTTTTTTTTATAGGACTTTACTTATCTGAGAGAGAGCATGTGAGTGGGGAGGGGAAAAGAATCCAAAGCAGACTCTACAATGAGCAGAGAGCTCAGTCCTGAGATAATGACCTGAGCTGAAACCAAGACTCTGATGGTTCAACTGACTGGGCCACCCAGGTATCCCATGCAAGAATTCTTATTAACAGCAGATGATGTCTATACTTTAATAGCAGTATCAGGCTAAAATAACTGATAAAAGCCTTTATTAAATGAAGCAAAACCACTGCTTAGAAAATATCATCCAAAAACAATTTTTTCATAACCTATTATTAAGCTGCAAAATGAGCAACAAATAAAAAAAAATGAGCAACAAATAGTATGCATGCTTATATAATGCCAATCATTAAGAAATCTTAATGCCAGTCCCAGCAAATCCACAATCAATCAAAGTAAGCTCTCCTACTAAAGAGATTTTAGGTATTAAAGACACTTACCTCCTGTAAATGATGTGGAAATTGCATAAAGTGACTGATAGAAGCCAAGTGCTGACAATACTGGGGATAGTCCTTCAATCTGCCAACAAAAACATTCATTCATTCATTCATCACCTCATGTACAAACAGAAGCAGCAAAATTAACAGATTTTCATTCAACTGCTAGTCTAGGCCACTTGCCCCATTCTACCTAAGAAACACCTACTTGAAGAGATTGCCAGATAAGAGCATGAGAGTGAGGGAGAGAAATATCTATGAACTTTTTTTTACATCAGAAAACAGTATCCTTTGTTTTTTAAAGGTCCTATATTTCAGTTAAAACTTGATTACAACAAGCCATTAAAATCACTATCTGGGAACAATTTCAAATGTTCATTAACAGCTAGATGGAAAAACAATTCACAGTTAATCCATACAGTAACACAGTTAACCAATACATACATAATCAATACAATAAAAAGAAGCTACTGAAACATAGAGTAAAACAGATTAATTTCAAAAGCATCAGCCTAACTGTAAGAAGTCAGACTCATACATACTCTCCATGGTTCTGCTTATAGAACACTAGGAAAACTAGAAAGAAATCAGATCCAGGATTGCCAGGGGTCAAAGAACTACAAAGGGGAAATAAGAGAACTGCTTAGGAGTAACAAATTTTCAAGATTCTGATTGTAATAGTGGTTCTAAATTCTGCAAAACTCAAAGTACTGTAATCTAAAATGGTGCCTTTCACTAAAGCATACTTAAATAAACAACAACAAAAACACTATGTCAATTTACACTTTTCCTACCACTTATCTGATAATTGTAAAAAACTGTTCTCACTCCCCCCCCCTACTTCATACAGATGTTAAGATACATATAATGATGGGGCACGGCAAGAATTACTTGGTAAGTGAGTTATTATTTCTTTGTGTATTAAATAAAGATGCTTCCAGGGCGCCTGGGTAGCAGTCAGTTAAGCATCGGAACCCTGGTTTCAGCTCAGGTCATGAACTCAAGGTGGTGAGATCAAGCCTCATGTGGGGCTCTGTTCAGCCCAGGGCTTGGTGTGGAGTCAGCTTAAGATTCTCTCCCACCCCCTCTCTACTCTCCTCCCGTTCTCACATGCCCTCTCTCTCAAAGAAATAAATAAATCTTTAAAAAAGGGAGATAAATGCTTCATAGGAAACCTATTCACTCACCTATTTTTAAACCTATCTAGTGCAGCAATCCCAAAATAATACATTTTAGAACCAAAAGGCTTGCGTAAGGCTTCAAGAACATATCGCAGGGCCAGACCTAGTGCCATGTAAGTGACCAGTCCTTTTTCAATTATCCCACCAAACAGGCAGGCTGTTATATGTAACTCTTTATCAGGGTACTGGGGGAAAAACCGATATTCTTCAAACAAGTTCCTCAGCATACAGTTAAAGACTTCTCGTTCCCTCTTTATGGTAGAATCTTTAAACCTCTGTAACATTTCTAATACCTAGAAAAAGCAAGACAAAAACAAAACACGCATAAAGGAAACTATGATGAAAAGCATTCCTTAAATATTCTTCAAAGAACTGTTAAAAAAGAATATATTTTTAAAAATATAATCTTTAAGGTGGGGGGGAGACTGGCTGGCTCAGTTGGAAAAGCATGCATTTCTTGATCTTGGGGTCGTGCATTCGAGCTCCACATAGGGGGTAGAGTTCCACACTGGGTGTAGAGATTACTGATAAGAATAGATATACTTTAAAAATAGATATATGATATATAGATAATCTTTAAAAAAGGATTCTTAATCAAGATATTTAACAATATACTGAGCCTGAGATGAATATTATATCTCAAAGGGTATACATACACATACCAAAACACTCTGAGCTGAATTTCTAAAAACTCTGAAAGGGGATTTAAGATTTATATAAACCATAACATCCTAGACACTTACCTCATCAACAGACATAGTTGGATGTGGTGGGTGATTATATATTCTCTGAAAATAGCTGTTCGCTTCGTCATCTATTTCTTTACTAAAGTGCTGATTTGCCTCTGGCCACACCTGAGACAGGTCCGCTGTTAGAAACAGAAAGGCAACCAGTGGGCATTTAAGCCTTTTCCCCAATGGCCCACTTTTATACAGAGAGAAAAAGAGAAAAATACCCTTTTAATCTTAAGGGGAAAAAAAATAAAAGAAAATGAAGAAATTATTAAGTGGTCAAAGATCAATATTCAAGTATTTTGCATACATATAAAAGATTTTAACAAGTGCCTTACAAACGTAGCTCTACCTCAGTATTTTACCAAACCATGAAAGTTCACTACATTCAAATCCACACTGCACTTGTCCTTAACACAACCTCACTTGGCATTAACAAGTCTTTACTACTTTATAATAAAAATGACATCTAACATATAAGAATTATCAATGCATGTGCATTAAGACACTGATGTAAACACAAAGCATGCTACAAAACATAACATTCAGACAAGTCTTTCACACTAACGTTTTCAAGTCAACTGGTATACTTTCAAATCCTATATAATGAATATCTGGTCCCAACATGGGGATTTATAGGTAAATGATACCTACATCTATACAAAGAGGACTTTTGACTTTGAGAATTAACTTACTAAGGAAGTGAAACTTTAAAAGCTGTCTTCCAAGTTACATCAGATATGTCATGCGATGATTATTACATGTAAGGCTATATATACCATAAAGCTTTAACCTTAAAATAAACTGCCTTATATAAAACTGTCAGGCTGAAACAAAAATTTGAAATTCTCATAGCTGCTCCTGAATTGTTTACAACAAAAGAACACCACCAACACATTTTTAGAATAAGTGTAAGATTTATATACATACATTTAAATGCTAAAAACAGCTTTTTACTGTATTTCTTACTTTTAGAGTAACACCCCTAAAAGATGCTACCTCTTATTAACCATCACAGTGTTCTAACAATCCACATCAATGGTGGAGAGATAACTCAATTTTTTACTTCAGTAACTCAAGTTAGTCAATTAATTCCCACTGACCTACAAGGCACATCAAATAATCACCCCTACTAACAACATATTAAGTCAATTTTTTTGTCCACATAACTGTAGGGGCAACAAACTGGAAATCTAAAAAGCTTTATGTACATCAGTCACACTTCACAATCACAGACAACACTACCACTTACAAGGTTTCATCTTACTCTGCTGGAATGTAGGCTGGTTCAGTCCAGAGGTGCCCAGTTTCCTCTGTACAAAAGGATCGTTATTCACTGCAGGGAGTCCAAGAGCCCCAGTTCCTATACCAGTCAGGCTGCCTGTGCCAAGACCACCTACTAGAAAAAAGGGAGGCAGCCAGAAGTCTTATCATTACTCATATTCTTTACTTACATCAAAGATCTAGGTTTTTATTTAGAAAGACAGTGTCTTTGTAAATTCGCTTATAACAATATTTAATTTTATACAGATCTAAACTAATAAAAGTAGATAAAAATGGCCAAGGTGGGGCATCGGGGTGGTTCAGTTGGTTAAACACCTGCCTTCAGCCTGGCACATGATCTTAGGGTCCTGTGATCCAGCCCTGTGTCAGACTCCCTCACAGGGCATCTGCTTCTCCCTCTCCCTCTGCCCCCACCCGTTTGTGCATACATACATGCTCTCGCTCTCAAATAATCTTTTTTAAAAAAAGGAAAACACAAAAATGTCTTCAGCATATAGAATTATTCATTTATTTATATTCTTAATAAGACTAACATAGAAATCTTTTTTTTTAAGATTTTATTTATTTATTTGACAGAGAGAGATCACAAGTAGGCAGAGAGGCAGGCAGAGAGAGAGAGAAGAGGAAGCAGGCTCCCTGCTGAGCAGAGAGCCCCATGCGGGACTCGATCCCAGGACCCTGAGACCATGACCTGAGCAGAAGGCAGTGGCTTAACCCACTGAGCCACCCTTAACTGTACATTCTCATAGGTGATATGCTATATAAGACAGTCAAACTAAGAGGAACTGGTTTGCTTTTAACACTGATTGAAAACTAAAGAATTTCATTGTATCTTCCAGTTAGCATGAGCCAGGACCTGCTTATTCCACTCAACTATAGCCAACAGAATTTATAAGAAGGCCTTATTAAGGAAATTAATTTTGACTTAAATAAATCAACAATCAGGGCTAGAACACACAAAAGAACTACTAATCAGGTTACAGAGTCATCACATTTTCAGTCCTTAAATTCTGGTACACTGAAACTTATACCCTGAAGATAAAAGATGCAGATAACTTAGGAGGAAACAAGTGGGTACAGGAGAGGGGAAAAAACTTAACCTTTACTTCAATATAAAGTTCAAAGCCAAAACATTTAAAATAACTAAAAAAGTTTTAGGGATTTACTATCATTTTCAAGGTAGGTGAGGTATAACGAAGCAGAACATATACGTGAATCTCCTATGTGAAATATTTTCTACCTTTATTATTTACTGAATGATTCATAAAGCTGTGAATTCTTTATCTGAACCTCCATCTTTCAGAATGTCAATAACACACTTGATAATGTCTATATTATCACTTGGTAAAACAGAATCCTTATCATCTGAATTAATTAATATTATAATAGTATAGTGTTCTCTTCCCAGCTTTGAAGAATGAAACCACCTCACAATTTAAACAGCTTTCATTACAACAGTGACTCTGAACACCTTACCCTAAAGCACAATGAGATTTACAAATAATCTGCACTCTCATCCACCACTGCTCCCCCTTACCTGGAAGCTGTGATGAAAGTCCTCCAATACCACTGAAAGCAGTTGTCTGATTTGGGGTTGAAAGGGGTGGAAATGCTTTTGCTGGTGATTGAGGGGTACTGAAGGCAGAACCCAAATTTGGAGGAAAACCCTGCATACTCTGGGTGTGAGGGGCAGCTGAACCACCTATACTAAGAGATGCCATTCCACCAAGAGGGTCAATCTAAAGAAAAACATTATAAAAATGAATTAAACATACTTTAAGAACATACAGACATATGATACAGGTAAAGAAATCTTTAGCTCTTCATATGCTTAATCAGTAAACTGCAAAACCCTGAGCAATCATAATACCTAAATCCTCAAATCAAGTCAACTGTGCTAGTCTTTTTTCTTACTATATCACAGAGTAGGTTTCAAGAGTTAGCCTCTAACAAAGCATCAGAGCCGTTAATGAGGGATACAAAACTTCAAGAGTAACACTTAAGATGAACTGCCCTGCAGCCAGCACTCAGCAGTGACACAAGGACAGTTGTTAGGTCTTCAAAATTTCCAATAAGTCCCTTTATACCAGAAAGAATCTCTCAAACTACATTATTTAACTTTCAACACGAAAAACTTAGCAATCAGAAATAAATCTTTCAGTCAAAACAAATAAATCTACTCAAAATATGAAGATCTTGAGGGCTGGAGGAGATCAGCTCTAATTTAGAACAAACAAACAAAAAACAAGGTAAGCTATTCACCAAAAGATCTTTTAAAATATCTATAACTGCATTTTCAAGCTTCTTAGTTTGTGTCATTATTTCAGACGTTCATGACATAGAAAATGGTACACAAAATGCCTTTTATAAAGTGGCCCCTGAAGAATCACTAAACATTCTTTTCTTAAACCCCAATCTGCCAATCAATGCAGATGAAAAGAGAAGTGGAATATGTTGCTCCCAGAGAGAAGGAGGGTGGTTGGTGTCAGGGAGTAACTTATATGTACCTTGTTTTTAAAAGAGCAGTTCAGTTGAGAGCTGAAGAGCCCCAGTTATAACAAGTCCTTATGCTCTAGCACTGTTGCTTGGCCCGTGAAGCTACAAACAAGACACATCAGGTTCAAAGGCAGTGCTTATTTCTCAAGTCTAAGTTACTCTTATTTTAAAAAGAAGCCCTTATCATTTACCTAAATAAATTGTTTTGTACCTTTCCTCTCAGAGTCACGTTCTATTTAATGATTAAAGTCTATCCTCAATTATAATGCCTATTTATGGATCTCCTTTAAAATGTAGTAGTGGATGCTAGACATGCAGGTATCTATAAGGTAATAAATTTAGACAAATTTTCATTTGACAAATTACAAATGAGGTGGAAGTTTATTCTATTCCAAGTCTATGAACACACACAGATGTACCAGTTGTAGCATTCATTTACCTGAACGGGAGAAATGGCATCTAAGCTGCTAGCACTAGGAGGGCGTCCTTTTGGCATAACTCCAGGTGGAGGCTGTCTGGCCTTGTTCATAACATTACTGCAATTGGCCACCATGGTAAGGATGGTTTCTGATAACTCCTGAGAAACACTCCTAACGACAGAAGAGAAACAAAAAATATCACTTAGTCAGAACACCTAAAGAAACAAACCTGATTTTCTTTTTAAGTAGGCTCCATGCCCAGTGTGGAGCCCAATGTGGGGCTTAAACTCACAACCCTGAAACCAAAACCTGAGGTGAGATCAAGAGTCGGATGCTTAACCAAGTGGGCTACCCAGGCACCCCCATACCTAATTTTCTAATAAAGAAAACCTGACAGAACATGACAGAAAAAAACATAAATTTCCACCATACCCCATTCTTTGAATCCATCATTAAACAAGGGTTTTCTGAGCAATGGCTCTCTCGTGGAGATACCTAATTTATACCCTTGAAACTAAACCTTTTGTATGGTACAACAAATTTATTTTAAAAAACACGCCAAGAAACATTACATATACTCACCCATTTTGCCAAAAATTATGCCCAAACCTGAATATAGCAAAGCCAACAGGTAAGAAACTCAATACTAGTTTCTCATAAATACAAAACATTTATTTAAGTATAGATAAAAATACCATATACATGTAGTCACTACACCTGTCAAGCACATAAAGAACTGATTCCTAAAATGTCAAGTAGGATAAATGTTTTGTTTAATGAAAAACCCACCTTCTCATCTTAAGGTATCACTGCCTCATAAAACTGTAGAAAACTCTTATATTTCTAAACTCTACACAAACTTGATTCTGTCTTTAATCTTTCCTCCTAAATTTGGAATATTACTACTGCCATCAAGAAGTAAAAGTAGTCAGTCAGAGAAGAGCATTATTTCATGTTTGGGAAACGAAATATAAAACTGGACATCAAATCACTACAGTACAATCTACAAAATTCTTGCTTGAACCAATATGAAAGACACAGTGGCTCCAACATGGATTATGAATTTAAATGAACAATGAGTTGGGGTTTTTCTCATCTATTAAAGCAGGAAAGAAAAATATTAACAGATCATGGAAAAGAAGAGGGAGATGTCAAGTACTACAAGTTTGAGTTTACTTATTTACTTTAGTACTGTTAATTTCTAAAAGATGCTGCAAACAAAGACATTTAAAACAGAAAAAAACATGAATAGCTCTCTCTAGCCTCCATATATCTAAGTTCAAATGCCTACTCCTATGTAATTAAAACTTCATGGACATACCAGTGTGATCTCTTAGATTACCAAATACTCCACTAGCAAGGCTATGAGGAAATAGACATTTTCACTGCTGGTGGTTATATAGAATGAAAAACTCCCTAGGGAGGGAAATTTTCCAGTAACTAATAAAACTATACATGCATTTCCATTTATTCCAATAGGCTCTGCTTCTAATGGTCCCAAATAAACACTAGCAAAGACGATGGCTGCAAACACTATTTACTGTAACACTACTTATGATATATAGCAAAAATAATCAGAATGTCCACCAATCAGAAACTGATTTAATAAAGCACAAACATCTACTCAATGGAGTACTATGCAGCAACTACAAGTAATAAGAAAGTTTTTTGATTCTATGGAGTAAACTGTAGGATACCTGATCAAATGAAAGCATGTTGTAATAGAATATACAATATTCTCCCTTCACTGTAGTAAAGAGGAAAATACACGAATACTTTTTTAAAATGCAAAGATAACCCCCAAATATAAATGAAAATGGTTACCAAACAAGAACAAGGTGGGAGTAAGAGCCACAAAGATCCCTCTTAGTTAAAAAAAGAAACCATAACCAACTAAATAAATAAATAAATAAATATATAATTCCAAAGACATCTATGCCATGGGTTAATGGTCTCCAACAGTAAATAATAATCACTATGTTGCAATAAATACAAAATGCCTTCAATTTTAAGACACAATAACACAAAAAGGAAATAAACTAATTTCAACTGTTAAGACATCACTAATGATATGAATCATTTCAGATATTAAAATATTAAACAGTGGGTATCTCAGATTGACAGGCTATGGTTAATTAAAATATTCCTTATTATTTGGAAAAAACTTGCTTATATTTGACACGATTTCAAACTTAAAGAGACCAGAATATTATTAGGGATTCCCATAAATGCTTTACTCACCAATTAGTTACATTTTGCCCAATTTGTTTAGCCAGTCTTTCTATACTCTCCTCCAAGTGTATGTGATGACGTTATCTTTGGTCCCTAAATACTTCGCTACATTTATCCTAAGAACAAGGACATTTTCTTATAGAACTACATAGAATAATATATGTCGAAGTTTAACACAAATAAATCACATTCAAATTACATCATTTCCACAAGATACTTCACTGCTATTATTCCCCTGCGTCATGATCCAATCCACTGCACTGCTGTCACCACTTATTTGAACTAGAGAAATTCATCAGCTGTTATTTGTCTTCCTCCAACTTGATTTTTTTAAAAAGTTATTTTATTCAATATCCCTTGATATGAGTTTGTCTGATATCTTGTATTTTAGATGCGTTTGTTGCAGGAGTACCACATAAGTTACATTACATTCTTCTCCGTGCATTTTATTTTTTGTTTATATTATTGTTTTAAGTAATCTCGATACCCAATGTAGGGCTTAAACTCAAAACAAGAGTCAGATGTCCCTTCAGTGCATTTAATTAGGAGACATGATATAGAGAGCTGGTGATCACTTTGATCTATAAATTCATGTGGCATATGCCAGGCTTCGCCACTGAAATGTTGCTTCTTTCCCCCTTTGTTATTATAAGGTAATTTGTGGGGAGACTCAAATCAGGTGATTGTCCTGCTCCTCAAACATTCTTTCATGACTTTTAGCAGCCACTGAAGTTTATAACTCCATCATAATTATTTCTGTATTTATTAACTGGAAGAACTTCCCTTCTTTGGCATTTACATGCATCATTAAATTCTTCAACAAGATAGGTTCTTATAATACAGCAACAAAAGAAATTAAAACCTGGAGTTGGGTAAACCACCTCCTTACAAATAAATACAAAACATTTTATCCAATTTCAATATGCCCTTAAATTTCCAGTATTTAATTCCAGTTTACTTACTTCCAGGTGGATTACAATGTACAAATGTGAAAGGCAACATTCTAAAACTAAATTTTAGAACATCAAGAACTTACAGAGCAGGGTTTCTCAACTGTTGCACCATCAGCACTATGGAATGGATAATTCTTTGTTGTTGGGAGGCTCTACTGTGGACTGTAAAATGTTTAACAGCAACCCTGGCCTTTACCTACCAGATGTCCTTAACACATTTCTCTCTGCTTGTAACAATCTATAACAATATCAAATAACTCTGAGGAAGGAAAATACTCCCTAGCTGAGAACACCCAGTTAGGGATATATGTGTGCAAATTTCTCAAAAAGCATAGAAAAGCAAAATAAAATTCAAGATCTATATGGGATAGCTTACGAAAACAGGACTGGAGAGGAAGACAAAGTTAGCTCCAAAAATGTTACCGGTTAAGCTGCACAGTAGACTCATAGGTGTTTATTATGCTTCAGAAATTACAAAATATACACAGTACATAAGCAAATGGTGAAATGAAAAGATCTCCAAATATTCTCTACTCTATAAAAGCAACTAGAAAAGTGGCAAAAATTATCGGAATCAACTATATTAGAACTCTTACATATATGATACATAATATATATATGATACATGAACTCTTGATATAGAACAATCCGGAAATTTTTATTCCATAAAGACTGAATCTTGGTAATAAAAGCTTTCCGGTATCTCAATTTGCTTTACTTCCATGCCGTCCCCTCCAGCTGGACAGCAACCTTTAAAACCTACCATTACAGAGAAAAACCAGCAGCCTGACAATCACAGGACAGGGCTCAGAACTGGATTGAGGCATCTCCAAAGCCTCATCCTCAGAGAACCCTATGAGACAACAATGGCAAGACTATCTCTATCTGACCTAGGAGTTGGCCAAGCACAGCCTTTTCCCTCACGAGATATTTGTTGATACATTTAAAGGGAACTGTTTTAATTTTCTGGCTGCCTAGGGTGGAAGAAAACAGTTTGAGCAAATAAGAGGTTAAACAAAAAACTTAAAAGGAAAATCTGGGGAATAAGATTCCCATGGGTGAAATGGAGAACTCTAATTTTCCCAGAGAATCAAGAAGTCCTTGGACATGTATTGAGCAACGCCAATATGTCAATCTTTGATATTACCACAAAAAGACCTAAAATGGACCAAGCTCTTACCTCAAGTTGATGTTCAGGCTCTAAGAAGGAAATAAAGGCTAACAAGGAGTTGTCAAGTGATTAGTGTTAAGATGTGCCCCAATATGCACACACACAAAAAACACAGGAAAAGGAGTAACTTGCTCATTCTGGCATTTAAGAAAATCACCCAATCACGATCTCAGGGTCCTGGGATCGAGCCCCATATTAGGCTCTCTGCTCAGAAGGGAGCTTGCTTCTCCCTCTCTCTCTGCTTGCCTCTCTGCCTATTTGTGATCTCTCTGTCAATTAAATAAATAAAATCTTTTTTTTTTTTAAAGAAAAGAAAAAAAAAATCACCCAAGTCTTAGCTGATCACCAGGCTACCCAATGTCAATGGCCTAAGGTGACAAAAAAGAATATGAACATGACAGAAATAGTTCCAAAAACTCTCTAAATGAAAGAAAAAAAGCAACAAAACAAAAAACAGAGGTGGGGGCGGGTGCCTGATTTCAAGAACTGAAACATTATTTTGACTTACCAGTTTCCAACCACAAATTACAAGACATGCAAAACAAAAACAAAAACACAGTAAAGCATGGCCTGCACATAGCAATAAAATGCTATCATCAAAAACTGTCCTGGGAGGGGCTCCTGGGCGGCTCAGTGGGTTAAAGCCTCTGCCATCAGCTCAGGTCATGATCCCAGGGTCCTGTGAAAGAGCCCCATATCGGTCTCTCTGCTCAGCAGGGAGCCTGCTTTCTCCTCTCTGTCTGTCTCTCTGCCTACTTGTGATTTCTGTCTGTCAAATAAATAAATAAAATCTTAAAAAAAAAATCAGAATTTAGTAAGAAATTCTGGTGGGGCGGGGGATGGGGGGTGGGGAGAGATTACCTGTCCTGAGAAAAAGACATGCTGGCCTTAGTAGACAAAGACTTTAAATCACTTATTTCAATATGTTTCAAGAACTGAAGTAGGGGCACCTGGGTGGCTCAGTGGGTTAAAACCTCTGCCTTCAGCTCAGGTCATGATCCCACGGTCCTGCAATTGAGCCCCACACAGGGCTCTCTGCTCAGCAGGGAGCCTGCCTCCCTCTCTCTGCCTACTTGCGATCTCTGTCAAATAAATAAAATCTTTTATTTTTTTTTAAGATTTTATTTATTTGACAGACAGAGATTGCAAGTAGGCAGAAAGAGAGGAGGAAGCAGGTCCCCCACAAAGCAGAGTTCCCCAGGACCCCGGGATCACGACCTGAGCCGAAGGCATAGGCTTTAACCCACTGAGCCACCCAGGCGCCCCTAAATAAAATCTTAAAAAAAAAAAAAAAAAAAAAAAAAAAAGAATTGAAGTAAGGCATGTTAAAAAGAACTACAAGAAAAACTTTTAAAAGGTGCCCCTCAAGGGCTGGCTGGTTGGCTGAGTTGGTGGAATATACAAAGTCCTGATCTCAGGGTTTTGAGTTTTAGCCCCATGATGGGTGTAGATTGCTTAAAAATTAAAATCCTATGAGGGGAGAGGGGAAGCCCAGGTGGCTCTGTCAGTTGGGAATCTTACTCTTGGTTTTGGCTCAGGTCCTGATCTCGGGTTGTGGGAATGAGCCCTACATGGGGCTCGACACGGAACCTGCCTGGGATTCTTTCTCCCTATCCCTCTGCCCCTCCCCCCACTTGAGCATGCTCTCTCTCACTCTCTGAATTAAAAAAAAAAAAAAAAAAAAAAAGATGTTCCTCAAGATAGAGCATCTAGAAATTATTGTTTCTTGGGGCACCTGGCTGGCTTAGTTGGTGTGCATGCAACTCTTGATCTTGGGGTCATGGGTTTCAGCCTCACACTAGGTGTAGTAACTTCCTTAAGTAAGTAAGTAAAATTTTTAAGAAAGAATTCTTTTAGAGTTGAAAAATCCAATAACTGGGGGGCCTGGGTAGCTCAGCCAGTTAAATGTCTCCCTTTGGCTCAGGTCATGATCCCAGAGTCCTGGAATCAAGACCTGAAATGGGCTGCCTGCTCAACAGCAGGATCTCCCTCTCTCTCTCTGCTGCGCATGCGCTCGCTCTCTCTCTCTCTCTCATTCTCTCTAAAAAAAAAAAAAAAAAAAAAACACCTTCAAAAAGAAAAAATGAGAGAAAAGAAGAGGAAAGAAGAAGAAAAGAGAAAAGAAAAATGTAGTAACTGCCAACTTCACTACAGGTTCCCAAGAACAGATTCATGCAGGCAAGAGAATCCAAGAATCTGAAGATAACTAAGATTATCCAGCCTGAAAAAGTGAAAGAAAAAAGTGGAAAAAAATAAACTCAGAGACAGGTGGAACACTACCAAACGTATCAAGACATATATAATGGGAGTTCCAGAAGGAGATGAGATGGAAAAGGGGCAAAAAGAGTATTTGTCGAAGTAACAGCTAAAAACTTCCTGAATTTGATGAAAACCATTAATCTAGACTCCCAAGAAGCTCAACAAACTCCAAGTAATATAAACATACAAGGTCTAAACCTAGAAACATAAACTGGTGAAAGAAAAAAAGACAACGTAAGCAGCTTAATGGCAAGGAGAGGCAATGTAGTGCATACAAGGGAGCCTCAAAAAAAAAAAAAATTAACAGCTGAGGTCCCCTCAGAAACTATGGAAGCCAGGAAGCCCTGGGATGGCATATTCAAAGAACTGAAGGAAAAGGCGTAGCAATCAAGAATCCTGTATTATAAAACTATCTTCGAAATACAAAGGAGAAATTAAAACTTCCCCCACTTAAACCAAAACTGAGGGAATTTATTCTTAAATAATCTACCCTAACAAGAAATAAAGGGAATCCTTTATGCCGAAATGAAAGGACACTGCACAGTACCCTGAGTTCACATGAAACAAGTAAGAGCACCAGCACAGTGACCTAGATAAATATAAAACACAGTGTGTGTTTTTTAATTTATATCTTTTTAATCTCTTCCTTGATCTTTCTTTTTCTGGCTTGGTAAGTTTATTATTGTCTTTACCTAAAAAATCTTCATAGAAATTATGGTTTGGTTTATTAGCTCTCAGTGGCCTGCTCCTAAGCTCTGTGAAAGTTTGAGTTCTTCTGCGCTACTGCATCTTTCTTCAGGGCCAAGAGAATTTGGGACAGTTCCACCTATTCTAACTTCTTTCTTAGGCTCCTTCTCAGAGACTGGATTCTCTCATACAGCAGGATGAGCTTTCTTACACATCTTCACCATGTTTAGAGTTACTTTGTTCTTTATATATTGACAAAACTGTCTTTTCTTTTCTTTTTTCTTAAAGTAATCTCCATACCCAGTGTGGGGCTCAAACTTACAACCCCAAGATCAAGAGTCAAATAAATGCTCCACTGACTTAGCCAAGCAGGTGCCCTGAGAATTGTTTCATGTCAGCATCTTCATTATCTTCTATTTGGTAATGCATATAATCTGCAATGTTCTGACCCATATGCTTCCCATGTACTTCTGCACTGAATTCCTTGCTTTCCAAACCAGGGAATCATTTGGTACTATGAGGGACAGCAAGCCTCCATCCGCAGGTCCCTTGAGGGCCACAAAAACTTTATTTCCAGTAGCAGTTGTGGCCAGCCCTGCATCCAAAAAGCAGGTGAAGACACCAGGTTGACCGTCAATGCTTTCCACATTGTATTCATCTCTAGTCACCTCCACCTGGCCTTCACAGATCTTGTCTAAGCCAAACCTACTAAAGGCCAGTAGCAGACCAGTACAATATGCTGTAGCGTAATTTGTCAAGCCAGCCTTCACACTGTACTTTGGAAGTTCATGAGCATAAGCTGCAAAAACAATCATATCTCCTTCTATAGTGGCATAAGCAATCTGACAAATGATCCTTCTGTTAGCTACTTGAACTATCATTCTATATTTGGATGTGTTGTACTTATTTTTATCCTAAATTACCAAGTGTTTCTGAGCATAATAATCAATTATACCCTCTCATCTTCTAACATCCATTTGCAAGACTTTCTCTTGACAGTTTTAACAAAGTCCACCCTGCAAAACAGAGAACAGCGTCAACAGCTTGCCAGAGACCTACCTCTTGCTTGATTTAATTACCGCACAAGGTAATAATTATACCTTTTTTGATGATACCACTCTGTAGAGAGGTATAATCTAACAATAGCAGCCCAACGAAGGAGAAAGAGGACAGAGCTATAGGAGTAAATTTTTGCATTCTATTGAAATTCAGTTGGTATTAATCAGAACTAGGTTGTTTTAAGTTAAGATGTTAATTTTAACAGGTTAACTACAAAGGGAAAACATAACTCAAAAGCATATATTCAAGGAAACAACAAGGGGATTAAGATGATATACTACAAGATACCCGTTTTAACAGTGGAGGCGGCAGTTATGGAGAAATAAAAGAAAAAAAAGACATAAAATATACAGGAAAATAGAAATTACATGAATAAATTACCTTATCAGTAATCACATTAAATATATATAGATCAAATACTCCAATTAAGAGATGATCACATGGATTAAAAAAATAGTAATAATCCAACTATATGTTTTCCAGAACTGACTCACACTTTAGATTAAGACATCTATAACTTGAAGATAAAAGATGAAAAAAGATACCATGCAAACATTAACAAAAAGAGAACTACACTAGCTCCACTAATGAGAGACAAAATGTAGCCATAACAGGAAATAAGAAAAGGATTTTATAATAATTAAAAGGCCAATCCTTCTTACAGGAAGACATATAATCATAAGCATACATACCTTTAAAAACAGAGCCCCCAAACACATGAAGGGAAAACTGAAGGGAGAAATGAACAACTCAAAAATAGTTGGAGGCTTCTATACTCTATTATCAATAACTGATAGTCAGCAATACTGTATTATATACTTAAGTTGCTGAGAGACAAGATCTTAATTGTACCCACCACACAAAAAAAGAATGATAATTACATGATGTGACAGGTTAGCTAACACTATTTTAACTGTATACTGCAAAATATAAATGTATCAAATCAACACATACACAAAAGGACACAATGTCAATTATACCTCATTTAAAAAAAAAAATAATGGAAAGAACCACAGTGCAGTTAAACAAGGAACACAGACTTCAACAAAACTATTAAACCAACTAATCCTAACAAACATACAGAACACCGTACCAAACAGCAGACTTTACACATCCTTCTCAAGGGCACATGGAAAATTCTCCAGGATAGACCCCTGTTAGGCCACATGATAAAACTCAATAATTTCAAGAGACTATAAAATCATGTAAAGCATATTCTCCACTCACAACTGAATAAAACTAAAAATTAGTTAAGAGAAACTAGGTATTCCCAAATATGTGAAAATTAAATATAACAAACTTTTATGGGTCAAAGAAAATTACAAAATATTTTCAGATGACTTAATACCAAACTTAAAGCATTTCATAGGTGGAAATTCAAAGCCATAAATACCCCAAATTAAACAAGAACAATCTCAAACAGAAAATCAAACTTTTCATCTTAGTAAATTTTAAGAAGTTCAAACTAAACACAAAATAAGAAGCTGAAATAAATGAAAAAAAGAAAAACAACAGATAAGAACGAAACCAAAAGTTGCTTCTTTGAAAAAGGTTAACAAAACTGACATACATTTAGCCACAATGACAAGAAAAGGGTGGTGAGGGAGGAAGGAAAGAAAGAAATAGATTCAAATTATTAAAACCAGGAACTGAAAAACAGGATTTCACCACCAATCTGAAAGAAATGAGAAAGAGTATAAGGAGACTGTATAAAGGAACAAGATGGGCAAACTCTTAGAGAAGACAAAAATGACCAAAACTAATTCAAAAGAGGAAAAAAAAAAAAATGAAAATTTCCCTAGGGGCACCTGACTAGCTCGGTCAATAGATCCATGTGACTCATGGTCTCAGAGTTGTTAAGTTCAAGGCACCACTGAGTGTACAGATCACTTAAAAATAAAAATCTTAAAAAAAAAATCTGTATACATCTGTTTACATCTGTAACAAGATACAGAAGCTCAGGACCAGACGGCTTCACTGCTTAATTCTACGGAACATTTAAAGAATTGACACCAATTTTTCTCACAACAATTTAAAAAGGAAAGGGAAAGAACATGTATCAATTCACTTCATGAGGCTATTATTACCCTGATAATCAAAACCAAACAAAACAAGAACAATATCCCTTAGGGACACAGACACAAAAACCCTCACTGAATACTAGCAAACTAAATTCAGCAACATATAAAAAGTCGTATACACAAAGACCAAGTGAATGCAAGATTTTTTAACAGCCAAATCTCAATTAATATGCATAACAAAATAAATAAACAAAAACCACACAATCACCTCACGAGATACAGACAAAAGCATCTAATAAAATACCTTCATGATAAAACATGCAACTAACTAGAATTAAAGGTAAGGACACCTCAACCTGAAGGGTATCTAAACCCACAGCCAACATTACACTTAATGGTTAAACACCTTCTAAATTCAAGTACAAGACAAGAATGTCTGCTCTGGCTATTTCTATTCAACATCAGACTGCAGGTTCACTGTAGGGGAAAAAAAAAAAAAAAGATGGGAAGGAGAAAGAACTATTCACGCCATTACCTGACTTGTACAAAAGAAACTATACAAACAACAGAGAAAGATTAGGATTTATACACTGAAAAGGACAAAACATCACTGAAAAAAATTGAAGACCTAAATAAAATTCATGAATCACAAAACTTAGTATTATAAGATGGCAATACTGGGGCGCCAGGTGGCTCAGTGGATTAAGCCGCTGCCTTTGGCTCAGGTCACGATCTCAGTGTCCTGGGATCGAGCCCAGGACTCGGGCTCTCTGCTCAGCAGGGAACCTGCTTCCCCCTCTGTCTCTGCCTGCCTCTGCCTACTTGTGATCTCTCTCTCTGTCAAATAAAATAAATAAAATCTTTAAAAAAAAAAATAAGATGGCAATACTTCCCAAAATGATATAAAATTCAATGTAATTCCAGTGATGATCTTCACAACTTCACAAGAACTCATATGGGAGGGGTGCCTGGGTGGCTCAGTGGGTTAAAGCCTTTGGCTCAGGTAATGATCTCAGGGTTCTAGGATCAAGCCCCATATCTGGCTCTCTGCTCAGCAGGGAGCCTGCTCCCCCCTCCCACCTGCCTCTGCCTACTTGTGATCTTAGTCTGTCAAATAAATAAGTAAAATCTTTAAAAAAAAAAAAGAAAGAAGAAAAATTCATATGGGAATATAAGGGACCCAGAAGAACCAAAACAATCTTGAAAAGGAACAAAGTTAAAAGGATTCACACTCCCCAATTTCAAAACTCATTGAAAAGCTATAGCATCAAGATGGCGTGGTCCTGGTCTAAAGATCAACATGTACAGATCAACAGAACTGAGAATCCAGAAATAAACCCCCACATTTCAGGCAACTTTTCAGAACACAATTCGAAAGAGAGTAACAAATGTGTTGGGACAACTGAACATCCATATGCAAAGCAATGAATCTAAATCTCACCTTACATTCATATACAAAAATATCAACTCAAGTGGATCTAATATGTATTTTTAGTACAGCACTTTGGATTTAAAAATGACTGGATTATCTAAGCTGCTGTCACTTTTAATCATTCAACTTCTCTTTCCCCAAACAATTTATTCATATAATCCAATTCCAATATTAAACAGTCCTATGTAAACATACTCTTCTTACCCTGCACAAGCTTGTAAACAGGCCAACATTGTCGCCAGAGTTTCTGGAGGAAGTTGAGCACTTTTGGGCTGATCTTTCTCTGGAGCAAGTCCACCCAAAATAGAAGGGCACCGTCTCTTTAAAAAAGTCATACATGCCTGGATAAAAGGCTCCTAGAAAAAAGAAAATCTTTGAGTTCATGTGAAACTGCTCTTAACTGCTTTGAGACTTAAGATAAATTGTTTTCAGATTAAAGACTATTAAAAGACAGTATGACTAAAATCCAAAAAATAATATCTTCATTGCCATTGTTCAACTAATTAAGCCATCAAAATTTTAAAGCACTAATAAATGGACAAATCCTGCTTACTCCATGCTCTCGAATTTTATCTGTGAGCCACTTATCAAGTTTGAGGTATTCACGACGTGAAGCAAGTGCAGCAAGGTCAATAACAAAGGCAAATGGAGTACCATTTAGCAGCATTGACAAGGCCTAAAACAAAAGAATATCAGAAACTTTAAGTCAGAATGCCTGGATGGCTCAGACAGTTAAGCATTACAACTCTTGACTCTGGCTCAGATCATGATGTCAAAGCAGCGAGATCAAGCCCCACAGCAAGCTCCCCATTCATTAGGGAGTCCACTTGAGATTTTTGTTTATCCCTCTCCCTCTGCCCCCTCCTCCCCATTCCCCAACATGCACACACCCTCTCCCTCCAATAATCTTTTTTTTTAATTAATAAATCTTAAAAAAAAAAAACCTGTTATATAAGCAATTAAAATTAAGTATCTTTCTCTCATTCTGTTCTAGTCTCTGTTCCCTGCTTTAACTTTCACAAACAAGTCTAAATAAAACATATTGCTAATATTTTCTTGGTCATCATTTTTTAAGTAGCTTAGTATAATTAATTGGTGATATTAGTTTTTACTAAAAATAAGATCACATTTCAAAGGTGGACAAACACATGACTTTACCCTGTGCTTCTTGAAAATAACTCAACCTAAGTCAGAGCAAGACACAATGCATAAAAAACAATCAATACTCCATTTTTAAAAATTTAAACTCAGACTTATTCCAACCTAAGCACAACTTCAACACCAGTACTATGCACCTACTGGTCAAAGACATCAAGTGTCAGACTACTTGTCAAAAGATACCATGAATGCTAATAAAACTTCCAAAAGGGTGAAACCCAACCAGTTTCCCCACAAATTATATCTAGCATACTACATGAATTATCACTTGCTTTAAAATAGCCTTGCAACTGGGGCACCGGGGTGGCTCAGTGGGTTAAAGCCTCTGCCTTCGGCTCCGGTCATGATCCCAAGGTCCTGGGATCGAGCCCCACATCGGGCTGTCTGCTCAGCAGGGAGCCTGCTTCCTCCTCTCTCTCTCTGCCTGCCTCTCAGCCTACTTGTGATCTCTGTCAAATAAATAAATAAAATCTTTTAAAAATAAAAAAATAAAATAGCCTTGCAACTATCACAGAAGACAAAACAAAACTCAATCAAATGTACTGAGAACGGAAAACATTTTTTTCACTTTTTTACAAAGATTTTACTTATTTAAGAGAGAGCAAGAAGTAGGGATGGGGGCAGGGAGACAGAGGGAGAAGCAGACTCCCCATTCAGCAAGTAGTCCAACCCAGGACCCAATCTCAAGACCATGACCTGAGCCAACAACTTGACTGACTGAGCCACCAAGGCACCCTCATTTCTTACCTTTCTAAAACCATTTTCCTTCCAAACCCTTTGTACTTACCAAGGCAAACTAAATATCAACTTAATCTAGCTAATACTAGTTAAATTTGAAGTATTCCTAAGGCATCTATGTTACATGAAAAATGTTTTCTGGGGTGCCTGGGTGGTGCAGTCAGCTAAGCACCCAACTTGATTTTGGCTCAGGTCATGATCTCAAGGTCATAAAACCAGCCCCGTGTCAGCCTCCACACTCAGCAAGAAGTCAACCTGAGTTTTCTCTCTCCCTCTGCCACTCCCCACTTGCCCTGCCCCACCCTTGCTCATACTCCTCCTCTCTCTCCAAAACAAACCCATCTTTATTTAAAAAGCTTTCTTTTCTCATTAATAAATAAAAGTGTTAGCCTGTCCCTCCAAGCTCACCTTCAAGTCCTGGGCCACATCAAGTATTCGAGACAATTTGGCCTGATCATACTGCTCCCCTCGCATGTACCATTCTGCCATCGCGTGCATAATAAGTTGGCGGATTGAGGGAGACTGTCCCTAAGAAAAGAAAAACGGGGGTTACATATCAGTACTGCTAAACATTTTCATAGGCACTACTGCAAACACCCAGCTAATCTAATTTGCTATGTATATGTAAAATTGAGGTATATCAGTGCAGACTTTAAGTTCAATCCTCAAGCAGTGATTGCAGAGACATTCTCTATAAGAAAATCAAGTTATTTCCAGATCTTCCAAATGAAAGCCTGTCCCTAAACCTTGGGTCATACAGTCATTCAGTAAAAATGTATCCTATAAAACATCTGCCAATACATTTTCAAACAGAACAGAATACAATGTGAACATGAGGATACATCAAATCTGTATAAATTCCTTATTGCTAAATTAGAGAATTACTGGTCTGTAAGCTTTTAAAATTGGTTTAAGGTCATCATTTCTCATGTTGCACAGTGTAGTATTCCAGGAATGGTACTCGTACATTTTACAACATCTAGCTATTTTCACAAATGAGAATGTTCGTTTTTCTGTAATTATCCAATTTTATTTCCAGAAAACAGCCTGGCTTTGAGGACTGATCTAAAGACTTGCAGCTGAATTAAAGAAATTAAGTTGGAATTTAGTGACTAGTTCTCAGAGAAGGAATGGCAAGGCAACTGCTATCACTATACCTAAATCACTTTCCAGTTACGGTCCTAGAGCGACAGAAGATCCAAATGAAACAAGGAGTGAGGAGATGCAGCTCCTTTTGGTCTGCCCTTTCTACCTTATACCTGTGGTGATAAAGACCTAAAAATACCTGGCCTGCAAAGCTTTTGGATAAATGCTTGTTAAACATTCTGTAAACTCTAAGTTTACCATGTAATTTGAGTCTAAAAATGGAGGGCTGACTGAATAGCATAGAACTAAACTTAACATTTTCAATATAAATGATTCGTAACAAATCTTTTTTTATTTTTTAAAGATTTTATTTATTTATTTGACAGAGAGATCACAAGTAGGCAGAGAGGCAGGCAGAGAGAGAGAGAGAGGAGGAAGCAGGCTCCCTGATGAGCAGAGAGCCTGATGCGGGACTCGATCCCAGGACCCTGAGATCATGACCTGAGCCAAAGGCAGCGGCTTAACCCACTGAGCCACCCAGGCGCCCTGTAACAAATTTTTTAAAGTACTTGTAATATAATGTGAACTAGTGAGAATATAAATGACTAAAGAAAAAAATAGCCAAAAAAAAAAAAAAAACAAAAAAAAGGCACGTGAGAGGAGCCCTGGTGGCTCAGTTGGTTAAGCGTCTGACTCCTGGTTTCGGCTCAGGTCATGGATCTCGGGGTCAGGAGACTGAGCCCTGTGTTGGGCTCCACAATCAATGGGGAGTCTGCTTAGAGACTATTTCCCTCTGCTCTTTCCCCTATCTCTGTCTCTCTCTCTCAAATAAATATTAAATAAATCTTTAAAAGGGGGGGCACTTGGGATGCCTTGGTGGCTCAGCTGGTTGGACGACACTGCTTTCGGCCCAGGTCATGATCCGAGAGTCCCGGGATGGAGTCCCACATCGGGCTCCCAGCTCCATGGAGAGTCTGCTTCTCCCTCTGACCTCCTCCTCGCTCATGCTCACTCTCACTGTCTCTCTCTCAAATAAATAAATAAAAATCTTTAAAAAAATAAAATGAAAAAATAAAAAGGGGGGCACTTGATATAAATAACTGCTTTTTCTACAGATTCTGAATTTGTCATTATTAAAAATATAATAGGGCATTAGGGGAAAAAATTCAATGAACAAAATATATTTACAGATTAAATCAATTCTAAAGACTTTGGGAGGGAAAGCACAGGGCTTAAAGGGCATTTCAGCAGAATCTAAAATAAAATGTAGATGCTAAATATGGATAAAAGACAAAATAATGTCAAGTAAATTGATTTATAATCTTCTGTTTACTGTTAAAAAGTGACATGAGCACCTTCTGGCTCCATAATAAATAATTAAGCTCCTTACTATTATCAAAAGCACACTGGTGCCCTTGTAGTACAGAGCTTTCGTGGTACCGAATTATTTATCTGTTTGTTTGTTTATTGCTTCTTCCCTCTCGTTCTTTGAAGTTTTAGACTTTAACATTCATATGATGCTAAAAGATAAAGTAAGCTTTGTGGAAGTGCCACTTTTCAAAAGTGTCATAACTGAAGATTGACCATTTAGTTGAACATGCTCCAAAGAATGTCAGTTATTAAGAGAAAAAAAATGTCTATTTCTTACCTGCCCATGCCATGCATAGTGCAAAATAATAGCAGAGTTAGGATGGTTTCCGAGGAAAATTGGCATCAGAGTAGAAATGAGCTCATGGCGCAAGGTGTGCCAAGAGGTGTTGATTTGTAGTAAGGCCAATACCAGCATGTCTGGACAGTGTTTAATAGGGAAGCTGAAGAGCTGTTTGACTTGCTCATATTGCCCCACCTCTGCAAGCCTCAGCAGAGATTCAATCAAATCCAAGCTCTTCCTAAGAAGAATGGAAGTAAGATACTGTCATTGAAAACCTAAGCACACAAAAATGTCTTTTCCAAATAAGTGTTACCAGCTATCACAATAAAACTGAGTTGTTGTCAACTCGAAAAGTGTTTAAATTGGTGGTGTTCATATTAAAATCATATGCTGGTATAATTTCATACGAATTTCAAAGGCAGTCCAAGTTGACAAAAAGTGGTTTAGGAGAGGGGACACCACAGACCACTTATACAATCACGGATCATTCTTACCAAGGAGATACCATCAAAGATTTTTATAATTGGTATAAAAAATAAAAACAACATCACAGAGTTTATTTAGGAATAGTCATAAACCCAAAATGTGAACACAGACCTAATTTATACACACAAAAAATTCTACACAAAAATAGAGCCTGAAAACTTACTTTGGTAATGCCAAGGTCTAACTTAAGTGCCTTCTGATGTCAAGAAAATTCAGAAGTCCACAGCATTCCCTATGCATTATTCTTGCCCCAAGAAGCTGAATGTGGTTGACTTTAATCAAATCTCAGTATCTTACTCTACCCTTAGTCCAGGAAAACTATGGGGACAGAGATCAAATTAAATGCCATGAGGAAACATATACCCCATACCATGGGATAGTTTAAAGGATAAAAAAATCCTATTACTTCATCAAATCAACGGCAAAATTATATTTCAAAAAAGAGAATGAGAAAAGGTAGATTTATAGAATGAAAGAAACCATATAAACCCTGTCTGGACTCTTTATCATACAAACTGTTAAGACATTTTTGAGACAAAACCTGATGTTAAGGAATTGTTAAATGAGCTATGACATTGCAGTTTTACAAAAGAAATACTGCTATATACTTGGAATTGATGGGGAAAAAAATATCAATCAAGCCTGCATATCCAATGTTGCTAGCACCTGAGAAAAGGACAAACTAGAACAAACTACTGTTTGGGAGTCAATCTTTCAGAACAGGGATCAGCAAACTACATCCACAAGATCAATCGTACCTACTGCCTGTTTCAGTAAATGTTTTGTTGAAAGAACTACACCCATAATTTATACTGTGCTACAATAGTCAAGCAGTTGCTACAGAGACCATCTCGCCAGAAAAGCCAGGTATTAACTAACCTGTTACAGGAAGTTTATCATCTCTCACTTTAGAAGTTCTGGCAATAACTAAAGGGCTTTAAAGTGCCCTAAAAATCCCACCCAGAGCCCCCAAAATTCAATCATTTGTTCCATGTTGTGAAAGGGTCTCAGAAAACTGGTTAGAAAAAAAAGTTAAGAAACAAAGCAGTTACCTTTGGGGAGCAATCCAGCCCATGTCCCCCCCCTCACCGTGTGTGTGTGTGTCTGTGTGTGTGTGTGTGTGTCTGTGTGTGTGTCTGTGTGTGTCTGTGTGTTTGTTTGTTTTTCAAAGTAATGCAAGTACTTTCACCATCCTTACCTCACATTCCTAGAGAGGAGTGACTTGAGTTCCAGGAGAAACGTACTGGGCCAGAGTCAGATTCTCCCTCAGAAATTAGGAATTGGAACTCAAATAAACTAGGTAATTTAGCTGAAAGGATTAGAATTGATGGGTTGGCCATCGTGACTACTTACAAAGAAAAGAAAGCAAGCATATCTGTAGACAGAAGAAAGGGGTCTAAACTAAGGGAGAAGTACAAACTTCCTTCCAATATTTGACAGTTTCAGAGAATACCCACTGGCAGACCTTACAGAGGAAAAACATAACTATCTAGTGATAAGGAAACTAAAAATACACTTTTATCCATCAACAACCCTCTATAAAATTTAAAGTTTAAGTAGGCTCACTAAAATTACTGTTCCAGTAAAATTTTTAACTACATAATTATTCCCTATTAATTCTGTATTGCAAGAAAAGCTAGAGGTGAGTCTTTACCATGTGGCAATTTCTCGATTGTCATCCTCTGGTGGTGCTTTCAGAATATCAGTGGCAACCGTATGACAGGGATAGTCAGCAAAGCAGAAGATCTCTGGATTTATAAGGGAATGCTGAATGAAGGAGAGCTGGAACAAGAGAAAAAAAAGTTCTTACTACCATAAATGAATTCAAATGCTATGAAAATGAAGTATTTTCCACAGACTAATCTTAATCTTATTAAAATGACAATTTATTTAAGGTTTTATTTATTTATTTGAGAGAGACAGCCAGTGAGAGGGAACATAAGCAGGGGGAGTGGGAGAAGGAGAAGCAGGCCTCCCCTGAAAAGGGAGACCGACACAGGGCCCGATATCAGGACCCCACCATCATGACCCGAGCCGAAGGCAGATGCCCAACAACTGAGCCACCTAGGCGCTCTGACAATTTCTGTTTTAAATCTTAATTACCTGCTCTTCAAAACCACAGACAATTCAAACACATGAAAGGTAGGAGAAAAAATGGTCTTGGACAGAAATAGTTGGAAAAATGGTTTGCTACACTTTAAGTCTGACTAGTACTCGACTATGATGATCTCCTTTTCAAAATACTAATGTCTCTACTATTCTGTACTGCACAAGACAAATTCTACGTTAAAAGATTATTTTAGGGCGCCTGGGTGGCTCAGTTGGTTGAGCAGCTGCCTTCGGCTCAGGTCATGATCCCAGCGTCCTGGGATCGAGTCCCGCATCGGGCTCCTTGCTCCGCAGGGGGCCTGCTTCTCCCTCTGACTCTGCCTTCCACTCTGTCTGCCTGTAATCGCTCTCGCTCACTCTCTCTCTGACAAATAAATAAATAAAATCTTTAAAAAAAAAAAAAAAAAAAAAAAAAAAAAAAAAAAAAAAAGATTATTTTAACCAATGTACAGAAGACACTACGTAAGAAGGAAGTCATTATTTGCCTCCCCTTCTACAAATGAACAGCAATCACTTACCTGGCCTTCTGCATGTTTCCAAGGTCTATATATGAGGTCTACTGGGAACACTTCCATACCTAGACCCCGCTGAATGCCATAAACCACATTATGAAGTCCTTTACTGTCACGAATTTGAAATCCAGGATGGTCCAGTTCATAAGTTACTTCCTTGAAATTCAAACTCGGGTTCTAAAACAAAAACATTTTGAAACCTAATGAACAAAAAGTATACATATTTCTATGCTTTACCTAAAAAGCCAAACTGAATCAGAAATTAAAATGTTCTAATTATAAACTCAAAATAATCATAACCTGGAATTTATAAAGACGTAGAAAAACAATTCTTTTTTTTTTTTTTTTTTTTTTTTAAAGATTTTATTTATTTATTTGTCAGAGAGAGAGCGAGTGAGAGCGAGCACAGGCATACAGAGTGGAAGGCAGAGTCAGAGGGAGAAGCAGGCTCCCTGCGGAGCAAGGAGCCTGATGTGGGACTCGATCCCAGGACGCTGGGATCATGACCTGAGCCGAAGGCAGCTGCTTAACCAACTGAGCCACCCAGGCGTCCCAGAAAAACAATTCTTAATATTTAAAATAAATTGGTTCTACTAGCAAGGCACTCCAACCTTTTAGTTCATGACATACTTACAGCCAATGGGAGTGGGTAACTTAGTCCAACAAACAATCCCATCCCAGTTTGGCAAAATTCCTCAATTAATGCCTCTCTGTTTTTACACCCCAGATTCCACTACCTTGGAACAAAGTTGCAAAGATAAGTCAATTATCCCAAATACCATTTTTTTTTTAAAAAGATCTGACTTACTGAGAGAGATAGAGAAGACATGCACTCAAGTGTGGGGTAAGGGCAGAGGGAAAGGGAGACAGAGAATCTCAAGCAGACTCCACACTGAGCATAGAGCCTGATATAGGGCTCAATCTTACAAGCCCGAGATCACGACCTAAGTCAAAATCAAATCCATCCTTAACAGACTGAACCACCCAGGCACCTCCCAAATACCATTCTTAATTAACTGAAGATCTCCCCTACAAAGTATACCAAGTATGCATCAGGAAAAGTGGTCTAAATTCTTTATGTCAAAATGACTGAAAATGCCATTAAAAAAAAAAATGTTCTATGAAAAGGTATTCCAAAAAGCAGTATAAGACTCCTTAAGAAAACATAAAGCAGGGCGCCGGGGTGAAATCAATTGGTTGAACGACTGCCTTCAGCTCAGGTCAGTATCCTGGAGTCCCAGGATGGAGGCCTGCATTGGGTTCCCTGCTCAGCAAGGGGTCTGCTTCGCCCTCTGACCTTCCCCTTCTCATGCTCACTCTCTCTCATTCTCTTTCCCTCTCAAATAAATAAAAATCTTAAGGGGGAGGGGGAAAGCAAAGGAAGCAAGTTTACAGAAGATAATTTACCAAACACTCTGCACAAAGTACTAAATTTATTTTATGCTTGAAAAGAAAAAGGCTGTGCACACTCTATACTTAAAAATCCTCGAAGTAGGGGCGCCTGGGTGGCTCAGTGGGTTAAGCCGCTGCCTTCAGCTCAGGTCATGATCTCAGGGTCCTGGGATCGAGCCCCGCATCGGGCTCTCTGCTCAGCAGGGAGCCTGCTTCCCTCTCTCTCTCTCTGCCTGCCTCTCTGTCTACTTGTGATCTCTCTCTGTCAAATAAATAAATAAAATCTTTAAAAAAAAAAAAAAAAAAATCCTCGAAGTACCATGGACAGTTTAGTTTTGCTCTAAGGCAACTCCTTGCAAGCCATGAAGACATCAATGCTTGCTTTACAAAGCAAGGGTACAAAGAACAAACTTCAAAAGTAGTATTCACTCTAAGGGAACAACAACATTCAGAAAATAAGATTTTCTCTTCTTTCTAACATTTGTTTCAAGTACTGACTATAACAGAACAGAACCAATAATGTGTTATTACACAGCATTATCATAGAGACAATTTAGTAAATCCAGAGCTAAGTTTGGTAAGATGTAAGAATCTCCTTGGTTTCTTCCTCTCATCTTTGCTGGGCAATGGAGAAATCAAATTGCTGACCCAAAATGAAATTGTCTTCTGCTCCCTGCCACAAAAAGTATGTAAAAAACTCAAGAAGGAAGAAAAGAGATTACTAACTCAACAGTTCAAACCCACAGTGCAGGCTCTCAATTTTATAGCCTTTTGCACGCTCTGAAAACAGCAAACAGGATTGGTAACATGAAATACTGTCCTTATCTGCAATTTTTAAAAGAGAATTTCAGTAAGGCAATATAGTACAATGATGGAACTACTGAGTGAAAAGGGCATTTTTTACTTATGCGTGATCACAAGATAAAATCAAAACAGTAAGTTGGGGGGGCGCCTGGGTGGCTCAGTAGTTAAGTGTCTGCCTTCTGCCCAGATCATGATCCCAGGGTACTGAGACGGAGCCCCCAAATCGGGTTCCCTGCTAAGTGGGGAGTCTGCTTCTCCCTCCAGCCCTTGCCCTGCTCGTGCTCTCTCACTCTGGCTAGGTGTTCTCCCTTAAATAAATAAAATCTTTAAAAATAAAAAAGTGGTATCCATACGTAATAAAACTGGTAATTTTTTTTCATTTCCAAATTTTGTGCCATGATCAAGTATTATTTTTTCCTACTACTAAAGGAGAATAAATCTGAATACTATAAATCTACCTATCAAGAAAAATTTAAAAATCCATGGAAGTCGTCTGTAACCCAATTATATCTATAAATCACTAACATAGAAAACTAAAAATGAGAATTAGGATCAATGTCCTGAGACCTTACAAGGAATATTATGTTGTAAATATATATAGATATAGATATAGATATCTCTATATCTATATCTCTAGTCTTCAAAGTTGTATCTTGTTCCTAGATATTTTATGGATGAGAATGAAGATATTACATACATCCTGACTCCATTATTCCCCCACTGATTACACTTTATCATCCCCAATTCTCAAGGTTTCATTCCTACATGTTTTACTTAAGCATTTTTACATTGTAGGAAAGATACTTTGTTTATCTGGGGTCAAATTATTTAGTTTATGGATATTCTGTAAGTTAAAGTAGTAAGAGAAATATGAATTTTATTATCCTTATCCACTATGAACAAGACAGCAGAATTTTTGTTGTACTTTCCACAAAACATTCAGAAGGCCTCCTTTCTCAGTAATTCCTTATAAAATCACTACTTTGCACTAAATTTGTTTCTTCAAAATAACCACACACCAGGACTTCACCAAACTCAGCAGTGTCACTCAGAATTGAACAGCAACAACTCCTAATGAACAAAACAGGTATGTAATTATGAACTATCTCCAGAAGATAATCACTTTGTAAAGTTCATTACTTTGGAGCCAAGGAAGTTGGGAAACCCCAAAACACTGCTGCTCTCATTCAGCTAAGCATTTTATTTATTAAAATTTGCTTTCTTGGGGCGCCTGGATGACTCAGTGTTAAAGACCCTGCCTTCAGCTCAGCTCATGATCCCAGGGTCCTGGGATCAAGTTCCGCATCAGGCTCTCTGCTCTGCAGGAGCCTGCTTCCCTTCCTCTCTCTCTGCCTGCCTCTCTACTTGTGATCTCTGTCAAATAAATAAATAAAATCTTTAAAAAATAAAATAATAAAATAAAATAAAATCTGATTTCTTTGGGCTCTATCATATTAACATCATGCATATAAAATCATGATTACATGTACTCACCAGTTCTTTGAGAACATCAATCAAGACTTCTACATTCCATGTGTGTGCCTGTGCTCCATCACTTTTATCTTTTCCATCACTCCAGATCCCACTGCCAGGAGCAGAGATACTCTGTACAAGTAAAATTTGAATTAAACAAACCCAACTACTTAATGTGTTCAGCTCTGGTTGGCAGATCAATCATACTATAATTTAATAAAGAAAGTAAAGAGGACAGGATATTAATTCACACTGTAGAACAGCTGATTTCTATATTTACCTGTAATGGAATTCCATCTGTCAATCCTGAATGAGTTCGAGCCATCATCCCCAAAACCCTGGCAACCTGGGCAGCTGTGACCTCCCGAACACCAAACTGCATGATTATATTGCGACATTCTTCAATACTGAAACAGAAATTAAACCTCAGGAAAACGCTTCCGCCTTCAATACAAAGGTTAAGAAATGTTAATATACAAAAGCCCTGAGTGAAATCCTTGGACTTTTCCTAGTATGACTTTATTCCATGTTATTTTATATAGCTAGAAATATAAAAAGTACCTACTTAACTAAGAAAATGGGAAAACTTTTCCTTTTCACTGTATCTATATAAAAAGATAAGAACTAGCTCAATCTACTGTGGTAATCATTTTCCAATATATGTAAATCAAACCATATATGTAAATCACACCATCATGCTATATGCTTGAACTTGTACAGTGATGTATATCTGTATCAATTATTTCACAACAGAACTGAAAGAAAATAGGAAAATGGAAAAGGTTTAAAAGATCAATGGAAGAAAATACAAGCCAGGAGTAATGATTATCCTTCACAAAAGCAAAATTAATTTCCTCCACCTTCAATAGAATCAAGTTTATAATACTGATATTTAGGGCACACCTAGGTGGCTCAGTTGGTTAACTACAGACTCCTGATTTCAGCTCACAATATGATCTCAGGGTCATGACATTGACATAGAGCCCAGTGTGGAAATCAATCTTCTCTCTCTCCTTCCCTTCTGGCCCTCCCCCAGCCATAAAATACATATATATATACATATATACATATATATATATACACACACACACACATTTGTTTTTTTAAAATGTAAGATAAAATGCTGAAACTCGAGGTGAGTTTGATTATTTTGATATGCACAAACCCTTGAAAATGTATCCTAACTCTTCTACTTTGCTCCTTGAATTTTAACTAAATAAAAGTTTTATGCCAGGCACACAGTCACACCCAACAAATATATTTTCAAAAATAAATGGAAATTTGGTTTCTGTGAAGTTTGAAAAACATTAAAAAGTCAAAGTCAAAACAGAACATAGTAATACCCTTAATTAACTCTCAAGAAAATACTGAGTCTGGCGCCTGGGTGGCTCAGTTGGTTAGGCAACTGCCTTTAGCTCAGGTCATGATCCCAGACTCTCAGGATCAAGTCCCGCATCATGCTCCCAGCTTGATTGGGGAGGGGGGGTCTGCTTCTCCCTCTGACCTTCTTCCCTCTCATGCTCTCACTTACTTACTTTCTCTCTCTCAAAAAAAAAAAAAAAAAAAAGGAAGAAGTCGTCTACAAGAAAATACTGACAATCCACTTTATCATAGTAATAGTAGTAGTAAAGGGGTGAAAGTATTTCCTTTGGTGTCCCTAGCAAGAGACAAAAACACTGAAGCAGCAGCTTTGTTAAACAAGAAAAGGAAACTGGAGAAAATGAAGGTACAGTAGGGATTTGAAGGTACAGTGAGGGAAGAGAAAAGAGAAACACATCAAGTAGGATAAAATTTCCATGAAGCCTTGTCTCAATGCTTTCTCTCCCATAAAAGCTAGAATTGTCTATCTGCAACTCGAGTAGGAACCTCTGATTTCTAAATTTGAGAAACTAGAGGAGGAGAGAGATATTTATATATATAAATATATATAAATTTTATATATATAAATATCTCTCTCCTCCTCTAGTTTCTCAAATATATATATATATATTTGAGAAATATATATATATATATATATATTTGTGTGTGTGTATATATATATATACACACACACACACACATACATATATATATATATAAATTAATACAGGCATACCTGGGAGATTTTGTAGGTTTAGCTCTACACAACCATTAACAGATCAAGTCAAACGAACTTATTCACTTCCCGGTGTAAGTTATGTTTACACTATACTGCAGGTCTACTGCATGTGCAATTGCATTACATCTAAACAAAATGTACATACCTGAATTAAAAAATACTCTTTTGATAAAAATTGCTAGCTATCATCTGAGCTTTCAGTGAGTTGTAATCACTGATGACAAACCACCATTATACAGTAATATTACTATATTACTATACAAATATAGTAATGAAAAAGTTTGAAATACTGTGAGAAATGTCAGAATGTGACACAAAGACAAACTAATAAGCAAATGTTATTGGGAAAATGGTGGCAACAGACCTGCTGTATACAGGTTGCCACAAACTTCAGTTTGGAGAAAAAGTGCAGTATCTGTGAAACACAACAAAGTAAAGCATACAAAATGAGGTATGCCTATGTGTGGAAGATTAAATTCAGAAGCAAAACTCAGAGACAAAGATGAGGGCACATTAACTAATCTTAGGAACTTGCCTTAAAGAATTATTACATCATATCTGGCACAAGAGTAATCAGAAGTTCAGTACGTTTTATACCAACCTTGCACAAAAGCCATAGCCTACTTCCTGCATAAAATCAGCCAAGGAGCTCTCCATCATGGTTTTAGCTACCCCTCCAGAATCAGGCAGGATCCTGTCCATTAGAATGTCCCGTTTTTCAGGGTATAAAAGTGGTGCAAGCACCACGGGACAGCGTTCCTGGGGAAAATCTGAAGGACAAAAGATTACAACTGCTATACTGATTAAAAACAAACTATCCTCATTTACTCTTTCTAGAAGCCCCCAAACCTGAATCTTCCACACATTCATTTTCAAAGTTTTTTCCCAATCCAACTCATCCAAGTTAGGACCTTAACACCAATTCCAAAATATGGATGCTTTTGCTTGGGTATATATTTTTAAGTTTTGTATTAGGATCCTAATACAACACCTAGAGACCAAGTCACATCCTAAATATTACTTCAAATTTTCACAGTAGGACTATCAGTTTCCATACAAAAAAGACATCAGAGACAATTAGAATATCACTATCAATTTCAGGAAGAAAATTTCTTATCACTGAGAAGTTAATGCAGTTTAAAATTAAACTGACGCCTGGGTGGCTGTCAGTTAAGTGGCTGCCTTCAGCTCAGGTCATGATCCCAGGATCCTGGGATCCAGTCCTACATCCGGCTCCTTGCTCAGCGGGGGAGCCTGCGTCTCCCCCTGCCTCTACTCTCTCTGACAAATAAATAAATAAAATCTTTAAAAAAAAAAAAAAAGTAGCTGTTAAAAAAATTTTTTTAATTAAATTCAACTATATAGGGGGCACCTGTCTAGATCAGTTGATACAGCATGGAATTCTTGATCTCAGAGTTTTGAGTTCAAGCCTCTCATGAGGTGCAGAGACTACTTAAATAGATAAGCGTACTTTAAAAATATTTTAAATTAAAGGACACTTTGGTAGCTCAGTCAGTTAAGTACACAACTCTTACTTTTAGGTCAGGTCATGGCCTCAGAGTCCTGGGACTCAGCTGGGCAATCAGTGGGGAGTCTGCTTCTTTTCTCCCTCTCCCTCTGCCCTTTCCCCCAGCTGGTAGGCATTTTCTCTTTCTCTCTCAAATAAATAAATCTATCTTTTAAAAGATTTTTTTTAAAAGGTAAGAGTGAAAATAAATAGTGGTTAGTGTATAATCAAAGATTTGTTTTAAGAAGACTACTCAGCTCCACAAAACAAAAATCAGAGAAAAGAACATCAACAACAGGACCAGGAGTTATCTTAGCATAGCAATTCAAATAGTCCAAGAACTAAAGTGGGCATATCAATAATGACCAATTTTTTCTAAGTAAAAAGAGTATGTCCCAACAACATAGTCTCCATCACCTTAAAGGAGAAAAAAAGACTATATGAAACATACCAAGTCTTAACCGAGATTGTTATCTATAGGACAAGATTACTGAAGTTACGTTCATTTTATACCTTTCCTATGGGGCTTTAATCACTTTCATATGTGAAATTACAAAATTCTCTCTTAAAAAATGAAAAGTAAATCATCGTCTTCATGTGTATTCTAAAATCCTTCTGTCATGTATTTGTGTTCATCCTAAGAAATCACCTTTTGTAAGCAATAGATACTCTTTTACCTCTGCGCAGCGTCTTAAGAAAAGCGTCTATTTGTTCCTGTCCAACTCCAAAGGCTCCCTTCTGCCCAAAGAGGAGATGGGAGAGGAGGAGATGTAGGACCTCTATTGCTATATCTTGGAAGCCACCTTCTTGATTTCCACTGACGTCTGCGTCAATGTAAGAACGCAGAAGATCAGGAAGCTTCTGTTTGATAAACTGGGCAGCTAGAAGTCAGGTAAATCAAAAACCACAAGTTACTTTTGCACCACAACAGGTAAAAACTCACATCAGAACACAGATGACCATCATCTTCATTCACCAACTCACCCCTCACCCGCTCATGTTTAAGACAAACTAAAAGAAAATAATCTTAGATTATTTTACGAAGTCTAAACTATGAAGCCTCAAGATTCAAAAACTCATGGGTTTTAAAGAAATAATTTCACTACAGGATCTTTAAGAAAAAAGTAACTTACCAAAACCTCTGAGATCTGAGCTGGAAGAATTCAAGAGGGCAAGGCCAAAAATTACCTGAAACAATAGGGATTAGGTTGTTCAAAGAGTCAAGTAACTGTTTTAATTCCAATTTTGCCTATCTCTCTTCTTAAATCACTTACCTCTTGTACTTTGCTTAACTTGAGAACTTTACTCAGCTGGGCAAATAAGTGGGGTGCAGGCTTTAAACTCTGAAACAAACCAAACTTTATTTTAAAACAAGAAGAACTTAAAAAGAAAAAAGAACGTAATGATTTTCAAGATAAAAACACCTATTCACTCAATCAAGGTACTACACAGGAGTGAAAGAATTCTGTAGTCTTATCAGAAACAACACCCCATATCCTAGAACTGTGAAATGACAATCTTAAGACTTCACATGATCTGGTTTTAGTAAGTCTCTACTTATTATCAAACTGTCTTGATTTTGCTAGAAAATTAAAAAAACCCAAACTACTGAAAATTTTAAATTAAAATAGATCACTATGAGATCAAGGTTTAAAGCCTTTTTAGAAAGTCACATTCTTTAAAAAAAAAAAAAAAAAAAAAAAAAAGGAAAGTCATATTCTTAAGACTACTAAGACAAAAGCAATACCAACCTTCTGATAGTGCAATGGATTATCAATGGCATAGGACAGCGTCGAAATAAAATTTGGCTTTGTAATCAGCGACGCACACTCCTGAATCAGAAACTGAGTCTTTAAAAATAAAAAGTGAATCTTCATTAGCACTAACATTCATCTCTTCACAGACGCAGAGGTACTCAGAACATTAAAGCATAATCCAATACTGTATATTGTTTCCATACCTTATCAAAATTAGCTCTTTAAAAATCCCATTTAAACTACTTAAGAGTCTACTAGCAACAAGTTAAATATCAACACCTTTACAAAATAGTTTCCCTTGACAGATAACTGTAAGGAACAATATAATGACAAACCATTACCAGACTGAAAATCAAACCAAAGAAATTCTATCTAGAACAAGAGATCCCCTCTCTGCCTTACTTACTTGTCAAGCAGGACTTCCCCCATTCCTGTTTCCCACAGACAGGTCTGATCCCCAGCAATCTAAGCCGGACCTAGGTAGCTATTAATGGTCTGCAGCCAGGCAGGAGAGGGGAAGGACGAAAACAAAGGACAAGTCCCGGGACGCCTGGGTGGCTCAGTGGGTTAAAGCCTCTACTTTCAGATCAGGTCATGATCCCAGGGTCCTGGGATCGAGTCCCGCATCGGGCTCTCTGCTTCCGCAGGAAGCCTGCTTCCTCCTCTCTCTCTCTGCCTGCATCTCTCCTACTTGTGATCTCTGTCTGTCAAATAAATAAATAAAATCTTTAAAAAAAAAAAAAAAGGACAAGTCCCAATACCTTTCATTCATTCAGTCAGCTAAGATGACTCTGCATGACTTGTAGGTGTTATTTGCTACACAATGCCCAAGATGCAATTCACTGAACAATTAAATCTAAGTAAACATAAATTCTGTAAGCCCCAATACCTGATGAAAATCTTTGCCACTGCTTTTACCATCGCCACTGAAATCCACATGTGAAAATAGGCAGCGTAATAAATGCCTGTCTGCCTCAGGACCGTGCCGATTCACAATCTATAAAGACCAAAAATATAAATTTATAGTCACCATTAAAGAGAATTTAACAAAAAAAAGTCTCTATGCAAAATCCCAAAATACATTAATTGTTCATTTTGATTAAGAGTTATAGGAATTAATAAAATGGAGGTGCCAATATTTTATAATTGTTTTTTAAATGTTTCCTACAGTCACGGACAGGAAAAATAGAATAAATTAATTAGTTCATATAAATAACTGTGTGCACTTTGGTCAGTATCTAAACCAAAACACAAAGTAGCAAAAATGACATGTAATAAGAATAGAGAATGTTTTTCTTTTTCTTTTTTTTAAAGTTGTAAGGCAACAATTCTGTAACAAACTGTATTTATTCAAGTTTCACTTCTTCTATGCATTATAAATCACTCTAACGCAACGGTAACTCCTTAAAATAGACAAGGCAATGACTTAAATAAACCAGTCTGGGGACACCGGGTGGGCTCACTGGGTCAAGCATGCCGCCCCTGATGTCGGCTCAGGTCTCCATCTCAGGGTTTTGGGTTCAAGCCTCGCACTGGGCTCCACACTGGGCATAGAGCTTACTTAAAAAAATAAATACAAAAAAATAAAGTCTGACTTCAGTACTTTAGATCTTTAGATGCTGCCCACAAGCTCCATTAGTTTCTTGCCGTTTCTCAAATTTACCAATGTTGGTACTTGCTATTCTAACTTAAAGTTTTAGGCATCTACATATGGGCTGTTCTCTCAGTTCCTTTCATAGCTACATGACCAGCCCCACCATCACCACTTTATCCTGTTTTACTTTTCCCCGTAGAGCTTATGGCCACCTGATAATTTCTGTTTATTTTCTATGTCCCTCACTAGACTAAGTTGCACAAGAGCACAGAATTTGTGCTGTGATACTCATTTCTTCACACCTAGAAAAGAGCTTAGCACACAGTAAGTACAGAATAATCATTTATCAAATGCTTTTTTGAGATATTACAAGTAATATTTTCTTACACTTTAGGCTAAGTATGGTACTGAGATTCCTTGGTTTTATCTTCAACAATTCTGTCAAAATTTACTGCAATTTTATAGATGAAGAGACGAACACTTGCATCAGATTATATGAGCCTTAAATCCCATAGTGGATGAGCTGAGAAATCAGAATTCATAGTCCAACTCCAGAGCCTATATGCTTTCCACTGAATCGTAATTATGTGGTACCTGGTTAAATTAACTTATTTCAGTTTCAGTTTTTCCCACCCCGAAAACTCAGGTAGTTAAACATAAGACACCAATTTTTACACTGTCCTACAGATATTTAAAATTAAAAATCAATAAAATCAAATAATAAGAACCTCGACATCTCAAAAAATTACTGTGAACCTATTCACAATGTATTGATTCTCTGGGCTCTTACAGTTCCTTAAGTCCTATAAAAGCAGAGATTATTTTTTTCCCTATCCCCTAGAATGCTAAAAACATCTTAAAGAGGCAATTCAAATTAGTCAGGAATAAAATTACTTATGCTCCAACCACCAAATGGACCTCTCCCTAAAATGAACAAGAATACTTGGCTTTGGGGCGCCTGGGTGGCTCAGTCTATTAAGCCTCTGCCTTTGGCTCAGATCATAATCCCAGGGTCCTGGGATCGAGCCCACATAGGGAGGTCTATGCTCAGCAGGGATCCTGCGTCTCCCTCTCCCTGGCACTCTGTTTGTGGGCATGTGCTTTGCTCTGTCAAACAAATAAATGAAACCTTTAGGAAGAAAAAAAGAGATCATCTGGCTTTAACAAGTATTTGACCACATACTAGATACTATGCAAGGTACAGCAAATGTAGCAGTAGGAGAGAGCAATGGGCTTTATAGCTCTCATGAAGTATGATCTCACAGGGGAAAAAAGTATGAAGAATTTCTGATAATACTGTCATAGGAAAAAACAAAACAGGGTTATGTGACATGGATAGGGGGGGGAGTGGTGCCTCAGAAAGGCCTTCCCTAAAGATGTAACATATAAGCTGAGATTTAAAATACTGAGGTAACAACAATCACAGAAAGAGCTTGAGGAAAGATCATTTCAGGCAAAAAGTAAATAGTATGCAGGGGCGCCTGGGTGGCTCAGTAGGTTAAAGCCTCAGCCTTCAGCTCAGGTCATGATCCCAGGGTCCTGAGATCAAGCCCTGCATTGGGCTCTCTGTTCAGCGGCAAGCCTGCTTCCCCCTCTCTATCTGCCTGCTTCTCTGTCTACTTGTGATCTCTGTCAAATAAATAAAATCTTAAAAGAAAAAAAAGTAGATAGTATGCAAATGCATTTAATAACAAAAAAAGTCAGAGGGAGTCAAGTTCAAGAGTCTAGATAATGGTTAAGGAACCTACCAACTTATCTGCTATTACACCAATCTAAAGATGGAAGAGATATTCTGCTTGACTGTTAAAAGCCAAAGAACAAAACAAACAAAACAAAACACACAAAACAGGGGTGCCTGGCTATCTCAATCAGTTAAGCTTCAGGCTCTTGGTTTCAGCTTGGGTTATGATAGCAAGGTTGTGGGAAGTCTGTTCAGATACTTTCTCCCTTCCTCCTCTGCCCCTCCTGGCTCGTACCCTCACTTTCTCAAATAAATAAAAAAATAAAATCTTTAAAAAACAAAAAAATGTTTAAATTTTTAACTAGAATAAACAATCTTATGACTGTCTCTTCTCATCCTTCCACTGACTTCTACAATATTATGTAATTTTACAATTGCTTTTACAGTCACTCAATCTTACCAACAACCCTAGGAAGGACAAACAATACCACATTAATACAGATAAAGATTCTTTTTAGAAAATCAAGGTTGCAATGACTAACAAATTTCACACATAAGTTGCAGGATAGTGGTATGATCTGAAGATGTGTTTTGTAACTGCTAGGTAAACAGAATGTTCATTCAGTGATACCACGCTGCCCCTTCATTAGAAGAAAACTTTTCCTGTTTTGTTTTCCCACTAAAGTGCTATTTTAAAAGCATGGTCTTGGATTGCAAAGATGTTGAAATAAGATATCATTGCTCCCACAAGATCAAGTCCTATGCATTTTCACTTAAAATTTAAACCATTCCACTCACTGAACAGGGGAGACCAGTAAAATATTTCAGTTTTAGATTAAGTACATTACAATCTGGTAATTGAATCTTTAGGCTACATTGAAAATAAATTAACTGTATCAAAAGCAAACTACAATATTTCTATAATGATCTGATCTGTAGTTAGAGTAACAAATTCTCATCTACAATCACATATTAAGAGGAACATTAACAAACAGTGCATTTACAGTGGTAGAGATTCAGAAAACCATGTGAAATGGTTAGAAAAAGGGGACACTATCTGCCCTAGAGAACACATGAGAAAGAATTAAAGATTTAATTGTGTGAAGGGTAATTACATGAAATAATTAATCTTATACAGAGAAAGAGCCTCAAACATTTATTTTAGCTCACTGTAAGAAAATTCCTAATAATGTTGTCCACAAAAGGTAACCTCCATAGTAAGAAACAACAAAAATCCCTCTCTATTAATACTTGTTACACTCTTCTTTGGGTAGAATGTTGATAATCAGCAGTTACCTGATGATTTATGCCTGCGACGTAGCGCCAAAAAGCAGATTTTGTGTGTGTGTGTGTGTGTATGTATGGATATAGATTTTCACACAAACGCTCTAAAAGACTTATAAAAAGAAAAATACAAAACCTAACAGATTATCTCAAAGGTATTAAAAAAAAAACAAGATTCTACACAACTACGAAGTACCAATTTTGGGGCACCTGTGGCTCAGTCAGTTAAGCTCAAGTCATCATCTCAGGGTCATGAGAACCCCTCCCCCACTTCAAAAATAAGTATCAGATTTTTGAAATTTTTTTTTAAAGATTTTTATTTATTTACTTGATAGAGATCACAAGCAGACAGAGAGGCAGGCAGAGAGAGGGGGGAAGCAGGCTCCCCGCTGAGCAGAGAGCCCGATGTGGGGCTCGATCCCAGGACCCCGAGATCATGACCTGAGCCGAAGGCAGAGGCCTAAACCACTAAGCCACCCAGGCGCCCCAGATTTTTGAAATTTAAATTGAAGGCAGTAACTCTATACCTTACAATAATCACAGTTTTAGACTGTAATACACTCTACAGAGGTAATAAAGCATCTTCATATTTATCATACTTGTTAAACAATTTTAACTTTTAAAAAAATACTGATTTTAGTTTTCATTATCCTATCTGTATGAATAACTTTGGGTTTCTATGAAATATTTTGGATTTACTTGAATCCATTTCAATATATAATATATTTCCAGTAATGGGTGCCTGATTGTCTCAGTTGATGGAGCACACTACTCTTGATCTCAGGTAGTTGAGTTCAAGCCCCACAATGGGTGGGCACGGAGCCCACCTTAAAAAAAAAAGAACGAGGTGCACCTGGGTGGCTCAGTGGGTTAAGCTGCTGCCTTCGGCTCAGGTCATGATCTCAGGGTCCTGAGATCGAGTCCCACATCGGGCTCTCTGCTCAGCGGGGAGCCTGCTTCCTCCTCTCTCTCTGCCTGCCTCTCTGCCTACTTGTGATCTCTCTCTGTCAAATAAATAAATAAAATCTTAAAAAAAAAAAAAAAAAAGAATTGAAACAACCAAAAACCACATTTCTAGGAAGACTAAATCGCTTTTTAAATAAAAGTTTTACAGATAACTTTGGGAACAAAAATTTTACATAATTATCAAACAAAACTAAATTATTAAAAACGTATTATCTAAATATTTAAAGTAATAAATAAACAATGAAGCCAGAACTATATCCACCTGGTGGTAGAACTATGCAGAGAACTACTCTAAATAACTATAATATAGTAATCTGATGGTACCTCTCTAGTGAGATACTAGTCATATCTCATTTCATTGCACTTTGTAGATAATGTTTTTTGTTTATCGAATTGAAGATTTACAGCAACTGTCTACAGTACCATTTCTACAGAAGCATTTGCTCGCTTCTTGTCTGTCACATTTTGGTAATTCTCACAATATTTCAAATTTTCCCATTATATTTCTTATGGTCATCTGTGATCAGTGATCTTGGATGTTACTATTAGAATTGTTTCAGGGCACCATGAACTACGCCCATATACAAGGGCAAACGTAATAAATATCTTGTGTGTTCTGTCTACTCCACCAACTGGCTGTTCCCCAAACTTCTATCTTTTACCTGAGACACAGCAATACTGAAATTAGACCAATTAATTACCCTACAATGGCCTCCTAAGTGTTGAAGAGTCAAACACATCTCACTTGAAATCAAAAGATAGAAATGATTAAGGTCAGTTGAGGATGGCATGTTTAAAGTCGAAAAGGCCAAAAGCTAGTCCTCTTGTGCCTATGTTAGCCAAGGTGTAAATGCAAAGAAAAAAATTCTTAAAGGAAATTAAGTGGTACTCCAAAGAACATACAAATGATAAGAAAGAAGAGTCTTACTGCTGGTACGGAGAAAGTTTTGGGGGTCTACACACATCAAACCAGCCACAGCATTCCCTTAAGCCAAAGCCCTAACCTCTCTCGAACTGTATAAAGCCTGACATAGATGAGGAAGCTACAGAAGAAAAATATGAAGCTAGCAGAGGTTGGCTCATGGGGTTTAAGGAAAGAAGCCATCTCCATAAAAGCACAAGGTAAAGCAAAGGCTGATAAAGAAGCTACAGCAAGTTGTCCAGAAGATCTGGCCAAATAATGAAGGCTGCTACACTAAACAACAAATTTTCAATGAAGATGGAAACAGACTTCTATTAGAATGAGATGCCATTTGGGACTTTCACAGCTAGAGAAAAGTCAATGCCTACTTCAAAGGACAGGCTGACTCTCTTGTTAGGGACTAGTGCACCAGGATCAAAGGACAGGCTGACTCTCTTGTTAGGGACTAGTGCACCAGGAGTCTGTATGTTGAAGCCAACGTTCAGTTACCATTCTGAAAATCCTTGGGCCCTTACAAATTATGCTAAAGTGACCCTGCCTGTGCACTATATAAATCGAACAAAACCTGGAGGACAGCACATTTGTTTACAACATGGTTTACTGAATATTTACTGTTGAGACCTACTGTTCAGAAAGAGGTTTCTTTCAAAATATTACTGATCCCTGACAACGTACCAAGTCACCCAAAAGCTCTGATCAAGATGTGTAACAAGATTAATATTGTTTTCTAGTCTGCTAACACAACATCCATTCTGCAGCCTATATGGATCAAGTAGTCACCTCAACCTTCCAGTCTTGCTATTTAAGAAATATCTTAATATTTAAGAAATACATTTCTTAAAGCTAGAGCCACTACAGATAGCAATATTTTTAATGGATCTGAGCAAAGTAAACTGAACCTTTTGGGAAGGATTTGCCATTCTAGATGCCATCCAAGAAGAACATTCAAGATTCAGGAAGAGGTCAAAATACCAACATTAACAGGAGTTAATGGAAGAAGTTGATTCCAACCCTCAAGGATGACTTCAGGGGATGAAAACTTCAGTGTAAGAAGTAACTACAGATGGGGCCGAAATAGCAAGAGAACCAGAACTGATGATTTAACTTAATTGCTGCAATCTCATGATAAAACTTTAACAGATGAGGAGCTGATTCTTTTGAATGAGCAAACAAAGTTTCTTGAGATGGAATTTACTCCTGTTGAAGATTTGGAATGACAAAAAAGGTTAGAATATTACATAAATTTAGCTAATAAAGAAGGAGGTTTGAGAGGACTCTAATTTTTTTTTTAAAGATTTTATTTATTGGGATGCCTGGGTGGCTCAGTTGGTTAAGCGGCTGTCTTCGGCTCAGGTCATGGTCCCAGTGTCCTGGGGTCGAGTCCCACATCTGGCTCCTTGCTCGGCAGGGAGCCTGCTTCTCCCTCTGCCTCTGCCTGCCACTCTGTCTGCCTGTGCTCACTCTCGCACGCTCTCTAACAAATAAATAAAATCATTAAAAAAAAAAAAAAAGATTTTATTTATTTGAGAGAGAGAGAGCAAGCATGAAAAGAAGGGGGTCAGAGGGAGAAGCAGACTCCCCTCAGAGCTTGAGCCTCATGTGGGACTCAATCCCAGGACTCTGGGATCATGACCTGAGCTGAAGGCAGTCACTTAACCAACTGAGCCACCGAGGCACCCAGACTCAAATTTTTTTTTAGGATTTTACTTATGTATGTATTTGAGAGAGAAAGCATGCACAAGCAGGAGGAGGATCAGAGGAAAAGGAACAGCAGACTCCACCTTGAGCAGAGAGTACAATGTGGGGCTCCATCTTAGGACCCTGAGAGTTTATGAATGAGCCAAAATCAGGAGTTAGGCGCTCAACCAACTGAGCCACCCAGGAGCCCAGGACTGACTCCAATTCTGAAGAAAGTTCTACTGTGGGTAAAACGCCATCAAAGAACATCATACACTACAGAGAAATCATTCATAAAAGGAGAATCAATCAATGTGGCAAACTTCACTGTTGTCTTATGTTAAGAAACTGCCACAGCCACTCCAACCTTCAGCAACCACCACCCTGACCAGTCAGCAGCCATCAACAAAAGGTAAAACCCTCCACCAGCAAAAAGATTAACTCTGCTCAAAGGTTATATGATAACATGCTTTAGCAATAAAGTATTTTTTAACAGAAGTGTATACTTTTTAGACATAATGATTTTACATACTTAATAGGCTATACTACAGTATAACAGAACTCTTAAAATTCACTTGACTCACTTTACTGCAATGACCTGGAACCAAACTCACCTTATCTCTGAGATATGTCTAGGAATACCTCTGGGATAGCCTAAGAGCTCCCCTCCCTTCCCCCCTACCTCCTAAAAAAGTAAACTATTTTCCATAACCATAGTGCTATTAACAACGTCAGGACTCTTTATCTGAACTCGACTGTACAGTGTGGAACAGGGTAAACGGCTTTTTATATCACTGAAAATGGAATTTTGTGCATGGGGAAAAAAGACAGAGAGAGATTTCCAATCATGAACTGAAAGTAAAGATAAGGGGCGCCTGGGTGGCTCAGTCGTTAAACAACTGCCTTCCGCTCGGGTCATGATCCCAGGGTCTTGGGATGGAGCCCAGCATCAGGCTCCCTGCTCAGTGGGAACCTGCTTCTCCCTCTCCCACTCCCCTGCTTGTGTTCTCTCTCTCACTGTCTCTCTTTCTCTGTCAAATAAATAAATGGAACCTTAAAAAAAAATTTTTTTTTAAAGTAAAGATAAATTGGAAATATCAGAAGTATCAGTATGAACTCTTCGTATATTTGCTCTTTAGCTTTGTACATCGAAAGGCCTAATACTGAACAACTGATCATCAGTGAGCAAACACAAGCGCTGAAATAACTTCCTAAGCCCAAAATGGTGCCATTACTACCCAGTGTGCTGTGTCAGCAAATCAAAACTTAGGTAACTTTCAAATCTCTATAAATGCTCCACTCGACCAGAAATGCAATATATTTTTATCAGTGTATCAGTTAACCAATACCCAAAGGTCAAGCCAACTCTGTGCCTTCTCACCTTAAATAAGGTTGACTATGTGGCCCCAACCAACCAGATGTTTTCCATGTCTCTTCCTTGTTTTTTATTTATTATCCTATAAAAATAGCTTCTTTCCTTCTGCCCCATTTTGTAGTCCTCCTAAAGAGGATTGTCCACTTAATGAAGTACTAAATAAAGTTTTTTCACATGACCTAAGTTGTCTCTCTTAATCACTTCTTAACTCAAGAGACAATCTCCATATCCCATTTCCCACTAAATAAAACCAAGGCCTCTTAAAGAAACTGCTAATTCCAGGGGCGCCTGGGTGGCTCAGTGGGTTAAGCCGCTGCCTTCGGCTCAGGTCATGATCTCAGGGTCCTGGGATCGAGTCCCGCATCGGGCTCTCTGCTCAGCAGGAAGCCTGCTTCCCCCTCTCTCTCTCTGCCTGCCTCTCCATCTACTTGTAATTTCTCTCTGTCAAATAAATAAATAAAATCTTTAAAAAAAAAAAAAAAGAAACTGCTAATTCCAGGTCCAAAGCAAAAAATACACAAGATGACTCTAGAATATTTTAGTTTCCAGTGCTTCTGAAATGATATCAAGGACTATAAATATTACAAAATAGGAGGACAGGGGACTCCAAAGCCAACAAGAATAAGCACTCACTGGCCAAAGAGTTTCATCAGTAATACTTTTCAATAAACTCAAATATATCAAATATGTTAAAAATACATGAGTTCCTGGGGCATCTGGGTGGCTCAGTAAGTTGAGTGAATGACTCTTGATTCCAGCTCAGATCATCTCAGGATTGTGGGATCGAGCCCAACATCGGACTCTGCACTGAGGGGAGTCTGCTTGGGATTCTCTCCCTCTACCCCTACTCCCATCCACACACGTGCATGCATGCATGTTTGCTCTCTAAAAAGATAAACCTTAAATAAAATACATGAGTTCCCAAGAATACTAAAAAACTCATTTATCGGTCATGTTTGGAAGATGCTCAGAAAGAAGTTACTTTGATAACTGGCAAATAAATAGAGAATCAAGCACTGATCTTGCCCTTCCTATATACAATGTATCTCAGGTAGCCATATAGTTGGTAAGGGTAAGTTTCCCTTTACATAACTATTTCAAGAATGCTTAACAATAAGAGTAACAACATTTCACAATCCCTAACAAATTAATGAATCCAGTCAATGAACAAAGCCCGCTAAAAATCACAGAAGTAGAGGCAACCAGACACTGCAAAGCTCCTGATGGAAGTACACACCATCATCAACTACAAACCGTCCTAAAAGGCGGAAACTCTTAATCTGACTGCATTTCTAAATATACTAACTTACAGAAAATAGAAACTGCAATAAAAGAACATGTTAAACACCACTACAGCAAAATTCACACTCTGGATAATTACAAGACAAACAAGGCAAACAATCTGATTTAACAAAGTAAGTACTACAAGAAAAAAAGAGTGAGGGAAAACCAAAGATTTTAAAAGAGATCTGATAAGAGCCAATGCAACATACATATTATTTGGATCCTAATTCAAACCCATGTGTGATAAAAATTTTTTAGATGAAACAAAACAAGAAACTTGAGTATTAACTAGATAGTACATGTTTAAAAAATACTGTTTTGTTTTTTTTGTTTTGTTTTTAAGAGAGAGCATAAATATGAGTCCATGAAAGCTGGGAAGGGGCAAAGTGGGAGAGAAAGAGAATGTCAAACAGGATCCACACCCAGTGCAGAGCCCCAAGTAGTGTTCCTTCTAATCTACCCTAAGATCATGACTTGAGCAGAATGTTTAACCAACCGAGCCACCCAGGCACCCCATAACATGTTTTAAATTAAAATGTGAGAGAGGAAAATAAATAAATAAATAAAATGTGAGAGGGGGCGCCTAGGTGGCTCAGTCAGTTAAGCATCCAACTCTTGATTTCTGCTCAGTCATGATCTCAAGGTTGTGAGATCAAGCTCTGCATTAGGGTTCATGTTCAGCATGGAGTCTGCATGTCTCTCTCCTTCCCTCTTTGCTTTTCATCCAGTTCATGCACATGCTGGCTGTCTCAAATAATAAAACCTTTAAAAAAAAAAGGTGACTAAAAAACTAACGTATGGTACATAGCAGATGATTAAATAGTAGCGGCATAAAATTGTCAGGGCACATTCTGACCAACACAGCTTTCAGAATTTATCCTAAGGAATTAATCTGAATAAAGGAAAAAAGGTTGATAAGTCTTTAATGATGAGGTGTTACTGGATTTGTTTCTTCAAAGATGAAAATTCCAGGATTTAGAATGACTTAAAGGACCCTGAAATTCAGATTGAGGAGGTTAGATTTTGTTCTCTACTAAAAAGACCCCTGAAGGTATTAGAACAATGAACTTAAGCACTGTAATTCATCAAAGCATTAATTGCAATAAACCCTATAAGCATAAAAAGCTGATTATTACAATAAACTACATACACTGAAATACTACATGAAAAGAAAAAAAATCAAATAGGAAATGAGTAATTCCAAGAATTCAGCGCTTCCATCAGAAAGGAAAGGAGAAGAGTAGCCCAAGAATGAATTTCTAAGAATTTATCCTACATAACACATACATAAAAAAAAAGTTTTAATGCACTGTCAATAGCAAAAGCAAAAAATAAAGTATATAATCTAAATGTCCATAAATAGTGAAATAAATGTTTCATCCATATAATGGTTTCCTATACAGCCTTAAAAGAACAAACTTTTTATGTACAGGATAAGGAATAATTTTTTTTTTAAGGAAGGCTCCACGCCCAACTGGACTCAAACAAAACCCCAAGAGATCAAGAGTCAGATGCTCTACCGACTGAGCTAGCCAGGCACCCCAAGAATAATTTCTACGATAGACTGGTAAGTTAAAAAGGAAACAGGGACACTTAAGTGGCTCAGTCGGTTAATGCTCTGCCTTTGACTCAAGTCAAGATTCTAGTGTCTTAGGATCAAGTCCCACATCAGGTTCCTTTGCTCAGTGGGAAGCCTGCTTCTCCCTCTGTCCCTCCCCAATTTGTGCTCCAACAAATAAATAAAATCTTTAAAATAAACAAATAAAATTAAAAAGAAACAACCAAGATACAGAAAACTATCATATGCCAATATGTGAAAAAAGAATGAAAGTATTTTACTAAGTTTTTTCTTTTAACTTTTAAAAAATAGCTTTATTTAACCTGATTTAGCTTTATAAAAATAATATTTTACTATTTTCTATGTGCAAGCATCTTTGGAAGAACATTTAAGAAACAGCAAACAGGGGCGCCTGGGTGGCTCAGTGGGTTAAGCTGCTGCCTTCGGCTCAGGTCATGATCTCAGGGTCTTGGGATCGAGTCCCGCATCGGGCTCTCTGCTCAGCAGGGAGCCTGCTTCCTCCTCTCTCTCTCTCTCTGCCTCTCTGCCTACTCGTGATCTCTGTCTGTCAAATAAATAAATAAAATCTTTAAAAAAAAAAAAGAAAAAGAAACAGCAAACATCAGTTGCCTGTGGGCAGAGAAAGAGTGGGTAGCTGGGGTAATCAGGTTAGTAATATTACCTATTTTAAAGACCTGAGTGGCTCAGTCAGTTAAGCATCTGCCTTCAGCTCAGGTCATGATCTTGGACTCCCAGGACTGAGTCCCTGCTCAGCAGGGAGTCTGCTTCCCCCTCTGCTCCTCACCCTGCTAGTGCTCTCTCAGGTAAGTAAAATCCTTTAAAAAAAAAAAAAAAGGGTGCCTGGGTGGCTCAAACTCTTAAGTGTCTGCCTTTGGCTCAGGTCATCTCTGGGTTCTGGGATCAAGCCCCCACATCAGGCTCTCAGCTCAGAAGGGAGTCGGCTTCTCCTTCGCCCTCTGCCTCTCCCCTCAACTCGTGCTCTCTATCCCTCCCTCCCCCAAATGAATAAATAAAATCTTTAAGAATGAAAAAACAGGGACGCCTGGGTGGCTCAGTGGGTTAAGCCTCTGCCTTTGGCTCAGGTCATGATCTCAGAGTCCTGGGATCGAGCCCCACATCGGGTTCTCTGCTCAGCAGGGAGCCTGCTTCCTCCTCTCTCTCTGCCTGCCTCTCTGCTTGCTTGTGATCTCTCTGTCAAATAAATAAATAAAATGTTTAAAAAAAAAAAAAAAAAGAATGAAAAAACAGGGGCGCCTGGGTGGCTCAGTGGGTTAAGCCTCTGCCTTCAGCTCAGGTCATGATCTCAGGGTCCTGGGATCAAGCTCTGCATCAGGCTCTCTGCTCAGCAGGTAGCCTACTTCCTCCTCTCTGACTACTTGTGATCTGTCTCTCTCTCTCTCTCAAATAAATAAATAAAATCTTAAAAAAAAAAAGAATAAAAAATAAAAATTAAATTACCTCCAAACACACACCCCAAAAACAAGGAAAGGAGAAAAAACTCCTGAACAATTAATTCTTAGATTTAGCTCAAATAATCAGGCACCTATTTCATTTACAACTTGTATGTATGTACTACCTACCTTATGTAACAACTGTTAATTTATAATGTAGAAAAAGGAGAATTTCCTTTTTTTTAAATAATGCTTAGGACAGGAACTATACTAGGTGCTCTTCTTAACTTCATTTAATCCTAAGAAGGATGTCAGACAAATTTTATACTTAGCCTTATTTTGCAAATGAGGAAAATAATGTTCAGAGAAGATAACCTACTGTCACACAACTAATGAATTTTAATTTAATAATATATACAATTTTAAGTATAATACTCCATTTATTAATGAAAAGGGGGTACCATCACTTCAACTAAAATATAGTATACTATTTAACTCTCATAAAGATTGAATGAAATGCTCTATAAAACACACTTGTACTTGAGAACAGTTTAATTTTTAAAACTTGGGGAATCAGGACACCTGGGTGGCTCATTCCATTATGCATCTGTCTTCAGCTCAAATCATGATCTCAGGGTCCTGGAATCAAGCCCCACGGAAGCCCACATCAGGCTCCCCGCTCAGCAGGGAGTCTGCTTTCCCCTCTCCCACTGCCCCTCCCCAACTCATGAGCACGTTCACTCTCTCTAATGAATAAATTAAATCTTCTTTTAAAAAGAGTAAATATTGGAGGGGGTCAATGGCAAAAAAACTGGGGGGCAAAGGATGAGAACTGACATTTTCTCCAAAGATACACAAAATGCCTATGAAAAGATGTTCAACACCATTAGCTACATAAGCAAAATAATGAGGTACCTGTTCACATCCACTAGAATGAGTATAAACAAAGACAAAAAATAATGAGTGTTAGTGAGGATGAGGAAAAATTGGAACCCTCATTCACTACTTGTGGAAATGAAGAGATGTGGTACCCTGGATAAAGTCTGGAAATTCTTCAGGAAGTGAGAGTTATCCTATAACCCAGCAATTCCATTCTTTCACATATACCCAAAAAATTAAAATCAAATATCCATCCAAAAACTCATAAACAAATGCTGAAAGCCACACTACTCACAACAGCCACAAAATGGAAACAAATTAAATATCCATTTTACAGATAAACTGGAGAATATTCAAAGAACTATTATTCTTATAAATAATATTCACATCGTATTATTACCCATAAAAAGGAAGGAAGTATGGACACAGACTCCAACATAGATGAATCTTTTTCTTAAAGGGGGGGGGAAGTGAGGGAGAGAATCTTAAGCAGACTCCACACCCAGCACAGAGCCCAAGGAGTAGCTCAATCTCGCCACCCTGAGATCCTGACCTGAGCCAAAATCAAGAATCGGACATTTAACTGACTGAGCCACCCAGGTGCCCCAACAAGATGTATGAATCTTAAAAACATTGCGCTAAGTGAAAGAAAACAGGCACAAAAAGCCCCATCTGTTATGACTCCATTTATATGAAATATCCAGAAAAGCGGAAAGATTAGTGGTTGCCAGGAGCTGGAGAGGGGAGGGAGAGCAACTGCTAATGGATTCAAGTATTTCTTTTTGAGGCGATGAAAACATTCTAGATTTAGATGGTGATGATTAAGTAACTTTGTGAATCCACTAGAAACTACTGAATTGCACATTTTATAAGGGGGAGCTTTACAGTTTGTGAAATATATATCTCTCTCTCAATTTTAAAATGTAGATAAGAAAAAAATGAGACTAAACCAAGTCAGGTATTCATAATTTTTACAGAAAAATTTGTATCTGTGACTCCTTAAAAAAAAAAAAAAAAAAAAAAAAAAAAAAGATTGGGATAAAATCTCTTTTATATATTAAAGCTGAGGAGAACGTTCTTTCTACTATACACTCATTCCTTTAATGGTACTTGTTTTCTATGTTTACTTACATGTTGTATTTCCTGCTGGCTGGCTCGGTAGTTTTTCTTGGTTAAATTGTCCACCAGGTAGCTGATTTGAGACAAGGCCAGCGAGAGCGAGTCAAGATTCATTGCTGGTTGGGGCGGAAGCAGGCGGCCGAGCCCGGCGCAAAATCACCATTATTCCCCTTTAGTCACCTCAGAGGCAGGTTAATGCTTTCCTTGTAATTAGCCTATATCTGATGTCTGTACAGTGTCTTCAGTTCTTCTTTACCAGGGGTATTACTCTGTTCTGAAACATGGCACCTGTTTTAAAAAAAGAAAAGGATAAAAATCAGATTTTTTATTTAGTTTTTTACTAGGAGAAAAAGAGTTAAAACATTATCATCTCTCCATCTTAGTACCTGAAATCCCACTAAAGACTCAGGGAAAAAAAATTAGTATGTCTCAACCACCAATTACAGAAGATGCCAAGTCTGAAAAGTAGGCAGGGCCAATATAAAAAGAAGTATCCCCCCTTAAAAAGCTGGAGTTTAGCAAGACAACCTGTATTATCTGGATGTCTATTTATAAATCTACTTCAAAATGATTATTTATACTATACCCTTGAGAAACAGGAAAGTACTTAGAATTAGGGTTCATGGAAAAAAACATTCATCTGACATTTTCCATTTTCTGTTCCTCTTCCCAGAGCATCTACAGCCTATTTACAAGATCCCATTTATTTAACTAAGTTAATGTGCATTAACTTTCATGCACGGTTTTGCAATCAGTTTGGTCCTACAGCTGTACCTTAGGGTATATGTTTCAGGTATTTGAATCACTGTCTCAAAGGCAAGTAAGGGCTTCAGAACCCAAATTCCTTCCCACATTGATGAGAATTTTACTAGGAAGATTTAGAAAGGGAAGCCCAAAGCAGAAAATGACAGGATGCTTATCAGTTTAATTCCAACCATGGGCTGAGTCCAAGTAACTATTCTGTATTACAAAAAAAGTGAGGGGGAGGGAAACCACAAATTTTTCTTATGAATTCATCAAGTATTGCTGCTGAAACACAAAAATCTGAAAACAGATGAACTTACATACAACTTCATGCTGTGAAATCAGCTCATAATTTCATTACAATCAGAAAATTCACAAAGATTAAAAGACCCTCTTAAGGGCATTTAAAACCTTTACCTTTAACAATTTCTAAACGAATTAGAAACACTACATTGTTTTGTTCTGTTTCATGTTATACACAGCAAAAGCTGGACCAACCATATCCCTACACGTGCTCCTCAAAAAAGAATAGGAGAGGCCTGAAAATGTGCCAAGATGTTTTTTGTTCATTCTAAATAACATGTGAGAAGTTAAAGACAAATTGCATTACTATCTATCCATTACATGCAACTAGACTTGCCTGCTATAAATCTTAGAGAAGCTTTCTTCATGTTCTGGTCATAGCTCATTTTCTGTATCAGACCAATAAAATTATCCAAGTTCGAGAACATACTAACAAGAAGACAGGCAAAAAGAGGACTCATCAGACTTTTAACAACGGTATTGTGTACAACATTTCTTGAAATTTAAATTGGCAATACTACAAAAAGTGTTTATTGCGCTATCCTTAAACCTTTAATTCCACTATTAGGAATGTATCCCCGCCCCCCAAAAAAGTATCTCTCCATACCTATGAGTTCTTTTTGCCTCAAGAACTCAAAGGACACATATTTTCAGGTAAGTCTATCTCAGTAAAAAGAAAAAGTGAAGTAAAACAGTAAAAAGTAACTCTTCGGGAGCACCCAGGTGGCTCAGTTAGGTGTCAGACTCGATTTCAGCTCAGGTCATGATCTCCAGGTTGTCTGGCCAGCAACGGGCTCCAACACTCAGCAGAGAGTTGGCTTGACTTCAGATTCTCTCCCTCTGCCCCTCCTTTGGCTCAATGCATTCCCAAATAAATAAATCTTAAAAAAAAAAAAAAAAAAAGTCTTAGTTGAATCTAAAGAAAGCCCTTGACTATACAGTGAAACTACAAAACTCTGTTGAAATCAAAGATGACACAAACAAATGGATACAAATGTTAATAGATTAGAAGAGCTAATACTCTTAAATGTCCACACCACCCATTCAGCAGGTTAAGCATCTGAAACTTGATTTCCGTTCAGGTCATGATCTCAGAATTGTGAGACAGAGCACCATATCAGACTCAGCAGTAAGCATGGTGCCTGCTTAAGATCCTCTCTCTCTCCCTCCCTCCCACACTAAAAAAAAACTAATAAAAATAAAATAATTTTTTTTTTTTTTAATTTAAAAACTGAATGGTTCCTTGGTGGCTCAGTGGTTTAAGCCTCTGCCTTTTGCCCGGGTCATGATCTCAGGGTCTTGGAATCGAGCTCCAAATCGGGCTCTCTGCTCAGCAGGGAGCCTGCTTCCCCCTCTTTCTCTGCCTGCCGCTCTGCCTACTTGTGATAAATAAAATATTTTAAAAATTTTTTGGAAAAAAAAATGTCCATGTCAAGGGTGCCTAGGTGGCTCAGTGCACTAAGCATCTGCCTTTCGCTCAGGTCATGATTCTGAGGTCCTGGGGCCAAGCCATGCATCAGGCTCCTTCTCCCTCTAATCTTCTCCCCCCACCCCCACCCTCCTTGGTGTTAATGTGCTCTCTGTGAAATAAATAAAATCTTTTAAAATTTTTAATTAAAAAATAAATAAATAAAATGTCCATGCCACTCAAAGCCATGTAGATTCAACACAAACCCTATGAAAATTCCAATGGCATTTTTCACATAAATAGGAAAAAAATCCTAAATTGGTATGGAACCACAAAAGATCCCCAAAAGCCCAAGCAATCATGAGAAAGAGAACAAAACCAGGGGCTCCTGGGTGGCTCAGACTGTTTAAGCATCTGCCTTCGGCTCAGGTCATGATCCCAAAGTTCTGGGACTGAGCTCTGCATGAGGGTCCCTGGCTCAGCAGAGAGCCTCCTTCTCCTTCTTTTGCAGTTCCCCCTGCCTGTGGTCTCTGGCTCTCACTTGCTCTCTGTCAAATAAATAAATGAAGTATTCACAATAAAAGAACAAAACTGGAGGCATCACACTTCTTGAACTCCAACTGTACTACAAAGCTACAGCAACTAAAACCATATGGTACCAGCATAAGAACAGACCCACAGACCAAAACAACAGAACAGAAAGCACATACAGTCAAACAGTACTTGGTAAGGGAGACAAAGCAACCAATGGAGAAAGGATAGTCTCTTCAATAAACAGTACTAGGAAAACTGGATAACTACATGCAGAAAAATCAAAGTGGACTTCTATCTTACACCACTCACAAAAATTAACTCAAAACGGATCAAAGACTTAAACATAAGACCTGATACCAAACAAATTCCTAGACAAAAACATACAAAGGAGGGCACCTGGGTGGCTCAGTGGATTAAAGCCTCTGCCTTCGGCTCGGGTCATGGTCCCAGGGTCCTGGGATGGAGCCCCACATCCAGCTCTCTGCTCAGCAGGGAGCCTGCTTCGCCCTCTCTCTCTGCCTGCCTCTCTGCCTACTTGTGATCTCTGTCAAATAAATTAAAATCTTTAAACAAACAAACAAACACACAAAGGAAACTTTCAGGGCAAGTCTTGGCAATGATTTCATTTTTTAACATGATACCAAAAGCACAGCAAACAAAAAAAATAACAAATGCGACATCAAAATTAAAAGTTTCTTCACAACCAAAGAAAAGACAAAATGGAAAGGCAACCTACAGAATGAGAGAATATCTGCAAAACACGTACCAGATAAGAGGTTAATGTACTAAATTTATTTAATTCATTTGAGAGACAAAGAGTACAAGAGGAAAGCCAGAGGGAGAGAGAAGCAGACTCCCTGCTGAGCTCAAAGCCAGACATGGGGCTTGATCCCAGGACCTGGAGATCATGACCTGAACCAAAGGCAAACACCCAACCATCTAAGCCACCCAGGCACCTCTATACTAAACTTATTTTAAAAAATTTTAAAAAATTTAAATAAACCCTCCTACAACTCAGTAACAAAAAAATCAAAATCCAATTAAAAAATGGGCAGAGAACCTAAACAGACATTTTCCCAAAGACAACATCAAAGTAGCAAACAGGTATCTGCAAAGGTGTTCATCACTAATCATCAAGGGAAACGCATATCAAAATCAGGATAAAGGGGCACCTGGGTGGCTCAGTGGGTTAAGCCTCTGCCTTTGGCTCAGGTCATGATCTCAGGGTTCTGGGATCAAGCCCTGCATCGGGCCCTCTGCTCAGCAGGGAGCCTGCTTCTTCCCCCCATCTCTACCTAACTACTTGTAATTTGTAATCGCGCTCTCTGTGCCAAATAAATAAATAAAATCTTAAAGAATAAAAATAAAAATAAAATTACCATACATTCCAGCAATCCACTTCTGGGTATATATCCAAAGGTAATGAAAAGATGTTACTGAAGAGATATATGCACTCTGATGTTTACTGCACCAATATTCTAATAATCAAGATATGAAAACAACCATGGATGCATGGATGGCTCAGTTGGAACGTGTGACTCTTGATCTCAAGGTTGTGAGTTCAAGCCCCACTCTGGGTATAGAAATTACTTAAAAATAAAATGTTTAGGGGTGTCTGCCTTCGGCTCTGGTCAGGATTCCAGGATTCCAGGGTTCAAGGACTGAGCCCTGAATCGGGCTTCCTGCTTGGCGGGAAGCCTGCTTCTCCCTCTCTCACCATGTGAGAGATAGATGCCGAGGTACTGGTGTATCTGGTTGTGTTCCCTCTCTCATCGTGTCTCTCCCTGTCAAATCAATAAATAAAATCTTTTAGAAAAAATAAAATCAAATAACATTTAAAAATAAACTCTTTAAAAAAATTTATGGAAACAACCTAAGTGTCTGTCAATAGATGAATGGAAAAAGATACACACACACACAGAGGAATACTTTTCAGTCCTGGAGGGAAAAAAAAAAATACTGCCATTTGTGACAATATGGAAGGCCTTGAGAACATTATGCTGAGATAAATAAGACTGAATAAGACAGACACTATATAATATCCATTATTATGGGATCTTAAAAACAATTCAGAAACAGAATATTGTGGTTGGTGGGAAGTAAAAGGGGGTGATGGTGGTAGTAGTGGTTATGATGAAGGTGGTCAACAGGTAACTTTCAGTTATAATGATTAAGTCCTAAGGATGTAACATAGGCCATGGTAATTATAGAGTAAATCTTAAAAGTTCTCATCACAAGGGAAAAATAATGTTTTTCCTATGGGAGGTAGTAGATTTGTTGTTCTTTTTAAGCAGGCTCCAAGCCCAGGGTGGAGCCCAGCACAGAGCCCAACACAGGGCCTGAACTCAAGAACCTTGGATCTAAGACCTGAGGTGAGAGCAAGAGCTAGACACTTAACAAACTGCACCTGGATAGTGCTAGATGTTAACTATATTCATCAGAGTGATCACATCACAATATACAGAAATACTGAATCATTCTTTGTTGTATACCTGACACTATTATAATATTCTTTGTAGACTCTATCTCAATCTAAATAAATAAATAATTTAAAAACCAAACTCAAGGGGTACCTGGGTGACTCAGTTGTTAAGCATCTGCCTTCAGCCCAGGTCATGATCTCAGCGTCCTAGGATCAAGCTCTGTATCAGGCTCCCTCCTCAGTGGGAGCTTGCTTCTCCCTCTCCAGCAACCCTGTTCTTGTGTTCCCTCTCTCTCTCTGTCATAAATAAAATCTTAAAAAAAAAAAAAAAAAAACCAGAGTGAAGTAGTTATCAGGGGGTGGAGAAATGAGTGTTTAAGGGTAAAAATTTGCAATAAATAAGTCCTAGAGCTCTAATACACAATACAGTGATTATACACAACAAAACTGTATCACAGGGGTGCCTGGGTAGCTCAGTCAGTTAAGTGTCTGATTCTCAGTTTTGGTTCAGGTCATGATCTCATGGGTGTGGGATCAGGCCCCAAGTCAGGTTCTACACTCAGCAGGGAGTCTGCTTGAGGTTTTCCGTCCTCTCCCTCTGCCCCTCGCCCCACTCACACGCCGCATGCTCTTTCTCTCTCCCTCTCTCAAATAAACAAATCTTTAAATTAAAAAAGTTGATTCATGGGGTACCTGGGTGGCTCAGTTGGTTAAGCGACTGCCTTCAGCTCAGGTCATGATCCCAGAGTTCTAGGATCGAGCCCCATCAAGGTCTCTGCTTGGCGGGGAGCCTGCTTCCCCCACACTCTCTGCCTGCCCCTCTGCCTACTTGTGATCTCTCTGTCAAATAAATAAATAAATCTTAAAAAAAAAAAATCTTAAAAAAAAAGAAAAAGGATGTCTTAATTTTCAGGAGATATATGCAAGTGTATGTATCTTCAAACCAGTAAAAATACATAAATAGGGATGGGCAAAATGGTGAGGGGGAGCAGGAGGTTCAGAGTTCCAGAATGAGTAATGAAGGAATGAAAGGTAAACCATATAGAATATAATCAATAGTATAGTAATAATGTTGTATGTTGACAGACGGTAGCAACACTTGTGATAAGCGTAACATGGAACTGTCACATCACTATGTTGTACACCTGAAATTAACACTGTCCAATATACTTCAATAAAAAATACACGAATATCAGGGATGCCTTGGTGGCTCAGTCGGTTAAGCCACTGCATTCAGCTCAGGTCATGATCCCAGGGTCCTGGGATCGAGTCCTGTATCCGACTCCTTGCTCAGCAGGGAGCCTGTTTCCTCTCTCCCCCTGCTTGTGCGCATGCTCTCTGACAAATAAATAAATAAAATCTTTTTTAAAAAGAGAGAGAGAAATATACGAATAACAGAAAAAGTTATTATGGTAAGATGTTAATTGTTGAATCTAGGAAGCAAGTATGTTGCTCTACACTGTACTATTTTCATCCTTCTGCACATGTGAAATTTTTCTTAATAAAACTAGGGATAGGACACCTGGCCTGGGTGGCTCAGTCAGTTGAGTGGCTGCCTTTAGCTCAGGTCATGATCCGGCTCCCTGCTCAGTGGGGAGCCTACCTCTCCCTCTTCTTCTGCCTGCCACTCTGCCTACTTGTACTCTCTCTCTGTCAAATAAATAAATAAAATCTTAAAAATAAAAAAAAATAAAACTAGGGATGAGGGACATGTATTACTTTTATAACTTAAAACAAAGATTACAAGCATGTAATGTGATTTCCAAAAACTGACTTTCTTTAAAGAATTTATTTTAGAGAGAGCAAGAGAGAGGGAGAGCACAGAGGGAGGGACAAAGAAAGAATCTCAAGCAGAATCCCTGCACCACACTCAGGGCTCAATCCCACAACCATGAATCATGGCCTGAGCTGAAAACAGGTACCAGAAGCTCAACCAGACTGAGCCACTCAGGTGTCCCCCAAAAGCTGACTTTATTTTTTTTTTAAGATTTTTAAAAGCTGACTTTATACTCAACAGTATTTTAGCTTTTATGGCTATAAAGTAGTTTTTATAAAATGAAGTTTAAGTAGTAGCAATTTTTTTAAATCCAAAATTTAAACCCACAGGACAAGCAACTACACATAACAAAAGGCTAGATCAAAAGTGACTGAACCTCTATACCGCCCCCTCCCATTTGTAAAAATAAGGCCTCATCTAAAGCAGAGCTTTCCCAAAACGGTAGATCTTTAAGGGCTGAGAGGTAACAATCTTCTACGGCCTCAAGACAGTCTCCTAGATTGCTCTGGAGAGCAGCTCAAATCAGTCTACCCTTTGATAACATCAGCTGGTTAACAGAAGGAAGTATTCGGGACAAGCAAAGTGGATGAGATAGATGATGCTCTATCATCTAACATCTGCTATAAGAGTTTGCTGAAAAGCAAGTAGCTGTCAATCTCCCACAGAACTGTTGGAGAAGTTTACATATGCCACAGAGTACAGCCAGGCCAGCCAAGATGTGACTAACTGGTCCAGCATGATGATATGGAAAGGCTGAGTAGCAGGTTCTTGAGAGAAGGAACTAAAACTCCTATTATTTCTTGTCTTCTCTGTTTTGGTAACATGTGAGACAGCTGTAATGTCTTACAATGTGCAATGTACACAAATTCTCATATTAAATGTTTATCATTACTTTTACCTAATTATTTTTACTGCTGGGCTCAAATACATTCAAAAATGTTTAAAAATCAATTATCATATTTTGTCCAAAAAGAAGATAAAGGGCCATCACCTTTAAGTATTTCAATGTTGGGTTGCCTGGGTAGCACAGTGTACTGAGCGTCCAGCTCTTGGTTTTGGCTCAGGTCATGACCTCACGGATCCTGGGATTGAGCCCTGTGTTGCCTCCACACTCAACAGAGAGTCTACTTGAAGATTTTCTCCCTCTGCCTCTTCCAGCTGCTAACACATATGGGGGTGCTCTCTCAAATAAGTAAAATCCTTAAAAAAAAAAAAAAAAAAAAACTCTCCCTCTGCCCCTTCCCCAGCTTGTATTCTATCTCTCAAATAAACATTAAATATTCCAATTTTAAGTCTTTGAATGGATCTAAAGAGATCTTAAATATACCACATTTATGCAAATGAAATTTCTCTGACGACAACTGTCAATAATCTGGAGATCATTAAAATGTATGTAGATTTTTCAAACCATAAAACCGACATAAACCTGACTGCAGAAACAAGTTCAATTTCATTAAACTATGAAAATATTTTTAATTAGAAAAATTTACTATTACACCATTCCTTATTTCATAAGGATTGTATAAAATTTCCCAAATGATCTCCTTCCATTTCATTCCAGGACACTCTATAAAAAACCTTCATTTGCTAACAATGGCACTCCTATTAATTCAAATGCTTGAGCCTAACTCCATTCCATATGAATACCTTAGATGCTACAGAAAAAAGTAAACACTATCTCAAGGGGCTTAAGAGAATAAATACAGATTTTATTGTTCTGCTATGCAACGAAGGCAACTGTGTTTAAGAACTGGGAGATGGGTGGGTGCCTGGGTGGCTCGATTTTTATCTCAGGGTTGAGTTCGAGGCCCATGCTGGGTTTAGGAATTACTTAAATAAATTTAAAAGAAAAAAAGATCTGGGAGATGGGACAGAGACCTATTTAAAATGCTGACTCCTGGGGCATCTGGGTGGCTCAGTAGTTTAAAGCCTCTCTCTGCCTTTGGCTCAGCCCTGCACTGGGCTCTCTGCTCAGCCAGGAGCCTGCTTCCTCCTCTCTCTGCCTACGTGTAATCTCTGTCAAATAAATACATACATACATACATACATAAAATGCTGACTCCTAAGCACCACCCTACACCAACAGAATCAAAATCCTTGAGGAAAGAATATTTTTTTAAAAGATTTTTTTTTTAAGATTTTTTTTTTAAGATTTTATTTATTTTTTTGAGAGAGAGGCAGTGAGAGACAGCATGAGCGAGGAGAAGGTCAGAGGGAGAAGCAGACTCCCTGTGGAGCTGGAAGCCCAATGCCGGACTCGAACCCGGGACTCCGAGATCATGACCTGAGCCGAAAGCAGTCATCCAACCAACTGAGCGACCCAGGCGTCCCCAGAACACTGTATTTTAAGCATACTTTGCAGGTTACTCTTACTCATTTTAAAGGTTGAGAACCACTAACCTTACTAATAGCTCTGGAAAATGTGTTTGTTTGTTTTAAAGATTTTATTTATTTATTTGACAGAGATCACAAGTAGGCAGAGAGAGAGAGGAGGAAGCAGGCTCCCTGCCAAGCAGAGAGCCTGATGAGGGGCTTGATCCCAGGATCCTGAGACCATGACCTGAGCTGAAAGCAGAGGCTTTTTAACCCACTGAGCCACCCAGGCACCCTGAAAATGTTTTTTTAAAAGTATACCAAACCAGGGCACCTAGATGGCTCAGTTAGTTGAGTGTCTAACTTCAGCTCAGGTCATGATCTCAGGGTCCTGGGAGTGGGCCCCACATCAGGCTTCACACAGGGCAGGGGGAGTCTGCTTCTCCCTCTGCTCCTTTCCCCCTCTGGCTGTGCTTAACCACTCAGGTCATGATCTCGGGATCCTGGGATCAAGCCCCACATCGGGCTCTCTGCTCAGTGGGGAGCATGCTTCCCCCTCTCTCTGCCTGCCTCTCTGCCTACTTGAGATCTCTCGCTCTCAAACTGGGTGCCTGGGTGGCTCAGTAGGTTAAGAAACTGCCTTCAGCTCAGTTCATGATCCTGGAGTCCCGGGACAGAGTTCCACATCCAGCTCCCTGCTCTGCCAGGAGCCTGCTTCTCCCTCTGACCCTCCTGCCTCTCGTGTTCTCTCTTTTTCTCTCTCAAATAAATAAAATCTTTTAAAAAGAAGAAGAAGAAGAAGTGTATCAAACCTTAATGCAATCTCTACTAAGATGACAAGGAAAGCCCTTCACATTTGTTCCTTTTTCTCTCCTTAACTTCCAGTTGGGCCAAAGATACCTTTGTAAAGGCAATTTGATCTCCCATTGCACTTACCCAGCAATCCTGGCATTATCACATAACTTGCTCTAGGTTTAAATATCAACAGGTACTTCAAGAAGCTAAATAGGCAAGACCCAACACTACCAGTTTATTAAAACTCCAACACCCAGGGACACCTGGGTGGCTCAGTCAGTTAAGCATACGACTCTTGATTTCAGATATAGATGTATTTCCATAATTGGAGAAAATGAGAAGAAATCGCTCAGCTAGACTACTTCTAAATTGGAATGGTACTTTCCAGAGTTGAGAATTTTCAAGGTCAAATTGTAGCATAATGAGACTTAAGTATTTGCTCACCTTTTTTTTTTTTTTAGATTTTATTTCTTTATTTGATAGAGCACACAAGCAGGCAAGAGTGGCAGGCAGAGGGAGGAGGAGGCTCTCCACTGAGCAGGGAGCCTGATTCAGGGCTTGATCCCAGAACTCTGGGATAATGACCTGAGCCAAAGGCAGACACTTAACCAACTGAGCCACCCAGGTGCCCCTGTTCACCATTTTTTTTTTTAATTTATTTTTAAGGGACCTCTACACCCACCATGGGACATGAACTTAAAACCCCAAGATCAAAAGTTGCATACTCTACCAACTGTGCCAGCCTTATGCCCCTCCATATCTGTACCTATATATATCTCTATCTCTATGCTTATTTTTAGAAAGAGATCTTCCAAGCAAATGGGAGGTGGGGGGGGGGTACCCACAAAGGGAGAGGGAGAGAGAATCTTAAGCAGGCTCCACACCCAGAATGAACCCAACTATCTCACAACCCTGAGATCATGACCTGAGTCAAAATCAAGAGGCAGCCACTAAACTGACTGAGCCACCCAGACATCCCTAAAGACAGTATTTAAGAGAACATTAAAGAACTGGACAGCAGAGGTAAGATGATTTCAAAAAACAAAAACAAAACCCCCTGTGTTGCACCTCCAAAATCACTGCTTAAATAATTGTTTTAATACCAATTCCTACCAATTTTAGGAATTTAATACCAATTCCTAAAACAAACAAACCCTGGTATCTCCAACCTTACATAAAAGATGAGTAAAAGGAGTTTTAGAACCCTAAAGCCCCAATTCTGCACTGAATACTCAGCAGTCATCTTTATATTCATTCCCTTTTCCTCCATGAAACAAACAACAATTTAACATCATAGCATCTGAAAATGGCCTAAATATCTATCAAAAGGGCAATGGTTAAGTAAATCATAAAAAGGAATATTATGTAATAACTTAAAAAAGGAGTTAGAAAGAATGGAAATTATCTATTGGGAGGAAAGCAAGTTACAGAACAGCATTCTGCATATGTATATGTCCTTATATGCAGAGCATCTAAAATGATACAAAAATAACTATCTGAAAGGATAGATGAAAGGAGCTAGGAAGGAAACTGCAATTTTTTCCCCCTACTGAAATAGAAAAGTAATTTAAGTAAAATATCAGGTCAACAAAGTTTTGCGTATTCCAAGATTATACAAAATCCCTTCCCATGGAGACCATCCACCTCATTCAATGAGCAGAAAACAGTTAACACAGAATGCCTGAGACTGCTATCCTTAGACTTAACAAGTTGGCCTTTGGCTGCTGCCATAACTTGAATGGGGAAAAACTAATCCCCACTCCCAGAACTAATTAAGAGTGGCTCCCTGTGCCTAAACTCTACCCAAAAATGTGATTTATGCTGAACACCTGGCCTTCCTTCTGAGAACCTCGAATTTTAGTATATCGTAGCCAAAAGGTGCTCACATGACAAGTCCCCAGTAACAATCCTAGGCATTGATTCTCTAACACGCTTCCCCTGCTGGGCAACATTTCACACACATGTGTTGTCACAATTCCTTGCTGGAGGAATTAAGTATGCCCCATATGACTCCACTGGGAAAGGCACTGGGAGAGGTTCAGCTTGAAAGCATGAGTCTAGTTTCCTCAGACTTCACCTTACAGGACTTTTCCCTTTTATTTTGCTCTGTATCCTTTTGCTGTAATAAATCACAGCCTTAAGTACAACCCCCACACACTAACCCTGCCACCGGCCAAAATGAAATGTCTTCTGGAGTTAAATGACACCAAATTTGTGGCTTTCCTTTCTCATATGTATAGAACCCATTTCAGACTTCTGGATTCTGTCATAAAGATGATCCTGGGGGGCACCTGGGTGACTCAGTCAGTTGAGTGTTTGCCTTTGGCTCAGGTCATAATCCCAGGGTTCTGGGATGGAGTCCCACATCAGGCTGCCTGCTCAGCAGGGAATCTACTTCTCCCTCTAACCCCTCCCCCCAGCTTGTGAACTCTCTCAAATAAATAAATATCTTAAAAAAAAAAAAAAAAAGACAATCCTAGAAGCTACAGGGAATATATTTTAGGGAATAAGGGAATAGGAGAAACTAGCTACATGTTCACCCAATCTCTTCCCTCTACCTGGCTAAATTGCTAGATTACATTTCTCAGACTCTCTTGCATAGGTGTGGCCAAGAAACCCCGAGTTCTAGCCAACGAAATGCAAGCCAAAAAATGATACCAGCCACTTCCAGACCTTGTCCATAAAACCTACTCTGGACCCTCCCTCTAGAGAAAAGCAGTGCCTAAGATGGAAGGAGCCTGGGTTCCTGAATTACCACAAGAAAGGTAACCTAATGAACATTCTCAACGAAAGTTATCTGAATAGAAATATCTACTCTGTTAAACCACTGATATTTTGGGGTTGTTTGATATAACAGTAACCCACTTTGCCTACTAACAAAGGACAGGATCAGGTAAAAAAAAATTTAGAAGCTAGACACCTGGGTGGCTTAGCCAGTTAAGCCTCCGACTCTTGATTTCAGCTCATGTCATGATCTCAGAGTCCTGAGATCAAGCTCCATGCTGGGCTTCCCCGCTGAGCATGGAAGCTGCTTAAGATTCTCTCTTCCTCTGCCTTTGCCCCAACCCCTGCTCGGGCTCTCTTTCAAATAAATAAAATATTTAAAAATGTACATATTAGAAGGGAAGAGAAGTGAATGCATTCAGCAAAGAACTGCAAGGATTCTGAAACTGAATAAGCAAGAAAGGTGAACCAAAAGAAAAGTCAAAAACATTTCCACTAAGCATCTGGGTTCCACTTACTTCTGACATAAAACTGAGAAGAGAAAGTTTACATGGCAAGAAAGAAAATGAGGAATTCTATTTCGGACATATCTGGAGTGACACATACAAATGAAACCCACCAGTTGGTTGAGAATTTCAGCCTGCAGCACAGCAAGGGTGAGCTGCAAATAAAAGATTTGGGAGTTATCAACATTTAAAAGAGACATCTGAGGGACGCCTGGGTGGCTCAGTTGGTTAAGCAGCTGCCTTCAGCTCAGGTCATGATCCCAGCGTCCTGGGATAGAGTCCCACATCGGGCTCCTTGCTCCGCAGGGAGCCTGCTTCTCCCTCTGACTCTGCCTGCCATTCTGTCTGCCTGTGCTCGCTCTCGCTCGCTCTCGCTTGCTCTCTGACAAATAAATAAATAAAATCCTTTAAAAAAAAAAAAAAGAGAGAGAGAGAGAGACATCTGAGCCTGCACAGCTCAGATGGTTGGGTGTCTGCCTTCGGCTCAGGTCATGATCTCTAGTCCTGGGATCCAGCCCCATGTCAGGCTCTCAGCTCAGTCGGGAGTCTGCTTCTTCCTCTCTCTCTGCCTCTCCCCCTGCTTGTGCTCTCCTCTCGGTCTCTGTCTCTCTCCCAAATAAGTAAAAAAATAAAATAAAAAAGAAACAGCAAAGGAGAAGTATAGAAAGAAAATAAGGGTTTTAGAATCCTAAAAAAGCTTAGCATTTTTTTTTTTTTAAGATTTTATTTATTTATTTGACAGAGAGAAATCACAAGTAGACAGAGAGGCAGGTAGAGAGAGAGGAAGGGAAGCAGGCTCCCTGCTGAGCAGAGAGCCCAATGCGGGACTCGATCCCAGGACGCTGAGATCATGACCTGAGCCGAAGGCAGCGGCCTAACCCACTGAGCCACCCAGGCGCCCCAAAGCTTAGCATTTTATTTTTTTTTTTTTTTTTTTTTTTTTTTTTTAAATTTATTTATTTATTTATTTGACAGAGAGAAATCACAAGTAGATGGAGAGGCAGGCAGAGAGAGAGAGAGAGGAGGAAGCAGGCTCCCCGCTGAGCAGAGAGCCCGATGCGGGACTCGATCCCAGGACCCTGAGATCATGACCTGAGCCGAAGGCAGCGGCTTAACCCACTGAGCCACCCAGGCGCCCCAAAGCTTAGCATTTTAAAGGTGGCTGGAAAAGAGGAAGGAACTCGGGATGCCTGAGTGGCTCAGTCAGTTAAGTGTCTGCCTTTGGCTCAAGTGATGATTTCAGGGTCCTGGGATTGAGTATTGCAACAGGCTCCCTGGAACCTGCTTCTCCCCTCTGCCTCTGCCTGTCTCTCATGAATAAAAAACTAAATAAAATTTTTTTTAAAAAGAAAAGAAATAAGATAAACTCAAGAAGGGAAATGCAGAGTAGCTAGACAGGCAGAAGAAACTTGGACTGCATATTATCAGAAGCCAAGCAGAGTCCTCCTCGACTTTGCGGCAATAAGTAAAACCCATGAACAGATAACATTCCCTAAAAAGAGTTCCAAGGACGAATCTTTGACAAATGTCCACTGTGGCAGGCAGCCTCTAAAATAACCCCAACAATCCCTGCATAAGGATAGATAAGGTCTATCCTTATGTAATCCCCTCCCCTTACAAGTGGGATGGACCTTACTTAAGAGTGGTTTCAAAAGAAGAAAACAGTCCTTTCAAAGATTCAACTACAAAAAGACTGACTTCTACCTTGTTTAACTCTCTGAGCCCGTGCTCCAAGAAAAGCAAGTTGCCATCCTGTGAGTAACCCTATGGAGAAGGCACATGTGACAAGCAACAGATGTCTGCCAACCAACAGTCAGCAAGGATTTGAAGCCTGCCAACTGCCAGGTGAGTGAGTTTATAAGAACTCTCCACCCTTTAGCCTTGGGCTGACTACTGCCTGTGGATACCTGCACTGCAACTTTGTGAAAGACACTGAGTCAAAAGCAATCAGCCAACTGTGTCTGTGAAATAAAGAACAAGTTTTAAATGGCTGAATTTGGGGGTACTTTGCTATGCCACAACCAATAACTTATACATCCATACGCTATGAAAACCATGGGGGAGAGATTTTACAAAGGTATAGTTGTCAGAGGCACCTGAGTGGCTCAGTTAGTTACACATCTGACTCTTGATTTTACCTCAGGTCATGATCTCAAGTCCTGTGATGAGCTTTCCACTAAGCAGAGAGTTGTTTGTTTTTTTTTTAACTTTATTTTAAAATTTTGTTTACATTTTCACTTTTGTTTTCTTAACAAGTCTACTGTTTAATCTCTCAGGATAAAAAAAAATTATTAAGATTCTAAAGAATTAAACAACAAAGGATGTCAAGGTGAATAAGCAGGGAGTCTTTTTGAGATTCTCTCACCCTTTCCTGCAGCCTCTCCCCGCTCAACCCGCATGCACATGTTTGCTCTCTCTCAAAAATAAAAATATTTTTTTTTAAAGATTTATTTATTTGACAGACAGAGATCACAAGTAGGCAGAGAGGCAGGCAGAGAGAGAGAGAGAGAGAGAGAGAGAGAGAGAGAAGAAGGCTTCCTGCGGAGCAGGGAGCCCGATGCGGGGCTCGATCCCAGGACCCTGAGATCATGACCCAAGCCGAAGGCAGCAGCCCAAACCACTGAGCCACCCAGGCGCCCCCAAAAATAAAAATATTTTTAAAAATAAACGTATAGGGGGACCTGGGTGGCTCAATCTTTAAGCATCTGCCTTCAGCTCAGGTCATGATCCCAGGGTCCTAGGATGGAGGCCCGTGTCAGGCTCTCTGCTCAGCGAGAAGCCTGCTTCTCCCTCTCCCACTCCCCCTTCTTGTGTTCCCTCTCTCGTTGTGTCTCTCTGTCAAATAAATAAATAAAATCTTTAAAAATAAATAAATAAAGGTATAGTTGGCAGTGTACAAAAAGTATATGGGAATTATAAATTACTGGAATTAGCAACTAAGTGATCATTAATAACTTTTAAGAGAGGGAAGTTAGTGGTTACCAGGAGTCAAGCTAAGAATCCTCCGTAAGTGGACAATGCATGAGGTAATAAGACCAGGCCTAGCTCAAGCCCTAGCCCCTCCAAAATCTCCCCAACCACTTCAGATCATCTACAGGATAATCTACTAATCTATCTCTCTTCCTCTTTAGTATCTATGATGCACTATAAAATTTAATCACACTCTCACTATTGTTTCCTGCGTATTATCCCTTACATTGGCTCCCAGAGACATACATGCCTTGGGTTTATTCCACAGCTCTTCCTCACCATCACTGCCAACCGGCTTTGAGAGCACTGAAAACATTCCAGAACCCTGATAAATCCATTACTGTATCAATTTCTAGTTCCCTAAAATACAATTTGACTAGATATAACAGCAAGCAAAATGTAGCCAAAGTTTGGGAAACTTCTTTCATCTTCATCACCCATGAAATAGAGATAATTTTCCATAATCTCATTTCAGGTTAGTCTTTGTCTTGTTTTTGTTTTAAGTAGGCTCTGTGCCCGTGCCCATGCCCATTCCCATACCCAGCATGGAGCCCAACACAGAGCTTGAGCTCACAACCTGGAGAGATCAAGACCTGAGCGGAGATCAAGAACCAGATGCTTAACCAACTGGGCCACCCAGGCGCCCCAAGATTAATTAGTCTTTAACTACAGAAGCATCTCTACTTATGTGTCATTAAGAAAGTTTACTTGGTAATACTTTTCTAACATGAAACATTGGGGTGCCCAAATATGGGTGGGCATATTATGTGACTGCCTTCAGCTCAGGTCTTGATGGTCCTGGGATTGAGCCCCGTGTCAGGCTCCTTGTTCAGCAGGGAGCCTGCTTCTCCCTCTCCCTGCTACTCCACTTGCTTGTGCTCTCTGTCAAATAAATAAATAAAAATTTAAAAAAAAAAGATTATGATACATCCAATTTCAGAGTCATTAAAATGTTGACAATGTTTTAGAATCAGTGAAATACACTATTCCTCCTCTTCATGCAGTTTTCTCATTTGGGACACTGCAAAATTCAATTTTAAGAAATTTGTAATTTACACCAAAAATAATTGACTCTAAAGTAAATAAAAGAACGATGAAAAGAAATCTTCCTCAAGAGGTTATTTACTGGAATAAACTAGAAGGCAATGTAATCTCCAAAAGCATTCCGAAATTTGTAGGAGTAGGAGAGACACTGGCACTTAATGAGAATTAGAGATGAAATAACCAAAGATGGACACCGCCACAAAGAACTATCCTGCCCAAACACCAATAGTGCCCTTGCTAAGAAAATGGCTTTGCATCGATTTTCTGTAGGGTAAGCCCCAGATGTAAGCACCTCAAGTCTGGCTCTCCACAAAGTTAACACAAAGCCAAGCACAACTTAAATTCATCAGACAATAAGAAATTATACGACTGGGCGCCTGGGTGGCTCAGTGGGTTAAGCCGCTGCCTTCGGCTCAGGTCATGATCTCAGGGTCCTGGGATCGAGTCCCGCATCGGGCTCTCTGCTCAGCGGGGAGCCTGCTTCCCTTCCTCCCTCTCTGCCTTCTTCTCTCTCTGCCTGCCTCTCCATCTGCTTGTGATTTCTCTCTGTCAGATAAATAAATAAAATCTTTAAAAAAAAAAAAAAAAAAGAAATTATACGACTTATATTAAGTGGCTACCACAACTTATCACAGAAAACAGTTTATGGAACTTTATTATACGTTATTAACCCAGTCAAATATTTATTGAGTACTTACATGTGTCAGGTATTTGAAACATATGGGTGAACAGACATTCATAAATTACTGCATTTCCACTGGAGGTGAGAAATAATAATCTTAAGAAATAATGAAAGGGGGGAACCTGGCTGGCTCAGTCAGTATAGCATGTCTCTTGATCTCAGGATTGTGAATTCGACCCCGAAATGGGAGGAGAAATTACTTTAAAAAATGAAAAGAGCCGCCTAGGTGGCTTAATTGGTTGAGCATCTGCCTTAGGCTTGGGTCGTGGTCCCAGGGTCCTGGGATCAGCCCCAAATCAGGCTCCCTGCTCAGAGGGGAGTACACTTCTCCCTCTCCCTCTGCTGATCCCCCTACTTCTGCTCTCTCTCTCAAATAAGTAAAATCTTTTTAAAAAATGAAATATTAAAAAGTACATATGAGGGGCACCTGGGTGGCTCAGTCATTAAGCATCTGCCTTTGGCTCGGGTCATGATCCCAGGATTCTGGGGTCGAGCCCCACATCAGGCTCCCTGCTCAGCGGGAGGCCTGCTTCTCCCTCTCCCACTCCCCTGCTTGTGTTCCCTCTCTTGCTCTGTCAAATAAATAAATGAAATCTTTAAAAAATATATATGAGGGGTGCCTGGGTGGCTCAGTGGGTTAAGCCTCTGCCTTAGGCTCGGGTCATGATCTCGGGGTCCTAGGATTGGGCCCCACATCGGTCTCTCTGCTCAGCGGGAGGCCTGCTTTCCCCACTCTCTCTGTTTTCCTCTCTGCCTACATGTGACCTCTCTCTCTCTAATAAAAATAAATTTAAAAAAAAAATATATATATATATATGAGAAACATGTTAGGAGATGCTAAGTACTACAGACAAGAAAACAGCAAGGTAAAGGGAACCAAATAGGGAGACTGAAGGGCTGCAATTAGTGTGGTGGCCAGAGAGAGCCTTACTGAAAAAGAAGTCTTTTTTTGTTTGTTTTAAAGATTTTATTTATTTAGGGGCACCTGGGTAGCTCAGTCATTCATTACACGTCTGCCTTCAGCTCAGGTCATGATCCAAGGGTACTGGGATAGAGCCACGCATCGGGATCCCCACTGTGTGGGAAGCCTGCTTCCTCCTCTGCCACTGCTTGTGTTCCCTCTCTGTCTTTCTCTGACAAATAAATAAATAAATAAATAAGATCTTTTAAAGAAAAGAAAAGATTTTCTTTATTCATCTGACAGAGCACAAGCACAGAACACATCAGAGGGAGAGAAGCAGGCTCCCCGATGACGGGGGGGGGGGGGGGGGGGGTTAGCCATGCACACAGATCAGAGAAAAAATGTTCTAGGCAGAAGGACTGGTCAGTTGGTGCAAAGGCTTCCTAAGAGAGTGCATGGCATGTGTAAGGCAAAAAGCAAGGAGGCCAAGGGTACTTGAAGGAAACCAATAGGGGTGGGGGGACAGGAGGCAGAGAGAGTAAGTTGGGGAGAAGGCAGAATATGTGAGAAGGTATAGGGCAGAGTTAAATCCTGTAAGTAATGAAGGACTCTGGCTTTTACTAAAGACAAATGGAGAATCAACAGGTGGTTTTCAACAGGATAACAAGATAGGATTTTCAAAACGGAAGAATCACTTTAGATGATGAACTGAAAACAAACTATAGGGGACCAAGGGTAGAAGCAAGGTAGATAATAATAGCACATTATGAGAGAATTAGTCACTGAAACTCACACACAGAAGACCTCTACAAAGTTTTATACAAATATTCCACAACTAAGTTAGTATATTAAGGTATCGTACCAATGTTTTGTGGTTGCCATAAGGCTTAGTGACTGGGCATGACTAAATATTTTCATATAATTTCTACATTTTACATTTGAACAGATAACCTCAATGCCTACAATCTCTGGCATGTTTGCCTGTTTGAAAAGGGAAGAGGAGTATTTAAGATTTTATTTTCATTATTATTTATTTAGAGAGAGAGGCAGAGGTGTGGGGGAAGGGAGAGAGGGAATCTTAAGCAGACTCCATCAAAGCTCAGAGCCTGGATGCAGGGCTTGATCTCACAAACCTGACGTGAAATCATCAAGTCACTTAACTGACTTAACCACCCAAGCTCCCCATATTTTTTTTTTAAAGATTTTATTTATTTATTCGACAGAGAGAGACTGAAAGAGGGAACACAAGCAGGGGGAATGGAAGAGGGAAAAGGAGGCCTCCCACTATGCAGGGAGCCCAACGTGGGGATTGGTCATGACCAAGACAGATGCCCAACCAACCAAGCCACTCAAGTGTCCCCCCAAGACTTTATTTTTAACCAATCTCTATACCCAACATGGGGCTCAAATCTACAACCCCAAGATCAAGATTTGCAAGGTCGGGGTGCCTGGGTGGCTCAGTCGGCTAATCATCTGCCTTATGCTTGGGTCATGGTCCCAGGATAGAGCCCTGCATCTGGCTTTGCTCTCTCCTCAGCGGGAGTCTGCTTCTCCCTCTCCTTCTAGCTCCTGCTCCATCTCTCTCAAATAAAAAAAAAAATTTTTTTAAGAAAATTTGAAACCTCTACCAACTAAGCCAGCAAGGTGTCTCCCTTTTTTTTTTAAACACTATTTGTTTCCTTTTTTAATGTATGTATTTTTAAGTAATCTCTACACCCAATGTGGGGCTCAAACTCATGACCCCAAGATCAAGAACCACAGACTCTACCAACTGAACCAGCCAGTCACCCAAGGGAAGGGAAATAGTCTTGAGATATTCATGCCATGGGGTGCGTGGGTGGCTCAGTGGGTTAAAGCCTCTGCCTTCAGCTCAGGTCATGATCCCAGGGTCCTGGGATCGAGTCCCACATCAGGCTCTCCGCTCTGCAGGGAGCTTGCTTGCTTTCTGCTCTCTCTGCCTGCCTCTCTGCCTACTTGTGATCTCTGTCTGCCAAATAAATAAATAAAATCTTTTTAAAAAGAAAAATATATTCATGCCATAACTGTGGGTATACACATGGTAACTATTACCCAAACTAAAGAACACAAACAAGTGGGAATAATCCAATCATGAACATCCCAGAATTATGTATTACTGAGCTTAGAAAAGCCTAGTATAAAACATTTTTTTGGGAACCCACCTGACAAGAGTTAAGGAAATATTCAAAGGTATAATGGTCAACAAGTAGTAAACAGGTTTGAAATGAGGGAATAACAAATGGAGCAAGAGCTGAACTGCTTCCTAACCATGCTACTTTGAATAAGCAGTTTTACCAGACTCAATAGAATCTTAATAGTAACCCTTAAAGAACATTTAATAGTCTTTTATACTTTCCAGAATTTTACAAGACTTGATCCAATCCATACACCAGCACAGTATGACATAGTTAGCAAATAAATCCCTATCTTTTTCATTTGTTTTTTTAAGTAAGCTCTATAGCCAGCGTGGGGCTTGAACTCATGACCCAGAGACCTAGAGACCCATGCTCTACAGACTGAGCCTATCGAAAACCCCAATAAACCCCTATTTTTTAAAAACTGAGAAAGTGAACCAAGAAGTATGTCTACTACAAAATTAGGAAACAATCAAGTTCCTGCTGTGGAATCAACTGAATATTCAGAAGCATCTGTAATTACAAAATTATAGTAATATTTTGTAATAGTAATTACAAAATTATAAAGCTACATAAGTCAATATACTTGACTACTAAAAGTACCCTTCTTTGAGCTATCTTTTTAAGATTTTATTCATTTATTTGGCAGAGATCACAAGTAGGCAGAAAGGCAGGCGGGGGGGGGGGGGGCAGGCTCCCTGCTGAGCAGAGAGCCCGATGCAAGGCTCCATCCCAGAACCCTGAGATCATGACCTGAGCCGAAGGCAGAGGCTCAACCCACTGAGCCACCAGGTGCCCCGACTTTGAGCTACTTTTAAAATATCACTACACCAAGGTGCCTGGGTAGCTCAGTTGGTTGGGTATCCAACTGCTTGTTTTGGCTCAGGTTGTGTTCTCATGGGTGGATTGGGCTGGAGCTAGGCTCTCTGCTCAGGAGTCCATGTGGAATTGTTTCTCTCCCTCTGTCCCCCTCCTTACACACTTACACATACTCTCACTCTCTCAAATAAATAAATCTTAAGAATATAGATAGGTTAGGGACGCCTGGGTGGCTCAGTTGGTTGAGCAGCTGCCTTCGGCTCAGGTCATGATCCTAGGGTCCTGGGATCGAGTCCCACATCGGGCTCCTTGCTCGGGTGGGGAGCCTGCTTCTCCCTCTGCCTGCCTCTCTGTCTGCCTGTGCTCACTCGCTCTCTCTCCCTCTATCTCTGACAAATAAATAAATAAAATCTTTAAAAAAAAAAAAGAATATAGATAGGTTAAATATATACATATTAAGTATATATATATTATATACATATGCAACTATACCAAGAAAAAACTTATTCATTAAAACCTAAATCCCTCCCTATACTTTGGAGATCTTAAAGGAAGTGCAAGTTAATTTACACTGAGTTAAATATGACCACTCACAGTAACTGTAACAGGAAAGACCATCTTTGTGTCAGTTATGAGTTTTACATTTTCACACTGAAAAGAAGAAACATTCAAATCTTTTGTCTTGTACTACAAAAAAACTGCTGAGGAAAAAAAAAATCTGTATTTGCTTTGGTCACAACTAAGAAAATCTCTTCCAAAAAAAAGAAAATCTCATCCAAATAAATATTGGCAGTATCTCACAATATATCTAGGTCAAGCTGTTACACTATGCATATGAAACTTATACAGTGCTGTGAGTCAATTATGTCAATAAAATGGGGGGAAACACAGATTAGGAGCAAAGAAAAAAAAAAATCTCCCTAGGTAATTACCTAAGAAACAGTTTAATTCTGTAGAATTATTATTAATAGAGATAGTCATGATGTGCTAAAGACTCCAGAGATTTTAATTATACAATGATACTCTCAAAAAACAAATGGTTAACCACGAAGACTAAAAAAAAATAAAATAAAATTTTAAAAAAAGCATAAAGGAGAGCTTGAATTCACAACCCTGAGATCAAGACCTGAGCTGAGGTCAAGAGTCAGCCGCCTGGAGCACCTGGGTGGCTCAGTTGGTTTAACATCCAACTCTTGATTTCAGCTCAGGTCATGATCTCAGGGTCATGAGATCAAGCCCCTCACTGAGCTGTGCACTTAGCAAAGTCAGCTTCCCCTTCCCTTGCTCTGACAAGTTCTCTCAAATAAATCTTTAAAAAAAAAAAAGAAGGGGGCACCTGGGTGGCTCAGTGGATTAAAAAAAAGAAAGAAAGAACTGGACACTTAACCGACCTTGCCACCCAGGTGACCCTATGCTCTTTTTTGATGAATTCATACATCATTCTTTCCCTTGTACTGAACTCAAGCGGAATGAGCATTAGGGTAGAGCAGGAAAACCTGGTCTGCCTGACCTTAAACTAAGAAAGTCACCTTACCTTCCTTGGCTTCACTTTCCTAAAGGATGATACCATAATTCTATATGGCTAGCTTTTAAAGTTTAACCATCTAAAAGATATCAACAGAATTAGAAGTATACAGTCCCAAGAAAAACACTATAAATCTACCCAAGTGTAAAAATGAAGCATCACTCAATTACAATTCAGGGCAGTAACATGTTTGGGGGGGGTGGGGGGATTACCCACTATGAGGCAGAAAACTTATAAGGCAAAACAGTATATGCTATAGGTAAGTGAAACTGCCCAAGAGGTATAGGAAAATCAGGGCAGAGATGTATATAGACACATACAAGTTTGAATGACAGATGTTTTGGTAGACACAATGACATTACATATAGAAGAGGCAAAGATGTATTAGGAACTACAAACAGTCTTGTGACTATAGCGTAAGACAGTAATATGATGGGCGCCTGGGTGGCTCAGTTGGTTGAGCAACTGCCTTCGGCTCAGGTCATGATCCTGGACTTCCAGGATCAAATCCCGCATCAGGCTCCCAGCTCCTTGGGGAGTCTGCTTCTCCCTCTGACCTTCTCCTCTCTCATGCTCTCTCTCACTCATTTTCCCTCAAATAAATAAATAAAATCTTTAAAAAAAAAAAAAAAAAAAAAGACTAAAATGATGCCACAGGTAGGGAGGGATCAACACTTACACAGCACCCAGCATGGGATGTGAAGGACTTCTGAGCAGAGGATCACTGTTTTCAAACCAGTGATTTAGGAGGCAATTCGGCAGTAAAGAGTTAACTATATTCCTGGAATTATTTACATTTGGAATGCATTTACATATTATGTATGTAATTTTAAAAACAAACAAATCATGAGGGAAAGATACTGAAGATTAGTAAGCTACTGCAAAGGGGTGCTGACTGGGTGGCTCAGTCAGTTGAGTGCCAACTCTTGATTTCAGTTCAGGACAGGTCACCACCTCTGGGTCTGGGATTAAACCCCAAGTCTGCTTGGGATTCTCTCCCTCTCTGTGCCCCCTCCCCCTGCTCACTCATGCACTCTCTCTAAAATAAATAAGCTCTTTCAAAAGAAAAAAAGCAAGAAAAGAAATATAGCTATTGCAAAAAAAGGCAAGCTGGGGGGGTGGGCAGGTTGGCTCAGTAAATAGAGCACAGGGCTCTTGATCTTGGCATCATGAGTTCAAGCCCAAGTTGAGGATAGATAAAGGAAAGAAAGGGTCTGAAACGAAGGGTTAACTGTTCTTATGATTAGTCTAAAAATTTAAAACTAACATTGCATTTCAAAACTGAGTTATAAATCCAAGGTGACAAACTTTAAAACTATCTGAAATGGAAAATGCTGAGCTCTTGATGAGGATTAAGAACAGTAAGATGAGGTTTTCAAAATATGCCTTCACTCCCTTTTATATTTTATATAATTAGCACAACACACACACACACACACACACACACACACACTTCTCCTGCAGACAGTTTAACATCTCAGTCAACATTTTATGAATTTCCTCCTAACAACTGTTAACAAAATTAACTGAAACATTTTATCCTGGAGATTTATGCTGAGCTTTCCAACATTAAACACAGAAATGCATTTCTTAAATCTACACTTCCAAAGACGCTGCATTTCCTTCAAATCTCAACACAGGGTTTCAGATTAAGTCTACACCTCTAATTACTGAGTTCTTAAAGGTGCTTCCCCCCACCCCCGGATTTTATTTATTTGTCAGAGGGGGAAAGGGAGAAAAAGGGAGAGCACACAAGCAGGAAGAATGGTGGGCAGAGGGAAAAGCAGGGTCCCCACTGAGCAAGGAGCCTGATATGGGACTTGATGACCTGAATGGAAGGCAGACACTGACCCACTGAGCCACCCAGGGGTCCCTTAAACGGGCTTTTCAATAAACAATTTATTTGCTTTACTACATTCTTACAAATGTAAGAGTGAAAAGTACATTAAACTATTGCATAAAGGTTTTGAGCCCATTTTAGCTTTGAAACACGCCTCTTAAAATTGTGAGCAAACAGAAAAGAAACTGTAGGATTTTTCTATATATAAGGTCTTAAAATAAGACTCAGTGGGATGCCATTTTGAAAGGTCCCAGCAGGAAGTTCAGTTTGGTCACAGAGCCATTTAAGAAGTGCCTCAGCTAATATTTTTAAATGACTTGAAAGTTAGTTTTGTACTTTAATAAAGGATACTAAGTTCATAAAACACATCATTTCAAAATGGCAGGCTATTATTTTCGGTCATTCCAGAAGTATAAACAACATCTTACCAAAAATTAGTATCTTAAAGAACATGTGAGCATTCAATTAGAATTACTATGGATAAATTCCCTACCATGGCACTGAATGCCAAAAAGATTTGCTACCTCGTAGAATGAAATAAAAATTCAAGTTCATCACCTTAGGCTGGTTAAAAAGAAAGCTTTTCATGACTGCTTATCAGAATCTAACCAAAAACATGCTTAGAAAAAGCAACATGCAAGAGTAATATGCGATTAGTCTTCAAGAAATGTCTTGAAGAGATAGCGAGCATTTCCTCTCCTGCCTTCACACAGTAGTTTGTTTTTAAATGACATAACCCCAAGTTAGAAGAATGTCACAGTACTTAGCCTGACAAGATTCCATGTTGAAGAGACCGGGATTTAAACAAGCCCAGCAGAAACTCAGAGACTAGAGAGAGAGAGAGATTTAAAAAAGGAAAGAAAAAGAAAAAAGAACAAAACCTAAGCCAAAAACTAATCCATCTGAGTGTTTAGAAACCAAGTGCATTTCAGTTCAGTTCCACCACATGCCACAAAACCCTGCCTTCTAAGGTTACATACAATCTTAGGCAAGAAAGGGAAATGTTTTCAGTTATTAATGGTCAAGTCTTTGTGCCTTGATTCTAGAGTTAATTTTCCAATGAAGGACTTGGGACCCACACTTGTTGAAAAGGGACCAACCCTCTCAACTCAACAGGTTTTATCAACATGCTACCATTTCAAAGTACAACTAGAAGCCTAAAACTTTATGTATCATCAGCTCATTTTCTCCTTAGACAAGGTAACAATCTGCAGTGTCCTAAAACAAGACAATTTAAACTGTTACCATATATCTTATTAATAGCTAAAATACTATTCTGCCCAGCTTTAGAAGGGTGAGAATGTCAACCTGAGCCACAGATTACTAACATATTATACCCAAATACCTCAACATAAACCGGTTTGTTCATGTGTTTGCCCTGCTTTCTAATTTTTGACCTGTCCTCCCTTTTTTTTTTTTGGGGGGGGGGGGGGTTCCTACGTATTCCTATCAAACGGATTGTCATGAAAGCAATGGCCAGAATTCCCCGCCCCCCCCCCCGGCAAAATACTCAAGTGTATTTACTCAAATTATTCGCTGTTAAAATAAATCTCCCAAGGCAATAGAATTATAAAGAAATAAGGAGAAAAATTAAGTATCATTACTCAGCTTACAGGAAGAACGCAGACTTTTTATTAGAGTCCTAAGAAATGTGGCGTTTGATTGCGTGGCTTCAGGGTAAAAGTTTACTTCTCAAAGTTTATTTTAAACACAGCATTTCCAAACTCACAGGTTATCAGGCATCTTTTTTTTTATTTTTAACTGCAAATCGTGCTCCTAACGGGGGTAGTCATCTGTGTGAGGCTAGTTGGGTGAATTCTGCAAGAGGGACTGGTATGGAATAAGAGTGTTTCGTTTGGCCTTAAGCAACCTCCCTACACGACCTGTAGGAAGGAAGGAAATCCTTCCCCAGCGTCGAGGCCTACAAACGTTCGGCTCTCTAAGGGAACACTTCCCGTGGGAGAGCAAAACCGCCACTACATCTCAGACACCGGCCCAAGTGAGTGAGGGCCGACTTCGGAGAAAAGTCTGAGCGCCCCGGCGCGCGAGTGGAACAAAACCTGTGGCAAGAAGTAATGAGGAAGTACTGGCTCCCGCCCGCCCCTCCCACCGGCGGATACTCGAAACACCGGGGGTTTGACAACGTGCTGGGGGCAGAGGGAGGGGGACTGCCAGCTCCAGGTCGACCAGAAAGAACCAGGAGCCTGCAACTACTCCAAACACCGACCCTCGCCTCTGGAACTAGGCCTCGGGGGCCGAAGCCAACTGCACCCATCCGGAAGCCCAGAGAGAAAGGGGCAGTTGAAGAGCTCGTGGGCTCTGAGGAGGGTGCAGCCCGCGCGAAGCGAGGCCCAGCCGCCCGAACTGCCGCCACCGCCGCCCTCAGAGCCTCCAGGCCCGGGCCGGGGGGACCACCCCGCGCTCTGCCCTCAGCTCCGTGAAGCCTTCGTCCCGGCCTCTGCTCTTCAGAGCCCAAAGACTCCGCGAGCCGTGGGAAGAGTCCGCCCTCTCCCGCCTCGCCACTTCCCCGTCCCGACTGCCCCTCACTCCCCGGAGCTCCGGGGAACGCTCCCAATGGCCCCTGGACCACCCCCGTTCCTTCGTCCACCGGCGCTCGCGTTCCGCAGCTGACACCACCAGCCGGCCCCAGCCACCGACCCTGGCCCACCTCACCTCAGGCGGTTCCGGCAGCGCTGGACACAGGAAACTCCTGAGTCCCCGACTCCGGCTCTCCTCGACCCCCTCTTCGGTTAACTCCGCTTGTTTCTCTACAAAATGGCGCCGGAGGTCGCGCGCTCACGTCGCGGCCTTTCCCCTCCCCGTTCCCATTTCATCATTCGCTGCCCGCCCGAGGAGGGATGGCCCGAGCATCAGCCAATGATCGTACCCAGCCCGTGACTCCCGCCCAATCACCGCCAGGTGCCCGCGGATTTAAACCAATCACACACTTTCACTCGCAGAAGTCAAGGAAGAAACCAGGCTCCTGCTAGCAACTACCAATCCGGACTCCTACTTCGCGGGCTTTGGCCAATTGCCGCTCACCCGTCCCTGGGGATTGAAGACGGAGCCCTCGCGCCTGCGCTCGACAGGAAGACCAATGGGGAGACGCAGATAATTTCGATTTGGGGCTTCACAGACTTCCCACCTGCCCTCGAGGTCTTCGACCAATAGGGGCCTGGCATTGCCTCTGAGAAACAATAAATAAGGGAGGGGGCCCATAAACCCTCGCCAACGTGCGCGGGAGCTACTTTGAGTGGGCTTGAGGCACTTTCCCCGCCTCTCCTTGCTCTTTGGCAGTGTCAAGTCCCGTACACAGCGGGGCTGCATTTTCGCCCCCGCGTCCCTTTAGCCGCGAACGCCAGTTACCCAAAAGCAAGCCGGACTGTAACTAGAGTGGGGGCGCTTTGCGTTCTGGGATGTGTAGTTGTCCCTCATTCCGCGCCCCATTCCTGGCGCTAAAGTATCGCGTCTTCTTCCGTCATTGCGTCCTAAGAGAGCAGCGCATGCTGGGGAATGTAGTCTCCTACTTGGTCCCAGTTTGCCTCACTTGATCAGAACTTTCTCCTTATCCAGTTCTGCCTATTGAAGAAGCGACCGCTTACAGAAAGATAGGAAGCTAAGATTCTCTTTTGGCTTACGCCCTGTAAGCGGTATCAGAACGGATACTTATCAGGTTATCAGAGAGGCTCTCAGAAGAAAAAGCATAGAAACATAACTTTGCTACGATTTATCAAGAGCAGAATGTAAGATTTTAGGGTCACCTGTTTCCAGACAAAGGTGGGAGAACCGGGAACGAAGTGTGGACTGGTTGGGTTTTTTCTATGTTTTGGAGAAAACCTACCCTCCTCATCACCCCATCCTAGGCTAGACTCAGCTTGTTTCCCAGCCATCTGTCTCACTACCTCTTGTGTCTAAAAATACTTCTTTTTTTAAATGGTGGCCAAACACTTACCATAAAATTTACCTTAACTATATTAAATGTACTGTACAGTAAGATTAACTATATGCGTATTGGACAACTGATCTCTAGAACTTTTTCATTTTGTAAAACAGAAACTCTTATACCCATTGAACAACTACGAATTCCCTCCATCCAATCCCTGACAAGTGCCATTCTACTTTCTATTTCTAAGAGTTTGACTACTTCAGATACCTCATATAGGTGGAATCGTGCCGTATTTGTCTTTTTGTAACCGGCTTATTTCACTTCGCATAATGTCCAAAATACTTTTTGACATCTGCCTTTCCTCGGTTGGAGGCCAGCTCTTTCAGCAAACATTTACTCAGTGTCTTCTGTTTTCAAGCAACTGTATGAGACCCAGAGACGCCACATACAGCAAGGGCAAGGGTTGCTTTGGTCTAATTTATAGCTATATTCTCAACACCTAACACAGCACCTACCGTGTGGTAGACACACAAACGAATGTTGAAATATGAGGAAACAGAGAAGAAGACTTACTTTATAATGTTAATAGTGAAAGACCCCTTAAACTGACCAAGGCTAAAGAATACACCTTTGTATTCCATGTTGCCATATAAAATTGCCAAAACCTCTGTGGATAGCAGCATTTGGGCCAAGTTTCTCAAAACTGAATGACCAGTAATTCCATGTCTAGGACTTATTCCCCAGGTGAATATTGCAAATTTGTACAGATAGGAATGTTTAGAAATTCACTGACACATCATGTAGGGGGCCTCCCAAAATTGGAAACAATAGGGAACCGTTTAAATCAATGCATGCTACATTCATATAATGGAATACTATAAAGTTTTTTAAAAGAATGAGGCAAATAGGGGTGCCTGGGTGGCTCAGTGGGTTAAGCCTCTGCATTCAGCTCAGGTCATGATCCCAGGGTCCTGGGATCAAGCCCTGCACAGGGCTCTCTGCTCAGCGGGGAGCCTGCTTCCCCTTCTCTCTCTGCCTCCCTCCCTGCCTACTTGTGATCTCTCTCTCTCTGTCAAATAAATAAATAAAAAAATTTTTTTAAATGAGGCAAATTTATATGTACTGATATGGCATGATTCCAAGATTTATTGCTAAGTGAAAAAAAAGGTGCACAATAGAAAAAAAATAGCATAATCAGTACGTTACCATTTGAGTAGGAAAAAATAACTTTGTCCCTATTTACATATTACTGAATGCTTAAAAAAAAATTAGAAAGGAGCACCTGGCTGGTTCCATCAGTAGAGCATAGGACTGTTGATCTTGGAGTTGTGAGTTTGAGCCCCGCATTAGATATAGAGATGACTTAAAAATAAAATCTTAAAAAAAGAAGAAGAAAGGCTTGGGAAGATACACATCCCAATTAAACTGACACCAGTGGTTATCTGGTTATCCCTGGGGAGGGCAGTGGAATGGGGAAGGGTAAAGGGAACTTTTGTTTTTTATTCTATATATTACCACACTGTTTGAACTGTTTACAAAGAGGATGTATTCGTGTTTTGTTTGTGTAATTTATTATTTTTCTTTAAAAAAAAAAAAAAGACAAAGTGAGACCCACAAAGGTCAACTATTTAAGGTCAACTTGATAATTCTACAACTAGTTCAGCCCTCAAACCGAGAGCTCCTAAAATAAGTTGAAATAAAACTGAGTTGCCTTTCCCCACTTTGGCCTGTTTTTGCTAGGAAAATGGTTTGCTACTTTATACTGGGGCTGTCCCAAGACATTCTTAAACCCACTACCAGTCCCTCCCTTGAAATTACATGAATAACACTCCTAGAATTTAACCTGTCATGAGGACTTAGCCAGGTACCTGCAGGATTCATGCAACAGAAGATCAAAGTCCTTCAACTGTGTGTTGTCAAGAATTCTGGGTGGCTTCTGTCCCTACTAGAAAGCAAGGAGACTAGTAGAATGTTCACAAACTGTAAGAGGTGATGGAGATCATCTGGTGTACCTTTTTCATTTTACTGAAAGACATAGTAGGAAATCACGCCCAGACAAACTATTTTACTAGAGACCTTCACAAAGGATTGAATCACCTTATGTAACTCAGCAATTATGTATCCAGGGGTTCAAACGTATTTAGAAACAGGATATTTCAGCCAGCTGTTAATTACTCACCTGGCCTCCTTCCACAGCCTTCTTTCAGTCCTTCACCCTCCAATTAATTGTGCATCCCGGGCTCTGGAAGAACTTTACAAACTCTTTAAATTGTTTCCTAAAATAGCCTGGAGGAGGAAACCTACCTGTTAGGAAACAAAACCCTTATGACACCTTATTGAATTGGGTTGCAGGTGGTGGAGGTAAATTTACCCAGAAGACAAAGGACTTTGAGACTTTAAGATCTTTGTGAACTCTATTAATTTTGAGGTGCTTGGGACGCCTGGGTGGCTCAGTTGGTTAAGCAGCTGCCTTCGGCTCAGGTCATGATCCCAGCGTCCTGGGATCGAGTCCCACATCGGGCTCCTTGTTCAGCAGGGAGCCTGCTTCTCCCTCTGCCTCTGCCTGCCATTCTGTCTGCCTGTGCTCACTCTCTCCCCCTCTCTCTCTCTGATAAATTAAAAAAAAAAAAAAAAAAAAAAAAAAATTTAAAAAAAAAAAATTTTGAGGTGCTTGGAAGAAGGGTAAGCAGAAATATAAGCTTTATTATTTCATGCTCCTGTTTTTCAGTCCCATTTATCAGGCGATTCAGTAAATTCAATTCACAATAGTTTTGACTACCTTATGATTCTCCGTCTTATCCGAAGCAACTCCCTGACACCCTAACCCTAAATTCTGATCTCCTTCCAGCCCACCACCACTGCCTAGCAACAAAGCTGTAACTCCCCAGGTACACAGGCTTTGGTATTACTTTGGTGGCTCTGTCCTGAGGGGAGGATGTCCAGGGAGGCACACTGCAAAAAGCTCATGGAGAAATTCTGAAACCCGAGTCCTAAACCAGGCTGTCCCCCTAACTTTCTGTGTAACGTTGGGAAGGTCACTTCCCCTCCCTGGACCATTTTTTCCCTCTTCTTCTCTGCTCTGAGGGTATTGGACAAGCATTACATGGCTCTCGTGAGTTGTTGTGAGCTGTTGACTCCTAGGAAGCCAAAGACTTGCTGTGGGGTGCTGGAATTCTTATGCATGTGTAGATTTCTTCAATTAACCCATATGTTTTTTTTTAATATTATTTATTTATTCATTTATTTGACAGAGATCACAAGTAGGCAGAGAGGCAGTCAGAGAGAGAGAGAGAGAGGAGGAAGCAGACTCCCTGCTGAGCAGAGAGCCTGATGCGGGGCTCGATCCCAGGACCCTGATATCATGACCTGAGCCAAAGGCAGACGCTTTAACCCACTGAGCCACCCAGGCACCCCCCATATGTTCTAACAGTATAATTTTACATGCTTTGTCCCATCCACACATAAGGACCCTGTGAGGTAGGGACTGAGTTATTTACCCCATTTTACAGATCATAAAACGGAGGCTTAGATAGGTTGAGTCCCTTACTTGAAGTCAAATACCTAGTCAATGGCAGAACTAAAGTTGGGACCCAAACCGTCAGGCTTTAGGGCTCACAGGCTCAGGCACCATACTCTCAGCTGTAGTTCAGAAAAACCCCTGCCCAGGTTGCCTCCTAGCCGTAGCATTCAATGGCCCATTAGCAACCAGATATTCTCCAAACCAAAAAAAAAAAGGCAACCTGCCATCTGACAAGGTGTTATGAGTTAGTGATACAGGGTTTTTTGTTTTTTGTTTTTTGTTTTAAGATTATTTATTTATTTATTTATTTGACAGATCACAAGTAGACAGAGAGGCAGTCAGAGAGAGAGAGAGGGAAGCAGGGTCCCTGCTGAGCAGAGAGCCCAATGTGGCACTCGATCCCAGGACCCTGAGATCATGACCTGAGCCGAAAACAGCAGCTTAACCCACTGAGCCACCCAGACACCCAAGTGGTACAGGTTTTGAAAATACTGCTGTGTGTTTGGTGTTTTCCAGTTGAGTTTACATTTAAATCATTAGATTCTCTCCTTAACAGGAAATTTGTCCCAGGACTATATAGAGTTTCTGATTTAATTTAAGTTTTATTTATCCCCCCGTCTCTTTTCATGAGAAAACAAGGAAGAAGCTAGGAAGTAAAAGGAAAGGCCACATATCAATTCCTCTGGTTCACAGATTCTTTAGAATTATCTAAATGGATGCTTGCAAACAAATTGGGGCAAGTCTAAGAAGCCTGCCTGGGCTCTAGGCAGATGAATACAACTTAGGACACCGAAAGAATTCTGAGCTGGACAGAATCTGTGGCTCTGCTCTAATTTTCTGTGTCGTCCCTGATTAGAGACGTGCTGTTTGAAGTGATTGCCTGGAAGCTGAACCATGAGCCCAAACTCTTCATCCTTTGCCCATCTGGACCCCTCCTTTGGCAGTTAGTTCATTTATTATTAAGACTTCTCAGGGAACTATCTCAGCCCCAACTTAAACGTAACATTTTTTTTCTTTTTTTTTTGCTCCCTTCCCTCGACTTAACATTTTTAAGATTTTATTTATTTTTTTTTTTTGAGAGAGAGACAGTGAGAGAGAGCATGAGCGAGGAGAAGGTCAGAGGGAGAAGCAGACTCCCCAGGGAGCTGGGAGCCCGATGCGGGACTTGATCCCAGGACTCCAGGATCATGACCTGAGCCGAAGGCAGACGTCCAACCAACTGAGCCACCCAGGCGTCCCTCGACTTAACATTTTTAACCTAACATTCATCTCTACTATCATCTTAGGGAACTTAGAGACCTAAACTCACATCATATCCTGAATGGGAGATGGGAGAAGAGCCGTAAGTCGAGGATAGTCCTCCAAACTCCTCTTCAGCACTCCATATTTCCCTCATTAAGGTGTAAGTCTATCAAACATTTAATCTCTGCCAAATACAGCATAGAGTTTTAGGAATCTAAGGGGAAAAAAAAGGTCCCCGCCTTTTACAGTCATTTGTAGTCGCTCTTTGGAGGAGCAAAGACAAACCAGGTAAAAAGCAGTGAGCAAATGAAGGCTGTATGTTACCTATAGAACAAATGGGTCAAACATCTCAATGCTGGGGGGCACCTGGGTGGCTTGGTCTGTTAAGCATCTGACTCCTCATTTTGGCTCAGGTCATGATCTCAGGGCTGTGGGATCAAGCCCTTTGCTGGGCTCTCTGCTCAGTAGGGAGTCTGCTTCTCTCTCTCTCTCTCTCTCTCTCTCTCTCTCTTTCCCTGCCTGTCCCTCTAGCTCCCACCCCCCTCCATCTCCCTTTCTCTCTCTAAAATATATAAATAAAATCTTTAAAAAATTTTTCAGGGCAACCTGAGTGGCTCAGTTGGTTGAGAATCTGCCTTTGGCTCAGGTCATGATCCCAGGGTGCCGGGGAAAAAGTCTTGCATCAGGCTCCTTCCTCAGTGGGGAGCTTGTTTCTCTTTCTCTCCCTCTGTAGCTCCCCCTGCTTGTGCTCTCTGGCTCTCTCTGTCAAATAAATAAATAAAATCTTTTTTTATTTTTTTTAAAGATTTTATTTATTTATTTGAAAGACAAGAGATCACAAGTAGGCAGAGAGGCAGGCAGAGAGAGAGGAAGGGAAGCAGGCTCCCCACTAAGCAGGGAGCCCGATGCGGGGCTCGATCCCAGGACCCTGGGATCATGACCTGAGCCAAAGGCAGAGGCTTAACCCACTGAGCCACCCAGGCGCCCCAATAAAATATTTTGAAAACAAATCTCAACACTGGAAAATGGTCCAGGAGAAATACTTTCGCTAAAACTCTTCCAGGATACATACATTAAACTAATCACCCATCCCTGCTCCCAAAAAAGGTGGGCTAAACAGCCAAACCCACTGACCTGAAAAGACTGTTCATGACCAGGAATCCTTAAACTCAAATATACTACTGGGGTCCTATGAACAGCTTTCAGTATTTTAAAATGCATATCCTTCCCCACTCTTTTACTAAATTCATTAATTTCTGGTAGGTAAAAATTTCCAAATTCAGAATCTGCAGGGAAAATAATATCAAAAGATCTCTAGAATAAAACATTGGCCTCTCTATTTTGAGGCCCATTCCAGCTCTAAAATCTGAACTTAAGTAGTCTCATTCACTCACTAAAAATAGGTATATGCCTATATTTGTCTTTGTTGCCCTGTGGTGCTTGGTTTGTTTTAGAGTAGTGAAAGATGAAACAATATCCAGATTCAAATTTTTTTAAAAAGTATTTTGAGAAGGATCTTAGTCCATTCAAGCCGTTATAACCAAATACCAAAACCAAGCGACTTCTGAACAACAGAAATGTATTTCTGACAATTCTGAAAGCTGGGAAGTTCAAGATCAAGGTACCAGCAAGTTTGGTGTCTGGTAGAAGATGGCCATCTTCTTTTTTTTTTTTTTAAGATTTTATTTTTAGGTGCGCCTGTGTAGCTCCGTCAGTTGGGCTTCTGCCTTCTGTCTTCAGTTGAGGTCATGATCTTGGGGTCCTGCAATCGGCCCTGCATGGGACTCCCTGCACAGCGGAGAGCCTGCTTCTCTCTTTCCCTCTGCTGCTACACCCTGCTTGTGTGCTCTCTCTCTCTCTCTCTCTCTCGCTCTCGCTCTTGCTCTCACTCTATCTCCCAAATAAATAAATAAATAAAATCTTTAAAAAAAAAAAGATTTTATTTCAGGTAAACTCTACACCCAACATGGACCTCAAACTCACAACCCTGAGATCAAGACTCACATGCTCCACCCACTGAGCCAGCCAGGCCATCTTTCTGATGTAACCTTCCATGGTGGGCAAGGGAGCTCTCTGGGCTCTCCTTCATAAGGGCACGAATCTCATTCACAAGTGCTCCATCCTCATGACCTGATCATTTTCCAAAGGTCCCACCTCCTACTATCATCACACTGGGGGTTAGGATTAACCTACAAATTTTGGAAGACACAGACATTCGAGTCTATAGCAATAAGTTTACTTGTATTTTGGGCTGTTTAATTTTTAGCCATCAGCTAAATGGTAATTGACTCATACTAGGTGTTCTAAAATATGGAATAAATAAATGAATAAATGAATGACTCTTGAAGAGAATCAACTCCAGAGAATCATTTCTTATTTTTTTTCTTAAAGATATTATTTATATATTTGAGAGAGAGAAAGAAAGAACAAAGGAAGAGGAAGAAGCAGACTCTCTGCTGAACAGAAACCCCGACATGGGGCTTGATCCCAGGATCCTGAGATCATGACCTGAGCTGAAGTCAGATGATCAATCCACTGAGCCACCCAGGTTCCCACATTTCTTTCTTTCTTTTTTTTTTTTTAAGATTTTATTTATTTGGGGCCCCAGGGTGGCTCAATTGGTTAACTGTCTGCCTTCGGCTCAGGTCATGATCCCAGTGTCCTGGGGATGGGCCCCCACATTGGGCTCCCTCCTCAGTGGGAAACCTGCTTCTCCTTCTCCCTCTGCTACTTCTCCTGCTTGTGTTCTCTTGTTCGCTTTCTCTGTCCAATAAATAAACTATTTTAAAAATAATAATAATAAATAAATAAAAATTTAAAAATATTTTATTTATTTATTTGAGAGACAGAGAGAGAGGAAGAGGGAACCAGACTTCCCCACTAAGCACAGAGCCCAAACCTGGGCTGGCTTGTGCAGGGCTCCATACCAGGACGCCGAGAGCAAGATGTTACCCAAGCCAAAGTCAGATGCTTAATCAACTGAGCCACCCAGGTGCCCCAAATCATTTCTTTTTTAATAGGCCATTGATCATATGCAATATGTAGTCCTGTCATCTTGTCCTGTCATCTTGATGCAGACAATAGACAAAAAGCAGAAACATCTGTTCAAAAAAGAGTGGATGGGTAAAGGTATGAGGAAGTAGCTTTCCCATAAAGTTAACTTTATGTGAGAAAGCCTCTTAAAGTGAGACCTGTGTTGAGGTTTACTCTTTCCAAAGCGATGTCAAGGATCAGATCCCTCCCATCAACTCTGGGAGGCAAGATAGAGCCAGAGAAGGTTTCCGGTCCCTCTGGATATTGGAAAATAGAGACTCAGAAAAGGTTAGTGACTCTATTAAGATCCCATAGCAAATGAGGGGCAGGACCTTGCCTGGAATCCAGCAGTTTCTGGAGACATCCGGACATCTGTCTATCCTCATCACACAGACCTATTTTGTCTTCTCCCTTCCCTCTTCCCAGATTTCACTTTATTAATGAGAGCAGCATGGAGCTTTGGAGAAGAGGAGTGAAAGTGCATGGAAGGGGATACACCCCCAAAAGAAGCAGACTTCTGGGCACCTAGGTGGCTCAATGGGTTAAGCCTCTGCCTTCGGCTCAGGTCATGGTCTCAAGGTCCTGGATTGCTCAGCGGGGAGCCTGCTTCCCCCACTCCTCACCGTCTCTCTGCCTACTTGTGATCTCTGTCTGTCAAAAAAATAAATAAAATCTTAAAAAAAAAAAAAAAGGAGCAGACTTCTGCTTCTGCACAGAGAGGAAGACTCCAGCCTCTGGGGAACCTTACCCCAGCTGAGGAAGATCACAAGAAAGGGGTGTTCTTCAGGAAGCACCTGAATGTCTCCAGAGCCTGAACAGGTTGATATTGGAGGACTATGACACCTGAGCCCTATTCAGAAGAAAGGCGAAATAGTACCAATTATCTGGCTAGTATATGTTTCCATAGAGCAGTGTTTCTCAGAGTGTGGTTCCCTACTCAGCACCGGCAACACCATCTGGGAACTTGTCAGAAATGCACATTCCTTTCTGCTCCAGCTCAGACCTCCCAAACTCTGTAGGTGGAGCCCAGGGACCCACCACCCTCCTAGTGATGCTGATATGTTTTAAACTTTGAAAATCACTATTCTAGAGTTCACATTTTATAGAAACTTTTTTTAAAGCAGAAAAGGTAGTAACCTTCTTTTTTTTTTTTTTTTTTTTTTTTTCCTTATTCTACAGTGGCCTGGATAGAGAGAGAGGGAGAACACGGAGAAGTCTGGGGCTTGATGGAGAAGGTGGTATTTGAATAGGGACTTTATGACCCTCACCTTGGTCTTCCTAATTGTATTCTCCAAGCAATGGGGACTCTAACTGCATCTACTTTCCTCAGTTCCCCAAACTGCCACTGTCTTTAGGTCCAGAACACCAGTCCTGATGGGATCTCAAGCCAGGACTCCAGTTCTTTCTAGCTGGGTCCTATTTGGCACCTTTCACTCACTGAAGGGTGAAGAGCTTCCCACCCTATGCCCAGGAGGATCTAGCCCAGATTGAGTCCTGAGTCATTTATCCTGAGAAAGTGCTGGTGAAGCAATGGTTAGGAGTTGGGTGGCCTTATCTTGGTCATGAGGAATGAGATCTTCCCCTGTTCTTTAAAGAAGCCAACAGCCTGTTTGTTCTAGAACCAGGGATGGCAGGGGCTCACCATCTGGGAGACCACGGAAGTGGGTCACTCAGCAGCTGTGTTCTCCACAACCTCTGCAAGGAGATTTCTCCTTTAAGTAGCCTTCAGACCAACCAACCCCTCTTTGGGTTTTCTCTCACAGCTTCTGGCTCTGAGGGAATTTAGAGATGGAACATTGGGTACTTACGAGTCACCACCCCTCATCTACCGGGGCAGAACTCTCACTTCTTCCACAAATAATCATTGATGAGACATCCACTCTGTCCTAGAATGTAGCTCAGAGGAGTACAAGCCCTTTAGAGCCTGCTTGCTGCCGCTCACAGACTAGCAGAGAAGGCAGCTGTCAAATAACGAATTGCCAATGTGACAAAGGTTAATAAATGGGGAAGCACAGGGGCACTGGGAGACTCAGTCGGTTAAGCGTCTGCCATCGACTCAGGTCATGATCCCAGGGTTCCAGGATAGAGCCCAGTATCAGGCTCCCTGCTTGGTGGGAAGCCTGCTTCTCCCTCTGCCCTCAGCTCGTCCTCCTTGTGCTTTCTCTGACAAATAGATAAATAAAATCTTTAATAAAGTAAGTAAATAAATAAATAAATAAATGGGGAATCACAGTGAGCTTTGGGGAGTCTACAACCCAGTCCAGGGATTCAAAAACTGTCTATGAAGATGGAAGGAGTAGTTCTCTAGATAGAGTGACAGAGAGAGGATGCATCCCAGCAAAGGGCTGAGCCTTACAGGGATGATGCTGGCATCTCGGAACATCTCTGAGGAATTGCAAGGCCAGGAGAGATGGAGCTAGAGAGGTAGCAGGCTCCTGCCAGAGCAGGCTACCTGCCAGAGCAGCCCCAGTCAGCCTTCTGTTGAGGGCTTAGGGAGGGGCGCCTGACTGGCTCAGCATGTGACTCTCGATCTCAGGGTTGGAGCCCCACATTGGTTGTAGAGATGACTAACAATAAATCAAGAAACAAACAAAGAAACAAACTGAGGGCTCTCTGAAGCCTTTGAAGGGTGGGGTAGAACAGGTGACATACTAACACTGTCATTGTTTTAAGGTCACACTGGCTGTGCCCTGGGAAGAGGGTGAGTGCCCAAACTGAGAAGTGCCTGGGAGACTAACCAGGAAGCTGCTGCCAGAGGCCAGAAGTGGGGGTGGTGATGATGACAGAGGGACATGAGGTCACCAGAGATGTGGGAGGTAAAAGTGTGGGGCTTTGGCAACTGATGGGGTATGAAAGATGAGTGGGAAAAAAGCAGAGGATTCTCTACCCCAGGTGACATACCTCCCCCACCCGAAGCAGGGAGACCAGGAGTGAGTTTGGGGGCAGTGATGGCGCGTTCAGTTTTGGGGTTGAAGTTACCTGTGATTCGCCCAGGTGGAGAGATTGATTGGCCCCCGGGCTAAAGTGGCTGGAGATAGAGCTGAGGGTGGGACTTCTGACGGGGACTAAAGTGACCAAGAGGAGGGCTGTGCTGGGGAGGAGGGAGCTTCAAAGAGCAGAGGCTCCAGGGCCCTGAGAAGAGCTGCCTTGCTCACAGTTAAGGAGAGAAGTGCCCCGGGGCTCCTGGCTGCCTCAGTTGGAAGGGCATAGGACACTTGATCTTGGGGTTGTGAGTTTGAGTCCCACGGTGTGTGTAGAGCTTACTTGAAAAAAATAAAATCTTTGGGGGGTCTGGGTAGCTCTGTCGGTTAACCCTCCAACTCTTGTTTCAGCTCAAGTGTTGATCTCAGGGTCGTGCGTTAAGGCACATGTTAGGCTCCATGCGGGGCACTGAATCTATTATAAATAATTTAACCTAGTAATGAGAGAGAGAAAATAGGGACGCCTGGGTGGCTCAGTCAGTTAAGTGTCTGCCTTTGGCTCAGGTCATGATCTCAGGGTCCTGGGATCCAGCCCCAAGTAGGGCTCTCCATTCTGTGGGGAGGCTGCCTCTCTCTCTCTCTCTTTCTCCAATAAATTAAAGGCTTTATTTTATTTTTTAAGATTTTATTTATTTATTGGAGATAGAGATAAAAAACAGAGAGAGAGAGACAGCAAGAGCCGGAGGGACAGGGAGGGAGGGAGAGACTGTCAAGCCGAGTCCATGCTGAGCTGACTCATGACCTGAGCTGAAACGGAGTCAGACACTTAACCCACTATCTTTTTTTTTTTTTTTTAAGATTTTACTTAGTTATTTATTTGAGACAGGAAGAGTGAGCACAAGCCGGGGTGGGGGAGCAGCAGGGGGAGAGGGAGAAGCTCAGCCGGGAGCCCAACACGGACCTCAGTCCCAGAACCCTGGGATCACAACCCAAGCCAAAGGCGGATGTTTAACCAACTGCACCACCCAGGCCCCCCAAAATCTTTTCTTTCTTTCTTTCTGTTTCTTCCAAGATGGCTAGTGCCTTGGAACAGCCCGGCCCAGGAGGTTGAGGACTAGAAGCTAAGCAGGGTCACAGAAACCAAGAGCATGGAGGGACTCCATGCTTTTGTGCAGTCCAGAGAGGAAGGGATTGACGAAGCCTTGGGCTGTGTGACAGCACCAGTGGTGACCTTGGAGAGGGCCATTTCTGTGGAATGAGGGGGCAGAAACCAGATCCAAGTGGGAGCTGTAACTGGAAGGGAAAGGAGATTTGGGTTTGGTTTGGTTTGGTTCTGAAGATGCAGAGGTTGGTACACATTTAAATGCTAGTGAACTTGTTTTGGAAAGAAGTTATCTCTCCTCAGATTTTAGATAGCTGGAAGCACAAGGTCTTCTTTGTTTTCTGAAAGGAAGGAAGATACACTTGGCCTTTGATTTCCTGAGGCCTCCTCTTCCTAATGTTCTTCTCTAAGGCAGAAGTATCCAGGGAGAGCCCCATTCAGAGGGGCACCCAAGGCACCGTTCCCCAGGCTGCTGACTTCTGGAAGAATGTAGGGCTGTAACCTTTCCCCGCCCACCCGGCTTCCTCAGGGGCACCATGTCCCACCTACTGCTTCCAGGCCTCCACACACAGCTCCCCACCCAGGAAGTTGCACACCAGGTCAGTGTCCCCTTTATAGACAAAACGGCACAAAGGTCATGGTGCCACAGCTCCTGGCAGAAAGTGGCCATGTCACATGCTGCGTCAGTCCTGAGAACTAAGCTGGGAGCTGTAGGGAGAAGCAGCTGGGAACTGGGATTCCCAGGGTCTGCAAGAAGTTCCTCCTGGACATGGACCTACCCGCTCCCCCAGGATTACAGGTCTCCCAACCCTCTTTCTGACTCTAGGGTCCCCACCTCTATGCCCTCTGCTTCCAACTACAACAGGTGCCTCTCCCTCAACTACTTCTTCTTCTAAAAAATATTTGATACTTCCTGTGTTCCAGACCCTGTACAGGTGCTAGGATTATAACAGTGAACAAACATCCTGCCCTCCATTTATTTATTCATCCATTCATGATTTTTAGAGAGGGTGGGAAAGTTGGGGAGGGGCAGAGGGAGAGGGAGAGGGTGAGGCTCTTCAGGCAGCTCCATGCCCAGCACGGAGCCCTATGGCACATGACCTGAGCCAAAATCCAGAGTCCCACGCTTGACTGACTGAACCACCCAGGCACCCCCTGGCCTACAGCTGATACCTGCTATCTCTGTCCTGCCTCTTCCCAAGGAGACCCCTCAGCCCTGTGAGATTCCAGCGTCGTACCAGTGGCTGCCGGATCTCGGGTTCTCGGGCACGGTTCCCCAGGCGGAGAGGGAGACCCTGCCTCGTGTAATTTGGGTTCAGCTGCAAGTACAGGGTAGGGCACTGATTCATCAGGAGGTGAAGGCAGTGAGCGGAGGAGAGGGTTGTGAGGTGGAAAGCCTCAGCTGTACCCTCCCCCAATCCCACTATTCCACACTCAGGCCCCACAAACTTAGTGAATCCCCATAGAGATGTTCTTGGAATTCCACAAACTCTTTTCACGTTTTATACCCCTCACCCATTTCTGTAACTCTGCTCATCCCCTTCACATACAGACTATGTTTTCCCCCTTTTCTAGACCACAGGATGAATGCCCTCTACAAAACAGAAGGGTTGGCTCAAAGGATCTGGAAGTCCTTTCCACCTGGAGCTGCCCTGTCACAGCTGCCCAGGCTCCACCCCGTACTCCAATGGGAAGTTTTCAGAAGAATTACCGGGGGAGGCAGGACAGAGAGGAGGAGCGGCTAGATCGTTCCTCCTTGTCCTGCTCTCTGCCTTACCATCACCATATGAAAGTCTCAAGAAATAAGGACTCAAGGACACACCAGCTCCAGACGGGGGAAGGAGGGGTCCCCTGGGGAAGTGCTGCCTGTCCCCTATTCCCACCATCCTGAGCACCACACCCTCCTGCTTCCTTTCAGGTTCAGACCGTGCTGTCCACAGTCCACCGTCGCCCTGGCACAGAAGCACCCAAGTCCGCCTCCTTGGAGACATATTCCAGCTCTGCCCTGGGTGGGGCGACCGGATGGGGTGGAGGCAGGTGGCAGGGCAGGAAAGGATTCACCTGAGGCAGAACAAAGGAGACAACAGATCATCTAGTGCGCTGCAGGAGAGCAGTGGGCAGGACAACCAAGGAGAGACTGTCTGCCGGCAAGCAAAGGAGACACTGGTGGGGTCTAGAGCTAAGGGGAGGAGTGAGGAGGTATAGGAATGTATAAAATGTTCTTTTTTCAGTTCTGTGTCCATTTGTCGGTAGTCTGTTGATCAGCGAGGGCCTTTGGGTATTTTGAGGTGGGCTGCCTAATGAACCTATTTGCATTCAGCTCAGTTGTCCCCGTGGACCGGCGGCCTCACTCAGCTTTCCATTCCTCAACCCTACTGCCCAAAAGCAGCCTCTATAGTCCCCCACCCCCTGACAGATTGACAGTGACAAATCTTTGGCATTTGGGTAAAGGTCTCATTTTCAGTAGCTGCTTCATGCTGGACCAGGCGGCAGAGGGGAAGAGGGGAGCACGCCGTCCTTACCTAAATTTGTTGGTCCATTGGGGGGGTTAGACCAAATGCATGGAATTACATTAACGTGCTGATCGGTGATTTGAGTGAAACTTCTTGGTGGCCAGGTCCACAGGATCCTCCAGTGGGATGGGCTGGAATCTTGGCCGAACCATCATCATTTGTACGTGGAATTGTTGGATTCTAGAAGAGACACATTTAACAAAGAGATTAAAGAGAGGGAACCAATTACTAGGAGCACAGCTATTGAGGCCAGGGGTCCTGAGGGAAGAAGCCAGGATAGCCAAGACCAGGTTCCTTTTCAGGAAAACCATCTTTTGGGTTGCAAAGTCCCAAAGGGAGGAAGCCTACTGAAATCAAATTATGGACATTTTCTTGTATTTGTGTTTATCAAACAGAGTTCCATGGAGGGGCCCTACCTTTTGATCTGGGAATTCGCCCTGCGGCCAGGAAACATTACATAAAAAGATGAGACCTTTTTCCTTAGGTCTTTGTGAGGGGGGTCAAATTTGTTCCAGTGTTTAAGATTGCAGCCAAAGGGGGTCACCTGGGTGGCTCAGTGGGTTAAGCTTCTGCCTTCCGCTCAGGTCGTGATCTCAGGATCCTGGGATCGAGCCCAGAGTCGGGCTCTCTGCTCAGCAGGGACCCTGCTTCTCTCTCTCTCTCTCTCTCTCTCTCTCTCTCTGCTTGCCTCCTGCCTACTTGCAATCTCTGTCAAATGAATAAGTAAATTTTTTAAAAAAGATTTTACTTATTCATTTGACAGAGACAGAGATCACAAGTAGGCAGAGAAGCAGGCAGAGAGAGAGGAAGAAGCAGGCTCCCCACCCAGCAGAGAGCCCGATGTGGGGCTCGATCCCAGGACTCCGGGACCATGACCTGAGCGGAATGCAGAGGCTTTAACCCACTCAGCCACCCAGGCACCCTGAATAAATAAAATCTTTTAAAAAATAAATAAATAAAAATTTAAAAAGATTACAGCCAAAGGGCAAGTCTAAAGGAATAGAGGGGATTTGTCCCAAACTGGGAGGGATTCTCAAAGAGTTGCCCACTAAAGGGAATGGAGCGCCAACTAGTGGTCACAATTTCAGTGGGCGGGGCGGGGGGGCGGGGACCCTATTGACCTGAAAAAGGACTTTTTTCCCCAGGGCAACTGACTCCAGTGGGGCAACCCAGCAAGGAGATAAGGTGGTGGCAAGTGGTAATTGGAATCCCTGCTGGGGTGTCCCCTGCAACAGGGAAAGCTAGACACGGGGGGGAGCAAACTGGGTCAGAAAAAGGACGAGGAGGACCTGCCACTGACTCTTAGGAACATATTCTGCCCACAGACCAGGATGGCAGCTGACCCTGTCGGAACAAAGGAAGAAAGGTAAGGCCCTAAAGAAGCAAGGTGGCTGAGAGGCAGCCAGCATCAGGAAAGGACCCCAACTGAGTCCAGAACGGGTGTAGATTCACCCTGGATGAGCTGCTGCTGCCAGCTGAGCCACAGGGAGGGAACGGAGGCCTCCGGAGGGATGGAGTGGGAGAGGGGAGGAAGGCGGTCCTTCAGCATCGCGGGCAGGGACAGTCCAACCCCTCTACTGTTAGACCTTCAGAGCACACTTGGGAGCCACCCTGGCCAGAGATCTTCAGTCATCTGAGGAGGGATAGGGTTAGACCACCCAAGGGCCTAAGGAGAGGGAGGCAAGGATCCCTCCAAAGGGCAGGAGGGGAAATCCCTCAAGCTTTTGGGCAAGGGTAGTCTGGCAGGTTCCTCCTTGGACTTCACATTGGAATAACCTCAGCAGAGACTGTCAGTTCCCCAAAGAGTACTAGACTCAGTCCCCTGAAGGAAAGTCCCCAGAAATACCTGGAAATTCTGAGGAGAGTCCCCAAGGTTGGCAGAGGGGCCCCATAAGGGCCACCAAACGTGGGGCAACCCAGTCGGGTAGAGGCGATGGCATGGGCAGTGAAAGCATTCACCTGAGGCAGAACAAAGACAGAAGTTTATCTAGTGCACTTCAAGGGAGCAGTGGGCAGGGCAGCCAAGGGGAGACTATCTGTTGGGAGGCAAGGGTAGGGGCTGTAGTGAAGGGGAACAATGAGCAGGTATGGGAATGTACAGAATTCCCTTTTTTGGTCCCTGTGCCTGGTTGTACCAAGTAAGTACCCCATTGGTCAGCGAGGGCCTGTGGGTATTTTGAGGTGGGCTCCCTGATGAATCTGTTTGCATTCAGCCCGGTCGTCACTGTGTGTCCCTGGCCTCACTTAGCTTTTCCATTTCTCAAGCTTGTTGCCTAAAGTGGCCTCTATACCCTAGATAACCTTGCACTATGATGAAACCTCTCTAAGCTTCAGTTCCTTCATCTGTAAAATGAGGATAACAATAGTGGAGGTACTTTGGAGGGTAAAATAAGACAAAGTCTGAAAAATACTCAGTGCTGGGCATAGGAGGAGTTCATTTATTCAACAAATAGTCATTCAGTGCCTCCTGTGTGCTAGGCATTGGGAAGGTAGCAGCAAAAACAGCAAGTTCCTGCATTTGTTGATCTTGTACTAAAACAGGGAGGGGCAGGGGATGAGCAATAATAAATAAATAAAGCAAGCCAGGCAACCAAAGTGCTGTGAAAAGTAATGAAGCAGAACAAGTTGCTGGAGTGACAAAGGAGTGGGCAGCTACTTTTGTTTGGGGAGATCTCTCTGAGGAGGATCTGAGCGGAGATCTGAATGAGCTGAACAGGCTTCTAGTGGCACAGGGTCCCAGGCCGGGGACCAGAAAGTGCAAAGGCCCTGAGGTTGACATCTGGTGAGTCTGCAGGTGAGGCTGAACCAGAGCTGCGATGGTGGTGATTGTAATGGTGATGCTATTGTTGTTGTTGGTGGTTGTGGTGTTGTTGTTGGTGGTGGTGGTTGTGATGGTGGTGGTGGTTGTGATGGTGGTGGCGTTGTTGGTGGCAGTTGTGGTTATGATGGTGGTGGTGGATATAGTAGTGGTGGTTATAGTATTGTGTCAGAGGGTTTAGTTCTGAGTCTTTCTGGGAAACAATGTGTGATCTATAGATATACAGAGGAAGGCTGAGTTAATCAATCACATGCACTAAAGGTGGTTGCTTAAGAACACTATGAAGGAGGTGCCTGGGGGACACAGTCAGTTGGGTGTCCAGCTCTTGGTTTTGGCTCAGGTTATTACCCCATAGGTCGTGGAATTGAGCCCAGAGTCTGGCTCATGCTCTGCACGGAGTCTGCTTCAGATTCTCTCTTCCTCTCCCTCTGCCCATCCCCCTCCTGCACAATTGCTCTCTCTCTCTAATAAACAAATCTTAAAAAACAAACCAAAAAAGACTACTAAGTTGGCTGGAAGGGCCAAGGCAGAGGCTTTAGAATCACCAAATTAGGGGTGCCTGGATGGCTCAGTCAGTTAAGCATCTGTGTTCAGCTCACGACATGATCCTGCGGTCCTGGAATCTGACATGGGGTTCCTTGCTCAGCGGGAACTGCTTCTTCCTCTGCCTCTATACCCCCGCAACCTGTTTGTGCTCTCTATCTCAAATAAATACGTAAAATCTTTTTTAAAAATCACCAAATTAGAAGGATATTATAATAGTCTAGGCAACAGATGAAAGTGAACTGGACTGGCTGGAAAGGTGGGGAGAAGTGATACTGGTAATGATCTCCAGACCAGAGGGCACAGCCCTAACCATCTTATACCCACCTGACCAACCACTTACTGGGGTGGCCATGTGATACTGGTATTTTCAGACAGGGTTGCTCATGTTGGCAGCATCACACCCCTGGGGGCCATGTGTTCCCCAGCAGGGTGAGTAGAGGTGGAGGGTGTTAAGGCAATGCCCAGAAGCATGCGGGAAGTTTCTAGAACCTGCAGAGAGGAGTCAGTCCAAGGTCCTTCCAGGGTTAAGGGTAAAACCACAATATATTACACTTCTGGTCACAGGGTCCAATTATTTTGACACCCAACATGCTGAAAACTTACAGTACAGCACGTGAGACCTGAGCTTGCGCCCTCTGGCATCTGAAAGCTGGGGAACACCCCCATGCCATACCATAGGGAGTTGTAGGCACCGTTACAACCCACTCCGGGGAAGAGAATTACCAAGTACCAGCCAGCTCTGACAAGCCAGTGAGCTCTATTCTGATTTGGGGGAAGAGTTCCCAGTTTATGTTTTACAGTTTGGCTCACCCGGATGGGGGCAAAAGCTTTCAGGTTCTCTCATCCCACCTCTTCCCACTTCTTGTAGCTTTCCAGCAATCTCCAGTTGTGCACGCGCAGTAGGAACTTGGCGGGGCTGGGCAGAAATCTGAGCTCGAATGCCCAGGAAATGCTCCTAATGTGTTCGTTCCCGTTTGAAAACCAAAGTTTGGTGACCTGTAATAGCTCCCTGGATACAGCAATCCTTTGACAAAGGTCAAATAAAATTATGAACAAATAAATAAATAAGTAAACAAACAAGTAAAAGGGTGAGGCACTCCCTATTTTGGGATTCCTGCAAAGGCAAATCAGAACCCTGAAGGCCGAGCATGGGAAGCACTGGCAGGAACACTCTCAGGGCTACCCATCTCCTCTGAGTTGTCATACGCTCCTGGTGAGAGACATCCTGCTGCTTATTTTGTTTAAAAACACCATAGTGTGCTGGGGCCCCTGGCTGGCTCAGTCAGTAGAGCATGTGACTCTTGGTGTCTGGGTCCTGAGTTGGAGCCCCACACTGGGTGTGCAGCCTCTTGGAAAAAAAAAAAAAAAAATCACAGAGTGCTGTGTAGTTGGCCTGAATCACTTAATGAAGTCAGAGCCAATTCAGAGTTACCTCTAGACTAACTTATATATTTGCACTTAGATATGTACACTCTCTTGGGTGGGTGAGACAGGTGCAGCGTGACAGCAAGTGCTGCGGGTGAAGTCAAGGGCAGTCCTCTCTCATGCATCAGACTGAATGTTCTGTCCGATGTGGATCAGGGCCTGTCTGCTGAGAGTTTTGCCAAGGCCTTTGCAGGTTTCTTCTTGATTAGCTCAGGGTAGGAGGTAGGGTCCTTCTGCCAGGAAGCTATACAGCCAGGGGAACAACCCTGCCCTTAGAAACAAAAAATTCTGAATTCTAGTCCACACTCTGTTTCCTAATGCCTGGAAGGCCTCAGGGTAGTTTGTTCTCCTGCCTATAAAATGGGGATAATAATGCCTATTTTAAACAATAAAATTAACCCTGGAGTACACCAAACTTCTCTACGGCTTGAATTCTCTCTCTCTTTTTAAAAATTTTATTTATTTATCTGACAGAGAGCTAGAGAGGAAGAGCATAAGTAGGCAGAGCGGCAGGCAGAGGGAGAGGGAGAAGCAGGCTCCCCGCTGAGCAGGGAGCCTGATGTGGGGCTTGATTCCAGGATCCTGGGATCGTGACCTGAGCTGAAGGCAGATGCTTAACTGACTGAGCCACTCAGGTGCCCCTATGGTTTGAATTCTTAATAAGGACAATCCTTAATAAGAATAATATATAAGGACTTACATATTAATAAGGACTACTATATATATTTGCAATTTAAAAAGCAAAAAGAAAGGGGTGCCTTGGCTGTCTCAGTTGGTGGGGTGTGCGACTCTTGAGCTCAGCGTCATGAGTTCAAGCCCCATGTTGGGCATAGAGATTATTTAAAAATTTTTTTTAAAAAGGGAGAAAGAAAAAAGATAAAAAGGGAAAAAGAAATCAAACTTTTAAAAAGATCACTGTAGGGGCACCTGGGTGGCTCAGTGGGTTAAGCCACTGCCTTCGGCTCGGGTCATGATCTCAGGGTCCTGGGATCGAGTCCCGCATCGGGCTCTCTGCTCTGTGGAGAGCCTGCTTCTTCCTCTCTCTCTGTCTGCCTCTCTGTCTACTTGTAATCTCTCTCTGTCAAATAAATAAATAAAATCTTTAAAAAAAAATAAAAAGATCACTGTATTTTCTGAAATGATTATCACAAGTTTAGTTAACATCCATTACCTCACATAGCTACATTTTTTTCCTTATGATGAGAACTTTTAAGGTTTACTCCACCAACAACTTTCAAATACACAATCCAGTATTATTAACTTCGTAACCATGCTGTTTATTATATTCTCAGAACCTACCCATCTTATAATGGATCATTTTTACCTTTTGACTACCTTTCTCCATTTTCCCCTCTCTCCAAAAATTAGATTATTTATTCGTGTTTTGTTTTGTTTTAGATTATTTATTTATTTATTTGACAGACAGAGATCACAAGTAGGCAGAGAGAGAGAGGAGGAAGCAGGCTCCCCGCTGAGCAGACAGCCCGATGTGGGGCTCGATCCCAGGGTCCTGGGACCATGACCTGAGCCGAAGGCAGAGGCTTTAACCCACTGAGCCACCCAGGCACCCCTCTCCATTTTTTAAAAAAGTAGTCTCCACCCAGTATGGAGCCCAAGGCAGAACTTGAAGTCATGACCCTGAGATTAGGGCCTGAACTGAGACCAAGAGTAGGACACTTAACCGACTGAGCCACCCAGGCACACCTTTCTTTCATCTCTGAAGGATAATTTCATAGGGTACAGAATGCTAGATTGTTTTTTTTTCTTTCAATATTTAAAATATTTTACTCCACTCTCTTCTCAGTTGTATCGTGTCTGAGGAGAAATCAGATGTAGTTTTTTCTTTTTCTTTTTCTTTTTTTTTAGATTTTATTTACTCACTTGAGAGAGAAGGAGAGTACAGAGGGAGAGTGAGAGGGAGCGAGAGGGAAACAGACTGCCCACCGAGTGCAAAGCCCAATGCGGGGCTTGATCTCAGGACCCCCACATCATTAGTCAAGCCAAAGGCAGACACTTAACTGACTGAGCCACCCAGGTACCCCTTAGATGTAGTTCTTTTTTTTTTTTTAAAAAGATTTTATTTATTTATTTGACAGAGAGTGAGATCACAAGTAGGCAGAGAGGCAGGCAGAGGGACAGGAGGAAGCAGGCTCCCCACCAAGCAGAGACCCGGATGCAGGGCTCAATCCCAGGACCCTGAAATCATGACCTGAGCCGAAAGCAGAGGTTTAACCCACTGAGCCACCCAGCCGCCCCTATAGTTCTTATCTTTACTTCTCTATAAGTGTTCTCCTTACATTTCCCCACTCCACCTGCCCCAGCTCTTTTAGGATTTTTGAATTTATCTTTGACTTTTTGTATTTTGGAAATGATATGACTAGGTGCCATTTTTTTTCTTAAAGTAACCTTTATACTCAATGTGGGGCTCAAACTCACAACCCTGACATCAAGAATCCTATGCTCTACCAACTGAGCCAGCCAGGTACCCCTAGGTGTCATATTTTTTGGCACTTATGCTGCTTGGTGTTCTCTGACCTTCCTGGATCTGTGATTTGGTGTGTGATGTTAATTTAAGGGGAATTCTCAGTCATTATTTTTTCAAAAAAAATTTTTTTCTGTTCCTTTCTCTCTTCTTCTAGTACTCCCATGATGTGTATGGTAGTCCCTGATAGTTTTTGGATTTCTGTTTTTGTTTTGTTTTTAGTCTTTTTTCTATTTACTGTTCAGTTTTGGACATTTCCACTGAGAAATCCTGAAGCTCAGAGAGTCTTTCCTCAGCTGTATCTAATCTACTAATACACCCATGAAATGCATTCTTCATCTCTCTTCCTGTGTTTTTTATCTCTTGTATTTCTTATTGGTTCTTAGAATTTCTATCTTTCTGCATGCACTGCCCATGTATTCTTACATGCTATCTACTTTATCCACCAGAGCTCTTTTGGCCTATTGCTCATCATTGTTTTAAATTCCTTGTCTGGGGGCACCTGGAAGGCTCAGTTGGTCAAGTGTCTGTCTTTGGCTTGGGTCATGATCCAGGAGTCCTGGGATCAAGCCCACCACATCGGGCTCCCTGCTTGGCCCTGCTTCTCCTTCTCCCTCTGCCCCCTCCCCACCACACTTGTTCATGCTTTCTCTCAAATAAGTGAATAAAATCTTTTTAAAAAGTAAAATAAATTCCTTGTCTGTTAATTCCATAATCCTTGCCATATATAACCATATTTTTGGCCTTTAATTGGTCTCATAATTATTTTTTGATGACTGGACATAATGGACTGGGTAAAAGGAACTGCTGTACATAGGCTTTTCCTTTTTTCTCTTTTTAAAATATTTATTTATTTGAGAGAGAGGGAGAGAGAGAGAGAGAGCAAGCACAAGCAGGGGGAGCAGTAGAGGGAGAGGAGAAGCAGGCTCCCCACCAAACAGGGAGTCCGATATGGGGCTTGATCCCAGGACACTGGGATCATGACCTGAGCTGAAGGCAGATGCTTAACCAACTGAGCCACCCAGTCACCTCTACATAGGCTTTGCATGAAAGAGTGGCCAGGTGTTGGAGGAAGGGCAGCATTCTGTAATCCTATGACTCAGCCGCAGGCTTCAGTGATTCTGTGTGCCCCTGGCTTGTGAACCTCACACAGGGTTCTTATCTCTCTCCCCCGTGTTTTCTAGATGGGGCAGAGCCAGTAGAGTAGGCTGGACCTCTCTATTCCCTCTCCTCCACAGGGAATGCTAGAGCTGGCTGGAGTTGGGTATTTCCCTTCCCTTAGGTCAGTTAGGCTCTGATAAAAATCCCAGCAGGTTAGGCTCTGGTTAAATGTTAAGTTTCCTCTGAGGGCAGATCTTGTTCAAGAACAGAATGCTCTGGCATGTTTCAAAACGCGTCTTCTACTCTCCCCTCCTGGAAACTCTAGGGGATTTTCCTCTGACATTTCCTATGAGAACCTGCAGAGTTCCAGGAAGTAAAATGACCAAAATGGGCCCCCTCCCCATGACTGGGTCCCCCTGTGTTTTCTCTCTTAGATTTGTGCACACTAAACCTCCAGCCATTCATCAGCTACAGCTCTGGGGGCCCTGCCCTGGCATGGGTTTCTGCCCACAAGGGCTTCTGTCTCATAATTGGATGTCACTCTCTCCAGTTTTGGGGGGTGCAGCAGGGTGCCCTGTAATCTGGCATCTTACCCATCTAAGAGGAGTTGTTGGCTGCAGCTTGCTCAGCTTTTTACTTGTTAGAATGGAGTGGCCACATCCAAGCTTCTTACATGCTGGACTGGAAACACATGAATTTCATTTTTAATGGAGGAATGAAGAGTCTTCCCTCCCAGGAAACACAAAGTGTTCCTTCACAGTACAGTGTGTCTGCCTTCTTCCTGGCTACAATGTCTCTGGCCTTTGTCTACACCTACTGAAATTTTTTTTCATTGTATCAAGCAGTGAATTATTACCAAATCTGGATTTGGAATATCTAGTCTGTATCTAGCATATGTACCTATGTAACTGGTTTCTGGGATTGTTTGATTGGCCTGATTCCCCCACCAGACTGGAGGGCAGAATCTAGAGGTGGTCCTGCCCCCAATTTTGGGGCATACCTCAGGGGTCCTAGGCAGGAGCCAAATCACAAGGAGCTCTAGTGACTCAGCGAAGAGGAGTCTCCGATTTCATGAGAAGAAACACACAAAAGTGACCTCTACTGACCAAAAGAAGACACTGCAGTTACTTTTCCTCCCTTCTAGCAGAGGGAAAGGATCAACATAATCCCACCAGCTTCCAGGCATTTCATTACGCCACTTGTCCTTGGATTTACAATGTTGAGGTCTACAAAGTGGGCACCATCACTCCCACTTTAGAGCAGGGTTGAGAGACCGGAACTGATTCCGAGTTTCTGCAGTATAAAAAGCATGACTAAGACCCACCCCCCAGGTCTGTGCGAGGCTAAAGCCTTGCTCTGCCCACCAGTCCTCTGTTCCTCAAAGTAGGGTCCAAGGACCAGAGCCTAGGCAACATAGGGAGCATTAGCAATACAGACTTCATGGGGCGCCTGGGTGGCTCAGTCGGGTGAGCCTCTGGCTCATGGCTTTTGCTCATGTCATGATCTCAGGATCCTGAGACTGAATCCCATGTGGGGTTCAGCGGGTTGTCTGCTTGGGATTCTCTCTCCCTCTCTCCTTTTGCCCCTTCCCCTCTCTCAAATAAATAAATAAATAAATAAATAAACAAAACCTACAACCATCAACACATACTTCAGACCTAGGCCTCCTGAATCAGAATTTGTATCCTAAGAAGGATAAATAAAATATATAAAAATGTTGTCTGTACCTTAAAGCTTGAGGAGTGCCCTGCCTCCTGCGAAGTGGTAGGCGAGCCCCAGTTCCTCTTCCTGAAGAGATACTGAGTTCTCATATGGATCTCTGGCTACAAAGCACTTCTGTCATTTTTCCATGTACCGTCTTTTCGTTGTCTCCCTTTTCCCCTGGGAGGCAAATAGGGTCCGCGATTATCATTCTGATTTGAGAGCTGGGAAAACAGAAGCCCACAGGGCTGCCACGATCTGCCCAGAGCTACCGGTCAGCAGGCTTCCCAGCACTTGGGACAGACTGGCTTAAGAACCTTCCATTTTGCACAACTCCTTGGAGCATCTTAGTACTTGCTTCATAGGATACTGCCTGATCCATGAATTGCCTAATATAGCCTACTTGATATTCATATTTACTCAGTTGAATATTTTTTTTAAGAGGGAGGGGTAGAGGAGAGGGGCAGATGGAGAGCGAGAGAATTCTAAGCAGGCTCCATGCTGGGCACAGAGCCACTATGGGGCTCCATTTCAGCCCTGAGATCATGACCTGAGCCGAAATTGAGTTGGACACTTAACTGAGCCAGCCAGGTACCCCTTAATTTTGTTTTTTGAACAGGAGCTATACCCTTGCTCCCATGGAGATTACAGCGTAATGGAGACCTAAGACCAGTGCTTACATGTATGGTGAACAAGATGGGGAGTATCTTGAGTATCATGATTGAATGGATGAACACTACTGTTTGCCTTTAACGTCGGTGAAAACCTTCATTCTCTCTGTTCACTCAGAGAACGTGAAACTAAATCTCAAGCTCGGGTCTTCATGGTCCCTTGTAAAGTATGACCCAAAGCTGTCTCACCCCTCCAGCCTTTCAAAAGAACTGGGCCACTTCAGACGTATTTTCCTGGAGAGTCCCCACTCCCACCGGGAGGGAAAGGCAGTGTGGTGGAAGATGAGCTGGTTAGATTTCACCCTACAGGCAAGTCTCCCTGCCTCACGGCTCCTCTCCCACACCTGGGCAATACCTGGCAGACAACACCCACTTTTCAGTTCTTCAAATACCAAGTACCAAACACCAGATTCTTCCCCCCAGGGCTTTTGCACATGCAGTTCCCATGGCCTGGAAAGGTTTTCTTACTTGTTTTCATTTAGTTTATTTCTACTCATCACTCAGGGGCCGGCTCAAATGCTGCTTCCTCCAGGAAGGTTTTCCCAACTCCCCAGACAAGTTTCAGGCCCCCAAAGAGAACATTCTATTTTCTTCTTGGCACATATCACAAATCGCAAGTATGCACTTGTGTGACCACATGCTTAGCATCCGTCTTACCCATCTGTCCGAGAGTGGACCTGCTGTTTTGCAGAGTGCCTTCCTGACAGCCCTGAGCAGTGAGAGCCTGGGCTCTGTAACCGGGGCCTGCTCAACACAGGCCTCGGAAGGGATGACGGGGGTTGTCCAGGAGTTTGAAGCTCATCCCAGAACGGGAGGTCAGCCAGACACGCAGCGGAGAGCCCAGTCTGAAGCCATATGGTGTGGGGAAAATTCAAAGAGGGCTTGAACCAAGGCAGAGGCAGCAGGACAGGAGCCCAGGGGGGGGGAGTCCCCAGGTTGGCAGGGAAGGGCTGGTGGGATGCGGAGGAAAGGGGAATCCTCACAAACCACTTGTATGTTCCCATCTCGATGAAGGGAGCATGGCAGTACTCATGCCTGAGACGGGTCAAAGTCGATTAAGGCCAAAAGTCCCCACCTACCCTCCCCCAACCCCCCCTACCTCCCTCCAGTCAGTGGCCTGGACTCTGTCCCCAGCACCAGACGGAGGCCACACAGCTCAGCAGCACAGCCTCTTTTTATTAACCATCTTCCCTGGTATGAATGTGCACGAGTAGAAAAGAAACCGTAAAATACCCTGGCAGGGAGGGCAGGGCAGGGGGCTCCTGAGGTTAGGCCAAATGGCCAGATTCCAGCTCCTTTTCCTGACAGGTCTGTTTCTGTGCGAGGACTCCCCTTACATCCCCCATCCCTTAGCTGAAATCCAACCTCAGGGGGCTGTGCAGCCCTGCTGACTGGACCTCCTAGCCTTGGCAGGGATGGGCGCTGGAAGGGCCTGGCACTATGCAGGGGCTGAGGATGGGTGGAGGGGGGCACGGGGATGTGAGGAAAGGTGTTCATCCAGGTTGGGAACTGAGGAGAAGCCTACTTCGCCGCCAGCCTGCCTCTGCTTCTGTGAGCTCACTGCCCTGAGTGGTGGGCTGCTGGGTGGGGGTCCCGCTCACCTGGGCTATGGAGGTTTTGGGCAGGAGGGGCTGAGGAAATGCTGTGAGTTCCCGGTGGAGGAAGCTCGATTCAATGCCTGGGTTTGGTCGAAGTGAACAGCCGGAGAAGGAAAAATGGGAATCAGACCAGGAGAACAGTGTCCCTCCTCACCCCATCTGGGGCACAATCCATGTGTGACCTCAGTGTGATTGACAGGTGGCTGAGGCTGGCCCGGTGGACCCCTGGAGCTGCAGAAGCGGGCAAGAGAAGGGAGGTCTACTACCCCCAGGCTTATGTGAGGAGAGACTGAGCTAGAAAAATGGGGTAGGGGGTGAAGAAACAATGAAGGGAGGGAACAGACCAGATCTGGACCGGAAGGGAAACTTCCACACTGGTGTGACTATACTCAAATATTGCCCAGTCAGTGACAACTCAGCTGCTCTTCTCTGAGGGCTACCCTGCTAGGGTTGACAGGAGAGAGATGACTAGAGAGCAGGCAGAAGAGAAGCAGTCAATGAAAGAGAAGCTATTGGAGAGGCTCCCCCGGACCCTGTCTAGCCCAGCCTGCATGGGTTTGGAAGGTTCCAGCCTTCTTTATCACCCAACCTGTGCCTCTGAAACGAGGGGCCCACCTGGAATCGGAGAGAGAAAAGCAGACGTCCTGCCAAGGGAAAAACTAACCGAGGAGTCCTCACAGCACCGTGGCGGCATGGCACGGCCCCCGGCCTCTGGTTCGGAGCCGGGCTGGCACCGTTTGTAAACATTAGACTTGATGATGTCTGCGAACGGAGGAAGACAGGGATGCCTGGACCCTCAGGTTTGGGGAAAGAGGCCCCAGGATGGGGTGGACAAGGCATGACTCTATCTACCTCTGTGCATCTGTAGGACTTTTGTGCTACCTTTGGAAGTTGCCCGATCCCAGAGAAGCCACTGTGGGCCAAGTGGCTGACAAACGGGCAGGCATGGGGTCCCGGGGTGACGAGCGCAGCTCCTGCTCAGGACAGGCTGCTCTGTGGAGGATGGCGGTGGTCCTGTGCCCACACTCTTTCTCCAGAGTCAGGTCAGACTGGGTTCTTTTTTTCTGAGATGTTCTGACACTCTTCCCTGTGTTTTTCAGGCATGGAGAATTGAGAGCTGGAGGGCAAGGAAGGTTCTTCTGTGACCCAGGACCTTCCCCTGCCCATCCTCACACTGCTGGGACTGGAAAGCAGGAGGGAGCCGGGTCTGATCTGTCCAGAGGGGGGAGGCCTGATCTCACTCCAGAACTGTCCCCGGAAAAGGATGTCCAGATGTCATCCCACCAGTAAAGGGGGAATGATGTTGGACTCAGGGTGGCCCCACAGCTTGAAGAGATGGGTTCCTGGGTCCAGCGGCAAAGGCCATGTGTTGCCTGGAGGCAGTGGTTATGCCAAGAGATCCACAAAGATGGCGTTGGCTGTGGTCTGGCCAAAGATGAAGGCTCCCAGGGTGACCAAGAGGACACCATAACTGACCAGCGCCCACCAGCTGTAGGACAGAGGAAGAGAGGGGCCTAGTCAGTCAACCCATCCTTAACTTTGCAGACTTTATCTATCTATCAGTTAATTATTGTAATAACTTATACCACTTCTCCTGTGGGTAGGCACTTCCTACTTCTAAGTGGCTTTTCATACAAAGGTATGCGGGACCAGATTATATGATCCCTAGACCATGGGTCAGTAGACCTAGACCTAACAGGATTCATGGACTGGTCACAGCAAGCCAAGAGCAGAACCAGGATCAGAATGCATGTATTCTGATGGAAATATGTTCAGGGAAAAGCAGTTCATGTAGAATGTGACCCATACTATTTACAAAAAAAAAAAAAAAAAAAAAAAAAAAAAGCAGACATCTGCAAATCAATGCATCAAAGAAAGCAACAGGGCATTAAGAGGGTACGACAGGGTACTGAGATTCAGAATGATTTTAATTTTCTTCCTTAGATTTATATTTTTAAAGTTTTTTATAAGGAATATTACTTGCACATTAATTTTTTTTCAAAAAGCTTGCAACCAGTTTTCAACCTCTGTGCTATTCAAGAAAACGTGGATATTAAAACAATGTCAGGGGCACCTGAGTGGCTCAGTGGGTTAAAGCCTCTGCCTTCAGCTTGGGTCATGATCCCAGGGTCCTGGGATCGAGCCCCACATCACGATCTCTGCTCATCAAGGAGCCTGCTTCCCCTTCCTCCCTCTCTGCCTGCCTCTCTGCCTACTTGTGATCTGTCGGTCAAATAAATAAATAAAATATCTTTTAAAAAAATGTCATATTTTTCATCTATCAGACTAACAGAAATTTAAAAGACTGTTCCATACAATCCTGGCAGGGCTGTGCAGAAGAGGTGCTCTCACTCTCTGCTGCTAGGACTCTGACTGGTACTGCCTTTCTAGAGGGAGATTTGAACTCATGTGCCAAAGTCAAAAGGAGCACATCCCATGATTCAGCAATTCCCTTCTAAGAATTGATCCTACTAAGATCTTCAAAACAGGTGTGCCAAATCGCCCACGTATAAGAGTCCTCATGCATCCACAAAACAGAACACTGCAGTCCTCAAAAGAGGGAAGAAGTGGACGGATCTTCCTGTGCTGACAGTGATCTCTAAGACACATGGTTAAGTGAACCGCAAACGGTAGGAGAGTCTGGCATGAAGCCATTTTTGGAGAACCCCAACTAGACACAGAGTGTCACATGCTTGTGCATACACACACATGCTTCATGCACACAGAACTCTCTCAGGAGAAGGGGTGCGGCGGGGAGGGCGCTGCAGGGGGGAAGGAAGAGGGACTTCCACGCTCTCCTCTGAAGTCCTCCAGTAGCATTGAAGCTGTTACAACCAGCATGCGCCACCCATTTAAAAAGGGATTTAGAAAACTCTTATGGCTTTCAAGTTTACAAGTCTCTTGATCCTTGTTTCCGGCCCCCCTGCCCCCGCCGGACCATCTCTCATCCAGCACCTCCCTGACAGGACCACAGGGGTGCCCTGCTTTACCTGGCTGGCTTGACTTCTTCCATCTCAGACAGTTTGGCTTGAATGAGGCACAGTCCTGGAAGAGAAGAGGCGGCCCCCAGAGCTTGGGTGGGTTCCTTCACTGAGGCCTCCCCTCCCCCTTTATCAAGAGGTGGTGACAGTGAGTCGAGAAGGGCCTGGTGTGTTCCTCCCCAATACCCCATCTCCGCCTCCACTCCCCGCACAGCTGAGGCACCTGACAGGCACCCCATGGGCTGCACGCAAGCCACAGAGCTCAGGGGCAGCAGCTCCCACCACACCTGGGGCCCTTCCCCGTGCCCTTCTGAGCAGGCGTGGCCGCCCCTGCTCCAAGCAATGTGGCAACGCCTTTCCAACTGGTCTCCCAGGGAGGAGTAAGGTGGGTACAGGCAGAATTCGTGGCTGGGCCCAAGAGACCATTTCCCAGGGACCTGGTGGCACACATCATGTGTCCAACATCTCCTGACCTCTGCATCAGTGTGCGGCCACCAGACCCCATCAGCCTCTGGGCTATCCCAAGCTGAACCAGCCCGACCCCTCATTGTCACACAGCGACCAATGTGTGAAGGAAAGGTTAGGAGTGCAGGCTGGGTCAAATAAGCTGCTACTCAAGCCTTGAATCTGTTGACTTCCCCTCATCGCCTCATCAGCAAAGTGGAGAAAGCATCTGGACCTTCTTTTCAGGAGGGGCGGGGCTCAGCCACGGAGCCTGAGGCCGGGAGACCCGGGGGGCCAGTACTGTGGGGGGAGGGGGCTGAGGGTCCCCACCTGGGAAGACAAAGATGAAGCAGGCGGCCAGGCCTCCGATGACCGAGATGACCTTGCCGATGTCAGGGATGAAGAGCGCCAGCAGCAGGGTGAGCAGGAACCAGACAAGGGTCTGCAGCATGCGCCGCCGCCGCTCGCGCCCCACGTCCTCCTCCACGGGCATCCCCTGATAGCGCAGCCACAGGCCTTCGACCACCGCCCTGCCCGCAAGGACGTGGCTCAGAGGTCCCCCTCCAGTTCCTGGAGCGAGACCTCAAGCCAACAGACTGGGGGTATGGCCCTAAGCTCTGCGCCTGTTTCCTGTTGTGTGGAGTGGGCCTAGCGGTACTCCATGAGGACTGGAGGAGATGGTGGATGTGATACACTCAGTGCCTGGCCTGGCCCAGGATGTCTTCGCCCCCTGGGAACTCATGCTATTATTCTCCTCAGGTACCTACAAGGCTAGGTGTTCAGGAAAGGACCTGGACTACAGGTCCTTAGAGGACTCAGAGAAGGTCAAAGGACCATGTTCAAAGGGCTTTCAAAAAGGGAGAGGGGGACAGGGAGGGAGCACCCCCATGGGGTGGGGAGGGTGCTCACCGCCCACAGAAGTGCAGGATGGGGTAGGAGGTGAGCACGCTCAGGATGATGAAGGCGCGGGCAACGGCCACAGCCATGTCCTCAGAAGGGTAGGACAGCAGCACGTCGGGGTCCACAGCAGCTCCAAAGGTCAGGAAGCCACAGATGCCTGAGGACAGGGACAAGAGGGCTGGGCAGAGGTGATCCTGGGAGGGTAAGGGGATGGACCTTTTACTCCTGGGTGCAGCATCATACGGGGAGGGTGCTGGAGCAGCTCTGGAGGCTAAGACGGTGTCGGGGTGGGACCCAAGGCCTCCTCCCTGACTTCTCCCATTCCATCCCCACTGCCACCTTTGTCATCTTGAGCTCACCCAGCACACTCCTCTGCACGAACATTCTGTCTGCCCAGCCCTTCACACCCCCCTCCCCGCACCTTCAGGTCGCTGCTCAGATGTCCGTTCCTCAGAGAACGCGCCCACCCAGCCCATCCACAATGACCCCCGGCCCTGGGCACTCACTCACGTCACCCTGCTCTATCTTCCTCAGACTGCTACTTTCTCTCTGCATTTTCTGTTTTTAACACTTGTTCATCATGTGTCTCCCCAACCAGAACACGATCCCCGGGAGGGCAGGGGCTCTGCCTATTTGCCTTTCCTGTTCCTGGGCTTTGTCTTCAGAGGTAGAGCAGTGCTGGCCCCATAACACCTGCGGAAAGAATCACAGGGCCTGGGCTTCCTTGTCTTCTGGTCCTGCACTGTCATCTAAACCATTCCCTGCGTGGCACCCATAGCCATATTTTGCCAAGATGTGTCCCTGCTTGAAATGCTTCCTCTCTGGCTCCCAATAGTCCTCAGGCCCAATAGGCCCAACAGGCCCTGTCTGGCCTTCCTGCCTGCCCCCAACTCTGTCCACTCCAGGCCTTTCTGTCCCTGCCTCAGGGGCTTGGCATTTTTGGCTTTTCTGTCTGGAATGCTCTTCTCCCAGCCCTTCAGATTCTGGCTCCTCATCACTAGGGCCTTCCCAGTTGCCACCCGCTCAGGGAGGAAGCCTCTGTGAACCATCCCCTTTCTGTGATCCATGGTGGCCATCCCCACCTTTCCCAGGCCCACTCACAACTTCCCTGTTTGACTATCACAGTGGCACTCACCACTGTCTAGAATGCCTTACTGATTCCTGATTTACTGTGTAAGGCTCTCTCTGGCTAGACCATCAATTCCATGAGAGCAGGACCACGGCTGTCAATCTTCACAGCATCCCCCATGCTGGGAACAGTTCCTGGCCCTTACTAGGGACTGAATGAGACCTGCTGAATGAATGCATGAATACACCTCTCTCATTCGGGTGGGAGGAGGCCTAAGGCAGCCCGAGTTCAAGCCAACGCCTACAGAAGTGTTTGATATGCTGGAAGTGCAGGGCTGTCCCCCAGGAGACCTGGGCCAGAGGACAGAGAGGCAAAGACGGAAACTGGGAGCACTTCAAGTCCAGCCACTGGAGGGGAGCACTCACCCGTGCCCATGTAGACAGCGAGGGCGATGACCATGGCGGCTGTCACCACCCCACCCCAAGTCTTCACCTTGGGCTGCCGCATGCTGTTGAAGACGGGCACGCTGCTCACATGGCACTGTCAGGATGAAGGTCACAGTTATGAGGCAAAGTGATCCCTTCCCTGGTTTCCGGAAGGAGGTATGTTGGAGGACAAAAGCCACGGGGACAAAGGACAACCCCCAGGGCCCTGACTTTTGTCTTTCCTCCCAGGATGTCCCCATCCTCCCTGTAATGTGGGGTCCAGCCCGGAATGGGGAATGAGCTGAGAGGGTGACAGGATCCTTGCAACCGGCACCTGAAATCCGAAGCAGATGGTGGGCATAGCATTGAACACAGCCACCCAGGAAGCTGGCCTGTGGACAAAGACACAAGAATCTGCTGCATGGTACCCCACGCAGAGCCACCGAACACCCCCATGTCCTGCTTCACTCAGGCCACCAGGACCCTCCCCGACCACTATTCTACACATTCAACCCCCTCTAAGTCTGGAAACAGGGAGAGGGCACATCTCCATTTCACAGGTCAGCAAACTGGGGCTGTGGAAGACCCTGCAGAGACCAAAATCCTGAATTTCTGGCTCCTGTACCGGACCTTTTCTCTCTTTTTCAAAAACAGGAAACTTTTTTTTGTCTTAAATGACAAAACTGGTTTCTCCTCATACAGAAGATAAAGAAATTAAATGAGCACAAGTTGCAAAAACTTCCAAGTCCACTGTGGTAGTCTCTGTAACCAGAGGTCTTGTCTCATGATGACTCATCTGTTGGATATTGGTGGCAAAGTTTCCCTGTCCCTGGTCCTCACTCTTCCCTCCAATAAAAAGAGATAAGGACCTCCCGCCTCCTTCCTACAATGACGGATGAGTCAAGCTCTGGTGAGCCAATGAGCCTTAAGAAGAGCACCTAGGTGGCCCAGCACCTCCTGGGGCCCAAGTGGTGGCTTCCCCTGGGGGTTCTTACCCACCTGGTCAGGATGTCCCCTGGGGTCATCTCTTTATCTGGCCAGATATATTTGATGATAATGATGGCAGTGACGTACCAGGTGCCCACGACGCTCAAGAAGCTGCCAGAAAGAATGGATTGAGTTTCATCTTCCCCAGCCCCAGCTTCCCTCTCTGATTTCACCCCAGGGAATATCCACCCTCAGCTCTAGTGATCACAGTGTCTACTGAGTGAATTGGGGGACTATTCCAAACAAAGATTAAAATAATGCACAAGAAATAAGTTTTAGAGGGGTGCCTGGCTGGCTCAGTCAGAAGAGCATAAGACTTGATCCTGGGGTCATGAGTTTGAGCCTCATGTTGGGTGTAGAAATAAACAAACTTAAAAAAAAAAAAAAAAAAAAAAAAAAGAAGTAAGTTTTAGAGAAACTGGTCACAGCTCAGAAGGAGCTGGTTCCCAAGAGGGGGCCAGACTGACATTTCTAACCATGAGGAAATGCACTGGTTCAGCTCCATGGCTCAGAGCTCTGGGCCTCAAAGCCCATCTGTTACTTCCATCAGTGCAGCCCGTGCTTGGTGACAGATGCGAGTAGGGCCCTTGAGAACTAGGAGGCGCTGGAAGGAAAAGGGCTGGGATGTCAACATGAAAGGGGACCCCGGAGATAGCCGAGTGTGACCCTGTCAAATACAGACTGCAGGAAACGCTCAGAATCGCACAGCTTTTCAGACCTTGAGCCAGGAAGCCAGTCTTCTCCCTTCCTACCAAGCTACATGGAACACTGGGCCAGGTTTGACAATATCAAATGATCACAAATCCACTCTCCCTGGGAAAACCACAGCCCTGCCAGGAAGCTGCCTTCGCACTCTTGATTATCATCTGTCCCTTCTTTGACCAGGACATTTGGGGCAGAGTCTCTCACTGATGCAAAGGGCCACTGTCTTTCTTGTGGCTGACACAAAAGGAAACCTTAGGCCAGAAGCCTTGCAAACCCTGCTCCACCCTGCCTTGCCCACTCTTGCTGCCCCAGAAGGAGACGGCTTCTCTAGCAGTGCCTGGGTCTCTAGCTGCCTGTGATAGGAGCTTCTGTCTGGCCTGGGCTGGGGTGGGGCCTCCGAACCTGGCATATTTCTGGAAGCCGATCTCTCTGGGGATGGAAAGGGGCAGGATGAAGAGAAAGGCCGTGAGGCTGATGGTGAACTTTCGGTCCATGTACCAGGGGCTGCCACCGGTCCCCTCAGGCTCCTTTGCCATCACAGCTATAACTGCACAGGAAAGAAGGAGGGAATATCACTCTGGGCTCCTGCAGGCTGTGGTCCTCCCCTCCCCTCCGGTGAGCCTTAGGACCTCCATCAGTGTAATGGGCTCAGCAACCAGGAGGGAGAATTCGCAGAAGAATGCCGGATCCAAGTCAGGCCCTGGGCAGGTCTTTGTGTCTGTCCCCTCCCCCGGGGAGCACCAGCGCTGAGGGGGAGGGATGAAGTAGGTCCCGAGGGGGAGCCTCACTCTTGTCTTGTTGGTCCCCAATGATGATGAGGAAGGCGATGCAGGTGCCAAAGGTGTAGATGGCAATGGTCACCTCGCAGAGCACTCCCGTCAGCTTGCCACACACGGCCCACACCACCTCCTGGTAGGTCCTCTCGTTGCTGGCCTGGGAGCAGTAGGCCAGGATGACAAGGCCACTGATGATGAAGACCAGCATGCCCTGCAGGCAGGACAGAGCCAGAGGCTGTGCGGAAGGCCTGGCAGCAACCGGCAGCCCGGGCTTGCACAATGTTGACTGGGCCAATGCCCGAAGCCGGCTCACTAAATGAGTCTAATCTTGCCAGCAACTTTACCAGATGGCTGGAGGCTGCCGAATTGAGGTTTTCTCTCAAAACAGAAATAAAGTCTTATGGAAAATTTCAAACGTACACAAAAGTAGACAGGATGGTATCATGAACCCCCATTCACCCACCACTCAGCTTCAAAAATAACCAGTTCATGGCCCATCGTGTTTCTGCTATGCCCTCTCCCGCTCTGGATTATTTGGAAGGAAATACAGGCTACTAAATTATTTCACCAGTAAATATTTCAGCATGTAGTTTTAAAAGACAAGGGCCTGCTTTTAAGACATAAACTACACAATTATCCAATACGCAGCTGATGTCCAAATTTCCCTGACTGCTGGGAAGCGCTCTGAAGCCTCCTCTGGGCTCAGAGGAAAGAATGCTGGAATTGATTAGTACTGTCTGCCAAGGGTGTGGGTGGGGACAGAGGTGGCAGGTGTCACCTACCACTATCTCAGACGTAAAACCTCCCTTCTGAATGAAGTCAAGAGCCTTGCCCCAGCCCCTGAACTGAATTTCCACCTGAGCAGCGAGTACACTCACCATCTGCAGTGCGACACCGGCCGCCACCCCACCTGCCGTGCTGAAGGCAGCCGGGAAGTTGAGCAGCCCTGCACCTAGGCAGGCGTTGACAACGATGAAGATGGCCCCAAGGGTGGAAGTGGTACCTCTGTCCAGACCCTCAGGAGAGGCCTCCCCTTCACTCTTGGGGGCCGTGTCCACACAGGGACTCTGCAGCAGACGGGCCCGCTCCCCAGAGTCCATGCTCGAGCCCCACTCGCCGAGGTCACTGTTGATGCTGACCTGGGCCATGGCCCCGGGAGCCTGCTTCCCACTGGATCTGCAGATTTGGCTTCGCAATCACATTCTTGGGGCAGCTGAGGGAACACCTTCAGCTGGAGGGCGGCACCAGCCTGTTTGGGACTATTACTCCAGGTGGCCTCTGAGCCCCAGCTCTTCTCAACCTAGATGGGAGAGACAGGTACTACTGTTATCCTGAGAGGGGCACAGAAAGCTGAACCGACATTCTGAAGGTCAGATGGCTGAGATTCAAACCCAGGTGTGTCTCTGTGCAGAACACGTCACTGGTAGCCAGAGTGTAGGGTGGCGGAGACAGAAATATAGCCCATGCAAATCCTGCTTGCTTCAGACTTACAGACCCTTAAGGTCAGTAAGAGATAAACATAAAACAGAGGCGTACTAACATATCAGCACTACAGAGAGGCTACACACTGGGCAGGAGTATCACAGACATGTCTTATCTCTCTTTTTTAAAAAAAAATTTTAAAGATTTTTATTTATTTATTTGACAGACAGAGATCACAAGTAGTCAGAGAAGCAGGCAGAGAGAGAGGAGGAAGCAGGCTCCCCGCCCAGCAGAGAGCCCGATCGGGGCTCGATCCCAGGACCCTGGGATCATGATCTGAGCCGAAGGCAGAGGCTTTAACCCACTGAGCCACCCAGGTGCCCCGGACATATCTTATCTCATTCAATTCTTACCACAGTGGTCATAAGGTTCAGAGAGATCATATCACTGACCCAGGGTCACATATTAGCAAGAAGGAGAACAGGATTTGGATCTCTATCTATCAGCCGGTTTCTACTCACAGGGTTGCAAGAACAGCCCTCACCTAGAACTGTCAGTATTTCCGTGTATTACAGTCCCATACACCTCCCTCTGGCCCAGAGTCTAAATTCTGCTTAGCTTCCAAAGCCCTTCAAAATTCAAGGCTAATTCGCGTTTTTTTCCTGGGCAAGTGACCTAACCACTGCCCATCAGAGGCAACCCTCTGATGCCCTCAGTACACTACGGTGGGGGGGGGGGGGTTAGAATGACTAATGAGAGCCCGTAGATTGTCAGATGTTTCTCATTTCTCCTCCTGGTGATGGCTGAACAAAAATGGGACTCGTATACTCCTGAGAGGTTAAAGGAAGAATGTGGGTGCTCTCAGACAACCGTCACCAAGCACGCACCCAAGGAACCCAGCTCCAGAGGAACTCTCTTTCTGCCAGCTCCAAGTCCAGAAAGATCAGTCAGATGCCAAAGGGCTTCCTCTTATTGCAACCTGTTACCCAACCAGTAACTCAGCAAAAAATCAAAGCTGTGGGTAGTGGAGGTAGAGTTTGGAGCTCCCAGCTTTCCAGTACAGCTCGAGAGAGAGCCGTGTGAAGTCAGCACTCCCCAGAGCCGTGAGACCTCTTCATCCACCCTGCTTGCATCTCAGACACAGAGGTCTCTGCACTGGTCCAAGATTTCTCAGCTCTCCTTCCCCCAAAAGTCCTCAGCTCCACAACCCCCAGCTTACCTGCTATTTCCACCTGACGGTCTGTGGTAGAGGGTGTGTTGTTCCTTACAGCTCTTTCTCTCCAAAGATCTGGGATCTGATTTTCCTCACTTCCCTCTGGCCCCAATTTCTTCTTTCTCAAAACTTCACCTAAAATCTGCTGTCAGCAGAGAGAAGAGTTTGAGCTGTTTCTGTGCTGGTCAGCAGAGGGAAGGGAACTGAGCAGCTGTGACACTAACTCACAGATCAGAGCACCAGATCAGTGAGGGGATCAGGCCCAGGGAAGGAAAAAGACTAGAGTAATGTCACAGCCGGTAGTTGGCAGAGTCAGAACTACAAGCCTGATGTCCACAGGCTCAAGCCAGAGTTGTAACCACTGCCTTGGGCCCCCTCACATTCCAATGGGAACGGGCGCCCCGTCCAGCCTGTGGCTGGATCCCAGAAACACGCAGGGTGGGCTGCACTAGGAAGTGGGCCAGGGCGCACCCGGGGCGCACCCAGGGCTCGCCTCAGGCACCAAGCAAGGTGAAAGGGCTGCTGTGAGGGAGGACAGGGAGGCGCTCCCGTACTGGATCCCGGCCTAGCACCAGGTGGAGACCGTCCGGGATCACCGCGGGGCACACCCGGCACAACCGAGGGCGGGCGGGGGACCCAGGACTTCGGGCTTCAGAGCCCTGCAAGGAGTGGGGAGGACACTGCCGCAGCGGGGACCGCAGGCCCGGGACTTTACTCCACACCCTCTGCTCCGGCCACCTACCTACAGTGCTTCACACCCGAGCCGGCAGCAGGGACACGTGAGCCGTGGTCACGTGACCGCCTGAGATCCAGCGGCGAGGGAGACGCTGGGAGTTGTAGTTTTCCGCCGGCTTTAGTCTTGGATGGCGCCAGCTGCGTGAATCGCCAACCCCACAGTAATGACCTGAGGTCCTCTCCCGGCCCAGCTCACCATGCTGATCCTGTTAGTTTTAATCCTGGGTGGTGCAGCTGCTTAAGCGTCTGCTTTTGGCTTAGGTCATGATTCCATGGGCCCCGCGTCAGGTTCCTTGCTCAGTGGGGAGTCTGCTGCTTCCTCTTCTTCTGCCCCCTCCCTTCTTGAACTTTCTCTCTCTCTCCCAAATAAATAAATAGAAATCTAAAAAAAAAAAAAAAAAAAAAAAAAAAGTTATATAAATAGAATGAAACAGTCTGTAGTCAGGATTGGCTTTCTGTATTCAGCATAATCCCCCAGAGATCCATCCAAGTTGTGTATCAACCTCTATGTTTTATTACTGAGGAACATTCCAAGCTGTGTATATGCCAGTTTGTGTAACTAATCATTTGCAGGATATCTGAGCTATTTGCAAATTTTTGAAACATAAGTAACTATTGGACTTAAGGCATTTTACCATAAATTTCACCCTTTTTATTTTTTAAAAAAAGATTTATTGGGGTGCCTGGTGGCTCAGTGCCTTGTCAGCCTTCTGCTGACAAGGGTCCTGGGATGAAGTTCTGCATCAGGCTCCCTGCTCCATGGGGAGACTGCTTCTCCCTCTGCCCTTCCTTCCACTTGCGCTAATAATAAATAAATAATATAAATAAATAAGTAAAATCTTCAACAAAATAAATTTTAAAAAAGATTTATTTGTTTTAGAGAGAAACACACACACCCAGAGTGAGCAGCGGGAGAGGTGTGGAGGGAGCTCCATGTGGAGCTTGATCCTAAGACCCTGGGATCATGACTTGAGCCAAAATCGAGAGTTGCATGCTTAATGGACCCAGCCACCTAGGAGCCCCCAAATTCAACCTTTTTAAGTGTCTAGTACAGTCGTTTTTAGTATATTCAGAGTTTTGCAACCTACCTAATTTCAGAACACTGCTATCACTCTTCCTAAACTCTGTAACTATGAGTAGTCACTCTCCACTCCTCCTTTCTCTAAGCCCCTGGAAACTACTAATCTACTCTCTGCTTCTGTGGAGTTGCCCATTCTTGACATTTCATAAAAACAGTCATATGTGACTTTGTGTCACAAGAACATGCACCTCAGACTGATATATGTGACTTTCTCATTACCTACAACATTTGCCTTCTGCTGTTTTCAAGGTTCCTCCATGCTGGAGCATGTATTAGTACTTCATCCTTTTTTATTGCTGGTTAACAGTCCATTGTTGAGCTATTCCCCATTTTGTTTATTCTTTCACCAACTTACTGGACATTTGTGTTGTTTTCAGTTTCTGGCTCTTGTGAATAACAGTGCGACAGACACTCACATGCAGGTTTTGTATGGGTGCATGTTTTCATTTATCTTCAGTATTTACATAGTAGTAGAATTGCTGGGTCAAATGTTAACTGTTTGAACTTTTGAGAAATTGCCAGACTGCTTTCCAAAACCGCTGCACCCTTTTACATTCCTAGGAGCAGTGTATGAGTTCCCAATTTCTCATAGCCTTGATACCTCGTTATCTTCTCTTTTTCTTATACCCATCCTAGCAGGTCTGAACAGATTCTCATTGAGGTTTTGATTTGTATTTCCCTGCTGTTAGTAGCTTATTGGCTATCAGTATGTCTTTTCCGGAGAATTGTCTATTCAGACCCCTTTTCCCGTCATTACTCGAGTTGTCTTTTTTAAAAATTTAATTTAATTTAATTTTTTTAAAAAGATTTTATTTATTTATTTGACAGAGAGAAATCACAAGTAGATGGAGAGGCAGGCAGAGAGAGAGAGAGAGGGAAGCAGGCTCCCTGCCGAGCAGAGAGCCCGATCCGGGACTAGATCCCAGGACCCTGAGATCACGACCTGAGCCGAAGGCAGCAGCTTAACCCACTGAGCCACCCAGGCGCCCATCGAGTTGTCTTTTGATTATTGATTTGTGCTGGTTCTTTATATATTCTGTATAGAAGTCCCTTATCAGATATGTAAGTTGCAGTATTAATCTCAACTTTAAAAAAAATAAGATTGTTTTGAAAAAGTTGGTCTTTTAGTTACTGGTTGTAAGAGTAAACTAGTGGAATGCCTGGGTGGCTCAGCTGGTTAAGCCTTTGCCTTTGGCTCAGGTCATGATCACAGGGTCCTGGGATGTGAGTCTTGCATCTTGCTCCTTGTTCAGCGGGGAGTCTTGCTTCTCCCTCTGCCTGCTGCTCCTCTGCTTGTTATCTCTCTGACAAATAAATAAATAAAATCTTTTTTAAAAACAGTAAACTAGTAATTTCAGAGAAAAAACCCAAAAAACGAAAAAAAAAAAATCCCACCAAATTCCTAAGCCTAGAAGTAAGGAAAGTTTCAGAAATTCTTTTCAAGGTGGGACGCCTGGGTGGCTCAGTCAGTTAAGAGCCTGCCTTCGGCTCAGGTCATGATCCCAGGGTCTTGGGATCGAGTCTGCATCCAGCTCCTTGCTCAGTGGGGAGCCTGCAACTCCCCCTGCTTGTGTGCGCATGCTCTCTGACGAATAAATAAAATTTTAAAAAATTGTTTTCTTTAAGGAGTATATATGAGCTGGCTTTGGTTTAGATGTAAGCCTGAAGCAGTCTCATCTAATGGTGTCCAATGGCTGCCCATGGGTCAGCTATATATGAACCAACTGGGAAGTTTTCTTTCTCTTATTTTAAAAAATAGACTCCCAAGCCTTATTTCAGAAATACTGAGTCAGAATGCCCAAAGGTAAGAACAGGAAACCAATATTTAAAAAATCAACACAGATTTGGAAACTATTATACCTTAAATTGTAACAGAACAAAGGCATGACTCTTCTGAGTGGGCAAACCACCTCCCCCATCATGTGCAAGCACACTAACATCTTAAGAGCCTGAGAAACTCGGAAGGGGTGAAGCAGTCTGAACAGTGGAGAGAAGCATCAGGTTCACACCACCAGGTCTGTTTTCAGTGAGGAATGGGACTTAGTCCAGGGTGTGCTGGTAATACATGTTTAAAAATAACAAGTCAGCAGGGTGGTTAAGTTCCTTTTTTGGTTGAGGGCCTGGCAGCCAACTTTCATCCTTTGGCTCCAGACAAGAGACTTAGCAGTCAGTCCCTTTATGGATCAGTTAATATTATTTATTGCTTTTCCTTTTAAGATATTTCCAAGACACCCGGTAACCTGGCCCACTCACTTCCTTTGGCTGGGTTATTTCCATTAGCAAGAGGATCACAGAAGAGCCCCCTGCTCCTCAGTGTACTCTTCCCTTTGGGGAGCGAAGAAAAACAAGAGCTCACTTTCCTCTCTCCCCCTCCCTGTCAAAAAACACTGTGGATGGGCCTGAGTCCCGTTCCACTGTCTGCTCAGTAGCTGGCCCATCTTGAATGGTTCCTAGCACTAAGCAGAAGGGACAGAATAACCTTGAGCAGGACTGATGCTAAGCAGGTGCCACTGTTAGATGTCTGCCAACAGAGCACATGACTTCATGTTAAAGGTTGTGCACTGGCAACCTACTATATGCATCTTGGTTGCAAATCATTTTACGACAAACTGAATTAGTTGACAACTTTTAAACATCGGTAGACCTCCCATAGTTTCCATTTTTATTTAAAAAAAAGTTACGGGGGCGCCTGGGTGGCTCAGTGGGTTAAGCCACTGCCTTTGGCTTGGGTCATGATTGCAGGGTCCTGGATCGAGCCCCGCATTGGGCTCTCTGCTCAGCCGGGAGCCTGCTTCCTTCTCTCTCTCTCTGCCTGCTTCTGATCTCTCTCTGTCAAATAAATAAATAAAATCTTAAAAAAAAAAAAAAAAAAGTTACGACCTGAGCGTCTGGGTGGCTCAGTTGGTTAAGCGTCTGCCTTCGGCTCAGGTCATGATCCCAGGGTTCTGGGATGGAGTCTCCCATCAGGCTCCCTGCTCAGTGGGGAGCCTGCTTCTCCCTCTGCCTGTGCTGTCAAATAAATAAAATCTTAAAAAACAAAAAACCACAAGACCCGCAATCCTGAACTTTCTCTCGGTGCTATCATTTCCCTACGACTCCTCAACACTGAGGATGGAGGCTGCTCACCAGTTACCTTCTATTTCTCATCCCTTTTTTACTTTACATTCATTGTTTGCTTCTGTTACCTACTTGGCTCCTATAGACACATAAAGTCGCCACTGCCCCGTTTCTTTACCCCTGTTCTATCTATAGTTTCTTTCAAGGTATTCCACTTGTTTCCCAAAGTCCAAAGGATTATACCCACATTTTCAACATTGTTGGACTGGAAAAGCCAAATGGCAAGACCAAGACATGGCTTTTGTTTACATCTGGAACAGCTCACCCACCTCCTGGCTTACAGGCAGCTGAACAGGCCAGCAAACTTCTGGGACATCTGGCCACTCCTACCCTTTCCTTCCATTAAAGAAAAACATACCACAGGAGACAGTGGTGGGGTCTGTAGTAACTTTATTTTGAACAGAGAAACCAGGCTGCAAGAAGTCTACATGACTGGAGCAGATGGTGGTTATCTTTCCAAAGGGTAAAACCTGAGCCCAGCTGGCAGCACAAAGAGGTTAAAACCGAAGCGCAGGGATCCGCTCTCCTGGTTCTGCCCTGCATCGCCCGCTCATGATGTGAGATGACAGACAGCACAACTGCACTCAACAAAGGGGTCCAACCGGGCAGAGGCGACACCCGACAGTAGACAACCAATCACTGAAGATGATGCTGGCCTCAAGGGCCATTACCTACTCTGGGCTATTCTCTGACGAGTAAGGTGAGGGTATGGGGGGCGCAGTACATTATCTCCTTTGTTCTTCAAATAAGGACAGCCTCTAGGATGGGGCAGGTAGTCAGTTAAGCAGTAGTGCAGGATGAAAATGCAGGCTAGTTTTAGATCTCTGTGGCTAAGGAAAAGAACAGCAATGATAAGGGAAAAGAGAAGAACATTAAAATGCCTGAAAGTATTGAAAAGAACCTTTTTTTTCTTCTTAAATAAGACAGGAAACAGCATCTTTTTATTTTCCTCGCTGCAGCGGCAGACTTGCTGGTTTTCATGAAACATGACTTCTGTCACAAGGTCCACTGATAAGCTTGCTGGATCGCAGGGGGACACACGTGAGGTCGCCTGCGAATGTCGGAACGGGCTCTTCCCACACACCTCTTGCAGGTGCTGTTCTCATGCTGGATCTAGAGGTGCCCCAACGCCCTAAGGTGCTGCAGTTAAAGCTTCTGGAATATTGCAATGGCATGATCAACAGGGTTTCTGTCTTCCTCGTACATGTAAACTCTTTTGGAATAGCTGAGGTTCAAGGATGAGCAGAAGTTTGGTTTTGAGCCACAAAGTTTCAGACACCCGCCGCTGATGCCTCTGCCCTATTTCACTACGCGTTCTTTTCTGCGAAACACATTCAGTGGTTGAGTGTTAACTACTGTGGTTGAAAGATAGGACCTGCTCACCACCATCCACCCTCCTCTTCTCTCTGTGTGAATTTCACAACAGCAGGGGTCGTAGGCAGGAAGGTTGTCTCTCACCAGGGAAATTACTTGGTGACCTGGTGAATGGCATGGGCAAGGTAGCCCACATTGCCAGAGGTGACCCCTGCTACAGAGATGCGGCCGTCCTTTGTCATGTAGATGGAGAACTCCTTGGTCAGCCTCTCCACCTGCAGAAAAGAGAGTTCAGGAGCATTCTAGGCAGTGGGATTTGCCCAGCCCATGCATTAAAACAGAAAAACAGAAACTCAATTTTCTTGCTTAAACCCTATTCCCAGAATTTGGTGGGCTAGCATAGAGAGAAGGATAAAAAGCCATCTTAAAGTTGGATGCTGAATTCTGAGGTGTGAACAGGTGAAAACAAATCTTAGATCGAGCATTTGAAGAAAAAACAGATCCAGAATCCAGCTATGGAAGAGCTCAGCTATGTCTCCTATCAATATTCAGGCTCCTGCTTGTTCTGGGATTTCTTCAGAGAAGCCGCAGTGGTCCAAAGAATGACCAAAACCTGCTCTGCTTTTCAGCAGTTTGCAGCCTCACGGGGGATACAGACAGAGAAATGACTATTAACAAAACCAAATGAATGCTACACTCTTCCTTTACCTAACAGGGTTCCAAAAGGACCGTTTTAATGGTAACCTGAGAATAGGTAAGGGATCTGTGAGGAATTCTCATTTGCGAGGACTGATCAGTTGGTCAGTTGAGGAGAAATCAGGGCCCTCTCACCTGCTCGGGCTTTAGTCCCGTGAAACAGAACATGCCAATCTGGTCAGTTATGTGCTGCCAGTTGTGGGAGGAACCCTCCTTCTTGAGGTTGGACACCAGCTGAGTCCGCATGCTAATGATGCGGTCGGCCATGCCTTTTACTTCCTGCAACCTGTAAAACAAAAAAACCCAAAAAGAACCCCGGGATGCAGCTCAGTTCTAGACAAACACCAACAAATAAGACAGAGCTCATAGCAATTTTACGTTCCTGGGTTGTTTCCCCAGTGTGCCTTAATTCTTTGTCCTAGCCCAAGTCAGATGCTGTCACTGGTTCAGCAAGTAAAAAGCTATTTTACTGCATTGTTTTCTATCACTACACTAATGACTAAGGTGATGTAGTTATTAAGAATGACGAGGGGTAAAAAAACCACAATGAGATACCACCTCACACCAGTCAGAATGGCTAACCTTAACAAGTCAAGAAATGACAGATGCTGGTGAGGATGCGGAGAAAGGGGAACCCTCCTACACTATTGGTGGGAATGCAAGCTGGTGCAACCACTCTGGAAAACAGCAGGGAGTTTCCTCATAAAGTTGAAAATAGAGCTACCTTATGACCCAGCAACTGCACTACTGGGTATTTACCCTAAAGATACAAACTTAGTGATCTGAAGGGGCATGTGCACCCGAATGTTTATAGTGGCCATGTCCACAATAGCCAAACTATGGAAAGAACCTAGATGTCCATCAACAGATGAATGGATAAAGATGTGGTATATATACACAATGGAATACTATGCAGCCATCAAAAGAAATGAAATCTTGCCATTTGCAACGACGTGGATGGAACTAGAGCGTATCATGCTTAGTGAAATAAGTCAAGCAGAGAAAGACAACTATCATATGATCTCCCTGATATGAGGAAGTGGAGATGCAATGTGGGGGGTTTGGGGGTAGGAAAAGAATAAATGAAACAAGATGGGATTGGGAGGGAGAAAAACCATAAGTGACTCAATCTCACAAAACAAACTGAGGGTTGCCAGGCGGAGGGGGGCCTGGAGAGGGTGGTTGGGTGATGGACACTGGGGAGGGTATGTGCTATGGTGGAGTGCTGTGAAGTGTGTAAACCTGGCGATTCATAGACCTGTACTCCTGGGGCTAATAATACATTGTATGTTTATAAAACAGTAATAATAATAATAAAACAATGATGAGGGGTGTCTGGATGGCTCAGTTGGTTAAGCATGTGACTCTTCATTTCAGCTCAGGTCATGATCTTGGAGTTGATTGAGCCCTGTGTCAGGCTCTGTGCTCAGCATGCAGACTGCTTGGAATTCTCCCTCTCCTTCTGTCCTACCTCAACCCTGTACTCTCAAATACATGAATAAATCTTAAAAAAAAAAAAAAAAAAAAAGAAAAAGAAAAAAAAGAACGAGTGACTCAAATCTAGGAAGGCTAAGGCTCTCTATTGTTTATGCAGTGGGAAAAGTGGAAAAGTTGTGTTTTTTTTTTTTTTTCTTAAGATTTCATTTTATTTATTTGGTGGAGGGAGAGAAAGAGCGAGTAAGCATGAATTGGGGAGGAGCAGAGGGAGAAAAAGCAGCAGCCTCCCCACTGGGCAGGGAGCCTGACGTGGGGCTCGATCCTGGGAGCCCAGGATCATGACCTGAGCTGAAGGCAGACACTTAACCCATTGAGCCACCCAGGCGCCCCCAAAGTTGTGTTTTAAATAGTAAACTATGACCTTATTTTTAACATGGATGGAATACAGACTCCTGCTTTTGCAGTTAAGACAGTGCATTGGAAACCTATGATGTGCCAAGCCATATGCTAGGTGGTGAGAAGGGAGGGTTCAGACACAGTCCTTGCCTTTAAATCTTAAAACCAAAACTGGGAACAAACTTGTGAACCACCAACTATGGAACAAGGCAGGACAATTTAAGAACCAACAGAACAGTGCCGCATTGAAAGCCCAGGGAGGGAGGGACAGTCCTATCTGGCAACTGAAGGCAGTCCTCTGATACACATGGCTCACTTGATTCTGGACATCATCGCCTTCCTTAGAATCTCCCCTTGCCATTCTAGACCTATGGCTCTAGGGGAAATTCTTGCCCAACTAGATGACTAAAAATATTTCTAGTTTACCTCCCTGTTCTAACGTGTTCATGTTCTTAAACCATCTATGATGATGTCATACACAGTTGCGATGGGTCACAACTGCCAATCAGAAGTCAAAGAAAGTTAGTATTAGTAATTTTTATTTGACTCAGGTAAACATTTAAAATTGGGCACTTCCACATAAAAACGGGTGTTTCCTCTCTATAAAAAGCTGGCAACACTTCACCAGCAGCGTGATTCCTGGCTGGAGCTCTAGCTCCCAACTCCTCTAGGGATGATAGTTGATTTTAAATTCCCTACGGTCCCATCTCTGTCCAGCTCCATCCTAAAAGCATGGAGGCTCTGACCACAGCTAGATCCAGGGCAACTCCAGAACAGCAAAACCCTTCCGTGCTCACTGGTACCCAGAGAATGAAGTTCGGATTTCTCAAGATCTCGGTGAAGGTGCTTCATCACTTGTGCCCAACTTCCCAGCTTTGCTGCCTTCTCTATCCTCCTCCCCCTCAGAGCTAAGGCCACAGAAACTCCCCTCCCTGGGACTTCCAAAGCATGCCCTACAGAATGCACAATGTGTTCCCGTGCCTGTCCTCAGGTACAGCTCTGTTCAGTTCTCCTTAACTCTTTATTTGGTTGGCGGGGGAAAGCCTTCTTCTCCCTTCAAGGCACAGCTCACAGGCTGCTGTCTTCATTATATCCTCCTTTATACCCAGTTAGAATCAACAGCCCTTCCTTTGGTCCGCATTTATTCTTTGTCTCTTGTATCAAGGCTGTATGTGTACCTTTCTCACCTGGTAATAAACTACCCACAGGCCGAAATGCCTCACTCATCTAGCACAGTTCCTTTGTTACCTTAGTACACAACAAGACTTCAAAGGTGTACTGAAGTTCACACGTTAAAAAAAAAAAATGACATCTTGATAACCATTAGGAAATACAAGAAACCACTTAAAAATATGAAGTTCAAAAAAAAAAAGGTTAGAGTAACTCAAAGAGACAAAACCACCACCAAACCTACATCATATATAGATACGAGTAAAGTACATTGTATGTTACCATGATGGAAAACAGTGAAGAAAGACAAAAGGTGGGCTTTAATGACTAGATTTACAGTGAGTTTTTTCCCTCTCCCAAACTTTCTGAAATATACTTACATATGAATTTTATAACAGGAAAAAAGTACAAATAAAAAAGTAGTCAGTTTCTTGGTAAGCCCTCCATGAGTATATTTGACTAAAAAGAACTACCCTGAACCAGGCTTAGTTCAATGTTCCATAGGAGTAATTTAAATTAGAAAGAATAGCTGTCATGTGATAAGCTGGGGGGCTGCAGATAAAGTTTCTTGCAGACAGCAGACAACAGATTTAGCTTTTCTCCCTGAGAAGCTGCTCAGGGATCTTCTAGCCTCTCAATTAACCAGCTCCAAAGATAAACTCTTATCTGACAAATCACATTGTTCATGGGCATCTTGGCTTTTTATTAACTTTGAAATATATAGAGCAGGAGTTGGCAAACTTCTCATTTTCAAATTTTTTTAAGTTCCAGTACAGTTAACATGGCAAACTTCTTATAAAGGGCTGAATTATAAACGTTGTTAGGTTTTGCGGGCCATTTGCTCCCTGTCACAACTACTAAACTCTGCTGTTTGGCACAAAAGCAGCCATATGTAATTCATCAAAAATGAGTATGGGTGTGTCCGAATAGAACTCTGTAAGAATAGGGGGCAGACTAGATTTGACCCACAGAACAGTTTTCCAACCTCTGATCTAGAGCAAGGTTTCTAAATTGTGTGGCATGACCCATTAATGCTCAAGTAGTTGGATGCAACTAGCATTTAGAAAATACTAGAACACAGTTCTAAAGCCTAAGTACTGAGTTTTTTTTTTTTTTTTTTTTTTTTTAAGATTTTGTTTATTTATTCGACAGAGATCACAAGCAGGCAGAGAGAGGAGAAAGCAGGCTTCCGGCTGACCAGAGAGCCCGATGCGGGGCTCAATCCCAGGACCTGGGATCATGACCTGAGCCGAAGGCAGAGGCTTTAATCCACTGAGCCACCCAGGCGCCCCAGTACTGAGTTTTTGACAACTGTTTCAGCTATGTGCACATTTACAGGGATGTGGGTTCATGATACAAAATATGTCTTATGTGGACTGTGGTCAAAGAGACTGAGTGACACTAAGTCTGAGCACAGGTGCCAAGAGATTCAGATGGAAAGGCTAATAAAAACAAAAAAGAAGCAGAAATACTGATTCAGAGGTAGCTATTATTATGATAAAAACAAAAAATACATTGTTCTTGGGCGCCTGGGTGGCTCAGTGGGTTGGGCCGCTGCCTTCGGCTCAGGTCATGATCTCAGTCCTGGGATCGAGTCCCACATCGGGCTCTCTGCTCAGCGGGGGGCCTGCTTCCACCTCTCTCTCTCTGCCTGCCTCTCTGCCTGCCTCTCTGCCTACTTGTGATCTGTCAAATAAATAAATAAAATCTTAAAAAAAAAAAAAATACATTGTTCTTAAAAATTTAAGTTTTCCTATGTAAGGTACTTCAATTTGAGCCTCAGTTGAGTAGGGGGCAGGTTTTACTTAAAATGGAGATAATGGAATAAAAAAACCCTGCCGTTTCTTGAATTATGTTTGTCTCCGATGTATCTAAATGAGCTAACAGAATCATACCCCTCTCTCCTCCTCCCCGCCCACACAGGGAAGCTGGGGGAGACTGTACATCACAACTTGCCGACTATAAACAAGCTCTGAAAGCTCGGTGGTGGGAAAGGCAGGTGGCGGGGGCAGGGGGAGCAGCAATGAGCCGTTACCATTGTTTTCGCAGGTCAGGGCTGGTCAGGATGGTGGAGGCAATCCGGGCCCCATTGATGGGAGGGTTGGAATACATGGGACGGATCAAGATCTTCAGCTGCGACTCCACCCTTTTGGCTTCATCAGCATCTTTGCAGACCACAGTGAAGGCTCCCACGCGCTCACCTGGAGAGACACACATGGACCTTGTTGTTCAGTTTTCCAGTCTCACATGCGAAAGCAAGTCATGATTCAATGTGCTACATATTATGCTTCTGTCAGAAGTGCCCCAAAAATATCTGTTTAAAAGCTTTCGACAACTAGTAAGGTGAATCTAGAGGCAACAGGAGGTCTGAGTACTCAAAAGGTCTCTTTCTATGACATCCATCTTCTTGGCTTGTGGAGCCGTCATTTCTTGTTTAGAGAAGCAGTTATTAGTTTCCTCTGCTGGAGGAGTTCAGAGACATGAACGAAGATGTGACTAAGATAAGTAAAATCCAGGTTACCTGTCTTCTCTGGGTAACACACACACACACACACACACACACAGGGACACACATGGACACGTGCACCCCCCCCACAAACTGGTATCTCTGTGGCATCCTCTTCCAGCACTTCTTCAGTCTTATCAGGACACACACACCATGTGCTGGATCCTTGAGCTTACCGTATAAGCCCATGTTCTTGGCATAGGACTGGCAGAGACAAACATTAATGCCCTGTTCGATGAAGTAGCGTACAGCCCAGGCGTCCTTGTTACCGTCACCACTGGCAAAGCCTTGGTAGGCCATGTCAAAGAATGCAAAGAGATTGTTTTTCTGGGAAGGAAAAGAGAAGAGCAAAGCTTTAGGCAGTCTGTCTCAAGATGCCCCACATGCTTGCCTGTGCTTATGGGGACTGTATCTGCCTCACAGAGTGAGCAGTCTTCTCCCCTGGTGGCAATTTGGAGATGTTTAATGTTCCTTGAGTTAAGACATCATCATATATCTTTCTTTACTTTGGTGGATATGGTCCCTAAGAAGACATTAAGAAAAGGTACTCTTAATTTTAATCTTCCCAGAAAGCTGCTTGGTCTAACAGGAAGCTCTTTTCAGGCCCAGAGGATTCTGGGCAATTACTCTGGTCCAGTCAACACAGGACCAACATCAGTCTCTTCTGGGGCTAATGTAACTCCAGCAGTCTCATCTTTTACCCAGGACTCATGAGAACCATCTCATCTTCAAAGTGCTCTGTGAATGCTCTTTTTCTTTTCCCCCCTCTGTTTCATTCTGTTTGAACCATAGGTTTAACAGAATGTAAAGAAAGGGAGACCAAAAGAAGCAAAAATGAAGACACAGGGCAACAAGAATACCTTCCTCTATTGGAATTTTTTTTTTTTTTTTAAAGTGAACTCTTCCTCCAATGTGGAGCTTGAACTCATAACCCCGAGGTCACGAGTTGCATGCTCTACCAACTGAGCCAGTCAGGTACCCCTCCTTCCTTGAAATTTTGACTAGTGCCTTCTTTGACAGTTGAGCCTGTGAAAGATAACGGCCATGCTGAGGAAACAGGCCAGGACAGGAGACATGACAAAGTGTATAAAGGATGAACATGTAATCCTGGCCAGGACAAATGTAGGTGCCAATTATAGACCTCCTAGGGCCAATGGATGCCCACTGGCCAGGCTGGCCAATGACAAGAGTCCTCAGAATTCCCAGCATCCAGGCTGAGGAACAGAAATTATCTCCAAGCTGCTCCTGTACCATCAATTAAGAACTGCAGGGCACCTAGGTGGCTTGGTTGGTTATGCGGCTGACTAGGTTTCAGCTCCAGTTGTGATCTCGGAGTTGTGGGATCAAGCCCTGTGCTGGGTTATGCACTCAGCAGAGTCTGCTTGACATTTTCTCCCTTCCTCTGCACCTCCCCCGACTTGCATGCATGTACGTGCACTCTCCCTCTCAAATAAATGAAGATGTTAAAAACAAACAAACAAACAAAAAAACAACCCCAAAACAAAACCCAAATTGCTAATTAATAAGTAAGCAGCTCTTTCCTGACAACTTAATGTGGGCTCAAGGGTAATTAATTCTCATTAAGACTTTGCCCAGTTACTGAACACAGAACTGTGGCTAGTCAGCTCATTCTCCTTACCTTCACCACTGTTGCTATCTCCTTCCACTGCTCAGGGCGGGGGTCCACTCCCGTAGGATTGTGGGCACAGGCATGCAGGAGAAGAACACTTTGCTGTGGCATTTTCTAAAGAGACAACCAAGAGGTGACTATGCAGCTCTGAAAGGAGATAACTTACCTGAAATGCCACAGAGTCACTATTTTGATCACTAACAAAGATAATCTGAGATCTGGAAATAAGTTCATTCCCAGTATTATTACTCAGATACTGAGACCCAGCTGTGAAACATCACATCTCCACAAGGAGGTTTGTTTCCTGTTCCTTCACCCTTGCCCTGAAAGTCACACTTACCGAAATGTCCTCTAGAGCGCCTGTGAAGTCAAAGCCGCACGTCTTGGGGTCATAGTATCGATAACCATGTAGCTGCATGCCTGCGTCCCTGAAGATCGGTGTGTGATTTCCCCAGGACGGTTTGGGCAGAAAGACATCTCGGCTGAACTTAAAAAATCTTTGCTAAAAAATGGGATGAAAGGGAATGGATAAGTGAAGAAGGAAGAGGAAAAAAATAAGAAGAGTTGATACATTTTAGGAAGAAGACATTAAGAGGAAGACATTTTTCTCTATTGAACCTCATCTTATCTTTATGAGTGAGAGATAGTAATGACTCAGCAGCAAGACCATGTGAGCTGGAATGTAAGCTCTGATGAGTATATTCGCTGTGTAGCCAAGGGCTTGTCTGGGCCTGTCTTTGTTTGTAAAATGGCGGTAAATGAATCTTCTTCATAAAAATTAAAGGATTAAATGAGTTAAAACAAAAGCTGGTAGTAACAGATATGTGCTCAATAAATAAGATTTATTATTATTATTATTCTATCTTCCTTGTAATTTCTTCTAAGTATCTTTACTTTTCTTACCCCTGACTCTATTCGTCAGAGAACAGGAACTCTTCCAACTTTGGGGAGAGAGGTCATCAAACACACAGGCAATAGGAAACCCCACCATCCTCAACTTACAGCTCATCCCTGAAGCAGTTTCCAGACTCACCAGAAAACTGGCTCCAATCCTCAAGGCCCCAGTTCCAGAAATGGTCTGCACGGTGACATACTGAAGGAGAGAGAGCATGGTCAGTGAGGTATGATACTCTCTACAGGCCCATAACAGAACTGAGGCCAAGCCCAGAGAGGCACTGCTCTGTACACTCAGTTTTCTTCCTGCTGAAGACGTTTCAGATGGTCCTGGGAAATGAGAGAATAGCACTACTGTTTCATTTCCCAATTTGCTAAGAGACAGATGGACTCTCCTTGTGAGTTCTCAAAAGAGCCATCTCTTCAGTTTCCAACATCTTTGCTGACCAAGAAGTTAACTCCTCATGGCTTGTTATCAGTATCATAACGTATAATAGGAGAAATGGTCAGGATACAACTGCTCCTCCCACATGAGAAAGGGTTCATTTATACAGAGACAAAAAAAAAAAAAAACACTAAGAAAAGTCACTACATTACTGAACGATACTTGAACATCAAAGTTCCTTGAAAAGCAAGTCAACTTATCATTATGAGAATGATAAGGATCACTACATTTTAAAGGCTCAGAAGTTCCATTCTCTGAGTTTTCATAATCTGAAAACATTATCTTTTGAGTAATAGGAAGGTGCCTGAGGTAATCTGTTTCTTCAAATCAGTCAACTTTAAGGAATAAGAAATCACAGATTTTTTTTTCCTATGGCACTATAGATGTTTAAGGTTCTCTTAAACATAAACTTATTTTCTGGCCGGGGGGGGGGGGGGCAGGAGAAGAAACAGGTGGAGGGGGGAGAGCATAACAAACTCTTTACGAAACGAAGTTTGTCCCTGTGAACTTTGCTGTGACAGAAATAAAAATCAAACTGTGGGGGAAACTGGCAGGCTCAGTTGGTAGAGCATGGGACTCTTGATCTTGGGGTTGAGCCCTACAGTGGATGAAATGGTTACTTAAAAAAATAAAATCTGGGACGCCTGGGTGGCTCAGTTGGGGACGCCCGGGTGGCTCAGTTGGTTGGACGACTGCCTTCGGCTCAGGTCATGATCCCGGAGTCCCGGGATCAAGTCCTGTATCAGACTCCCAGCTCCATGGGGAGTCTGCTTCGCTCTCTGACCTTCTCCTCGCTCATGCTCTCTTTCACTGTCTCTCTCTCAATAAATAAATAAAATCTTAAAAAATAATAATAATAAAATAAAATCTTGGCACGCCTGGGTGGCTCAGTGGGTTAAGCCTCTGCCTTCAGCTCAGGTCATGATCTCAGGGTCCTGAGATCAAGCCCCACATCAGGCTCTCTGCTCCGCAGGGAGCCTACTTCCTCTTCCCTCTCTCTGTTTGCCTCTCTGCGTACTTGTGATTTCTGTCTGTCAAATAAATAAATAAAATCCTTAAAATAAATAAATAAATAAATAATAAATAAATGAAATCTTTACAGGATCCAGAAAAACCAAACAAACCTAACTGTGGATATGATAATATTAATAATTCATAAAGGTACAGCAATTTATGAGACATGCTGCTGTTACTTTAGCTAGACAGACAGAGATAAGCAAAAATTACAGAAGAAATGGAAGCTTTCATGAGGGAATAATAGGCAGTTGATTGCATGGATATCAATCAAACTGTGGATCAGGATCATTACTGTCTCAGCAGGAGGTTGTAGCTTTACTCTTGAGTTCATGATCTAACCTGTGGACTTAGACCAGCCTTGTGAATAAACTGTATTTATTCTGCTCTCCCGGGTGGAAGGGGAGAAATGTTGGCTTAGTTCTGCTACTTTGTTTTTCTCAGGACTTGGCCAGGAAAACAAATATTTAAACATACAAATGTATCCATTAATAAACATTTGTTTCAAAGGAAAGGGAACTATGGTGCTCTGAGGCCCCTCGTCACTGCGCTATTGAATGGCCTGGAGGCATCCCAGCCGCCTAGGGCTTGCTCCTCTTCTACAGGAAGGGCCAAGCCTGTGCATTCTCTGGGGGTGCACAAAGACCTCTACTTGTGCGAAGTCTGTGTACAGTACCATTTTCTTCTGCCATAAGAGGACCCCCAGGAAGACATGTGTGCTCCCTCTGTCACAGCTGCAGGATGGTCTTCTGGACCCGAGAGACAAGGGAGGTGTTAGGATGGGAGAAGAGCTGCTTTCTTTTAATGTCTAAACTGGCTGTGAAGGGGCAGCGGAGGAGTGCCAGACTGGTCCTGGCCCCAAGAGACGTGCCTGTGTGCTTCTTCCATCTGAGCTGGAAGCCGAGAACATGAGAGTAGCGGCTAATTATAGGCCTAAAACTGGGCATAGTTTGGCATTTCATCTTTTTTTTTTTTTTCAGATTTATTTACTCATTTGAGACAGAGAGTTAGAATGAGCAGAGGGAAGAGTCAGAGGGAGAAGGAGAAGCAGGTTCCCCACCAAGCAGATAGTCTGAAGCAGGGCTCAATCCCAGGACCCTAGGACCACGACCTGAGCTGAAGGCAGACACCCAAACGACAGAGCCACCCAGGTGCACCTAGTATGGCATTTTTTTTTTTTTAAGATTTTATTTATTTATTTGACAGAGATCACAAGTAGGCAGAGCAGGAGGCTGAGAGAGAGAGGGGGAAGCAGGCTCCCTGCTGAGCAGAGAGCCCAATACGGGGCTCGAGCCCAGGACCCCGAAATCATGACCTGAGCTGAAGGCAGAGGCTTAAACCCACTGAGCCACCCAGGCGCCCCTACATGAAATCTTTTAATTTATAAGTATCAACTTACTTTTTCAAGAAGAGATATTAGCAATAGTGCGGTCACCTCGAAATCATCATTACACACAAAGTGATATATCTTATTTATTTATTTAAATTTATTTATTTATTTAAATTTATCTTATTTATTTAAATTATCTCAAATTTGTTTAAACTATTAAATTTAAAACCAGACTCTGTATGATGCCAGAGTCTGCTCTGCTTACCCGGCTACTTTTCAACACTTCGTTGTTCTCACCCAGGGCCAGCTCTGCAGATGCCTTACAAAACTCAGCAAGTCCTGCAATGGGCAGATATTCTTTGTCCAAATTTTTTGCAGCAATCTGGGCCTCTGCCTAGACAAGAGAAAAGGTATCTGCTTAGTTTCTTCTTCTTACCTGGAATTACGATGATTAATATTTAATGTTTAATAAATTTAGTTTATATATTAAAGATAAAGGAAGTATAGCCTTGTTTTTATTCAGAAATACTGTTCAAGAAAAAAAGCTAAGTACTACACTTGAAACTAGTATGACACTGTATGTTAACTGCGATTTAAATAAAAATTTGAAAATATACACCAAAAAAAAAAAAACAAAAAAAAAAAAAACAAAAAAAACAAAACCCTACAGAAAAAAAAAAAAAAAAAGATTACTTGGTATTTTATAATGTAGAACACAAATATTTGTGATTTAAAAAATTGTATTTTTTTTACAGTTAGGTTTTTTTTTTTTTTTTAAGATTTTATTTATTTATTTGACAGAGAGAAATCACAAGTAGATGGAGAGGCAGGCAGAGAGAGAGAGAGGGAAGCAGGCTCCCTGCTGAGCAGAGAGCCCGATGCGGGACTCGATCCCAGGACCCTGAGATCATGACCTGAGCCGAAGGCAGCGGCTTAACCCACTGAGCCACCCAGGCGCCCTACAGTTAGGTTTTACATGGGTGGGTACACAATGTTTTCTTGGTTAATATTTAACATATGGCATTCCTGGAATGCACAAGAACAAAGTTTATGAGCAACACTTAAAAGAGATATAAGATGATAAAATCAAACTAAATACATAAGAAAGTATTTCAAGGTATAATGCCAGTCTAAGAACTTCAAAAGTTAATTGTACTAGCCACATCTCTTCTGCTTTGGAGACAGACATGAGACCAATCCTCACTAGTTGTGTGACCCTGAGCAACTCAAATTAGTAACCTTCCTGAGCTTCACTTTCTTCATCTGTTGAATGGGGGGGACAACTGTTGCTACAACTCTCACTACTGGCTGAAGACCTGACAAAGGAATGCATGGAAGCATGTGGTGATATTCCAGCTTGCAAACCAGCAGACTAATCCTTGCTGAAATACTTCTAACTGTCAGACTGAGACCAAGGCAATCCCTGCATGACCTGAGACCCAGCAGCCAGCAGTTGCCAGTAAGTCTTCTCATCACAATGGTTTCTCAAACCCTTTTTGTCTACTCTGAGAGCTCCAGAGGTGACCCTTAACTCACACTCCCACAGACTTAGATACTTCTTCTTTCAGGGGTTCATTCAGCCCATGTTCTTACTTCATTGGCTCCTGAGGGCCTGAGCCCGCTGGCTTCAGGGCAGTCAGCTCAGATGATTACGGAGTGCTATACCCTGACCCGGAAGTATTCCTTTGTAACTTTCACTCACGGTGCCCAGTTCTGCTCTATGGAGGAAGGATGCATCACCAGCCCATTTTCGGAAGTGACAGAGCATTGATATATCAACAGAGGAGGTGTAGATGGAAAGGGAACACACGCTTTCCTTAAAAAAACCGTTCTAAGGGAATTGACTATTTAAAGTTATAGTGATTACCAACAGAAAGAACAGTGATAAACATGTCACAAAAATACAGCGAATTATTCTGTAGTTCAGTATGAAGAGACAGAGCATGCCTGTGTGGCAGAGTTTATTAAGGCCATCACCATGAGAGAAATGGAAAATAATGGCAGTAACCCTCATCCACAAAGGGCTATTCTTATTACCAAGAGGCAATGCTTAAATTCTTAGTCCTTTTGTGCACCCTCAGGATTAAATATGACACTATGCCTGCTTTACAGATAATCACTTAAGTTCAATCTTGAGAAAGACCACATAGTTCCAATCTGTCACTTTTACAGCAAGGAGCCCAGAGCCCAGAAACCCGAGTGATTTAAGCAGCCGGTGCCAGAACTGGAACCAGGTCTCCCGACTCCCAGCCTGGCGCTCTTTCTGCCACTCTCCAGGAGCTCTCTTCAGTTGATCCATCCCAAGAAGGCAGGGGATAGATGGCAAACTTACCTTCCGGACACTAGGGAGCACATACGGCTTTCCATTATCATCCCGGTAGGCACCAACTCCCAGATTCATCTTTTTGCTGTTGGTGTCTCTCTTAAAGGCTTCTGTGACTCCCAGGATGGGATCTGGGGGCCCCATTTCCACATGGGTCCACCAAGAGCTGAAATGAGAAATAAAAGAAAATACAGTAGCTGGATTTCCATGGCCAGAGACATCTCAAATCTGCCAGAGCACTTTGCAGAGGAGGGTAGAATACCAAATGCAAATAAAATGAGGAGCAGAAGAGGGACACCCCAATCATCCTGGGGAGGACAGGGTGCATATGTAGGCTTTCACAGTCCAAATCTGATCTAAATTCCCAGGCAAAGACTATTTCTTTTTTTTTTTTTTTTTTTTTTTTTGAAAGTATTTTTATTTTTTATTTTTATTATTTTTTTTTTAAGATTTTATTTATTAATTTGACAGAGAGAAATCACAAGTAGGCAGAGAGGCAGCCAGAGAGAGAGAGAGAGAGAGAGGGAAGCAGGCTCCCCGCCGAGCAGAGAGCCCGATGTGGGACTCGATCCCAGGACCCTGAGATCATGACCCGAGCCGAAGGCAGCGGCCTAACCCACTGAGCCACCCAGGCGCCCGGCAAAGACTATTTCATGTAATTTGGCTGTGAGAAACTGAGAGTGGTAAAAGATAACATAAGAGAAGCAAGCAAGGAGCGCCTGGGTGGCTCAGGGAGTTAAGCTGCTGCCTTCAGCTCAGGTCGTGATCCCGGGGTCCTGGGATCGAGTCCCACATCAGGCTCTCTGCTTTGGCGGGGAGCCTGCTTCCCTTCCTCTCTCTCTGCCTGCCTCTCTGCCTACTAGTACGGTCTGTCAAATAAATTAAAAAAAAAAAAAAGAAAAAAAGAAAAGAAAAGAGAGAGAAGCAAGCAGGGACCATTGCTTGCTCGGTCCTTGAATGTTACGTGACCACCCCCCCTCCCCACGCCCCATAAAGGTGCTTGGGTTTTAGCCTGTTCTCAAACTTGTTAAAGGGTAGCATTTGCAGAGGTTGTTAAAAACATAGGTTCCCGTGTTCCAGCTTGGATATGGTGAGACCATGTACAGTTATTGAAGTTTTTTGGGGGGCAGGAGGAAGCGGGTTGATCAGGTAAGTGGAGTGACATGAACAGCCTTGCCTTTTTAGAGCCCATCTGGTCACAAGGAGGGGTACTGAATGTAGAGTGTTAAAAGCGGATGCAGAAGGATCACTGGTTCATTACTTAGCAAAAGAGATAAAGGGATTGGGGCCTAAACCAGGACAAGGCAGGAGGGGCAGAGAGGAAGACAGAATTTTGAGGTATTTCTGAATTAAAAATCAGCAAGAACTACATGTAACAACCTATTCATCCTCTCACTACTTAATTAAAATGCTGGACAATGTTTATTATTCTGTGTTTATGAGAGTCATGATTTTGCCTTAAAAAATTATCCCCTGGGGAGGGGGCTGAGGGGAGGGGTAACCGGATAACAGACATTAAGGACAGCATGTGATGTAATGCACATTGTTATAGAAGACTGATGAATCACAGGCCTGCACCTCTGAAACCAATAACACATTATGTGTTAATTAATTGAATTTGAATAAAAATGTTTAAAAAAATTATCCCTTAATAGTCTTGGGGTGGGGGGGGTCATCCTCCTGGACCAGGTGAACTACACTGTTAGGGAAGTACACTTCATCTTTCCTTGGTGTCCTGAGGTAATCTCAAGAGGCAACAGAACTTTATTTTCTTGGGACCCTAGGTGGCTCAGTCAGTTAAGCATCTGCCTTCTGCTCAGGTCATGAACCCAGGGTTCTGGGATTGAGTCCCACAATGGGCTCCTTGCTCAGGAGGGAGCTTGCTTCTCCCTCCGACTGCTGCTCCCCCTGCTTGTGCTCTCTCTGAAAAATAACTTTATTTTTGGGAAAAAGAATTACATTTTCTTTTAGAGTGTTGGGGGGGGTGTAGGGGAGGGGCAGAGGGAGAAACTCTTAAGTAAGCTTCACACCTAGCACCGAGTCTGATGTGGGGCTCAATCTCACGACTAAGATCATGACCTGAGCCAAAACCAAGACCTGGGATGCATCACCAACTGAGCCACCCAGGTGCCCCTCAAAATTATTATTATTGTCATTATTTTTTAAAAGATTTTATTTATCTATTTGACAGACAGAGATCACAAGCAGGCAGAGAGAGAGGGGGAAGCAGGCTCCCCGCTGAGCAGAGAGCCCGATGTGGGGCTCGATCCCAGGACCCTGGGATCATGACCCGAGCCGAAAGCAGAGGCTTTAACCCACTGAGCCACCCAGGTGCCCCTCAAAATTACCTTTATTATAAGGAAAACACACAGCAAAATAGAGCTGGAAGGTGGTGGGGATGCTGATCTGGAAAAACTTAATCAGCAAACAAGCTGCCCAAATATGGCTTCTTACTGTGTGTGGGGGGGGGGGAGGGGGGAGCGATTTAGCCTTTATCTTTCCTGCTTTTCCTGATTCCAAGAAACCTGCTCTTGGCAGGGCTGGGCCCAGGTAGCCTTGTTTTCTAATCTATTCTCTTCCCTGGGAAGAGAAAGGTTGGCAAAAGTTGTAGAGCTTTCAGGCTTTAAAGATACAAAAGGTTATACATATGGAGAAGGAAAGGATGTTCTAGCCCTTTGGTCGAGTGTTATCCTCAGTATTTGTTGATGCCAAAGACACAAAGCCCACAGAACTGGGTAACTTAGGCAGCAGTATGCTGAGCAATGAGGCTGTGTAGATGAGGTGCAGAAACTGGCCAGGAGGTAGAGGACAGTGGGAGAAAGGCTGAGGAATTTGTTGGAAGACGTAAACTGGAGCCTACAGTCCATCTGTTCCCAGTGTGTCACCCCTTAGTGAGGGGTTTTAAAGGGTGTCCCTTTCACTGTATATTAAGACACCACAGGCAAGTTATGGATGGCGTCAATCAGCGTCGGTCAGGTCCAGACAACAGGAATGCGGAGTAGAACATGAGGCAGTCCTACCAAGACAATGCAGGCCAGCCAGATGCCCTGACTTCATCACTCAAGCGCTGGGGTTTACTTTGCTATGTGCCACCCTGACCTTCATTCTCCTGGGTTCAGAAGCCCCTCCAACAGAGGCAGGGCACTGGCTTCCACACCTGTGGTCTCCAGGAAGGAGCCTGAGGCAAAAATTGTTTCTCCGGCTTGTTTCCTACTGCTACTAATCTGGGGCTTTGTTTCTGGTTCACCTAAGGCCGATAAGCCAGTCCTCATCAGTAGCAATGATGGTAAATCTGGTTTTATGATCTCATCATTCAGCAATCTCTGAAAACGGGTAGCAAAGATCCAGTCTCTGTTGGGTGAGAGATGATGCATAATCTGGTTTGTTGTTTGATTTTGTTTATTTGAAGCTTAATCAAGAATTTTGCAGCTCTGCAGTGCCTGGCTGGCTCAGTTGGTAGAGCATGGGACTCTTGATCCTGGGGTGGTGGGTGGGTCTGAGTCTCACGTTGGGTCTAATAGAGATTACCTAATAAAATCTTTTTTTTTTTTTTAAATTTTTAAATGATTTTATTTATTTGAGAGAGACAGAGAGACCCTGAGAGGAGAGAGGTCAGCGGGAGAAGCAGACTCTCTGCTGAGCAGGGAGCCCGATGTGGGACTCAATCCCAGGACTCCAGGATCACGACCTGAGCCGAAGGCAGTTGCTTAACCAACTGAGCCACCCAGCTGCCCCTCCCTAATAAAATCTTCAAAAAAATATTTTTTTTTGCAGCTCTTTATCAGAATTGTGAGGTTTTCATTTGTGTTTACTCTTGTTCTGTGGCCAAAGCTGTAGACCTGTAGAGCTATAAGACCTCTATGTGTCAGTAATTCAGAAAGGTTTTTTTTGTTTTCCTTCTGAGTGTCTGAATGTGAAATGTTTTCCAGCTCTGTCGGGTACTGATAAATTTAGATCATAAAAATCTTGGGGGAAAAAAAAATCTTGGGGAACCTGGGTGGTTCAGTCCATTAAGGGCCTGACTTTTGAACTCAGCTCAGATTTTGATCTCAGGGTCCTGAGTTCAAGTCCTACACTGGGCTCCACTTAAAAAAAATCTCAAAGGTGTTCTGTTCTAACTGTGTAATAGAGACTGTATTTCTAGTACTTTAAATGTGCTAGAGAAAAGTTTTTTTCTTAAAGATACTAACTCGGAAATGTTTAAAAAATTCAAGTTCACATCAGTCTTATAAATCCTTTTGAGACTAGTTTAACTGATTTAATAGAACTAGTTAGGTCTTTAATTTGTTCATGTTAAGTATGATACAGGCATACACTTTATTCTATGTGGTTTTGCTTTTCCTAAATTTACATTGGTTTACTGGACTATAAGCTAACATGCTTCTTCTTCTTTTTTTTTTTTTTTAAAGATTTTATTTATTTGTCAGAGAGAAAGAGAGAGAGAAGTGAGCAACCACAAGCAGGGGGAGAGGCAGGCAGATGGAGAAGCAGGTTCCCTGCCAAGCAGGGGAGCCTATAGTCCATGCTGAGATGGAGCCTGAGATTATGGCCGAAGCTGAAGGCAGACACTTAACTGACTGAGCCACCCAGGAGCCCCCTTTTATTTATTTATTAAGGATTTTATTTATTTATTTGAGAGAAAATGAGTGAGAGAGAGCATGAGAGAGGAGGAGGTCAGAGGGAGAAGCGGACTCCACAAGGAGCTGGGAGCCCGATGCGGGACTCGATCCTGGAAGCCCGGGATCATGACCTGAGCCGAAGGCAGTCACCCAACCAACTGAGCCATGCAGGTGCCCAAGGAGTCCCCTTTTTAAAAGATTTTTATTTATTTGAAGAGAGAGAGGAAGGAGGGTACACAAGTGAGGGGAAGAAAGAGGGAGGAGACTCCCTGCTGAGCAGGGAGCCAGCTGTGGGGCTTTATCTGAGGACCCTGAGATCATTACCTGAGCCCAAGGCAGATGCTTAACTGACTGAGCCACCCAGGTGCCCCCTTTTTTTCTCTTTTTTTGATTCATTCATTCGTAACTTTACCCCCAGCATGGACCCCAATGTGGGCCTTAACTCATGACCCCAAGAACAACATCTAAGCTGAAACCAAGAGTTGGAGGCTTAACCTTAGACTGAGTAACCCAGGCACCCCAGTAACTTAAATTTTTTAGAAGCTTTATTTTTTAAGAAAGATTTTATTTATTTGAGAGAGAGGGAAAGGGAAAAGCATATTCCCTGCTAAGCAGAGAGCCCGATGCGAGGCTCAATCCTAGGATCCTAGGATCATGACCTGAGCTGAATGAAGCCAGATGCTCAGCTGCCTGAGCCACCCAAGCACCCCATAGAAGAATTTGAGATTTATAGAAAATTAAGCAGCTGCTATAGAGTTCCCAACACCTGCTCCCCCACCAAGAATCCCCTCTTATTACTTACATTTTATATTAGTAGAGTACATTTGTTACAAGTAATGAACCAATATTGACACATTATTAAATCCACACTTTATTCAGATTTCTTCAGTTTTCACCCAATGTCCTATTTCTGTTCTAAAGGTCCACCCAGGATATCATATTGCATTCACTTGTCATGTCTCCTTGGGCTGTTCTTCATGGTGGCATTTTTAGATACTTCTTATTTTTGATCACTCTGACAGTTTTGGGGAGTACTGGCCAGGCATACTACAGGATATCTATCGGACTTTGATATTTTGCTCATTAGACTGGAGTTATGGGTGGTTAGGAGAATAGTCATTTTATTTTCTAATATGTCTGCTTGAAGATAATTTCCGAGATCTTTAAGTAACTTAAAATCTTAGACTAATATAATTATGAATTAATGGGTTATTTAATCAATGGAAACGTAGATAATTTCTAAGTAAGACAGGATACAGACACACTGATTACTAAGCATAATTTTTATATATTTTATTTCCTATTTTTATATGTGCTTGAGAGGTTATAGCCTTGGGTGATTTTATTAATTAAAACAATTTTGGGGGGGAAGGTTAAACAACAAATTTATTTTCTCACAGTTCTGGAAACTAGAAGTCCAGAGCTTTGGGTCACTTTAGTGAACATGTTCTTTGTTGTCATTTTAAGGGGAAAAATATATACACATATACATATATGTATATATATACATAGAAAGTTTAAAAAGGATATATGTGTGGCTGTAGAAGCTGAACTATGTGTGTCGACTGGTCTGCTAAAATGCTTGTGTAGGACTGACATTAGAACCCTCCCTTCGGTTTTGTCTGTGAAAGTAACTTCCTTAACGAGTGGCTGAGAATATGAAAGGATCAACTGTGACAGAGATATGCAATGTTGTATATGTTTTTGTTTTCCAAAGGAAAAAAACAAACTGTGTTGTCCTAAAGCAAAGGTCCTCAAACATTTTGGTCTTTGGATCCTTTTTTATTCTTTACACTTGTTGAGGGCCTGAAACAGCTTTTATTTATGTGTAGTGTAACACCAATATTTTACTGTATCAGAAAATAAAACTCAGAAACTGTTACACTGTGTTGAAGTATCAGCTTGTTCTAAATAAATATGAAAGAGCATTTAAGGACAAAACTTGGAAAATGAATTTTGTCTTAATTCGTTAGAACTGAGTCTGAAAAGCTATGAAAGATTTTATTTATTAAATTTATTATTTATTATTATTTATTATGAAATTTTCTTTTTTGAGAAAGAGATCAGGGAGGGCAGCAGAAGGAGAAGGAGAAGCAGATTCCCCGCTGAGCAGAGAGCCCGACGTGGGGCTTAATCCCAGAAGCCTGGAATCATGACCTGAGCAAAGGGCAGACTCAACCAACTGAGCCACCTAGGTGTTAACATTTTTAAAAGTTGCTCAGTCTTCCCACCTGCAAAGGTGTGTCCTATCTCTGGACACGTAAGAATTGGAGGCAAAGAAATGCGGAACTGGAGAAGTCTGGGGCCAGCTTGCTCCCTGCAGGCTCAGGATGAACCATACAAGAGGGAAGAAAAAAAAAGTTTGCTCAGTCTTCCTTGGTTAAGTGATTAATGACTTTACCTGTAACACAAAACGTAATTTTTTTACCTCCTGTGTAATCTGCCTAGGTAGTGGAGATTCTTTGTTTTACTAGACTACTTCTCTATGCTTTGTGTTGACTCTCTTATGTCCCTGTTAAAGGAAAAAACAAAACACAAAACATAGTTCCTCACATATGAAATGGTTTCATAATCAAGTCACATGTTTAATTTTAAAGTTCTGTCATTTTAATTAAGACAGTGATTAATTCTCAGGCACTCACAATCTTATCTTAACTAAGTGATCAAATACCTAACAGTTTTTTTGATTTGGCCTTCCCATATTGAATCCTAAATATAGAAAACATAAACTTTCAGGCTATCTTTCACCTAAAACTACTTTGAGATTTCTAAGAGGGCACCCAAGGAGCTCCATTCATGTTTCCAATAAACACTCTCTTGGCACCAAGCAGCATTAATATATCAAAACTGAGGTTTTACTCATGGTGAATTACTGTTCTGAAAAAAAGATTATTCTACTCCTTTTCTTCATGGCAAATAAGCAAAAAGCTTTTTACAGTTTCATATTATGGAAAACAAGATCTTTATGATCTAAATCCCAGTCACTGAGCATGTGCTATGTGCGAAGAGCTGGGAATATAAAGAAGAGTAAAACCACCCCTCACAACCACATTGGCCCAGGGGGGTGACCTCCAGGGAGTTCTAAACAATGCAGGCTACAGTGGAGGGGGGGACGTACAGTGATAAAGTCAGGCTCAGAGCACAGAATATTATTTTTCATAGCCTTGAGGCAGGCCCTAATAACCTGGGGAAGGAAGAGAAAGAACAGGCCTAGGGAGACTTCCAGGAGGAGGTGACATATGAGGTGAGTGCTAAGGATGACAGGAGGAAACAAGGCACTCCCAGCAGAGACCTAAGAATAAAGGTTAAAGGTGAAAAAGAGCTTGGTGGTGGTGGTGGTGGGGGGTGTTGAAGTGACAGGTGGAAGCTAGGGAAGCCATCTTAGCCAATCAAATGTTTTACACAGCACAGTGAGAGTTCTCTGTGCTCACCATGCTGACAAGCTCAGTGAGAACTTCCTTCTTGAAAATGGTTTTCTTTCTTTCTTTCTTTCTTTTTTAAGATTTTATTTATTTATTTGACAGAGATCACAAGCAGGTAGAGAGGCAGGCAGAGAGAGAGAGGAGGAAGCAGGCTCCCTGGGGAACAGAGAGCCTGATTCAAGGCTCGATCCCAGGACCCTGGGATCATGACCTGAGCTGAAGGCAGAGGCTTTAACCCACTGAGCCACCCAGGCGCCCCTTGAAAATGGTTTTGTTGTTGAACTGGTTAGTGGCCAGTGAGCACTCATGCACCTCACTCCTCCATGAGGCACACTGGATGGCTTGGCACAGCACTAGAGTTAAATTTATGCTCTTCTGACTCCTTGAAAACTGCCTGAGTATTAGCAGCTGTAATTGTTACATATAGTTAATTCTGTTAATGAAGGATAAATTTTTCCATTTTTGGATTTCCCAGGCTTTTATCAGCTTGCCTTAGAAATGTTAGTACTGGGCAACCTGTATGGAGTCAAGTAACAGCTCAGCGGCCTACCAGCTTGGGTGAGCACAGGCAAGCCAATTAAGTTCTAAGTTTCAACTTTCCTTATTTGTAAAGTGAGGGCATAGCAGTTCCTATCCTACAGGGTTGTTAGAAGGATGAATGGAGGTTTTTTTTTTTTTTTTTTTAAGATTTTATTTATTCATCTGACAGATCACAGTAGGCAGAGAGGCAGGCAGGCAGAGAGAGGGGGAAGCATGCTCCCCGCTGAGCAGAGAGCCCAATGTGGGGCTCGATCCCAGGACCCTGGGATCATGAACTGAGCCAAAGGCAGAGGCTTTAACCCATTGAGCCACCCAGGCGCCCAAGAAGGATGAAGGGAGTTATTAAATATAAAACACTAAGAGCCTGGAACAGAGTGAGTGTTTGCTGTTAGCTAGTATCACTGCTACTAAATTATTACTTCTATGCTTTCATTTGTAACTATCGTGCCCTGAGTATCCTGTCTGATAAGGCAAGTATGTAGATAAAAGTCAAGAATCATACGGTCATAATTTTTACGACCAAATACAGGTCTTTCTTGCTTTTCAGTTATTTCTTCTTAGTTTTTCTACAGTCCTGGGGGACATTATTACCATCCTTTTTCCTCACTGTCTCTATTGCCAGGACTCAAAATCCCTCTCTTGTTTTTCATTGTTGTAGGCTGCTTAGCTGTTCCAGTGTCTAAGCAACAGTAAGAAACAAATACCTTGAAGCAATTTCTGACTTGGGCCTGAAGAAAGCTTCCTTTATTTCCTACCCACAATTCAGATCCTGAAGACATGTAGCCACCTGCCTCTATATGTCACTGTCATTAACTGATGAGGGAAAGGAATACTTTGAATGCCAAGGACATATTATAGAAAACTTCCAGTAAGCAATTTTCATTTTTAAAAAAGGTATCTCTGTCTCTAAGGCCTTTAACCAACGACAGGACTGCTGCCTCAAGCTACAAGGACAGAAGGCACCATTCTTATTAAATGGTGTGAAAAGTACTTATTAATCAAGTTCTTTCTTTTTTTTTTTCAAAAAAGATTTTATTTATTTGACAGAGAGAGAGAGATCACAAGTAGGCAGAGAGGCAGGCAGGGAGAGAGGTGGAAGCAGGCTCCCCGCAAAGCGCCCGACATGGGGCTTGATCCCAAGACCCTGAGATCATGACCCGAGCCAAAGGCAGAGGTTTAACCCACTAAGCCACACAGGCACCCCCATCAAGTTCTTTCAAAAGTTTATTGAGCACAGAGATTCTCATTGAAACCATACCCTTGAGTTTTCTGGCAGAGATCTCATCAAGAGTGGTATCTTTTGGGGCGCCTCGGTGGCTCAGTGGGTTAAAGCCTCTGCCTTCAGCTCTGGTCATGATCTCAGGGTCCTGGGATCCAGCTCCACATCAGGCTCTCTGCTTAGCAGGGAGCCTGCACCCCCACCCCACTGCCTGCCTCTCTGCCTACTTGTGATTTCTGTCAAATAATAAATAAAATCTTTAAAAAAAAAATAGAGTGGTATCTTTTAAAAATTCTAAAAACAATTTTACAATATTGAATCTTAATCTAAATATAGGAGCAGGGATACTCGATTCGATTAGTTCTACATCATGTTCAGAATCTCTGTGCCCTTCATTACTCCATTCCTTAAAAGGGTAAAGACTATGCACACAATGTAAGAACCATGATGTTTTCAAGGGACAGTAACAGATGAAAACAATGTTCTAGGGACAAAACTGATGGTGATAACCTGTGGCCTACAAACTGATTCCTACCAATGTACTTTGGACAAAAATGCAAAGCCTCAGCCATTGAGCAATGCTGACAAGCAAACCAAAACACATTAGGTAAAAACTATTCAAATAAAATATTTCTAATTCAAAGGCCTTGCAATTTTTCTGGGAACCTCTCTGGTGCTTTGTAGTTTAAAAATATGCTTTTCCTCACATTCTTCTTCTTCTTCTTTTAAAAGATTTTATTTATTTATTTGAGACACAGAGAGAGAGAGAGAGAGACAGAGACAGAGAGCACAAGCACAGAGGAAGGTGAGAGGGAGAAGCGGACTCTCCACTGAGCAGGGAGCCCGAAGCGGGGCTCGATCCCAGGACCCTGGGATCATGACCTGAGCTGAAGGCAGACGCTTAACCAACTGAGCCACACAGGTGCCCCTCATATTCTTATTTTAAAATAAGGAGAGAAGTTAATTTGTTCATGATCATGAGCTAAAAATGGCAAAGATGATACTATAATCCTGATTTCTATTACTAGTTATTATACTACTATTGTACACTGCCTTCCTCCCACCCCAAGATTTTTATTCATTTATCTGAGAGCGAGCTAGTGAGTATGAGGGTAGGGAGGTGCAGAGGGAGAGACTCTTTAGGCAGACCTTCCACTGAGTGCAGAGCCCGTCTATGGGGCTCAATTTCATGACACTGAGATCATTGACCCAAGTCAAAAAAACCAAGAGTCAAACGTTCAACCGACTGAATAGCCCAGAAGTACCCCCCCCTTTTAAAATTTTTACTTATTTGAGAGAGCAAGAGCACACTGCCTTTGTAAAAGGTCTCATGATACTCCTTTAGTTATTTCACTAAATATTAAATAACCAGAGTAATTAAGAACAGATCATTTTATAAACCAAATTCATGAGCATATTTTCCTTTCTTCATTGACCTGGGATTAAGGCTGACCTCATGTCACTATGTTTTCACAGCTGTCAGGAAGAGAAGGTTAAATGTTGAGTGCTTTCTGTTTAAAAAACGCAGCTAAATGAAACATTTGAACTTAGAGTTCCATCTAAATGACCCAACACCAATTAACTACTTCATAGGATAAATCCTCAGTTCTTTAGAGTAGTGACTGCCAAGGTTGACTTGTAGTAAAATGAGCTAATTTATTTATTTATTTATTTTTAAAGATTTTTAAAAATATATTTATTTGACAGAGATCACAAGTTGGCAGAGAGGCAGGCAGAGAGAGAGAGGAAGGGAAGCAGGCTCCTTGCTGAGCAGAAAGCCTTATGCCGGGCTCAATCCCAGGACCCTGCGATCATGACCTGAGCCAAAGGCAGAGGCTTTAACCCACTGAGCCACCCAGGTGCCCCTATTTATTTATTTTTAAAGATTTTATTTATTTATTTGACAGAGTTCACAAGTAGGTGGAGAGGCAGGCAGAGAGAGAATGAAAGGGAAGCAGGCTCCCCCGCTGAGCAGAGAGCCCAATGAGCTTGATCCCAGCACCCTGGGATCATGACCTGAGCCGAAGGCAGAGGCTTTTACCCACTGAGCCACCTAAGTGCCCCAAAATGAGCTGTTTAAAAAAGAAAAGAAAAGAAACTTCAATTAGCTGGGTTTATTTTAAATGTTTTTGCTTTGGATTTTGGTAAAGATTGCTTTCACAGTGGCAGCAATGCAGGTTCTCACTTCCTTGTCTGAACAGTTACCAGTCTGCCAGTTACGGAATCTGGCCCTATCACTCAATCATGTATCATTGTTTAAACCTGAACAACACCTTCTCAGCTTCAAATGCTCAAATATTTTAAGACTGTACATCAGTGAACAAAGTCGGTAAGGTTTCTGCTCTCACGGAACTTACATTCTCATTGTGAAAAGACAGAAAAGAAAAGTGAGTCAGCCACTCAAAGAATGACTAAAAGGTCACACCCATAGGGATTTTCACCAAGTACTTTAAGCTTTAAGCCACCCAACAAAATCTATACAACAGTAATTACTGTAAGATCACTACAATGTTGAAAGACTTTTCTCTTGCCCATCATTTCAGACACCCCTTTCTCTTCTCCGTATTAGTTGCATAAATGATAAACCCTCTCTCAATCTGGTCCACTAGATAGGCTGGTTTAAAGAGCATACCTTGACAAGGGGCCAAGGAGGAGCTAAATCAGGGAGAGAGAAAATGTGAGAGCCCAAGCAAAACTGTACTGCCAACAGGAGGCTGCATAAAGGACAAACTGTTCCCCTGGCTTGAAGAGGACATGCAAACAATCAAGGCACCCATAAGGGCCAAAGCTTTGCTCCTTGTAGCCAGTATCTACCTGGAGGTGAGTTGGAGAGTAGGTTCCTCATTACGAGGTACTTTAGGATACTGTTCCAAATTTCCGCCTTTTTAAAAATTTTATTTTATTTATTTATTTGACACAGAGAGAGAGAGAGATCACAAGTAGGCAGAGAGGCAGGCAGAGAGAGGGGGAAGCAGGCTCCCCGCTGAGCAGAGCCTGATGTGGGGCTCCATCCCAGGATCTTGAGATCATGACCTGAACCGAAAGCAGAGGCTTAACCCACTGAGCCACCCAGGCGCCCCACCAAATTGCCTTCTTGAGTGAATTAATTGCCTGGCTCAGGTCTCCACTGAGAAGGAATTGCTAATTTGTTCTAAACTACGTACTTTTTTGTTGCACCACTTAGCACACAGTGTGAAATTACATTTTTGAAATTTTTTTGAGCGACACCGGTCTCTCGCTCAAACTTAGCATCTGATCCAGCACCTGGCTTTGAGAAACAGGTGACGAACTACTTACTTAATAAATGAGTGCAGAGTGAGGTGAAGAGGAAGAACCGGGACCTCCCTACAGTCAAACAAACAGGAGGTGAACTACACCTTGACTCTTTTCCACGTGAAGGCCACACGACCCAGGGGTCACCGGCAACTGAGGCAATAACACGGGGTTGGGGTGGGGGGTAGGGAGAAAGGATGCCACGCACCAAGGTCAGTGGATGCAGGAACGAAAGCTGGGCCTGAAAGCCGGAGCCCCGGGAGCCTTCCTGCCATGTACTTCCCATCCCCGGGCCCACGACCAGCTGCACGCCCCAGGCCTGCCAACCCTGCTCAGGCCCCAACGAGGCCGGGACAGGTGAGTCCCGCCGTGCCCCAGGGTAGCCCATCAAGGACACCCGCGCCCCTCCGCGCCGCAGCCAATCGGCGCGAGGCAGTCTCGGGGGCGCAGCCAATCGGCGCCAGGCCGGCCGGCACTGCGGCCCCGTGTGTTCTCCCCTCGCCACCCTTCCCCCACCCCACGGCGCCGAACTCGCGTCTCGTGACCCCCCCCCAACCCGTGAATGGGAGTCCGGGTGCTGTAGAGGGCCACACTTTCTAACCCCCGGGGAACGCGTGGGCACGCTCTCCTACGGTCCTGGGGGGCGAGGGAGGGGAGGGCTGTAGGACCCCGACCGTCATTTCGAGCCCCCGACGCTCAATTATCAGCCCCCAGTGAAGCCGAGGAGGCGTCAGAGAAAGCGTGTGTGTGATACTCGCGCTTGTGCTTGGGGGGCAGGGGTGGAAGTCCTGGGGCGTCCGCAGCCCGGGTGGGCAGGCCTATTGTCCACGGTTCCTTCTCCGTCTCCCCTGCTTACCTGGCTCTGGCAGAAGCCGCAGCAGCGAGGCCTGGGTGGAAAGCGGCGGCGACCCCGGCGAGGACGCGGCCAGAGTGCAGCAGGGCCATGGTGGGCGGCAAGAAGGCAGTGGGTAGCTGCAGGACGGAGCCCAGGGCCAGCGGACGCAGACACCGAGGCGCGGGCTCCTGCTGAAGGTAAGGACAGCGACTTCCCCGGCGCGGCTAGAGCGGCCGTCCGTCGTCCGTCGTCCGGAGCGTCGTCACAGCGCACCCTGGCGCCCGGAGCGCAGACAGCGAGGCCTCCTGCACCGCGCGGTGTGTGGGCTCGCGGTGGAGTCTGCACTCCCGCGCCACGTGGTCCCCGAGTATGGTGACGGTGCGGTTTGTCGCGGTTCGCAGCGCCTGAAAAGCTTTCGTTTGATCACGACGGACCAGACAGTACGGCCGCTATCACGCCAGTTTAAAAGCTGGGAAAATGTAGGCTGATGTAGGCAAAGTAATTTGCCTCCTGCCGTACAGCCCCGTAGGCAATGTTGCCAGTCCTCAATCTTTAGGGGGATGTTTCGTGAAGTGCAAATCGCCTCACCTTCTTCCCGAGTTTCTTTATCCATGTTTGTAGAGGATAACGGGGCCGTCTCGTGGGGGGTATTTGTGAGGATTAAGTGAGATTAGCCGATTATGTCTAAAAACGGCCTGGTTTAGCAGCACAAGATAACCCGTGGTTATTAATGACAAACTTGTGTTTTTCAAATCCTTGCAGTTGTGTGTGGAAGGGAATTAATCATTTCTGAAGGGAAAAATGAGTACATTGGAGATATCAGAAGTTGAATGATTCAATCAAGTCGGCTCGAAAGAACGGCTGTTTCTCTGACACTTCTAAAAATCCCAAGTAGAACTGTGTCCCTTTACAATTTATCTCCTTGCCTGAGTGAATAATCCAAACACCTATCCAAGGTCGTATTCTAGGTCTTTCCCAGTCTGGCCCCTGCTGACTGTCCCAGACTCATCTGCTCTCTCTCTGGCCTTAACCTATGCTCCTAGAGGCCAGGACTTTTGATTCCAGCACTCGATTAGCTTCTTACAGCTGCTGTAACAAAGTACCACAACTGGATGATTTGAAACAACAGAAAGTTATTCTTTAACACTTCTGGAGGCTAGAAGCCCCACACCGAGGTGTTAGCAAGGGTCATTCCTTCTGGAGTCTCTGGAATGGGAATCTGTTCCTTGCCTCTCTTTCAGCTTCTGGCAGTTACGAGCAGTCCTTGCCATCAAGCAGCTCCTTGGCTTGTAGTTACATCACTCAATCTCTGCCTCTGTCTTTACATCGTATTTTCTTCCTGTGTGTACGGCTGGGTCTTTTCTTGTAGGATATGACTCCTATTGGATCAGGACCCACCTTATTGCTTTCATCTTAAGTTGATGAAATTGTATCTGCAAAGACTCAGCTTGCAAATTAATCGCATTCTCAGGTACCTGGGATTGGAACTTAAACCTATATTTTGGGGGGATTCATTTCAACCCATAACAATCACTGTTTTTAAGACCCAGAAATTATAATTGCAAGTATAGGCCTTAGAGTCCTCACACATGCGTAGGATACGGGCATTGTTTACAAAAGAAAAGCACAGGAGAAACCGAGTTGCTCATCAGTAGTTAAATAGATGTGCTGTTATAGTTACATGATGGTGTACTACAGAACTATTGATGTGAATGAGCTCACTTTTTGAAAAAGGCTTATTTATTTGACAGAGAGAGAGAGAGCACAAGCAGGGGAAACAGCAGAGGGACTAGCAGAGGGAGAGGGAGAAACAGGCTCCATGTTGAGCAGGGACCCTGTTGTGGGGCTCATCCCAGGACCTTGGAATCATGACCTGAGCCAAAGGCAGATGCTTAACCAACTGAGCCACCCAGGAGGCCCTGAATGATCTCAATTTATGGGTATCAACATAGATAAACCTCGAAAACAAAAAAAGCAAGTTGCAGAACCATTTAGATAAAATTCTAACATATGCAAAAATCATTTTATACAGTCATTTGTAAACATATGTAAAAGTTTGACAAAAAACACACGAAGGATATATTCAGTACAGGATCAGGAGGGTTTAAGAGGGTGCTTGCCTTTTGGAGGGAATGGTACAACTTTGCCATATTTGCTTCATAACATATTACAGATAATATTAACAGTGGTCAGCATTTTGGATGTATGTATTTTTTATACTGGTCTCTGTAATATATACATTGAACTTTCTCATACAACAGCTAGTTTGAGTTACTGGTGGGAAAAATAGGTGGGAAGGGTCAACCCTTACAAGGTAGGGAGACCAACCAGGTAGAGAGAAGGCTCCTATACCCAGGTGCCTCACACTAGCCATCTTTTAAAGGAGCTAAGAGGGAGGAGACAGAACGTGGTAAAGATCAGATGGAGGAGAGGGATCCAGGGGAGGGTCTCCAAGCAGGCCTCAGTTCTAGCTATGGAAATCAGGGAGATACCTTTGTCACCAGGGGTTGACAAAGGAAAAGCTTCCCTGGCAAATCAATAACTCCTCTCAACCAAAAGCCCCATGTTCTCTACTCCGATCCTGTTCAAGTTGTATTTTATAGACCTCCAGAAACAGAAAGGCTTTCCAAGCTCATTTAGGACAGTGCTTCTATGACAGCAGTGTGCATCAGCACCACCCAGGCATCTTGGGAAAATGCAGATTCTGATTCCGCCGATCGTGGGAGGCGCCTGCCCTTCTGCTATTCTAATAAGTTCCCAGGTGAGGCCGAAGCTGCTGGCCAGTGGACCAGATTTTGAGTAGCACAGATCTAAACCATACTTTGCCAGCTCTTTACAGGTGTCCCAGGAAGCTGTGTCCCCAGTTCCAGGCTTCCCACTACACATATGGAAAATCTGAGGCCAGAGAGGGAAGAATTGCCGGAGGTCTAGAATCAAAAGCATAGATGAAGGGTAGATTCCCTTTACCAACGTCACCCAATTAAAGACACTTGGGAGGATCTTCAGTCTGCTCCTGGTCCCGAGTCAGGCCTCTGGCAGCCTGTCCAGGAATCCTCTCCGTCCAACCTTCTTCTCCAGGCCCAGACTAGAGGGTAGATACTGTGGGTCAGCCTTCAGGCTGCAGGTAGAAAAGAGCTGGTCTCTTCCCGTCCAGAGGACTGAAGACCCTAAAAGAACAGGAGAGTTCTGCACAGACTTATGACTCTTTTGGGGGGCCTTCTGATGATCAACATCTGGGGGCTCGATTGAAGCAGAATTGGGTAGAAGAAGAAGCTATGCCAAGAGCAGTAACAAGGTTCTGAGACCGTAACAGCCCCCAAAAGTTGTCCTGATCTGGGGCAATGAGGCCTGGCTTTTTTTTTTTTTTTTTTTAAAGATTTTATTTATTTATTCATGAGAGACAGAGAGAGAGGCAGAGGGAAAAGCAGGCTCCCCACTGAGCAGGGAGCCTGATGCGGGGTTCGATCCCAGGAACCCGGGATCATGACCTGAGCCGAAGGCAGACACTTAATCATCTGAGCCACCCAGGTGCCCAGTGGGGCCTGGCTTTTATACCTCTGCATTGACTCCCCCTCCCAGACTCCCTCTCATCCCGTCCTGCTGAGTGACCTTCCCTGGGCAAGTGAATGCTGCAGTGGAAAGAGGGGTTAGGTATATGGCTGTATACAAAATCTGGAAAGCCAGAACACTTGAAGTGCCCGTGTGTGTGTGTGTGTGTGTGTGTGTGTGTGTTTGTGTAGCTGTATATGCACATGCATGTCTTTGGTGTTTATGGAGGGCATGCATGTACATTTGGGGCGATTATGTTTGAGTACGACCTTGTGAATATGGAAATGAGTGTCAGTTGTCTCTGCGGATGTCTATGTATGTGTCCATTTGCATGTGGGTATTGGGTATGTGGGAGTGGTGGGGAGTAGTTGTGTGCCAGCTTTCAAACCCATCAGGCAAGAAGCTCTGTGGCCCCCTGAGGAGGCCACAGAGGAGGACAGAGGAGGCCAACTGGGTCAGGGCAGGGGATGCTGGGCTGCCTTGGCTGCCTTGGGTGGAGAAGGGGTGGTGCTGGTTGAGAGGACCACTCTCATCTGAAGAGGTAACCCTTTCTCTGAACTGACCAAAGTCTTCTGTATCCTCACAACCCCTGCCCTCTCTGCCCAGCCTGCCCCAGGAGGCATGCGGAGCCTCAGAAGAACAGCTTGGGGATGTCTAGGGGAAGGCCCTGCCCTGCCACAGTCAGCCTCCTCCTAGCAAGAGGCAGGAGGGGGTAGTTTCTGGTGACTGTGACCTTCCTTGGGGTGGGAGAGCATCTCCTGAACCCCAGAGTATCCTGGTCTCTAACTCGTGGGCCCTCTAGAAACCTCTCCCACTGGCTCACAGAGTGTCTGCAAACACTTTTCTGCACCTGTGAAATTACTCTGGAGAAATACATCCACCTTTCTCCACCTGATCACTCTAAGGATATTAATAAATGATTTAAAAATTCTTTATTAATGGTATCCCTCTGTGGCGCCCCTGTTGTACAGCCCTGTTGTACAGGTATGCCTTGATTTCCCTTGTTTCTGCTTCACACTCGGACTTTTCACTCGAAGGAAAACCAGCCACCTGGTTTTCCTCCGCTGTTGGCTAGGATCATGACAGCAGGAGCTGCAGTCTGGACTCACCGAGTGCTGGGACCAGCCACCCGCAGCCACGGGGAGCAGAGCGGCTCATGGGGCAAGGAGCACTGTGGGGTGGGAGGGGGCCAGACAGAGCCTTGTAAGTGCTCAGGGGTGTTGGTTTTAGGAGCCCCGAGTGGAGAGTGGTTCTTGCTGGCTGGGGAACCAGGAGGGGTGACATGGAGGAAGTGGCACATGACTAGGACCTTGAATGAAGAAAAGTTTCAAGGTCCCCATCCGTCCTTTCCAGCTCTCAGTGTCTGGGAAATGTCTCCTCTATTCACATGCATGACGGTGAAGTGACTTGCCCAGGGCCATCCAGAGCATCTCTGATAAGGCCTAGCCTCTCAGATAACTGACCTGTTGTTCTTTCCAAGGAGTTCCACTCTTTCTGGCTGCCTGTGCTGCACCCACCCTGCCTGCCCACGGGAGTGAGTGAGGACCAGGCCGCAGAGCTAGGGCTGAGATATGAGGGCCTAAACAAGTTCCACCCACAGATCCCAAGTGTGTCCTGCTCCTACCTGTCCTAAGACCTGACATGCTCATAGTTGAGTCATTTCTGACTTACGAGCCTATTTCCTTAAGCCAGAAATCCAAGAGACATCCTTGATCTGGCTGGCGCTCTCTCGCCTGCCATACTCCCCAATTCACCTCCAGAACATGCCTGGCACACTGCTGCTACTAAAGCATTTATTTCCTCAAATATTCTTCACAGAGATGCTGTGAAGTTGGCACCTGAAGTCCGTAGCCATGGAGGGGCAGAGCTGGATTCAGCCCCGGCTTTCTCCTTACCACAGGGGATGGAAACCTCCTGCCTCTTGCCATCCACATGACCAGCGCCATCAGCCCTGTCTTGAGCCGCACCAAAAGCCACTCACTGGACTCTTTGACTCTAGTCTTGCTCCTTCTATACATTTTGCATGTAGCAGCCAGTGGGCTCCTTCTAAAACATATGGCCAATCCCACCTCTGCTTCCATACCACCCTTGAGAGGTCTTGCAGGATTTGCCGACCATGAAGAGAGGCAGGTGCTGGCCTCCTGCTGGCCTCCTCCAGTGTCACAGACAATGCCAGTGCTGCCCCTACACCTTTGGATCCTTGTACTGTCTTGGTGGCCCCTGTACCCCCAAGTACTTTCACTTTCAGTCACCAACCATGATGTGCCTAGCCATGTATTAACCACCCGAGAGGGGACATTCCAAAAAAGGCCAGTTATTAAAGAATATGGTGCATCTGTCTGTGAGCATCTTAAAGGTGGAAACTGTGATTTTAGTTCTCTAAGTGCAGTAGCAAATGTAAACAGAAGTGCTTCTGTTGCCAGTACGGGGCCATCAGCCTGGGATGTCAAGAAAAGCCATTTGGAGGACGAAACACTTGACTGGGTTCTAGAAGAATGAGTAGCAGTTTACTAAGAAAAAAACAAAACAAAACAGAAAGGACATTATTACCAGGATGATGGTGTGGCCCTTGTCAAGCCTGGAAGATACCAGGGACAAGGTAGATAGACAAAGCTAAGATCCCTCCAGATATCCCATGAGCTGGAGATGGGTAAGAGATGTCCCACCAGCAGTCTGATGAGGTTTCCACCGTGTGATTATCAGCCCCATTTTGTAGGGAAGTAGAGTGTGGGAGGCTCAGAGAGGCCACAAGACTGTCTCAAAGTCACAGATCGGTGACATCAGAGCCAACCAGGTCTTCCTTGTTCCTCTCTCTGTAAGTGTCGTGGCCCTGAGAAGGTGGCTTAGGGGATTCAAACAAGCCCCAGCAGGGAGGGCAGGGACAGGGTGCCATCAGTGACCTCAAAGCCAAGGCTCGACGCTGCCCTGAGGAGAGATTGCCCACGCTCAGTGGTTAAGAGGATTTGAGCTCCTCAGCATAGTTCAGAGAAGTGGAACCCAATGTACACATTCCTAGCATTTAGTTCCCCCAAGTAAGCTGTGCTTTAATCTTGCTAAGGCCCTGACAGAGCCACACACACACACAAAAGAACAAATTTGAACTCAAACTTGAAACTGTTCTTTTGCCTTAACCTAAGCCATGTGTCTGTCATTACTTCTAGGCCCAGGTGTAGCTCTCTTTGCTTTTGGAGGTTGAAGTCACCTCCTTCAAACAACTGAAATGAGTGTTTTTGTTATTTAAAAAAATTATTAAAAAAAGAAAAATTTCGGGGCGCTTGGGTGGCTCAGTGGGTTAAGCCTCTCTGCCTTCAACTCAGGTCATGAGCTTGGGGTCCTGAGATTGAGCCCCATATCGGGCTCTCTGTTCAGCAGGGAGCCTGCTTCCCCCTGCCCCTGCATACTTGTGATCTCTGTCTGTCAAATAAATAAATAAATAAATAAGGAAAATTTCAGGATCACAGCAGTCCAGGCCATTGATTTAGTGGACACAGGCTGTCCCCCAAACTGGAGACAGCATTTCCCAAGTAGTTAAGAGTGACATCGTTGTGGGCATTGAGCATAAGAGGTGTGATGCAGCCTTTTTGAAAAGGCCCAGATGGGCTTGAGCTGTTCCCATCTCCAGCTGTGCATGTTGGAGGCTATGAGGCTCATGCATATGCACGGGACCAGAAGGCTGCTGCAGAAGGCTGCACTGACCGTGGAGTTGCTGGATCAAAAGAAATGCCATTTTGGGGCATCTGGATGGCTCAGTTGGTTAAGCCTCTGCCTTCAGCTCAGCTCATGGTCTCACAGTCCTGGAGTGGAGCCCCACATGGCGCTCCCTGCTCAGTGGGGAGTCTGCTTCTTTCCTTCTCCCTCTACCTGCCGCTGTGCCTACTTGTGCTCTCTCTCTTGCCCAAATAAAATCTTTGACAAATAAAATCTTAAAAAAAAGAAGAAACTCTCTCTAGATGGAGAAAATGCATGATTTGATAAGGAAGAGGACTCTCTTCAAGTCAGGAGTGAGTTCATGGTTTAGGCAGAATGAGAATCCAAAGCTTCCAGGTTCCAGAGCATCATTCTTTTTTTTTTTTTTTTTTTTTTAATGATTTTATGTATTTATTTGACAGAGAGAAATCACAAGTAGATGGAGAGGCAAGCAGAGAGAGAGAGAAGCAGGCCCCCCGCCGAGCAGAGAGCCCGATGTGGGACTCAATCCCAGGACTCTGAGATCATGACCTGAGCCGAAGGCAGCGGCTCAATCCACTGAGCCACCCAGGCGCCCCCAGAGCATCATTCTTATTGCATTTAGCTGTTTACAAGGCTGGAAAAAGGGTTCATGGTCACATGCGGCTCCCCCCACATCTGATTCCTAAAGAAATGTTTTCCCAACAGGGGTGTTTGGTGGCAGTAAGAATGTTGGACAGTTCATTTATAAACTTCTAATGTGACTATCTTCTTTTGTGTGCTCGCTGATGGGTGTGTGTTTGACTGCTGTGGCTCTGCGTCAGTAGGGACCTTTTAGTTGCCTATGCTGCGTGGTTTAGGAGTGAAAGGTATGGTTCCTGTCCACAAGAAGATCATTGTCACTCATACCCTGAGCTTGAAACTATAGAAAGAAACATCAGACATGGGTAAATGATAGAGAGGTAAAAGGTTGTTGACCTTTGAAAGACCCTTAGATCACCTGGTCCAGCATTTTCTACGATACAATCCATGGGCTGCTAGTTTGGTGTCATGAGGAAGAAAGGGTCAAATGACATTTTGGAAACTTGGCTTAATTCAAATCAAACAGTCTTCTTTTCTGCAGGGCTCTCTGGCTTTTTACTCTATGCCTTACAGATTTTTAGGGGAGACTTACCAGTTGCAAAGTCTCCCAGATGTCTGCGTCCACAGAACCCCTTCCCTGCCCAGAATAATCTAATGAGTCTAATGCTTCTAGGAAAGCATCTTTTAAATATTGACATTTCCCAGTATTCTACTTTAGCAGATGAGAGCACAAAGGTCTGGGAGAGGGATGACTTGTCCTTTGTCACAAATCTGGTTAGTGGTGGAGCCAGAATTCAAAGTCATGTTTTCAGACAGAAATCCAAGAACCAAATCTCTTTCTTGTTGTCTACTGTGCCCCTAACTTTGTGTGTTTAGTAGACTAATTAATAAAATAAGGCAAAAGTGACTGACATAATAAGCTAAGTGCATTATTCACATGGCTTGATCCAAACCCTTAAGATGCTATCTAAGCATTGTTATTCCGCATTTTATAAAACATTAAGTTAGAAATCGTGAAAGTCCTGAGGTTTTACCTTACTTGCAAGCTTATGAATTGGCCTGGCACAATTTTATATGTATATACTGACAGAAATCATGTGCCCCCTGGGTCAGTGACACAGGTGTATTACTCATGGCCAAACCAGGAGCCAAGGCAACACTTCCTATGTTCCAAGTTGGTGGGGAAATGTGGTGAGGGCTGCGTGTTACCTGCACATGTTATGGGGCGTCCCATGGAAGAGGAGCCCTGAAATGAGGAAACTAATGACCTGTCCTTCTTCTCCTCTGAAGAGAGAGATTACTCAATTAGCCTGGAGTATGAGCAAATCTCCCAGGGAGAGAGAAGGCTTATCTTTATTACTGGGACATCTCTGGGGAGGTAATATCCAAGTCTCTCAGGAGGGAACATATTTCTAGCTTCCAAGGCTGTTTGCTGTTCAAACACATCTTTGGCTCAAAAGACCTAGAGCACGCAGAAAGTGAGAATTCCAGGGAGACTTGTCTCCCAACAATAATACGGACATCTAAACTTAAAGTATGAACTATTTGACCTTGTATAAGTCAAAGTACTGGGAAAATAAATGAATTAATGAGTTAATGATCAATGTAAAACGTTTTCTACTAGAGATGTGAATGAACCTTTATATACTTTCCTGATGGCACATAATGCTAGGGGACAAGAGAGGGGTAAAATTTTACGAGTGCCTTGTGGTCATGGCAGAAAGCCTTCTATCCAAACAGAGTTCAAGATGTTCTCTGACATTCAAAACCAGTTGCAAGAGCTCTGTAACTCAAGTCACGTGACCAACACAGTTTTTGCATGACGATTTTGCACAAGCCACGCTGGCCTTGCAATCAACATAGCTTCCCTGGAAACATAGTCAAAGCCTGAGAGGTCCCATGCTTAGCAGTGAGGAAGCCCTCCTATAGTGACCTTCATGTCAGCTTCCATGGTCTCTCTTTTTAAAACTGAGATATAATTCACATGCCATTCACATACCATAAATAAGCCATGTGAAAGTATACCATTCAGTTGTTTTCAGCATATTCACAAGACTGTACAACTGTCACCATCTAGTTCCAGAACATGTTCATCACCCCAGATAGAAACCTCCAACCCTCAGCAGTTATATCTCCATTCCCTCCCCCGCATGCCCTCATACGATGCATGTCTTCTCTGTCTGGCTTCTCTCACTAGTGTTTCCAAAGTTCATTCATGGTGGAGTGTACATCTGCTCCTCATTTCTTTTTGTAGCCACATAATATTCTGTTCTATATACCACATTTTGTTTATATCCATCTGTCAGTTGATGGATGTCAGCTTGTTTTCACTTTTTTAGCTATTATGAATATATGCCGTTATGAATATTCATGTGCAAGGTTTTATATGATCAGGTCTCCTTTTTTCTGGATGTACACCCAGGAGTGGAATTGCTGGGTCATATGGTTACTCTATATTTAACTTTTTGAGGAACTTCCAGACTCTATTTCCCAGAGGCTCCACCATTTTATATTCCCACCAGCAGCGTATGAATTTTTGAATTTTTTGAATTTTTTTTGAATTTGAATTTTTGAATTTTTCCACATCCTCACCACTTCTTTTTTTTTCAGAAAATTATGGCCATCTTAGTGTGTATAAAGAGGTATCTTATGGTGGTTTAAATTTTTTTAAAGATTTTGTTTATTTATTTGACAGAGAGAAAGAGATCACAAGTAGGCAGAGAGGGAGGGGGGAGCAGGCTCCCTACTGAGCAGGGAGCCTGATTCGGGGCTCCATCCCAAGACCCTGAGTTCATGACCTGAGCTGAAGGCAGGAGCTTAACCAACTGAGCCACCCAGGTGTCCCCCTTTGTCATCTTTAAATTTCACAACAAACCTATGGGCAGCTGCTACTATTGACCCATTTTGTAGGTAAGGAAATGTGGTGTGAGAAGCCATACTTCTTAAATTTGTGAACTTGGCACATGGCAGGCCTGCAATTTTGACTGAAGTAGTCTGACTCCAGAGGACACGGCTTAGTCACCAATTGCTAAACTCTGTTGAAGTGCCAGGCATTCTGTGTGTGTGTGTGTGTGTGCGTGCGCGCACACATGCGTGCATACATGTGCATGTGCACATGTGGGTGAGTAAGTTCTCCTCTATTTCACACAAGCCTATGAGAGATGCATTATCACTGTTGCTGTTGTAAGGGCCTATTTAGCCAGAGCAGCTCCATCTTGGCCCTGCCCCTACCCCTTCAGGGAACTTACTTAAAAACAAGTCCCGGGGGCACCTGGGTGGCTCAGTGGGTTAGGCCTCTGCCTTCGGCTCAGGTCATGATCTCAGGGTCCTGGGATCGAGTCCCACATCCGGCTCTCTGCTCTGCAGGCAGCCTGCTTCCTCCTCTCTCTCTCTCTCTCTGCCTGCCTCTCTGCCTACTTGTGATCTCTCTCTGTCAAATAAATAAAATCTTAAAAAAAACAAAAAAACAAGTCCCGTAAACCAGTCCCAGGTAACAAAGCCCAAATACAAGGATGGGTCAGGCCAGGTGGAGGCATTCAATCCATGGGATCGCATACTGTCTCCTAGCTACCAAGGAGTATGGGCCCTGCCCTTTGGGTGCCTCTTGGGTGCCCATTCTGACCAAGGTGATAGGCTATTCAAATATCTACTATAGGGTAAACTGTAATTCAATTGGTCACTTAGGTGTGACCTAGCAGAACTGTGCAGCTTTTTCTGTGTTACAACTCACTGGTCACCTGTGGGTGGCCAGGTCCAACCACGTGACCTTTGCCCTTAAAAGCTAGTCTGTAAGGCAGAGGGTCATAGCCTTTTTGCAAGAGACGTCCCTGGCCAGTCAGTTTGATTCTTGATGCTGGCGTGAAATAAAGCTTTGCTTGACCTTTGCTTTGTATCAGTCTCGCTCCTTTGACCACGGACCCAACACTGTTAAGTTGAGGAGACTGAAATTCAGAAAAGTTGCAAAAACTTGCGAAAAGTCAGAAGGCTAGTAAATTGTATTGATGGCATTTGAACTAAGAGCTCCATGTCTGCAAAATCAAAGCCCTGTCTGCTAAATGCACCTGCTGTTTCTGAACCTCTGTTTCCTCATGTGCAAATAATGTTATTAAAATGGTTTCCTAACCATGACTAAAAGGAGTATCACTGGAGACTGTAGTATGTGAAAGCTCTTAAAAACGATGCGTGTCATCATGACTGCCTATGCTCATTTTTGATCAGGTCACCCAAGAGAAATCCCTGGCCCTGGGTGGTGCCATCTTGCTAACTTTCAGCTTAACTATTGGCTGTTCGTTAGAATCACTTGTCTAATTTCTTTCTTTCTTTTCCTCCCTCCCTTCCTTTCAGTTGCCCCATGTGGGGGTTGAACTCATGACCCTAAGATCAAAGACCTGAGCTGAGATCAAGAGTTGCGCGCTTAACCCACTGAGCCCCCCAGGCTCCCCTAACTTGTCTAATTTCTTTAGAGCCTTGTGCAACACAGGAGGTGATTTGCTTTTGCTGGAAGGACGACTGAGTGATGAATCCACTATGCAGCGTTAAGTAGCCCCAGACGTGTGTTTCCTTGAGGGATTCCCTCCTATCTCGGCAAACCGCAGTCAGCCTGAGGCCCAGGGACACGTTTTTAGTCTTGCTAATCTACTACAAAATGCATCGAATCAGCAGGTCTTCGCTCTCCCCACCTCCAGGACACTCCACTTCTCCCCACAAAACAAAACAAAGGGAGAGTTTTTGTCAGCGGATAGGTTAATTGGATTGTGTAAATTCCAGCTGGTAGTTATCAAAAGTTACTGGATTTTCTGCCTGCATGTCTATAGATGCTTCCTTTACATTAAACAAAGGGCACCGTTAGGAAGCAGAAAACACTTACATTTATTTTTGCGTAGACACTCTGTTTCCTCCTGATTTTGGAAAAGACCTTCTGAGCACCACGTTCAGCTCAGAGGATAGTTCACAGCCTCCAGATTACAGGATTTGCATGGAGAGAGAGTTTTTGACTTTAATTTTCTGGAACAGCATTACTGAGACATCATTCACATGCTATATAATTAACTCTTTAAAGTGCACCATTCAGAGTGGCTGGCTGGCTCCGCTGACAGAGTGTGTGACTCTCGATTGTGGGGTTATAAAAAGAAAATACAAAATGTACAAATTAGTAGTTTTTAATATATCCACAGAGTCATATAACCATAGTTACAATTTTTTAAACATTTTCATCACCCCTCAAAGAAATTTTGTATTCTTTTAGCAGCTACCCTCCATTTCTTCCCTCCCCCACCCTGACAAGGCAATCACTAATCTTACTTTCTGTCTCTTCGAATTTGCCTTTTCCGGGCCTTCTTGTATAAATGGAATCATACAATAATACTATGTGGTCTTTGGTGACTACATTTTCATCCTGAGTCAGATTAGTTCCATAGTGCCCGAGTTTTCGCGTCGGAGAGACCACCAAGGAGCCAAACACCGATGCAATCACAGGAGGGTTTATTCCACAAGCTTAAGCTTGGGCCCAAGTATACCCAACAAAGTAGAGTAGGGACTTGGACTCTGAGCTTAGTTAAGGCAGGGGTATTTATGGGTTCCTGTTTCTAAAGCAGGGTGGGGGTTTCTGGAACCAAAGTGGGGTGGGGGGGGTCTCTGGAACCAAATCAGGGTGGGGGTCTCTGGAACTAAAGCAGGGTGGGGCTTCCTGGAATCAAAATGGGGTGGGGGTTACTAAAGCAGGGTGGGGGAAAAGTTCAGCCCTTGGGCACAGGGGTCTGAGATGGCTGCCGGAGCTAAGATGGCTGTACTTACGCTAAAGCTAAACCTTGATTTTCTCGGCCTCCACATTTCCCCCTGAACAATTTTGACCCTTAAATCTTTAAGGTTGTTGAAGGTGGAAGGTCTCATCTTCTGTAACTTCTTCCTGCTGAGTAGGGGCGTAGAGTTGTCCCTACCTACTCGGGTCAACATTGATCAGTTAGGGAATGTGTAGGGGAGTTACGAAAGACAGAGGCAGCTGAGTCCAGGGGTTTAAATCAATCATTAAAGGAGAGAGGGACTGTTTAAAGTGCCAACCTGAGTAGGTCAGAACCCAAGAAATATTTTGTGATCATCTGGAACATCAAGATGGCTGCACTTATGTCAGGGCTAGACTCGAGATGGGTACAGCCTTGTTTTTCTTGGCCTCCACAGCTCCTGCTCACAGAGAAACCATTAATGTGAGGAAATGTTTACTGTCTGTTCTTAGTGGTTTAAGACATTCGGTTCACATGACCCTGGGCAATCTCAGTCATCTTTTTTTTTTTTTAAATTTTTTTTTTTAAATTTTAAAGATTTTATTTATTTATTTGACACACAGAGAACTCACAAGTAGTCAGAGAGTCAGAGAGAGAGGGGGAAGCAGGCTTTCCGATGAGCAGAGAGCCCGATGTGGGACTCGATCCCAGGACCCCGAGATCACGACCCGAGCTGAAGGCAGAGGCTTAACCCATTGAGCCACCCAGGCGCCCCAATCTCAGTCATCTTTATCCTGGCTTTGCCAAAACTGGTTAATTCTAGGATTGCTATCTCAGTTCTTTCTCTAGCCTGTTAGCCAGGAAGCTTCTTCTTCCATCTGACTGAGGGCACAGAGAAAAAGTACTGTGTATAAAAACAACTCGAGGGAGATCCCATGTGTTGGGTTAGATGTTCACCATTTCCCTTCATGTCTGCTTTCATACTGGTCCTCTGGCTTCGGTGTCCGTGACCACGTCAGGTGGGGTCATGGTACTTGCTGAGGATGCTCCCCTCTCTTCTAACCTGAGTGAATCGATGTGTTCTAAACAAGGACTCGGGTTCACCTGGATCACGTAAGGGGCACAGAAAGTACAGAGAATCAGGGTCCTGACGGGTCCACGGGAATAAGTAGTTTGGTTGTTATGTCATGCGGCATCTGTGAAATATCATCTCACATACAGAAGGGAAAGAGTCTTTCCCTAACTCCCCTGATGAAAATGTTGTCTTGGCAAACTGCTGCATTGGTCATAGCGGACTTCATGCTTTTGTCCTTGACTGGACATGGTCAAGGTATATCACTCATGTCCTAAGCAGCCAAATGCACGTCGGGACAGTTCTTTTCCTGCCACGTCTTTCCCCAGGCAGGTAGCATGTGCTTCCTAACACCTCCCTGCCACCGTAGGGCTGTGCACTCCTGCTTTCCTCAGCAAACTCTTCCTCGTTCTTTAGAATGAGTTCTTTTCTGGAGTCTTCCATGAATTCTCTCTCTCTCTTTTTTTAAGATTTTATTTATTTATTTCACAGAGATCACAAGCAGGCAGAGAGGCAGGTAGATAGAAAGGTGGAAGCAGGCTCCCTGCTGAGCAGAGAGCCCGATGCGGGGCTCGATCCCAGGACCCTGGGATCATGACCTGAGCCAAAGGCAGAGGCTTAACCCACTGAGCCACCCAGGCGCCCCTCTTCCGTGAATTCTTCCATTTTATGTTTTCTCAGCATACTTGTGGTCGATTGAAAAACAGAGCCAGAGCTTTGCAGCTCCTCCCATGGAAAAGACGAGTCTGTTTCCTCCTTCACCCTCTTGGAAAGCAGCCTCAGCACCACCGTGTGAAGAAGCTCTCTACCCAGCCTTCCGGGGGGGGTGGGAGGCTAGTGCCGGGGGGGTGGGGGGCCCTGACCGATGCCGTGTGGGCAGTGCCTTCGAGTTGAGCTGTCCAGTAACTGCAGCCACATGGAGGAGCCCAGCCAAGATGCAGGGTCGTGAGCATATAAATGATTGTGATTTTAAGCCACAAAATATTATGCCTGTTACACAGCATAACTGAGAACAACGGGCAGTTTTTTCTTGGTGTTTATAAAGGTCGCATATGAGAAAGAGGTCATAGAAAACTGTTTGGGAAGGAGCATTGTTAGTGCAACAGCCTCCCTTTTCTCCATCTTCTTTATATAATTAACTCCCATTTGCTAGGTCTCAAATTAGGTAACCATTCTCTGAGGATCCTTTTCTGACTACTCCGAGTCAGGGTCAGGTGCCCCTTGGATGGGGCTCCTTTCATTCTGTGTTTATTATAGTACATTTCATGCTTTATAGTTAAGTTTCCCTGGTTTTTTTTTGTTGTTGTTGTTTTGTTTTTTTTTTGTTTTGTTTTTTTTTTTTTTTGGCCCTGTTTTCGCTGCAAAGGCCCTGTGAGGGCAGAAACAGAGCCTACCTCCAACGCCATTATGCCCCTAGAATTTGGCGTAGCATATCTCGTATATGGAAGAAGTTTCTGCTTATGCATCTCATTGATGCATCAAATATTTACTGGTGCCCTGATTAGGCCACCTAATCCATATGTGGGACAGCACTTGGTGTGACAGTGTTCTTGCTTTTAAAGAGACAGACTCTGTGTACCTTCAGTTTGTAGGTGTGCATCTGATCACCAAAGTGGGAAGAGAAATACTATGTGTATTTGAGGACAGGTGCTGTATCTCCATTATTAAATCATCTCTTCTTCTGCTCTTGGCAGGAGAAACAGCTCAAGACCCTGGAGGTGTCTGGCCTGGGGCCTTTGGCCATCCTGATGTCTCTTCTCTGGTTAATAAAACTCATCATGTGCCCTACGATAAGAACTTCACATCAGTATCCATTCTTCAGTTAAACACAACCTGTCACAGATTTAACAAGAACTTAGCCCCATTAGGAGAGGTCTAAGTCAGAGTGTGATGACCCTTTCTGTTGTTTAGAACTTCAGTATTGTATTAATGCAACCTAAGCCCGTATGGATTTGTTGACTATCATGATCCTGTGGTTGGCAGTAGTATATATAAAAAAGGACTCTGGGGTCAGGTTTATGTATCATTTAAAGTTAAACTCAGGATGCAGTTTATTTTATTTTATATATGAACACTTTTTAGAACAAGTATGGCAGTTTTCATATAATGTAGAGTTTAGGGCCGCCTGGGTGGCTCAGGAGTCTGCTTTTGGCTCAGGTCGTGGTCCCAGGGTCCTGGGATTGAGTCCTACATCAGGCTTCCTGCTCATCGGGGAGCCTGCTTCTCCCTCTGTCTGCTGCTCCCCTGATTGTGCTCTCTCTTTCTCTGACAAACAAACAAACAAACAAACAAACAAATAAAATCAGTATTTTAAAAAAGAAGTCACTGGAGACAGAGCATGTTAAATAACAGTTTCAACGTCAACCAGGGGGTTGCACTTTGCCTGTCCAGGGACTGCAGGAAACCCACAAATAAATGATTCACTCAGACTCACCGAGCACTTCCCTGTGCCAAGCACTGTGAGGAAGATTTATTCCCTTTTGTTACTTCAGGAAACTGATTCTCAGTGAAGTTCAGCTACTTCTCCATTGCCCTGTACTACCGAGTGACAGAAAAGAAATTCAAACCGAATTTGTCTCATTCCTAACCCCGTTCTTTCTACTGTCACAGCTTAACAAAGGGGAGGAGGGAACGAGAATATCCAGTACTCTGAAAAGAATTGAGTGTCACTTGCAACTTTTTTCCCTATTATAAATAAGATCCAGTCGAATTAATCAAATTTTGCCAAATACTGAGTACACATTTTCTTAGCAAAGAGAAGCCATGGCTAAATGGATTGGAATGTGCAATTCCAGTCAGCATGAATTCTCACAGGTGTTGCATAAAATGCAGTTTTCTGTAATCACAGGAGCACCTGCAAGGCCTCATCAGCATGTAAGCTTTTTTTAAAAAAAAAAATTTATTTATTTATAAACTGAGCTTTATGCCCAATGTGGGGCTTGAACTTATAACCCTGAGATCAAGAGTCACATGGTCTACCAACTGAGCCACCCAGGCGCCCCATAAACTTTCTTTTTTCTTAAAAAATATTTTTGTAAGGATTTTATTTATTAATTTATTTTCCAGAGAGACAAATGTGGGAGCCTGATGCGGGACTTGATTCTAGGACCCTCAGATCATGACCTGAGCCTAAGGCATAACTGACTGAATCACCCAGGCATCCCTCTCTAGTGGCTTCTATATTTAAAATAGGAACTAAGGAACAGATGCAAGCTCCCTCTGAACCTTGAGATTTGGTGGTTAAAAGGCCTTTTTCTCAGCTTGGCCATTTTTTGTGGTGGATATGTGTTTAAAATAGCAACGCCTATATGGTAGGTAACAGTGCAGGAGTGCAGGGGTCGGTGTGCCCCTGTGGAGGTGTGGAGAGGGCTGCCCCCTATCACGAGATGTTTTCTGAATCATCCTCCTGACCTTTTAACAGGAGGCAAGGGATCAGGACCCTATAAGTGTTCTGTAAGCAAATTCCCGAGTATTGGAGATGGGCTTGACAGGTTGTAGCATCTGTGGGTGTATGCTGCCATCTGGTGGTAAAAGTGTCAGAATGCACCCCGCAGGACCAACTCTGGGGTACCCCTGCTGGAACAGAGGACCTCTCCTGCTCCTCTGAGTCTAGCGTCACAGACAACCTTCTTTCCCCTTTTCCTGTGCTCCTTAGCCCAGAGGAAGATTTTCTAGTCTAGGAGGAAGCTTCTCTGCTGTTCTCCTTCTAACCAGTAGCCTGTATTATGGTTCTTAAGAGAAACAGATTCAGTAGGATCTGTCTCTCTATAGAGATTTATTACGAGGGATTGGCTTACACTATTATGGAGGCTGACAAGTCCCATCATCTGATGTCTGCAAGCTGGAGGCCCAGGAAAGCTGGTGACAGAGTTCCAGTCCAAGCCCAAAGTCCTGAAGACCAGGGGAGTCAACAGTGTAAGTCCCAGTCTTAGTCTGAGGGGAGCTAGTCTGAGAACTGGAGGAGCTGATCACATAAATCCTGATCTAGAACTGGAGACCCAAGAACCAGGATTGCCAGGGTCTGAGGGCAGGAAAAGTTGAATGATTCAGTTTAAGCGAAAAGCGCAACATGCCCTTCCTTCACCCTTTGCTTCTATTCAGGACCTCAGTGGACTGGGCGATGCCCACCACACAGGGGATTAAAATCTGCTTTACAGTCTACCAACTCAAATGCCAGTCTCCTCCAAAAGCCCTCCCAGATACACCCAGAAGTGTTTTACCAGCTCTACGGCCATCCCTAAGTCCAGTTCAATCAACACATAAGATGACCTGTCACCTATTCCTAATGCGCTCATGCTTCTGGTTCCTCTTCTTCCTGTGGCTTAAAATTTAGATAAAAATATCAGGGGACTCTCTCTCTGACTTCTGCTTCAGGTTGCTTTTCTCCTGAGGCAATGGTGATATGACCAGTCCCTTGCTTGTGTCCTAGGAAGTGAAATTGGGAAAGCAGACCATAGATTTAAAATATCTCAAAATATTATTGTTGTGTTCCACTGTCTGGTAAATCTTTGTGACAATGATAGTGGCCTGAGTGTACGTCTACATTAACTTCTGATCAAAATTCCTAAATAACCAGTATTCCTTTTCCAGAGCAGGGCAGCCAATGGGTCAGAAAAGCAGGTGAGCACTGGAAGGTGTGTGTGTGTGTGTGTGTGTGTGTGTCCGTCCGCCCAGTGTGGAGGGCAGATGGATTCTGTTATGGTTAGATGGTTCAGGCACATTATTGGCTCCTTTTGGGTTTACAAGAGACTGGGTACTAGAGAACCCTGGAGTTGAGGATACTGGGGTCTTTTTGCCTTGGTTCAGCACAGAGAACCTATAGAAGGACATTCTCAAAACCTATCCTCCATCTGCCTTCCCAAAAGACTGTAAGGTGACAAGCCTTATTTACATGTGGTGTTTAGTTCCAACCTGCCTGCTGGAATCACCCCTCACTCCCCCAGGAAGAAGTTCAGTTATTTTAGAAATGCTGGACATGACCCAGGAGCTTTAAAGACAACTTTAGAATTCCCCCTTCTAGGTCTTCTGGGAATTGTCAAAAATCAAATCTTCTCCATCATATTTTAACAAGGCTTCATTTGCTTTCTCTTCCCTCTTTTTGCTGACAGTCCAAATGTGGTTTTAAACCCCTGGGTAGAAATGCAGTGATTTTTGAATGTGATTTTGTATCCTGCAACTTCACTGGATTTATTTATTAGTTCTAATTGGGGTGTGTGTGTGTGTGTGTGTGTGTGTGTGTGTGTGTACTGTCCTTAAGGTTCCCTACATAGTTGACCCTTGAGCAATGTAGGCTTCAACTGTGTGGGTCCATTTATTTATATGTGGATTTCTTTAATAAATACCTAAATATATTTTCTCTTCCTTATGGTTTTCTTTTCTTTTCTTTTTTAAAAAAGATTTTATCTATTTATTTGACAGAGAGATCACAAGTAGGCAGAGAGGCAGAGAGAGAAGCAGGTTCCCCGCTGAGCAAGGAGCCCGAAGCAGGACTCGGTCCCAGGACCCTGAGATCATGACCTGAGCTGAAGGCAGCGGCTTAACCCACTGAGCCACCCAGATGTCCCTGTTTGTCTGTTTCTTATCTTATAATGTTATTTTCTGACTTTGGTGTCAGGAATGGCCCTTGGAATAAGTTGGGAAGTCTTCCCTTCTCCTTCATTTTTAAAGAAATTTGTATAGAACAGCCATGATTTTTTCCTAAAATATTTGGTAGAAAGCACCAAGGAAGCCATCTGGCCCTGAAGTTTTCTTTGTGGAGTGTTTTAAATTACAATTTAAATTCCTTTTACGGATGGCAATTTTCAGGCTACCTAAGTTTCCTTTAATGAGTTTTGTTAATTTGTGTCTCATAAGAAATTTATCTATTTCAGGGGCGCCTGGGTGGCTCAGTGGGATAAAGCTTCTGCCTTTGGCTCAGGTCATGATCCCAGGGTCCTGGGGTCGAGCCCCGCATTGGGTTCTCTGCTCCGCGGGGAGCCTGCTTCTCCCTCTCTCTCTGCCTGCCTCTCTGCCTACTTGTGATCTCTCTCTCTGTCAAATAAATAAATAAAATATTAAAAAAAAGAAATTTATCTATTTCAGTTAAATTTTTGAATACTTTGTCTTAAACTTGTTCATTATATTTGCTTTTTTTTTTTTTTTTAATTTTATGTAGGCTCCATGCCCATGGAACATAATATGAGGCTTGAACTCATGTCCCTGAGATCAAGACCTGAGCTGAGATCAAGAATAGAACGCTTAACCGGCTGAACTACCCAGGTACTCCAGTATTTGCTTTTTTTAATTTTTAATTTTATTTTTTTATGTTAGTCACTATACAGTACATCATTTGTTTTTGATGTAGTGTTCCATGATTCATTGTTTGAGTTTTATCCTTTAATATTTACAGAAGCTTAAATGATGGAACCCTTTGATTCCTGATATTGGTCATGTGCCTTTTCTCCTTTAATCATTCTGGCCAGAGTTTTATTAATTTTATTGATATTCTCTTAACAGGTTTTAGTTTATTGTTTTTCTTTATTGGCTTTTTGTTTTCTGTTTTATTTATTCCAGTTGGATGTCTATTATTTCCTTTTTTTCCTGCTTTATTTGGTTTTACTTCTTATTCTGGTTATTAAGGTGAAAGCTGAAGTTATTGATTTGAGACTTTTCTTTTCTAATGTAGGTATTTAGTCTTTGTGGGGGGTAGATGGAGAGAGAGAGAATTTTTTTTTAAAGATTTTATTTATTTACTTGAGAGAACAAGCAGAAGGGAGAGTCAGAGAGAGAGAGAGGGAGAGGGAAAAGCAGCCTCCCCGCGCCAAGCAGGGGGCCCGACATGGGGCTCAATCCCAGGGACCCACAATCATGAGCCCAGCTGAAAGCAGACGCTGAACCGACTGAGCCACCCAGTCACTCCTACAGAGAGAGAATCTTTTTTTACAGGTTTTTTTTTTTTTTAAAGATTTTATTTATTTATTTGACAGGCAGAGATCACAAGTAGGCAGAGAGGCAGGCAGAGAGAGAGGGAGGAAGCAGGCTTTCTGCCAAGCAGAGAGCCCGATGCGGGGCTCAATCCCAGGACCCCAGGATCATGACCTGAGCCGAAGGCAGAGGCTTAACCCACTGAGCCACCCAGGCACCCTCAGAGAGAGAATCTTAAGCCGGCTCCATGCCCAGCTTCATCTCACAACCCTGAGATCATGGCCTGAGCTGAAATCAAGAGCTAGACACTTAATCAACTGAGTCACCCAGGCACCCCTAGGCATTTAGTCTTATAAATGCCTCTCTTAGTAATGTTTTGGTGGCACTCCATAAATTCTGATATGTTGTCTTTTCATTTTCATCCTGTTCAAATACTTTCCAATTTCCTTTTTGATTTTATTTTTGACCCAAGGGTTATTTAGACTTATATCATTTAGTTTCTAAATGTTTTGGGATTTTCCAGAGAACTTTGTTATTGATTTCTAATTTAATTTTTTATATGGTTAGAGAACATACTTTATATGAATTGAGTCCTTTTGAAATAATTGGGACATGATTTATAGCCCAGGATAAGGTTTTTGTTTCCTGTTTTTTTTTTTTTTTTGTTATTTTTCCTTATACATTTGAGAAGAATGTATATTCCAATGTTGTTTGATCAAGTGTTTTATAAGTTGGCTGATAATTGGTCAAGTCTGATGTATCTTTGCTGATTTCCTATCTACCCATTCTATCAGTTATTGGAAGAGATACTGAAATCTCTGACTATAATTGTGGCTTCATCTATTTTCATGGGCTACACTTTGAGTACAAGAATTTGGGTATCACTTGCTTCTAGGTCTCACCTGCTTGCAAGGCTGTTTCTGATCCTCCCGGCTCCCTCTCAGAATGAGGTGCTTACACGGGGCACCTGGGTGGCTCAGTGCGTTAAAGCCTCTGCCTTCAGCTCAGGTTATGATCCCAGGGTCCTGGGATCAAGCCCTGCATTGGGCTCCCTGCTCAGAGGGAGCCTGCTTCCCCCTCTCTCTCTGCCTGCCTTTCTGCCTACTTGTGATATCTCTGTCTGTCAAATAAATAAATAAAATCTTAAAAAAAAAAAAGAATGAGGTGCTTTCAGAACACATTTTACTTTTCCTATAGGAACACTCACTACAGCCTTTAATCGCCTATTGATTTTTCTGTCAGTCCCACTTGGTCTTTATGTCCTGACAATAGTAACTGGGTTTTGTCACATTCTCCTATGAAAGACTCAAGAAGTATTTGAGGATATAAAAAAGATATTTGAGGCTCAGTAAATGCACATGTGGCATAATCAAGAACAGGAACAGAATTCAGTGGACTCAGGGAATGGCAGGGAGGAGTGGCGATGAGAATGTGACTACCTTGGGAATTAACAAAAATTATTGGGGAAAACATACCTTTTTACATAATGAAAAACGAAGTGTGAACGCTGATGAGAACATTGGACGTAGGGTTTCATTAGCATCGACTCCAATTAGGAAGGCCATGTCCTTTTATTTTTATTTTTTTCCTTCCTATCCCATTTCCAAAGGATCCATGTAAAATGTTGACTAAGAGATGAGATATGAGTGCCATTTGATGGTTCATATGCATACATAGGGACTAGAGAGATTATAAAGGCTTACATAGGATGTTGTGGCTGGGCCATATAAATGAGAATTTTCACTTTGTCCACAGTACCCAGAAGTAGGAAAATTCACAAAAATATGATACCGTGATTGGTGAGGAGAGCTTGGGGTCTGAACTACTGTTATACAGTTAGAGTTCTAGGACACGTGCAAGATTCTGTATCAGAAAAGAGCTGTAAAAACAAAGTGAGAGGGTGACGGTTCAGGTCAAAGCTGGAAAAAGAGAAAAAGGTGCCAGAGATGACTTAAAAAATTTTTTTTTTTTAAAGTAAGCTCTTTGCTCATGTGCGGCTTGAACTCATGACCCTGAGATCAAGAGTCATGTGCTCTACTGACTGTGTCAGTCAGGTGACAGCCCTCCTTCCCCCGTTTTAAAAGAGGTAATGTCTTTTTAGGCCTTCTGGCTTGGGGATGGGCCGCCAGACTTAAAGGGACAGAGCCAGGCCCTGTTAGACTAGGTACAACCTTCAGAGGTACATTTGGTAGTAGTCACAGAAGGAGGCTCTTTTGATGTTTAAAGACCCACTTGCCAGAGTGAAGACAGATGGTGAGCAGTGATCACTGAATGAATGGCAGAAACATGTAAACTTCATGGAACATTTTATCTCCCGTCTGTTTCCCTCTGTAATTTCAACTTGGTGCAATAAATCCAAGTTTCCCTCTTCCCTTCCTCTGGTTACCCGGGTTGCCTCTGTCTCAGAAGTTGGCAGGCAGCCAGGCTGATTTGGAAGAGACCTGTTTAACCAAAATGTTAAACATGAATTTCCAAAGATGGGGCCCCTTTATTTTTTTATTTATTTATTTTTAAAAGATTTTATTTATTTATTTGAGAGAGAGAGACGGTGAGAGAGAGCATGAGCGAGGAGAAGGTCAGAGGGAGAAGCAGACTCCCCATGGAGCTGGGAGCCCGATGTGGGACTTGATCCTGCGATTCCGGGATCATGACCTGAGCCGAAGGCTGTCGTCCAACCAACTGAGCCACCCAGGCATCCCAAGGAGCCCCTTCATTTAGATGTCAGACCGTATTCATATTTTCGTACCCTGGGCTTTGATTCCGTGTGTACAGTATCCTCATAAAGAGATGGGAAAGAATTCATTCAACAGCTTTCTGTTCAAACGCTCTGCCTAAACCACTTACATCATCTACGGGTGTATTGATAAAACACATTTATTGAGATTTCTGTCTAGGAACTGCTAATACAAATATAAACTTGATATGGTCCTTGCCCTTAAGGAGCTCACTGTCTAGTAGAAGAGAAAGTGGGTGGGCATTGTTTTAGTTATCTATATAGTAATGTATGATTTCCCACAAACCCATGGGTTGGCTGTGGGTTTGCCAGGACTAAGTGGGAAAGGTCATCTGCTTATCTTGCTCAGAGGGTGTCTCTTGCAGATGCTTGGCCGGGAGGTCCAATATTCCCTGACTCCTGTGTCTGGTGGCTCAGTGTTCTTTCATGTGGCCTTTCTCTCTCTCTTTTTTAAAATAGTGTCTAGTCTAAGTGTCTAGCCCAAGTGTCTTTTTTTTTTTTTTTAAAGATTTTATTTATTTATTTGGGAGAGAGGCAGTGAGAGAGAGCGTGAGCTAGGAGAAGGTCAGAGGAAGAAGCAGACTCCCCGTGGACCTGGAAGCCCAATGCGGGACTCGATCCTGGGACTCTGGGATCATGACCTGAGCCAAAAGCAGTCGTCCAAGAAACTGAGCCACCCAGGCGTCCCTAGTCCAAGTGTCTTTATAGCAACGTGGCAGACTTCACCAGTGAGAAAGCAGAAACTGGCAGGCTTCTTAAAGGAAAGGAGCAGGGGTTCCTGGGTGGCTCAGTGGGTTAAAGCCTCTGCCTTCTGCTCAGGTCATGATCTCAGGGTCCTGGGATCAAGCCCCGCATCGGGCTCTCTGCTCTGTAGGGAAACTGCTTCCTTCTCTTTCTGCCTGTCTCTCTGACTACTTGTAATCTCTGTCTACCAAATAAGTAAATAAAATCTTTAGATTTTATTTAAATTTAAATTTAGAAAGAAAAAAGGAGGAAAGGAGCAGAAATGGCATCATTTCGGCTGTATGTCATCTCGATAAGGGAAGTCACGCTGCTAGCCGTGACCCAGGAGAGGAGGAAGTAGATTTGAAGGGTGAAGTAGCACACCATTCCAGAGAGGGAAAGACTCGGCGGCAACCCTTTTTTGGAGAGTAACTTCCACACATACACATAAATAAGAACCATAGCTAAAATTTAGTGAGCCCTTTTATGTCAGACAGCAGGCTAAGTACCTCATGTGTATTACCTCACTAAATCCTCATTCTAACCCAGTGAGATAGGAATCTTTCTCCCCCCTCTTCTATAAGCCAGCCAACGGAGGCTGGTGGAGGTTAAATGAGGAACTCCGGGTCAAAGATCTAATAAACGGCCAAGTCAGGATTCAGACTCCTCGGAGACTGATTTGTTGTTGCACCGGGAGAGGAAGTTGAGTGAAATGGGGAAGAGCTCGTCACACTGTAATAAATGCTATGAGAGAGGGCGGTACAGCTGACAGAAGGGAAAGATCCCTTCTGTCTGGGAGGTCAGGGGAGTCTTCAGGAGAGGGGTCCCTGGACCCGGATGCTGGAGGATGATTTACACGGATTAGTGGGCTGAGGATTTCTTTCCGGTGGGAACCGTCATGAGCATATGTGTTCAAGGAGTCTGGGATATTTGGGCTTTTATTTTGTGGAGACTGGGAAGACTTAGTGTTTTGGAATCAGAATTTTTTTTTGAAAAGGTTACAAATCACAGAGATAGACTTGATGCGTTGAAACGCAGGATGAACAGAGCTTTGAGTACTTTCTCAGTGAGCGAGTGGAGAGCGGATGTAGGTCTGGAGCTTTTTCCTGACCGTTGGGATGGAGCAGGGGGTATGGAATAGTAGAGATAATGAAGGGTGGGATGGTTGAGGAAGGAGTCAGAGATGGGTGTAGAATATCCAGCCAGAGTAACTCGGAGAGTAGAAATGGGACAGACTCGGGGAATATATAGTTTACATTTTAGGTTACTGAATTGACTTCAGACAATGCTATAGACCTGATGGAGGGTCAACGTGGATTGCATGAATTGATCCAAAGGGTAGAGTTGTTCTTTATAATGAAGAAACACGAGGGGCATCTGGATGGCTCAGTCCATTAAGCATCTGCCTTCTGCTCAGGTTATGATCCCAGAGTTCTGGGATCGAGCCCCACGTTGGGCTCCCTACCTGGTGGGGCATCTGCTGCTTTCTCTGCCCCTCACCTTGCTCATGTTTTCTTGCTCTCTCTCAAATGAATAAAAATCTTTAAAAAAATAATAAAAATAAATATAAGGAAACATACTTTTCCTTTTCATTAATTTTGCAAGATACTGTACACCAATAACATGATTTTCTCTTCTTCTCTTTGTTACTCTCAATCAAACCCAAATAGAGCTTAGTCACTTTCACAGCCTGCTGCATTCACTGTGCAGATCTCCTGTCCATGTCTTTCCCCGTGACATTCTCTCATTAACCTCATAAAAGGCTCTGCCCTGCACCAGGGCATTAAATGCCTGATGGCCTTGACCAACTGCTTTACATAGAAGAAAAGTGAACAGTTACATGACCAGCACAGCAGAAAGTCATGATACGTGTTCTGACCTGAGTCAGAGCAGGAGGGAGGACTTTGATGACCTTTAGGCATGGGTAGGTGGAAGGTCAGGTAGACCACATGCACAGGGAAGAGGTGGGTGTACCGCTCTGATGGTATTGCCTGGCAGCATCAGGAGTAAGTCCGGGACAGAGCTGTGAGCTGGTAGCTTGTTCCCTTTGCAGAGGCCAGCAAACCCACGATATTTCCTTTTGTAAGAGTCCTCACAGGTTTAGGATAGAAGCTTCCGTAACCTGGCAATGATGAAGGACTTTCATCCTGATTAGAATTACACACAGTGGCAAAGGAGCGGGAAACACCCGAATTTAAGTCGCTGCTCCACAGAACGAATGCAGTCACTTCTGAAGTGGGTTGTTAACTTACTGCTTACTCTCTTGTTTTTCATTTGCTTCTGATCTGGGTATGTGGATTCTGAGGCCTGGGGAAGGGTAGCTGGGATCAGGCTCCGTAATGCTGAGCGCCTAATCTCACTCTGCCTCGTGACTGAGGCTCTCCCTCAGCATTCACCCTAAGCTTGGCAGCCCCTTGAAGTTGAGTGGCAGATTACACCATGTCTCTGCACAGGGGCTTTGTTAAACGCCAGGTTATAAGTCTAAGTTGTCCACACGCATCCCAGGCTGAAGGGAAAGGACCCATGTAGGAGCCCAGAGAATTCGGGGAGGACTTCCCAGATCCCTCTGTTATCACCTGTTTTCCCATGCTGAAACAATAGTATGCTATTCCATACTACTGATAGACGCATCCTGTCTTACAACGGGCCATGCAAATTACACTTATTATTTTGACTCCTTGTTGACAACCCCTTTTACAGATCAGAGCACAGATATCTGTGTTTCAAAGCTTTAAATCCTGGTCTAGACGCCAGCATTGATGTTTGGTTTTCTGTGATGGGCATTGCAATTGTAGTTTTCTGTCTTATATGGTGGGGAATGGGAATGCGAGGACATAGGCCTTGGAATATGATTTCCCGATTTCCATACTCTCTTTTGGTTGTTTGAGTGAATGTGGGTAACCTGTGTATACGATCCCCACTGTTGTATTTCTTTCTTTCTTTTTTTTAAAAGATTTTATTTATTTATTTGACACAGATCACAAGTAGGCAGAGAGGCAGGCAGAGAGAGAGGGGGAGGCAGGCTCCCTGCTGAGCAGAGAGCCCGGTGTGGGACTCGATCCCAGGACCTTGAGATCATGACCTGAGCCGGAGGCAGAGACTTAACTCACTAAGCCACCCAGGTGCGCCCCTCACCCCCCAGTGTTGTATTTCTTTCCTACTGCCCTGGGGCAGCCAAGGGAGGTGCTCATGGGACTAAATCAGGCTTGGGCAGCAGGAAATTGGGTCAGACACAAGATAGACCAAAGCACAGAACATATGGATTTATTTTGGATCATCTTCCCGCCTGAAGCATGGCAGGCCTCTGCCAACATGGGGGTGTGTGTGAACATTTTAAAGTTATACTTGAATCAGTAATGGCCAGGCATAGCTTGAGATAATAGGTAGGACTGACCAGGAGAGAAATCTCTTGCATGTGTAGGAGAATTCAGCAGGTTGAGCAGAGAGCTTAGTGTCATGGAAAGAACACATACTCTGCAGTCTAACAGACACTGGTTTGAGTGTTGTCTCCACAACTGACCTTGTGACCTTGAGCAGTTCTCTTGAACATCCTCCGTTCCTTGTCTGTCTCTAGAACCTACCTCCTAGAATTGTTCTGAGGAAGCTGTCACTACTCATTGCCAAGGTTTCCTCTTCTGAGGCGCGCTGATACTGGCTCTAGGTATACTCTACGTGTGTCTTTATGTTTTTGTTAACGTTCCATTTTGTTAACCATCTATTCATGTCTTGTTTTTGGACTTTATCAAATGTAACCTCATTCTGTAATTATTTTCTAAGAATCTCTTTAAAAAAAAAGATTTTATTTATTTATTTGACAGACAGAGATCACAAGCAGGCAGAGAGGCAGGAGGAAGCAGGCTCCCTACTGAGCAAGGAGCCCGATGTGGGGCTTGATCCCAGGACCCTGAGATCATAACCTGAGCCAAAGCAGAGGTTTAATGATTGAGACACCCAGATGCCCCATAAATGAGTGAATCTTAAAAAATATATATATATGACATGGTTAGAGTTATCCTTAGCCAGGTTGGCTTCTAATTTGAGGTGAAATATTTTTTAAAGATTTATTTATTTATTTGACAGAGAGAGTGAGATTGTATGAGAGAGAGAGAGAGTGAGCAGGGGGGAGGTGCAGAGGGAGAGGGAGAAGCAGACTACCCTCTGACCTGAGCTGAAGGCAGACGCTCAACCAACAGAGCCACCCAGGCACCCTTTGTTAATCCATTTAATTGTCACACTGACCCTATGTAGTTGGTATTGATTTTGTCCCCATTTTACAGATGAAGAGACTGAGAGTCGGAGGGTAAGTAGCTCATTGAAGATTCCATAATGAGAAGTGGCAGGGCCCGAGTGTAGGCCAGGAAGTGTGGCTCTGAGTCTGTCCTAACCACGGCTGCTACTTTTGGTCTCGAAACAACTACAGGGTTTGTCGTTATGTTGTTTCCATCAAAGGAATCTTGTCCTTAGCTAATTCTCATCATTAGAAAACAGAACTTTCTCCTTGGATTAATAGTCCTAGAAAATTTACAGGGTACCAATAAGCAAAAAGGGAAAAATAAAAACAACTCCACTCCCAACACTTTTTGGGTAGTTACTAAAAATAACTTGTAGTTTGTTTCTATCTCCCTCCCTCTTGCCCTCTCTCTCTTCTACTTTCTGCTTCGTGTGTGTGAGTGTGTGTGTGTATGTGTGTGTATACCTGTTTTTGGAACATCATCCCAAGGAATTAGATATTTTTCAATCTTATTTTTTTTTCTTTACTTTTGTGACTTTTTAAAAAATTTTTTATTTTTTATAAATTTATATTTTTATCCCCAGGGGTACAGGTCTGTGAATCGCCAGATTTACACACTTCACAGCACTCATCAAAGCACATACCCTCCCCAATGTCCATAACCCCACCCCCCTTCTCCCAACCCCCCTCCCCCCAGCAACCCTCAGTTTGCTTTGTGAGATTAAGAGTCATTATGGTTTGTCTCCCTCCCAATCCCATCTTGTTTCATTGATTCTTCTCCTACCCCCTTAAACCCCATGTTGCATCACCACTTCCTCATATCAGGGAGATCATATGATAATTGTTTTTCTCTGCTTGACTTATTTCGCTAAGCACGATACGCTCTAGTTCCATCCACGTTGTTGCAAATGGCAAGATTTCATTTCTTTTGATGGCTGCATAGTATTCCATTATGTATATATACCACATCTTCTTGATCCATTCATCTGTTGATGGACATCTAAGTTCTTTCCATAGTTTGGCTGTGGACATTGCTGCTATAAACATTCGGGCGTACGTGCCCCTTCGGATCACTACGTTTGTTTCTTTAGGGTAAATACCCAGTAGTGCAATTGCTGGGTCATAGGGCAGTTCTATTTTCAACATTTTGAGGAACCTCCATGCTGTTTTCCAGAGTGGTTGCACCAGCTTGCATTCCCACCAACAGTGGAGGAGGGTTCCCCTTTCTCTGCATCCTTGCGAGCATCTGTCATTTCCTGACTTGTTAATTATAGCCATTTGACTGGTGTGAGGTGATATCTCATTGTGGTTTTGATTTGTATTTCCCTGATGCCAAGTGATATGGAGCACTTTTTCATATGTCTGTTGGCCATCTGGATGTCTTCTTTGCAGAAATGTCTGTTCATGTCCTCTGCCCATGTCTTGATTGGATTATTTGTTCTTTGGGTGTTGAGTTTGCTAAGTTCTTTATAGATTTTGGACACTAGTCCTTTATCTGATATGTCGTTTGTAAATATCTTCTCCCATTCTGTCAGTTGTCTTTTGGTTTTGTTAACTGTTTCCTTTGCTGTGCAAAAGCTTTTGATCTTGATAAAATCCCAATAGTTCATTTTTGCCCTTGCTTCCCTTACCTTTGGCGATGTTCCTAGGAAGATGTTGCTGCGGCTGAGGTCGAAGAGGTTGCTGCCTGTGTTCTGCTCAACAATTTTGATGGATTCCTTTCTCACATTGAGGTCCTTCATCCATTTTGAGTCTATTTTCGTGTGTGGTGTAAGAAAATGGTCCAATTTCATTTTTCTGCATGCGGCTGTCCAATTTTCCCAACACCATTTATTGAAGAGGCTGTCTTTTTTCCTTGGGACATTCTTTCCTGCTTTGTTGAAGATTAGTTGACCATAGAGTTGAGGGTCTATTTCTGGGCTCTCTATTCTGTTCCATTGATCTATGTGTCTGTTTTTGTGCCAGTACCATGCTGTCTTGATGATGACAGCTTTGTAATAGAGCTTGAGATCCAGAATTGTGATACCACCAACTTTGGCTTTCTTTTTCAATATTCCTTTGGCTATTCGAGGTCTTTTCTGGTTCCAAATAAATTTCAGAATTATTTGTTCCATTTCTTTGAAAAAGATGGATGGTACTTTGATAGGAATTGCATTAAATGTGTAGATTGCTTTAGGTAGCATAGACATTTTCACAATATTTATTCTTCCAATCCAGGAGCATGGAACATTTTTCCATTTCTTTGTGTCTTCCTCAATTTCTTTCATGAGTACTTTATAGTTTTCTGAGTATAGATTCTGTGCCTCTTTGGTTAGGTTTATTCCTAGGTATCTTATGGTTTGGGGTGCAAGTGTAAATGGGATTGACTCCTTAATTTCTCTTTCTTCTGTCTTGCTGTGGGTGTAGAGAAATGCAACTGATTTCTGTGCATTGATTTTATATTCTGACACTTTACTGAATTCCTGTACAAGTTCTAGCAGTTTTGGAGTGGAGTCTTTTGGGTTTTCCACATATAGTATCATATCATCTGCAAAGAGTGATAGTTTGACTTCTTCTTTGCCGATTTGGATGCCTTTAATTTCCTTTTGTTGTCTGATTGCTGAGGCTAGAACTTCTAGTACTATGTTGAATAGCAGTGGTGATAATGGACATCCCTGCCGTGTTCCTGACCTTAGCCGAAAAGCTTTCAGTTTTTCTCCATTGAGAATGATATTTGCAGTGGGTTTTTCATAAATGGCTTTGATAATATTGAGGTAGGTGCCCTCTATCCCTACACTTTGAAGAGTTTTGATCAGGAAGGGATGCTGTACTTTGTCAAATGCTTTTTCAGCATCTATTGAGAGTATCATATGGTTCTTGTTCTTTCTTTTATTGATGTGTTGTATCACATTGATTGATTTGCGGATGTTGAACCAACCTTGCAGTCCTGGAATAAATCCCACTTGGTCGTGGTGAATGATCCTTTTAATGTACTGTTGAATCCTATTGGCTAGTATTTTGGTGAGAATTTTCGCATAAAAGCACCAAATTAGTTCTTCTTTAAATGTTTGGTAGAATTCCCCCGGGGAAGCTGTCTGGCCCTGGGCTTTTGTTTGTTTGGAGATTTTTAATGACTGTTTCAATTTCCTTACTGGTTCAGGCTTTCTATTTCTTCCTGGCTCAGTTGTGGTAGTTTATATGTTTCTAGGAATGCATCCATTTCCAATCTTATTTTTAATAAATGCATGATATTTATTTATTTAAGGATTTTATTTTCAAGTGATTTCTACACCCAGTGTAGGGCTTGAACATACAACCCCAAGATCAAGAATCACATACTTCACTGATGGACCCTGGCATCTCTTGGAATACTCATTTTTATTTATCTTTTATTTAATTAAAAGAGATTTTATTTATTTATTTATTTGTTTGTTTGTTTATTTATGAAAGAGAGCACTTGAGAGCATGAGCGGGAGGAGGGGTAGAGGGAGAGGGAGAGAATTTCAGTCAGACTCTGCACTAAGTGTGGAGCCTGACATGGGGCTTGAGCTCATGACCCTGAGATGAGAACATGACCTGAGTCCAAACCACAAGTTGCTTAACTAATTTTTAAAGTGCAAGGCTTGGTAGTTGGAACAGTGTGGGTAGGTAAGGAAGAAGAAACATAACAGATTTAGTGTGACTCAGATTTATGGCTCTGTGTGTGGTGATGCAGTAAGGAACAGAGAACTTTAAAATATTGCACAGGCTCACGGAAGGTTTGGACAGGCTGAGTTTTAGGGTCTTTTGTATTATTTAAGTAAGGATACCCGCAACCAGCTTAATACGAAGGTGACCAGCAGAAATTTATTATTTTTTTCCCATTTACACTTGGTAAACTTGAGACTCAGAAAGCAGGTCACTTTACCAACGTTCAAAGACCTTGTCTATCTGGCCAAAGCTCATGTTTTTCACATACTGTGTGTGTGTGTATGTGTGTGTGTGTGTTTGTGTATAAAGCCATTATATATGTAAATAAGTTAATAAGAGAACTTACCAATGAGCTAAAATAGTTTTTTTTAAAAAGATTTTATTTATTTATTGACAGAGAGATCACAAGTAGGCAGAGAGGCAGGCAGAGAGAGAGAGGGAGGAAGCAGACTCCCTGCTGAGCAGGGAGTCCGATGCGGGGCTCGATCCCAGGACCCTGAGATCATGACCTGAGCCGAAGGCAGAGGCTCAACCCACTGAGCCACCCAGGCGCCCCAATAGCTTTTTTTTCTTTTTTTTTGATCATACTTAATATTCAGCCCAATTCTCATTCTGGTCACTCTCACCTCTTACTTTATTCCTCACAGAAAGGTGAATCTTGCCCTCAGGAAGTTTGGAACCTGTATTTGTTTAACCTTGCATTAAAGACCCAGCACTCTTTGGCTAAGATCATTTTAATTGCTTTGCTGCTTTTTGAACCAAGATGCTTTATAATGAGGGCAAAAAACCCGAGAAAACAGACAAAAAATAAAAGCACCAAAATCCCAATGAGACTGATTGTATAAGGAAAAGGAAAGACGGGGTGGTACCAAAGAGGCCTCATCATTTTCCGAGCATTGCCTAGTTCTCTTTGGGAGAACTTTGGGAGTTTTCTGATCCTTGGCTGTTTGTGGGGCCCAGGGGTTTTACTTTGCTTACTGCCCAGTAATTGTTGCTGCTGATTTAAGTTTCTATTTCTGTGAAGCCAACCGTAACTCATTTACTCCATGGGGAGATCTGTAGGGGACGAGGTAGTGTCTTCCAGATGAAAGGAGGCAAGGGAAAGGAATGATCTAATGAGGTGGCCTGTGTGTAGGAGCCGCCTCGCTGTGTAGAGCTCCAGCTTGGGCCCTTAGGGGAGAAGACTTTGAAGCACATCCAGGTTATCCCTCTTCTCATGTCTAGCTCTTTCTCCAACACAGCTGGCATGTTAGTCCCCAAATCACTGTGTGTGCATGTGTGCAAGCATACACACACACACCACTCCATTGTGGAGAGCTGGGTCACATTTACACTCTTGGACTTCCATTCATGGGACCTAGTATTTCCTTCTAGAGCCACACAGAACATGTGCTGCCTCACCCCTCCCCCACAATGTTGCTTTAGAGAAAGTCAGGGATTGCAACAAAATTTCCCCTAATTCACCTTCTTCTTCTTCTTCTTCTTTTTTTTTTAAGATTTTATTTATTTATTTGACAGGCAGTGATCACAAGTAGGCAGAGAGGCAGGCAGAGAGAGGAGGAAGCAGGCTCCCCCCTGAGCAGAGAACCTGACTCAACCCCAGGACCCTGGGATCATGACCCGAGCGGAAGGCAGAGGCTTTAACCCCTGAGCCACCCAGGCACCCCCCTAATTCACCTTCTTAAATCCCTACAATTACTTCTCTTTTGAGTTTTCAATTTTGGTGCTTTTTTCTTTCAAGGTGTGGCTTCCAGAAAATTGGTGCACTTACAGTTTAAAAATTTTTATTATGGAAAATTAATATGTAGATGCAGAAGGGAAATTTGATAGAATGTATTGAAAGCCCAGAGGCGTTAGATCCTGAATGGACCATTCTAGTTACTGGGTAGAGACTTGAGGAGCCTGGTTCTCTATCCTGAGCATCAAGTATTGCCTCTGTAGAATGGTTGGTCTTAGATTAACCCACTGAGCCACCCAGGTGCTGGTTGGTCTTAGATTAAGAGATGTCTGTGATCTCTTCTGGTTCTGAATGGACACAAAGGAGGATGAACATTATTAAAAATTACATTTATTAAAAGATATGATACAAAAGACTATAAACATGAATACAAAAGGATCTTAAATCCCATAGATATCCCCTGCCAATGGAAAAGAGTTACACACAAGAAGAGTTAGAAAATTAAAAAAACAGTGCCTGGATAGCTCAGTGGGTTAAGCCTCTGCCTTTAGCTCAGGTCATGATCTCAGGGTCCTGGGATCGAGCCCCGCATCGGGATCTCTGCTTCCCCCTCTCTGCCTGCCTGCTGCTCTGCCTACTTGTGATCTCTCTTTCTGTGTCAAATAAATAAATAAAATCTTTTAAAAATACTATAAGGTACAGTAAAAAGTAAAAGCCCACTTTCTGAGCTCTACTCCTGGTTCCCTTTCCTAGAGGATTTCAGTATAACCGTTTACTTCTGTTTTGCCTGCATTCACTGCCCCCACCCCCCAAAGAGAATATCAACCTTTGAAACAAGAGTGTAGAATTTCTTTTTCTTCCTTCCTTCCCTCCTTCTTTATTTTTTAAAATATTTTATTTATTTATCTGAGAGAGAGACCGTGAGAGAGAGAGCATGAGTGAGGAGAAGGTCAGAGAGAGAAGCAGACTCCCTGTGGAGCTAGGAGCCCAATGGGGGACTCGATCCTGGGACTCGGGGATCATGACCTGAGCCAAAGGCAGTCGTCCAACCAACTGAGCCACCCAGGCATCCCCAAGAGTGTAGAATTTCTAAATGTCTCCTTCTTTTCTGTGGCCTTGGGGAGGGTTTGCATGGATCCCCGCCCTTTGTCCCACACAGTTTCTCTTGCAGCGTGCGCAATTAGTTGACCACGGAGAGGAATTCAGTCACGGAAATCTCTGGTAATTATTATGGTTTGGCTTACAAACCTGAGTGCTAGAAAGACAGTCTTGAAGTGCTCGAAGATGAATGAAATTGATTACAGGCAGTATCACTGGGATGGCAGCTTTTAAGTAGAGCCCCAATATGTGCTGAAATGATTCGTGGGAATTCTCATGATTGTGATGGAATGTCTTGGTAACTGAAAAGAAACTTAAGCTCAAGGCATTTTCCACTGAAATCCTTTTTTTTTTGGTTGTTGTTGTTGTTGTTGTTGTTCCAGGTATTACGGTCTCAAGAGGGAAAGAGTCCTTGTATGGATGGTTGAAATAAACTCCTTGAAATTCTGTAGATTTTCATTTTATTTTTTTAAGATTTTATTTATTTATTTGACAGAGAGAGATTACAGTTAGGCAGAGAGGCAGGCAGAGAGAGAGAAAGAGAGAGAGAGAAGCAGGTTCCTTGCTGAGCAAATGGCCTGATGCATGGCTTGATCCCAGGACCCCGAGATCATGACCTGAGCTGAAGGCAGTGGCTTAACCCACTGAGCCACCCAGGCACTCCTAGATTTTCATTTTAGATTTTACTCCTGTTAATACTCACAAGACAAATAAGTAATTACCTTTGGTTGTGGTGTGGTATATAAGGTATTTTAGCCATGCCAGGCTTTTAGAAACTTACAGGAACTGAAGATTCCACTTCCCCTAAATACCTCCCTCTAACATAGCAACAGGAATTCCTTCTACTCTATTTTTTATTTTTATTTTTTTAAAGATTTATTTATTTATTTGAGAGAGAGAGAGAGAGAGAGAGCGCGCTTGTGAATGCAGTGGCGGGGAGGTGGTAGAGGGAGATGGAGAGAAGCTCAAGCCGACCCCCTGCTGAGCTCAGAGCCCAACATGGGGTTTGAGCTCATGACCCTGAGATCATGACCTGAGCCAAAATCAAGAGTCAGATGCTTACCTGACTGAGGCACCCAGGTGCCCCATATTTTTTATTTTATTTTATTTTATTTTTTTTTAAAGATTTTATTTATTTATTTGACAGACAGAGATCACAAGTAGGCAGAGCGGCAGGCAGAGAGAGAGAGGAGGAAGCAGGCTCCCTGCAGAGCAGAGAGCCCGATGTGGGGCTCGATCCCAGGACCCTGGGATCATGACCTGAGCTGAAGGCAGAGGCTTTAACCCACTGAGCCACCCAGGCGCCCCTTTATTTTTATTTTTAAAAAGATTTTATTTTTTTAAAGTCATCTCTGCACCTAACATAGTGCTTGAACTTGCAACCCTGAGATCAAGAGTCATATGCTCCATTAATTGAACCAGCTGGTGTCCCTGAAATTCTTTCTACCTTAGATATTTCTTTGGATTTATTAAGATATGTTTTAGGGTTTTATGATAATAAAATGTCATGTGCCCATTTTTATTGAGGCATAGTTGTATAAATTATTAATTAAATTAAAAAGTAAGTTATAGAAGTTATTATATATAGTTAATATAGGGCAGAAATATTTAAGTATGTAATTTAATAAAATTTGACATATGTATATACCTGTGAACCCAATACCACAATCAAGGGAGTGAACGTATCCGTCCTAGACCTAGTTTTTCTCATTTCCCTTTATATGTCTTTCTTCTTGTCCCTCTTCATCCTGCCCCCCACTTGCCACCCTTAAAATGAATGATCTGCTTTCTGTACAAGTTGGTTTGCATTTTCTGGAATTTATATAAATAGAATTGCACAGTATAGTTTAAAATTTTTTTTCATTAAAAATCTTTTCATCTTCCTTCTTTTACTTGACCTGATTACTCTGCGTACCTTTTGTGTATATCTGAGACCATTCTTTTTATTGCTAAGTAGTAGTCTCTTTTGTGGATGTAACACCAACTGTTTCTGAAGTGATTCTGCCATTTTACATTCACACCAGCAGTGTATGAGAATTTCAGTTTCTCTGCGTCCTTGCCAATACTTGGTGTGGTTCATCTTTTAAGTTTAAAAGTGTGTAGAGCTATGTCCTTGTGGTTTATGGTTTACATTTCCTTAATGACTAGTGATGGTGAACATCTTTTCTTTTTTTAAAGATTTTATGTATTAATTTATTTGAGAGAGAGAGAGAGAGAGAGAAAGAGAACGAGTTGGGAAAGGGGCAGAGGGAGAAGCAGACTCCCGCTGAGCAGGGAGCCTGAAGCAGGACTCCATCCCAGGCCTTTGCGATCATGACCTGAGCCGAAGGTAGACACTTAAGTGACTGAGCCACCCAGGTGCCTTTGTCATTGTTATTTTTATTCTTCTCTACATAACATGTCTCTTTTCACTGACTGAATTTAAGGGTTTCTCTTTGCTACTGGTGTGAACAATTTGATTATGGTGTGTCTTGGTGTAGTTTAAAAAAATTATTTTTGTGTGTGGAATTCATTTGATCTTTGGTATGTGGGTTTATAGTTTTCATCAAATTTGGACCATTTTCTGCAAACAATTCCCCCCCGTTCCTTTTAGGATTCCGTCTATGCATTTAGGCTGTTAGAAGTTGTTCTACATCTCATGGCTGCTCTTTTAATTTTATTGGATTCTTTCTTCTCTCAGTGTTATATTTTGAGTAATTTCTGTGCTTTAGCTTCAAGTTCACTTTTTTCCCTCCTCTGCAATGTCTAATCTTCTGTTATTTTCATCCAATATAATTTTTTATCTCTAGAAGTTTGATTTGGATTTTTTTTTTTAATCTTTCATGGCTGTACTTCAAATTCTAAACATGCGGGGTACAGGTATAGTAACTGTTTTAATGTCTTGCTAACATTTCTGAGTCGGTTTGAATGGATTTTTCTCCTCATTATGATTGTATCTGTTCACCTCTTTCATGTCTGTTCATTTTCTGATTGGCTGTCAGATATTGGGATGCTTGCTTTACTGAGGGCTGGATATATTTTGTATCCGTATAAATATTTGTGAGTTTTGTTCTGGGACACATAGAATTGCTTGTAAGTAGTTTGATACTTTAGGGTATTGCTTTTAGGAAATATTAGGTGGGGGACGCCTGGGTGGCTCAGTTGATTAAGCTTTGGCTCAGGTCATAATCCCAGAGTCCTGGGATCGAGTCCCACATTGGGCTCCTGGCTCAGCAGGGAGCCTGCTTCTAGCGCTGCCTGTTCTGCCTGCAGCTCTCTGTGCTTCTGCTCTCTCTGACAAATAAATAAATAAATAAATAAATAATCTAAAAAAAAAAACCAAAACAGAAATATTAAGTGGGACTTGAGCCGAGCTGTCCAGGGATAATTATTTTCCATTCCTGGACAAGACTCTACTGTGTCCTCTACTCTATGACCTGTGAGTCATGTGGTTTTCTAGTCTGGTTGGTGGGAATAGGTACTATTCCCAGCTCAATTTGAACACTGGATACTTTGATCTTTTTAGTTTTTTTCCCTTATCCAGAGAGTTTCCTCACATGTATGTACTGATCAGAATTCACTAAATACTTGAAGAGTACCCTCTACAGTTGTCTGGAGTTCTCTCTCTGTATACCTCCTTTCTTGCTGGTACTGTGTGCTATGAACTCTAGGCACTTCAGTTTCACTGGACTCAGATTTGTCTTTTCAGCTCAGGGAGTCTGCCATATCCTGCCTGGTTTCCTCTCTGTGTGCAGAGGTCTGAGGCAAACCTTAGTTGTTTCCCACCTCTCAGGGATCACTGCCTTTGTTGCCCAATGTTCAGTATCTTGAAAACTTTTGTTTCACATATTTCACTTGCTTTTTGTTGTTCTAGATGTAAGGGTGCATCCAGTCTGTTACTCTATTTTGTATGCCCAATTTTATTTATTTATTTAAAGATTAAAAAAAAATATTTGACACAGAGAGAGCGATCACTAGCAGGCAGAGAGGCAGGCAGGGGGGGGGGGAAGCAGGCTCCCCACCAAGCAGAGAGCCCGATGCGGGGCTTTGATCCCAGGACCATGGGATCATGACCCGAGCCAAAGGCAGAGGCTTTAACCCACTGAGCCACCCAGGTGCCCTGCCCAATTTTAAATATTGAAAAAAATAGACAATAATTAAGAAAGACATAAAATTAGTCAACACCTTATATTTTAGCAATAACTACCCATTAACATTTTATTATTTTTATTTTTACCCATAAATCTTATATGCTGAGTAGTAAAAATGGATTCTGGAGTCAGACAGACTTAGGAGTAAACCTGCTGCTTGCTTTTTATGTTGCCTATTTTAAGTTACTAAAACTCTCCAGCCTTCATTTTTTCACCTGTAACAAAGAGGTAATGATACTTACCTCATGGGTTGCTGTGAGGACTGAGTAAAAACTCTATTTGTCAAACACCTAGTACAGTGCCGGGTGTATACCGAGTGCCTGAGAATGGGTAGTTAATGCTTATGGTTAGGAGTTAGGGAGAAAGGCAGAGAGAAGCAGATTTAGGTACAAATATAACAATTTGTGAGTCCCAGGGAAAATGCCACAAAGCAAGTGACATGTGCATTTTTGCTACGGTCAAGTAGCATCAAGGGGCCTTAGACCCTTGATGCTTGGATTTGACGGCAATTCAGGAAGTTTCGTAGCTGGCTGGCACAAGAATTGCGGCTGTGGTGGAGGAACAGGGAAACTCATACTGACGATGTGGGTGAATAGGTATCAGTGTGGCATTATAATCACCATCATAAAAAAGGAAAATCAGAACAATAAAGCTGGGGGGAGTGATGTCGGGGTTCATCCATGCAGCTCTTGGCAGATAAATAATAAACCCATTAAGACAGCCCAAGCTCCAGTGGACCAGTTCTTTGGTCCTAGAGTTGCTTGTTCTCTGGGCAGGAGGTGAAAGTGGAATGGTTGATTTTTAGCATGAAAGGACTTAGCTGAAGGCAAATTTAGCCTCTTTTTAAACTCCAAGAGCTCTATGAATAATACGATCTAGCCGTTTATTCTCCCTTGATGGATTTCTTTATATCATCAAATTACATCATTTGCTGTTGCTCCTAGTTAAAGCTTTTAATCCCCTATCTTGGTTGGGCCAGATGTGGTGTGGAAGGTGATTCAAGGTCAGTAATTTGGTCTCCGGCTCCTAAGTTTTCACTGTGTTGTCTTTCTTCAGGAGATAAAAGGGGCCCATGAGCACTATAGTCTGTAGAGTGACTTTCATTTATCCCTTTAGAAGGGGTTGTCAGAGGCTTAAAAAATTTCCCAAGGTGGGAGTTTTAATATTCAGAGATGCAGCCTGCTTTTGGAAGCTGAATTCTTTGTTGCTGACAAAAATCAGAAAAGCTGTAGAGTTTGGGGGAAGATTCTTGGTTTTTTTTTTTTTTTTTTAATTGCTTCTGAAATCACTGCATTATTGTTAGGAAAATGTTCATTTTGTGGATAATGGGAACATAATTCCCATCCCCATGCCTGCCCTCTCTCAAAGACTCAGGGCTTCATGCTGCTTGATACAGCAGCTACGAGATTTCTCTGTATTGTCTTCTTGAACTGTATTGACTTTCCAAAACCCCTCTTTCAATTCAGCAGTCACCCGTGTTTTTTCAAAGTTTCCTCTGTATCACCTCAACCTCCTCTTTCCCAAAGGACAGAAATCAGACACATGGGTGATCCCAGGCCGTGTCTTTAATACTGGGGAAGGCATGACTCCAGGTCGGAGACTATGGAAGGAGGTCCTAATGAAGTGCCTTATCCTGACTCTTTTATTCCATGGATCCCATGGCATAATGCAGGATTACTTAAGCTTGGCCCTATTAATATTCCGTGCTGGATAATTCTCTGTTGTGGGAGGCTGCCTTGCCCCTGGTAGGATGTTTAGCCGCATCCTGGGCCCCATGCCCTAGATGTCAGTAGATCTTCTCTGCCCCGCCCCGATGTGACAACCAAAAATTTTCTTCTGACATTGCTAAATGTCCCCTGGGATGGGGAGAGGGGAGCAAAATCACCCTGGAATGAGAGCTGCTTACATATTTATGGTCTGGGCTTTAGTATCAGGCAGACCTTGGTAAAATGTGACTGTTGATCAGCACTGGGGCTTTAGCATAGTTAAGTGATCCTTTAGGCCTCAGTAGCTCCATCTGTAAACTAGAGATGTGATTACCAACTTCATATGCTTGTTCTAAGGTTTAAAGAAATGAAGCCCATAGTAGCACAGTGCCCCTTATTTGGGATTTTAAACCAAGATTTGGAATTGGGGTTTTGCTCCATAACTTACAAGAAGGTCCTATTTTTTTGAAGATCACTTTCTTTTTCTTTTATTTTTTCATTTTAATTTTTCATTTTTTTATAAACATATAATATATTTTTATCCCCCGGGGTACAGGTCTGTGAATCTCCAGGTTTACACACTTCACAGCACTCACCATAGCACATACCGTCCCCAATGTCCATAACCCCACCCCCCTTCTCCCAAACCCCCTCCCCCCAGCAACCCTCAGTTTGTTTTGTGAGATTAAGAGTCACTTATGGTTTGTCTCCCTCCCAATCCCATCTTGTTTCATTTATTCTTCTTCTACCCACTTAACCCCCCCCCCCCCATTGCATCTCCACTTCCTCATATCTGGGAGATCATGAAGATCAGTTTCTTAATATGATAGTAAGGGTCATGGTAAATATTTGACAGGTTCCTATAAGGATTAGAGAGAATTTTGTAGAGCATTTGTCAGCTAGTTAGTGCTCTGTGTATTGTAAATATTTTATTTATAATTTTAAGAGTTTAAACGTTTCTGTGGTTAGCCTTAATCATTTGTTACTACATTACAATAACATTTTCCATTAAAAATGATATCATTTTGGGGCACCTGGATGGCTCGGTTTGTTAAATGTCCAACTCTTGATTTTGGCTGATGTCACCATCTCAGGGCTGTAAGACTGAGCCCCAGGATAGAGCCTGCTTGGGATTCTCTCTCACCCTGTCCCTCTGCCCCTCTCCCCTCTAAAAAATGTTATCATGTATATACAGTAAAATCCACCCTTTATAGTGTACAGTTCTGTGTTGACAATCATATATTGTAACCACTACTACAATCCATATATAAAAGGGTTTCCCCCTCCCCAAACTCCCTTGTGTTCCTTTTAGTTAACCCCACTCTCTCTTGACAACCATTCATCTACTTTCTGTCCCCGTAATTTTCTTTTTTTTTTTTCTTTCTTTTTTTTTTTTTTTTTTAAAGATTTTATTTATTTATTTGACAGAGAGAAATTACAAGTAAGCAGAGAGGCAGGCAGAGAGAGGAGGAAGCAGGCTCCCCGCTGAGCAGAGAGCCCGATGCGGGACTCGATCCCAGGACCCTGAGATCATGACCTGAGCCGAAGGCAGCGGCTTAACCCACTGAGCCACCCAGGCGCCCCGTGTCCCCGTAATTTTCTTTTAAAGATTTTATTTATTTATTTGACAGAGAGAGAGATCACGAGTAGGCAGAGAGGCAGGCGAGGGGCAGGAAGCAGGCTTCCGAGCAGAAAGCCCAATGTGGGGCTCAATCCCAGGACCCTGAGATTATGACCTGAGCCGAAGGCAGAGGCTTAACCCACTGAACCACCCAGGCGCCCTGTCCCCGTAATTTAAAAAAATATTTAATCTTTTTTATTTTTAGAGAGAGCGAACACAAGCAGGGGGAGGCGCAGGGGGGAGGGGGAGTGACAAGCAGATTCCCTGCCAAGTGTGGAGCCTGATGCGTGGCTGGAACCCATGACCCTGAGATCAGGACCTCAGCTGAAACCAGGAGTCAGAAGCTCAAACAACTGAGCCACCCTCTAAAATGTTTTTATAAGAATATTAAATAAATGGAATCTTTTTTAAAAAATATTTTATTTATTTATTTGACAGAGATCACAAGTAAGCAGAGAGGCAGGCAGAGAGCGAGGAGGAAGTAGGCTCCCTGCCGAGCAGAGAGCCTGATGCGGGGCTTGATCCCAGGACCTCGGGACCATGACCTGAGCCGAAGGCAGAGGCTTTAATCCACTGAGCCACCCAGGTGCCCCAAATAAATGGAATCTTATGGTATGTAACATTCTTTTTTTTTTTTTTTTAAAGATTTTATTTATTTATTTGACAGAGGGAGATCACAAGTAGGCAGAGAGGCAGGCAGAGAGAGAGAGGAGGAAGCAGGCTCCCTGCTGAGCAGAGAGCCCGATGCGGGACTCGATCCCAGGACCCTGAGATCATGACCTGAGCCGAAGGCAGCGGCTTAACCCACTGAGCCACCCAGGCGCCCTGGTATGTAACATTCTGACTCTGGCTTCTTTCACTTAGCAGAAGGCGTTTGAGATTCATCCATCTTATTGCATGTATTGATTCTTTTTAAAAAAATTCCTGAGCAGTGTATCACTGCGTAGAATCCCAGAGTTTGCTGATCCCTTCCCCAGCTGAGGGACATTTGGTTGTTTCTAGTTTTTGGCAAAGATGATGAAAACTGATGTAAATGTTTGTGTACAGGTTTTTGTGTGAACATAGATTTTCATTTCATTTGGGTAAATAGCCGTAGTGGGACTGCTGTGTTGTCTGATAGTGGATACATATAACTTTATAAGAAACTGGCAAACTGTTCTCCAAAGTGACAGTACCATTTTGCATTTTTGCCAGGAATATATGGAAGTCCTAGTTGCTCTACATTTTTTACCAAATCTTGGCATTGTTAGTTATTTTCTCCTTTTTAGCCATTCTCATGGGTGTATGGGTGTATGATAGTATCTCATTATGGTTTTGATTTGTACTTAGCTAATGATTAATAATGTTGAGTCTTTTCACATGATTTTTGTTTGGTCTTTGCATCTTCTTTGGAGAGGTATCCAAATCTTTTGCCCATATCTTTTCTTGTGTTATTTATTTTCTTATTATAGTTTGAAAACTCTTGGTGAATTCTGAATTCAACTTTTCTGTTGGATGTGATTTGAAAATATTTTCTCCCAGGCTACGGGGCTTTTCACTCTCTTAACATTGTTGAATAGTAGAAGTTCTCAACTTTGATGAAATAAAATGTACTGACTTGTTCTTTTGTGGGTATTGCATTTGGTATCATATCTAAGAAATCATTGCCTAATCCTGGGTCACAAAGATTTTTCTCCTATGTGTTCTAGACATTTTATAGTTTTGTATTTTATATTCAGTCCTATGATCCAATTAAAACATTTTTTAAAATTTTTTATTTTTAATTTTTTAAATTTTTATTTATTTGACAGAGAGAGATCACAAGTAGGCAGCGAGGCAGGCAGAGAGAGAGAGAGAGAGGAGGAAGCAGGCTCCCTGCTGAGCAGAGAGCCCGATGCGGGACTCGATCCCAGGACCCTGAGATCATGACCTGAGCTAAAGGCAGCGGCTTAACCTACTGAGCCACCCAGGCGCCCAAAACATTTTTTTTTTAAAAAAAGATTTTATTTAGGGGCATCTGGGTGACTCAGTTGGTTAAGCGTCTGCCTTTGACTCAGGTTATGATCCCAGGGTTCTGGTATTGATCCCCACATCGGGCTTCCTGCTCACCAGGGAGCCTGCTTCTCCCTCTCTCTCTGCCTGCTGTTCCCCCTTCTTGTGTTCTCTCCATCTCTCTGTCAAATATATAAATAAGTAAATAAAATCTTAAAAAAAAAAAGAGATTTTGTTTACTTGAGAGAGAGAGATTGAGATTATGAACAGGGTGGGAAAAAGCGAGGGAGAGGAACAAGCAGGCTCCCATTTAGTAGGGAGCATAACACAGGTCTTGATCTCAGGACCCTGGGATCATACCTGAGCCAAAGGCAGATGCTTAACTGACTGAGCCATCTGGGTGCCCTCTAACTCTTTTTTAAAGATTTATTTATTTGGGAGAGAGAGAGAAAGAGAGGGAGAGAGTCTGAATGGAGGGAGGGGCAGAGGGAGAGAATCTTCAAGCAGACTTCCTGCTGAGTGAGGAGCCCAACACAGGGATCCATCTCATGACCCATGATATCATGGCCTGAGCTGAAACCAAGAGTTGGAGGTCCATCCGACTGAGCCACCCAGGTGCTCCCCTATGATCCAGTTAGAGTTAATTTTTGTATAGGGAGCAATGTATGGATCTAAGTTCTTTTTTTGTTGTTTTGTGTTGATTTTTATATTTTTTATATAATTTTTTATAGCAATAGTTTTTTTTTTTTAAATAGCAGTAGTTGCAGAAAGAATGATTTCTCCATTGACTTACCTTTGCATCTTTGTCTGAAATCCATTGACTACATATGCAAAATCTATTTCTGGACTTTTTATTCTTTTCCATTGATCTATGTATGTATACTTTTTTTCAGTGTAACATTGCTTTGACTATTATAGCTTTACAGTGATCTTGAAACCAGGTAGTATGGGGCCTACTTTGTTCTTATTTTCAAAACTTGTCTTGGCTATTCTGATATCTTTGCATTTACATGTGATTTTTTAAAAAATTAGCTTTTATGAAACTTTCTCATTGGATTTTTATTGTATTGTATATATCAGTTTGGGAAAGATAACCTCTTAACAATGTTGAGTCTTCCAGTTTGTTTACATGGTATGTATATCCATTTATCCAAATATTTTTTGATGTCTTTGATCAGTGTTCTGTATTTTTCAGCACATATATAGTTAATACATTTTATCTTTAAGCATTTTTCCTGCTGTTGTAAATGATTTTTTTTGCAAAATTAAATTTTTAGTACTTTACTGCTAAACTATAGAAATACAATTGGTATTTGTATGTTGACTTTGTATAATGTAACTCTAATAAATTCATTTATTCTATTAATTTTTGTTTTGACAAATTCTTGACTTATCTATGTAAACAACTTTGTCATCTGTAGAAAGAGTTTTATTTTGTCCTTTCTAATCCGTAGTCCTGTTATTTATTTTTCTTATCTTATTACATTGGCAAGGGTTTTCAGTACAATGTTGAATTGGAGTAGTAAGAATGGAATTCTTGCCTTGTTCCCAATCTGAAAGGCATTCCACTTTCATCATTAGAACATTAGATGCTATCAGGCTAAGAAAATTCCTTTCTATTCCTAGTTTACTGAGAGTTTGTATTATGAGAGATTTTGAATTTTGTCAAGGCCTTTTCTGCACCTATCAAGATTATCATATGATTTTTCTTTAGTTAGTTGATGTGAATTATATTGATTTTCAAATATTGAATCAGCTCTGAATTGAGATACAGTCCATGATGCTTTATCCTTTTGATTTATTATTGATTTTACTCACTAATATTTTTTTTAAATATTTTATTTATTTACTTGACAGACAGAGATCACAAGTAGGCAGAGAGAGAGGAAGGCAGAGAGAGAGGAGGAAGCAGGCTCCCCAAGAAGTGGAGAGCCTGATGCGGGGCTCGATCCCAGGACTCTGGGATCATGACCTGAGCTGAAGGCAGAGGCTTTAACCCACTGAGCCACCCAGGCACCCCTACTCACTAATATTTGATGAAGATTTTTGTATAGTGATCATGAGTGATATTGTTCTATAGTCTTCTTATAATGTCTCTTTCGTCTCTGTCTCTGTCAGAGTACAGTTGGACTTATAGAATGAGTTAAGTATCCCTTCCTCTTCAATTTTCTGGAAAATTTTGTGTAGAGTGCTATTATTTTTTCCATAAATGCTTGATAGAATTCACCAGCCATTTAAACCTGGAGTTTTCTTTGTGTGAAGGCTGTTAACTCTGAGTCAATTTCTCTGAGAGATACCCGGCTACTCAGGATATGGATGTTTCCTTTAGTGAGCTTTGTTTCTATCTTTCAGGAAATTTGTCCATTTCATCTGAGTTGTCAAATTTATTGGCATGAGGTTATTTATAATATTTCCTTATTATCCTTTTCAATTAGCAACAATCATGCCTCAGATAAACCTCACTGGCTACGATACTGCCACTGAGCAAAGCTCCTTATTATCCTTTAAATGATCCTTATTATCTTTTTAATATCTGAAGAATTTGTTGTGTTGTCACCTTTCTCATTCTGATATTGGTAATTAACAATTTTTTCCTTCTCTGTCTGACAGTTTGTTAATCTTATTGATATTTAAGAACAAGCATTTGTTTTCATGTATTTTTATAATTTTCTGTTTTAACATTTTTTGTTGAATTTTAAAAAAGATTTTATTTATTTATTCATTTGAGAGAGAGAGTGAGCATGAGATGTACCATGAAGTATCACCAACCAAATGGCTTTAACAAGAAATTTATTGTCTAACAATTCTGGAGGCTAGAAGTCCTAGTGTTGCCAGGGTTGGTTACTGCTGAGGGCTATGAGGGAAAGTTCTGTTCTAGGCTTGTCTCTTTGGCTTTTACCCACTTGTCCACATTATAAACTTAGGAGATATTCTCAACTTGTAACTTATTTCCATGTTCAATTGATCTTGTTCACATAGTTCTTTTTAAAGTTTTGCTAATGTATAATCTCTCAGATCTGCTTCCTCTTCTTTACCCTTTCCGGTATCATTGTCAGACCTTCATTACCTCTTACTAAATCACTGTCATAGTCACCTGACTGATCCCCCAGCTTTCAATCCATGTTCCTTTCATCCATTCTCCAAGAACAGTGCCTCACAGGCAGTGGTTATTGTTAAACTTGAATAAAAAGGAGCTTCGGAGCATTAGTTCCCTTGTCCCAAATTACCTTGATTTTTTTTTTTTAAAGATTTTATTTATTTATTTGACAGACAGAGATCTCAAGTAGGCAGAGAGGAAGGCAGGAAGAGAGGGGAGGAAGCAGGCTCCCTGCTGAGCAGAGAGCCCGATGCGGGGCTCGATCCCAGGACCCTGGGATCTTGACCTGAGCTGAAGGCAGAGGCTTTAACCCACTGAGCCACCTAGCCGCCACCCAAATTACCTTGATCTTAATGGCTGGGAAGATCTTTTCTTCTGTTTGGCTATCTCTAGATCTCTTTTTAGTGTTAAGATGGTGGTATGATTTGTATTTCTACTTATTGAAAAAAAATTAACACTTAAATGAATTGTTTTGTTTACTAAAATCTCATATGAGGGATGTCTGGGCAGCTCAGTCAGTTAAGCATCTGCCTTCAGTTCAGGTCATGATCCTGGGATCCTGGACTGAGTCCTGAGTTGGGCTTCATGACCTGAGCTGAAGACTCAGTTTTGTTAATTGTTTTGTTTAAAACTCTTCTAAGATCCTTTTATAGAGACATTTAATATTATCTTCTTTGTTAGACCATAATGGTCTGGACATCATAAATCATACTGTAATTACCTTTGTGTCCTTCCTCAGCTCTTAATACATCAATTAGCTTATAATGAGTACTTAAAATGTTTGATAAATGGATGACTAAATAGCTAACACATTATATACTTACTACAGGAAGGTTAGTAGGTCAGGTGTGGGTTGGGGTTTATAAAAGAATGAGATGTGGTCATTAGTGTTATGTACTCCTCTGTGTTGTTGCAAATGCCTGCAAACAAAACAGAAATTATTTTTGCATCCTCTACTATTTAAAATAATATGCCAACTCAGTATTGTTCCCCAAATACAGAGAGTGGAGAAGGGAGAGAGGTGAATTGTGAAACCTTGCAAGGTAACTACTTTAAGAGGAACAGTGCTTGGGGCACCTGGGTAGCTCATTCAGTTAAGCGTCTGCCTTCAGCTCAGGTCATGGTCCCAGGGTCCTGGGATCGAGCCCTGCATCGGACTCCCTGCATGGTGGAAAGCCTGCTTCTCCCTCTCCCTCTGCTTCTCTGCCTGCTTGTGCTCTCTCTCTCTCTCTCTCTCTCTCTGTGTCAAACAAATAAATAAAATATTTAAAAAAAAATGAGGAACAATGCTCATTTACACATGAGTTCTGGTCTATTTGTTCTGTTTCCAGTGTGACATGGCAAGACTTTAAAACATTTGTATGGTGGGGGACATGGGTTATTTGCAGGCAGTATTTATACAAACTGAATTTTCAGTACTTCAGCTAAGAAGGCTGAATGCAGTCTGAGAAGCAAAGCAACATTATAGAGTAAGGAGAGGACAATGTCTGGAGCACAGTTAGGGCTTAAAAAATATTTGCTAGGAAAGAAGAAGGAGGAAAAGAAACAAGCTGAGGCAGCTAACATGTGTCTGAATAAACAGAAACTACTGAGTAATAGCCAGACCAAAAAGGGGTCGATAAATGTGAACCAAAATTGGAGACCTAGAAAGCAAATGAGATTTCACTATTTTAATTATTAATTTATTAACAATACTATAGCAGCTTAATGCGTTTTTCTTCTTGCACCAAGCACGTCATGTGGATTAACAAATTTATTATTTAGAAGAGTACTTAATTATTACCATTATAATTGCTTTATAGATGAAGAAATTAAGGTTTGGAGGGAAAAGAAGTTTGCCAAAGCTCACGCAGCTAACAAATGGTGAATATGGTGCCCTGTCCTCTACAGAACATGGCTTCTCACGTTATTTGGGATGAGAATCTGCCTAGATGACACAGATACCTATCATGCCCAGGCCACATCCCCTCATTAAATTTTTTTTAAATTTGCGTATAGTTTTTACACAATGTTACACTAGTTTCCAGTATATAGCATATGGTTCAACTGCACTATATGTTACATTGTACTCACAGGTACATCTGCCATCTGTTAACACATGTTGCTATTACAATATCATTTACTATATTCACATGCAGTGTCTTTTATTCCTGTGGCTTATTCATCCTGTGACTGGAAGCCTGTACCTCCCAGTCCCCTTCACCCATTTAGCCCACCCTCCTGATACCCCTTCTCTCTGGCAACCATCAGTTTGTTCTCTGTATTTTTGGGTCTCTTTCTGCTTTTTGTTAGTTTGTCTTGTTTTTTAGAGTCCACATATGAGTGAAATCGTATGGTATTTATCTTTCTCTGACTGACTTATTTCACTTAGCATAATACCCGCTAGATCTCTCCATGTTGTTGCAAATGGCAAGGCATCTTTTTTATGGCTGTGTAATATTCCACTTTATATATATACACACCACATCTTTATCCATTCATCTATCAATGGACACTTGGGTGCTTCTGTATCTTGGCTATTATAAATAATGTTGCAATAACTATAGGGGTGCAAGTATATCTTTTCAAATTCCCATTTTCATTTTGTTCCCTCAACCCATTTTTTTCAGCTCAGCTGAGGTGGGCAGTTCCTGTCCATGTCCCCATCCCACCTCAAGCACGTAGGCTATGGTCTCTTTCTAGTTTTCTGCCCTAGATGTTTTTCTAAAGCCAGCAAAGGACAGTCAACTTCTTATAGGGTCAGCGCAGGCATGCAAGAGAACAGTCCTTCACCAAAGAGGAGTGAGAGTTGGTTGAAATTTGCAGGTGGACAGTTCTGTCCTTCAGGTGGACAATTCTGAGGTGCTTTCTGCAGAGGTTCTCAGAAGTTCCCTGGTGGTTTTGAGCTCTTGTTGACTCAATAACCCATCTCTCTTTTTCCCTCCGTCCCTATTCTCATCCTTCCATACTCCTGCTTCTGAAATCATCTGCACTCAACTCCTTATCTCAGGCCCTGCTTTCAGAGGAACCCAAATCTAGCCACTAGTTAATCAGACCCAAAGTCACATCAAGTGGTATCTTAACAGACCACGAGGGATCTGAATCTGTTAAGCCATCAATATCATTGCTTGAGAATTATGCCTTGTACAATGGGGAAAAGCTGTGTTATTGTTATTAAAATTTTTTATTTTAAGTAGGCTCCACGCCCATTGTGGAGCCCAATGTGGGGCTTGAACTCACGACTCTGAGATCAAGACCTTAGTTGAGATCAAGAATCTGACACTCAACCAGGAGACCTCTGACAGCTGTGTTTTGAAAAAGCCCCCTTTTTTTCTTTTTCTTTTTTTTAAAGAGAGGTAGAACCTAAGTGGGCAGTGGGGGGTGGTCAGAGGGAGAGAGAATCTCAAGCAGCCTCTGTGTCTAGCATGCAGCCCCACGCAGGACTCAACTGCATGACCCTGAGATCATGACCTGAGCCGAAATCAAGGGTCCGATGTGTAACTGGACCGAGCCACCCAGATGCCCCTAAAAAGCCCACCTTTTGATCTTTTGGTAAAGTCATGTGGTGCTATTCCCTTACCTATGTTCATGTAGTGGCGATGCATGGGGCTGATTTCTAGGACACGGTGCTTCCTTAGGCGGCAAAGTTGAGAGGAGATAAAGGCAGCAGCTTCAAGTTGGTTTTGGGTCGCTGAGTGGGTCATAAGTGTTGGTGGACACAAGGGGGCAGGCTCACACCAGGCTCTCTGGGAAGAGTGCCTCTGCTCGCTGCGGCTGTTGCTGCTGCTGCCGCCGCAGCTTTTTTCCTCCTTACGTGCACAGTAAGTAAAACTCACCAGTTTTGTGGAAGCGGATTGATTTTTTTCCCTTTTTCTTTATGAAGGACTTGAGTGAGGGACCAGGGTTCACCCTGCAGCACATCATAGGAAGTGTGCGTCTCCGCATCTCACCTCTGAGGGCCTTTTGATTACAGGGAAGAGGCATCAAGTCCAACATGCTGCGTCCAAGGACGCCGAGAGTTGCCTGCCTTCCTTTGTTGCTCTTGAGTACTGTCAAAGAGCTGCCGCATGCGAGGGGAAAAGCACAGGGCTCCTCCTGGAAAGGAGCCAGGTGGACTGCTCCTTTGGAAAACGTCTCCCTTTTGCCCGGGTGACCTCATCCAGTCTTGTGACTTTTAGTAGCATCTCTGAGGATGATGCCTCAATCCCCAACATCTTCCCAGAAACCCAAATTTATATATTTTTGTATTCAGTGATCTAGCTGGTATCTCATGTGAGTGTCTAATAGGCATTTCAAATTTGGCAAAAAAGAACTATTTCTAACCCGCTTATTTACTTCTTTCCCATGGCCTATTTTTCCTGTCCTATATCACCACTCACGCAATCGCTCAGGTCCCAAATGCAACGGTGGTTCTCCTCTTGTCTCACCTCTTCCCACATTTAGCCAATTCCTATGTAAGTTCTGTTGATCCTGCCTCCATCTCCACTGATATCCCACTCTCATCCCTTCCCTGGTCCCCTGCTGCAAGCTGCTTGCCGGACTGCCCCTTGCCCCCTTAATACAGTCTCAACATGTATACCAGGATGATTTTTTTTTTTTTAATTTTTTAAAAGATTTTATGTATTTATTTGACAGAGATCACAAGTGGGCAGAGAGGCAGGCAGAGAGAGTGAGAGGGAAGCAGGCTCGCGGGACTCGACCCCAGGACCCTGGGATCATGACCTGAGCCGAAGGCCGTGGCCCAACACACTGAGCCACCCGGGCGCCCCCAGGATGATCCTTTCAAAAAGGAATTCAGAGCATTCCTCTGCCCAAGACCCTCCAGTGAATTCTTTAGCACTTGTAACAAAATTCACAAACCTTATCACGCACGTAGAAAGCCCTGTATTACCTGCCCATGGCCTGTTGCCCCTGTGTCAGCTCGTACCATTCTCCTCCCCCTCTTGGTTCTAGAAGCCTTGGTCTTCTTGATGTTCTTACGCAGCCCTGGGCCTTTGTACCCACTAGTCCCTTCTTTTATCCTCTTTCTTCTGGTCTTCACACGGATGGCCCTCTGTGTCGTTCAGGTCTCCGCTGAAATGTCACCTCTCAGGGAGAGGTTTTCTGGTCCTTTCAGCCATAATAGGTACCCAGTCACTCTCATGTGATGTGAAGCGTTTTTCTTGCTTATTTATTTGTTGGTTTATTGTTGATATTCTTCTGTTAGATTATGAGCTTCATGAGGAATAGGGTCATATCTGCTTTATACACAACCATATCACAGTGACCAAACAAGACCCAGCACATCAAAGATGCTCAATAAATATTTGTTGAATAAAGGAATGATGGAATGGGCAGAAAGACCACACTTCACCCTGCCAAGGGTGAGCTGCAGATTTTTCTCTTGTTACCTTTCTGTTTGATCTCAGACAAGTCACATTTCTCTTCTTCTTCTTCTTTTTTTTTTTTTTTTAAATTATTTATTTTAGAGAGATAGAGAGAGCGAGCACGAGCAGGGGGAAGGGTCAGAGAGAGAGGGAGAAGCAGGCTCCATGCTGAGCTGGGAGCCCAATGCAGGGCTGGATCCCAGAACCCTGGAATCAGGACCTGAGCTGAGGGCAGTTGCTTAACCGACTGAGCCACCCAGGCACCCCGACACATTTCTCCTCTTTGACATCAGGTTTCTCTTTCCAGATTAATCATATTCTATGATGTGTTTATTGTAATCTGAGTGTGCTTTTCACTTTGGAACTCCTGAAGAAGTTTTTGAGCCCCTCTGTGTAGAAAACCCTCTTGCTGTCTGAAAGTTTTCAACACCCTTGAAACTGGTGAGAAGCACCAAGACTTAATGGTCCCTTTCTATTCATTTTCATGTAACGAATCTCAAGTTGAAGTGGCCAGGGTTTTTGGCATCTCCTGTGAAGCTGGTCGCGGGTCTTGTGACAAACTGAGCTTGCCTCCTCAGGATTGTAGTTCTCCGAGTGGGTGAGCGGGAGGTCAGCTTGCCTTTCCCCTAGGCCTTTGGTTGACGGTAGCTGGTTTAAAATTCTGGATCTGCTGTTTCAGAAACAATTTAATAAGCCCAGCATATCCATTCTATCTTATTGTACTTTAGGCTTTATCTAAATGAGACAACAATTGCAGACCCAGACGCTTTAGGATGCTAGAATGCTATTCATAACTAGTCAGGAAAGGTCACCAAATAAATGCTTTCACGTCTGCTGAGAAGTGAGATTAGTGAAAACCTTTAACTCTCTATTCGCCCACATCCCAGGATGTGGGAGCGTTTTTATTTCCTTTCAGTGCCTTTGTCGCTCTGGGATTCTGATGTGCTTTAATTTCTTGAAGAGCCGTTTCATCGACCCTGTTGACGGCATGCTAAGATTCCCTCCTCCTCCCTCCCCTACATTTGGGTCAGCCTGTACCAAAGGAGAAGGTTATCTGGGCTGTTACACCTTTGACTCGGTGTCTTTTGAAGAGCGCATTTTGCATTTTGTTATGTCAGGATTGTAATTAGATCCGTTAATTAAGGGAAGAATGAACTTTTCCCAAACTCTGTACCTCTTTGAATTTTTGATAAGTTTGCTTAGGTTGCTGCTGACCTTTGCTAAGGAGTATGCCACTACTCATTAATTGGCAAATTTTAATGAGGAGAGTTGATGAATGTGCTGACCTTGACAATAAATAAAACTGGCTACCACCTCAGGCCTTCCCACCTTTGGCTGCTTCAAAGTGTGTGGCATTTTTTGACTAGTGACCATTAAACTTGGGACACCTAGCTGACATTCTACCCCATGACTGAACTAGGTAGGGCCTCCTTACCCAGGCACTGTCCCGAATGTTTCCCCATCTGCTGTTTCACTTCAGTCTTATAATAATATCATTATACCTATTTTAGAGAGGGGAAAACTGAGGCATAGAAGAGTAGTAACTTGCAAAGGGTCACGGAACTAGTTAATGATAATAAGAACTGATATTTAATTGAGTTCTACTTATGTGCTAGGCTCCTCCTCCCTCCCAAGCTCTTCACATATGTTGTATTTTGAGTCTCAGAACAGCCTTATGACATAGGCACTATTTTGGCCTCCATTTTGCAATGGGGTATTAGAGACTGAGGTAGAGTAATTTGTCACACAGTTTTCTAATAGCAGAATAAGGATTTAAACCTAGGAAGCAGAATCCTAGAAATAGGAATTTTGGCCATGTAAAGTGAGTGGCAGATTAGAATTGCAGTTAAGGTCTGCTTTATTTTATTTTATTTTATTATTTATTTGACATGTAGAGAGAGAGATAGTGAGAGAAAGAACACAAGCAGGAGGAGCTGCAGGCAGAGGGAGAGGGAGAAGCAGGCTCTCCTCTGAGCAAAGTGCCCAACGTGGGGCTCAATCCCAGGACCCTGGGATCATGACTGAGCTGAAGGCCTGCGCTTAACTGACTGAGCCACCGAGGCATCTGGTCTGTCCTCCCTCTTCTCCGTCCATTTGCTTCATTGATTTAGATGCATTAAGGGCATGAGTGTGTGTGTTTCTGTGATTGAACCTGACTTATTTTAACTCCTAAGGCATAATTAATTCTTCTTGAGTTATCACAGCATCTAGAATATTCTCAGGTGATGCCAGGCACTTAGAGTACAAAGAATAACATTCAGATTCATACACAAAGATTCATATACCAAAACCAAAATCATACATGCACAAAGATTTCTTTCCTTTTCTCCTTTTCAAATATAGGAGTTTCCACTGCCCCTCAAAAAAACCAAATCAGGGGCGCCTGGGTGGCTCAGTGGGTTAAGCCTCTGCCTTCGGCTCAGGTCATGATCCCGGGGTTCTGGGATCGAGTCCCGTGTTGGGCTCTCTGCTCAGCAGGGAGCCTACTTCCCTCTCTCTCTCTGCCTGCCTCTCTGTCTACTTGTGATCTCTCTCTGTCAAATAAATAAATAAAATCTTTAAAAAAAAAATTAAACCAAACCAACCAAACAAACAAAAAACCCCCAAAAAACCCAAAATCTAAAAGCATAGTGAGCTGTGACATTTCAGAATATAATTAGTGGTACAATATTGAATAGAGAATTGAATGATGAAAAATTTACTTCATGATCAAAGTTTGAGATGTAAATTTTGGCTTTGTATCTATACTCACGTGACTCCTTGGATTATAGCGAGTGAGAGTGTGTCTTTCATTTGGGAGTGTTGGTAGGTAAGTAGAAAAAGCCTGGGGGCAGTCATAAGTACTCTCTGGTGCTTCTTTTAAAGGTCCTCCAAAATACTAGAACTTTTCGCAGTTGTGGAATATAATGCCGACATCGTTTTGTCCCTTGCTTAAGCACTTAGATGCCTTCTAATAATCTACAACTGCAGTAACCCTAAAAAATTACTAAGTATGCAACAGTTTAAAATACACACCAACATTCACAGATGTGACAAGCTTTCCCCGTTTTTTTTGTTTTTTTTTTTGTGTTTTTTTTGGCTAAAGATATCCTCTCCAACAAAAATGTCACTATTTTTAGTATTTCTGTCTCTAAACATTGCCTTAATTGACTCCTTAGAAATTTCTTCAAACTGTTGGTAAAGATAATTTGGCATCATTGGGTAGCTGGTTCATTTGGAGAAATGTTGTTCACATTTAAACCTCTTCATGTTCTGTTACATCTGCTTTATAGAGAGACCCTGAGACAGAGAGACTGTTGGTCTGTCTTGCTCGGGGGACCCCTTAGCAAATATTTTGTTAAAGTCTACCAATCATGAATCTCAAACAGCTTATTTGAATATATACCCTGTGATGTGCTAGTGTGGTGAAAGCCCATTTTACCCTCAGAATCATGGACATGGACTGTAACATCTGGATTCACACACCTAGAAGAGGAAGAGTCACACTTCAAGTTAATGCCAGAGAGAGATCAGGAATTCAGGCGCCCGAATCTCAGAAAATAAGATTTCTGATTAAAAATATCTCCCGAGCTCATGGAAAAGGTTGTTATAAACTGGGATTGCAGAAAGCAGTGAAATGAAAACTCTCTTCTACCAGGCTTGGCCTTGCTCTTTTTTTGGGACTAAAAGAGCTGGTTCTAAAAGTGAGAAAAGAGTGCTGAGATTGTCAAGGGGAGATCTAAGAAGGTTTGTTCATGAGGGCAGTGTCTGTGTGGAACCTTGGAAAGTGGATTAGATTTCTATGTCTAGATCTGTGTCTCCTCTCCCTTCAAAGACCTTTCCCCCATCTTGCTAAAATGTGAATGAAAAGGAGGTAACACGTCCTCAGGAATTCAGGATATTAAGACCTTCGTGATGTTCTGTTTTCTTCTGAGCTCCTGCTGCAGAGAAAAGAAATAAGGGCATTTTATTTTCTGCAAATCCTGAAAAGAGCAAAGGCATAAATGTGTTAGAAATAAAACAAAATAAAAGCAAAACCCAGAAAATCTGTGAATATTTCATTCTAATCCCAGATGCTGCCTCAATCAGCAAATCGAATAAATCAACATTCCCCAACAGTAAGCCCTACAGGGTTGGTAAGGACTGTTTTCCCAGGGAATTCTCAGATTTAAATGCCAGAAGGTCATAAAGGCACACTGTTATTATTGTTACAACACAGCAGCCTTGTCTTCCAGGGCAAGAACTAAAACTTTTTATGAGCGCTGAATCAAGATCTAAAACCCAAATTTTCAAGAACTGAAATGCTGTCTGGTAAAGTTTATCAAAAGCAGAATAAAGATAAATAAATAAAAAAACAGAGATAAAAATCCTAGTTCTCCCCATTCATGCTTTCTCCTTTAAATTCTTCTCCAGAACCATCATATAGACCCATGAATCCCTTTTTGACCTAACCAGCATTTCAGCTGAATTAATATGGGTGACACATATGACATTGTCTTTTGGAAATACATGTTGTTTCTTGGAACTGAGCCTGGCGTTTGGCAAAGGCCCTGTCTTAGCTCAAATTCTCCCAACAGAGTCTCGGGCATGCACTTGGGTGACTAGTTTATTAGAGATGTGACATTAGGAAGCAGGAATGAGGGAATGTGGAAAAAGACATAGGGGACAAGGAAAATCCAATGCAAGTCTAATGTATTGATTTTTAAAAAATAGTTCATTCTTTTATTGTCCTATATGAGATATCCTAAGCCAAGGCCACTGTGATTTTTTTTCCATTTATTTTTAGAAGTTTTATAGGTCAATATTTAGGCCTATGGTCCAATTCAAGTTAAATTTTCTATAGTCTTAAAATAAACTCAGAAAAAAAAAAAGGAATGGACTACTGATATATGCAACAGCATGGTTGAATCTCAGAATCATCTATGTTGAATTATGTAACTCAGACAAAAAAGAGTACCTACTATGTGATCCAATTTCTAGAAGATTCTAGGAAATGCAAACAAATGTATAATAACAGTATAAAATACTAAAATAGCAGTTTTCAGTTTTTATTTCAGAGAAGGCCAAGTTGCAACTTTCTTTGGTCTTCTAGTATCTAGGTTCCTTTGATACTAGCTGCCTTTAACATATTGCTCAAGTTCAACCCACGTGAGGTGGCTCCATGGGGAAATCGGTGCCTCATCTGCGCTGACTACCAAAATGTGTCCAAAAAACGTTTGGTGGGGACATTGCCAAGGCATTGGGTAGTTGCATTGGGTAATTGTCTAAAGACTACAGACCACCTGACCATTCAGAACAGTCAGTCCCAAACTGAGGTGGTAATTTCTGCCTTTGCCCTGAGCATTCAAGCTTTTAAGGAACCACCTAGAGACAGAAAAGCATGAGAAAAACATCAGCACAGTGGAAATAACACCGTTGGTGAGATGGTCATCATTGACCAAGATATGGCAGTGATCTTTAGCCAGGAACTTTCTGGAGCCGTTAGAGAAGTTGTGGGGCGACCGTCCAGTCTGTGGGCTGCAAACCTTGATGGCTGCCATCATCACGATGTCATAGATAACATCAACAGTGGTGCAGGGGAATGCTTAGCTATTAAGAACCACGGAGGAGTGGTGCCAGGGTGGCTCAGTTGGTTGGGCCTCTGACTCTTGGTTTCAGCTCAGGTCATGATCTTGGGGTTGTGGGATTGAGCCCCCCTGTGGGGCTCCATATTCAGTGCAGAGTCTGCTTGAGGTTCTCTCTCTCCCTCTCCCCCTTCCTCACTCTCTCTCTCTCTCTCAAAAAAAAAAAAAAAAAAAAAAAAGAACCACAAAGGAAAATATTTTGATAAAGGATCATCTGAACACTTGTAAAAAAAATTGCCCTCTCCACCCAACCAATTCCCCGGCCACCCAAACAAAAGCAAGCAAACAGGGCGCCTGGGTGGCTCAGTGGTTAAGCCGCTGCCTTCGGCTCAGGTCATGATCTCAGGGTCCTGGGATCGAGTCCCGCATCGGGCTCTCTGCTCAGCAGGGAGCCTGCTTCCTCCTCTCTCTCTCTCTGCCTGCCTCTCTGCCTACTTGTGATTTCTCTCTGTCAAATAAATAAATAAATAAATCTTTAAAAAAAAAAAAAAAAAAAAAAAAAAAAAAAAAAAAAGCAAGCAAACAAACAAACAAAAAAATTAGTGGTTGGCTAGAAACAGAGTTGGAGAGTAGATTGCAAGCAGACTTAGGAAACTTTTGGGCACTATGGAAATATTTATTGTGTTGATTGTGATGAAGGTGGCATGAATGTATGCATGTATCAACACTGATCAAATTGTACCCCTTAAATATATACATACAGGGCGCCTGGGTGGCTCAGTGGGTTAAGCCGCTGCCTTCGGCTCAGGTCATGATCTCAGGGTCCTGGGATTGAGTCCCGCATCAGGCTCTCTGCGTGGCGGGGAGCCTGTTTCCTCCTCCTCTCTCTCTCTCTCTCTCTGCCTGCCTCTCTGCCTACTTGTGATCTCTGTCAAATAAATAAATAAATAAATAAATCTTTAAAAAATATATATATATATACATACAGTTTATTGTATCAGTTACACCTCACAATGCTATAAAAATTAGTTTATTAATTGAATCGAAATAGCTCTTCCTCCAACAGGAGCTTTACAATTTAGCCAACCCAAACAACTTTTAAATCAGAACCAAGTATTAATTTTCCTAAATTACATTTAAATTAGAACACTTTTTTTCTTTCTTCTTTCTTCTTTCTTTCTTTTTTTCTTTCTTTCTTTCATGTTATCCATCTGCTTTTTCCATTGTGGTCAGTTGTCTTCAGATAGGGAAGGAGCACACTGAATACATTTTATGGGTTTGTTGCCATGAATTGTTCTTTTCGAAATTGGTGTCCTATCTTTTACATCTGCAATTAGCTGAAGCTGGCAACTTCAAGAATAAATCCTGCGCTCAGATATATTGGTGCTTAACCCCGCACCACCTGCGGGTGGCCGCTAAAATCCAGATCTTTCCCTTAGAACAGAAACTTTATTGGAATTGCCAGAAACACATGTACCCAGAAGACAGGTGCAGTCTATACCTGTTCAAGAAGAGGGCCAATCTCTGAAAACTAGGATTTGACCATCCTAAAGGGAACAAGTCCCATTTTCTGCTTCTCCAAATGAGCCTAATGTTTAGCTAAAAGGAGTGCCAGATCACAGTCTAGTTGGATGACCTTAGACATGCCACTTGATCTCTTGGGCCTCGGTTTTCTAGCCTAAAATACTGATTTATTAGGTTAGATAATTTTTAGTAGTGTTTCCTATAACACACTTCTTCTAGAATGGTTGTTAGAAGCCATTTTGTTGGCTCACCCTTAACCTACCAAATGCAGCTATATTTTTGTTCCAAATGTTAAATATTTGATTAACTCTAAGGTGAAACCCAAATGTAATTCATTAAGCAGCCTGGTGTTGAGTCAAATGTAATGGACATGAAAAATGCCTTTTCATTAGTGTCCATTGGCTTCATTGGTTGAGGAATTCTGGCTGATGGAATGAATAGCAAAACTATTCTATGTTCAAACAAACTGAATGTATGTGAAGTTAAAAAAAAAAAAGTGCCAGGAGCCTTTCCAATTGCCTTTTACTAATTGTGATATACTAATTTTCTATGCTAGATTAATGTCTACAAGGCTCTTCTTTGGCTATTCCAAAACATGATTAGATTTAATTAAAATTTTTATTTGAAAGTATGTATAGAGGTAAAGGTTGGAGAAGGGCTCACATACATGTGAGTGTGAATGCACACACAGAGGTGTACACGGAACATGGAGAAAAAGACACACATGACATTATTTTTATATGGGGGAATAGCAGAGGCTACCATCGAAGAATCTTTTGTATAATTTATTTTGTCCCTTGTTTACAGGTCTTGAACAATTTAATCTCTCAAAAAATAACAATGCTAAATTTAATAATAACTGTGTGTTTTATTTTAGTTTTTATTTTTATTATTTTAAAAATATTTTATTTATTTATTTGACAGAGAGACACAGCAAGAGAAGAAACATAAGCAGGGGGAGTGGGAGAGGGAGAGGCAGGCTTCTTGCTGAGCAGGGAGCCCGATGCAGGGCTCAGTCCCAGGACTCTGGAATCATGACCCGAGCCCAAGGCAGACACTTATGATTGAGCCACCCAGGCGTCCCTAACTACATGTTTTAAATTTATTATTCAATGTCATCCTTATTGGATGTGGCTTTTATATTTTCCCATCAGTCAGAATTAGAAGAAAAAAAAAACCCCAACAGTTTAGGTATGAATTAAATATATGTTTACACCGAAGGCAAAATTAGCAAAAGGGAAGAAGGAAGGAAGGAAGGAAGGAATCAAGTATTGCCAAAGTATGTTCTGTGTACCAGGCACATCACTGGTGATTTATATCTACAATAACCAATTTCTGGCAGCTTAGGGGACAGTGTTGCCTTTATATTGACTTGCTAAAATTCAGTGGCCATAGGCTTAGTTAAGTGGGAGGAGCTTCAGCTCTCCATGGAACATGGCTGTCTTCTGATGGTGACTGTCGCACTAGCTCCCAGCACACTTCTTTCTTTTTGACGGCCTTACTTCCCGGAAGGATGAGCTCTCTTCTTCCATTTCCTGGCGCAGAGGGCAAACTCCAACCCATGGTTCACATCTGGCCTGCTGCCTGGTATTTTGTATGGACCATGAGCTAAGAATGGATTTTTTATATGGTTGAAAAAAAATTATATTAAATTACAGTTTCGGCATACATAAATAAAGTTTTATTGGAACTCAGCCACAATTCTTTGTTTATGTATTTATAGCTGCTCCTGTGCTAGAATATTAGACTTAAGTGGTTGTGATGAGTCTGCATGGCCCCCAGAGCCTAAAATGTTTACTCTCCAGAAAATGTTTATGGCCCTTTGTCGTAGATCAGAGCAGAGATTTTACAGAAGTTTGATAATCAGGGAAGAGAAGTACACCATGCAGTAATCTATAGTAGTGACACAGCCTCTGATCATCAAATGGGCTTGCTTTTTTCTGAAACTATGTCAGTGTGGCCAAATACCAGATGTACTCACCCGGGGCCTTAAGGCTGAATGAAAGAGAAATAGTTTGCCCTCTCTCATGGGCCTTTCCTGGGTCTTTTTTATTGCCCCCAGAGGATCTCTTTCCAGGATGGCTGATAGTCAAAATATCATTTCACTTTAGGAAAGCCCTGCTCTCCCCTGTGGGAGTGTGGTCTGGACCTGGGATCCTTCCAAGGCAATTATATAATAAACTCCTCTCAGTGTAGTGCACAAAGTCTGGCTTATTCAACTTTGTGATCTAGATGAAACTGAGTGCCACTTGACACCACACTTGTGTTTTCAGTCTTTCAAAATAAAGACATTTCAACAGTCTTTAGATATAGTCGTATTCAGGGTTGAATTTAGTTGGTATGGTCAGCTGAAAAATGGGTATGACATCATCTACTCATCCCCCACTGAGCTTCTCATAGAAACACTGTCCTGTTGAATCACTTGCCCCATGTCACATGGGGCACAGATGACAAAGCTGGGATGTGAACCTAATTTTTCCAACTTCAAGTTTTGTCTTCTCTTAATTCTGCCTTAAAAGACTCCTCTCACTGAAAAAGTTGAGAAAAACTTGTGAATAAATGTATGATTTCTACAGGATTTTTGGAAAATTTGTTAAGTTCTAAGATTTCCATATCATGGTGTAGGACTGGGGACTTTGGAGCTCACACTCTGGAATCAGAGAGATCTGGGTTTGAATCACTATTTTACCACTTAGTGAAGAGTGTCTCTTAAGAATTACTGAGGGTTATCTATTAGTGGGAATAATGGTACTTGTGGGAAAGTTGTAATAGTAAATAAGGTGACACATGTGAAACATAGGACTTAAAAAGTGCTCTATAACTAGTTGCTATTATTTTTAACCCCAGCTGGATAAAAATGGAATTTCCAAATCATAATAGCATAGTTTTCCCAGTGTGAAAAGCCCATTTCTCAAATATTACTTTAGGTTTTTTTTTTTTTTTTTTTTAAAGCTCAGATATGCACTGTTGAACTCCCCTTGAATTTTGCTGCTTGTTTCTCAAAGCCTTCAAATGCATTTGATGGTTGCATTGGGAAAGGCACACTTGGGGGATATCATTGTGACAACCACTGGTGCTTTTTGACAAGGTATTAAGAGTTGATGATGTTCAGGGAAAGGGTGGCTTCAGAATGCTCTTCATGATCCATTAGGCACGGATCATTAGCATGGCTCAGAAGTACAATGGAACATTTGTAGAAGTCTGTACTATCCGCAGCCCACCATGAGCCCATTCTTGACACTACAGACTTTTAACATCTGAGTTCTAAGAATCGCAGTGATGGTTGACACTTTTCATTTCAGACAATCGACTGATCATGCTGCTCACTATGAGGACATTAGCAGATGCACTATTAGAGTTTTTAAATGTTTCCATGTGGGACAGTTATATTAAAAAAGCACCGCTTGCCTTAATTTGCTGTGTAAGAATACCAAGGAGAGAGATACATTTTGTTCATTTCATAATGGACACATTTTCACAGGGTTCTGCCCAGATAGCTACATGAATATCCAAGCATGTAAGTATCTATCAATAAGGTCTTTTTTTAAGGTTTTATTATTTATTTATTTATTTATTTGACAGACAGAGATCATAAGTAGTCAGAGAGGCAGGCAGAGAGAGAGAGGAATCAGGGTCCCTGCTGAGCAGAGAGCCTGATGCGGGGCTCGATCCCACGACCCTGAGATCATGACCAGAGCTGAAGGCAGAGGCTTAACCCACTGAGCCACCCAGGTGCCCCGATATAAGGTCTTTCTATACCACACCACATAGCACCAGCAACACATGTGGAACTCGCGCCAACAGATCCTTGTCCTATTTTTCAACCATTTCTCTCTAGAGCTCATTTTCATATAATCCTCTCCTTGTTGAAAAATTTCCTATGATGAACTCTAGGTGGGGTTATTATTCTGTCTCAGGATATACATGAAGGAAAAAATATAAGAGAATTTAACTCACTTTTCTTCCTCAAACTTTCCAACGTAGATTAAAATGAGGTCACAAATACTGAACAATGTAAGTGCATGTTCATACAGTTACTATGACAGGAAGTGCTGAGGACGAGGTGGAAAACTCCCTGAATGTGTTTAACTAGTGGTTTTAGTCAGTCAGCCAGACTGCTGGTTGCTGCTCTTAAAATGGAGTTGGCTACAAAGGCAAACTCTTTGTATCTTGTCTTGTCAAATTGTCAAGAAGAAAGTCAATAAATATGAAGAATTCCTGTACCTAAATCTTTGTCTCCATTTAGTGGAGACACATCTCTTCAGGGATTGTTTGTTGGCATTTTATGAGCAAGGCAGCTGTTCTCTTCTTTCAAATCTCAGTGCTTCATTGGTTCCTGAGAGTTCCAAACTCTTAAGGTTCTGTCCTGGATAAGTAACATTTCCTCTTTCCCTTGTGTTTGGACTATGAAGTAAAGCATTTCTGAATGTGGAATACTTGAGTCCCGAGGACAATTCTCGTGATTCCAGTCTTTTTATTTCAGATTCACATTGATGGCGATACAGGGGGCTGGGCTTAGGTCTGAGGGTAAATGTGATGTAAGCGTTTCAGATTCCACAGGGCCAAATGCAGATTGCCTCTTCCTCCCATATCCCACCCCAACGTACTCTAACAAGTTATCTTTGACATCTTTTTTTCACCCCTTATCTCCATCCAATGACAAATTCTGTCATTTCTAGTTCCAAAATATTTCTCTGTCTTTCTGCCACCATCCTAGTTAAAGACTCATTTCATGCCTCCTCTACTTCAATGGCCTGTTCTTCTCAATTGTACTATTTCTCCCTCCTGTATCATTTTCCGCACAGCAGCTGGATAGAGCATTTTAATAGGCAGTTTTGATCATGTCGCCACACTCCTGAAAGGCCTCCAAGGACTTCTTCATACCATTAAAACAAAATCCCAGGTCTTTAACATTATTCAGAAGACCCCACATGGTCTGGCCTCTGTCTGTTTCTACAGAGTCATTTCCTGCCCTGTCACCTCACTCACATGTCCTATGCATGCTGGCCTTCTCCAGTCCATTGAATGTGCCAGGTTCTCTACTCTTCCTTCAGCGCTCTTTGACACTCCGTGTCTCAGAATCAGAGAGGCCTTCTCTGGCTTCCCTATACCCAACTACACCCCTGGGTAGAGGATACCCCTGCTTACTGTCTCATGCTATTTTTCTGCACTGCATCTTTCTCCATTGTTGTGCATCTGTGAGAGTGTTATTGGACGTCTTTTTCCTACTAGCTTAGGCTCCTGGAGGAAGGCCTCACTCTGTTTTCTTCTCTACCATTTCCCTGTTGCTTGATACAAGTTTGGCAAATGCAGGACCTCAAATTAATAATGAATGCATGAATTTTCAGATACTTAAACACAAAATAGATTAATGTTTCACTTTGATTAATTCAAGCAAATCATACCACATTATACAATCAGAGGAGCTCACTGTTTTTGGCCTCTAATAAACCTTTTAGAAAAATCAGATGCTATCACCGTCATCACCATTACCGTGATCTCAGTGTATTTGTTCTATCAAATGACCAAGGTGGGGTATGAGGCAGGGTTATCAGGTGAAAGATGGGACACTTAGTTAACTTTGAATTTCAGAGAAACAACAGGTAATTTTTTAGTGTGCCTGTGTCCCATGTAATATTTTGGGCAGAGTTATACTGAAACATTTTTGGTTACTTATCTGAAATTCACTTTGAAACAAGCATCCTGCATTCTTTTTTTTTTCCTTTTCTTTTCTTTATGGTGCTTTACTGTATGTATTTTAAAAAATCCACATATAAGTGGACCCATGCAGTTCAAACTTGTGTTGCTCAAGGGTCAATTGTATATTATTTTCAGATGCACAATACAATTATTCAATATATTATATGTTGTGAAATGATCACTATAATAAGTCTAGTTAACATCTGTCACCACACATTGTTGCAACATTTTTTTCTTATAATGGGAACTTGTAATATTCTCTTAGCAACTTTCAAATAATGCAACACAGTATTATTAACTATAGTCATCATGCTGTACCTTACATTCCCAGGACTTATTTATTTTATAACTGGAAATTTGCACATTTTGGCCACCTTCATGCATTCTACCTTTTCTTTACTCTGTAGCCACAAATCTGTTCTCTGTGTCTAGAGCTTGGTTGTTTTTTGTTTTTATTTTAATGTTTCTACATGTAAGTGAGATCATATAGTATTTGTCTTTCTCTGACTTATTTCACTTAGCATAATGCCATCAAGGTCCATTCATGTTGTCACAAATGGCAAGATTTCATTCTGTTTTGTGGCTGAATAATACTCTGTTGTATAGATATACCACATTTTAAAAATCATTCATTCATTGAGCGACACTTAGGTTGCTTCCATATCTTGGCAATTGTAAATAATGCTGCAGTGAACATGGGATTGCATAAATCTGTTTGAGTTAGTATTTTCATTTCTTTGGGTAAATACCCAGAAGTGGAACAGCTGGATCATACAGTTGTTCCATTTTGCATTTTTTAAAAAAGATTTTATTTATTTATTTGACAGAGAGAGAGATCACAAGTAGGTAGAGAGGCAGGTAGAGAGAGAGGAGGAAGCAGGCTCCCTGCTGAGCAGAGATCCTGATGTGGGACTCGATCCCAGGACCCTGAGATCATGACCTCATGACCTCATGACCGAAGGCAGAGGCTGAACCCACTGAGCCACCCAGGTGCTCCCCATTTTGCATTTTTTGAGAACCCCTCCATGCGGTTTTCCTATTCAGTTTCCTGCCAACAAAAGCATCCTGCATTCTTACTGGGTCAATCTGGCAGCCCTACTCCAGGGAAAGTGTCATTTGTATTTTTCAGATTTTACAATTCAGTGCAGTTTATAGAGCTACCAAAAGGAAAGGCACAGAAGGTAATGAAATCTTGGAAGTCTTTGTGATGGGAATATTAATGACATTTTAAATTCTTTGCTCTTGTCTGAGAGGGTTAGGGCAATGGCTTAAATGAAATGGCAATGCTTTGTTGATTGCTATAGGGATAATTAAAGGGGCTTGGAAATTGCCACATAGGCCATTTTTTTTTTTTTATTATTATGTAAGTCCCCTAACTGAGAATCTATTCTAAGTGACAGAATCAGCCATGCTTATATGCTTATGTTATCACTGGGCTTACTAGAACCAAGACTCTTTCCACATAACTAAAATCATGTGTTTGTACCATTTAAAAAATTTAGGGATTCATGTTCTTTTTAAGACTGTAAACTTGTCACTGAAGAATAAGTCTTAATAATTTTTCATAAAATTAACTAAGTGGTAAAAATCACATCTCCTCATTATTTATCTTTGCTGTCATACTGATTTTTTATTTTATTTTTTAAAGATCTATTTTATTATTTGAGAGAAAAAGAGCACGCACGCATGCATATGGGGGTGGCAGGTCAAAGGGAAAGAATTTTCAAGTGGATTCCCCACTGAGCTCTGAGCCCCATGTGAAGCTTAGTCTCACAACCCAGGAGATCATGACCTGAGCTGAAACTGAGAGTCAGCTGCTTAACTGACTGAGCCACCCAGGCACCCCTTAACACTGATTTTTTTTCAAGACTATATATTTATTTTAATATATATAATAAAGTATATAAATATATAAATATGTTTAATTTAGTTATTTATTAATTATCAATTACTTATATATTAAAATATATATTTATGTGTAAATATATATATAAAATATATTTATATTTTGCCCCAACATATATCTGGGTATTCTCCTGGGAACTTTCAATGTTTATTTAGAATATAATGTCTTGATATAATTTACTATTTATTGCAATACAAATGATATACTCACTTAAAAATTTATTAGAATACCTAACATTTACCTTAAAGAGTAAGCATAGTCAGGCAGATACTGTGATATCTGTGTTTAAAGAAAGAGGGTTCTGGCTATAAACATAAATGCTTCAAAACCATACTTGGTGTAGGCAAGGGGCAGTTGTGGATAAATGGAGCAATTGGTATGTCACAGAACTTTAGAGTTAGAAAGAACAGACTGGTAAGTTCTGGGACTTCATTGTACAAGTTGGAAATATCTGCAAGAAAGGTTAAGTGGCATGTGTGAGCACACAGCAAATCAATGGTTCACTCAGGAGTAGAACCAGTTTCTTTGCAGTGTGCTCTGTGTATGTCAGTTTATTTGTAACTCTTTTAGTTGTGGGATATTTTGTGGCAATCTCAGTCCAAGACTATCTGTTGTAGGTGTGTCCTAGAGTCCTTTTTATGGCATCTGTTCTGTGTATATGTGTGTTCTTATTAAATATAAACACATGTAACAATTGGCTTCATAATACCACTTAGGAAGGTCCTTGATAGGAAAGAAACTTGAGCAAAATAAAAATCACTCTGAGGTGCTGGATAAATTTCATGATGAAAGTGTCATTATCCTTGTTTCCTAGATGAAGAAGCTGGGGATCAGAGCGGTTAACTTTTTTATTTTTAAAAAATTAATTATTTTTTTAAGCAGGCTCCCCACCCAACGTGGGACTTGAACTCACGACCCTGAGGTCAAGAGTGTCATGTCCTACTGACTGAGCCAGCCAAGTGCTTGTAGAGAGGTTAACTTAATTGTTTAAGGCACATAGCTTGTAGTAGCAGGGTTTGGATTGAAAGCTAAGCTATTGGGGTTCCTGGGTGGTGCATTCGGTGAAGCATGCCTCTCCTGATTTCAGCTCAGGTCACAATCTCAGAGTCGTGAGATCAAGCCGTGCATCAGGTTCTGTGCTCGACTTGGAGTCTGCTTGGAATTCTCTATTTCTCTGCCCCTCCTCCTTGCGCACACTCTTTCTCAAAATAAATAAATAAATCCTTAAAAAAGAAAAAGAAAGCTAGGTTATTTAAATGATTAAATCCATCTCATTTTTTAAAAAAGATTTTATTTATTTATTTGACAGAGAGAAATCACAAGCAGACGGAGAGGCAGGCAGAGAGAGAGAGGGGGAAGCAGGCTCCCCACCGAGCAGAGAGCCTGATGCGGGACTCGATCCCAGGACCCTGAGATCATGACCTGAGCTGAAGTCAGCGGCTTAACCCACTGAGCCACCCAGGCGCCCCAAATCCATCTCATTTTATCTTCAAATTTTCCACACCTCTTTTTCCTCCTTTTAGCCTATGACCTCCCTTTTTTACTTCACTGAAGCAAACTGAAGCGGTTTTTAGAAAATTGTTCCAGCTTCTCCATGACAAACCTGCCAAATGCTGGCACCTTCTGCTGATCTCCCTTTCACAGAGGAGGAGATGTCTAGCTCTCACCTAATTTCCCTTCCTCATACACCTTGTTAAACCAGATCTCATACCTGTAATCTGCTTAAGAATGTCAAGCCTGCATTGATCCCTTTCTTCTGAATCATCAGTTTTCCTCTTTTTTGCTAAATTTTTCTCATCAGCATAAACACATGTCTGAATGTATCTCATCTTTAAAAAGTCCTGCTCCAGATACTATGAGTTTTGTGCATTTTTCTTTACAGTTAGCTTTTGTCTATTTAGTCTTCACTCTATAGCCTTTCCCCGGTCCCCTATTGCTCCCCTTACCCCCTGAAACCATACTTGTTGCGGTCACGGATGCCTTCAGCTTGCTAATTGTGCCCACTTTGGCATTTCAGAAGCTTTGAAATGGTTGATGATTTCTACCTTGTTGAAACATCCCCCACCCATAATTCGAAGGCACCCCATGCTCCTGTTTTTTCCTCCTGCATTATAAGTTGCTTCTTTTAATGTTCCCGTTGGCTCATCCTCCTCTTTCCTACCTCTGTGTTGGATCAGACTAGGACTCAGAGCTTATACATCTTCTCTTCTTTAGCCTAGATGATGTCATTCAATTCAAGGCTTAAATTCCCGGCTGTAATCCCCGCTCCTAGTTGTACGTACCCTCAGCCTTCCTGACTTCCAGGTTGTGGGTATCAATGTAATGTCTGGTCTCCCTTTGTACGGAAAAGACACTGCAAACCCACATTAGACTGCCCAAAGGATTCTCACTTTTAGTTCTGATCGTCTTGTGCCACTGTCCTCACGCTTCTTCTTTGTGGTTAGAAAGATGTCCCTTTTTAGGACTCAAATTCTACTGACTCTTTTGGTTGAGATGCTGAGTGTATTTTACATATAAATATCTTTCTCCAAAGAGTTCCTATTGGGTTACATTGGAATGCCCCTACTTGTGCCAAGACTTCAAACAATTTTATGAAGATTTGAATTAAGAGTAGGAAATGAAAGCTGCTCATTGCAAATTGACTTCTCTGCCTTCTCAGGAGTCAATTTCCTCTTTCAAACAGTTAGGAAAATCATGAGTATTACTTTTTCAGTTATTAAATATGTGAGTGACTCTAGAATATCAGGTTGTGTTTTACTGAGGTTTGTGATTTAAAGCCTCAGATACAGTATGATATGCATGGTTGTTCAAAGTGGGTTAAATACCAGAAGAATTATTTATCCCCTGGGAAAAGTAGATCAAATCAATTAGTATATATATCAAAACACAATATGGCCAGGTTTTTGTGGATCATCTACAAGATTGATAGAGGTGCCTCATTTCCTTTTATTATGTGGTAAATTTTTACAGGTTGTTTGGATTTGTCCTTTCCAAACATCAGTGGTGATGATATCTTCAGTAGTTTAATATATTAGTGGTTTACAAGGGTGCTAAAATTCAAGCATTGAACAGGGCACATGGTCCTGGAGTGTCTATTTTAATGGACAGTTATGAAGGGCAATATTTTTATATTAACACAGGCATGATCATATTATTAAGCATACCCTTTACTGATACACAGTATTTCAAGGACATTTCACATTTGGGATGAAATACTGAAGACTTTCCCAAGAACTCCCACCCCCAGGGGGATGAGTTTATAATTTCTTGGAGGTAGAACTGCATTGGTGAGGGATTTGAACAGCACATACACATCTGGGGGCCTCATACATCATATCATGTTTCTTACCAGTAGAGCCCAAGCTTCCGCCAAATTAGGGACTTCAGCTTACTTTATTCTGTAGCCCATTGGACAGCACAGTGCTTGGCATATAGATGGAATGCCAATAAAACTTGACTAGAACTGAACCAGGTCGAGTACTAGAACTGTACTCGATTGTACTGTACTGTACAATCGAGTACAGATTGTACAGTACAATCTGTACTTGACAGATTCCATCTGTGTTAGGAAAACGAGGTATCTGGTATTGCCTTAATTTCTAAGACAATACCAGAATATGTACAAAATAGCAAGGTTGTATTGTTCCCAGGAAAAATGAGTTCCCTGTTTCACACATGGGGCAGTGGTTCATTGAACCTAAGAGATGGAGTTCAGGAATTAGTGGCTTGGACAAGGGGTGACAAGGCAGCTCTGTGGTTACTGTCAGAGGATCATTAGAGCAATGCTGGAAACTTCAGATACAGTGATTTCAGGTGTGCATTTCCAGACCTGAAGATGATGGGCTAATTGCACGTAAATGGGGGAATTGCTTTAGTCACAAAGTACACAAGGAAGTCATGGTCTTGTTTGCCTTACACAGCAATGAGAGTGAATAAGCTTCTGCTACGTAGAACTATGTAGACAAACTATGAATCTTACAAATTTACAGATCATTCTCTGTCATTCCGTTTGTATAAAGATTCATAAAAAAGAGGTAAAATTAATACATGATATTAGAAGTCAGCATATTTGATAAAATAGTTACCCTTAGCAGGGTAACCAGAACAGAACACAGGAAGGCTTTACGAGTTGTGGCAACATTGTGTTCTTTTGGGTGCTGGTTAGGCAGAAATGTTTACTTCATGAGAGTGCATCAATTTGTATAATGATGATTTTTGTACTTTTCTGTATATGTATATACAGAAATAAAAACTTAAATACCTAAAAATAAATTGCACCTTTGAGTTAGAGAACACCTGGAATTGCTAGAATCCATCCAGAAATACAGAGACAGCATTGTAGGGACTCTAATTTGGAGAAGCACAAGGATCTGGGGATAAATGGCTGGGGTTATTTCATCTCACTTACACCAAGACTCCTGAGTTTTATCCTTTTTTATCTAGCTCTAAGGACACTGGATATCAGGCCAATAATAAGAGTTGGGCTGTTAGAGGGACACATTAATGAGGAGGCTTTAAAAGTAATTTGGAATTTCTAACCCAAGAAAGCAGCAGTGCAGATTTATAATTTTTACTGATCCTTCCAGTATATCCAGCAGGAAGGAACATGAGTCTGGAGTTGGCTTTGGGACTCCTTCCTTTGCGGTACTGGGTTTTGAGGGGTAATAGGAGTTGCTGTGAGCTCTTGTTGAGAAATTGTTTTAATAATCATGCGAACGCCTGATAATAATTGGGAGGAATTCAAAATTATTTATACTGGGTCTTTGTCCCGGATTCTGCCCAAGTTACTCCAGGTGGAAGATGAATGCTGATCCTTTTATTCCTTTCATTTCTAGCCAAATGAGTTGGAACCAATCCCTCTTCTAACATGGTAGGTGGCATTGAGAGGGGTGAGAAGCATACATTTTGCATTCTTCAGCATGAAATCAAAGTAATATATGATTTGTGATATCAGTACGGGGCCAATTAGTAACATCATGGATTATTAGACAAAGATCACCCTTCCTACTCTTGGGCATGTGCATGCCCTGCCCTCTTGAGCTCATTTTTGTGTGTGTAATGTGGCTTACTATGGAGGTGCCAGAAGTTGCATTTAAAGGATAATAAACTTCATTTCATAATAGCTTTTGAAAGTGAAAAAATTTTAAAATTGTGGCAAAATTTACATGTAAAATTTGCCATCTTAACCCTTTTAAAGTGTACAGCTCAGTAGCGTTAAGTGTATTCACATTCTTGTGCAACCCATCTCCAGAACTTGTTCATTTTGTGAAATTATTACTCTGTACCAGTTAAACCACGACTTCCCCAGACTCTAGCAGTGGCCATTCTACCTTTTGTTTTTATGAGTTTGGCTACTCTAGATACCTTTATAAGTGGAATCATACATTAAAACTTTGTTTTAACTTTTCACTCTGAGCCTGGTTTATACCAAGACTATGGCCTAAAATAACTACTGATCACATAATGTTTAGAGTTTAGAAGGCTGGCTGGACCATCTTGTAACTTAAGATTATCAGATACCCCATGATAACTATGCCTTGTTTTACTATTAACATCTTCTCAATCCTTGGCTGATTCTATCTGTGATAGGAAAAGGAGGACAGGGCAACCAGAGGCTCCAGTCCAACTAGAGGGATTGATGGCATCACCTGAAATCCATGCCCTCTCCCCCAGTGAAAGAAGTAGGTAGAGGCATTTGTCCCCAAGTGTACAGGGTTAAACATTTATTGTGTGCATCTGATATGCTGAGTGCTTTTTCATATAAATCATCTTATTTTAGTCCTTGCATCAATATTACCAAGTTGGTTATTATTGCACCTGTTTTACAAGGGAGGAAAATGGAACTAAGAGAGTTGACTGATGAACCTAGAATCCCCAAGTTAATCAATGGCAGAGATGGTATTTGACCTTGGTTACTTTCTACCCTTCTTTGCTTTCTGTCATGCCGAGGCAGCTGTAGTAGTATATCCATGATACATATTATCCTTATATTAGGAACGATCCAACTGAGTTGAAGTTAGGCCAAGTAGTTTTTCCAAAATTATACATTTAGCAAGTGGTAAAATAGGAGTTGAAATCAGGAGATTATCAGAAATAAGTTGCTAGCTTTTCCCAGCTTTGGGGCTATCTTTACACAAAGGTTTGCAAAATATCGGAAGTTAAGAAAGACACCAAGTGAGTGGGAAGTCTGCACTTCCAAAAATAAAATAAGCATTGTGACATCTGGCAATGCTTTCTTCATGGGAATGAAGGTCGGGGTGGTCATATTATGGGAGGCCTTGATTGACCCACCTAAGGATTTGTTCTTAACTTGGTAGGCAGTTGGGGGCTTTTGAAGAACCTTGATTGAAGGTGATCAGAGCTGTGCTTTTAGAAAAATCAATGCATACATTAGAAGGTGAAGCAACTGAATGTAAGCACTCTCAACACTACTAAAATTGGAACGACTTTATTGCCTCTCTGCATTCCCTTGACCTTTTTCCAATATCAGTTGGAAACCTACTGTTATTTAACATTTAATACAAAGTGTTAATTCTTTCCCCCAAAGGTATTTGAATGGTGAGGCTAAGATCTCAAACTTGTGCATATATACAAACGAAGACATTTTAATAGTAAGTTAAGTCAGATCAGTCGGTGTTTTAGTGATGAAGACTGAAATGTAAAATCATGCAGTGTTTCTCAGGTAACTTTTAAAGAGATGGAATGAGACAATGTTGAAATGAAGTGATATGTATGTATATATATATATTACATATGCTTATATGTATTTGTTATATACATATACATATAGTTATATATAGAGATGTGTATTTAGAATTCTGCACTGTGGGCATTTTTCCATTTCTCCTACTTACTTCTTATTCTTCTCAATAACGCTAGAGGTCACCCAGACCCTGTCTTAATTTAGTTTTGTCACTCTTCATCGTCATTTAAACTACATCTGAGCCTTGTTGTGGACTTGCATTTCTCTTTATGAATTATACAGCTTGCTTCTCTTAACCTGCTAATGTTAGTTTGTAACATTCCCCATTACACTGATAGTTTAATTGACAAATTAACTTGTGTTAGTTTGCCAGATACTGGCAGAAACGAGATTTTTCTTCATCTCCTCGATGGTTTTTGTCAGCAATAGAGAGGCAGGTTGATTGGATGCAGAATGGTTCTAATTTCATGAAAATCAATGTTATAGCTATAGTGTTCAGACTGCATTTATTCAAATATTGCATGTTCAGTCATACAAAGTGGCCTCTAGCTTTTGTTATTAGTTGACTTTTAACATTTTTTATTAGTCTGCAGGCATACACTCAAAGCAGTTTATTCTTTATATTAATTAGGTTGTTTATTCAGTTAACAATCTTTTATTAAACACATAATGATATTCTAGAAACCGTTGAGCATTGAGAACATGGAGGTGAACAATACCGAAAATGGCCAAATAGACTTCTTATTCATGTTATCCTGAACTCTAAAATGTTGTGATGTTGGGAATGGGTTGACATGAGTTCTCAAGTATAAATTTAGTAAACTCTAGGGAAAAGAGGATGATTCATCTCCTTCCATTTCTTATAATTTTCTTTTCTTTTTTCTTTTTTTAAGTTTTATTTATTTAAGTAATCTGCACACCCAGTTTGGAATTGAATTCACAACCACAAGATCAAGAGTCGTATGCCCTTCCTACTGAGCCAGTCAGGTGCCTGTATAATTTTCTTTTCTTTTCCTGACACTTTCCAGCAGGTACTGGTGGGCATCTGGCCTTGGATTTCCATGTAACTGGCACCTAAATGCCTATCCAACGGTAAATGATTTTTTCCAGCTTCCTTTTTTAAAAAATTAATTAATTTATTTTTATTTCTTTTCAGCATAACAGTATTCATTGTTTTTGCACCACACCCAGTGCTCCATGCAATCCGTGCCCTCTATAATACCCACCACCTGGTTCCCCCAACTTCCCACCCCCCGCCCCTTCAAACCCCTCAGATTGTTTTTCAGAGTCCATAGTCTCTCATGATTCACCTCCCCTTCCAATTTCCCCCAACTCCCTTCTCCTCTCCATCTCCCCTTGTCCTCCATGCTATTTGTTATGCTCCACAAATAAGTGAAACCATATGATACTTGACTCTCTCTGCTTGACTTATTTCACTCAGCATAATCTCTTCCAGTCCCATCCATGTTGCTACAAAAGTTGGGTATTCATCCTTTCTGATGGAGGCATCATACTCCATAGTGTATATGGACCACATCTTCCTTATCCTTCGTCCGTTGAAGGGCATCTTGGTTCTTTCCATAGTTTGGCGACGGTGGCCATTGCTGCTATAAACATCGGGGTACAGATGGCCCTTCTTTTCACTACATCTGTATTGGGGTAAATACCCAGTAGTGCAATTGCAGGGTCATAGGGAAGCTCTATTTTTAATTTCTTGAGGAATCTCCACACTGTTTTCCAAAGCTTCCTTAACCTGTTGTGGTCTTTGAGATTTTGACCATCAAAGGACTTGCCAAAACAGAATATTTTCATCACATGTTTGATTGATAAAGTTTTATTAGGAACACAAGACCATTTCCTGAATGTGATAAAAAAGATGCAACCTTTGCTTTTCCTTTAGTTTCCTCCATGAAAAGCTCCTTGGGAATGTGGAGACCACAGCATGGTCAAGAGTAGCAATTCTTACATTTCAGGATAAATCACCTTGTGGGCTTTTAAAAATATCCATTTCTGGGTCCCCTTGTCAGATTTTCTGAGTCTGTAGGTCTGGAATGAGAACTGAGAATGAACATTTCTAACAATTTCCCATGTAAAGTTTAAGCTGTTGGTCCTGGGACCCCCTCTTTTGAACCACTGGTTTAGAGGATAGAAAACCCTATTTGGAGTTGGGAAATTCCCCTTCTAGTTTTAGTTTTTCTAGTTATGTCAAAATGGACAGATGATTCAGCCTTATGTGACATTAAATATTTCATAAAAATTTGCTTAGAATTCCATTATGGATTTCAGAATAATTACAACCTACTGTTTATGAGAATTGTTTTCTTACATCTTTCCTCCTCACTTCTCCCATCTCTTCCAGGTTCAGTCTACCTATTTGGAGTTCCCTGAAAACACTCTGCTTTTCCATAATTCCTTGCTTTTTTATATGCTGTATCCTGGGACCCTCTTTTCCTGCTGATTAACTTGTTAATTTATATTCATTTTTCATATACCAGTTTAACAGTCATAGCTGTGAAGCTTAACCTCATCTGACCCCACCTCCAACTCCCCTTAATAGAGCTGGTTATTCCTTTTAAGATCTTCCTATATTATCTTGAACATAATACATACCATATCAATATAGGCTCTTATTGGTTCATTGGACAGCTGCTTCCCTCAATGGAAATAGTCTTATTCATCTTTGTGTTTCTTTTACCTGTGCAATTATATTACAGAGCTGGCATTCCAAAAATGTTTAGTGCATGATTAAGTCTGTATATGTATCTGTTTTCCCTTTTATATTGTAAGGTCCCCAGATGGATATCTTATCATTTTTGCTTTTTGGAGAAATTAATTTCTTTAGCCATTATTGTTCAATTTTTATGAAGGTTAAATTGCATAAAAAATGAAAGTTTAGTATGAGAAGAGCTTATGCATCTTTTAGTTAAAGGTTCTCCTGATTCTATATTCCAGATTTTATATTTTTTCACTGTGCAGTTATTATGATTGGATATAATTTTAATAATAATTAACATTTAGAAGTGCTTTTGTGCCAAGGACTTTGCTAAACACATTTCAAGGAATTTTGCAATTTTTGTAACATTTCTACAATGTTTTATTGCTACTTGTATTTTATAGAACAAAAGGCTGAGGTTTGACTAAGCTAGGTCACATATTTAGTGATGAACTTGGGATTTATATTCATTAAATTATTACATTAAAAACACTTTTGAGAAGGGAAAAACATTTAACTGATGAATTTGAGTTGTCAAACACGTGTTGACATTTAATACAATATTCAGAAAAGTCAATGAAAGTAGGATACAGTGAATGTCCTTGTCCCAGAAATAAGATGGAAACAAGTTGTCCAGAATTGTACTAAGATGGAATAACTTTGTGGGGCCCTGATAATGTGTCACAGCTTTGTGGCAGGAAAAGCAGGCATACGTATTATATGTCATTGGTCCTGTGGCAAAGCTCATGCTCAGCGGGCAAGCCACCATGATTCTTGCTCTGTTGCAAGGCTGTCAAAAACTCAGGCTAAAAAGAGACAGTTACTGTTGAATGAGTTGAGTCTTCCATGCTCATTATGTTCCTAGGACCCTGGTCCTTTAAGGCAGAGAGTCACAAAAGGAGTAGATTTTGTGCATGGGGTGGTGAAAGCACTTGCTTACTTTGTCTCAGGGCCTGGCACAGTTCTATGTAGTAATAGTTTTGTTCTAGTCCCATTCTATCTGCAGATTCCTTACGTCATCAGTTTAATTTGGGCACTACTTTAAAATAACTAAAATCTAGACTGCAATTGTCATTGATGACATTGTCATTAGTGATATTATTGTCATTAGTGATGTGAAGGGTGCTTTTAACCTAGGAATTATAATTATGGTGTCTTACCCTGCATCCAACTGCACCTCCTCTTGCTATTTAAGGCTGACCCTGAGACAAAGACTTGATACAGGGACTTCATTTTGGAGGTGATCACAGAAAACAGAACTGTGGGAAAGTGGAGAGACAGAGAGACAAAAAGAAAAACAATCAAGAATGTATGAATGACATGATCAGTGCTTAAAATTATTCCCCGGGAAGACCAGGAAGTTGAGACATTTAACCACAAACTTTCATCCTCCTTGGGATGAGGATTGGATTGGGGGCATAAACTCCACATTTCTGGTTTGGACCTGCATGTGGCTAAGTTACCTTCCCCAGCTTGAGAGAAAGCAGTGCAGAGAGGCACCGTGGGACACTGGCCAAGATGCATGGAACTGTCCATCACACCAGTGCTGAAATTAGGTGGACTTGTTGGGGGAAATGGTATCGTTTATCACAAGTGTCTGCAGCAGATGACAAAAAAGATAACCAAAGAATAGTGGCTCAGATGATGAAAGAAATTGCATATGCTCTACTAATTCTTTTATGTGTGTATATATGCTTTTTGGGTATGTTTTGAGAGATTACAACCAAGTCAAGTTGTATTCAGTTTAAGGTTGGTATTAGTGCCAACCTCTTGTCATTAAAAAATTGGTAAAATGCCAATCTTCCAGCGCATTTGGAGAATACAAAAAAAAAAAAAAAAAGAACTAAAACCTTTATTTTTAAAAGTCATTAATGAATGAATTTTACAGAAGCTCAGGTTATTGGGTGGGAATAGGTGAGTATAAGGCTAGAATGACAAGCCTTTAATACAGTAGAATCCGGACTTTTTGATTTAAAAGTCATCTTCTCATTTTGGAAAAATTTAAAACCCAAATAAGAATACAAAGAAGGAAACTTTTTCAACCATAGCCTCCTATCGAGAAATAATCATTGGTGCTATATTGATATAATTCTTCCCAGTCAAAAATTCTTATTATTGATGTGAATAGGTTTTTTTTCTTTTTGTTAATAAATCCTTTTGTTAATAAATTCTTTATTAGAGTGGCAGGTAAGGAAGCTAATATGTATTGAATGCTTTTTACTTGCTGGACATTGAGCTGAACATTCTACACGCCTTTCCTAATCCATTAGCCACTGCACTGTTTGTTTTAAGGAGGCCACCATCCCAGCCCCAGAGGTCAGTCTGCACGTGTTGGGTACTGCCTAGATCCTGTCTCTAGTCATTGAGAGAATGCTTTGTCTTCCACCAGCCCCAAGTGAGCAAGTCAGGGAGGTTAAGGGTGGCCTGGGAAATGCTGAGAAGTGTTTTTTCTAATGGAAATGAGAATGGCATACAGAGAGGCAGGAGAGAAATGTATTAGAGCAAAGCAGTGGAAAAGAAATTTCCTTAAATTTATTTTCCTCCCAGTGCTGTGTTACGCCTGTTTTTAGGTCGGCTTGTTCAAATGACTAGACAGATTTTCCCAATTAAACCATCATTTACAACCCGGCTCATCCCAAACGTGTGAATAAGTTTCCTTTGGGTTTGTCTGACAGGCATTGCTTTGCATCATCATTCGTGTTTTGACAACATTGCTGGAGATGAAAACAATTCTGCCATACTCCTAGCTCCTTCAAGATGCCTTTTTTTGTCCTTTTATCTTTGATTCATTGGTGTAAATAAATAAAACCTGCCCTACCGTGTCTTGCTTCTCCTCTCCTCCTTTCCTAATTCAGTATTTTAATTTGAAAATGGTTATTTTTAGCCTCATTCTCAACTGTGCCTATCCTCTGTCCTCACCATGCCGCTGATTGCTGATAACACAGCTGGCTTCGGGGGTGGCTGGCTCAATCTGCAAACATTACAGATAAGATTGATTGAAAAGTGGGCTGCAGCTGATAGAGACCTCCCTGAGGCCTTGGAAGAGGAGCTTCCTAAAGGGCTTATGTTTTAGGGTGGAGTTTTTCAACCATACTTCCATGGGGTGGAGGAAAAGGTGAATATTACAAATTGTCCCTTCTTGGGTAGTCTTGAGACTCAGGGGTGGATTGGGTAGTCATAATTTCAGAATACTGGGGATCAGAGAGGTCAGAGGAAGGGCTATTTTTGAAACTATGTAGGATAAAAGAGTCAGGGAGGTATGCTACTTTGGTGGCATTCTCAAATGAGGCTTCCAGTGAAAGTAGAAGCCTGGGTCCTAAGCCAATAATGTATGTGGGCCGTAGGTGTCCTACTAGATGTGTGCAGCATGACTTGCAGTTTTTTTCCTTTAAAAATATATTAGTGTTGTTATATACTTATATATTCTATATTTGGTTATATAGTCAATATACAATTACATATCCAATATGAAATTAGATATTATTCATTCAGTCACATATTAAATATTCAAATATATATTGTGAACACTGTGTGCTAAGAACTGCTGTAAGCCATTCACACATACCAAGTAATTTCCTTTTTAAAGTAACCCTGTGAGTTTCGTTTCATTATTATTCCTATTTTGCAGATGAGGTAACTGATGCACAGAGAGGTTAAATAACTTGTGCATGTCATATACCTTATACATGATATTAAAATAGATTTTTTTAAAAAATTTTTTTACTTGAGAGAGAGAGAGTGAGAAGGTGAGAGAGGAGAAGGTCAGAGAGAGAAGCAGACTCCCCATGGAGCTGGGAGTCCGATGCGGGACTCGATCCTGGGACTCCAGGATCATGACCTGAGCCGAAGGCAGTCATCCAACCAACTGAGCCACCCAGGTGTCCCTAAAATAGATTTTTACATACAAAGCTAAAAATATATCTGACTATTCTTAAATATTTGGAGCTTCTGGGGCACTTGGGTGGCTCAGTGGATTGAACCTCTGCCTTCAGCTCGGGTCATGATCTCAGGGTCCTGGGACTGAGTCCCCACATAGGTCTCTCTGCTCAGTGGGGAGTCTGCTTCTCCCTTTCTCTCTGCCTGTCTCTCTGCTTACTTGTGATCTCTCTCTCTGTCAGATAAATAAATAAAATCTTTAAAAAAATATTTGGGGCTTCTGGTGAATATTGGGTCTTTAATCCTTAGGGCAGCAAATACACCCATTTGATGGGACATGCATGCTATAGCTTATTGGAGCCTTCACATGTCTCTGTTCTCCAGAACTTGCTGACTTTTAAAACTTGTGTTATTTTCTTTACTCCTATAGTAATTGAGAAAATAGCAACTGGGATAGCTCCATAGAGATGCTTTTTTTTTTCCCCCCCAGAGAGAGAGAGAGAAAGCACACAGTGGGGTGAGGAGGGGCAGAAGGAGAGGGAGAAAGAGAATCTCAAGCAGGCTCCATGCCCGGTGCAGAGCCAGACATAGAGTTCGATCTCATGACCCTGAGATCATGACCTGAACCAAAATCAAGAGTCGGATGCTCAACTGGCTGAGCCACCCAGGTGCCCCTGGGTCCATAGTTTTCAAAACAGGGAGATAGGGTTTCACAAAAGGAGGGGTTGGAAAATGGCAAGGGGGATGGGAGGAAGTCTGAAAACTGCTTGGAGTCCACTGGTCCCAAAACCCTGTCACTCACTTGGGTAGCGATTACAGTCGCTCATCTCTTCAGCAACGTGTAGTTAATGACTAAAACGGAGCTAGCAACCCAGGACACAGCTCCAGATTGAACACCAAACAGAACTTTAAGTCTAGCGGAGGACAACGCTGGTAACCAGTGACCATACATTGTAAAGAAGGAGGGAGCCCAGAAAATGGTCATGTCTGAGAAGGTGACTTTCATTCTTAGAGCTTGAGTGGAAACTAACCATGCAAGTGTGGGACATCACTTAATGGTTGTGAAGATGATGCCCTGAAAATATAGCTTTCCTGAGAGAATGTTAGGAATAGAGAAGAGCAGTGGCAAATGCTGGAGAGGGCAGGCTGAGGGAACCAACGGAGGGTGAGTGTTGGGTGTGAGGGGCCTGTGGCATGTTGGGTGGGACACCCTCCCGCTTTGTCTGCTAGTTGAGCGTTTGGTTTCTGACTCTCGGTTTTCTTCACTGTAAATGTTGGGATGGGACAGAGTGCTGATCTCTTAGTTTTGCTGCAAGACAATTGTGGTAATATAAGTGAAGGCCTTCGCAAAGACACAGCATGTTGTAAGTGCTCATCAACATGAGTTGTATGTCTTACTAAGTTTTTGTTCTGCAGTTATTGTGGTTAGTAATAATGTTGAGGTTCATAGTATTTTCCCTATTGTGTTAAAAACTCAACTTGGTGCATGGGAAAAGAAAACTGACTGTTTCCATAAGTGTACCTTGTGAAGATCCAAACAGCAGAGTCACAGAGGAAGTACGTGCAGTGAAGTGCCCCTGAAATGGTGGGGTGTTGGCAAGGAGTGAATAGAAAACAAAAAGCAAAGTACACAGAACAACAGAAAAATCCACTCTAAAATGCTTTGACAGAATTTTTCCCTGCTATTAAAATGTAGCAAAATATTTCTCATTACCCATGACCTTTGTAATTGATTGGAGAGTTAAACAGAATTCAGGCTCAAATATGTGATTGATGGTTTCTTTCTCATATCCAGAGTAAAGCTAGAATCTGAAGTTCAAGTCCTAATTTTAATCCTTTTTATAACACTTATGACTCAGAAACAACTTATTTCTTTGCAAATAGGCCAGCTCTGCATCAATGGAAGAAACAAAGTTAAGAACCTCCTGCTAGAACAGCCCCACCGTCCTGTCAATAATTGCCTGGATCTGTCACATTTTGCCTCATTAACACCTGATTTCTCTGTTTTCACAAAAGATTGAGAACAAATGTCCTTCTCCCTCTTACTCTCTGACCCTCATTTTCTATCAGTTCTTCCCTCCAAGAGACATAAGAGGGCGATGAACTAAAATGAAACAAGCCAAGGCTTATATACCTAAAATTTGGTTCAAAAGCTTTACATTTTTGCTTTCCCTCTGAAAACTGTTGAAAGCTATAGGGCTGACGTTCACATGTGGATGCTAAGGAGAAATTTCTGCTGTTTTCCTCTTTCCTTCTCAGCATTTGTTAGTTCTTCTACCAATAACAGCTTCTGGAGACTCTTTGAGGAAATACATATTCTTCTCTCAGACTATTCGCTGACCATCTCAGCTCCAGGGGTGGGCGAGTGACTAGCCCAGCTAATGGTTGCTCAGATCTCTGGGCTACTGTGTTTTCTTCAGGGATGGGCACCTACCCCAGGCAATCCAATCAGAGCTAATACTTGGGTGCTTAGTGGGGAGATTGGAAGGAGGTTCTTTTCTGTGCTGGTCTAATACAGAGGCAAGACCAGAGCTTCCAGAAGCCATATGGAGAGATTCTGTTTAAGCATGAAACACACACACAGGAAAGCAGAGCCTGTGCCTGAAAAGGGGAGAGAGAGAGAGAGAGAGAGAGAGAGAGACTGAGGTGTCTAAAACCAACGCTATTACTAGCTTTTTTAGTTGTATGATTTAACAATTTCCTGATTTTGCTTAAGCTAGTTTGAGTTAAATCTTCATTAATTTGCAACTCTGGGAATAATGACTAGTAAATGTATGTTCACAGCCTCCTGGGTCCCAGGCAAAGCCAAGCCTTTAAAATTGGTTTGTTAATTCAAAAGGAGGAAGACAAAGAAAGGGAGCCAGGAAGTCAAGTGGCCTAGAAATATAGAGACCCAGAAACATTCCAGGAGACTGACTGTGTCAACTTGGCACTGGCCATTGGGTGTGACAAATGGCCTGTGTGCATTTAAAGGGATGAAGTAAAAGGTTGCAGATATTGACTGTGACAGTGACTGGAAAGCCCTGGTGTGACAACTGAAGTCACACTTCCTGAGGGCGTGCGGAAGATTATCGGCTTCAAATCCCGAGCCCATCAAGTTGTTTATTTTATTCTTTGTTTCTTGGATTCTTATATGTTGTCAAGAAAGGCAGTGGTATTTTGTGGGGGTGAGTTTTTAATGTTTACTTATGGCTGGGAAATAAACATGTGGATCTGTCTTTGGCTTGGGGGAGAAGGCGCAGGAAGACTGGTGGGAGATGAACTAAGCGCTTAACCCATGACCCCTCTCAAGAGGGCTGTGACTTTAGGTAGCTTCACATACCATCTTATGAAACTCCCACTTATAATGAGGTTGTGAGCACTCAGGCAGCTGCTCGATAGTGCAGAGTTTTGTAGACAATGGTAAGGAACTTGGAGGAAGCCACATGTACATGCTGTCATATATTTGAAGACAAGACTTACACCACTTCTGTCTCTTTCCCTTCCCAAGCTAAATAATAATAGTGACTCCAAATAATCATCATATGAAGTTCTTTCCCAAAGTCCTTGAATGCAGGAATCAGTCTTTTTCAAAGGTGCCTTCCCAGATCCTAGCATGGTTCCTGGCACATATCTGATACCCAGTCCATTTTGGGGGTGGGAATTAATTCACTTACCCTATTACTTTGTATGTCTTTTTGCTTGCCATGATTCTCCTTCTGCAAGATACTGTTTTAAATTTCAAACTCCACTCAGTCCTTCCGTCCTTGCTCGTCTCTCTCTACTTCTCACATAACGAGAGAGAAAGAGAGAGAGAGAGAGTTAGTTAGTTCATTCTGTTTTTTTTTTTTTTTAATGAAAAGAGGAACTCAGTCATGGTGGCCAGAGCCAACTGATTCCTAATTAAATGAAGCACAGAATTGAGCTGGGATGCATTTGTTCTGATTCAAAAGCCATCTTTCCTTCCTGCCTGATGATTGTGTCTCTTTCAGTGTCAGCACAATGTGGGCAGGGAGGAACTCTCCCTGCTCTGTTCCACTGCACACAGGGATAAAGGGAGATGTGAGCACAGATTGGTCTGTGATGAAGCAGGAGCCACTTGTTAGAGCGAGGGGAGAATCGACAATAATAGGAGACTGCCCAAATGGGAAGGATGGGATCACAGGCCATCGTTCTTTTAGCAGCAGAAACTTTCCACTCCCCAAGAAGCAGGAAAGGAGCCAGCAGAGGTGATTAAGCCAGTGATCGGGATGAAGAGCAGTCTGAGAGACAGTCGATGTGCAGAAACGGCTCAGCAGGCTCCCCGAGCGGGGGCTGAACCTGGGACTCTGTGAACCAGCCCAGACAGTTCATCACCTGGAATCTGCCAAGAATGGGGCTGCAATTTATCTGTGGCAGTGGACACTGATCATCAGATACCCTGCTTAGACCCACTCGCTCATTCGTGCATTCCACAAATGTGTGTGGGGCTCCATCAACTTGCCCAGCCGCCTGCTAGACAGTGGGGATCCGCAGGTGATTTAGATAGTCTCTTTCACCGGAGGAGCTCCTAATTTGATGGCGGAACATGATAAATGATGCCAGAATAAACTCTCCAGAGCTGCTCTTTTCACATTCTGGGGACCCAGACGAGCACTTATTAGTGATTATTTCATGTAACAACTCTGGGAGATGAATTCTATTTTTCTCTCTGCTTTTTAGTTAGAAAGCAGTATGACCCATTGCTACCCAGAAATCAGTGGCAGAGAGGAGGTTTGAATCCATGTGGTTGAGAAGGAAGCACAAAGTACTTTAAGGACAAAGGAGTGATTGACTTGCCTTTTCTGGGAGCATTCAGAAAAATGTTAACAAATATGTACTTTTTGATTTAGGTTTTTAAATGTAATTAAGAGTTCACCTGACAGGCAAAGATTGATGGGAGGTCATTTTAGCATTTGTAATATATGAGTGAGAATGGCCATAAGAAGTATTTCTGGATTTTTGTGTGAGTCCCAGTTAACTAACAGTTTTCATTGAATAGGCTATTTTGATAATCTGACTTAGATTTAGGTTTTTTTTTTTTTTTGGCTTTAAGCAATGTAATTTTGGCTTCATTGTGATGTTCTCATTTTACTATATCCTTTAATTGAAATATAATTGACATATAACATTATATTAGTTTCAGGTGTGCAACATAATGATTTGATATTTGTATATATTGCAAAACGATCCCAGAAAAATCTGGTTCACATCCATCATCAAACATAGTTACAATTTATTCTTGTGATTAAAACTTTTAAGATCTGGGGCGCCTGGGTTACTCAGTGGGTTAAAGCCTTTGCCTTCGGCTCAGGTCGTGATCCCAGGACCCTGGGATAGAGCCCCACATCAGGCTTTCTGCTCAGCGGGGAGCCTGCTTCCTCCCCTCTCTCTCTCTGTTTGCCTCTCTGCCTACTTGTGATTTCTCTCTGTCAAATAAATAAAATCTTTTAAAAAAAAACCACCCCCCAAAAACCTTTTAAGATCTATTCTCTTAACAACTTTGAAGCAATGCAATGCAGTATTATTAATTATAGTTGCCATGCTGTACATTACATCCCAATGGCTTATTTATTTTACAACTGGAAGTTTGAATTTTTTGACCCTGTTCCCCCATTTCATCCATTCAGGATGGGTTTGTGAAGGGAAATAGGATCATCTCTCAGAATCAGGCATAGGACTTGGATCAAGAGCAGAAAAGCCATAATGGAAGCCGAGCCCATGCTGATTGTTATAAGCAACATTAAGGTATGAGTACCTGACCTTTGTTATCCATCTGATATGGGGTACATGGATGCTTCCATCTGACTTAAAAGAGTTCAGTTTCAGAAGGCAGAAATGATGGGGCGCCTGGGTGGCTCAGTGGTTTGGGCTGCTGCCTTCGGCTCGGGTCATGATCTCAGAGTCCTGGGATCTAGCCCCACATCAGGCTCCCTGCTCCGCAGGAAGCCTGCTTCCCTCTCTCTCTCTCTCTCTGCCTGCCTCTCTGCCTACTTGTGATCTCTATCTGTCAAATAAATAAATAAAATCTTAAAAAAAAAAAAGAAGGCAGAAATGATGTATGATCTTTTAATTTCTCTAGTCATGTGTTCTTGGTGTTGTCTTAGTGTTGATTCCCTCATTTCTAGCCAGATGGTCTCCCAGGCTCCATTCCTCTTCTCCTCAAATCAATAGTTTCACCAGTAACCAGACTTAAAATTCTAAAACACAGTTTTTTTTTTTTTTAATTTCTTTTCAACGTAACAGTATTCATTGTTTTTGCACCACACCCAGTGCTCCATGCAATCCGTGCCCTCTATAATACCCACCACCTGGTTCCCCCAACCTCCCACGCCCCTGTCCCTTCAAACCCCTCAGATTGTTTTTCAGAGTCCATAGTCTCTCATGGTTCACCTCCGCTTCCAATTTCCCTCAACTCCCTTCTCCTCTCCATCTCCCCATGTCCTCCATGCTATTTGTTATGCTCCACAAATAAGTGAAACCATATGATACTTGACTCTCTCTGCTTGACTTATTTCACTCAGCATAATCTCTTCCAGTCCCGTCCATGTTGCTACAAAAGTTGGGTATTCATCCTTTCTGATGGAGGCATAATACAGCACAGTTTTATTCATGTCATTCCTTTGCTTACAAATTCTGTCGTCTTCAGGAGCAACTCATAAAAGTCTCCTGTTTGACTCTTCAGTTTTAATTGTTTTGTAACCTAGAGCCTCCCCTCCTCTCTACCCCCATTGCTATGCCCCAGTATCTTTGCATATCTGGAGATAGTATGGCTCTCCCATAGTTTCCTACACTCTCTGATCGAGCCAACTCCTCTTTTCTTATGGGTTTCATATTAAACATCCTGTTTTTCGGAAACTTCTCTGATCCCCTTGAAGACTACGTGAAGGTTGCCCTTCTTTGTGTTCTCATAGCACCTGTTTTATTAATTTCCACCCGGTTTTTTGATGTGACTTTGTGTGTGTGTCTCTTCCACAGGCTTATGGGCATCAGTACTTTTGACCCCTTCATACCAAATATTTCCAGTAAATATTTGGTGAATGAATGAATGAATGAATGGATGGATGCATGACAAGATGAGAACTTCATTGTAAATGTTATAGAAAATTTTGACTAGATTCCTAGAATGCAATTTTAGTAGTATATTTTTCTTTTTTTAAAAAAGATTTTATTTATTTATTTGACAGAGATCACAAGTAGGCAGAGAGGCAGGCAGAGAGAGAGGGGGGGAAGCAGGTTCCCTGCTGAGCAGAGAGCCCGATGTGGGACTAAATCTCAGGACCCTGGGATCATGACCTGAGTCGAAGGCAGATGCTTGACTGACTGAGCCACCAAGGCATCCCAATCACTATCTCTTTAACCCTAAGTACTTTAGTGTATATATTATATATATATTTTAAAGATTTTATTTATTTGTCAGAGAAAGAGAGAGACAGAGAGAGCACAAGCAGGGGGAGCAGCAGGCAGAGGAAGAAGCAGGCTCTGTGCTGAGCAAGGAGCCCAATGTGGGACTTGATACTAGGACCCCAGGATCACAACCTGAGCTGAAAGCAGATGCTCAATCGCCTGAGAGACCCAGGTGCCCTTTAGTGTATATTTTTTAAAATAAAGATATTCTCTTACATAAATATAGTATGGTGATCAAAGATCAAGAAATTAATACTGATATTGTACTTCAATCTATAAATTGTATTCAGGTTGGAGTTATTTTATTAGTGCTGTTCAATATTTTATTTTATTTTATTTTTTATTTTAGAAGCGGTGTTCAATATTTAAAAAAAAACATTTGTTTTGTCCTGTGTCCTCGTGCTTATCCAAGTGAGACAACTTTGAGTCAATCAAGATCTTGCTAGTATATAGAATCAAAAGCAAGGAAGGAAGGAGCAGGGTCTTTCTGTTAGGACACAAGGGATTGAGGCACGATGAAGTCAGAAATTTTTCTGGAGATAGGTAGAAAAGGATAGAAGGACACGAAGAGAAAGAGAGAGAGAGAGAGAGAGAAAGAGCAAAAATGTGAATAAAGAGAGATTTCAGATGTCCATGTGAGGACTGGACATCTGTTTCCCTATGTCCAGCTCCTAAGGTCCCCATTCCCTGGAATGTGGGAAAGAATGCCACATGCTGATTTGGGCTTTCTTTGGTGAATGAGTCAGTGTGTCTTTTTAGCAACTGTGGTTTAGGATACACTTGCACACACATGCACACACCTCTAACTGATCTTCAAAAGATGATCCTCCTTTAGGAACTAATCAAGGCGTTGCTTTCTCCTGTTACATCGGTTTGCCTTTCCAGATAATTCTCCCTTCCATACTTTGTTTTTTACTCCTCATGCCTCCAAGAGATGCCCCCTAAATGGGAGTTCATGTATCAGTCCTTCTAAACACACACTGGCACTCTTTTTACTGTATACATATATAAAAAGCAGAGCGTTGAAAACAATTAATTGAATCTGTTTCTTCCCACCTGTGTTTAGGAATGGCTGAAATTTAGCTATCCAGGGCCACTGAGTCGGATGGCTGGGACCTCACTGTTCTTCAGTTCTCATTTTCCGTCACAGTGATCATGCCATCTGCCTTTTATCATTTGTGCTTCTCAGACACGCCACCGCAGACCACGGTGGATATGGGAAGCAGGCAGCACTGTCTGGTTAGACTCAGACATCCCTGGGAGTCGTACCTACCTGTCTCTCACCCATATAAATTGAAACTTCTTTTCTTGGCACGACTAGCTTTAGACCTGGAATATGAGAACAGCACACTGAGAAATATGGGAAAAGAGAGCCAAATCTGTGTCTTTGTCCAGAGAGGAATAATTTATCAACATATCCTGCAATTATTCACAGTTCTCAGCTATGTGGTTTTGATCTGTTTAGGGACAGAATATACGTAGCTATAATCTATATCTAAATGTAAATATGGCTTCTCAAAACCTGTGAGGATTTGGGGGCACCTGGGTGGCTCAGTCAGTTAAGTGTCTGACTTTTGATTTCAGCTCAGGTCATGATGACAGGGTTGTGAGATTGAGCCGCTCCTTGGGCTCTGTGCTGAGTGTGGCCCCTGTTTGGGATTCTCTCTTTCTCCCTCTGCCCTTTCCCCTCCTCCATGCACTCTTTCTCTCAAATAAATAAATAAACACATACATCTTAAACAACAACAACAACAACAACAACAACAACTATGAGGATTTAGTAGCCAAAGTAGTCATTGAGTCAGAATCAGCATTTTGGTGTTTGATGGAAATATTCTCTGGCTTAATGATTATATCCCTGGTCCAGTGGATAATATGGCTTGACACTAATTAAGCCAATTAATTTTTTTTAGCTTGAAAAGAATCTTAAAGATGGCTTTCTCCAATATTTTCTTGATTTCATGTGAATATGCCTCAGTTTACACATTTACACCCCTTCTTTCCCTCCAGGGTTGCCAAGTTTCACATGACAGAAAGAATGTGGCCCTTGATCCTGAGCTTGTGTAGGAATTTGGTATTCAGTGAAAGGTGTCCACTTTATCCTGCATATAGGGATGATTATTTTCAATGACCTTCAAAATAGATTCTAAATACAAGTTGTCCTTCTGTGAGTCAGATGGAGAGTGTGGGCAAAGACCGAATGGGCATGGGTTGGGAAGTGGACCCAGAGGTCTCCTCTTGAGTAGTTCTCTACTTAGTTTAACTGTGGGGTCATTGGTTGAATGACCTAGACATGCTGACATTCCTTTTTGTTCTGGGATTAAGACCACAAGGAGAGTTTTTATTGTAACTCTTCTCTTCTGGTAATAATGGAAATGAAATATTAAGAGCTCTTCATTACAGGCCTTAGGGAAATACGCAAATATGTTACAACTTTCTAAAATATGTCTGATTAAATATCTCATTTCTCCACTTCCATAATCGGGAGATAATAGACCAACTGATTGTGCTAAATGGATTTCAGCAAGCCTCACTGTCTTGTTCCATCAGGAGGGAATACTTATTTCTCCATTGTGTCATCTTTGTCTACAAAAGATAACTTATTCCTACTATTCAGAGTAAATTTCTTAAAAAAAAAAAAGAAAACCCCCAATAATCAAGCCCTATTTCTGATATATATGAATATTTGCCTATATATGTATATCTAGATATATATATAGATATGCATTGACCCATAATGTTGAGCTTTTTAAATCCCTGCCCCCCCGGTTAGCGAGATTAAGAAATTTTCTTGCATTTTTCATAATGCTTTTCCTTCTTTTGTTTGTGTTTCTTTGGGTACAATTTTATAGTAATCATGTGCATTTTTATGAACAGAAATAAGTAGACATTATAAAAAATTTAGTGCTAATTTCCAAATTACTAACATAATGTGGTTTGTTTCAAACTCCCACATGCCTCCTCTGCTAAGTACTTTGGTAGGACAGCTCAGGTAAATTAGACAAATAAGGATGGAGCATTTACTGTATACCAAGTGTTGTGCTGAGATCTGGATATATAAGGATGAACAAGTTATGGGTGCTTAGTGGCCAGTGGCAAGACTATGACTTGTGTGCCTGTATGTCTTGTGTCATGCAGTAAGAGTAAAGATATAGATGAGGTTTTGGAGGTGGAGAAATTATCTTTATTTGGAACAAGCAGGGAAGATCTTTCAGAATAGCCTGGTTGGAGTTTTGAAGGATCACCACCCAGAGTTTTGAAGTTTACCATCCAGCAATAGTGAAGGTTGCCATTCCAGATAGTGGGGACAGTGTGTGTAAAAGAAGGGAAATTCTTTTCTAAAAATTTAAATTCAGTTAATTAACATATAGTGTATTATTAGTTTCAGAGTTCCGTGATTCATCAGTCTTACATAATACCCAGTGCTCATTATATCACGTGGCATTACCCAGTTATCCCATCCCCTTACCCCTCTTCCCTCTAGCAACCCTCAGTTTGTTTCCCATGATTAAGAGTCTCCTATGGTTTGTCTCCGTCTCTGATTTTGTCTTCTTTTTATCTTTCCCTCTGATCCTCTGTTTTGTTTCTTAAATTCCACATATGGGTGAGATCATATGATTGACTTATTTTGGTTAGCATAATACCCTCTAGTTCCATCCATATTGTTGTAAATGACAAGATCTCATTTCTTTGGATGGCTGCGTAATATTTGTGTGTGTGTGTGTGTGTCCCCGCTCCACATCTTTATCCATTCATCTGTTGATGGACATCTGGGCTCTTTCCACAGTTTGGCTATTGTGGACATTGCTGCTATAAACAGTGGGATGTGGGTGCTCCTTTGATTTTATCCTAAAGACTTTTTTAAAGGTTTTTACTTTTTATTTTTGCTTTTTAAAGGTTTTATCTTAAAGACACTGCATTTGTGTCTTTAGGGTAAATACTGGGTAGTGCAATTGCTGGGTCATAGGGTAGCTCTATTTTCAACTTTTTGAGGAATCTCTATACTGTTTTCCATAGTTGCTGTACCAGCTTGCATTCCCACCAAGAGTGTAGGAAGGTTCCCACCAAAGGAAGGGAAATTCTTACAACAGTGCATCAAAAAAAGTAAGGGCATATAGAAGTACTTTTGGAGTGCCGGAGTATAAAGGAATGGGACAACAAAAGGGTGAAAACATCAATATGGCTCAGACCACGTGAATCCGTGATGACCAGTCAAAGAACTTGACTTTTATCTTATAAGAAATACTGAACCAATGAAGGGGAACAAGAAAAAAGATGACTAGTCACTCCCAAGACCTTAGTTTCACTCCTGTCCAGAGCTTTGTTATTTAGCCATAGGAACACGGGTGATCGTACCTCAGAGGATGTCTGTCAGCATTCATTAAGACCGGTGCTTAATCTCAACTGACAACATCAATGTCAAAACCAGTGCCTGGAGCTGGCAGTATTTCAGCGGAGGAGTCTTTGGAGCTTCCATGAACTGGTTCAATAAACAATCTTGCCGTGAAACATAGAGCTTGGTATTTAGAAGGGTTTTAGCTGGCACATCCACAAAGTCGTAGTGTCCTGTCCACTGACTAATTCCACTGTGAAATGCTGAAATACAGCTCTTAGCTCCAAGAAAGTATGTAGGCTTCTATTTGCATGCAAATCGCTGCCATTCATGTGTGAACTACAGCAGGTAACTGGCTCTGCCAGATGGAATAATTTGGGGTAGGGCCATCCTCCTTGCTAAAGGCCACAGGTAGCCATACCTGCCAGCTTACTCCTCTTTTCCACATCACCCCCTGGGGAATAATCATTTTAATAATGGGCATCAAGGAAAGGAAACTCCATTCCACCCTGTCATCATCTAGTAAACAAAATAGTACTAATTAGTGCAATACGAAGCTAATGTAATATTTGGTGCAATTAGTAAATTGAGTCAGAGATGTGAAGAGGAATACAGGGGATATAGTAAGTGGATGGATCAAGAAAACTCCCTGGGATTTTGAAAGGGTACAGAGTGTGTATTTTTCAAAGGAAAACCATTGTGGTTGCAACTCCTTGAGGGATTTGAGGTGTGTGTCTCTGGAATCAGAATGCTTGGGTTTTCATCACAGCTCCACCTCTTACTAACCAGGAGACTGAGTATAGGTGACTTAAGTTTGCTAAGTGTCACCTTTCTCATCTGTAAAGTGAAGAGAAAAGTAGAGGCTTGAATTTAATCCCCCCATGGTCCTATTAGGTAGGTGTGATTGAAACAGTTGACCAAATGCCTGATAAATATTAAAGCTTCCTAATAATAACTATAATATCATACTATAAATAAAATCGCCATAAAAGCTTGTCGAATTAAATTTATTTATCCATGTAGTAGCTAATGGTGCATTGTGAACACCGATTCACAGATCTCATTTCTTCAATAAACAGGAAGCTGCTGAGGACAGAAACCATGTCTTCTCCCCTTATTGTCAGCAGTTTGCTCAACAGCCTAACACTTAGCAGGTGTTCAACAAATAGCTGTGAATGCACAGATTTTTTTTTTCTTTTCACACTTAGTAGCATTTGTTATTTATTTTTCTTTCTCCTCCTCCTTCATATCTCCTTCTTCTCCATCATCATCATCATCATCCCAGTATCACCATCATCTTTTATCCTATTTCCAATGACAAAGATTCCGAGCATGTATTATTATAGTAGTATTGTAGGTACTCAGGTGTCCTGTAGGGATACTCACTGCCTTGTGGATCTTTGATATTTTTCATTTGAATCTCCAGACCTCCTTAGCCTTCCCCAGTCCTATCCTATGATGCACTTTTTGGGACTTCACTAATTAGTTTGCTTATCGTCTAGCTTCCTGTCGGATTAAGCTAATGAAAACCTAGGAGGGTGGGGGCAGCGGGAGGACAGATTTCTCTCTATTGGGTTTAGTCTTTGCCTTCATTCTTCTCTTTATGGCTATAGTTTCTGCCAGGCAGCTTTCTCTTCTAGTAGATTCTGGTATTTACTTCCTTTTCTTGCCCTTCTAGGTCTTGTTGGTTTCCTGCAATCCTGCCCACTTTTGTGCAAATAGTTCTTTTATTAATTTCTTCCCTGAGTTGCTCTCCTTGAGTATGCCATCTGTTCCCTGCCAGGACTTGGACTGATACAGACTTCTAGAGAATATCAGATTGAACATATTGTTACCAAGTCTGCATGGTCTATGGTTTCCACTTACAATGTGGCAGATCTTGGCTGTCTCTCCCACCCCCAACTCCACTTCCTGACTTTATAGGGGTCACTAAATACAGAGAAGAGAGGGACTTACGTGCAATCCAGCTGACTGATCTTCAAAGAACCGTTCTTCCTTGGGTCCAGTTGTTATTGTCCCTTGTGTGCCATCTGTCTCCAGATCTCTGATATGTTGTCATTGCCTATACACTGCTTAGGCCACCCACAAGGCCATGGGATCCCCCCCCCCACCTCCTCTTTCTTTACCCCTTGACCCTGATGTTGCTGAGACACTTATACTTTCTTTATGTGCTACCTGGGAAGCCCTCTGCATTTTTTTTATCTAATCTCCATTATTCTCTTCTCTCTTTTATAGATTAGAAATCACTATTTCAGTCTTTAAGCATCTGCCTTTGGTTCAGGTCATGATCCCAGGGTCCTGGGATCGAGTCCCACATTGGGCTCCCTGCTCAGTGGGAAGCCTGCTTCTCCCTGACTCCCCATGCCTGTGTTCCCTCTCTGACTGTGTCTCTTACTGTCAAATAAATAAATAAAAATCTTAAAAAAAAAAAAAAGAAATCACTATCTTATTTCTGTGTGTAGCTATTTCTTAGAGGAGAAAAAACTTGGGACCCCTGAGGACACAGTGCTTTCCTTTCTACCACCTGGGTTCCTCCCTCCCAGGGTGCATCCTGCAGCTAGGTTAGAGGGAGATCAGGTATGAAGGCACACAACTGGCACAACCCTTTCCTCTAATGCCTGCTCTGGGCATCAAGGCACAGCCTTTCCTTTTTTATTTCCGCTCATTTTCTCTCTTGTTCCCCTCACTGCCTTCTAATTCCTCTGGAGCTTCTTCTAGTCCAGCAAATTCTTATATTCCTGTTTACTGACTGACCTGGAAGTCTGGAAAGACTTGATTTTCTTTCCCCTGGGACTTCTGGGCTTAGGCCAAAGGAAAAACTGTGCCTCGCTATCTGTCTAGGAGTCCCTGAAAATTTGGAATCACTGAGTAGTTGTTAAGACAGATTTTTGTGGCCAAGGCAACTCTTCCACATTTCCTAAGTTATTTCCAAGCAAGGTATCCTATCACTAAGTTAGAACTGTGAAATTCATAACATCTCATATTTGTTGCTTTGAGCCTTCTTTGTCTCATTTTAAGCCTTAATTAGGGGCAAAGAAGGGCTCTGATTCTTGGAGTGATGCATAATTAGACTTCCAGTCTGAAATTCTGGGTTTAGTGCTCTTTTCTCTACTCCAAACTGTCTACCAGTTGGGATCCAAGAATTCTAGGACTATTTAAAAGTTCACTTTTTTTTTTCCTTTTTACCATGGGGACAAGGAAGGCTTGCTCAATTAATGCATTACCAATAGCTCTTTCACTGTCTATTGGATAAGAGAGATACTTAATCAAGTATTTATTTTTTTAAAGATTTAATGTATTTATTGATCAGAGGGAGACAGAGAGAGAAAGCACAAGCAGAGGGAGCAGAAGGCCAAGGGAGAAGTAGGCTCCCTGCAGAGCAAGGAGTTGGATGGGGCTTGATCCCAGGACCCTGGGATCACGACCTGAACTGAAAACAGATGTTTGACTGACTGAGCCACCCAGGAGTCCATGTAATCAAGTATTTAAAGCAAGATATACTTGTTATTTGTAAAGAAATACATAAAAATGAATCTCAGAGTTTTGTTCAAACCTTTTACAAAGGAAACACAGCTTGAGAATTTCAACATTATGGCCAGAGATTTCTATAGCTTCACCTTGAAATAATGCTCACTTAAGAAAACTAGAATTCTATCCTGTGAAAGTGTATTTGGTGGCTCATTTCTGTAAGAGGAAACTTCCACTGTAAAAGTATGAATTTTATTTTTAGATTATCAGCAAAATGGAAACGTAAAATTGAAACAGAACTCTGAGGTGCAGTATGGGTTCCTGAATATTCATTCTTATGTCACAGTTTGAGAAATGTCATCGTAAATAAACCTTAATGACACAAGTGCAGTTCAGCCCATTCAAGGAGTTACAAAGAAGGTGATGTTGAATGTGAATCTCTTGAGGAAGAGGAAAGAATGAAGGGGATGAATAATAAGTTGGGTGAGGGAACTGTGATCACTCATCAGAGTGGCTGTTTCTTGAGAACATAAGATGTGTCTTGAGAGCAAGAGCTTATCTGCGTGCCATTATTTTGGGGCATGACATGATCTAGGGAGTTTGGGCAGTGCAGTATGGCTGGACTGTGATGTGTGTTATTGGAGAAATAATCACAAGAGAGGTTGAAATAACAGATGAGCTATGAAGGAGCTTGAATGTAAATGAAGGAGTTAGGATGAGTCTAGGTTAATGCTTTTTAATCTCTCAGTAAAGTTTTTACTGAAAAAGACTTATTCAGAAGACAAGTATATAACAAAGAAAAGGAGGCTTGCCTCTGCTGGAAGCCAGAGGATGGCCAGCAGCCCTGTCTACTTTTCCTATTCTACTAGTCGCCTCTTATTTCATGGTTCCTGAAGGCATACCTGTAAACTCAGTAGGCTTTCAATAAGCACAGTCCAAAACCCAGCTCTAGTTAATGGGCAGTCACCAGATCTGTGTTAGAGAAAGGTCACCATCAGCTCTATGGAGAGAGAGAGGAAGGCCATATTTTTAGCAATGGCCGGGAGAGGTGATGAGACCCTGCAGTAAAGCTATGGAGATGAGAGTAAAGAAGAGGGACAGACAGAGCATCAGGCCAAAGGCAGAGATGGGATAGTATGACTTCTTAAATATAGGGTGCGAGGGAAGTGGAGTACCAAGATTGTCTGGGGTTTTTCAGTCAGCTTAGATTGACTAGGAAATTCTGGGAAACAGTAGGAAGGAACCCGAGAGAACTACATTCTCCTTGTTCCAGAGCTTGGGGACATCGTACTGGAAATGTGAGGGTGGTCCTCACGAAGAAGAAAGGCATTGGAGGGTGCCTGGGTGGCTCAGTGGGTTAAGCCGCTGCCTTTGGCTCAGGTCATGATCTCAGGATCCTGGGATCGAGTCCCACAATGGACTCTCTGCTCAGCAGGGAGCCTGCTTCCCTCTCTCTCTCTGCCTGCCTCTCTGTCTACTTGTGATCCCTCTCTGTCGAATAAATAAATAAAATCTTAAAAAAAAAAAAAAAAAGAAAGACATTGGAAAGGGAAAGGGAATGAATGACGAATGAGCATCTAGACTAGAGTAAGTCCCATTATCCTCTTAACCAAATATAAACCCCCGGAATAAGAGCTCTAAAATCCTATGGTTTGGAAAGGGTGTGGAGAACCTTCCATCATACTGTGGACTTGGGTTGGGTGTGCTGTGATTGGGGCAAAGTTTGAGATGTGAAAGAGATCAATTAAGAATGAATAACCAAAAAAAGATAATGAATTCCCAAGACTGATGTGCAGATTTTGGAATTTACTAAGACCCATATGTATCAACTGAAAAAAGATTCAGGAAGTGAATATCTACTAGTCATAAAGGCATTTACTAAAGGAACAAAAAAAAATATCTCACGTCGCCATCATCCACTGTCCTGAACACACCAAACCTGCACATGTTGCTTGTGCTTGATAGCATAGGCGCCTTGCTTGGAAACCACTGCTTCCGAATGTCAAAGTAGTCCATTCCCTGAACCAACTGGTATTTCCCTTCATCTAATACATCAGCAAAATCTGTTGACTCTACCTTCAAAATGTCTTCTGCGTCTACAGGCATGTTTCCGTCCCTGTTGTTCTCATCATGATCTTTTCCTGGTTCAGTAAAATGGCTGTTTCCCTGTTTCCACTCTTGTGTTTCTACTTTCACCTTGCACCCAACAAATTTCATTTTACAGAGAAGAGCCAGAGTGAGCTTTTGAAAATGTCAATCAGGGGCAACTGGTTGGCTCAGTGGGTTAAGCCTATGCCTTTGGCTCAGATCGTGATCCCAGGGTCCTGGGATCCAGCCCTGCATCTGGCTCTCTGCTCAGCAGGGAGCCTGCTTCCCCCCAATCCTATGCCTGCCTCTCTGCCTACTTGTGATCTCTGTCTATCAAATAAATAAAGAAAATCTTTAAAAAATTGTAAATCAGATCCTATTACTCCCCTTCTCAAAACCTTCATTGCTTTCCCATACAGTGCCCAGTCATCAACTCTCTCTGTGCTTTGGTCCCTTCTGCTTTTGCCCACCCCCACGTGAGACTACCTACAAGTCCCTGGTTGCTTCTTTCTGGTTACGTTGCCTTTCTTGTGGCTCCTGAAACAGGAGCAGCATCTTGGTGTTTTCCTCTGCCTTCTGTCTGGCACGTTATTTTCCTAAATTGAGTTGGCTTCCTCCCTCACTTTTTTTCAGGTCTTTTCCCCCATGCTATATCCTAAGAGACTTTCTTTGACCACCTGAACTAAAAGGGCCTTATCCCCTATTGCTACCCCTTAGCCCTTTTATGTTTCTTCATAGTACTTATGTACCCTAGAGATCGTGTTTTATTGGCACTCATGCATTTCTTTAACGAGCCCCTTTCTCATTAGAATATAAATCTTTGAGAATAGAAACTTAAGTTTTGTTGGCCACTGTTAAATCGCCAAAACCGCTGGACATAGTGGATCATATATGTTTTTTGATGGTATGAGGAACGAATCAGATGTTTGCTTTCCCTTTTATATGTTTGTTGGCTCTTACTTGAATATCTGTGGTTATCTAACCTATACTATACCAGAAACCACTTGTCCTAGACTCAAGTAATATGATTTTTCCAGTGCAGAGAAGAACTTCAGCCAGGAGTTGGAGCATCTGAGAAGAATGAGTTATTCTGTAGAATGTCATGAAATCTGGATAAATAAGTTGTGAGATAGAGGCACATATAATTCTGTGAAAAATTAAACCTCATCATATATGTAGCAGTATACCAAAGTGTTTAAGAATAATTTCTAGGGGGAAAGAAGTCATAAATCTATAAAAAATTTTGTTCAGTGACTTATTGGGAATTTTGCTGAGAATTTGGGGAAAGAGTCCAATTATTATTGTATTACAGTTTTAGAACCTCTTAGACAATTTTGGACAATCCTGAATCATGATGGTGTGAGAATTATTATCAAAGGCCTTAGGGTCCAAAAAAAGTCAGGAGTTTTTTTTTTTTTTTCCCCCTACTGATAAACTTTTTGAACCATTATCTGGTTAATTTACTTTAGGAAATGATTCACTTTCTATTCTCCTTGATGAGTATTCTGTTAATATTTGATAGAAATGTCAAGGAAATTTTTTTCATGATCTAAAGCTTAAGCTCTCTTTTTCTTTATTTCACCCCATTACTCTTACTTATTATCTCCCTGTTCATGTTAAATACTCTCCATTTTTAGCCTGGCTCACCTCAGCTGTATTTCTGAATGAGGGAACTGGATTGATTCTTTTGTCTCTCTTTTGTTTTTCTCCCTTCCTTTTCTCTTACTCTTCTTGCAGACTTCTCCAATTTAATTCCTTATTTTGGGAGATGAAGTGCATAGTCCCAAGTCTAGCCACTCCTCTCAAGACAGAGATATAGTAAGGCTTGCTTTCTTCTTACCATGTGTAGTCAAAGTTTGGTGGACTATCTGGTCATCCCAGGCACCGTATTTTTTGCTTCTTGGTCATACTCTCATTTCATCTGTACAGTAATCCTGTGAGGTGGTTATCATTATTCTTATTTTACAGATGAAAATATTGGATCAGGTGGAAGATCTGGGTTTGAATCTCAAATCTGTCTTGCTGACTTCAAATCTGAGGTTCTTTCTGTTCTACGGTATAGCAGTGACCCGAAGTTCTTTTTTGGCAGTTCATTTCATATTTCACACTAGAAGCTACTAACATCTAATTGACTTTTCACATTAGTTTTTCCTACAGCTAACATCATGTAAGTGTAAGGGGTGTAGATTTGATACACTTATCTATTGCAAAATGATTGCCACCTCTATCATAACACATAATTACCATTTCTGTTTTGTGGTGAGAACATTCAAGATTTACTCTTTTACTAACTTTCAGGTATATAATGCAGTATTATTAACTATAATTACTATATTGTACATTAGATCCCCAGAACTTGTTCAACTTATAACTGGAGGTTTGTATTCCTTGACCAACATTTCTTCATTTCCCCCACCCCCACTCCCTGGTATTTCTATGAGTTCAGCTTTTTGAGATTCCACATGTCATGATATCATACAACAGCTGTCTTTCTGTATCTGACTTATCTCACTTAGCCTTAGATCCTCAAGTTCCAACCGTGTTATCACTAGTGGCAGGATGTTCTTCTTTCTCATGGCTGAATAATATTCCATTGTATATACATATATACTGTATCTTGTTTTTCATTCATACAACTCAAGAGCAAAAAATGAAGAATCTAATTAAAAAATAGGCAGAGGAGCTGAATAGACATTTTCCCAAAGAAGACAGAGATATACAAGTGTCCAATAGGTACAGGAAAACATATTCGACATCACTAATCTTTTGAGAAATGAAACTCAGAACCACAATGAGATATCACCTCACTGAGATCTAATAGGTTTGAGTCTGTTAGAATGGCTGTTATCAGGAAGACAAGAGAAAATGAGTATTGGCAAAGATGTAGAGAAAAGGCAACCCTTATGCACTGTTCGGGGGCCTGTAAATTGGGGCAGCCACTATGGAAAACAGCATGGAATTTCCTCAAAAAATTAAAAATAGAACTACCATATGATCCAGCAATCCCCCTCCTGTGTATGTATCTGAAGGAAGTGAATACAGAATTTCAAAGGGATATTTGTAGTCTCATGTTCATTACAGCCTTATTCCCAACAGTCAAGATATGGAAAAACATACGTGTCCATCAGCAGATGACATTTCACTTTAACTTATGGGTTTCTTTTAGAAATTATGCTTTGGAAACCTCTTAGTCAATGACATCATAAAAATTAATAACATTTCCTTCATCAAGTTTCTCCCCCTAGCCCCCCAAGCCTGTTCTCAACTCTCAAATTTCCATGATGCATTTTAGGTTGCTCATTTCTGTCTACATATCTAACCTCTTTGGGTTTCTTTTGATAATTTAGCAGTCTTTATCAGTGTTTTCAATGCCTCCTCATATATTACTATTGGTGAATTTCATTAACAAGCTATTTGCTCCCTTCTTCAGGTTATTAATGAAGATGCTAAATGAAACTCAATCCATCAATCCCTGTGCCACCCCAGTAGCAAACTAGGTACTCAGAGGTTTATGATTATTTCTTGTTCGTGACTCTTGAGCCAGTTCCCAAATCAGCTGAGAGTACTCATAGCCAAGCCAATTTAAATTAATTTTGCAAGGGGAATTTCATGAGCAAAAGCAGCACCTGCTTCTCTAAAACTAAGATGGATCACTTGCATTCACTTAACCTACTAAAATTAAAGTTGTGTCCAAGTAGCAATTATGGGATACTTCTCTGGTGATATTTAATCTTTTTTGAATTTCTGTTTACTTCATATTTTCTGTGACCAGGAACTATTTCTTAAATATGCCTGTTTTTCAGTTCCATGTCTGAAAACCAGCATGAATATGTTTTTGTCTTTATAATTTAGAAGAATGTTAAAAGAAAAAAGCCATATATAGGGGTGCCTCAGTCGGTTAAGTGACTAACTCTTGGTTTTGACTGAGGTCATGATCTCAGTGTCCTGAGATAGAAGCCTTGGAGTTGGGCTCTTGCTTAGGGTGGAGTCTGCTTGAGATTCTTTCCCTCTCCTCCCTCCCTACGGCCCCTCCCTTGGTTCATGCATTCTCAAATAAATAAGTAAATAAATAAATAAAATCTTTAAGAAAATGCCATATACAAGATAATCCTATCAGTTGTTTCAGGATACTTACATGTGTTAAAAATGCAAAAACACATCTGGGGAAGCTATCTAATTTGGGAGAATAAGAGAGGAGACTGAATCAGGGCTGGTCTGATTTCAGTTGTTTCAATGATTTCTTTGATGTCTGGTTTTGAAGCAAAAGTTCTGAAATTAATGAAAAATATTTATGAATGTATTTTATGAAATTATATATTTTAGAGTTTTCTTCTCAGTTATCTGAAATAAGTCCTATCTTCCAAGTGCCTAGTTGCAGTGGTTTCTGTTTTCAGAGTCTTTTCTGTCCCAGACTTCTTAAATATAAAAGCTTTGACCCTGAGGTGACGATCTAATTAAACTGATATAATCATCTTCCAAGAACGAAATCTGTCATTTAAAAACCGTAATAAATATTTTGAAGAGAAAAATAATAAGAAACGTAAATAGGGATTTGCTTTTGGCAGTCTATTAAAATATTTAATTTTGAGTAAGAATGAACTAGTTTCTTATGTTACCCAGTGCCCTGTGAACTCTGAGATTCTTATGGAGGAAATTACAAAGATGAAAAGTGAATGGCATTTGATACAAGAAGACAATTGGGTATTTTTTTTTAAAGTAATGTGTATTATGTTATAAAACATATGAAAACACATTGTTCTGCAGAAGTGGTAAAGTCTGTGGAATTCTTTTCTAATTCCCAAATCAAATTTAAAGCTTAAAATATTTACTGGCAGCAATAATGAGATGATAAAAGCTAGGATAATTGATTAAGGCATTTATTTATGCTGAGAATTACCCTTGTAATTTTGACCATTTGTTTATACCTTTGTTCAAGAAACTTATTTTATATATGAAGTCTTTGCCTGGTATTTGGAGTTCAGATATTGCCCATGTAGTGCTCTGGCATATAGGAAGCCAATGGAGAACACAGATGTGTAAAATAAATACAATAAAAGCATAAAGAGCATTATTACCTGAGTCAGAGGCCTATGACCACCTTTGGAATGGGAATACGGAAAGACTTAATTTAGTTAATGACGATCAGTCCAGACACCAGCAGGAAATGGATGGCACACCCAAAACATGGTAACTTGAGGCTGGATGAAAAAGGACCATTTGACAAGGGTGGCCAAGGAATGAAACTACATGGCTTAGTGGTCTGTACCACCCCTCCCCCCCCACTCAAAGCGAGGAGGGGGAAGAAATGGTCAGTCTTCTCCAACCTCTGACTTCTAGCCCAGGCTCCTCATTGGCTGAATACAACCAAAGTCTCAGGGCACATCCACTCACAGATCTCCTGCTTAGTGACCTTTCTGGAAAGAACATCGATGAGGCAGTATGGTTTAGTTGGATTTAGATGAATAAGAAGAAGCTCACTGAGGAAACTGTGCAGCGGGGGAGAAAGAGTAGGGGTGGCACGTTCTGGATCAGGACCCCGCGGTACAGAAGGATGAAAGAAGAGCTTTTGTTTCTAGGTTTAATGTGGCTGGAATTTAGGGTGTGTATTAGCGTATTGAAGTCTATTAGTGGCATGAGGGAAGATAATCCCCTTTTTTCTCTTCCGGGTGAAATCCTGAGATGTCACAATGAAATGGTTTGATTCTCTGAAGAATCATAAAATTTACTTTCACTTTATGCCATGGCACTGAAGAATATTGCATTGTGTACTGTGGGTCCCTCTTTCTCTCGTATGTCCACTCTCTTTGTCTCTCTTCTTGTCTCTGATTGTCTGTTTTTCTCTTGCTGGAGGAAAACTGAACTGAACCCCTTGAGCTGAACCCCTTGCATGGAATTTAGCACTGCGTGTATTGACAGCTGTGCATACCTCATGGACTTCTGAAGCCCGAGGAAGACTATAAACTCTCAAAATAATCTTTTTCAAAAATCTAAAATACAATACATAGGGATTACAAAAGAAATAATTATATTGGGGTACCTGGGGTGGGGGCTCAGTGGGTTAAGCCTCCAACTCCTGATTCCAGCTTAGGTCATGATTTCGTTCTTTCTTTTCTTTTCTTTTCTTTCTTTCTTTCTTTTTTAAAGATTTTATATATTAATTTGACAGACAGAGAGAGAGCATCAGAGGGGAGAAGATCAGAGGGAGAAGCAGACTCCTTGCTGAGCAGGGAGCCTGATGTGCGACTCGATCACAGGACTCCGAGATCATGACCCGAGCCAAAGGCAGTCGCTTAACCAACTGAACCACTCAGGTGCCCTCTTTTTTTTTTTTTTTTTTTTAAATTAACAAATAATGTTTTATTTGCTTTGGGGGTACAGGTCTGTGAATCATCAGTCTTATACAATTCACAGCACTCACCATAGCACATACCCTCCCCAATGTCCATAACCCAACCACCATATCCCTACCCCCGACCTCCCAGCAACCCTGTTTGTTATCTTCAAGCCCCATCTTTGGGGCTCTGGGAATCAGTGGGAATCTGCTTGGAATTCTTTCTCTCCTTCTCCCCCTGTCCTTGCACTGCTCTCACTCTTTCTCTCTAAAATGAATAAATAAAACTTTAAAAAAGAAACAATTATATTGAAATACTATTATGATAATATCTAAAAAACTACGATGTAGTAAAACATGAGCTTCTTTATTTGTGTATTATATGGTGGGTTTTTGTAGTGGGTCTATTAACTATTATAATTTCAATGAAATGATAAGCATAGAAAACAACTGTAATGCGAAATGACAGTAACTGTGACATCTACTAGTGACAAAGTGACAATTGAAGGAAATGTTAAAATTCACGTAGATGTTAATGCAAATGGAGATGTTGTTTTTCTTATCCAAGTTTGGCACTACCGGTGGTCTGTGGGCCTCATATTAGAAACCTCTCTTTTAGGGATGCCTGGGTGGCTCAGTCGGTTAAGTGACTGCTTTTGACTCAGGTCATGATCCCAGGGTCTTAGGATCGAGCCCTACATCAGGCTCCGTGCTCAGTGGGGAGACTGCTTCTCCCTCTCCTGCTTGTGCTCTTTCTCACGATCTCTGCCACTCTCTCTCTCAAATAAATAAATAACATCTTAAAAAAACAAAACCTCTTTTAAAGCTCATTTACATTATCTTTGAACAAATCAAATGAATTTTACAATCATTAAATTCACCAAACATGAGATGAATGAGTAGCTTATGTAAAATAATTTGCTAAAGAGATACACACATAGTAAGAGCAAAATTTTTTTTTAACACTTAAAAAAATCGGTAGGAAAATGAAATTATCCCCAAATGAGTAGTCACAAAATATTAGAATGCAATAATTAAAGATTTCATCTACTACTTTAGGGAGATAATTCATAACACACAGGGTTACTCATGGAATAGTATACTGAGTTTAATGCAATAAAAAAAATCCACTACTGCTAAATTGCTACAATGAAAAGATGTAACCTTTTTATGACAGAGATTTAGCCAATTATAGTTATTGTTAATTCTTACAATTGGGTGCAAGGTATGCCTTGTTTCAGGGAATAGACTGTAAAGAAATTATCTTCCACTAAATGTTATTACAAATGTATTGCTTTAAAAAACTTTTTCTTGAAGTAACATGAATAAAGACAAGTACACATAACATAAATGTCCAATCCACTGAATTTTCACAAACTGAATATACCCATGTAACCAGCATCCTAATTATGAAACAGAATATGAAAGTGCCCCCACAAGCCCCCCATCCCATTACTCCCTCCTAGGTAGTATGCCCTACCCAGTGTCCTTGAAACCTAGCAGCATACATTCATTTTACTTGATTTTGTATTTTATGTCAACTGAATCGCATGATGTGGATGGACTCTTTTGTACCTGGTTTCTTTCACTCAACAGTATGCTTCGTGTAATCAGTTCAGATTTATGCATTACTTATACATAAAGCTGCTGAAATTTCATTTAATGAATATAGCATGATTTATGTGTTCATCTTACCATCAATACATGTTTGGATAATATCAATTGCAGTGAACATTCTAATGCATACCCTCTGGTGAGTATTGTTTTGTGGTTTCAATTTGATTTCCTTTTTTTTTTTAATTTGAGAGAGAGAGTGAGAGAGAGCATGAGAGGGGAGAAGGTCAGAGGGAGAAGCAGACTCCCCATGGAGCTGGGAGCCCGATGTGGGACTCGATCCCGGGACTCCGGGATCATGACCCGAGCTGAAGGCAGTCGCTTAACCAACTGAGCCACCCAGGCGCCCCTCCTTTTTTTTTTTTTTTTTTTTTTTAAGATTTTATTTATTTATTTGACAGATAGAGATCACAAGTAGGCAGAGAGACAGAGAGAGGAGGAAGCAGGCTCCCCGCAGAGCAGAGAGCCTGATGTGGGGCTGGATCCCAGGATCCTGGGATCATGGCCTGAGCTGAAGGCAGTGGCTTTAACCCACTCAGCCACCCAGGCGCCCCATTGATTTCCTATTTTTTAAGAGATTTTATTTATTTATTTGACACAGAGAGAGAGAGAGACAGTGAGAGAGTCAACACAAGCAAGGGGAGTGGGAGAGGGAGAAGCAGCCCTGATGTGGGGCTTGACTCCAGGACCCTGGGATCATGACCTGAGTAGAAGGCAGATGCTTAACCTACTGAGCCGCCCAGGCACACCTTGGTTTCCTATTATGGTCAATCAAGTTTATGATCTTTTCATATATTTATTGCACATTTGCATATCTTCCTTTTCAAAGTATCTCTTCAGGAATTTATCTGTTTTTCTATTGTTTTTATTTCTATAGTCCTTTGTTGGATATATGTATTGCAGATATCTTCTCTCATTCTCCAGGTTATCTCCCATTCTGTTGGTGGGCAGATATTCTTAATTTGATTCTAGTCCATTTTATTATTTAAAAATTTTATGGTTAGTACTTTTTGTGTTTTGTTTTAAAAAACCTTTGCCTATGTTAAGATGTTTTATATTTTCTTCTAAGTAAGCTCTTTATTGTTTTATAATCTTTTATATTCAGGTATGCAATTCATTTGGACCTTATTTTCACATTTATTCATGTTATGTTTGCTTATTTTCATTTATTATTTTTCCATATGGATATCTAATTGACCTGGAATCAAAAGGGGAATTCTCCACTATATCTCATGGAAGCATAAAGGTCTGTTTTAGGACTGTATTCTGTCCCATTGGTTATTTTGTCTACCCTGTCTTCATTGCCATTGCTTCAGACTAGGCTTTCCTATATAGTTATATTAATCCTTCACTTTTGTTCTTTTTCTTCATGATTTCTCAGCTGTACTGCTCTTTAAATCAGACAAAATTAAAAATTCTATTTCAGAGGATGGAGCATTCCAGACTAGACATAACTATGGATGAAGAATTACATCAGCAGACAGATAATCTTGGAGGATCCTCTACACACTGTCTAAGAGGGAATCATTTCTGTTGAAATCTTTTTTTTTTTTTTAAAGATTTTATTTATTTATTTGACAGAGAGTGACACAGTGAGAGAAGGAGCACAAGCAGGGGGAGTGGGAGAGGGAGAAGCAGGCTTCCTGCTGAGTAGGGAGCCTGATGTGGGGCTCCATCTCAGGACCCTGGGATCAGGACCTAAGCTGAAGGCAGATGCCTAATGACTGAGCCACCCAGGCACCCCTCCTATTGAAATCTTTAACTTGAATTGAGATAAAGTGTGGTAAAGCAGGAAGATCATAGGCTTGGATTTTAAATCAGATGGAAAATGTAGTACTAACCAGGTCCTCCTGATTCAGACACAGCAAATATTTATTTAGTACCTACTATATGCCAAATGTGATTCTTTGCATTATCTTGTAGTAGATGATTAACATTATTAACTTCTGTGATCCTCATTTTCCTCTTTTGTAGAGTAAGTTATTGTAGAAATAGATTTTAATATCCCACCAGATTATAACCTTGTCTCATAAACTGATTAAGATTCCTTGGCTTTAAGCAACAGACACTCACTCTGACCAAAGTGAAATTTATTAGAGAGACACTGGATGACTCATAAAGTCAATGCAAGTTTGAACGAAAGGACATGGAGAGGACAAGGACTACGATAGCATTAGAGAAAGAACTCATGGAGAACCTAAGTTCCCTAAAAAACCCGAGGCAAGATTTAAGTGACATTGATTTATTGGAAGTTCAAGTCCCAGGGCAGAGAGTGAGAGACAGGAAATGAGGCAGGAAAAGATGGGGAACAAATGCAGGGTGATGCATTACTGAGCGGCGGCTGTTTCATGATGAGTCATCATGAGTCACAGTTGCTCAGTAGGTTTATCCACTAAGCTATGGGGAATGGGTGGCTGGACACACTGCACAAAGCAACTGGGCTTTGGTGTAATGCAGTCAAGATACAGGAGATTGACCTGGCATCTCCATCCCATCTCTGAACTCTCCTTGATTAAAGTTTATCCCGGAAGAAGGTAACTCCTCCCCTCTTATAGACTGGATCCCCCAGTCCCTTCAGCAGCCCTCCCTGCTCTGGGACGTATGATTCCTCTGAGCTCAGGAAGGTCAGGAGGAGCAAGAGCTCAAGACAGTGGAACCGTGTGGCTACACATGGAGTTAAGACTCTAGTAGCAGTTGAAGTGGAACAAAGTAGCCAAGGGCCTAGAAAATAGAAGATGTGGGAATTATCTAATGAGATCTATGTGATATGTCCCTACTACATGAATCTGGGAGGCAGCCATTCTTCAAATGAAAGGTTGCAGGGCAGACACAAATCAAACCAAGCTAAATACACAAAGAAATGAACAAACAAATACAGTCTTGGTGTTTTTAGCTCATCAAAATACCACAGTTAATGGCTAATCTGAAAAAGACTGACAAGACTGAGTGATGGTAAGGATTTAGAGAGCCTGGAACTCTCTCATATTGTTAATGTGAAGGTAAAACAGTACAATCGCTTAGGGAAAAAAAAAGTTTGGCAAAATGATACAATCACTTAGAAAAAGAGTGTGGCAATTTCTTATCCAGTTAAATACACAGATATGTTCCAGCAGTTCTTTTCCAAATATTTACCCAAGAAAAGTGAAAATGTATACTTAAAAGTGACTTGTACACAAATGATCATAGATTTTATTTATAATAACCAAAACCTAGCAACAACTCAAATATCCATCACCAGGTGAAAAGATAAAAAATAAAGGTATACAATGAAATATTACTCAGCAATAAAGAATGAACCACTGATAACAGTTAACAACATGGATGAATCTTAATTATACTCAGTGAAAGAAATTAGAGATAGAAGAGTACATATTTTAAGATTCAGAATAGGCAAAAACTAATCTGTAGTAACAGAAGTCAGAATCAGCGATTCTCTGGGATGGAGGAGAGAATCCACTTCCACTTACTTTATAGGATTCTCTTTTAAAGAGAGGGTTGCATTGTTCAGTAAGATTTATTCCAACCTAAATATATGCTGTTTAGTTCTGATTTTGTCATTTGAGAAACCTCTACTTGAGCTTGCCTGCTCTCTCTCTCTGTCAGTTCTAATCCACCCGGTCCTTCCTTCCATGCCGGTATCTAAGTAATTACATTAATAGGATGGTGTCCTAGGGGATTTCATCTATATTCTATCTTGAAAGTGAGAAATCAGAATCTCGTAAGTCCCAATTTCTCATGAAACCATCTTCAAAGGATTGATCATATGCATATTTTCTTAGACTTTATCAGCTTATAAAATTCTGCTACAATGAAACTGATATTACCTTAACTTTGCAGAGCAATAATCGGCTTTCTTTCAAAAATTCAGCCCAATTCTTTCCAACTTATTTAAGGTAGAAGGAAAGTGTATTTAGAAAAAATGTATTTACGGTGAAATGTAGAAAGATGTAGGTAAGGTCACGTTTGAACATATGGCATGCAGCTTATTAAAAGTGAGCTTTTCACCAAATCCTTTAACCCCTAGAAAAATGTTCTTGAATGTCAAGATTTCAAGTTTGGCCCCAGACCTGTAGGATTAGAATGTCTACGGGTGAGAACTGGCAATCTGAATTATTAATGAATGACTCAGCGTATGAGTTTCTGATGCCCACGTGTCCAAGTCCACAACTTAAACTTCGTCCCATAGTTAAAATGTCCAATTGGAGTGAGTCAGATCATGTGCAAAATTGAAATGGAGTATTTCATCCTTGATCCAGTCAGCATTGCCCAAACTCTCTACATTTTTATAATGTAATAAAATAAAAATATATTTTCCCAGTAAGCAGACTAACTGAAGAGTTCCAGGACTAGGAATAGTAAGAGAGGACTCTATTCCATTAGGGGAAATATCTGTCACAAAGTCCATGCATTTTAAATTAGGAGAGAATGCAGCTGCTAGCATTTTTGTTTTAACTGAATTAAGCGTTCACATTTAGCAGATTTATCTGTTTTCTCTTAGAATTTTTCTTTTTCTTTTCCTTTTAAAAAGATTTTATTTATTTAAGAGAGAGAGAGAGAGTACAAGCTTGAGTGGGTTGGGGATTGGAGAGGGCAGAGGCAGAGAGAAAAGCAGACTCCCTGCTGAGCAGGAAGCCCAATGTGGGACAGGATCCCAAGACTCTGGGATCATGACCTGAGGCAAAGGCAGGTACCCAATCGACTGAGCCACTCAGGCACCTCTCTTAGAATTTTTTGCTAGCCCAAAGTTGAATGTCGTATGTCATAGTGTGTCCTGGTGAAAGGTAAGGGAGGGAGTGAAACTGGATCCGGTAAGTAGAGAACCGAGAAGTGATCCATTTTGAAGCATCATAAACAATAGAAATACTACATTTAAGCCATTTGGAGCTACGTTGTTTAGGACGAACAGCACTGAGCTCCTGAAAAAAAAGCTCCACAATATCAAAGCAAACATTGGTTTGCAAAGGATGGTCTAGAGTAATAAAAAGTTCAAATGATGTTTAAAGAGGTTTTCACTTGCCTTGTTACATTTCTGGGGGGAAAAAAAATCCTTCCTGTAATATAGCTTCTGTTAAGGTCTAGATCTAAACAAAGATAAGAAAAAAAAAGCAAAATAGAAAAGGAAAAATAAATATGTTAAAGTGATAGGAGTTTTGCTGCTTTTCTTTACACAAGAGTAAAGGGTGTCGTAAGCCAGTGACCTACTTTGGGAAGTCAGGTGAAACAAAGTCAGATGTAGACGTGTTTTGGATGCCTGTGATCGGATGTTCAGATACTTTCATATCTATGTGTGTTTACATTTATAGTTATAAATAAGCATTATGTCTCTTTCTGTTATCTTGAACTTCCTGTGCTAGTCAAGTGGCAGAAAGCATAGCTTTTTCATTTCTTAAAAAAGATTTTATTTATTTATTTATTTGAGAGGGAGAGAGAAAGAGAACACAGAGTGAGAGTGAGAGGGAGAAGCAGACTCCTGCTGAGCAGAGGGCCTGATGTAGAACTTGATCCCAGAACCCTGGGATTATGTCCTGAGCCAAAGGAAGACACTTAACCTGACTGAGCCACCCAGATGTGCCTGGAAAGCATTGTTTTGTTTTAAAAGATTTTTATTTATTATTATTATTATTTTTTTTTATTTACTTGACAGAGAGGGAGGTCACAAGTAGGCAGAGAGGCAGGCAGAGAGAGAGAGAGAGAGAGAGAAGCAGGCTCCCTGCTGAGCAGAGAGCCCGATGTGGGGCTCGATCCCAGGACCCTGGGATCATGACCTGAGCTGAAAGCAGAGGCTTAACCCACTGAGCCACCCAGGCACCCCCTGAAAGCACTGGTTTTTAAAAGAAAAGTAGATATTCTCAGTTAAGTTGGGAGATACCAAAGAAAACCAAAAGGAAAGTCTTGATATATTTAGCATTGATTCTTACTATTTGACTGAAGTTACTTCACTATCCATGTCAATATATAATGTAAACTTTGTGAGGACAGGGATTTGATTCTTTTTTTTTTTTTCTTTCCTCTCTGCTGTGGTATATAGAACAGTGGCCGAATCAAAATAGATATTTTGTATCTATTTATGAGTGAATGAGCAAATTCAACAATCAAATAACTCGTAATTTCTCTCTTTCCAAGATCCATCTCTTGTAAGAGGGGCGAATGGAAGTGATTCTGCCTTTGATGCTTTTAAAAAAGGTTATGAGGTTTTCTGCAAAAGATGAACGATTTGGAGCTGAGTGCTTATTCCTCTTCTCTCTTACTTCTTTAGGACTAAGACTTTTTATCACTGTTTATTAGTTTTCCAAGTAAGAGATCCAAATGCAGTGAGATCTGGTATTTACAACAGGTATTGGCGAAGGATGGGGTAGGTTAAAGAATTCATGGGAATTGAGTATTACAGTTGGAATATTGGAGATACTATCATTTTTTTCTAATTGCTTTAACTCATTGTGAATTAAAACTAAACTTGTAAAACACTTTTTTATTTTAATGTAAACTAAGTCAGTATTACAGTGCTGTCTGCCTTTTAAAAACTTTTAAATAAATGTCTCTAGATCTCTGTAGGAAAATAGACAAACAATTGATGGTTGGTTAATTAAAACCAATTCTCATCATTTAGAATAGCTTGTGGCTGCTCACATCATACATACCGGGGCATGGGCTTTGTGGCTGCTCACATCATACATACCAGGGGCATGGGCTTAAAAGAAAAAAAAAGAATATTAGAGAGATGATTAAAGGTATATACCTTCTGATAATTACTTCTGAAAGATGGGCGCATTTGCCTTTACTATTCTATGAACCTCTTTATAATGGCAAGTTTGAGACTAATGAAAACCAAGCTTTTCAATTTTCTGAGTCTCATTCGGTCTGAAGACATCATCAGGCTCTTTCCAAAAGTATTCCCTGCTATATGGCTCTGCATTTACCTATGTTAGCCCTGGCACACATATTGTGAAAATAGAATATAAGGATTTGCTTTTTTTTTTTAAGATTTTATTTATTTATTTGACAGACCGAGATCACAAGCAGGCAGAGAGCAGGCAGAGAGAGAGAGGAGGAAGCAGGCTCCCCACTGAGCAGAGTCCGATGTGGGGCTTGATCCCAGGACCCTGAGCTAAAGGCAGAGGCTTTAACCCACTGAGCCACCCAGGCACCCCAGGATTTGCTTTTTAATAAATATTTATAAAACAGCTAACTTGCCATTAACAAAGACTGAAACATGTGGCTTAGTATTAAGACCTGGCATAATTATAAAGAAGATTTTTTTTCTGAAAATGTCCTCATTTTATGTGTTTTCATTAAAGAAAAATTATTGAGACCATCAACATGCCAAAGCAGTTTGTCAGTCTTTTTTTTTTTTTTTTTTAATTTTCTTTGTTTATTGAGAGTGGGAGAGAGATAGCAAGAGAGCAAGGTGGAGGGGAGGGGAAAGGGGCAGAGGAAGAAGGAGAAGCAGACTCCCCACTGAGCAGGGAGCCCAAAATGGGGCTCAATCCCAGGACCCCAGGATCATGATCTGAGCTGAAGGCAGCTGCTTAACCAACTGAGCTACCCAGGCTCAGTTTGTTAGTCTTTAAAGAGGACAAAAAAACAGATCTTGTGGCATCATGGTTTTGCAAAGCATGGTCCTCTTTCAGAATTACCTGGGGGATCAGTCCAAATTCTTAGACTCTCTGCTCTAACATCCCACTAATCCCACTAATCCCAAAGAATACTGTGGGCTGTACCTTTAAGATGTATTCATAACTGGGCCACATCTTGCCTCCTCTGTCTCCGCCACCCTATCCTAGTCATCATCTTCTTGGTACTTGCTTGCCTACTGACTGCTTTTCATGCTGTGCTTTAGAAGTAAGTCAAGTCAAGTCATATCACTCTTTTATCCAAGTCGCTAAAGTCTCCCATCTGAGAGTGGAAGCCAAAGTCTGGACATTAGTTAAAATTAACCCGGACAATCAGAGTGGTATTAATAGTTTTTTTATGTCATGTTAGTCGGTTTCCCTCAGTGACAGGCAGCAACAGTTCTACAGAAAACCCTGGTAATTTTGGCTACAGTGATGTTTTATGATGAGCTATTTTCAAACCACATCTTGTCATGTTTAAGCAACTTTTTTTGAAAGAGAGAGTTCATGAATCGGGGGGAGGGGCAGAAGGACAGAGAATCTTAAGCTGACTCCATGCTCATCTCAGACCCCAACATGGGGCTTCCATCTCACAACCCTGAGATCATGACCTGAGCTGAAATTAAAAGTCCAGTACTTAACTGATTGAGCTACCCAGGCACCTCTAAGCAACATATTCAATCACGTAATATGATTCCTAAATTTTTTTGTGAATATAATTTCCTGTGCTCATATTTCTCCATAGTCCAGCCAAATATATACAATGGCTCCCTCCCTAGGATCACCACCACCCACAACCACCATCTCTGTCTCCCACAACTACCATCATTGCCACCATTGCCTCCACCTCCATGTCAACTACCTTCCCCAACTAACACCACTGCCATTACTACCCAAAGCTAGTTCCACTTACAACTATCACAGTTATCTTCCTGGACTGCTCATAACTATCACTACCACCATCTCTGCCAAACCCACAATTTATTCTCCAGCCACCACCTCACCATCACACTCATAATTTCTACCTCCACTACTGTCACCACTATCCATAACTACCACCTCCATCAGAGCTACCACTCAGAGCTACCACGACTGCCACTACTCCCTCCACAGCTCCTACTGCTTCTATAGCTAGTATCACTACCACTGATACTTTTTAAGGAAAAAGTGAATTATTGGTAGAAAATCTTGTGAAGGCTTATTAGAATATTCCAGAAAAGTAATTATTATTATTTAAAAAAAATTTTTTTTGACATATAGCACAAGCAGGCAGAGCAGCAGACAGAGAGGGAGAAGGAGAAGCAGACTCCCTGCTGAGGGAGTCCATTGCTGGGCTTAATCCTAGGACTCTGGGATCATGACCTGAGCCAGAGGCAGCTACTTAACTGAGCCACCCAGGCACCCCCAGAGAAGTAATTATTTTTATTAATTCTGAGTATCATTGATCTGCCTATAATGATTTTCTATTGCTTAAAAAGTTGGTTAGTTATAAAATACATCTTATAAAATTACAAAGAGGATACTGTTCTTCTATTACACACATTTTGGCATTCTCAAGTTCCAAATGATAACTGTTGCTTCTATTAGAAGTTTCTTATTCTTCTGCCTATCTTTGTTACATATGTTATTCATACACTGTAAACATACTCCTAAAGTATGCTGATTCCATTCAGATTGACACGGGAAAAGTGAGTTACATCTTAATATTTTTAAGGATATAATATAGGTTGCCTGGGTGGTCAGTGGGTTAAAGCCTCTGCCTTTGGCTCAGGTCATGATCCCAGGGTCCTGGGATTGAGCCCCGCATCAGGCTCTCTGCTCAGCGGGGAGCCTGCTTCCTCCTCTTTCTCTGCCTGTCTCTCTGCCTACTTGTGATCTCTGTCTGTCAAATAAATAAAAAATCTTAAAAAAAAAAGGATATAATATAAAATGCATTCTCTTAAAAAACCATGATGTTTATTTGTAACTTTTGGTCCATCAGCCAATATCTCTTTTTAAAGAACATGGCAGGGGGAATGCCTGTGTGGTTCAGTGGGTTAAGTGTCTGCCTTCAGCTCCGGTCATAATCCCAGGGTCCTGGGATCCAGCCCCGCCTTGGACTCCCAGCTCAGAGGGATGCCTGCTTCTCCCTCTGCCTGCAGCTCCCCCTGCTTGTGCTCTCTCTCTTTCTGACAAATAAATAAATACAATCTTAAAAACAACAACATGGGGGATATACTCTTTGACTCTGAAGGACCCAAATACAAAGTCGTTCTACCTTTCAGTTCTCAAGTTACTGGTCAATCCCATGGAAAAGAAAATCATTAGGAAATACTGCATTTAACTACACCAAAATATGGCTATGAAGTCTGACATGTCCTAGGGCTTCTCAGACTTTTTGTTTGTTTGAGTCTGGTATTCTTGCTTCTGATGAATCTTATGTAGAAGCTCAGATTAAAGCAGAGATGATCTGACTGACATAGGGGTAGGGGTGGGAATGCAACCCACCCACATGGCCTCCTTCTTAGCAATTCTGATATTTCTGTTTCTACCGCTGCCTGAACCTCTGGGCTCTGAGGAAACCAGTCCCTAACCTATTGACATCACCCACATGGTGTTTGGCAGGAGACTAAGCTACTGTACTGTGACATTCAACAGCATCATTAAAATTGAACACTCGCTTTGTGTCAGGCACTGTCAGCAAGGTAGGCACGACTGTGCCCTCACAAAATGCTCAGGTTAGTGGATAATGGGAAAAGGAAAGAGGGAATGTTTGGAAATGTTATACAGTATGTTGTACTGCTCAAACACGGGATACATTTTCAATGCCCAGTACAAGCTTCACAAAAGGGAAGGAGAAGAGGTGTCTCTCCTATTCTGTACCATTGTTATAATTTGCCACAATTTGGTAACATAAAAACATTGAATCATCTGGTAATTTGGTTGGATGAATGGCTTTTATTAGCTTCCAGTAATTAACTCAGCAAAGTCATTACCCAATGAAGTAAATTAAAATCTATACACGTATGCACACAAGTCATGTAATTTGTGGTTAGAAAATAGGGGGAAGTGATAAGATATATATGTGTGTGTGTGCGTGATGTATCTTTTTTTATTTGTTTTTGTTTTTTATTTTCTAAATTTTTAAAAAAGATTTTATTTATATGTCAGAATGAGAGAGAGAGAGAGAGAACGTACAAGCAGGGGGGGTGGCAGGCAGAGGGAGAAGCAGGCTTCCTGCTTGAGCAGGGAGCCAGATGTGGGACTGGATCCCAGGACTCTGGGATCATAACCTGAGCCAAAGGCAGATGCTTACCCAACTGAGCCACCCAGGCACCCCTACCATTAAATAATTCTTTATTGCAAAGTTGAATTAGGTAAAGGGAAATTTTATATTCATTTTTGTTGCCTTAAAATGTAGTTTATGCACATAAATTACTTTGGAGATTAGATGCTCCTCTTATGAAAGAAAACGTTTATTTTGGAGATATATGCAAAGCATACACAAAGGACATAATGCATGCAGTTCTCCAGAAGTTTTTGCAAACATCAAAGAACATGACAACTACTGTTTGACATCCTTCATCTGTGATTACGCTGCTCTGCCTCCCTAATACCCGTTTTTGCATATACAAGTCCAATGATTTGCCCAGGCCAAATTGTCTGCTGGTTCTTCAGGGGATTGATGAACTGCTTAAAAAATCTGTAATGAGTAATAGTGACCTATAATTTCAGAGAATTACTTGAAACTATTTGAGCAGAATTTTTTTTTCTTTTCAAGATTTTATTTATTTATTTGAGAGAGAGTAGGAGAGAGAGCGTAAGAGGGAAGAAGGTCAGAGGGAGAAGCAGACTCCCCTTGAAGCTGGGAGCCAGATGTGGGACTCAGTCCCAGACTCCAGGATCATGACCTGAGCCAAAGGCAGTTGCTTAACCACCTGAGCTGCCCAGGTGCCCAGAACAGAATTTTTAAAAAAATGCCTGCCAGGGGCACCTGGGTGGCTCAGTCGGTTAAGCATCCGATTGAACCCTGCACCTAGATCCACATTCAGCGTGGAGTCCTTTTGGGATTCTCTCTCCCTCTTCCTCCACCCCTTCCCTGCGCCTGTGCACTTACATGCACATGTGCTCTCTAAAATAATAAATAAAATCTTAAAAATAATGCCTCCAGAGTCCAGTTTGTCACAACTGGGTCAATGGTTAATTAGGTATAGAAGGACAACCTCTCTTCTAATTGAGAATCCAGGAAGAGTCCCAACAAGTTGATTTTTTAACAGGACAGCGAGCTATTGTGTCTCTGGTTTGGGTGCGTCTTGGGTCTGTCATTTCACCTCCTGACCTTTTGTTATCTAAATCTCCCAAGAAAGGGGGCAGATGACGGTTATCTCTGAAGCTTTTTTCACTTGTAACCTTTTCTCTAGTTAAGTAAGTCTGATTTGAATGACACTGGGCATGGACCCTGAGGTAGGCATTTGCTCATTGCTGGGGGCCATAAGGAGTAACCAGATGGGGCTACCACTAAGCCAAACCCCTACACCCAACTGATTTCAGCCGTGGCTGTAGCGGGCGTTGGACTGTCCTAACACTTTGTGTCTTAGCCCTGGGCTCATAGCCTTCTCATGTGCAGGAGGAGAGTGTCTAGCCTGAACACAGACATGGCCCTAAAGTACGGGCCCTGGAGATTTCCAGAAGCCACACAAGAAGTGTCAGAATGTAGTAGTGTAGTCTATGTATGAATCTGAGGTCCTCTAGAGATGTGGATAAAGAGTATTTCCTACAGGTTATGACAGAAATATGCACTGAGCATGCACTGATTCCAGCATGCACCCACATACGCATAGGTATACGCAGGCCATGTAGAATGCCATGCCTATCCCCTATTGATTGAAGCATTCATTTGTTCAATTAAAAATGTATTGAACAGGGACGCCTGGGTGGCTCAGTTGGTTAAGCAGCTGCCTTCGGCTCAGGTCATGATCCCAGCGTCCTGGGATCGAGTCCCATATCGGGCTCCTTGCTCCGCAGGGAGCCTGCTTCTCCGTCTGACTCTGCCTTCCACTCTGTCTGCCTGTGCTCGCTCTCGCTCGCTCTCTCTGACAAATAAATAAAAAAATCTTTAAAAAAAAAAATGTATTGAACAAAACCCCATGCCTCATATATGGGGCTGAGAATGGAGCAGCAAACAAAATAGATATAAATATCTTCCCTCATGGATATTACGTTATAATGGGTTTGTGGTGGGAAGAGAAAGGAAAAGAACATGAAATTAACCGTGGTGGTAATAGGTCAAAGTGCGATACCTACTATGAAGGAAAATGAAGAGAGCTGGAGTGGGAGTTTGTTAATTTTAAATAGGGTGGGCAAGGATGACCTCTCAACATGGTGACATTTGAGCCAAGATAGGACAACCCTAAAGGCACAGCCCTTGTTATTTAGGGAAGAGAATTACAGCAGAGGCTCCAGACAGACAAAACAGTCAGGCCACCCATTAAATGTGAGGGTCTTGCTCTGATGCCTGCATGCAATATAAAGGCGAACAACAAAGTCAGGATGAGGAAGAAACAGGGAAGCAGGCTGGGCATGAGAGACCAGGGGTGACTTTGCTGTGAATGCCTGTGAGGACTAATTATGGTCAGATTTTTTTTTTTTCCAATTGAAAAAAATTAAAAATTTTGGTAAAATACATACATGAAAAATTTACCATCTTAACCACTTTTGAGTGTACAGTTTAGTAGTTTAAGTACCTTCTTATAATTGTGCAACTAATCTTCACAGCTCTTTTCATCTTGCAAAACTAGAATTGTCTACCCATGAAATAGCTCCCCTCCTTTCCTCCCCCAAGTCCCCAGCCATCACTCTTTCATTTTCTGTCTCTCTGAATTTGACTGCTCTTGGTACTTGATGTAAGTGGAATCATACAGTATTTGTCTTTCCGTGTCCTGCTTATTTCAATCAGCATAATGTTCTCATGGTTCATCTGTGTTGTAGTACGTGTCAAGGTTTCCTTTCTTTTAAGGCTGACTCATGTTCTGCTATATGTATATAGCACTTTGTTTATCCGTTCATCTATCAATGGACACTTAGGTCACTTCTTTCTGCCTTTTAGCTATTATGAATAATGCTGCTATGAATGTGGATATACTCCTAACTCCTTGGGACTCTGCTTTCAGGTCTTTTGGGTATATACCCAGAAGTGGAATTGTTGAATCAAATGGTAATCCTAATTTTAATTTTTTGAGAGAAGTCATGTTGTTTCCCAATGTGGCTGCACCATTTTACATTCTTACCAGTCCTGTGTGAGGATTCCAATTTACTCATAGCCTTGTTGACGCTTGTTTTTTTCTGTTCTTTCTTTCTTTTTTTTTTTTTTTTTAGAAGTGGTATTTCACTTTTTTTTTTTTTTTAAGATTATATTATTTATGGGGCGCCCGGGTGGCTCAGTGGCTTAAGCCTTTGCCTTTTGCCCAGGTCATGATCTCAGGGTCCTGGTATCAAGCCCCACATCAGGCACTCTGCTCAGCAGGGAACCTGCTTCCCTCTCTCTCTCTCCCTCTCTGGCTACCTGTGATCTCTCTGTCAAATGGATAAATAAAATCTTAAAAAAATATATTTTATTTATTTATTTGTCAGAGAGATAGAGAGAACACGAGCAGGGGGAGCAGCAGGCAAAAGGAGAAGCAGGTAGAGTGAGAAGCAGGCTTTCCACTGAACAGGGAGCCTGATGCAGGACTCTATCCCAGGACCCTGGAATATTGACCTGAGCAGAAGGCAGATGCTTAATATAACTAAGCTACCCAGGTGTCCCATCATTGTGGTTTTGATATATATTTGTCTAATGATTAGTGATATTGAACATCTTTTCAAGTGCTTCTTGACCATTTATATATATGTCTGCTTTGGAAAAATGTCCATTCAATTCCTTTGCTCATTTTTATTTTTATTTTCTTTTTTAAAGATTTTATTTATTTATCTGAGAAAGAGAGAGAGAGAGAGAGAGCATGTGCAGGGGGAGAAACAGAGGGGGAGGGAGAGAGAATCTTAAGCAGACTCCATGCTGAGCATGGAGCCCAGTGTGGAGCTTGATATCATGACCCTGAGATCACCACCTGAGCCAAAACCAAGAGTTGGACACTTAACTGACTGAGTCACTCAGGTGCCCTCAAGATTTTTATTATTAAATTATCTCTGCACCCAGCGTGGGGCTCAAACTCATGACCCCAACATCAAAAGTTGCAAGCTCCACTGGCTGAACCAGCCAGGTACCCCCATTTGCTCATTTTAAAATTGGGGTTTGGTTGAATTGTAAGAGTTCTTTATATATTCTGAATATTAACTTCTTATCAGGTTCATGATTTGCAAGTATTTTCTCTCATCCCTTGGTTGTCTTCCCACCCAGTTGTTTGTGTCCTTTGATGCACAGAAATTTTAAATTTTGAGGTAGTCTAATTTATCTATTTTTACTTTGTTTTTTGTGTGTTCAGGGTCATTTATAAGAAATCACCGAAACACCAAGTGTCAAGAAACTTTCCCTTTATATTTTCTTCCCAGAGTTTTATCATTTTAATTCTTACATTGAGCTCTCTGACTCCTTTTGCTTTAATTTCTATGAGTGGCAGCAGGTAAGGGTTCAACTTTATTCTTTGGTATGTGGTTTCCAGTTTTACCAACACCATTTGTTGAAAAGACTGTCTCTTCTCCATTGATTGGTCTTGGCACCCTTGTCAGAATCATGTAGACATATAAAACATATATGTTTATCTGGGCTTGCCAGATCTTTTGATGTTTCAGAATAAAGTAGAAATTCAGAATTTCATGTTTAATAATATTTTTAAGTATAAGAATGTAAATGGAAAAAAATTTAAAAGGGAAGTACCACAGAGCAAAGTACCTTGTTCAGACCATTGGGTACTAGCTTGTTGCTTAAAAAAATATTATCTTTTATTTCTTTGGTTTTGTTTTGAAGAGACTAGAAATGGATGGGTAAATGCACAAGCAAGCACACACACGTTTCAGCAAGCTTGTGTTCTAGAAAAGAATGTTCTTTTCTCCTGGGTTAAAATTAAACAAAGTTAAACATATTTTTGTGGAGAAGTATTAGTATGGGAAAATGGGGCCTTTTTTTTTTTTTTTTTTTTTTTTTTTGAGGGACAAAGCAGGAAGTAAAAAGGGATTCTGAAGTCATTTCTCTTTTACAAAGGTAGGCAACTTTGCTCATGGAAAATTTCCATATTCTCACCATAGGACCTATTTCTTTGAGGCCATGAAGACGGGAAAGAGAGAAGAAGAACGCTAATATTTATAATTGGTGACAAGTGTATACCAAGTGTTGTACAAATTTTATTGTTTTACAGAAGTTTCCCTACAGATTGACTTTTATTGTTTCCACTAAAAAGAAAAAGAACACCCTTAAAGTTAAGAGAAAGTAGAAAGCTTATCTTAGGTCACAAAGTAAGTGAATGCCAGAACCAGAATTTAGACACAGGTCAAACCTCCTCCAAAATTGCACCATCATGTCAGGTTATGTTATCTTTAAATAAAAGTCTTGCAGCTTCTGAGATTGGCAGCCAGGAGCCTGAGTGAAAGAGAAAAGATAGTGCTTCTTCATTAGCCCATTAAAAAAAATTAACTAGATTAAAAGTAAATAAAATGTAGGAGCAGATCAAGAGAAACTTAACCTTCCTGGCTTTATAATGTGTTACTACCTTAATATATGCCTGAAATCCATCAATTTATGCAAATATCCTTACCCTATAATTAGAGTTTTTTTCCTTTTAACTAAATTTTTAAAATGTGGGCACTTAGTAAGTGATGACAATTATTATTCTCTATTATAATAATGAAAAATCTGAATAGCCATAATTAGTGGAAGCAGCAGTTTTTTTCACTACTACCTTTGAGTATCCAAACTGAGTTTTGAATGCTTATATATGAAGCTTTGAAATCTGCAAATCCTTTCTTAGGACAACAAGCCACATATGCTTATTTGAGGATTCTAAAAGCAGTGGATAACCTGACCTGGAAAGGACCCCTGAGAGCCCCAGTTCTCTGATTTTACTTACCGTTAAACCAAGGTTAAGTATGCTCTTCGGGTCCAGAGCTAAGACCAGCAGTGGGATCTTTTCACTCTTAATGCAGAGCTTGTTCCGATATCTTTCTGTTTATTAGCTTTAGAGTCTTGGAATTCATAATGGTACCCAATGACGTCTGCAGACGGAGTAAATATTCTACAAGTCTGTTTCTTCTTCCCTAAGTGTATTTAGATGTTGCTGTGATTTTAATGTCCCCTGAACCATCCAGCAGCTTACTGCCACTCACATGAGCCAAGAATGGGGCTAACTGTTCATGATACAGCCATGCCCTTAGTGACAAACCCATGTCCTCCTGGAACTTATGAGACTGACACTAAGTGGTTAAAGAAGTAAAGCTTGCTTAACGTATAGATGGTGAAACATCCTACGGAGAAAAATAAAACGGGGTGAGGACAGAAGTTTGGTCAGTGGAGTTGGCTTGTTTATGCTGAAAGGTATGAGGAAGGGCTCACTCATATGAATAGGTACTTTTTGAGACACGCTAGGAGAGACAGAGCCAGCTGTGGAGCTACTAGGGAAAGAGAATTAAAGGCGAAAGAAAGACAGCATAAAGATGCCACTGTGCCTGGAATGAAGTGAAACAGGGGAGGGTTAACATGACATCAAAAGCGTATATTGGTGCCAGATCATGCTGGACTTTTTAGGTCAGTTTATTTATTTTTATTTTTTTATTATATTACGTTAGTCAACATATAGTATGTCATTAATGTCTGACTTTTTATCTGAGCAGGATGGGAAACCATTGGAGGGTTCTGAATAGAGGAGTAACATGATCTGGCTTGTGTTCTGATACCATGACTCTGGCTTCTGGGGACAAAAGGCTCTGGGTGGGATGTGGAGGCATGGCGACCGGTGTGGGAGCTCCTGCAGCAATCAGGGAAGAGAGGAGGGTGGCTGTGCTGCTGGAGGGGCAGCAGCAGATGAAGGAGCCAGTTTCTGTTTCTGTTTTGGAGGCAGAGATGTGGAATGTGAGTGGGAAGCAGGATTGAGACTTACTTTAACTACTGAACAGCTGGGAGGATGGAGATCCCATTTTCCAAGATGGGGAAGAACAGGGGAGAATGTTTGGGGAGAGATGAGGATCAGTAAAAGGAGGTGCTTGCTTTTGAGCATGTTTAGTTTGAGACTCCAGGGAGATGTTCAAGCTGAGTGTCAGGTGGGCCACTGAAAAGAGGAGTCTGCGTGTTAGGCAAGTGGTCTGGGATGGAGATATAAATTGACACCAGTTGAAAATGTTATTGAGCTCCTTGCAAATAAGTTGCAGACATGAGACTCCTTTACCTTAAGTATGTCTGTATGTATTTCCTAAGAATAAGGACATTCCTTATATAACCACAGTACAATGATCAATACTATTTTCTAGTTTACAATATTAACTACTTTACAAATCTTATTCAAACTTTATCAGTGGTCTTGGTAATGTCCTTGATAGTGCGTGCACACACACACACATAAAGTCACAAAGTCCAGAGATCATCTTATCACTATCAAGCATTACACACATGCACACACAATGCATTGCATTTTATATATATATAATTTTTATTATATTAACAATTATTTATTACACAATATAATATATTAATATACATTATATTAATAATATATAATATAACACACATATATATATATAATTTTTATATATGTTATATAAAATTTCACAATTCCAGTTGGGACTATATATTAACCACTAGGGATTCTTGATGAAAGGTACACAGAAGTTTTTTTTTTTTTTTTAACTATACTTAAGCCTTTTCAATGAATTTGAAATTATTTCAAAATAAAAAAATTATAGGGTGCCTGGGTGGCTCAGTGGGTTGGGCCTCTGCCTTCAGCTCAGGTCATGATTTCAGGGTCCTGGGATCAAACCCCACATCGGGCTCTCTGCTCAGCAGGGAGCCTGCTCCCCCCCCCCCCAAACCTGTCTCTCTGCCTACTTGTGATCTCTATCAAAAAAAATTATAAAAATGTGTTACTGTATACATTTTTGTTTTAAAAAATGTTTAATTCTGCATTTCCCTGACTGTCTTGGTTAGTGTGGGCTGCTATAACAACACATCATAGTACTGGCTGGCTTAAACAGTAGACCTTTACTTTTCGTGGTTCCGGAGGCTACAAAATTCAGTATCAAGATGCCACAGATTTGGTTCCTGGTCAGGGCTTTCTTCCTGGCTTGTGGATGGCCACCTTCCTGCAGTATCCTCATATGGTAGAGAGAGGAAGAGAGGGAGCTTGGTTTCTCTTCTTATAAGGACACTAATCCCATTGTGGAACCTCATACTAATGGTCTCATTTAAACTTAATTATCTCACAAAGGCTGCACCTCCAGATATCACCACCCTGGGAATTAGGGCTTCAATAAATGGATTATGGTGGGGGGGGGAGGCACAAAATTTAGTACATCACACTGACAAATGTTATTAAATGGAATTATATATGGAAATACATGTATATATCATATATATGCATATATACATAGGACTATATTGTAGACTGTATTTGTTAAAAAAATTTTTTTTGGGTGTAGTTGAGACAGTATTACATTAATGTCAAGTATACAATGTAGTGATTCAACTTCTCTATATGTTATGCTATATTCCCCATCTGTCACCATACAACATAGAGACTACAGTTAAATAATCTGTATTATAAATTGAGGATGTTTTCTAGAATATTATAATTGATATGTAAGTATTAATTCTATGGAAGAAAAATCACATGATCAATGTTGAAAATCTTGGCCTATTTTCAGCCTTCATCCCGCAATACTATCATATCACCAAACAAAACCTTTTGTCTTCCTTTTGTTAAATAAACTTCATAATAGTAGGAATCTTGTTTTTTTGTCCCTCATTTTATCCACTCTGCCTCAAACAGTGTTCAGTATCTAATGTGATCTCAAAAATATGTTGCAGGATTGAATAAGAAAATGCAGATCCTTCATACATTTATTGCTATGTGCTCCCTGCCCAGTAATGTGTCCATATACTTTAACATGTTGAAAATCATTGTTCTAGAGGGAAGAAATGGACTATGAAATGATAAGACCGAGGCAAAGCGTAACAGGCATTTCCTAGGGTCTTTGTGAGGTGTGGATGTGGTGATAACATAAACTGGACACCTAGAGTGAGATTGGTAGATGGAAGGTGCCCAGTAGCTATCCTGGTATCCCATTTCTCCTGCCCACCCCCTCTTTCTCCTCATAGAATCTGCCTTGGGAATGTGTCTCAAAGAAAGGCAAGTAAATGTTGGGCAGATAAATTTGGGAAATTGTCCAGTTTTCTAAAACTCTCCACCACTTCCATGATCTACTGAGAACAGACTTGGATAAAGTTTGTTACAGCCACCTTATTGTAGGGCCCCGGCATGGACTTGGGCCCTGTCCTTCCCTCTGTCAAAATATGTCAAAAATCCTGTGGAGACTTTCCCTCCACAGGTTTTTCAATAGCCAACAGTTAAAAGATGAGTCAAATAATTAAGACAGCTCTATTTGACATAACCAAGAAACATTGCTCTGGGAGCTAGGGAAAAGATAGTATAGCTACCCTTTTATAGGGAACATCTACTGAATTATAAATGAATGAGTGAATAGCAAAGGGAGAAGTCAGAACTTAATACTAAATGTTGACTCCCTATTAGGCATGTTGCTAGATGCTGTGAGAAATGCAGTAGTGAAATGGGATGTTACAGCCAAGTGGACAGAAAAGACAATTACTAAAAATGAAAGATGGGTAAGGGTGGAATGAGTGATGGGAAATTTGGGAATGGATTGGAGGAGCTGATGGGAGAGGGGTGGTTTCAGGAAGGACCTGGCATGCTAAGTGTGTCCAAGGAATGAGGAGAATTTTGCAAGAGGAATCCTAGGAAAGTACAGCAGTGTAGTCTGCGGGTTAAGAATTACAACGGTGGAGTCAGCAACCCTTAGTTCCACATGGACTCTACCATATTCTTAGCTGTCTGAGACAAGTCTCTAGCTTCCTTGTCCACACAATGGAGAAGATGGTGGTTTACACCAGGCTGGTTGCAAAGAGTAAGTGAGGTGACGTACCTATGAGACTTAGCCCAGATGTCAGACCCAGTTACTGCTCAATCAATGTCAGCCACTCTTGTTATTGTAATTGTTTTTATTTTCCCATTTTAACAAGGGGTAAATTTTTGTGCAGAGCCACAAGTCCAGAGGCACCAGGCAGGTCTTGGAATGTCAAGGAGCCCCATGTAGATTAGAGCATGGAAGAGGTTAAATTCTGCCCCGTAGAGAAAGTATAGAGAAGGGGACACCCCCTTAGGGTGTACTGACACTGCTCTAGAGGCTGGGAGCTTTGGAGGCACAGCTGTAGTCCTTCCTTGTAAGCACTGTTTGGTGAGGGTCAGGCAACAACCTGTCACCTTCTAAATGCAAGGATGACCGTGACTGGGTTCTGTAAAAGGGCTGCAGATACATCGTGAGAGAATGGAAGTGGGAATGATAAGTTTCACGTTCAAGTTCTCAAAAGAGGTGATAGTAACTATGCATCTTAAAAAATAGAGTGTTTAAAAAAAAGTGGATCAAGAGCTGTTTTGGATTCTAGAAGTGCCACCACTTTCCTGGCTCTGACATCTGGGTGAATTGCTTCACCTCTGTAAGCCTTCACTTTTTAATCTATTAAATAGGGATAATATGGTACCTATTGCTTAGAGCTATTGTGGAGTTTATGGAGGATAATCCATGTAAAGGAGCTTATTTGGCACAATGCCAGGCAACTGATTCAATAAGTCACTTGTATTTATTATTATTATTTCAAGCCTATTTTATAGGGCACAAAGCACTTTGTTGTAGATTCTCTCACTTGATCCTCATAACATCCCTGTAACATGGGCAAGATAAACAACTCTCCTTCCCCTTTAATTAATGAGGAGGCTGGAGATGGAAGAGATGAATTGATCAAATCACAAACAACTGGTTCATGTCCGAGTCATGATTCAAACCCAAATCTAATGCTGCTAGTACATTTCCTTTCATTACTGTCCGGTGATAGCCACATCATCATCAGAAGATGTAATCATTGTATTGGCTTTAAAATTGTGGTTTCTTTATAACTTCAGAGCTTCTTTGGTTCAAATGAAACCTTGTAGGAGCCCCTAACTTCCATAAAGTAAATAGAGCTGCTCTATTTAAAAACCCAAGACTGTAAGATTCTTTCCTGTTCTCTCCCCTCAACAGTCCTTATGGAGCCCAACTTGGGAGAAAAATAAACAGAGCTGAAGGGAAGATCTGGACTTGTGGGGAGCAGCCTAGACAAGGGCTTGGCACCCTGAGTTCATGGTCTTTCACATGCTCTTGAAGAGTTCCATCCTTGGCTGGAGCTTTCACGAGGCCATGTGGCGCTGTGGTTTAAGTGCGGACGTCTGCACACGGACTGTGTGCCCGTGGGGCTCACTAACTGTGGGACCCTGGATGTGCTTCTTAAGTGCCCTTCTCCTTGATTTCCTCATCCACCACGTGCAGGGAGTAATAACATCTACCTCTTGGACTGTTGTAAGAGCTGAATCTGAAAATGAGCAAAGCATTAGAGAATGTATGTGGCATGTAGTAAGTACTCAGTAATCATTTATTTTAAATAATTTCATCTTTCTGGGTTTCACTCTTCTGAAGAAGAGTAAGAATTTAGCAAGAGAGCTTTTTTCAGACTTACATGGGCTAATGCATACAAAGTGCCTAGCACAGTGCCTGGCACATAACGGTGACTAAATAGGGGTTTCTCCTTGTGATCCCGTCTCTGAATCTCTGTAAAAGCAAGTCCTTTCTCTATAAAAGCAAGTCTTCTCTTCTCTTGTGTTTCTGGCTTCTTTTTCTCACTGCCCTCCTCCCCACTATCCCTGCTCACACACGAAGGACCTTTCCTGTTTCTGATGTCAGTCCCTGGACCCTTTCCACAGGAAAGACTCATGTCCTCCAATTAGACCAATACCAATTGACCTGGGGCCTTCGGCAATCCTGGTGCCTTCCACATTAATTTGACATCTGCACTTCACCTTGAAAATATGCTAATTGCAACAGGGATCTGAAGACTGCACGAAACATGGGTTTGCAAGAGTCTATGGAATGCTAGGAATAATTGCAAATTTAATTCCCTTTGAGAAGATGTACAAAAACCTGACCACTTCCATTAGCCCCGAAGAAATTAGAATCTCTGAAATCAAGTGAAAAGAGCCAAAGGAAAGGACAAAATATTTCATTTGGAAGGAAAAAAACTTTCCAAACTTTATTACTGAAAGTCTCCCAGAAAAAAACTTTAGTTCAGAACCAGTGTTTTTCAGTCTATCCATTTCCATTAGGCAATTCATTTTTCAGAATTAATATTCTGAAAAAACCTGGCCTAATTTTATTTTTCGAAGACAACTTTATTTTTTTCCATTATTTTATTTTATTTTATTAAAAAGATTTTATTTATTTATTTGACACAGAGAAAGATATCATAAGTAGGCAGAGAGGCAAGCAGAGAGAGAAAGGGGGAAGCAGACTCCCTGCTGAGCAGAGAGCCCGATGCAGGGCTCGATCCCGGGACCCTGAGATCATGACCTGAGCGGGAGGCAGAGGCTTTAACCCACTGAGCCACCCAGGCGCCCCTTTCCATTATTTTAAAAATTTTAAAATTCAATTAATTTACATAGAGTGTATTATTAGTAGAGTTCAGTGATTCATTGGTCTTACATAATACCGGTGCTCATTCCATCCTGTGCCCTCCTTAATGCTTGTCACCCTCTTGCCTACCCCCAGCAACCCTCAGTTTGTTTCCTATGATTAAGAGACAGAGACAACTTTAATTTAGACAGTAAGAAGATTAAAAAAGTGGTAAACAAAGGTCATAGTGCTTCAATATGATGAGAGGAGCACTGATTTTAGCAAAGTATGCACTTTGATTGTGTAGGAAAAAATACAATCTTGGATTTAAAAAACAACTTGATATAGGTGTATTTCATGTATCATAAAATTCAGACATTTCAAGAGTTCCATTTAGCGATTTTTAGTTACTTTACCCCAAAATGCAGCCATCATCTTAAATCAGTTCTATAACATTTTACAGTTACCCAGCAAGATTCTTCCTGTGCACTTAATTTTTTTTTTTTTTTAGATTTTATTTATTTAACAAATTGAGAGAGAGATCACAAGTAGGCAGAGAAGCTGGGAGAGAGAAAGGAGGGAAGCAGGCTCCCTGCTGAGCTCTCAGAGAGCCAAACAGAATTATACAGTATGTAGTCTCTGGTGTATGGCTTCTTTCATTCAGTGTGTGTGTGTGTGTGTGTGCGTGTGTGTGTGTTTTAAGATTTTATTTATTTATTTGAGGGAGAGAGCAGTTGCAGAGGGGAGGAGCAGAAGGAGAGGGAGAAGCAGATTTCCCACTGAGCAGGGAGACTGATTTGGGACTTGATTCTAGGACCCAGGGATCATGACCTGAGCTGAAGGCAGACACTTAGCTGACTGAGCCACCCAGGTGCCCCTCATTCAGCATGTTTTTAAGGTTCATCCATGGTATGGCAGATGTCAATGTTCGTCCCTTTTTATTGCTGAGTAGTATCTCATTGTATTGACTGATCACATTTTGTCTATTCATATGCTAGTTGATGGACATTTAGGTCACTTTAAGTTTTTGCCTATTGTGATGTAATTTTATTCTCACAAGACAAAACACATTAACAGTCTGGTCTTCTGTCAGCCATTGTCTCCTAAGCCCAGACAACACAGTAAGTTTTGGAATGGAGTAGAAACACATCACCCATTATTACCAGTGGCTCCTGAGGCATCTGTCTGTCTTGCTCATCTTTTTTTGTGCAACTCTGTTTACCATTCTGTTCCAGAATATGAGCAACACTTTCTGTAGTTTTGGAGCCTAATTTAGGTCCATAACTCAAGAACATAGGTTATTTTATTAGGCAGTGAAGAAGGGGGACTGCTAAATGTTCCATGGTGTACATTGGAGAATTACACTTCCAGGTCAAATTCCCCACTCACATTTTGCAAAATCCCCTATCTGTTAGAATTTCCTTCTCAGCCCAGTTGAAGCAATATATCAAAAGTGAGCAGGTGAGTGACTCCCCTCTTAAAATTATACATTCTGTCCATTCTTACCTATATTTTTAATATAAATGTGAAGCTATCATGAAAAGTGTTAAGAACTCAGCTGGTTGTACTTTCATGGTTTATGCTTTGCTGAAACAAGATTATCCATCTTGCCCAGGATGGCTTCAGAATAGTATTTAGAAATTTCAGATGGCTCCAGAGGATCTCAGGCAGGATAGAGAAAGAGAGAGAGAGAAAGAGAAAGAGAGACAGTCAGTCAGACAGACAGACATCAGTGTCAAAGAAAAAGAAAATGGAAAATAGTATCTCCAGATTTTTTTCATTTCACAGCCTGATTTGATAGAATCCATTCATTTCTGAGCAGCCAACCTTTTACCAAGAACCTATTGCATGTAGAATCCTGAACTATTAGCTGGCGATGCAAAGATAAAAATGACCATCCATTTGATCACTCGTATTTACTGAGTGACAATTTTGTTCGAGGTACGGTAGGTTCTAGGCATGCAGAAGTGAAAACCAAGTTGGTGCTGCTACTGTGAAGCTAGCAGCCATTTCGTTGTAAAGATACAGAAAGCAAAGAGAGAAATGCACAAAATATTGTATATAATGATACATGCTGGAAAGAGATAAAGAAGCCAGGATGTTGAGAGGGGTATAATGAGAAGGTATTTTAGACCTCTGAGGAGGGGGGTATTTTAGCTGAGTCTTTAGCTGAGATCAAAGGAGTGAGGGAAAGTGTTGCAATCAGAGGCAACAGGAAAGGCTCAGAGGGAAAGGGAAAAGCTTGGTTCTCCGCCATGTGGAAGACAGACATAGTGCCATGTTTAGATGATCTGTTTCTGGAAGTACCGTGAGTGAAGTGTACACAGATACTATGTAGACAAGAGCAAGTGGCTCAGCACAGTCTTTCACATGTAGAAATAGAAAAATGAGAATTTAAAGACTGAATGGATGAATGAATAGATTACAAGATGAATGAATACATTACAAAATGAACAGATGGACAGATGACTGACTGGTGGACTGACAGAATGCACGAGTGTATAAATGGAAAGAGACCCATTTGGATAGGTGGAAAGAAGAGACTTCGTAGTACAAGTTTTGTAGTTCAGGGATTGTGTGAGAGAGGACATATAGGACAAATGGGGTGGAAGGGAGACCGAAGGCTGAGAATATTTTCCAGCCTCACATTTTTTTTTTTTCTCTTAGGGGCTAGCCCTGAGTGGCTTCTTGCATCCTAATTTGAGGAGCTCTTCCCCACACAATCTAGGCATAAAATGAGAGCATCCTCCACTTCTGTGACAGCTGCCTGGCGAGCAAAGGAAAATTAATTAAGTGGCACGAATGGCCTGCAGGTCAGATTTTCCACATAAATGGCGCATAAAACAGTTGTGTCTTTAAAAATTGGATTCATCTTGAGAAAGTAGGGGAGGCAGGATGTGTGAGCCTAGAATAATTCAAAGAAAGTGATCTTTATCAGCGTAGCTATTTATACCTAAATATACCCACAGGCATACACATAGGCAAGTAGATATTTTTGTTGACTTTTTTTTTTTTTTTAGATTTAGAACAAGACTTTGTGTTATATTAGCAAGAAAGACAGTAGATATTATGTCCAGGGCTGCCAGATTGCATAGCTCTGGATTGTGACTTCCTCGTGTGTTATGCTATGTGCCAGTCCTGACAGCCGTATGCATTATGTGGTAGCCATCAGGGGCGGAGACCGCATAGACCGTTGCTATTAAACAATCACCTACACAACTCACAGCTGGCCAATTTCCAAAGTGATGGATTCTCTGTACATCTAGGCAATAAACAAGGGTGGTCCTGGAAGCCCGAACGTTTTGGTTTCCCTCCAGAATTCTTTACTTTTATTCCAGGAGGAAACGAATACATTCCATCAACGCAGGAACCCCAGAGAGCAAATGCAGTTTCCCACAGCACAAACAATAACTCCAGAAAAGACCCTTCAGCTTCCCATTTGTGGCCAGCAAAATCCTTTTCTGATAGTATTAATAAAAGTGGCAGGTGGAACATTTGCTCAGTGGCAAAGTGAGATACTCCTGGATCTCACCTTTATTTAAATGATTCTCCTGTATTTTATCTTTTCAGATCAAAATGAAATTAATATACTTCGAGGCCACAGGAAGACAGTCACCATAACAGACCATAGCCCCAAATGGCATTTATGAATTCCCGGTAAGCAGAAAGTAGTTGCTCAGCACAGGGTAGAGGCTTCTGGGTAGCCTGGGCCAATGCCTGGTCTTGAGTGCAAAGGGATGGTGGTGGGAAGTGAGGTTCTACCGATTTGCTTGTTCATGGCTTTTTAAACTTTCTAAACTTTAGAAAGTTCCTTTCCTTTCTCCCCAGTTTCACTCCCTCACCTGAGGACTTCTGGGTTTTCAGAACTTAGTAAGGGATCTCTTCCTGTGTGGAGAATTCCTGGGTCATCTCTTGGTCAGAACTTGGGAATATCCTGCACGGATCACTATTGTGTCTCATGTCAAAAACTTTATTTTGTTAGTCTCCCATCTAGGCTGTTGTGATGCTCACAGCTGGGGTCTGATTTCATTGATTATTTCCCCCCTTTAGACCTGTCCACATCACAGGTGCTCTGTGAATTAACAAATGTGTAGGGACCCCAAGAAATGCCTTCCCTTTCTGGAATTTGTACTGACTCAAACCTTTTTCTTGTGTCCCCATTCTCATTCAATCTACACAGATTTAACTGTGCATTTGGTGTTTCTTCTGATTTCCTGATTTTTACCAAGTATTTTTAGGCAGAGACTCTATGCGCCTTGCATGGATTCCTGTAGCAGCTGGCCTGGTCTCCGAAAAAGGCTTGCAGATCAATGTTCCCCAAACCCTTATTTTTCCTTTGCTCTGAACAAAAGCAAGCCAAATAAGCAAAAATTTAAGTTTCTTTCTGTTGCCTTCAAGAGAACACTTAAGCTTCATAGACTGGGCATTGGGTCAAAACCTCTGTGTCACCTAACTAGCCCCCTAACCTGTTAGCTGTGTGAGGCTTGCATGAGCAATTTGTTTTCTCTGGGTCTTAGTTTTTCCATCTTAAAAATGGGGGTAAATGGGACGCCTGGGTTAAAGCCGCTGCCTTCAGCTCAGGTCATGATCCCAGGGTCCTGGGATTGAGCCCCGCATCCGGCTCTCTGCTCAGCAAGGAGCCTGCTTCCACGTCTCTCTCTCTCTCTCTCTCTCTGTCTGCCTCTCTGCCTACTTGTGATCTCTGCCTGTCAAATAAATAAATAAATAATCTTTATTAAAAAAAAAAGGGGGGGGTAATGATAGTAACTGTTTTTCAGATCCCTTGAGACAATGCATGAAATGAACAGAGTGCTTGGCTTGTGAAAATACCTAACATGTATTCCTTGATTTCATTTTTTATTCTTTCCTTCCTTGCTCTCTCCCTCTCATCTTACTTCTTTCCTACTGTCTTTCCTAATTTTAATTAATGAATTCATCTATTCTTTCATTTCGCAGTGACGGATTAGAGGATCCATGTATCAGAGAATTTTCCATCATTTTGAGAAATCGAAACACCCTTTCCCCTCGGAAATTCAGTGCTTTGGTAGGATCAAGTGTTTGTGCTCTTGTTAACTATTGTGGTACCTGTGCAGAGAAAACTATAGACCCAGGTAGGACTACTGAACTAAAAAGGACGGCAGATTTCCCCCGGGTATCAGAAACAGGTTTCCTGGGAAGAAATCTTTGGTCGTGGTCCTCAGGGAGGATGCTCGGACTTCAAAGGACCCACGCTTTTGCAGGATGAGTTAGCAATATCGGCTTTGTCATTTCTGTCTCCACAGGGTGGGTTCATTCCCAAGCCCAGCATGTGCCATTTCATGCAAATGATCTTGCTGCCACGTTTCGGGGGTCCATTGTTTTATGTCAAACAGTATCTTCTCTTCATATTTCTTTCAGTCCTTTACTCCACAGGCCTGAACATTGTGCCCAGCACTAGGGGCTAACGACTGATGAGACACATTTCTCTCAAGGGAGACAAATGAGGGGGAAGGTTGTAATGACCTTGATGTACCAATCCACCCAAGAAGTCCTTCCCACACCAGCTGACTCCCTCTGCCAAAATAGCACCTTCACATGGCCAACCACCCACAATTCCCAACAACTTAAAAATCATTAAGTATTAATTATATTTTAGTTCTAACACGAATGAAGAGGTATTATGGTTTTCCTTTTATCATTTTCCATGGCAGTATCGCCTGGGTCTCCTCCTGAGTCTCTGTGTATGAGCAGGATCCCAGCACAGGCCTGACGGGCCAGACGAGTACATGGACATGGAGCCATGTCTCTGGAGCCGGGAAGACCCTAGTTCAAAACCAGTCCTGAAGCATGTGCTTCTGGACCAGCTACTGAGTCTAATGTACAGAACATGTAAAACGGGTCTACAGTGGGGAACTTGGAATGCTGTGAGTAAACAAGCTAAGGTATGCTCAGCCCACGGTGACTGCACAGTAATTCCTCACTTGGTGGAATCTCCTCTTCTTCTTACAGCTTGCTTCTGGGACAGCCACGCAGGGGGTCCACTTTAAATGGTTGTGGCCCTTATCCAGGGTATTGCTGCTGTCACTGTTAGGGTAGGAATTGAATGCTTTCACCTCTCACCAGCCCTGATTTCACCCCTGGGGACTCCACACAGACAGCTGTGGATTCCTGGAAAAGGTGTAAAGGTAGAGCCAAGAGAAGACACAGAATAGTTTTCTCACTGTCACTGTCACACCAGCTCCACGTTCAGACAGCTTGCCTTCTGCAGAGCTCTGTGGAGGCTGCTTCATGAGACCCTCCGTCTTCATCCCTGGATGTAGGGTGAGTTGAATGTGATAAACATCTCCTAGGACGCCTTTAGCTTGGTTGTGCAAAACCTGTTGAGTCCTGATGGCCTGGGACTTCCTTTTTTTAGAGAGAGAGTGCACGTGCCTGTTGGGGGGCAGCACAGAGGATGAAGGAGAGAGAGGATCTTAAGCAGACTCCACGCTCGGCATGGATGTCACGCAGGCGCAATCTCATGACCCTGAGATCATGACCTGAGCTGAAATCAAGAGTTGGATGCTTAACTGACTGAGCCACCATGGTTCCCCTGGGACTTCTTGATCACTTAAAAATTTAAAAAAAAAAAATTATTCTCTCTGTTCCTCTCTATTGCCTCTCTTCATTAGAAATGAAACTATCTCTTAAAATAAAAAAAAGGCAGTCTGTTAAGTTTGGGGCATAATTTGAAAGAGGGAGAGAGAGAGAGAGTGAGAGAGAGAGTGTGTGTGTGTGTCTATGCTAATGTGCTTATTTTGGATGACTACCTGGGACATGGGGCTGACACGTACATTCGAAATGATGGATCTGGTCTAACACATGTGGTGGCTGTGTCTTGGGTGTGTGAATGTGGACAAGGTGTATGCAAGTGGCATGTGTGTTGGGTATGCATGTGTGGAGGGGATGTGTGTGTGAATATAGTATTGTGACTGTGAGTATTCCGGTGGTATACATTGTGTGTTGTCGTGGGGGAGTGCGCCATATGTATGTAGTTTTGATAGACTTGTGGGCTTGTGAGTATGAATATATATCTGTGTGCACCATGCATTGCTCAAATGCTATAGAATTATAGCTCAGAATAGTCCCCATAAACAAAAGCATTTGGCCTCCGTGATTGCAGCTGTGTGAAAATTGGCTGCATACTCCGTCAGGGCGTGCTGGAGGGCTGCTGGAGGTGGAGCCTTGGGGAGAATTGCCACAACTGTCTGGAGGCATGTGACATGACTCACCTTTGTGGATTGAAACACTCCTGAGATCTTATTGTTTCACATTAATCACAGCCTTAACTCTGCTTTTTTGACTTGGTTTTTTCACACCCTAAGAATAGAACCACCAGGATCCCAGTTTAGCCTTTATATTGACTCACACGCCCTGACTTTCATACTTCCCAAGGACAGTTAGAGCGTTGGCAGCAGTTAAAGATCTTTTTTTAACAACCCCCCCCAACCCAGTTTAAATGTATTTTCTCAGGAATAACGTCTTGTTAATTTGAGCATCGGTTTCTGCTCACACTACCTCCATAGCTTTGTACTGGGCCCACCATGACATGCTTCATGTATTAATAGGGAGGTCATCGCTATGGGATGTTCCTGTAACTCTCCTTCAGCGGCCCTTTGCCCACAGCATCAGCTCTGAGCCTGGAGTGACTGGATGGAGTGTATGCTCCAAGTGATCCTTTTCTTTGACTACCATGATGATGGAGGAGGAATCCCTTCTCTGTGAGTCTGTCGATCCTCTACCCTAGCCACTGCACACATGGAACATAAATGCAAACACATAGTGGGCACAAGGTCTTCTCCAACAGAACGTGGGATTCCTGAGGACCAGACAGAGGTGCCTCTGTCTCTGGTTCCTGAGTGCTGTATAGTCTCTGATTTAGAAGAGGAAGTAATGGACTCAGGAAAGGAGGGAAGAAGAAAAGAAGGAAGGAAGCATTTAAACCAAAAATAGCCTGGGGCACCTGGGTGGCTTCGTTGGTTGAGTGTCTGACTATTGATTTTGGCACAGGTCATTATCTCAGAGTCGTGAGATCGAGTCCCGCACGGGGCTCTTTCCTCAAGGTAGCGTCTCTTGGGATTCTCTCTCTCTGTTCTTCCTCCCACTCACGTGTGTGCTCTCGTTCTCTCTCAAAACAACAACAACAACAACAACAAACCAACAAAAAAAGTAACCTTCACAAATATGTCTTCTCAGTGCCAGTCACTCTTCTAGGTGCCTCATGTTGTTACCTCACTGAATTTGTTTCTCAACCTTCTAGAGTCAGTTCTATCACTCACTCCAGGTTACAGATGAGAAAGCAGAGACAGAAATGACGATGACTTGCCCAGCATCGCTCAGCTTACAGATGAGCCAAACTCAGCTCAGGCAGGGCGACTCTAGAGGCCGAACTTTGATCAGCTCTCATGTTGCATATTTTGGCCTTGTGCTGTGTCCAGTAAGTGTGTATTATCTCTGTGACCTGGGCCAGTCTTGAATTCAATCCATGTTATTGGCCTGAATAGATTTCTTTCCCTTTGTATCTTCCTAGGTCAGTAAAGCTCTTGTTTGATGGCAAATATCATCCATCAAATTTTACCATGCTTAAGCTAAGAGGAAATTACTGTGTCACAATCAGCCGAGTCCAAGTCTAGGACACCCTTCATGCATGACCCAAGTAGGCAGAACCTCATAACATCATCAACAGTCTGTCTTTTCATGCTGAAGTTCTGCTTTCTTCTGTGGGTCATTCATTGTCAGGTGGGCTCTGGGAGCGCAATGGAGCAAAGATGGCTCTCAGCAGCTCTAGGGATATATGCTTGGGATTTTGAAATTCCAATGTAAAGTAGAAGACAATTTATTTCCCAATGGCTTCTATGAAAGACTGGTTAGGCTTGGTGCATGCCTACCCTGAACCCGTAAATCACTGGGTAGAATGACTGATGCTGTGCTCTGATTGGCAGAGATGACCTTCTCTGTCCCCCACTGGAATGATAGCTAAGGGAGCTCCTCCCAGGCCATAGGGAGACGGTGGCCCCACAACATACTGGGCAAGCATGAGTACGTAATGTAGATCCATCATGGTGTTTCTTCTGAACTTTTTCCCTCTCGTCTGCTTCTCTTTCTTTTTTAAGATTTTATTTTTTATTTTGAGGGAGCGAGAGAGAATGAGAGAGAGAGAGTACAAATGGGGTGGGCAGATAGAGAGGGAGAAGCAGACTCCCCTCTGAGCAGGGAACCTGATGTGGGGCTCAATCCTAGGACCCTGGGATCATGACCTGAACTGAAGACAGATGCTTAACCAGCTGAGCCATCCAGGTGTTCCTCTTGTCTGCTTCTCTTAACTGATACAAGTGGGTATGAATCCTTTATTCTGAAATAAGTAGCTCTGCACTGTTTCTAACACTCTGGGGTTCAAGACACCATAGGGGGAGCAAAATATACTCATCAGACCCAGAATCCTCATTTAAGACCAGTTAATGACTCTCTCAGACATAGAGTGGACCATGTCAGTGACATCTTTGCTAAAAACAAAGGCCTATTTGAATTTGAAATACGGATTGTCATTGTAACCCTGGATACAGTCAGAGGGACAGAGAAATTCTAGAGTCAGAGGAAAGGAGACTGCCCTCATAATACCAGACAAGATTATTTAAATTGTTTCAGGAAGGATTATGTTTTTATAACAGCATTAAGGAGATTTTATATCATCCTGTATTTGCAAGCAATTGGGGAATCTCACATTATGACCCAAAATTAGGACTACTCTGGAAGCACTCTAGTTCTCCCTCAGACATTCCACAGACACCTGAGGGAGGGTCCTAGAACTCAGGTTTGCCCATCGTTCTCTGGCTCAGTGATTCTGCTTCCCAATGATAGAAAGTTCAAAGTCTTAGCCATAATGAAAGAGCTAGGCTATAACCTTTAGATACAGTAAGCACTGAAAATATTATAGCATATACTTCCTATGTAATAAAAGATGAAAATAATACTAAACTAAAGAAGTTACGATTTTCCCCTGTGATCATTACATATGGATTTTGCATTTGGAATATCAAATTTTCTTTTTCTTTCCTCCCTCCGAAGTGCTAACATGTTTGCCAAGACTCCAATTTGTCTGTTACATCTGTGCTTCCCAACCTTAAATGTGCATGCTTGTCACATGGGAATCTTACTAAAATCCGTATTCTGATTCTGTAAGTCTGGGGTGGGGTCTGTAGGTTTTTGTTTTATTTAGTTAATTAATTAATTAATTAATTTTGTGTGGACATGTTTTCATTTCTCTTGGGTTTACACTTAAGCAAGGACATGCTGGATTACATGGTAATTGTATGTTTAACCTTTTGAGAAACGAGCTTCCAAAGCGATTGCACCCCTTTACTATCTAACCAGGATGAAGAGGCAGTACCGAAGGCTAGGGACCTAATCAATACAGACATTGGTAATATGTCAGATCTAGAGTTCAGAATGACAATTCTCAAGGTTCTAGCCGGGCTTGAAAAAGGCATGGAAGATATTAGAGAATAGACCCACACCCCTTATTTTATTATTTTTTTTAATCTCCTTTACTTCCAATCCCACAGCCTAGAGGAAGTCCTTTTGATTTTGGGTCTTCTGGTAGTTGGTTATTCCATAACTTGAAGGTATGTGTTTATAACTCTTTTCCTTTATCAACTTAAGACATTTTTTATTCCCTTTTATGAAATATGAAAATTTTGTTTACCTCACCTTCCTTTAACCCCAACCTGTTTTCTCTCCAGTGTTTGATAGTTTGATATTGGTTTTGCTATTACTCCTGTTTCGTACTTCCTCCCCTCTAGTTAGCATCCCAAGGCTCCTTTAGGTAGAGTAACAGTGACCCACCCGTCCCCTTCCCTCTGTCTTTATTCCACATCCTGCCTTTCACCCACTACCTTCTTTGGTCTCTAATTTCACTCCTACCTCGCATTTCTAATATTTCCCAGGAGATCCTGGTGCTGCTATTTCATCCAAGAAATAGACCATCCTATCTTTCCAACTTTTTTTTTTTTTGTTTGTTTTTTCTCCCCTCATCATCCTCTACTACATGCCCTAGTTCAGTTTCTGGTTGATCTCGAATATATCAAACCTCAACAGAAGTTTTGCTTGGTTTCCTCCCCTGGCACCTTCTTCCCTCCTCGCCTGTCAGACTCCTGCTTTTATTTTAAGACTAAATCTAATCGTTTTTGGTAAATCCTTTTCTGTTTCCCCTTGGAAAATGGAGTAGTTTCTTGTTTTGTTTCTCTATAAACTATTAGGCTTGTGGAATGGAAAAATCAGGGGGGAGTAAGAACATGATAGCCGTCCTATAGGACTAGAGGACTATCACATGGGTAGGAGTTTGGTTTTGTTTTGTTGGTGGACAAAAAGGAACAAACCTAAAGCCTTGAAATACAGATTTGAATTCTAGCACATTATGAGGAAGAGCTCTTAAATGTTCAGATGTATTCAGTGATGGAAAAGTCATCCTGTTTGAGTAGTAATAAGTGCCCTGTATCTGGAGGTACTCAAGCAGAGTCTGGCAAACTGTCTCTTAGGGGTTCTCCCACGAGGATAAGTTTACTGAACTACTGATAGGGTTCCCAAATGTAGTACTTGTATGACCCCTAAATTTTACCAAAACAATTTTTGCAGAGTGAAAAGGGGGAGGGAGTCAAAAAACCTAAGTGGTATAAGTAATTTGAAACATCTTCATAATACCAAAGTAAACACAGATTTATTATGGAACAAAATATGGAATTTGAAGACATTTTTAAGAGGAAAGAAGAAAAACTTCAACCTAATTTCAAACTTGAGATAGGCTTATTCTTGTTATGCCTCCATTTATCTTAGATGCTATTTTCCTTCTGCAAAGCTGCAAGGATGCTTTAGTAAAAGTAGTTTGGGAGAAAAAATATAGTTGGGGAGAAATAGGTTCAACTGGACCAGTGGTCCCCAAATCTGGCTAAGACTTTTCCAAAAGCCTTGGACCTCACACCTGAAAATTCTTAATTTCCAGAGGCTCAGGGATCTGTATTTTATTATACATTCTCAGCTGGGTTTGGTGATTCCCCAGATGTGGGAATTGATGAGTGAGAGAACTCACTTGTTTCCCTAATGGTGCATATAGTCAGGGTGGTCCGTATCAGCTGTTGTAACATGTTACCCCACATATCTGAACACACCAAGACTTTATTTCTTACTCTTAATCCAGTGGGGTGAACAGGGTCAGGAGAGATGGGAATCTGCTCCGTGCAGTTTGGGGAGCCAGGGTCACTCTAGTGGTTCTGTGGACCCCCAAACTTCTACTGAATCTCAGGCATTTATTTGGCTAGGGCACAAGGAGAGAATGAGAGTATGAAGAGTCACATGGGAGATTTCAGCAGTGGTCTCCTGGAGCTGGCTCATACTGGTTTGTGAGAACCAATGGCTCAAATTTTAGGAATTTTGTGACTTGGTTTTTAAATATGACTGTTATTCAAAATTAAATTATATACACTTAAAGTTCAGATAATTTATATTAAAAATAAAACTCGGAGTGCCTGGGTGGCTCAGTGGGTTAAAACCTCTGCCTTCGGCTCAGGTCATGATCCCAGGGTCCTGGGATAGAGCCCCACATCCAGCTCTCTGCTCTGCAGGGAGCCTGCTTCCTCCTCTCTCTCTCTGCCTGCCTCTCTGCCTACTTGTGATCTCTGTCTGTCAAATAAATAAATAAAATCTTTAAAAAAACCCAACTCATCATTCCCTGATTGTATTATTACATTTTACTAGATATATTATTACTATATTAGATATATTACTATGTATAGTATTTCTATTACTAGACGTACCATTTGTATGGCAGAAATACGGTTTAATACATCTTTCCCAGCTTTGGTGACATTTTGTTGGTATTTTGAAATTAGGTGTGGTGGGAGTATTTATACCATAGAAATTGGCAAATACAACAAACCAGGACTCCCCCCTCACCCTCCCCAGTAGATGGTTGTTACATATTTACCAGCATGATACTGGTTTTAGGGCTCTAGGCTTGGAAGTGGTAAATATCACTTCAACGTGTATTCCACTGACCAGGACTCAGTTGTATAGCTTTACCTAGAGGTGCAGGCATGAGGAATCCAGTTTAGTTGTGTTGTGAAGACCATGGATATTGGTAGGCATTTATAGCCTTGTCAAGAAATACGGCTTAGCCGTTGAAATGATTGCTTTCTAGGACATTTCTGAGAAATTACTTTGAATAAATAAATAAATAAATAAACAAACAAACACCTATATATAATGTGTTCATGTATATAGCCACTTAATGAAAATTCATGAATCCCCTCTACAAAACTACATTTGGGGGTATCCTGTGAAGAAAGCTGATGGTAATGCTGAGCTTAAATATGTTAATGTTTTATTTTAATCTATCAAGTACATTTCTTTCCTGAAATTCTCCCCTTCCTGAAGACCTGCAGTTTGATATTGACCTTGTATTTGTAAATCAGGGTATCGTATGTCAGTGAGAACACCTGCCTCAGAGGATAAACATACTTAAACATCTACCTTTTACTCTGATAGGTTTTGAGAGTTCTGCTGATTAGACATAGATATTTAAAACCATAATTTCTAAAAGAGAAGACATCAAAATGAGTTATATAATTAATTCTCAACTCAATCATTCCTTAAAATGCTAAGAATCTCCACATTGTAGTAAAACTTGAGATCAAACTGACCTGGGTGTCAGATGGTTTGAGTCCGTAATAACATTTAGATACTAAATCCCGGATTGGGATACTTATGTTGTATTTGTATGTTAATTTTTTTCTTAAGGAAGCTATGTATTTATTGAAAATTGTGTGTGCATATTATTTTCTTGAACACATTGTCTTTTAAGGATGTCAGTGAAGGCATAATGAAGTTCTTATTCTCATTAATTTCTTTATTTTTTATTTTACACTTTTATTTCCTTCCATTCTTTTCCTCTGTTTTTATTCTGCTGTTTTCTAAAAAACTCATGTCTTTATTCAAATGCTTCCTTTTTAATTTTTACCCTTTCTTTTTTATTATATCCATTTAAGGCTTTGATCTCCTTATAATTAGTTGCTTTAGAAATAGCTCTTTACTCTTACTAATGAATTAGTTTGTTTTTAAAAAAATTATATATATTTAAGGTATATGTTGTAATGTTTTGACATATACATAAATTGTAAATGATTCCTATGGTAAGATTAATTAATATGTCCATCACCTCAAATATTGCCTTTTTTCCCCCAAATATAAGTGAAATCATTTTTTTATGTCTGTCTTATTCTCTAGGTTTATCCATGTTGTTGCAAATAGCAGGATTTCCTTCTTTTTAAAGGCTGAATAATATTGCATTACGTATTTCTCTCACAATTTATTTATCTATTCATATGCATTGGACACTTAGTTTGTTCCTACATCTTGGCTATTGTGAATAACACTGCAACAAACACAAGAATGCGGGTTATCTCTTCAAGATCCAAACTTCATGTCATTTTTTTTTGGATATGTACCCAGAAGTGGGGTTGCTGGATCATACAGTAGTTCTATTTTTCTTTTTCTTTTTAGGAACTCCTGTACTGTTTTCTACTGTGACTGTAACAATTTACATTATCCACCAATGGTGTGGAGGGGTTTGCTTTTCTCTATATCCTTGTTAACGCTTGTTATCTCCTGTCTTTCTTTCTTTCTTTTTCATTTTTAAGATTTTATTTATTTATTTGACAGAGATCACAAGTAGGCAGAGAGGCAGGCAGAGAGAGAGGAAAGGAAGCAGATTCCCCACTGAGCAGAGAACCCGACGTGGGGCTCGATCCCAGGACCCTGGGATCATGACCTGCACCGAAGGCAGAGGCTTTAACCCACTGAGCCACCCAGGTGCCCCTCTTTCTTTCTTTTCTTTTCTGTTTTTTTTTTCTTTTTAAGATTTATTTATTTATTTGAGAGATTTATTTATTTATTTGAGAGAGGGCAGAAGGAAAGAATCTCAAGGAGACCCTCTGCTGAACTTGGGCCTGATGCAGGGCTTGATCCCATGACTGTGAGATCATGACCTGAGCTGAAATCAAGAGTTGGATACTTAACTGACTAGGCCACCCAGGTGACTAATTTTGATAATTGTCATCCGAACAAGTGTGAGATATTTCACCGTGGTTTTAATGTGCATTCCTCTGATGGCTGGTGATGTTGAGCACCTTTTTGTGCATGTGTTGATCATTTGTATTTCTCCTTTGGAAAAATGTCTATTTAGGTCTTTTACTCATCTTAAAATTGGACTATTAGGTTTTTTTGCTATTGAGTTGTATGTGTTTTGGGTATTATCCCTTTGTCAATTTCTCCCTTCAAATCTCTAAATATTTGTTTTATACATTTAGGTACTCCGGTGTTGGCACATGTATTTTTGTAATTTTTATGTTTCCTATGAATATATCAGTCCTTTTATCATGGTGTAATGACCTTCTTCACTTGTAGAGCCAGCTTTTGACTGAAAGTGTATTTTTCTGATATAAGTATAGTTACCCTGACTTTTTCCTGGGTATCATTTGCGTGGAATATTTTCCCACATCCCTTCATGTTCAGCCTATGTGTATCCTTAAATCTAAAGCGAGTATCTTATAGACAGACGTGGCTGGAATTTGTTTTTAATATCAGTTCAGCCACTTTAAGCCTTTTTAGTGGGGAGGTTAATCTATTAACATTTAAATTGTTGATAGGTGAGGACTCACTATTGCCATTTTGTTAATACTTCCATTTGTTTTGCCACCTTCTTCTCTTCCTGTCTTTGTTATTTGATGGTTTTCTGTAATGACTTATTTGATACTTTTCTTTTTATTTTTTGAGTATCTGTTGTAGATTTTTCCTCTGTGGTTACTAGAAGGCTTGCACAGGATATCTGGTAGGCATAATCTATTTCAAGTTGGAAATAGATTTCCAAGAACTCCACCCCTCCTTGTTTTCTTGACTCAGAATTTACTTCTTTTTATATTCTGTGTCTATTAATAAACTATTCTGACTGTAATTATGCTTAATATTTTTTGTTTTTTAAGTTTTATATTAGAGTTCAAAGTAATTTATACACTACCATTACAGTATTATGTGATCTGTATTTGACTGTATATTCAGCTTTACCCATGAGATTTATGTTTTCATATGCCATCCATGGCACTGTTTAGTGTTTTAATTTGAAGAACTCCTTTAAGCCTTTTTGGTAAGGAGGTCCAGTAATGACCAATTCCCTCAGTTTATGCCTGGGAAAGACTTTACCTATCCTGCATTTTTTCCTCTCTCCTTCATTTTTAAGGAGTAATTTTGTTAGGTATAGAATTCTTGTTTGGCCTATTTTTCCTTTTAGAACTTGGAATATATCATCACACTATCTCCTGACCTGAAAGGTTTTTGCTGGGAAATCCACTGATAATCCTATGGGGCTTCCCTTATGTGTGACTGTTTTCAAAATTCTGCTGTTTTCAAAATTCTCTCCTTGTCCATGATTTTGGACAATTTGATTATCATGTGTCTTGGTGAGTTGGTAGGTTGACCCTGGTTGGGTCTTTTGGGCTTCATGAATCTAGATGTGATTTAGCTCTTAAAACTTGGGAATTTTTAGCCATTCTTCCTTTATTTTTTTATATAATTTTTTATTTTTTATAAACATATATTTTTATCCCCAGGGGTACAGGTCTGTGAATCACCAGGTTTACACACTTCACAGCACTCACCAAAGCACATAGCCTCCCCAATGTCCATAATCCCACCCCCTTCTCCCAAACCCCCTCCCCCCAGCAACCCTCTGTTTGTTTTGTGAGATTAAGAGTCACTTATGGTTTGTCTCCCTCCCAATCCCATCTTCTTTCATTTATTCTTCTCGTACCCACTTAAGCCCCCATGTTGCATCACCACTTCCTCATATCAGGGAGATCATATGATAGTTGTCTTTCTCTGCTTGACTTATTTCGCTAAGCATGATACGCTCTAGTTCCATCCATGTTGTCGCAAATGGCAAGATTTCATTTCTTTTGATGGCTGCATAGTATTCCATTGTGTATATATACCACATCTTCTTGATCCATTCATCTGTTGATGGACATCTAGGTTCTTTCCATAGTTTGGCTATTGTGGACATTGCTGCTATAAACATTCGAGTACACGTGCCCCTTTGGATCACTATGTTTGTATCTTTAGGGTAAATACCCAATAGTGCAATTGCCGGGTCATAGGGCAGTTCTATTTTCAACATTTTGAGGAACCTCCATGCTGTTTTCCAGAGAGGTTGCACCAGCTTGCATTCAACAAGTCAGGAAATGACAGATGCTGGCGAGGATGCGGAGAAAGGGGAACCCTCCTACACTGTTGGTGGGAATGCAAGCTGGTGTAGCCATTCTTCCTTTAGATAAGCTTTCTGACCTTGTCTCTTCTTCCCATAATGTATCCCATACATTCCTTAGGCTTTTTTCCCCACTCATTTTTGTTCATTTTATTTTCTTTTTCTCTTCTATCTGCGTAGATTCAAATGCCCTATCTTTGAGTTTTCTCATTCTTTGCTTGATCAAGTCACTGTTGAAGCTCTTAATTATATTTTTTATTTTGGACACTATAGTCTTCAGCTCCACAATTTTTGTGATACTTTTCAATGATTTTTCTTTTTGTTGACCTTCTTGTTTTGTTCAGGTATTGCTTTCCTAATTTCATTGAGTTATCTGTCTCTCTTCTTTTGTAGCCCACTGATCTTTAAAAAAGTGATTTTGAATTATTTGTCAGGCAATCTGTAGATCTCCATTTCTTTAAGGTTGGTTATGGCAAATTATTATATTCCTTTGGTGGTGTCACAGGTGCTTGGTTTCTCCTGTTCCTGGTGGTCTTGCTTTGTTGTCTTCACATTTGAAGAAGCAGTCATCCCTTCTAAATGTTATGGACTGGGCTTGGTAGGAAAGACCTCCCACAGGTTGGTGTAAGGATGTAAGGATATCAGCTGAGTGAGGTGAGTAGTGGCTCCATATCCAGATCTGTGTTAGGGGATACATGGGGATGCCACTTCTGGGAGTGTACAGTGGTACCATCTGAAGGGGACATGCATGTGTGGTCTGGTGGGCATGTAGAAGTACACATAGCTGTAGCCAGCACCTGGTCCTGGGGGTGCAGATCTGCCACTGCAATGGGGGCCTGGTCTAGGAAGCACATGGGTGCACGTGTGGTGGCACTAGTGGGTGCCAGGACCAATGTGCAGGGACATGCTTCACAGTGTCAATTTCCAGGCACTAGGAATGTGGCTTCACTGGGACTGGGGTAGGAAAAGAAGTATTTTGGACTCCAAGAAGGGGAGAAGTAGTTTTTGGAAGCTCCAGCTTGAGGGGGTAGAGTGCCTCTGGCTCTAGACAGGTCCTGCAGGGTACGGTCTATATGAAGATTGGGGGAGTTCTCTGCAGGAGCCGCTGGGCTTCTGTGATCCTCAGTGGAAAAGACTGCTGAAGTCCTCTGCTTGATCTCTCCTCCTATGGAAGGAACTCATGGATATTACGATTCCTCATGGTGATGTACCAATCTGGGGGTGGGGCAATCCACCCTTTTATATGTTGCCACTCCCAGTCTCTGTGCTCCTCTCTGTCACTGCAGCCCTTGAGCTGTTCTCCATCGTCCTCCCAAAGCAATCCTCATCCATGGATTGTTGACTTGATCATTGTGTGTAGGTGTGGGTGAGGGCTGGGATCTCTTAGTCTGCTATCTTGTTGATGCCATTTTTGGTATATTATTTATAAATGGATCTTTGTATAATATTAAGTTTAGTTTGGTTAGTATTAGAATGGAATTGTATCCCAAGACCCAAGTATCTCCTTCTCTCCGAGGTTCCTGTAAGAAGAGGTAAACACAAGGAGTCATAGGAAATGGAAGCAAAGTGCATGGTTGGTTGGACCAAGGCTCATTGCTCCTTAGGGCAGCATTTTGAGGAAGCACATTTGGAGCACATGTCTTAGGCTTAAGGCTTACATGAGACTGCCAGTTTCCTCAAATCTCAGATCTAGACCTAGGACCTTATTGCCCTGTGGGTTGCTGAAATATATAGGAGAGTAAAAAAATGATGAAGGAACCCTGAGGTTTTAGACTCTTCCTTTACCAATCCAGCCACACTGAGTGAGGAAATGAAAGATGAGAGTGAGCTATACCCATCGATGTTAGTGTTTAATGCAGTAGTTATTCTGCCCATTAAAAAACAGAACGATTTTTGTTCCAGACATAAACAAAATATTTTCTTAAAAGATTTTATTTATTTGACAGAAAGAGAGAAAAAGAGAATGCAAGCACAAGCATGGTAGGTGGCAGAGGGAGAGGGAGAAGGAGGCTCCCTGCTGAGCAGGGAGCCAGATGTGGGGCTTGATCCCAGGACCCTGGAATCATGACCTGAGCCAAAGGCAGATGCTTAATGACTGAACTACCCAGGCGCCTGTTAACAAAATATTTTAACAGTTTTTTTTCTTTATGAGGCTAGGGGAGAGATGGGGAGAGTATATTTCACTCAGTCACCAAAGCATTATTTTCAAAGAATGGTCTCATATCAAATACAGTAGCCGAAAATATGGAGCAAAGGAAGATCTTTTTCCCCTAGTGTAATTAATAAACTGTGATGAAATTGTTTTCCACATTGATCATCATATTAATGAAATAAAAAGAATACATACATATGACACATATAGTATTATATGTATGTGTATGTAATATATATTACATATGTATGAAATGTTTGTTTAACTGGAATTACTCTATGTAGTATATTTAAATTATTTTAAATAAGAATGCCCTAGTGGCAGCCAGGAGATTGTGCTTGCAAGTGTAATTGACCAAAAGCCTCAGCTGCTGCATTCTGAAATCCAAGCTTGTGTGTTTGGGGGATGTTTCCCACCAGCTGCTCCTAGACAGTGAATGAGGGTGGCAGGGACAGTAAGGTGGGTCTCTTCCAAGGAGATGTGGACTCTTCGGATAGCAACTTTGGCTTCGGGACTCCGTGATGGTCTTGCCAAAACTTCCTATGACTTCATGAGAGACAGCCTAGGATGCCTTCTCTTTTCCTCCATTTGGGACCAGAGTGCTTTGTACTCAGATGGTTTGCCCATTGTTTTCTGCCCCCTCTCTCTTTTCTCTCACATAGGTGTTTTCCCTGATAACATTCTTGCATGCTTAATCTTAATCTTGCATGAGCACACCCTTTTAAAATGATGATCTTTATATAGAGCACCTTTAACCTGAATGTTTAAGAAGACTTCTGAAAAAGTGCTTTTAATAATTTTAGTTAAAAAATACATAACTTATGATGCCTTTAGGAAAGACTAATGAAAAATACCTCAATTTTGCTCGTGGTTTTGTCCTATTATTTAGCAACAGTTTTCCACATTAAGGACGTTGTTTTACCCTACATTTGTTAAGTTTAATGAGTTGCCTTCAAGGACTCTTCTGTTTAAACTTTATTGGCTGCAAGTTCATTTTCTCAGAGGCCATGTTTTTGAGAAATTATTTTGATTTGGAGCAAGAATGAAATTCTTCATAGCTTACCTCACATAGAATCAAGTAGCTAAAACCCTGTTAGGTATGACCGATCAATCATAGCTATCAGGTATGATAGATCAATATCTTTTTATCATCGATCATTAGTTTATTATTTTAAAGTTTTGATTTGATACAGTCCAACAAATGTGATACCTTCAGTTGGTGGTCTTAATTTACAATTAGAGTCAAGACAAATGCAAAAAAAAATCTGACTTACTCCTAACAAGAAGTCTGCAGGATCAGGGGGTATATTTAGCTGTGGTAACACAGAGTGTGGTTAATGGTGAGTGAGTACTTGGCTAGGTGTTTCCTTTTCTCAGGTGGTCTTCATAGGCATGCTTGCCCAAGTTCTAATGAAGCTTGAAATTAACATGGCTCTGTTGGTTTAATTCCTGGTTTTTGCTGGAGTCCTAGCAACACCATCCTGTCGATCTTAAACAAGAGGCCAGTACATTGCTGGCAACATCTCTCGTTGCTGGGAATTTTTTCAGGAAAAAAATTAATATCCATATTGTTATACTTGTATTTTTAATATTTTGCTTAGTATATTTATGATGGTTAAGTAAAATTAATGTGTGTTTGTGTGTGTACATGTGATGGTTCTTAGAGCAGATGCCTCTCAGTAAATATTAAGTTGATGGTAATGATGATAAATAGTCTCTGAACGGTATGTATGAGTTTATAAACCATGCCCACACACATTCAGTGTTTTGATCCTAATTGTAACTCTGAGAGGTAGATGTAATTATCCCTATTTTACAAATAAAAGAACAGATGATCAAAGAGGTTAAATGAGTTAAAAAGATCCTACAGCTAATAAGAGAACATAAACCAGGAAGGTGTGATTATATTTTTATATTCTTATCAATTCACATTACTTCTGTTTTTTGATACCTCTTTGATTGTGCTTGCAAAGTATATTCAGCTAGACATTCTGTGGCTTTGGATGGCTGATAATTATCACAGAGTTTGAAATTGGATCATTTCCCTCTCACTAAGAGGAAAGAAGAAAAATGTTTTTGAGTGCTTATGACATGCTAGACAATGGTTTGTTATTTTTACGTATATGATCTCACTTGATCTTCACAATAACCATTCAAGAACAAATCATTTCCATTTTTACAAAAACTAGGAGATTTTTGTGAAATACACTTTCTCAGTATTTTTAGAGACTATTAAGAGGAAAGCACAGAGTCTTGTGGAAGGCCAACTATTTGTCAGTTCTGTGGGTAATTTAATTTCTGTTATGTCATTTTAACCCCCTCAATTTCACGAGGTAGGCAGCATAGGTCATAATATCTCTAATTTCAGAGATAGGAAAATGGAGTATTAAGGACATAATTTGTCACTCAGAGTTCTTGGTTGCAGATGATGGGGAACAACTCTGTCTAATTTATTAAAAAAAAAGATAACTTGGGGCACCTGGGTGGCTCAGTGGGTTGAGCCTCTGCCTTTGGCTCGGGTCATGATCTCAGGGTCCTGGGATCAGAGTCCCGCATCGTCAGGCTCTCTGCTCAGCAGGGAGCCTGCTTCCTCCTCCTCCTCTCTCTCTCTCTCTCTCTCTCTCTTCCTGCCTCTCTGCCTACTTGTGATCTCTCTGTCAAATAAATAAATAAAATCTTAAAAAAAATGATAACTTATGGCAGGATATTGGGAAGTTCTGTGTCTTACTAAGACCCATGAAAGGAGGGGCCTTCAAAGTATGAAGGGGTTTTATATGTTGTTTGTAAAGATTTTATTTATTTATTTGAGAGAGAGAGAGAGAGAGCGAGCAGGGACAGCAGCAGGCAGAGGGAGAAGTAGGTCCCCTGCCAAGCAATGAGCCCTACGTGGGCCTCAATCCCAGGACCCTGGGATCATGACCTGAGCAAGGTAGGTGCTTAGCCAACTGAGCCACCCAGGCATCCTTGTACAAAGGGTTTTGGTTCTCAAATTAGGAAATATTTACAATAGTGATTACTTGCTTCCATCATAGATAGAAGCATGTTTGATAATCAACTCTCCTTTTTATTTAAATTTGAAATTCCAGGGGTGCCTGGGTGACTTAGTCGGTTAAGCATTGAATCTTGATTTTGGTTCAGGTTATGATCTCAGGTTGTGATCCCCACGTTGGGCTGTGCACTGGGCATGGAGTCTGCTGGGGATTCTCTCTCTTAAAAAAAAAAATAAACTCCAAAACTTATGTCTATCAATTTTCAAAGTGAAGAGTTATGAATCTTCCTTTCTCTTTTTAGGAGAACCAAAAATGTTAGGGTATTCATCATGAAGGGTCAATGAACACTTAGAGTTTGTGAAAGTAGCTTAAAGTTTTTGGTGAGTACAAGAAAATAAAGCATACTTTTGCTAAGTCTCTCAAGCTTCCCTTGAGGACTGGTGTGCTGGGCTGGGCAGGCAACACTTGGACTGGCTTAAGCCCCTAGATTGGTGGGAGCAGGTCTTGAGTGGCCTTATTTTGGCAGCCAGTCATGCACTGGATTGGAGAGGTGATTAAATGCCAAGATGGGGTTAAACTGCTAAATCTCTAAGGCTGAATGAGCAACACGGGACACTACCCCCCACTACCATGTTCTCTATTTAGGAGGCAAGCACTTAGAGACCTCGAATGCCAGCACAAGGTTGAAAAAATTTATACTGTAAACCATGCTTATTTTGTTAAAAAATTCTGCAATGATTTGCTCCCTTATACTGCAAAATCCTTTTCCATGAATAATAGACTTCATTATTTAAATTTACTGCTGTAAATTTCAGATATCAAATATCAGGTCACTGGTGAATTATTAGCCATTCTCTAAATAATGAGAACTAATATTTATTAATGAGGGTTTAAAATAGGTAAACTATGTAATTCCTTAATCTAATCTCAATGCAATGAAATAAGTAAAACACGTTGAGTCCACATTACTTTGATTGTATTCTTGACACATTCTACTTCCTTGTTCCCCTCTTTATTACTATGAAATCATCAATCAGTTTGTCATATGACATATAATAAAATTGAATGTGACCCTTGCTGCTAGCAAAATACATATATTTCACTTTTCTCTACTTGTTTTCTTCTCTTCCCCCCCCAACCAACCAACTTCCAACATTCGTGAAATGTTCTGTGGGCTGTAAGTATAGATTTGCCATGTAGCTGCATATTCAGCTTCTTTTCTCTTTACCCTTTATTCAACTGTGGTTTCAACTGCAAAATGGGTTTGTTGCACATGGCGCCTCAAGTTGAGATATGAAAATTTCTGATGAAATTATGATTTTTTAAAAAATATGGAGAAATATTTTCAGTGTACAAAAATAAACATATGTTGTTTGATGTCAGCATGGAACTGTATTCGCTTGGGACATATGATCCCTGTGTACTGGAATGCTGTTCTTGGCCCGTGTAATTCTATGAAAGAATTTTGCTTCTACATCTCAGGGATAGCCATCCATGTGATAGGAGGATTATAAACTATTCAGAGGAAAAACTCTGCAATGGAGGGAGAGTGGGCTATAGTAATTTATGCTCACATTCCTGCCAATGATATAAATGTCCTCTCTTTTGATGGAAGCAGGCCATGAACAAAATTTGTTTCACATGACATTACATACCATATTCAGATTTGCAGCCGTAATCTTGTCAGAGTCGATTATCACATGATTGGAGCAGTAAAAAAAATGAATTGGGGTTTAAACTTTTATGAAAAAGCACTTATATTGTGGAATAAGACTTTTTAATGGAGTACAGGCATTAAACAGACCTTGTATTAGGCTCTGAAATTAATGGGTCACTGTATAACTTTCTAGTTTTCATAGCTTGATAAGATTAATGCTTGCTTATATAGCAAATTCAATGGCTCATTTAATTTCATATGAATGTTTAAAGTTAAATTGCTTTTGGATTAAGTCTAAACTCATTATTCATTTTAATGTCTGAGAGAACTTTCATTTTTCTTTCATTTTATTTAATCAAGTGCATCATCATTAAGTAAAGGCTAAGGACCTAGATAGCTAAAAATAATGTGAAAAGGAAATTTATTAATTTACACTGAAAAGAGGCTTATTTTTATAAAATTTATTTAATACTATCACATGCTTACCTACGGTGCCATTTCAGAGAGAATGGGATATTTATAGGCTTTTTCTCTTGTTTTAAAATACCAAATTGAAAAGCTGCCCACTTGGCTGCCTCATGTTCAATGTACAACCCTTACACAAAGATTACCACAGACCTTTATACATTTCTCATTCATTCTCTTAGGCAACAAACATTTATTCAGAATCTACATTCTGTGAGACACTGACCAGGCACTTGTGGAGTGTTTGCTGATGAAAAACACTCCAGGCCTGAAGTGAGTTAACCAGTCCAATGGGAGGGGATTTTGCTTCATAGGGCTGTGGACTTCTCATCCAAATCGTGAAGGAGGTGTTTTTTTTTTTTTTTTAAATATTTTTATTTACTTATTTATTTAAAGATTTTTATTTATTTATTCGACAGACAGAGATCGCAAGTAGGCAGAGAGGCAGGCAGAGAGAGAGAGAGAGGAAGGGAAGCAGGCTCCCTGCTGAGCAGAGAGCCCAATGCGGGGCTGGATCCCAGCATCCTGGGATCATGACCTGAGCTGAAGGCAGAGGCTTTAACCTACTGAACCACCCAGGCACCCCCCGTGAAGGAGTTTTATTGAATACTGTCTACTCTTCTCTTCAGGTCTTCTGTTCTGTGATTCCATGGCCATATCATCCTTTGGGTTGTGGACAGAAAAGGAGAAAAAAATACAAGTGAATCTCACACATATAATACTGGCCACATTACTACAACATCAGCTATAACCATAACTACAATTGTAAGTGTTAATTTGAATATTCCTTGGAATTAGATAAAGCATGTTGCTTTCCGTTCTATCATTTTGTGTTGAGTAGGTAACAGTCATTATGTCCAGTTCGGATAATGGTTGTGATAAGCCTCTGTGGAATGTGAACTGTGTTTGGGGGACTGGGCTAGCTCCTATGAGGGCAGAGCTCTGTTGGTCCCTCATGATCAGTGCTCCACCCACATGGCTCCGAACACTGCCTGCCATGTGATGGGTGATCAATAAATACTTGTTAAGTGAATGAAGTAATGAAGAGAAGAGTGAAGGCATGGGTGAATGGATGCTCTTATTTCATTTACTCTTCATAAGTAACTGAATGCAGTAGAAATTTTATCCTCATTTTATACATGATGACACTAAAATTTAGAGAGATTAAATTTTATATTAATTTTATATTTATATATATATTTATATATTTTAGAAATCATATATTGTATATGATTTATATTTTATATTAGAGAGATTAAGCGACTCGCCCAGTGCAATGCATGTGGCATGATAAGACTCAGTTGGAACCTTATTTGCTTTCTGCTCTTTTCTGCATCTTTTCAATCTTTTCATGATTCTAAGAACAACAGATCATAGGGGTGCCTGCTTTTGGCTATGGATCTCAATCCCCTAGAGTTCTTCCTCAAACTACCAATGCCTGGATCCCACACCAGCCCAATTAAATCAGAATTACTATAAGGTTGGGTCTGTGCTGATGTATTTTTTTAAAGTTGCCCCCCGCCTTCCCTTCTTTCTTCCCTATCTTTCTTCTTTTTACTAGTCTATACTCTGCATATCTGAGAGGAGACACAAAGCCTTGCCCTCAAAGAACTTACAGTTTTGTGCAGTTGCTACGGAGTAGTCAGATATGTAAATGATCAGTGTGAGAACGCCGGTGATCTGCTGTAGCAGATGTTCTTCGCCTGTTTCCCCAAATCATGATGATGTGAAGCCTGTTGGTTCAGAACTACTCTGTGCTCTTGACAACTCAAAAACTCCAACGTGCCTGTTTATGATAAGCATCCAGAGAGCTTGTGAAAACTAGAGCCTAACTGAGAATGGGCGTCCACAGGAGAGGGGAGTCTGAAACCTTGCATTTTCTGTCCCTTCCACCTCCCCTGCCACCCTGTGCACTCTCAGGTATTACTTAAGAACAAGCCCGTGTAGGAAACATCAGTGTAACTCAGGGTTCTTAAAAAGGTGATCCCCAGTAGCCTCATGTGAGAACTTGTTAGAAATACATCTTTTCTGAACTACTTCCAGAACTACTGAATCAGAAACTCTGGGGCGGGGCCTTGCCATCTGTGGGTGGCAAGCTCTCGGGCTCTCGGGTGTGCGTTGACATTTGAGAATCCCTGATAAATGGAGACAGCCTGTGTTGGGGTGTAGGGCGATGGGAGCATATCCCAAGGCACTCTGGTCTGAGATCTGAAAGGTCAAAGCAAAAGCAAACCAGCTTCCAGTTGTGACAGTGGGAAGTGAGGGTAAGGCTGGGAGCAGCGAGGCTGGGAAACTGTCTGCTCTCCCCGCTAGTGTGGGCAGGGTAAGGATCTGACGCACCATCCCCAGGAGCTACAAAGTGAGCCTGTTCACGTCTGCCTGGAGAGGATGTTGACTTAGAAACAGGTTTAAACCAACGGAGGGCATTTTCTTAGAAGCAGGATAGAGCCAAACTGTGGATGTGGAATCAGGTAGGATGTTGGTTATGGAGGGGTAAGGCCTGCCATTTCCCTAATACCGATTTTTTTAAGGGGGGGGGGGTGGATAAAAAAGGGTTTCGTGATGTTTCCTGTGCGAATTTGAGGATACTAAAGCCCTTACTTTTTCCACATAAAAAGTGCCACAACATGATATTCTTCTCCTCAGGTACGTTTGCTTAGAGAAACATATTAATGAATTATTCAGGGTGAACTAGGTGGAGGGAGAGATGCACCTGCCTGAGATGCTTACAGATTTGATTGGATAACATTTGTCTTGTTGGCTTCACCAGCCACAGGTAACTCCTGACAGGAACTGCACTTCCCCGTAGGGAGCGGGAAGCGATACTCCGAATTTCACCGGGTGGTTGAAAAGGCTATATGGCGGTTGCCAAAATAATCAGACTATTTGCAGTTACTATTTTCTGCACTCTTTTTTCAAAGTTCCTAAATGGGAACATCAAATAGCCAAGAAGATAGGACACATTTGTGTGCTATAAATACATCATTTCCAGTCAACGTCTAATAGATCTACATCGTTGATAAGGTCCTGTAAATGGTTTCTTTTTTCTAACTCTTGTCTGTTTCTGGGTATAACTCTTAAATTATGGATATATAATGAGCCAAATTTTTCCTGCCAACATTTTGTCTTCACACACCGAACTACTTATAATATACACGGGAGATTTTCCATTTTGCTGAAAATACCTTTTATTTCAGAAAGGTTTGCATCTTCTGTGAAGCTCTCTTTGGGGCTTGTTTTTAAAATATATCCCCGAGAAAAGCACGTTATTTATTGTGTCAGAGCAGGAACAGCTGCGGTTTCGCTCTCAGCAGAGCCAATGAGAAAGTTTGAGCTTCAGTCACAGCGTGTGAGAAAGTGAGAGACCGTGTGTGATTGCATTTGGCTCCAGCTTCCTCACCCGCGGGTTCTGGGAGACCTGAGGGTCGGTAAGTGGGCCTTCCTTGGATGGTACCAGTGGCTGCTTAAGACAAATGCTTTGGTATTAAATCAAATACTATATGCAAAGTGGTTTTGCTCAGTGTTAATAAGCTCTTTATAAGTGCAAGTTTAAAATTTTGGTAAAAGGGAGCAAGGCCCAGCGACAAGAGCACAAGGTGGGGATTTGGGAAAGTGGGCTCTAAAATCCGTCTGGCTTCTCACTAGCCCCCGGTTTTCTTATCAATGGCAGGCAGGGTTTGAATGGGATGGGTTGTAAGAGCTGCTGCAGTGACTGAACCTCATTCTGTGAGAGAGTGAGAGAGTCAGCTTTCCCCTGACTCTCTTTCACCATCACCTTTTCTTTTTTTCCCCGCTCTTGCTCCTTCTTGCTACCCTCATGTTACATGCCTCTCCTCTCCTTAACACATCACCCCAACATGGGTGGGCATTAGAAGAGTCAGGAGAGGGTGCCTGGGTGGCTCAGTTGGTTGGGCGACTGCCCTCGGCTCAGGTCATGATCCCAGGGTCCTGGTATCGAATCCCGCATCAGGCTTCCTGCTCACTAGGGAGCCTGCTTCTCCCTCTCCCTGCCACTCTGCCTACCTCTGCTCTCTCTCTCCCTGTCAAATAAATAAATAAAGTCTTAAAAAAAAAAAGGAGAGAAAATCAACTTCCTAAGAGAACTTACTCAGTAACCCCTTATTACCAAGCTACATGCCTCCACGTTGTGCCTGGAACCCCTTTACTGGTAGACATTAGGAAGGCAACAACCACCTGGTTTAATGGAATCAAGTTGGGACACCTGGGTTTGCCCGAGGGCTGAGCCCTAAGGGAATTGTTGATTCTGCTGGGAACTTTAAGTGGAGTTCCAAGTCTTGAGGTCAATTTTGGTTGCCAACCAAAGGGTAAACATTAGCTTTCCAACATCAGGAGGACTAGGAAAAAACTATCTTGTTACTCAGTGGCCTCTTAATATTAAGCTACAAGGGTATTGACTGGAATATCACAACTAAGTGAATGATTTGTAGCCAAAGTGTGTGGACAACCACAGATGGTTAGTTAAATAAACGACCAGGTTTGCAGAGCCATTAAAAAGTAGGCAGTAGGAAAAAAAAAAAAAAAGGTTCGTAGAAAGAAAATAAAGAAAATTAAGTTACTTTGAAGGATAATTATGTTATATTGTGTGATGGTAGCAAGTTTAATAGTATATGTCCCTTTGTGTCAGTGAAGAATGTGTCTGGATATGAGACTGGAAGCAATGGAAAGTTCTGGGGGTTCTCAATGTTGGGAGCTTGAACAAACTAGTTGTTATACCTTCAGTCCATAAGCTTATAAATTGAAAAAGATGGGTAGAAATGTTCACATTTATGACAAAGATGAAATAAAAGAAATGCCAGGCTCTGAGGCACCGGACATATATAAGTCAAGGAAATAATTTTGCAGGTAAATTTGTGTCCGATCGAAGGATGGGGGAAGTTCAGCCAGAAATTGCTGTGTGATTGGGCCGACTCACTTTCTCAGTTTCCCCCGTCTTGAATGTCTTGTCCATTCTCCCCTGCAATCCCTCTTTTATTCCTTCTGGTCAGGAATGAACCACCAGATAGTCAACTCTGCCTTAAACTTGGAAAGTGAGTCAAGGAGAGAATTAAGTAGCAATTCTTAGAGATAAAAACATTAAGAAATATTGCCTCAGACTAAAAAATTGCCCCCAGATTTTTCTCAAGTGCTGAGGAAATGAAAGCAGAAAATTGCCCTGTGCCATTTCTGGGGCCCACTGCTATTAGAGACAGATGATAAACCTCACCAAATTGGCTCACCATGCAATGGGCTGGATCACATAGACATAGCTTGCCCTTTTTAAACAGCGAACATGGCAACAAGCTGATTGCAGCTAAATCAAACCCTGCCACGGAGCTCTCTTTCTGGAGGCCACCAGTCGAAAAGAGTAAATATAAATACATATGTGAATGTGTCTCATGTTCCTTTACTTAGATTCCTCCAAAAAAGGGGGCAAAGAGGAACCAGGCAGCTTAAATTTGCTCCGTCCTGCTTCATCGATTGGGTCTCAAGGTAAGGTAATATTTAGGCAGATTTGGGGTTTCAGATTCTCCCAGTAAGGTCCAGAGTGTGCTCAGAATCAAACCCGAGTTTTCATCTTAGCTCTGTTGTTTATGAACCGAGGAATCTAAGCAGGTGCCTTTCTTCCCTGGTTTTTAGTTTGAGGGATAAGATCTATTATATATTTTAAAAAAGATTTTATTTATTTTATCAGAGAGAGAGGGAGAGAGAGAGAGAGAGCGAGAGAGCGTGCGTGCATGCACCAGTTGGGGGAGTGGCAGGCAGAGTGAGAAGCAGGTTCCCTGCTGAACGAGGAGCCAGATGTGGGACTTGATCCCAGGACTCTGGGATCATGACCTGAGCTGAAGGCAGATGCTTAATCCATTGAGCCACCCAGGCATCCCAGGATCTATTATATTTTTAGTGTTACTCTCCCCCAGTCCCTCACAACTAGATGAGTTCTCCCTCACCCCACCCCACGCTTGATTTATTTTGTTCTTGGTAGTTGACTCTCCCTTGGTAATTGAGAGGCCTGGATTAAGACAGGGAGGGGGAACCTGGAGAGGGGCACCGAAGAGTTCAATAAAAGACCTAAACAAAGTGGAATAATGAAGAGGTGAAAGAAAAAGAGGAGAACGAGTTACGGGACTGGCAGAAAGTTTGAGAAAGTCCCATGAGGGGTCTAGGGTGGCCACAAGATTCTCGAGAATACAAAGTGGGGGTGGGAAGTTGGAGAGGTGACTGTGAACTAGGAATTTGATCCTTTTAAATATGTATTTTTAGAGAATCATGTGGAAAATGGGTCCCCTTCATAATCTCCAAGTTCAGTTTTAGGGTTGGACAGCACAGAGACTAGACCAGAGGGGCCATAGTTTATCTTCTGAATAAATATGCATGAGCTTATTTTGACTTCATGGTGTTAAAATGGAGGTATTAGTGTGTTAAAATGGAGGTATTAGTGTATCATTTTGTGTATTTAAATTCTGGGAGTTGGATAAGAAATTATTAGGTGAGATTATTAGGTGAGGAAATCAGGTTTTGGAATCCAGGGCTTTCTAAATACCAGTCCCTACTCTTCTCCATATCATGCTTCCCAGACACCTCAATTCCTAAAGAGGGTATTTTTATTATCAAAATAAATGATTGTTTTAAGTAACAGAGAAAGTACTTCATGAGGAAGCCTTTTGCCTTGTTAAAGAGTGGAGGGCACATGCTCAGCTGTTGGCCATAACTGGATGGCCAACATCCATTCTTCAGTGCACACATTTGCTCAATCTACAAATGCTTGTTGTATGCAACCCATGCTATAAGGAACTGGGGAAACAAATATAAATAAAAAAGAGATGTGACTTCTGTTCTCATGGAGCTTGTAGCTCTGGTGGGGATAGGCACTCATCTACTAATAAATTCATAAATCCATACAGACCAAGTTATTTGAAAGGAAAGGCTATGGTTTCTCGAGAGCCCGTGCTTAAGTAACCTGAGACAGGGGAAGACGTGGAGATGCGCATTCAGACTTTCCTGACCTGGGATTCTTTCTCCTTTCTTTTGTTCACCATACTCATTGGCTGTCTGTTTTGTTCACTGTATTTCCATGTAGCGCCTAGCATAATGTCAGGCACACAGTAGTTAAAGTCATGCATTTGTATAACTTGCATTCCAGTGGAGGAGATAGACAACAGGCAGATAAACTGATATATGGCACGTTTTCAGAGGATGATAAATGAGATGAAGGAAAATAAGGAAAGTAAGCGGAAAGATTTATTTATTTATGGGGCGCCTGGGTGGCTCAGTGGGTTAAAGCCTCTGCCTTTGGCTCAGGTCATGATCCCAGGGTCCTGGGATCGAGCCCCGCACTGGGCTCTCTGCTTGGCAAGGAGCCTACTTCCTCCTCTCTCTCTCTGCCTACTTCTCATCTCCTTCTGTCAAATAAATAAAATCTTTAATTAAAAAAAAATATTTATTTATTTTGGCGGGGGTGGAGAGAAGAAAGTGAGTGGGGAGAGGGTCTAAGGGAGCCGGAAAAAGAATCCTCAAGCAGACTTCCTGCTGAGCATGGAGTCCAACTTGGGGCTCAATGCCACGACCCTGAGATCATGACCTGAGCTGAAACTGAGTCATTTGCATAGCTAACTGAGCCACCCAGGTGCCCTCAAGGGTGTTATTTTGATAGGATGTGTGGGTAGCACATCTGAGAAGGTGACACTGAAGGATAGACCCGAGAGAAGGCTAGGATTGAACCATGCAATACCAGGAGATCAATATTTTACACTAAAGGAACACTCAAAGCAAAGCTTCCAAGATAGGTGTATTCTGAGTGTGCTTCAAGAACAAGGAAGCTAGTGTGTTTGGGCAGTGTGAGTTATGGGGAATGCCACAGAAATGCAGTTGGAGTGATGTTCTTGGGCCACTTTGTAGATCTTGGTAAAGATGTGGTTTCTTTTTATTTTAAAGACTGATTTATTTATTGTAGAGGGAGAGCAAGTGGATTGGGGAGAGGGGCAGAGGAAGAGGGAGAGAATCCTCAAACAGACTCCCCACTGAGATGTGGAGTCCCATGTGGGGTTTGACTGAGGACCAGAGCCAAAATTAAGAGTGGGACACCCAATGGACTGAGCCACCCAGGTGCCCCTGTAACTTATTCTTAACGTGATAGGAAACATTCAGGTACTTTTGAGCAAGGGAGTTACCGGATCTAACAGACACACATACATCTGTATATGTGTGTATATATTTCTACACACACACACACACACACACACACACATTCTCCCTTCCTGGGAATAGACTCCTTTCTGTTGTTGGGCACATTCCACCGACTGGCATAAATCATAATGTCTTAGATCAAATATATACCCCTATGGCATAATGTAAATGATGAAGGGAAGGGATCTCATTTTGTCATTTTCTTTTCAAATATCAAGTTGTGTTAAAGAAAACATTTTTCTCAATCACAGGTGCAGTTGGGAAGAATGAGTGACATCTTGATGTCCTCTCTTTGATAAGTCTTCTCCCTTGGTAGCTTCCAGTGTACTTTTAGGAACAAGCTTCAATTTATCTTTTACAGAGTGGATTTGTGTCCTGGAGCCAGCAGAGCTACATTTAAAAGTATGCTAGCTTCCAGCTTGAGATTCTCAGAGGAGCAGCAAAGCAAAGAACAGAACATTGCCCTGAATGTTTGGAGAGCTCAGAGGGGGGCTCAGCCATCAAGTGTAACTGTCATCATCACAGTCCCTTGCATTTGGGTTTCCAAAACACTTCTTATATTTATGCATTCATTTGCTCTGTTTAATAATCCAGTGTGATAATTGGGGCAAGAATATTTGGCTTAAAGAGGTGAAGTAAATGGCTAGAAATTAAGGAACATCTATAAATTTGCTCACTAAAATGATACATGTGAAATTCTTTATACAGTGATAGGCACAGAGTAGGGCCTCAATAATTTTAGACTCTTTACCGTATTTGCCACACTATATATATTTATATATGAGTCATGATGTGTGAGTGTATATACACATATATATACATATCTATATACATATATATGCAGTATTTTAAAAATATTTTTTAAAATATTTTTTTTATTTTGAAAAATAAAATAAAAATAAAATAAAAATAAAATTTATTTTTTTATTTTGAAAAATTTCCGGTATAATTAAAATACAGTGTCCTGTTAGTTTCAGGTGCAAAATATAGTAATTCAACACTTCTGTACATTTCAGTGCTCATCATGGTAATTGTACTCTTACTCCCCTTTATTTTGCCCATCCCCCCAACCATTTCCCCTCTGGTAACCACCAGTTGGTTCTCTATATTTAAAAGTTCTCTATATAAAAAGTTCTCTATATTTTTTGGTCTCTTTTTTTCTTTGTTTTGTTTCTTAAATTACACATATTAAATTGCAGAATCTTTCCATGACAAACTTATTTCATTTAGCATTATTACCATTTTTTCAAGTGGCAAGATTTCATTCTTTTTTTTATGGGTGAGTAATAGTCCATGGCATGTATATACAACATGTTCTCTATCCATTCATCAATGGATGGATACTTGGGTTGCTTCCATATCTTGGCTATTGTCAGTAATGCTGCAATAAACTTAGGGGGCATATATCTTTTTGAATTAGTGTTTTCATATTTTTTGTGTAAATACCCAGTAGTGTGATATTTTAACTTTTTTTGAGGAAACTCTATACTATTTTCTAACTTTATGGCAGTCTTTAGTGACTTGACTTTCTTTTTGGTTTCTGTGTTACAATCTCCATGATAACTTCAGCAGCCACTGACAGAGAATTCATTTATGTTAGGGTACTTGCTTTCCTGAGATCTCAATGTTTTCTAGTGTTCCCATGGATGCATTCCATGTGGTAGTTCAAAGTTCTTGGAAAAGATAAAACTGCTAACATGAAGGAACTCAGACAGAATTTCTAGCATTGTGAAGTATGTAAACCTGGCGATTGACAGACTTGTATCCCCGGGGGATAAAAATATATCATATGTTTATAAAAAATTAAAAAAAAAAGAATTTCTAGCATTGCTTGCTTATCCTCGAGAATCATGATCTGGTTCTTGAAGCTTTAAAAGATCCTGGAAAAAAAATAAATGAAACAAGATGGGATCCGGAGGGAGACAAACCATAAGAGACTCTTAATCTCACAAAACAAACTGAGGGTTGCGGGGTGGGGGGGAGGAGGGAAGGGAGAGAGTGGTGGGATTATGGACATTGGGGAGGGTATGTGCTATGGTGAGTGCTGTGAAGTGTGTAAATGTGGCGATTCACAGACCTGTACCCCTGGGGCTGATAATACATTATATGTTTATTAAAAAAAAAAAGCATAAAAGATCCTAGAAATTCTTACAGAATCTCTGTATAGAATCCTTCCAACACTAACCTCAAATGTAAGATAATTTAAATTCTGTGTGTCTTGTTTTATTTTTTTTTAAAGTATTGTTTAGCCATACATAAAACACACAATTTCTAAACTAAGTAAGAGTTTAGCATTTGTTGAAGTCTTGAGGCCTTTTGGAACTTTCTTTTCTTTCCTTTTTTTTTTCTTTTAAGAGATTTTATTTATTTATTTGAGAGAGAGAGAGAGAGCAGGAGAGGGAGAAGGTCAGAGGGAGAAGCAGACTCCCCATGGAGCTGGAAGCCCGATGTGGGACTTGATCCTGCAACTCCGCATCATGACCTAAGCCAAAGGCAGTCACCCAAACAACTGAGCCACCCAAGGCACCCTCTTTTTTTATTATTTTTTTTCTTTAAAGGGAAGAGGGGACTTTAAACTCTGAGGCTACCCAGAATTAAAACTTCCTGTTTAGAATAAACTCCCTGTTGTATATACTATAGGAGAGCCTCACGTTTTAGAAGCAGAAGGTGGTTGGGGCACCTGGGTGGCTCAGTGGGTTAAGCCACTGCCTTCGGCTCAGGTCATGATCTCAGGGTCCTGGGATCGAGTCCCGCATCGGGCTCTCTGCTCAGCAGGGAGCCTGCTTCCCTCCCTCTCTCTCTCTCTCTGCCTGCCTCTCCATCTACTTGTGATTTCTCTCTGTCAAATTAATAAATAAAATCTTTTAAACAAAAAAAAAAGCAGAAGGTGGTTACAGTTAAGGAGTTGCTGGAAGATGGTGGGTGGGGAATCTTTCTTTCTTTCTCTTCCCCACCCGGGTATCCAGGTATTTTACGGAATCTGCGAACAAGGACTCTTCCTCCTCCTCCTTGCCTTTCTTTCTCATTTTTTCCTCCCCCCTTCCCTCTCCTTTTCCTTCCTTTTCTCCTGTATCCCTCCTCCCACTTCTCTTTTGTTTGTCATCTTAAGGGAATTATACAAGTTTTGAAGAATAGTTCAGAAACTCATAATTACAGCAGCAGAGGGAAGAGTCATTGATCGTGACATCAGCTGTCCGGAGACTATTCTGGTTGCATGTCCGTGGTGCAGTCTTCAGACTAATTTTACCAAATGATCTTGGCTGTGTTTTACTGATATGTGGCCTCCCTTGCTTCCTGTGCCTTTTCCTACCTCTGTTCTCTGCTTTCTGTTGATCTTATGAGGTATATATCCTTCCAGTAAGTTCTTGCTCATGTGTAAGTTAAAATTTGGTTTCTGAGCCATGTAATTGAGAAAACCGACTGGTAGTCCAAATAGCAGCAGTTTCTAGATGTGCTTATCTGCCTATCCTGACTTGACTTTTCCTATAAGAACTGGGGCGCCTGGGTGGCTCACTCGGTTAAGCATCTGACTCTTCATCTTAGCTCAGGTGTTGATCTCAGGGTTGTGAGTTCAAGCCCCATGTTGGGCTCCACACCAGATGTGGAACCTACTTAAAAAAGAAAAAGAAAAGAAAAAAGAAAAAAAAATAGCCTTACATTCCAGCTCTAGATGGAGTCCTCTAAGAGTGCTTCAATTCTGTGTTGATTTTGCGCTCTTTGAATTTATGTGGCGCTATAGTTCTTTACATTTTATCATGTCATACCTGGTAATTTTTTCTAACGGAATTAAGTTAATTCATTTCAGATTCCTAATTCCATCAAAAGTCCCTCAAAGGCACATTCCCTCTCCTACTCTCCCATTCTCATTTTTCTGCTTCTTCTTTCTACCAGATGGAACAATGTCTGAAACTGAGCATACCACAGGTTTGAAGGTCAAAAAATACTTGTTTTTTTATTAATTGATCAATGTCAGAGTGCTTTGTTGATTAACAGATAATTAAAACAATCCTGTATAACCCTGTGTTGGAGGGACCTATGTCTGGGTTTGCAGCTCATCTGTACAGGGACTACAGTAGAAACTGGTGGGCTTGGGTGTGAACTGTAGAACAGATAGACTTGGATTTGTTCTTGGAAAACTATAACTTCTTCTAGCTCTGTGACCTTAGCCTGGCTTTAATTTGTTCACTCATAAGTGGTTTGTACAACACTTTCCAGAATAGAATGAGGATGAAGTAAAGGAATAATAACAAAGTAAAGCACCTGAAGTGTATATCAAGAGCTCAGTGAATTCTGGCCCACTTCATTGATGAATGTATTTATCACCAATCTGATATGTGGTTTATCAGAGTGATTTAATAGAAGTAAAATATTAAAAGCAAAGGAAGTAAAAATTGCAAAATTGCACTGTCTCTCCATCCTTCTTATCTAATTGAAGTATTTCAGGGGTCCTGTAGGTGAAAGGTTGACAAACTAGGACACTTCCAGGGATGAGGAACCAAGATAGCAGAGAGTTGTCCTGTGGAGAGTGCGTCTGGATTTATGTTGCCCTTAGAAGTAAGACCAGAAACAATGGATTCTGATTATGGTGGAGAAGATTTTAGTCCGACATGATTGTCTGAACACTGAATAGGCAACTGGAGATGGTCAATTAGAAACTGCATTAACACTTGGCCAAGGGATGGCACACTCTGTGCTTGCAGCTTCTCTACTTACCTGCATGGCGGTTCATTACGTAGACTCAGCTGTTCCCTAGAATCATAAAATCCTCATGGGCCAGTGTACCTCCTGGAAATTCTTCAGGACAAATATTTTAGATGTCCCTCCTTCACTTTTCAGACTTTCCTGATGGCATCCAACCCTGGGTCAGGGGAGCTTATTTGAATTCTTTTGCAGTGCTCTGTCCTCCACTAATTGCCTCCCTTAACCCCATGTATTTATACTGGAGTGGGCTTGGAGTCCAGGCTGCATCTTGAAACAGTGGGCTATACTTAACTTGTTCACTGACATCACTTTGCATTACCTGGGAGACTGTTGTGCTTGCCCAGGGCATTTTGTGAGAAGAACAGATAAGATGGCTTCTGCATCTGCTGGTGTCACTTGTCTTTAACATGATGGAAGAATAATGTTAAAAGTACTAAGATGCTTGTTACTCTACATCTTGGGTTGTCTATAGATGGGGCCCATTACCTGAAACCACTTTCTGATTCCACTAAAATTGTGTACCCTTAAAGACTTATATCCTTATATTATTGCTTACTTTCCCTCTCCCTCTTCAAGGTCAGCATTTCTTTGTTGACGATGGGCAGGCAGAGGAACTCATTTATTGGGCATTGTGTTAGGTGTTTTATATCTGTTATTAAATCCAAAGCTCCAGTCCACCCTACGTGGAATCTTTGTGACTTTATAGCTGAGTGTCAATGGAGTTGAGTGAGTTGCCAAAGATCTAGTAAATGGTGGAGATGAGTACACATATTTTATGCTTATACCTAGAAGAGTCAATTTTGCTTGCCACTAAACCCTCCAATACAGGAATCAGATCCTTTTTAAAAAAAAGCCTACACCCAGTCATCAGTTCAAATTCATTTCTTGTTTTTGTGATGAACATCAGTAGATGACAACCTGCTTAAAAAGATCTAAAGAAAGTTACTCTTGTTCCCTACTGACCTTGTGGGTCATCATTTGTTGAGGAAATTAAGGGTGTGTGTGTGTGTGTGTACATGATTTCAGATCTCAGTTTTTTTTCTAAATTAACTGTTTGAAGCTTAGAGAGGTTGAGCAGCATGATCCAGATTAGTTTATCCATGTGAATGACAGACACAATGCTCATCTCATCTAGACTATTAATTGACCCATTTGTCTGAAGCACTTTTCACATAGTAGATATTAAAAATATTCATTCAGGGACCTCTGTTGTCACTACCTTTATGTACCTCTGTATTTCTCATGTAACCTTACAAAGTCGACCAAACTAGGAAATCAAAGACAAATAAAATACACGCCTATAAATTTTGTTGATTGAAAAAAGGTGGAAATCTTTAGCCAGATGAAATCTGGTCACCCATTTGCAGAGTATGGGCAGCAGTACTGACCAAAAGTTAAATCTGTTAGGCTTGGTAGAGATAATTAAGCACTGGGAACAGTTAGGTTCAGATCGGTGACTTCCAAAATGGAAAGTTTAAGGTTCTCTAGAAAGCATCAGTGTCAGTGATGAGGGGAGGGGCAAACCTGACCCTTGCTTTATTTGAATTTATCATCTCTTTACGTTACTGCTTGAATCATGATTTGCAAACCACACGGTGGGAACTATGTCCAGCGGACTCACTGGCCAAAGTTAATTTCTCTTCTTCTTGTATAAAACCAGGACTTCTGCTTCTCTAGTACTCTTCTGTTATGGGTACCTTGGGATCTATATAGCTGTTGATGTCCCTCATGATGCGGCTTGGGCATGTGTGGATTTACTGTGGGCTGCCTGACACTCTCTCCTTAGTGGTGGCCTTTGTGCATTCACCAGAGCACCCTATTCCTTTTTCCTTTTTCCTGCTTTGGTGTTGACTTCTCTTTGTGCTCATGAGTTTGTCCCTCATATCCCATAGGAGCTCAGCATGTGATTTTAAATTCAGATGATCAGATAGCTAAGAAAGTGCTAATAGCTAGTGCTCTGGTGAAATATGCTTTTTTGGGTTTGTTTTCTGTACATAATTGCCTTTGTATTTTGCTCCCCTTATCCCCAACTGACAATATTTTAATTAAAAGTTGAGGTGAGAGAACGTGGGGAGGTCTCAGAGAAACATGCTTGCCTTTTGTTTAATCTTGCCACTCCAAAAAATGCTTGAAGCCTTTTGGTAAGCGGGTAGAGAATTGGAAAGTGAGAAAAAGCCAGACGCAATGTGGTTTTCAAAAATATCTTATTTTGTTTATTCTTGTCTTTCAAGAAGAGACTCGGAATCCAAATGCCTTTGCTCTCTCAACTCTATTATCTTTGCTTCAAAAAATGAACAAGAACATTGAATCCCTTAATTCCTAAATCTTATAAAAATAGACAAATTATATATGTAAACATACAAACCCATATATATTCTAGTTTTATATGTATATTAAAATTACATATAGCTTTCTGAATGGCAAATTCAGCACAGGATGTAATCTAAATCAAATACAAATTCCAAACCCGAATCCAATGGATTAAATTAAAAAAAAATCAAACTCCAGTAACTAAACAACAACTTACTCACTTCTTGTAATTTTTCCCTTCTAAAATCGACATTCTGAGAATTGATTCCTAAATGGATGTTCCTGTAGATTACTGCTCATAGGCATATGGTGGGGAGGAATGCATTTTTTAATTTCTTCCATCAGATGGTTTTTCTTCAGTCAGTTTGCAGGATAATAGAAGTTGCAGGGTAACTAGAAAAAAAGCTTATTCCTGTTCCCACTGTCATAGCCTTTCCTTTAGCTGCTCCTGCCGGATTTATGGAGTGTCTCTCTGGTGTGGTCTTCCTCACATTTTCCCTGAGCCTTGTTTCTGAGGAGAGAAGGAAGCATACTCATAAGCTTCTCCTGGAAGCATATTTCGTTGACTTTTGCCAGCTTTTTGTTTTTCATGATCTAGGGTCAGTAAAGCCTTCTTTTAGCCTAAAGTTTATTTTTCTTAAGTTGGGCCAGTGCACAAATGATCCAGACAAGCAGGTAAGATTTGCAAAAGAAAAAAAAAAAAAAGCGATTTTATGGATTTAACCTTTCTCTAGATACAGATATTATTGAAGGCTTCACTGTGTTCTACCACCCTCTATTTCAGAGACCCTGCAATTTACACAGGAATTTTTTTTTTTTTTTCTGTTTTGTTTTTGCATCAACCCTGCTATAGATGGAATGTTTGGGTCTCTCCCAAGTTAGTATGTTGAAACCTAATCCTTAATGTAATGGAATTTGGAGGTGGGACCTGTGGGAGGGGATTGTGTCACCAGGGCAGAGTCTCACAAATGGAATTAGCACCTTTACACAGTGCATCTGGAGCGCTCCCTTGCCTTTTCCATCGTGTGAAGACTCAGTGAGGCAACCACTGTCAACCAGGAAGGGAGCTCTCACCACACGCCAGATCTGCTGGTGCCTTGATCTGAGATTTCCCAGCCTCTAGAACCTGGGGGTGGGATGGGGATGGGGGTGGTGGAGGAGCTGGGGGAAATAGGTGAAGATGGTCAAAGGTACAAACTTTCAGTTATAAGAGGAATTGGTTCTGGGGAGCTCATGTGCAGTATGGTCACTGTAGTTAATAATACCATTTTATATACTTGGAAGTTAGAAGAGAGTACATTTTAAGTGTTCTCACCGTAACAAAAGGTAACCATGTTAGGTGATGGGTGTGTTAATTAACCTTATTGTAGTAATTATTTTATAATATAGACAAATATATACTATATACCACAATAAGTTTAGTTGACTATATTAACTATATATATGTGTGTATATGTATATATTTTGTAGATATGTATATATTATACATTTATTTTGTGTATGTATTTATTATATGTATATATAATATATATATAAAATCATCACCTTGTATATCTTAAAACTTAACAATGTTATATGTCAATTATATCTTAATAAATGGCCAAAACATTTTTTTAAAAGGGTCAAATAGATATATATTTAAAAGAATTTCACAGTTACGATCACTGGATTCAAAGTTAGGGAGCTGCATGTGGTTTTTATAATAGTTATTGTCATAATTATTCACACACTTGGTATAATAATAAATATTTATTTTATTTAACCATCCATCAGTGCATTTGTCACAGGTCTGTGCCAAAACAGAGCCTGAGGCAAGGATTGGTGCTGAAGTAATCAGCCTGCATTCACTTGGCATTGTGACGGGAAAAAGAAAGTGATATGGGGAAGACTGGGAAGCATTCAGATGGGGAAGATTGAGAAGCATTCAAAGGAAGGTGGTCACTGCTTTGCAATAAGCCATAATAGCAGACAACTGATTGCCCAGCAGTTCCAGCTGATTAAAATCACAGGGTGCTTTGGAAGGCAGCTATGCTCACCACTATACCACCAATGCTGCACTGCAGGGTGCTTTGGGACGGAGAAGCTGTTTCTTGGAATAGTACCTTGGAAAGATAAAGGATAAGATAATTTATTTCTTGGCTCCTTCTTATTTTCCATCTCCTTTCTCTTATTGGTCAAAGTTTGTCTCATTGGAAATTATTCCTCTTGCTTCTCCTTGCTTCTTTTATTGCTGTTGGAGGGTGGTATGGAAGCCATGTCCTGTACCATTTGGTGTGGCATTTTAACTGGGCCCAATGTGATCTGATAAGGCAGAAATTACTTTTTTTTTTTTTTTTTTTGAGGTGGGTGGGAGACAAGGGGATGGGTTGAGGGAGAGGGAGACAGAGAATATTAAGTAGGCTCCGCCCCCAGCATGGAGCCTGACCTGGGGCTTGATCCCACAATCTGAGATCATAATCTGAGCTGAAATCAAGAGTTGGGCACTTAACCCACTGAGCCACCCAGATGCCCCAAGGCAGAAATTATTTCTAAGACTAGCAATTTTTGCATCCCATTTATAATATTTTTACTTCAAGGTTATGAAGATATTTTCTTATTTATTTATTTTTTTAGGAGCATACTGTTTAATCATGGACTTTTGGATCCACGATTCATACAAAATTGAATTTTGTGTATGGTGTGAAGTAGGGGGTTACTTTTTAAATTTGCATGTCCGATTGACCCAGCATCACTTATTACAAAGACTGTGTTTTTCTCATTTTATTGTAATTTCAATTCTGGATACCAATCTGCTCCCTCCCTCTGATTTTCCTGAGAGATAATTAACATACAGTACTCTGTAAGTTTATGCTATATAGCACAATGATTTGATACATCATGGTTACAGCAAGTTAACATCTATTATCTCACATAGGTTTAAAACAAAAAGCTTTCTTTGGTTCTTTAATCTTACCATGTACCAATATCCAACCATCTAAACTGCTATAATTTCATAAATAAGTTTTGATATCTAGTGGTGTAAATACACAGCTTTGTTCTTCAACACAAAGTTTAATCTATTCTTTGCATTTCTATAAATGCACACATACACACACCTGAAAATTTTATTGGAATTGCATCAGATCTATAGATCAATTTAGGGGAATTCATAATTTTAGATAGTTTTTCATCCATGAATATGACTCTTCATTCCATTTTTTCCTTTTCTTTTCTCTTCTTGGGGGGGTGCGCTCCAGGAGCCTGAGGCAAAATTTTTTTTATTATGTTCAGTTCGCCACTGTATAGTATGTCATTAGTTTTTTTTTTTTTTTTAAGATTTTATTTATTTGACAAAGATCACAAGTAGGCAGAAAGGCAGGCAGAGAGAGAAGGGGAAGCAGGCTCCCTGCTGAGCAGAGAGCCTGATGTGGGGCCCAATCCCAGGACCCTGAGACCATGACTTGAGCTGAAGGCAGAGGCTTTAACCCACTGAGCCACCCAGGTGCCCCTCCTTTCTCTTTTCTTTTTGATAAGTCTGGCCAGGGATTTATCAATTTTATTAATTCTTTCAAAGAACCAACTCCTCGTTTTGTTGATCTGTCCTACTGTTTTTTTTTTTTGGTTTTTATTTCATTGATTTCTGCTGTGATCTTTAATATTTCTCTTCTCCTGCTGGGTTTAGGCTTTCTTTGCTGTTCTTTCTCCAACTCCTTTAGGTGTAGGGTTAAAAGAACCAACTCCTAGTTTTGTTGATTTGTTCTACTGTTTTTTTTTTGGTTTTTATTTCATTGATTTCTGCTGTGATCTTTAATATTTCTCTTCTCCTGCTGGGTTTAGGCTTTCTTTGCTGTTCTTTCTCCAACTCCTTTAGGTGTAGGGTTAGATTGTATTGAGAACTTTCTTGTTTTTTGAGAAAGTCTTGTATCTATATACTTTGTTCTCAGGACTGCCTTTGCTCTGTCCCACAGGTTTTGAATAGTTGTGTTTTCATTATCATTTGTTTCCATGAATTTTTAAAATTCTTCTTTAATTTCCTGGTTGACCCATTCATTCTTTGGTAGGATGCTCTTTAGCCTTCATGTATTTGAGTTCTTTCCAACTTTCCTCTTGTGGTTGAGTTCTAACTTCAGAGCATTGTGGTCTGAAAATATGCAGGGAGTGATCCCAATCTTTTAGTACTGATTGAGACCTGATTTGTGACCCAGGATGGGGTCAATTCTGGAGAATGTTCCATGTGCACTAGAGAAGAATGTGTATTCTGTTGCTTTGGGATGGAATGTTCTGAATATATCTGTGATGTCCATCTGGTCTAGTATGTCTTTTATTTCCTTGTTGTTATTTCCTTTATTTCCTTGTTGATCTTTTGCTTGGACAATCTGTTCATTTTGATGAGGGGGGTGTTAATAGTCCCACTATTATTGTATTATTGTCAATGTGTTTCTTTGATTTTGTTATTAATTGGTTTATATAGTTGGCTACTCCCATGTTAGGGGCATACATGTTTAAAATTTTTAGATCTTCTTGTTGGACAGACCCTTTGAGTATGTTACAGTGTCCTTCCTCATATCTTATTATAGTCTTTGGCTTAAAATCTTATTTATCTGATATAAGGATTGTCACCCTAGCTTTCTTTTGATATCCATTAGTGTGGCAAATCATTTTCCACCCCCTCACTTTAAATCTGGACATGTCTTTGGATCTAAAATGAGTTTCTTGTAGGCAGCATATTGGTGAGTCTTGTTTTTTAATCCATTCTCATACCTTGTGTCTTTTGATTGGGGCATTTAGTTCATTTGCATTCAGGGTATCTATTGAAAGATATGAATTTAGTGCCATTGTATTGCCTGTAAGGTGACTGTTACTGTACAATGTCTCTGTCCTTTCTGATCTATTACTTTTAGGCTCTCCTTTTGCTTAGAGGACCCCTTTCAATATTTCCTGTAGAGCTGGTTTAGTGTTTACAAATTCTTTTAGTTTTTGTTTGTCCTGGAAGCTTTTTATCTCTCCTATTTTCAATGATAGCCTAGCTGGATATAGTATTCTTGGCTGCATGTTTTTCTTGTTTAGTGCTCTGAATATATCATCCCAGTTCTTTCTGGCCTGCCAGGTCTCTGTGGATAAGTCTGCTGCCAATCTAATATTTTTACCATTGTATGTTACAGACTTCTTGTCCTGAGCTGCTTTCAGGATTTTCTCTTTTTCACTAAGACTTGGAAGTTTTACTATTAGAGGATGGGGTGTGGACCTATTTTTATTGATTTTGAGGGGGACTCTCTGAGCCTCCTGGATTTTGATGCTTGTTCCCTTTGCCATATTTGGGAAACTCTCTACTATAATTCACTCCAATATACATTTCCCCCCCTCTCTTTCTTCTTTTGGAATCCCAATTATTCTAATATTGTTTCGTCTTATGGTATCACTTATCTCTCAAATTCTCCCCTCATGGTCCAGTAGTTACTGGTCTCTCTTTTTCTCAGCTTCTCTATGCTCCAGAATTTGGTCTTCTATATCACCGATTCTCTCTTCTGCCTCATTTATCCTTGCAGTAAGAGCCTCCATTTTGGATTGCACCTCATTAATAGCTTTTTTAAAAATTTCAGCTTGGTTAGATTTTAATTCTGTTATTTCTCCAGAAAGGGCTTTTATTTCTCCAGACAGGGTTTCTCTAATATCTTCCATGCCTTTTCAGCTAGCACCTTGATAATCGTCATTCTGAACTCTAGATCTGACATATTACCAATGTGCATATTGATTAGGTCCCTAGCCTTCAGTACTGTCTCTTGTTCTTTTTTCTTTGTGGTGAGTTTTTCCACCTTGTCATTTTTATCCAGATAAAAATATATGAATGAGAGAATAAAATACTACAAGGGTAGCAAAGACCCCAGAAAAAAAGTATGCTGATGAAATCAGAAGAGACCCCAAGTTTGGGGGAGAAGAAAGGGGATAAAAAGAAATTTAAAAACTTAAAAAAATATATATATATTGGACAGGTGAATAAAACAGAGCCATCCACTTGATTTTGGATGTATTTCAGTCTCTTAGAAGAAACTACCTCCCAAAATTTTAAAGAAAGAAACACACACACACACACACACACACACACACACAAATAAGGATAAACACAATGAAGGGATGGAATATATCTGTAAAGATGAAAATTAAAAAAAAATTCCAGAAAAGGAATAAAATAAGTTGGTTGGAAAAAGAAAGAAAAAGAGAGTGGAGAGCATTTGCTCAGGCTGGAGACTTGAACAAAGCCCTGTGCAAGATTTAGGGTGTATTTTGATCTATTAGAAGAAAATATATCCCAAAATTCTTTAGAAGAAAAAACCATATATATATTCAAAAAATAAAGTTAGATACAATGAAGGATAAAATATGACTATAATAATGAAGGTTTAAAAAGTTTTTTTTAAAAAAAAAAGATATTGTTAAGATAAACATGTTAAAAAATATTAAAAGAGGAAAGAGGAAAAGTTAAAAAAATTAGAATAAGAAAAAATAAAATTAAAAAAATTTAATTAACCTTGCCAGACTAAGGAATCATGGGGAGAAAGCCCCTCCTCTCAAGTTCTGCTGTTCTCCTTGATGGGTGAGCTTGGTTGGTTGTTCTTGCTGATTTTCTGGGGGAGAGGCCTGTTGTAGTGATTCTCAAATGTCTTTGCCTGAGGCGTAATTGTGCCTCCCTTGCCAGGGGCCAGGCTAAGTAATCTGCTGGGGTTAGCTGTCAGGAGCTTTTGTTCCCTGAACGCTTTCCGCAGAGGTCTGATGGATGGGAATGAAAATGGTGGCCTCCCAATTTCCGGACCAGAGAAGCTGAGAGCTTGGGGTGCGCTCCTCAGTGCGCCCTCGGAGAAAAGCTATCTATCACTCTCATGACCCTGGTCTCTGGCTACGCTCTGAGCTCACCTGGTCGGTGACCAAGCATTTCTCTCTCTGACACACAGCCCTGTTTGGAATCTCCAAATCCAGCAGATTCCTGCTGTGCTGTTCTTCCAGCGGAGGAAGGTGGGTCTCCCTGGATCTGCCACTTTTGGGGTCCCTGCACAAAGAGCAGTGGTCGGACTGAGCTGTGGATCACAGTTTAAGGTAACCCCAAGCTGAGAGCTCACTCCTTGGCTGTGTCTCTGTAGTTGGCTTCCCTGCTCTGTCTTAAAAAAAACCTTAAAGCCTTGGCTGGACCCCATTCCATTATTGAATACCTACCCATACCCCTCATTATTAAATGTTGGATAGAATTGGTAAGAATTGGTATTGTTTTATGAGCCTTGATCTTGGGGAAGTATTTTACTATTTTACCTTGAAGTATGGAGTTGTTTTTTTTTTTAAATTATCTTTTTTTTTCTCTTTGTTTTTCTTTTACTTTTTAAAAAATTTAAATTAAAGTTAGTTAACAAATAGTGTAGTATTGGTTTTAGGAGTAGAAATTAATGATTTATCATTTACATATAACACCCATTGCTCATCACAAGTGCCTTCCTTAATGGCATCACCCAGTTAGTCCATCTCCTACCTATTACCCTCCGTCAACCCTCAGTTTGTTCTCCTTACTTAAGAGTCTCTTATGGGGGTGCCTGGGTGGTTCAGTCAGTTAAGCATCTGCCTTTGGCTCAGGTCATGATCCCAGGGTCCTGGGATTAAACCCCACATCAAGCTCCTTGCTCGCAGGGAAACTGCTTCTCCCTCTCCCTCTGCCTGCTGTCCCCATTGCTTATGCTCTCTCTATCAAACAAATAAATAAAATATTTTAAAAATTAAAAAAAAAGAGTCTCTTATGGTTTGTCTCCCTGTTTTTATCTTACTTTATTTTTCCTTCCCTTCCTCCATGTTCATCTCTTTTCTTTCTTAATTTCTACATATGAGTGAAATCATATGGGTATTTGTCTTTCGCTGATTGACTTATTTCACTTGGCACAATACCTTTAGTTCCATCCATGTCCTTGCAAATGGCAAGATTTTTTTTTTAAAGATGGCTAAGTAATACATATATATATATATATATATATATATATATATAATATTCATATATATAATATACCATGTCTTCCTTAACCATTCATCAGTTGATGGACATTTGGGCTCTTTTCAAGTCTGGCTATTGTTGATAATGCTGCTGTGAATATTGGGGTGCATGTGCCCCTTTGAATCACTATGTTTGTATCCTTTGGATAAGTACCTAATAGTGCAATTGCTGGGTTGTAGGGTAGTTCTATTTTTAACTTTTTGATGAAAGTCCATGAAGTATGGAGTTTTTAATATGAAAATGTAAGGTTACTATTTGTTTTATGTTTATCCCATTGGCAATAGTCTTTCTTCTTTTTTATGCATTTTCTGATCAATCATTTTAAAAGTTGTTATTCCATTTTCATCACCTATTAAATTGTTAATTTTACGATTCTTTTTGTGGTTCCTCTAAAAATTAAAACATGCATCTTTAACTTACTGTGTTATAATATAATTTGATACTTTTACTACTTCTGAAAAAATAATAGGGCTGTAGAATGCTTTATTCCAATTTATTTATCTCCTGCCTATGTTATTGTTATCCCACACTTTCCTACATATATCAAATACCACAATGTATTACTATTATTGTTTGGTACAATAAATATTTATTTAGATTCACCCACTATTTTTTAAACCTCCCCTTTTTTTTTTGCTGTACTGGAAGATCATTTTCTCTCTGGTCAGCCAACACACTGAAAAAAAATACTTACATTTTTTTTTCCCTTCAGTATTTCTGTTGTTATTAGGAGATCTTTCAGTATAACCAACTATAGGTCCAGAAGTGGAAATCAGTGGCTTTTTTTCATAGGACTCACTTTCTCTATTGTAGAATTCTGAGATTGAACTGGATAAGCCCTCAGACTTTTTTTTTTTTTAATATCATGTTGATATTACTTTTAATGTGAATTCAGTAACTTAGTAAAATTAATTATTTTGAACTAATAAGGTCAAGTAGACTTTGGTTATTTTCTTTAGCTCAATAGACATGCAGTGTTTATGCTTCTGTATTCATTTCTTTTCTCAATTCATTTCTTTTAAAATTGTAAAAAACTGTTGGAAACACATAGTTAATTGAGACTTGCTAAAAGAGAATATTCTGTATATCTCTGTAACACTACTTTCATTTCTCAATCAAATATCACATCTACATCATTTGGTACTTAGTAGTCCTTTCCTCCTCCTATCCCTGAGCTTACTTTGGATTTTTGTTTGATATACTGTATTTACTTTTGCATTTGATTGATTTTGTCTCCTGAAACATCACATACTTTTCTGTCTGGCAGCTTTGTAGGAATAGTAGTTGGTATTATTATTGTTAAATTTTTTTCTGTTTATTCTGTTATGGGGGAAGGGAGAGCCCATATTACTTTTTATAGACTGTTTTGAGTCTATAATAACATCTACGTTGTTTTTTCCTAAGATAATACACATTGGGTCAGGGTATCAAAACAGACATTCCTTGATGTTAAAATCTTTATTAGCAAAAATCTCTTCCACCACCATAGTATACTAACTTGGCAAATTGTTATGATGTTTCTCCTCCTTAGGCTTCATTTGGGGAGTGAAATTTATAAGCACTGCCTTTGTCTCAGAATCGGCTGTTAGAAAACAAAATGTCTTGGAAGAATCTGACAGACTCACCAAAGCCAAATTATATTTCTGCTACAAAACAAGTATTGTCTGTTTGGATTTATTATATATAATTAGGAGCTTACCTAGTCTAAGGAAGGCTATCTATACATCGCCACCGTTGCAAAAATGTATCTTTTACGATCAATATTTTGTGTGTAGAATAGAATTTAATTTTATATGTTAGAGATATTTTGGTATTCAGAGATTGTCAGACCTTTGGTTTAAGGAAGTTTGATGGGGTTACTGTGGACTTCATTGTTCAAATAAAAAGTTCAGAATAGAGAGTATAATGGAATTTGGAATCTATTCTATCTGGTTTTGAATACAGTCCAGCTATTATATTAATACCAAGACAGATAGAACAGAGCTGGCCCTCTGTGCAATTTTTCTTACTTTGAAGCAGGCTACATGAAGAATTTTTATGTTTTGTTTTTGAAAAGTAGGTAGATTATATTCTTGGTTCATCTTTGTTTTGCAGAGGTAAAATTAGAGGCCTCAGCCTCCTGCTGGCAGAACAAGCTCTCAATTTCTCACTGTCGAAATTCAATCTGATTTCTATCTTTTTCACTAAAAAGCTGTCAACAGCAAATAAGCATTCCCCATCAAAGAGCCACATTCATTTCTAAGGTATACAAATTCCTCTCATGGGGGAGGATTCAAGTAATTTAAATTGTTTCTGACTTTTAATTTCTTTCCTAGGAAATGGGAAATGATATTAGCACGGACTTTAACTGCAGTCCAAAATGAAGGGAGAAAGGATATGCTCGGATCCTCTCCCGTGTGACATGCCCAGGACCTTTACGCCTCAGCCCGGCGTGTTTACAGTGCACAAGCGCTGTGTTCCCCTGCCTTCCTGTTGGCAGCTAAGTGATGTAACCAGAGCTATACCTTCATGCTCTTAAGAAGCATCAATAGGAACTCATTTTGGTAGAAGCTGACTTGTAAAAGGAGTGAATAACCCAGCACAAAACTGGAAAAATGCCTCTGAAATTAAAAATTTTTTTTTTCTCTGTAAATATTTTTTAGAATTTAGTTTGGGAAATGAGCTTTTCTTTGGAAAAAGATGAACTGCTAAGTATTATCTTGCCTCCTTTTACTTTCTTGAATTTATTTTATTTACTTAAGGTAAAGGATTAATAGCGTGTCTGGGTTTGTAGGTGCATATTTATGATGAGTATATGTATTATTTTGGTTGTAGAATTGCTCTAAGTAGACTGGTAAAAAAGTGAGCTTTTGGTTTTAAACTGTAAATTTCCTTATCTCTCAGTCTCTCCTGACAGTTCATGCAAACATTCACAGTCTCAAAATCTCATGATTGGGATAAGAAATTGTAGGCATGGTATACATATACAAATGAGTAAGCTACCTACCACCATTAAAAGAAAAACTCCTCTGTGCAAAGGCACTTGATAGTATTTAGAAAAGAAGCAGCATTTCAGAAGTAGATTTGAAGTCAATTTGGTCTCCCACAAAGGTAATCAGATGACTTCTAGGACTTTCAAAGTGCTCCCACTTTTCTTAGGTATGTTGTGATTAGTCAAGATCTCCCTAAAATGACGATACCCGGATTCAAACTCGGAGTTGCAAATGATGTCTTATTGTCACAGGATAAAATACAATATATCTTTTTTGATCCAGCCAGTGTGTGTGTGTCTATCTATACCTATGTTTATATCTTTATATCTGTAGTTTTAATTTTTAAAAAAAGATTTTATTTACTTATTTGACAGAGAGAGAGGGAGCAAGTGAGCATAAGCAGGGAGAATGGCAGGCAGAGGGTGAAGCAGGCTCCCCAATGAGCAGGGAGCCTGATGTGGGGCTGGATCCCAGGATCCTGAGATCATGACCTGAGCCAAAGGCAATGCTTAATTGACTGAATCACCCAGGTAAATATCCTAGCTTCATTCTTTTATTTATTTGATACAATTTTTGAAGATTTTCCTAGGAGGTTCCCAACAGTGAGCTAAGCACTATACAGTACCAAAGGAGAAGGAACAAGGCTGAATCTTACAGTATTGGGTGGGGCAGGTGGGTAGAGCAGGTGCATGCTGATTGTATCATTGTCTGCGTGATACATTTTAGCGATGGAGGAGTAAGGGGCATTAAAGCAGCACATAAGAAACATACTCTATCTCCATCTGGGTTTAGAGATTTGAGCAATTTACTCATGTAGAACCCCCCAGATGGATACTTGTGAGAGCATTTTTCACCAACAGGAGGGGCTGAGCAGAGGAGCAGCGGCTGCAAAGCGGAGACTCTCCTTTCCCATCCTGGGTGATTCCACACTGGCTTTCAACTGCACGCTCCATTCAGCGTAATAGATGTCCTGCGTTTAACCAAACCCACCCTCTTTCAAGGAAGTTTAGCAACTGCCTGGATTTAGCTGATCAGTCCCCCTGGATTCTACTCAGTACCACATCACACACTTGACAGGGGTTTGGTAATTCAGTCTGTCTTCATGTCCTTTCATTTTGAGTGAACCCTTTACAGAATGGGACTCCGAAGTGTTGAAGTCTCCCAGAGTCTCCCTGAGAAATGGTGCACAAGTGGGGCCTCCAAGGAGGAGGAGAAGCTACGCACCTGCAAGGGGAAGGTGAGAAGGAATCCAAGAAGGAAGGAGAGGCATGTGCAAAGACTCTGAGGAGAATAGAGCAGCCAGCGGGAAGGCCTGTAGGTCTGGAGAGGGATACAGAGAGGGAGGAAGATGTTGGCCTGGGAGGGAGCTGGAAGGATGAATACATTTGACCCCCACACCCCCCTGTGCTTTTTATTAATTTGTATCCCCACTTCCATTCTTCTCCCTTTTCTGCCCTTTCTTATGTGCTGCAAAGTTGACTTTGCAGACTCTATCACCCGGACTTCCTTGCTGGCTGGCTCATTGTTGGATTTAACCAATGGGCTGCAATGGCAGGGTACTGACGTATGGAGGGAGGGGTTGAGGGTGTGTCTCTTCTAACTTCCTCCCTGCCTTGGTGCCCTCTCAGGGAGAACTGCCTCCTGCCACTTCCTCTGGAGACTTTTCCTCCATGGCTCCAGTTCTCATTGGGTTCCTGGAGTACTAGCTTTCATTTTAGGGATATTAATGTCTTCATATTATTATTTCTTATTGCCCCATCATCTTTGGTTTGTTCTCCGAACTATGCCTATACTCCTGTAAGCAGTTCCTAAATTACAGTATCTTCATTTCAGTGATCTGGGATGAATTCTGTTTCCTGCAGGGACCCCAGTTTATTCAGGTGGGCTCTAAGACTACGCAGCTGAGGAAACATCCTTTACGTCCAATAAAAGTACCACTTTTCTTGTCAACCCAAAACGCTTGATTCCATGCAACAGTCTTCATAACTGTTCCTTTCAGATCTGAATCATATAATAAGGCTGGTTGAAGGTGTATCTATAAGGTTAGGGGGGGTTTTGCATGTTTCTTGATTCCCTCCTCTAGCTTCCTATCTGGAAGTCCATTTCTGACCTATCACATTGTTACTGTGCACTAAGCTGAGGAAATTAAAAAAAAATTGGGGCACCTGGGTGGCTCAGTGGGTTAAGCCTCTGCCTTCGGCTGAGGTCATGATCTTAGGGTCCTGGGATCGAGCCCCGCATTGGGCTCTCTGCTCAGCAGGGAACCTGCTTCTTACCCCCTCCCCCGCCTGCCTCTCTGCCTACTTGTGATCTCTGTCTGTCAAATAAATAAAATCTTAAAAAAAATTATCCTGAATGCTATGCATTTCCAAACTGGCACCAACATATACGATATATTGATCCACGATATAATATGTATGGTTTATGATGATTTCCTACGTTGCTCTTCTTTCCAGGGCAGGAATCTTACAAAATTCCCAGGAATAATAACTTGGCCCAGACTCTAGTATCTCCATATCTACCTCACTGGGTAGGTGGGTCACATGTAATTTGTTACCATTCACTGTGGCATTCAAAAGTATTGAAGTTTGCAAGTAATTACTTATGGATTCATAGTTATCCTATAATAACAGAATACTTTCTTCCATTCTGCTGTGCTGTCTTGAGAAAGAGCCAAAGCAATTAAGATACAGCTAACGTGCAGGGAATTGTACAGAACCCCAGCCTGCTTTGTCTGTGTCACAGTAGTGAATGAGAGTGGTGGCTCACGTATTTGAATAGCACCTTGGAATAAAAAGACCAAGAAGCATTGCCTTCACATTTCACTATGACTAGAGGTATAATTTCTCATTTTGTGATATGTGTATAAAGAAATCTTATTTTCTTTTTTTGTGGGGAGAATAGATGGCAAGGAATAACAGTCATTCATAAACCATTAATGTTTGGAATGTCAGCTTTAGGAGGGCGGGGACTGTTTTGTTCATTGCTGTGGCCCCAGTGAGCACACTGAAATGTGGCATGTATTTGATACTCAATACATATTTGTGGAGAGAAGGGTAAATTGGACAGCATCCTTTTTACTGAACACACACAGGTACATTCTTCCCAACTTCTCTGCCTGAGAAACAAGGTATGAAGATGTGAGAACAGATTTTAGGGGCCAGTAAAGCTCCTGTCCTTCAGGAGGTGGGCCACCTCGTGTGGCTTAACTAATTTTGTGTTCTTCCATTTCTTCATCTATTCTTCTATAAAATAAGATCCTAATATTTACCTCACTGTGTTATAATAGTTAAATAACGTGGGGTGTGTGTGTGGAAATTCGGGGCAACAAATATTAAGTAAATTATCATTGTTGTTTTTTTACCATATGAGACTGTTTTTGAGCAAACTGTTTTTATAACTTTTCCATCAGGAGAAACGGAGAGATGTTTTCCAGTACTGATAGAGTCATGGAAGGGCTAACTGTTCTGGCTGGTCCTATGGGAAAGGGGAGACTTGAGATTTTAGAGATGTATGTCAAGACTAATTTTACTAGATATGGGTTAAAGTTGGCTCTGATTAAAGGAAACAGTCATTTTGATCAGTTTAGTTCAAAAAACTGATTTCAGGGGGGAGGACAGATGATTTTTATGGCAAGAAGCTCAACAGGGTGAATAGAACTCAAAGACTTAGGTTCTTGCCTGAACTTTTGAAATGCTTTGTTGAATCAATTTTCTCGTCTGTGAAATGGTTGTGGAAATCCCTGCCTTTCCTCTTACATATAGGGCTGCCGGCAGGGCTATATAAGAGAAAAGACTGGAATGTCCTTTGTTATCCTTTAGAATCCTATACTTATCTTATTTTTATTTTTTTTAGATTTTATTTATTTATTTGAGAGAGACAGAGAACAAGTGAGGGGGAGGTCAGAAGGAGTGTGCAAAGTAGACTTCCCTCTGAGCAGAGAGCTGAACATGGGGCTTGATCCCAAGACCCTGAGATGATGACCTGGGATGATCTCCCTGACAGATGCTTAACTGACTGAGCCACCCAGGCGTCCCATGGAACTCTATACTTACCTTAGAGGCAACCATTTTTTTTTTTTTCCTGAATTTGATCTAGTTAATTAGTGAATCAGAATGGCAGGTCCTGGTAAGCACTAAGGCAAATGGTGGCAGGTGAGAATGTGGGAACTTGGTAAAGACATGGCACACTGCTTTTTTGCAGTATGGCTGGTCAGCTCATGAATGGTGCTTCCTGCTGCAGATCTGAGAAGCCATGGGAACAAGCAGCCCTAGTCCAAGAGAAAGGGGGATGCCTTACTCTCTTCCAGGAAAAAGTACCTGAAGCTTCCAGGGCCCCTCAGGCTAAAAGCACCAGAATTAAGCACTGTTGTTCATAGAGAAATCAATACCAGCCTTTGTTCTCTTCTGAAGAATGAGACAGCTCTGTTCCAATTGGAGTGGGATGTGCAAAGCATATGATAGCCTGTTCCGGGTCTGGCCTGGCTGGCAGTCATGAAGAAAGCAACTTGATAACCCCAGGTGACTCTGACAATGAAACCCACTGGGGACTTGAAAATGAGAATGTCAGTACATTGCTTCTATTTATGTATTTCATAAAGACAGCAGTGGAAAAGGTTTAAAGCAAATATTGTCTTAAAACGATGGAATGTTTTGAAATCTTTTACTGTTAATCTAGTCCAAGATCCGGGTCTGCCTTACGTAGAGTGGCTTCAAAAACTTCTTAACTGTGGGAACTGTGGGGTCATGTGTGGATCAGAGAAGGCCAGTAAACGATATAAGTAAAAGTGCACCTGTTCCAGTTGAAGGGGGAGGGTAGGTGTTTCTGGGTTTGTTCCTATGTTATTTGCCCAGTGATTGTCACCCAAAAGACTTTATTTAAAAAAAAAAAAAGATTTGTTTATTTTATGAGAGAGAGAGAGAGCAGATGGGTAGGTAGGGGAGGGACAGAGGGAGAGGGAGAGAGTCCCAAGCAGATTCTGCCCTGAGTGTGGATCCAAGGACCCTGGGATCACAACCTGAGTCAAAAACAAGAGTCTGAAGCCCAACTGACTGAGCTACCCAGACGTCCCAGTATAAGGTGGCAATTTTAAAGTTCTCTTAGCTCTGACCATTGTGCTCAGGTTGTCCAGCCTACCTGTCAAGTTACTCAGATGATGCCCCTTCCTGCTAAGCCCCTCAGATAGAGTCTCAGGGACTATCTATATGCTTGAGACTGGGAATTTTTCATCTCTTAATCTCTACAGTGTATAGCACTGTGCTGGGAACCTGGGGAGGCCGGTGTGCGCTTGCTAAATTTACCTGGATTTTCCATTCTGTCCACCTTTCTATTATCACCTCTATTCCTGGGTTCTTCCCCATTCTTCTGTCCATCCCTAGAATGTTTCTATTCTTTGAATTCTTGGCTTCTTCAGGTCTGGGCTGTCCTACCGATATTGAGACTTTCATTAGAACACTAAGGTATATATTTAGATGGGGACTTTGAACTCCTTGGAGATAGGAGGGCATCTTGAATGCCAAGAGGTACATGACTAGGTATTAAACAGGACCTCTTTCCACAACTTACCATGCATGCATATCTATGTCCACTCCATAAACATTTATTGAGCACCTACTATGTATGTCATACTATTTCAGATGACAGAAATATAGCAGAAAACAACAGATAACAAATAGAATCCCTGCTCTTAAGGAGCTTACTTTCTGGTGGAGGGAAACAAACATAAATGACATGAAAAAGGAAATGAATATGAGATGCCAGAATGATAATTAAATCAGGGTGATGTAATAGGATGGCTGGATGGCTCTGAGTGTGTATTTAGGAGAAGCCTCCCTGAGAAGGAAACATGCTGGGAACTGAGTGACAGGAAGGAACTAGTCCTTCAGAAGTTAGAGTTCCAGGGGCGCCTGGGTGGCTCAGTGGGTTAAAGCCTCTGCTTTCGGCTCAGGTCATGATCCCAGGGTCCTGGGATCGAGCCCCACATTGGGCTCTCTGCTCAGCGGGGAGCCTGCTTCCACTTCTCTCTCTGCCTGCCTCTCTGCCTACTTGTGATCTCTGTCTGTCAAATAAATAAATAAAATATTAAAAAAAAAAAAAAAAAAAAGAAGTTAGAGTTCCAAAACAACTCTTGCCAAGGTACTTGGGATGCTTTCAGGAGCAGAGTAAAGGCATGGCAAGATGAGATCAGGCCCCGGTTGGGTGGGGCTCTGTGGGCCAAGGCAAGTAATGCAATGGTATCTGTCTGTCTGTCTATCTACCTATCTATCTATCTATCTATCATGTAATTATTTAAGATCTTTGTTAACAGGTATTTGTATTTTTTTTTTAAAGAAATCAAGATGCAAACTTTTATTACAAATTAAAGTGATGTTCTTAGAAACCTCAACTTGACCAGATATAAAACAATTTAAAAAGAAAAAAGATTGGGGGCGCCTGGGTGGCTCAGTGGGTTAAGCCGCTTCCTTCGGCTCAGGTCATGATCTCAGGGTCCTGGGATCGAGTCCCACATCGGGCTCTCTGCTCAGCAGGGAGCCTACTTCCTCCTCTCTCTCTCTGCCTGCCTCTCTGCCTACTTGTGGTCTCTCTCTGTCAAATAAATAAATAAAATCTTTAAAAAAAAATAAAAAGAAAAAAGATTTAAAAGAAAAATGAAACCATGATTGTCATTACCCAAAAAATGTATCTTTAGGTAAAAACAATTAAAAAAAAGGTGCTGCATAGATAATACAGGTAGTTCTGGTTGTCTGATCAGTGGGCAAGAAGCAAGCACTTAAGGTCTCTGGCTGCAATCTTTTGTTTGCTTCTTATTCCTGAAATTTCCTGCTCATTTCTCCTTTTTGGATGACCAAACAGGACGATGGTAGAGATGGTGAGCAGACCTGGGGGGTAAACAGATCGTCAGTTGGTGGATCGGCTGCTCTAGTCCCTGCCATCTCGTGGTTTGGGGTTTTCTGGCATCTGTGTTGGGAGTTGAGTTGTAGTGGTACCCATGCCAAGGAGGCTGCTGCCGCTGGGTCTCCTCTCCTTGATTGTCCTCATCTCCTTCATTGTCGTCTGTAGCTTCCAAACCCCTGCATACTCTGCCTCACTGGTCTGCCTTGTTCTCCTGCACCCTGGTTATCAGCTCTCTCCATTCTTCCTCCTTGTAGGGGAGGGCTTGAACCATGGTGGTGCCCCTGGAGTCTCCGTAGGTAGGAAGTTGGGGCCGTGTGGTGGGGTGGGGGGGGTGCAGTTGGGCCCGGCCTTCAGGAGCTCTGTCTTGGATCTTTCATTCTCTTCTCTCCCCGCTCTTCGGGTAATGCTGTTGGGATTGTATGGGAGGCCCTCAGGACGTGTGTTAGGGGGAGGGCAGCATTGAAAGCAGTTCCAGACTGCAGCATATTTGCTGCCCTGCCTTGAACTCTACCAGGGCCTATGACTTTGACCACCTCTGCACACTTTCTCCTCCACATCAGACTCCGCAGTCTCTGTTTCACGTGCATGCCACGCTACTTGTCGAGGTGGTTCTGTCTGGAAGGCTGACGCACAAATATGTCTTCTCTGGCGTCATCTCTGTTGATGGAGCCACATCTCTTTCATACTTTACAGTTCCTGAAACATCCTTGCCAAGACTTTTTTGTCCCCCAAGGCAGGCACCACCCACATGAGTACTCTGCTCCCAGAGTACACACAAAAATAAGTGTAAGCACAATGAAGGGATGGAATAGGACTGTAATGATGAAAATTAAAAAAGGTTCTAAAAAAGAAGTTGATAAGAAGTTGTTTGAGAAAAGAAAAAAAAAGAAGAGGAAATTGTGTGATTAGGCTAGAGACTAGAACAAAGCTATGTGCTAGATTTAGGGTATATTTTGATCTATTAGAAGAAACTGTATCCCAAAATTTTAAAGAAAGAGAAACTTATATGTATACAAAAAATAAGGTTAAATACAATGAAGGGATAGAATATGACTATAACAATGAAAATTAAAGATTTTTAAAAAGGTATTGATAAGATAAAAGAGTTAAAAATGTTACAATAGGAAAGAGGAAAAATTAAAAAAAATAGGATAAGAAAAAATAAAATTAAAAAATTTAACTTTGAAAGACTAAATGATCATGGGGAAAAAAGCTGTGAATTCTGAGTGTTGATTTCCCCTAGCTCTGGAGTTCTGCAGTTCTTACTGATGGGTGAACTTGGTCTTGGTTGGATGTTCTTGCTGATCTTCTGGGTGAGGGCCCTGTTGCAGTGATTCTGAAATGTCTTTGCCTGAGGTGGAATTGCACCGCCTTACCAGGGACCAGGCTAAGTGATCTGCTTGGGTTTGCTCTTGGAACCTTTTGTTCCCTTAATGCTTTCCATAGAGCTTTGGAGGATAGGAATGAAAATGGCAGCCTCCCAATCTCTGGCCCCGGGGAAGCTGAGATCTTGGGGCCCCACTCCTCAATGTGCCCTCAGAGAAAAGCAGTCTATCACTCCTGTCTCCCGGTCTCTGGCCACATTCTGAGCTCACCTGTCCTGTGACCCAGCATTTCTATCTCTGGCGCATGGCCCTGTTTGGAATCTCCAAACCCAGGAGATTCCCGCCACGCACTCCTACGCCGCTCCTCCTGGAAGAGGAAAGAGGGGGTCTCTCTGGATCTGTCACTTGTCAGTTCCTGCTCTAAGAGCAGTAGCCCGACTGTGTCTTGGGTCATGGTTTAAGGTAATCCCGAGCTGAGAATGCACGCCTTGGCTCCATCTCTGCAGCTGGCTTCTCCTTTCTGATACCTAGGAGCTCTGCCATACTCAGATACCCCCAGTCTTTTTGTGGCCCTGTGGGTCTTGAGACCACACTGTCCCCGGGACAGCCTCCAGCTCCCGCTTAGCCTCTGGAGTGATGTTCCTTGGTAGACTTCTAAAAGTTCTGATTTTGTGCTCTGCTGCTCTACTGCTCCACTGACCCTTCCCCCTGTAGTCTATCTTCCTGAATGTTGTCTCGGATTCACTTCTCTACATGTCCTACCTTCCAGAAAGTGGTTTGTTTTCTGTTGTTCTTTTTGATCTCCTGTTGAGTTTGTAGGTGTTCAGAATGGTTTGGTAACTATCTAGCTGAACCCCTGGGACCTGATGATATTTAGGTCTCCTACTTCTCCGCCATCTTGCTCCTCCCTCTTTTGTTTTTGTAAAGAGTATTTATATATTTATTTGAGAGAGAGTGTTCAAGAGCACAAACAGTTGGGGGAGGGTTAGAGAGAGAGGAAGAAACAGACTCTCCACTGAGCAGGGAGCCCGATGTTTGGCTTGATTCCAGGACCCCAGGATCATGACCGGATCTGAAAGCAGACACTTGACTGACTGAGCCACCCAGGTGCCCCCTAACTCTGTGGTTTTATCACCTGTGTAGAGTCATGTATCCATCACCATGGTCAAGATACAGAACAGTTTCATGGTCACATCCATGCCCCTGCTGCCTCCATACCTAGCCCTAACCCCTGGCAACCACTCATCTGTTCTCTGTTTCTGTAAGTTCGTCATTTAAAAAATGTTGTATGTATGAAATTAACAGCATATGACCTTCTGGGTTTGACTTTTTTTCAACATCAATATGTATCAATATGCGTGTGTTGATGGTTTGTTTCTTCTCATTGCTGAGAAATGTTACCAGGTATGGATATACCCCAGTTTCTGTTGTTGTCACCTACTGAGTTGTTTCTGGTTTTTGGCTATTCTGAATAAAGCTGCTACAAATGCTTGTAGACAGGTATATGTCTGAATGTAAGTTTTCATTTCTTTTGGATAAAGTCCAAAGAGAGCAATTGCTGGGTCATCTGGTAGATGCGTGTGTAGTTTTAAAGAAGTTACCAACATGTTTTCCAGAGAGATCGGATCATGTGAAGCAGAGATAGTCTGATTTGTTATTACGTGTTTTTGGTAAGACCATTCTAGGTGCTCTTTGGGACATAGATTGTCAGGTTGCTACATAGACACCAGCTCTGAGGTGAGGAGGACAAGGCTTGTGACAGGGAGACTGTAATGGGGAGGGGACCCAGTGGGCTTGTAACTTTCCTGAGCTTTCTCGGACCCTTTCCAGCCTTATTGGTAAAAGGATGAAATGGAACATCCACCTGCTGGGATGTGGAGGGTTGCAGATCAGACACACAAAGAGCTTGGCAACACATAAGCAGTGTAGAATTAGGAGCTATCCTCTTTGAGTTTGGTTTCTATTTTAATATGTGCAGGTTCTTCCTAGCCTTTTTTCTTTTCTTTTTCTTTCTTTCTTTTTTTTTTTTTTTTTAAATGTGCTTCCTGAATTGCTCAGTGTTTCCTTATTTGTTTTCTGACCAAGTTTTTTTTAAAAAGACCAAATCTGTGCCTTCCATTCATAGATGTCTGCCTTTACAAAGCTCTCTGGATGAAGGATTTCTTTTTTCCCTCTTGCTGTGCTTCCAACGGCCTTAGATATTCTCTCTGTGGCACAACCTCCCCCTTCCTCCTCCCTGTTTAAAAAAAAAAATATTTATGCTGATGAAAGGATTCTGGGTTTTATGGAGAACGAAACAATAACTCCAGCTGGTTGGAGATAGTAATCTGGTTAGTCACACTGGGCTGGAACTCAAGCAAATGGAAAACTGAACCTGGAACGTGGCATGCAGCTGACAGCCTCAAGGGCACAATCACTGAGAACTTGTCCAATTTCTTCTCCTCTCTGGGTTTCCAAGGGGTCAACAGGAAGCTAGGAGACAGTGTGTGGAGCACACACAATGTGCCACACTCTTAACATATTTCATTTCATTTAATCCTTTGGGTAATCCCATGGGGTATTCATGGTCTCTCTGTTTTGCTGCAAAGATAAAGCTCAGAGAGATTAAGTAATGTGCCCAGCTCTAGTTACAACACCAGTAGTTAGTACAGTTAAGATTTGAATGAGTTAGGTGTGCAGCTTCTGTCCTTTCTCTTTCTAGGCACAGGCTGTCCAATGTGTGGTAGCCAGTTGGAACCTTATTTCTACTTTCTGTGCTCATGCCAAGCAGGACTCTCCAGTCTTGGTGACTGAAACTGAACTCTAAACTGGCTTCATATGAGAAGGAAATTAATATGTTGACAATTTAAAATATTAGCTTCAGACGTAGCTAGATCTAGAAGCTCCAACAGTATTATCACAGGCAAGTTCTCTATATCCTTAGATTCTGCAGTTCTGTTTGGGTTTGATTTTCAGGCAGAATCTCAACTCAGGATGGTTCCAAGACATTGCAGACTCACTTTTTCACTTTCCAAGTTTGTGGAGAAGGCCCTTTGTCCAGCTGTTTTGAAAAAGTTGTGAGGCTGACTTTGGTTTGATATAGGTCTGTGCCAATCTGGAAATAATCACTGTGGCCAAGAAATGGAACTAAATTGATTGGTGAGACCTGTAACATAGATCCAGTCCTAGACCTAGGAGGTATATCAAACCACGTAAATACAAAATGGGAGCATGTGAGTTCTGGAGATAAAGAGCAGGTTAATGGTATAATCCAAATGGAAGATGGACCTTGGGTAGGGAAAAAGAATGAAAGGCCACTATGATACTCTATTAATACAATCTTACCAAAGCTTTTCCATACTTCCCCCCACTCTCCTGCTCTCCCCCTCCTCCCTCTCTCCTTCCTCCTGCTTTTCTTTCTATAATGTTTAATAAGTACATTGATAGAAATTATTTCCTAAGATACTTCTCTAGACATTACAAGATATGTAATAAGGATTTATTATTTTTCTTCTTACTTTATAGATTAGGACACTGAGAGTCAGAGGATCAAATGACCCTCTTTTCTCTATTAGAACTTGTCCGTGAAGAAAAAATTGTCAGAACTGGCAAGGTTCAGCGATATTTATATGTCTAAACAAGAGATGGATAATCATTTGTGCCCAGGAGAAATCAAGCCTGGGACCTTGACCTCATTCACACTGAGCTACTAGCTCTTTGGAAATATAAGGCAGTGAACGGTAGGAGAGAATTAAAGTCCCAAATGTCTAATGTGTTACCAGACTGAGAAGGCCCAGGGGCAAATGTGGCTCATTCTGTGACTACAATATGAGTTATATGTCATTAGGAGCCCTTGGAGAGGATTTAAAAAGAAACACACTCCACGTAGTTAGGATCAAACCCTCTTCCTTATTCATTGTTGGCTGTTTTTTAATGTTGAGGGAATTGATGTTTAGTCTAAAGAAGCTATGTTTGAGGCATAGTAGAATGGAATCTTCTAGAAGCAAGATAAATTGCAGGCACCATCAGCCTGGATCTCCTTGATCAAAAGGTGCGTCAAGTTGAGCTAAGGAAATGAGCCACCATGGCCTAGTGTGATTATGATTTGGGATTTAGCAGGCTTTACTGAATCATCTATAGCTTTAAGAGATGTCTCTGTCTGAGGCCTGTGCTATCAAAAAATGTCAGAAATTGAGTCACTTAAAAATACCAGGAATATTAACCAATTTCACTCTACTCTCTATTATAGTTAATCTATTCAAGAAGAAGCCATATACTCCTGAACAATTACTCATTTAGGACATAGTTCATAAATCTTTTGTGTCTGTCAAATGCTTAGGTTAAAATGGACACATGTGGTCCCTGTCCTCAAAAGTCTTACGGTCTGGATTGAAGCGGGTAAAATAATATTACAAGCATACAGGCAGACATTAGACTGAATCTTGATCTGTCAATGCAAATGTGACCTAAAGTCTCTGGTCTTGGTTTCCTTATAAGTGGGTACATATTGCCTCCTATAGAAATAGAGCTAAAGAGACAATTTCTCTAGATTACCTGTCATGTGGCAAAAATTAGGATATAAGATAGCTTAGTCCTTTATCCACTCTGTCTTGACACCACCACTCTGTCTTGACACCTCTCCTTCCTCCCTTCCAACTGATCAAGAACTGAGCCCAAAATTTAAGCCTAGCAGGGGGGAGGAGCCACTCTGTCCACAGTCTCCTATATTCTCCCCTGGCTGGGACTCATCTGCTGAGTGAAGGATATGGGACGAAGCACAGACATGCCCATCTTAGAGGAAAGAAATATTTTTCCTCAAAGGAAAATAATCAACTTAAATCTAGGAAGCATTAACAAACATAATTTTTCAATCCAGGAGAAATCTTTCCCATCATCTAGACCAGAATCCCCTCAAGGACCTGGTTAAAATGCATGCCAAAACTCCGATGCAGTAAATCTCATCGGGGCTTTCTGGGCTTTCTGTTTATAAAACGTTCACCATCCTGGTACACTCATATAATAGATTCAGGGCTAAGAAGAACAAGCTGTTAAGCCGTGAAAAGACATGGAGGAAACTTAAATGCATATTAGTACATGAAAGAAGCCAATCTGAAAAGGCTGTATACTATACAGTTCCAGTTATAGGACCTTCTGGACTCGGCAAAAACAATGGAGACAATAAAAAAAAAAATCCGTGGTTGACAGGGGTGGATGGTTAGGGAGGGATGACTAGGCAGAGCACAGAGGATTTTGGGAGGCAGTGAAATAATTCTATATGATATTATAATGGTGGATACATATCATTAAATACCTTGTCCTAACCCATAGAATGTGCAACAGCAAGACTGAACTCTGATACAACCTATGGGCTTTGGTTGACCAAAATGTGTCAGTGTTGGTTCATCATTGGTAACAAATGTACCACACTGGTGTTGGATTTGGATGTAGGTGAGGCTGCATGTGTGCCTGGGGCGGGGTGGGGGAGGCACGTGGGAAACTCTATACGTTCCCTCAGTATTGCCGTGAACCCTAAACTACTCTAAACATTGAAGTCTGTTAATTAAAACTAACGTTCACTAGATGATCATGATGCAGAGCATATTTGAGACCTGCAGAGCTGACCCCATGCCATTCTTTTCAGATGCAAATTTGAGAAGCAGAAGAAGAGAGGAGCCAGAACACCCTCTGTGAGTTGGTGAGTTGAGGACAGAAGCAGCAGCAGGCTGGTTGCCTTCTCACTCCTCCATCAGGGCTCTTTCCCCTATCCCCCACCCTGTGTTGAAGGATCCTTACGACGTCCCCCAGTGGTCCTGTGTTCTGGGTAAACAAAGAATATGGCTCCGTTTATAGCAGTCTACCTCCCTTGGGAGCCAGGGAAGGCGTGCAGCTGATTCCTACTACAGTAAATGCACCATTAATTGCTTCTGAGGTCATATTAGTAGGAAAACAATTCTGACATTGGGGAAACAATTCAGGTGAGTGATCAAGACTAGAATTTTTTCCTGTTTTCTGAACGGCAGTTAGCATGTCATTTTAGCTCTTCATACATCAATTTCATCAACATATACAACATGTCGCGTCCTTTTTCTGTTCCCTAAAGTTGCTGGGAAGAGGAAGGTGCTGCCTCTTTTCAAAGGGCGGAGGGGCTCAGCAGTTCTTGTATGTGGATTATATGCCCAGTACCAGGAAAGTACCTTTAAACATCAGCTTGTTGCAAATTACTGCAATGCTCCTCCCCCTGTAACTGCTCATCTGCCTTGTATGGGAAGATCCTGAGGGTCAGTGAAATTAGTGCACATTGTGTTAGGTTGCAGACCGTAGCAAAGCTCAGAGTTGAACTCAGTCTCTCCGACTCCATAGCCCATGATCTTTTCTCTGAACCGTGTTGCAAAAGGAGTTGTAAACACGGGAGGTCTTACTACGGCTCTCTGTTCTTGGGCTCATGGAGATAACATCCTCCAGAAGGGGAAAGAGGCCCTTTTCTCAGCATACCTGAAACGACTATGCTGTGGTCCACGGGAAGTTCTTTATACTTTTCAAAATTCATAACGAGAACAAGAAGTTTGCCTGGAGTCCATTTGGTAATTTATTTCAGGCTGTCTGGTACAGGCAGCTCCCGGGACGCATATCAAGCAGGAAGTGAAGCTTGTGACTGAATAAGCAGCCGGGGACGGAAGTGGCGGATCAGCCGCAGACAGGGCAGGGGTGACTTGGCATCAAACCAGCCAGCGTAGCTCCTCTCATTCCTGTTCATTTGGTTGATTATTAAATGTATTGCTTTTTCATTTTGATTTTTTTTCCTTCTGGCACAGAAGGGGGATATTTATCTCATGATAGGATTTTAAAGCTGAGTGTCAGGTTTTGGGTCTCTAAATGCCACTCCAGTATTAACATCACAAAATGCATTATATTTCAGTGTAGGTACGGGAAATGCAAAGCGTACCAGAGACCCAGAGTGGCGAATAAAGGCCTTGGGAGCTATTTGCTATCTAATGTGATTCCCGAGTTCACTTTGTGCTTATGCTGGACCAGGAAGACATTGACACAAGGGAAGAAATAGCAGATAATGGAGGGCTGGCGGTTCTCCGTGGAGACATGATTAATATTGCGCCATCAAAGGGCCATGTATAATGTAGGACTTGCCTCAAATGGAGCTTGGACTCCGAACGGCCAGTGTCTAAGTCCCAGATCTTTCTTCCATCTACCAGCTTTGTCGCAGGAAGGAGTCTCAGTTCCCCCAAATGTAAAATTGGAACATCAGGAGGCTTCAGTGGGATAAGGCATGCCAAGTATTTAAATGGTGGGCAGTCAGCTGGTACTCCTAAAACACTAGTTCCCTTTCTTCTCAGTTCCATTAACTGGGGCTGATTGATGTGGCTAACAAGGAAGAGGCGGAGTTTGTTTTTTGGTCTGTATTTTTCTTTCAGACCTCGAAATTGGCAGAGAGGTACCTGGGATAGGGAACCTAGGAGAGGGTAGATGGAATGCGGGCATAGTCCATTGGGGGTGGGGGGTGACCAAGAGCAGAGAAAGGAGAAACTAACTTGATTGGGTGTGTACTGTGGACACATAGGTGGAGCGTTGAGATGAGAGAATAAAGCAAAGTGCGAGGTGGCTAAGGACAGAATGCAGGATCTTTTATAGGCTCTAGTATAATTGTCTTGGATGGGAATCAGGGAGCCTCCCTCAGGATGAGGACAAAAGGGTCTGTCCTTACCTACTGCAGTTTGAATTGTATTATTTGCATATATATATATTTGACTGAGATGCTGGAAAGCTTAAATATCCCTGCCCCAGGTTATTTCAGACTTGAACCTTGAACCCTCTCCCTATACTCTTAGATTTACCTGATTCCAGAGTATTAACCCCCCCCCCCCCCCCCCCCCCCCGCCCATCCTGTGCAACCGCTTTCTCTTCTCTAGTTCGGCCATTATTCCCCGTTTTGGATATGGCCTGATACCTACCCTTTGATCTCATCTACTTCTGCTCCCCTGTGTACACCCTCAAATGGAGGAGCCCTGTCTTTTGGCCTTGCTTCACTTGACTTCGATCCCTTGCTGAAATGAACTCCGCTCCCTGTAAAGGAGAATCTTAAAGACTTTGCCTTTACCAGCCAAAGAATCTTGATATGGTCATTGAACTTTACAATCAGAACACACTTTACGGGCCTCAGCTTGTTTCCAGCGGTAATCTGTTTGAAAAGGCATATTAAATTCCAAATTTGTTTTCCTCTCTTAATCCAAGTGTCAGTGCAGAAGAGAAACAACCTAATGTGGAGAAATACAATGAAATAATTAAAAAGTTGAGGCCTGTGAAGCCACTAAGATAAAACCAAGCAGGTGGAGATAATAGTTCTCTGTTTGCAGTAAACATGATGTGAGAATAATTCATGACTTGTGATAACATTCAACTGAAAGGAAGTAAATTAGATGGAGACAAGGCCGGGAGAGGCTTCCAAACACCTGCAGGGCCAGACCCCACAAAGAAAGGGAGGGAGGGCAGGATCTTTTCTTTATCAGGTCCTTGAAACCAGGCTTTTTGTTAATGGTAGGAGTTTAATGTGGCAACTGGAGTCAGGGGGTGCTGGAGGCTGGGGAGGGACACCGTAAAGATCGGTAGAAACTGGGCTGCGGAAGTAAAGACTCACTGAAGGCCTGCTCCGTGCAGAATGTTCGATGTGTATCATCTCGTGGAGCCCTTATGACAGCCTGGCACAGTGTGATCCCAATCCCATTTCTCACGGGAGAGGGAGGCTCCAATACAGAACCTGCCCAGGTCTCTGAGGCAAGAAAGCAGTGTCGCAGAGATCCAAGCTGAGCTGTGCCTGACTTCAAAGCCTGTTCTCTACGCCAGGCTATCTAATAACCGCTGAGTAGTATTGTACCGTTGAGATCTGAAAGACTGTTCCCGATTATGGTGACCTCCGGGCCAGCTCCCTAAGCGTTTCTCTGTTACTCATGGGTTTGTGCGCACACAGTCCTAGCCTCACACTGAGCTGCTAACTTTATACATCTGTTTGGTTGTCCCACAAACAGGTCAGATTCACCTTATCTAGAAATCGCTAAGGCCTCTTGCCCTCTCGTTTTTTTCCTTCTCCGCCCATTTATTTAAGTCAGAAATTTGAGGTTTCCCTCAGTCCCTTCCTTTCTTTTACCTCCACCCCTCATTCAGTGACTCCCCAGGTCTTACCAATTCCACCTCCAAAATGTCTCAATTCTTCTTTTCTCTTCACTCATTCTATCCCAGTTTGGTTCAGGCTGACATCTTTTCCCTCCAGAAATACTCCGGCCTATTTTTCATTGCTCTTCCTATCTTCTGTCCCCCTCTCCGACTCCACTTTCCACACCGTAGGCACAAAGGTAATGGTAAAATATAAACATGTACAAACCTTCCACGCCTCTCCTTTCCTTCAGCATCAAAGTTCAATATCTCTTTATGATGAGTATTTTAAATATTTTTTGCATGGAATATCACCTCTCCCCTATATTCTGCTCCATGAGTAAGTGAAAATAAGTTGCTTCCTCTACAGTGTCAGTCACGTTTCATAATCATCCAGCTTTCTGGGCATGTTGTACCTTCTACATGGTTCTATGTGGAATACTGTTGTGCTCTTCTTTCCTTCCTTCCTTACTATGGACTACCTAGTTCTTGTGTCTCCCAGAAACCAGTGTAGGCATCTCCTTCTTCACAAATCCCTTCTTAACTGTCCAAAGATTCAGTTGGGAATACCTTATATGGCCCTCATAATGTTTACCCATCACAGCTCTACTGCATTGGCTGATTGATTGATTCATAGAGAATGAATGTGGGGGAAGGGCAGAGGGAGAAGGGGAGAGATACTATAACGGACTTTTTTTTTTTTTTTTTAAGATTTTGTTTATTTATTTGACAGAGATCACAAGTGGGCAGAAAGGCAGGCAGAGACACACACACACAGAGAGAGAGAGAGAGAAAGAGAGAGAGAAAGAGAAACAGGCTCCCTGCTGAGCAGAGAGCCTGATGCAGGGCTTGATCCCAGGATGCTGGGATCATGACCTGAGCTGAAGGCAGAGGTTTTAACCCACTAAGCCACCCAGGCACTCCACTATAGCAGATTCTGTGCTGAGCGTGGATCCTGATGCAGAGCTTGATCTCTTGACCCTGAGATCATGACCGGAATCCAGACCAAGAGTCGGACCCTTAACTGGCTGTGCCACCCAGGTGCCCCTACACTGCATTGTAAGATATACTTCTGCCCTCCGCCTGGGTGGCTCAGTGGGTTAAGCCGCTGCCTTCGGCTCAGGTCATGATCTCAGGGTCCTGGGATCGAGTCCCGCATCGGGCTCTCTGCTCAGCAGGGAGCCTGCTTCCCTCTCTCTCTCTCTCTGCCTGCCTCTCCATCTACTTGTGATTTCTCTCTCTGTCAAATAAATAAATAAAATCTTAAAAAAAAAAAATACTTCTGCCCTCTAACTTGTAAGCTTCCTGTGCATGAAGACCCTCTCCTATTTACCAGAGCTGATTCTGGTGCCCAAAACATGATCAGAGGTTTCTGATAAGGGGTTGTCACAGGTAGAAATTGGTGGGCAGGAGATTTCTCAGGGCGCCCTCTTGGAATGGGGATTAGGCAGAAGGAGAGGTTGAACCTTGGCATAGCCTCGTGGAAGCCACAGCTGTGGCTGGGATAATTCTTCAGGATGGTCTCTAGTTGGGCTCAGGGGCCTGGACTTTTCTATACCTGCATTGTTCAGTAATCAGGTGCAGGGGATGTCTTCCACCAAGGGAGTCAGTCTCCACAGGGGGCCGAGAGCTGAGGGCTGCTTGCCAGCAGCATGACCAGCAGCTGGGACATTACTCCTTCCTTTCTGAAGGGGGATTTGAAGGGCACATCTAGTGTTCACCATGGGTGAAAGATTCAATAACCACACGCTTGGACCCACTCGCTCCAGGACTGGTAAAGAATGTTGTGGAAGCTGTGATAGCATGCCCTCAGGGAGCTCACATGGAGTCATGCTTATTGTGTGTTTTCTGGTGAAGAAAAAATTGAGGAGATGATCTCAACTCTTCTAAAATTGGCTGTCCTCCTCCTCTCTGTGCCTCCTGGTGGGGGATGTTCTTAACTAGATATTCAGACTCACAAGAGCTGAACAGGTAACTGCTGGGACCAGTTCAATCTGATGGATATTGGTCCACAGGTAAAGACAGCATCCCCACTGGGCTGTGTCAGGCGTTTCTTTTCAGAGGGAATAATCCTCCTGACAAGCCACTCTTGGACTCTTCCTGCCACCTGCACCTTTTTTTCTCTCCATCCCCCAGGAGAGTTTAGGTATGAGGGACCAAGACTTGTACTAGAGAGATGGACTAGCTGCTGGACCTGGAGGCCTCATTCCCCATAGGGACCAATATCTCTTTCAACAAACAGGCTTAGGCATGGTTTTCAGACCTTCAAAGGGTGGACCCAGTAAGGAGTCTCTGTATGCAAGGAAAGTTTGGTTTTCTACCAGGTATTTATGCTTTATTCATGTTTTTCCAGTTCAGATGGAATTTATTTATAATGGGCCATTTGTACCATTAAAAAAAAAAAAAAAGTAGCCCAGTAATACCAATGAGATTCCACCTTTATCAGGTTTTCAGGAAAAAGAGTAAGCGAGTTAATGGAGGATCAGATTTGTCTATAGAGAAGGAGAAAAGGGTTTGTTGGCTGTTTTCGCTCCTAACCCTCTCTGACCTTCATCCCAGCACACGATATAGTTACAATACCAGTCAGTATGCATGTCAGAGTAGATAATCCTTCTACCAAGTTGTTTTCTACTTAGTTTTCCTCTTCTTTTCATGGCTCTGAATATGAGAGATCTGTTAATCTTTCTTATCTTGGGGTAGCGCAGTGCCTTGAACATTATAGATTCTTGCTGTGTGATCTGAATGTTTGTGTCTTTCCAAAATTCATATGGTGACATCCCAATGCCTAATGTGATGGTATTACCAGGTAGGGCCCAGGGAGGTGCTTAGGTCTTCAGAGAGGAGCCCTCTTGAACAGCATTAGTGTTCTTACAGAAGAGACGTCACAGAGATCCCTCACACCCCTACCATGTGAGGACCGGCAGGAAGGTATGAGCTGGGAAGAGGGCCCAGAATGCGACCATGCTGGTACCTTGATCTTAGACTCCCCAGCTTCCAGAACAATGAGAAATAAATGTTTCTTGTTGATAAGCCACCCAGTCAAAAAAAAAAAAAACCCAAACAAAAAATCTCCACACAGTCTATGGTATCTTGTTACAGCAGCCTGAAAGGACCAAGACAATACTCAACAAAAAACTTTGTTTAGTTAACAAAAAAGAAAAATAATTAAATTGAGAACAATCAGAAGACATACTCTCATACTTCCACCTATAAAACCTAACGTTTGTGAGTATTTTGGTATATTTCCTTCCAGTCTTTCTTACATGCACAGGCTTAACAATTGGTGTGTGCTAATTCTCTGTTGCAAAATTTTCACCCTTTTAATAGACAGACATTAAGAAAAGTAAGATTATTACATTACTAGGAGGTTGATTCTGCCTCAGCCCATCAACCTAAACATAAATACTCTGTTTGGAGAAGCTTGGGTGATGGGATGTTCAACATTTATTTTATATATACCACCTGCTAGACCATGTGTTAGGCACATGAGGGGGGAAAGAAAAATAAAGCTTAGTTCTTGCTCAAAGCGCTTATGTGCCCTTCATGGGGAAGGATGGTTCACATTCATATTTTATGTCCCAGGAGGTGACGGTCGAATGTTGGTTTAAGCTTGTTCTGTTTAGTTGAGATTATGCTCTTAAAGCCTCAGAAAAGGAAGTTAGGTCCACTTAAAAAGTTTCACCAAGGAGCCAGTTTCTCAAAAATAAACAGACAAATAATCCCTGCAGATTAGCCCGTCTCTGTAAAATAATTTTAACACAATATCCAGCTGATCATTTGGGAGGCAAGCAAGTCAGCTGGTGGGGAGTGAATGTTAGCTACTTGGTTGTCATGGAAACTTTTCTTCCAGACCAGGAAAAAGGCAGTCATGGGGAAACATGCCATGTGGAAAAATAGCCCATTTCTCCATGATCTATTCTCTCTGTTGATCACAAGTCAACATCCTACTGGGGCTGGGAGTAGAGAGAAATGCAGGCATCCTAGTCATGTAGAGGAGAGAAACATTCCCTTTTGTGCAGAGAGGGACCCAGGGGACATGATTTGAACAAGAAGTGCACAGATAAAAGTTGGAAAGCCAAGGTCATAAATTTATTTTATTTTTACTCTTTTTTTTTCTTTTACTGTTTTTCTTTTTAAAAATGATTCCTTGCAAGTAGTTAAAAGGCTTATTCTCAGTTACCCACAGATGCTGGCTGAGGAGGACTGTTGATATGAAACCTTGACTAGCATTTGCAGTGCTGACTCAAGACACATCACAGCATGTCTTGCCCAGAAATGAAGTCTGTGTAACCTGTTCAGCCCCAATGGAAAAAGCCAGAGTTAAGTCCTGATGGCTAAGACTACAAGTTGTATGATAAAGAGTCTTTCAACTGCACATAAGTGTAAAAATTACTTTTAAAACTTGATCCAACTTGGTTAATATGTTGTTTGTAAGTGCCTACAGTTTTTGCTAATATCTCTCCACTTCTGCCTCCAATTAATCTGAATTTGCATAATCTTCATAGTTTTTAAAAAGATAGAGTTATACACCCCCAGCTTCATATCCATCATTTGAATGCATTATAACTATTCCTGAACATTTCCAACTCTCTCCTAAATTGCGAGCTCCTCAGTGCCTTGATGGTGCTTTATTCATCTTTGTAAACTTAACCATCAGCACAATGCTCGGTTCATAAGTGTTTGATTCATCAAGCGAGTTTTATGTACTAGTCTCTGGGATCTACTGGTAAACAACACTTATTCAGTGAATAATAGGATGGGTGGATAGATGGATGGTTGGTTATATCCAGTGTTTTCTTGGGTTTCCATGTTTTGGAGAGCTAAGTAATTATGTCACAAGAACAAAATCCACCACACAATTATTTTTCTGGTAGCAACTTTCTAGGCTGCAGAAAACAATTAAGATTGAACCTCAGTAGGGACAACTTGATGAATCATCATCATAGGATGATAAAGTCATTTCTGTTTCCTGTTTTTTTCCCCCATCTCAAATCTCTCCTTTATAGGTTAAATGAGATCTGCTTTTCTACTCACTATATATCAAGTCTTTAATAGTTTTTCCAGTCTACATTTCTGTTTGTACACAGAGACTTGTTTTGTCACTATACAAAGAATTTATTTCTCTTGCTGAGAGTCATGTGATAATAACTCAAAATATAGCTACACTGTTAGATTGCTTCCTTTGACTACAAGATTCCCATTTTTTCCCCCATTCTCTTCCTTGTATACGGAGCATGCTTATAATCTTCACAGACCATCAATCATCTTTGCCTTTATGTCATTTTTCTGCCTTTTCACATAACCGAAATGATTTCGTCTTTTTTTTTTCTTTTCAGAATTTTATTTAAATTCTAGTTAGTTATCATGCAGTGCAATATTGGTTTCAGGAGCAGAATTCAGTGATTCATCACTTACATAAAACCCCAGTGCTCATCACAACAAGTGCCCTCCTTAATGCACTTGTTGTGCATTAAGCCCACCCTCCACCCACCTCTTTCCACCAACCCTCAGTTTGTTCTCTGTCGTTAAGAGTCTCTTAGGGTTCATTTTCCTCTCTCTCATTTCTTCCCTCCCCCTCCCATATGTTCATCTGTTTTGTTTCTTAAATTCCACATATAAGTGAAATCATATTAAACCATTTCATCTCGACACCTCCTCATCCCTTTGTTTATTCATGATTCCTGCTCTGCCAAACCTTAGCCCTTGTATGATTTATTCAGTTCTTTTCCCAACTTGAAAAACATTTCTTCATTAATTTTCCCAGTAATACTTCGGAATAGGTTCTATGTATTAGGAACCGGGCATTGGAGATGGGGGGTTTAGCATGATTTGAGCATTTCTGTCAAGATGCTCAGAGTCACATGTAGAGATTCTTAATCTAGGAAAATGAACTCCCTGAAAGTGTATGCAAAATATTGGATATCTGAACACTTCTCCCCCCGCAACTCCCCCCAGGCAGAAAATCCCTTTGTTTTATAACATTCTCTAATGAATGATATAGACAAGGAAATAAATAATGAAATTTCAGTGTGTTAACTGCTACTTATGATATGGTTATGAATAGGAAGCCAGTGAAGGGTGCTTTGGTAGGATCAGAGAAGGCACTTTGTTGGAATCTTACTGATTAAATTCACCAGAATTCACTGGCAACCTAGTAGCATCTGGGACCTCAATGATTCTCAGCAGTCCTATTTTCCTGCTGTTCTGTTTCTGTTCCCTTCTTGCTTTAACTGTCTTCTTGAAAGAGTTACTACCAAGCCCAGGTAATTCCACTGAAAAATTACAAGAACCTGCATTGTAGAATCTGAAATGTTCTTAAAATAGTAACTACTTGAAATTAACATTATCCAAAGGGTATTAGATATTAGAATATCTAATTCTAAAGGGCAAAATCCTCCAAAGTCAACAAGTAAACTTCTGGGAAAAAGAGGAAACACCATTTATAGGAGAAAATATCTCAATTTCTTTTTCATTGAATTACTATATTCTTATCTTCTGGGAATCTATAAGGCGCTGAAAATGGCTGTGGGTTGGGAGTGGAGTCTGGGTGTCTGGAGGCTAACAACTATATGTTACCTTGTTTATTTTGCATTTTTTTTTCTTTTTAAGAGAGAGAGACTTTGAGAGCAGTGGGGAGGGGAAGAGGGAGAGAGAATCTCAAGTAGGCTCCCTGCTGAGCAAGGAGCCTGACTCAGGCCTCTATCTCATGACCCTGAGATCATGACCTGAGCTGAAATCAAGGGTCAGACACTTAACCAACTTAGCCACCCAGTCACCTCTATTCTTCAGACTTCATAAAAGATGCCTAGGTTACGAACCTTGTGCATAGTCCTACAGTGAACCAGTTGTAAACTCAAGTTGAGACTCAGGTCTGCACATTGTTCCTTATAGTCTCTACATCAAGCTACTTTCTTTTTTTTTTTTTTTTCTCTCCAGCTTTATTGAGATATAATTAGCAATTAAAAATTGTATATATGGATGGGGATCAACTTGGTAATTTATATATGTATACATTGTGAAATAATCATTACAATCAAGCTAAATAACATATTCATCATTTCAGTTACCATCTTTGTGTGTGTATATGTGTGTGTGTGTGTGTGTGTGTGTGTGTGTGATGAGGTCATTGGAGATCTTCCCTGTTAGCAAGGTTCAAGTATAGAATACGGTATTGTTAATTTTAGTCACCATGCTGTACATTAGATCCCAAGAACTTTCTCATCGTATAACTGAAAGTTTGTACCTTTGGATCAACATCTCCCCATTTCTCCTTCCCGCCAGCCCTGGTAATCATCAATCTGCTCTCCATTTCTATAAATGTGTCTTTTTTAGATACCGTAATCCCATAGGAGGAGATTATGCGGTATTGTCATTCTGAGTCTGGATGATTTCACTTAGCATAATGCCTTGAGGTTCACCCATGATGTAACAAATGGCAGGTTTCCTTTATTTTAAAGGCTGAATGATATGCCATTGTATGTCTATACCACTTTTCCTTTATCTTTTCATCCAGTGATGGACATTTAGGTTGTTTCCATAAGTCATTTATTATGAATAATGTTATAATGAACATGGGAATGCAGGTATCTTTTCAATATCCTAATTTTGATACCTTTGGATAAATACCCAGAAGTGGGATGCTGGATCATATCAACTTTGTCTCTGAGGAGACAAAGTTCTTTTTTGAAGAACTTCTATATTGTATGGATTTAAGGAGCAGTCATGTCTTCTTGATTTAAAGGAAGGGCTTCAGTAGGGAAATACTTTTTCCTGCAGGTGGATGCAGGGGCACCAGCTGGGTGGAGTGCATTATCTCTGGCTTTGGGGGAGTGGCATAGCAGGGTAGAATCCAGGTAGCTCTATCAACAATGTCAATGTCAGCAAAGACTGCTGGGTTCCTAGGTGGCCAAGGTTGTGGGTTTCATGGCCATGATCAGGGCTGCTTGGGTCCTTGGAGGTGAAGTCTTTTAATAGTCTCACTTTCTTTATACCCCATGGAGTGGGGAAGAGATGCATTGGACCAGGAGATGGGCACAGATGGGAAGAGATGTGTTGGACTAGGAGATGGGGTAACATAGATAGGGACTAGCCTTTTTCATGTGGCCATCTTCCAGTTGTTGCAACCTCTTCGTCATACTCCAGAGTTCTCCCATAGCTATTTTCCCTGGTAGCTAGTTATTTAATCGTTTTTTTTTGTTTGTTTGTTTATTTTTTTGCAATGGGGGATAGGAATGGAGAAGCATTGAGACCTCCTAGAGTGCCATCTTGCTAATGTCACTTTTCAAGCTGCCCTCTAAGACAACAGAAAAGCTACCCTTCCCCCAAATCAAAGCCAAAATGAAAGACTTATTTGCATATTATTGATTTAAGAATGTGATCCTAGAGAGCAGATGTGAGGGATTGAGGTAGCAGAACAGGGAAAGATGGACTGTTAATACAAGGATGTGTAACCAACTTTGCTAAAGATACAAGACAGCTGGTTTTTGGGAACTTTTTGAAAATCTTAATGAGTATCTCAAAACCCCTGTCTGAAGTAGCAAGGGGTAGGAAGGTGCATCCCGGGTTGCTCCTGTCAGAGATACCTGGAGAAGGATGAGAAGTGTGCTATCAGATGGCATCTTCATGAATCTGTTCATAATGTTAGTGGTTGGAAAAAGAGGTGAGGGTGATATGAGTTGACTCAGTGCATAAGAGATGGTCCGTATGGAGGGGGATTGGGATTAAAGAGTATACCTATCATGATATAAACAAACAACATGATAAAAAAAGGAAAAATGTTTAGTATGGAAGCAAAATGAATAATGATAACAGTGACAAGCTTCTCTATATTATAGAAATGAATAGAAATATAATGAGGGAACCCTTTTGTGTGGGTCAAAGTGGGTCAACTTTATGGGTGCACTATGTGCTTGGGAACTACGCTGAGGAGTGTTGGTGTCAGTGAGTGTCTAGTTTCTAGAAGTACGTAATCTCTGTGCAGACACAGGGCCATATCCTCCAGGAAGCTCTGCTGTTCAGAAAGCAGTGAGACTCCGTGGCCTGAGTGACATCTGATTCTTTGGAGGACCTTTATGATATCTTAATCATTGGGGTCTTTGCTTTTTCCCCAATCGATGTCCTTTGTTTTTTCCCCCTCAGATGGAATCTCATTGGCAAATGAAATCTTATGCAAAACTCTGATATGTCGAACTTAAGATGAAGTTGTTCCATGCTTAAAACAGGTAGTTTCTTGGATGTTTGGATGCTGGAGAATGGAGAAGAGAGGGTATGGGGACACTCATTGTGTCTCTTTTGGAGGCTCCTGAGGTATTTGAAAAATCCACTAAGAATTAATTGAGCAATTAGAGAATTCTTGCTTTGGGGTAGGAGTTAAGGATTCTGACAATCTGATCTACAATATTTAAAGCCAGTTCCAAAATAAGAGCTCCATGAGGGCAGTGACATTGTTATATCCACTTGCGTATTTTTAGAACTTCTAAGAGTACTTGGCACTTGCTAGGTCTCAGTGTTTTTCGAATGAATGGATGACTGCAATGTTCAAGGTGCTGTGCTACTATTTATTTTCAGTAAGTTGGGAAAAACTAGTTTTGATTTGTCAATACAGTTCTTCTTAGTCCCTTTGTCACCATCACCATATGTGATGTGGATGGCCACAATTATAAGAACAGTCTATTAACCTCAACTCAAGCAGTACTAACTGAAGGTGGAGAATCAAACCCATGACATCAGTCTACTGAAAAGTATCCTTTAACTTTTCAGAGAGAGAGTTAATCTAACCCAGACATCAAAATGACTGGAGATAAATTGGATCCATGAAACTTAGAGTTTAAAAAAGAATAAACATGGGGAGGGATAAATTTGTGAGATTCTATGGAGAAAAATTCGATGCATTTAATACAGACACAATGTTGGGTTCTTTTGACTCCTATATAAAGAAACATAAATAAGTGAATAAGTAATACCCTATGTTAAAATCATGGTAAGGTACTGGAAGTTCTAGAAAGTGTATCTGTTAGAAAGCCTTGATCAGTCTTACAAAAGTACTCATGTAGTCATCCAAAACAAGTATTTTTCTTGCTTGTTAAATGAATGCTTTCACATCACATATTGCCATATAACAAACATATTCTCTGTTGTTGATGTTAGCAACAGTACAGTTAGATATATTGACAATATTTGAATTACCACCCAACTTCTGCCTTTCTAGAGAGAATGATTTATCCAATGAGGATGATAAATGGCAATTCTTGGCAGCAATGCTAGCACTGGTGGATTTACTGTAACATAGCTCGGGATTTGTTTTTCATATCCGAAGAGGAAAATTACATTTGTATATTACAAAGGAATGAAGATCAATTTGTAATTGGAAATTCTTGCCGCTGAACCAGCTTATATTGTACTAATTTTGGGGGTGTGTGATTGTTTCTGCAGTGGTATGTTTAATATTAGAATGGCTCAGGCAGGATCTATCAACAGTGTATCATAATCCTGATAAAGTCTCTTGTGGAATCAAACTTATTCTCTCCTTTTACATTATACTTAGGCCATTTAAAAAAAATACAATTTATTTTTCAATTATAAAAGTAATACTTGTTTATTATAGAAAAGTAAGGGAAAAGCATAATCCTTAACACCTAGGGACAATCACTGCTTTCTTATTTCTAAATGTTAATTTGTTCTGATTATACAAGTTAAACATGTTTAGAAAAGAAATTTAGAAAATTTAGACATGCAGAAAATAAAAAAATGTTATCACTCACAGTTTCACCAAGAGATGACTACTTTGAACATGTTGGCCTTAGTACTTACCTAGATTATATATTTGCATATAGATATTTAAGAAACACATTTTATTTTTAATTAAAGGAACCTATACATATTGTTATAATTTTTTTTACATGTTATATTTTTTGTCATTTAGTAATTCATTTTCATATTTCTAGACCAATAAAGTTATTTTATAATACTACTTTTACTGAATCTATAAAAATCTATCACATGACAATTTATTTTACCAGTCTTTTATTATTGGAATTTTATATACAAATCTCTGAAAGATTTCTTCACTATATCTTTCCACCTAATCTTAATTATAAATTTTGGTTAACTTACTACAAGTAAAATTTCTGTGCAGGAAAGTGGAACAATTTTTATTCCTACCGAGAGTATACGAATTGTCATGTATACAGCCTATCTTCATGCTTGGGCATTACCTAGACTCACACAAGTATTTGTTACTCTCCTGTTCAAAAAGGGGAATCTCATTGTGCTAACACCCTTTGGTTGGACAGAACAGCTATTCACTTACATTATTTGGTGTAAAGAGGATTTTGTGAGGAAGGTTGCATTAACTGGGCCTCATAGAATAATAGAAAAGCCAAGCCCTGAGGAGCCTGATGGTGAGTTGGACAGAGGATGGTCTTTCAAGAGGAAGTACAGTGTTAGCTCTCGCTTATTTTCATCTTCTCTCCTTAGTAACAGGGTTTCTTTCTTTCTTTCTTTTTCTTTTTTTTTTTTTTTAACTTTTATTTATTTATTTGAGAGAGAAAGAGCGAGAGCGCGCAAGCAGGGAGAGCAGCAGAGGGAAAGGGAGAAGCAGGCTCCCTGCTGAGCACAGAGCCTGATGTGGGACTCAATCCCAGAACTCTGTGAGATTGTGACCTGGGTTGAAGGGAGGCACTTAACTGATTGAGCCACCCAGGCACCCCAGTAAGAGAGTTAAAAAAATTTTTTTTAACGTTTTATTTTATTCTTAAATCTTAAAGTATTCTTGTATGTAGTACTACATGTATAGTAGAAAAGACTAAGAGAGGAATTCGAACAGTGTGACAGCAGGAAAACAAATACCTCAGCTAAAAAAAAAAAAAAGGGCTAAGGACCTGAATAGACATCTCTCCAAAGAAGACATACAATGGCCAACAGGTATATGAAAAGCTGTTGAACATCACTTATCATTAGGGAAATGCAAATCAAAACCACAATGCCATATCACCTCATACTTGTAAGGATCGCTATTACCAAAAAGAGAAAATATGATAATGGAGGCGTCTGTGTGGCTCAGTGGGTTAAAGCCTCTGCCTTTGGCTCAGGTCATGATCCCAGGGTCCTGGGATCAAGCCCCGCATTGGGCTTTCTGCTCAGCAGGGAGCCTGCTTCCCCACCCCCTCTGCCTACTTCTCTGCCTACTTGTGATCTCTGTCTGTCAAATAAATAAACAAAATCTTAAAAAAAAAAAAAAAGAAAAGATAATGAGTGTTGGTGAGATGTGGAGTAAAGGGAAGCCTTGTGTATTATTGGTGCAATGTATAGTGATAACAGCTGTCACAGAAGCAGTATGGATGCTCCTTAAAAAATTAGAAACAGAATTACCATATGATCCAGTCATCCCACTTCTGGGTATATATGCGAAGAAAATAAAGTCTCTGTCTTGAAGCAATATCTTCAGCCTCATGTTCATTGCAGCATTATTTACAGTAGCCCAGATATGGAAACAACCTGAGTGTCCATCAACAGATGAATGGATAAAGGCAATATGACATATATATGTGTATTTAATAATGGAATACTATTAATCCATAAACAAGGAGGGAATTCTGTCATTTGTGAGAACACAGATGATTCTGAAGGACATGATGCTAAGTGAAATCACCCAAACACAGAAAGAAAAGTCCTACATGATTTCACTTATATGTGGAATCTAAAACAGTCAAACACATGGAAGTAGGGAGTTGAATGCTGGTTATCATGGACTGGCGTGCGTGGGGGACGTAGAGAGATGGGTACAGACTTTCAGTTATAAGATGGGTAAACCTGGAGATCTCATGTACTGAGTGGTGATGAGAGTTAATATTGCTGTTGTACCCATTGTGTTGCCTTTTTACAAACTGAAGGTTTATGGCAACCCTATGTCAAGTGAGTCTATTGGCACCATATTCCCCACAACACCCCCGCCCAACAGTATTTTCTCATTTTGTGTCTCTGTGTTACACTTTGGTAATTCTTGCAATACTTCAAGCTTTTTCATTGTTACTACATTTGTTATGGTGATCTGTGATCAGTGATCTCTGGTGTTAATATTCTAATTGTTTTGGGGCACCACGAGCTATGCCCACATAAGGTGGCAAACTTGATAAATTTTCTGTGTGTTCTGACAGCTCCACCAAAGAGTGGTTCCCTATATTTTCCTTTCCTGGGGACTCCCTGTCCCCTGACACAACAATGTTGAATTTAGGCCAGTTAATAACCCTGCAGTGTCCTCTTAAGTGTTTGGGTGGAAGGAAGAGCCGTATGTATCTCACTTTGAATCAAAAGCTAGAAATGATTGAGCTTAGTGAGAAAGGTGCACTGGCAGCTGACATGGGCCAAAAGGTAGGCCTCTTGTGCTAAACAACCAAGGTGTGAATGCAAAGGAGAAGTTCCTGAAGGAAATTTAAGGTGCTATTTCAGTGAATACACAAATGATAAGAGAGTGAAACAGCTTTCCCCTGCTGGTATGGAGAAAGTTTGAGTGGTCTGGAAAGAAGCTTAAAGTAGCCACAGTATTCCCTTAAACCAAAGACTGATCCAGAGCAAGCCCCTAACTCTATTTCATTTTATGAAGGCTGGGACAGGTGAGGAAGCTGCAGAGGAGAAATTTGAAACCATGGTTCGTGAGCTTTTTTTTTTTTTTTTTTAAATTTTTTTTTTTTAAGATTATTTATTTATTTATTTGTCAGTGATAGAGGGAGAGAGAGCGAGCGAGCACAGGCAGACAGAATGGCAGGCAGAGGCAGAGGGAGAAGCAGGCTCCCTGCTGAGCAAGGAGCCCGATGTGGGACTCGATCCCAGGACGCTGGGATCATGACCTGAGCCGAAGGCAGCCGTTTAACCAACTGAGCCACCCAGGCGTCCCAGTTCGTGAGCTTTAATGAAAACATAAAAGTGCAAGGTGAAGTAGCATGTGCCAATGGAGAAGCTGCAGGAAGTTATCCAGAAGATCTGGCCAACATAATTCAAGAAGGCCACTACACTAAATAACAGATTTTCAATGTAGATGAAATAGCCTTCTGTTAGAAGATTTTCATAGCTGGAGAGAAGTCAAAGCCTGGCTTCAAAGGACACACTGATTCTCTTAGGGGCTAGTGCAGCTGGTGACCTTAAGTTGAAGGCGGTACTCCTTTAACCACTCCAAAATTTCTAGGGTCTTTAAGAATTATGCTAAACTGACCCTGCCTATGTCTATAAATGGAACAACAAAGCTCACATGACAGCCCATCTGTTTATAACATGGTTTACTGACTATTTTAATACCACTGTTGAGACCTGCTCAGAAAAAAAGATTCCTTTAAAAATATTACTGGTTATTGACAATGCACCTGGTCACCCAAGAGTTCTGATGGAGATGTACAAGGAGATTAATGTTGCTTTCATGGCTGCTAATATGACATTCATTCTGTAGCCTGTGGATCAAGGAGTCATTTTGACTTTCAGTTGTTATTATTTAAGAAATACATCTCATAAGACTATAGCTGTCATAGGTAGTGATTCCTTTGATGGATCTGGGTAAAGTAAATTGAAAACTTCCCAGAAAGGATTCATCATTCTAGATGCCATGAGGAACATTTGTGGTTTATGGGAAGAGGTCAAAATAGCAACATGAACAGGAGTTTGGAGGAAGTCAGTTCCAACTCTCATCTCTGACTTTGAGGGGTGGACGACTTCAGTGGAGGGAAGTCATGAAGATGTGACAGAAATAGCAAGAGGACTAGAATCTGAAGTGGAGCCTACAGATGGACTGAATTGCCGCCATTTCAGGATAGAACTTTAATAGACAAGGAGCTGCTTCTTATGGGTGAACAAAGGATGTGGTTTCTTGAGATGGAATCTCTCTGTGGAGAAGATGCTGTGAAGACTGTTGGATTGGCAACAGAGGATTTAGCATATTCCATAAACTTAATTGGTAAAGAAGTGGCAGGGTTGGACTCCAGTTTTGAAACAGGCTCTACTGTGGGTAAATGTAATCAAATAACATCACATGCTACAGAGAAATCATTTATGAAAGGAAGAGTCAATCAATGTGGCACATTCCATTGTTGTCTTATTTTAAGAAATTGCCTAGGAGTATACATTGTTGTTTTAGGCAAAATATTATTGCACACTTAATAGACCTGCAGTCTATTAAGTATAGTGTAAACAACTTTTATATGTACTGAGAAACCAAAAAAATTCCTTTTACTCACTTTATTGTGTTGCTCATTTTATTGTGGTGGTTTGGAACCAAACCCAAAATACCTGTATGTAGTAGGTCTTGTGAACTGACTGAAAATGTTCACTTTTCCTAACAGCAGTCTTCAGCCAGCTGGTTACTTTCATAAGACAAAAGTTCTGATATGATTTTCCTTCAACTTATTGCAACCTCCTCAAAGAGAGATTATTTTAAATATTATTATTAGAAGCTTACCCAGTCTTAAACACACTCAGATAAAACTTAGTCATATAGTTTTCTTATTTCAGTATAATGAATTCAGATTTTATTATTTCTGATTGCCTGATATATCATGATTATTATTATTATAAACTGATTATTAGCTACCATCATGATTTAGTTGAGAATCTTTGAGCTAGCTACCATCATGATTTAATTATCAACAAAGCAAAGAAAATCATTATTTAACTTTAATAAATGAAAATATATGAGTGACAGTCAATTAACATTGAGATAAAAGATAGGCATTTTGATTTTTATAGATAAGCTATTTTCTGTGTAAGAGTTTTCCACTTAATGGACTATTTGAAGGAAGATTGATATCAATTAATATGTCTATTAAATGCCACTATTTTCAAAAGTGATCTGTAATTATTTTGCTCTAGGCTACTTTGATAAATGTGAGTGGAGTATCTGCATATTTACTATACAGCTAATATGCCAAAAATTAAATTGGGCATTCCTTTCTTATGTAATTTTCATCTAATTATATAGCCGTAGATATATCTCTCAAATGCTCAATAATTCTCTCTTTACAATCAACTTATGTTTAATTAAAAAGCAGTGACAAACTTGCTAACTCCGCATTAACTACTCATGATATAAAATTAATAGCAGGTCTAAATTATTTTAAGTGATTTAAGGATTTTCAGTATATTCTCCCAGCTTCCAAGTTGCTTGACTCAAACAAACAGGAAATAAAAACATCATGTTAATTAAATATTTTTCTGTTAAATAATAATAAGTTTGCATTTTTATTTATTTTAATCGTGGGATATGGTATATTAACATTAAGAAATGAGAAATCAGCTATGGTGAGTGCTATGAAGTGTGTAAACCTGGCGATTCACAGACTTGTACCCCTGGGGCTAATAATACATTATATGTTTATAAAAAATAAAAAAAATTATTAAAAAAAAATAAGAAATCAAATGACCAGTGATTTATTTACATAAAATTTATTTAATGCTATTTACATACAGTGAAATGTAATTTAAAATAAAAAGGCGGAGGGAAGCTTTGAGTTTTTGCCAGAAAAAAATAGGCCCATCTGTGGACAAGGTTGTTACAGAGTTTGTCATTCTCCCTGTCTCTGTAACTTGTTTCTCCGGTTATAGTTGATTGGGTTTGCAGGTCCAGTTAATCCATGAAACAGTGTAGCACAAAAATGTGACCTGAGAGAAACATTCATGATGCTCTGAGCCAATAATAATATTTATTACCTGGAAGTTTAAATATGAAAAATAGAGAGCACACAGGTGATAATAAGAGCAGAAAACAGTAAGAAAGATCATGTGAGAAACGAAAAGGGAAATGTTAAAGTATTAGTTAATATTCTTATACTTAAGATAAATTCTCTTCTCAAATTTCTAGTACCATCTGTGAAGTGCAGTAAAGCAATGTGTGATAAGACCTCAGAAGGAGGTCTAGAATAAATGATTCAATTAACATTACATCATTTTGCCTTTCTAACCAAAAGTCAAACCTCTTCATTAATCATAAAATTAATTTAAGGGTTCACATAGGCCTTAATAATAAAAGAAAAAGAATCAGCTATAATAACAGTAAATATTTTGCCATGAAATTTTGGTTTTAGTTTTATTACATAGTTAGGGTACAGGTATACCTGTACCAATTTGTGGTAAAATTCATGAAGCTGAAATATAAATAAATAAAGACAATAAGAGCAATATTATTATTAATAATTCAAAACTTCAAGGTTTGAAATAAATGTGACCAACTTATAATTGGCCCTTAGATCTACTTGATTACTGCAAAATTTCAGTAAATATTTTGCCATGAAATTTTGGTTTTAGTTTTATTACATAGTTAGGGTGTGTGTGCTGAATGGTGGTATGAACTGCAGTTCTATTTAAGTAATAACCTGTATCAGTCAGGGTCCTCCAGAGATAGAGAACCAATAGGATTTTTTCCTCCCTACCCCCTCAATCCCCCAAATTTATCTCCAAAACTAATATATGTACAATATATATTATAGGAATTGGCTTGGCTCATACGGTTTTGGAGGCTGAGAAGTCCCATGATCCGCCATCTGCCAGCTTGAAAACCAGGAAAGCTGGTGGTGTAATTCAGTCTGAGTTTGAAAGCCTTTTAATTAGGGGTGGAGTGGAGGCTGGTATTGTAATTTCTGATCTGAGTGTGAAAGCCTCAGAACCAGGAGTGCTGATGTCTGAGATAGAAGGTAGATGTCTTAGCTCAAGCAAAGAGAGGATTTCACCCTTCCTCTACCTTTTTGTTTTATTTAGCCGCTTACTCAAGAGATGCCCACCCATACTTGGGAGGGCCATCTGCTTTACTCTGTTCACCAATTCAAATGCTAATCTCTTCCAGAAAAACCTTCACAGGCACATCCAGAAATAATGTTTTACCATTCATCTGAGCACCCATCCCTAGCTCTGTTAAGTTGACACACAAAATTAATCATCATACAGCCAAAGATTGAAAAATAGATATATAAATCTCTCATATAATGATTAAAAATGTTGTAGTTTGTGGTTAGTCTTATAGTGTGTTTCATATACAGGTATGGATATCAATTCAAATCAAACTGTCCAGGTTTGAAATATGGCTTCAGCATTTAATAGCTGGATATAAAGAAAAATTCCTTTGAACTCTGTTTCCCCATTTATAAAATACTTTTAGTAATAGCATCTAACTGACTGGGTTGCCGAAAATTTAAATAGAATAAGTGGAAAGGAACATGCTAAAAATTTAGCATATAGTGAACTCAGAATAGTAGTATTAGGGCTCTCACAAATGATTCAAATAAGGTTATTCAGAGATACTTCTCACCCAGCTGGAATAACAGATGATGGATCTACCATCCCACTTGAAAAACAAAAACTGGAAAAAATAAAGGAAACTGGTTTTCAAGCTACTGAGTATGAGGCAATGGAGGATAGTGATCTCTGAGAGATGGGAAACAAATGATATGAACTTTATGATTATCCCTGAGGGTCTCCTGGCTGCAGTGCAAGAGGGGAAAACCCATGTAGAGCCTAGAAGACTCCTTGAGTTGAGAAGTTGGAACTGTGAGTCTGGAGAGAAAAAGGCAACTAGTTTTTAGGAAAAACTATTAAAGATGTGAGAGCTTTGCTCATGGAGGGAAATCCAGAGATCTGTAGACTATTTTGCGAAGTACTGATCAACACCATGTATGTGTGAGAAATCTTACCCATGGCTGAGAAAGAGCAACTTGAAAGGATTCAGGAGAACACAGGGCCAGCAATAGTGCTCATTTCCATAAACTGGAGTGGAAAATTTCATAAATCATGGGGCAACAGGTTAGAGTACTAAGAAGATTCTTGCCTTGTGTTGGGAAATAATTATCATTAGACTAAATATGGCTCTGATCATAAAAGTTAAAGGCAGAACCGGAAAGGATCAAGCTGTTTGCCAGTAACTTAACTGCGTCTCCAAACAAAGCTCAAGGACGTTTGTGGGAATAGAAAAATCTAGCATCTAAGAAGGTAAAATTCACAATGTGTAGCATCATTAAAAAATATTGTGAGGCAGAAAATGAAGCAGGAAAATACAGTCTATATTGAAAAAATCATCAAACTGCAACCAACCCAGAACTAAGGAAATTAACCAAAAATGACACTAGAAAATTCTAATAACTTTATTTCATATATTCAAAAAGTTAAATAGAAAGATGTAAGATAAAAAAACACCCAAATAAAACTTCTAGAGATGAAAACTACAATGTCTGAAATGATAAACAAACTGAATGCAATTAATGTAATTAGACATTGCAGAAGAAATGATTAGTGAACTTGAAGATGTAACAACAGGAAATAGCCAAAACAAAAGAAAATGAGAAAAAGAATCAGCTATGGGACAACTTTATGTAGTCTTACATACATGTAGTCCACAAAGAGGGGGACATACTTGAAGACATAATTATTGAAGTATTCTGAAGTTCATGAAAACTATGAAACCACAAATGCAGAAAGCTTAAATAACCCCAAGCATAAGAAAATTACACCAAGGCACATCATAATCAAAATGCTTAAAACCACTAATAAAGAGAAAATCTTTTTTTTTTTTAAATTTTATTTATTTGACAGAGATCACAAGTAGGCAGAGAGGCAGGCAGAGAGAAAGAGAGGAGGAAGCAGGCTCCCTGCTGAGCAGAGAACCCAATGTGGGGCTCGATCTGAGGACCCTGGGATCATGATCTGAGCCAAAGGCAGAGGCTCAGCCCACTGAGCCACCCAGGTGCCCCTAAAGAGAAAATCTTAAAAGAGCCAAGAAAATAAAAGCCACATTACATATAGAGGAATAAAGGTAACAGTAGATTTTTTTCACTGGAGAATGTAATTTAAAAAATGGAAGTATATCATTGTTAAATAATTAAAAATAAACACAATAGCTTAGAATTTAACTGTCAACTTAGAATTTTTTTTCAGCTTAGAATTTATGCTCAGTAAAAATAATTTGTTTTTCAACTTAGAATTTATGCTCAGTAAAATATCTTTCAAAATTGAAGGTAAAATAAAGACTTTCAGAAATACAGAAGCTGAAATAATTACCAGCAGACCTATATTATAAGAAATGCTGAAAGAAGTCCTTCAGGGAGAAAGGAAATCATATTAGATAGAAACATGAATCTACATTAAGTAATAAAAGCATTGGAAATAATAACTACATTGATAAATGTACAAATTATTTCCTTATTTTTAAAATTGCTTTACAAGATTATTGATTTTTAAAACAAAAATAAAACAGTGCATTGTGGAATTTGTAACATATGTAAAAAAGAAATGTATGACAAAGGCTGAGTAGAGAGAAATAGAAATATACTCTTGTGAGGTTTTAATTCTTCATATGGAGTTGATAAAATGAACTATATATATGATACAATTTATATAAATGTATATTTATACTTATGTATTACATATAATATAATATTTATATAAATACAATAAATATAATGAACCACAAGGCAACTGCTAAATTAAAAAAAAAATCTAAAAGACAGATTGTCAGATTGAAAAGGAAAACATTATCCCACTATATGCTGCCTATAGGAAACCCAATTTACAAAGACAGAAATAGATTTAAAATAAAACAATAAAAAAAGATATACAATGCTAACACTAACCAAAAGAAAGCTAGATTGTCTATATTAATATCAGATAAAGTAGGATTCAGAACAAAGAATATTATCAGGGTAAGTGAAAGTCCCTTCATATTCATAGAAGGGTTAGTTCATTAGGAGGACATAACAATCTAAATGTTCAAGCATCTAATAATAGAGCTTCAAAATATATGAGGTAAAACCTGGTAGAACTGCAAGGGGAACTAGACAAATTCACAATTACAGTTAGGTATTTTAATATCTCCCCTCAATAACTGACTGAAAAAGAGGACTAAAAATCAATAGGGTTATGGAGGGCTTACTCATTGTAGTAATCAATCACCTTGATCTAATTGACATTCATACAATACTCCTCCTAACGACAGAATTTTTTTTTTTTTATTAGTCATGGAACATTTATCAGTTTAGACCATATTCTGAACCACAGAACTAATCCTAATAAATTTGAAAGGATTCAAAACATACAATGTGTGGTCTCTGATCAGGTAGGAGTGGAATTACCAACCAAAGACAGAATAATATCTGGAAAGCCCTGAAAACTTGGAAACTCAATTACACACTTCTAAATTACTCGTGGATCAGAGAAGAAATCAAAAGGAATATTAGAAAAGTATTTTGTACTGAATGAAAAGGAAAATGCAACATCCAAAATTTGTGGCATGTCAGCTAAGCAGTACTTATGAGGAAATATATCATATTAAACACTGAGGCTATGGGGTGTGTGTGTGTTGATAGCAGCAAGACATTTGTAAAGTTACAAGAAAGGTAGTTATTGGCCTGAAGATAGACAGATAGAATACTATAACAGAATGGAGAGTCTGAAAATAGAGATGTACATTTGTAAGTATACATGACCATATAACATTAATAATAAATGACTAGATTTTATGGTATATGTGTGTTTTGTGATATGAGCCTGGAAATGTAAGTAGGGATCTTGCACTTTTTTTTTTTGAAAAAAAATTTTTTTTCCTGAATATAATATAATCATTGAAGGATACAAAGAGAGAGAGTAACAGGATAAGATTTTTTTTTATTAAATTGATTTATTTATTTTCAGAAAAACAGTATTCATTATTTTTTCACCACACCCAGTGCTCCATGAAATCATGCCCTCTATAATACCCACCACCTGGTACCCCAACCTCCCACCCCCCTGCCACTTCAAACCCCTCAGATTGTTTTTCAGAGTCCATAGTCTCTCATGATTCACCTCCCCTTCCAATTTACCCCAGCTCCCTTCTCCTCTCTAACACCCCTTGTCCTCCATGATATTTGTTATTCTCCACAAATAAGTGAAACCATATGATAATTGACTCTCTCTGCTTGACTTATTTCACTCAGCATAATCTCTTCCAGTCCCGTCCATGTTGCTACAAAAGTTGGGTAGTCATCCTTTCTGATGGAGGCATAATACTCCATAGTGTATATGGACCACATCTTCCTTATCCATTTGTCCGTTGAAGGGCATCTTGGTTCTTTCCATAGTTTGGTGACTGTGGCCATTGCTGCTATAAACATTGGGGTACAGATGGCCCTTCTTTTCACGACATCTGTATCTTTGGGGTAAATACCCAGGAGTGCAATTGCAGGGTCATAGGGAAGTTGTATTTTTAATTTCTTGAGGAATCTCCACACTGTTCTGCAAAGAGGCTGCACCAACTTGCATTCCCACCAACAGTGTAAGAGGGTTCCCCTTTCTCCACATCCTCTCCAACACATGTTGTTTCCTGTTTTGTTAATTTTGGCCATTCTAACTGGTGTAATGTGGTTTTAATTTGAATCTCCCTGATGGCTAGTGATGATGAACATTTTTTCATGTGTCTGATAGCCATTTGTATGTCTTGATTGGAGAAGTGTCTGTTCATATCTTCTGCCCATTTTTTGATATGTTTGCCTGTTTCGTGTGTGTTGAGTTTGAGGAGCTCATTATAGATCCTGGATATCAACCTTTGTCTGTACTGTCATTTGCAAATATCTTCTCCCATTCCGTGGGTTGCCTCTTTGTTTTTTTGACCGTTTCCTTTGCTGTGCAGAAGCTTTTGATTTTGATGAAGTCCCAAAAGTTTATTTTTGCTTTTGTTTCCTTTGCCTTTGGAAACATATCTTGAAAGAAGTTGCTATGGCTAATATCGAAGAGATTACTGCCTATGTTCTCCTCTAGGAGTCTGATGGATTCCTGTCTCACGTTGAGGTCTTTTATCCATTTTGAGTTTATCTTTGTGTACGGTGTAAGAGAGTGGTCGAGTTTCATTCTTCTACATATAGCTGTCCAGTTTTCCCAGCACCATTTATTGAAGAGACTGTCTTTTTTGCACTGTATATTTTTTCCTGTTTTGTCGAAGATTAATTGACCATCGAGTTGAGGGTCCATATCTGGGCTCTCTACTCTGTTCCACTGGTCTATGTGTCTGTTTTTATGCCAGTACCATGCTGTCTTGGTGATCACAGCTTTGTAATAAAGGCGGTCCTAAGGGGGAAATACATAGCCATCCAAGCCTCCCTCAAAAAAATTGAAAAATCCAGAATACACCAGCTGTCTCTACACCTTAAAGAACTGAAGAATCAACAAGAAATCAAACCAACTCCACACATAAGAAGGGAAATCATCAAGATTAGAGCTGAGATCAATGAGGTAGAAACCAGAGGTACAGTAGAACGTATCAATGAAACTAGAAGCTGGTTTTTTGAAAGAATCAATAAGATCGATAAGCCATTGGCCACACTGATCCAAAAGAAAAGAGAGAAAGCCCAAATTCATAAAATTATGAATGAAAAGGGAGAGATCACAACTAACACCAAGGAAGTAGAAACAATCATCAGAAGTTATTATCAACAGTTATATGCCAATAAGCTTAGCAACCCAGATTAAATGGATGCATTCCTGGAAAACTATAAACTACCAAAATTGAACCAGGAACAAATTGACAACCTGAATAGACCGATATCTAGTAACGAGATTGAAGCAGTGATCAAAAACCTCCCAAAAAACAAGAGCCCAGGACCTGACGGATTCTCTGGGGAATTCTACCAAACTTTCAAAGAAGAAATAACACCTATTCTACTGAAGCTGTTTAAAAAATTGAAGCAGAAGGAAAACTTCCTGACTCTTTCTATGAAGCCAGCATTACCCTGATCCCCAAACCAGGTAAAGACCCTACCAAAAAGGAGAATTTCAGACCAATATCACTGATGAATATGGATGCTAAGATTCTCAACAAGATCCTAGCCAACAGGATCCAACAGCACATTAAAAAGATTACCCACCATGATCAGGTGGGTTCATCCCTGGGCTACAAGGATGGTTCAACATTTGCAAATCAATCAATGTGATACAACAAATTAATATAAGAGAGAAGAACCACATGGTCCTCTCAATTGATGCAGAAAAAGCATTTGACAAAATCCAGCATCCGTTCCTGATTAAAATGCTTCAAATTGGGAGGGAGACAAACCATAAGTGACTCTTAATCTCACAAAACAAACTGAGGGTTGCTGGGGGGAGGGGGGTTGGGAGAAGGGGGTGGGATTATGGACATTGGGGAGGGTATGTGCTTTGGTGAGCGCTGTGAAGTTGTAAACCTGGTGATTCACAGACCTGTACCCCTGGGGTTAAAAATATATGTTTATAAAAAATAAAAAATTAAAAAAAAATGTTTCAAAGTATAGGGATAGAGGGAACATTCCTGAACCTCATCAAATCTATCTATGAAAGACCCACAGCAAATATCATCCTCAATGGGAAAAAGCTTGCAGCCTTCCCGTTGAGATCAGGAACAAGACAAGGATTCCCACTTTCACCACTCTTGTTCAACATAGTATTAGAAGTCCTAGCAACAGCAATCAGACAAGAAAGAGAAATAAAAGGTATCCAAACTGGCAACGAAGAAGTCAAACTCTCTCTATTCGCAGATGACATGATTCTTTATATGGAAAACCCAAAAGACTCAACCCCCAAACTACTAGAACTCATACAGCAATTCAGCAACGTGGCAGGATACAAAGTCAATGTGCAGAAATCAGTGGCTTTCTTATACAATAACAATGAAAATATAGAAAGGGAAATTAGAGAATTGATTCCATTTACTATAGCACCAAGAACCATAAGATACCTGGGAATAAACCTAACCAAAGAGGTAAAGGATCTGTACTTGAGGAACTACAGAACACTCATGAAAGAAATTGAAGAAGACACAAAAAGATGGAAGACCATTCCATGCTCTTGGATCGGAAGAATAAACATTGTTAAAATGTCTATACTGCCTAGAGCAATCTATACTTTCAATGCCATTCCGATCAAAATTCCACTGGTATTCTTCAAAGAGCTGGAGCAAATAATCCAAAAATTTGTATGGAATCAGAAGAGACCCTGAATTGCTAAGGAAATGTTGAAAAACAAAAATAAAACTCGGGGCATCACTTGAAATCTGATTTCAAGATTTTTTTTTTTTAAAAGCATCAGAAGTGGTATGGAAAATGGATTATGAACGGGTGAGATTTGATTATGAAAGGATGAGAAAGGTACAGTTAGGAGGCCATGAGGTTGAGTAAAGGTGAGGGGTAGGTTTAAGATGTAAGAGGATAGGACCAGTGGTCCTGTTTGGATGATTTCGTGGGTAAAGGGGATAGAATAAGGGGCATCTAGGACAGTTTTTAGATTTCTGTGTTGGAATTCTGAGCTGATACCAGTGCCATTCACTGGGATAGGGAACAGGAGAATGGGTAAGTCTTAGAGGGTTCTTAATGATTCCAGTTTTAATTTGTTGAGTTTGAGATTCTTTAGAGCCTCCTAAGGGACTACCCAGTACTCAGAAGGATTGTTGGGATAAGAGGTCAGAGGAGAAGACTGGTAAAGTAGTCAGAGGAGAGGACTGGTAAAATGGCAGGTGTTCATCATTTGTATGGAAATTGAACCCAAAGACTTGAAGTTTTGCAGAATGAATGAATAAAATAGAAGCATGGAAAATGTAAAATGTGCATTTGGAAAGTAACAGTATTGAAGGGATAAGTAGAGGAAGAGAAGCCACTGAGTGAATCTAGACTTTATTTTGGAGGTGCCCAGGAGCATTAAATGAATTTGGTGTGTGTGTGTGTGTGTGTGTGTGTGTGTGTGTGAGAGAGAGAGAGAGAGAGAGAGAGAAAGGGTACCGCCTAGGTAACTTGTTTTGAAGCTATGTTTCCATCAAAGCACATTGTTTTCACTCAGACTGTATGTTTATGGGGGAGGGCTGTTGAAGATTAATAGAGTCACTCTTTTTTGACCACACTAAGACAGACTCATTAAGGAGACTAAGAAAGTAGAGTCAGAGATAAGAAGAGAGTGGACATTGTTTATCAAATGGTTGAGAGCAGGCAAGTAAGATAAGGATTGTAGTTGTCAGGTTACCAGCGGGAAACAGATTGAGCTCTAAATGGGTTAATTTGAGGAGTGCTTAATAAAGAGGCTGTTTACCGAGGTGTGGGGGAAACTCCATATGACAGAGCCTCACACCCAGGCTAGTAAGTGAGTGGGGCCATGACTGCTTCTCAGCCTAAAGAGGCAGGAAGAGGGAACAGTTACCAGAACCTGGCGTGAGGGAGCTCTGGGCTTTGTTTGAGGGACTTCTTAGGGTAAGGCTGGAGGGGAATTATCCTGATACTGTCTTGACTCTTCCCCTCACTCTCTTGCATGTACTCTCCACTGGCCAAACCTAATCAGAAGCAAGTAAATCTGTGAAGTAGACCCTATATATAGATCACCGTCTTGAGTGGAGCAAATTGGAGGAGAGATGGGAGTGGACCCCAAAGGAACAAAAAAAATTTACACAGCACAGACTGAGAAATGTCTACTGGAATTGATTATAAGGGATCACTGGAGACTCTGGTGAAAGAGCTTTCAGGGTAGCAGTGGGGCAGAATGTAGACTGTGAAGACTAAACTGGGGATGGAAGGGAGTGAGGAAGAGGAGCTACTATTAAGGGAGAGTTTGGGGGGTGATTGGAAAATTAATTTAGGGTCATGTATGGCAGATATAAGTCATGGTGGCAGACCCTTATTCATGATTATATGCTGAGAAAACAAAGTTACTGAAATAAGTGCCTCAGTTTCACATGATCTCTTTCCAGTTTTCCAGAACTGTGAAGAGGACAAAGCCCAGATCAGCTTAAAGAGGAATTCATTAGGACCAATCTGTGAGAGGATGTATGTGCGTGAGCTCTGTACACACTGTCTCCCTCCCTGCAGAGGAGAGTGTCCACTTGATATGTCATCATAACCTCAGTGCCAAATTCGGTATTTGAAACACAGAAGGTGCTCAGTGAAAATCATTGAATGCAAAAATGTTCAAATATTCAAGACCCATTGAAATACTCCAAAGCATAATCTGACATATGAACACTACTTGGTTATATTTAGGAAAGCTAAAAAAGCCATTTATAGCCCCATCCATCTACAGCATATAGTCCACATCTCACCTTTATCACCTTTTTTGCACCTTTAATAAGTAGTTTCCTTAAATGAGTTTTAACCCATCTTATCAGGAGGGAGTTTGATTCATCTTGCCTATGAATTTAAGTTCATTGCTAAGCCGTTTCTCTTCATGAAGTTCTTCAGAAGGTTTTATTGGTAATTTTTCTCCTGTTTAACTTGGTTCCATTTCAATCTGCTATTACAATGTCTTGAGTTCTAAGACTGAAAAATATTTCCTGTCTCACTGGCCATAAGGGGGTAGAAAGTTCCTTTAAGTTACCCTATGACTATCTGGTTTTCTTGTTTAATGAAATAGTTTGAAACCAACACCACAGAAATACAAACAATGAGAGAATATTTAAAAAAGAAACTGTATGCCAAGAAATTGGACAACCTCAAGAAATGGTTAAATTCCTAGAAATGTATAAACTACCAAAACTGAAACAAGAAGAAATAGAAAATTTGAACAGAATACTACTGGTGAAGAAATTGAATCAGTAATTAAAAAAAAAAAAAAAAAACCCTAACAAACAAAAGTCCAGGCTCAGATGAATTCATAGGTGAATTCTACTGAACATTTAAAGAAAAGTTAATACCTTTTCTTAAACTATTCCAAAATATAAAAAAGACAGGAAGACTTCCAAATTCATTTTATGAGGCCAGCCTCTCCCTGCTACCAAAACCAGATAAAGATACCACTAAAAGGGCACCTGGGTGGCTCAGTGGGTTAAGCCTCTGCCTTTACCTCGGGTCATGATTTCAGAGTCCTGGGATCGAGCCCCACATCGGGCTTTCTGCTCAGCAGGGAGCCTGCTTCCCCCCTTCTCTCTGCCTGCCTCTCTGCCTACTTGTGATCTCTCTCTCTCTCTGTCAAATAAAAAAAAAATTAAAAAAAAAAGATACCACTAAAAAAGGGAACTACAGGCCAATATCCCTGGTGAACACAGATGTAAACATTCTCTGTAAAATACTAGCAAATCGAATCCAACAATACATTAAAAAAAATCATTCACCACCATTAAGTGAGATTTATTCCTGGATTGCAAGGGGGGGTTAAATATTCACAAATCAATCAGTGTGATACGTCACGTCCATAACACTCACCACTTTGATTCCACACAGTACTGGAAGTTCTAGCCAGAGCAATCAGCCAATAAAAAAAAATAAAAGGCATCCAAAGGTAAGGTAGAAGTAAAAGCTGCTTGAAGATAACATATACTACATGTAGAAAACCCCTAAGACTCCACCAAAAAACTTCTAGAACTGATACATGAATTCCGTAAAGTTGCGGGATACAAAATCAATGTACAGAAATCTGTTGCATTTCTATACAGCAGTAATGACACAGCAGAAAGAGAAATTAAGAAAACAATCCAATTTACAATTGCACCCAAAATAATAAGATACCTAGGAATAAACCTAACCAAAGAGGTGAAAGAATTGTACTTTGAAAACTATAAACCACTGATGAAAGAAATTCAAAATGACACAAAGAAATGGAAAGAGCTTCCATGCTTATGGGATAGAAGACCAAATATTGTTAAAATATCTATAGTACCCAAAACAGCCTACACATATAATGAAATCACTATCAAAATACCAAAAGCATTTTTCACAGACCTAGGGCAAACAATCCTAAAATTTGATTGGACCCACAAAGACCTGAATAGCCAAAGCATTCTTGAAAAAGAAAAGCAAAGCTGGAGGCATCACAACTCCAGACTTCAAGTTACATTTCAAAGTTGTAGTAATCAAAACAGTATGGTACAAAAACAGACACACAGGTCAGTAGAACAGAATAGAAAACTCAGAAATGAACCCATAATTACATGGTCAATTAATCTGGACAGGAATATCCAATGGGAAAAAGACTATCTGTTCAACAAATGGTGTTCAGAAAACTGAACAGCAAAAAGGAATACTTGTGCATTGTTGTGGGAATGCAAAATGCTTCAGCCACTGTGGAGAACAGTATGGAGGTTCCTCAAAATGTTAAAAATAAAACTTCCTTCAACCCAGCAATTGACTACTGGGTATTTACCCAAAGGGGACAAAATCATTAATTCAAAGGGATACATGCACCCCAATGTTTATAGCAGCATTGTTTACAATAGCCAAGATGTGGAGGAAAGCCAAGTGTCCACTGATTGATGAATGGAAAAAGAAGATGTGATATGGGGTGCCTGGGTGACTCAGTTGGTTAGGTGTCTGCCTTTGGCTCAGGTTGTGATCTTAGGGTTCTGGGATCAAGCCCCACATCAGGCTCCTTGCTCAGGGGGGAGCCTGCTTCTCCTTCTCCCTCTGCCTGCTGCTCCTGCTGTTTGAGCTCTCTCTGTCAAATAAATAAAATAAAAAGTTAAAAAAAGATGTGATATATAAATGATGGAATATTATTCAGCCATCAAAAGAATGAAATCTTGCCATTTACAATGACATGGGTGGAGTTAGAGAGTATAATGTTAAGTGAAATAAGTCAGTCAGAGAAAGACAAATACCATAATTTCACTTATATGTGGAATTTAAGAAGCAAAACAAGCAAAGGGAAAAAATAGGGGCAAACCAAGAAGTAGCCTTTTTTTTTTTTTTTTTTTTTAAATAGCCTCCTAACTATAGAGAACAGTCTGATGGTTACCAGAGGGTTACTGGTAGATGAGGAGATGGCTTGAATAGGTGATGGGGATTAAGGAGTGCACGTTTCATGATTCACACAGAGTGGTGGATGGAACAATTGAATAACTAGATTGGATATCTGAAACTAATTTGTGATGTCGTATGCTAACTAACTGGAATTAAAATTAAAAATTAAAAAAAGTATTTTGACATATTTAGAAGTTTTCAATAATATTTTTTGAAAGAAGAATGTAACTTCTAACTCTCCAACTTTTTGACAATTGCTATTTGTCTCTTCTAAGTTAACATTACTTGAAACCAAATTTTATTTCTTCTTCTTACGTCATTCACAAAACATAATGTCTTGAAGTACCATAAAAGCAGTCTAGCTTGAACAACAAAATATTAAAACATAATGAAACCAGGATATTCTAAATTCTAGAACAAAAGGCAAAATCAATATCTCTATTAAGAAAAGGAATCTTGCAAATTTCAGTCTGGCTGCTGGGGCCCCTTATCCAATAGGCAGGGGCATAATATTTAAGAGATAATAAATCACATTGAGCTTGGTGTTTCTCTGATTTTAATGCTTTGTGTTTAACTTTTAAGAGCAAACTCTCCCAACGGTTGTTTAAAATCACTGTGGTAGGATTAATAGGCATAGTTGTGAAGCAAAAGCAGGATTTTCTGCTTCTGAAATGTTCATATTTCACACAGTGTGATGGCCAGGATGCATCAAAATTTTACCTCTTTAGTAACAGCTTCAGTTTTAAGGTTCCAAAGTACATCAGCTAAAATGATATACATCTGCACATACATATTGAAAGGGTTGAAGAAGCCAACATGATTTTTGTGTTGCAGGCACTAGACATAATGAATTTCTATGTTATATGTGTTCTATCTTTGTGTTTCTAAAACAAATCCAATTTGTAGAATGTGTTATAAACATGTTGCTCCTCATATTCATTTAACATTTTATTTTTATTAAAATACTGAAAAATACCTATTTGACTATTTAGATTGTTTCATTTTGACCATATATTTTGGTATGTGTAAAGTACTATATAAATAATAAGAGTGTTTTTCCTAAAAAGTTGCTAAAAATTCAACCTTCTGTAATTAAAAATAAAATCTTTAAGCTCAGCATAGCAGTTATTTTCCCATAAACTTTATTGAAAGTGATAGAAATGGATAAAATTTAACCATGAATTGTGCCTATTTCCTATGAAATATCAAGTTTCCATTTCATTAAATTTGGGGAGTTGTTTCAGGAAATAATATGATACTGAAAGAAAGGAAATAAAATTCTTAGAAAGATCTCAAAAGATTATTAATAGATGAGATTTGAATAAGACTGATCAAATACTGGAATGCATGCTTTCTTTCTTTTCTTTCTTGCCCCCCCCTTTTTTTGATTGCCTACATTGTCTGGAAATTGTTCAGTAGAACAAAGGGTTTTATGGATGAAAGACTGGTATGAAGAAACATGAATGTCAACTCAGGCTCTGAAAGACAGTCTGCTAATGAAATATTCTAAAAGTCATTTTCAAGGTGGTTGAAAGTTCTCAGTGATGTGCACCAATGCCTTTGATAAAAAAAATTATATATATCAAATAATTACAGAAGTGTTGGCTCTGGGGACAAAGAAAATAAGGTTAGTTCATATGCACCCAAATATTATGGAGAGGTTTGTAGATAATATTTTATTTCCATTGGTGAAAATGATCAGGCACCTGACAACATTACCTTGGTAGTAAATTTCTTACTTTTTACATGTGAAAAATGCCTTTTTGTGCTGTCTAGGTTATGCTAACTAACTGTGATCTATGATTTACTACTTTAATGGTTAGTTCTTTATGTGCAAAATGTAGAAAGGAGATGATTATCTTTAAAAATTGAACTCTCCCAAAACATCCTTGAGTGAACTTTCCTGATAAATGCAGGAAGTAATGACTTTTCCCCAAAGTCCACTGATCCTCTCTATTAATATACATATCTGCCAATGACACCTACTTATCCTCCATTCTACAGTATGTGTTGTTTCTTAGTAGGGGATTACTTATCTATCTATCTATCTATCTATCTATCTACATTTCTACATGTCATATGTATATATATGTAACATATATAAATACACGTATATGCACATATATATGTCTACTTGTCATATATATGACATTTATATTTATATATATAAGTATAAATATAAAATATACTTTTATATGCATTTGTAATTGGATGGAACTTTTCATTCAGTGTCCTTGGAATCTGTCTGCATCAGTTTTCTGTGACTTTGATCTTATTCATGCAAGTATGATGAAGACTCTTTTTCAGGAGTGTCTGTCATGGTGCCCCATACAGAGAGGCCCTTAATTAGGGTAACAACGGTTCTATGACATGACCAAATTAATGGATGTATGGTTCATTAGGTTTTTTAAACACTTTAAATACTCTATATTAGATTGGCTGTGGAATGCCTACTTTCTGCCCCTGTCACAATGCCAGATGACTGACTGAATCTCAGTGGTTAGACAACAGTGTTAAGTAAGCTTTGGATGCCTGAGTCCAGGTAGGACTTGGTTTGTAAAAGGCAACTAATCTCTGATGGGTAGACTCTATCTCTATTCCATTTTATATTTTCACGAATGAAATTTTAATACATGCATTATTGATGCAAGCCTAAAAAATAATTTTATGTGATATTTAATGATCTTTGGGACTGACTTGATAATAGTTTCTCAAATATATTATACATTTAAGTATATGTTATTGATCATTTGTAATGCACTTCCCCTTATACTATGTTTTTCAACTTGAAACTCCTCAGTAGTCTAGATTCAAACACAATGCTGCCTTCTCTTTGAAACTTGAACTGAGATTCTTCTAACAAAGATAATCACTTTATACAAGTTCTTATAATATTTTTACATACGGATATGATGAGAATTTCTTGTCACATTGAAATTTTCAAGTATCTTTACATGTCTCATATTAGTTAGAGAGAGTCTACAGGTTAGGGGCTAGTACTTTACTCATTTTAAAAAAATCTCCAGGATCAAAAGTAGGCGCTCAGTGAATACTCATTTTTAAAAATTGTTCAAAGGTAAAAAAAATGTTCAAAGGTAAATAAGAGTATGTATATAGGATCCTTACAGTTAATAAGAAAGCTTGAAAGAAAATGGAGTATAAGATATGGAAACATTCATAAATAGTTTAAGAAATGGAGTCATCTTATGGGGAACTTGGAACCCATGTGCACTGTTGGTAAAAATGTAAAATGGGCACCAGTGCTATGGAAAACAGATTAGCAAGTCCTTAAAAGATTGAAAACATAATTCCTGTATGATTCAGCAATTCCAGTTCTATGGATATACCTAACAATTGAAAACAGGGTCTCAAAGAGGTATTTGCACACTAGTGTTCATAACATTATTCATAGTCATTATTAATATAATTCACAACACTATACATAATCAGACGAGATCGGGCACGTTCAGGGTGGTATGGCCATAGACCACTATACATAATCAATAAAGTTAGAAGCATCCCAAGGATCCACTGACAGATGACTGGGTAAACAAAATGTGAAGTATACATGCAACGGAATATTATTCACCCTTAAAAAGGAAGGAAAATCTGATGCATGCTACAACATGGATGAACCTCGAAGACATTATGTTAAGACACAAAAAGACAAATACAGTATGATTCCAATTATATGAAAAGCTAGAGTAGTCAAAGTCATACAGATAGAAATAGATGGGTAGTTGCCATGACCTTAGGGGAAGGGGAAATGAGTTGTTTAATATGGGTACAGCATTTCGGTTTTGCACAATGAAAAGAATTTTGGGTATTGGTTGTGTAACAGTGTGAATGTGCTTTATGCTACTGAAATGTATAACTAAAAATAGTTAAGGTGGTAAATTCCATGTTATACATATTTTACCACAACTTAAAATAATTGAAAAAAAGAATGAAGTCATCCTCATTCTATGCATCATAATTATGTCAGAGTAATCCATCATAAAGGTATTTTAATATGTATATTTTGGGACAGCTACTCTAAATGGACACCATCTGGTTGTTTCAGAGATATCCACATGCCAGAGAAAATTTACTGTTTTATAATTTTAATACCACGTCATCAAGATGTATTTAGTGCATACTCATAATGTTTCATAGCCTTTGGTGTTTGGGAGGGAAGATGAAGATAAACAGCAAGAAGGTGTCTACCTGACAACATTCTGTGAAGTCATTGCTCATAATACATTAAGGGCATTGACAGAGTTGCTTTGTAAAGTCAGACATTCTGGAATTGTTCTAGAATGAATCCTGGCTGAGAATTAATTCAAGAAATTTAGAGCCCTTTTCTCTAGTAAAAAAGGAGAATGAGCTTCCCAGCAACATAAATATTTGGTCAGTTGGATCTACTATAATGATTCTTAAATGCCCACCTAGGAATTGTTTTAGTGATGTATTTTTTCCAGAGGAAATAAGGCCAAACTGGAAAATCTAAGTCTTCTCAGCTACTGTTAACAGTGATGTAAGTCTGTTTTTTAAAAAAAATTAAATGTAAGTCTTTTTAATTAGATATGTTCAGTTTCCCTTTCCTACCTCTAAAGCTGTTGGGGATGACTCAGGGTGGTTCATTCCAGAGAAAGACAAGTGGAAATGCAACTACCAACAGTTCAAAGGGAGTCGAACTTAATCTAGAAATTTCAGAGATTAATTAGGGAGTGAGGCAACTATCAAAAAGAAAGGTGTGGACCCAAATAGAGAACCAAGATTGACAAAACTAAGAGGAATTAAGGGGATCAGAGGAGAGATCAATAATTCTAAATAATAACTAATAGATGACACTTACAGGCCACAGACTACATCCCAGACACTCTTTGCTTGTATTAACTCGATAAATCTTTTCAACTGTTTTATATGACAATGTCTAAACCTTGTATTATCTTAAAAGGAGACCCAAAGACAGGAATTTGGGTTTAATCCGAGGGAAATGATTGCAGGTTTTCTGTTTTCTTTGAGAGAATGGGTAAGGAAGAAAGGGCATCTGGGTGGTGCACTCGGTTAAGCATCTGACGCTTGGTTTAGGCTCAGGTCGTGATCTCAGGGTCGTGAAACTGAGCCCCTCATCTGGCTCTGTGCTCAGTGTGGAGTCTGCTTGTGTTTCTCTTTCCTCTGCCCTACCTCTCTCAAACAAATAAATACATCTTAAAAAAAAAAAAAAAGAAGGGGGGAAAACTAAATAAACTTCTGTTAATTAGTAGTGTCCGCTGTGGACAACCAGGGCTCAGATATACCCCCGGAGATCTGTATAGAACATGCCTCATAATTGTTCCACTGAAGGATGAAGCTGGATATTTTATCCACCAACTTCTACCCCTCATTGTCTAAGAGTTGCTTCTGGAGCATTAATTCCTACTCTCTGTTATGTTACCATATTCTAAAAACAGGGAGACATAGGAAGTAGTTCTTGGTATGTAAGGAGCTGCAGATGGTGTCAGAGCTATGGCAGCATCTGCTGCACTGAGTTTATGTATGAGGAACGTGGGACACAATTTTAACATCATGTAATTCGGATTTATTCTAGAATGGTAGACTGCCGACTGAACCTAGGATTCTATATTTTGTCCATGTTTATATGGATAACCCCTGCACAGCTGAAGTGGATGAAACAGACAAGAGTAGAAATACATTTTGCACATGGAGTCCATAGGCAACACTGAGACAAAGTTCATTTGTTCATTCATTCATTCATTTGTTCTTTCATTCAAAAATTTATCGGATGCCAGCTTTGAGTCCAGTCCTGTTTGCGGTGGGGATGGGATAAGGTCCTCACGATTATGACAAAATCTCTGCTGTCATGGACCTGGCAAGTTATTGGAGAGTGAGATAAAATAAATAAAAAATATAACTTCAAATGACACTGAATATGTTGAATAAAATAAAGTTATAATTGTGACTAATTACAATACCAGTAGTTAGACATAATTGCTTAAGACAAAGGGAACCTACCCTTATTACTAGCGTCAGATTCCTGGTATTGACATGATCTGGACTACTGTGTAGTTAGCAAGTGCATGGATACACACCAGAGAGGTGGAAAAATAAATTGTGAACACATTGTCAGCAGGGCTGGGCGCATACCTGCCCCGATTAGAATGATGAATTGTGATGTTTTGAAAGAAGAAAGTGGTTTCATGTATTATCCTATATGATGCCTTGCATAAAGATTAAAATTGTATCATTGCACATTTGGTGTTAGTATCTTGAGGGTGCATTCAAATATACGGTAGCTTTAGATCAGGCATGAGGAAATTCTTTAGGGCCTGCTCCTTTCTGTGGAATGTTATATGTAATTCAAGTTACATGCTGTAGGTCCTACTTGGAAACCAGTTTGTGGTGGGATGTCTACAATCAAAGTCTCCTCATGCCTTCTTTCACTCGTTTTGTTTTGTTTTTTTTATCCTCATATTTACTGAATGTTCTTTATGTGGCAGGCACTGCACTGGGCACTGAAGGGGGCAAGAGAAACCTGGCAACTGGAGGTCATATTTGTGGGGTGGGGTGTGCCTGACAACAAGGAAATAAGAAATTAATGAACAGCAGCATCACAGCTAGTTGTAAGAATTATGATGGAAATGAAGTGGGTGATGTGAAGGAGAAATAAATATGTATGGGGTTTGGGTGGCACAACACAGGATAGTCAGGGAATGCATCTCGGGGAAGGGGATTTTGATGGTGGGGCCTTAAAGACCAGGGAACCACCATGTGGAAAAGTGAGGAGCAGATGGTTCAGAGCATGAACGTAGAAGATAGGTAACACCAAGCTCTCAAGTCTGGAAAGGGCTTGGTTTACCTCAGGCTTAATAGATCAGTGAGTAAAAGATGAGGAGTGTCAGAAGAAATGGAGAAGTAGACAGGAGGCAGACCAGGTAGGGCCTTCAAGTTTCTATTTTTGCTCATTTGGTCAATTTTGTGTCTTTGTGAGATAGAAATTTAATTTTTTTCTTTTATCCTCTATCCTTAATGCAAAATAAATGAACAATGAGGAGACTGTGTCTTTCTGTCTTTTCCTTTTTTTTTTTTTTATAAAACTTTTAATTTTTTTTAAAATTTTTTATTTTTTATAAACATATATTTTTATCCCCAGGGGTACAGGTCTGTGAATCACCAGGTTTACACACTTCACAGCACTCACCCAAGCACATACCCTCCCCAGTGTCCATAATCCCACCCCCTTCTCCCAAACCCCCTCCCCCAAGCAGCCCTCAGTTTGTTTTGTGAGATTAAGAGTCACTTATGGTTTGTCACCCTCCCAATCCCATCTTGTTTCATTGATTCTTCTCCTACCCACTTAAGCCCCCATGTTGCATCACCACTTCCTCATATCAGGGAGATCATATGATAGTTGTCTTTCTCTGCTTGACTTATTTCGCTAAGCATGATACGCTCTAGTTCCATCCATGTTGTCGCAAATGGCAAGATTTCATTTCTTTTGATGGCTGCATAGTATTCCATTGTGTATATATACCACATCTTCTTGATCCATTCATCTGTTGATGGACATCTAGGTTCTTTCCATAGTTTGGCTATTGTGGACATTGCTGCTATAAACATTCGGGTGCACGTGCCCCTTTGGATCACTACGTTTGTATCTTTAGGGTAAATACCCAATAGTGCAATTGCTGGGTCATAGGGCAGTTCTATTTTCAACATTTTGAGGAACCTCCATGCTGCTTTCCAGAGTGGCTGCACCAGCTTGCATTCCCACCAACAGTGTAGGAGGGTTCCCCTTTCTTCGCATCCTTGCCAGCATCTGTCATTTCCTGACTTGTTGATTTTAGCCATTCTGACTGGTGTGAGGTGATATTTCATTGTGGTTTTGATTTGTATTTCCCTGATGCCGAGTGATATGGAGCACTTTTTCATGTGTCTGTTGGCCATCTGGATGTCTTCTTTGCAGAAATGTCTGCTCATGTCCTCTGCCCATTTCTTGATTGGATTATTTGTTCTCTGGGTGTTGAGTTTGCTAAGTTCTTTATAGATTCTGGACACTAGTCCTTTATCTGATATGTTGTTTGCAAATATCTTCTCCCATTCTGTCAGTTGTCTTTTGATTTTGTTAACTGTTTCCTTTGCTGTGCAAAAGCTTTTGATCTTGATGAAGTCCCAATAGTTCATTTTTTCCCTTGCTTCCCTTGCCTTTTGCATTGTTCCAAGGAAGATGTTGCTGGAGGAGCCGAGAGCCCAGGGCCGCACTCCTCAGTGCGCCCTCAGAGAACAGCGCCCAGTTACTCCTGTCTGCCTGACCTCCGGCCGCGCTCTGAGCTCACCGAGCCTGCGACCGGTTCAAGGTCACCCCGAGCTGTGAGCTTACTGTCGGCTCTGTCTCTGTGCCAGCTTTCCCGTTCCAATACCCGCAAGCTCTGCGACACTCAGACACCCCCGATCCTTCTGTGACCCTGCGGGACCTGAGGCCACGCTGACCCCGCGTGTGCTTCGCTCCGGTTTAGCCTCTGGAGTGATGTCCCTCAGCGGAACAGACTTTTAAAAGTCCTGATTTTGTGCGGGGTTGCTCCACTGCTTGCTGGGAGCCGGCCCTTCCCCCCGGGGTCTGTCTTCCCGTCGCTTTGGATTCACTTCTCCGCCGGTCCTACCTTTCAGAAAGTGATTGTTTTTCTGTTTCCAGAATTGCTGTTCTTCTTGTCTTCGATCTGCCGATGGATTTTCAGGTGTTTGCAATCTTTAGATAAGCTATCTAGCTGATCTCCGGCTAGCTGAAGTAGTCTCAGCCTGCTACTTCTCCGCCATCTTGACTCCTCTCCTTAAAGTTTTTATTTAAATTCCAGTTAGTTTGCATACAGTGTAATATTAGTTTCAGGTGTACAATTTAGTGATTCAACACTTACAGACATCACCAGGTGCTCATCCCGACAAGTGCCCTCCTTAATGCCTGTCACCTATTTCACCCATCTCCCCACTCTCTCGTAACCATCAGTTTGTTCACTATAGTTAAGAGTCTTCTTTCTTGGTTTGTCTTCCCTTTCTCCCCCTAGGATCATTTGTTTTCTTTCTTAAATTCTATGTATGAGTGAAGTCATATGGTATTTGTCTTTCTCCGATTAACTTACTTGGCTTAGCATAATACTCTCTAGCTCCATCTGTGTCATTACAAATGTCAAGATTTCATTATATTTTAAGGCTGAGTAATATTCCACTGTCTATATACATACCATGTCTTCTTTATCCATTCATCAGTCAATGGACATTTGAGATGTTTCCATAATTTGGCTATTATAGATAATGCTATAAATATTGGGGTGCATGTATCCTTTTGAATTTAGTATTTTTATATTCTTTGGGAAGACTGTATCTTTCTAAAACTAGAAGGAAAAGTATCACACCCTTGGAACTATGTGCTCATATGTCTCCTTCCATGCACACAAACCATGTTAGTGTACCATCTTTAACTCCTAATTCAATGCCTGGCCTATACTAAGCATTCAGTGTGTGTATGTATATATATATGTATATATATATGTATATATATACATATATATATATATATGATTTGTAATTGCTGGAAAGCATTTTGTGTTTCCTGTTTTATAAAGCATGCTTGGAACTGTGGGCTTGGCACATCAATTTGTAAGATTTTTTGGATGAGAGACTTTTGAAGACAACATACACTCTTTGAGTACCCATTGAGCATTAGAAGTCACAGAGATTCCTGGGGATGAAGATTGTTGGTACATTTTTATGACTTGTTGAACATTTAAAAATAATTATTTCCCTGGCTATTAACTAGTCCTTATCTCATTTTTAATATTGGTGAAGATGTTTTTAATAATTTGTCCAAAGTACATGTAGAGCATCTGCTTGTGGTAGATATTTCTGCTGGATGCTGAGGAAACAAAGACTGCATGGTCACCATTCTTACTCCTTCAGGAGTGAATTTAATATAAAAAAGGAAATGTGATACAACATCAGCCATACAGTTATAGAATCTCTGGAATGTGCAGAGCTGTCATGTATGGTGGTGCAGTTGGGGTCTTACCCTCTCTGAGTTCACAGTCTGGAAGGGAACATGTGCAAAATAACTGTCATGCAAATGATAGCATGCTGACATTTATCACCAACAACTGTTGAATAATGTCAAATGACAGGCCTGGTTGTACATATAAATGACAGAAATACACAACAGCAGAGTCTTGCGAGTGTGCTAATTTGCAGAGATTCTCCATACCTTACTAAGTAATGAGACAGAACATTGAGGGGTTCTTTTTTTAAAAAAACTATTTCCATAAAAAATTCTTTTCACAAAATATTGAGAGAATTCTGATTTTTTAAAAATGGGCATATCTTTGACCTCACAAATATACTTCCAGGAATGTCTTCCAAAGATAGAAATGTAAGTGTAGAAACCCAGACACAAAGGCTGATTTTTATTTTTTTGTTGTTTTTAACACTTTTTATTATACTAATAAGCCAACCTATTCCCTCTTCCATTTTTTATAAACCGAATTTGGAAAGCTTGTCATTCAGATTTCCACATGGCTAGCATCATATACTTTCATTCAGATCCCTGTTTGAAGGTCATCTTATAGAGATTATCCACTATTTCTTTCTCTCTTCTTATCTTGCTTTTTAATGATTCTTATAGTTTTATTGTAGGACTTACATGCCAACTGCCATATTTAATCATGTGCATTGTCATACTTCTATATCTTTATCTCTCAGTCCCCAAAATTTAAACTCTGTGAGAACAGAGGCTTTGCTTTCCCAATCTGGGATGAGGTAAATATTGAGCAATGAACACATAGTCCATAAATATTTGCTGAATGAATAAATAACAAAAATGAAACAAGCAAAGTATTCATCAGTAATAAACTGTATAATGAAATTCTGTGCAGTCTTTAAAATGACATTGTTATAAATATATAGTTTAAAAATTTTTAACAATTTTTAAAATTTATTCTTTAAAAGATTTTATTTATTTATTCAACAGAGAGAGAGGGATCACAAGTAGGCAGAGAGGCAGGCAGAGAGCTGAGCAGAGAGTCCGATGCGGGGCTTGATCCCAGGACCCTGAGATCATGACCTGAGCTGAAGGCAGAGGCTTTGACCCACTGAGCCACTCAGGCACCCCTATAGTTTTTTTTTTTTAATGTGGTAGATTGTTTATAATAGTAAAAAAAGTATAGTTTGCAAAAAAAAAAAAAAGGCTTTTCACTGTTTTCGCTTTTTACTGTTCAGTATTCAGTTTTTCTCCTCATATACGTACATATTTGTGTGTTTTTGTGTGTGTATGAAAAAGAAACAAAAATGTTAATGGTAATTATTTCTGAGTGGAGAGAATTCAGTTTAATTTATTCTTTGAATGGTTTGCAATTTTTAAAAATTCGTTCTTGTGCTTCTCTATATTTTTCACAAGTATTTTTTTGTATAAAAGAGCCACAAGTCATAAAGGCTTTTAGTCCTCAGGTTGATTAAACAATTATGTTCAGCATTAAGGATTTTGAGGGTTTTGCTAGTTTGTTTCTTCAGAATGACCCGTACTGACTAAATTTCAAACTTGTCATTGGACTGTTACTTGTTGCCCCTAGTATCTTTGTATAGGTAGCCAGCTATTTAATACTTAATTCAAGTATTTGGTAGAGTTCTTGTGTGCTAACATACTTACAGAGAAATATTACTATATTATACAGTATTTTAGCATCATAAATACACACTTTTAAAACTGATACCTAAGGGGAGCCTGACTGGCTTGGTCAGTAGAGCATGGAGCTCTTGATCTCCTGGTTGTGAGCTCGAGCCCCCCATTGGGCATAGAGTTTACTTTAAAAATAAAAATAAAAATAAGATTGACACCTAATATATGTTTTCAAACAAATAACTATTTAATGTAAATAGCACAATTTGTCTTCTGACTTTAATGTGGCTTTTGAGTTTTGTTTACTTTCATCTCCTCTTTGTGCCATTTAGTATAGTGCCCTGACGAGAAGAATCTATTTATCCATTCAGTCCTTTGATAAGCCTGGGATCCTCAGATATATTTACAAGAAAGTTACGGTGCTACTGCTTTGAGAATCTAAACGGGTAATTTTATGAAAATAATTCTCCATCCTAAGGCAATCTCTCAGTATGTCCCCCAATATGGATCAGTCTATGAATTCCCAAGAAAGATTAAAAATACATTTTAAACTTCTTTAAACTTTTAAAATCTTAAATTAAATGCTTAACTCTCTTTAAATGTGTGACACTATCCATCACAATTTTATATTTAGACACATAATAATGTATAATCTCAGCTTCTGTCCACTTGTAAAAATGGGAATAGACTTGGAGAAATAAGCAATTTCCCAACAGAAAATTGGAAATTCTGCCAACCAATTCCAGGTGACCTGCCATCAATCAGTGTTAAATTCTCTGGGGCTATTGTTGAAGGGTATTGCTATTAGTGAAGGGCTTCACCTGGTGACTAATGGTATATAACAAATACATTGAAGAACTATAGAAACACCCCAAATCTGTAATTGTCTGGTAACTTTCAGCAGAGACCTTTCCCAGCAATTGAGAAAGTGAGATTTTTATAACCTCTTTGCAGTTCTCTTATTAAAATATCTGTTTTTAGAGAAATAGGTGAAATGATTATGCCATGCAATTAAATTAAATTAGCTGACAAAATATTTCTTTATGACTAAACTGTTTAATGTAGGCATTTGGAAATACGTGGTATCATTTAGAATATGTGCAAATGTGACAATTATTCTGATTCTGAAGTTAAATAAGAAGTCTCAGTTGGTAATAAAATCTCCTTGTTTGGTATTATTAAGTAATTATGATTAATGTCTGAAAAGTAATGTTCCATGGTTATAATTTTCTTGTTTGCTTGAGTGAGTACATTAGAATTCATTAAAAATGCAAGCTCTTTAGATACCTGCAAACTACAAATGTAGTGAGGACTTTGCTGGAGGTTAGGAAGCATTTTTCAGTAAGAAGCCATGAGTGGGGTGAACCAACAGCTGGTAGGTAAGTATGATGGATTTCTAGTACTGAAATGCAGGGATAGACAAATGGGTTTGTTCACTGATGTCAAAAATCAAATCCATTCTGATGTAAAAATCTAATTGCAAGGCATCCCTGCCATTCCTCCAGCTTTTTAACTGTAAAGACTGAAGCAGGTAAGATAAAAAAAAAGTGGCTACATAAGGAGTAGAGTCAGTGATACTGTAATAGCGATGTAAGAGGACAGCAGCTCTACTTGTGGTGAACATAGCATAATATATAAACTTGCCCAATCACTAAGTTCTTCACTTAAATCTAAAGTAACATTGTATGTCAACTATACTCCAATAAAAAAAAAAATCTTACTTTAATCACATCTCAAAATTTCTCCCTGCCCTTTTGCAGTCCATCTCTCCTTCTGGCAACTACTGATCTATTTTCTGTCACAATACGTTACTTTACATTTTCTAGAATTCCACATAGACAGAATCATACAGTGTGTATTCTTTTTTTTTGTTTATCTTCTTTTGCTCAGCATAATGATTCGTCCATGTTGTGTGTATTAATAATTAATGCCTTTTTGTTGCTTTAATTTCATTGCACCCTCATTTGCTTATCTGTTAACCCACCGATGGACATTTGGATTATTATTTTTTTTTAATTTTTTATAAACATATATTTTTATCCCCAGGGGTACAGGTCTGTGAATTGCCAGGTTTACACACTTCACAGCACTCACCAAAGCACATACCCTCCCCAATGTCCATAACCCACCCCCCTTCTCCCAACCCCCCTCCCCCCAGCAACCCTCAGTTTGTTTTGTGAGACAAACCATAAGTGACTCTTAATCTCATTTGGATTATTTTCAGTGGGTATTTCAAATAAAACTGCTGCGAACATTCATGTATATATAAAAAAAAAAGTGGCTAAGGCTGATGAGTAAGCCATGGATATACGAAGGCAGCTAAGAATTTGATGTCTTCAAAAAGTAGTTTGTCTTGGAGTAGTGAAAATAGGAAAATCAATCAGTTGATTGCTTGATCAATCATTGCAGCACTCCTGGAGCATGTACCTCACCGGATGGTTGTAAAGAGTAGATGAAATGAAGTATATAAAACACCAAATCTTATGTTTGTTCTATCTGGAAAGTGTCCTTTAAAGCATTGCCTCAGAGTGAGTTGTGTGGCAATCCATCAGTTGGCCTCTGTCTACTTAGGATGAAGTGATGCAATGAAGAACAACTTCTGTCCCCTAACCAAAGAAAAGTGGAGCTCTGGTGTCACTTCTTCTTCTTTAAGGACCATAATCCCATCATGAGGGCCCAACCCTGAAGACCTTATCTAAGTCTAATTACCTCCTAAAGGCTCTACCTCCTAATGCTATCAGATTGGGAGTCAGGGCTTCAGCCTATGAATCTTGAGGCCATAAACATTCAGTTCTTGCCAGGGGTTATGAGAGCATATCCTTAAAGCCTATAAATGATGACAAGTCTGCGGAGGTGAACTTCCAGAATAGTAGGACCAGGATATCCATTTCTACCATTTCATCATTTGAGAGCTTGACTATGCAATAAAAGGCAGTCCTGATACAAAAATTGGTAATATGGAACCTGTTATCATGGTGTACTCTAGTGAAAAAGCAATTAGATAAGACTCCGATTCCTGTTTAGCCCTTACTCTTGTCTGTCTGTGGACACAGCTGTTCTTTCTCTAAAGCTAGGTTTCCTTATCTGAAAAAGAGAAATCATAAAAGTTTTGGTGAACTCAGGGGAAGGTTACAAGAACAAAAGTGTATAATGTATATGAAAGTGGTACCAAATGATGGGCAAAAGGAAGAAATTATTATCATCTGTATTAATTTCTTATGTCTGCTTAAACAAATTACCACAAATTTGCCAGCTTAAAACAATACAAATTTAGGGGTGCCTGGGTGGCTCAGAGGGTTAAGCCTCTGCCTTCGACTCAGGTCATGATCTCAGGGTCCTGGGATCAAGCCCTGCATCAGGCTGGACCCTGCTTCCCCCTCCCTCTCTGCCTGTCTGTCTGCCTGCTTGTGATCTCTCTCTGTCAAATAAATAAATAAAATCTTAAAAAAAATAAAAACCACAGGAAAAAAAACAGTACAAATTTATTATCATCATTCTGGAGATCAGAAATCCAAAATGAGTCTTATGAGGCTAAACTTAAGGTGTAAATAGGGCTATGTTCTTTTGGGAGGCTCTAGGGAAGAAGCGATTTCTTGCCCTTTCCCAAGTTGAGAGGGGCTGCCCATATTCCTTGGCTTATAGCCCTGTGTCACTCTAAACTCTGCTGTTGTCATTTTGCCTTCTCTGATTCTTTTACTCCTTCCTCCCCCTCATCATTTTTTATCGTGGTGAAAAACACATAACATAAAATTCACCATCTTAAACATTTTTAATTTTGCAATACAGTGGTGTTATCTGTGTGCACATTTGTTTTACATCAGAACTCTAGAGAATTTTCATTTTGCAACACTAATACTATGCACATTGAATAACAACTCCTTTTTCCTGTTGCCCAGTCTCAATCTTATGAGATTGAGCTCACCTAGATAATCTAGGTAATCTTACCTCGAAATCCTTAATTATATCTGTAACTTCTTTTATACTCACCAGGTTCCAAAAATTAGGATGTAGATGTCTTTGGGAAGCAATTATTCTGTCTACCGTGTTATTTGAGAAGATAGTTCAGATGGATAGTATAAGCAACTTAGAAAAGGGGTAAAAATGACCAGAAATGTTCAAGGGAGTGAACTTATTTTGTATAACTGTATTTTATTTTCTCCAATGAAATTATATTTTGAAAAAATGGAATTAGATACATTAATGGATGGTAGAGTCATATTGATCAATAAGAATATAATTCAGAGTTTCTTTCAATTGTCATTAAAAACAAATGGTTTAATTTTTTAAAAAGTTCCCTAAAAAGTACCTGAAGATAAATGATTTTATGTATGTTCTATAGGCTACAGCACATGTTTCTTAATGATATGGAGGTATGAAGAAATAATGAGGTTCGTCTCCTTTTGAATGCTAATTCCACCTTTTTTCCCCTGCTTTGATGTTAACAAGCCATATGTTCAGGTCTGTGACTATGACACCAGTCTTATACAAGTCTTTAGGAGAGAAGTCTGTGAGTTTATAGGGGTTAGAGAAACGAGGTCAATTTTGACTTCTTGAATTTTGGAGCTAGAAGGGGCAACTATGTAATTTTAGGTGCTTTTAATATTGTCTCCCAGACTTGCTGAGTGGTAAGACAGCCTACCAGATACACAATTTAATCTGAAAATCCAAGAGAATGTTGCAAAATATCCTCCAATGAGAACAGAGAAAGTAGAATAGCAATTGCCTCTTTTGGGGTATAGTCATAAGCATGTTCAGTATATGTTCCTTGAGGACATAGACATTTTGGCTGACCTTGGTACTCCCCCAGGGACTTTATCACGAGGCATAGTGTCATGCATTATGCTTGAGAACAGAGGATGAGTGATCCATGCTGGACTTCCAGAATGTCCCCTAAAGATTAAATTCATTGGGAACCTAGCAGGAAAAGGTGATATAAGTCTAGAGAATGGGACTTCCCATTGTTTTGGTTTGGCTTCACATTTGGACTAAAATGAGAGAAGGCAGGCTTCAAACTCTAAAGCCTCCAAAAGGAAAAAGGCAAAAATTAAGCATGGTGGGAGGCAGGATGATCCCTCATTGTTGGATTCTCCAGAAGGTATCTCACAGTTTATATGGGCAGTACATGAAGCTCTTCAATTGCTAGACACAGATTTGAGTGCAGAAGACCATGATCGCCATTGGAAGTTTGATCTCTCAGTTCTAAACCTGCTGGCCCCATGTCCCTTGCGACTCCTGTACTCATGTCTGTCCTTCTGAGTATAACTCTGTGACCCACTGTGTCTTTAATCACCATTCATCTGCTAACTAGGTTTCCAACCGGGGCTATCTAGAATATACTTCCTCCTGCCATTATGCTACAGATTTATAACTGCCCTTTAAAATTCAGTGCATATGTGATTTCCTTCAGAAAGGCTTTCCTAAAGCCCAGTATGATGTAAGTCATAATCTCTATTCATAAGGAGTGTGACTTATCACTTTCTATATTATAGCCAGTACATAACATAGGGTCCAGCTCATAATAGGTGCTTAATAAATATGTAAGTGAATGGATAAATGAATGCATAAGAGCTCTTCCAGCCCGAGGCTGTGTTGCTAAAACAGAACTGTACAACTCTTTTAGAATCATGCCTGTTACCAGAAGATGAAGCTTTATGAAAACAGAGAAACATCACTGCTCATATTTGATTCACTCATAATTTTACACAATTTAGAGAAGCCACAGATACACATGTTGATAGTTAAAAAACTTATCTTAAAGACTATACCATCTGGATTTTGAGAGCAATAGTCAAGTGAGATGTTGATTTTGAGAAATGATACTACCTATTAATTCTATCAGTGACTATCCTGAATTGGATCTTTGTGTGTCAGGTGTTATGCTAAGTGCACTTGTACAGAATTTAATTCATAGAACCATTTGCTTTCATGTGCAGAAAGGAGATAGGACTAGAGAATAGAAGGGCTTATTCTGCATTTTTAGGACCAGGGCATACCTTAGCTGAGCATCTAAATTTGGCTGCTCCTATTCTAAGAGCGATGCTTTTAGCCATTATGAGGTCCTGCCAGACTGGGTCATCTAAAAAGTCTAAAATGCTGTGGTCATAATTTTTAATTATGATATGCACTTAGAGTCTCTATAGCAACAATAGGAGAGAAACAGTCCACTGTAATAAATATCTAATAGGATCTTCCAGAAATTAAGGAAAATTCGTATCTTGTCATTCTGTAACATGTGAAGCCAGTTTGTTCAAAGGAAATGCCTGGCTCAGTGTCAGAGAAGGGACTGTATCAGACTTCTCATAGCCTAGCATTTGCCCATTGTCATGCCATTTCCTACCACTCGCCAGGTTCACCACACTGGAGCTGTATTAATTTCTTTCCTGATCTTTTTTTTTTTTTTTTTAAATATTTATTTATTTATTTATTTATTTGACAGTGCTCACAAGTAGATAGAGAGGCAGGCAGTGTGTGTGGGGGGGGTGGAAAGCAGGCTCCCCACTGAGCAGAGAGCCCAATGTGGGGCTCGATCACAGGACCCTGGGATCATGACCTGAGCCGAAGGCAGAGGCCTTTCATCTACTGAGCCACCCAGGCGCCCCTCTTTCCTGATATTTGAATTTATCAGTTATTTCTGTCTCTGGGCCCTTGTATTTACTTCTCCCACTTTTTGGAACTCTTGTCTTACAGCTCTTTGAATGTCTGGGTTATGCGTGAAGCATACTAAATAGCCAATAAATACTTTCTGAACAAAGGAAAGAAACAAGCAGATGAGTTGCTGGCCAATTTAGCATTGTTTTCATACTGATTGCCTCTAGGTCTCTCTCTCCTTTATTGTACTTTGAGATATTATTGACGATAAGCATATGCTTAAAAATGTGGGTGTTTTTTTTTTTTTTTTTTTGCATCCCCAGAAGAGGGAGAAGGGAAGTAAGCAAATGTTAATTATTTGATATTTCATATTCTTATGTATAATTGCCCCTTCAATCCTCAAATCATCTCTTTGTAGTAATTTGTAGACATGAAATTTGAGACTCAGAGAAGTTAATGGTGTAGTCCAAATTGCTCAAATATAGAACCAGCCTTATATAACCCGAGTCTAGTGATGCCTGGGTGGCTCAGTTAGTTAAACATCTGACTCTTGATTACAGCTCAGGTCATGATCTCATAGTGCCATAGATATACATAGTATCGATATAGATAGTGGTATAGATAGAGCCCTGCACAGGGCTGCAAGCTCAGCTTGAGTCTGCTTGAGATTCTCTCTCTCTCTCCCCCTCTACCTCTCCCTGCTGCTCACAGTCACTCTCTTTCAACATAACTAAATTTAAAAAATAGTAAAAAAACAAAACAAAATCTGGGTCTACCTGATTCCAGAGGCCATCTTCTTTCCATGGCACCAGAGTGACCTGTATGGATGAAATAATTAAAACATTTACTGTGAAAGGAAAGAAGGAATAGGGGATTCACTTTAGGAATATGAAGAAAAGTGTTTACACAGGAAGAACTCTTGGGTTTCCTCCATTTAGTGCATGCCTTTCCTTGTCCTGGGGTCATTGGATTAGTTATCTGGCTATTCTGTGTTGCTAGACTATTGAGAGAAAAAGAGGATGATGATATTTTAATAATAGCTTAATAGTAACAGACAAAGCGATGTTACAGCTTTTCTCCACTAATAAAGTTCAAGGAACAGGGATTAGGATGTAGAAGCAGGAACATTGGTCAATGAGACATTTTGAAATAGAACTCAGGAATCATGGTTGATGCCTTAAAAAGGAAAATGGGAAACTGAGGATAGGGAACACCGAATGGAAACCTCTTCTGTCCCCATATGCCACTTTGGGCTAGAACATGTGGAGAAACACCTCTGTCTTCTCACTGAGCACTGAATCATATCAAGTGTGTGATCTTTTTTTTTTTTTTTTTTTAATTTATTTATTTGAGAGAGCGTGAGGAGGAGTAGGGAGCCATGGGGAAGGGACAGAGGGAGAAGGAGAAGCAGTTCCCCCTCACCCTGACCCTGGCCAGGAGCCCAGTTCAGGGCTCCAACCCAAAACCCTGGGATCATGACCTGAGCAGTCCAAGGTAAAAGCTTAGCCAATTGAGCCACTCAGGCTCTGTCGTGTGTGTTATCTTTGAACCTCAGCTGGTAGTAGTGTGGGAGGGACTAGAAGCATGGATTTTGGAATCAAGCAGACAGGAACTTAATTTCTAGGCAGGTCTAGTTACTGACCAATTGATAGTTAGGTCTTTAAACTGTTTGGGCCTCAGTTTCTTAAAAAAGAAATGAAGAGAATATAACACTAGGGTTGTGTGGATTAACTTCAGTAGGCTGCAAAAAATGCTTTGCACAGAAAAAGTGTGAGCTATAGTTATATTTAATAACAATATTATTAATATTAATATATGTAATCCATCCTAAAGCTAAAGATAGTAGATATAGTAGTGGTGCATTATTTTGTACATAACATCTAATCATTAAATAGAATTACTTGTGATTTGTTTTTTATGAAGTGATAAAGTGCATGAAAAGATGCTTTACTTGAATTGTATATCATTAATGTACTTTATCTTAAAACGAGACATTATTCCTTCAATAGATATTTAGTGCAGTTATAGATTATGCTGTCTTCCTTCATTTGTTTGAGTAATTACTTTATGACTGAGACTTATAGAAACTTGATTAAAAATCACCAGTAATACGGTTTTTTTTCTGCTTTTCATGTTATTTAGTAAGGTGTGAAAAACAATTATATCTATTAATAAAAACTGACTATTTAAGCAACTGAGCAGTCAATATTGTTACTTTTTTTTTTCCTTCGCCTGGATTTTCAAGATAATCAATGGCCATTTTTGTAACAGTGAATAATTGAGCTCTCCTTTGGGAACCTGAAAATGGAAAAATAGAAAAAAAAAAAGGAAAAGGGCTTTAAAAATTCAGAGTCACCAATACTGGTTCTACATACTAATCTCACACTCTAACTGAAGGCATGGCAGTTCCCTCCTAGTCTGGATCATGGTTCCCACCCCTATGGCTCTCATGAGAGCACGAGTTCAGAATCAAACAACCATCTATGCTAATAATAATTTTAAGGCATTTAAGGAAACCATTTATCAGGATCAGGGTTTTCTAAAGTGTTGTTTGTCAGTGGAGACATTTAGATTTGTTCTAGTGACAAAGAAGAATGAGGTTAAATTAATCAAATAATTTGCCAAACTTTTGCTTTGGTAAAGAAATTAAACACTCAGTCTGGAAATTAGATGAAGGATCTGTGTAGAGCTGGGGTCTATGTGGCTACTGAAAAAGTGTTTGAGAAAGGAATCATGTGTAGCCCCATACAACACTGAATCGTTTTGTAGGGTTCCCTCTTTTGTGGTGAAAGCATAAAAGTAAAAGCAAGGTAGTGATTTTTTTCTCAAAATGATTTTTGCTTCATTTGAAAGGTACACATTTTGAGATATTATAATTTCTATCTAACTACCAACCTATGTACCTACCTGTCTGCCTTTCTTCATCATCATCTATCTGTGTGGTCTAACCAAGTGTGGTCTGAGGACCAGCAGCACTAACATTACTTGGGAGCATTGTTAAAAATGCAAAAATCTTGGGAGGCCTGGATGGCTCAGCTGGTTACTCAGCTGCCTTCAGCCCAGGTCATGATCTTAAGGTCCTGGGATTGAGTCCTGCATAGGGCTCCTTGCTCCTTGGAGAGCCTGCTTCTCCCTCTGCCTGCCACTCCCCCTGCTTGTGCGTGCTCATCCCCATTTAAATGATTTAAATACAAGATCTCAGGCTTCTCCCAGACTTACTGAGTTGGAAATTCTGATAGTGGGAACCAGAAATACAAATTTTAACAAGTCCTCAAAGTGATTTGACATACTCTAAAGAATGTGAATGGATAAGGAAGATGTGGTCCATATACACTATGGAGTATTATGCCTCCATCAGAAAGGATGAATACCCAACTTTTGTAGCATCATGGATGGGACTGGAAGAGATTATGCTGAGTGAAATAAGTCAAGCAGAGAGAGTCAATTATCATATGGTTTCACTTATTTGTGGAGTATAACAAATAGCATGGAGGACATGGGGAGTTAGAGAGAAGGGAGTTGGGATAAATTGGAAGGGTAGGTGAATCATGAGACTATGAACTCTGAAAAACAATCTGAGGGGTTTGAAGTGGCGGGGTGGGGGTGGGAGGTTGGGGCACCAGATGGCGGGTATTATAGAGGGCACGGATTGCATGGAGCACTGGGTGCGGTGAAAAAATAATGATACTGTTATGCTGAAAATAAATAAATTAAAAAAAAAAAGAATGTGAAGTAGTACTAATCTATCCCATGGAGATGATGTTCTTGGTTATAGATGATTTACAGTTAAGATTATTTAATTGTAAATTTCACTCTTGTTAGAGGGTGTCATCTACTAAGAGCTATTAACACTTTCCTACTTGGTAACCTTAATAGTTGGGGGATACTCCTTATGAATCAGATTCCTTGGCATCTTCCATTTGGAGGCTGTAGGAATTGAAACATTTCTACTTAGGAGGGCACTCATTGTTTTGCCCCAAAGAATCAGTAGTTTGTCTTGCTGAGAAGATAAAACGTTGTGAAAGGAGATAGCATAATAAAATGGGTTAGAATGCAGGTTCTGGATTACTTTCCAATGGTTCCTAACTCATACAGGATTAACAATGGCTTCCCTTATTAATCTCGTAGGGCTTTTGTAAATGATGATAATTGTAAGGTTCCATTAAGATTAAATGAGGGGGAACCTGGGTGGCTCAGCTGGTTAAGTGTCTGCTTATGGTTCAGGTCATGATCCTGGGGTCCTAGGAGTGAGCCCCATGTAGGGGCTCCCTGTTCGATGGGGAGTTTGCTTCTCCCTCTCCCTCTGACCCTACCTCCCCTCTCTCTCTCAAATGAATAAATTAAAAAAAAATCTTTAAAAAAAGATTAAATGAGATAATGCATGCAGAAATCTTATCCCTGGTCCTGGCACAAGTGAGTGAGGGCTAAATCCACATTGCATATTTTTGGAGATTAATAATGAAATTTTCCATAGTGGATTGGAGGCCAGAAGAAGAAAAAATATTTTGTGAGCTTTACCTTTAGGAATAAAGGAACAAAAATACATTGGGGCATATATCCAACCCATTGATCCAGCATTATTTCTGTTTATTTATCAGTGAAAAATACAAAATATGTCCACACTGAGCACGATTTTCATCATAGCTTTATTCATAAAAGCCTAATTGGAAACAACTCAAATGTCCATGAACAAATGACTGGACATACATATTGTGATGTTTTCACGCAATAGAACCCTAATAGGCAATAAAAAGGAATGAACTTTTGATGTATGTAACATAGATAAATCTCAAAACATTGTGTTGAGTGAAAGAAGTCAGATATGAATATTGCCTATTGTGAATTCTGTATATGAGTTTCTGGAACAGACAAAAAACTAAGCTAAGCTAATGTGATAGAACTTGGAGCAGTAGTTTTCTTTGTAAGGAAAGTTGACTGGAAAGGTACCCTGGGAGCTTTGGGGGTGATGGAATGGTACTTGTAGATGTATATTTTGTCAAAAACACAATATGTCAAAATGTATACTTGTAATATGAACATTTGCTTTATGTAAATTAAAACTCAGTAAAAAACAAAAGACAACAACAACAACAAAATCCCAAGAAAATGCAGTACAGATGCTAGTTACAATCTCAGAAGTTCATGTGAGATCATGGTCTATAAGAACTTTGTAAGATTTCATAACTTTTAGGAATTCTTGTTTCCTCATAGTGAGTCCCCATCATGAGTAGCCATCCAAATTAAAAGTACAAAATAAATCAATAACTTCACTGAGATCAGAAAGAAGCTGGAGGTCCTGGGTCTATCTAAGTCTACTTCATAGAAGATGGCCCATTAGCCACAATTCACTGTCTTCAAACTCCCAAGGGAAAATGTTGTTTTGCTTCCAAATTCTCTTAGAAATTCTTGGTTAAAATTAAGAATAATTTGCCTTGAATTTAGACTCATTATTACCCTAGCATCTATTGCCATTAAGCCTCTCATGTTGAATACATTCATTCAGCAGGCTGTCAGCAAGCATTAATTGAATGCCTACTTCCTGCTCAGCAGGGCCTTTAAAGAGGTCAAAATAAGTGTTAACATGACGTTTTAGAGCTAGGCAATCTAAGTGGTTAAAGAACCTCTTATACCTGTGGAAATTGCAGCACAGAGAGGGCAGTTGGCTTAATCAAGGTCACTTTTGCACTTTGAGCCTAAATCTCCTCAGTGCCAATCGAAGAATCTTCTCATGGAATCCCATTGGTACAGTTTTTGCTTTTAGAGGATTTATAATCTGTTTGCAATACTTCTGCAAGCATAAGCCAGAGATTAACTGGAACATAAATGAGGAGACAGGAAAAGAGGGAAAAGAGATTTAATGTTTGAGTATCTACTGTATGCCCAATAATTTTCGTGTCTTATTTTTCTTAACTATCTTAGAAATGGATGTTTTCATTCCCATATCATAGTTGAGAAATCTGAGACTCAGAGGGTTACCTAAGGTTTTAATGGTGGGAAATGACAGAACCCAGGGGTATCAGGCTCAAAGTCTACATGACACGAAGCTGGAACATTATAAAGAAATGTTTTAAGGAAGTGATTGCCTTGAGAAAATACTCAACAGAACAAATGAATCAATTACCTTTCCTTGTTTTCAGTAAGAAAAACGGAATTTCAAAGCCACTTTGGGATGCCTCATGTGGAATGGGAATTTGCATGTTCCCTAATGACAGACAAGACATGATGTGAGATAGGAAGATTCATCTGGCTTTTTTTTTTCTTTTTTGCATTCACTATTAGTGACACAGAACTTCTAATCAAGCATTTAATACTTTCTTTTTTGCCACTCAGTAAAAGGCTTTTTATTTCAATTCGCCTCCTAGGTGTTCTGTGTCAGGCAATTACTCTACCAGAAGGTTTTCAAAGTCTAAGAAATTAAATGGGCGGTTCTTAAAGCAACACTGTCTTGAAAGCATAATTGCCGTTAAGTAATAACAAACCTGAGTGCACAAATTGGGTTTTCTTCTTTTCTCGGCACCCAGGCTCCTTTTATTAGTGTGAGTTCCCAGTGTATCAGAAAGGAAACTGGAACGCCACACTCAAGTCAGTCACCTCTGTGATCCAGAAATGAGAGCATGTGGCCTAACTGTATCATATTAGGATTGTAGAAAATTACCTTTTTTGTTTAGTTGTTTTCTTAGTTTATTGCATTTTTATATATGATAGATCACTTGAAGCTCCAATGTACAAAAGGACTGAGATAGGACCCTGGAGGTACTTAGGAGGGAACTCTGGGGCAGAATATAATGTGATTGCATTAATTCTGCTGGAATCCAGGATTTCCAAAGATATTTAGACCCGTCAGCCTGATCAAAAAGATAGACAGCATAGCTTTTATCATATTAGGAATCTGTTCATGGCATGGCTCATGAAGCCTACTTGAACGAGTCATTTTCTTTCTTTATTTTTTAAAATTTCTTTATTGAAATTCAGTCCCCCCCCCCACCCAGTTCCTCTCTAGCAGTCCTCAATTTGTTCCCTATAGTAAAGAGTCTCTTACGGTTTGCCTCCCTCTTGGTTTTTATCTTATTTTATTTTTCCTTCCTTTCCCCTATGTTCATCTGTTTTGTTTCTTAAATTCCACACATGAGTGAAATCATATAGTGTTTTTCTTTCTCTGACTGGCTTATTTCATTTAACATAATACCCTCTAGTTCCAGCCACATCATTGCAAATGGCAAGCGTTCATTCTTTTTGATGGCTGTTTTGTAATACTCCATTGTGTATATATACCATATCTTCATTATCTACTTATCTGTCAATGGACATCTGGGCCCTTTCCATAGTTTGGCTATTGTGGACATTGCTGCTATAAATATTTAGGTGCAGAGATCCCTTCAAAGGACTATGTCTATATCCTTTGGATAAATACCTAGTAGTGCAATTGCTGGGTCATAGGGTAGTTCTATTTTGTAATTTTTGAGGAACTTCCAAAGTGGCTGCCCCAGTTTGCATTCTCACCAACAGTGTAAGAGGGTTTCCCTTTCTCTGTATCCTTGCCAACACTTATTGTTTCCTGAGTCATTAATTTTTGCCATTCTGACTAGTATGAGGTGGTATCTCACTTTGGTTTTGATTTGTATATCCCTTGTGCTGAGTGATGTTGAGTTTTTTTTCATGTGTCTGTTGGCCATTTGTATGTCTTTTTTGGAGAAATGTCTGTTCCTATCTTCAGCCCATTTCTTGCCTGGATTTTTTGCGTTTTTTGGGGGTGTTGAGTTTGATGAATTTTTTTATATATTTTGGATACTAGACCTTTATCTGATATGTCATTTGTGAATATATTCTCTCCTGAATGAGTCATTTTAAACATGGTGCAGGCAGAATTCTGAAGATATTCCCCAAAATGTCTGTCCTCTGTTCATTCAATTGAATGCTAATCTAAGTACTACTATGAAGGGTTTTTATACGTAGAATTAAGATGACTAATCAGCTGATTAGTGAAAGATTATTATGGAGTATCAGTAAGCACTTGAGTCCTTAAAAGTAAATAGAAGAGGTATACAGAAGAGCCAGTCAGAGATATGTTGTGGAAGAAGAGCAGGCAGAAGAGATGGACAGTGGTGAGAGGGATTTGTCCCAACTTTACTGGTTCTGACATGTAGGGGGCCACACACAAGGACTGGAGAAAGGCCTCTAGGATCTAAGGTGGCCTCCAGGTGACAGCCCACCAAGAAAACAGCACCTCAAATCTACAACTGGATGGAACTGAATTCAGTCAACAACTGATAAACCTGTAAACAGATTCTCTGCTAGAGTCTCCAGAAGGGAATATAGCCCTGCTGACACCTTGATTCTGGTCATCTGAGATGTTCAGCAGAGCAACCTGCTGAGCCCACCAGATTTCTGTTCTGTAGAACCATGATATAATAAATAGGTGTTTTAAGCTACTAAATTTGTGGTAATTTGTTAGGGCAGCATTAGAAAGTTAGTACAAATCTCTTGTGATGGGGACTGAAGAATTTCCCTGTTGTATTTTCTGTCTAATTTCTTCAGGTTTTAGGATGAGACACTCTTTTGGAACAACTGATAACTTTTCAGAGATTTCAATTAAGAGCATCATTTTATTGTTGTTGTTTAAGGATGGAGGGAGTAAGAAAATGCACATGGAGCCAAAATTTCATTTGGGTGTACTTAAAACTGTGATTAAGGTTCTTTTCTCCACTATAGTTTCCATCCAATAGACTCTCAAGGTTAGTTTTCCAAGTCAGGACAATGGATGCTTCTGGAGAGTTTAGCATATTGTTATTCAACTGATTCAATACAGTGGTAAAAAGAAATTGTATTCATTTCCTAGTGTCTTTGTAACAAATTACCTCAAAATGAGTGGCTTAAAACAATAGAAATTTCTATGTCTTATTCTAGTTCTGGAGCCTAGAAGTCTGAGATCAAGGTGTCGACAAGACTATTTCTGTCTCTGAAGACTTTAGGGACTTCCTTCTTTGTTTCTTCATAGTTTCTGATGGTTGCCAGCAACCTTGGCATTCTTTGGTTTGTAGATCCCCATTGCTATATGATGTTCTCTCTGTGTGTCTTCACATGGCGTTCTCCTCTCTATGTGTCTGTGTCCAAATTTCCTTCTTATGAATACATCGGTACTTGGGGCCACCCTAATATAGTATAACCTCACTATAAGTTGATAGACTACCTCTGCCAAGACCCTGTTTCCAAATAAGGTCAGATTCTGGGATTCTGGGTGAACATGCATTTTGAGGGGACACTGTTCAACTCAGTACAGACATGATGTGTGCCTCCTACCTTAGCTTTGGAAAGAAAAATAAAGCATATATTAATAAAGCAAAAATAAGGAAATATTTGAAATGTTATCCAAATTCATGGTGGTTTCCTTAGTTAAACACTTTAGATCTGTTGTTCTTGTCTATTGTGGTGCCATGCCAAAATAGATGAGATTTAACTCTTAAACCTTACTAGACTATTTTATAATATCTTAAGGCAATAGAGCAAAAATTCTGTTGTCATTATGTCACCAAAGGAGACAGTAACTAGTTTAGAGTTATAGAATGTTGGATTTGGAAGTTATTTACCTCCCAAGAATTAAAAGGACCCTTCCAAGACACTTCTCTGCTGTAAGAAAACAAACAACACACATATACACAACCACACCCACAAAGTATGTTGGTCTGATCAATCTGCATGGGAAGGTATCAATGAAGAGTATTTATAATACCAAATGTTTAATTGACTACAGAAGTCTTGCATATGAAGAGAATGTATTTAACATTTGGCTAACAGCCCCAAATTCAATTCACAGACAAAGTAAAGCATACCTTAACAAGTTACATATGTTCGCATGCTTAATTTGCATGGACTTTATTATTTTCCACGCTCACCTTAAGATGCAAGATTTAAATATTTAGAGAATTGGAACCAAACCTTTTATTAGCCTGGACTACTCAATATTTTACATTTGTCTGTGTGTTCCCTGATAGGCTGATTCATGATAGTTAACATGTTTTCATCAATTTTGGTACTGCACCCCAAAGGTGGTGTTTTTGTGTATATATTCTCCTAACCTTCAGGTTAGGTTTTGATAGAAATGACAGGTGGCATTTAAAAAAAAAAAAACGAAATAGGTGTCGTCTTTATCCCTGTTTGTCCTCTTTAAAGGTCTGCTGCGCACATCAAGGTCTGCTGTAGTACCCTGAAAGAACAGCTGGTCATCTGCGAGGTGCTCCTGATCCTGGATCCTGTATTGCCTCCTTTCCCTCACCGTCCTCATTGCTCTTGCTCCCTTTGCAGTCTGGCTTTACCTAATCCTTTCCGGAGATCCTTCTGGGCTTCCAAAACTCTGCTTCATGGACTTAGTACTGATCTTGTCTCTGGAGCCTTAAGTAACAGCTCTATAGAGGGATGTCTAAACACCCACTCCTGACCTCTGAACCTGTGGCTCTCTTAGTTAGTCCCCCAACTTCTATTCCTGTCCTCCTCTCATCTGTTCCCCAGACTGCAACCCAAGACATCCAGTAAGTCAGTCTGATTCTCCAACTCCTCTTGCGTTCGATGTCCAAAGTCATCAACATGGCTTGTGAAGTTCTTCACGATGCGCCCCTTACCTACCCCGTCAGCCTCATCCTTTGCGTCCGTTGGCCGTGACCCATTCTGTACTGGAGACATAGTGGATTACTCCGTTTAGCTCCCTACTTGTTTTATGTTCCCTCTCCCCTCAAGGCCTTTTTACATTCTGGGTGCCTTTCCTCCTCGCCTCCCCGTCTGGTACATTCTTTCCTTTCCCCTTTCATGTTAATCAAACAGTTGCTGTTTGTCCACATTGATCTAAATGTCATGTTCTCTAGGTAATACGCTCTGATCTCTGAGGATTTTATTAGGGAATGTTTTCTGCAGTTACATCCCACTAAACTTTCCCTAGTTAGTGCATGTAACTGGGCATCATCATGTGCTGTTATTTTATCCTGTCTCCCAAGGGTTAATTTGTGAGCCTGCATATGTCTTGTTACCAGTATGGCACATAAAAACCATTCAAGAAATATTTACTTTTTAAATAAACCTGAAAAGAAAAAAGAAAAGAAGATGTTTATTATTCAAGAAATGAATGTAGGAATGTTTGAGTAATGACTTTTCTATTTGATAAGCATTGGAATTTTTTCCAGAGTGCCTTTCTCTCATAAGCACCTGCAATATATGCACAGTTGAAGCTCATGGGCAAATCCTAGGCATGTTCTGGCTAACGTAAGATAGATGTGTTAAGAAGTGAAATGCTAGTGTGAGTAAGCATGAAGGTTGCTGGCACAAGCCTGAGTATAGGAAAAATAGGCTTGTTATTGTAAAGTCAGTCTAGAATTCAGAATATGGGCGCTAACAGACCATCAAACCATTATCATCATGAACGCGCAGCCTCTCATTTGCGGGTCTCTTTCCTGAATGGAGAGACCCACAAATGATTAATAGTTATGGTTTATGTGAGCCAGGTGTAAATTCACAAATTGTGCTCTTACTGATGAGCGGAGTCATTTTGGATGCATTTGAATCAGAATGCTTGCTGGGCTTATCTAATGCCTGCACAATTAACAAATAATCATTTCGCAATTTGGGCTGCCAATGTTCTATTTGGACATAATAGAGGAACAGGCAGAAGACTTTGTTGTGTTTTTCTTGATGATGAAAATATCCAGAAAAAGGCTAGTGAGTCTCTCATGGGATCACTTGGGGATCTAGTTAAAAATGCAGATTCTGATTCACTGTATCTGGAGTGGGGCCGGAGAATCTGTATTTCTAGAAAGCTATCAAGGAATTCCAAGAACCCTACTTTACATTACAAGTTTCTAGGAAATAAGAGGTGAGGCTTTTTATAATTGTTTGTCTTATATTCTGTCTTTCAAAATGGAGGCTATGAGACGTTCAGCTGGGGGAGGGCAGGATATCAATGGAAGGTTTAGAGACTGGATCTTTGTCCTTGGTGGCTGGGACAGATAAAAGTCTGAGGGGATTCACAAGCCATTCCGTAATGTCATTCAAAAGCAAAGCCATTCGCAAATTTATTGCCCCTTCTGCCCATGTTCTTATCTTGACTTCTGAAAATATTAAGGAATATTAAGGAAACTATTACAGTTTGTACATAGCTTTTTCCTCTCTTACTTATCATCTCCAAACAATAAAATGAGAAGATTCCATGTCTGTGGAGAGCAGTTTCTCTAAACCTCTCTTCAGTGTATAGACTTCTGTAGTTCAGTTCTACCCGTGATAATTTTATGGCTCAGCTCTGGAGAGTATGTTGATGTAGCTCCTTCAGGATCTTCCTCCAAATGAGCCACAGAAATAAAACTGAAAAAATAGGAAGCATTTTGCCTCCACTTCCTTTTGTTCTTACAGGTTTGTACCAAAGGAAGAAAATCAACAGTAACAGAGACCTCTGCTTCCCTGCCATGCACTTGATTCTGATTTAGTGTCTAGATTGGTTAAAATTGCAACAGTTGGACTTAATCACTTCCTCCAAGAGTGTATTGATTGACAGAGGTTCTTTTTACTTGAACTTTCAACTCCTATTGTCTTATTTGACATGAAAAAAAAAAAAAAAGGAGCTTAGTAATGAATCTCAGAAAGAGTCTGGAAGATTCCTGACCTTTCATTTTCTGCATGGTCATCAGCAAACATAACTAAGATCTCTGCTAATGGGTCATGATCTATCCCAGCACTTTTCTGCATTTTCCTCAGAAGGTTTCTCAAATCTTAGCTTTTATATACTTTTAAAAAATCAAACCAAATATTCACCTAACACGGAACATTCGGTTCAGTCCGCTTTAGTACCTCATCTGTGTATGAAAATGAATATATTGTATTTGTAATACTTCTTTAAGTCAATGGACATATAATCATGTTTTATCTTTTTGTCTCGTTAAGGTTTTCAGTGTTTATTTTAGAATAAGGTGGGTCTGTCAGATCTAAAAATCTGATTAGAAAAATATCCTCAAAACTCTGACTTTTAGAGTAAGACCTTTTACAAAATACCCTTTATGTGCCAGGGACTATGCTAAGTACTTTGCATATCTGTTATTTAATGTAATATTATTGTAACAATAACTGGGCATATTGGTGTTTTTATACCTCACCAACCTTCTGCCAGTCAATACACAAATCTCTGTGAAATAATGAAAAAATGAAACCAAAGCAGCATTCAGAAAAGATAAGCAAAGCTCTCAAGGCCATCCAACTAACAATGTTAAAAAAGAAATCAGAAATGTGCCTCTTGTACCTCCTCTACTCTTTCACTGCACCCTTCCTTGGAAGGTCAAAAATTTTCTCTCTAATCCCATTCCAACTTTTCTTTATTTCTCTGCTCCCAAGTTTCCTATTTATGAGTCCATTGAAATCATTTATATGTCATGAATTACACCTTGGAGTCATTGCAATTTGAAAACATTTTTTGAAAATTGATCCAATCAAGAAATGGGCAGAGGACATGAACAGACATTTCTGCAAAGAAGACATCCAGATGGCGAACAGACACATGAAAAAGTGCTCCATATCACTCGGCATCAGGGAAATACAAATCAAAACCACAATGAGATATCACCTCACACCAGTCAGAATGGCTAAAATCAACAAGTCAGGAAATGACAGATGCTGGCGAGGATGCGGAGAAAGGGGAACCCTCCTACACTGTTGGTGGGAATGCAAGCTGGTGCAGCCACTCTGGAAAACAGCATGGAGGTTCCTCAAAATGTTGAAAATAGAACTGCCCTATGACCCAGCAATTGCACTATTGGGTATTTACCCTAAAGATACAAACGTAGTGATCCAAAGGGGCACGTGCACCCGAATGTTTATAGCAGCAATGTCCACAATAGCCAAACTATGGAAAGAACCTAGATGTCCATCAACAGATGAATGGATCAAGAAGATGTGGTATATATACACAATGGAATACTATGCAGCCATCAAAAGAAATGAAATCTTGCCATTTGCGACAACATGGATGGAACTAGAGCGTATCATGCTTAGCGAAATAAGTCAAGCAGAGAAAGACAACTATCATATGATCTCCCTGATATGAGGAAGTGGTGATGCAACATGGGGGCTTAAGTGGGTAGGAGAAGAATCAATGAAACAAGATGGGATTGGGAGGGTGACAAACCATAAGTGACTCTTAATCTCACAAAACAAACTGAGGGCTGCTTGGGGGAGGGGGTTTGGGAGAAGGGGGTGGGATTATGGACACTGGGGAGGGTATGTGCTTGGGTGAGTGCTGTGAAGTGTGTAAACCTGGTGATTCACAGACCTGTACCCCTGGGGATAAAAATATATGTTTATAAAAAATAAAAAATTTTAAAAAAAATTAAAAGTTTTATAAAAAAAAAAAAAAGGAAAAGACAGAAAGACACAGTCTCCTCATTGTTCATTTATTTTGCATTAAGGATAGAGGATAAAAGAAAAAAATTAAATTTCTATCTCACAAAGACACAAAATTGACCAAATGAGCAAAAATAGAAACTTGAAGGCCCTACCTGGTCTGCCTCCTGTCTACTTCTCCATTTCTTCTGACACTCCTCATCTTTTACTCACTGATCTATTAAGCCTGAGGTAAATATATGTTTATAAAAAATTAAAAAAAAATTGACCCAATGTGTGTACAGTTTCCCTGGTCAGCTGCCAAGTCCTGCTAGATCTTTGGTATGCTGTCAAGCTAAGAGCTGTAAATTAAGTAAAGTGACTGTCTTAACCCCGGGAAGCTGAATTACAAGACATTTTATCAAAATAAATGATCAGAATTAAATAATTTTGGCTGCTATTTAACTGTGTTGTAGGAAACAGGTTTAGAGGAAACACACCTGGTCTAGAGAAGCCCAAATCCTATTGGGTTCTTGGTTTATGCGAATGAGCCCTTGGACAATGTCATCACTCACTTTCCACTACACTGTTACAACACATAGAGGTCTCTTTACAACAAAGACCATTTTGGTTTTGCTCCTCAGAAAGCAGAATGAGAAGTTCATATTCTAACCTGGCATGTTCCTTCTTACTTGGATGCCATCATTAACTTCACCTTTGGCTGGAAGTCTGTGAGGATCTCTAGTCTCTGTAATGGTAGTGGCTGAAAAGATCAGGCCAAGCTTTGACAGCCAGTAAGCTTTTAACTAACGAGCAGGTGCATGCAGCAGACCTTTGAAAAACTCATAATCATAGCTACACTTAAAATGCAACTTACAATGTTCTAAGAACTGTGCTAAACTCATCAAATATATTTTCTCCTTTAATCTCTGGAACAACTCTCAATTTACAAATGAGAAAGGTAAAGCTTGGAGAAATCATGCCATTTTCTACAAGGTATAACATGCTGAAAGCAAAGCTAGAATTTGACCTCCTGTCTCTATCATTGCAAAGCTCATGTCCTTTGTATCCGAGTCTCTGGGTTCAATTTGGCTGAAGGACACATGCTACGCCATCTAGCAACATATTCTTTTGTTGAGAGCTTAAGAGTTAAATAATGCAGTGTGATTGTTTTTTCTAATCTAGGTTCTTATTTCTCTAAGTGAGTTTGCACTTCCACTGAAATTTTAAGAACTTCAGTGTTTTTTCCCTGAGCTTTTTGAACTTCTTTCATACATTCTATATTCCTGAATGAATCAAAATTTTTAAAATTGATTTTTGCACTTTTATGTAAATGCCCGAGGTAAAAAATATTACCGTGCTATGTTCTCCATAAACACGTTTCCTTTTTCTCAAGCCATTTACTGTTCCTTTAAGGTCCATGCCTAACACAAAATGCCAGAGAATATTAACCCTTGCTCAGTGCTCACTGAAGCTATTTGGGACCCACTTGCTTTGCCCCATTCTCTCCATTGCTTTCTAATTCTTTCTCACAGTTCCTTGATCTTGTTATTTGTTCTTAAATTTCTTGTCTCTTCTCACCCCCAGACTTGACACTGTTTCCCTGGATATTGACTTTCTTCCCTCTAACCATAATTTGTGTTCACTCTCAATGACACTTTCTCATTCCTTTTTTTTGGGGGGGAAATAATCTTGGTGGCACAGGAGTTGGTAACATTGCCACCAAGCTTTTGTCCTGGCCCCTCAAAGGAAAACCAGGCAGCATTCATTCTGAAAAAAACAAATGAACAGAACTTCATACTTTTAAGATTGTAGCTTTTTGTTATAATAGCCTACCGTATAGCAAGAAAACAAACATTAAATTTGGAAGTCAATTGGAATGTCACACAATAGAGCTTTTCTTTCTTCCTTCCTTCTTTCCTCCCTCCTTCCTTCTTACTTTGCCAATATCTTGACTTCCTTTCTTAACATATCCATCAAAAGATGACTAAGTATATAATTAAGCATTCTAGTCTTGGAGAACTTACTCCTTCCTGAGGGAAGCCCAATCTGTTTTTTATTTCACTCTTTGGGAATGCTCTTCCTAATATTAAGCAAAATTATATTTCATTGTCTAAATTCTTTGCAACTACCTAGAACAAATTCTATTTCATCTTACACAAGACAGTATTTCAACATTTATAAATAACTCTCACGGGGCTAACTCTTCCCATTTCCTTTGACCAGTCCTTGTAGGAACTTGTTTGGAAACTTCCACATCCTTGTCTCTTGTCTTGGGTGGAAGAACCCTACTTTTTCAATATCTGGTTTAAATGATCTAATGACCTTTAATCCCAATGTGGCCTTCTTGGAATAGAGCGAGCCTGTTATTATCTTTGTTATGGACCCTAAACATGCTTGTTCACTAATAAATATATATTGGTCTCTTCTGGTTGCAAGTTGTAAAATAATACAACCAAAAACAAATACCAAAAAGACAAATTTATATTAAGAGTTAGTGAGCTGTGCACAGATTTGACTAGACTTTAGGAAGATCTGGGGCCCAGTACATAAATGTCTAAATGTTTTGAACCTAACCCTTTTAAAATTTGGCTGGAAAAATAGAATACATAAGAGAGTAGAGCACTGTCTGTCCTGCTGACTCTCAATTATCTCTCTGAACTCTCCCCTCATCTTCAGTCCATGCTAGTGCATTTTTTGTGCAGACCTTTAAATTTCGACTAGGTTACAGCAATAACCTCGAAAGGGAGGCTGTGGCCACAGCAATCCAGAGTATCACTATTGTAGATGCATTCTGGTTTCACAGAAAGTAAGATCCTAAGCAAATTAAATGCCCCCTCCCCCACCAAATACCAGAGAGGTCAGACTAATTATGGTGCATCCAAATGATGAAACATAATGGGCCCTTCAAAATCATAGATGGAGAATTTAAAATGACATAGGAAAATGTTGATGATATAATTTCAGTGAAATTGAAGGGCAAGAAACTGTATAACCCGTGTGATTCTAATTACATTGAAAACGAAGACTTCCACGTGGAAAATGAATAGCAACTCAATAGTGATAATATCTAGACCATAGATTATGGATGATTTATAGTTTCCTCTGAATATCTTGCCACAGCTTCTATGAGGGACATCATTAAGTTTATAAAAAATAAAGCATAAAGGCCAAAAGTAAGCAATAAACATTAAGGCTATTAAATTAAATAGGTATAAATTGTGATAATTGTGAGGATTATGAGATTTAATACATATAAAAGGCTTAAAAGAGTGACCATTTGTAGGTATTCAGTCAGTTTTCTTCTCTTTCATTTTCTGTCTTCAGTCCTGAGAATTTACATAAAATGATCATCTACCCCTGGGGATAAAAATCTATTATATGTTTATAAAAAATAAAAAATAAATAAATTAAAAAAAATCATGGAAAATGGTTCCTAATCATTTGGTGTCATGAAAAAAGCATTCTTTCCAAGGCATCTTTTAAAATATATTCCTCTAAAAGAATAATAATAATAAAAAAAGATCCATCTAGATACTGCATACAAAGGCCAGATCGACAATGAATAGAATTTAATGTAAGTCAACAGAACTAAAATAAAGTGTGTTGGAGAGAGAAAATAAATAAGCTTTGTGGTTTGAAGTAGCCTCGGAGGTGACTTTTAAACCCTGGGTTTTGCCTGATTCTGTGATCGACTCCAGTAGGGTCCAATTAAATGTAGCATAATTAAGGGAATAAAATTCACATTTATATTCACAATAGTGTATGTGTTTAAACGTTCTCAAGGCTGATTGCCATTTCTGAACATCATTTAATACGCCAACGCTCTTTCAGGAGGACGTCTAACTTCACATGTGAACTTTTCCTATGAGGGCGAGGCCAGCCTTTTGGAGTCCCCTTGATCTAAACTTAATGGAAATAAGCTCGTGAGTCAGGAAATATTCATCAGTGTAAAGTAGAATTGGAACCAAGTTGCATTAGAAATGTTTCCTCTTCAGTTTTCCTTTTTCTTTTCTTTTCTAAGTTTGAAACTCTTTGCTTGTTCATTGTTCTGTTGGAGTATTTAAAAAAAAAAAAATTATCCTTGGCTTTTGTGTAACACATCTCATGTTTGTACTGAATCTTCCCCACCTCTCCTCTGCACACCATTTGCTCTCTTAGCTGTGAGTTTGATGCAGTTAAAAGCCTGCCTTAATGTACAATTATAAGCATTTAAGATGAAACCAAGCCACAGATTAAACAAATGAAAGGAACAAAAATAACAGCATTTTGTATAAACAAGGGTAGAGAGACAATTTGTTCTAGTCAAAGATAAATAAAGTTAAACTCTTCCCAAATTACCACGTGTCAAACTAATCAGAGGAAGCGTTGTTTCTGCAATGCTATTGTGCAAAAATAATTGAAATGACATTTTACAAAATCTAGCAGAGGTAATTTTTTTTTTTTTTTAAGCAGGCCTACAAACTTTCAGATACTTCAGCTCACCCTAAGAGCTATTTGTATTGTGTGCTCAACTGAAATAATTGAAGAGCATAGTTTCAAAATGTGTTCTTTCTGCTTGAGAGAATCAGGGCCATCTCTTGGGGTTCAAAGTAAAACTGGCTATGTTAAAGGGACCTCCCAAATTCCCTAGGCTGTCCTTTTGAGAGTCAACCCATGACTCTTATTTTTTGTATGTTTGTTTCTGTCAGTGCCTTTTATATTACCTGTCAATGTGCTCATTGTAAAATCCATATACCTGTCATCTTTTCTTGCATACTGTTTAAGAAATGTCTTAACAATGAGTCCGCTTTCTCAAAAGGAAATTGGTGTGAGTTTAATTCAGAAATTAATTTAGACTTTTATTGGGGCGGTTATCAAGTAGGAAGACTAGAACAAAGATGAATAACATATTCATTCTTTTTGTCTCTCATTCTATCTGTTCTTCTCTGAGGTCAATATTGCTTAAGGTTATAAAATGAAAGCTCTACAAATCACAATCACATAACTGTCAGGAGCCTTATTAAATTTCATTCAGTTCTGTACCAATTCTTAAGGGACCATCACTATCCTCCAATTTACGCAAAGATTGAATAAAAACTGATCAAAAATTTATGGGATTGAAAAGTCATTCTAAATTTGATCTGCTATTACTGGAGAGAAAACTAGGCCAAGAAGTTTAGCCTGTTAGGCAGTGGGGAGCCATTGAAAGCTTGTGAACAGAGGAGTGACATGATTATATCTGGCAGTGACAGAGAAAATTGATTCCTTGATCATTGCTTACATGTTTTTTTTTCCTTTTATTATGAAGGCATAAAAAATATTGTAGCAAGCCAAAGCATACAGACTTCTTGGAAAGTTAAGTCACTGTGGCAGACAGTATTCACAAAATATTCATGCAGTGTTCTCCGTTTCTTAGGCTTCCTTAGAATTAAGTGACTTGTTCTGGCAAATGGTCTCTGAGTGACATAGGTCATGTCTGGGCTAAGGTGGGAAAGAATTGATGTGTGTTTTCTGTCCTCTCTTCCCCTCATGATGGCTCAGAGTCGTGAGACGTAAGCTGCCAATAGTAGCCACAAGGAGGAGGGCTGTTCTGGAGTGCGGACCAACGCAGGAGATAGAAGTTTGTTGAGTTCTGTCACTGATATTTCAACAAGGCCTAGCTTATCCTATTACATAGCCAAACTAGTATGAGAAAAGATACTCAAGCTTACTGTAATGGGAAAAAGGCAAGTTAAGACAACGAGTGAGGTACTATTTTACCTATGAGATTGAAAAACAACAGAAAGTCAGAAAGTTCCAAATTTGATGAAGAATATGGACAAATGGAAACCTTTTGGTATTGCTGGCAAAGATATTAAAAAAAAAATGATACAGCCATTTTGGAGAGTTTGACAGTAATAAAATTAGGAGTGACAGATCTGTAGACTAACAGTCCCCACTTCTCCTTATCTGTCCCATTAAAAATGTTACATAGGGGCGCCTGGGTGGCTCAGTTGGTGAAGCATCTGACTCTTAGCTTTGGCTCAGGTCATGATCTCAGGATTATGAGATCCAGCCCTGTGCCTGGGTTTGCACTCTGTGGAGAGTCTTCTTGCGATTTTCTCTCTCCTTCTCTCCCCACCCCCCACATGCTCTTAGTTTTTCTCTAAAATAAATAAATAAATCTTTTAAAAGAATGTTGGGGTGCCTGGGTGGCTCAGTTGTTTGAGTTCCAACTCTCGGTTTTGGCTCGAATCATGATCTCAGGGTTGAGAGATCAAGCCTGTGCTGGGCTCCACATTCCATGGGGCGGCGGCTTGAGATTCTCTCCCTCTCTGTCCCTCTGCCCCTCCCCCACTTGCATGCTCTCTCCCAAAATAAATAGATCTTAAAAAAAAAAATAACTATGTATGTCTATAAAGGGGATTATAGACAAGATAATTGTATCATCCCTTCTTCAGGGGACTGTCTCTTCCTGCTAACATGGTTCTTTTGTTGATCTTTAGATTTCAATTTGTTTATATAATATTTGTGGTAATGAAAAATTTGAGGTAACCTATGTGCCCATTTCTGGTAATATAAGTAAAATATCACAAGCAATGAACTGGGTATATGTAATTATGTAATAAAACTTGGATTGATTTTAGTTTGCATAGTTTTGCATTATAAATTAAGCATCATTTATGTAAGCTGAAAACAAACACACATAAAATAACATTGAATGTTTTACAAAGTTATCTACACAGTTGAGAGTAGTGAGGAGGAAGGAAATGGGCACTGGTGTTGGGGGAAAATAAAAACAGAGTAAAACTAGAGAAGGGTTTGAGTAGCATGTTTAATTCAGAATTATAAACCCAAGGTAATAAACATCAGAAGGAAAAAAATAATTACCTGTCCACTTTGAATTCCATCTTGTGGATATATCCACATTAATATACTAGTATTTCCTGGGATGCCTGGGTGGCTCAGTTGGTTAAGTGGTTGCCTTTGGCTCGGGTCATGATCTCAGTGTCTTGGGATTGAGTCCCACATTGGGGTGGGGGGGCGTCCTTGCTCTGTGGGGAGCCTGCTTCTCCCTTTGCCTCTGCTGCCACTCTGCCTGCCTGTGTTCTCTCTCTCTGACAAATAAATAAATAAAATCCTTTAAAAAAATACTAGTATTTCCTTTGCTATGCATACAAAACACCTATGAGATTGGTCTTTGCAAACTCTTACATTACCTCCACTGTAGGGGCACATCTCTTTCCACATGATCTGGGCAGAGATTCAAACATCAAATGAAAACTTCCTTAGATAGTACCTCATCCAAAGAATAGCTCCATTTTACCAAACTCTGGCTCAAAGAGCTGAACTCAGTTTTTCAAACTAAAAGAAAAATTCAAGGGTCAGTGTCAACATGTTAAGTTAGATCTCCTGTAATCACTAATCAGCTTTCCCCATATTTGTGTTACAGAGAAGAGTGTGGTAAGTGTCTGCACAAGATCAAAATAAACATCATCAGTCTGAATATTAGTCGGACTAATTCATGTTATACCAATTACGCCTGCCACTTGAAAAATACATTTTAAGATGATTTTTCAAGTGCTCGGGCAACATTTTCAGAGAAAACTGTGACAGTATTCAAGACTGAGCTGCTGATTACAGACAGGGTGATTTTTTTTTTGCTTCATGTGATTTGTCTAAAGAGGCAGCAAAATGAATTGAAGTGGAAACAGGGTTCTGTCTGGGTGCTGTTCATCCTCATAGTATTTGGTTTTTACACTCAAATAAGAGGACTTCTCTAGCTATCATTCAGTTTTGTTATTACATCAGTTCAAGCATAGGAAATGTAGGATTAAGAAACTTAAAAAAATGTCTAAACATTTTTAATTTTAATTCTAAACATTTTTTTTTCATAGTATTCAATTTCTGGAAAATCTCCAAGGAAACTGACACACTATATAAGGGTGAGATAGATAAACAGTGAGGAGGATCACTGCCTGAAATTGCTACTCCCTAAAATCTTCCACTGACGGTCAATGTGATGGTGGTCAGCATATTTTTAGGGTAAACTGAAACGTACGTTGGCTTCTTAGGAGGTCAGTGAACATGCATGTGCTTTTTCAAAAGGACTTTCTGTAGGTGTAATCGCCAGGATCCCTATTTGAAGTTGCCAATATAGATTATTTTGAATAGCAATATAGCGCTTATCAACTCATATGAAGAATAAAAGCAAAATGGTAATAGGTAATAAGACACAACAGCAGATATTTTCACTTTATAATATTGTAGACTACAATCTGTTTCTCAGTGTAATCTTTGACCTAGACTTTTACTGTTATATAGTACCACAGATGTTAACATTTATGTTTGAAATAATTTTTTTTTGCTAGAAAATCCAGAAATAGAACACAATCATTTAAAATCTCATTTAAGAAAATAATGTTTTTTTAAATGACATTTTAAAAATGTTTGTGCCAGAGTGTGAAAAGGGCATTTTTGTGTGTGTGTGGTGGTGGTATAAATTGGTGTGTGTGTGTGTATATATATCTATATATATATATATATTTTTTTTTCTAAATAATCTGTGTGAGCTGAAAAGATAATTTTTTAAAAACAATTTTACATCTATCAGCTCTGTGATCTGGAGCATATATCACTTAATCTTTTTGAGCCAGCCTTGTTTTACAACACTACTACCCCTAAGAGCTAATATTTTTTTGTGCACTTATTATGGGGCTAGGAGTATACTGAAAGGTTTTTCCTCTCACACTGCATCTGTGTGAGGTAGATATGATTAACCTATTTAAGCTTAAGTTTTGTCATCTGTAAAATAGGGATAATTAATAGAATTAATTATCTTGTCTAGAATTTCACAACTAAGAAGTGGTCAGAAATTGAACCCAAGTGTGTTGTACTCTATAATCTAGGGCACTTTTGATCACATACAATATTGCCTAGTGTATTACCCTTTCATGGCAAGGAGGGTAATACATCCCAACCCTATGTGTTCTGTGGGCTGATTCTTGGTATATTCTTTGATCTCCCTTCCGGTATACTAATTTAGGTCAAAGGTTACCAGATTTTCCACCCTCCTTCTTCCTTTTCCTTTTGATTTTCTGGAACAAACAAAAAACCCAGTCTTCTCAAAGCACAAATGTGATTGTGTTGTCTCTGATAAAAATCATTTAGTGGTTTCTGATTGCTCTCAGAAGAAAGTCTAAAATACTTACTATGATTTTCAAACTGTGCATGGTCTGACCCTGGCTACCTTCATGGCACCGTCCTGCCTCATGCTTGCTCTAGATTTCAACATTCCCCACTTCTCCCTGTTACAGGTTCTTTAGAGGAACTCTTCCTTTTCTTGGAGACATTTTTCTCTACTCATCATCTATTAACTTTCTCAAGGAAATGTTTCCTTTTCAAACAGTCAGTTTCCTTGGTTAAATGCTCTAAGTGAAAAGCATTATATTGCTTTGTAGCATTTAGCTCAATTCATAGTGTTTTCTGTGCATTTATTGAACATCACACAAAAGATCCACATTAAATTATCATTTAAGACAGGACTAGGTGGTGACTTCATCAAGGTAATGGAATTGGAAGCCTGGGGCCCTCCTTCCTCTCTTGAATACATTGGTTCAACAATATATGGACACATTCCTTTAGTGAGAAATCTAGAAACTAGTTGCAAGACTCCTGTACCTGGGGAGAGTGCAAAACCAGCCACACTGAAGTGGTTGGGAAAAATCGAGACCCCCCTCTGACCATAACCCTATTCCCGACACAGCACCATACAACCGGAAGAAACCCCCAGCTCCTAGCTTCTCCCTGGGAGAGAGAAAAGAGCTCAACTGTAAGTCAATGTTCCAACTTTTCTGGGGGCTTCTCAAGATACTGCTTCTGTCTTACCTGTCTTGGCACACTGATGGGACCTGGCATCTTCTAGGCACCTTAGGATCAGTGAGAACAAAGATGGTGGTTTCTATTAGCATGGAAACAGTCACCATAAACCCTCCTTCAGGCTCCACATCAAGCAAGCAGGTGAAAAATCCAAGATCCCAGCTTCTGCATGGGTAGGGAATAAATTGGACTATATATTTAAATTTTCCAAAATTTCCACAGACTATCCAAGGGAATAGTGCTATCTTGCCTATGTTGGAGCTCTGATGGGACCTACTATCCTCTACATTTGGTAGAGTACAGAGAGGGCTCTTACTTCAGTAGTGAGGAATAATTATCCCTGGACTGAGCATATCTCAGTGCTACCTAATGAATATCATTAGGAAAATTCAAAAAGATCAAACCATTTAGAGAAACTTAACTGCATTTCAGTACCATGCTCAAGAATATGAGAATACAAAAAGTCCTGTACCCAATAAGGTAAATTCTAAATTTCTGGCATTCAGTGAAAACTTATGAGGCATGCAGAGAAGCAGGGAAATGTGATTCATAATGAGAGAAAAAATAAAACCAATTCAGAATTGACATGTATTAGAATTATAGGCAAGAACGCTAACACATTTATTATAATTGTATTCTATATATTCTAAAAGTTAGACACATAGAAGATCTAAAATAGATCCAACTAGAAATTCTGGGTATGAAAACCACAATGCATGAGATGAAGAATACACTGGATGGGATTAACAGCGGATTAGACATTGTAGAAGAAAACTTTAGGAAACATGAAAAGATAACAGTAGAAACTGAACAAAGCAAAAAGACAAAAGAGAATAAAAAATGCATGGAGCATCATGCATGAGCTGTACAAGACTTTGAAGACTTTGAAGAGCACTGGAAATATAATTCTATGGGCAAATACAGAATTTTATTTATTTCAATTTAAAATTTTACTTATTTCTTGTTTTTAAATACCTTTAAAAGATCATTGGGTGTTCAAGCAAAAATAACATGTTGTGGCTTTATAATATATGTAAAAACAGAAAATATGACAACAGCAGCATAAAGAGGGAAGCAGAGAATAGGAAGCATACTATTATAAGGATATTATACTATATAGGAAGTGGTATAATATTACTTGAAGGCAGACCATGATAAAAAGGTAAATACCATAAACCTTAGAGCACTAAAAAATTAAAAAATCCACTAAAATAACAAGACAAAGAATTATGGCTCCTAAATCCACAAAGGAAATAAATTGGATTCAGAAAAGTATTTAATTTATATAATAGAAGACAGAAAAAAAGGAGAAAGGAACGTGAAAGAAAGGACTAATAGAAAACAACAAGACAGAAACCTAATTATATGAATAATTGCTTTAGATATAAGTACTCTAAATATATCAAGTAAAAAGTGGAGATTTTTAGGGGCGCCTGGGTGGCTCAGTGGGTTAAAGCCTCTGCCTTTGGCTTAGGTCATGATCCCAGGGTCCTGGAATCGAGCCCCGCATCAGGCTGTCCGCTCTGCGGAGAGCCTGCTTCCTCCTCTCTCTCTTTCTACCTGCCTCTCTGCCTACTTGTGATCTCTGTCTGTCAAATAAATAAATAAAATCTTTAAAAAAAAAGTGGAGATTTTTAGATTAGTTAAAAAATACAGGACATTGTGTATATTGTCTACAAGAAATGTACTTAAATGTAATGTAACAGGTTAAAGGTAAAACAATGGAAACAGCTCCCATGCTAACACTGAGTGACTATTTTAAAATCAGACAAAGTAGATTTCGGAGAAGACTCTTACCAGGGGAAAAGGTGATTCATAATGATAAAGGATCAATTTATCAAGAGGACCTAATGATTCTAAGTGTGTGTGCACCTAATAACAGATCTTCAAATACATGAAGTAAAACCGACAGATCTGCAACTAAGAAATAGACAACTCTACAATTTTTGTCATAGATTTTAATACATCTCTCTCAATACTTGATAGGAAAATGGGTATTTGGTCAAGAAGACTCAAAATTGTTTAGATGTATATTATCCCATAATTGATCTATGGATCCAGTGGAGTCCCAGTCAAAATCCCCAGCAGTCTTTGTGTGTGGAAATAGACAAACTGATTCTAAAATTCATATAGAAACACAAAGGACTTAGAATAGCTACAACTTCTTTGAAAAAGAAGAATAAAGAATATCTGACTTGATTTCAAGACTTAATATAGAGCTGCATAATCAAGATAGTGTGGAGATGGTTTCCTGAGTACATATGTCAAAATGAATCAAATTGTACACTTTAAATATATGCGATTTATTGTATGTCAATTATACCTCAATAAAACTGTTAAAAAGGATTACTGTGAAGAATAATGAATTTCAAATTATGTCAATAATGCAAGCAAAAAATCAAACACTGGAAAATGATAGTCACATTCCTTTTTATTCCCCTACAAGCCTGTTGGCATGCACAGTGAGGCTAAAAACAACAAGCTAATCAAGTCAAACAAGAAGTAGACCGAAAAAAAAAAAAAGAAATTTTCTGGGAAACTACTTAATACATACATTACAGACATGATTATTAATATACCACATTCTGTTTAGTTTGCCTTGAGATATTGACCAAAGCTTGTATGAAATCATCACCCTTAGCAAGATATTTAAGAATGATTCATCCAAAACATGAAGCAAACTCTATGTGATTGGTAAATGAGTGTTATGACTTATTTAGCAAGCTGATGATGTTCTTTCTTTTCCTTTTTAAAGTTTTCTGCATTGCGGGAGATAGCCAGTTAAACTTTGCTAAAACATAGTTTTGAAGTAAGTTGGACTAAGATCTGGACCTTGGATCATAGTTACATATTTTTAATGACAGTGAAAAGGTTCCTTATTCCAACAATACATTGAATAATTATTTTAAAAATATGGGTCATTTCATTTTTAGTTCATATTTTAAAAAGGTCTTTTATCCTGTACTCATAACATAGGATAGACTTGCATATATATAAAATTTATAAATAAGTGTATGTACATTAGGAGAAGAATTCAAAGCAGAAACGAGCCTCTTGGGAATATTCAAGAAGTATGCAGACTGTCCAAGTCAATGCTACTGAATTCACAGAGAATTTATGAGTGTGTTTCTTGCAGTTCACCCTACAGGGCTAGTTCAAGTTTGAACTTAATAACATTGGAACTTAATAGTCCTGAAAAATATAGCATTTTGGACATATTCTATTTTGTGTTTTATAGAAAGCTGCTGAGATGTTGACCTACAACTATTTATACTAAGCCCCCAAAAGACTTCAAATTGCAGAGAAAATACCAGAAACTTTCTCTAGTCCTATTGAGTGGTGAGGGGCATACAAAATGTAGAATTAAGATCATGCCTCTATCTTTCCAATCTATGTTATTTATTAAGAGCAGTCAAAGCTTTAAAAAAGTCAAAGAACAACAGCCACATACCTAGGATGTACTAAAACCATCTCAAATCAAATAGTCAAGGTGACAAATTTATTGCAGTTTCTATTGTGATTGAGGAAATATTTTGATTCAATATTAAGAAAAAATCATAATACAAAACTGTGTGGAGATTATGATTTCAAATATCTGCTCAAATACATTTTGATATCTGTCTTTTTAGTTTTTTTTAAACAAGGAGTAGTTGCCTTGGGATATGGATTTATTTACTATTTTATTTCTGCTTTTTAAATTTATATACTTTACACGTTTATACTTTACAAATTTTATATGATTATATATTTTCTTAATTATCTGAAAAAATCTCTAACAATTTTGGGTAGCTTTATGTATTTCACATTTTTTACTTTTTAAATTTTATTTTATTTTATTTAAAGATTTTTATTTATTCATTTGACAGAGAGAAATCAGAAGTAGATGGAGAGGCAGGCAGAGAGAGAGAGAGAGGGAAGCAGGCTCCCCACTGAGCAGAGAATCCGATGCGGGACTCGATCCCAGGACCCTGAGATCATGACCTGAGCCGAAGGCAGCGGCTCAACCCACTGAGCCACCCAGGCGCCCCATTTTTTACTTTTTAAAAAAAATCAATTAAATGTATTTATAATCAATGTGATTTTAATCTTACAAGTTTAAACATATTTATTTAAAACTTCAGAAAATGGGAACTCTCTTTTGTTAACCTATGAACCATATCTTTAATTTTGAAGAGAAATTTATGTCATAGGGCAGTGATATAGTGAGGATATTTTATATAAGATACTCTTTGCGTCTCTTTTCTATTGTCATATTTTTCTCCATATAATATGTTTTTATATATGATATGGGAACTAATCTGTACTTTCTCTTTTTAAGTAGAGATGCATGCATTTTTGGATAATAGCTTTATGGAAGTATAAATAACATACAATAAACTGCAAGGTACATAATAAGTTTTGATGTATGCTACACCCATGAAAACCTCACCACAATCAAGATACTGAACACATTCCTTATCCCCAGAAGTTTCTATGGGTCCTTTTGTAATCCCTATCTCCCCAGCTGCACAAACCTTTCCTTTATTTCCAGCATGTTCTTAGACAACCACTGATCTGTTTGCTATCACTACTGGTTAGTTTATGTTTTCTATAATTTTACATATATGATATTATGCAATAAGTACTATTTTTGGTTTCTTTTTCTTTAAGGTACATTGTGATATTAGTTTCAGGTGTACAATATAGTGATTCAGCAATTTTATACACTACTCAGTGCTCATTGTGATAAGTGTACTCTGACTCCCCTTCACCTATTTCACCAATCCCCCCACCAACCTCCCCTCTGGTAATCCTCAGTTTGTTCTCTGTAGTTAAGTAGTTAAGTCTCTTTTTTGGTTTGTCTCTTCTTTTCTTTGTTCATTTGTTTTGTTATTTAAATTCCACATATGAGTGAAATCATAGAATATTTGTCTTTCTCTCACTGGCTTATTTCACTTAGCATTTTACCCTCTAGATACATCCATATGTTGCAAATGGCAAGAGTTCATTCTTTTTTATTATATATATATACATACACTGCATCTTTATCCATTCATCTGTTGATAGATACTTGGGCTGTCTCCATCATTTGGATATTGCAAATAATGGTGCAGTAAACATATGGGTGCATATATCTTTTCGAATTAGTATTTCCTATTCTGTAGGTAAAAACTCAGTAGTGTGATTATTTTATTTTTTATAAAGTAGTCTCCTTGCCCAGTGTGGAACCCAATGTGGTGCTTGAACTCATAACTCTGAGATCAAGACCCGAGCTGAGATCAATAGTCAGAGGCTTAATTGACTGAGCCACCCAGGGATGTGAAGGTAGTTCTATTTTTAATTTTTTGAGGAAGCTGCATACTGTTTTCCACAGTGGCTACACCAATTTGCATTCCTACTCACAGTGCAGAACAATTTTTCTCCACATCCTCATGCTCTGGCTTCTTTCATTCAGCTTACTTGTTTTGAGATTCATCCATGTTTGTACTGTATATTAATAATTTATTTCTTGGTGAGTAGTATTTCATTGTATGATATACTAATTTATTCATTTATTTACCTATTGATGAACTTTGGGGTTGTTCTAGTTTTTAGCTATTACACTTATATCTTTTATGAACATTTGTGCACAAATCTTTGAATGCACATATACTCTTAAGTAAATAACTAGAAGAGGAATGGTTGGATCATATGGTAGGTGCATATTTAACTTTTAAAGAAAATTCCCATTTGTTTCCAAAGTGATCCTACCATGTTACTTTCCCATTAGCAGTATAGGAACATTCCAGTTCCTTCATATTCCTGCAAACATTTGGTATGGTCATTTAGAAAATTTTTTAACCGTTTAAGTAGATGCACAGTAGTATCTAATTGTGATTTTAATTTATATTTTCCTAATGACTAATGATATTGAACATTGTCCCACATGCTTCTTTTCTATTCATATGTTTTCTTTGTTGACATTTCTGTTCAAATCTTTTGCTCATTTATTATTAATTATACGTAATAAATAATAATATTATTATTTTTGCTTATGAATAGCCAATTATTCCATCACCATGTGTTTATTTTATTTTCTACAGAGAGAGCACAAGCATGCAAATGGGGGTGGGGGGGTGTGAAGCAGAGGGAGAGAGAGAATCTGAAACAGGTTTCACACCTACAGTGGAGCCCCATGTGGGGCCCTATCTCATGACCCTGAGATCATGACCTGAGCCCAAATCAAGAGTTGGACGCCCAGCTGACTGAGTCACCAAGGCTCCCTTCCATAACAAGTTTAAAAGATTTTTCTTTCTCCACTGAATTGTCTTTATACCTTGTTGAAAATCAGTTGTTTATGTATGTCTGGGTCTAATTTCTGGACTCTTTGTTCTGTTATATGGACCTAATTATTATTTTTTTTTTTTGAGGAATTATTTTTTGAGGAAGCTGCATACTGCTTCCTCAAATTTTATGGTAATAACTCACTCTTTTGATTATTGTAGCTTTATAATTATAATGTTAGTTCTCAACTTTCAAAATTGTTTTGGAGATTCTAGGTCCTTTGTGTTTATTTAGATATCTTCTCCATTCAGTAGGTTGTCTTTTAGTTTTGTTGATTGTTTCCTTTGCTGCACAGAAGCTAGTCTCAATTGTTTATTTATTTATTTTTTGAAGATTTTATTTATTTATTTGACAGAGAAAGCAGGGGGAGTGGCAGGCAGAGGGAGAAGGAAAAACAAGCTTCCTGCTGAGCAGGGAGCTTGATGCAGGGCTCAATCCCAGGACCCTGGGGTCATGATCTGAACCAAAGGCAGATGCTTAACTGACTGAGCCACCCAGGCACCCCGATGTAGTTCCAATAGTTTAATTTTGCTTTTGTTTCCCTTACCTTAGGAGGCATATCTAGAAAAAAGTTTCTGTATCTGATATTGGAGAAATTACTGCCTGTGCTCCTTTTGAGGATTTTCATAGTTTCAGATCTCACATTTAGGTTCTTAACCATTTTGAAATTATCTTTGTGTGTGGTGTAAGCCAGTGGTATATGACCTGAATTTTTTATGGCTTGGAATATGCTCTGTCTGTAACTATTCCATGTACACTTTAGAAGGCTATATACTCTGATTTTATTGGGAGGAATGTTTTTAAATTTTAATGAAATCAAGTTGTGATTTTCAAGTCTTCCATGTCTTTCCTGATATTCTTTCTACTTTTTCTATAAATTATATGTCTACTTTTACTTGAAGTTCTCTCTGCTCCATTTTTGGATGTATAAATGTTTGTGATTTATATATTTTCTGTTTGACAGATAATAGACACAGCTTTCACATGTAACACATCTTAATCTACTTTTGTATCTTTCCATTTCACTAGCCCCATAATGTACTTTTTTTTATTTTGAAGGAAAATATGAGGATGTAACCCTTTCTCTTGGTGATAATTATTTGTTTGACTAATATCAAATGTATGTTCTGTTACTGGTACTCTTTTCTATGACTTTCTGTTATTCAATCTTTCAAGTCAATGCAGAGTTGTAACATATTTTCAAAGCTATTTTACATGGTAGTTAAACTCTACACATGTAGTTTCAACACTATCTGAACTCCAATGAAGAGATGAAAATATGAGCTGCTATGACCAAGTCTGATCATGTGTAAGCAATACCAATTATATCTAAATTGCTGTCTGAATGACATTAAGTGTAATACACACCTTGATGTTTAAATGTGAAAAAAAGTGTATCTTAAAGTCTAAGGAATACTGTATATGTTAAATAGAAATATAGAATTCTATACAGTGAAGTAGCCAAGATTACAGTCCTCATTGAGCTTGCATTTTAATGTGTACAGGCCAAAGCAAAACCAGTACAAAATAAGCTAGATAATTCTCACCCATGGTATGTATTATAAAGATAGTTAATGGAGTCGATTAAAGGTGCCTTTGATTGGGTCATCAGTGAGGGTCTTCCTGAGGATGTCATGAGTGCAATGAATGGCACCAACACCTGAATAGTGGGAAGAAACCACTGGAGATGACTTGGCTGGAGAACATTTGGATGAGACAGAGCAAGTGGAAAGCCTTTTATTTAGCAACGAGCTTAATACTAGAGAAACATAAAGCCAGTGTGGCTGGCATTTAGTGGGTAAGGGTAATCATGGAGCCAGGTGAAAGCAGAGAGTTAGTTGGTAGGGCTATTTTTGCTTCAATCTCTCCAAAGTTGAGTCAGAAGATTAAGTATTCCTTCAGTACAATGCATTAAACACATTGTAGCTCATGGATCTGTTTCATTTCAACCCTGACTGGGGACTAAAAGCAGAAAGAAGTAAGTTGAGCCTCCCAGGGTGCTTAGCATCTGTACTACATGCAATTTAGCACTTGGATATATGTTTCCATGTGTTACTTGCAAATTGTATCATCTGTTTAAGCCCCTTCACTCTGAGCAGAAAGGGCCATGTTATATTGGTTCGATTAATATTATATGGCTTCTTAAAAAGATGGTTATAGTTGGGGGAAGCAGGGGGTAGAAAAGGATTGATGCAAAATCAGCACGTTTCCTGGCAATTATATTAACCTGTTAGCACTTAGGAGTCTAATTGGAACATCTTTCTAGAGTGCAATCTGGAAATATGTATAAGTGAATCTAAGGTTTTTTTATGCTTTTATATAAGAAAGTATATGAAAGAAGCGATCAGGACAAAGATACTTTAACTAGGATGCTCATTGAACTTTTTTTCAATAATAGGAGGAAGACTGTAGACAAGTTAATATTGGAAAACAGAGCTACCATGAAATATGTGGTGTTAAAGTTGTGATACAACTTATTTCTTGAGATGAAAAACATTGTCTAAAATAATTAAAGTGAAAAATATGGACAGAGGTGGGATATAATCCTAGTACAGAAAAATAACAAATTTCTGTATGGATGAACAGAAAAAGAAAAAATTCTGGCCATCTACAAAATTGGAAATAGTGGTTATTTCTTTATGGTGGGGTTATTGGTAGGCTTCCTTTTATCTTTGTATATTTTTATAATGTCTGAGTATTTATAGTGAACATACATGTTGTATCTAAAATAATTAGGAAGACATTCTATTTTGATAAAAAAACATAAGGGTAAGTAAGCTGCTAAAGGAGCTGATTTAATGAGTAAAAGAATTTATGAAGTATAGCTAAGAACACCCTTGGGGCAAGTCCAGAAGAAAGTAGTTTCTGGCATTGTGCCTGACATGTCATAGATAACAAATAGTAAGTGGTTGTTAAGGACCGAATTTGGTTCCCTCCAAAATTCACATATTGATGTCCCAACCTCTAGTACCTCAGAATGTGCCTGTATTTGAAGATAAGTTCTTGCAGGTATGAGTGCATTAAAATGTGGCTATTATGATGGGGCCCTAATTCGATATGACCAGTGTCATTATAAGAAAAGGAAGAGATGCCAGTCATGCACACACCCAAAAAGGACCCTGTGAAGACAAAGGAAGAAGGCAGCTATCTATAAGCCAAGGAAGGAGTCTTCAGGAGAAACCAAACCTGCTGACACCTTAATCTTAGACTTGACGTTTCTAGAACTCCGAGAAAATTCATTTTTGTTGTTTAAGCCACCCAATCTATGGTATTTTGTTATAGCAGCTCTGAAAAACTAATACAGTGTTTTAAAAAAAAAAATTTGATGGCTGCTTATATTAGTAAGACTTCTCAAATCCCAGCTACTGCATAAAGCAGCTTTACATGCATTATCTTATTTGTTCATCAAAAAATCTTATGAATTAGATGCTACTGTTCATGTTTACTTTGCAAATAAGGTACTGAGGCTTAGGGATCTTAATTCATCACATAGTGGCAGAGCTAGGTTTTGAATGTAAATTGTCTGATGTTATAATCCCTGCCCTCAAGTGCCATACTAATATTAGTACAACAGCGTAGCAGGGTACAAGGTTAGGGTTCAAAGACGTTAACATGGCAAAATCAAAGATTTGGCGCATTATTTCTACTATAAGTAATATAGCACATTATAACTATTTTCATATAATGTACACAGTTTTTTTCTTTTACAATATTATGTCCTTTTTTGTTGAATTAAAAAACTGCACTTCCTCTTTATATAAGGTAAAGAGGTTTTGTGATATCTTATTTGTTTGATTTTTTTTTAAAAAGATTTTATTTATTTATTTGACAGACAGAGATCACAAGTAGGCAGAGAGGCAGGTAGAGAGAGAGAGAGGAGGAAGCAGGCTCCCTGCTGAGTGGAGAGCCCGATGTGGACCTCGATCCCAGGACCCTGGGATCATGACCTGAGCCAAAGGCAGAGGCTTTAACCCACTGAGCCACCCAGGCACCCCTATTTGTTTGATTTTTAAACCCTGGGGGTATAATTCCACACAGGTCTGTGAGAAGAATAATTTAGTACTAGAACTAGGACCAGGGTCTCAGGAACAAAAAGGAAGTTATTATTTGGAATTTGAAGCCCTTAAAGAGCCAGTGCCCCCTGCCAGTTTGCTTGGCTCTTTACATGTGGATACGCTTTCATGTACTCTTCAGATCAACCTTTTGAAGAAGGTTCTACTATCAGTGAAGAAACTTAGATTCTGGGAGTTTAAGCAACTTCTTTAAACTTACAGGTCTGACAGGTACTCCCGGGTCTTCCTAGTCCTGTGACGTGCTTGCACAGGAGAGCTATGCTTGGTAGGGGAATGGACATATTCTCTGTAGCCATTAATTTTTTTTTTAAGATTATTTATTTATTTATTTGACAGACAGATTACAAGTAGGCAGAGAAGCAGGCAGAGAGAGAGGAGGAAGCAGGTTCCCTGCTGAGCAGAGAGCCCGATGCGGGGCTCCATCCCCTCTGGCTTCATGACTCGTGCTGAAGGCAGAGGCCTTAACCCACTGAGCCACTCAGGCGCCCACTGTAGCCATTAATTTATATTTACTTCATGTTCATTCCATAGAAGACATTTGACCTTATAGAAGAAACTCTGGGGTCCTAACAGCAGGGAGCTTTGAACTGCAGGTACTTGAGACTTGGAAAGTTTAATTCCTGAACATAGTGCATTGGAGATGACCCAAGAAAGAAACATGGGGAAAATCACTCTTGTAATCTCAGGGTTTCCTAAATAACACTATTTCACCATTTAACGAATGCTACCTCTATGCCGTACACCATGAAACATATTGCCTTATTTCTCCGGAATGCCGTGAGACGAGCACTGCTGTTATATTCCATTTCTATATCAGGAAACTAGTGCCCAGGGAGACTGGAGAAAGTGCAAATGGAATGTGGTAAGTATAGGATTGTAGCCCAGGTGCCTTACAAGCACTTGGTATTGCCCTGGAAGAACCGCCATTTTGATTCCTGATGCCCCCTGCCTGCAGTCAGTTTAGGGCAATCATTTGCTTCCTCATTTATAAATTGGGATGTGGTGGCAAACTGCAGTGCACAATGCAGACTCACCTCTCATTAAGTATGAGGCATTCTTTTCCCCAGAGGCTGGTCTGGTTGGCTGCTAACAAAAGTGTAGAGCTGACTCCCTCTCTGGGAACTCCCGTTAGCCCGTTGGGTGGTCCTCATTCAATGACTAGTTGACCTAGGGTTCAAGCACAGGTTAACACCGAGGAGCCATGCAGATCTCCCCCTAGTTTTAACTGAGGCTTCTTTGTGGTTTATCTTCTCTATCTGCCCAGTCTTGCTTCTTTTATCTCTTACAAGTGTTTTTCCAGAGAGTGCTTCCCAAAACATCTCCTGAGCTCCAGTCTCTGCCTCAAAGTCTAGTTCCTGGGAACCTGATCTAAGTCAGAAGCCAGTTAAAACTCTGTTCATTTGTTCACTCATTCATTAATTCACTCATTCACCTGCTCTTTGCTAGGCACTATTCAAAGTCTTGAAAATATACTGGGATTCTTGGGATTTCTGAAAGCAAGGTCTCTGTGGAGCTCCTTACTGGTTTTACTTAAAAAAAGGGGAGGGGTTTGCTTTAGGCTGGGAGAAAGTCTAAGCACTTTATCATTATTCAGTGTTATTTAGTTGTTGCTTTTCTACTGAATTATAAAAATTACCCCAGCCCATGTAAACTCTGATTTGGGTTACAGCATCTGCCACGCCAAATTATTAAAATAACTTCTTCCCAGGTCTTCCTAAGTAATATCTCTTTGCTTCATCTTGTCCCTACTTTTGTTTTCTTCTTGAAAAGCAAATCTTATCTTCCAAGTGTCTGATGTGCTACAGCTTTCTTGGTATAAAACAAGCAGGCCTTACAGACTGGCTCCATGCAATATTTTCAGCTTAAACTCCCATCCCAAAACGTAACTGCTTTCCATCGGTCTCACTGATACCCCTTTTTCTTCTCATGATAGAAATAATTGCTATGGTCATATTATTTCCTGTTCTTGAGGCTTTTGTACATTATTCCCTCTTCCTGACAGGGCACTCCATCTCCCACGTCATCTGTAACCCTTATCAACATTTCTGCTTATTCACGTGTAACCCTTATCAACATTTCTGCTTATTCACGTCCTGGCTTAAATGTAACCTCTTAAGTTTTCCTGGTTAATGATCTTCCCTCCCCCACATAATGCCATCCAAATACAGTAGGATAATTCCTTCCTCTTCTATCCTCCCATGACATTTTGTGTATCATTTTTTGTACATTTGACCAATGGGCATTGCAATGACCTATTTGTGCCCTTTAAAGAATTGTTACATCATTGGGAGCAAGGACTATGGCTTGTTTATCTTCACGTCTCCAGCATTTTAGTGTGTGTATAGCCCCAAACTGGAAGTACTGCAGTTGAATGCATCTGTCATTTTCCTGTTTGACTATCAGACACACAGAATTAGCATTCCATTCCACAGAATTTCCTTTATACAACAAAAGCAATATTTTCATATTAGTTTATATTGGTTCCTCCAGGGTAAATTTCAACCGCAGAGGAGAAACAGATAACGTGGTGGTGGTAGCGCCTTTCTTTTATTTAAATGATCTATTTCTTTGTTTTTGCTGCTATTTACCATTGTCTTTTTGCACTGACTTAGTTCATAATGCAAATCTCTTCAGTCAATAGATACGCTAGGAATAGTTAGCTTGTAGTGTGCTGTTTGGATAACTTTTCATCATTCAGCCTTCTGCATAATAAGTACTGTAGAACAGATTTGAGGGCTTGTGTTGGAAGAGGGGAGTTGCTGAAGGATGAGTTGTAATGGAGAGCAGGTAAAGGAAGAACTGGGAATCTCTTCCAGTCTGGAAGCATCCACTTACATTTCCCAAAAGTAATAACAGGTTTTTAAAAATTCTATTAATTAGGGGCACATGGGTGGCTCAGTGGGTTAAGCCTCTGCCTTTGGATCAGGTCATGATCTCAGGGTCCTGGGATCGAGCCTCACATTGGGCTCTCTGCTCAGCAGGGAGCCTGCTTCTCCCTCTCTCTCTGCTGGACTCTGCCTACTTGTGATCCCTTTTTCTGTGTCAAATAATAAAATGGAATAAAATCTTTAAAATTTTATTAATTATTTGTGAGAGAAAATATGAAAGAAAGAGACTAAAAGAGAGAGAGAGAGTGAGCGGGGGAGGGGGGCAGAGGGAGAAGCAGACTCCTCACTGAGCAGGGAGCCCAATGCGAGGCTCAATCCTGGGACCCTGGGATCATGAACTGAGCTGAAAGCAGATGCTTAACCGACTGAGCCACCCAGGAGCCCAAAAAGTAATAACAGTTTAATTAAAAAAAAATTTTTTTTTTCTGAACAGCTGTATCTATGGAGTAGGTACCAGTATGTGGGAACAGGAATAGCATTAGTTCTCTCCCTCCACTTCTGCTCTCCTTTGCGCTCATGGTTCGGCAACTTGTGGTTAATCCCACCAGGGTTCTCCAGCCTCCCCACTTTCCACCTGTCTCTTCCTGTTCTCCCCACACATGCACCTCATATGCTCCTCTTCATTCCGCTGCTGTCACCTCCTATTACCCTTCCCGACTCTCCCCAGATCAGAGTCATTTATTTTTTCTTCTGTGACATCATGTTTGTTTGCACCTATACTATTATTCTGGCAATGGCATTTTTTTTTTTTTTTTAAAGAGAACTTCTGATTACTTTTATGTACAGACAATTCAGCAGTGTACGCTTAGCCCAGTTGGGTGGCCCATTCTTCAGCTTTTACCTTTTCCAGCTTGACAACGTGAGCCACTGACTCTGGACCCAGAAGGTTGCCTCCCCAGTGATGGCAGATCTCGTCTAATCTATCACTGCAATTGGTCCTGATAGATTTTACCAGCTTAGCCAGAGCTCCTTTGTCTTCTGAGTTACTCTGTGTGAGGGCAATAGTGGTATAAGTCTTCCTGTGGACCAGAAGCCCAGCATGGCCCTCCCCTTGATAAGGTGCTAGGGAGCTGCTTCTCACAACATAAGGCAGGCAGGAAGACAACCAGCTCACTGGGATTCACATCATGCACAGTTGCTACCAGGTGAGCCTTCCTGTTTTCCACCAACGTGGTGACAGTCATAACCCCTGCTTGAAGGACAGCTGGCCTCTTAGTGGGGACCGCCCTTTCACCAGCAGCTTTAAATTCTCAGCATGGGCCAACAATCTGCTTCTTCTCTTGCTTTGTCTCTGATCTGTATTTGTGGGCCAGCTCAAGCAGATAAGTGGCTATTTGGTGGTCCAAGGTGACCTGGGTGAACTGGTTAATCACGGGGGCACTTTGAGATGTCTACAGAGACTAACCCTTTGCTGCTGCAGCCAATAGCAGGGCCATTGGACAAAGCAGGTGAAGTCCCTTTTGGGCTGGATGTCCTGTTCCTTATTGGATCTTTTCTCAAATAGGGGATTGACCACCTACTTGGGTTCCTGCTTCTTCACAACAGCAGGGGCTGAGGCCAGCCTTGTTCCCTTGGCCTTCTTTCCTTTCTACATCTTGGATGGCTGAAGGTGACAGAAAGAAAAGAGAACTGTCCTGGCAATGGCATTTAACTATTTGTTTGCACGGCTCTAAAAGAGAGGCTTGGATGACTCTGAAAGAGAGATTAAGTCTTATACCCCATGGCTTCTCAGAAGTTGCATGATGAATGGGACAGGGCAGTCACTGGAAAATATGTATTACACAAATGATTCAGAAAAAAATATTTATTGAGGGTTTTTTGCTATATTACCTAACACAACTCTTCTAAGATATTAACCTATTTCAGCAATAATTTTTTCTTGCTCCAGAATGTGATAAATAAGATTAGTACATGGCAAAGACAGATTATAATTAGAAATACCACCCATCTATTTTGTTTGTTTATTTGTTTCTCTTTCTCTCAACCATGGAGCATTTTTATGGTTTAAACCAGAAGGGTCTAAGTGACTGTTAATAGATGTAGCATAAGCCTTGAGTGTGTTGACTACTTAGGAAACCTGAGCTAGTGTGTGATTAAAAATGTCAATAACAGAAACCTGATAGAATCTTCTTTTTCTTCTTATTAATGTTATTTCTTCATGGAAATAAATAGTCCCAGTATGCATAACAGACAGGATGTTAAGATTGACTCAGATAGGAGATATATATATATATATATATATATATATATATATATATATATTTTGTGTATATTTAGTGAGTTTTGTGGTTGATCATTGTTGTGCTATGATGTCCATTACTTCTTTAAAATATTGGCTAATGGCTAGCCCTAATCTGATGTATACCTGCTCTTTCTAAAGTTTATTCCTATATACTTTACGGTATTACAGGTTTGTTATTTTGAGAAGAAGGAAAGAACATGTTGGTTAAAATTTTATGTAATCCCCTTCTCTAAAGCATTCACTAGATGCAGAAATGGATACCAGTGGGGTGCCTGGGTGGCTCAGTTGTATAAGCATCTGCCTTCAGCTCAGGTCATTGATCCCAGGGTCCTGGGATCAAGCCCTGCGTTGGGCTCCCTGCTGAGCAGGGAGTCTGCTTCTCCCTCTCCCTCTGCCTCTGCCAACTGCTTGTGCTCTTTCTCTCTCTTTCCCCTTCCCTCTTTTGCTTGCTTGATCTTTGTATTTCAAATAAATAAATACAGTCTTTAAAAAAATGGATACCAGTGGCCCATATCAGCTATAAATATTGGATGATGTAGGCAATTAGCTAGCCTTCAGGCAAACAGAAGTCCTATACTTAGCGATGGTACTAATTATAATCCAGCTTCTCTACTAGCTTCTTTTTAAATGGATTAAAATTTCTGTTTAATCTCTTCCACTGAGTTTAAAAACAAACAAATAGAACATCATGACTATTTGAAAGAGTGACTTCAAGAATAAGGTTTGGTGCTTGAAACCTGAACCCCTGGAACTAACCAGAATATAAGGCATTGAAGCTAGGGAAAATGTAATTCTGATGTATGGTCCTACTTGAGGCAAGCTGAACTCAAGAGGTGTTTAGGGAATTGTAAACCAAAATGTTCCATCTTTAGTACTCAGTCAGGGTTAATGGAAGGAAAGTGTCATAGTCCTGGCTACAGGAGCTGGTCCCTGAGGTCTGCTCTGGGTTACAATGTCATCCACTCTGGTCTCCTAGGAGGGCTACAATTGACAAGGCAGTAAGAATCAATCTGGAGGGAAGAAACAAGCTATAGACTAAGAAACAGAAGGCACCAACAAGCTGATTTGGCTCAAAGGAGAGGTACTCAATCTTGACAATATCACTATCATGACCGGTGTGACTATGTATTTTTTGGGGATTATTTATGACTTGACTTCTCTAATAATAGACAGTGAATTCTTGGAAGATCAACCTTGTATCTTCAGTTGCAAAAGCCCTGTTTGGAAAACATATACACACATATGTGCCCCGCCCCCCGCCCCAAACACAGATACACACATACAGATACATAGGAAAACAATCTATCTTTTGAGGTATCTTTTGAATGCTACATTGTCATTTTCAAATGACAGATAATGAATTATTGTAGAGGGAAAGCAGGGAGGAAGGAAAGAAATGTTCTTAATCTTGACTTTCTCATCCGTCTTGACTTTTTCTTCTTCTGCAAGGTGGTTAGATCAGACCCGTTATGTTTCCTTTCCTTTCCTTTTTTTTTTTTTTTTTTTAAGATTTTATTTATTTATTTATTTATTTATTGACAGAGAGAGATGGTGAGAGAGAGAACACAAGCAGGGGGAGTGAGAGAGGGAGAAGCAGGCTTCCTGTAGAGTAGGGAACCTGATGCGGGGCTCAATCCCAGGACCCTGGGATCATGATTTGAGCTGAAGGCAGACGCTTAATGACTGAGTCACCCAGGAGCCCCCCGATATGTTTTCTAAGAATTTTACAGAATTAATACTTTTTGGTTCCTTTGAAATGTTTGTTGTTATCCAAAGATAATGTTTGTTGTTTGTTTGTAAAATGTTTGTTGTTATCCAAAGAGGGAGTATTCTAGAATACTCGTGCTGGTGAAGCACGTTGGAGAAGTAAACCTTACCAGTATCCATGGCCATTTCCAGGCTTATTTATTACCAGCCTTCATTGAACAGAAGGGGACCTTCCTACTCATGTCCCGGGGTTGTCAGAGAGGAGTGAAATGGAGGGCAGTTAAGAAAGAGTCCTTCATTCAGTTTGTAAGAGGGCTCTCAAGCAATGTCCAGACAAAGTACCTGCCTCTTCAACATTGCTGGCATGTTTTAGGGAATAAGGAATGAATTCATTGAGGGCCTTCAGCATCACAGAGAAATCTGGTCCTATTACTTATAGGCATGTGACGGTGGGCAAGTCAAATCAAATGTGTAAAGTAATTGTAAATTTTAAGGAACTCTACCAGAAGTTGAAGGTATCAATGATTATTACTATGGATATTCATTATTATTATAATTACTTCATCTCTTAAGTGGGGATGCTCAGTCCATTTTTATTCTCTGGACAGGAGGTCATTAAAGTTTTCACTAATGCATTTATTAGTAGTTTTTTTGTTGTTGTTTTCTTGTGATGAACTGAACCTTATGCAGGGAGAGAGAATGCTAAAGTAGATGATAGCACAGGAACTTTGGAGTTACATAGATCTGGCATAAAGACGAACACAATCTTTTAGCATATATGAGAGGTTGTCAAGTCAATAATTATCTCTGAACTTTGATTTTCTTTTTCTTTCTTTCTTTTTTAACATAAAAAGAGTCTTATTTACTTTTTTTTTCTTTACTTAAAAGGGTTTTTGAAACTTGATTTTCTTCATGTAAAACAGTATTTTTATTTCACTCTCAGGGTTCTTTGGAGAATTGACTAGGAAAACACATAGTCACCTTCTTCTAGTGGGGTTTTGGGAACAAAGCAGACATTCATTCGTGCAACCAAAATTTATTGAATACTTATTATTTCCTAATAATAAAATACTTAACAAAAATACAGTCTCTGTTCTCACAAATATTACTGTTTAGTTCCTTTAAATGTCAGTGTTTCCTAATAACAGGGAACACATACTCAAGGGAATGTGCACCATGGTGGTGAATATTGCCAAGGTTGGTATGGATTTGTCAGTCAAGAAAAATGGTCTTAGGGTGTGAGCAGGGCAAAGAAGAATCTGATGACGGAAGGGGCAGACATGGTTGAAGAGCAGCCTAATTCAATCTTCACATTGTGTCCCAATAATACTATTTGAAAATAATAAAAATTAATTATTTAAATGTAATCTTTGGGGCACCTGGGTGGCTCCGTCAGTTAAGCCTCAACTCTTGATTTGGGCTCAGGTCATGGTCTCAGGGTTGTGAGATGGAGCCCCATGTCAGGCTCTGTGCTCAGCAGGGACTCTGCTTGAAGATTCTCTCCCTCTGCCCTGCCCCCTATTAACGCACTCATTCTCTCAAATACATGAAATCTTATATATATATATATATATATATATATATATATATATATATATATATATATAAAATCTCTTACTAATTTATTTAAAAGTAGTAAGTGTCCCATAAATATCTTTGTAACTTTTTCATGCCTGTACAACACCTTAAGTACAGAGGACCCAGTATTTGTTGAATATCTTTAGTGGGTATTTTCTCATTTAATTCTTTCAGTAGACTTATTTATAAGTAGCATCCATAAGCATCCCCACTATATAGATGAGTAAACTTGTGAAATTAAGCAGGTTGCTCAGGATCAAACATTTAATAAGTAGTTCATGTGGAATTGAACTCAGGTCTCATTGGCTTAAAAAAGTTATCCCACTGTACTTTGTCAAAATGCAACAGCAAGAAAAGGAAAAATAAAATGAATAAAGGAAGTACTGATTTTCTTTATTTGAGTGAAACCAGAAATTACTTGTGTCTGTAAGAGGGTAATATGCCCAGTTTATCTTTTCAAATATTTGTATGAACTGTGGTGAACAGTTGTTGGTCAAGGAATAATGAACCCTTCACAAATTCAGAATTTTCTATTGGCCACCAACAAAAATGATCAATTGGTCACTGTTTAAATTGTTAAATGTTTGTTAACTTGAATCTATTTTCTGTTTAAATTATTGCCATGAATCACATTCTGTTATTGGCCCAATTATTTCAGTAGAAGACTTTTGACATTTTCTTTCATAATGCCAATACTGTGCATAAAACCTGTGAAATTATGAGTAGGTGTCTCTGAGTGCTTTGAAAAGTGATTTGTGTGTCTAATTTAAGCACATAAAGAAAAGATGAAGAAATCTGTGAGTTATGATTGTGTAAGCATGAGTGTGTATTCTCTCATTTGTTCTCATAATTTTATCATGAACAGAATGACAGTGACCGTGCTTTAAGTCCCTTAAGCCGTCTATCAAAATACGAAGTGAATAAAATGTAAAGAAGATAAAAAATGTAACACAAGCCTGTTCCTCATTCAGAAAAGGAATTATGGGGAATGCCCTAGGAATTCTGTCTCCACAGAGATAGGAAATTTTCTGGACATATACTCATATGGTAGAAATTGCTGGAAGGGGCGCCTGGGTGGCTCAATGGTTAAGTGTCTGCCTTCGGCTCAGGTCATGATCGCAGGGTGCTGGGATTGAGCCCCGCAGTAGTCTCCCTACTCGGCAGGAAGCCTGCTTCTCCCTCTCCCACTCCCTCTGCTTGTTTTCCCTGTCTCGCTGTGTCTCTCTCTGACAAATAAATAAATAAAATCTTTAAAAAAAAAGAAAAAGAAACTGCTAGAAATAGAGCTTCTCTAGAAATTCTTCTTCCTTGTGAATTTCTGGTACAAGTAAGATGTAGAAACACATTATTACCAGTTGGAGGTTTGGCTTTATCTATAAATGTGGACCTTCTTCCCTAGACACTTACACTGCCATACCTTGGTATAGCCAGAACACGTACCTCAGCTCTTGCCATCCAGGTCTGAACAAGTACATATTCAACAGTCTACTGTGTGGCATTTGTGAAAGTGCCTTATAAAATCAATTCTGATTAAGAAAAACAAAACAAAACCATAGGTGCACCTGGGTGGCTCAGTTAGTTAAGCGACCGATTCTTGATATCAGCTCAGGTCATGATCTCAGGGTCGTGAGATCAAGCCCTGAGTCAAGCTCTCAAGTCTGCTTGTGAGTCTCTTCCTCTCCCTCTGCCCCTCCTTCTGGTCACACTCTCTTGCTTTAAAATAAATAAATATTACAAAACAAAACCAAACCTGTAGCCTGCTACTAACCTAATTATACTTCTTTAAATTTGAACTATATAATATGCGCCTAACAGAATAAATCATCCAGCCAGAATCTGGATTAGTTTTGTCACCTAGCTACATTTTAGAGGAAAACATATTGGATATAATACTACAAACAAGGTACTAATGTAATAAATGAGAATATACAGGTTTTTTTTTTTTTTTTTTTTTTTTTTTTTTTTTGCATTGAGATTGCCATTGTTATTGGTCAGCTACATAGGTTCATCTGAATACCCGTGGGAATGAATTCTCTGCTAACATTGCCTGAATCACATCAGCTGCCTTACTTCTGTTCCTCATCCAAGTTAGATCTGGGGTAAATGCTGTGTTTCCAGCACTGGTTCCTATTTTCCAAATCTATATGCTCATCTTCCTCTCTCTCTACACCATCTTGCATGAAACCATGCTGAGAATAAAGTCAATTACCAAAATCACTTTTTAATAAAATTTCCTCAGTGGGTCAGAGGATTTTCAGTAACAATGGGATTTTTTTTTTTGTTCATCCAAAATATGCTCACATACTACCAGAACTATCTTTTTAATAAGTTTTAAAAATAGGTGCACATAAGTTTAGCAGTGAAGGCTCATACCTTTCATTTTCTGCTTATAATCAATTTAGGACTATTTATCCTATAAAAGAAACAAGAGCAAAAAACTAACTCAGAAATTATAGCCTCGCATGTGTTACTATGCTCCACAGGCCATATCTTTAAATATGTTCACATTGTGAGAATAATTGTTTTTGTCTTCATAGTCAATTCATCTGTTTGACTAAGCATTAAATTACAAATGTACTTAGTTTTTCCTGTGCTGTCCTACTTTTGCTTTAAATTTGTGTGAGTTGTACTAAACTTGTATCATGTATTTTACTGGTAGAATACTTCAATTATCCCTTTTATTTACTCACATTTCACTGCTAGCCAAAGAGAAGATTTGACCCCATCAATTTTCTTTCTATGACTCGTATCTGATGACTATATGTTTTAAAGAATAAACTCTAAGATTTTAATGTTTCTCTTTCTATTCCCAAAAAGCTATCATTCAGAGAGGAGCAAAACAGCATGTTTTAAACAAATAAGAATGTTTAATGTGCAAATTATCAGTATAATGTGATATGATATGACAACTATACTTCAGTGTGGAAGCTTGATATTACTCTATTATTATCCTTAAATGGGAAAAAAAATCCTTTATTTTGAGGGTAACCATATGCAGAGTGTTCATCGGAATATTGCAGGATCTTTGGGATTTGGTTGAAACATTGACTCTTGAGTTAACACATCTTCACTGATCTGTTATGAGGGCAAGTACATGAACAAGTTCTGATGTGACAACTTGTCCCCCAGTTAAAAAAAAAAAATAATTCAGGGGGTAGTTCAGGTGGCAGAGGAGAAGGAGACTGAAATTTCATCTCGTCCCAGGAATTCAGCTAGATAGCTAGCAAACCATTCTGAACACTCAGCAGGAGATTGAAGAAAAGTATAGTGGCAACTCTATGAACAGAAAAGCTACCACTTTCTGGAAGACAGGGCAAGACGTCTTGTTGCTGTCAATGAAAAAATAAAAGAAGATGCCAGTTATTAAAGAGAAACAAAACAAATCAGATTGTTTATACTTTTGCATATTGCAAAGCCCAAATCATGGTTTTTTTTTTTTTTTTTCTCATCCTTGTTGAGGAGGTATCTATTGTGTTTGGATGCATCTTTCCATCAGAACAAAAAACACAGTGCTTTCAAGGCTTCACAAGCAGGTCCTTATTAGTACCTTTCTAAAAAGGCACAGAGGCTACTTTTCTAATAATTGAAATCAGGATATAAGTGGTGTTCAGTGGGTGAGCTCCTGCTCCTTAAAGAACAGCCCTCTAGAATATCACACACATGAACATGATTGTGGTCTCCTCTTCATCTCCTATTTACTCTTGCTTACTTTTTTGGAGGATTTGTTACTAGCCTTCAGAGTCATACCTTACCTGGTTCGGGTGCATCCCATTATGATAGCTGAGCCTGATTTTTCTTTTGCTAAGTGCATTAGCTTTGACATTTGCCAATGTCCTCTGAGGTCCAGTCACTGGTCCACTTTGTATCCTCTTACTCAAAAGCTGGGGATGACCATTTTAACTAGAAGAAGTCAACACATTTCTCGAACGTAACAGGGTTTCCATGCAAATCGAAGTTTAAAGCCTACAAAATAGAGGAGAGAGAATGGGTTCAACAGATGTTAAATGTATTTGTAGGAGAAGCAGCACTTACTGTGTGCTCTTATGTGCCAGGCAGCGTGCTGAGCGCTTTCCCTGTTTTATCCCAATAATTCCTGAAAACAAGCACTCCCTGGGTAAGGAAAGTGTCCTCTCTGGGAGGCAGTTACTATTATTATCTCCATTTAACAGATGAGAAAATAGAGGCAGAGGTCGATTATAAATTGAGCTGAAGCTCAAGAAGCTGATGAGTGTCTGAACTAGGATCCAAAACCAGACGGGGTTTAAGCTCTTAACTGTTAAGCACCGTTTCTCTCTGGGAGGAGGCGATTGTGGGGGGAAGGCAATTGCGGGAAGAGGCATGTGGAATTGAGGAAGGAGGAAAAAAAGCTCTCTAAATGATAGCGAGAACTGCTTCCTCTAGGGCCCATAGGGAATGATGAAAAGTCTTTGGCAAACATTATCCAATTTAATTTAAAAAATAATGCCAGAATTTAGATGCCATTATATCCATCGTATGGATAAGAAAACTGAGTTGGGTTGGAACCATAGTATGGCATTTTCAACATTATGATGTGAGATGTATTTTATCTGTCAGACTCCAGCAGATTTCATCTTTTTTGTTCGTTTTATTAGGCTGCACTAAGGAAGAAAAAAAAACACAGACTAATTCCATTTCCTAGCTTTAAGAAGCAGTAGTCAACTCTAGGCATGACTGATAAAAATTTATTTGATTGTGTAGTATTTACCTAAGTCCACTGAAGGAGCCAGATTTCCTTTAGTGTAGTCACAAGCTCCTACGTGACCTGAGCATTTTTCAGGAGAAGGTAGGTATAAAATTCTCCTAAACGGAGAGGAATATTTTTCCCTTAGTCCTATTACTGACAGCTTCTAAATTTAATAACACAAATGCTCCCCTACAAATAAGTGTAACAAAAGCTTAACTTGCCACAGGGGGAAAAACGCTATGATGTAACAGACCCAGGAATAAGTGAGGTTTCTGGGAAGGTCACTGCCTGAGGCTGCTTGATAAACTCTAGCCCTTATATGTACCCACTGTTTGATGTTTCAGTTTCGGATGCTGAGCCTGGTCATAGCACACAGGTCAAGTTTCTTGCTTAGACTTCTCAAAAAGGTGACAAAATAAAATCAGTGTAAAGCTGTCAGATGAAAGGCTCTCCCATGAATTATATTTTGCTCAAGTAACCCATCTGAAGCCAAATGTGTCCTTTGCTAACTCTTTCGAGAATTCAGCCCAAGGAACACCAAGGGGCTCCAGGATTGTTTCCCATCTGAGTCTCTTTTCAGAAAAATGCAGGGAAATTCTTGAGTTGACCTTGTTCTGATAAATCTCCTTGAAGTAAGGTCATCATAATTCTCACCCACATTTTTCTGCTGTCTTGTCAGATGAATCCGTGAAATTCACAGATTAACCCAAGTCCCTCACTTAGACATTCTAAACGCGCCAAATGTTCAAGTGTAACAAAAAATTACACATCTGGTAATTCTGCATGTTATTTATAGCCTTTCTGATAGAGGCATAATTGATTCAGAAATGCAATTTACAGCTTGGCATCTCCATTTCAAAGCCTCAATTCTATGACATCCACCAAGAGAGTAATCTCATTTTTGTGAGGAAGCAGAGATAATAATTATAACGAATTTTTGTATGATAGCGTCATGCTTTGGCATAAAGTTTTTCTTTCTCCTTGTCTTTTCCTTTGCAGAGTGGGCAGTATTCATGTCAGCCACACACTTAATTCCACGGTATGATTTATGGAGACATAAATGAAGCATAAAGTTGATCAACAAACCCTGGGGTGATGGCAAATGGCTAAGGCAAGTTTCTCTTGCCCTCTATTTTTAATTGCAATCCTCGTCAGAAAACACTCTTTAATTTAACCAGGTAATTGTTCTTTTCGAAGAGAGCATCTATTATTTAGTTCCATTTTTGAAAACTACTGAAGAATGCTGGAACATTGTCTTTATCAAAGAATAGTCGTAAAATTGCTTCCCTTACCCGCCTTCTGCCTTTGGCTTCCCCACCCTTCTAAAGCATAAAATGATTCTGTCATTTACTGCTTTAGTCCCTGTCTAGGCCTTGGGCACGTTTTGAAGAAGATATATGGAGGAATTAATTTATGTTAGCCAGTGGGGTCCTGTATAAATTTTATTGACATCAGTGGATGTATCTTATATTTACCCTCATGCCCTCAAATCATTACCCTAATTCTGACCGTGCATATCTAATCTAGGCAATGGAAGACTGACTGCTTCAGTTCCCAAGGAGGAGCTCAGATTTCTCCCTGCTTGCAGAAATTGATCCGTTGAGTTTCCTTATTTTGGCGTTGTTGGCCCACCCGGATCCAGACTACATTGTTATTGTTTTAATTTATGATTCTAGGAGCTATTCTGGGACATTTCTCCTGGCCATTCACTGAGTTCCACCTTCTGGACTTGCTCTTAGCTGCCTGGTTTTCATTCCTGCCTTCGATACTGGTGTCAGACCCCAGTGTATTCTATTCCATCCACCTAACTTTAGCATTAGCTCTGAGATTCCAGCTGTGCTGCTCCACGTTGGCAAATGTGACTTCTTTTTTTTTTTTTTTAAGATTTTATTTATTTATTTGAGAGAAAGAGATCATAAGTAGACAGAGAGACAGGCAGAGAGAACCGGGGGAGCAGGCTCCCTGCGGAGCAGAGAGCCCACTGCGGGGCTTGATCCCAGGATCTTGGGACCACAACCTGAGCTAAAGGCAGAGGCTTAACCCACTGAGCCACCCAGGTGCTCCGGCACATGTGGCTTCTTTGGTTATGGATACTGGCCCAGGTGAAATCAGAATTCACTGCAGCCCTTTTACTCTTCTATTATTTTTTATTTGATTCATCACAAGAAATCAGAAATACACTTCAAAGCCTAAGAAGCAAATAAAAATTATACATAAGACAAATATAAAAACCGTCATCATATTTTGTGTATTTTTCAGTCTGTCATCTATCTATCATCTATCTATTATCTATCTATCTAATTAACATCATACTGGTAATGCAGATTTTGTTTGATTTTTACTCAGTATTTTGTCATTTCTGTGTTTCCATCTGTGAAGACTTTAAAAAACCTTTTTTTTTTTTTTTTTTTTTTAATTTTGAAAAGGAAAAATGCTAGTTTTTACCTTACATATGTGCCCTAGTTTGTTTACCCATTTCTATATTTTGGCATTTTGCAGTTACCAATTTTTTTTTGTTTTTGTAATCAAACCTTGATGAATATATTAGTATTTATTTAAGATTCTTTATTGAATACTTATTTTGTGTGAGACCCTGTTTTATGCATTGAAAACTCAACAAATGAAGTTGCTGAATTTAATAATCGTGGAAAAGCAGAAGTCTAGAGAGGAATAGGAAAAAACGGCCGTTACATTATTGTGTGAAAAGTGCTGGAGGCATATGATAAGTACTGGGTAAATTTGGAAGTCGGAGAAAACCTTTTTTTTTAAGATCTATTTATTTAGGGGCACCTGGGTGGCTCAGTTGTTAAGCATCTGCCTTCGGCTCAGGTCATGATCCTAGGGTCCTGGGATTCAGTCCTGCGTCTGGCTCTGTGCTAGGCGGGAAGTTGGCTTCTCCCTCTCCCACTCCCCCTGCTTGTGTTCAGTCTCTCCCTATGTCTCTCTCTCTGTCAAGTAAATAAATTAAATCTTTTAAAAAAAATCTATTTTAGAGACAGAACACGCCGAGGGGAATGGCTGAGAGAGCCTTATGCAGATGCCTCAGTGCGGAGCCTGAGGAGGGGCTCCATCTCACAACCCTGAGATCAGGGCCTGAGCTGAAACTGAGAGTCAGATGCTTAACCAACTGTGTTACCCAGGCGCTCTAAGGTCAGATAAAACTTCAAGCAAGAGGCGGTCTTTAGACTGAAATCTGAAAAGTGAATAAGAATTAACCAGATAAATGAAAATACTGGGGAAGGAGCCACTCTTTTAAGTGTAAGTCATCAGGAAATGCAAATACCTATGAACAAGAAAGAAACTTGATGAGTTAGAAAAACTACAAGTAATTCAGTCTATCTAAAATGTGGAGTGATCATGGGCTTCTTGAGAAGACAACTTGGGCCAGATCAAGAAAAGACTTTTATAGAATTTTAAGGAATTTGTTCTTTATTCTGAAGGCAGTGAAAATCGTTAAAATATTTTAGCCATGGGCTTAGGGGGACGACATAATTAGAAATGCATTCTGAATGATTACTGGTGACTTTGTGGGGATTACCTTGGTGGGGGAGCAAAGCAGACAAAGAGTCTAGTTAGGAAATGATTTCCATAAGCAAAGCATAGAGGATGCTAGCTGGACCTAATGTAGTAGGAGACTGGGAATTAGGATGGAGAAAAAGGACCCCCCCCGTTTTAAATAATGCTGATAAGACGTGATGGTTTTACTCAGAAAGTTAGGAAGGAGAAGCAGTCAAAGATGGTGTTCATTGGGGGAGGTTGTAGTGCCATGTGATTAGAGAGGCCAATGTAGGGAGGAGTAGATTTCTTTGTTTTTAATGATTTTTATTTATTTGAGAGAGAGAGAGTGAGGGGGCGGGGAGGGAAGGGAGAGAGAACCTGAGGCAGCCTCTGAGCCAAGAAGGAGCCTGAGGGCTGACATGGGGCTCTATCCCATGAGAGATCACAACCTGAGCCAAGAGTAAGGCGTCTAACTGACTGAGCCACTCAGGCACCCCAGGAGGGATACGTTTAAAAGCTGTGATATATTCTTGAAGAATTTTGTTTGTGAAATTTAAAAGAGAGATTTGAGTGTGGGTAGAATGATAGAGATTTGAGAGTGAGAGATATGTCGACTCGGATCATTTTATTAGAAGAGAATTCTAGATGTGAAATTATTCATCAAAATTTGTTGGTGCATTTGACACAGTGATGTTTAGAAAGGTCACAGATATTGGCCATTTGGCACAATAATTTGGATTTGGGGCCAGTCTGTCCCTGTGTTCTTAGAGACCTTTTATACTCTGAGTTTCGTGCTTGAGACCAGAATGTCTCTTTCTCCTCATTCCACTGTTGCTGCATCAGAATGTCTGCAGGAGAACCATTTTACATCTTGACTCATTTCTCTGGTCCTCATGGGACAGGCGAAGATTAAATGCATGACATCTTTGAAGTGTTGTTTTAGCATTCTGAGCAGCAGCTGGAATATTTCTACCAACAATAAATAACACAGTGAAAGAGAGACCTTTTTCAATATCTGGCTTCTACTCAAATTGTGGACTCAGCTGTGATCCCTAAATATTTTAATTAATGTCTCTCAAAGGGAGGTTTTACTAAAGCAAATGAGAGGCACCTTGATACATATCCATTTATGTACTGAAGCTTATGAACAGGGGGCTCTGACATTCCCTAAAGATCTTACCTTTCATCTTGGAATAGATGATGCTTCCTACTCAGATGATAGATCTGCATTCCTTTTACTGTATCACTCTATTCCAGAAGCAAAGGAAAGGAATTAACCCATTAATCAGATGGCAAGCCACTGAGTGCTGGAGAATGGGTTTTGCCTTAAGATACATTGGGATTCTAGGACTGTATTCATATAGTTAGGCCGCTTATTAATTTCTTGAAAGGATAGACTGGGAAAAAATATTGCATGTGAATGTACTCTAAATCCATTATAAGAAGATTTGATGCCATCTACCTAAGACAGAGCACTTTATTCTGCTTTAAGTAATAACTGGTATTACATATTGGCTATCTGTTAGATATCAAGGAGTTATGTTAAACTCCTCACGTGTTTGTTCTCTTTTAAGTCTAACTACCAGTCTGTGGTATGCACAGTATCAAGATCATCGTGTTGTAGAAGAGGAAACTGACTTAAAAGAAGAAATGTCTTGTTTGAAACTATAATAGGAGTGTAGTGGAACCCCTATTCACACCTGGGGTCTCTAATTTCAGAAGGTGGATTGGAGATTATACAGGATGCAGGGCTGAATAGTTCAAGAGTGTCTGGAACAGAAGTCATTCTTTGTTCTCTTTCTGGGGCTCACACTGCATCACAATCTCACAAAGGAAGGCAGATTAAAGTATGATAATGGTGTCAGTGTGCGTGGAAGATGAGAATTTCTAAATGTCTTGTAAAAAAATTCCTTGTATAATTTCTAGCAAGGTATAAGCAGATTGACCCTCTGGTTCTATCTGTTCTTACCCTTAATTAGCAAATATTTGTCTTCTGTGAGGAGAAACGGAATAGCCATTGGGGTTTAAACTAGTCATAAGCCACATGAAAAGAAAACAGAAATTTCTTTTGGGGGGAAGGGATTGGATTTCATTATTTGAATGGGTTTTTAAGGTCTCAACCTAGTCAGTGCATATCCACCAAATCCACAGTGGATCTCAGCTAAAGCAAAAAGCCAAACTCCCTTTCTTTGATTAGTAAGGAGGTACTTCAGGTAAAGTCAATATGAACTCTGGGGGTGTGACAGGACTGTTGGGAAGGGTCCCAGACAATACTCTATACCACTGAACCCTTCCTTCTCAGCTTTCCCATTTGCTTTCTGTCTTGGTTGACCTTTGAAAAGTTAGTCATTTTCACAGTCTATACATATATATTTAAATGTTTTATATCAGCGCTTTTAATAGCTCTTCCGTAGTGGTTAATTCTGTCTGCCATCGAACAAGCCAGCATTAATCTCTCGATGTTTAATAATACTGATTAATTTCCCAGTAATATTTCAATATTCATCAGTAATGAATTTTTATAAGAGCTGATCTTTGAGTCTCTCTTCTGTCATCTAGGATAAACTCATGTCGACCTGGTGTGTCTGTATTTGGAGGATGATATATGACTTTTAAGGACTTCTAAGGTCAAACAAAGAAGGTTACCAACTGTGTTGATAATATAGATGTACTGTCAGTCATTGACATAACACACTTGGGCCACTCACTATCCTAAGGCCTAAAACCTAGAAATGTTGGACAACTAGCTAATAAAAGGCAGCCCCCACATTACAGTTAAGTGCTCATTTGTCAGTATTTATTGGGGCGTCCTGTGCTGCTTTCACTTCCAGTTTATCTGTGGCACTAGATGAAGTGGCAGAATTACAATAGTCTGGGATTCTTTTTTTTTTTTTTTTAAGATTTTATTTATTTATTTGACAGACAGAGATCACAAGTAGGCAGAGAAGCAGGCAGAGAGAGAGAGAGAGAGGAGGAAACAGGTTCCCTGCAGAGCAGAGAGCCCGATGTGGGGCTCAATCCCACGACCCTGGGATTATGACCTGAGCCGAAGGCAGAGGCTTTAACCCACTGAGACACCCAGGTGCCCCCTAGCCTGGGATTCTTAAGTTTAAGCCAAGGTTGGGCTTCTGTGAATGCCCTTTTTCCAGCCTGAGACATGAAGAACTAAGGAGCCCACTAGAGAATGAAATTGGTTAGACAGGCCTGCTTATTATTATTTGGGGGATGTTATTATGTAACAATAAGAAAAGAAAATAATGAAAAGGTCCCTCAAAATCAGAAAACATCCGGTTGGAAATATATGACTACTGTTCATTAGCTAGCTGGGCAATGTACACAAGTCATTTGTCTCCATGTGAAATCATTCTATTTGCTCACTCAGTACCCAGTTTTCATTCTTCATCCTTTCATTCCTTAATTCCTTCATTTCTTCATTTAGTCAATACGGAGCACTCTATGTCAGACCTTATTCTAAGCACTTTACGTACATCACTTTTTTTTTTTTTTTAAGATTTTATTTATTTATTTGACAGACAGAGATCACAAGTAGGCAGACAGGCAGGCAGAGAGAGAGGAGGAAGCAGGCTCCCTGCCGAGCAGAGAGCCCGATGCGGGGCTCGATCCCAGGACCCCGGGATCATGACCCGAGCTGAAGGCAGAGGCTTTAACCCACTAAGCCACCCAGGCGCCCCCGTACATCACTTCTTTATTAACCCTGATTTTATTCAGGGTTGCACTTGGGTTTAGAATACTCAGTTCACTGGCTTCCCTTACAGAGACAGGTGGTTATGGGATGGATGGAATTCCGAACAGGAAGATTAAGCTTTGGATAGAAATTCCAGAAAATCCACTGTCATTTTCATAAAATGAGGCAGATTTGGCTGGTATGGCCCTTTCCTGTTTATTCTTTGTTCTTTAACTTCCCGTCCAGAGTTCCAGCAGCCACGTTGAAAGAGTAGGGATAAACCCCATGTACTGGGGATAGCATATCAGGGAGGCAGAAGGAGCCTGAGGCCCTGATGGCAATGTTGACCCTTTGTTTTAACCTCTGATACCACCCCAGACTTCCTATTACCTGAGAAATGATGCTTTACTTGCCCAAGCCACATTTAGGTTTTTTGTAGCCCATACCCGAATGATTCTGCTAAACTCCCTTTGGGTTCCGGTTTATTCATTTGTCAAATGAGAACTGTGTTCTATGAATGAGCGGTCTGTTAGGATAAAAGAAAATAGAGCATATAAAACACAAAGCACATAGTGTTATTCAGTAAATTCTACTTCTCCTTGCCATGTGGATATAAACTTTCTCTATTTTAGCCCATGGTAGATAGGGCTAAGAGTAGGACATTAGATGACTTTGATTGCCACTGACATTTTATACTCATTTGGTTAGCTTTTAAGCTATATTTTCTTTTCTTTTTCTTTCTTTTTTTGGTTCTTTTTTAGGGGAGGGGAGTGGCAGAGGCAGAAGGAGAGAATCTTAAGCAAGCTCCCTTCCTCAATCTCACAATGCTGAAATCATGACCTGAGCCGAAATCAGAAGTCGGATGCTTTACTAAGCCACCTAGGCACCCCTAAACTATATTTTTCTATTCTCTCTTTGTCTTTATTGCCCTCACAGACCATGCTATGAAGGCATAGCGACTGCCCGCTCAATGTGAATTCTTGTCAAATTTCTTCTTATAATCAATGACAAGGGAGGAGGAAGAGTAATGTTGATGTAGGACTAGAGAATGGACACTGTTAGGTTTTTCAAAAATATGTACTTTGATGAAGGGGTGATGTGATTTTGAGTCCCATCTCCTTAATATATGAACTGTGTGACCATACTGGCAAATTGTTTATTCTTTCTGAGCCCCCTTGGAAACAATGGGGATAAAGCCCATCTATCTGACACCTTGTAAATGTCAGATGTTTTACTGCCCTCGGAGGCCCCATGTCTGGCCTTCAGAGGAACCCCTAAGCATTTCTTTCCTTTGCCTGAGTTGAAAAAACATCTCAGTTTTTTCACAGCGAACAGTTAGGCTCTTTTTGTTTTTATCAATTTTCGTAGCCCAATTCCCAGAAATTTCTCAGAATACACTCTTCAAGTGGCCAGAGAGGAGGATGTCTTTGTGTTTGCTCTCTGCATATGGAGCTCCTTATGCTAAAGCTGAATAGTACTTTAATGTCTTTCCCAAAGGGATTCACTCTAAGTGGTGTTTTGCAAGGTAGGGAGATGTGTTTCATTTGTAAAACGGAAGATAAAAAGTTTTCAACATCAAAAATTCTTTTAGATACAGAATCCTGATAAACATTGCGTTATGGAGAGTTGAGGTTTAGAAAACAAAATGGAAAAGTAGGCAGAAAAAAAATGACATATTTGAACCTCTCTCCTACATCACCCTCATGACTTAAATAAAATGAAGATTTGCTCTGTTCAAATATCCATTGATATTGGAACACTTGCAAGCGAGTAACCTGAAGAGATACTAGAAAATAACACAAATTTTTAAACTATTGTCTTCATTTGCAGTGGTGAGCTGGGGGCATGGAGTGAATGGCGAGAAAAAGTGGTTGAAATCGCATCAAATGATGAAATTTCCAGAAGCTCAAGAGATTACAGATTTCTGGTCACTTATTGAAATTCTGAGAGGCAGCAGATATCATCTGTGTTACCTTAAGAGGCAGTGGCCTCATGCAGTTCCAAAAATACCCAGGGACAGAGAGAAATATTTAGAACTATCCCCAGATGGAAAAGCTGCTTCTGAAGAAAGTGGATTCTTTTACATCAGAGGAATTGTAGAGGGTATATTTGTCATATCAATTTAGACTATTGCTTTTGATTTTCTTAGCAGATGGGGTCTGTGCAGTGGGAGCCTTCTCTAGGACTGAGCCTGACAGCCATTTTGTGTTAGATAACCTTACCTCATTGGGAAGAGACAACTGGACTAGGTTTAGACCCTTAATTCAAGTTGAATCAGTTAGGTTCTTTGATAATTTATACTGTGAAAAATAGAGACTTGAGGTGGGCAGTGATCCAGGGCAATGGCAGATTTCTAGATGGAGGTCTATCAACCTCTGAAACTCTAAAACTTGAGGTCCTTGGAGTTTCTCCCCCTTTTGGGAGAGGGTAATAGATAGTCTTGTTAAAGATTATTTATTTGGCAGACAGAGATCACAAGTAGGCAGAGAAGCAGGCAGAGAGAGAGAGAGAGAGAGAGAGGAAGGAAAGCAGGCTCCCTGCTGAGCAGAGAGCTGGATGTGGGACTTGATCCCAGGACCCTGGGATCATGACCTGAGCCAAAGGCAGGGGCCTTAACCCACTGAGCCACCCGGGTGCACTGGTAAAAGATGGTGTTGTAATAGGAGTCTATGCAGAACATTCTCATACTTGCCACTGTCTACCCTTGTGTCACATTTCTACTTTTCACAAAGATTCAGGAAAGAGCTCCTCAATAGTTTTCGGGGGGTCTATCTTTTTGAGGGGAATTTCATAAAGAAGGAGACTATAGGGGTGGACTATGGCTCCTATCACTACAGTTGACCTTGGGGCTGCTACTGGTATATTCTCTCTTCTCCTCCACTATGCAGCTGAAATTCTCCTCAGTCTGAACTATCACCTCAGCAGACCTGGGTAGCTCATCTGGTAGTGTGAGCAAACCCCCATACCTGAATGATCTGAACATTCGATAATCATACCTCTCTCAGTTAAGCATTGTTACGTGTGTGTGTTCATAGTTATTCCAAGGTATGAGAGTACCAAGGTGCCTGCTTGAGCCTAGGTTCAATATATATTTCCCCCAGCCCCTACTGTGTAAAAGTAGCATTACATCCCTTGCTAATCAGAGTACAATACCCCTGCCAGTTCGGTGACTCTTCTCATCTGCCGGCCTTTGGACACAAGTGGTTTGAAGGGCCCTGGAAGCAGCTGTATCTGCTGGCTTAATAGAATGAACTATGCTGATGTCTGCTCATGAGTCTTGGGTCTAATACCTCCAACTTTTCATAGCCGAGAATTATGGGGGCAGAAAGCACAAAGTCCCCTGTGGGTCATTGAGAGAGATGGTAAGGGATGGTAAGTGAGAGATGGTAAGTGAACCACTTCGGCTCCTACTTTTTAATTTCCAAACCCCTCTATTTTTCCTGATGGGGAGTTAGCATCCTATAGTGATCTCAACCCCAAAGGTTGATACCCCATCCTTTTAGAGTGTTTCTTCCAAGCTGCCAATATATCTGTGCATTTAGAAGCTATTCTAGTGTTCTGTGAAGCTAACTGGATGCTTTTGGCTGGTTGGTATGTGATGTGAGTAGCAAACCTCATAGTCATGGGTCCACGCCTACCTCTCTTTTGCTGTAATGTAGGTCCCCTGGTTGGATGCTGTGCTGTATGGAATTTCATGCTTCTGGACCAGGAATTCCATAAGTCTTCAGATAATGGTTATTGGGATAGATTTCTGTGAATAAAAGGCAAATTCATATCTATAATAGTTGTCTCTTCCTGTAGGCCTGTGAGGCTCATGGTTACAGTTGTCACAACTTCTTAACCTGGACTTTGAAGCTCCTAATGATTTAGTCCAAACCTTGTTTTTTTAAGGCTAATGTTTCCCCTACTGTATTTTGTGAAGCCTCTTGTCTGGTTAGGACATGGATTTTGATGCTTTATGCCTCAACACCAGTTTGATAAGAGAAGTAAATGTAACTCACATTTATAATATGTCTCATGAATTAGACTTAGTTTTGATCTCCTTTTTGTTTATTGGCTTTCTTGGTTGTATATTTGTTTTATGGATAGGAATACTGAACTTAGAAATTCTCCTATGGTATAGCTTATATATTAGGAAATTATGTAGAGTTATTTGACATGAGACAATCAGTCAGTGCTTTCCAGTAATTCTCATAATGGCTTTCTGTTTTATGGTGTTATCCCCCAAGAAAGCTGGAAGAGTTCTCTTTCTCCTTCTCCTAGAGAAACTAGGTCTTTTCCTCAATCAGAGCTGTGAAGACTTCTTCACTGTGTGAAGGCTTCAAATCACAGTTCAGATCTGCTATTTACACAGTTTGGGAAAGCTGGTCAATCAGGTGAGACTGCAAAATCCCTATGAATCATGGACAATATTAACATAGGCCTGTTTGGAAATAAATGCACATTTTCTCTAGAGTTCAAAGGATTTACCATCTGGTTCAATTTGCTGAACTAAATTTGAAGAAGATCCTCTCTTCCTCCACCTTTTTTTTTTCCTCAACAATTTTGCTATATGAAATCAAGCCCTGAGTTTTGTTTTGATTTAGCTCTAATTGGAGCGATGCTTTTACCGAATCTAATTTCAGTTGGAACTAATTACAGGGGAAAAGGTCATAGCTGTACTGAGAGTATTACTCTGCTCAAAATATATTGGCATCATATAATATTAACTCTACTTCTGTAGAAATACAAATGAAGACAAGAATAAATTACCGAAACATTGTAGAGCTTCCTTTTGTTTAAATCAGTAGGGGAAAATCCATACACCGTTATTGACAAGAAAACCTTTCTTACGTATGAATAAATACAACCTTTACAGTTGATTTGTGTCTATTTCCTGACAACAATATGGGAATTGCCAAGTAAGAGATGTATTTTGTACCTATTGAGCTTGAAATGATGATACAATTGTATTTCAATTGATGTACCGTACTCACCTATACAAAATGCTCTTATAATAATCTGGCATTCTGTAGGAGAAAAAGAAAAAGACAAACACCATTCTTTTCTTTTCTTTTTTTTTTTGAGGAAGGAGACATTTAAGTGCATGAATGAGAGAAACATTTGTCCGATCTTAGAGTAAGTCGTTGACTTCTAAATAGTTATGTGACATTTTGGCTAATGCTATTACCTTTCTGTCCAGGGCAGGTTCATCTATTTTGCTAGACTCACCCTGGATTCTTATTAATGTGAATCTATTGGGGGATTTCTTACCTCTATCTGCTAACCAATGGCTATTGTTCTGGGGTTTTATATAACTCAGTGCCAATTAGTAATACAGTTTTATGTCAGGGTAAAAGTGTTGTGGAATATAAGACAGCATCAAAGCATACTATAGTCTCTGCAGAAATTGGTTTTATCTATCATCCAGCTCTGAATGGTCAGATAGAAGATTTTCATGTGAACATTTGAAGATGTCTGATCATCTGCCTCAATCTGGGAACTGACCTGTATGAGAAAGCATGGATGAGAGGAAGTACTAGGTTTCTTAACCTCACTTCTCTGTATAAGCCTCCTTGCATATTTCTTCTCTTACTCTCTTTTGGTGGTCATGTTGATGGCAGGGTGTTGAGAGCACTCTTATCAATAAAGAATGAGAGGTTGGTCTTCTTGTCTCAAGTCCTGAATGCAAATAAATTAAAGAGAAATATCCGTGGCTTCCAGCAACCCATCAGGGTTGGGGACCATTTGTTGTGGGATGCTAAGAATATAATGTAGACTCTTAAGGAAGTGTATTTTTAAAAGTTTTTAAAAATTTAAAATTAACATATAATGTATTGTTTGTTTCAGGGATGCAGGTCTGTGATTCACCAGTCTTACACAATTCACAGTGCTCACCATGGCACATACCCTCCCCAATATCCATCACCCAACCAAACCATCCCTCCGATTCCCCTCTACTCCAGCAATCCTCAGTTTGCTTCCCGAGATTAAGAGTCTCTTAAGGTTTGTCTCCCTCCCTGGTTTTGTCTTGTTTCATTTTTACCTCTCTCCCTCTATGATCCTCTGCCTTGTTTCTCAAATTCCACATATCAGTGAGATCTTATGATAATTGTCTTTCTCTAGTTGACTTATTTTGTGCAGCATAATACACTCTAGTTCCATCCATGTTGTTGCAAATGGCAAGATTTCATTTTTTGATGGCTGCATAATATTCCATTGTGCATGTGTATGTGTGTATATGTACAACATCTTTATCCATTCATCTGAAGTGGACATCTAGGCTCTTCCCATAGTTTGGCTTTTGTGAACATTGTTGCTATAAACATTGGGGAGCACATGCCCCTTCAGATCACTACTTTTGTATCTTTGGGGTAAATACCTAGAAGTGAATTGCTGGGTCATAGGGTAGCTCTATTTTCAACTTTTTGAGGACACTCCATACTGTTTTCCAGAGTGGCTGCACCAGCTTACATTCCCAACAAGAGTGTAAGAAGGTTCCCCTTTTTCCATATCCTCACCAACATCTGTCATTTCCTGACTTGTTAATTTTAGCCATCCTGACTGGTGTGAGTTGGTATCTCATAGTGATTTTGATTTGTATTTTTAGGGAAGTATATTAACACTAGAGTCTGTATGCAGGGAAGTATATTAACACTAGAGTCTGTACGCAGGCCCTTTTTTCATATCCATGAAAAAAATAATTATTTTGATCCAAATAATAGTGATAAAATATTTTCTTTTAAACTAAGACTACACCACTGTGAAGATATTTATACAATCCAGATACTGGCTCTATTTACACTTTCAGGTATCCACATAGTAGAGACTAACTATACGCCATGGTAGAGGGAACTAAAGATTCATCAGAGTCAATAATTGTTATGCATCCTTGTGGAATTATTGGCTCAAAAGTCCTCTTGCTTTTGTATATTTATTTATTTATGTATTTATTTGTTTAAAACTATCTGCTTACTGCTCAACACTCAGGTTTGAGAAAGAGAGAGTTACATTCTGAGTGATTAATGGGCCTAGAGCCACCAGCCAGGCTAACTCCTTGAACATAAGCAATCAGTTAGTAGAACAACCCGGTTCTCTTTGGGGCATATGATGTTGTCTTGATCCTGTGCAGAGCACGTTTCACTCTAAGCAGTCAGGTATGGGCCCCACAGAGCAATCACATCCCTCTATAACTCACTGATTTGGAGATTATCCTGTGGGGTCCCTCCCTGAGTTTTCTGGTCTGTTTAATAGTGTGAGTCACAGTTGCATATATCATTTCAAATGAGCTAATTCCTATCTCCTGGTAATCATGAAGCCGTTAATCAGGGTAACTAAACATAGTTTTAGTAATTTCATCAGAGAGGGGAAATTCTAGGAGAGACATACTCCACCAGGGCCCTATAACCCCATCTTCTCCCACTCAACACACTGACATTTTGTAGGGCTAACATGAGCAAAGAATAATCATAATACTTAGCATTTATATAGCTCTTAACAAACACGAGATAATTAATCCTCATGCCACCTCTGAAAGGCAAGTGCTATGTCTATTGTTATCCACACTTTTCAAAGTGTGGAACTGAAGAAATGTTAAGAGATTCTCAGAAAGGTTAAGAGACTTGCCAAAGGTCACAAAACAAGATAGTAATAATAGATGTTAAATTCCAGCTAAGACGACATGTCATGCAGACATGTGGCCTCTTGGAGGTGTGAAGGTCTGTTAGTAAGATGAGGCCTGCCAGGACTCTGTGAAATACCCAGTCACATTGTAGAGACAATATCATTCAGTAGCCAGAAACAGCTTATGTGCACCCTTCAATAGTAGACTGGAGGAAAGAAGCAATAGGATCTTGATTCCACCCCTGGCAGGAGAGTGTGTGTGCTACAAAGCAGCTTCTTCCTCTTTCCTGCCCTTTGAGATTATAGAATGGTATGTGATTGGCTCTTAAAACCTGCCAAAAAGCTGAGAGACCTTCAGATTTACCCTCTGGGCCAATGTCAGGCTAACAGAACTCCCCGACCGAGGAATAATATGAGAGCGGTAGTAAGTTTCATATTTGTAGACCCAAGAAAACTCAAGAAGAATGATAACTTCATGGCTTATCCGTACTACTTGCAAAAGCACACACATCCAGAAAAAACAAAAACAACAACGAAAAAGCCCAGAACAATTAAACGAACAAAAAGAACCCCTGAAGTTTACCTATTCACTCGTGAGATGTTGTCTTGATTTAATTATTTTTAAAAAATATTTTATTTATTTATTTGACACACAGAGAGAAATCACAAGTAGGCAGAGAGGCAGGCAGAGAGAGAGGGGGAAGCAGGCTCCCCGCCAAGCAGAGAGCCTGATGCGGGGCTCAATCCCAGGACCCCGAGATCATGACGTGAGCCGAAGGCAGAGACTTAACCCATGGAGCCACCCAGGCGCCCAAGTTGTCTTGATTTAAATAAAGAATATTCCTTTCAATAGTCACCAATTCACATGAGTTAGGAGTATATGATAATACGTCATAGACTATAAACTTCCTTGCAGAGGTAAAGAAGGCTGAGATCAAGGGCTGAGCTCATTGGAGGGATAGGAAAATGTTTGTTGAATTAACATGAAGTCAGAGTTACAAGTAACATAAGCATCTGTGGGTCTTGTGAATAATTGGGTTGTTCTGCCAGATGCAATACTATTTTATTTTTATTTTACTTTATTTTCTCAAAAATCTTTTTTTTTTTCCTGATAGTTCTTTACCATTACTAATTCACTAGAATAAAATTTTTTCAGTTTGATGTTCTGAAAAGGAAAAGTCACCTCCTTTAATAATAGGGATGCCTGGAGCTCGGGCAGAAGAAAAACCTTCAGAGTGGGAAAGTCGGATGGGGAAGATGTGAGATGTTGTCACCATGCTAGTGACCGGGAAGTACTGCCCGCTCCCCTGGCCCACCCGCTTAAGAACCTTAGTGCTGATGTGACAAAACCCCTTGGTTTGTAGAGCAAAAATGAGATAGTGTGAGACTTCCTACAAAGACTTTATAAAAGATAGAGGAAAGGCAGAAACAAATTTAACCATGCTGCTGCAGGGAGCAAGAATACTCACCTACTTCTCAAACTACAATGACATTAAGAAAAATCGGTGAGTTTTTAAAGCTCAAGTGATCTGTTCTGTGGCTTCAGAATAGCTGGCACATTGCTCCAGGCATTTGGCCAATATTACATATTCAAGATCCCATGCTTTAGGTGAGGTAGGTCTGGAACTCCTTTTTTTTTTTTTAAGATTTTATTTATTTATCAGAGAAAGAGAGGGAGAGAGAGCGAGCACAGGCAGACAGAATGGCAGGCAGAGGCAGAGGGAGAAGCAGGCTTCCTGCCAAGCAAGGACCCTGATGTGGGACTCAATCCCAGGACGCTAGGATCATGACCTGAGCTGAAGGCAGCCGCTTAACCAACTGAGCCACCCAGGCATCCCTGGAACTCCTTTTTAAAGCCTATTTTCGTTGGTTAATACTCCACACTACCATCTATCCATTAATATAGAGGTATTTAATCTTAGCAGAGTTTAATGTAACTCAAGTATTTAAATGTTCATCTCAATCTCTTGGTCACTCCTACACATAAGAAATACTTAGAATGATAATATTTAATGAACATCTCATTAAAAATGCCACTAGATTTTTATTTGCTAGGGATTGATAAGATATCTTAGAAAAGGGACTGTGCTTGGCAACAATTGTCTTCCCAGCATGGTAAGTAGGATGAGAAGCTAAGCAGACCAGAACCCCAGCTACCATTCTCACATTGTAGTCCGATAATGCCCTGTGTAAGAACAAGCCTCCTAGCCATCAGGAGAGAAATATACAAGAAGAAACTCCCTGTGAATCTACACTGTGATGGAAATATTGAATTATTTGTGGTAAACTTTTAAATTATTTTTCTGTACTCAAACATGGGCTGCAACTTAGAATACCTTTAAACAAGCCAATCGTGATTTTGTGTGAAATTGTCGTAAATCAAAATAGTTCCTTTGAGGTGTCAGCACCTGGTCTTAACCATCTTGTAATAAATCACTCAGAGTTGAAGGGTGAAAGCGGTACTTCATAATCAAATAATAAAAGATTGCTTCATCTACCCACACGTTTTTGTATTAACCGTCTAACTTCCCAGCATATTAGTGCTCTATGGTGCTTTCACCCGATAGGACAGAAAAGTATTTGAACCATTAGTATTCTTAGGTTGAAAGCAACAAGGTACTCACTTTCAATTCTGAAAAGGCTCTCTCTCAAAGGTGACTTATACATTCATTATATTCTGATGCCTTGCCTATGTAAATCAGTAATCAAATATTCTAAATGGGTGATGGAAAATAATTTTATCTACACTAGCATCCTAAATCATACTCATAAGATTTAAAAAGTCTGATTGGGGAGTTTTGATAAAATGTCTTCCTAAGTGTTATTTTGGTACATTTTCCAAGTTATTAAATCTCCTATAAGCATATGAAAAAAGTCTATATACATAGATGTAAAATTTATTTTGAAGGCAAATTGGATAAAAAAATCTTTGACTTGCTCAATTTAGTCAACTTCTTCCTTATCAGATGAGCTAGTAGAATGAATGTACTTCAATTAATTTATTGGCTCCTTGGTCACATGAATGCTGTGTTAATTAATCATTTTAATAGATTGTCTTCTATGGTTTTTTTTTTTTTTGAGAGAATGAATCAACAAATTTTCTAAAAATTCTCTATTTGCACAGTACTTCAAATGGTATCCATCATTATCAGATGTTTAATTACAGTTCTATAACATTATAAGTAGATGATGTAAATGTTTGATTTGAAAGAATTTGAGAGAAAATCGGTAATTTAACTAGATGGAAATTTAGATAGAGAAGATTTAAAAGTAAAATTCGTTTTTAGTTTGGAGTTCTGAATTTTGATAAAACGTGTAGTCATGTAATTACTCTGACAGTTAAGACAGGTGCTTTATCATCCTCCAAATTGCCTTCATGACCTTTGGGTCTTTCATTTAGCAAAATGCATTTAAGATTTATCCATGGTGGGAAGTTCCTCAAAAAATTAAGAACAGAACTACCCTATGGTCCAGTAAGCACATTACTGGATATCTACCCTAGGGATATGAAAATACTAATCTAAAGGGATACATGCATACATGTTTATTGCAGCTTTATTTACAATAGCCAAACTATGGAAGCAGCCTAAGTATCCATAGATAGATGAATGGATAAAGAAGATGTGGTACACACACACACACACACACACACACACACATACAAACGCACCCCATGCAATGGAATATGATTCACCATAAAAAAAAAAAAAATGAAACCTTGCAGTATGCAACTTGGATGGAGCAGTGTAATGCTAAATGAAATAGGTCAGTCAGAAAAAGACAAATATCACACTATTTCACTCATATGTGGAATTTAAGAAACAAAACACACGAACAAAGGAAAAAAGAAGACACACCAAAAAAACAGACTCTTAACCATAGTGAACAAACAAATGGTTACTGGAGGGGAGGTGGGTGGGGTATGGGTGGAGCAGTGGAGGAGAATGAGAGTACATAGTCGTGATGAGCATTGAGGAATGTGTAGAATTGTTGTATCTCTATACTGGATACCTGAAACTAATATAACACTGTATGTTAACTACACTGTAATTAAAATTTAAAAAATAAATTAAAAATTAAATAAAAAAATAAAAGGATTTATCCATGATGTTATGTGAATCAGTAGTTCACCCATTTTATTGATGAGTGGTATTCCATTGTGTGGATGTACCATAGTTACCCATTCGTCAGTAGGTGTGTCACTTGTTTCTAGAGTAGATGATTATGAATAAAAAATACTAAACATTCATGTCTAATTTTTTGTGTGAATATAAGTTTTAATTTCTTTTTTTTTTAGGTTTTATTTTTAAAGTAATATCTATACCTAATGTGGGACTCAAATTTATAACCCCGAGATCGAGAGTCACATGCTTCACAAATTGAGTCAGCCAGGTGCCCCTAAGTTTTTATTTCTCATGAGTAAATGCATAGGAAAGGGACTACACAGCCACATTGTATATGCATATTTAATTTTTTAGATGGCCAAACTTCTTCAAAGTAGCTGTAACATTTTGTATTTCCATTAGCAGTTTATGAGAGTTTCAAGTCATATTTGGCAGCACTTGGTATTATATCTCATTATGCTTTTTTTTTTTTAAAGATTTATTTATTTGACAGAGAGAGAGATCAATCACAAGTAGGCAGAGAGGCAGGCAGAGAGAGAGGGGGAAGCAAGCTCCCCACTGAGCAGAGAGCCCGATATGGGGCTCGATCCCAGGACCCTGGGATCATGACTTGAGCCAAAGGCGGAGGCTTTAACCCACTGAGCCACCCAGGCACCCCTCTCATTATGCTTTTTTGTTATTGTGTTTTATTGAGGTATAATTGACATATAACATTAATTTCAGGTGTATGACATAATGATTTTATGCGGCATAAAGCAAAATGATTATCACAATAAGTTATTAACACCCATCACCACATAGAGTTACAAATTTGCATTTTCTTGAAATGGGAGCTTTTAAGATCTACTCTCTCAGCAAATTTAAAATATGCCATAGAGTATTATTAAGTGTAGTCACCATGCTATACATTATATTCCTGGACTTACTTATTTGTAACTGAAAATTTATACCTTTTGACCACCTTCACCCATTTCTTTCATCTTCCACTTCCCACCTTAGATCACCACCAATTTGTTCTCTGTATCTATGAATTCATTTTTTGTTTGTTTCTGAGATTCCATATATAAGTGAGATCACATAATATTTCCCCTCTGAGTTGTATCCTTTAGCATAATGCTCTGAAAGTTCATTCATGTTGAGGCAAATGGGAAGATTTCTTTCTTTTTTTGTGCCAAATAATATCCTTTACATACATGTATATTTTATATATATATATATATATATATATATATATATATATATGCACATATGCACACACACATGTGTATTTTTTTTCCTTTGTCCATTCATCCATTCATAAACACTTAGGTCATTTTCATGTCTTGGCTGTTGTCAATAATACTGCAGTGAGCATGAAGATGCAGATAACTTCTTCAGTTAGTGTTTTCATCTCTTTTGGGTAAATACCCAGAAGTAGAGTTGCTGGAATCTGGGTATTCTATTTGTAATTTTTTGAAGAACTTCTATACTGTTTTCCAGAGTGCCTGCACCAATTTACACTTCCACCAACAATGCATGAGGTTTCTCTTTTCTTCACATCCTTATCAACACCTGGTATTTCTTGTGTTTTTGATAATAGCCATTCTGGCACATGTGAAGTGGCTCATGATGTTTTTTGAAAATTTGCATTTTCGTAATGACTAATAATGTCAGGCATCATTCAGAGATTGATTTATTTGCCATCATATATCTACTTTGGTGAAGTGTCTATTCCTATCTTCTGCAATTCTTCCGTTGTGTTGCTTGCATTCTTGAATTTTGAGATTTCTTTATATGTTTTGGATATGTACTTTGGATACAAGTACTTTTTCAGTTGTATTTTCTGCAAATATTTTTTCTTGGTCTGTAGCTTGCCTGTTCATTCTCTTAACTGTGTCTTTTACAGAGAAGTCAATAATTCTGATTTATCCAGTATCATAATTTATTAATTTTTTAAATAGAGGAATTAACTACACCATGAATTTGATATTGTCTAAGTTATCTTTGCCTAACCCAAGATCATAAATATTTTCTATTTTCATTCTAGAAATTTTATAGTTTTAGAGTTTACCTTTGGGTCTCTGACAAATTTTGTGTTTACCACTGTGTGTTCATTCGTTTACCTATTGAAAGACATCTTGGTTTCTTCCCACTCTTTGGAGTTAGGAATAAAGCAATGGTAAACATAAATGTCCAGATTTTTGTGTAGACATGTTTTTATTTCCATTGGAAATGAACCTGATTGCTGGGTCTTATGGTAAGACTATTGATTAGATTTGTAAGAAACTACCAAACTACCTTCCAGAGTGGCTGTACTATTTTTCATTCACAACTGCAATAAATTGAAATTTCTGTTGTGCCACACACTGACCAGCATTTGGTGTTGTTAGTGTCTTGGATTTTAGTCATTTTAATATATGTTTAGTATCTCTCATTTTAGGTTCTTCATATTTAAAGGATACTTTCCCCAAGTGCGGAGTGCTTGGTTGAGAATCTTATTTTACTTTTAGCATCTTAAAAATGTCCCTTGGTTGCCTACTAACTTATATAGCTTTTGATAAGAAGTTCTATAATTAATATCATTTTTCCTTTTATGTAATGTCTTTTTATCCTCTGGTTGCCTCAAGATTTTCTTGTTATGTTTGGTTTCCAGCAGTCTGAATGTGGCATTTATTTATTTGTTTTTAAAATCCTATTTGGTGTTCTCTGAGCTTCAAGAATCTTTGATTTGACATCTATAATTATTTTTGGAACATTTTTGCCATTATCTTTTCAAATGTTTTTTCTGCCCTGTTTTTTCTTTTTTTATTGAGGAGTCCAGTTACATGTATACTGGACCTTATATTATTTCCTTAAAGTTCTTGCATATTCCTTAAAAAAAAAAACACACAAAACTTTTTTTACTTTGCATTGTAGTTTGGAGAGTTTCTATGACCTAACTTCAAGTTCACTGATTCTTCAGTTGTGTAGAGTACTGATGAACCCATCAAAGGCATTATTCATTTCTGTTACTGTGTGTGTATGTGTATGTTTTTAATATACTTTTTCCTTCTTTTTTATAGTGTCCATCTCTCTGTTGAAATTGTCCATCTGCTCATGCATATTTTTTACCTTTACCACTGGAGTTATGATTGAAGTTAATTTTCACCCCCTGTCTTAAGGAACTTCTGAAGGAATCTTAAATTCCTTGTTGATAGTCCCAATTATAGGAGTCTAAATTTGGTTGATTACTTTGTGTCTTGACAGTGGGTTTCTTTTTTTATATGTCTCAGAGCTTTTGAGTGAATGGTAGACATCCTGTGCAGAATAGCAGAGATTAAGATTTGTGTGTCGAAATAGGCACAGCTCTTTTTCTGCTAAGCTGTTATTGTGTGGAGTTCAGTTAATTTACTCAAGAGGTGAGTTGGGTTTGTGTTTTCTTGTTTTTATTGTTGCTGTGGTTCCTCTTAGTTGAGCACTGACTTCCAATTCCTTTGTATAGGCAAAATTCTTTTGCTTAGGGTGGCATAAGATGTTGGAAGATTCTTAATATGCTTCTGTTCTACCCTCAAATTTAGACCTTTGTTATCTATATGAACATCAAGAATGAGGCTTTTCCCCCTCATTCTTGTAACCTTTCCCCTGAATTAGACTACTGTTACATGTTTCTTTTTAATTGCTGCCTGATGATATGTGTCATGGGGGCATTCTGTCTTATCTTCTTGACGCCTCCGTCTTAGGCATGCCTTGTTTCTTGGTCTTGAGAATATAGATTTTTCTGTGATCCAGCCTTTACCCAGTGGGTAGTGTTAGGGTATCTCTAATGGTCTGGATGCAGGATGGATTTGTCTCTCTTCCAGAGGCTGAGGATTACTTTTTGCTTCCTTCCATTTGCTTCAGTGGTTCTTCTCCTATGCCCTGGCTGCTTATGACTTTTTCTCTGTAGAGGAGATAGGAGAGAAGGATCCAGTTGGGATTTTGTACCTGTCTTACAGTGAGTGGAAGAAAAAAGCTATTTCCTTACCCCCTGGCCAACACTACTGAAGGAAGCTGTCTCATGGTTTCCCACTCCACCCCATTTTTCTCATGAACATGGTATTAGTTCACTAGGCCTGTCATAACAAAGAACTTTAAACAACAGAAATTTATCATCTTGTAGCCCAGAAGTCCAAAATCATGGGGTCAAGAGGGTTGGTCCTTTATGATGGCTGTGAAAGAAGGATCTATTTCAGACCTCTACTTGACTTGTAGATGAGCATCTTCTCTCTATGTCCCTTTGCATCATCTTCCCTGTATGTCTCTCTGTTTGTATACCTCCTTTTTATGAGGCTACCAGTCATGTTGGTTTGAAATTCACCCTAATTACCTCGTGTTACCTTGATTACCTCCATAAAGACCCTATCTTCAAATAAGGTCACATTCTGAGGTATTGGGGATTATGACTTCAAAATAAAAATTTTCAACCCATTATAAGCACCCCAAGTATAGAAATGGGTGTAGACTTTCCTTGTGTCTGTAGATCTTGCAGATTCTCTTCTCTCACACTGGCCACAGCTGACTTTTAGCAGTTCGTTAAAAAAATTTAACCAGTCTTTTGACCTGCTTCTATAGTAGCTTTGCCTTTTCTCTGGTACTCTGATGTGGGTAAAACAGTACTGTGTCTGCATCTCTCCTTGGAGATGTCTGTCTTTCCTTAGATTCCAGGCTGTGTAGTTTTGAGAAATGTTATAGTTTTATTGATTATCTGACTTTTAAAAAATAGTTAGATGAAAATATACTCATTCCACCTTTCTACATACTAAGGGAGAAAAAAGGTAGCTTTAAAATTTTACTTTCCAATTGTTCATTGCTATGTGAGGAAATTCATATGATTTTCATTTTATTGAGTTTGCATCTTACAACTTTGCTAAACTCATTTGCTATTAGTTCTAGTGGCTTTCTGGGGAGATTCCCTAGGATTTTCTATGTAGATAATCTTATAATCTGAAAATAGAAGATAGAGATAATTTTATTTCTTATTTTTCAGTATATATACCTTTTATTTGTTTGTTTAATTTAAAAAAATTAATTGCATTGGCTAGGACCTTCAGTATAATGTGAAATAGCAGAGGCATGAATGAACTTTTCTTGTCCACTCTGGAAGAAAACATTCAGCCTTTCACTGTGATGTATCATGTTAGCTGAAGGATTCTTTTCTAAATGCCACTTACTAGGTTTAAGGAAGTTTCCTCCATTCCTAGTTTGCTGAGCGTTATTTACTATGAATGGATGTTGAACTTTGTCAAATGCTTTTGGACAAAACATTTTTCAACCTGGTTGATTCTTCTTACTTCTTGAGAAGAAATACTTCTTTTACAAAAATTACTGAGTGCCTTGAATAAAAAAATTCAGTAATGGCTGTAATCCCAGACTATTAGGAATATAAAATGAATGTACTGTTCCCTCACTGTCACCCTCTGATTTATAAACTATTATTTAGTATAAATCAGATGAGTAGAGGTTTCTAGTCAAAGTGAGAGCTTTAGTTATAGAATCATCAAAGGACTGTTACCTCCAAAGTAGTCCCATATGGGTGACCTCAAAAAACATTTACAGCTGTTTTTTAAAAAGATTTATTATTTATTTATTTAGGATTTTATTTATTTGAGAGAAAGAATATGAGGAGGAGGATGGGCATAGAAAGAGGGAGAAGCAGACTCCCTGCTGAATAAGGATCCTGACATGGGGCTCAATCCTAGGACCTGGGGATTATGATGAGGGCCAAAGGCAGATGCTTACCTGACTGAGCCACCCAGATGCTCTATTTTTTTTGTTAAAGATTGATTTATTTATTTGAAAGAAAGAGAGCAGGGTGAGGTGCAGAGGGAGAGGGAGAGAGGGTTCCCTGTTGAGCACAGAGCCCAACATGGGGCTTGATTCTAGGACCCTGAGATCATGGCCTGAGCCGAAAACAAGAACTGGTTGCTTAACTGACTGGAACAACCAGGCATACCTACAATCATTTTAAAAAATTCTGTTATTAGTGACTTTATTTTCTTTCCTTTTTTTTAAAATTTTTTTTAAATTTATTTTCAGCATAACAGTATTCATTGTTTTTGTACCACTCCCAGTGCTCCATGCAATCCGTGCCCTCTCTAATATCCACCACCTGTTTCCCCCAACCTCCCACCCCCCCACCACTTAAAACCCCTCATATTGTTTTTCAGAGTCCATAGTCTCTCATGGTTCACCTCCCCTTCCAATTTTCCCCAACTCCCTTCTCCTAACTCCCCATGTCCACCATGGTATTTGTTATGCTCCACAAATAAGTGAAACCTTATGATAATTGACTCTCTCTGCTTGACTTATTTCACTCAGTATAATCTCCTCCAGTCCCATCCATGTTGCTACAAAATTTGGGTATTCATCCTTTCTGATGGAGGCATAATACTCCATAGTGTATATGGACCACATCTTCCTTATCCATTTGTCCGTTGAAGAGCATCTTGGTTCTTTCCACAGTTTGGCAACCATGGCCATTGCTTCCATAAACATTGGGGTACAGATGGCCCTTCTTTTCACTACACACACACTTCTCCAATGAAGACATACAAATGGCTATCAGACATGAAAAAATGTTCATCATCACTTGCCCTCAGGGAGATTCAAATTAAAACCACATTGAGATATCACCTTATACCAGTTAGAATGGCCAAAATTAGCAAGACAGGAAACAACATGTGTTGGAGAGGATGTGGAGAAAGCGGAACCCTCTTACACTGTTGGTGGGAATACAAGTTGGTGCAGCCTCTTTGGAGAACAGTGTGGAGATTCCTCAAGAAATTAAAAATACAACTTCCCTATGACCCTGCAATTGTACTCCTGGGTATTTACCCCAAAGATACAGATGTAGTGAAAAGAAGGGCCATCTGTACCCCAATGTTTATAGTGACTTTATTTTCTATTGTGTTTTTGGCATTGTGCTAGGTGTCTGGCATCCAGTATCTCATTTAGCTTTAACAAAAACTTTGAAATATTGGTATTATTATCTTCTGGATATCACACTCTATAAGAGTGTGAATACTAAAGACCAACTGCCAGCATTCATATTTCAGCTCTACCACTTACTTGCTGAGTGACAGTGAACAAGTCACTTGACTTCATTTAATCCATTGTTTCATATGTAAAATAGGGAAAATAGTAATAGCATGGTTTAGTTGTTATATTTTATGCCTTGGCATATTTTTTGTGCATTGTAAACCCTAAATCAAAGTTAGATATATTCCCTGCTATTTTACAAATGAAGAAATGGAGATGCATAGAAACAAATGCACATGACTAATACATGTTCGAGCTTAGATTTGAATTTAGGCCTAGCTGCTTCTCAAGAACATGAAATAGCACCCCCCCCCCCATTTTGCTGTTGTTACTTTGTGCTCTGATGAGGGAGAGAATATTTTGCTAATGTACAGTGTACATTGGTTTATGCCTGTTCTCACTGAACAATCATTGATAGTGTCCCCTTTAACTCTCATGATTATCCATTTTGATGATAAATTATATAATTTCCCTACTAATAACCAACATTTTTATTTATGTTTTTGTGGTAGATTATTATTTCCAGTTCTAAATTTTCCTGTGAAGCAGCTTCTTTAACACACACACACACACACACTGCAGAGTTTATGGTGGATTTTATAAGAAAGTTGTGGGTACTATGTGATAAAATAATGTAATGCACTTTGCATTCAAGCTATAAATCACAATTTAGTAACTTGATGGCTTATGCAGAGTGAACACATGCCATTTAAAAAATCTTGTCTTATACTGACATGATTGCAAATCTATTCCTGATATTGGGAGTGCCACACCAATTCCATATGAGTGGATACACCCTGAACTTACTACCATTGAAGTCAATTTGGCCTATTAATAAAATGTTATTGGTTGTCCAGACTAGAAAAATGTGGTCTCATAGTCATTTATCGTCTATGAATGGTTTCTAGGTATGATTCTTTTGGGGACTTGTTCCAAGAGAAAGAGGAAGATATTAGGCTATGTGGTATTTCTAACATACTTTTTCCTCATAAGGAGAATTTAGCTCATACCAGGCTTTTAGAATTTTCTTAGTAGTTTTATAGAACAGCATGTACCAGTCCTTTGTAAACATCTTACTGTGAAAAAAAAAAAAGTGTCTTCCTCTGTTTCTGTCACCTTTAAACATGTAGTGTGTATGTATCTACATAAGCAAAGTATCTGTACATATGTCATAATTGAAATATTTGCATTGAGACTCAAAGAGAGAGCCAAGATTTTTTTTCTGCTCTTTATACACCAAACCTTTATAAAAACTTAAATTCAAACCATTTTATTTTTGTTCTTTTGAGGCTTGGTGATACTCACCCTTTATATTTCTTTGTATCAGTATTTTCCTTACAATGTATATTTCAGTTTTAAGGTAGTTAGTTTAATTCCTTTTGTACTATGTTTTATGAATGCATTTTTTTCCAGTTGTCATTGGAGGCCAAGCCATAAGCAATATGTTTAGTCTTCTCCTCACCCAATCATATTTAGCCTAAAAAATAGACTTTCATCTGAAGAAATTCCCTGTGGAGTAGGAAACACAGCTGTTTCATCCTACTAGACAGCCTGCAGAGAGATACTATTTTCCTTGGGGGAAAGGACACTCAAGTTTTGAGACTCTAGGTACTGCACCATTGGGGAAAGAGCTGAAAAGAAAATAGACCATCTTTTTCAATTCTATTGTGCAGAATATAAAGAAGCTCTTTGTTCAGATTTCGTGTCTTCCTCCTTCTTGCTCGATCTTTAGTCTTTTAAAATTCTACCCTTAACTAAATGGGTAAGCTGCAAGAAAGATTAAACTTAAAAATATACCAGGAATACAGAATGAAGAGAGGTGATTGATCTTTGAGTAGGTATCCAACAGTGCAATGAAATTCTCAAGCAGGTTCCTTTTTATTTCAAAATGGGTTTGATTCAGAGGGATTTTATAGCTGCTAAATCATGCAGTTGGCAGAGATTGTGCGTGCTTCTCACAGTTACTTTGAAAGATGTCAAATTTGGCAAAGGCAGTAAAAATACGGGGATTTACTGAGCTTGCTTCCCCCCTCCCCCTTAGAGAATGCTCTAAAATCTAGCATGCTCTGAAGTAATACAGTACAATAGGAATGTGCAGAATCACAGATTTTACAGAAAATGTGACTTCCTCAGCCAGTGTGATGCTGCTGCATCATTGGCAAATGCCTGGCAGCCTGTGTTTGCTGTTACAAAAGGCTCCGCTTTACCACCAGTGGATTTGGTTTCGGTGTCATTGCCATTGGCAGTGTAGGCTGCTCATTTCCAGCATGAGAGCTGTTGAACAGCCTTTGCTTGCCTGGAGAGAAGGAGGTCTGCAACAGCACCTCTGGACTCCCAGGCCTACTACGCAAGACTGTCCTTCTATATTGGGACAATATACTCATCACAAGCGTGGCTCTAGATTTAGAAAGCCTTGGTTTGAATATCCATTCCACCAGCAACTTGGATGACCTTTTCAAGCCCTGACTTTACTGTGTGTGAGATAACAGAGGGTTTCTTTGGTTTGGTTAGAGGGTTAAGTTGGATGCAAAGTACTTGTGACAGACATATAGTAAGTGTCAGTAAATGCCAGTATAACTATAACTATTATCATGATTATGTTCAATAAATGGGATTTATTTTTATTACTACCAATCTAGGAGAAAAGATTCTTATACATAAAGTTTGGTTTTTTTTTTTTTTTTTTTTACAATACAGACTATGTGGTTGTTACTACTAATATTTACAATCCCTCACCTTTGTCTTAACAGGAAGAAAGTGCACTTGCCTCTCTGTGGGTCCCAAGATGTTATTCTGCTATCAATCAGATTCAGACTTGTATCTCATTTTTTATATATAAAAATTAGCTTTTTAGAACTAATTTTGTTTCTAGAGTCAAACTTGTGGCCCCTTTGATGGATGAAACACGTGTTAATACACAAGAGCATGGTCAGTATAACTGAAGGATGCATCCAACTGGTTTAGGTAATCTGCTAAGAAATTGCTCATCTATAGCAGATCACATAAAAATCCCTTCCTAAAATCCACTGACATCCGCAGCTCAAACAAGCCTTGATTATAGGCAGGAAATCACAGTAGCGCTGTAATTCTAAGCACTTCCATTTCTCCTATCAAGGGCTCTATACACATGGCATTTGAAAATGTGTTTGGCTATGTCCTGGTCACTGTGACCAATGATTTAAAACACTTGATCCTTACAACACTACTACTATCATCCTCATTTCCATGTGAAGACACATTCTTATTTCAAAGAAAAATTCTTTTAGCCATATGACCTTCAACTTGAATATTCTGAGATTCATTCATTCAGTCATTTATTTTCATTCAAGTAGGGACAGCCCATCTTATCCATTACTATAACCCTAATGACCAGCATAGTGTCTAACTCATCATACACAATGAATAAATATTTCAATTAAGTGAATACATGAATATTAACAAAGAGATTCTGAAGAACTATAACGTCTTCATTAGTTATATTCCTTTCAAAACCTGTCCCTAACTGTAATAAAGTATACAAGCCCCTTGTTGCTTAAAAGAATGGTGAGAATGGATTAAGGTGGAAACCAAGAGTGTTCAAGCTTCAGGGATTATCCAAAACTGTAACTAAGCCTGTATTATTGGACTAATGGGATTCAGGGAGAAATTAAGCCATCACGACAAGGAGGATGATGGAAGCATTTAAATCTTCCAACTCTGCCAATTGGAGTAAATATAAATGAGAAGGCCCAGTGTTGTAGATAATTGACAGATAAGTTGGGGGCAGTTATTGTAGGCCATCTTCTCATTTTGTTTTCCCAAAAAGCCCAGGGAATAAGTTTAAAAATATAAGTTGGTTTGTCCCACATCCTCCCATGAAATGCATCCATTTCTTCTCGTGGCCTTTTAAATTCAATACAGATGCTTCCATGGCCTACCAGACCCTATGTGATCTCAGCCTCTTCACCTCCAAACCTGTCCCCTTACCTTGTGTACTCTCATCACGCTGTTCTGAGCTTCTCAAGATCTCTTTTCCTGCTGTTCCTTTGCCTGGAGGTGCTCTCAGCCCTTTTCATACCCAGCTCTTTATGATCCTTCAACTTCTGTCCAAATGTCATCCTCAGAGAGACCTTCCCAGACGTTTACAACTGAACCTGCCCTGTATCTCTAAACTCTGTCACAGTGCCTTGTTGATTTCTGCTTGTGATAAATGCAGTGAAAGGGGTCATCTTCATGTCATACATCTCATTTCTAAATGTATGATGTAAGCAAATATGTTTTGTGTGAGCAGGAGGCTCTTTTTTGTTGTTGTTGCCATTTTTAAGACAGGTGGAAGCCTAGAATTTGGTATGTCCTCAACAAATATTTGTGATACACACTACCGTCTGAAGAATGCAATGCTGTGTACTATGGGATGGCCTAAAATGTAGATTTATGATTTTGATGATTACAGTTGTTGTTTTTAAAATTTATTTTTATTCAGGTATAATTAACATATAGTGTTATATTAGTTTCAGGTGTACAGTGTAATGATTCAACATTTCTGTACATTTCTTAGTGCTCATTAAGATAAATGTACTCTGAATCCCCTTTATCTATTTCATCACTCATCTCCTCTCTGGCAACCACCAGTTTGTTCTCTGTATTTAAAAGTCTGTTTTCTGTTTGTCTTTTGATCATTTGATTTTTTCATTTTATTTTTTTATTGATTTTCAGTCTTTAATTCCAGCTAGGTAACGTTCATTGTTATATTAGTTTCCCGTATACATTGTAGTGATTCAACAGTTCCTTATATCACCCAGTGCTCATCATGACAAGCGCACGCCTTAAACCCTATCACCAATTTAACCCATCTCCCATGCTATCCTTTCTAGTAGCCCTCAGTTTGTTTTCTGTAACTGAGTCTATTTCTTCTTTTATCTCTCTTTTTTCCCCTTTACTCATTTGTTTTGTTTTTTAAATTTCACATGTGATTGAAATCATATGGTATTTGTCTTTCTCTGACTGACTTGTTTCATATAGTGTTAGACTCTCTACCTCCATCCATGTTGTTGCAATGGCAAGATCTGAGTCTTTTTCATGGTTGTATAATATTCCATTATCCATCTAAATCTATATATGTCTATATATCTATCTTTTCCATATCATTTTTAGCTATTCATCTGTCAATGGGTACATGGGTTGCTTCCATATATTAGCTATTGTCAATAATACTGTAATAAACATGGGTGTATCTATCTTTTTGAATTAGTATTTTTATTTTCTTTAGATAAATACCAAGTTGGAATTACTAGATCATATAGTAATTTTATTTTTAATTTTTTTGAGGAAACTCCATACTGTTTTCCACAGCGGTTGCACCAATATAAAATTCCCACCAACAGTCATGAAGTTTCTTTTTTCTCCACATCCTCAGCAACACTTATGTTTTGCCAGGTGTAAAGTGATGTCCCATTGTGGTTTTACTTGTACTTCCTTAATGGTTAGTGATGTTAAGCATCTTTTCAGTTGTTTATTGGCCGTCTATATGTCTTCTTTGGAAAAATGTATATTTTTCCTCTGCCCATTTTTAAATTAGATTATTTGCTTTTTTGGTGTTGAGTTGTATAAATTCCTTATATATTCTGGATATTAACTCCTTATCAGAAATACCATTTTCAAATATCTTTCATGATTATAGTTCCTGAAATGACTAGGGACATTATACTAACTTGATAATTAGGAACTGGTATCATAGCACTGAAAGCTGTCTGTCAGAACATGGACAGAAGGAATGAAAATCTACATTGGGTTTGAGAGAATTCAGACAACTGCCCTAAGAGAGGATTGTGATGGCTAATTTTATGTGTCAAATTGTCTGGGCCATGGTATCTACATATTTCATCAAATATTATTCTGGATTTTGCTGTGAGGATGCTTTAGGAGGGATAAACATTTTAATTGGTGGACTTTGTTCCCTTCCATACTGTGGGTGGGCCTCATCCAATCAGTTGAAGGCCTGAATAGAAAAAGGATTGATCTCTGAACAAGGGGGAATTTTGCCGTAGGCAGCCTTCAGGCTTGAACTGCAGTATTAGCTCTTCCTGGAGTCTCCAGCCTGATGGCCTACCCTGCAGGTTTTGAACTTGCTAGCCTTCATAGTCATGTGAAATAATTCCTGAAAATAAATCTCTCTGTATATTTACATCCTATTGGTTTTATTTTTCTGGAGAACCCTGACACATAGAAGGGTATTGGGATGAAGCATCCAAAGTGCTCTGAAAAGGTCAAGGGTGATTGCAATATTCATAGCATATTTATCATAGTCTGTAAGTCATTGGCTGGAATGTCTTACAGGGCAGTAGTCATATCTGGGAATCTGTCCAAATGAAGTGGCATTTCTCTTACTGGTTTGAAAAAGTGCAAAAAAAATATTCAGTTAGGGAATGAGGAGACAGTAAGCAGCAAGTCGTCAGATGGAGTTGAGATGAATCCAGAGATACACTAAGCACCTTTTCTACGAAAAGACGAAATGGGAATTTAGTAACAAAGATAAGGCTATCATCAAGGGGCTTTCTCACCTGTTTTATGTGCATTATCTATGTAATACCCACAAACAAGACTTCAAGGTGGATAATAGTGTACCTAGTTTACAGATGAGAAAACTGTGACTCAGAAGAATTTAGTAGTTGCCAGTATCAGGAATCACACCCAAACATATTGTTGTTTCCACCATCTGTCTTGGCCTGCTGTGGTGTTTCCTTTATTCCTTTGGTTCTTCAAGACCCTTGAGGCTGGGGGTTCTTAAAAGCTTTAGCACTTAGGTACTCATGCTGAGCCAATGGCTCCCTGGACTAAAAGAAAAATATTTTCTGTATTTTTAGGGGCTTCACTATTGAAATAACTAGTATTACCACATGGACATAACATCTAATACCATATATCACATTTGAAGTCTCTGCCTCCATGAAATTTCATGCAGTATATTTCAGAGCAATGTATCCATTTCCTTCCACTGCCCTCTGGAAGATCTGGACTTTGGGATTGAGGTCATTGCTAAATGGTGGCAAAGGGGGAAAAATGATACACACTATGCCCCTTTGGGTATTAAGTGTACCTGAGTCTAAGAAAGTATCTTCTTTTTAAGAGGCTCTGCATTCATAAGTCAACCCTGTCCTCCTACTGAAATTAAAGACATTCGACTCCATTTCAGTGAAAAAGTTCAGGAAAAATATGGACCGATATGTGTAGACCCTAAAATTGATTCCAAGAGGAAAGCTGTCTCTATCTAAATTTTTAATGCTCTTTTCTCCATCCTGTGTGGCCTGTGCCTTTGTTGCTTTGTTACCAGCATGATTAGTAAGAAGCACAAGGCATATTCTTCAAGTGGTATTTGTTTCAGCATGGTTTAAGCAGGAACTCAAAATAATAGAGGTAGAGAAGTATTTCTAGACCTTACATTTGAAAAGAAGTATAATACTTATCACAATAGTAGGAATCTGAATGCACACTTACCATGACCTAGACATTGTCCTGACATAATTAAATATGCTCTCACCCCCAATTCTCACAACAGCTGTGTTTCCTCATTTGCTTATTCAGAAACTGAGATTTGGAGACGTTATGATGTTACCAAGGTCACGTGCTGTAGGAGAGAAATCTAGCTAGTATTCATACTCAGGCTCATCTGTTCCTCGAGCTTGTGTCTTTTTTTTTTTTTTTAATATTTTATTTATTTATTTGACAGAGAGAGATCACAGAGGCAGGCAGAGAGAGAGGAGGAAGCAGGCTCCCTGCTGAGCAGAGAGCCCGACGCGGGACTCAATCCCAGGACCCTGAGATCATGACCTGAGCCGAAGGCAGCGGCTCAACCCACTGAGCCACCCAGGCGCCCCGAGCTTGTGTCTTTTTACATCTAACTTTTTTACATCTAACTTATTGAAAATCTCTACTAAGACTTGTGCTGCCCAGTGAGCCATGAGACAAGGGGAAAGCCCCATGCTATCTCCTAGAACAGTGAATCCTTAAGTAACATGCAGTGAGAGAATTTGGGTATTAGGAATTCCAACAGGGAGTGTGGCCAACCAGATGAGCTGAAACCTCAGGGAGGCTGCCTGAGAATTTGGACGTTTTCTCATATTTTAATAAAAAACAGCAAATTTTCACACAAAAAGAAATACCAGTTGACACATGCAAGAAGCCTGTTGTTGGGTCAAAAATTCTTCCCTGGGATCTTCAGGCATCTGTTTCCCAGCATCCCCTGGAGGTCAAAGACCATTTTCCCTTCTGGTTCCTAAATCTACAAGACCATCTCAGAGCTGAAGCTAGCAGGCGCCTCTATCCAAATGGAACATTAAACATATTTTCTCTCTTGTTGTCTCCTCATGCAGCCAGTTTCCTTCTGTTGCTAGCTTGAGGGGTTATCTGTTTTTAGTCACAGCACAAGGGTGACATTTTTGCAGCCTTATCATGGAGTTATGTTCCGTGCTTTCTCTTTTATTCAAGCAAGTCTGTCTAATAGAATTATAATGCCCAAACCAATCTTACCATCCTCACACCTTATTTTATGGCTCACGAGACTACCTAACTAGAATACTCTCTTGTCCCTGAGAAGTGATGGTTCTGTGACAAGGCTTAATTTGTGTAAGGGGAAAAAAAAAAAAAGCACTGGAATATTTGCTTAATTTCTTTTCTTCCTCTCTCTCAAGTTTTCTCAATCTTGGCACTATTGACAGCTCAGGCTGCAGACTTCCTTGTTGGGGAAGAGGGCTGTCCTGGGAATTGTTGATTGCTGAGCAGCACCCTAGCCTCTAACCACTGGATGCTAGTAATACCTCCAAGTTGTGACAACCAAAAAATTTCTCCAAACATTGTCAGATGTTTCCTGGAAGGTGAAACAGCCCCAGGTTGAAATCATTGATCTCATTCCTCTCTCCTTTTCATCACACATGCACCCCCACACACGCCTCAATAGCACGTTGAAGGGACAGGTATTTTCTTACTAAAATTACCAGTAGTAGGCATAGGACTTGCATCGTTCTGTGTGTTTGACTATGGAAGAAAATCTTCTACATCTAAAAATACACGGCTTGCTGTTTAAAGACAAAACCTGGGGTTGTGTAAATTCTTAGGCCTTGCAAAAGCTTAAAACCATCTGGAGTTAAGCCCCCCCCACCCCCAACCCCGGCACACACACCCCCCTCCCGCAATCCTGACATCCTTGCTCTGGAACCTGCAGATGGAAAGTACAGGAGGGGTGGGGGATGGGATGTGGGAATCATCTCAACTTTATAAAAATGAAAGCTTAAGAATAAATTGCTTTTAGCTCCCGAACAATCCTGGCTTCTGGATTTCAATTCAAGGCAGTAATAAAAGCTTCTTTCAATTGCTCTCCACTCGGTGTAATGGCGCAGGGTCAGAACAATAGCAGGGAGGTCCTCTGTGCAGAGAGGCCGTTTACCGATTAGTTGTACTGATGCTGAACAATGAGAAGGGTCTGGCTTCCCTTGGGGACTGGTGTGAATGGCAGTCCCCTTGCTTCTCTGGGTGGGACTTAAAAAAAAAATGAATACATATTATCCATCTTAGTCTGTGTGACTTTCCCAGAAGTTGCACCAACATGTGGATGAACCCTCTGAACTCCAAGTAGTGGTCCTTAGGTTTTAAGTATGAAAAAAAAGTTCTGATTCATGGATTCAAGCAGCTTAAAGTCTTAAACACTGGAGTTCTGTGGGGATTTATCTTTGACTCTCCATTTTATTTATTTTGTGTCATTTCTTTAAATGACCTAATCTAGTCTCATTGGTTTAATTGTAGAGACTGTTGATTCTTAATTATACGGTCATCCATTCTAACTTCTTTCTCAAGCTTTGGGCTTGTGAGTAGTTTGCTGGGTATATCCATGTAGAATCCACAAGAAATTTCAGTTCAGTACATTAGAAACTGGATGGTTATTATCTTATCCTCAAGCACTGTGAACTTTTTTATTATCCTAAGTCTACTAAGAGTTCTGTCACGTCCCTAGCCATTCATTTCAGAAACATGGGGATATCTTCCTTCTCCCTTCTGTTCTTCCCTCTCCCTCCTATTCCCCCATTCTATATTGGATTTTTTTCCATTGAGTTCTGCTGTTTGTTCCTTCCTAACTTTTTTGTTGTTGGGGGGGGGGGTTGTTCTCATTAAAACTGTCCTCTTTTCTTTATTTCTATCATTACTGTCCTAGTAAGTGTCCTCAGTGTCTTTCTTTCTTATCACCTGTCTCCAGTCTTGCTTGCCTTAAATTTCACCTTCTTGGAGCAGCCAGAATGAATTATCTTGAAAAGAAATCCAACTCTGATGCATCCCTCCCCACTCTAAAAACTGGTTTTCTATGGGACTGAGCCCAACACTTTTAACATGTCATGACTTTGTTCCCATCTACTTCTCCAGCTGTGCTTGCTATGACTTGTTCTAGCAATAAGTTACCCTGTGACTTAGAAACTTAGAATATCCTTTTTATACATTCTGTGGGTCAGGAATTCAGATAAGGCCCAGCAAGGATCTAAAGGCTCATCTCATATCTATGTTGGCATAACTCAGAGGTTAGGACACAACCAGATTGCCTCCACGTAGTTTGGTTGGTTTATAGCATGGCAACATCTTAGGGTTCGACTTTTTATGGTATGGTTCAGGGCTCTGAGCATGAGTGTCTCACTGAAAAAGGCAGAAGCTTTGTAAATCCCACACAATCACTTTAGGCAGTTCTCTGTTTGTCAAAGCAATTACAAGCTGTGGTATAATAAATAATATTCTGGTCTTTGTCCCTGGTTCCTGGCACAGAGCTTCAAAAACCCTTCAAAACCCTCTTCTGAGGGTTCAGGGTATCTTTTGCATCAGAATGATTGACAGAAAAACCGACCATATGATTAGAGTGCTGGAATCTTCATTTCTACCCTCTGACCTCCAGGGAGGGGAGAGGGGCTGGTGAGCTTCCTGGCTGGTGAAACACAGATGTGCCAGAAGTTGATGTACTCTGACTTCACAGGGACAGAAACTCCTGGGCTTGGGACCCTTGCTTCATGTGCCTGTTCACCAGTCTGTTTTTTCGTATCCTTTATAATAAAATGGTGATGTCAGTTATAGCACTTTCTTGAGTTCTGTGAATTGTTCCAGTGAATTATTGAAACTTCAGGGGTTCAGGGCAACTTCTGAATTTGTAGCCAAGCCCTTTGTGGTAAAAGTGTGGTAATCCGCAGGTAATCCTTGTGGCTATCGTGTGAAAGGGAGACAGTCTCATAGCACTGAGCCCCTTAACCCATGGGGTTGGTGCTAAATCTGGGTAGATAGAATTTAATTGAATTATAGGACATCCAGTTGGTTTTAGAAAATTGATGCTGGAAAGCACAGCCCAACCCAGATTCAAGGTAGGGTCATGGACCTCTTGATGACAGGAGTATCAATATTCCTCTTATCATTTTTTTTCTAGCTATATTGAGATATAATTGACAGATTGTATTATGATTTATGAAGTTTACAACATGATTACTTGATATACATATAGATAGTGAAAGAATTCCTGCCATCAAGTTAATTAACACGTTCATCACTTCATATATTTATTTACATCTCCCCTTTTCTTGGTGATAACACTCAAGTTCTATTCTTTTAGAAGATTTCTATTATACAATAAAGTATCATCACCATGTTATACAGTAGATTTTCAGACTTTATTCTTTTTATTTTCTTCCTTTTTTCTTCTTTTTGATGCAGGGTTTGAACTTATGACCCTGAGATCAAGACCTGAGCTAAGATCAAGAGTCAGATACTTAACTGACTGAGCCACCCAGACATCCTAGGACTTAATTATTTTATAATAGAATGTACATACTTTTATCAGCCTCTCCCTACTTCCTCCATCTCCTAGAAGCCACCACTCTATTTCTATGAGTTCAACTTAAAAAAAATTTCTCTATATAGGTGATACCATACAGTATTTGTCTTTTTCTGTTTGATTTACTTCACTTGGCCTGATGCCTTCCAGATTCATCCATGTTGTTGAAAATGGTAAGATTTCCTTCTTTTTCAAGGCTGAATAATATTCTTGCGCGCGCGCGTGTGTGTGTGTGAGAGAGAGAGAGAGAGAAATCTCACATTTTCTTTATCCATTCATTTGTTGATACACATTTAGGTTGTTTCCATCCCTTGGCTATTATGAATAAGGCTGCAATGAACATTGGAGTACAGGTCTTTGAGATAGTGACTTTGTTTCCTTTTGCTATATTCCCAGAAGTGGGATTGGTGGATCATATGGTAGTTCTATTTTTAATCTCTTGAGGAACCTCCATACTGTTTTCCACAGTGGCTGTACCAGTTTACATTTCCACCAACAGTGTGCAAGATTTCCCTTTTCTCTACCTTCTGTCCAGCATTTGTTATCCCTTGTGATTTTGATGATAGTCATCATAACAGATATAGGTGACCTCTCCTTGTGGTTTTCAGTTGCACTTCTCTGATATTAGTGATGTTGAGCACCTTTCCATACCTGTTGGCCATTTTTATGTCTTCTTTGGAAAAATGTCTATTCAGCTCCTTTGCCCATTTTTAAATTAGATTAGTTTTTTCTTGTTACAGAGTCATAGGAGTTTCAGGTATATTTTGGATATTAACCCCTTATCAGATAAGTGATTTGCAAATGTTTTCTTCCATTTCATAGGTTGCTTTTTCATTTTGTTGATGATTTCCTTTGTTGTGCAAAAGCTTTTTTAGTTTGATACAGTCTCATTTGTGTGTTTTTGCTTTTGCTGTCTTTGTGTTAAGTTAAAAATCATAGCTAAAAGCAATGTTGAAGACCTTACCATGTATCTTCTTCTAGGGGTTCTGTGGTTTCAGGTCTTATATTCAAATCTTTAATCCATTTTGAGTTTTTTGTGTGTGGTATAAGATAATGGTCCAGTTTCATTATTTTGCATGTGACTGTCCAGTTTTCTGAGCACTGTTTTATTGGAGATATTGTCATTTCCCCATTGTGTGTGTGTATGTGTGTGTGTGTGTGTGTATATATGTATATATATATGTTTATTTCTCTATTCTGTTCTTTTGATTGTGTTTTATGCTAATATGATACTGCTTTGATTACTATAGCTTCGTAATATAGTTTGACATTGGAAAACATGAAGCTAACATCTTCATTCTTCTTTCTCAACATTGCTTTGGTGATTTGGGGTTGTCTGTCAAATTTAGGATTATTCTATTTTTGTGAAAAATGCCTTTGAGAGATGGAGCAAATATTCCAAAAATTTGTATGGAATCAGAAGAGAACCCGAATTGCTAAGGAAATGTTGAAAAACAAAAATAAAACTGGAAGCATCACGTTACCTGATTTCAAGCTTTACTACAAAGCTGTGATCACCAAGACAGCATGGTACTGGCATAAAAACAGACACATAGACCAGTGGAACAGAGTAGAGAGCCCAGATATGGACCCTCAACCCTACGGTCAAATAATCTTCGACAAAACAGGAAAAAATATACAGTGGAAAAAAGACAGACTCTTTAATAAATGGTGCTGGGAAAACTGGACAGCTATATGTAGAAGAATGAAACTCGACCATTCTCTTACACCGTACACAAAGATAAACTCAAAATGGATAAAAGACCTCAACATGAGGCAGGAATCCATCAGAACCCTAGAGGAGAATATAGGCAGTAACCTCTTCGATATCAGCCACAGCAACTTCTTCCAAGATATGTCTCCAAGGGCAAAGGAAACAAAAGTGAAGATGAACTTTTGGGACTTCATCAAGATCAAAAGCTTCTGCACAGCAAAGGAAACAGTCAACAAAACAAAGAGGCAACCCACAGAATGGGAGAAGATATTTGCAAATGACAGTACAGACAAAGGTTGATATCCAGGATCTATAAAGTACTCCTCAAACTCAACACACACAAAACAGACAATCATATCAAAAAATGGGCAGAAGATATGAACAGACACTTCTCCAATGAAGACATACAAATGGCTATCAGACACATGAAAAAATGTTCATCATCACTAGCCATCAGGGAGATTCAAATTAAAACCACATTGAGATACCACCTTACACCAGCTAGAATGGCCAAAATTAGCAACAACATGTGTTGGAGAGGATGTGGAGAAAGGGGAACCCTCTTACACTCTTGGTGGGAATGCAAGTTGGTGCAGCCACTTTGGAGAACATTGTGGAGATTCCTCAAGAAATTAAAAATAGAGTTTCCCTATGACCCTGCCATTGCACTACTAGGTATTTATCCCAAAGATACAGATGTAGTGAAAAAAGGGCCATCTGTACCCCAATGTTTATAGCAGCAATGGCCATGGTCACCAAACTATGGAAAGAACCAAGATGTCCTTCAGCAGACGAATGGATAAGGAAGATGTGGTCCATATACACTGTGGAGTATTATGCCTCCATCAGAAAGGACGAATACCCAACTTTTGTAGCAACATGGATGGGACTGGAAGAGATTACGCTGAGTGAAATAAGTCAAGTAGAGAGAGTCAATTATCATATGGTTTCACTTATTTGTGGAGCATAACAAATAGCATGGAGGACAAGGGGAGTTAGAGAGGAGAAGGAAGTTGAGGGAAATTGGAAGGGGAGGTGAACCATGAGAGACTATGGACTCTGAAAAACAATCTGAGGGTTTTGAAGGGGCAGGGGTTGGGAGGTTGGGGGAACCAGGTGGTGGGTATTGGAGAGGGCCCGGATTGCCTAGAGCACTGGGTGTGGTGCAAAAACAATGAATATTGTTATGCTGAAAAAATAAATAAATTAATTAATTTTTAAAAATGCCTTTGAAATTTTCATAGGAATTGCATTTCATTTGTAGGTTGCTTTGGGTAGTATGGACATTTAACAATATTAATTCTTCCAGTCTATTACTGTGGAGAATCTTTCCACTTATTTGTGTCTTCTTCAATTTCTTTTATCAATGTCTTATTATCAGTGTACAGGTTTTTTAGTTCCTTGGTTAAATTTATTCCTAGGGTTTTATTCTTTCTGATGCAATTCTAAATGGAATTATTTTCTTAATTTCTCTTTTGGTAGTTTGTTGTTAGTATACAGAAATGCAACGGACTTTTGTATATTGATTTTGTAACTTGCAACTTTCCAAATTTGTTGATTTGTTCTGAGTATTTTTGGTAAAGTCTTTAGGGTCTTCTATATACATATCATGTAATCTGCAAATAGTGACAATTTTATTCCTTCCTTTCTGATTTAAATGTCTTTTATTTATTTTTCTTGCCCAATTCTAGTAGTATGTTAAATAAAAATGGTGAGAGTGGACTTCCTTTTCTTATTCTGATCTTAGAGGAAGAGCTTTCAGCTTTACACTATTGAGTATGATGTTAGCTGTGTGCTTCTAACATATAGCCTTAATTATGTTGAGGTACATTTCATCTACACCCAGTTCATTGAGAGTTGTTATCATGGAAGGCTGTTAAATTTTGTCAAATACTTTTGCTATCTTTGTTGGGATCATCATATGATTTTTATCCTTCATCGTATTAATGCTGTGTAACCTATTTGTTGATTTACATTGTTAAAACATTCTTTTGTTTCAGAAAGAATTCCACTTAATTGCAGTGTATCATTAATGTGCTGTTGAATTTGGCTTGCAAATACTTTGTTAAGGATATTTGCATCTATATTCATCAGGGGTACTGGTCTGAAATTTTCTTCCGCTTGTAGTGTCCTTGTCTGGCTTTGGTATGAGCGTAATGCTGGCCTCAGAAAGTAAGTTTAGAAGTGTTCCTTCCTTTTTTATTTTTTGGAAGAGTTTGAGTAGGACTGGTATTAATTCTTTGAATGTTTGGTAGAGTTTACCAGTGAAGCTGACTGGTCCTTGCCTTTTGTTTGTTGGGAGGTTTTTGATTGCTCATTCAATCTCCCTACTACTAATTAGATGGTTATATGATTCTAGAAATTTACCCATTTTTTCTAGGTTGTCCAGTTTATTGGTCTATAATTGTTCATTGTAGTCTCTTATGATCCTTTGAATTTCTGTTATAGTTATAACATCATCTCTTTCATTTCTGATTTTATTTATTTGAGTCCTCTTACATTTTTTTCTTGGTAAGTTTAGTTAAAGGTTTGTGAATTTTGTTTATCTTTTCAAAGAACCAGATTTTAGTTTCATTGATCATTTCTACTGCCTGTTAGTCTTTATTTCAATTACTTCTTCTTTCTAACTTTGGGCTTAGTTTGTTCTTTTTCTAGATTCTCTTGATATAAAAATAGGTTGTTTATTTGAGTCTTTATGTTTTCTTAATGTAGGTATCTATTGTTACAGGTTTTCTTCTTAGAACTGCTTTTGCTAGTCTCATAAGTTTTGATATGTTGTGTTTCCATTTTTATTTGTCTCAAGATACTTTTTGATTTCCCTTTTGATTTCTGTTTTGATCCATTGCTCAAGTGTGTGTTGTTTGTTTTTTATGTATTTTTGAATTTTGTAGTTTAGTTCTTATAATTAATTCTGGTTTCATATCATTAATAGAAAAAGTGGGAAAAAGAGTCTATTTTTTTCAAAGATTTTATTCATTTATTTGAGAGAGTGAGAGAGAGTGAGAGAGAGAGAGAGAGCACAAGCAGGGGGCGTGGCAAAGGGAGAAGGAGAAATAGACTCCCTGCTGAGTGGGGAGTTGGATGCAGGCCTTCATCCCAGGACCCTGAGATCATGACCAGAGCCGAAGGCAGAGGCTTAATCCACTGAGCTACCCAGATGCCCCATAACAGTCTATTTTAAATTGATGACTTCAAATGCATACAGCAGCTCTACATTTTTTATACTCTTCCTCCCCATTTTATGTTTCTGATGTCACAATATACATCTTTTGATGTTGTGTATTCATTGACAAATTATTATAATTATAGTTATTTTTAATACTTTTGTCTTTTAACCTTTATTCTAGAGTTGTCTGTGACTTACCTACTATCACCATTATAACATTATGGATTTCTGATTTTAACTATATATGCCTTTACCAGTGAGTTTTATACTTTCATATCTTTTCATGTTAATAATTTTTATTTTGTTTTGTTTTGTTTTGTTCAGTTTAAAGAACGCGCTCTCTCTAATTTCTTACAGGTCATTCTCCTGGTGATGAATACTTTCAGTTTTTGTTTGTCTGGCAAGCTCTATTTTTCTTTTACTTCTGAAGTGCATCTTTGTTAGATTCAGTGTTCTTGGTTGGCAGTCTTTTTTTCTTTCAGCAATTTGAATATATTATCCCACTCCCTTTTGACCTGAAATGTTTTTGCTAAAAAATATGCTAAGAGTCTTATGGAAGTTCTCTTCCATGTAACAAGTTGCTTTCTCTTCCTGTGTTTTACAACCACCAAAGATCTATCCCTTTAAACTACATACTCTTTAAAGTGGAGCAACTGTAGTTCCTTACACATATTTATTAATTCACATACTCTTACAAATCCATACCTTTGCTCACTATGTGTTTTCTTTGCTAGAACACCTTTTATATCTTTATTCACCTAATAAGTGGAAGACAAGGACTATGTCTTATTCCTCTTTACACTGCCAATAAGATATAATAAAATACGAAAGTCAGTCATGCTTTTAATGTTCTTTGTAGTTAAATATTTTGGACTTTGTGAGCAAAATCTGATATATTACGCTGTAGATATCTCTGAAACATGTTAGTTCAGAGACTGTAACTGCATAGTATGTAAGTAGGTACCACCTCCTCCTTTGACTGTGTAGATATTGTTAACCAGTAAGAATACCCTACCCACATAGGTCTTAACTTGACCTCAGAATATTTTTTTCAATACAAAATTTAAAAATATTTTCTCAACTCATTTTTTTGTTAAAGATTTTATTTATTTATTTGTCAGAGAAGGAGGAAGAGAGATAGAGAGCACAAGCAGGCAGAGTGGCAGGCAGAGGCAGAGAGAGAAGCAGTCTCCCCGCTGAGCAAGGAGCCTGATGTGGGACTCCATCCTAGGGCCCTAGGATCATAACCTGAGCCAAAGGTAGTGGCTTAACCAACTGAGCCACCCAGCTGTCCCACTCTTACTTATTTTTTAACCAGAGAATAATCTAACATTTCTTGATTATTTGATTCTGATATTAACATTCAACTCTTAAATGTATTATTGGAGGAGATGGAGTTGATAGGCAACACAAAGAATAAAATCACAATTGACTGGATATTACATGCCACACCATATACTTATATCATCTTTAATTCTATCGATAGTTATCTAACATAAGTATCTTCTCCATTATACAAATGAGCTAATTGGAATTCAAAGTGTTAAAATCATTTGCTGAAGGCTCCAGAACTGGTAAATATGGTATAGCTAGGATTTAAGCACTAGCAGTTCTATTTCAAGAATTCCTTCATTTGTCTTTCTTTGGAATATCACTGTACTTCAGCACTGTGCCTCTGTATGAAAGGACTATCTCCCTTGCCTCTCACATGACTGCTGGACACTGGTGACTTCATCAGGGTACATACTGGAGGTTATTAAGAGGCATATGATTCCTTGTCTATCCATGTACCTCCTTCTCTCGATTGCTCTGAATAGGAATTAATCTTCTGATTATTTCACAGGCAAAAGTAGAAGTAAGCTTTACTTCCTACTCCCGACCCCAATAAGATAAAAGAAATCTCATCCCTTCAGATAGTGGCCAGCAAGGAATTGTCCAATCAGCAGCAACATGGACCAAGTTCAGGCTCTGTTGTTTTAGAATTCTCCAGAGAAAGACAGGGCCATTGTGCTTTCCCTTCTGAACCTCACTGTGAATATTATTTTGATTCTTGTTGGAAGGGCCAGGAAGAAATGAGTAGGCTGCCTTATTATATTAAATGTAATTAGTTTCAGGAGCTGCAGTATTCAGATACAAATCCTTTAAAATATGCATAGTTAAATAAATATGTATTTATATATTTTTCATAGGCTAAGCTAACCCTCCCACTTCAAAAACAGTATTGTTACCTCACCTGAAGTTACTCTATTATAATTAATGGCACCAAACAGCTTTCTATCTAAGGCTTACAGGTTTCAATTACTTTGGGATACAATCTGGTAACTGAAGATAGAAATTCTTAACTCAAAGTGGTAGTCACTAAGAATTTCCTCCCCTTGGGGATGATACAGAGGAATCCTACCAGTGTGCTTTCCTTTCCCAAAGTATGGGGCACACATATAGTCTGTGTGTGTGTGTGTGTGTGTGTCCTCAGTGACTAAATATTAAAAGTACAGACATTGTACATTTAGGCACTCTCTGCCATGGTGATAGAGGTCTACAAATATTTGTTAGAGCACTTAATTCTTTGAATTATTACTCTCTATCTACTCATTTTCTAGATTTTAACATTTTAGGGCATTTTCTTAGTAGTAGTAGTAGTAATTGTTTTTGCTGTGGAAGTATTAGTATAATATAAATTATAATAATAACTAACTTCTTGAGAATACACTATGTTCCAGATACTGTCCATCCATATTTATTTTGTTTGTTTATTTATTTATTTTGTTCTTACAATCAGCCCTTTGAAGTAGGTACTATAATACCCCAACATTTGAGGGAATTATAAGGATAGTAGTAATTCTAATGGACAGAAACTGAGATAGGCATAGGGGAGTATGTCTGTTGGAAATTGATCACCCACCAGTTAAAAACACTCAGACCCACTTAGCTGAACACGTAAGCCAGGAATTCAGGTGGCCAAGTCTAGATCTGAGAGATATAAATAAAGAAGCAGTGTGTGTACCTGAAAGAATACGATTGTTAGAGTCAGACAAATCTGGTTTAAAGGTTTTGTTTTGTTTTGTTTTGTTTTGTTTTGTTTTAAGGCTGGGAATACAAGCAATGTGTTAAGAGACAAATATTAGAACTAACTTGTAGAATTGTTCCAAGAATAATGGTGCCTGCCATTCTAGCTGGTACTGATTGGTGGGATAAGAATTTTTTAAAGTTGTTTCTAGGAATGAAGATGTAAGGGAATATAGGGCCAAGGGTTCAGTTGTGTTATGGGCCTCTCCATGCATGGGGTGGTAGGAAGAAGAAGTGTAGATGGGACAAATGAATGATTAAAGAGGCAGAAGGAAAAGCAGAATAGGAATTTGTAATGGAAACCTAGTTCTTTGGTCATGGGTATAAAGTTTGAGGAAGATACAGGCCAAGAGGATTGTTAATAATGAAGTCATTTCTGAGAGAGAGGACCATTCTGATATAACTGGGACCACAAACTTGGGAAAATTATTCTATGATTTCCCCACAGACCCAATAATATAAAAGACCAGGATCCCTACAAACTAGAGCTCAGCAAAGTTTATTGAAGTGTGACGTTTGTTAGGGAGTAAACGTTAAAGATAGACTTTGGGCCCAAGTTTGTCTGGATCAAGGTCCACAGGAGTCGGTATTCCCAATTGTGACAGATGCAAAAATGATAATTTTTTCCTTTTTCTTCAGAAGTTGTGATTAGCAATTGAGATCAACAGGTATTACATAACTAACATTTTGGTAAATCCCTAGTTAGTTATGCATTTTTAAAAAGGCATAGATTAAATGGGGGAAAGATGCCACAGATCAATAAATCAACACATTTTATAATTCCTGGGTCCTACTTTGACCAAGTGTTCAGTGAATGCAAGCTCAGTTGTTCAGGCGTCCTATTTATATAACTATAGCCTAGCCATTTGAGGAGTAAAACATGATATTTTCTGTACCTTTTAGAATTAAATGGAAGTGAAGGGGCTTTTCCTTTAACAGTGGTTATATAAAACAAATATTTATGGTAATTTTTGAAAGCTTGTTTCAGGGCAAAAAAACAAAGCAACTTCTAAGACAAAGGAGGTAAATGGCTAAATTAAAACAGTTGAATGATTAAAATGTAGATATGCATGAATCAAAAAGCATGCTTAAATTACCCCCTGAAAACACAGTAAAAGAGGAGTATATTATTGCCAAATAATTAACTCTCTCTTTAGGTGTGCTTTTTTTTTTTTTTTTTTTTCTCTACAGGCAAATTTAAAATCTTATTGGGTCTTTTTCTTTTTCTCAGAAATATATGTTGTCAGATAAGCCCTTATCATCCATATACAGAGTTGTTATAATTATTTATTTTTGTTTATAAACATGTCCAGTGGAGTCCATGCTTGAGTTTGCAGATCTACCCATTATTTATATGGAGTTAGCAGATAGATGAAAGAGTGAAGACATGGACTTCTGTAGCTCACTGAATAATGACTGTAGTTCATACTTACTGAGCATTTACTAAGTATCAGGGATGGTGTTAATGCTTTAAGATGATCGTCTGCTTCAGTTAACTCTATGAATTAACTGTGAGAAAACTGAACTATGGAGAGATTAATTCAACTTCCCAGAATCAAATAATTAAGAAGTGGGTAGGCTAAGAGTCAAATCAGCTAGCCTCTATACTCCTATTTATTCGTTGTTTATTTATTGACTTTTTTTTTTTTTTTAAGTAAGCTCTATACACAGCATGGAGCCCAGTAAAGACGTTTGAACTCATAACCCTGAAATCAAGACCTGAGATGAGATCAAGAGTCAGATGCTCAAGCAACTGATCTATGCAGGCATCCCTAGAATCTATACTCTTAACCAACAGTTCTATTCTTCATTTTCTTATCAACTTGAAGACGAATTGTTAGTTTAGGGTTTCACACTGACTGGGTGCTAGACCAGTATACACTTAACATTGAAAAAATTTTGGTATTTCTTAAATTTGCTTCTGTGATACTCTCCCTCATAGAGCTGAATTTTCTAACAGTAGAAGATATTTTTTTAATGAGCTTATGTTATCTGTAACGGACAGCTTTGTAACATGATTTTTATTATTATTAATAATGGTGACAACAGCAACATTCAAAAACAACATAAAAACACTTTATATGTACTGAGCATTGACATATGTCAGGAGTGAAATTTGAAGAGTATCTGTGGTTTTTGCTTTTTTCTTTGGGAATTTGCTACTCTAGTTAGTCCAGTTATTTAGTAAAATGCCTGTTCTTTCTCTCTCCCTTTCACATTACATTGCTACAAGGAAAATACATGACCCAAGCTCAAATAATCAATATTCCTCTTCTAAGCATTTGAATATTGAACAAAAAGATTGAAGGTAATTGGAGTTGTGTCATTAAGAATTACCCTAGAAATGGTTCATGAATTCCCATGTCTGAGATACTCAGAACTATTTCTGATTTTCCTGTAACATAATTATTTAACTATTTCTTAGGCTCTATAAGTTCTCCCACTCATTTCCATTAAGTTTGTGGTTATTTTATTTTTTTTATTGTTTTGTTGTTATTGCAATCCTGTAGTTAGACCTATTTGGTTGTGAGTGAAAGAATATAATTCCAGCTCAGTACTTGTGATTGGGGTTCTGATTTCAGATTAGAAGATAAAACTAGATTGTGAAAAAGTTAAATGGAAAGATAGACCAAGATACATTATATTATTACTCAGTATCCAGAACAATATAAAGTTTTTCATTTTATTGTACTTAACAAGCTATCAGGTTAGTCTGCTATAGTGCCATGGACACTGGCTGAAGACATGAAACTCCTGGCTCAGAGACAAATAAAGTTATTACTCCCAGTAAAAGCAGTAACCAGAGCTTTATGTGTATTTGTGTTGGTCCCCCTCTTGCCATTTCCAAGGAGTGTATTACTGGACAGAATCTCTAGATTATGGGATTAACCACTTTCATAGTAAGTGGAAGTAAGTCTGGTATTTGTTGATGGGGGGTGGTGGTGATGTAGGAGGAGGAGACGTTACCTTATCCCTCCAGGTTACTTATGCTAACATAGGCTGAGGAATGGTGTACATAAAGCTCAAGGTCTAGCATTCATGACATACCCCGCAAGAATATGCAGAGATGCTCAAGGTCCATGGCAGATTTTTTCTTCCAACTCTTATTGTGCTCTAGTGCTTTTCAAACATTGGGGTGGTCATATTGATAATCCAATAAATTACAACATAAATCTCCCACATCTTCTTTTTGTGCCCTACTCTTATTTGTCAGAAGCAAATTGAATTGGAGAGAAAGGGAACAAGCTTAATTAGTAGAGGCACCAACTCTGCTTAAAAATATTTTTAGGCCTTTTCAGGCTGGTTGGTAAGCATAGACTTGGTGGATAGTAAAAGAAGCATAAGAGAGAGATCATGGCATCACATTTGTTTTGATATACTGTTGACATCTTGGTTTCGATGCCTTTGACAGAAACAATGCAGGATCCTAAATGAAAGGGATGTACGTGTACACATAGTTGTATACGCATTGAAAAATAAAAGCATAATTATTACCAATGGATATTTTAATAACAGATACTTTGTGAATATCTGTTTCAGTCCGGGTACCCTGATGGATGCTGTGAACGCAGGGATAAACAAGGTAGCTTTGGCTTTTGGTTCAAGAGGTTTGCCATCTAGTGATAGTTTTAGAGGGAAATTCTTATTAATGGGAGACTTAAGTGAAGTTTGTGCAGTAGTTTACCGAGCAGGTCCTTTCATGTTCACTCTTTCATGTGATCCTAAAAATAATCTAGAGATGGCAGTATTATGAATCATTGCAGCCAAAAAATAATGAAACTAATTCTTAGACAAGTAAATCATTTGGCAAAGACTGTACTTCTAGCAAGTAACTGAATCAACACTCACAAAATAGTTATTAGAAATCTAATTTACTCATTGAACAAATATTTATTGACCTCTGTGTGCAAAGCACTGTGCCATGTACTGAGTGTACAAAGGGGATTGTTTTTGGAGCCCCATATGTTCTGTAATATCCTAAGACACTTTTTGATATTGTTCTGTCAATATTGAATACTTTTTTTTCCTTTACCTGGTAAATTTTCTATCTTCTAGATTGAGGATCCTCAACACAGCCTTCCATACCCTCAAATGGCTCCCACCAACTTCTGCCTTGTGGTATGTATCACCATTGGAATGATATACTTATGTGTTTATTTCCTAGATTATGAATTTCTAATTAGACTGGATGCTCTCTGAGGGGAGGGGCTGACTGTGTTTACTTTTGTTGGCTATGTCTTATTCAATATGTAGTAGTTTCTGACACATACTATGCATTCAACTAATTGAATGAATTTATGAATGACTTGTAAGATTATCTTAAATACGGTTTGTAGTGGTTATTTAATTTTCAGATTGTGACAGGTATTATTAAGTCTGTTTTTCAGGAGAAGAAAAGTAGATTCAGGGAGTTTAACAGAAGTCCCATAGCTAATAATCCACAGAGCTGGGATTGGAACCTTGTCTACCCGGCATTCAAGTCAGTGTTTCTAACAACCTCAACAAAGATTTTATTCATGTCCTTAAGGGAATAAATTCTCATCAAGTGACTCTTTCTCCCATTTCCTTCTGCATGCAACTTGCAGATTGTCTTTCTCACAGATCGTAGCTTGATCCCCAGCTTTATATTTCCTTTTCTCCTATCTCCTGCTAAACATCCAAACAGCACACAGCAGGAGGTGATCAGGAAGGAAAAGCTGGCAAGGGAAGAATCTGTAATTAAGCAAACGAGCAATAGCAGACAGTATCCACGGGCAGCACCACCTGGACTGTCCTTCTAGCCAATGCAAATGTGACCTTCCAGAGGCCTGGGCATGGGGGTGCTAGAGGCTTTAGCTGCCACAGCAGAAATCACTTGGGGGAGAAGTCAGGAGGACTGGAGAGAGATGACTTTGTTACATGGACCACTGTTTCCCAGGCAGGCACTGCAGGCCTGCTCTTCAAAGACCTGCTGCTGTTTTGTACATTCAGAAGCAATTTGGAAAATGCTGTCATGTCAACTTTATTTCCTTGCTCTCTAGGGGTACTCGGTGGTTACCCATAAATAATCCCCTCTGAGGCTGAAAGGTACTGTAAGGTGTTCGCTGCACTGGGCTTAACTTCAAATGTATAGGAGCCAGAAATGTTAATGAACTTTAATTTATAAAGTTTATCGATTTTTTTTCTAATTATAAAAGAAAGGCACACTCATTATAGAAAAACTTCAAATTACAGACAAATATCAAGCAAATGAAAAAAAATATAATCCAAGTTTTATCTTATATTATTGCATAATTCACTCCATGGGTTTTAGGAAATATTCTGAAGTCTGTCTCTTAAATGCTTACTAAGATGTAGTGGCTTCTTAAAGGAGATGGGGCACTTGAAGCATTAGGTATCCTAAGAAGCACTGACACCCTGTATTATGTTTTCTTCTAACTCCATTACGTAAAGTCGAATCTTGGTGAGTGAGAGTGCGCCGACTACTCTTGTCAGAGTTCATGGGTTTATAAGCTTCGCATTTATTCAATTTTACTCTCTCCTGGACTTACCACCAAGTCCTTTCCAGAGCTTCCTGCATATTTATACCCTTCAAATAACTGTAAAGCCAATTCTACATGAGAATGTTATTTATTTGGGGATAAAATATGTGGAAACTCCAAACGGTTAGGAAAGAAAGTCAATGGGAGAAAGAATTGGCAAATGAATGAACAGATGTATGAACGGGTATAATGAATTCTGTTTAGACATTCAGTAGGTGTACTTTATCTTTAACTTTTTCCCCCCACAATTTACTAAACAGGTGTGGAATGCTTTTATAGTAGTTCTCAAACTGGGGGTGATTTTGTCTCCCAGGGGACTTTTTGCGGTATGATATCTGGCATTTTTGTTTTGACGACTAGGGGATGGGTGTGCTACTGGCATCTAGTGGGTGAAAAAAAGGCAGGGACATTGCTAGACATCCTAATATGCACAGGGTATTCCCCCATACAGCAAAGAATTATCAAATTGTTCATTCTCCAAATGTCAAACCCTGCTTTAGCATAAATCTGGCTGCATTTCACTAGTTTCATATGGGAGAACAGGAGAGCAGAAGAGATGGTCAGTGAGCCCAGTGAGTACCTGCAGGTCAAACAGAGGATTCTTGTGTGCAGATAAGCAAGATCGTAAAAGTGACAATAAAACAATGCCATCTTTTCTATTAAGAAAAAAAAAATCATCTTCTTTTCTTGGCACAGATGGTCTTAGGCCTGTAAATCTGCCAGTCTTTCAGTAATCACATGAAGAAAATGGATGATTTAAAGCAGTTATAAGGTTTATCTTGCAGAAGGAAAGTGTGGGTGTCTGAGGAAGAATAGTAAACATAAATTCTGTTTTACATCTGAGAAGCAAAGCCATTTAGAGTACAACACAGCTTCCATCTGAACTATGGCTGAAAGGGAGGTGTGAGATATGGTCAATGATTTTAAATGATTTATGAGGATTTCTGTAAAAGAAATACAAAGGCCTGGGTAAAGCCGGGCCTTCCTGATGTGCCATAATAGAATTTTATACTGTTTTTCTCACAGTCAAATAAAGTCCCATAGTATAGATAGATTGTTACCTTGTATTAATGCTTTTTAGTCTGCCTGTCAGAATGCTTTATTCAATAAGACAGATTTATATTTCACAAGGAAATGATCTCTAAAGCTCTTCCGTTAATAATTTTTCATTGAGAGAAAAGCTAGATTTCCGTCATTCCACCCATAGATTGAGAAATTTGTCCAGAATGAGCTCTGCACATAAAATACTTTTTTGGTATTTAAATAAGGAATAGCATTTTAATGCTGTGAAAGAGAACATAGAAAAATGACTCGTCTCTTTACATAAAATTCTACTTTGGTTGTCCTTCGGTTTTCTCTCCATGAAACCAGCTGTTGATGAGGAATAGCCCTAATAATTTGTATTGCTCAAGCACACAGCTGTTGGTGCAATGTGCTTGCTTGATTTGCATATATGTGTAAGGTGCCCAAACAAAGTACCTAGGGAAAAGACTTGTAAATAGGAAGATATGCTGTTTGCTTGGAACAAATTTCTTCCTTTCTTTCTTTTTACTCATTCATAAATGCTTTTACTTCCTCAACAAAGCATTATGGAGCATATACAGGGTTCCTAGTACTGTTGTAAGATCAGAGAACAGGAGGGCGAAAAGAAAAAGAATATAAACAACAACAAAGGGTCTATTTGTACACCCTGAGCATTGTCCAGGGTGCTGAACTGGTGGACGTGTCAAGTTTATAGGAAGAATTTGTATGTAGAGAATGGCATACTGGAAAAGAACGGGATTAAAAATTGGGATCCAGGCTGTTACCCAGTATTATGGATAATCAACTCTGTGACTTTGACTAAAATCTTTAAACCTTTCAATAAGGTTATTTTCCAGATGTAAAGTTGAAGTTCAATGTGAGATTGAACAAATTGAAGGAAAGGGTAGCTTCCAACAGACATTTAATTCAGTTCAATACAATAAGCAATTTATGGAATAACTACACCAAACTAGGTACATATTGAAAGGTGGTGAAAACGGATACAAAATGGAATAAATTCATGCCATTAAGGAATTAACAAGAAAAATAAATATATGAATTCTTGTTTGACTGTTAAGCTAAAGGAAACCTGTTATCACATATGATGTAATAGAAGAGAGCTTTATGCCTAATTCACTAGTGAGCATATGTATGTTTATATATTTTATGCATATGTACAGAAGCTTATTTATTTATTTATTTAAGAGAGCCTCAGTGAGAGAGGGACAAAAGGAGATGGAGAGAGAAAATCTTAAACAGACTCTATGCTTAGTTCAGAGCCTGGTGTGGGGCTCAGTCTCATGACTCTGAGATCACCACCTGAGTGATGTCAAGAGTTGGAGGCTCAACTGACTGAGTGACCCAGGTGCTCCAGAAGCTAATTATTTAAATAGATCTTCAGTGAACATTTTCCTCTTGCCTTTTCAGATGCACTTTGTACCCTTTACCTCTCTGTCTTGTGCCGTCAGAGGCTGACCTGTGTATATTATATCTATGGAAAGAAGGAGGATGGAGATGGAGTTAGGGGTATTTAATCCACTGGATCCTTTCTGTGACCTGCTGCAGGCTTGTTTCATCTTTCAACAAATCTTCTCTGCTAGCATATAATGGCTCTCTTTACACAGTCCTGTCCACTTTGAGCAAAACCTCCTGTCTTCTTACCCAGTCAGTAGTAGGGGTCAAAATAGAACTCCAGGGTACTATAATATCTTTTATGGGTTCTGTATCCTCTTTCTCACATTTTAAAATAGCCTCCTTATTAAAGTCTCCTCAAATTATCTTAATTTTGTAGTGCCATGTTTTTAGCTTATAGACTTTCTATTTTATATCTACTTCATATCACCTTGTAGTGCTATGTTACTTTAAGCAATCATGTATTGAACATTTATTGTATGTCAGCCAATACAAGTACTATGTAAAATTTCCCTTTTAATTTTCTGATAAATAATAATTTTCTCATTAGAATCTATGTAATTTGGGGTGCCTTGGTGGCTTAGTCGGTTAAGTGTCTGCCTTTGGCCCAGATCTTGATCCCAGGGTGTTGGGATCAAGCCCTGTGCTGGGCTCCCACCTCAGCAGGGATTCTCCCTCTGCCTTCTGCCCCCACTCCTGCCCTGTCTCTTACTTTCTCTCTCTAATTTAAAAAAAAAAATCTCAAAAAACAAAACAAAAAAAAGAATCTATGTCGTTTTACCAAGGTCTACAAAGTTCATGATATTTCCATCAACTTCTGCTCACAATAAAAATGATGTTGCATTATAAGTCTATGGAAAATTTGGGGGCAGTGGAGGCTGATATTGAATGGTAGGCAGGGGCCTAATTATGATTAAGATGATGGTGATCATAATGATGATGACAATATTCGTGGTGGTGATGATGATGATAGAGGTAAAAGACTTTAAAATTTATAGGGCATATGCTGAGCTAAGTACTATATGGCGCATCTCATTTAATTTTTAAAATGAACCTATGACATTTTCCGTATAAGTTTCCACAAACTTCTCCCGATACTTTTGCTCGTGTCTTGTTCTCCCACACCTTAGCACTACTCCACTTAACTCCTACTCTTACCAGTATCAAGTAATTTCTGTCTGTCTCTTCTAAAAATTTTCCTCTTAGTCCCTGGACTAAGGCTTCCTCAGGCTTCAGTGAGTCGCTAGGAAGATCTTCTTGCTATGTAGATTGCCCAGGAAACAAATTGAAACATGTTTTGAGAGAGTGGTGGTTGTATTTAAAGTAATTAAAAATTAGGGGTGCCTGGGTGGCTCAGATAGTTGGGCATTTGCCTCTGGCTAGGGTCATGATCCCAGGGTCCTAGGATCAAGCCTCACATTGGCTCCCTCCTCCATGGGGAGTCCGCTTCTCCCTCTCTCTCTGCATTCTCCGCCCTGCTTGTGTTCTCTCACTCTCAGTGTCAAATAAAAAAAAAATCTTAACATAATTAAAAATTAAATAAAATTGTTTAAATACTAATGGTGATATTTATATAGGTAGCTCTTTAAAAATTTGTATATCACTGACATAAAACAATGTATTAGTTTTAGGTGTACAACATGATGATTTGATATGTAGGTAGCTTTTTGTTCAAAAGCTATCACTGTAGAAAATAAATGTCCTTCTAGTACTTCTAGATATGATTGGAAAGACTGAAAACAAAACAAAACAAACAAACAAACAAAAAGGCAAGCCATTGTACTTTATAGCATCTAACTACATATTTGATGTTCGAATAGAGCCATCCTTCCCATAAATATCCTTACATATTTAGGTCACAGAATATAGGCTTTGAAGTCTCAGCCAGAATGCTAATTTAATTATGTCTATCATTGCAACTGAGTGACCTTTGGTAAGTTATTGAATGTCTCTGAGCCTCAGACTTCATCCCCCAACTAAATCCTACCTCTTAATACTACTGAGAAGATGAACTAAGTCATTATGTAAAGCACTTAGCACATAACAATAGATCAAAAATAGTGCTGAAAGTTTCTATTTCCAGTATGAATTTATAATATTAACTATCATGCAGAGGTCAAAAATTGAGTAACTTTGGAAATGAACTCAGAAGACACCCCAGCTTTCCCCAGTCTCTGACTGAACTTCTCATGATTGGATTGCTTTGAATGACACAGACACATAACACAATATGAGGCAATGTATGACAGTGGTTAAGGCACCACTTCAGCATGGGACTGGTTGGGTAATCTTGGCCAGCTCACTTAAGTCCTGTGCCTCATTTTTCTAATATATAAAGTAAATATCATGATAGAGCTATGGTATAGAGTTGCAGTGAAAATTAAATTAGCAAATGCATGTTTAATCTTAGAACATTGCCTAGATCTAATATAAGCTTAATTAAAATTTTTCATTTATTATGATTATTCTTTGCCCCTTTCTTTCCCAGCTAATACAGTGAGAAAAATCATGTTAAATAAAACAAGAGCACCTGCCTAAAAATACTGAGGGGGAAAAAATAACACACATACCTATCAATAAGATCAGAGGCAAAGGTGGAGAATGTGTATTTAAGATTAAAAAAAAAGATTAAATATATATATGTTTATATATATATTTAAAGATTTTATTTATTCATTTGAGAGAGAATGAGTGAGAGAGAGCATGAGACAGGAGAAGGTCAGAGGGAGAAGCAGACTCCCCAAGGAGCTGGGAACCCGATGCGGGACTCGATTCTGAAGTCTGGGATCATGGCCTGAGCTGAAGGCAGTCACTCAACCAACTGAGCCACCCAGGTGCCCCGATTTTAAAAACAGTTTTCAAGAGTCACTAAGGAAACTGAGATTGACTTTCCAAATTTAATAATAAAGTGATTATTTCATTGCCTATTGACCTGTGGTTATGAGAAAATAATTTAAATTTTCAGAATGTGAGTTATTTCATCAGTATATAGAAATATCACACATCTCAGTATTAAATTAGGTAATGTGTAGGCCTGGAATATTTTCCTGTATTTCTCTACTCTACCACCACTACCCTTAATCAGTTTCTTTTATTATTTAGTTCTTGCCTTAGCTATTATTTTCTCCCAATGCCTTTGCTTAGCGGGGAATACCTGAGAGAGTCTGTTGGGAAGTCAAGGAACTGTAGAAAAAGCAGTAAATGTCTGTAGGCAACCCTCAGCAAAAGAGGAACAGGGGTCATAGCCTATGTTTTCCTTTCATGCCTCCAGGGACTAATTCTAAACACTCTTTAAAGGGGCCAGTGGGATCATCAGGGCCAACTTGATGATATACTTTTTTCTTGGTTTCCCTTCTTGGTTTCCCTTCCTATTTTTTCTCTCTAGTCATGACTCCTGCTTCCCAAGATCACCTCCCAAATAAGCCACTTGTATACAAGCTCCTATCCCAACCTCTACTGTGGAAGCTAAGACAGAAGTCCTTAGATTCAATCAAAATACTGTAGTGGACTTGTTTGATGTACCTCATGTTCAGTATCCTCTGACATTTTTCGAAAAAGATAATTAGGAGTTACCAAATGTAGGCCTTATCTTATGTAATGTTTTTTGTTTGCAGGATGCAAAAGTAGCTCTGGCTATCTGAAGCCCAAAGGGAATTTATAGAAAAGAGATTGGGCGCCACAATACTAAAATTTGCATCTCAGGAAGGTCAACAGCCTGGAGAACTCTTGGGACATTAGGAGCAGAAATTTATGGGGCATCTCTTTCAAGTATCACCCTGAGGTGCCTCAGAAGCAACTGTTTCTGTCTCTAAGTCGTACTTAAGAAGGGGAAACTGTCAAGCTGCAGATCCCTGTGTCTAGCAGTAGGTTCCCTTATTTTAGCCCCCAAAGAATTCTAGAACCGCAGAAAGGCAAAATGCAAAGGTCACGATTGTGGGCAGATACAATGCCTAACTCAGTTGTAAATCCCGCATTCCTTGTTTCTTACTTTATGATTTTCAGCCCATCTCTCTCCCCTGTCCAGTGATTTCTGGAAGAGGGGTATATGCAACCAAGTTAATTTTATGTTATCTATCAGCTATGACTTACTTTTAAAATATGGCCTGTAATTTTCTTCTTGCTGGATCACAGGTATTCTAGTCTTAACATCTTTTTCTCTGCCTTAGTAGCTATTTATGTTTGAAATCTTCTGATGTCATTTTATTTGACTACTGAAAACTCAACTGACATACCCCTAATGGCTGTAGTTTGCAATTTAGAATTACACACTACATACATACAAGTGGGGAATTGATAGCTAGGGGACAATGATGACTGAGCATATATGTATACAGAATTCGGAAATTCCATGAATTAATAAGTAAATGAATGAGCCCTAGTGTGTGGCACTATTGTTTGTAAGGGGATTGATGTTTGAGCAGGTCAATATTGTTGTTTATGAATTTCTCCAGCTTTATCCAATTTCTATCCTAAAAGACCATTAGAATACAAATTATATTGTTCCTTTCATCCTTAGCATTTACTGAGAGTTAAGGTGATAGCAAATTGAATAATATGAAAATGCCTTCCATAAAACGTAATTAAGTATATTATGACTTTGATGAAGTTCTAGAACCTAGGTGAGGTTCGGTGGGCTGAGGTCCGGAGCCGATGACCAAGAAAGAATTCTTGAGATATCTTTGGTGCAAAATGGTGGTTTATTAAAGCACGGGGACAGGACCCGTGGGCAGGAAGAGCTGCTGCCCCGGGTTGTGAGGGTAGGCATGTTATATACCTTGCGGTTGGGGGGATGGTGAGGGGATGGGAGGTTTCAACAGAGTTTTCACATGTTAAGGACGGCCTACAAGGTGCCAGCGGGGGGGTGGGGGGGAGGCCTTACCCTTATGGCCTGATCAATGTAGTCTTTAGGTCAGGCACTAACATCAAGATAGTTGGGAGATTCTTGGTGAGGTATTATGATCCTGCTATCATTTACATTCCCTTCTACCTCAGTCTCCTCCAGTTTATGGTGGGGAGGGAGACATTAGGGCTTCAGGAACTGAGAGTTATTTGCCTCTGGAAATTTGTGCTATTGATAAGGTAACCTCCCTGTTTAGGTCTCTAGGACATCTGTAGAGCAAGGGAGATTCCTGTTCTGCAGGATTGTGATCCCTGCAAGTTAGCTATTTATCATTTTATGGCAGTCAGGGGTGCCTGAGGAATGCTACACATATGGAGGGGAGCAAGTGGAGAGGGGGTGCAAGGCGCCAGCTTTTGCTCTGTCCTCAGCCAGCCTCCTGCTCCCTCATCAACTTGATTGACTCCATGTCTTCAAAAGGAAATCTAAACGGTGGCTGTATTAATTAAAAACAAAAACAAAACAACAACAACAAAAACCATGTAGAAAGTACCCACTTTCATTTCTTTCAACATTTACTAAACAATTACTATTCGTCGGACCTCCTCCCATGATCGTGACATCAGTGTATTCATTATTGCCTTCCTTGAACCAATCACAGAGCATGCCATACTGAAGAAGGGCCCTTTCCTTTGCTTCTAGAATCATCCCCTGTACTGTTTCTCTTTATCTTCTTTATTCTTGGCTCCTATGGCCCCATACTTTCATCACATTAATTTCTTTAGATAGATTCAGAGGATGCTTCCTATCCAAAAAAAAAAAAAAAAAAGGTGGGGGATGGAGAATTATGTGCTTAAAAATATTCATTTTTTTCTTCTTGTTTTTTTGAATTAGCAATTAGAAAATATAGAGGAACACCCCCCCTCCCCCAAAGCAGGATGTGGTATTAATTCTGGTTCTGAATGTGTTCATTCCTTCTGCTCTTTTTGATTAACTTACCACATTCCTTCTGCTCTTTTTGATTAACTTACCACAGGTTTATGTCTCATTTTACCTATGCTTTCATTTACAGACTTCTCATGCCCCTTTGAAGCCAGATGGGGCATAAATCTTAAATCAATAAATAAGTAAAACGTATGATAAATGCTCACTATCTTGGTTAGTTTATACCATAAAAGTGAATTCAATAAGCTTATAAATATACGTGAATTCTGAAATAAAATTCCATCTGCTTTTGTAGGAAAAAAAACACACATTAATTTTATATCATAACATGTTATACTGTGCAAATTCAATTCAGTGATAGAAATAAAGTAAGTATCTAAATATGTGGAAAGCTCAAATTATCTTCCTGCTTCTGCCAAATTAAAAAAAAAATTATTTTATTTTATTTTTTGCAATAACGTGCATTTAACGGAGTTAGATTTTAACATCCGGAACTGGCAGATTTCCCCAGAGTTGCATCAGATATTAGAATCAAGGGTTATTAACATTACAAAGAGCACCACTGTCCTACAGTGTCCCCTTTATCATTTTGAGCAGCTGCCTCAAGGCAACGCATTTAACCTTGGGAAATGTGATAGAAAATCTGGATAGTCAAAACCTGCCAGTAGATTCCCTCACCTGGGATCTACTGTAAAGCTTTATTTAGCTGCAACAGGGGAGAAGGATGAAACTCTTATTATCATTTGGATGTTTATCATTTCCATTCATCCCTTCTAAATCCCTTGCAAACTGTTGCTTTTACTTATAAACAGTAATATTCCATTTACTGGTAGGACATTGTTTTCCCCTCTGAGAATGTAAACAAAGGTCTCCTGAGACATATGTGGTGAATATTTTTAAATAGGTGTCTAGATTATTTCCTTCCAGGTGTTTTAGAGTAAGACTCTAACTTTGACTTGTGTGTATGTGTGTGTGTGTGTGTGTGTGTGTGTGTGTGTGTGTGGAGCTTTAGTTTATTTTATATTTTGGCTGAAAAAGGCTGTTGTTTACATGATTACTTGCTTCAAGTTAGAAAGCCAGTAGAAGCAGGGCTGGTTGACTAGATAATGAAGAGGCATGCTCGAACATGACTGGTGGCATAGCCATGGACAAAAATCTTTAAAAAACAAACTTGGCAAAATTTCTCGAAAGACTTAAAACCTTTTATAGTTTTGATCCAGTAATTTCAGTTCTGGGAATCTACCCTATGGAGATACTATTGTTTATGAAGAGAATGGGCTATTATTTTATGCCTTGTGCAGTCATCTCTTTTGATTCTTAAAACAACTCTGTGAATTCAATATTGCACATGAGGAAACTGAGGCACAGAGAGTTTTAACAGCTTTGGGATATCCCACAGATAGGAAATAAAGAATCAGGTCTTCAGCCTTCAGGATCTAACTAACATCTGTGTTTAAACACAAAAATCACTGAATGTTGTGCAACATTTTATCTCCTAAAGTATTAGTTGCCATTGTATTTATGGTGATTCAAAAGTTCAATAAATAAATAAATAAAGAGAATGGTCAAGTAAATTATACTACATAAAATTATATAAACAAAATTCGTTTATTGACAGCTTTAAAAAATAATCCTAAATGTAAATATAGCATAGAAACATATTTATTTAAGCTACAAATTGGAAAAGAAAAATCAAAATGTCAATAGGGATTATATATAAGTTGTGAAAATATGTTTGAGTATCTTTATTCTATTTTTTCTATTATAATGAGTATATTGTTACAGAGATAATAAATATATTTTTAAACATTGACAGTTTAAAAAATACCTGTCAAGGACATTGGAAACATGTTTTTATCTTTATTAAGTTGAAAATCCTCTTCTTTGATTTATAGGTCACTCTATACTTGCAAAAAAAGGAGAAAATATTGACTTTCATCTTCATTTTCAGTTGGTATACCAAGAATCATAGGACATTCGGATACCAGGGTCAATGTACTAATCTATCTGGAAGGTTAGAGAAAGAACAAACTTTGCCTTGGATCACAGAGGCTTAGATTTACAAAAATTTCAGGTTATGTATACTTAGTGACATCTGGTGTCACAATTCATGCTAAATCTGGAGTTAAAAAAATATTTTGTTGTTTCCATTTTAAGATCATAGTTATTTGTATCCATGATCTGTTGACTCAAACAACACCATTTGAGTGTAATTGCTCCCCTAAGAAAATTAAGAAAGAATGCATTATTTTGTATTTAATTCACAATAAAATTTGCGACCTTTAGCATTTGCTCTATGAAACTGATAGAGCAACCTGATCGATTAGCCGATTTATAGTATATTTTATGGCAGTTCCATTGAAAGAAAAACTACATTTTTTAGGCAGATGAAAATTCCTCACCTTGAGTGATGTAGCTCTGATCCTCAAGTATGAGGTTTGACTCTATATATCGTCATCAGGCCCCATATTACAGATCCTGTTTTCTCACTTCCCCACTCAAACCTTCTCTCTTCTTTCTGATATGGAGACATTTATCCACTAAAGGCCGATCTATCCTGCCCCCATCAGAAATCTTATTTTTTTTTTTTCAATTCTGATTCTATTTCTCCCAGTATGGATCATGTTTCTCATTATTTTGCCTGCCAAATTGATGAAGTTCTAGAACCGAGGTGAGGTTCAGTGGGCTGAGGTCTGGAGCGGATGACCAAGAAAGAATTCTTGAGACATCTTTGGTGCAAAATGGTGGCTTATTAAAGCACAGGGACAGGACCCGTGGGCAGAAAGAGCTGCTCAGGGTTGTGAGCGATGGCAGGTTATGTACCCTGAGGTTGGGGGAAGGTGAGAGGAAGGGAGGTTTCAACAAAGTTTTCATATGCTAAAGAGGGCCTACAAGGTGCCGGGAGACTGGACTCCAGGCTTGATCAATGTTGTCTTTTGGCAAGCCATTAACATCAAGATAGTTGGGAGACTTCCTGTCTTGCAGGATTGTGATCTCTGCAAGTTAACTATTTGTTTCTCATTTATGGCTGTCAGGGGTGCCTGAGGAATGCTACACATATTACTGAGGGGAGCGGATGGAGAGGGGATACAATGTGCCAACTTTTGCTTTGTCCTCAGTCAGCCTCCTGCTCCGTCATCAAAATTAAGGCTTAAGAAAGCTTAAAAAAGGTTTTTCTTTTTTAGAGATCAGTGCTGTCCAAGAGAACCTTCTGCAGTGGTGCAAATGTTCTAATATTCATGCTGTCCAGTATGTGGTGAACACTTGAAATGTGGCTCAAGCAATGAGGAACTGGATTTTTAATTTTATTTAATTTTAATTTAGTTAAATGAAAGTAACCTAATGTGGCTAGTAGCTACCATATTAGGTGGTATAGATTTAGTATATCTTTGTAGTTTAATAAAATCCTAACTTATTATTATATTTAGAGAGAAAAGGGAGCACTCTGGAACATTAATCTATTTTCATATTCCATTGATTGTGCCCTCCTTCTTCTACAGTATTTATATAATTTCTCCTTTCTTCTGTTCTATTGCTCTTCCCTCCTTTCCTCTTGACAAGGTCTTTGACACTTGTTTAGTGGTGTGGGAATAGGAGATCTTGAGGGCATATGGAAGAAAGGGTGACGGCGGACTCACAAATACAAATGGAGGGAATTGAGTACGAGAGAAAGTTCAAAACTTTCCTTCTCTTTTAATCAACTCCACTTTCTAATAGGAGGAATTCTGTCCAAGGACAAAATAATATAAGTTTGACAGGAGTATCCTCTAAGGTATGTGATATTCATGAAGCCAGACCAGCTAATAAATTCTCTTCATTGTGTAAGCTAGTTTGAAATTGGTTTCTATCAACTAAAAAGTTCTCCCTAATTCAAAAGGTTAGCATGAAGATCATTTGAATGATACATGTGAAATAGTGGGGCACTATGATTACTTAAAAGGTACTATTTTTTTTTTCTTGAATTTCATCTGGTACCATGCATAGTGATAAGTTCTTTTACTGCATCCATTCACCCAGCACATTCATGGAAATCCTGTGATTTTCATATTTCCCCAAAAGAAATTTATTGTAGAGCCCATGGTGCTTCCAGATGCTCTTCCCTCTAGTTCTCCTAAATACTCTGATGGGTGCAAGTTGTTTTTAGATTTCATTAAGTGCACCATTGATGTTTTCCTTTGGCTTGATGCCACGTGATAGGCCACAAGACCTGCTTCAGTTTGGTGGTTTTCACGCTGGGCACAGTTGTTGGCATCTCTTTGCCTTCATTTCAGAGGACCTGATGCTACTGGCAAGACATCAGAAGGCGAGCAAGAGAGTAACTGGGGTTTCTCTTTAGCAGAGGAGATGCGGAAGGATCATCTCCCAGGCCATTTCTCCACCCCAGCTGTATTTTAGGCAGTTCCTCCATTTCACTGATGAAAAGTCAGATTTTTTTTTCCTTTATTTCTCCTATTCACACATCCCAGTACATAGAGGGGAGGCTGAATTGTCCCATTTTTATTACATTACTTGCTGTCGTAGCACAATACTGCACTTGAAGTTACAGCACAAAAGAGACAGCTGTTACAGGGAAGGCATATGCCCCGCCTGCTGGGAACAGATTCATCGCCAGATTCATCCCTGTGCTGTGGACTGTGAATCAACTTATTAGTCTTTTCTAGAAGGCAAACGCAGTGGAAGGACTGTCCTCTTCAGTTGTTCAGTTGACTGATGCTTGTCTCAGTAGTGATTTGGAATTGTAGGGTGCAACCAAGAGAAACTGAAATGAGACTACTCACAGGCAAGCATGGGACATTGGAAGGTCCCAAAAGGGTCAGGGGAATGATACAATCCAAGAGGAACAGGGAATAAATGTAAAAGTCCTTCAAGTAAGTAAAAAATAAATAATCAGGATTGATGAGGGAATAGAAGGCAAGCTGAGGACAAAGCAGAAGCTGACAGCACCCCCCCCAACCCCCCCATAAGATAAATGTGCCATTCCTCAGGCACTCCTGGCTGCCTGAAAGGAAAAACAGTTAACTTGTAGAGATCACAGTCCTGCAAGACAGGAGTCTCCTTCAGTTTACTTGGAAAAGCCTTAGCAATAGCTTCCAGAAGAGAATGTAAATACAATTAAATGTCCTTATAATCTGCAGCCCATTGACAGATACTTGAAGCAGGGAGAGTATAATGTTCCTCCAGGAAGTTCCCAACTATCTTCATGTTAATAACCTTGCTAGAGGTAAAAACAACCTTAACCCGGACAATGGCAAGGCCTCTGGTAGACTGTGTGTCTTCTTTAACATATGAAAATTCTTTGAAACTTATCTTTTTCCTTACCTCCCCCAACCCTATAGTATATAATCAGCCACCCCTCACAACCTCAGTGCCGCAGCTCTTTCTGCCCACAGGTCCCATCCCTGTGCTTTAATAAGCCACCTATTTGCACCAGACCTCTCAAGAATTCCTTCTTCCTCTTCTTTTTTTTTTTTAATTTTTTAAAATTATTTATTTATTTGTTATTAACATATAATGTATTATTTGTTACAGGGGTACAAGTCTGTAAATCATCAATCTTACACAATTCACAGCATTCACCATAGCACATACCCTCCCCAATGTCCATCATCCAGCCACCTTGTCCCTCCCACCCTGCTCCTCTCCAGCAACCCTCAGTTTGTTTCCTGAGATTAAGCGTCTCTTATGGTTTGTTGCCCTCTCTGGTTTTGTCTTGTTTCATTTTTCCCTCCCTTCCCCTATGATCTCTGTCTTGTTTCTTAAATTCCTCATATTCGTGAGATCATATGATACTTGTCTTTCTCTGATTGACTTATTTCACTTAGTGTAATACCCTCTAGTTTTATCCACGTCGTTGCAAATGGCAACATTTCATCTTTTTGATGGCTGCATAGTGTGTGTCTGTGTGTGTGTATACACATACCACATCTTCTTTGTCCATTCATCTGTTGATGGACATCTAGGCTCTTTCCATAGTTTGGCTATTGTGGACATTGCTGCTATAAACATTATGGGTGCACGTGCCCCTTTGGATCACTACCTTTGTATCTTTAGGGTAAATACCCAGTAGTGCAATTGCTGGGTCGTAGGGTAGCTCTATTTTCAAATTTTTGAGATTGGTTGTTGGCTCTGGACCTCACCTCACATATAACCCAAAACCACATCAGGATATGGAGATAAAATTTATAAATATTTATATATTTGAGAAAAAGAGTGCACAAGAAAGCACATGAACAGTGGGGAGGGGTAGAGGGAGAAGCAGACGCCCTGCTGAGCAATGAGGTAGAAATGGGGCTGTATCCTAGGGACCCTGGGATTAGGACCTGAGCTGAAGGCAGACGCTTAACTGACTGAGCCACCCAGGTGCCCCTGTAATGCTTAAAGTTTACTATGAACTATACAGTGCTAGGTGATTTGCTAACATAATCTTATTGACTCATCATGATAATTTCATGAAATAGGTATTTTACATACAAATTAACTGCAACTAAGAGTAGATAAAAATTTAACTATACAAATAAAGACATGGATTCAAACCCGGGGATATCTGACCACAAGCCTGTCACATTAACCTGCATTGTGATGCACTATGGAAGGTAGCCCATGTTATCAATGGTAACTAGCAAGGCTACCAACTGGTCCTTTCTGGGCATCAAGCTCTGATCTCAGCTCCATGATCTCCATGCTTCCTATCCCGGTCTCATATCTCTTTTCTCTGTGAGCTTCACTTTTTCTTCTTTTGTTTGCTTCTAACGTCATTGTCTATTTTGAAGGAGCATTTGAATACTTGGAGTTGGAAGAGGACATTGCAAAATACTTTAAATAGAGTTGGGACATGATGGGTGGAAGGATGTTGGTAGTATTTGGGAAAATTGGCAAGAGCTTGATTAATTTAGCGGTGGGGAGATTGGACTATTTAAAGTGAGTAAAGAATGATAACGAAAACCAAAATATTTTAAGTTATAAATGTCTTTCCTTGGTTTACTCACTATAAATAAATATTGGTTATTTTGGGGGGGTTAATAAGTACTCAAATAATAATATTATGCCATCTGAAATTAGTTTTCCTAAACTATTTTTTAAGATTTTATTATGGACATGAAAAAAATTATTTTATTTATTTTTAGGTTTTATTTATTTATTTGGCATAATGTGGAAAATAATCAGAGTGGTGAGAAACCAGGTGACATTTGGAGGAGTGGGAGAACTCAGATGGATTTTATGCCAGCAGACCCAGATCTCTGCTCAAAGTTCTGGGTTCCTGGCAACCGGGTTATAGGGCTTTTATAGGGGTCTGCAGGTAGTCAGGTTCCAAGGGCTCTGCTGACTGCTGGTGGGTGGGTTTAACCTGGGGGAGCAGGGGCTGCTTTAGGAGGGGACAGTAGTGTGGGAAGCCTATGGCGGGAAGCCTGTTTACAGAAGCAGAAGTGGCTGGTTATCTCTTGCTTCTAGTAGGGCTTCTGGTTATCTCCAGCTTACTGTTAGCAACTTCCATTTTCTGGTGCCTTCTGATCTGGGCCTGTTCTGGGTAATTTTCCTCTTCAGGCACAGGGAGAGAAAGAGAGAGAGAAAGAGAAAGAGAAAGAGACAGAACACAAGCAGGGGGAAGCTGTAGGCTGGAGATGGAGAAACAGGCACCCCCCTGAACAGGGAACCTGAGATGGGGTTCGATCCCTGCACAGCGGGATCATGACCTGAGCCTAAGACAGACATGCAACAGACTGAGGCACCCAGGCGCCCATGAAAAAAGCAATTTTTTGTGGCAATGAAGACATACCCGTGTGTGAGGGCAGCTCTGCTGGAAGTGATTCGGGGGAAAAAGTGACTCAGGATTTGTTCCTTTATTGTGATTATTTTTGGGGAAGAGGTAATTTCTTATTTTAGAAGCAAAACATTCAGTTTTTCAATTTCTCGATCTCTGTAAGAGTAAATGTTGTCAACTTTCAGTGTGTTTGATTTCAGATGAATATCCTGAAGCTTTGGAATTGAAGTTAAAAAGTACTTTTGTGGACAAAAGATCTTGTTTTCCTGTTTTTTAAAAAAGTTGAGGTGAAATTCACATAACATAAAATTCACCTTTTTAACCATTTTAAAGTGTACAATTCATTGGCTTTTGCTATATTTACAATGTTGTACAACCACCATTACCACCTAATTTCAGAAAATTTTCCTGTCCCTAACAAGAAACCCCATACGTATCAAGCAGTCATTCTCCATTCTCCCCCCGCCAGCCCCTGGGAACCATTTATTTGCTTTCTCTTTGAGTTTGCTTACTTAAGATTATTCATATAAATGGAATTATATAATATGTGGCCTTTTGTATTTTGTTTCTTTTACTTAACATGTTTTTAGAAGTTCATCTGTGTTGTAGTATGTAGTTTTGTGCTTTAACGGGGTTGAGGAAGTCAAACTTTTCAACATAGGTGCAGAACTAACAGCACTGATTTTCATGTGATCTTGGATATAATTAGGAGTTTTCTTATTTCTTTCATAGCACCCATGCCCATCCAAAACCACTATTTATTATATTTTTAATAAATAGAGGGAGATGATTATCATGCAAACTTGAGTATTCTCCCCACTAGAATAATAAGGAGTAAAGAAATAAATATTGAATAGACACTGATGAATAAAAGATAAGAGAAATTCAATGTAACAGAAATTCAAGATAAACATATACATTGCAGCTGAGGCTAAGACTTATATTTGTAGTTTGAGCTTCCCAGAAGACAGTGGACAAGGGAGCACATACCCCTGCCATCTGATGAGATCAGTGTTTATGTTGCCCGACCTAATCTGTACCAGGAGTACAATATGTAGATGCTCATATGAGCAATGCTGAATCACTTCATGGAAAGTGTCCTCAAAAGTACCTACATGTTCTTACCTCAGCTGCCGCAGGTATAATTTGCCTTGACCCATCTATCTGATAGTCTGCTGCCCACTTAAGCTTTTTCATCAGTTGAGGGATTTTTGTGATTGCTCCCCTTGGCCAGGACACTATCTCAACCCCAAACCATATCCCACACCTTCTTGGGTTGATGGATCCCCTTCTCCAGAGTTCACAGGACTTGGAATAAGCAAGTTTTGTTTCATTCAGTTTTGTTTTGTACGTTTACTATGTAAACTGTGCTAATGAAAGAAGCTGAGAAAGTGACACTAGAATCAGTAATGACAGGGGTTCTTGTCCAGGAACAGTTGGTATTTAGTGAGAGATGGCAACATTTAAACAAACTAGAACCGTGCATCATAGTAAGGGGCCACTGTATACACAGGGTAAGGAGTCATGGAGAGACAGGGTGTGCTCAGTAGAGAGGGCCATCTAACCTCATTCCTTTCTTCTATGCCAAGTCAGAGAGAAAGGGAAAAAGCCAAAGACAAACTACCAGCTTCACTGAGGACCACCTCTTTGTTTGCTCACCAGACCTGTGACTGACTCTCTCCCCTTCTTTCCAGTCACTGGCTTTGTAGTCCAGCTTTTGTAGAAAGATCTCAGTATTCCTCATGTAGTTTAGCATAGACATCCCTTTACATTAGTCACTAACTCAGACGCTCATCTTCTCTTTAGTTTTCCTGGTGCACCTCTGCCATTTTTTTCCATTGGAACTCTTCCTTCAGCCTGTTTTCATGTGCAGAATAATCAACATAGAGCCCGACATATTTTAGATTCCCAACAACACATTCTTTATTAAATGAGTATGTTAGCAGTTAGTGTAGTGTTTAAATGGTTGTTCTCTGGAATCGTTGGGTTCCATACCTGGCTCTACTATTTGTCAGCTCTACTATTTGTCTACTATTTGTCACCAAGTTGGTGACCTTGGCAAGTTATTTAGCTTTTCTAAGCTTCAAGGGCTTCATCTGTAAAAATCAAGATAAAAATCGCCTTTTTATAAGCACAGGGCTATGCTAGCATTCAATATGATTTGCACGTCAAATGCCTGGTGTATAGTAAATGCTTAATAAATATTTGCTACAACTCAACATCTGTATTTGCAACTCCTCTTGGAATTCTCTGGACTATATGTTCACTCTCTTGGGACATCAGAGGCTCTTCTATGGTAAAATTCATTATATCTAAGTTTTTGGTTAGCAGCAGGATTTAATGTTTTTTCTTTAGTTAAATTTTTATTTATATTTATCTGGGATAATGGAATTCTAGTAGTGTGTCCCTTGTTACTATGAAAATATAAAAAGCAAATGAAATTATATACTTATTCAACAATTACATATTGAACATTTGTTATGTGGTAGGCACAGCGTGGTTACACAAGATACAACAGTGCATAATATAGACAAAAAAAAAAAAAAAACACAACAAACTTCTGCCCTTTTGGATCTTACATCCCAGTACTTACTATAGCTTACATGTGTAAAGGGCTTATTATGTACCAGGAATTTCCCAAAGCTCTTTATAAATATCACTCCATTTATCATATAACTTATATGTGGATTCTTAAAAAAAAAAAAAAGAAAGAAAGAAAGAAAGAAAAAGAAATATTAAAAAAAGCCCAGAGTAAATGGTGGTTATCTGGGCGTGGGTGCGGGGGGATAAGATTAGTAGTGTTTAAGGGTACAAACTTGTAACGAATACTAAAATAGCCATAAAGACTTAATGTACAGTATATTGAACATAGATAAAAATATTTTATTTTAAATATGTAATAAGGTTAATGTCATTACAATGGCAACCATATTACGAGAAAGCAGGATGTACACCTTACATGTACACAGTATGACAGATTTATCCAATGAAATATATTACCTCCTTATGAAGGAGATTGTATTATTCTCTCCAGTATCAAGAAAGCGGGATGTACACCTTACATGTACACAATCCAGTGAAATATATTATCCAGTGAAATATATTTATCCAGTGAAATATATTACCTCATTATGAAGGAGATTGTATTATTCTCCCCATTTTCACAAATAGGGAAACTGAAACATGGACCAAGCATGGTGTCCAAGATCCACTGTGAGGCTGTGAGTGACAGTTGAGAATTTAACTCGGGCAGTTTGGTTCCAGGGCCATGCTTTTATGCTATTATTCTATGTACATGACTTATAGCACTCAGATTTGCTGAAAAGGCAAATAGGGGGAAAATAAGACAGCTTTTTGCTTAACTAATGTTGACCATCATCAATTTGATATCAAAGGGTAAACTAGACTAGAGAATTGAAAGAAGAAAGAAAGCCCTTATAATCAACACAGTTAGAAAGTACTTGGTTAAAAAAAAAAAAAGTTAAAAGCCATAAACATCTTGGCTCTTACTTCAGTGACTCTGAAAGACAGTTAAAATAAAATTCCAATAATGTTATTTTTAAAAGGGTAGAAAAGCTCTCCAGAAAGCACTAAGTACTGTGTGAGGATGGAGGGGACCATTAAGATAACTGCCCCAGATGTCAATTTGCATCTGAGAAAAGGTTTTCAATACACAATTGTCTTCTGGAGACTTCTTGACTAGGTTACATCATCTGCCTTGTGATGGGAAAAAGCCTCCAAGCTGCAAAGATAGGATTTAGCCCACAATGGAGTCTCCATCTTTTATTTCCATGCAAACCTTATTAATTATCCATGTGAATCACATACAAAGACACAGCAGAATGAGAGGTCGATTCCATGCTTGGTATGTTTATCTTATATTTTTATTTTAAGTAAATTTTAGAAAAAAACATTTTACTGAAAGACAAAGCAATCACATTTTATGACAGTTGTATTTCAACCCATTCCCCAAATTATACTCTTCCCACCTTTCCTGCCAATGTAAGTCATTCCACCATTTAGGAAAAAACATTAGAAATAAATTTGATTGTAATATGTCATGTGCTGTAATTCTTTCCCTACCATCCCACACCTTTACCTGGCACCAGTCTCTCTGTGTTTATTGCATATTTATTACTCCACCATTTTAAATGTCACGCTCAAGTCTTGCTTAATCAAGGAAAACATTCCTGACAAATTCAGGTCCGGGTACAGTTTTTTCCCTTGAACTCGTTTTGTATGATTGTCTAGGTTTCTTAACAACCAGATGAGCAAGTCTAATGGGAGGTGTTAAAAAACATAATTCCGGGAGGAGTCAAGATGGCGGAGAAGTAGCAAGCTGAGACTACTTCAGCTAGCCGGAGATCAGCTAGATAGCTTATCTAAAGATTGCAAACACCTGAAAATCCATCGGCAGATCGAAGAGAAGAAGAACAGCAATTCTGGAAACAGAAAAACAACCACTTTCTGAAAGGTAGGACCGGCGGAGAAGTGAATCCAAAGCGACGGGAAGATAGACCCCGGGGGGAGGGGCCGGCTCCCGGCAAGCGGCGGAGCAACCGCGCACAAAATCAGGACTTTTAAAAGTCTGTTCCGCGGAGGGACATCGCTCCAGAGGCTAAACCGGGGCGAAGCCCACGCGGGGTCAGCGTGGCCTCAGGTCCCGCAGGGTCACAGAAGGATCGGGGGTGTCTGAGTGTCGCAGAGCTTGCGGGTATTGGAACGGGAAAGCCGGCTACAGAGACAGAGCCGACAGTAAGCTCGCAGCTCCGTGTTACCTTGAACCGGTCGCAGGCTCGGTGAGCTCGGAGCGCGGCCGGAGGTCAGGCAGACGGGAGTAACTGGGCGCTGTTCTCTGAGGGCGCACTGAGGAGTGGGGCCCTGGGCTCTCGGCTCCTCCGGGCCGGAGACCAGGAGGCCGCCATTTGTATTCCCGTCCTCTGGAACTCTACGGAAAGCGCTCAGGGAACAAAAGCTCCTGAAAGCAAACCCGAGCGGATTACTCACCCCGGCCCCGGGTAAGGGCGGTGTAATTCCGCCTGGGGCAAAGACACTTGAAAATCACTACAACAGGCCCCTCCCCCAGAAGATCAACAAGAAATCCAGCCTAGACCAAGCTCACCTACCAAGGAGTGCGGTTTCAATACCAAGGAGAGCAGCAGAATTCCAGAGGAGGAGAAAGCCAAGCACGGAACTCATGGCTTTTTTCCTGTGATTTTTTTTAGTCTTGCAGTTAATTTAATTTTTTCTTTTTCTTTTTTTTTTTTTTTTTTTTTTTCTCGCCTTCGGGTAAAATTTTTTTTTTTTTTTAACTGTTACCTTTTTCTTTTTTAACGATTTTTTACTAGTTTATCTAATATATATATATATTTTTTTACATTTTTCTTAGGTGTTTTCTTTTTAAAAAAAAAAAATTCTTTTCTTTTTTTTTTTTTTTTTTTTTCTTTTTTCTTTCTTCCTTTTTGAACCTCTTTTTTTACCCTTTCTCCCCACTCACGATTTTGGATCTCTTCTAATTTGGCTAAAGCATATTTTCCTGGGGTTGTTGCCACCCTTTTAGTATTTTACTTGCCCCTTCATTTACTCTTATCTGGACAAAATGACAAGACGTAAAAATTCACCACAAAAAAAAGAACAAGAGGCAGTACCGAAGGCTAGGGACCTAATCAATACAGACATCGGTAATATGTCAGATCTAGAGTTCAGAATGACAATTCTCAAGGTTCTAGCCGGGCTCGAAAAAGGCATGGAAGATATTAGAGAAACCCTCTCGAGAGATATAAAAGCCCTTTCTGGAGAAATAAAAGAACTAAAATCTAACCAAGTTGAAATCAAAAAAGCTATTAATGAGGTGCAATCAAAAATGGAGGCTCTCACTGCTAGGATAAATGAGGCAGAAGAAAGAATTAGTGATATAGAAGACCAAATGACAGAGAATAAAGAAGCTGATCAAAAGAGGGACAAACAGCTACTGGACCACGAGGGGAGAATTCGAGAAATAAGTGACACCATAAGACGAAACAACATTAGAATAATTGGGATTCCAGAAGAAGAAGAAAGTGAGAGGGGAGCAGAAGGTATACTGGAGAGAATTATTGGGGAGAATTTCCCCAATATGGCAAAGGGAACAAGCATCAAAATTCAGGAGGTTCAGAGAACGCCCCTCAAAATAAATAAGAATAGGCCCACACCCCGTCACATAATAGTAAAATTTACAAGTCTCAATGACAAAGAGAAAATCCTGAAAGCAGCCCGGGAAAAGAAGTCTGTAACATACAATGGTAAAAATATTAGATTGGCAGCTGACTTATCCACAGAGACCTGGCAGGCCAGAAAGAGCTGGCATGATATTTTCAGAGCACTAAACGAGAAAAACATGCAGCCAAGAATACTATATCCAGCTAGGCTATCATTGAAAATAGAAGGAGAGATTAAAAGCTTCCAGGACAAACAACAACTGAAAGAATTTGCAAATACCAAACCAGCTCTACAGGAAATATTGAAAGGGGTCCTCTAAGCAAAGAGAGAGCCTACAAGTGGTAGATCAGAAAGGAACAGAGACCATATACAGTAACAGTCACCTTACAGGCAATACAATGGCACTAAATTCATATCTCTCAATAGTTACCCTGAATGTGAATGGGCTAAATGCCCCTGTCAAAAGACACAGGGTATCAGAATGGATAAAAAAACAAAACCCATCTATATGTTGCCTCCAAGAAACACATTTTAAGCCCGAAGACACCTCCAGATTTAAAGTGAGGGGGTGGAAAAGAATTTACCATGCTAATGGACATCAGAAGAAAGCAGGAGTGGCAATCCTTATATCAGATCAATTAGATTTTAAGCCAAAGACTGTAATAAGAGATGAGGAAGGACACTATATCATACTCAAAGGGTCTGTCCAACAAGAAGATTTAACAATTTTAAATATCTATGCCCCCAACGTGGGAGCAGCCAACTATATAAACCAATTAATAACAAAATCAAAGAAACACATAAACAACAATACAATAATAGTAGGGGACTTTAATATTCCCCTCACTGAAATGGACAGGTCATCCAAGCAAAAGATCAGCAAGGAAATAAAGGCCTTAAATGACACACTGGACCAGATGGACATCACAGATATATTCAGAATATTTCATCCCAAAGCAACAGAATACACATTCTTCTCTAGTGCACATGGTACATTCTCCAGAATAGATCACATCCTCGGTCCTAAATCAGGACTCAACCGGTATCAAAAGATTGGGATCATTCCCTGCATATTTTCAGACCACAATGCTCTAAAGCTAGAACTCAACCACAAAAGGAAGTTTGGAAAGAACCCAAATACATGGAGACTAAAGAGTATCCTTCTAAAGAATGAATGGGTCAACCGGGAAATTAAAGAAGAATTGAAAAAAATCATGGAAACAAATGATAATGAAAATACAACGGTTCAAAATCTGTGGGACACAACAAAGGCAGTCCTGAGAGGAAAATATATAGCGGTACAAGCCTTTCTCAAGAAACAAGAAAGGTCTCAGGTACACAACCTAACCCTACACCTAAAGGAGCTGGAGAAGGAACAAGAAAGAAACCCTAAGCCCAGCAGGAGAAGAGAAATCATAAAGATCAGAGCAGAAATCAATGAAATAGAAACCAAAAAAACAATAGAACAAATCAACGAAACTAGGAGCTGGTTCTTTGAAAGAATTAATAAAATTGATAAACCCCTGGCCCGACTTATCAAAAAGAAAAGAGAAAGGACCCAAATAAATAAAATCATGAATGAAAGAGGAGAGATCACAACTAACACCAAGGAAATACAAACTATTATAAGAACATACTATGAGCAACTCTACGGCAATAAATTTGACAATCTGGAAGAAATGGATGCATTCCTAGAAACATATAAACTACCACAACTGAACCATGAAGAAATAGAAAGCCTGAACAGACCCATAACCAGTAAGGAGATTGAAACAGTCATTAAAAATCTCCAAACAAACAAAAGCCCAGGGCCAGACGGCTTCCCGGGGGAATTCTACCAAACATTTAAAGAAGAACTAATTCCTATTCTCCTGAAACTGTTCCAAAAAATAGAAATGGAAGGAAAACTTCCAAACTCATTTTATGAGGCCAGCATCACCTTGATCCCAAAACCAGACAAGGATCCCACCAAAAAAGAGAGCTATAGACCGATATCCTTGATGAACACAGATGCGAAAATACTCAACAAAATACTAGCCAATCGGATTCAACAGTACATTAAAAAGATTATTCACCACGACCAAGTGGGATTTATTCCAGGGCTGCAAGGTTGGTTCAACATCCGCAAATCAGTCAATGTGATACAACACATCAATAAAAGTAAGAACAAGAACCATATGATACTCTCAATAGATGCTGAAAAAGCATTTGACAAAGTACAACATCCCTTCCTGATCAAAACTCTTCAAAGTGTAGGGATAGAGGGCACATACCTCAATATCATCAAAGCCATCTATGAAAAACCCACCGCAAATATCATTCTCAATGGAGAAAAACTGAAAGCTTTTCCGCTAAGGTCAGGAACACGGCAGGGATGTCCATTATCACCACTGCTATTCAACATCGTACTAGAGGTCCTAGCCTCAGCAATCAGACAACAAAAGGAAATTAAAGGCATCCAAATCGGCAAAGAAGAAGTCAAATTATCACTCTTCGCAGATGATATGATACTATATGTGGAAAACCCAAAAGACTCCACTCCAAAACTGCTAGAACTTATACAGGAATTCAGTAAAGTGTCAGGATATAAAATCAATGCACAGAAATCAGTTGCATTTCTCTACACCAACAGCAAGACAGAAGAAAGAGATATTAAGGAGTCAATCCCATTTACAATTGCATCCAAAACCATAAGATACCTAGGAATAAACCTAACCAAAGAGACACAGAATCTATACTCAGAAAACTATAAAGTACTCATGAAAGAAATTGAGGAAGACACAAAGAAATGGAAAAATGTTCCATGCTCCTGGATTGGAAGAATAAATATTGTGAAAATGTCTATGCTACCTAAAGCAATCTACACATTTAATGCAATTCCTATCAAAGTACCATCCATCTTTTTCAAAGAAATGGAACAAATAATTCTAAAATTTATATGGAACCAGAAAAGACCTCGAATAGCCAAAGGGATATTGAAAAAGAAAGCCAACGTTGGTGGCATCACAATTCCGGACTTCAAGCTCTATTACAAAGCTGTCATCATCAAGACAGCATGGTACTGGCACAAAAACAGACACATAGATCAATGGAACAGAGTAGAGAGCCCAGAAATAGACCCTCAACTCTATGGTCAACTAATCTTCGACAAAGCAGGAAAGAATGTCCAATGGAAAAAAGACAGCCTTTTCAATAAATGGTGCTGGGAAAATTGGACAGCCACATGCAGAAAAATGAAATTGGACCATTTCCTTACACCACACACAAAAATAGACTCAAAATGGATGAAGGACCTCAATGTACGAAAGGAATCCATCAAAATCCTTGAGGAGAACACGGGCAGCAACCTCTTCGACCTCTGCCGCAGCAACATCTTCCTAGGAACAACGCAAAAGGCAAGGGAAGCAAGGGAAAAAATGAACTACTGGGATTTCATCAAGATCAAAAGCTTTTGCACAGCAAAGGAAACAGTTAACAAAATCAAAAGACAACTGACAGAATGGGAGAAGATATTTGCAAACGACATATCAGATAAAGGACTAGTGTCCAGAATCTATAAAGAACTTAGCAAACTCAACACCCAAAGAACAAATAATCCAATCAAGAAATGGGCAGAAGACATGAACAGACATTTCTGCAAAGAAGACATCCAGATGGCCAACAGACACATGAAAAAGTGCTCCATATCACTTGGCATCAGGGAAATACAAATCAAAACCACAATGAGATATCACCTCACACCAGTCAGAATGGCTAAAATCAACAAGTCAGGAAATGACAGATGCTGGCGAGGATGCGGAGAAAGGGGAACCCTCCTACACTGTTGGTGGGAATGCAAGCTGGTGCAGCCACTCTGGAAAACAGCATGGAGGTTCCTCAAAATGTTGAAAATAGAACTGCCCTATGACCCAGCAATTGCACTATTGGGTATTTACCCTAAAGATACAAATGTAGTGATCCAAAGGGACACATGCACCCGAATGTTTATAGCAGCAATGTCCACAATAGCCAAACTATGGAAAGAACCTAGATGTCCATCAACAGATGAATGGATCAAGAAGATGTGGTATATATACACAATGGAATACTATGCAGCCATCAAAAGAAATGAAATCTTGCCATTTGCAACAACATGGATGGAACTAGAGCGTATCATGCTTAGCGAAATAAGTCAAGCAGAGAAAGACAACTATCATATGATCTCCCTGATATGAGGAAGTGGTGATGCAACATGGAGGCTTAAGTGGGTAGAAGAATAAATGAAACAAGATGGGATTGGGAGGGAGACAAACCATAAGTGACTCTTAATCTCACAAAACAAACTGAGGGTTGCCGGGGGGAGGGGGTTGGGGAGAAGGGGGTGGGATTATGGACATTGGGGAGGGTATGTGATTTGGTGAGTGCTGTGAAGTGTGTAAACCTGGTGATTCACAGACCTGGGGATAAAAATATATGTATATAAAAAATATATGTTTATTAAAAAAAAAAAAAAAAAAAAAAAAAAAAAAAAAAAAAAAAAAAACATAATTCCCCCGAGTAAATTTGAAGATCAAATTGGTTTTATTAAACAATTCATGAATCAGGCAGCGTCCCAACTGGCAAATAGGAAAGAGCTCCTCCAAACTGCAAAAAGGGAAAGCTTTTTAAAGGTGCAAGAGGGGATGGAGAAAGGAAATTAGTAGCAAGGAATGCATTGTTTCAGGCAAGGTTGGTCCCCTCCCCAAGAAGGGGTTCATTGGGCAGGTTATGTTCACTAGTGCCGACCAGGTAATTCCACGTTGACTGGTTAAGAAGGTTACATTCTGGGGTGCTTGGGTGGCTCAGTCAGTTGGGCAGCTGCCTTTGGCTCAGGTCATGATCCCAGGGTCCTGGGATCGAGCCCTGCCTCAGGCTTCTTAAGGGGGTGGGGAAGAAGGTTACATTCCTAGGGGGTTGAAACTGCAGTTAGGGGAGGTATTAAATCCTGGTTTGCTGACTTTGGGTGTAGCACAACTGACTCCATTTTGGGCTCCTTGTCTCCTTTTAACAAGGGGAAAGCTGTTGTAAAGCATAGGAAAATGCAAAGGTAAGGTAGGCAGCTTAGCTTATCATCAAGGAATTAAGACAAATGCATGCAAAAAGTTTTCAAAAATGCACTTGATTTGGTTGTGCCAAGACACACTTGTGTCTTAGAGGCAAGTTAGAAACCAGAAAGGTAGCATGTATAAAGATGCTTCCAGGAATTGGGATGGCAGGTGGTAGGGATTCTGGTTTCAATCCAATTCAAAGGTAGGAAAAAAAAACCAAAGAATGCAGAAAATCAAGAGATGCAGGGAACATGGAAATGGATTAACATGGATGTACATCAGTTTTTGTGTATATTATTCTTTTTAATCACAGTTAAGAGCTGTCTTGAGCCTAGAGTTCTGTGTCTACTCTACCCTTCACCTTCATTGCAAAATGAGTAGAAAGTGTGCTTCTAAATTAACAGGCTCCAAAAATAAACTTGGCTCTGTTGGGTGACTTTGAGCAAATCACCCAACTCCTCTAATTCCGTCCTTTTATATCCAAATGAGAAAAATATGAATACTCCTACAGTTTCGCTTCAGACCCTCAAATGTTAGATGACTTCTCTCATATCAGTATTCTTTCCTTCTTGTTTTTCACTTTGCCCTTGGGTCCTTTGTGAATGTACATGTGTTTAAGCAAGAAGTAAGTAAATTGTGCTATCACTTCACATATGCTTGTCTTATCCCTAGAGAGCTTGCTGAAGCTCTCCGGGGATAGAAATTATGTTCTGTTCCTTTTTTTTTTTTTCCCTATCTCAGGATTCTTTGTACTACACAGATACTCAATATACCTTGTTTGATGATGATTGACAAGAACAAATTCAATTGCTCTGCTTCACCTTTATGAAAGATGCTTGCCTTCCCTGGAATGTTGCATCCATTAACTGTCCCCTCCCTTCTTTGAGTTGTGTTAAAGCTAAATTCTTAATAGATGTCTATTTTTCAATTACTTGTATTTGATTTCTGAGAGAGAGAACAGAGGATATTTTTGAGGAGTGGGGATAAGGTAGAGGCTTTTATTCTGGTACATTTTTGTCTCCTAACTAATCACTAAAGCGCAAGAACAGAGCTAGATTTCCATGCCTTAAAGAATACTTTAATGCTTTTGGTTTAGCATAATGGCTTAATGAATGTCAGCATTCTACCCCATATTTTCTTTTACCTTTCTTGTAACTCAGTCTTTATTGGTTCTACTTATCTGACCACTCAGTTCATTAAAGGTGATTTGAAAGCTCTATGTTCTCTTCACTGAAACACCACATCCTTACTATGAAAAATAATGGGAAAATATAATTAGGAAAAATAATACTCCTGGATCAGACACATTTAGCTCCAAAGCCTAGCTTGGTGATGCATCTCTCAGTTATTATTGCCCCAAACTTTAATCGCTTAAAACACCTATTTTATTTTGCTTATGATTTTGTGAGTCCGAAATTTAAGTAGAGTCTGGCTGAGAAGTTCTCATCTGGGATCTTTCCTGCAGTTGCAGTTGGATGTTAGTGGCCACAGTCATCTGAAGGCTCAGCTGGGTTGGATGTCCTTGATGGTGCACTCACATGACTGGCAGTGATGTTGGCTGTTGGCTAGAAGCTCAGCTAGGGCTATCTAAGGAGCACCTACATGTGACCCCTCCAATGTGGCAGTCTCAGGGAAGTTGGAGCGTTTACACAGTCCCCCGAGGGTTAGTATCCGAAGAGAGCAAGGCAGAAGCTGCATGCAACCTAGCCTTGGAAGTCCAATAGCATCACTTCTGTTATACTCTGTTGGTTAGAGCTGTTAAAAGAGTTCCCAGAAAAAAGAGGAGGAGACATAGACTCCACCTCAAGGTTGCATTGTAGAAAAACATGTGGAGGCATTGTTGTGACTGTCTTTGGAAAATGCAATATGCCATAGCCTGAGACGTTTACTAAGTTACTGATGCATTTTGAGCCTCAGTTTCCTCAGCCCTAAAGTGGTGATTACTTGTAGGGAATTTTATGACAGTCTGATCGATAGGTGAATGTTTGCTAAACACATTTCTCTGAAAAGTTTGACCACTTATATGGTTATTTGGGATCACAAAATCCAGTTTATTTCCAGAAAATTTGGACCTTTAGGCATGTCCGTGGATGCATGTCTCTGAAAGATAATTCTATCTGGATTTTCATATAGAAGGGGCTTTCAATTCCATTGTGACTGTAATATATCCAAACACTTCAGTTCTCTAATGGAACATTCCCTAATAGACTGTCATATCTAGTGTAGTTAACCATCCAAATTTAATTATTATTCAAGCAGTGAGACCTAATATTCATTTTCTTGCAAAGAACTTGGCTTTGGTACTATTGGTATGTGCCAGGCAATAGGTTATTACTGAAATAGGAAAGGAGACCTGACTGCCATCCTGGTTCCAGGATGGAGCATTTTAGGATCATGATTGTTGGATTTGTTTCCAGTGTTGAAGTTCAAGCTGACCAAGCCCAGGAACTGTGCTTCCAGAAAATGAGCTCCCCATTCCCATTTCCATCCCAATTAGCAACCCAGAGAGCCAACTCTCTCCTTCAGTTATAATTAAGAGGAAAGCAAACAGTACAAATTTGCAATGGTCTTTTATGTCATATTTATTTTCTTATGAATTATTCAATGGCTTACCATCCAAATTTAGTTAACATACCTGCTAATTTGAAGGTGGGAAGGACTCAGACCTTCACATCCATTTATTTAATGGGCATGCCTAGTGAAAATAAAAAGTTCTCCATGTGAAGATTCTCTACTGTTATTGTAGTATGTAGTAGGACACGATCACTGTATGTAATATTTATAAATGTCCAGTTACGCTAAGAATGTAAAGGGAGAGGCCTGAATAAGAGGAAAGTATGTTTGGAAAGACATAGTGTATGGGTCAGTTATTAAACAAATCATGAAAATACAAAGATATTTAGGAAAATCTTATGCAAACTCTGCTTTTTCCACTTAGCTCTCCCACTCAACCTAGTAAAACGTTTTCATAGCTTATCAAGCAACTAAACTCTAGGACCTCCCTTTACAAAACAGTGGCAGGATTTATCTGACTGAATTGGTTCACTTTGTAAGTGATGTATGCTTCTGGAAATTAAAGAGACTTTGGTGATGCCATCACACTGTGCCCAGTTTTCTGTTGTTTTACAGAAGCAGTGCAAGAGTGTGCGTGAAAAGATCAAAAGAAAGATGCATAGATTTTACCGTAAAAAAGAAAAAGAAAAGGTTCTTTGCACATAGCACTAACTTTCTCATGAGTTGTTTGGTAGAAAGCTTGAAAATTAAAATGGGCTGGCTCCAATCTTGTGCATATGTGTGCACAACATTGCATTCTTATGGCACAGATCTAAAATGTCTTTTAGATCTTTTGGATATTTAACAGGATAGAACCAATCTCTCGGATTACATGCCTCCTGGGAATACAGATTCCCAAATGGAAAGTTTAGAAATGCTCTCTAGACCTAGACTGTTTTTTTTTTTGTAAATCTGAATCATTTTTTACAAATTGGGCTCTGTGCCATAGGATGCATCAGTTCTGACAATCTGAGTTCAGAGGAAGAAACAAGCCCAAGAACTGGCGTACTTTATTTTTCCTAAAACCCAAAATCTTAAATTTAAATCACTGTGAATGAATGTTTGGGAATATTTCCCAGCTGTTTAGTTTCAAGACAGAAAGGAAATGCAGTTTATGGGCAAAAAAAGTGAAGAAGTCATTTAAAATTCTGCTTCATCATAAATCATGTCTCTGGGTCTTAAATGTGTAAGGATATGTTGCATATTTAATATCGCTGATGTGTAACATTAAGATAGAGTAGTATGTTGCAATCCAAGTCATCTTGGACCACAATAGCGCAAGGATTGTACACAATTTCATGTTTTTCTCATTTGTTAAGATGTTGTCATACTTATTTGAATGGCTTTTGTGCCAACTACTGTGCTAGGTGGTTTAATTATGTTATCTCATTTAATCTTTGCAATACGTAATAGTATTTGTTAGAGCTGGCAATTTGGAACGCTAAATTCTAAAGAGTAAACTCCAAAATAGTAATTTCAAATTTACTTTTCTTCCTAGCTTAGTGACACATTACACTTAATTACATTGTGAGGCTTATCTTAAAATTGTATTTCCTTTCCATGGAAACTATCTAAACAGGCCCTTCCAGTTCTACCTCATGAGCTGACCATGCAAAGTTTTATTTGTTGACTTGATGAAATTGTAAGCATATGAAAGCCTTGGCTAAAACCGGTCCTATGTGAATTGAGGGAAACATGAAATGCAAAGCTTTCCAAAGAAGCATAATCAATTTCAGAGGCAATTAATACAATTGGGCAAGAAATTAGCCATAATACCAAAACAAAAATAGCTCTGAGCACCTTCATTGTGCTAGCAACATCAAGTCTATTATTATTAATTTTCATGGAGTCCTTGAAAATTAGGCATTGTCATTCTTATTATATAGATTTAAAAAATGGCCTAGAGGGATCAAGAACTTTGTTCAAGGTCACACAATCGGTAATAAATTTAATTAGCAGTATATAGCTTCAAGGATTCTTTACTATCTCTTGTGCTTGGTTATCAATGGGAGCTCTCACTTTGAGCATAGAGATAATCTAGTCTTAATATTTGACACAATATATTTCAAAACGTTGAGATAGACAGAATGAAAAAATCAATCCAATTGATCAAGATGTTGAATGTGAAAATGGTAAAATGAAAATCCAGTGGTATTACAACTGGTTCCATGAAGGGAGGTAAAGATTCAGGAGAGATTAAAATAGTAATTTGGCAGTTGTATCATCAACACAGATGAAATCTAGTCTCTGTGTAACTTTATGCCTTGCATTATTTGATTTGCCATCTATTTTGATTAAATTATACCAAATAATTGCCAAATCTTCTCTTCATTGTATGTTGCACAGACAGCTGAAAGGGTAACATTGGACTAGAAAAGCACTGAAGATAAATGATTGGATTTGTTTTTTTTTCCCTTGTCCATGAAGCAATCTAGTTAACTGCATAGAACATTTTTGCTTCTACGATTACTGTGTTAGTGTCAGAGCAGGCGCTAAAAGTAGAATACAGACACCTGTAGGAGGTGTGCACTTAACTTACGTGTATGAAGCATTCAGTGTAATGAAAAGGTGTTAAGTTGCAGGTACTAGATCTGAGCAGGACAGCTACCTATTTGCATTGCCTTTTAAAACACATTGTGGCATAGGATGCCATGTGTTATCATTTTTTTTTTTTTTAAGCATCCTGAGGGATGTTTTCCAACAATGTGTCTTAATTTGAATTTCCCTAGAAGCAGACCTAAGACAAGATGTAGCTAGCACCTGGGATGTGATTCCAGGAGGTGCTAGAAGGGGAGGGCAAAGGTAAGATAGGGAAGGAAAGGCAGAAAATATAGGGAGCATGACTCAGATGATTACTTCTGTGAGCCCTGATGTCAGTTCCACTAAGGAACTCTGAGTGACATTGCTGAGTATTCCTGAGTTATTCTGCTCAAGAGATGAAGATACTGTGTCATTAATCCACCAGCTCCTCCTGTCCATCATTCACTGAGGGCTGTTTCTCATGCTGTTAAATACCCAGCACTGGGGGCGCCTGGGTGGCTCAGTGGGTTAAAGCCTCTGCCTTTGGCTCAGGTCATGGTCCCAGGGTCCTGGGATCGAGCCCCACATTGGGCTCTCTGCTCAGCGGGGAACCTGCTTCCTCCTCTCTCTCTCTTTCTCTCTCTCTGCCTACCTGTGATCTCTATCTGTCAAACAAATAAATAAAAAAATCTTAAAAAAAAAATAAAATCCCTAGCACTGATGGCTTACCCTTTGCGGGATGAGAATGCTCGGATAATGGGAGAAACCTTTAGGCAGAGCGCTGCCTGTGTTCGTCGTCAAATGCCGTTGGTGAGTACAGAGCTTAGAAGTGAGAGCCAAGCGTTTAAGAATGGACCACCAACTGTACCTGCTCCACAAACATAATAATGTCAGGCAGGCTTTTATTTGTCATGCTTCAAAATTTTCTAAGCACCTACTTACCTTCTCTGCCCTGTGAACTGAATTAGGTGCTGAGAGATGTAAAAACAAAGAACAAACCTCCTCTATCATCTTTAATAGTCCAAAGCTCACCTCACGTGGTTTCTCGTGTTTTCTTCAGTCCTCTGTCGTGTTACCAGAATTAGGACAAACCAGAGAAATGGGAACGTGGAGTTTTAGGCACTGTCACTGTGACAGGTCACCACATACCTTCTTGAATCAAGGATAGAGATCTGTGCTCTAAGCCCTACATTCACTGCTACTTTCCCTTTCCTTAAACTTTCCTTAAACACTACATTACACACGCTTATCTTTCTCTTCCTCTCTTAAAAAAAAATAAAAAGAAGAAGAAGAAGAAGAAACTACGTTCAGGAAAACATTTTTTCCCTGACTCTAAACTCCTACGAAATTATTGCCCCCTTGTTGACATTTTACTGTTACATCCACATACCCAAAAGAATAATTATGAAAATATAATGTGAAAAAAAGAGAAACATCATCATTTTAATTGGTGAGGATTAATCAAATCATAAAACCACTACATATTAACCTCAATGAACTGTTTCAGACTCTCACCTCCAAAGTTGATATAAAGGTAACCTGAGCTCTCCTGTGAGGGCTATTCATATCCATTAATTGTTACAATACAAGATACGCTGGGTCTCAGCTGGTTGCCATTTCTTCTGTATTTGAAATGTGCTTCTCAGCAGAGATCGGAGGACACCATTGGGACTCATTTGAGTCTGACTTTCACATTAATTTTGCTGTGCTGTGAAGAGCAAAGACAAAATCAATGTCCATCAGTGATGATTCAAGGCAAAATATCTAGTGATATTGAATACCAATGGCAGCACCAGGCATAAAATTTACTTAAGGTTTGTTGAGTTGACAGCCATTTATTCTAGTCCTGCTTCATTTTTCATGTTGCACATATTTTTTTTTAGGAAAATAAAACAATTAATAAGGAAAAAAATAAATTCTACTTACTGACTCAATTTGCCAGAAACCAGATCTATTTCAGAATGGTAGGGAAGAATTAAAGTGGTAGGATTTTAGAAACCTAACTAAGAATAATATCTTTCCCACCGGCAGAAGCAAAATATTTCACAGTGCACATTGATACAAAGCCACGTGGCTCAATTAAATTTTCATAATGAAGGCTCTTTGTAACTCGTGACTGAACTTGAAAAAAAGAAAAGCCTAGAGCTATTTTGGGGGCCTGAATAAATATTCTTAAGCTGAACACATGCTCATGGCAAAAGAGCAATAATACATTTGGGTTTAAAAGTTTCTTTCCTCTGCTCTGTTGAAATCCATATAGACTCCCAATGCTATGTAATGCTTTTGAAGAAATTACAAACAAAAAATAAGTAATAACAAGAAAATATTAAAACCTTATTTATTTTTATCATGATTGAGGCTCTATTGCAGGTTGTTCATGCCGTATCTAACTTTTTGGTTAAAGAATGATAAAAGCAGGGTTGCAGAGGGGAGGAGGTCCCTAGCTTGGACCATAGGCTCTGTGCCCCATATCCTTTCCCATCAAATGAAGTTGATGGTGCTAGGTAGGTACATGCATCATTTCTGTTATTTCTCTCTGAACTGTTGTTTACACATTGAACTCTGTAGAACAGAAAAGAAAAAAAAATCAGGTATGAGGCTATTTTTTTGGGGGGGGGGGTTCTTTCTGACAGTAGCCATTTTGAGTAGTCTTTTTTCTGCTGTGTATTTTGTCATAGTATACTCAGTACTTGGCACGTATATGAGACTTTTCTTCCAAGTAGTATCTTCTAAGAATTATCTTCCATTTTTCCTCTTCTCTGTCACATAACTTTCACAGAACTTTAGGATATAGGCCTGAGGGATACTCACTTCTTTGTTTGTTCAGGTTTCCAGTGCTGAGAGGCCAAGGACCATGAGCTGAATCAGATAAGGGTTTCATCCTTGCCACTTTGCTCCCTCTTTCAAAGCCTGAGGATTGACTGGACCTTTAGGTTGGATGAAGTGGGGCTGATGATGAACTAGAATGAATGACTCTGAGGCCATGGGAGAACATCTGAAGTCTGGGGATTCCGTTCTAACTCACGATCAATACATACGTGTCCCACAGGAGATCTAAGCCTTTGGTGGAGCCATTTTCCCTCCAGAGCGAAGGATACACGGGGCTGTAGAACCTATATATTAGATAGACCCACAGCCTCTGGAGTAAGAATATAGCAGCGGGTGATGGGAAGGGTCTAGACTGCTAGACAGAGTGTAGAATTCAGGCAGTCGGCACACGAGGGTGTATGCTCAGTGGATAGAGCGACGAATGAAATAATATGCTGCATACAAGGAGTTCACAATATTGTGAAGAAAACAATCAGATCTAAAACAACTACAGCTTTACCATAGTAGTAAAGTAGGGGCGACCTCACTTTGCAGAATGGAGGAGGTACAGGAGATAGGGCAGGAAATGGCAGGATACTCTCACATGGCCGCCTTCAAGAACAGACCTGTAGCTTCTGTATCCACCTTCGAGAAAATTAGGATCCAAGGACTGAAGTCATGGCTTAGCAGATTCTTCTCTTCCTAGGTAGGGGAAGGGTGAAGGCTTAAAGGTGTGAGATGAACAACCTATATTCTATTAAGCAGTTTTATTCTGTGTACGACGAGTCCAATGTATTTGGTTTGCAATAAATGCGTTCTTATCTTCTGTGCTTTATTGCCAGTTAGGGCACCTGCCGAGTTTATTTTTATCATTTGATTTTCATGCCTAGCACCTGGAACAAAGGGTAGGGTATACAAGCATGTATTGACTGAATAAATCTGAGCCAAGAGGACACAGCCTATGTCTGGGAATTTATACCCCAGTTTTGTTGCTAATTGTTCTCATAACCTTGCTAGTCTGCTTTGGCAGCCTCAGTTTTCATTATGTGTATAATGAGGGGGCCCTACTGGGTACTCCAAGTAGAATCACTACTCAAAATGTTTTTGCCTTAGTTTTGCCTGTTCTTGGAGCTCAGTGAAAATACAGTATGTACTCCTTTGGTTCTGACTTACTTTCTCAAAATAAAATTTTTGAGATTCATCTGTGCTGCCGTTATATTAATGGTTTGATACTTTTTAAATTGCAGAACAGTGTCTTATTCTGTATTAATAAATCACAATATATCACCTTGTATGAATCTACCATCCACACAATGTATGAATCACTGTGTGAATCAATAAGAAATCCATACATTGTATACTCATGTATAAATGAGTATGCCATATTCCTCTTGATGAACATTTGGGTTGCTTCCACTTCTCAGCTACTAGAAACAAAACTATTCTGAATATTTCGGTGCAAGTCATTAAATGCCTCCTCAACTTAATTTTATCTGACCTCTAAAAATTTGGTCAGTTGGATATTGGGCATATTTACCCCCATCCTCAATACCATACAACACTCAGACAATGTCTTCTCCTTTTTCTAGGTTTGTCCAGATAAAATTAGAATACATGGACACTGCATCAATTAAACAAGTGGACATGATTACTTTTCACTCAAAAGACATATTTTACAAGAGAAGCACTGCATGTGTTCAACAAAGATAAGCTCTTTCCTGTGACTGGTTCCATTGAGTCCCCGGTCTGGTAGCTCTATCTTCTTGTCAGTGTTGCCTGTTATTGATGGCTTGTGTTTGACCTTCTTGCAAAAGCCCCAAGTAAGCTCAGGGGCTGGTGTCTGATGGGCACATGCAAACTGATGTCAGAGTTTCTGACTCCAGTTTCTTTGTTAGAATCTTACTACAGAGTAGAAAAACCATGTCACCAGAAAGGACCACGGGCCATGTACTCATAAATCAGTCTAGGTGTAAAATGCAGTTGTTCCTCCAATAAATATCAAGAAAAGAAGGAGTGGAAAAGTAGGCTATTGGCTAGAACTCAAATGACTGGTAAGCTTTGAGGAAGGCATATGTCTGAACTGTTGATTGGTATAACAAGAGGACAGATAATTGGGATTTATTCTAGCCTGTAGGCTAGAATAACCTTTGTAGATTAACAATATTCACTCTTTTTTTTCTTGAGGTAATTCTTGAATTCATCTTCCACATTAGGAACTCATTCCTGTTGTTGGTTATAAAGAAATTTGTTGGGAAAAGGTAAAGAGCAGAGTGGATGTGTCATCCTAAATTCTTTACACATATAAGTGTTTAGCATATATATCCATGAATTCCCTGCACCACACATAAATACACATACATACATTTAAAATTTGTCAAGCATCTGAACACACCTGTGAACTACCACAGTGGAGTGAGCAACAGGATTGCTGAAGTCTCTCCAAGTCTAAAATTTCTCAACAGAAACATTCAGTTTATTTTTGATCTTTTTTTTTTCAATTTATTTATTTTCAGAAAAACAGTATTCATTATTTTTTCACCACACCCAGTGCTCCATGCAATCCATGCCCTCTATAATACCCACGCACCTGGTACCCCAACCTCCCACACCCCGCCACTTCAAACCCCTCAGATTGTTTTTCAGAGTCCATAGTCTCTCGTGATTCACCTCCCCTTCCAATTTACCCCAACTCCCTTCTCCTAACACCCCTTGTCCTCCATGATATTTGTTATGCTCCACAAATAAGTGAAACCATATGATAATTGACTCTCTCTGCTTGACTTATTTCACTCAGCATAATCTCTTCCAGTCCCATCCATGTTGCTATAAAAGTTGGGTATTCATCCTTTCTGATGGAGGCATAATACTCCATAGTGTATATGGACCACATCTTCCTTATCCATTCGTCCGTTGAAGGGCATCTTGGTTCTTTCCATAGTTTGGTGACCGTGGCCATTGCTGCTATAAACATTGGGGTACAGATGGCCCTTCTTTTCACGACATCTGTATCCTTGGGGTAAATACCCAGGAGTGCAATTGCAGGGTCATAGGGAAGCTCTATTTTTAATTTCTTGAGGAATCTCCACACTGTTCTCCAAAGTGGCTGCACCAACTTGCATTCCCACCAACAGTGTAAGAGGGTTCCCCTTTCTCCACATCCTCTCCAACACATGTTGTTTCCTGTTTTGTTAATTTTGGCCATTCTAACTGGTGTAAGGTGATACAATATTTTTGATCTTTTATCTCCTTTGTTTCTTGGATGTCCATTCATTATGCCATGCAAAGTCAAACCCATGTAGTTGACTTCTGTTAGTGTGTCTAGTCAGGTGTCTCTCTTCTTACTGAAAAATAGGTTTCTATAAAGTAGAAACCTGGCCACAGGAGGGCATGAAGTATAATCTGTGGTGTTTATATATTATTATATTATTATTCTCATTTTCTCCATCACCTTCCATCACCTGTGCCCACATCTTTCCAAGGCTGTGGAATTGGAGCAGTCATCATCTGTGAAAAGCATAAGCTCCAAGCAGAGACCAGTATTGCCAAGACAAATTTCCCAGACTCCATTTAGAAAAACAGAAAATGACATTGTTAATTGGGGAACGGATATCTGGAGAGTTGTGCCAAGATTCCCTTATCTAACTGGCCTTTCAAAATTGAATGCACTCTCCGAAACCGCTGGATCACATACTGTCACTCTTCACATTCTGAGGGAGATAATTCCAGGACTTTCCAGTTAGTCTCTGTTCAACTCAAATTATATCGAATTTAAAAGAAGGTGAAACCAACCACGATAGTTTTATTCCACTTCGTGGGGAGAGATATCTGAACCCCATTATGATGATCTACTTTATTTTTCATCTAGAAATTTTCATCAGACTCAGTGAGGAGTTAATCAGCTCATCGACAAAGCAGTTAGTTCCTGCAAGTCTCTAAGATGAAAGGTGCTATAAAAACGTATAATGATAATAATTAGAATCATGGTATTAATGATAGTGGAATTAACACTTTGACCTTCATCTTCTTCCACAGGTAAAAACATCAAAATCTGAACATCATCCCTGAAAGGATAGCTGAAAAAAGGCTTTTCTACAACTAGTTCTTCTCAAAAGCAATTAATTTCCACATAAGAAAGTGTTATTAGAATTCACAACAGTTTTAAAATATAATACTAATTTGCAGGAATATTCTGGCCAATGATTCAAAATAACTTTCGAAACTTAGCAATGACATCATCCTCCTTACTGCTCCACAGAGATAGGTGGCAAATAGGAAGCACTTCATTTGAGTTTTCTCGATGAATAAATGGACAAACAATGATATAAGTATTGAATACTTACTACATAGTGGTTTTTAAATACCTAAAATGTTTGCTCTTAGCATACTGATTATGGAAGATTTTAAAGATAAATATTAAAGTATATTATGAAACAAAAATAATTATAACTTAATCCCACTATCAGAAGACAACAGTGACATGGCATGATGAACATTTCCTTCTAGTCTTGTTTTGGTGAGTGTAATAAAAATAGTAACAATAGCAATAATAATAGTGATTTAAACTCACCGCATAATTTGCATACTACTTATTCTAGTTAGCCAGTTTTCAGTTGTTAGCATAGATCTTTGGGTTGCAAAGACAAAAAGCTATTTTAGTTCCTTTAAGGGAAATCAACCAACCAACAAAAAATACAGGAGGTTGCTCATTCCTGAACGGCCATTCTGACATGTATTTGGAACTGAGAACTGTTAGAGGTGGCAGTAACTCTGGTCAGTTTTTCGCTGTCTCTTTTGACTTTGTTTTATGGTCTCTCTCCTTCCCTCTGTAAATCACTCTTTCCTTCATCGCCTGGCTCATCCTTGCTGTAGTCTCTAGAAAAAGCTCCAAAAGAAGCCAGTTTAGTCTGGCATAATTATTTACCATTGCTTTAATTGAGTAAGAGAGATACCAGTTGTGTGTTACTTCTTAGCTGGTTCATGCCGATTCCTGCCTCTCCCCTGCTCCGCCAGCCTCGCTCAGATCAGGCTCCATCTCTAGTTTGTTCAAGTGTGTACAACAGCTTCAGTTGATTTCACTTAAGTTGGCATTATTGGTCAAATCACTTTCTACTGAAAGGACAAGTTGAATAGATATATATGCCCAACATATACTATTTACCATGTCAGTGTAAACTTTATTAACATTCATTCATTCAGTGGATGTTTATTTTATATTTTTATAATAAATATAATGCTATATTAATATAATATAAATATATTAATATAAATAAATATATAAATATTAATATTATACAAATGTACCATTATATTTTATTAGTATATTATTACTTATTGATATAGTAATAAACATATTAATGTTTTATTATTATATAATATAATTATTAATGATCTAGTAACAAGCATATCATTAATATTTTATTAATTCATCAACATAAATATTAATATTATATAAATAGATACATGTAAATATATTTAAATTTATTTTATATTTATATTTTTACCATGTGCCAATACTGCTGAGGATACATTAATAAACTAGGCAAGAATCCTCTTCCTGGGCCTGAGATTCTATTGGGAAGAGATCTAGAGCAAACAGAATGGATGAATGAATGAATAAACGAGTAACAGTGTGTTAGATGGTAATGAGTGCCAATGAGAAAAATAAAGTAGGGAAAGACATTATGGAGGAAAAAGAGGGAATGGGAGTGTCTGTTGGTGGTAAAGGGGCAAGGGTTGTTTGTTTTTGGTCTTTCATTGGCCAGAGAAGTCCTTTATGAGATGAAACTTGACTCAAGGTCTGAAGGAGTAAGCCCTATAATTTAAACTATATTTTTATTGCTTTTGTTAAATAACCATTGCAATAATTATTAAAATTCCTTAAAAACAATGTTCCAGGGACCATTCCATTTTGTGGTGCAAAGTAACCAAAATGACCAAGCATTTTGTACCCATTTCTGAGTCCTTTCTGATGGCTGAGTAGTTCCATTGTATATATGTACCACATCTTCTTTATACATTCATCAGTTGATGGACATATGGGCTCTTTCCATATTTTGGCTATTTTGGACATTACTGCTTTAAATACTGAGGTGCAGATGCCCCTTCAAATCACTATGTTTGTGTCCTTTGGATAATAACCTAGTAGTGCACCTGCTGGGTTACAGGGTAATTTTATTTTTAATTTTTTGAGGAACCTCCATACTGTTTTCCAGAGTGGCTGCACCAGTTTGCATTCCCACCAACAAGAGAGTGCAAGAGAGTACCCCCCCTTTTTTTCAACCTCCTGAACACCTGTTATCCTGAGTTATTAATTTTAGTCATTCTGATGGATGTGAGGTGGTGTCTCACTGTTGTCTTTATTTGTATTTTCCTGGTGCTGAGTGATGCTGAGCGTCTTTTCATGTGTCTGTTAGCTATCTGGATGTATTCTGGAGCCTTTTTCTTAAATGCTATCACTGCTCTTCCAATGACATGCTAATTTTAAAAAAATCAAATAAACCTACAAATGTGCAAAGAAGAAAAATAAAAGCAACACAAATTCCCTATCTAGGGTGTGCAAAAAATGATTCATTTGGATTAATATTTTACTTGGATACCTTTCTGTGTTTCTTTATGACATCAATGATTGCAAGCATTTCACCCAAATAAAATAGTACATACAATGTACTGCCTTTCTACTCAGATATATGTTATAGGCCTATTTCCAAGTCAGTAAATATAGATCTATGCCATTATTTTTATTGAATTTTGAATATTTCATCTTATGGATATGTTGCTATTTAGTTAGTTCATTTTTCAATTTTTGAACATTTAAGCTATGGAAATCAGTCCATGTTAATATCTACCCTCACTCTCTCTAGCCATTCCTAACAGCTGATGTGAATTCCCAGAAGATCAATATGGCCCATTAGCAATTGGTACCCATTATGAAGATGATTTGAAGGAAAAGACAACTATTATAGGAATAGAAGTCACTTAGGACTTCGATAGCCAATGCTTTAGGAATTTTTTCATTCAAGACATAAAAGTTGATTTTCCTTAGTCTTCCACTTATAGAATATATTGACTCCAGCTTTGGGGTTTGGGCAAGTCCATTTATGGTAAGATATTAAAACAGAATTGAGCATCATGTCCTCTGGGAAGCATTCCAGGCTATCTCTGTTAAGGAAGGTACCCCATTTCTGAACACCTATAGCTGTCTAGCCTTACCACTGCCTATTTTCATATTTTCTATGCTTTATTTTAGTATTGCTCCACTGGTCTGTTTTTTCCACCAGATGAAAAATCATTAAATGAAAAGCATGTCATCTTAATATCTGGGTCTCCAGCACAAAGCTCACTATTTCTGGTATCTAATATGTACTTTAAGAATGTCTTAGAAAAGAAAGGAAGACTTCAAGGGAAGGTGAAGAACAGCTTAGATTAATTGTTAGAGGTGGGCAATGGGCTGAAAGTGAAGGGTGAAAGAAAGAGCGTAAATCAAGGAGAGAGGAGAAAAAGCTGAAAGACAAAATACGTGAATAAAAATGTTGGTATTGTTAGATGAACAATATTGTTTCAGTTAAATGTATTAATATAATTTGAGAAGAACAAAATATTTGTGCCAGGGACAGTATATTCATTTACTAAATCACAAACAGTATTTAAAAAATTCTACTCCATATATTTTACTAGAATTTATAGAAAGACTGTTGTCTATGGCTGTAAATTCAATTTCTTGACTCCATAGGTATATATAATGGACCTAAAATATTTACTGAGGTTCTCCTCTGTGCATGGTAATACATTAGATAGTGGACATTTGGATGTGAACAATTCAAGACCTGCTCCCAAGAAGGACACAGTGGAATAGGATATTCAGAGTATGGTGTGATAAGTAGCATTAGAGAAATGTTTATTATGCAAACTGCATGTTGTGCAGGAATCTCAGAGGAGATCCTTCAGGTGTGCTCCAGAAGCTTTAGGGAGGAAATGACATCTTGGCAGAGTGGTCATAGAGTATGTAGAGAAAGGGTTAAAGAAAAGGGTAAAGGGTAAAGAAAAGCAGTTGAGCCTGAAGAGGGAGGCAGATGCCAGATTATGGAAGATTTCAAGATTGGGCATTACCCTGTAGATGGTGAGGAGCCAGAGGAGAGTTGACCGAATTGCTTGGAGCCTCGTAGGCTTCCTCGGGACTGGTAATTATAGGAAAGGCAAAGAAAAACTTGACAAAGCAGCTACTTCTTTATGCTGAATGGCAAGTCTTTGGGGCAAGGAAGTCTTAGTAGAAAAGGAATGAGATGCCTCTCATCAATGTCTCTCATCAGTTCACATAGACATCTTAGGGATTCTACAAATAATAAATTCTACAAGTATTAGTGGTTCCTTCCAGGTCAAAACTGGGTAAGTGAAACAGGCTGGACTTTGGGGCAAGTTTTATGAAATCACCACTATTAGTGCTGAAGGAGGTTTAGACTTCTCCGTGCAATTCCTCTGTAAGACTCCCCTATCAACAGGCCAGGGAGTGGCCTCTTCTTACACAGCGGCCTCTTCTTACAGGCAGCTCAGCTGCTTTTAAAAGAGCACATCTCAATATAAGGTCTTTTTAGATGGAGCTAAAGTTCTGTCCAATCTAATTGTCACACTCACTGGCCCTACTTCTTTCCTCCCAATCCCCACAGATCATAATGCATTTTATTTTCCAGGGTCAATATCACTAGGCCCTTCAGTCTAATGCTATTCCCTGGTTTAATATCTGCCTTCTGCCTTTGTTTCTGCAACCTTACCTCTGCCCTTCCTCTGATTGTGTCCTGTGTTGGTCATGTGCCTTTTAAACTGTGGGATCCAGAGTTGGAGTCCAAGATCAAGATTCTCCCCCTTGTTGGCATGAAAGGGAGACATCTATAGCCCTTAGGAGTTAAGAAGGAAAAATAAGACTCTACTAGATTTGCATGTTGGATATAGATCTAGGAAGAGAACTTTTCAGAGGCAATTTTCTGTGCAGTATTAGCATTTGTTCAATTCTGACCTTTGAGCTATCGGCAATGAGAGGCAGCTTTTATAAGTTTTTCTTTCCTAATGCTGATTTTCCAGGCATGAAGGTGCCAGCAGGGGCTGGCAAATAACAGAGCCAAGCTTTTCTCCTATTCCCTTCACCTCCCGGACATCTCATGAAGCACTCTCTTGTTTGATCAATTCTTTCCCACCTAGTAAGGAAGAAGCCTATAGGGCCTGCCTTAGCAAGACTTCCCAGAGGCTCCAAATGAATATTGAGTGGCTCCCTACAAACTCACCAGTCTGGTGAAATTTAACAGGAGTCAAAAAGTTCTGAGATGGCAAATGGCAAGAGAAAAGGAAGGATTTTTTGTCAAGAGTTTAGAGTGGCTTTGTGTTGGGGCCATGTTTTCAAATTGCATTCTGGTGGGACAAAGTCATCAAACTCGTAGGACATGTCTCAGAAGGTATGATTTGCATTTGTTCTATTTTTTTTTTAAACATTTGTTGAAGTTTTGTTTCCAGATTCTTCTCCATTTATTAAATATGTTTATTTCTTTAGCAATTACTATGTGCCAGACACTATGCCAGATGGTTGGAATATAAACGTTAACAGGAAAATTGTAGTTCTTTCTCTGAGGAGATTTATCTTACACACACACAGAGGGAGAGAGCACGTGAGGGAGGTTGAATAGGTATTAACTGTGTTTAGCACTTTGAACGAAACAAAGGAGTGCAAGCATAAGGACATCCAGAGGTACCTCAGATAGGAGGGTCAGAGAATGCTAATCTTAGTCTGAAAGATTGAAAGAAGATCATTATACGGAGATCAGTAGATTTGTTGGCCAGGGCTGCTATAGCAAAGTACTACAAAGTAGGTGGCTTAGAAAAACTGGGATTTATTCTGTCATAGTTCTGAAATCCAGGAGTCTAAAACCAAGGTACCGTTGGGACTTAATCTCTCCAAAGACCCTGGGGGAGGATCTGTTCCCAGCTTCCTAGCCTCTGGTAGCTGTCAGCATTCCTCAATTTGCAGATGGCCATCTTCTTCCTGTGTCTCTTCACCTTGTCTTCTCTGGGTGTGCCTCTGTCCAAATTTCCTTCTTTTACAAGAACATTCTTCATATTGGATTAGGGCCCACCTAATGACTTTAATTTAGTTTGGTTACCTCCATAAGGGCCTTCTCTCCAACAAGGTTGCATTCTGAAGTCCTAGGGCTTGAGTATATGAATTTGCCTGGGAAGGAGGGGGGGGCACAATTCAACTCATAACAAGCAGGACAGACATTGTTCCATGGAGAAGAAACACATGTTCACGTTCCTGAGCTAGATGGAACCTGGAGAGTGGGAGAGACAGAAGGCTGGTGGTCTGTAGAGAGTGGGCAGGGAAGAACCAAGAGAGGAAATCCTTTGGCAACTCTAAGAACATCAATAGAGATGCTTCATTCATTTTTGCTACTAATACCTGCAGCAGTAGATTTTGAGGGACACAGAGAGATTGTTCACGTAGTTTTGTCTTTTCCTTTCTGTAGTTCATGGAGTGCAGCTGGGATGGAGATGGTGGGGAACCCTGACTGGTCACGGTAGTTGCCAATTTAGAGAGAAACATTAATTTTCTTTCAAGTCAAGTTGCCACTTTTGTGTCCCCTGGCTGGATCAGGAACCACAGGAACCATCCTGTGAATCGTCTCCAAATAAAACTGTGAAAGACAGCAGGACGTGGGCTTCACACCATGTCAGAGTCAGATGCCAAGTGGCCTCCTCCAGGGATCACACCACTTTTCTGGCTGCTGGGTTGATACCGAGAAGGCTGGGTCTTGAATGCAGTGGGAAAGGACACAGAAGAGGTGAAAATGAACATTGTGGAATTATGATCTCACGCCTACCAAATTGCTTTGGGCTTAGTATATTTAAGAAATTGGACTTTACGTCATCTGTGTCTTCAGTTTGACTACTTATATCCCCAGGGCCATGGATGCCAATGCATTTTTCATGAATCTGTATTTATCCTCTTGATGATGTTATTTCTATTTCCTTTACCCTGTCTTAATCTACTGTCAAGCACGGAAGTTTATACTTCTTATTTATCTCATACACTTGAGAGCTCTGGGCCAGACTCCCTCTAACTGTAGTAATTAAATGGAACTTGTTTTTAATTTTTTTTGAATTTCATGTATAATTCATTCCTTTAATCCCTAAACAACTTTTTAAGGTAGGTAGGTAGCTTAACTGCACTTTAAAGATAAAAAGAGTCTGGAATGTGGAGAATCCAAGTGGTAGTAAGACAGTGACCGAATGTAGAGTGATAACAGCATGAACAAGGAGCCACCTGCCTGGGTTCAGATCCCGAGTCTGCCATTTACTGGTTGTGTGGTCATAAGCTAGTTACTAAACTTCTTTGAATCTCAGTTTCCTTATCCATCAAATGAAGGATACACACACACACACACACACACATATTTATATTACAGAGCTGATATAAATACCAAATAAATAAATATGTCTAAAGGACTTGGCCCAGTGTCTGGCATGTAATATATACCAAAAACTGGGTATGAATTTTAACTGTAGAACTTACTAGCTATGTGCACTTCGGAAAGTTCTTTAATTTTATTAAATCCTCATCCATAGTGTTCTCTCTACCAACCACTGTGCCAAGGCACTATTGTGATGAGGAAAGGTGACATTCCTTGTTGAGGAATTAAGCCACTGTATCTGGCCTAATGAGCATTACACAAGATGAAGTCAGAATGGGAAATGTGCATGGTTTTGTTTAAGTCAAGGTGCCGAGTTTGGACTTTATTTGAACACACTAAGAAAGCATTGGAGGGTTTTACCTAGAGAAATGACTGTTTTAAGTTTCAAAAAACAACCACTTTGGCTGTTGCGATTTAAATGAAAAGTGGGGCTTGAGAGTTGAAATGGAACAGCCAGGAGCATATGTCAAATAGTCAGTCAATAAATGTGGCAGCTAATACAATGGTAGAAGTGGAGGCAGGGAGAAGTGACTTGATTCAAGATCTATTTTTGAGGTAATACTGGACATATTTGCTGATGGATTGGATGTGGGCAGTGAAGAAAAGGTGAGAAGTTGGTGCTGGTGCCTCATTTATTGGGAAAGACAAGGATGAAGTTGGGTTTTGAGGGGGAGATATGAGTTCTTTTGGAACATTTGAACTTTGAGGTGTTATGCTTGATAAAAGATGCTGCTTGATTAATAAAAGAATAAGCATTTAAGGTGCTCTATAGGTTTTTAAATATTGCAATCCCCCCTCCAAAAGTTGATATTAACATTGACACTGCATCTACTGAACTAGCAATAAAAGATCAATGTTCACAGAAGGATGAAAGTCAGCTCCTAACAATAAAGATTAATAGAGCTCTGATAGAGTGTGTGATTTACATTTCACTACTCATAAAAAAAACTGAGGATCATTCACAACATTTGAGCATCTGAAAGTCAGAAAGCCACAAACCATTTGCATCAGGAAGAATGTTGTTTTTGAAATGAGAGGCATAATTAACAATGTCTGTATCAAGAATTTTAAAGCAAATCAGAAGCAAATGTTATACTAATTTTAACCATGTTATCTTAAATCATGGGTGAGAACATTAAAGTACCGCCTCTCAATGTACATGACAGGGATCATGGCGGTTTCTCTTCCACCTTGGAGTTCTACCAAAACTTGGCATTATTAGAGTTCACCTGGGAACTAAAGAGAGGGATTAGTATCCTACCCAGGGTGACATGGCTGTGTGTGAGAGCAAAAACCAAAGTGTTAGCCCAAAGCTGACTGTTTGTAAAGTAATGAATGCTTAAACTTAGGGAGTGCCTTGGGGCTATGTGTTGAATTGTACCCCACTCCCTGCTCCCCAAATTCATATGTTGAAATTCTATAACTTCTAGTATTTCAGCATGTCTTCTAGTATTCCATACTTCTAGTATTTCAGGGTCTTTACAGAGGTAATCAAGCAAACATGGATTCATTAGGATGAATGCGCCCTAATCCTATAGGACCTGTGTCCTTACAGAAGGGGAAATTTGGATAGTGATATACATAGAGGGAAGATGATTTGAAGAGACACAGGGGAAGACAGTCATCTACAAATCCAGGAGAGAGGACTACAAAAGATCTTTCCCCATTTTACAGAAGGGGAAAGTCCTGGAAGGAAAGTAAGAAGGGGAGGAAGGAAGAGGGAAAGGGGGAAGGAAGGTTTTCTGGTAGAAGAGAGTTTCTTTTTTTTTTTTTTTTTTTTTCTTTTCTAAAGATTTTACTTGAGAGAGACTGAATGGAGGAGGGGCAGAGGGAGAAGCAGGCTCCCACTGAGCAGGGAGCCAGATGCAGGGCTCGATTCCAGTGTCAGGACCCTGGGATCATGACCTGAGCTGAAGGCAGATGCCTAACCGTCTGAGCCACCAGGCATCCCTAGAAGAGAGTTTCACTTGCTCAGAACTTTGGGTTTCATAAGAACTTCTCTATTTCACAGAGGTAACTGTGAAAGTAATACTGATGGAGACATTATAGAAGGTGACACTGAGTGTATACCTATCCTCAGATCAGCTTTATAGCTAAATAAAAATATATATTTTTAATACCTTTCAAAAAAAAAAAAAAGATCTTTCCCTTGCAGTTGTCAGAAGGAGTCAACCTAGCAGACGTTTCGATCTTGGAATTCCAGCCTCCAGAACTGTGAGGCAGTTAATTTCTGTTGTGTAAGCCCCCTGGTCTGATTATTCTAGGAACTCTAGCAAACTAGCACACCTGGCCCATGGACTCCAGGTTTCAACAGTTATATTGACATCTCAGGGGCCAGATAGCCTTCCCACTGGCATTGAGCTATATATAGTTCACCACAGTGCTTCTTAAACACTGATAGGAATCACCTACAGAGCCCATTGAAACAGAGAAACCTGGACCTCTACTCCTGGAGGTTCTAATTCAGTAGGTCTGGGGTGATGCCTGAGAACTTACATTTATAGCAAGGATCAGGAGTTGCTAACGCTGCCAGACTGTACCTTGAGGAACACTGGTCTAACACCAAGCCTGGGACAGAGTAGATGCTCAATAAAAATCAGATGAGTTAATTTTGGGACTTCTACTTTAGACAAGGGGTCACTCATCTCATTCAGTGATTCTTAACTGGGGGTATGCACAGAATTCTGATTTCCGTGAAGTATATTTAGGATATGTATATTTTGATAGAGACCATGCTCAAAGAGAACTACCCCAAGCAAGGCACCATTTGAAGGAGACTGCTTTAACAAAGTTACTCTGCTGTTGTTGAGAAGGAAAAGGTTTTGAAGGATAGAAGTAATTGCTGCAACCAGAAGTCTATAGTTGCAAGTGATTGAAAATGGTGGCTGGGTCAGAGAATGCTAATCATCCATGAAGTGGGCTCACCACGACTCTGACACGGTGTCTCCTGGAGCACTCAGTGGTAGGTGCATCTTTGCTGAAAGAATACAAAGTGAACTTGACGGGAAAGGAGACCTCAGCAGTCCTACAAAGGCAATTTTGCAAGCTGTCTGGCTGTGGAATTAGTGGAATGTTTGCTCAGGAAGAAATAGCTGACGTCAACTTTGCTCTCTTTGTATCTCAAGGGCATATGCCTCTGGCCTGTGCAGACACACACAGAGGGAAGAATGGCTTCCAGAGGGAGAGGTTAAAGAACAGGTCAGCTGGGCATCCATGCTTTCATTTCCTCCCTCCCCCCATTTGTCATCTTTCTGGCAAGGTGAATCCAATGCCCAGTAATTCCTTTTGACTTTCTAAGAGCTATGGGACACGCAAGTGTGAGAAAAGTCATCCCGGCACTAACAGGATTAGCTCAGCTTCATAACCTAATCACTCTGGCCAGAGAGAATAAAAAGGAAGGCAATGGGCAGGAGGCAAGAGACAGAGTCATAAATGGGAAGTTTCTTTAAATACCAAGGAGTGAGTGTACATATGTTTTGCCTGTCTCACAAAGGACCTCCTTTCCATTCATGGGGGCTTGTTAAATATGAAATGGGAGCATGTCTTATCTATGCCTCCCCTAGAAGCAATCCCAAGGACTGGTGTATTATGTCCTATAAAAGCTTTGTTGAATGACTAAATCAAAGGCCATTCTGATATTGACAAAATAATAATAGAGGCAGCAGTTAATTAAGAGAGGCAGAGTATTGTGGCAGAATGAGGACTCGACTTGTTGACAGACACTAGGCTCTAATTTTATTTCTAGCACCACTTGCTAGAGAGACTTGAGGAAATCACATGCTCTTTCAGGAACCTCATTTCTGTATTGGTAAAGCAAAGAGATTGGACTAATTTCTCTCCATTGTTTTGTTGGATAACCACCAATGAGTAGGATGTAATAGGTTAACTTCTCACTGTGTGTGTTTTGTATAATAGATTGATAAAGTATATAGGGTCCATCTATCTTGGGTATGCAATTTTAGGCACTATGAATGTCTTGCATGAGTGGTTCAGATGATAAATAGAAAAAAGCATAATGGTTAGAGCACAGATTATGAAGTTTTGATAGAGCTGGTGTTTGGGTCTTCTCTTTGCTATTTACTAGCTGTGTGACACCAGACAAATTGCATAAATTCTCTGGTCTTCAGCTTTCTTATCTAAAAAATGGAGAAACTGATAATATATGACCATACTTGTTGACATCATAATTCTGCATTTTCCGTGAAGGAGGTGATGGGAAGGTAAAGTTTATAGGTGGGACAGCTTAGGGAATTCCTGTGCTAGGCACATTTTTTTCATTCATTTAACAATAATGAATGGATGGACTGATATGATATGATACAAAGTAAATAAGATACAGCCCCTGACTTTAAGGAGCTTAAGACCTAATAGAAGCAGATACATTTTCATACTTATTTTCCTTTCACTAAAAGACAGATTTTTGAGACCTTCATGTATAGAAAAATTACCTGCTCTCTCCATATTTTAATATCACCGTGTGCAAAGATAGGATTGATATCATTTAACTTACTTCATAGACTGGAAGGACAGTGCCCGCCACTAGGAACTTCACACCACACAAAAGTTCTGCTTTTCTCTCGGCTGCCTTTCCTTCCTCAGGTTCCCAGACCTTGTCTTCTCATCTCAACACAGGCTTGAGAATCAGTGTGAAGAAAGGTTGAGCTTATTGAAGAAAATAAAGACAGATGGATTGTGTGTCTGGGAAGGAAATGACATCAGCAGCTGTTTTTGACCAGACGGTGAGCAAAAGATTTAGGGGAGATTGTCGTTATGTAAGATGGGTCAAGTCCAGCTTGTCTAGAGGAGTACATTGTACATTACGTGTGTGACAAGGATGTGTGAATACTACTACCTACTAGTACTACTGAACTTTTCTAGTTCACACATTGTTAAAGACATGGAAAAATGGGAAACAGCTCATTTACTTATGTATTGAAATATAATTAACATACAGTGTTATATTAGTTTTAGGTATACACCATAATGATTCAATCATTCTGCATATTACTCGCTGCCTACTACCATAAATGCAGTCACCATCTGTCACCAAACAACATAATTACAATCTGGAAAACATAGGCTTTTGAGCATGAGGAAAAATTGAGTTTTACAGGTAAAATCAAAGAAATTAGTCCATAATTGATTGGCAGAAATGATGGAGGTTCACTTCCAGATAATATTTCCACTGGATTTTCATGATAGCATTTACTCATCTAAATTTTATTTGATGTCATTTCAGTGTTAGATACTAGTTTGGGTTGTGGATAAGAAGTAGAAAGAAATATGTCAGAGCTTATTTAGGAACACATAGCAACAAGCCCTATGACTCAGTACTCATTACTACCATGGAGGCATAGATGGGCATTGTAGGAAGTCGATGTCATGGATGAATTGAGATCGTAAAAGTGGATTTCTCAAAAGTTGTAACATTTGAACATAGATGTATTTCTTTCAGTGGAATATGAGTTATCCTGGAATCCTCATCTTAAAATGCTTGGTATGGTTTCCTCTAATCAAATACAACTTACTGAAGAATCTATAGGTTAAATAAACTTGATCATATATAAGGGGTTAAGAGCATAAAGTAAGGATCAAGCTTCAGTCACTAGGCTGGGTGTGTGTATCTTCTCCTCCTCTCTTCTCCTCCTCTGCCTTCCTCTTCCTCCCTCTCTAGGTTCCTCCCCCCACCTCTCTTCATCTCAGATCTGAGAGTCCTTTTCCAGGAATGCTTTTGCAGAATTCAGATCACATATATTTCATCAAAATAGCATCTTTAGGATAATCTCCTCCAAATCTATTTTTGTAGCGGATAAGAGGAGGATAATGTGCAGCTTTTAGAATGACTATGAATGAATCATGAATTCTGACTTTTGCCTAGTTTGTTTTGTTATGAACATTTTGTGGCTATTAAAAAACAACAACAACAAAAAAAGAAACATTGTACTGTTGGTAGGCATAATGAAAGTATATAATTTCAGCAGAGCCCAAACTGAAACATCACAGGCTTATATCTAAGTTTTTCATTACTAAGAAATATAAACTCTTTTTAATTTTTCTTTCCAAATGGAAGATACCAGATGTTCATCTGTTACTATGAAAGTCTATTTTAATTGGCAGTTGTGGTCTCAGAGTAATTTTAAATTGCTACCAGGCTGTCACTTTTGCTTTTGCTGACTTGCAAGGAGGTTTAATGGCTCCCCCACTGGGCTAGACTTAATCCTTCTAGTTGGAGCTGTTGGATCACCTCAATTTATGACAAACTTAGAAGAGATTTAAATAGTCCACAGAAATGGCAATGAAAATGCCTGAGAGTAGTATGATGTTTTAAAAGTGCTTTAGATCCACAGAAATTACTTGTTATGAGGAAACATGTACAACAGATACAGGCTTCCCAGGTAAGGAAGAATAAGGCTCTTTAGTCAGACTGAATTATTATAATTATTATAATATACTTATAACAACCATTGGTTAACAAGCAGGCAATCACCTCTACATATAATCTATCAAATTTGATTTTTAGAGTGGGTAACGGAATTAGAACGCTGGTTTCCTGTCAGCTTGCTTGCTTGGTCCATCTTGATGAATGTGTGGGGAAACTTTTATGACAATTCTGTGTGAGTAGGTATTTAATCAAGGTGTAGGTGCTGGGAAGAATGGGTGTTAGGAGACCGTATGGGTGAAAGCAAACACATGCAGCTGGGAACCAAAGGATCTGGAGTTTTTCCTAGCTTTTCTGCTAGTTAGCCATGTAAGTGATGTGAGTGTTTTGTGAATTGGGGGCATTGGGCAGTATGATTCTAGAGATTTCCTCCAATAAAAAGAATTTATAATTTTTATTCATACTTCATACACTGTGTGTTTTTTTGGCTTTGCTTCTTCTGCTTCTGGAACTTTTTGCTTTCTCCAGATCTGTGGTCTCAAATGTCTCATGTGTTCTCTGTGTATAGTACTAATCTTGTGTAAAGTACAGGCCGGGTAGAGTGAGACAAACCTGGCCATGTGTCCTAGACCTTGGGGAAATTATTTTACTTCATCTGAACCCCCTTTATCTGTATCTGTAAAATGGATGTATATGCCTCACAGGATTACTATGAGCATAGACTGAGAATTGATGTACAGTGCTTAGTAGAGAGGGATTGCTGAATGATAGAGTATGTATTCAGCATTTCTATTGCCTCCTTTTTAAATTCATGCCATTCCAGTCCAGTATGGTTTTATCACATTTTGACTGTAATTTTAATTCTTCCTTTCACAAAAGAAGTTGAGTATCCTTTTTTTTTTCCCCCTTAAAAAAAGATCTATTTATTTATTTGAGAGAGAGAGCTCAAGTGTGAGCCAGGGCAGGGGCAGAGGGAGAGAGAGAATCCTAGGCAGACTTCTGCTAAGCATGGAGCCTGAGATTGTGGGTCGATCTCACAACCCTGAGGTCATGACCTGAGCCAAAATCAAGAGTCAGATTTGTAACCTACTGAGCCACCCAGGTGCCCCAGTTGAGCATCTTTTATATATTTACTGGCCACTTGAGTACCATCTTAGGTAAATTTCTTGTTCAAGTGTTTTGCCCATTTTTCTAATTTCTTATTGATACATCTAAAAGAACATGTATTTTGAATACGAGTCCTTTGCAAGCTGCAAGTTGTGTTGTTACAGCATTTCTTTAATAAATTACACAAACTTGGTGGCTTAAAACCACAGAAAATTATTCCCTCCATTGTAGAGGCCAGACATCTGCAATCACAGTATCAGCAGAGCTGCAGTTCCTCTAGAAGCTCTGGTAGAGGGGGTTCCTTCCTTGCCTTTTCCAGTTTCTGGTTGCTGGATTCATTCCTTGGCATGGGGATGCATGACTCCCATTTCTGCCTCTATGTGCACATGAACCTTCCCATGGTCTTCTGCCCTGTGTGTCTTTGTCTTAAATCTCCCTCTCCCTTCTCCTATGTGGACACTGGTCATAGATCCAGTATGGGGTTTTGGGTACTGGATCCTAAATCCAGGGTGTCCTTCCTCATCTCTTATTATAGTCTTTGGCTTAAAATCTAATTGATCTGATATAAGGATTGCCACTCCTGCTTTCTTCTGATGTCCATTAGCATGGTAAATTCTTTTCCACCCCCTCACTTTAAATCTGGAGGTGTCTTCGGGCTTAAAATGTGTTTCTTGGAGGCAACATATAGATGGGTTTTGTTTTTTTATCCATTCTGATACCCTGTGTCTTTTGACAGGGGCATTTAGCCCATTCACATTCAGGGTAACTATTGAGAGATATGAATTTAGTGCCATTGTATTGCCTGTAAGGTGACTGTTACTGTATATGGTCTCTGTTCCTTACTGATCTACCACTTGTAGGCTCTCTCTTTGCTTAGAGGACCCCTTTCAATATTTCCTGTAGAGCTGGTTTGGTGTTTGCAAATTCTTTCAGTTTTTGTTTGTCCTGGAAGCTTTTAATCTCTCCTTCTATTTTCAATGATAGCCTAGCTGGATATAGTATTCTTGGCTGCATGCTTTTCTCCTTTAGTGCTCTGAAAATATCATGCCAGCTCTTTCTGGCCTGCCAGGTCTCTGTGGATAAGTCAGCTGCCAATCTAATATTTTTGCCATTGTATGTTACAGACTTCTTTTCCCGGGCTGCTTTCAGGATTTTCTCTTTGTCATTGAGACTTGTAAATTTTACTATTAGGTGACGGGGTGTGGGCCTATTCTTATTGATTTTGAGGGGCGTTCTCTGAACCTCCTGAATTTTGATGCTCGTTCCCTTTGCCATATTGGGGAAATTCTCCCCAATAATTCTCTCCAGTATACCTTCTGCTCCCCTCTCACTTTCTTCTTCTTCTGGAATCCCAATTATTCTAATGTTGTTTCGTCTTATGGTGTCACTTATCTCTCGAATTCTCCCCTCGTGGTCCAGTAGCTGTTTGTCCCTCTTTTGCTCAGCTTCTTTATTCTCTGTCATTTGGTCTTCTATATCACTAATTCTTTCTTCTGCCTCATTTATCCTAGCAGTTAGAGCCTCCATTTTTGATTGCACCTCATTAATAGCTTTTTTGATTTCACCTTGGTTAGATTTTAGTTCTTTTATTTCTCCAGAAAGGGCTTTTATATCTCTCGAGAGGGTTTCTCTAATATCTTCCATGCCTTTTTCGAGCCCGGCTAGAACCTTGAGAATTGTCATTCTGAACTCTAGATCTGACATATTACCGATGTCTGTATTGATTAGGTCCCTAACCTTCGGTACTGCCTCTTGTTCTTTTTTTTGTGTGTTGAATTTTTACGTCTTGTCATTTTGTCCAGATAAGAGTAAATGAAGGGGCAAGTAAAATACTAAAAGGGTGGCAACAACCCCAGGAAAATATGCTTTAACCAAATTAGAAGAGATCCAAAATCGTGAGTGGGGAGAAAGGGGATAAAAAGAGGTTCAAAAAGGAAGAAAGAAAAAAAAGAAAAAAAAAAACAAAACAAAAAGAAAACAAAAAAAAAAAGAAAAGAAAAGAAAAGAATTTTTTAAAAAAGAATACACCTAAGAAAAATGTAAAAAAGAAAAAATATATATATTAGATAAACTAGTATAAAATCGTTAAAAAAGAAAAAGGTAACAGTTAAAAAAAATCCAGGGTGATCTCATTGCAAGATCCTTAATTTAATTTTATCTTCTAAGACTTTATTTCCAAATAACATTATGTTTGTAGCATCAGTGGTTAGGATTTGGATATATATTTTTGAGATATGCTCTTCAATCCGTTACATATATACTATAAATATTTTCTTCAATCTGTGACTTGCCTTGTCACATTCATGTCATATCTTTTGGTGAATGAAATTTCTTATTTTTAATGTGGTACAATTTATTTTTTTCCACTTTATGATTAGGAATAGTGGGGTATTTTTAAAGAAATATATGTCTTTCCCAAAGTAATGAAGTTATTCTCATATGGTATTACTACAAGTTTATTGATTTTTTTATTCATTTATATAGATGCCTACACTCTATTTGGAATCAGCTTTTGTTATGATTTGAGGTAGGAGTTAAAATTAAATTTTTTCCTTTATGGATATCTAAGTGACCCAGCATAAATTATTGGCTCTTCTTTCCCCACTGAAATGTATAAACATTCTTAGAAAACAAATGATTATGTATGGGTCTGTTTTTTGATATTCTGTTCCATTGGTTTGTTTGTTTAGTTTTATACCAGTATGGCATTGTTTTAATACTACATCTAAATTTTGATATGCTAAATCTTCCAGTTCTGGTAAATTGATAAATCTTCCTGTACTGTCCTTTGTCAATTTCCACAATTTCTCTCTCTTTCTCATACACACACACCCCTCCAGGGACTTTAATTGGGATCAGAATCAATTCATGGATTTACTTGGGGACAATTAATATGTTAATAATATTGAGTGTTATAGTCCATGAACATTGCTTATCTGTAATTTCTTTATATTTTCTTTAATTTCTCTCAATAATACTTACTGTTTTTAGTGTGGCAATCTTGTACATCTTTCATTAGATTTATCTTTAGGTATTTAATATTTTTGAAGCAATTATGAATGATATTATTGCACAAATTCACTTTTCTATTTTTGTTACTATATGATTTTTACATTTTGACTTTATATCCAACCACTTTGCTACATCCATTTAATTTTTTGGGTGATTTTAATAGTTTGCCTATAAATTACAGTCATGTTATTTGTGAAAAGTGACAGTTTTATTTTATCATTTCCAGTCCTTATGCCTTTGGGATTTTTTTTTCCCTTACTTGATTATCTATAGCCTCCTCCTCCATAGAGTTGAGCAAAGGTGTTAATACTCAGATCACTTTTTTAAAAAGTGATAATTACTTTTTATTCAGTATTTTCATTTCACTCCATGGTACCCTTTTAGGACTTCCACTTCACCTAAATGTATTCTCTTTAATCCTGATTATTTCCTCAGTTCTCCTTTTTGGGGACATGGGGACAATAGTTCCACCTCCTTCTCTTTGCATGGAATCCAAGCTTCAGAGCTGAGGTTCTCTTTTACTCCTCCTGTCAGTTGCAGTGGTTCTGTTGTGCCTTTCTTCTGTTTCCATCTCATCACTGCCTTGGGTCAGTGCCTTCTCTTGCTTTGTTGTAACCTCTTAAAACATTCGGAAATCTATAGTTTTTCTGCTTTCCAGTGCTTCTTCCACTTTGGCATGGTCTGACCATTTCAATTCCCTCAAAACCACAAATAGCTTCTCACGGGAGGAAGAATGAGATCTATACTTCTTACTATGGCACTCCTGGCCACTAAAGATCTGGAGTGGTAGTAAGGCCCAGTGACCAAAACCTACATTCAGGAGCACATAGTCCCGGTTTGGAGTCTCACTACATTTACCGACTAGATAATCTTGGGCCTGCTGTTTCACCTCTCTCTACCTCGGTTTCTTCATCTAACGTAGTATCCACCTTATATGTGGATTAGACAATTTAATGTATGTCAAGCACTCTGCATAGTCACATGGTAAGTTTTGTAGAACATGAATTTTGTTAGTGTGTTAATTAATACCTTTTCTTCCAATAATAGTACTACTGAGAACAAATTATAACCAACATTTATTAGGCACTTAGTATGAACCAAGAACACTGTGACACACTTCCTTGAAGTTTCTGATTTAATCAGTGACAATCCTGTGTTGTAAGTATCATTTTACTCTAGGAGTAAACAATAGTAAGAGACGTATTTTCTGACCCTTCCTGTATAGACCCTTCTTCTCAAACGTGCTTTTGACACTCCCATTTCACAACTTTGCTCCCAGTTTCCTTATTCCTTGAAGGCTATTCTGCTTAATGTCTCAGGATAACCTACCAATCTTTTGATATTCCAGGCCAACTTCTGCCATTCCAAGGGGGAATAAAATGGAATGGAGAAGAAATTAGATTCAGAGTTTCTAAGCATATTTGTTGGAAGATAAACGTGCTAATTCCTTCCCCCTGCAGCATCAAAAGACAGCTTTACACTAGTGAGCTGGACTTTCCTGGCCCCTTCATTAGCAGGTTGATTCTTTACAAACTGACTACACTGACCCTCTGGCTCTTTTTGCAGTTTCAAGACAGCCTCAACTTGGTTCTTCCAAGTGGCTCATCAGATTAAGCTGAGTTAGTGCAGAGTTTCCAGCCAAGTAAGTCCTCTCAGCACGAGGTGTCAAACATAAGACAGCTAATGCTGAGAACCAGAGGAAGTAGGCTCTTCTTGACCCTGCTCTGAGACTAGTGCATTCACAGAGAAGTGGCTGGCAGGCTCCCTTTGATGCACTGAACAATGAACAGCAGGAATTAAGTCTCCCCACATCCACTTCATGCCTGTGTGTGTGTGTGTGTGTGTGTGCGCGCGCACGTGCATGTGCACGTGGGTGTCACGTGCACACACTTCATCCTAGCAAAAGACAATGTGGAGAGTCTATGACCTATGATTTGAAAATAACCTACAGAGGATCACAACAAGGCAGAGAGACCCTGTAGGCTGGACAATGGTAATGGTAGGTAGAGCTGGTATCCTTAGACTCCCTTTTACAAATGAGGAAACGGAAGGCAAATGAAAGGTTGTTAAGTTTCCCACATGTTTGTGTTTAATCTGTGTTCTAAGCTTCCCCCAGTGTGGACATTTGGGTACAAGGTTAACAAACCATAGTTGAATTTTAAGTCTTTGTTAGGTTCTTCTTGAATGAGATAATAATGATGCCCATTCAAACCTAGATGGTCAATACAGACATTATCTTTCCCTTCACGGTTTCTTGTTCTTGTGGGACGGCTTCTCATTCTAGTGGTATCTAGACTGGAAGTCACATGTTTAGAGATACATACTTGTTTGTCAACACAGTGTTAAAGATGGAAAAATATCTGGTTTAATTTTTTTAAGGTAGGGTATACACTCTGATGTTATCATGAAATAGCATCACCCCTGTTGTCTCAAACCAGGTATTTTGTTTATTTTTATTTTTTATAAGTTTATTGGTTCTTTCTAGCCCCTGATGGCATATGAGTTTGTCATTGCTGCACCAGACACGTTTTACTACTTCTATGAGCAGTAGAGTTACAGACTCAGAAGAGGCCTTTGACTCTAAAACTTAGAGTCAAGTGGCTATCAGGCTTGATTTTTAAAAACTTATTGTTAGAAGTTGGGATGTTTTCTTTAAAGATAGTCCTGAACAACAACAACAAAAAAAGATAGTCCTGAACAGAAATCCAATATATCAAACTGATAATAGTACTGATGTGTTATGGGATGGAGGAATGAGAAGGGCCGCCTTCAAGTCCTGTATCATTTGGTTTCCTCTTGGGCCTCCGAGGTGCCTAGAAAGCAGGGTTCTGAGGCGCCCAGTCTGAAAGCCACTGAGAAAGCATGCTTCTTCACTCTGCAGATCAGAGGACAGGGGCCTAGAGGTGGTTCAGCTGTAGTTCCCAGGCACCATTCTCTTTCTCACTGGTGTGTCTAACATCTTGCCCAGTCAGATCTTTAAAAGTAGCTTAATAAACCCCCAAACCATGGGGTTTAATGATCAGGACCAGTTAAATAATTGTCATCATATTACTAATTTATACATGTGTACTTTATTAGTGAAAAATAATTTATTTTAATTAATTTATTCACAGTTTAATTTATTTGCATATTTAATTTATTTTGTACATTTGATTTGGATAGTTCCTTTGCGCTTTTACTTTAGAATGTAATCCAGTGGTACCCTGGACACTGTGTCTGTGTATATCCCTTTCGAGTTCTTCTCAAGTTAGAATAATCTGTTAGAGCAGAAATATGCATGAGGACTGTGGGCATGAAGACAGTTTGAAATCAGGGTATAGGGTCTTTTATCTATGTGACCTTTGGAAAGCTATTTAATCTCATGGAGACTTACTGAGTTCTTTTTAAGATTAAGAATATTAATGCCCAATTTATGGGGGTGTTTAGAATATTAAATTATATAATGTCAGGGGTTCACTCAGTGTTTGGAATATAGAAAGCAGGTGGTAAAAGTCATTTCCACTGTACATAAACTGCACATAATTTTAAGGGTTGATTGCACCTTCTGGTCTCCCGTGTAGCCTACCTTTGCAGATATTAGGCACTCAGGAAATGTTTGCGAGAGATAAATAACTATTACGAAACATAAAGAATGCATCTTGTCTTCAGACTCAAGGATATGTATAGCTAACAATTTTCCTATGTTCAGAATAAAGGGTGGTGGTGGGGAGTGAATCTGTGAATTTCTGCCTGCCATACAATATGTGTTTTATAGACCAAAGGGGGCTATCTCAGAGGAAGGAAACTTTCCTAAAAAGAAGAAGAAGAAAAAAAAAGATGAAAGTTCTTTCTTTCAACAAAGAACTGCTAGTACTTAACTTGTCAGGACAGGATTTTGAAAAACAGCATTCCCAAGTATACCTTTGTAAAAAGCCTTAAAAAGAAGCAATGCAAACCTGGTCTCCACTAGCCTTTTATTATTTCTCATTGATAATGGCTTGCAAGAGCCTCATTTTAGAAAACTCAACACACGACTGTGAACATGAAAAGCAAACCTGCTTTCATAAAGCTGATGTTCCATTGGGTAAGTAAGGGCTCAGCGATAGCCTGGCCAATTATAGATTCTGGCTGTGTTTGCACTGTGCCCAAACAAGGGAAGGAAATGTGAAAAGCTCACTCCAAACATGAAAATGTTTTGGAAAAGAGGAACAAACTCTTGCTTGTATTGAATGCAATCACAAAGCACACATACTTGAAACTCTTCTGTCTCTCTCTATGCCACTTTTATGAGACAGATGAACATACTCGAATTAATAATCAGAATTCTGCAATCTTTGAATTGTAGTCACTGACATTCCCAAAGATGAACTGATAAAAATATTAAGTAACCGGTAGATCATGAAATGATGTTTATGTAGTTGAAAATTGATGGCACATTAACTTATTCTTTAAGTACTCATCAAATATTCAGATACCAGACAGTGCTCAATTTGCTGGCGATCCAGAAGTGAACAGAACAAAATCTCATGTAGCTTATATTATACTAAGAGTAATTGAAAACTAGTTCCGAGGTATTTGAACTCAGTACTGAGTTTGGGTAGTGGAAGACCTTCATTATAATCCCAGTTCTTGTAACATAACAGGTACTTGCTTAGTATTTATTTACAGAATTAGTTCTGCCACTACCCAGTTCTGTGATCTTGTACAGACCAGTTAAATTTGAGTTTTTTTATGTTCATAAAGTATGAAAATTGTACTAAATGGTCTATGCAGAAGTTTTCAATTTTAAATTTCCACAATCACATAGATATGAGAACTTCATATTCTGGGATGAAAATCATTAATTTTGTTCTAAGAAACATGCACTAAACACATCACACATGACAGAGCTCTATGCTCTAAACACATGTAAAGTAGTCATGGGTGCTGGGTGGCTCAGTCAGCTAAGTGTCCGCTTTCACTCAGGTCATGATCCCAGGGTCCTGGGATCGAGTCCTGTGTTGGGATCCCTGCTCAGCCAGAAACCTGCTTCTCCCCTTGAGTGCTGCCTCCCTGTGTGTGCTGTGTCTGTCAAATAGATAAATAAACTCTTTAAAAAAAGGAGTCATGATATTTACCCTAAAATAATAATCTGTTGAAGCTTAATCTGTAGTAGTTGTTAGTATGATTGGAGAAGAAGAGTGCAGGCTGGGGTGACAATGGAAAACCCTAGAAATGTAGAGTTGTTCTGTTTAATGACAGCAGGGCTCTTTTCTATTGGTATCAGGTTCAGTGCCCAGGTTGATGGTTACTAGTGAGTTGGGGATTCTGTCTCAGGGGTCCTTTTTATGCTCTTGTGAAGTGCTCCTGCAACAAACCCTCTGCTTGCCATTACAAAACATTCTCTATGTATCTTACTATATTTTGACTATTCTTGCATTATTAATCAGAATGGTGTACAGGAAAAATTTATTTTGAAGGCAAAGTTTTCCCTCCAAGTAAACAGCAGTCTGCATATTTAGATGGGTTGCTTATTTCCTTTGAACATCATCTTCTTCACCTTGAAATGAGTGGTAATGATAATTGCCTCTTAGGATTGGTTTTATAGATTCAATGAGGTAAGAGATACCAAGTGCCTAGCATAGCTTTTGACACATAATTGGTGCTTCAGTATTCATCTGGAATGTTAGAATTTTTCCCCTTCTACTGAGATCTTTGTCAAAAGTTTAAATTAAGTTACTGTGAGCATTGATTCAGTTATTTTAATAGAATTCTCTTTGCAAATAATAAAAATTGTATATCTTTAAAAAACTTTCTACAATCTAATTACCATTAACAGCTACCCTATTTTCTCTCATTTAAACTTCATTGATTATCAGATATAGCTAGTCATAGTGGAAACCCCATATGGCTCTTGGTCACGAACTGAACCATTGGTACACTCCTGGGAGGTTGGATTGCCAGATGGGTATCTTGTTTGTGCCTTCTAGTTTAGTTTTCTCTCAATACTGAATGTATCATTTCATATCACAATATATTGTTGCTTAACTTGTCTTAGCATAAAGCCCTGTGGGTCAAAATGAAACCATGATGAACACAACTAAAAATGGAGTTGTGTTTTGGTTGTATGGTTGGTGTTACACCATCATCAGGCACTTTTTCTCTGTACTGGGGTCTAGAAGCATGCCAGGATTTTTTTTTAAAAGATTTTATTTATTTATTTGAGAGAGAGAGAGAAAGAGAGAGAGAGCATGAGAGATGTCAGTGGGAGAAGCAGACTCCCTGCCAAGCAGGGAGCCTGATGTAGGACTCGATCCCAGGACTCCAGGATCATGACCTGAGTCAAAGGCAGTTGCTCAACCAACTGAGCCACCCAGGTGCCCCAGGATTTTTTTTTTTAAGGGTTATAATTCTTTGTTTCAGATGGCATGCCTCTACTCCAGAAACATAAGTGGTCTCCATTGTGACTTTTTACTCTTGGGCTTGTCATAGATTTCACACAACATCTTTTTCATGACTGATACCTCAAAAACCATATGTTCTTCTGGCTCAAATATCCTGTAAGGGGTAGAGGTTTTGCAGTGTAGCCTGGATCTTCTGCACAGTCCTTTCATGCTGTGGTCACCATTCAAAGATGACAGCCTTTTGTGATACTTGGTATATGGGTAGTAGACCTAGTAGTAGTAGTAGTAGTAGATAGTAGTAGATCCAAATAATGAAAATAGTGTTTCTAGGGATGTCTGGGTGGCTCAGTTGTTGGGCATCTGCCTTCGGTTTGGGTCATGATCCCATAGTCCTGGGATTGAGCCCCACCTTGGGCTCTCTGCTTGGCAGGAAGCCTACTTCTCCTTCTCCCACTCCCCCTGCTTGTGTTCCCTCTCTTGCTGTCTCTTTCTGTCAATAAATAAGTAAGTAGACAGAAAATATTATCTCTAGAACCCAAAGAGATCTACCAGGTAATATGCTTCCTTCTTTGTGGAATGAGGTATAAGATGTAATAATTGTCCCTTACTGTGTAGGGGATATTCTAGCATGTTCCTGACCACTGAATACCTATCATTTTACATAGATAGCAAAGTGCTGAAACTTTGTGGGACTTATCTTTTCTTCTCTAGAGCACATGAAACTTCCCAAATGTTTTAACTTGAGAGACATTTCTTATTTATCCTTTTTTTTTTTTTTTAAATTAGCATGGTGTAATTGATGTATTGGAGCAAGATCCAAAAGTATCAGGCTGTTTCCAAGTAATTTAACTATGTCTCAGAACAAAGTTTTAGAAAGTTATAGGAGTATGAAAAATAACACGAAAAAGGTAAAATTCACAATTTGGCATCTAATTAAAAATTACCAGGCATCAAAACAAAAGAAAATTGACAACAACCAGGACAATAGTCCCATAATTAGTTGTAATAAGACATAATTAGTAGACAAAGACATAAGTAGAAAAGTATAACTACATTCCAAATATTCAAGAATCTAGAAGAAAGATTAAACATACTAAGTAAAGACATGGAAGATAAAAATATGAAAATTACACAATTAGAGATAAAAATTACAATAATTGAAATAAATGGTTGGAATTCATGGTAGATTAGAAAATTTGAAAGAGAATATTAATGCACTCAAAGATATAGTAATATAAACTGTGCAAAGTGAAACATAGAAAAAAGACTTAAAAATGCCTCAGTGAGCTGTGGGAAAACATATATATATATATGTATATACATATATATATATATATCTCCATATATAAAAATAAATATACAAATAAATATATCTATGTAATTGTGGCTATTATTCCTTCAAATAACTTTATGTCTTTTCTTGCTTTCTGGGACTTCCAATCTATGTATGATAAAGTATGTTAAAAAAATATATATATGATAAATATTCTGAAGCCATAGTACTCAAATGGGAGTACTTGTGCCCTCAATACTGAATGTATCATTTCATATCACAATGTATTGTTGCTTAGCTTGTCTTAGCATAAAACCAACAAATACCAATAAATAAATAATACTCAATAAAACTTCAAACACAAGAAATATATATAATGAGGTACATAATAATCAGATTGCTCAAAACCAATGACAAAAAGAAAAAATCTTAAAAGAAACCTGATGAAGAACCTTTATGGAGAAACAAAAATAAGGATGGAAGTGGATTTCTCATTGAGAACATTATAAACTAAAAGACAGTAAAGCAATGACTTTAAAATGCTGACAGAAGGGGAAAAAACCTTGTCAACTTAGAATTCTTACCTAGCTAACCTGACTTTCAAAAACAAAGGTGAAGCAAAATATTTTCAGACATACAAAAGCTGAAAGATTTTATCACCAGCAGATCTGCTCTACAAGAAATATTACAGAGTCCTTCAAGTAGAAATGGTAACTAAGTGCATAAATATAAGGAATTATTCTCAACTAAATCTATTTAAAAGATAATCTAATCAACTTATCTTTAAAGCAAAAATAGTAACAATATATTATAAAGTTTATAACCTGTGTAGAAATAGGATGTATGACAACAAACGTAAAAAGCCTAGAAGGGGTAAAGTGGAAGTATGTTGTCCGTTTTTAAAATTATTATTATTATATGTGAAGTGATACAGTAAAATATAATAAGGTAAATACTATACACCCTGAAGTAACTATGAAAATAACAAAAGAAGTTAGAGCTAACAAATCAACAAAGGAAATAAAATGGAATCACAGACATACTCATTGCCAAATAACGTGGAAAAGGTAAAAAAAAAAAAAAAAAAAAAAAAAAAGGGAAAAAAAACCAAGTGTGACAAATAACAGCAAGGTGGTAGAATTGAAAAAACCCTGTTAACAATCACAGTAAATATAAACAATTAGAGTATCCCCCTCTCCCTAGATAAAGTGCAGTGATTGTCAGAATGGTAATGGTGACAGACAGTAACTGCACTTATCTTGGTGAGCATAGCATAGTATACAGAATTATCATATCACTATGTCATACACCTGAAACAATTATAACATTGTATGTCAACTATACTTCAATAAAAAGAGAAAAAAAAAACCCATATAGTAGCAAGTGTACACCCATAGTATCACTGCAGATAATACTATACGTGTTAAAAGGAGAATAAAGAAATATTATGAACACCTTTATGACTATAAATTTGACAAACTAGATGCAATGGATAAATTCTTTGGAAGACACAAACTACCAAAGTTCATTCAAGAAAATATGAATAACTGGAATAAACCTGTGTTTATGAAAGAAATTGAATTTGTAGGAAAAACATATTCACAAAGAATACTCAAGGCCCAGAAGGCTTCACTGGATAATTCAGTCAAACACTTAAGGAAGAAGTAATACAAATTCTGCACAAACTCTTTTAGAAATTGGAAGAAGGAAGAACTTCCAGCATGTTCTGTGAGACCAGCATTATGCTCACACCAAACCCAGAAACACTCAATACAAGAAAAGAAAGTTAAAAAGTAGTATCTCTCATGAAAACATAATTAAAGCTTCTTAACACTTTAGCAAATTGAATCCAACAAGATACGAAAAGTATACTACATTATGCCTAAGTGGAGTTTATTCCAAGAGTGCTAGATTGAATTAATATTTAGAAATTAATTGATGAAATCTACCTTATTAAGAAATGGAGAAAAAAGATTATTTCAATAGATACAAAAGAGCATTTGAAATAATCCAACATCCATTCCTGACAAAGACATGACGCAAACTTGAAATCGGTCAGAAGTTGCTCAACTTCCTTAGTATTTAATGGTGAAAGACTGAATACTTTCCATTTGAATCAGGAACAAAGAATGAATATTTGCTGTCACCACTCCCATTTAACAGTATGTGGTGGATCTAACCAGCATAGCAAGGCAAGACTTTAAAAAAAAAAACAAAAAACTGCCCATATTAAAAAGGAAGAAGTAAAATTGTCTTTTCTTGCAGAAGACATTGCCATTTATATAGAAAGCTAGATGGAATCCACACACACACACACACAAAATCAAGGGCACTAATTGAATTTAACGAAACTGCAGGATAGAGGATCAGTGTACAAAAATCAGTTGTATTTTTATGTATTAGCAATGAATCAGAAATTGATATAAAAAACCAAAACCACTTAGAGCAGCAGAAGTATGCTGTACATACTTCCACATACATCAGAAGTGTGAAATGTAGGATAAATATGACAAAAGATTTTAAAGATCTATACTTTGAAAACTATAAAACGTTGCTGAAAAAAGGATTTAGTAAATAAGTAGATTGAAAAATTCAATATAGTTACAATGACAGTTTCCCCCAAATTGATCTATAGATTTGTTACAATCTTAAATCCTAGCAAGCCATTTTTTTTTTTTTTAATTTGCTGTACATATCCTAAAATTTAAGTGAAAAAGTTCAGGATCTAGAATAGCCAAAGGAATTTTGAAGGACAACAACATTGGGAGGCCTTTTTACTACCTGACTTTAACATTTATTTTATAAAGCTACAAAAATGTCGACAGCATGGTACTGTCATGATGATAGAGAAATAGATGAACAGAACAGAATAAAGTCTAGAAATAGACCACATGCATATGGTCAATTTATTTTTGACAGTGGTCCACATCTTGCACCAAATGCAAAAACTTACTCTAAATGGATCATAGATTTAAATGTAGAATTTAAAACCATAGCACTTTCAGAAAAAAAATAGCTAGGAGATCTTTGTGATATGGGGTCAGGCAAAGATTAATTAGATGTAACACCAAAATTATGATCCATAAAATTAAAAAAATGATAATTTAGACTTTATCAAAATTAAAAAATCTGCTCTTCCAAAGACACCATTAGGAGAATGAAAAAAAAAAAAAAGATCCAGACAGGGTGAAAAGAATTAAAAATCTCATACTTAAATAAAAGATTTGTATCTGGAACATATAAAAAACTGTCAAATCTTAGTAATATCAAAACAAACAGCCCAGTAAAAATGGGAAAAATTAAATTCTTTAGCAAAGAGGGCATATGAATGTCAAATGACCCTATGAAAAGATGCCCAACGTCATTAATCATTAGAGAAACCCAACCACAATGAGATATTCCTGCACAAATGTTGGCAAGAATGTGGGCACCTTCAACTCTCATACACTGCTGATGGGAATGTGCAACCCCATTGGAAAAACAATTTACTCTTAAAGTAATTCAGCATACACTTTTTACCCTCAGCCAGCCACTTCATTCTTAAGTGTTTAGGCAGAAGAAACGAAGGCATGTATCCATTCAGAGACTTAACAAATGTTCATCATAGCAGTTTTATTTGTAAGAGTCAAAATACTAAAAAAAAAAAAAAAGAAAGAAAAAGAAAAGAAAAGAGAAAAAAAAAGCCAAAAACAAACCCCAAAAGTCCACCCAGGAAAATGAATGGGCAAATATTATGTTGGATAGTCACATGTTGAGATACTCCCTTGCAAAGGAGAGACATGAACTATTGATGGGTGCATCAACATTGATGACTCTCAAAATAATTACTCTCTGAAAGAATCAAAACAAAGACTACATACTGTATGATTTTATTTACTTCAAATTTTAGAAATACAGACATGTCTCTTGTGATAGAAGGTAGATTGACAGTTGACTGAGAATGAGGTGGGCTGGGGTGCGGGGAGGGGCTGGACCCTTGAGAACAAAAGGGATGAGGAAACTCTTGGTGGTGAGTAATAGGTTTATTATCTTAATTGTGATAACAGCTTTAGATTTACTTATCCAAATGTATACTTCAAATATATGCAGCTCATTAGAATGTCAATCTCACCTCAAAAATATTGTTTAAAAACTCAAGTTGTACACCATGATTGGTGAACCTTATCATATGTAAATTTTACTACAATAAAATTGATATAAAAAGTAAAAATCACAGACATGGTTTTAAAAAACAAAAACCAAAGACGACTGTTTACTCTGGTCATTTAGAATTTTTACATTCTTAAGAAAAAGTCACTCATAATCCTATGGTATGGCTAATAATATACGAGCAGGATGAGTTAGTTGTCATTTTCAGAGATTTTTCTCATTTTATCAAAAAAAGTAAATTTGTATTTGTATTTGTATTTGTATCTTTCATGCATGCAAATTTCCCTACACTGTGTCTCACACCTCACCGTCTATCTGTAATAAAAACATGATTTACAAAAGATTAGGGTATTCTCGTCTAATTTGTCCTAGTTTCTATTTCATATGCCACATTAGAATGTGACATATATAAGTAATGGACTCTTCTATTTTGCAAAACAATGAGTTTTAGCATTTCTTATAACTGCTGTGCGAGCCACAAGTGGCCCTATGTGAAGTACATTAAGACAAAGGCCTAATTGAGCTACGTTAATTTGCTTCCACTCTGCAGTATAATAAATGCAGATGTCTTTCCAGCATTAATTTCTATCTACTGGCAGAATTGTATTAAGTACAGCCAGCCCCATTTTAATTAAGCATCGTTACTTTGGTTGTGCCGTGTCTGTGCTTTCGGCCCATCAGAGGGAGCACTTAGTCAATTAACTATTTTATTAACCAATTGATTTTTGCTGTAGGTGCCTACCTTCTCTTACAAGTTAGACATGATCATGAGAGGTAAATAAATTGGTTCCTTTCATCTCTAAAAAGCCACAGTAAATAATGAAACATTTCAAACAGGGTTTCTGTGAGGGGGAACCCAAACACAAAGAAAAAAAAAATCCCTGCCATTGATCCTGGAATGTAAAAACTGACTGCTTGCAGTTGCATTGTATTTGAATAAATCATATTGTCACACTGACCTTTATTGATAAACTGTTTCCCAACTTAAAACATCAATCCTACTGCTTAAAGGATCTTTTATTGTATAAGCCCTGCAGATCCATCAGGTAACGAAACAACGATTTGCTATCTGTGGACTTTGAGAATTGATAATATAACAAGATCCTTAGTAGCTTCGTCCCAATCCCTCCCTTCACCCTACTGTCTGTGTTTGTAATTCTGCTTATTCAATGTCCTGCTATCATTAGAGACCCAAACTGTTATTTCACTCAAGGAAAAGATAACGTATGGTGTGGCTTCTCAAGAGAGCGCACATTTTTAGGATAATAATATGTGTTTAATTTGGCCCAACAGATGCTCTGTGGCCAGCAAAGGGTTTAATTTGATAGGGATAATTTTTTCTAGACAAATAAAACGTCTCACAGATGAATCAAAAGACTTAAACTCAATTCACTGCTCCCCCTCCCCATTTGGTTTTGTGTCAGAGCAGTTTACGCAGATAGAGAAAGCTTATTTTCTTAATGTCATCATTGGGATTGAAGGTATGCTAATACATGGAAATTCCTGTTTTGGAATATGCAGTATACTTGCTATACTTGCTTACCCTAATTACATACAAAATAGAGATTCTAAAACTGAAAGGCAGAAGAAAGGTTTTCTATGTCCTCATTCTCTTAAACCAACTGTTCTTACTGTCAATAATCTCCCTGTGGGAAAGGCCATTTAAAATACACATTTTGTAAGGACTCAGGACTAAGAATGAAAGCTCTACATTGGAATTCTGATGCTTTTGCTAACAAGCTATGTTATCTAAGTCAAGTACCACTACTCTGTTGAAACCAGGTTCTTCATATGTATTTTTAAAAATATTTTATACATGCCCCATCTAACTTTAGAGTTAACTTTGAGGGTCTGACAATATTAGTAATAATAATGGTCATTCTTTATTGAGCATCTGTTGTCCATCAGGATATTAGACGATTTTCTTAGGGTTCCCTAGGCTTAAATAGCAGGATGAGGATTGAAATCAAAGACTACCACACACCGTCTTATGCTTCTTCACTCTGCCAAAGCACTAGACAGATGCACAGTGGTGTTACAGCCATTATAATGATTAATAGTCATCATGAAATGTAGGACCTGACACCCAGAGGTGATGTTGCCCTTTCCTTGAATGGAAGTTACACCATGCCATTAGACAGATAATTAGAGTGAGATTTTTCAAAGGCAAATTTTTGCCACGGTCTTCATGCATGGCCTTGCTAGCTCTCCAGGAGAAGCAAAAAATAACAACGCTGATTGATTTCCCTTTGCCACTTACTTCAAGTGGTTCCCATTTTAATGCCCTTCCCAATTGTGACTTCATTGTCATTTGAAACTGCTGGTATTTCAGCATCCACACAGGCTAAACAGTCGGGCTCCTCAGCAAGTTCAAATATATGCACAGCATGGAAAAAAATACACCATCTTTTCTAAAAGCTGTTTTGGAGATTCTAATAGAAGGCCTGGCTCTTCCTTCTTTATACTCCAGTAGGCAATAATCCACCCATCCCCTCCCTTTCTGTGACCAAACTCAACTATCACAATAACACAGAGTCCAGCTGACTTAAATCACTATGCTCTTTTATTATAATCTAGCCATGAATTCCAAATCCTTTGTGAGGGAAAAAAAAAAAAATCCATCTTGTAAAATACATACATGCTATGCTATGACAAAATAGAAAGGTTCCACAGAAGTTCCACAAAATGGCTCATATAGTACAATGCTGTTATCCAGCCATGATCTGAATTCCCGAAAGCTCCACAAAATGTCCTGAGTACTATTAATGAGTGAGGTCTTGGATCTCAGAATGATGGGGATATTTGTTTATCTGACAAGTGGGTTACCTCTCTTGAAGATCCTTAAGATGACTCTGGGTCCTTTAACCATTTTCTCTTTATACTTCTATCTCTAATGAAGTCCATAAGGCACAGTGGAACTTCATTAAGTATACACTATAAACCAGGCATTGGGCATTGAAAGAAGATCACCACACTGAGTGTAGACGTGGGCCGTTTATGTGTATTAAACTGGGTTGGTAGGCTGTATCTCACTACCCAGGGCAAAAAGGACTATCCAAAGCTGAAAGGTACATTTAGGTTAAAATAAGAAATAGCACTGTTTGGAGAAGTGGACAGGAGGATTTTGTAGTTCCCATCTGTCCTCTAGCAAGTAAAACAATGGACAGTCCAATTTATAAAGGGACTAGGTTTTAAAAACTCTTTGTCATAAGAAAAACAAAGACTTTACACTTTATTAACTACTAGCAAAAAAGCAAAAAAGGAAAAAAAGGCCAAAATAAATGTTCAAGTTAAAGAGGAGGAAAAACTAAGTGGTCTGTTTTTTCCTAATAATCTATAATATTTTATGGTAGATGAAGATTGAATTATCTGTCAGAGTTTAGTTCCCTTGCTCAGTTTCTTGTGATATTCTTTGCCAGTGCTCAGAAATATGAGTTCATTATTGGCCATTGGACCATCACTAAAATACTCCACTGTGCCCTACCTAGACTTAGAAGTGCTTAATGGCACCAAATAATTATTTCTTAACCCCAAATGAAATTCTTATTCTATCACTATAGCAGATATCAGTTAATATTTAATGGAGAGGTTTTACTGAATTAATCCATACCAATATATAAATGATTAATCACCTCTTAATGTTCCAGCAATAGTTTCAGTTTTGAAGATGAATGCCCATTATCACAGGGGATTGCCCAAAGATGTCCAGTTAATGAGACCTGAGACAAAACTGTAGAAGGCATTATAGGAGGGGAGGACATTATCAACTGAGGTCATTGCAACCTGGGATTCTTATCAAAGCATTTGTTAGGAATTATTCAACCAGAATTTGCTATATTTGCAATAGTTAGAAACAAAGCATGCAAAAGAAATGCTACCAATCTGTAGTTTCAACTTGAAGAGTTCCACCTCCCAGTGGGAGAAATAGATCCTAAAATAATGAATTTTCAGTACAACTACAGAGATAACAGAAGGTATCTGGAATATATTTCAAAGATTTTTCCTTCCAGATAAATTTTTCTGGTTTCTTAGGTTCAGATGAATGTCAAAGGATGAGTATGAACTCGTTATATAAAGAGAGTGGGGATGGGAGACGGTGAAACACTTTTGTCTACAACACTGTTGAAGTCAGAGTCTCAGCAGTTGGCACCCTTAGTAAGGTGATCAAAGAAACTTCAACAAAGGGACTATTTATGAGGCTAAGTATTGGGCTAAGGAAAATCAACAATGAAAAGTTAAGCATCTTCAGGTTAAGTACAGCTGAAACCTCTTGCCACTTTTAGGTTTGAAGGGACAAAAGGAAGGAGCAGTTACCTAAAAAGACCTGTAACTGTGGCTCCAAAGAGGAGTATGGTCTTTATTAGAGAAATGAAGCCATTGCCACACCATGGCCTGGCAGGGAAGAAGCCAGGGAGGGAACTATCCTGATCTCTCCTCCAGCTCTGTGGTGTTCTAGAGTCTTCCATAGGTTGAATCCAGCACAAGATCAAAGGGGGCAGGAACCTGGGTTTCCTGAAGCAAGGGAAGAGTAAAGAGGGAAATTGGATGAAAGAGAATAACCAATGCAGGTGTGAAGATGAAAACCATCATTGTGCATCTCCTGTTGCTGGAATGTAAAGTGAAAGGAACAGAGTGGTGAGAATAAGTCAACTGTGATCGTATGACTTTTATGCTTGAGACCTTTCTGCAGAGATTTCCATCACCTTCTGAAAAAGGCTTGTAATGTGACCTGGAGACCCAGTAATGTCTGGTCTCCTCTCTGCCTCCCCAGACCTCCAGATGATCCCAGAAGCTCTGATGGGGAAGAAAAATGCTTGTCTGAAGGTGAACAGAACAATTTGTCGTCTAAAAAAATAACTACTATTTGAACTAAGGCAATAAAAATTAAGATGGCAAGGAAGATAAAACTTTGAGAGGTATGATTAAATAAAATCATCGAGATTTATTTTATTGAAGTATGGGAAAGTAATAACTAGGCAATGAAGGGGACAAACAGTTTTCTGGATTTCCCCCCCCCCCCCCCCACCAAGGCCAAGAGGAATAAAGCTGGGAAAAAAAAAAAGGAAAATGTAGAGAAGAAATGGAGGGTTTGTGAATGCCCATTTGCAAATGTGTAGCAAATAACTGATACTGGAAGAGAGTAAGCATGACATGTTGATAGAGATTTGAGTTGGGATATATATTTCAGAGGCTCTCACCATCTATGTACAATGGGCACAGTCCTAGGACTTCCAGTAATTTGGAGATGGTGCAGTAGAAGAGATCATGAAGAACAGAAATGAAAGTCTCCCACTACCAGAGGGAGGAGGAGAGTAATAATGGTAAAACTTCTGTTGGGCCTATCAGTTGGAAAGCCACTGGTGATTTTTGGAAAAAGCAGCTTCACAGGAACAGTGGGATGTGTGATCATTTAAGTTTGAGGGATGACAAAGGGCTTGGGACATGGACACGATGAATATAGATAATTCTTCTGGCTTGGGCAACAGTAAGAGGACAGAGAATATGGTAAAGGAAGAATCAGGATCAAGTAAGAGGATCGAGAGCTCAGAGAATGAGACTCGCCTAGCTGCTGGTGAGAAGGGACAACAATGGAAGAGCAGATCTGCAGTCACGAGAAAGAGCATGCTGAAGGGATGAAGAATTCAACCCTGACTGAGCTGAGTTCTGAGTCCATTTTAAAAATCGCAGTGGAAGTTGAGATTTCTGAGTTAGGCGAGTTTGTTTTTTGTAGGTCGGATTTTGAGATTGCAATACAGATCATTCCTGAAAGATGCAAATGTTCTGTATGATTCTTTCCTTAGGAGTATCAATCCAAAAACATGTGGAAATCAATTAGAGACATATTTCTAGAACGAGTCACTTATTGTTCGTGAACAATAGTGAACAATAGTGAACATGTCACTATTGTTACTACCAGTAGGCAGCCAGAGTATGGAAGTGACTCGTTTAAGATACAACAGGTAGTCAGTGGGAGGCAGGATCTAGAACCAACTACCATTCCTAAATGGTCACCATGATTCCCACCTATCTTTAAATTTTATTTCAAAATCAACTTAGGTTTTCCTGAACAAATCACTTCATTCTCTCTTTCTGGTATTAAGTGTTTATTCCTCTTGTCAATAGATTCTTTATCTCTTTTATTTTTTTAAGATTAAAAAAATTAATTTGAGAAAGAGTGAGAACACAAATGGGAAGAAAGGGCAGAGGGAGAAGGGGAAACAGACTCCCTGTTGAGCAGGGAGCCCAGTGTGGGGCTCGATCCCAGGACCTCAATATCATGATCTGAGCTGAAGGCAGATGCTTAACCAACTGAGCCACCCAAGCACCCCTATTTCTTTTATTTCTCCTTATAAGTTTGCTCACTGGAAGTATGAAGATATTCTATCCCATTCTACTCTGGTTCTTCTGTTCATGTATAATGTCCAGTGGCTTATTATTGTGATCACATCATGGCTAAGACTATGGGCTTTGAAGTTATGCTGTATGGGTTCAGATCCTGTCCCAGAGACTTTGTGGCTATATAACTTTGCACAGGATTTCACTATGCTATGCCTCAGTTTCACCATCGAAATAGTAGGATCAACATATTAAATTATCATAACCACAGGGAAGTTAAAGAGTAATAAGCACAGTACAAAGCACTTTCTGTAGTAGTAATTTTAATGTTCATGGTAGACTAGTAGTAAGTCTGTTACTGGCACAAGTAATTATTCAAATAATAATTTACTTAAGTAGATAATTCATTCTTATTAAATAAATAACCCCCTGTCATGCCACGAGATTCATATTCTAACTGAGTGACCAGCCAGCCAGCCAGAATTGTAAGATGTAGTAACAAATACATACAGTTCCAAGCAAACCAAACTGGGTTTCAGTGACCGTATTAGACAAGCCTTTCTCTGGAATCATGTAATGAAATTTATCACCTCCTGTACCCTGCTTCAACCAGGGAGAAGGAATCCATAAGCCTAGGTGAGTGACTCAGAGCCCACCACCACCTGCATACCTCTTTAAATATGATGCTCTGTGTTCATAGGGGCTCAAGATTTTTCTTAAGATTTGATATGGTTCTTGATCTTGCTGGCTAATATTACTGCTTGGGCAGCTAAAATGTGGTTATCCTCTTACCACTCTTTTCAAATAGAAATGTCTGTGTTGAGGTATAAATTCTAGGTTCATTTTTTCATAAGCCCTTATCATCTGTATCAGTGAAGATGGAATGTAAGTGCCAATGGGTATTAAACCATTTGAATGTATTTAAAAAATCAATCTCCATATCTTTTCACCAGGCAATCTATATTTGATAGGTTATTTGCTCTGACCAAAGATGAGTTTTGACTGATGGTGTATCTCCCTACATCTTGTGGTTACATGGGGTGAGGTTTCTGCTGGATAAACTGTCAACTCAAAATGGGAAACATTACAGTACACTTTCCTGCTTGGGACTGGAGTTTGAACATTATATACCCTGTTTTCTGAAAAGGATAAACTGTGCTTTATATCTGATTTTTCAAAGGTTTCACAGATTATGGCTAGGTCAAAAGTAACTTATGTTCTATTATTTAAAATATTTTCTGAAATAGTGTCTGTGTAGAAAATTGCCATGAAGATAGCTGAAAAGATTAGGGACAGAGAGAGCTCTAGAGGACTTTATTTAGGACAAAATGTAAAATTTTTAGAAGAGAAAATGCAATACATTCTTTTCCAAAATGTATTTTTCAAAGCATGAATTTCTTCAGAATATGGGCAGGGGCAATCCATGTGTCAAATAAGTTTGGGACACATAATATAGTAAATATTCTTAAATGCACATATAAGGTGGACTATTATTACTATTGCTGTTTTCAATCATTGCTCAAACGCACTTATCTAAGTATTTTTTTTTTTAAAGAAGCACTGATTGATATCCATGGATCAATCTAGAGTTCTGTTGAACACATTTGTCAATTGCTTAGATTGAGATAGTCCTTAGTTTGTGGAGAGTAGAAGGTGAGAAGCCACTGCCTCAGATTTTCAAAACATTTTTCAATAGAGTTTTGTAGGAAACCTTTCCATAATAAATTTCCTACAGTGATTTCCATTCAGTTTAGTACCAAATATGAGTCCTCCATCAGCAAGAACTCTGGAAAAGAAGATGAAGACACCTACTCCCAGGGCGCCTGGGTGGCTCAGTGCATTAAGCATCTGCCTTCAGCTCAGGTCATGATCTCTAGGTCCTGGGATTGAGCTGCATATCGGGCTTCCTGCTCAGCAGAGTCTGCTTCTCCCTCTCTCTCTGACCTTCCTCTCTGCTTGTTCTCTCTCTCTCTGACTCAAATACAAATATATATATATATATATATATATATATATATGTGTGTGTGTGTGTGTGTGTGTGTGTGTGTGTATACACATATGTGTGTATATATGTACACATATATATACATGCATATATATGTGTACATATATATATGTGTGTGTACATATATATACACACACACCCACATATTCACTCCAAACTAAAGATTGTTAACATTTAGTTTAGGATTAATTTACATTATATATTATAAAACACATTATTGTAGTTATAGTTATTCGCTCTAACATTTTAAATTTGAGGTATCTTTTTGACTAAGAGATAAATGTGTAGATTTAAAGCAAAATTAACTAGTGATTATGGGAGTACCTCTTACAAGTTCTATTTTGGCAGGATAAAAGGGCTTAGAATCATGGAGACAGTGGCAGCTCTTATGAGATGGAGGGCAAACCTTCAGGGAGCAGAGACTAAAGATTTAGTGAAACTCAGTGGTCTCAGCTGGTTTTGGATGGCGGGCCCATAAGCACATTATCGCACTGCTCTGATCTGTTTCTCAGTTTCTCTGAAGCAGAGGCATTACTGCTTGTCTTGGAACGTTGTTGGGAAGAGTAAATAAAATTAGAAAGTGTAGGTAGAGTGTTGGCACATGTGACTACTCTTCAGACATTGGTTCCCTATTATTTTTCTTTCTACAGCAGTGGTTTTTCAACTGGAGATGGACTTGCTCCCCCAGAGGGTGCTTGGTAATATCAGGAGATGTTTTTTGGTTGTCACAGCTGGGAAGAGTGCTCTTGGTATTTGGTGGCTAGAGGCTAGGGATACTGCATGCTATGTGTGCAGGACAGTTGCCACAACAAATAATGGCCCAGTTCAAAACATCAGGAACACTGAGATGAAGGAAACCTGCTGTGCAGCATAGTCATGGAGCACTGCGTCCACTGCTATTATACTTAGCTGTTCCAGCACCAGATCGGAGCAAGTAGATGCATGTCTGGAGGTAAAAAAAGTAACACTTTGGAGATGAGAAGCATTCAGGATCATGTAAGTCTAAACTATGAATACTGTACTCACTGTTATCTTACAAAGTTAGCAGTAATGAATATATGGTGTGTACTTATGAACCAAAGTTGGTGACCCCAAAAAAAAAGGAAGAGTCTGGGAAATGCTCTAGTAGGCCCAGAAAAGTAAAAATGTTGAGCCGTCTTTCTTCTTTTTGAACTCTAAACAGGTCTATTTCCCTATGGGATTGAGGAATCCAGCAACAAGTTTCAAGTTCAAGATCTGTGATATTTTATATCTAAGCTATGCTTTTTTCTTACAGGAAAATCAGATGCTAAGACTCCATACTGTGGAACTTTGGGGACGTTTTAGTATATAACTCAGATATGTTCAAAATATAAGACACGTTGAGATGCCGTGATCGCTACCAGAAAACAGTGATTTGGAGTATTAACAAAAGAGGAGACAAATCGGGCTGTGCTCCGTCTCCTCTGTGGTGTGTGGCCACATTTCTATGCCAGAGATCCTTCCAAAGGCTTATTATGCTCCACTGTCTCCCCTCTACCTGTGGGGCAGGTGTCCCTGCAGGCTAGGAGTGGAGCAGAGCTGCCTTCCTGCACCGCCATGCCCTGGTTGGTCTCCCAGCAATTCCATCACCCACATAGCTCTCTGTATTTAATTCCCTCTGCTTTAAACGTCAGCTTTAGTGGTCTTTATTTTCCTAGTTGGGCTCTGAACAATAAAGTGCTGTATAGGCAGTAAAACAGAGTAAGATGGTTTTTTTTTTTTTAACCAAAAAGTAATGGAATAAGTCTTCTTGAAGGACATGAAGCCTGAATTCAAGATCCTGATAATAGTTCTTATTTATTCATTTTAGGATATTTCAGGTACCATGCTACATGTTTGTGATGGTTAATTTTGTGTGTCAAAATGAGTAGGCTATGAGGTGCCCAGACATCTGGTCAGATATTATTCTGGGTGTGTCTCTGAGGATGTTTCTGTGATGTCCATCTGGTCCAGTGTGTCGTTTAAGGCCTTTATTTCCTTGTTTATCTTTTGCTTGGATGATCTGTCCATTTCAGTGAGGGGAGTGTTAAAGTCCCCTACTATTATTGTATTATTGTTGATGTGTTTCTTTGATTTTGTTATTAATTGGTTTATATAGTTGGCTGCTCCCATGTTGGGGGCATAGATATTTAAAATTGTTAGATCTTCTTGTTGGACAGTCCCTTTGAGTATGATATAGTGTCCTTCCTCATCTCTTATTATAGTCTTTGGCTTAAAATCTAATTGATCTGATATAAGGATTGCCACTCCTGCTTTCTTCTGATGTCCATTAGCATGGTAAATTCTTTTCCACCCCCTCACTTTAAATCTGGAGGTATCTTTGGGCTTAAAATGAGTTTCTTGGAGGCAACATATAGATGGGTTTTGTTTTTTTATCCATTCTGATACCCTATGTCTTTTGATTGGGGTATTTAGCCCATTAACATTCAGGGTAACTATTGAGAGATATGAATTTAGTGCCATTGTATTGCCTGTAAGGTGACTGTTAATGTATATTGTCTCTGTTCCTTACTGATCTACCACTTGTAGGCTCTCTCTTTGCTTAGAGGACCCCTTTCAATATTTCCTGTAGAGCTGGTTTGGTGTTTGCAAATTCTTTCAGTTTTTGTTTGTCCTGGAAGCTTTTAATCTCTCCTTCTATTTTCAATGATAGCCTAGCTGGATATAGTATTTTTGGCTGCATGTTTTTTTCGTTTAGTGCTCTGAAAATATCATGCCAGCTCTTTCTGGCCTGCCAGGTCTCTGTGGATAAGTCAGCTGCCAATCTAATATTTTTGCCATTGTATGTTACAGACTTCTTTTCCCGGGCTGCTTTCAGAATTTTCTCTTTGTCACTGAGATTTGTAAATTTTACTATTAGGTGACGGGGTGTGGGCCTATTCTTATTGATTTTGAGGGGCATTCTCTGAACCTCCTGAATTTTGATGCTTGTTCCCTTTGCCATATTGGGGAAATTCTCCCCAATAATTCTCTGGAGTATACCTTCTGCTCCCCTCTCTCTTTCTTCTTCTCCTGGAATCCCAATTATTCTAATGTTGTTTCATCTTATGGTGTCACTTATCTCTTGAATTCTCCCCTCATGGTCCAGTAGCTGTTTGTCCCTCTTTTGCTCAGCTTCTTTATTCTCTGTCATTTGGTCTTCTATATCGCTAATTCTTTCTTCTGCCTCATTTATCCTAGCAGTGAGCGCCTCCATTTTTGATTGCACCTCATTAATAGCTTTTTTGATTTCAACTTGGTTAGATTTTAGTTCTTTTATTTCTCCAGAAAGGGCTTTTATATCTCTCGAGAGGGTTTCTCTAATATCTTCCATGCCTTTTTCAAGCCCGGCTAGAACCTTGAGAATTGTCATTCTAAACTCTAGGTCTGACATATTACCAATGTCTGTATTGATTAGGTCCCTAGCCTTTGGTACTGCTTCTTGTTCTTTTTTTTTGTGGTGAATTTTTCTGCCTTGTCATTTTGTCCAGATAAGAGTATATGAAGGAGCAAGTAAAATACTAAAAGGGTGGCAATAACCCCAGGAAAATATGCTTTCAGAAAGTGGTTGTTTTCTGTTTCCAGAATTGCTGTTCTTCTTCTCTTCGATCTGCCGATGGGTTTGCAGGTGTTTGCAATCTTTAGATAAGCTATCTAGCTGATCTCCTGCTAGCTGAAGTAGTCTCAGACTGCTACTTCTCTGCCATCTTGACTCCTCCCCCTCTGAGGATGTTTCTGGATGAGATTAACATTTGAATCAATAGACTGAGTAAAGCAGATTGCCCTCCTTAATGTGGGTGGGCCTCATCCAATCAGCTGTAGATATGAATAGATGAGTAAGAGATATGAAAGGCTGAGTAAGAGAGAACTGCCCCCTCTTTTTTCCCTGCCCTTTGACATGAATTAAACTATCAGGTTTCCTAGGTCTTTAGCTTGCCTCCTGTAGATCCTGGGACTTGCCAGCTTCTGTAATCACACAAACCAATTCCTTATCATTTATATTTCTATCTCTATCCCTGTCCTCATCCATTGATATCCATTTGTCAGTTTCTGTGGAAAAGATGACTACGCTGTTCTTTACACCTTTTGTTATTTGATCTTCATAAATCATCCTCCAAAGTGGTATATTTATCCCAATTTGCAGATTAAAAAAATGAGGCTTCAGAAAGATAAGACACTTACCAAGGTCAGGGTGTAACAACATGCATACATATTTCCCTGGCTTCCAATAATATGTTCTTTACACCTGGCATATAGGGTGAGCCATGTTTGCTGGGAAACACCCATCAGGATTTGCTTTCACATCAGTGAGCGTGCTCTCTCATTCTTTCCCTCTTTCCCTTTTCTTCTCTGCCATGACTGGGTTTAGGGTGTGACTCCCTGAGTACCTGTTGAAGAGCATGCTTAGGAAAGCCAAGTGTGATCACCTAAGATGTTCACAGTTAATTTTACTTTAATTGCCCTGCACTTGGAAATACAAGCATGACTGTAGCCTGCCAGAGGTATTGGAGTCCACAAGTGTCTGTTGGGGAATGAACCTGGTTCCCAACGATGACACATCAGGAGTCTCGGAATCAAAACTATTGTTGGTTTCTTAACCGTTAGTGTTCATTTTTGACACTCATTTTGAAGTGATCTTTGGAAGCAAGATTTTTATATTCTTTTACAAAACTCATCATGCGCTTATCTTATTTCACAAACACTTATTGAACACCCATTGTTTTTAAAGCAAAGCATGCCTTGTATTAATTCCATAGAGTTAGAAGTTTTGAGACACAAGGGTTCCATAATCCAGATCTCACTAAGGTACATTCAGTGACTTTGACATCCCCCCAATTCCCTTTGGCCATCCAATTAAATAGGTCAGCTGCTAAAGTTTGATCAGACATTAAAAGATTCTGTTCCTTTTCAAGGCCTTATCAAAGATTTAGTATGTCTTTCTAAATGAACTAGGGGGCCATCCTTTGAAGCATTTGCTCAAAGACGAAGTGTCACCTGTAGAACAGTGGAAGGAAATGGTAATGTGAAGATTTAAAAAATGTAGGGTCCAAGGGAAATAAAAATGTGGCAATGGCACAAGAACTTTGCATGGTTCAGAAATACAGAAAATATAGGTAGATGCTGTCTGTAGAGTAAATAAAAATAAGAACACTAAGCATAACAGAGAGTAATTACTCTATGCCCAGCACTATGCTGCCTTATTCTTTGTTGTATTTATGTTTGTTTACTCTTTACTGTCTAAATAAAATAACTTTCCCAGTTTCTTCTGAACCATAGTTTGTGGATAAAGGAAAGGCTTGAATTACCTCTATATTCTATCTCCTAATGTAATAATATATAACCTACATGAAATTTAATTTTTAATTTATTCACTTAGTTAAAACAAAACAAAACAAAATTTACAAAGTCTTTATGTTGGAGACAAATATATTGACATCAGACCTCCTTGTTAGAAATGTGTGATTTTACGTCCCATTCCAGACCTGCTGGAATCAGAATCTGAATTACAACAGTCTTTAGGTGAGTCAAATGCACATTAAGTTTGAGAAGTGCTAAAACCAACTAATTCAGATGTTTTTAAGTATTGTTGGCAGCTTGCTGGCAATCAAAAACAAATGGAAAAAAAAATCCACTTGTCTTGAAAAAGTTAATTCCTTGGAAGAACCAGATCAATGGGAAAGCAGTTAAAACTTATAAATGCCCCCCCCCCCCATGTTGATTACAAAATCTGGGTAATGCAGGTAGCAGAGCAAACTGTTATTGTTCTGTAATTATTGGTCCCACTGAGAAAAGAGCAGCTATTTATTTGTTTATTTTTAGTTTTCCTTTACAAGTTGGCCAGCTTTATTTATTTTCTGATGTAAACACCATCAGCAATCAGTTGCAAGAACAGAAATATTATTTGTCTCCTTAAGTGTGCTTTTCTTTCATTATCATGATTCCTTAAGAGCAGAATTAGCATGGTAACCCTAGAGCTGGGCGTTCTCATGTTTCGACTTCTAAATGGAGAGCGGTCACAATCAAATTCCTGCCCTCCTAAAAGCTTTACTGTTAGGCATAAGTGTCTTGTTTGGCAGTACATGGATGGTGTGCCTGCTGCTGTTTAGTCCTTTAATTGTAAGCAATTTTCCATTGTGGGAATAACTAATTGGACCAATGCTTAAATTAATCTGAGGGTGCCATTTTTGATCAAAAATTTCTGGCTGTTGTAAACAAGACAGTGTGGCATTCGTACAAGAATAAAAAACAAACAAACAAATAGAAAAAAATGAGAGAGTGTAAAAACAGACTTATTTACCTGTGGTCAACTCATTTGCAAAAAAAGACTCTATTGTGTATGTGTAATAAACGGAGCCATATGTTACACTCAAAGATCTATTAGGCTGATTAGATCTTGGATACTAATCAATTATATCCATTCAAGATTAAATATGTGTAGTGAGAAGGAGAGTAGCCCCTTGATCCAGTGAAAAAGTTCTAGAGGTATCTGGAGGAAATAGTGCTTTAATAATGTTTTGTTTACCTTAAAGAAGTTCTATAGTGGGCCAAGATCCTTCAGAACTTAACAGTATGTTGGAGGTTAGTCCTTAACTTGCCACTCTTCTGTTTTCACCTTGCATTTTTAATTTACTGTTTGCTCACTGCAGTCAAGTTGTGTGGGTCTATATCTATATAGATGTATATTACATATTATATATATAGTTTAGTTAAACAATATATGAGGAAGGATGAGAAAATATTACAATTTTAACTTTCTAACTAAGTTGCTTTAATTTCCTCTTCTGAATCAATTAATTCTGCTCTAAATACTGCAATTTTATTCTCCAAGCATGCACATTCCCACAACTGCAAACAGTTTGGTCTCAATTAATGTAACAATCACAACCCACTCTGACTAGAATATCAAGGTATTGGGGGGAAAGGTGTCTAAACTTTAATAATCTAGATAATTGCTTCAACTTTCCACTTTGCTGGTGAATCTAGCCATAATTAACCAATTAAATCACATCAGCAGTTACTTTTTCCCTAAGCACAGAATTTAGAGGGATAAAAGAGAAAGAGATAGAGACGAGAAAAATCTATCTAAACATAAATGTCATTCCATTATAGAACCTTATTAAACACATTTAAATGTTTTAATTTCTAGCACTCTGTTGTTCATAATGAACTCTGCAGGGATTGAAAATGAATTTTTTATTCTGAGATTTTTGTCCCCTTTGAATTGCAAAGTGCATTCCTCTTGAATTTCCACTAGATATAATGAAACATATTTTAATATCACATCACATCAGGGTAGACCCCTGGGGAGACAACTGTCAAAAATCCATGGTATCTTTAAATCACTTTAATTACATTTTGCTCAATGCAAAGTAATGAGTAAGAAACTGTTTGTTTAACTTTATTGATGCTGTAGCATTTTCCATACAGTTATGTTATGTAGCATACATGTAGGGTCAAGTAGTTCACTTAGGATGTGGTTCAGGGTGAATGGAGATACAGAGTAAGAGATGCATTTGAAAAAAAAGGTTCAGACCAGAATACAAAGATTCTGAAAGGCCATGTATAAATTTTTTAGCATTCAGGAATTAATATGGCATCAAATAATAAAATAACTAAAGTTAATTTTACTCTTATCAATGCCTCATAACATGTAACTCTTATAAGTTACACGTTTGTATACAACATTCCAATTAATCTTTCAGTCAGGTACTATTGTTATAATCATCATCTTACAGATATAGAGACAGAAGTTCAGAGTGTGTAAGGTCGCACGATGAGTTAAAGTCAAATTCATAGAGTCAGACATTGGTTTTTTAAATACTTAGCAAATGATAAAACTTGAATTTGCACTAAGATGTTCTAAAGTCTCTGCCCACTAGATAGAGGAGGGGAGCCCAAAGATATTTGTTTGTGGTCTAAATTAATGGTGACACTTACAAAAAGGGAAAAAAAATGTAACTATGTGAGGTGATAAATTGATTGTTAATCATTTCTCAATGTATACGTATAGTACATCACATTGTAACACCCTAAATACATACAATTTTCATTTTACCTTAATAAACCTTGAAAAAATAGTAGTAGAAGTGGCAGTTGTAGAGGTGGCTATTGGGAATAAAAGCTAATTACTTGAGTGTCTGGAATTCTGAAGGACTAGATGACCTAGTCTCACCGGAGACCAGTTCTGGGATGGATTTGGGTCAAGGCTTGAAGGCTTGTGAAATGCAGAAAGACTTTGATGACCAGGATTAGCGGACTTCCACTCTATCACTGTGTCGTCTAGGAATGGGAGCAATTCAGCCAGGTATCTCGCACTATGAAGTAGACCTTGCCGCTTTGCCTTTCAAAAATCTACATGGTCACCTTAGGACACTTGCTACTTCTATTTTAGAGACAGTTTGTTAATCTGCCTGTCACCATGATATCCTCTATCTCCAATATCATTTCAGGAACTCATAGATAACATACTCCACAAATTTTTTTTTTTGAAGATTTTATTTGTTTATTTAACAGACAGAGATCACAAGTAGACAGAGAGGCAGGCAGAGAGAGAGAGAGGGAAGCAGGCTCCCTGCTGAGCAGAGAGCCCGATGCGGAACTCGATCCCAGGACCCTGGGATCATGACCCGAGCCGAAGACAGCGGCTTAACCCACTGAGCCACCCAGGTGCCCACATACTCCACAAATCTTGTCAAATGTTTATCTCACATTGATTGGAGATGATCAGGTGATTTTTGTCCATTATTCCAATAGTATGGTATTGTACCATTAATTAAAATTTGGATGTCAAATCCATCTTGAATTTCTGGGATGAGTCTCATTTAGTCATAGCATATCATTTTTAAATGTTGCTGAATTCAGTTTGTGATTATTAAGGATTTTTGTGTTTACATTCACAAGGAATATTGATTTTCTTTTGATGTCTTTGTTAGTGAAAGCTAAAATTAATTGCATATAATGACTTGGAAATGTTCTCTTCAGGTTTCTGAAAGAATTTGTGAAGGATTATTTTCTTCTTTACATATTTGATAGAATTCAGCAGTGAAACTTTCTGTGCTTTTTTTTGTGGGGATATTTTTAAGTCAAATTCATTTTATTTACATGTTATTTTTCCTATTCAAGCTGTTTATTCCTTCTTGAGACAGTTTTGGTAATTTGTGTTTTTCTAGGAATTTATTCATCTTATTTGAGTTGTCTAAGTTGTTGAAATAAAGTTGTTTATAATATTCCCTTATAATTTTTAAATTTCTTCAGGGTAAGTAATGATCCCTTTTTTCATTTCTAATTTGGTAATTTCAGTCTTCTCTCTTATTTTCTTGGTTAGTTTGCATAACAATATGTTAATTGGTCTTTTAAAATGAGTCTTTGTTTTTATTAATTTTCTCTATTGTCTTTATATGTTTTATTTCATTGATTACCACTATGTTCTTTATTATCTCATTTCTTCTGCTTTAGACTTTTCTTTTGTTTTTCTGGTTTCTTTAGGGATTCGATACCTTTTTTCTCTTCTTACATATATATTAAATCTACAGAACATTTTGTTCTGTGATGTCTTTTTTTAAAAAATTTTTTCAAGATTTTATTTATTTATTTGACAGACAGAGATCACAAGTAGGCAGAGAGGCAGGCAGAGAGAGAGAGGAGGAAGCAGGCTCTCCGCGGCGCAGACAGCCCGATGCGGGGCTCGATCCCGGGACCCTGGGATCATGACCTGAGCCCAAGGCAGAGGCTTTAACCCACTGAGCCACCCAGGTGCCCCGGTATGGATCTTTTTAAATATTTTTCTTTCTTGAGGCTCACTGAATGTCTCAGACCTATAGATTAAGGCTATTGAATTTTCAACTTCAGAATTAGCATTGTTTAGAATATTTTATTTATTTATGAGCGAGAGAAAGAGAGAGAAAGAGGAGGGACAGAGGGAGAAGGAGAGAAGAAATCTCAAGCAGACTCCTCACTGAACACGGGAGCTGGGCATAGGGCTCGATCTCATGATCTTGAAGTCATGACCTGAGCCAAAACCAAGAGTTGGATGTTTAACTGACTGAGCCATCCAGGCATCCCCAGAATTTATGTTTTGAAATAATTTTAACTCTTTATTGAGATTCTTTATTCCTGAGTTATTGCTATTTTATTTTCCTTTAATTATTTAAACATAATCTTATTTAGGTTGAACATATTTAATACTTTCTTTGAAGTTTTTGCTAAGTCCAACATCTGAGAACAGAGACTGCTTTATTGAATATTTTATTTTTTCTAAATACAGGTCACACTTTCTTGTCTCTTTGCATATCTCATATTATTTTGCTGAAAATGAACATTTTGGATAAAGCAAAAACTCTGGCTTCTTTTTTCCCTTTGAGATTTGTTGCTGTTTGTTTAGTGACTTGCCTGAACTATATCTGTGAAGTCTGTCTTTCCTGTAATGTGTGGCCACTGACATCTTTGCTGTTTTTTTTTCTCTTGCTTTTATTTTAAAGTTTGACTTCCTTGGGGTTGCCTTATGTCTGCTTAGCTTAGTGATAAGTCAAAGACTGGCCAAATGTTGTGCTCATAGACTGAACCAGAAAGGCTTTTACTCTCTGATGATGGATTTGTGAGTGGGCTCAAGAGTACATTCAAACATCAGCCCATATTTAACTCTGGCTTGACTTTTACTTTCTCCTGGGCTTTATTTCATTTCCTTTGTGTGTGCAACCAGGTTCCATTAGCCAGAGATGCATATGTGGGTTGGACTCTCTCCATCTCTGCTATACATGTGTGCATCAACCTGGAATGTTTGACAAGCTTCTCAAGCCCCTTTTAGCTACCTTGTCTTACTCTCCTGATGACTCATTGCTTATCTCATAGAAGACTACCTTCCATCCCTCCCTTCCTTCTTTCTTTCCTCATTTTCACTTTTGTTTTCTTTGCCTTTGGAGATGTGTCTTGAAAGAAGTTGCTGTGGCCGATGTCGAAGAGGTTATTGCCTACCTTCTTCTCTAGGATTTTGATGAATTCCTGTCTCATGTTGAGGTCTTTCATCCATTTCAAGTTTATCTTTGTGTATGGTGTAAGAAAGTGGTCGAGTTTCATTTTTCTATACATAGCTGTCCAGTTTTCCTAGCACCATTTATTGAAGAGACTGTCTTTTTTCCACTGGTATTTTTTCCTGCTTTGTCAAAGATTATTTGACCATCGAGTTGAGGGTTCATATCTGGGCTCTCTACTCTGTTCCATAGATCTCTGTGTCTGTTTTTGTGCCAGTATCATGCTGTCTTGGTGATCACAGTTTTGTAGTAAAGCTTGAAATCAGGCAACATGATGCCTCCAGCTTTGTTTTTCTTTTTCAACATATCCTTAGCAATTCAGGGTCTTTTCTGGTTCCATACAAATTATAGGATTGTTTGTTACAGCACTTTGAAAAATACCAGTGGAATTTTGATCAGGATGGCATTGAAAGTATAGATTGCTCTGGGCAGTATAGACATTTTAACAATGTTTGTTCTTCTGATCCATGAGCATGAAATGTTTTTCCATCTTTTTTTGTGTCTTCTTCAGTTTCTTTGATGAGTGTTCTGTAGTTCCTCGAGTACCTCTTTGGTTATGTTTATTCCCAGGTATCTTATGGCTCTTGGTGCTAGAGTAAATGGAATCGATTCTCTAATTGCCCTTTCTATAGTTTCATTGTTAATATATAAGAAACTAACTGATTTCTGTGCATTGATTTTGTATCAAACTCTATAATTTCTGTTTGGTCCACATTAGAGTCAGGACTTAAACCCTGGTCTTTCTTTCTCATCATGTTAGTCTTTAGTATGAATGTGGCCTCTATAGACAGTGAATATTTTGTAGCTGAGATAATTTAGGCAGTTTAGATATGCCTCATGGTTGTACAGCTTTCCTCTTATAGAAGGGAGGAGGTGAAGGATTAGGTCTTTGGTCTGTTTACCTTGGCATCAATTGGATCCATGTCTTACGTTATATGTTTTATGCATTCATTTACTTTTTAAATTATATTTAATCACATGGTAGCATGACTAATAAATCTGAGCACCACTGCCTTAGTTCAAAGCGGGCTCTATCCCTGGTAGCCCAGGGATACTACGTGGAACCTTGGATAGATTGGGAGTTAGCCTCATTCTGTCCATGATTGGGCAGAAAACATACCATGACTTAACTTCTAAGCCAGGGAATGAATGGTGGACACAATTATTGTCAAGGTGATTGCTGATTGACTGACCTGGTGCCACTTTTCTCATTGGTCTTAACTTCAAATCATCCTTCTGCTTAATATAATCTGAAAAATCTCAATTGATTGTATCTATTGTAAGCAAATTCTGCCTATAAAGTCTAGATGGTACTCAGGTCCAAGTATGTACCATGACCACTCCCCACAACATTAGGCATTTCTACCTTCTAATGCTGTTTGGCACACATCAATTTATTGTACCTTTACAATAGATTTTATTGCACTACCTTTGGTTTGAATACAGGTGTGCCTATCCAAATGGGGGAAAAGCCATTCTTCTTTGTAATTCATTAAACAAGCATCATTGCTCCAGTATCTGAGCACTTACCCACCAGGGGAAGAGAAATAAGAATACACAGGAAGTGTTAGATAGGGCTGGGGATATGTATCCATAGATGTTTCAACACTAGAGACCCAGGAACAGCAGGCTGTTCTCCAGAATGTCTTTATTCTTCATACACTGTTTAAATTTCACACCTTTTCAGTCTGTTTCTTGTTTTTATCAGGAAAGGAGGATATTAATATATTTATCTAACCCATGTCAGTTCCAGTAAAGAATTCAGAGTCATCTGGGAAATATGTATACACTAGTAATTTACTTGAAAGCTCTGACTCTCCTCCCACTAAAATGTCTTCCCCAAATATCCATTCAATTTATTCTTCAATTTCCACAGCTCCCTCTCCTGTTTGATACTAAGGCCACTGGTACTGAGAAAACACTCAAATCAAGCAAATAACACCCACCCACCTTTCACTCCATCTTTTAGCTAGTTAAATGGCTGTATATTTCCATCTTTCACATCCTAAGATATAATTAAATACACATTTTAAACTGGCAGTTTTAAATTTTATAGAACAAAAGCCTGAAGCAGGTTCAACTTTGCAGAGGGGGGGAAAAATCAAATGCTCAAGAATAATGTTGACAAATTTCTGAAACAAGGCTTGTCAGCAGGATGAAGTTGCTAATACAAACCATTTTGGACTGAATGGTTTATATCTGTTTATAATAACTTGGATTTGTCTCCTGTTAAAATGTCACAAGGATAAAGGAATATATTCTAACAGCTGTGACAGGATTATCATTGTAAGAAACTCCGATATGGTGGATTCATGTGTCAGAGACATCTACTTCACTGTCTTTCATTCAAAGTAATCCAAATATTCTCCACACTCATGAAGAATAACAATGAGACACAGATAAAAGTCCATGATTCTGACATCTATCCCCTAAGTTTCTTGTTAAATGAGATGGTTGGCACCAAGAGTCTCTAATATTTTCCTGAGAAAGTTAGTGGAGGGACTCAGGATGAGACCACCATTCTTTTAACTTCAGCACAGCTATTCCACAAGTTGGGTGGAATTAATGACAAACTTTAGCAGGAATCTACCAACAAGTGTGATATTTTTTAAATGCAACATAGAAAAACGGAAGTGAGAGAAAAAAAAGAGGAAACAGGAAAGTAGGAAATATTGGGTGGTCACAAGAAATTAACACAGGGGAACAAATGAGAAAATGACCCAAGACATTCTAAGAAATTAACATGACATCACCTTTATCTAGGAACCTGTTTATTTCTGGTAAGTGTAATAGGGAATTAAATGTAACTGAGCCTTATAACGTCATTCATTTCTTCATTTGTCCATTCATTTGTTCATTTAATAAATATATGCTAGCCACTGGAATTGACACTAGCAATGAAAAGATAAATAAGCCACGAGCTCTACCTTTAAACAGATCATTTTTTAGCATATAGTCTATGTGCATCCAACACCATATGGCAAGTGTTGTAGCAGAAGTGGATTTAAGAAACAGCACTGGTCAAAAAAAGAAGAGATGAACCCTACATGAATATGTCTGAGAATAAATCACAGGAGGAGAAATCAGAGCCACATTTTGAAAAACAAACAAGAATTTAGCAGGTGGATGAAGCACAGCTAGCCTCTCAGGTAGATTAAATAGTTTGAGCAAAGGCGTGGGGGCTTCCGGAATCCATAGCAGTCCCAGGGATGAGATCTGATTGGTCCAGCTCAGTTCACCTGACCTTCCCTGAGCCAATCCTGTGTCTGTTCAAAGGAATTCTCTGATTAGACCAGCCTATAATATTAGAGGTAAGACGACAGTGATGCTACAGCGATGGCCCTTACATTTATTCATAGAGACTTAGCTGTGAAGATTATATAAGGTGGTCTCTGGTAAGCAATTGGTACAAAGACTGTTAAGAACTGACGTTTGTTGTGATTGTAGTTGTGATGATTATTGATGTTATTACTATTTTTTAAAATATTTTATTTATTTATTTGATGGAGAGAGAGAGAGATCGCAAGTAGGCAGAGAGGCAGGCAGAGAGAGAGGGGAAGGCAGGCTTCCCGTGGAGCAGAAAATCCGACGCAGGGCTGGATCCCAGGACCCTGAGATCATGACCTGGCCCTAAGGCAGAGGCTTAACCCACTGAGCCACCCAGGCACCCCTGATGTCATTCCTATTTTAATAAAAAAGGCAGACATGTAGAAATCCAGCATCATTGCTGATCCTCACTAAATATCTCTTTGGGAACCTAAGAAGAACATAGAAGAAGGAAAGCAAGAGTTGTACATGGGGCAGTGTATCCTTTGGGAATCTTTCCCAGGATTTGCTTTCCCTAGTCTGGATTGGGTTGGCTCCCTTTTACTCTATACATAGTTCCGCATGATCCCATCACATTGTAATAGAAACATCTGTCCCATTAAACTGTGGGCTTCTCCAGGGAAGAAGTGTATCTTACCCATCATTTTAATTCAAATCCTCGGGAGATTGTAGGTACTAAGCATGCCTGTTCAAATAACTTATGAATAGGCAGATCAGAGAACACTCCATGGTGGAGATTATATCTGAGCTGGTTCTCAAAGGGTAGAGAGGACTTTTGAAGTGCAGAAATAGGAAAAAATTACATCAAGGACAGGAGAATCCTCAAAATAAGCTTGGAGATGGAGAAGCGTCCAGCATGCTTGAATATGTCAGTTAATTAGATTCAGTGTTTGTGAGCAGTGAGTGAAGACCACATAGGAATGAGAAGGTAGACTTTAAGACAGATTGCAAGGGACTTTGAATGCTGGGCTGAAGAGATCAGACTTTGTAGTCTGTGAAATTGAAAGACTGAGAAGTTTTTATCTGGGGATAGGTATGGCCAGGATTCCCCTCTCTCTCTCTCTCTCTCTCTCACACACACACACACACACACACACACACAGTACAAGGCATGTATTTAGGCTGTAGTTATTAAGGAGAATATGGGTTACATGGATTTAAGATGTAAAGTTCTCTGTTCCTAAGGAGTTTATGACTTAGCAATAGATGGATTTACCAAGAACCCAAAGAAGGGTAATTATCACTTTATTTGCACTGACCTTTTCCCCCTAAATAAATACATTGCTGTCTAAATATTATATTTTAAAAACAGAATCTTCCACTTGATTTGGTTAAATGGGAACTCTACAAACATCACTGGGGTTGAGAAACAGAAAGGTGTCATTGTCCTGCTGAGAATGCACTAATAATGAATAAAATGATGGACAAAGCTAGAAGTCACAGGATTTTGAGTCCTAGGTTCTAGTTCTTCTCAAGGACAATTCTCTCATCTCTCTGCATTTTGATTATATGAGCAAACCAATATTCCTTTTGCTTAAGCAAGTTTGAGCTAATTGTCCTGTCACTAGCAATTCAGAGAACTTGGTAGTTACTATTATTTAAATTATCACTTTATAGATGTGAAATTTGAAGCACATGGAGCTTAAGGAACCCACCCAAAGTCATATAGCTAGTAAAAAAGTTGGACCAAGGTTGAAACTGAGATCTTCCTAATTTCTGGTTTATCTGGTCTGCCTATGCACTCTTAGTATTTCGTTCTAAAGGATAATCATTGAGTTAATGACTGTGCCTTCATCATGCTTTTCTCTCACACTACCACCACTCCATGATATAATAGATACTTAATGCTTGCATAATTCCTGAAGAAAGACTAAGTCTATAAAAAATTCCAGATGTACTGTCCTTTTGTTGCTAGGAAATAAATAACTAAAGGGTAAGTCCATCACTCATGTTGTAAGTATCTCTCCATATTTATTCTTAAACCACAGTGCTGTCTGTGTCTAGATGTACACTGTTATCACATTGGTACAGAGAAAGTGTTTGGTTGTCAATTCTTACTGTAGTTTTCTGCCTTTTTGTCCCTCCCTGATTTTTTTCTTCTATCAGCAAAATCTTGTCCATGTGGAGGAAACAAGGAGCATTTTATAAACCTGCCTAGAGCTGTAAAATATACATCTACCTTTAATAGTGACAGAGGTATCTTTGGAACTTCCTCTAGAGTGAAATCTACTTCAAAAATTTGCATTTAACAGGCAAACATAATATTGTTGAAGAACACAGAATTATAAATTCATGGACATTTGGGTACTGGGGATACTTTATAATCCACACATCCACACTTCTAACTGTAATTTTTATGGCTATGTAGTTCAAATTACCCAAGATGGATAAAGCCAGCACTTTCATTATTAACTGTATTTGAGGGGTTTGTAACAACTGCTCCGTGAAAGCTCTTTATAACTTGAGACTCACACAGGAAGTTGCAGGCCCACATAATGTGCTCTCTGCTTTAGGGTATGAATTTGTCACCTCTTGATGTAAATCTCCCAAATTTGATTGGTCTTAGAAGTATTCATTTTGCACAACATTCAAAAAGTCTCCTGCTTCAAAAATGAAAAATTGCAAGTGATTACTTTACAGCCCATTTAATTGCATTTGGAGATTTTCTGCCCCTTAAAGTCTCTGGATAACCATATTAATGCTCTCCCTAAACACATTTTTGAACAGAGTTTTATTATGGGTAGCACCTGACCTTTCAACATAATTGCATGTGGTCCAAATTAATTGTCTGTTCTATTGTGCACTGAATAATAGGTATTCTAAAATGAGACTAATTATGCAGGTACTTGCTAGAGAGGAGAGTCTTAGAGTGAGCTCTTTTGGGTGACTGGAATTTAGGATGACAATTAACTAATAAACAAACTGACAAGATTGACTCCACAGGAGACTTCTAGTCAACACAATTCAGAAAATTCGGAGACTCTTCCTGAACCAAACTGTAGTAAGAGGGAGCTTACATACCAAACCAACACTGCTGTAAATCAGTGTGCTAGTGAGAAAGAAAGGTGTGTAGTCTAGATTTGTTTAGAAAAACATGAAAATCATTTTGGTTAACTGTCTCCATTGTGTATTTAATACATATTCCATTCATTTATGTTTAACTATGTTGATTCCTTTCTTGGAATATTCTTATAGATGTCATTGTGGTATTGTATAACAAGCACCAAAGTGCAAATTTTAAACCTAAATTTGATGCCAGTTTGCTGTGCAATTAGCTGATTTAAAGACCTCGGTGACTCTGTAGCTAAATCAAGTTCCTCATACTGTTTATTTTCTCCTCATCTGAAATGACTTGTTAGATCCTCTCCGCTTATCTGTTAGAAGTACCTGTTATGGAAACAAGAGTCGAGCAGATGGTTTATATCACGGGATGCCCATGAAAGGGAGGCTATGGGAGGTGGAGCTGCTTCCTGTGGCTCATCCCGCCTCCGCTGGTGTCACCCTGACCAAGAAGACCCGAATTTCCCGTAGTTTGATTAAAGTTTAGAATGGTTTCTTCCTAATTCTAGGCTCTGACCTTCCTTTCTTTTAGAGCATTTATTTTAGAAAACTTGTAATTGTCAATTCTTTCCCTGGCTCTTTGAGATATGTGAAATTGAGAAAAAAAAAAAAAAGCCTCTTGACAGTTTTACGACACAGAAAAGTCTTTCTCAAGGACCTAGGAGCCATCCCTTTGAACAGGTAAACATCAAGGGATATAGCTTCCCTCTCTCCCAGGTTCTGTGGGAGGGTAGGCGTCTCCTTTCAGTGGAGGCCTTGCTCCAAATTGTAAAACTTTCTGTCACAAAGATTTGAGAGAAAGTTTTCTTTCTTTCTTTCTTCCTTCCTCCCCCCCCCTTCTCCTTCCTTCCTTCCTTCTTTCTTTTCTCCCTCTCTCCTTTTTTCTTTTCTTTTCTTTTCTTCTTCTTTTCTCTCTCTCCCCCTCTCTCTCTCGCTCTCTCTCTCTGACTTACTTGTTTATTTGAGAGAGAGAGAAGAGGGAGGGGCAGAGGGAGGAAATCCCACGCAGACTCCCTGCTGAGCCCAGAGCCCAGTGTGGGGCTTGGTCCTAGCACCCATGAGATCAGGACCTGAGTCAAAATCAGGAGTCAGAGGCTTCACCGACTGAGCCACCCAGGGGCCCCCGAGAAAGTTCTCTTTTAGGTAAAGCCATTTAGCAAACATGATGGCCTGGGTTCTCCCCGTCACCCCAGCACTGAGGACTTTGCCTATTCTTTGTTTCAGGGGTGTTGAGTGCGGGCTACAATCTGGCCTCTCTCCCTAACTGAAACAGCCTTCAAGTCTCCCATGTCCGTTTAACTTCCTCTGGCACAGTGGACACTTTGACTGTCAGCATAATGCTCTGTGACAAACAACCATTTCCAGTCCCCTCAGCACTCTCATAGTTGACCATCATGTTGAACATACGACCCTGGTGTGCCAGAGGTGGTGTTGATTTCAAATATTGGTTGTGTTTTCATTGCATGTACTTGTTAGGCCATATGTTCCCACTATTTTGCTAACTGTGGTCATGAAGCTAATAGCCCATCTTTGTGTAGGGGAATTAACACATGTGGAGCTCCATGGGTTGCACCATGAACTGATGTGTGATCCACACACTATGGCATTTAATCCTGCCAATATCACTTATAAAGTGAGTAACACTATTTCTGTTGTACAGATGGGAAAACTGACAAGTTACTTATTTGCCCAAAATCAATCCGTTGAAAGCATTAAAGACCAAGGCAGGCTCCCTTCACGCTTTGGAATAGGACCTATTGGCTTGAATTTGAACTGTGGGTCTCTTACTTTATACTACCTAATCACTTACTAATTAGCTCCCTTTTGTGTAGGGGCAAATGAAAGTTTGCAGGTTTTGTTGTTGTTGTTGTTGTTTTTGAAGAGAATGCATACCCATCAGCAGGGGAGCGGCAGAGGGAGAGGAAGAGAGAGAATCCCAAGTCAGCTCCATGCCCAGGGAGGAGCCCAACAAATCAAGAGTAGGGCATTGGGGTACCTGGGGGACTCATGCAGTTGAGTGTCCAACTCTTGATTTTCCCTTGGGTCATAATCTCAGGGTTGTGGGATTGAGCCCCACGTTGGATTCTGCCCTCAGCTTGGTGTCAGCTTGTCCCTCTGCCTCCCTCAACTTGCACTCTCTCTTTCTCAAATAAATAAATAAAATCTTAAAAAAAAAAAAAAAAAGACAGACCCTTAACTAACTGAGGTACCCTGGTGTCCTGAAGGTTTAGAGGTTTAAATTTATTTTCCCAAAGAGGTACAGTACTAATAATTATCTTGTATAGATTTTGTGACTGTGGACTGAGATAATATGTAAACTGCTTAGGAGAAGCCCCAGATTTGATAAGAACCCAATAAATTGGGTACCTGGGTGGCTCAGTTGGTTAAGTGGCTGCTTGGGCTCAGGTCATGATCCCAGGCTTCTGAGATGGAGCCCCTCATCAGGCTCCCTGCTCAGTGGGTAGCCTGCTTTTCCTTCTCCCACTGCCCCTGCTTGTGCCCATGCTCTCTCACTCTCTCTCAAATAAATAAATAAATAAAATCTTAAAAAAAGAGAACTCAGTGTTAAATATTATGATTAGTGGGATAAAAGCATATACGGTAGGTATGGTCTCTTCCTGTGAGAATGAAGGGAACACCCATGGTGGCACCACTGACAATGACTTAGAATCCATGGGAGTGTCCCTATGATTTGTTGTGTGAATAACAGTGGGTCTAAATCATCCTTTTTACAGGGATATCCCAGATGAGGAACAAATGCTTGCACTGAGTGGGTAGAAAACTTTTGTGAGAGCCAAGGATGGCAAAAGAGTGTTTTAAGAGAAGCAAGAAGGCTTCTAGAAGCAAGGAAATCAGTACCCTTTCTGGCTTTTGAATTGGGATTTTCCAGTCTGGGTTTGAACCCAGTTATGTTGGGCTAAAACCTGGAGCAATGCCATTTGCAGTAAGATTTTAAATACTTTTAAATGCAATAACAATATTACTTTTCACTTTTAGGGGAGAACCAGAAGTAACATTTCTTTTAATTTATATTTGATAAAAATGACTCTCATGTTAACTTAGCTCTTTTAAATATGTAAATAACTTTTAATAATTAACTTTTGGGATATATTTTGGGATTAACAGCCTAAAATTAGCTTAATCTCAACATTTACCTAATGACTACATGGCAACTTAAAAGGTATTCAAAGAATCCAGACTATATCAGTATATAACATACTAATTTTTCCCTCTGTCACACTTCCTTATGGGTTAGTTAATTAATTCTTTTCACATAATATACAAATTATGTATGTGTTAATGGCATTTTAAGAAGAGGACTCAATTCACTTAATTGTTCATAATTATCTCCATTTTCTTTGTTTTTGGGAACTCTGTAGTTTCTTCTTGTTAGGGTAAAGGATTAAATATTAAATAGGAAAAATTAGAGATTTTAACTATCAGTTGAGCGTCTCTGAGGATTTTGCTATGATAGTGTTATATATTTTCGTAGTTGATTAAGTTTGGTTAGTGATTACCTGTTTTAAGATAATCAAGCAACAGCTAAGAGAACAAAGGAACGAGAATTGCTCCTTTCTTCCAGCCCAGAATACCTTTTGTAATTCACAAAAACAGAAAAGTCCACCATTAACTCTCATTGTATTGGAAAACAATAATGTCTTGGGAGATTGAACATGGAGATTGAACTTTTTGACTTTTGGAGAGTTACTAAAATGTGCATTTTAAAACTTTAATTCTGGTGTTTAAATGGTGTGAGTATGTCTGCCTAGGAAATTTGATTGAGCCGAATTGCTATGAAATGCATGCATTTATGCAAAGGTCAATTATGATATAGGCAATCTATTTTAGGGTAAGCTTTCTTGCAACTTTGGAAATGATTCTTTTTTTTTTTTTTTTTAAGCTAAGTGACGATCACTCAAGGAATACAGAAATTAAAGAAAAAAGTCCAGCAGTAGAGTCTTTATATTTTTTCCTCTAAGTCTCCCCAGTAGAGGCTGTCATGTGCATTTATTCAGCTAAGACAGCAGACTGCTGAGTCCTAGAGTGCATTTAGCAATCTCAGATGTGTATGTCCTTCCAAAAGGAGAGATCAGGAAGATTCTATAAGATGAAATACAGTGATGAGGGAGATGTTGATATGAGGCATTGGTAAGAAACTATAGAAGGATAGAAAATAGTATACTTCCAATTTTATTTTTAAAGATGTTTACATGCCTCTATGTAGATTGCATGAAAAAAACACCGAGAAGAAATGCATCACATTTTTAATGATCTTTATCTCATCATAGGAGGACTGGTAATTTGCACTTTATATTTTTTGAGTTTTTCCCTATTTTACAATGATTATGTATATCCTTATCATTAAAGAAGAAATAGGGGTGCATAGGTGGCTCAGTCAGTTAAGCATCAGACTTTTGATTTCAGTTCAGGTCATGATCCTTGGGTCATAACATCAAGCCCTGAGTTGGGCTCTGCACTTGGTAGGGAGTCTGCTGAGATTCTGTCTCTCTCCTTTTGACCTTCCTTCTGCTCATGCTCCCTCACTGCAGGCTCTCTGGCTCTTTTTCTCTCTCTAAAATAAATAAATAAAATCTTAGAGGAAAATAAGAAACAGTGTTATACATTTTAAAAGAAAGAGAAGTAATTGAAACCTAATCTCTCTAAAAATAAGCCTCTGGCCATTTCAAAGACCATGATGAAATAGATTATCTGAGAAAGATATGATGGTTTCTATTCTTTCTTTTATTTTAATCATACTTCCTAGGTTCTCTCTTGTGTTAAGCAAGTAAGATACAAGATGAACAATGACCCTGTAGATGTCAATCATGTGGAAGATGATCTATCCACATGCTCTCTCTCTCTCTCTCTCTCTCTCACACACACACACACACACGCTCAATCCTCTTTTGCAGATTATATATTTGTTAGTTCCCCTCCTTGCTGAAATATATTTGTAACCCCCAAATCAGTACTTGAAGTGTTTCCGTGGCTGTTTGTGGACATGCGCATGCTTTAAGCCGCAAAATAATTTGAGTTGCCCAATGTGCACATTCCCAGCAGAGGCTGAGAGCCAGCCCACACGCTCTGCTTTCTTGTATCAGCTCTAATACTGGAAACAAGTCCTTTCCCCGATCTATTTAGTTCTACATATTTGCTTTTTTGGGCTTTTTGTTGATGGTTTCACTGTTTAACATGGCCCCCCAAGCATAGTTCTGAAATGCTGTCTAGTGTTGCCTAAGGGCAAGAAGGCTGGACTGTGCCTGACAGAGAAAATGCATGTGTTTTACATAAGCTTCATTCAAGCATGACTTACAGAGCTGTTGGTTGTGTGTTCAGTGTTAATAAACCAACAATATGGGGGGCGCCTGGGTGGCTCAGTTGGTTAAGCGTCTGCCTTCTGCTGAGGTCATGATGCTGGGATCAGCCTCACACTGGGCTCCCTGATGGGGGGGTGGGTGGGGGGGAGTCTGCTTCGCCCTCTCCCTCTGCCTCCCTCCTTAGGCATCCACGTGCTCTCTCTCTCTCTCTGAAATAAATAACTAAATAAAATCTTTTTAAAAAAATCAACAATATACGTTAAATAAGGTGTCTTTAAAGAGAAACACGCATCAAACAAGGTTCTATATTAATCACTTGATGAAAGTCCGACAGAAAGCTCACAGGAAACTAACCTTGTGTTTACCCAAGCAGCAATGGCTAATTTAGTATTTATGAAAACTTTATAAATCATCACTCCTACAAATAACTAGAATCATCTATATATAACTTAGAGCATATCACTCTATACATATATGATATACATATAAGTCTGTATGTACAATTTCTGTCTGCTTTTCACATTAAAACCACTCACATATATGATTTAGAAACACACACACACACACACACATATAAGTACACATGTCGTGGTATAAGTGTGTTTGGACTTGTCCAAACACACTTATACCACGACATGTGTTTCTGTGCATTCGTGACTTTTCCCATACTTCTTCTCCCTCTCCAGTTTTTCTGGTTCAGGTATAATACAATGATTTATATTTGGTTCCTCAGTCACTGAATATTGAAATGTGAATGCGTTGGGGAGTCCTTACTATGGCTTGTTTGCATCTTCAGAAACTAGAGAAGAATGTCCTCTCCCAGACTTTGAACTCACTTCAGAAACCACAGAAACAATGATGACAGTAACAATAATCCTCATTTTGAAGCTTCTGATATTTTTTTGTGTGTGTGTTATTTGGACAAATGGATGGCCATCAAAGGATAGGTAACCAAGAGGCCTCAGTACTTAACTGGAAAGCATAATATTGAAAAAAAGGAAGTGATAACACCCTACATCATAATGGAAGGTGCCATCTCAGTTGATAACCAGGAAAGTAGTACAGATTGTATTGTAGCTAGGACAGTAGTTCTAGTCTTGAATATGATTGTTTGGACCCCTCTTCTTCAGAGGCCTCATGCTCATTTTTAGCAAGGGCCTTTGGGTCCGTGTGTGTGTTTCATCCCATGGATAGATACCCAAAGGATGGCTGTGAGAAAGGGAAGTCTATCTGCAAACCACACCTGCACACCAGTGAATGTCTGTGTGCAGTATTCCATTCTGGACGGGAAGAGCTTCTTTAGAAAGATAAGGATAGTTATTCTAAGCTGGAGGGTTTGTGGAAAGTGGTGGATAAATGGGAGAGGGTGGAAAGTTCTCAGAATCGCAAATGCTCCATGTAATGTATCGATTGTTCTGGTTCTGAGTCCCCGGTGAAGCTGTGAAGGAAAAGACTAGAGAAATGTGCCGCCTGATGAAGAAGGCCCTGCCTGATGTTTCTGCCACAGGCTTGTGCTTTATCCGGAAAGCTTGGTGGGGCCTTTGTAGAGCCCTTGGCAGGCACACTTGGGAAGAACTCTGTTTCAGGACAAAGTCTCTGAATGTCACGTAGAGAAAGCTGAGAGAGAACATTTAAGAGCCTACTTCAGGATCAGGCCGGCGCTCCTAGTGGCTCTAATGATTCCAGCATGTGCTTGAACTCTGTGTGTCTCCACACTACCTCTCTCACCCATGGGCCTTTTCTGTCCCTTCTCTTAGACCCTGCCCACCTCATGCCTTCTTGCTCCTGAGCTCCGTGCAAACCAGAGAAGGCCCCCAAGGCCCAGCAGAAATATCCAAAGCTGGTATTAGGAATTCAGGGCCAAATTATTGGCTCTTTCTGCAGATAAAGGACCAAATATTGAGTGGAATATAAATATACTATTCCCTTTATTAATTGGGTCAACAAATATTTATTAGATGCCAGTATGTATCAAATGCTGGATTAGGCAACTAATGAATGAGCGGCGACCCAATTTAGAGAAATCCCATTCCTAATTGTGTTTTGTTTTAGTAGGGAAGATAAAAACAAAACAAAACAAGCAAACACAATAATTACCTATTGTTGCTGATGTCATGGAGAAAATAAACAGAACGGAGGTTCAATTATGAATGAAAAAGGGAGGCTTTTTCTAAACAGAGATCAGGGATGCTCTGTCTGAGAAGGTGGTGTTCAAGCAACACTTGAAGGGTGAGGGAAAAGCAGACATGTGAAAAATCGGGAGAAAAGAGATCCAGAAAGGGAGTGCAAAAAGCAGAGGTGTGTGTGTGTGTTCACGCATGCGTGTGCACACACCTTTTCAGGTTAGAATGTGCTTGCAGTTCCATTAATTTCTCTTTATAATAACATTTGCACCTTTTAGGAGTTTCTCCCCGCCTCTGTCCCTATAGTCTGCACATTATCACGTTTCTTTATATTCTAATTGAAAAAACATGAAAGCAGCCTGACTTTTAAATTACGTGAATGATTCACAGTGGAGAAGCAGTTTTCGGATTTATATGTTCGTGTATGCGTATTATGTTTTGGTATCAGCAGTGGGTTCTATATCTCTGAATTTACAATGACTCTGCACTGTATGAAGACTCTTCTGGAAAGAGTAATGATGGCAATAAATGGCATTACTTGAGTTCCTACTAATTCCAGGCACCATTGTATACTCATTAATGTACCAACTCATTTAGTCCTCTCCAGACTAGTATTTTAATTATCTCCATTTTATGACTGAAGCCCAGAGAGGTTATGTAATTTGTCGGTGTAACACAGCTGTTAACGGTCAGGGAAGTTAACTCCCCTTTAGGATTCACTCTTTCAGTCAAACAGCATGTAATTCCTCTACTGAGAACCACGTGCAAATGCAGCAGTAATACTATTTTGTCATTCAACAAAAGAGAACTTTCCCAGAATTTCGGGATGATAATTATATATTAAATGGAACTTCCTCATTTGTACCTTTCCCTCCTTTCTTTCTTTCCTTTTTTTTTTTTTCTTTTTAGAGATTTTATTTATTTGACACACACCCAGAGAAATCCCAAGTAGGCAGAGAGGCAGCCAGAGAGAGAGACAGAAGCAGGTTCCCCACTGAGCAGAGAGCCCAATGTGGAACTGGATCCCAATACCCTGAGATCATGACCCGAGTTGAAGGCAGAGGCTTAACCCACTGAGCCACCCAGGTGCCCCTTTTCCCTCCTCTTTTATTAAAAAAAAAATATTGCACAATGCCTTGTCTACATTGTTGGTAAAGGGTCTGTAAATATCAATAGGCAGCCATTGCACTGAGCACTTTCCATGACTCATTAAGTCTTAAGAAGACTTTTGGGTAGAGTTGCTATTAACATTACCTGGGCTTGACTTTTGGCTTTGCCACCTCATAATGGTATGAATTGGGGCATGGGAATTATCTGACCTGTGTCTCAGTATCCCTGTTTATAAAGTTAAGTCTGATTCCAGAGTTTGTGACCTTAACCGATTGTATATTATCTCTAATATGAGATGGTATCGGATTAAGTAGGAAAATGCATTTAATTATAGTTAAGTTTAACATTTTATTATTTGTGGTCTTCTGCAAAGCATTGTCATTTCCAATTGCTCTATTAACAGAAAGATTAGAGAATCACTGATCTGGTGTCCTTGGTAGAAATGACTTCCTCAAATCCAGGACTTGGTTCACTGAGAAGCAGTGAACCTTTAACTGGAGTTATTCCTACTTTTAAAACCTTGTAATTGCTATCCTGAATTTACTGTGCATAAGCTGGACCACACAAAATAACATTTTCATTTTTCAGCATTTTAAATTGAATAGCAGATATGTTCATTTGTTGTTAATACCAATCTCAAACCTACAGCAAAAACGATCAAAACATAAAATGCCAAATTCAATTTTATAATCCAGAATGCAATTTTATTTCATTATTTTTAGTTGAGCTATATCCGCGCAATTTAAATAACCAGACCATGGTATCTTACTGGGTGATTTGGCTCACCCAGTGGCTAACTCAATGAACTGCCAACATTGATGCTATTATGGCCTGTGAAACCAACTTGACCCTGACTATAAATAGACCATTTTTCTTTCAGAGCGACAGTAAAAAAAAGCAAATACTCTTCAAATATGGGAAAACTGATTCAACAAATGAGTTTTCATCTCACTTTCAGACTTACTTTTATTTGCATGTATAAAATAATTAGATAAAGGTTTTTGTTGTTCTGCCCACTATATATGTTTTGCTAATTCATTCGGCCCACCTGGATACACTACTGAAAAGATGGACAACTAACATCTATTAAACTTCTGTTATGTGCTGGGTACTATGTGAAGTGATCCCAACTCTGCCAAATGCAACAGAACTTAATCTTCGCAGTCATTTTCTGCGTTAGTGGTTACTTTTCTCGTTTAGGGAGGAGGACACTAGGCCCCAGAAAGCTGTTTAACCTCTACAAGTTGTCACATGCATTAAATCCAGGAGCCAAATTAGAGCCTAGCATGCTGCATTATTTTTAACCTCTTCCTCCTCCCCTGAAAAATAGATTTTTCAAGGTAAACCATCCCTGATTAGACCAATACACAAATTGAACTCAGATATTTATTTTGAATTTGATCTGTAGAGAATCTCTTCTGTAAGGAACATTTTTTTTTTTCTTTTTTAAATAAGTGAGTCTTCTAAATAACTGAAGCTGGCTGCTTCATGCTGTTTTTCTACAATCTGCACTTAGTCAACCTCTTAGTTTCATCAGCAGACTTTTTCTGAGTACTCTTGACTAGTTCCTTGCTTTTAATGACTGTTTCCAGGCTGGCCATTTCTGAATCATCAGTTCTTGTCCAGATCTCTGTAATGAGTTTCATATATATACCTCCAACTGCCCCCCTGGATATGTTGTTACTGGGAGGCACAAATGACCTCAAATAAAACATGTCAATTACTGAGCACATCCATTGTCCCAGAAAGGAGCTCTTCCTCCTATCTCAGTGGATGATCTGCAGTCAAATGCTCTACCACTGAGCAATACCCCCAAAAGCCTACAGCACCCGGTATTCCCAGGCGGTCTCCCATCCAATTACTAACCAGGCCCGACCCTGCTTAGCTTCCGGGATTCAGTGGATGATCTGGTTAGGAAGCTTGGACTTCAACCTTAACAGCTTACCATGCACATCACTGAGTTCTCTCCATCTTCTTTCCTGTATGTTTTCAAATCCTTTTTGCCTAGCCAAAGTGATAGGATTCTTCTAGACCACCATCAGTTTCTTGCCTGTGTGTCTTCATCAGCTTTGTATCTTTTAAGACCTGCCTTCCCCTCCAAGAAAATTCTTTGGAAAGTCAGATATGATAAGGCTCTGCTCTACCCTAACCTTTGAAGGGCTCACCCTTACTTTCAGAATAAGGCCCAAGCTATTGACCATGATTTGCCTGTCCCTTCATAATCAAATGCTTTCTTCTCTTATCTCTTGCCTTTCTGCCCTCACTCCCTGATCCATCCATAATATCCTGCTTTAGCAAAGATATTCCTTGATTTTCTGAGAGTTTTGCATGTGTGTGAAACAATCTTCCCTCCTTCTTTACTTTTCTTTGCTTTCTTTTTTTTTAAGATTTTGTTTATTCGACAGACAGAGGTCACAAGCAGGCAGAGAGGCAGGCAGAGAAAGAGGAGGAGGCAGGCTCCCCGCAGAGCGGAGAGACCGATGCAGGGCTGGATCCCAGGACCCTGGGACCACGACCCGAGCTGAAGGCAGAGGCCATAACCCACTGAGCCACCCAGGAACCGCCCTTCTTTTCTTTCTAGTGAACTCCAACCTGTCCTTTAAATTTTAGCTTAGACACAAGCTTCTCTTAAGCTCCCTATCTGGCTAAAGGATCAGCGCATGTGCTTTTGTATCACCCTAAATCTCCCCCTCAAAGCACTTAGGGCATTGTGTTATAATTCATAAATTCTTTTCTCAGCTCCCAGTAGATTGTAAGTTTCCTCAAAGGCAGAGGTTCACTGCCTGGTACATGGAAGGGTTTTTTTTCCCTCTTTCTGTGTGTGTCTGTTTCTCTCTTTTTGTTTGTCTCTCTGTGTATTTATTGTATTGCAAATGCATATTAAATAATTCCTACTAAAGTACACAACCCGTTTTCTTCCTTATTCAGGTATTTTTCTCTGGGATAACACTCAACCTGCATGGACACAAAACCATAGAAGTCTAGAGTTGGGAAAGGCATGCACATGAAATGTTCTTTATCTGATTCCAGGCCAGTTTTATCATTTATTTTCTGTATCAACTTAGACACAGCATTTGCTCTCCTTGGGATTTAGGGGCCATCTGTTTAAATCCCTCTAGATTAGGTTCCTTCACTGTCTCTGATTCTAGGTCACTTTAGAAATGGCCTCAAATTATTCACATGCTTTTAGCATATGTCAAACCAAAAAAAAAAAGTAAAGGGAAAAAAAAAGCTTATGACTTTGTGAGAACTTAGTATTCACTCTCCCGTCATTTTTGTTAACTTTCTTTCTGATGATTTTGTTAATCATTTTTGAATAAAGCCTGAAATAAAAGCTCACTAAGTTTCATTTTAAGCACTAAAGCCTGTTCTAATTTTGCTCTATGTTTGAATACAGTCACTGGGTTATACAAAGGACCTCAAACAAAACATGGGGCGACTGAGCATACCAACTGGTCTCAGGGAGTAGCAGACAGTAGCTAAAGGCCTGGCATGATTAATAAGTAGGGTTGACTGACTACCTGGCCAATGTGGTCGTGTATCCTCAGAGAGCTGTATTTTAAGCTATTAATATTTTTTAAAATTAGCTTTGTTAGGAGAAGCATCTGTTCTGCCTCTGTGGAAGGGGGCGACAGTATTTCTATCCAATATGAATCTTTACTATTTCAAGAGTCATCACAGAGATGCCTTTTCCAATTCACACTGGTAAGTGATGGATGGGAATTACTCTTCGGCCAGCACTTTATACTAAATAGAGTCCAGGGATAATTGACCATTGAAATTTTCTCCTAAATCAAACAAACCAATCCTTCAAATATAAAATTATTCATTTTATCGATATCAGCCTTCCATCCTTACTCCATTAAATCCTTAAATTCATGCTAGAGATGACATAGGAAGCAAATTAAAATGGGATTTTTACAAAATGAGGAAGATAAAATCGTGCCTTCTGAAGAAGCAATTTAATCTTAATAAATTATTTTTAATATTCTTTCTTCAATGAGGCGTCATATTGACCATAAAATGAAGTGTAGAAGGGCCGTGGCAGAGGAAACTGAGTTACAAAGAGACCACTACACCCTTGAACAGTTATACCTGCAATAATTTGCTTCATAAATTTTTATGGTGCATTTTACATTTTTTAAGAAAGCGAGTATTCCCAACAGTGTCATAATTAGAATCGTGACAGTGTGAGAGCAACTGCAGGAAATTATATTGGATCTCTGGAGTATTTAGCTAAATAGTTTTAAATAGGAATTTGTTGCTTTGTTGAAGATGGATTAGAGTCGACACAGAAGACATCCTTTGAATAGAAGGCCCGTGCTCTCAGATGGTCCACACTCACAAATATGGCTTCACAGAAGAGCTAAATGCCAGTTAAGAAGATCTAGGAAATGGAAATGATTTGCCTAAGAGATTTATAAAGTATTTGCTGAAATAAAGGGTATCAGTCTTTAAATGTCAAATGTTAATGTACATCGTATACTAACCCCTTGTTTTAGATTGTTTTGTGTTTTTTTGCAGTGTTCTGTCTCTGTAGTTTGAGAATCCAAAGCTCCCACTAAGAAATATTCTCTCAAGACACATCTTGCATTTCACAAGCCCATTTTCCTCTTTTCTATGCAGAATTACTCTCTCTATTGTCTGTACCATGAGGATGTTTTCCTGAAAGATAGAATGGAGCTGCCTTAGTGGTTGGTATTCAGGTAGTTTCCAGAAGGTTTGTGCCCCCTTCTTAATGGAGCAAGCTTCTACTGCTTAAACACAAACATGACTCTTGGAAGCCTTTTATCCACAATTATGGACTGTCCCTGGAATATTGGAGCTGTTCATGAAGTGTTAGCCCTTGTTCCTCTAGTTGTTTGATATATATGTTCATTATATGTTCAGTTATTATGGGGCCTGTGCTACAGGCAGGGTGGGTGTTCTGTTCAGGCCCAGGCACTGGGAGACCAGTTTTCCTTAGTCAGTAGGTCCACTGGCAGAAATAACAGAAGAATAAACAAATAATTAGGAGCGGGTTGTATAGAACTCTCCTCTGGCAGGTCTACTGTTGAAGGGAAAACATCTTGAAACAGTATCTTTGTTGATTGCTGAAGCTTATTTATAGTATTTTCCTGTTGGGGCCATTCTACTCTCTGTTACTGATGAAAAAAAAAAAAAAAAAAGTCCATTTCCCATGGAATTACATTTGGATCTGGAACTTTTCTAGCTTCATCATGGAGGTTACCCTCTGGGACCCCAGGTATGCAAAGCTGTGAAACAGTCCTATTGAGTCTTGGGAGGTAAGAGATTGAAAGCCTACCCTCTTTTTTTCTGTACTTCATAGTGAACTGTTGTTTCTCTGTTATCCAGAATAGCCTCAACCAAAATTATTGTCAAGGAAAGAGAGAAATTCATAAGGAGAACATGAGATCGTAGACTGGATCACTTGAAAGAGCTCAAGGACCCTGAGGACCCAATATGAAATCAATGTGATCATTTCTTTTGTAATGAGCCACCCAGGCACAACTGGCCTTAGAGAGAGAGGTAAGTTGACCATGAAGATCTTTATTTGGAAGCCCCAGCTTGCATCAGCTTTCGATAAGCTTAGCTTTGGGGAAGAGGAATCCTCCTACCTTGCAGGCTTATTCAGAGACCTTTTTCTGGCAGTGGAAAAATATCATCTCTCAGGCCAAGTGGGACTAGGGACATTATGGAGTCACAGGAAACAAAATGCAGTGAACCCACCATGCCCTTTGCTTGGCATGTGGAACTATGACCGACTTCCTTTGGACTAAGTTCCCAGATTTCTCAGAGGCTTCAAAAAATAGGAAACTCAAAAGGCAGTTTGTGGTCTTTGCTAATAAGGTTCATACATATTAGAACAATTACTTAGAAAAAAGATTAAAAGGATGGATGTTTGGAACAAGTCATAACTTGCTATACCCAAATAGTCATAGCTACTATGTTATATTCAAATACCTGCAAAATATCTTTGCAGGTATTTGCATGCCCCAGGGCACTAAGACTCAAGTCCAACATGGAGTTCAACAACTTTCCCGATAACCAACAATTTATCATTTCTTCTCTATTTTTGGTCTCCATTTTTCTCTATATTATCTTCTCAGACACCTGAGATAGAAAAGATATAGAGTCTAAATGTTTCTTCCTATTTTATATCTCACATCAATCAATTATGAATTCTAGCTGTTTTTAACCTCAAAAATATCTCAAATCCATTATGTCTATTGCATCCCCATGGCTACTGCTTCAATGCTGGCCTCATGAGGTTTTTTTTTTTTTTTTTTTTAAAGATTTTATTTATTTATTTGACAGAGAGAAATTACAAGTACACTGAGAGGCAGGCAGAGAGAGAGAGAGAAGGAAGCAGGCTCCCTGCTGAGCAGAGAGCCCGATGCGGGACTCGATCCCAGGACCCCGAGATCATGACCTGAACCGAAGGCAGCGGCTTAACCCACTGAGCCACCCAGGCGCCCCTGGCCTCATGAGGTTTTGCTTAGACCGTTGCCATAGTCTCCTAAGGGGATTCCATATATCCAGCCAGCACACTCCATTCCATTTTACATATACTATCAGAGAATTATATGCTTTTCTTAAGAAAGCATAGCCTTAGGGGCACCTGGGTGGCTAAGTGGGTTGGGCCTCTGCCTTCAGTTCAGGTCATGATCCCAGGGTCCTGGGATCGAGCCCCGCATTGGGCCCTCTGCTCAGTGGGGAGCCTGTTTCTTCCTCTCTCTTTGCCTGCTTGTGATCTCTGTCTGTTAAATAAATTAATTAAATTAAAAAAAAAAAAAAAGAAAGCATAACCTCTCAGAGGCTTAATGAACATTTCTTTCAGGATGACGTCTCAAATCCTTGGTAGAAAACACAAGTCCTTCAGTGAATAAAACTTCACCTACTTCTACCACTTCTACTACTAGTCTAAGATTTTTGCAGGAAGACTAAATTCGTTCATTTTTTTTTTTTTTTTAGAAGTCCCCAGGACTTAGGATGATTTTTATATATGGTAAACTCCCAGATAGTTATTAAAAACAAATTGAATTAGTTTTTTGGTATGGAAAGTAATACTGGGAAAGCTGATTCTTTATCATATTCAAGTCCATTGTGTAATAATTGTCTTTGGTGCCATTTCTGGCCTGTGATGTAGTTTTGTTACCCTGGAGAACTTCTCCTCAAGCTTCCTCTCTCTCTGTTGGCGAAGATGATACCTGCTGCTACTTTATTCCAGAAACTGGATAACCTTCTGCGTTGTTTTTGTGCTGAGTGACCCTTTTGACAGACCCCGTGGCTCTGACCCTTTACACAGTAGAGGTCTCCTGGTGTTTTTACTCAGCAGTGGACCGTGATATTTAGAAATCCCTTCGTCAAGCACCTTTGATTCTCCAGGGATGCCCATAATAAATATTTGCATTATTAAAAGAGTTATAAACACAGTATAAAAATGAGTTCACAAGGAAGTCACCACTTGGCGTTTGATTATGTCTACCCAAATGAAAAATGAATGAAGGTGCAATTAATAATAAATGTCCTTGTGTTCTTGTTTTAATTTTTAACTCATCAGAGAATGTTAAAATTAAAGTGGAGCCAACATTTGCTTTATTGTTTTATTAAAGGCAGAATGTGGCCCTCATGTAGCTGATTCTTGGAACTTCATAAAATTCTAATATCTGTATTGCCACTCCTAAGCTGCTAACTCTATTACTTATTCCCTGTTAGTTTCCTCATTTATACATGGGGATGATAATAATGTGTGTATCATAGATCCATTGGTAGTATTAAATGAAGTTGTTCATCTGTTACCAACAAATACATATTAGGACGACAATTTTATTTCAGCCTTATTCCTTGTGAGGTGAGCAATCTAGAATTTTTTTCTCATTTCAGAGATGAAGTAACATTTTCTTTGAAAATGATCTGTCAGTGAGCACTTAGTTCTACTAAATCCCACTTTTTTTTTTTTTTTTTCCAGTTGAGAAGGATATGTCAAAGAAAATCTCTTTGTATATTCTCTGGCCTCCAGAGAAGGGAGAAGTGAGCATTGTATTTATGGCTAATGACTGATACAGGAACATAATTTCACAAATTCTGCCTTGCTGGCTTTCCTTTCATCCCTTGACCAGCATTACTATAATTTTATTTTTTGTCAAAACACTGTCTGGACTTCTGTGTATCAGCATGTTGGTGACTGGCTCTTGCTAATGCAATGCTGGAGCTTGCTGTCCTCCAGCCCATGACCATTCTAAGAGATGGGATCTTCTCTAAAAGATCATGCCACAGTCAGCACCTTGTCAGGATCCAGGACTCCGTCTTACTTTCTGTCAAGATCTTATGGGGTATAAATATTTTCTCATGGGACTGATCAAGGCGAGTGAGAAATGGATCATCAGTTTGGATAAATGTTTAAAATGATTAATGTTCCCTGGGGATGAGGTATAACGAACCAGGGTGAAGACACTTCCTGCTTAATATTTATGGTTGCCCAGAAAAGAATTTATCTCCAAACCAGAAGGAGCTACTCTGAGAGGGACCATTAAGATCGTCTAACACCTCATGGCATTTTCTTTTTTCCTTTTACCCTCGTTTCCAGGTTGTCTTGTGGAATTCGTGAGGCATCTCATATCTTTAGCATTTAGCAGCGTCTGGGTCCCCACTGATGTGATTGATGAATAGGTGAGTGCTGTGGATTCTGTTGCTGCTTGGAGGTCACTTTTATTTTACTCTACCTTTCCACGCAATATTTTACATGGGAACCTGAGAAAGATGAGACCGTGCCAAAAGGATGCCATTTTTCCTTCTCATGAATCCCCATGTAGTCTAAGAGTTAAACTTGCTCACAGAGACTAATTCTGCCTCCACCTTCCAAACACAACTAAAGGAATAGAAAAATGGAATCCCCAATGCCACTCCAATCTCAGGGCACAGGGAAGCCAGGAAGGCGTAAAAATAACGCTGTTCTAATACCTTCTAGTACCAGAGAACAATATGGCTCAGACGGCTGAAGCTATGGTTGTTGTCACATGAAGTTTCAGTGACGAGATTTAGACTGTATCTCATACCAGGAGTGAGGGGTTGAAAGGTTTTGGATGGGATGGATATATATATGGTCCCTTAGGGAAAAACAAAAAATATTGCAAATAATGACAATATTTTTAAAAGCAAAATTGTCCCATGCTGGGAAGGATTTCTTTATATAATGAGAACTAGGAAAAGGCTCCAATGGTGGGAGGAAAGCACGCTCCCTTTTGTAAGAAGTCTAGATTGTCTCCCAAACATCAGGAGACATGAGCACAGTGAATTTTAGGTAGCGCATCCATTATGTTATTGGTCTTTCTAAAGATACATAGTCTCTGGGCTAGTTTCCTCATAGTTCTGAGGTGGAGAATGGTGTGAATAGGAAGGTCCAAGGCAAGCCAAGTCCTTCATAAGAGCAGTGCCATCTCCTACCCCAAAGTAAAGGAGCAGATGAGCCAGAAGAGAACCATTGCCAGTTGCTTTTTTTTTTTTTTTTTAAAGGTTTTATTTATTTATTTGACAGAGATCACAAGCAGGCAGAGAGGCAGGCAGAGAGAGAGAGAGGAGGAAGCAGGCTACCCGCAGAGCAGAGAGCCCACGCGGGGCTCGATCTCAGGACCCCAGGATCACGACCCAAGCCGAAAGCAGAGGCCTTTACCCACTGAGCCACTCAGGCGCCCCTTTAGTTGCTTTTAAAACAAAATAGTTTTAGGGAGAATGCATTTAAACATTTTCTCTGCAAATGAAATCTCTTATCTTCTTACTGCAAGCTGTTTATCCATTTCTTCGATGATCGCTGAAATATTACAGACATTCTGTCAAGGGGCCACAAGGACACAATCTTGAAGCAAGTACATCCCAGCATTAGGGTTGAGTGGTCAGGGTCTGAAAGGGAATGATTAATTCACGGCTTTTGATTCTAACACGGAAGAACCACTACCTCCAGAGATAGGAAGAACCGAAAGAAGGAAGGAAGAAGAGAAGAAAGTGGAGAGGAAAAGGCAGAGAAGGAAGAGAGAAGGAAGGTAGGGACAAAGGAAGGGAAAGAGGCATGCGGGAAGGAAAGAGAAAAACAGAAGGAAAGAAGGAAAGAGAGAAACAGCCTACAAACCAAGGGGATTTTTGTGGCAAACACCAGGAAAAATCATACTAGCTTGCATTTAATTAGTGTGAAAAAAAAAGGATGAAGCGAACACATTTCCCCTTTTGAAAAAAGAAGGCGCTACGTTTGAAATGGTAACTGTTTACAAGACAAACTAAGTTGCATGTGAACAACACTACGAGTGTTCCAACACCCAGTCTTGCACCATATTGTGTATCCACTTAAGAAAAACTGGCTCCAATTAGAGATCTCCTGTCGAGCATCTTATTTATCTGCTTCCAGAACAGCTGTGAGCCATTCAGGATGCCACCAGTTTTTCCTCATTACACTCTCCTTAGAATTACAGATGTGCCTGGCTCATCCCCAGGGAGCCACATTCTAGTAAACACATCCTTTCTAGGTTTCAGGGGCTTCTCTGAAATAAGCCTGTGAACAAAGGCTGACATGGTCAGTTGAAGTTGGCTTAAGAGACTTAAGACTGCAAACACCCCCTGTAATTTCACGGGGAAGGAGAGCTGGATAATGAAAAGGATTTAGGGTGTGTGGGGGAAAGGGAGGGAGCCAGTTAAAATAACACACTTTTATTTTTAATCAGTTTTCTCAAAAAAAGTTGTACTGGGAATCTGTGACTGAGAAGCCACTGTTGGAGGTGCACACTTAATTGTCACGGATGTATTTAATGAGGGGTTTAAGGGAACAGGCTGAGGCAAGTTAAGTGGGAATGAGTGAATCAACATATTTCAAGGAATGTACATATTTTTGCTTTGATAGTACAAACAACTGTATTTTAAGATCTTGTAAAGTGAGTTCTTTCTGTTCCTGGAGAATGGCTTCGTAGGAAATGCATAATGTATTCAGCAAGTGGCCTCACACTCTTTTTTTCTGCTCCTCTCCCCACTCCTACTTGCTCTCAAGAGTAAATCATTGTAAAGTATTAATGAACACAGTCATGACCCTATTTATTATTGATAAAGAAAAGAGGGTTCTCATGTTGGCAGACATGGGGGTATCTGGGGAAAAGAAGACTTAAGAATTAGTTATAGGATTTATTGAGCAACAAGAGTGTAGGGAGGCTGCAGGGTGGGTTTCTAATTTGTTTACATGTCATTGGTGCCATACCATTTGGTACTTTTAGTGGACTCCTCTCGGTCGTATGACCTGCTGTAGCCAATGGGATGTCTCTGATGCAAACAGAGACTTGATAAATACTTGTACTTTGGGGTCTTCTTTTTTTTTACTGCTTTTGGGAATCCTACAACTAGCTTGTGAATGAATATTCTCTGGTTAAGCTGCAGGTAATTGCTGTCCTATTAGAATCCCCATTAGGGATTCTAGCAGAGATGAACAGGACCAGCCCAGACCAGAATAATCACCCAGCACATCCATAGGCATCTGAGCTAAGTAATTAATTATCTTAAACAACTAGGTCTTAGAGGTGTTACTCTAAACAACAAAATCTAGTTAATGAAGAAAGCGTGATTGTAAAATAGATAAGGAGTTTATTGGAATCATCCATATATCTACATTCAAAATCTACCATTGTGCCTGATTGTGCAAGATACTGAAAAAAAAAAAAAAAAGACCATTTTCTTTGCTTTGTTTTCGAAAACAAAGTTAACAGCAATTATACTAGAGGGCTGTAAATATTATAAAAAGAGAAGACTAGCATACAGAGAGGGGACATCCAACTCAGACCTGGGAGTTGAGTTAGGGAATGCACTGGAAAGCTTTGACTGGCTGGCGTCATATGGGTGAAGGCGGATAAATGTAAGGAGTGCAGAGGTGGGAGTTAAATAGGGTTCTAGACAGAATGAGTGTCACCATGAAAGCCTGGAAGGGACAGCAAGGATTGTCTCCTAGAGGAAATAAAAGACGTTCAGAGCCAAGCCTAGAACAAGCTTTTTCTCTTGTGACACCTTTTATGACCCTCCATTGAGCCATACCATGGGAACATTCTGCCTCATTTATCAAGGCCAGGAAAACTTGCTTCAGGTTTCTTCTTGGTCTATGAGTATAATGCCCATGAGATTATCCCTGACATGGAGCCAAGTGAATGAGCTCCCCAGGTTAGGAGATTTGTAACACCACTTCACACAATTAGTAGAGGCTGGGGTAGCATATACTTCCCCTTGAGTGTCCTTGCCCAGCCAATGGCAATTACAGAGGGAAATGTAGTGCGGAAGGGTATGAACCTCAGACACACGCTTCTCTGGTATGGGCCTATCATGAATACGCACTGAAATGCTGGCAACCAGATTGTCCTGAGTGCTTCATAGTCTTGTTTTAAGGATAAAGAAGTACTGTTAAGGGCATAAAGCACCAATTTGAAGTCTTGGAATGGTGATACTCTAACTTACCCAATTTAATTGGATGGTAATACCAAGTTGATTGGCCAAACACATGATATTAGTAGATTTCTAGAACAGAAATGAAGTAATCCTGGAAGTGTCTCCTAATGGTGTGTAGTTTCAGAGTCTTAGTCTCCCACCACCGCTGCACCACCCTTGGTTAGCTCGTATAATTTGTGTGTCTTTCAATTTCCGTATCCCTGTCACACATTTTCCTACCTGCAAAAGGTACCGCTAAGGAAATGTTTGCTCATTTTGGACATGTGACATTCACATTTCTTTAAGCAGCGCATGTGGACCGGTGCTCCCTAAAATCTGCTCTCTTACCCAGATTCTGAATTCCGTATAGGCAATCCATTGAAATTCTGTGTATTTTCCCAACTTTAGTGGTATCTAGAAATACTCAGACCACAGAGTGAAAATAGTAACATTATTTGTAATACTTCCTGATATTTCTTCTGTGCTTGGAAGTTTTCCAGGAAGAGTCCTGTGCACTTGCTTGCGGATAACTTGTAGCGCCCTTGTGTGATGGGTAGCATGTCACACTATGTATGTACCTTCGTACGAGAAGAAGGTTGAGAAGATAACCCAAGATGGCTGAATAGTCTCAATGAATCAAGACTCAGAATTCGAATTGAGCTGTGTAATCTTGGACAAGTAATCTTAATTCTCTGGGACACAGGAGCTGTATTTCATAGGTAGTTAAACAAATAAGGAGAGCCTGGACGTTTGGGCGTTTTGGCTCCTCCACCCGGCATCCTCATGCCCCACTGCCCTATGGGAGTATCTTTGGTGTACAAAAGGCCTCACCACATCACGTGGTCTCTCTGCAGGGCAGCAGCGAACTGGTAGAAAACTGGGGCCATGAAGGCTGGTTTCAGCCTGTAAGGTCTAATTCCACTTCATTATCATCAAGGACACTGAATAAAATGGACTGACATAACCCCTCCCTTTCTACCTATCTCTTGCCTTTATCTACTATAAGAACAGGAGAAATGATTATTAGTAACAGTTCTGTATTTCATTTTATTTTATTTTTAAGATTTTATTTATTTATTTGACAGAGATCACAAGTAGGCAGAGAGGCAGGCAGAGAGAAAAGTGGAAGCAGAGTCCCCACTGAGCAGAGAGCCTGATGCGGGGCTCGATCCCAGGACCCTGGGATCATGACCTGAGCCAAAGGCAGAGGCTTTAACCCACTGAGCCACCCAGGCGCCCCAACAGTTCTGTATTTTAGATTTAACCTCTAAGGACTCCTGGATATCATTCCTACATGGGTATTTTATGATAGTGATTTCTCAGTGGGGTGATTTTTGTTCCCCTTGCCCAGTGGGTGTTTGGTGGTGTTTGCTGACATTTCTGGATGTCACAACTGTGTATTTCTGTGGCAGTGTTCTACTGATCCATAATGAGTAGAGGACAGAGATGCTGCTAAACCTCCTACAGTGTATAGGTTGTCCCTTACAACAAATAATTATCCAGTCCCCAATATCCATATTGTTGAGGTTTAGAAACTTTTCTTCATGGATTTTTTTTTCTCCTTACCATCAACAGGTCAATAGGGATATTTTTTTAAAGTAACATTTATTCTACTATTTAATTAAAATATATACATATTCATTTTAGAATATTCAATGAGAAACAAAAGAAGAATACAAAGCAGGAAATGAAAATCATTCATAATCCGACAACAGAGATAACCTCTGTTAATATTTTCCCAAATTACCAACTCCTATTGTGTGTAATTATAGTTTTTTGAAAAGAGGATTGTTGCATACATTTTTGGTAACATATTTTGTAGCTTGCTGCTTTACTGTATCTTACATGCCTTTCAGTATCACTAAACAGTTTCTGCAAAAATCATTGGGAGTATGGTGTTCTTATTTATGAATTTATATAGATGGGTTAGCCCATCTACCATGGCTGGACTTTTGTTTATTTCCAAGTAAGTGCTATTGTTATGAAGGCTAATAACGTGACATTTTTCACTCCGCCAAAGACAGTTTGGTTAGGATAATATCCAGTTGTTAAAGGATATGCATTTTTTTTCTTTCATTCATACAGTGAATTTTCACATTGTATACCAGAACAGTATTTTTCAAGGTTTCCTTCCACCAGTGGTATGAGAGAGCACCTATTTCGCAAACCCTTGCCAACCTGGAAGAGGTAGCGTGTCTCCAAGTGAAAATCATTATTTTTGAAATTTAACTCTTGCCTGTTAAAGAGCAATGCATAACTGGAGACTATGCTTAGAAACTCTTGCTGCACAGGCAGAGATTATTTGATATTTCAAAGGTAGCATCCCTTGGTCCCTGGAGGACCTCCCTTGAAGAAATTATTGATTTATATAATCAAAAACCAAGTATTCAAGAAGCAGTCTGAAACCCTGGCTAAAAGCAAAGTATGCAGGTTTCCCAAGAGTCCCATCTGTAAAAGGATCATTGATTTTTGACCTTTTGGGGTGTTTAATCTCTCTCACTCTCTCTCCTTTTTAAAAATTCTCCTAATGTTTTATTATGTGCATGGGTAACGTGAGGAGGAAGCAGGGATAAAGGACACAATGTCCCTGGTTTTTGACTAGTATATGCCAAGGACCTTTCAGTAGTAGTAGGTTTCATAGTATAAAATTTTTAAACAAACTAACAAACAAAAATCATTATGTCCAGGCAGATAACCTTCTCCAGAGTGATCAGTACAGGTGCTTTGTTGTTCTTGATTTCATGAAAATAATTCAAATAAGCAAGGAAGAGCTCCATAGAGGCAAATAATCAATCTAACACCCACCTTCACGTAAAGATCTTCATCTCCAAAGTGTTGGACAATAGTTGCCACGTTGGAATCAACTTTATTTATAAGATATTCATGATCCAGGTATAGATTTTCAAGAGCTTCTTTAAAATCTTCTCTCCTAAATTTTGCTGTGGCAGTTTTGGGTATGTGGGCTAACGATCTACTTTGCACATGGTGAATTTCCTATGTTAGGCATCCCAGACAGCATAAGTAAGATTTCACATTGTTATCAAGTAAAGGCTATACTAATATCTTTTTTTAAACATGTAGCTTCAGAAAGTTAATAGAGACAAAAAGAGAACCAATCTCCTCTATTCATTTGAAAATACTTTTTTTTTTTTTTTGGTTATACCGATAATGTATTCATCACTTTTGATGTGTCACAATGGATGTCAGGATCTCAGTGGCTTTTAGCATAAGCGTGTAGTTTATTTTTCAAGACTCTGCATATTTCCTGATGGCCTACTGAGTTTGGCTCTAGGCTGCGTGTGGGGTTCACATCTATGCTATCTTTCTGTTCATGTACCTTGGATCTGCAGCTACATGAGCCATGTTCTCTTCAGGACAGATGGCCAAAGTGTGAGAGGCCAGGCTAAGCACAGAGCTCATCAAAAGCATGTGCTCATGTTCTGTTTCCGAACGGCCTTTTATGCAAGGCAGTCTTTGGGGGACCAAGCCTCATCTCAATGGAAAATATCCTTTGCCTGTTCTGTGGAGGGTACTTCAGAGGTACGGCAAATTTTAATGACTTGCCCAAGGTCACATAGAGGTAAATGCCAGACCTGCGATTAACACCCAGTGCTACACTATGCTGTCTTAATTTAGCTTAAAGTGGTTTCTATTTTTAAAAAAATAATGATCCATTCATGTGTCTATTCTTGTGTCATTAAATAGTGAAATCCTCAAGGCCGAAACTTCAATTTATTCTTAAAGCCCACCTCAAGCAGAGCACGTAGGGAGAAAATCTATGAACTGGGTGCTAATGAAATAATAGTTTAATAAATAAATTTAATAAATTAATTGTAGTAACATATGGAAAACCCAGTCAAATGGCTGAGCAGAGACCTATTAGCTGTCTCCACCTAAAAATGTAATACAAATGTTCTTTAAAAAGAAAGGATTTAAAATATCTGTACTTAAGATCCTATAGTTGTAGTCATTGTAATGAGTCCATTTTAATCTGTTGTCAAGATGTAATGAAAACACACAAAAGCGATCTTATAACCATGGTCCCCTCAATTAATTTAATTCACTTTATCCTAAATCTCACCTCTGTGGTGTTTGTACGTCATCACACTGTGAGAGAAACTGCTGCTGAAAAGGAGAAGCAATTGGGTCAAACACTTGGACAGCTCCAGGAGCCTTCATGGAGGTCTTTTCCTTGGAACATGAGCTGCAGTCTTGAGACTTAACAATTCCTCACGATTTTCATGTTATTGGTCATAAGAACAGTGCATTTATTACTGAGGCCCCCTGTCTGACGTATAACATTAAATGCTGGAGGAGACTGGAAAATGGTTCTCTTTTCCCTCTGTTTCTTTAAAAGTTTTATTGACAATATTTGGAACAAAAAGAGATGTTCCGTTGTTGCACCTTAAGACTTAAATATGCTCATGAACACCACACTAACTGTTGAAACACACACACACCTAGTTATCTACTAGTGTTGACACAAATAGAAGTTTTCTGAGAAGAAATACCAAAAGGGGAAGTGGAAAATAATCTTTCACTGCCTCCAAAGAATATTTGTCCTCAGGCATGTCAAAAATTGGGAGATGGGGGACGCCTGGGTGGCTCAGTGGTTTAAGCCTCTGCCTTCAGCTCGGGTCATGATCTCAGGGTCCTGGGATTGAGCCCGGCATCGGGCTCTCTGCTCAGCGGGGAGCCTGTTTCCCCCTCTCTCTCTGCTTGCCTCTCTGCCTACTTGTCATTTCTCTGTCAAATAAATAAAATAAAATATATAAAAAAATATTTTGGGAGATGGGAGGAGACGGTGGTTTAAGTAATAGTCTGTGCCATGTCAGACTGAAATCACCAAATACCATCAAAACCATTCACAATTCTCGGATGCTGTAAATGTCAGAGATGGTTGCACGGGTCCAAAGACAGTGTGTATTTCTGTACCGAAAATCACGGCTTCTGCATGCAGACCTGGGATTGAATCTCAGATCCACCACACTTGTACACTTTCAAGGATAACGGATTCTCTGAGCCCTAGTTTCTTTACCCTTAAAATGATCACCAAGGCTACTGTAAGGATTGACAGAAATCCCTAAAGCACCTAGTTCGATGTCTGGCAGCAAGCCACGTGCCAGAAAAATTGTGTTTCCAACAATGGGCACATGGAATTAAAAGGAAATTTAACGATCAGTCAAATTGTATTTGGAGTTTTAGCATGAATGCTAGGCGAGGGTTGAAATAGGACACAGAACCGTCTCTGTCTCGGGCATATTTACTGCTAGTAAACAAGCATGTTGGTGATCCGAGACTCCTCATTTAACAGACTCTTGTAAATAGATCGTGAAAAGCAGCATGAATATTCCAATCCATGTTGTGTAGCAGGAGATCCTAGGGTTCAGAGACAGAAATTCATCATTTACTAGGCATGTATTTCAGACAAATTACTTAACTTTTCTAGGCCTTGATTTCCTAATTGGTATTTTATAGTACATTTATTGAAAAATACTGTGTTCCAGGTACTGTATTCAACCTGACAATATATTCATTAATCCATTTATTTTTCAAGAGTCTACAAAATGTTGGGCACCGTGGGAAGCCCTGGGTAGAGAGGGCTGAGTGAATGATATTGGCACCACCCCAACTTTCATTCTGCTAGGGAACACATGATTTTCCCTTTTTTGGGTACTTTCTCCATTAAATTACATATTGATAGTAAATATGCAAAACAAATGCTGGGAGAGACAAAAATGAAGTGAGGGAGGGACTTAAATAAGGTTGAAAGAGGAATCCTTTCTAGGGAAGCTTTGTTTAAGTTGAAACCAGATGAATGAGATGCAGCTAAGTGAAGAACTTTCTGGACCCAGAAGACAACAATCTGAAGGCTATAAGAAACCTCTAATACTCCTTAAAGTGGAACTTAAAAAGTGAGTGGTAATTCAACATGAAAAATCATTCTAATATTTGTGATTCCATGTAAAGCTATTGGATTCCTACAGGCATTGGTAGTGTGTCATCTCTATTTCTCTATCTCTGTCTCTCTCTCTTTTTTGTTTAAGTAGAATTAAAATATAGTGCTATATTAGTTTCAGGTGTACAATACAGTGATTCAGACATCCTACGTGTTCCGTGCTCATCACAATAAGTATGTTCTTGATACCCATCACCTATCTGCCCCTCACCCCCACCAACTCCTCTCCTTTCTCATAACTACTAGTTTGTTCTCCTTAGTTAAGAGTCTGGGTATTTTCCCCTCTTTTTTTCTTTCTTTCTTTGTTTTGTCTTTTAAATTCCACATATGAGTGAAATCATATGGTAGTTGTCTTTTCTGACTTATTTCAGTTAGCATTCTATCCTCTAGATCCATCCATGTTGTTGTTGCAAATGGTAAGAATTCATGCCTTTTTATGGATGAGTAATATTCCTCTGTGTGTGTGTGTGTGTGTGTATTTTTTTTATACCCACACATAGGCATACACACACACACACACACACACACACACACATATAAAGATGTATATATACATTGATGGACACTTGGGTTGTTTCTACATCTTGGCTATTATAAATAATGCTACAATAAACATAGGCCTGCATATACTTTTCTGAATTAGTGTTTTCATTTTCTTTGGGTAAATACCCAGGAATGGAATTACTGGATCATATGGTAGTTCTATATTTAAGTTTTTGAGGAAGCTTCATACTGTTTTTCACAATTGCAGTATCACCTCGCATTTCTACCAATAGTACACAAGGGTTACTTTTTCCTTGAAAAAGTACACAGCACACTTGTTTTTTTCTTGTGTTTTTGATTTTAGCCATCTTAGCACGTGTGAGGTGACAACTCATTGTGGTTTGATTTGCATTTCCCTATTGCTTAGTGATGTTGAGCATCTTTTCATAGGTCTGTTGGCTATCTATATGCCTTCTTTGGAGAAATTTCTCTTCATGTCTCCATTTTTAACTGGATTATTTGGGGGTTTTCTGTGTTAAGTTGTAGAAGTTCTTATATATTTTGGATATTAATCCCTTATTGGATATATAATTTGCAAATATCTTCTTCCATTCAGTAGGTTTCCTTTTGTTAATAGTTTCCTTTCACTGTGCAAGAGGGTTTTATTTTTGTATAGTCCCCGTAGTTTAATGTTGCTATGCTTCCCTTGCCAAAGGAGACATATCTAAAACATAAGTACTATTTTTAAAAAAATATTTATTCCCTGATATGAGGAAGTGGTGATGCAACATGGGGGCTTAAGTGGGTAGGAGAAGAATAAATGAAACAAGATGGGATTGGGAGGGAGACAAACCATAAGTGACTCTTAATCTCACAAAACAAACTGAGGGTTGCTGGGGGGAGGGAGGCTGGGAGAAGGGGGTGGGGTTATGAACATTGGGGAGGGTATGTGCTTTGGTGAGTGCTGTGAAGTGTGTAAACCTGGCGATTCACAGACCTGTACCCCTGGGGATAAAAATATAATATATGTTTATAAAAAATTAAAAATTTATTTATTTTAGAGGGAGAGAGAGACTGCTTGGAAGTGGGGGTGGGAGGAGGGCAGAGGGAGAGGGAGAGAGAACTGCAAGCAGATTCCCCACTGAGTGTGGAGACCAATGTGGGACTTAATATCATAATCCTGAGATCACGACCCTGAGATCATGAATTGAGCTGAAACTGAAAGACACATGCTTAACTGAGTCACCAGCCATCCCAATAAGTTCTATTTCTTGATGGCCTTGGATATGTCATTAACCCTTCTGAGATTCTGTATCCTCATTTAGATTCTCAGTAAATAGTTTTCTTTTAGCCTCCTTTTTTTTTTTCATTGTTCAGTCTGGTCATGTTGAAAGAAATAGAAGGTGATAATTTTTAAGTAAGAGAAACAATGAAAACTAAGTCATTGAAAAGCATTCATTTCCTTTAGTGTATATAATCATCCAGAAATGTTAGATATTTGTGTAGCTTTAAGCTGTGCTTATGTTTTCTGTAATAGAAAAAAAATGCTTGAGTAATCTACTTGTAGAGATTAACTAGATGCTTATCAATCGTATTTCTTCCCTTGAGCCTACAGGATGGCTATATTTCTAAGCCTCCCTTGCAGTTATATTGGGGTCTATGACTAGGTCTGACCAACAAAATGGAGGGGAAGAAAGACTGCATTCTTCTTACAGACTTGGCCATAAACTCATCCATATGATTCTCCATGCGATTTCTTTCCATTCCATATCAACTGTGGAGGCCAGGTGAAGCATGGTACACAGAAAGAGTCACTGGGATAGCTACTCCTGTCACGTGAGCACCAAATGAACCTGAACCACTGAGATTTGGGGATTGTTTACTGTAATAGAAAACATCCCTTATCTTGACGAATACACGAATCCTGTGCATTATGGCCAACAATATGTTGGCTAAAAATTAGATTTTTGAAGAAATCAACTCTTTAAAAAAAAATCTCCTTTTTAAAAAAGTACATTATATTATCTTTTTTCCCTAATTAAATATCAGTTTTTGAGATCATCTTAAAATGAATCAGATGGCATGAGGTTTGAGAGGCAAAGTACCCATAATCCATTAAGTTGGGATTTGACCACAAAATAGTGATTAAAACTCAAAAAGACATTTTATTCTTTATTCTTTGTATGTAGAGGGAAGTGCCTAATGCCCCATGAAATCTGAACAAAAGGAGCCTCTGTTGAAAATAAAACAGGCCCCACTACATTAGATGTATTCTGCAGAAAAAAATTTAAACACACACACACACACACACACACACACACACACAGACAAACCTTCTAATGTCCATGACATTTTCATTGTCTTTAGAGCCAGCCTTTTTCTGGGAACCCATAAGTCTTAAAAGCTTTGTTCAAGGTAAATATTTGTCTTCAATGCAAGCTGAGCACACTTATTGAAAACCATTGGTGCAGGTTAATGTGGTGGATGGCCACCCGTATAGGGAATGTGGACACAACAGGGGACATGAGGTTAGAACCCAACTTTGCCTACTGCTGCATCACTTAGGTAAGGCACATGTGAAGAAGAAATAATGCTTTCCTTCACGATGGTTTTGAGCCCTAAGTAGCCAGTCTGACATTTCTCTGCCTTTTCAATTCCCATACACTGATTGCTGTGCTTTGAGAAGGAATTACTCAATTTTGCAGATTTACTTTCTTTATCCTCCAATGTACCTCAGGGCTATTCAACAATCCTTCATATATCTCTGGTCAGCTACCTCCAAAAGCATGTCCCAAAGCATCCCTTCAAAGCGTTGACCTCTCCCTTCCAAATGTCTGTTCTAGAATAGTACTCTCAGCCAATGTTCTGGCTTCTTCCTTCTTAGAAATGGAGGTTGCACCGCATGAACCCATGCCCACCCACTGCCACGTTGTGGACATTTCTCTTTCTGTAGTCTCTCTCTACAGCTCAGAAAAGCCCCTTCTCTCTGGAAAGAGGCTTATCTGCCTTCCTATGCTCTTGAGCTCATCCCTTATATCTCATATGTGAACCTGTCCTTTTAATGTTTTCTCTCATATGCCTCTGCTTCACTGCAACCCATTTCTGGAGAAAATGAGACCAGAGAGGGTAATTCCCAGTTATGCTCCCCCCACCCAATCTCTCTCCTTTCTGTCATTAGCAAGCTCCTCCTGCAAACAGTAGTCTCAACCTCAATGCCTATTTTTTGTTTAAGTCTACTGCAATATGCTTTCTCCCACAGCCACTCCACTGGAACTGCTCTGGAGCATGATCTGCTGTTTTCCAACCTCAAGGGACTCCACTTCTCTTTCAGTTGACTTTTCTATAGCTTTGGATGCTGTTGAAGACCCTTCTTGAAACTATTTCTTCCTTTGGCATTTCTGATATTAAGTTCACTTATTTTTTCTCCTGCTGTTCTTGTTTTTTTCCTCACTTAAATTGGTTTATAAGATATTCTTCTGCCGGTGTTTGTTTGTTTGTTTGTTTGTTTAGAGCAAGTGAGCAGTGGAGGAGGGGTTGGGGAGAAGGAGAGAGAGAATCCCAAGCAGGCTTCACACTCAGCGAGTGATCCTGAGACATGACCTGAAATTGAGAGTCGGATGTTCAACCAACTGAGCCACCCAAGGCCCCCCATCTTCTGCCTCCATTTTAAATGTTGGTATCTGCTAATATTCTGTCATTGATGATCTCTTAATCTCCCCGTTCTCCTTTATAGATTTCAACAATTTCCTTTACTTTCACTACAACCTGCATGCAAATATTTCCTAATTCTATGTCTCCAACTTAATTTCCTAAATTCCAGGCCCCACCATCTAGTCAACATCTGTACCTGGGTGACCAACAGCTGTCCTGATTTTCCCATGTTCAAACCTCAGCCTTCACTTCTCTTCCTGTTAAAGCAATTTCTCATTCAGCCTAGGTGCATATCGTGGCTTTGGCACTTAGTAGTTTTGTGCTTTAACAAAGTTAACTAAGATTTCTAAATTTCAGTTTCTTTAGCTATGAGAAGAGTGTTAATAGAATTATTGTGAGCATGACAGACCAATGACAAGAAAAGCTACTATTTATTGCATATTAGTTATGTTCTATGTGTGCCAAGTACAGTCCTGATGTTTTAAATGAATTGTTATTTATAGAAGCAAAATAGAGTATGTAATAAGTGGTTATGGCTCTTATAACCAGAAGCCTGGGATTTGAAGCTCACTTCCTTTTTAATTCCATTCTCACTGAAGCTGAAAGCAGTGTTTATGGCAGACACTGCTTTTCTAGGGGAGAGGAAAGCTATCTTTCTAAGTTTATATTCTTGGAATGTCAGAAAATTTCACTCTACCTCTATCCCAAGCAAATCCTTAAACCTATGGGAAAATCTTGAATGCCAAATCTTCAGTCCATCATTGAGACACTTGGGATCCTTAGTTTTCATAATTACATCTAAATAACTGTCCATAATTCAAAGATGCTATTCCATTCCTCAACCATAGCCAGTTACCTAATGGAATCAAGCGAAACATGTGATTGTTTTGAAATTACAGTGTTCAACACTTCCAGCTCACTCTGTAGATGGGACAGGGGACTTTCATGAACATAGGAAAGACTTATTTATAGACGAAAATCAATACCATTGGCATTTGCTTTTCAACATGAATTCTCCTACCAGTGATTTGCAAGTTAATCTCAAATGACTTATGAGAGAACTTGGATTTCTTACTATCTTGCAGGACTTCATCTTGCCGTGGGGGTTAATGGGCTTATTATTCAGGGGTACTTAATGTTTTTATTTTTGTGTTCATCTGTTTCATTTGAAATATGTGCCAAATTGCTGACAAAACATGCCCAGAAACATCCATAAATATGACCACACAAACACATATGAAATATAAAATATTATTTGAAGGAATAATGGGTCATCAAAAGCCCATCTATCAATGCTCTAAGGAGCTAGAGATCTCAGGTTAAAATTCCTCTGTATTAGAGGATCTTTGAGGGTCTTGGGCTCCAAGGCTCTCAAAATCTCAAAAAGAATCATTAGCTACCTACCCAATAGGGTAATAAATAAAGTCATTTACTCCAATTATTTTCTCAGTATAACTTGCTTTCTCAAGCATTCTTAAGGTCTAACAATTATTTAGAAGGGTTTCTTCTGGAAATTAAAGGATTTTCCAGGAGTCAGGGGATGAAGTACTTATATGTCTGTTGAGGGAGATTGGATCTTTATGCTTTTTAGAGAAGGTCTTTGGACCTGAAGAATTACTACCAGAAGGAATCAGCACAATAACAGAATAACAGATGTATCCAATATTGTAATAATCTATATACTCTAGAAAAATAAAAAAATAGTTTTATTTATTTCATAACCTGGTGGTTTCCAGAGCATGTTTTTGTCTTACCTAAATAGCTAATAGCATCCATTGTGTGTTTTACGTATTTGGCTTTCCAGTCAAAAAGTAGCTTCAAAGTCTTTATCCAATGCATTAACTAAACTATCTGTCATTTATGGAGAAACTTAACTGGCAGTTGGTGGTATAAAACAAATCTAATGAGGAATTAAAAGAAAGAATTTTGAAAATGATACATACGATACATATTCTTCTTTAATGAATATTGTTCTTACTTTCTGCTTTGCAATTTATAATTGATTCTTTAATAATAGTGGGTCAGACTTCAGAAAATAGATGTTTTGGGGACTTAGTCTCATCTAGAAGATCACAATGTGAGAAGACTGTCCAGGCGGAGTTGGGGAAAGATAAGCAAAGTCATAGGGGTATAAAACACCATCACATTTTATAACACATTGTCTTAATTTACGTGCAATCACTTCATTAAAGAAACTGGGGTTGTGGGGCATCTGGGTGGCTCAGTCAGTTAAGCATCTGCCTTTGGCCCAGTCTTGATTCCAGAGTCCTGGGATTGAGTCCTGCATTGGATCTCTGCTCAGCAGGGAGTCTGCTTCTCCCTTTGCCCCCTCCTCCCTGCTCACTGTCTCACTCGCTCTCTCTCTCTCTCTCTCAAATAAATAAATATTTAAAATCTTTAGGAAAAAATCTTGGGATTGAAATATCGTTTTAAAAATTTGGGATTGCAACATTGTGGGTGTATTTTTTGGTATGTCTTATGTATTGAGTTTACTCTTGGTTTTGGCCATGGACTTATCGTATCCAAATGATAAGAAAGCCCAAATCAATCAACTATCTCCTTATCTTTACTTTCAATACATAACCACTTACAAACCCATTCTACTTTATATAATGGTGTTGCTATCCAATATTTAAAGAATATGTTCATGCATGATGTTCGATTCTGCTTATTTCAATAAACTTCCTCAATTACTCTATATAGTAGATGTTTTATTCAAGAGAGGAATTTAAAGTCAGAAAGGTGATACAAAAAAGCCCAAGACCAGGTAGAGCCAGGATTTGAATCCAACCATTATGGCTAGAGAGCAAATGTTCTTATTTATTGTACCGTTGTTTGTGATATACAAATGACTTTGATGATGACTTCGAATAGTTTTCTCCTATTTGGACTTGAATCATCTTTTTCCCTTTATCTTGTTATACCTTTATTCTCCTAGTTCTCTATCCTCCCCCCCCAATACCATTGGAGACCTAATTTGGGGGGATTTTAGACAGATGTTACAAAATACGGTGGGGTAAGTGCTTGCCCATTTGTTTTTCTTATGGGATTAATAACCTCTATTTTCCTTTTTTATAGGACTCTTTCTGGAATTTTGATGCTTATGCAAAGAGGAAAGTCTCCTTTTTTGTTTCTGAATACTTTTGCCTCTGTTTTTCTCTATTTAGTGGAGGTTTTTTATTTTTATTTTTATTTTTTTTTTGAGTGATCTAATAAATAAAAATTCTCTCCACCAGTGTGGCACCAACTGAATTATAAGATGAAGGAATGAGATAAGGTAAGGATAAAAATATCATCTTTACTATGAACAAGCTGATATTAAAGAATATAGCTAATATCTCAGGGAAGAATGTCTTTCAAATAGTAAAACTTAAAATTAAACAAATTTAACACCTTATCCCACAACACACTGGTTTGGGACAAATCCTAACCCCATAAGAGTAGAGTACGATATATGATTTCCGTGGGCAGCTTGAGCCCAGAAGGAAGAGAGGAAGGAGCTAAGGGGATAAATTATGCACACACAGTTTATCTTTCTAAACTCCTAAGTCACTGTGTCCTCCCTATTCACAAGAGAAGGACCCAGTCAGGGATAAGAGAACAGAAGCCAGAGGAGCTGAAATAGGAAAAGACTCCCCTCCCCCACAACACCCACATATTATTTTGTTTGTTTGTTTGTTTGTTTTTTTAAAGATTTTTATTTATTTATTTGACAGAGAGAAATCACAAGTAGTCGGAGAGGCAGGCAGAGAGAGAGAGGGAAGCAGGCTCCCTGCTGAGCAGAGATCCCGATGCGGGACTCGATCCCAGGACCCTGAGATCATGACCCGAGCCGAAGACAGCGGCTTAACCCACTGAGCCACCCAGGCGTCCCCACATATTGTTAAGATGGAATAAAGATTAAATTGTGAAGTGAGTCAATTGAAGGATGTGACTATCATCAATAAAAAGGCAATATAATATTAGAGTGAAGGCAAGCACCATGTAAAGTCGTTATTGTCTAAAATGGAAAGTAAAGGACTTTTCTTAGAGTCCCTTCCCTGGAGATAGATAAAGTGGTCAGTAAATTTACTGGTTTTTACTATCCAGTCATAGTTTTTATAAGTGTTTTCTGAAATTGTATAATCCCGCCAAAGAATCTCAGGTCAGGAAAACATTGAATATATTTCTTTGGATGCTTTGGTTAAATATTTGAAAGATGACAGTATGATGATTTGTCCTGAACTGCTCAACAGAGCACACATTTTAAGAGGAAGAAGGTTATAAAAAAAAAAATGTGTTTGTTTCCTTTGTCAATTGTTTACGATCCCCAAAAAAGAGCTGTTGAAAACTGAAGCAGAAGAGAACAGATTGCTTCTTTTGTTGTAGGAAAAAGTTTAAAAAAAGTTAAAAGGAGACTAATAGCTGAAAGTTGAGATTTGGCAGACGTATGATATGATCTGATTTTCAATCAATCTTGAAACCGAGAATTTAAACACTTCCATCTGACATCAAATAGAAATGACCCATCGGTCATGCAGTCAGTGTTTCTGAGCTCAGGATGCCTTGCAATAAAGGATTTTCTGCTTTATTTTATTCTTTTTGGCCCCTCTTCCATATCTCTAAATTCTCTCAGCTGCTTTTGGTCCAAACCAACTGCTTGGTGAGACAGGGTTGTGTAATGTAAAGAGTCTTGGGATAGAATGTTTTTGAATGTTCATGTCAACATATTTTAGTCCTATAATTATGAAAAAAAAGTTTCTAGCTTTGGAATCATGTGTAAATTAATAATACCACCTTGCAGCTTTGCTGTGAGGGATTTTTAATCTATGATAGGGGTATTCTATAATATATATACTCTATAATATGGATCCTTGCCTCTGGTTATTCAGTGTGTCTTGAACAAACAGCACCATGCATGCTATGTAATAAATGCTCAATTAATTTTTAATTGAATTATATTGAATTGGACTATGAGGATTAAAAATAAAAAAGGTATATAGAACTTGCATCATATAATTGTTTCCTAAGCGTTATAAGAATACAGCTTGACATATTTAGAACAGAGAAGTGCATAATATCTTTATTTTTGCGTTCATAAATTGGAGCAGACAGGCAGCCAACAAAAGTTACCCTTTCCTGAATTTAAGGAGTTTCACGCAGATCCAACACTGCTTAGGGAATGTAGGAATTTACCTCACTCACCAAATACTTTCATTTTTGTTGTCCCAACAGATATGCGATAATAATAACTGCTTTCACTTATGAAGTTCTCTTTGATAAAGGAAATATTTATATATTTTTACTCAAAAACCTTCTTGTGTAGAGAGTTCATTGTTTTGCTCTCCTTCACTAAGCCACAGAAGCATGTGATGGTAGATAAAAGCTCAGAATTTGGAGTTCTCAAAGTGAAGTTTATTTTTTTTTTAAAGGTTTTATTTATTTGGGAGAGAGAGAGAGAGTGATGAAAAGAAAGAGAGAGAGAGAGAGAGAGAGAGAGCACGAGCAGGGGGAGGAGCAGAGGGAGAGAGAGAAGCAGATTCCCCCATGTAGGGTTTGACCCCAAGACTTCAGAATCATGACCTGGGTGGAAGGCAGACACTTAACCGACTGTGCCACCTAGGTGCCCCGAGTGAAATTTAAATCTATGTAGTCTAACCTCTTGTATTATGACCTTGGGGGAAATTACTTAATCTCTCTGAGCCTCAGTATCCCTATCTTATAGATCAGGAAACAATCATGCCTACCCCTATGGGTGCTGCAAAGTGGAAATGCACCAACTCATGGAAAGCATTTGCTGCAATGGTGAATTAAAAGGGTTAGTCAGTTTTGCCTTTTATTTTTCATAAGAGAACACCTGTTCTGTCCCAGGAATTGTACTAGGCAGATAATGTCACTTGCTACTGTACATAGAAATTGAAGGTAAGAAAAAAAAAATCACTGTTGTGGGTCACCAGGCTAGTGTGTTTCAACAAGGACTTATAGTTCAGATCTTTTGGTTACCACTTCCACCAGTACAATTTTCAAGGTGAATATAGCACAATTTTCAAGGTGCAAGAGCTTTTCCCAATGGTATAGCAGTTTGATATCACAATTTGAGGTTATGCTCATAGCGATCATGGAAGTATGATGGCCTTTCCTTCCTGCCTCTCCATGTTTAGACTTCAGAGAGTTTGCAGTTGTGTTTCTTGTTACAGCACTAACGATTACACCACCTGCTCCCAGGTGGAAGCAGGTCAGATGGGAGAACTTTACGAGGCCTGCCTTCCAGATGGGGTCCACGTGAATGGGATAGAGCTGGAGAGGACAGAGAGCACTTCTCCTTGGCCCGAGGACAGCTTCATTCAGTGCAAGCCTGTAAGGTCGAAATTAACATCTCCGTTGTACAGGTGAGTAAAGCTAAGCCACAGTGTGTAAGACTAACTTGCTGAAGACCACAAAGCTAGTAAGAACTGGAGGTGTTATCAGTGCCCAGCGGAGTCAATTGATAGAGTTGTTCTCAAGTAGTATATTGTGTTTGTAAAATACTTTTGTATAACTATATTTTATATGGATAAATAGAATGACAAGTTGAGCTAAGCTGGGATGTGGATGTGTCGGGACAATGCTACCTGGCAAATTCTCAAAATTCCTCAAGGATATCTAGCAAGTCTTCAGACATTTTTGGGTATTGGGCCTCTCAGCAGTGAAATGGCCTGGTGAATAGACATTTTAAGACTGGAAAAGTTCTGCCTGACATTCCAGTGCAATGTTTCTATAATTAGTCAACCAATAGAATGCTTTGATTTAAGAGTAATTAATTACCAATCATCAATCTGCAACTGTTATACCAATAGTGAATCTATAGTTTTCAGGCCTCAGTTATTTTAACTAATATGTTACTGGTACCTGGTTACATCCATTATACTACTTCTTTTATTTATTTTTAAGATTTCACTTATTTATTTGAGAGAGAGAGAGAGAGACTGAGCATGAGCCAGGTGGAGGGGCAGAGAGAGAGAGAGAAGCAGACTCCCCGCTGAGCAGGGAGCCCGACGTAGGTCTCAATCCCAGGACCCTGAGATCATGACGTAAGCTGAAGGCAGAAGCTTAACTGACTGAGCCACCCAGGTGCCCCTATACTGCTTCTTTTAGGTAGTTTTTTTTGGCTACTAGTAATTTATAGTGTTTTTACTGCATTAGTTCAGAAATGATCTTTTATTTAATATCCAAGATATCAATTATTAACAAAACTGTAATGCTACAATGTCTGATCTTGTCTCCAATAACCTCACTATATACTTGAATGCTAATAACCAAAAAGAAGACACCCACATATCTATGACCAACTAGAAAGGCTGAGTTTTATCCCCCTGGCGGGCAGGCTGGAAACCAAGCTTGATAGAGCCTTCTTACCTTTACATACTTTGTTTTCTCAATTGTATAAATGGAGAGAGAATGTCAGATCTGTGTCAGAGGGTTTCCCTCTTAAATGCCTCTGAATATCTATTATAAGGGCTCCTTATCTTTTAGTTCAATCCTTTCTCTAGATCACACAGAAAAAAATGTAAAGAGGAGAATAGTAAATCGACAGGAAAAGTGCTCAGGAACCATGAGGCCAAGTCTACCTTAGAAACCCTTTGGTCTTTTAGGCAGGACACAGTTTTGAAGTTCAAGGGCAGCGTCTGTGTGTTAAAAGGTGAATAGTATTTTCAGAGTTAAAAGTAATACTTCCACTTTTTTTTTTTTTTAAATGGCTCTGCAAAGCTCCCAAAGCCCAGGAAAGAAAATAAAGAGGTACTTTTCTCTTCCTCATTTCTTATTTTTGTTTTATTTGTTGATGAGGAGCTGGAACTACAGCTGAGGCTAGGGCTGTAAACTCTTGGCTGTGCTTCATTAGAGGACAAGCCCCATTTTCAGGGAGCAGTTTTGCTAAAAAAGGAGAAGCAGAGATTTTAAGGTATAGCCTGAATTGGCCGGCTCAGAACTGAGGGCATATGTGTCCCTCACCCCCTTAGAACAGGGAAAGTGGGAATATGGCCAGGGCAAAGGTGGAGAGTCAGCCCAGGATACAAATTTGCCCTTTTGACAAATTGTACCACTCTGAAAGTCATCATGAGGTACTTATGAGAGAGGACATTATGATTTCTGGTCCCAAGAGTACAATTGAAGTGAAAAATCTAGAAACAGAAGTTGAACTTCAGACACAGTTTTAAAAAGAAAAATCTAAGGGCACAGCAAAGATGACTATTTGATATTCTCTCTCTTTCTCTGGCAAAATTACCCCTAAGGTAATGATTACTTGATTCTTTGGCCAAAGGGGAAATAGAAGGTTAATACAGAGGAAAAACTATTACAGACAAAAGTGTCACGTTGAGTAGGAGGAGAGGTTTGGCAGATGGAGATTAGAAATAAATCTAGCTCAAATGTTGCTGTATAATTCAATTAAGTAAAACATATTAATACAAAAGGATATATATTAACTGATTAATACAAAACAGATAGTACAAAAGGTATTATAAAAGGACATTGGTAATATATTCTTGAGTGTGCAAACAGTAAATGGGTTCTTTTTTTTTGGACATATATATACACACACATTTTCAGACACACACATACCAGATTCCTTCAGTAACTTCAGCTGGAGAGTGAGGATAGTTGGTGAGTGAAGGGCCCCTTCCCTTTTTTTGTGTATGTCATTTTGTATTGTTTAAATTATTTCAAAGGTCAAAGAGAAATTTCCAGTACAGCAAAGGTTTTAAAATACAACAAGTGAGGGGATACCAGGAACGCATTTAAAAATAAATAGTTCTCTTTAGTTCAACAATGAAAAATAATACCTTCATCATTATCTCTCAAGTGTGAATTCACAGGGGCAGGGATTCTCCTTAAAAGTTCTGAATTTCCATCATCTACCACTTAGTCTGGCATGTGTATGTATAAAGTCTCAGGAATTTTTTTTTTTTTTTTTTTTTTTTTTTAGATTTTATTTTCTTAAGCAATTTCGACACCTAACCTCGGGCTCGAACTCACAGCCCCACAATCAAGAGTTGCAGGCTCCACAGACTGAGCCAGGTAGGGACCCCAGAGTCTCAGAAATTTTTTGTTGAATGAATGGGAATGAGGAATGAATAAGCGAAAGGAACTAAGTGAATAGTTAGGTGGAGGCTTATAGCCAGGATCCTTCAGCTTCTTTCTCTTTCAAGGTTACAGTTGTGTTCTTTGCAGAACAAATAAGAGCTGTCCTGAGGCAGGAGCAGAGTCAAAATTTCACTCATAGATAACTTTGATTGAGTATCCAGCATCTGGGGGTAAAGAGAAAAGCTGGCAGGTTTTTATGAGTAGTCAGGATTAGGCCCTGCTGAGCAAACTAGATCCGTTTAGCTTATGAGCTTATGCCAATTTTATTAATGGATTGCATAAGTCATAGATATTATCAAAGTAGATCCCATATGCAGAGTTGAGAAGGTGCGGATACAGAATATGATACTTTTAATACTGTTAAATTTGTTTTTTTATATTTTATTTATTTGAGAGAAAGAGAGAGAGAGAGAGAGCACAAGCAGGGGGGAGGGGGATGGGCAGAGGGAGAGCAGGGATCCCGATACGGGGCTCAATCCCAGGACCCTGGGATCATGACCTGAGCCGAAGGCAGATATTTAAAGACTGAGCATCCAAAGCTATGAAAATTTTTATTACTTAACAGAAATATTTGATCAATAAGTGGTGATATGAGAGTAATTCTTCAAGGAAAAAGTGGAACTAATTTGTATTAAGTCCAGACTACATGCCAGCCTAGTTTGGGGTGTATTATATGAGCTGGACATTCGTTTAATTTTGTTTTCTAAATACAAGGAATCTGAGGGCAAAGTAACTAAAGACACAGCAGGACAATAGTTCAAGGCGAAATATTTTTATCTGTGCCTGTAGCTATGGGCAAGAAAAGCCTCTTGTGTAGAGGGGAGGTGAGCGTAGAATGACGAACAGAATTTCCAATTTTTTTTTTTTCTTTTTTGGAGTCTAGGGTGGGGCAGCATTTTTATGAAGACAAATACTCTCAAAATGTTTCTCAGCCCCCTGCTGTGTGAGACCCTAGATTTCTATTTTGGCATTCTCTGTCTACTGGTATGTGTGTGTGTGTGTGTGTGTGTGTGTGTGTGTTGTGTGGTGTGCGTGTGTGTATACACATGAGTATTTGGGTAATATTTACAGATTGTGTTCTCTAGGAAACAAGACAAAAGGTGTACTGGGAAGTTAGGGTGGGGGAGGATCCAGAATAGGGGTTAGGGATGGGTAGACCGTTGTACCACTGCTTTGCTCAGGCATTGGCCAGAGGATGCTCCCAGAAGAGTAAGACCTTGACTTCAAAACTGCTCTGGCCTTGATGACGCTGAAAATTGGAGACTGCTAGCTCATCACGCTGCTTGTACCCAGGCAACAGGTTCTTTCCTGAGGTGGGATTTGAGAAGAACATCTCCAGTTCTTGTTTCTGTCTTAGAGTATCTGGGTCTCCTGGGATGTTTGTTGACCGGTTCTTGAGGACATTTGAACGCTCTTTACATCTTCATACGACAAACTCAGATGATATATCCAGATTTCGAAGGAAATTGTAAAATAAATCCAGTGTTTTCTCGAGTACAGCATGTTTGTTAATTTCACTCACGTTGGTTTGTCTGTGGATTTTTACATTTCCGAATCAGCAGACTGCAAATACGAAACTTTACGAAGTATGTTTTTCAGCTGTAAACTCTTGATAAATTTTAACTTTAGCAATATGGCTGGCATGCCTATTCGTATTTTCTTTATGTTAATCAATAGAAGAATTTAATTTCTCTACCCATATGTGTTTGTTCAGATGTCCTTGACATGATGTCAACCACGATTTAACTCGTGCTTTGAGAAGTGGAGGAGGGAATAATTTGGTTAATTAATTAGGCTATTTGTTTAGTGAGTTATTTTTGTAAAGAACTCCTGTTTCAAGGTTAATAGTATCTGAACTGATGTTGAGGGAGGATCACTGGATAAATGAAGAAGGAGCAAGGGGACTCAAGAAAGAATTTATTGCTTTAAAGTGGCAAGGAATAGAATGTGTGACCTAATTGAGAGAAGAGTTTGCATAAGGAGATGCATGGCAAGTTAAGAGGATCCACACTTTAAAGAGTTTCCTATGACAGTTAACAATTGGGCTTCTCACATCAGAGAGGCCTGGACTCACGTCCATGTTTGGTTATTTTACGACTGACGAAGACGACTTTGGACAATTCCTCTACCTTTGGTTTCCTCATCTGCACGATGGGAGTGATAGTACCTACTTTAAATATTAAATGATGTAGTGAGGGGAAAATACTTATGGCAGTGCCTGGAACACAGTAAGGCATCCTTAGATAATTTAGGAAATCTAGACGTGCATGCCATCATTATTATAATAATTGTATATTTCAGGAGCTTTTTAATTACCTAAGAGTACGCACTGAGCACGCATAGACGTACATTATGTTCCTTAAATACCAAAGCCTTCTCCCCTTAATACAAGACCCTCTCCCAGGTAATGGGGCCTTCATGGCAGTCTGTAACCTGAACAGTGGGAGGGAGCTCCCAAAATTTGCCTTTAGTACTGGAAGCAGATCACACCATTCTAATTACATCTGCAGATAGACACACACATTTAATATGTGTGTTAAATTAAATGTCTCCACCGCACTCATTGCTTTAGATTCCTTCCACGATCCTCCCTAGAGGAATAGTCTTTACCTGTCTATATATTGCGTTTCCTTTCCTATAAGTTAGTGAAGAGCCTGTGGCTATGATCTTTAGGTAGTTCAAAGAAATAAACAATTCAAATGAGGTCTTTGGTTTATGTTTATTTTCCTTGCTCTCTGATAACAAGGGGTGAATCACGCCTTAGATTTATTTTCAAATGAGAAATATCCATAAAACTAGCAAAACACGGAGAGCCAGTTAGTGGGGCAATCAACAGCAAGTTTTTGTCGAGTCTTGGACCTTTCCCCACCTACCCACCCCCATTCAGATCTAGTTCAGGATATGTAGTATTTTATGTGTCATTTCACCAGAGTTGGTTACTCAAGTTGCAAGATATTAGTTAATAGTGGGCTGCCTGGTCTGTGATTCCCTGCTTTCCATCTGTGCTCCTCTCTTCCCTCCCCAGGGTCACTTCCTGTAAATCTGATCATGTACTCCTCCTGCTTCAGACTCTTCAGACACTGACTCCTGCTTTCTAGGTAAAGTTCAGATATCTTAGCATAGTTCAGAATGCCTTCAAATTTAGCATTCGACTGCTGCCATCTCTCCCGCCATGCCATTATCTTGTTATTCTTCAGTGAGAAGTGCCAGAGACAGTCTCAGCTCTCCTGTCCCAGTGCCTTTGCATAACCCTGGGGCCCCTCTTTGTTTCCTCTAGTGCTCACTTGTATTTCAAAACTAACTCAAGGGTTGTCACTGTTTTCTACAAACCTTCCTTGACACCCCGCCTGACTTGGTTAAATTTGGATTCTTTTTCTTTCCCGTTCCCATAGATACCTGAATAAACTTTTTATTTTTTTTAACCAGTAATTGTGACAAATTTATTGGAATATAGTGACATTCATAATTTGAGACAAGGAGAGGAAAAAGAAGACTAAAGTAGAATTAATACCCAAAATTAGAGACAACAGCCTTGATAAGAAAGAAAGAACAAAAAAATAATAAATAAATAAAAATAAGATCCTAACGTTCTTAAGTATTTTGAAGATCCAGGGAGAATGACCACAGCACTTTCTCTTAAAGCACTTGTCCAGCTGTGCCTCATATAAATGTTATGGAACAGGTAAAAACAAGCAGAGGGCTTCTGCTCTGCATGCATGGATCCTGTAATATTACAATTAATACCTGGTCATGTTTATCATGTAGCCTCATTCTAGATATTGCCTTTGAGCTGGGATGAGGAATAAAATATAAGCCACTTAGCAGATGAGAAAGCTGATGCATTCTCATGAAAAAGGTGCCCTATCTCAAAGTTAATAAGTGGCAGAGAATACGTGATTCCAACATCTGTGGTGGTTACAGGGATAGCACTGAAGGCACCTGATGACTCAACAAAGATAAGGCTGTCTGAAATGAAAGCCTCCATTGTGGTTTGCCAGCTCTGTATTGTTTAGCATGACCTGATCAGTCATGGAGGCCGAACCAAAGGGTGACCAGACAGATCTGATGTGTCCTTAAATATCCTGATCCTTATGTAATTCTAACAACCAAAAGGAGACTGTAGGTCATTGGAGGGAATGGAGGAGGGATCTCTGTACTAACATATTTCAGTTGTCTTTTTAACTGTGCTTTCCCCGTCCAGCTGTGAGCAACTTCAGGCAGAGATCCTTTTCCTTTAATTCTTGATTGCCTAGTGTCACTTTCAGTAGCTTGGAAGACAGTCAGTGTTTCTTTCATGGCTTTGAATGAAGTGGTTTATCGGTCTTTTAGAGCTCAATGCCAAAAGAAAAATTTCGAACTCTGTGCACAGTAGATGTCCAGATTTGTAGATTCGGAAGGAGACGTAGCAGTTGGGCAGTCCAGCACCTTCATCTGTTAGAGATCAGTTCATGTCTGGAAGCCTGGCTTCCAGCTTGCCCTCTCTCATACCTTGTTCCATCTGTACAGAATGGTTTTCTAAGAACTGACTGGCTTTTAGACTCATGGCATCGAGACTGATGAGGATCTTGATGCTCACCTTGTCTCCTTTCTCACCTGATAAAGAAATACTTGTTTACACATGTTTGTTCATCTTGGAGGCTGGATATCAAGCCATTTGACTGCTGAAGTGTCTTCTGCTCATGCCCGGGATGATGGCAGTGAGACAGAACAGGAAGCCTGTTGTTTGGGATTCCAGCTGAAGCCTGTTGTTTGGGATTCCTGGATCTTTTCTGAAAATGTTTCCTGGGCTTTTTGGCCCCTATGTTTCAAACCAAAATATTGAAATGTGGCGTATGGCCAATATTTATAGCCCATTTTGCCAAGGAACCTTCACAGAGCTTATTACCAGGAGGATATTCATGATTACTACCATCGCAATAAAAAAAAAAAAAAGGAATTCATTTGAGAAATAAACCTCTGGGCTCAGTAAACAAAAACACAAGCATATCCAGAAGCTTGGGTTACCTTTGCCAAATTCTCTCCCATCATCAGGCAACTGCCCAAAGAAACTCTGACTTCCAGCCAACGTGGGTTTCATAGAGAAATATTCAGACCTCCTCTGTTTAAACTTCCTTCTTCCTCTCATGATTGCCTTTAAAAAAAAATCTTTATATAAAGAGTTCTGTAGATTTAGTATTCCTAAATCCATAGTATCATCAAGAGTTCCTAGGTTGGAAGATGGGGACATATGATCAAATTTCTAATGAAATACTCTAAGTAAAGCTGCCAATATGTTTTTACACTGCCAAGACCCAGAGCTACTCAGAGATGGGAGATAATTTTCCTGGGTGTAGCCATGGCTCTTGGGGTCAGCTAAAAGCTCTCCAAAGCTTATCTAGTTCTCTTCTCTAAACCACTTTTCCTTCATTGCAACATGTCATCTTCAGCACAGGGACAATTGAATATTTTCAGTTGCATATATATCATTCAGATTCACAAGTAGGGTTGCCAAAGCTGAGGTTTATCAAGCAGGGACTAATGCTGGATCAGGCTATTGAAAGCTAATTGTTAGTTTTCCAGGAATTTCCAGAGGTGGTTGCTGGCTAGGGTAGGCGTATTTGCAATATGGAGATTGTCTGCTGCAACAAATCAGGACTCTTAACTTTTTATCATGTAAGAACATACCACTGAATTCATTCACGTATGAATACATTCCTTCGAGGGTTTATTAAATCAGCACTTCCTCTTTGAAGCTTTCTATGATCCACCAGGCTGGTCTAAGCCCTTCTTCCAATCATACTTTATTTTGAAACTCTTAAGGGAGAAGTCATTTTCAACAACAAAGCATGGACATTTATCTACACCTCCATGTTTTATTTTCTTTCTGGAATCTTAGTTTATTAAGTGTTAGATTGCTGTCTGTTTTTTTGTTTTGTTTTGTTTTTGTTTGTTTGTTTGTTGTTGTTGTTGTTCTTGTTGTTTTTAGCTTTTAATGTATCCAGTAAGGTACCTTGCATGTGTAGCACTTAAAATGTTTTGCAGATTGAGTCTATAAAATATTAGCCCACCAGTGATCTGAGATTCTAGGTATGGTCAATTACACCACTGCTGTCATTAAAACCTTGGTTGAGATTCTACCTGTGGGAACCACAAATAGAGATGGATATGATGTGCCATCCAAGGAAGATAGGCATGGGTGTGGAGTAGAGAAGGACAGCCCCCATATTTACCTTCAGCTGAGATAATACTTATCTTTTTAAGACTGGTCACTTGCTCCATTTCTTTGGTTATAAAATTGTCACTTGGGAAGGGAGTAGGAAGAGATATGCCATTTCCTGCTTTCAAACTGTTTAATTAACTTCAGAGGGTATGTGATGTCAAAGCATTACACTTTTTTTTTTTTTTTTGGTGGGGACAAGGTAAGACAGCTTTGAACATACTCAACAAACATGTATTGGATGAAAAATATACTCCAGATTTTGTTTCAAAGTCCAGAGAATGTAAAGATAAATTAGAGCTTGTGCCTCTCTTTGGAAATTGCAATCTATTAGAAGTAGGAGTTAGAGGAAATACATATAGGAAGAGATTTCCTCTAAATTATAGGAAATGTAAGAGCCAAATAGAATGGCAGATTGAAGGACCAACAGGAAACAGATTTAGAAAGTGAAATGTGTTATGTCGAATAGAGAAATACACAAAGTATTTTTTTTCTTTGTATAATTGAACATGAGTCCTGAGGGAGGGCAAGAGAGAGAGAGAAAAAGAGGTAAGAATGTGTGTTTGAATAGATCCCTCCTTTCTCCTGCCCAGATTGAGTCTTCCAAAGATACAAATAGATGGATAGATGGATGCTATTTATACCCAGTGGAGCCATTAGTGCTGAAGAGCTTAGCTACATGGCTAGTAATTAGGAGGAAGCAATGAGGAAACCCATTTCCCCCGAGGTCTTTGCCCTGCCTTGCTGCTGAAACTTCAGTCTGCCCACTTGTGTAATGGAGGTAGCTATAGCAATTCTGTTCTGCTAGTGGCACGGAATAAATCACTGACAGCCGTTTTGCACTTGCCCAGGGACTTTCAAGAGAGGATCTCAAAGTGAATCTGGGCTGCTGTGTGCCACAAAGAGGACCAACATTTCTCTTTGGCTTGAAAGGATGTCCCATTGTGAGAATGAACTTTGGGTTTTATCTCTCCCTTTGAAACAGAATCCATCAAAGTGAGACATCTGAAGGCAAAGACACAATGATCTCCAATCCAAAGCCAAGTTCAAAAACACAGAGATGAGTTGTGTTATTATGAAATTGTATTTGCTGGCTGAGATGGAGGACAAAGAAAGATTAACTTGCAAACATAAAACAGGCCTTGAAATTTCTATTAGTCTCCGGCCCCAGGGCACATACTTTTCTGGCAGGACACTTATATTTTTTAGAAGTAGAGGAGCAACAGCACATGTACACATGAGGTTCCCCCCTTCCCCCACTTTTCCCCTCTCAGTCTGAAATGTACAGTTATTAAAGCAAAATTTATTAATGATTAGATAGATGATGGATGATGAAAAGCGGTTTTGGAAGGTTGTTATTGAAAAGTGTGCCCTTCGGGGGACCTGAGTTTATGCTTTTGAGGGCAACATCCCATGTCAGGCATTCTAAGTACAGCAGCGGCTTTCTGCAAGCCAGCTTTCTTAAGGGTGATTCCAAGTAAGGTACACCTGCCTAATTGTAAGGGTGCTTGAAACCTTAAATTATAGTTAAAGTATGTAAGTGTCAATCCTGTGAAAGGAGAAATGCTTTCTAGACCAGCTGGGTTTCAGTATAGAGAAAAGCATTTCAAATATATCCTTTTTTTTTTTTTTTTTTAATTCCTTGTCACGCATTACTCTACTCTGTGGTCTAGTAATACGGGAATAGTTTATTTATCCGTGCTACATTCCACATTCGCCACATGGGGCACATACATTTTTAATTCCTGGATCATGCCTTCTTCTCTTGTCTTAATTTGGGTTCCCTGGGACCAGACCCTGACACAGGGATTTGAATGAAAGAAGTTGAGTTGGGAAGTGCAAGGGACATGGGAAGGGGACGGTGATGTCATGAAGGGGAAGTGATTTAGTGGATGGTGACACCATGAGGGGAAGGCAGCCAACAAAAGGTATTCTTCATCCTGGCTAAAAGGTACCCTTCACGGTTATCATTTGTACTGGCCAGCCCTGTCTTCCTCATGGGTAACCAAATTCATATCTTGCAGCATTGTTTGGAAGATAAAAAGATGCAAAGCCAATTGCTGTGGGACCTGGCACACAATGACCATCTATCATCATCATTATTATTGTTGCAGTTAAGTAATGAGAGGACAAATGACATTCCTGTGGAACTTCTAGAGGGAGGCATTGTCTTGAAGGCAGAATTATTGTGTCCTATAAAGGAAATAGAAAGAAAATTCATGTTCTGTATCTTTTCCCTGAATCCGTAGCCCGGAGATCTGAGGATCTTCAATTACTAATTGCTTTCATTTGAGCACATTAGATATTTTACTGGAGCTGTCTGAGATTTTACAACTCTTTCTCCTCTCATGTTGAGAGTGGAAAGGCTTGCTTTCAGAGATGAATCGAGAGAGTCTACCTAAGCGTGACTGAGAAGAGCCGAGGAAGTTCCCTTCTGGCATCGTTTCAGAGATTAGTAATTTTTGAGACTCTGATGATGCAAGAAAGAGCATAGCAAGCCATTTATTTCCCTTTTGTCCAGTCTAAATGCAAATTTGAACTTTCCTGGCAGTGTGTGCATGTTAATGTCTGTGCTCTGTCACCCTGGAGAGAGCTTTCAAGTCCCTAAATGAGGTTGGGTGGGTGATTTAGGGAAGGGGTCACTGCATTGCGTAGGACCCATTTCAGAGGCACGAGGCCGGAAGTGGCAATCCGCAGAAGCATCATCTTATCCTGGGGATGGTGGCCTGGCTGAGGGCGGTGGAAAGGAATGCCAAAAGCCGGCAGCTGGACAAAAGTAGCCTTCAGCAGGTCTCCCTAAAGATGGGAAAACGTAGGGACAGAAGAAAGGGTAAGAGTACACCGTGGCCTAATTAGCATTTGCTTCTTGTAGTCCTGGAAATGTCAGTCACCAGTTGGTAGCAAAATAAAGATGTAATGTTAGTGATAATGAATTAAATTGTGGCCATTTGCATTGGAATGCCGTGATAATGATCTGAAATTACCATTGTATATATTCCCCTTGACAGTTCAAAATTGGACTCCAAGCTAATAGTATTTTGGATGAACTTTAAACCAATGAAATTGCTTTGAGTACACTCCTTTTGGCAAGCCATGTGGATTTGGGAAAGTTAATTTACCTCTGTTTTGTTCAAGCTGTTTGGTAATTGATGAACATACCATAAAAGTTTTAATGAATAACCACAGGGACCATTTAACTTATTTACTAGGTAAAAGTGAAATGTGCTTGATTACCCTCCCTAATCTGGCTCTCCAAATGAAGGCAACCCAGAATAAATACTGTTGTGTGTGTGTGTGTGTGTGTGTGTGTGTGTGTTTGTATGTGTGCAATCTCTGTTGCACAAAACGTTGCAGGCAAATATTTTCAGAAAGTCTGAATGGAGGAGTTGCATTTTCTCCCATTAGCTTCGATTTATAGTTCTGCTGCAAACATCAGACATTGCTTAGGGAGGACTTATGTCTGTGTGTGTGAGGACTGGAGGCTCTGTTGCAGTGGGGTTATGTAGCAACCCACAGAATCAGCACATATCTTCACAGCATCTGTTGTGTGAATAACTCTCCGGCAACACTCCATTACAGAGAAGTAGTTAAAATAAGAGCCACACTTTTTTCTTTTTTGCCTGGCCTCCTGGAGTCTAATTACACTATAGCATCCTTTCATAAGTAGGATCTTATTATGAGATAAGTGCCCACATGTATCTTAGTTTCCCATTAACGTCTATTCCTTGGTATGCCTTTGCAGAGTGTCTTTGACAGTGCAGCCACAAGCAAACAAAGAAGGTTGCATTAAACTAGTGGCAGAGTCCAGATATGTGCTCTGTCCCATTCACACTGTGCCACCAGAGGCTGGTTAGATTTCCAGCCCCATCACTTAACCAGCTCTGCCTTTTGGAGAACATTGACTCAGATCCCCATGCCTCGGTTTCCTCACCAGGAATTATGAGCTGATCTTGAGAGTCTGTTGGAGGACTGAGTGAAATATGTCCCATGAAACACATGATGGGGTACCTGGAGCAGTGGTTCTCCCCAGGAAGACCTGGTTTAACATAGATTCTGGATCTCACTCCTAGGGAGATGCTGACCTGGTAGGTCTGGGTGGAGCTTCAGAATTTGCATTGCTAGTAAGACCTCAGGGGACGCTGGTCCAAGGGACCACATCTGGACAATCACAACTCTAGAAGATAAAAGATACTTGAGAATTTTGGTTTTCTTCTTCCATGGCTAGAATAAATTGCTACATCAGTATAAGCCCCTAACGGGCTCCAGTCATGTTTTATTCACCCATAATATCTACCTGCCCAGAAATGAGCATAATCAGTATTGAGGACTGAATTATACTGAGCTTCTATAAGCTCCAGAAACAACATAATATGACATTGTTGTGTAGTCTGCCAGGGAAGAGAAACTGAAGCCTGTGATAAGATCCCAGCTCTGCAAGTTTTAAACTCCTTAAGGCTCTGTTTTCTCATTTATGAATGGGTAAATGTCTCCATATTATCAGCATTATACATACACAGTGCGTTTATAATATTTATATTTCTTAATCCCTAAAAGTGCTTGTGCGGTATCAGGCACAGCAAGCACCCAAATATTTCCCACTGTCATTATTTCAGTATTTACTTCTCTGCTCTACTACATCTTCTCTCCCACTATTAGAGAGAGATAAAGTCCTCACCACAGTCCTGTTTCTGGAAACTGTCTTGTCACATTAGAGGCACCGGCATGTTTGGATATGGCCTCAAAACACTACTCTCCCTGTAAAAGGTGACAATACTAGGCATGACTCTAATGTGCACTGAGAAATAGTTATACCAGGTAACCCAGTTCCAAGACATAGGGAAGCAGATGTCCTGAAGAAATAGGTTTAATGGATGTACCTGGATTTACCAGGTCAAATGAAACAATCAATTTCCAGTGGGGACTTCCTTGGGGAGTAGAGGTGACAACATCAAAGATAGAGGCTGATCCCTAGAGCTATGAGAAAGGGCAGGGAAGATCAGTGCTTCTCCCCCTCCACTGTTGTAGGTTGGCCGGACTGGATGCGCAGGTGGTGAGCGTTCTGAGGTTAAGGAGGACATGCAGTCAGGATGGGAGATAGCCGTTCCCAACTTCTGGGGAAAAAATGTACATATGGAGAAACTGCAATTCTTAAGGTACTATGAGCTGAGGAAAATAAAGAAAAGGTATAAGAAGGCAGTGAAAACCGTCCTTTTTTTTATCATCCAGAGATAACCACATTAATGTTGATGCCTCTCCAATTTTTCTATGTAGATGCATAAACACGCACACAAATTTATTTGCTAAGTCAAAATTATTATTTTATCAGTGCTGTTTTTAGTGTGCTCTTTCTTTATCAATAATACATCAGGGACAGCTCCCTATATTAAAAAATAACCTGCAACATTATTTTAGTGTCTGCGCAGAACTCTGTTGTACAGATACATTATAATTGATATATCAGATCTATCAACTACAGTGTGATGGATACCTTGCATATATATTTTGTAACTTTTCCATAAATTCTTCATGATAACTTATCAATATTTGTAATATTTGTAATATTTTTGCTCGCTGGTGATCATTCATTCATTTATTCATCAGTTATGAATGAGTTCCTGATATGTGCCAGGCCTTTGATTACAGCAATGAATAAATGCAGATTAATTTTGTTCAAGATAGTGAAAAGTCCAACATTGGGGTGCAATATGTGTTTCACTTTTTTTTTTATGATTTCATTTATTTATCAGAGAGAGAGCACGTGCAAAGGGAGCAGCAGGCAGAGAGAAAGGGAGAAGCAGGCTTCCCACTGAGCAGGGAGCCTGATGTGGGGCTTGATCCTGGAATCCCAGGATCATGACCTGAGCTGAACTCAGACACTTAACTGACTGAGCCACCGTGGGGATTCTCGCTTGAGGAGGAAAATTATTTTGTCCAGATCTACGATGTCACCTTGGCTGCGTGTTAGAATCACCCAGGCAACTTTTTAGAAACAGGAATGCCTGGCCCTTTCTGCAGCAGTTTTGTGGTGTGTCCTCGGTTCTGAGCAGCAGGGAGCTTGAAATATCTCCCAGCTGCTTCTAGTGAGCAGCAAGGTTTGAAACCTTGCCGAGGAGATGGGCAAAATGGGGAGAGGGGAGAGAGAGACACAGGCTATGGGTTATGGGGGGCGTCAGTCAGGAGAAAGAAAGGCAGAGCGGAAGGTCTACAGTCAGTGGCACTGACTCGTGATGTAGCGGGACAGATGGGAGCTACACTTGCAGGGACACAGCATCATTATCAACTTCTCACACGACGAAGTTGGACACCTGAAACTAACGTAACATTGGGTGGGTGTCAACTATGCTAAAAAAAAAAAAACAACCCAAAACCAACCAACCAAGCAACCAAACAAAAGAACAAACCAGAAAACCCCCTACATTGCTGAGGACACTCACCCTCCTCTCACCTGCTGCTTTAACAAGACCCTTTCTTTCTTTTTTTTTTTTAATAATTTTTTATTTTTTATAAACGTATATTTTTATCCCAGGGGTACAGGTCTGTGAATCGCCAGGTTTACACACTTCACAGCACTCACCAGAGCATGATGCAACAAGACTCTTTCTTTAAACTCGCTTCACTAAGCTTTGGTCTGTCTTTGTGTCCCAGCCTCGTACCTGGGGAATTTTTTTGGTAACTCTGCGGGGAGAACAAATAGCCTTATTTATTTTTATTTATTCATTTATTTATTTATTTATTTATTTATTTATTTTTCCAAGTTAGAGAGACTCCCTTTTGCCTTTGGGATGAAACTGAAGATCATCAGCATTTTCTTTCCTGCTGAAAGCTTTGAGGTATGTGGGCGGGGTCTGACCTTTCTCCAGTGTCTCTGGCTGTGATTAAACATACACACACACACACACACACGCGCGCGCGCGTCCTTGAACTTACATGTGGTTAGGTTGTATCAGTCTGTCATCACTAGGAGGCTGAGCGTCTTGTCCTCAGGTGGCCACACAATCCTCAGGAGCTGAGAGTCTTGTTTTGTTGTGTTTTACAATATGGCTTAAATACTTGATTTATTAAAACAAAAATATGCTTCAGAAGTACATTGTAGAAGAGCAAATGGCTTAGATGGGCGAGAGGAGTTCTGTGAGTCTTAATAGCACTGAACCACTCAGACCTCCCACTTGAGCCCTTTGGTGAACGGGGAGCAGGATCCTCTCTGTGCCATTTATTGGGATATGCTCAGAAGCCCCGATGCATGGGCCACCTTAATGCCCCACATGTGCTCTGGAGTAATTCAATTTGTTTTCTCCGGATGGAGACATTAGGTTTTGAAAAAGAGTAAAATGTACTTGTTTGGAGCAATGTTGGAGAAAAACACATGCATTTTCTTGTTACAGCCTATTAAGCCTCACCAAAAGCTTTTGAAAAGGGTTCTGGCTAAAGGGGGTTTGCCTGAGTTTACCCCATTATAAACACATGTGAGGGGCATGAAAGACACAGAGGAACCTTAAATTGCATATTACTAAGCGAAAGTAGCCAGTCTGAAAAGGCTACCTAATGTGTGATTCTAATCATAGGACTTTCTGGGAAAGGTCAAACTGCGGTCACTATAGAAAGGTGGGTGGTTACCAGGACTGGGGTGGGCTGGGGAGGTAGGGGAGATGAAAAGGCAGAGCCCAGAGGACTTTTAGGGCCGTGAAAATACTCTGTGTGATATTATGAAATACACGACTGTACATTTGCCCAGAGGCTTATGTACTATACCCAAGAGTGAACCATAAGGTAAACCACACACTTTGGGTGATTATGATGTATCAGTGTGTGTTCTTCCTAGGTAACCAATGTGTCCTTCTGGTGAGTGATGATATAGTGGGAGACGCTGAGCTTGCATGTAGGTAAGAATTATATTAGGACATCTCTGTACTTTCCTTTTGTTCCATTGTGAACCTAAAACTACTCTCCAAAAGATCTTTACAAAATAAAAAAATAATAATAAAATAGAAAGAAGTGATAATTCTGACCGTCAAAGTAATAAGGCAGCTCATTTGGGGATGTGATAGAGGGACTGGGTAGGAGGTTGCTCTTTCGTAGTGAAATAAACACAATTTGTTGTTGGATTTTTTACTCTCCAGAATGTACCTAGAACCTCCTTTAGTCATTCCTTGCCACGTATGTCTGGATGATTTCCCCTCTGTCGCACCCTCTAAGCTTTCAGTTACTCATATTAGGTAAAAGACACTCATCTTAGAATTCAGGGCTCTGTGCTTACTCTGAAAACACTTCTTGCTTCTGGACACATATATTTATCTTCACGTAATAACCTCCACTGAAGGTATTGTTCAGGAAATACCACAAGTATGAGCGTGACGTACTTCTTGCAGGTCAGTAGGCTGAAATGGATGACTTATTCTGCCACCGTATCACTTATACAGAGTCTGGAACAGAATACGAGGTAGCATCCTACAGCTCCTACATGGTCTCCAGATTTTTTTTTTTTTCTTACAAGCAGAAGAGGGATCAGATATGCAACCGGAGAGCCCAGGATTGAAGATGATCACATTTGGTAGACAGCTATGTGTGTTATGGTTGTAGTTTTTAGGCAATTTGGGGCTTTTGGATTAGGGAGAATCCCAGCAATGCTCTGGGCTCCAGAGAAAACTCCTCATTTTGAACAAAAGGGAAAGAACGGGTAGCATGGGGACAAAAGGTGGTGTGTCCTTAATATTGATAATGTCTCCATTCTTTGGTGGTTTGAGGAAACACCTAAGATACTGAACATTTTAGAAGCCACATGATTCCATATTTTATTCTTTATCAAATATTGGAAATATGAAAAGGGGGAGTAAGTGGACTGATTTGGATAATGACCTTCTCAGAGGGAGAGTCTAGCTTGAGGAAGTTTATGGCGGAGAGTAGATCCTATAAGAGAAAAATTGCACCAGAAGCTTATAAAAATGACAAGGAAGACTTTATTGAAGACTATGGCAATAGGGGAGAGAGATTGAATTCATCTTTGCTGAAACAAAAGGCAGATGGGGTCTTCCAAAGCTGCTGTGAGTTCATGGGAAGGTTCTTGAGGGCTTTAGGGACGAGGGTGGTCAATGTGACTAGACCAGCTGTGTCTGCTGATTGTCCCTTTTTGAATCTAGGCTTCTGTCCTTTTACAGAGACTGGGAGACAGGGATCCCATGATTCTTGATGATTTCACTTCAAAGGGATGGCCCCCAGGTCCTTGAGAAAGACATTCTTGGGCTGTAAGACCAGCAAGAAGCTGGGAGGAGATATATATCTCAAAGGGAGGGAGAAAGAATTTACAATTGCCAAGTTTTCTCAAGTAAATGCTCTAAGAAAAGGGAAGTCATGGGCCAACAGTCAGGAAGAAACTTGTCTAGAACTTAGTCTAGCTGAGGGGAACACGAAGACTTTCTTGGTCGATACTCCAGAAGGAAGTATGACTCCTTTTCCTAACTTTCTTATGAAGTCTATTGTGTGTGGAAAACAAAAAATTTAATGCTCCTCTGCACCGTTTCCTGGTTTCAGTAGTTCACTCATTAATAGTGTACATTTGTACTATAACATAGTGACTTGTTATCTGATTTACATCGACCTCGATTTCCCTTTCCATACAATGGAGATCATAAGGTAAAATCTGCCTCACAAACATATTGCAGCACAGAGAGGCAAGAGGGAGTGAAACGTAATTGACGCACTTAACATTGGGAAATAAAAAGAAACTGTAATGTTCATGTGACAGAAGACCGCAAAGCAACAAAAAGCAATGTGCTAATTTGTCATGTATTCACACGACTGCACCTGTAAAAACAAAAATACTCAGTAAAGATTTAAGAGCTAAGTAGGGCTACACAGTATGATGCTCTTAATGAAGAATAAAAAATAACCAACCGACGATATTCCCTATTGGTTACGGACACATACATATTAATAAAAGCGTATGAACCTGATGGGAAGGATCACACCATGTCATCACGAGGTTGCCTGAGAGCAGAGGAGGAGACTGTGGTTGGGCAGGGACTACGAGTGCCCACCTGTCTATAACACGTGATCTCTTTCCAAAACGTTTTTATCAAATATGACAGAATGCTAACTCTGCATTTTTTAGGATGGACAAGTGTCATTTTTCTTCTCCTCTTTGGAATTTAAGTACTTGTGAATCCTAAAATGAAAAATGAGGAAGGGATGGATGGAAAGGAAGGAGAGCTCGCTGGATGGCTTGAGTTTGAGTGAGATACCGCCTCCTTCTGTGTGTGTGTGTGTGTGTGAGTGTCTGTTAGAGACAAGTGAGGAAAAGAGAATTTGGATGCAGACGGAACAAGGCAGCCCCACACCACATCATGCCCGGAGCACCCAGCACTCGGAGAAGCATTCATGTAGGCTGCTGGGGGAGGCGCTGATGGTTTTGGCTGCTTCTGCTCTCATGTGATTGAAGCAGCAAAGGTTTTAAGGCTTCAAACCCCAGCTCTGATCTGAAAATGAAGTTAGGTGTTTGAGAAACAGCTGCTAGAAACAGCTCGGCTCCCTCTGGAGCTTCTGGTCTGCTTCAAAGCAGCTGCCGGGAGGGAGGGAGGCACGCAAACTATCTTGGGCATGTGTGTGTGTTAATAAAAACAAAATGGCTCTCCCTAAATAAAACATGGCTGGTTTCCCCAGGATGAGGAATTCAGTTCTAATTCCACGTGTCTGTCTCTGTTGAGGTTTTGAGCAAAGAACTTAGAGCTTCCTCTTTCCTTACGCTTGGGGCCTTTGGAGTCAGACAGCGCAGGATGACCGCTACCGCACTTTCAGCTCAGCAGTTTCCAATCTGTGGGGACTGGGGCAAAGGGAGTAACTCTCCGAGCCTCAGTTTCCCCTTCTGTTAGCTCCAGACCCTTGTTGGGATAACGAGGTTTATCAAGTACTTGAGAAACGGCAGAACTCAGTATAAATGAATATCATCTACTAACCCTCTTTGTGTACACATTCTTGTTCCTACACGTGTTTTGTTTGTTTGTTTGTTTTGAGGAAAAGCCAGGATCCACTCAAGATTTCTTTACTGCCAGGCTGGAAGCCCATCCTAATTCACTTAGAACGTCTCTGGTTTTAGCACTGAAAGTTCTGTGTCGTGGGAAAGCCCTCAGTTTTGGACAAACCAGCATGGTTGGTTACCCTACTGTGTATTCATGCTTATGACAGACCGAGTTCTTTGTCCCCAGAAAACTCATAATCCAATATTAATTCTTAATCTTCTTATTATCTATGATATATAAATCATTATTACTTATTAGTTATTACTCTCTAGCCTCCTATCCTGGACCATAAATGCACATAAAGCTCGGGTTATGCTATTTTTTTTTCCTTTTATCTGTTACCAAACTCTTGTATTTACGAGGAATGTGATTAGAAATTCAGTAAGTAAGTACCCTACACATTAATTCATATATGACGTCAGTGGAGTTCTTTTATTTCTAGTGTTTATGGTCTTAATCAAAACACTGAACTATTTTGGGACGCCTGGGTGGCTCAGTTGGTTGGACGACTGCCTTCGGCTCAGGTCATGATTCCAGAGTCCCGGGATCGAGGCCCGCATCAGGCTCCCAGCTCCATGGGGTCTGCTTCTTCCTCTGACCTTCTCCTTGCTCATGCTCTCTCTCTCACTGTCTCTCTCTCAAATGAATAAATAAAATCTTTAAAAAAAAAAACACTGAACTATTTTATTTTATACTTATTTATTTATTTGAGAGAGAGAGAGAGAGAGAACACATGCATGGGGAAAGGAGTAGAGGGAGAGGGACAAGCAGACCCCATATGGAGTGAGGAGCCCGAGACAGGGCTCAATGTTACAAGCCCGAGATCATGACCTGAGCCGAAATCAAATGTTGGATGCCGAACAACCAGCTGAGCCCCCCAGCTGACCCCAAACACTGAGCTATTTTAGTCCTTAAATTTCTGTGTAAATTATACATACACACACATATATGTTGAAATGCACCATCACAATCTCTGGTACATTAACCTCAGAATGTTTAGAATTTATCAATAGTGCCTCTTTTCACCTAAAAGTATCCCAGATCTGATGGATACATATATAGTCATCTCACTTATGAGTCTGTGCATTGCAAGACCTACCACAGCCTACAGATAGAGAGTATTTTTGTTAGCTACTTCTCTAGGGATTTTTTTTTTTTTTTCAAAATTTACAGCCTTCCTTACTCACCCATCTAGTAAAGTAGGCTTTCTTTCTCACTTTTAAATATCACACATCATCTCAAAACTTAAAAGCCCAAGAGAATGTTTAACTTATGTTCCATTCTCAGTGGGCTAGGTAAACCAGCTCATTCCATTCTCACAATACAATGCTTAGATTTCCATAATGGAGATATTCTAGCCTGGAGCTTTAGCAGCAGTGTGATTATTATGAAAAATCTTTATACCCTTGTAGATGGGAATATCTTCTCTGTGCAAATAACCCCAGGAGGCCAATCCAGAAGTCCTGATGGATAATTTTATTAGACGCCCTTGCTAGAAGCAACATACGCAGTCCATACCTGAGTGTACTGACAACGTCGATGAAATCCTCTAAATTTCTCAAGTTACTTGCTTCTCAAAGATGAGTTAGGGGAAAATAAAGTAAAGAAAAAAAAAAAAAAAAAGCAAGAGGATGAATTAGGGAAGTTTTTTAGCCGGGAGTTTTATACTTGGAAATTGTGTGTGTGTGTGTGTGTGTGTGTGTGTGTGTATGCACGTGCCCACATGTGTATTTCTTCGCACAGGAAAAATGAGTGTCTGCATCAGGAGATTATAGAGAATAGTTTACTGGTAGCACGTAATGAGATGGTTAAGACTTGAGGTTCTGGGACCGTACTGCTTGGGTGTGAAATCCTGGTATACCATTTACTAGCTGTGTGAAGTTGGGCAAGTTATACTCATTCTCTTGGCATTAGTATTATGATGGTGGCATAATAGGACATTGAGAACATTAAGTACAGTTAGCTGTATCACAGACCCTCCTGCTGCCTTTGCAGCATCTCCTTGGCCCTCTTCTCCTTTCAGCCAAAGCTTTGATGCATGGTTTTGACACACACTGATCACACCCCACCAAGCATTGCTTCTCTCTCTCTCTCTCTCTCTCTCTGCCCCGAGGTCTCTCCAAACCTTGGTACTCCCCTTAGCTCATGTGCAGGGGCAGCACAGAGGTTCAGAGGAGACAACATTTAGCAAATGAGAGTTGGAAGCCAGTAGATAAATATTCCAGGCTCCTGTTGTTCAGAAAAACAATTATGGAATTCATTTTACATGCTTTTTAGAAGTCTTGAAAGGGTCAAGACCTTGTGGTCAAAAATCAGTGACCTAGGTAAAAGACATATATTAGTTTTTCCTCCTTCCTTACCTCCTACCTCTCAATTCCTTATTCCCATTTCTAAGGATCATCTCACCACCCCGCCCCAAAAATCTCGCCCACCAGCCTTATTCTCAAGGTCTAGGAAAATCAAAATCAGCTATATAAAGCACTGAGCACAGTTTTTGGCACATAAAAAGCTTAATAGTAAGCTCATAATAAGCCCCATGAAAACTACTACCATGACTACTACTAGTAATAAAAATGATTTTTTCTTTTGCACTGCAGGGTGAGCTAGAGATCTGTATAATTTAGAGTATGGGAAATTTTCTGATTCTTTTTTGAAATAGACTTGAGATAAAGCATATATTTTTTCATCCAAAGAGCTCATAAACCTACTAGAGTCTTCATTCCACCAAGATAGATATTTATTGTTTTCTACTTTCCGTCTCACAGAAAATGTTCTAGGAATCATAAGTGAGTGCTTTTACTTAGTTCTTTCCTCCCCCAGGCAAAGGAAAGGAAACCACACAAATATAGGGGAGCAGTTTGTACCGAACACCTCTCAATCTTTTTCATGTTTCACTGCTGCTTCCATAGCATGGAAGATACGTGTTTCATGACTGCCACTGGCAAATGTTATTATTTGTTGAACATCCACTTGTCCTGGTGTTTAGAGATGTAGGCCATCAGTGACTTTTTGTGCCTAATCACTAGGCAGAGATTCTTGTGGGTGTTTCTGCCACTGAGACCAACTTCTCAGCTCATCCTAAACGTATAAATTTCATCCTTGGGAACAAGAGATTTCAAGAGGAGTTTAGATTTGCTTCCCGACCACTTCTCCAGGTAAAGAAGATTCTGGAAATTCATGAGGCTAAAAGAGATGCATTATTATTGTGGAATGGATTTCTAATGTCCTTTCCTCTTCAAACTTTCAGTCTCCTAAACTTTTTCCAAGCTGAAGATAAGTCTTTTTTTTTTTTTTTTAAGATTATATTTATTTATTTGACAGACAGAGATCACAAGTAGGTAGAGAGGCAAGCAGAGAGAGAGAGAGAGAGAGAGAGAGGAGGAAGCAGGCTCCCTGCTGAGCAGAGAGCCCGATGCGGGACTTGATCCCAGGATCCTGGGATCATGACCTGAGCCGAAGGTAGAGGCTTTAACCCACTGAGCCACCAAGGCGCCCTGAAGATAAGTCTTGATGGGTACCTGATGAGATTAAAGATGGACCATCTCAAATTTGTTTTCCAAACCATTCCTTTAAAAACATACTGCTTTTCTTCAAAATAATAAGAAAAATGTGTCTATCTCCTATGTCAGCTTTTATTATTAAAAAGGCTATTTGTATAAATCCCAATTGGTCAAGACCACTCATACTAGGTTAGGTGTCTCTCTGGTATTATAATACCTTGTATTTATCTTGTCGCAGTCGAATAAATTACCACTGTTGTCTTTCTTTCTGAACCATAAGCTCCTTGAATAAAAATCTTTCCTTAATAACTAGTTCCTGACACATAAAGAAGCTTCATGAATCTTTGGCCTCATTTCCATATTATATTTACTTCAGTTCCACAAATACCATTGTACAGCTTCTCATTGTGACAAAAGTTCAAGAATTAAATGGAAGATCCTATAATCCAGTCGTTTATTCCTATTGTAGGGATCATTTCGTTTGCAAAAACCGTATCTTCCGTCTCATGTAAATGATGGAAATGCATATGAAAAAGGAAATCATCAACATTATAATGAGCCAGAAATAACTATTGTTAGTGTAATGCTTCCAACATCACAAATAATTTTAAAAATAATAATAGATGATAGTTAATAGCAGCCCTATTCCAGGCATAGTGCTAAGCACTTTGCACGCATTAGTTTGTTTGTAATTCACAATGTTTCTATGAACTATCTGTTATATCAAGGTTAAATATTGACTTGCCAGAGTTAACATAGATTGTAAAAGATGGATCTGGGATTCCAACCAAGGTTTGCCTGACTCGGCGATCTATATATTAACTATGACATACTCTATCTTACTTCCTATCCATTATCTCATTTCATTCTTACTGCCCAGAGGCTAGGACTTTTTCCTCTTTTAGGGTCAGGGAACTGAGATTCAGGAAAGGGCCCCATACTGGAAGGGTTGGAATTAGAGGTTATTTTGTCTTATTTTTCTCCCCTGCCCCATTACCTCCCCACCCTCTTCAATTTATATACTGTTTAACACCTTGAGGACTCCTGTGCTACACGTTTGAACTACACATGCTTTTTCTACCTACATAAAATTCTGCTGGGATTGTCTTCGAACAGGTTCCCTAGAAAGCAGAGCCTGAGGCACAAGCTGTGTGCTACTATTTTATTGGGGAGAACAATTTTCAGCAAGCAGAAGTGAGACGAAAAGGAAATTAAGTGGGAAAGGAGGGAGAGCAAAGACAAGGGGATTCGTTTGCGCAGCAGGTCACAGCTCTGTGCAAGTTAGCCGGATTGCTCCGACTATGGTGTGTCTCCCAAATATCAGTTATGGTTTTTACTTCTTTTTATTTATTTATTTATTTATTTTAAAGATTTTTATTTATTTGACAGAGAGAGACTGCGAGAGAGGAAATATAAGCAGGGGGGAGTGAGAGAGGGAGAAACAGGCTTCCCACTGAGCAGGGAGCCCGATGCAGGGCTCAGTCCCTGAGATCATGACCTGAGCCAAGGGCCGACGCTTAACAACTGAGCTACCCAGGTGCCCCTGGATTGTAATTCCTTTTAAATTGTCACTTTGGGGGAAAGAAGGGGAAAGAATGTTCCATGGATTCTCATTTCCCCTTGTCCAATATTCTCTCCATCGTATGTTGGCTGCCCTGCACCTCAGGGTTATTCTCAGCCCTTCTGGGGATTACCAGGAAGGCAGAATCCCAAGACAACGGAATTATCCAGGCAGCAAGTCTGAATATATGAGATCATCCATGGGCAGTCTCTGCTGTTTACATGCAGTGTAGAGGTCCATGGACTCCAGGGAACCAACAGGGCCCTTGAATAGGCACTGTGCTAGTCCTCATCAGCAACAGGGAAGCCTGTAGGATGCACAAGGCATTAATGCTCACAAAGGACTTTACTGCAATTCCAATAAGCTCTGCAGTGTACGGACAAGAAAAGATGCAAAAAGACTGAAGAAAATCAGGAATTCTAGAAGAACTGTTTTTTTCCTATGCGATTTATCTTATATGGCTACGAGTAAATGATAGCTTTCCTGAATATCTAAAAGCAGAGATTGAGGCTTACCCCCCAAATGCCCTGGCTGGGTTTGATCAGTTAAGAGGTGCATGTGCACATTTAAAAGCCCAGTTGTTTTGAACTTTTATTTAATAACAGTTCACCATGAACAGGAGCTCAGCGTTGTTGTCATACAATACCATCTCTGCATACCGGTGTCCCCAGATGTCCACTGTGAGCCAGGCTCCTCCACCACTGGTAGACCTCACTGTTTCTCACTGCCTATGCCCATGAACTCATGAAGCCACAGTCCCTGCCTGAAGGATGGTGGCTGAATTTAGCAGCCGTCCCTTCAAGAAAATTAAAACATTCCCCCCCACTCAGTAGCCTATTAGAATGTGGTTGTTGTCAGGCAATTTTCCTAGAAGGTCCGCAAGAGCATCAAGCAGAAGTCCATGGCCGAGAGAGTCCAGGGAGATGGTTAAACCCCATGGTCTAAAGCACACATTCCGGCTTTAACGTCGTCTGCACGCTAGGAAAGAGCTAAGCCTCAGTAAGGCTGGAGGGCCTTTGCGTCACAAGGTGGGGGGACCTGCCCACACTTATTTATGGGATGACCTCGGGTCCTTCATGGGAGTGAATTCATGGTGAGGCCTAGAGAACAGGGGGGAAATTGGGTCCCGTGACAAAGCATCATTCAGCAGGATGAGGAGAGATTTGTGTCGGTCCTTTCCTCCCAGATTCCAGATGAGTCTTACCTGAGCAGGCTGCTTTTGAAAAAAAAAAAACAAAAAAACAAAAAACCTGTGAACACGAGAACAGCTGACTCTACTTCTCTCTGGCACCGTCTGCACTGGCACTGGCCAGAGGGCCGGGCAGTGGTGCAAGTCACATCCCAGTGGCACCTCTCATTGTGTGATGAGCAGACAATGGCGGCTTCCATTGTATGACGAGCGATGACAGCCGTTTCTGGCAGTGACAGCAGGAACATCGTCAGTGTGGTTATCTACCATGTCCCCAACATCAGACATTGGCACGACTGACACAGACATGAGTGTGCTTGGCCTCCAGGATCAGCAGTCTTTGCCCAGGCATCGGTAGCCTCTGTCGCACCAGCAGCTACGGGGAAGCCTGGGGCAGGCACGGGCGGTTCCCCTTGTTAAGGGAAAGAAGGGTCGTAAGGAAGGTAGCCTTGGCACAGGCCTGTGGGTGTGCTTTTCTGGGTTCCTGAAGAACAGGTGAACAGGCTATGGGGGGGGGGGGGAAAGGGTGTGTGGACTGTACCTACCATATCCTTTAATGGTGATGCTACAATGCAAGGGCTGTTTCACGACCAATCTGCTGCCTAGGGCCACCTGCTCCACACCCTCTAGGAGGCAGGGGAGGGACTAGCTCAGGGGTCCACGAACTCTGTAAAGGGCCAAGTAGTATCTCAGACCACCTCTGTCATAGCCACTCAACTCTGTCATTATAGCACAAAAAAACAGTCATAGAAAATATGTAAAGTATGACTGTCGTTGCGTTCTAATAAAACTTTATTTACAAAAGAGGTTGTCAGCCAGTTTTAGCTCGTGGGCTGTAGTTGCTTGACTCCTAGACTAGTTAAAACATCAGCACCATTAGACCAAAGTAGAATCTTTTTTCTGAAATCTCTTATTCATAAAAGACCAGAAAACATGTCCCCCTTCTGCTTCTAAGACTGTGCCTTTCTTTCTCTGCCATTAACGTTTTATTTTGACTTTATAACTCTTTAACTGCATGAAACATTTACATAAAACAGTAAAGTATAGCGATGTATTCATTATTTTTTATTACCTGGAGGATGAGTGAAAATGAAATGTACTCACCAGCTGCCACAGTCAACTGATAAAATGATATGTTCTCCCTTCATCGATCAGTATATAAGGTAGTATAAGAAATACATATTCTGTTACTTTATAAGCATAACGTGTGAAACTCATAATTGCTTCTAACACTAAATCCCAACTCATTCTGGAGGAGACATGAGGCAAGCAAATAACTGAAAAATCATGTCCTCAGCAGAATATAATCTTCAGGATTATGTTCAATATGCACATTAAGTAGAGTGAAAACAAGCCATGGAATTTTGCATCAAGGGAATGCTCTTGCACAAGTCAACTGGAATATTTACGTATTTCTCCTTCCGGTGTAGTAGGTAGGGTGGCTGTTCACCTGTAGAGAAATGTGGGATGTTTCAAGCGTCACTCGAACAGAGTTTCACAGATACATGGTCGTAATGTATGTTTTTATAGAGATACATATTCATAGATAAATGGTTGTAATGTATGTTTTTATAGAGATACATACTTACCTATCATGTATGCTGACTCTACATGTACATATATGTATGTGCACTCGTGGAGATATACATACACATATACACATGTTTTAAGCTCTGTTGACTTAATCTTATTTGTTTAGGCTCTGGCAGTATTTAAGGCAGAAAGAGAAGAGTATTTAGATATGAGCAAATACCTTATATTCTCTGGACTGCTCTGTCGGTCCAAGGGGTCCTGCTGCTTAGTGTGGCGCCTTCAAGACAACACCCTCCTCTCCTTCCCAGCTCTCTCTGTCACTACTGCCTGTCACCAGCTCTTTCCTTGCTGGAAATCCCCGCCCTCCCCCTTTTTTTTGTTATATTGAGATTTTCCTCATTATTTTTTTTCTTTGAAGCTCACGTGGGCTTCAATTTGTCTTCTTTGTCATTAGGAAAGCAATAAGGCAATCTCTGTTTTAACAAAAAAGATTTATTTATTATAGAGAGAAAGTGTGGGTGGGGGAGGGGCGGGGGGATGAGCAGGGCTCTCTGCTGAGCAGAGAGCCTGATGTGGGGCTCCATCCCATAACCCTGAGATCATGACCTGAGTCAAAACGAAGAGTCTGGTGCTTAAGTAACTGAGCCACCCAGACATCTCCTGATGCACTTAGTTGTTAAACATTTATAGTTTTTCAACACTGAAACACATTTTCTACTATTCTGCTCTCATGGCTTCGTAGATACATTTAAGTATTCTGAGATGGCAAATGAGCTCTTAATAAATATTACTATTTGCAGCTACCTTATTTAGCGGATTCAAAGTCTGCTGAATATTGTGAAAACAAAACAAAAGACATGGATATAAATCACTCGAGGCTGATAGAAGACTAGTTCTCATGCTTAATTCCTGATCTCAAATGATTTTATTCGTTGAAATGATCTCATTGTTCTCATGGATTGACTTTGTAGTATCATATGTTTGAACTCAGAAAACAAACGTACAATAATATATTTCATTAGTTTTAACTTTTATCAGTTTTCCCATATGTGTTTATAGCAAACACATATGGGAAAACTGTTTTATAGTAAAACTCTCAGTGTTGACTATGAACTATTATGTTTTTAAAAGTTTCCTGTCACTTCAAAACAAAATGAAAATCAGTGAAACAGTAAATATGATGTGGAATGATGAGTGAGTGTGCCATATGCTGAGATACGTAACCAAATTAGGTTAAACAATAAAAACTTAAGGACTGCATGTGTGTAGGACTATTTCTGAAGCAGTTAAAGAAAGAGCCTGAATACTGCCACGGAAACTCATTCCCGGGTCCCCGGTAGATAGAAGCACAAAGACCAGACCTACTCTGTCAGAACTGGAGACTAAGTAGTCCTTGTCTCTCGCCCCTCAGAGTTGCCCTTCTAATGCGTGCCAGCCTCTTTTCCAGGCACTGGCTTCAGTAAAATAGGAACGTTCTTTCTCTCGAGGAGTTTAGATTCCAGTGTGAGAACACAAATAAGAAACATGATGTATGCATCATCCTTATAAGGAAAATATTAAGAACATAATAATAGCATCACACAACCGAAGAACTAGAATAGGTTCATCTCGTCGAGAGGGCTCGGCTGAGAAGAGGTTGTTTGGGTCTGCTTTCATTGAGAGGCTTCACATTTCATCATAAACGGGAAGTTGAGAAGGGAAAGCCATAGGAACTTCTGGGGAGAGTCGGTTCGAGGCAAGAGGAGTAGCCTTTCATAGGTGCTAAGGGAGCAGAAGGAACACTGAGGAGGCCAGGGTGCTGTGGAAATATCACGAGTGGAATAATGGGGTGTGCTTACTCACCTCTCCCACTGTCATAGACCTTGCAATAATTTCCAGAACCGTGGTTTTCGAAACACTCTTATGATCTTACCTATCATTCAGGAGATCAAGACGCTGCCTCGTAGAGGTTAAGCTATATGCTTGAGGTCACAGAAATGTTACTTTGTAGGTATATTTAGCTTTTATAACACTGCCTTGCTCTTCAAACCTAAAATCCTTATTTTGCCCTTAAGAAGACTCTCTGATGATTGCATAACTAGTAAATGTTAGAGATGGGATTAAAATCCAGTTCTCTCTGTTTTTAGGACTGATGCTCCTCTCCCTTTCATGTCTCGGGGCTCCTGTATGCAGAGAGAGGAAATCTTGTGAAATTGCCTAACACGAAACAAATGCAACTACAAACGGGCCATGTGAGGTTTGTTAAACTTCCTAAAGAGGAGAATAGTATGATGAAGGCGCAGTTTGTTCTAGATTAATCTGAGTCCTTTAATGGTTTATACCTGGGAGAAAGGATTCACTTAGAATTTGTGGAATGCTTTCAATTAAAGAGAAGAGTTTATAAACTCTTGTCTGAAGCTTCAAGTGCTGGTTGGATTTCTTAAGTCAGTGATTCTCAACTGGAGGTGATTTTGTCCTCCAGGGAGTATTGGCTAAGTCTGACGACATTTTCAAATGTCATGGCTTGGGGTCGGTGGTGCTATAGGCATCTGGCGGGCAGAAGCCAGAGATGTTGCTAAACATCCCACAGTGGATAGGGAGCCAAGCCTCCTGCCATCCCCCTCCACCCCCCACCAAGGAATTATCTAGTCCCAAGCACCAGATGAGTCAAGGTTGAGAAAATCTATCTGAGTAGACAGAGGAGATATGATGTAATTTGAGTTTGAGTGTCTGAATTCAGGCGGACTACTATTAGTATTATACCTTTAATCAGGGCAATTTACAGAAACAGAGAATACCAGCGACATTTCTCAGTGGAGAGTTATATGAAGGACCGAGGAAAAAAGCAAATTTCAAAGCATGTAGACATGAAGCAAAATTCTGGGACTGCTACTTGATTGCCTCTGTCGTTATGTTAGAAATTCTCAGTTTCTTCATCTATAAAATGGGAAATGTGAAAAGATGCACTTTCCATTGTTTTGGGGATTAAAAAAAAAAAAACACATTTGCACTCAAGTAGGGAAGCACTAAAGAGATGTTAGTTATCTTCCTAAACACCTGTTCAAACTGAGCAGATAATACCTTTCAATTATGGGAAATGAGGAATCAGTCAGTCTCCCAGGATCCATGAGAAACTCCGAGAAATGTTCTGAGTCAGACGCAGGTTTTATCTAGGTGAAACCAGAATCCCTTTTGATAGACACGTGTCACTTGCTTGATGTATGTCCTCCATTCCCCGCCCTCCCAAATCTGGTGAGTAAAGAAGAGTGTCTCACAGTGAAAAGGCAGGCAACATTGTTCAAACACACGGATCATTTAAAATGTCTTTAAAAGGGCTGCTGCTAAAAGCCCAAGTAAGCTTTGTTGTTGTTTTCTTTTCTAATTATAAAACAGATTAGAATAGGGAACAGAAAAGGAATTGTAAATCGTAGGGAATTGGCTAAACCTTATAATGCACAAAAAATTAAAGTCACCTTCATCTTGACCATCCACATGTAACCAAAATCCATGTTGGTATTTGGGATTATAGCTGACTTGGTAGGTGGCTGTTTGAGTTCCTTGGCAAACGGCTCTGCATTTTCGGTAGGCTGATTTCTCCCTGGTTTTCCATTGCTGAAGCAAACATAAGAGCTCTGACTCCCTGTCACTTGAAGAAGTAGAGATTTATTACATGAGACCGAAAGGGCAGTGTTAGAGCAGGGACAGTGTGAGTTAACTGTAATCAGGGTGCGGCAGACGGGCTGTCCCCGCCTTCCCCGGCATCCCTTATCTGCCCCCTCTGTTTGGTCATCAGCAGTTGGGACCGTCTATTCGCAGGCATGCTGCTGGAGAGGACTCAGGAGGCATCAGCTTTTTACTGGTGGTGGTGTGTCACAGTCTGGGTGGTTACTGATCTTTTCTTTTCTTTCCTTTTTTTAAAGAATTATTTATTTGGGAGAGAGAGCAAGAGCAGGGCAAGGGGCAGAGGGAGAGTCTCAGGCAGGCTCTGTGCTGAGCTCCAACCCCACGCTTCACTCAATCTCATCACCCTGAGATCATGACCTGAGTTGAAACCCAAAGTCAGCTGCTTGACTGACTGTGCCACCTAGGCGCCCTGGATTTTCTTTTGATGTGTCCTGTTTTAAACATCCAGCAGAATCATCAGATGTACTTTTCCACCGACAGCTTAGAGCATGTCAAGGGGATTGTTCTTTTTTTTTTTATTAATTTTTTTTTTATTAACATATAATGTATTATTAGCCCCAGGGGTACAGGTCTGTGAATCGCCAGGTTTACACACTTCACAGCACTCACCATAGCACATATCCTCCCCGATGTCCATAACCCCATCACCCTCTCCCTACCCCCCTACCCCCCGGCAACTCTCAGTTTGTTTTGTAACATTAAGAGTCTCTTATGGTTTGTCTCCCTCCCAATCCCATCTTGTTTCATTTATTCTTTTCCTACCCTCCAAACCTCCCATGTTGCCTCTCAACTTCCTTATATCAGGGAGATCATATGATAATTATCTTTCTCTGATTGATTTATTTCACTAAGGATAATAAAGGGGATTGTTCTTGCAACACTTTGTAGAAAGAAGGAGAGTGATGATAGCTTTTGGTTGGATTTGAAGCATAGCCAAGAGATATGGGAAGACAAGACTTCATTTTAGCCAAGGTATAGGGTGTTAGGGTCAACATAAGTCCTTGATCTGTATTTGTTGGCTTTGAAGAGATTTTGTTTTTGGTGTGGGAAGCAGGGCCATGTCCTGGTTTACAGAGCTCCAATTCCATGGCCAAAGAGCTCCATGTAGACACCACAAGCATATGTCTTGCCACAGGGTCTGGCTTGTTTCTAATGCTCCTTGATCTTGGTTTAAGAGGCCTCTTTTGTTTTTTGTTTGTTTTGTTTCACTTTCAAGATTGTCTCATGGATAAATACTGGGGATATATACCTATATTTTAAACATAATCAGGATTATATGGTTTAGTAGTAATTATTCCAATTTTAGACTACAGAATATTTTATATTTGTGTAAGAAATCCTGCAACATTCTCAGCCAAGAGCTGAATTCAAAGTATAATAATGGGAAACTTTCTATTTAATTAAAATACATACTTTCTGGCTAAAGAGTTAAAGTTCCTTATAGTTCTTTTTCTTTTTTTTTAAAATAAGTTCTAAGATAATATAGATATCACATAATTTCCCCTGTATTCAGTCCATTGTAGCTTCACAAAGAGAAACTTTGCCTTTGAATTTGAGGAATATATTTCCTCCAGAGATAAACTTGCATAATATTGGCTTCAGAACCTAGGAGCTTAATATATAATTCCCCATTATGTTTCAGCAATTGTCAGAGAGGAAGGCAATACCAGATAGAAGAGGAAAGAGAGGAGTGTGAAAAATCACATTATTGGTATTAGAGACCTAAAAATTTTTACAGGTATTTTTGCACAATTTACATTAGAATGTAGCATTGGTGGCATTTCAGGGGTCCTTGGAGGTGCTATCTTTTTGGAAGTGGTGGTGGTGCAGGGGAATTTATTTTAAACTCCATCTTAGCAAAATGATTATGAAATCTGTACATCCAATTTGTCAGAGCACTGACGTTAGAGAAGGTTTTAACAGAAAAAGAGCTTTTACTCCATTGTTTGTTTTTCTATGAGGATTAAGTTAGTGAATTATAATAGAAACACAAGAAAGACAAATAATTTCATAGCTTAAAGAATATTAACTTCTCCCAGATGGAGCAAGAGAATATTACCAGTATTCCAGAAACAGTGCTTGATGGCTTGTCAATCCTAATCCCTCCTCCTCACTGGAAACTTCCATCATGGTTCCTAAAACCAGAGAATAGTTTTGTTTGTGAATTCTGTATAAATGAGATCATGAAGTATATATCCATTTGTGTCTCCTTTTTTACTTTCAACATTTTGTTTGTGAAATTCATTTGTAGGGCTGTTGTTAGAAGCAGTTCATTTATTTTAATTGAGGTATGCTGTAATGTATGGAAAATACCATAGTTGACTCACTTATTTTTCGTTGATGGATCTCTGAGTTACTTGCAAGTTTTGGCTGTTATGAGCAGTTCTATTTTCTTTGAGCACTTTTAAAGAACCAGTATTTCTGTGGAGAAATAAAACTATTTGTCATTATTTTACTCTCTTGAGGAAGAGATTTTCTTTCTTCCATATGGCTTTTTAGATTTTTCTCTTTATGTTTTGTTTTTGTGAATTTTACAAAGATGTATTAGTTATGTTTTTATGTATCTGTTTAGCCTATCTGGATCTTATAGTGCTTGATAATCTGTTGCAACAGATATTATTCATCAGCTTTGGAAAATTCTCTATTTGTTTAATAATTTATTATTTATTTTGTATTCATTTATTTCACATTTATTTTATTATTTATTTAAAATTTGTTTAAAATCTGCACATCTTCCCTTTCCTTTTTGGGCCTCCGATCATGCATGTATTTAGTCTTTTTTGTGTTCCTTTATTTTATGTATCCTTTTTCCTCCTTGTAGTTCAGGGTTCATAGTCTGACTGATTTAGCTTCCAAATCATTAATCTTCTCTTCATATGCATCTGATCTGCTGTCAAACACATTGTGCCAGGTTCTCAAGATCAATAATTATACATTCACATCTAGAATTTCCATTTTATTCCTCTATAGATTTCAGTTTTCTGATGTTCTTCACCTTGGTGTCTCTTTTTGAAGACATCAAAAAGAAGATATAAGAAGACATAACCCAGTTCTTTAAAGCCTGATAACTCTAATATCTAGATCACCTGTCGGTCTCTGGCTATGGCTATGGTCATTTTTTTTCTCTTTTAGTCCTCTGTCTTGGGATTTATATTGACTTTTCATTGAACACTGGCTTTGGGGCATGAACAAAGGCTGTATGAGCCTTTAGCTAATGGTCAGAGTACCAGCAGATCATTATATTTCAACAGAGGTTGAGCTGGATTTTAGTCTCTGTAGGGCTTGGTCTTTTTAGAACTTACCCTTATTTTCAGGGTGTAGTCTTTCAGTTTCCAAATTGAAAGCTTGAGGTATTTACTAGGGCCCTTCTTCCTTGTTGGGACCTCTATATTAACTCTATACATCCCAGTCACTATAAAGCTGCTCTCTCAACTCTTCTGCCTCCTGGCTTCCTGTGTCTGCTAAGCTTTACAAATGCATGGGAACCTGAAGGGGGAAACATGAGAAGAATTTGGACTTGCCTCAGTGAATTTTTCTCCTTTACCAAATCTGGGCCCTTCAAGCCTTGCTATCTTGCTCGTCCTCATACCTTCAAGCAGATATTCAGAGAGTTTTATCTGCTACAGTTTAGTCTACCATTTCTGAAAAGTAGAAATTCCAGACATCCTTTTGTATCTCATTTCACCATGAACTTGTCTCTTGGTATGAATCAGAATTGCAATTTTACATTTATTTTTGTGATACTTTGAATAATTTATGTCTTTCCCATTAGCTTGTAAACTCCAAGAGGGAAGTGTCCTTGTATGTGTTTCTATGATACATCATTGCATCCCAAGTAGCTAGAATAGTGAGTGCCTGGTTCATAGTATGGAATTGAATATTACATGAATAAATGAATGATTAGGTAGTTTTTGGGTATATAGAGTGAATGGAATAAAACACTAAAAGCAGCAAGGCAAGAGTCAAATCCTAATCCAAAACAAAAGAACTGAAGCAGTCATCGGGAAACATATTAAGTTGTCTCATGAGATAGAACTTGTAAAAATGACCACAGACAGTGATAAGAAGTGAGAACCATATTTTATTCAAGCCTTTAGGAGAACTTGTAGGCAGAAAGGGTCTAGTTAAAGGTTCTGACAATTTAAATATCTGGATTCCAGAATATTTATGAGGATTAAACAAGATACGGCTTTTAAAAGTGCCCATGACAATGCCAGGAGACCATAGTAGGTATTCAGCTCCAATGGTTAACATAGTGTCATTGCCAAATAGTGAAAGCTGGTTTTTAAAATTCTGTGCCTTTAGAATTCTTATACTCTACATTTTCAAAGGAGAGAGTTAGTGTGGTTGATTATAAAATCTCTTGAAATCTCATGTATGACATGGACTTTGGATATTACTCATATAAGATAAAATACGCTAGAAATGTGTTGACTCCCTGAGGGTTCTAACTAAAAATAAGTGGAAAGGCCTATTTTACAGCTCTGGTATTAGGATTGCTTTGGGGATAGGGGAAAAAATATATTTGATAAGTCTGTTTAAATTAATCAGGAATGAACATAATGTTTCATACAAGGCAGTTCAAGTTAAAAATAAAGAACACTAATTATTTTTCAAATTTTAGTTGCCACTGATCCCTTGCAAGTTAAACCAGAGGTTGAAACATCATCTCAGTGTGCTGAGGAGCACAGTATATCGTTAGGACGGGGCATCAAAATTTTCTTCCTTTCATCAGGGAAGGAGATTGATTGAGTTATTCATTCAGTACATGTGCATTGCGTGAATACCAAGTGCCCACTGTGTCTTGGGCACATGGGACACAGCCAATTTGCTGAGGGACTTTGTTTTACCCCAAGCATTACTCAGCATGCAGATATGGGAAGTTGAGAGAGACCGGACAACCAGAAATGAATGTATGACTACATTATTTGAATGGAGAGTCCAACAGGGCATATTTCATGCCAGGAGCAGCAAATGTAGTATATATAGACTCTGGCCGTGCCTTCTGCAGGGCCTGGGAATATCAATGTTCTCCAACAGTGAAACTTTTAATGCCATCTCCGGAGAATGGTACAAGGCTAGATGGCTTAACTGAAGAGCAAGCTCTAATGTGACAGTCAGCGTATGACATGGATGTGTGACTTCATGATGGTGGACAACCTGATGGCCAGGTGGGCAACCTGATGTCAAAACCTGATTCCACCACTTGTTAACTGAAAAAACCCCAGACAAGATACTTACCTTTTGCATCTGCGTCTTACTTCATCATGAGTCAGATGATGATTGCACCTATTTCCTAGGGTGGTGGTTAAGGCTTGGATGAGATAATGCACACTGATGCTTTAGCAAATAGAAGCTGCTGGTTCTTTTTATATGTGACAAGAATAAAAGAAGATGCATGTAGGACAACCTTGGCCTTTCCCACCTTCCAAAAAGGCATATTGGGAAAATAGCACTCTTTCAAATTTCTAGAACTGCCACATTTTTTTTTTTTTTTTGCACTCATTTCAGAAGAGGCGTTATTGTTAGAACATCCTTGCCAAAATGTTAGTGACCCTTGACAAGCACCATTAGTTGAAGCCCCAGCAAGCACAGTGTGCTTAGCAGGGGTCCAGAGGAACTCATCAGCTTGCATTGTTTTCAACAGATGCTTCAGAGCCAAACAATCTGTGCAGTGGGTTAGTCCTACCCACACACCATCCACAGAAGTGATCTGAGATATTTACAATAAATATCAGGGGAAAATATGGATACTTAGCCCATTATGTGAAATTGCTATTATTTTCCCTTATGGGTTCCTTGTAAAATGTCTGGAGAAGACATTATAGCAAGTGAATACTAAGAAAATCCAATAACATTTTTCTCTTATGTGTGAAATACTCTCTTTTTATCACCAACTGTCATATCAATTCTTCTGTGACCAAAAAGAAGAATGCATCTGCTATTTTACGAAGGCAGAAACAATTAATGGTGAACTTAATTTTCCCCTGAGTATAACCTATTACACAGAAAGAATTAATTTCACCTTGTTAAGAAGCTATTATAAGATGTCTGCTTACCTGATCTATTTACTCTGTTTATCTAATGAGAGAACATTCCTACCTGCTTCATTATGGAGTTCCCACCATATGCTGGGACAGCTACAAGGTCTTTGGGATACAGAAATGAATGAGACAAGTCCTCTTCCTGGAGGAATTAAAGGTGCTAAAAGCAGATATATATCAGACCTGATAGAAGATACATAAATAGGCACAGACAGGTATGAAACACCAGAACAAGTGAGGGATGAGCAAGTACATAAGGAGAAAGAAGAGAGGTCATTGGAATATTAAGCCCAGATTTGGAATAGCTCATACTCATGGATGCTGAAATCTAGGAATCTAGGGGCACCGGGATGGCTCAGTCGGTTAAATGCCTGCCTTCTGCTCAGGTCATGATCCCAGGGTCCTGGGATTGAGTCCAGCATCAGGCTTCCTGCTCAGCGGGGAGCCTGCTTCTCCCACTCCTGTTCCCCCTGCTTGTGCTTGCTCTTTCTCTCTCTCTTTCTGCCAAATAAATAAATAAATAAATAAAATCTTAAAAAAAAAAAAGAAAAGAAATCCCCTAGGAATCTAAAAAGGAATAGTTTATAGGGCCAATAGGGTCAAATGCTTGTTTCAGGCAAATTGTAGGGAATGAAAAACAGTTGCTTGGCAGTGACAGGGTGAGCTTTTATGAAAGAGAACAATAATAGCCACGTAGTTGGAAGACAGAGTCGTCTTCCCCCATCCCACTGAATGGGCTGTAAAAGCATGATTGGTTTACACAGCAGAAAACTTGAGTGAGAACCTAATTTCTGCTAAGATAGGAGGGAGAGAAAGCAATCTGTGAAATTTGAGGATGAGAAGGAATTTAGAATATAAGAATGAGAGGTCCAGCCAGAGCAGCTCAGGAACGTGGAGTTACAGAAGAAAATAATTTGCTGGGAAGGTTACCCTATTTGATGACTATCGATTATGGTGAGGAAAGGGTTCATAAGAAGTGACTAAAGTACCTCTTTAAGTACTTTGCTATCAGACTAGCTCTGGCCCAGGCTCAGGGTTCTGGACAGCATTTGGCTTGGTCTTGGAGATTTGTAACAAAGTTTGCAGCAGGCTGATGAGTTTCCTGCTCTTGGTGGTGGTTATCTTTTAGCCTAAAGAGCAACATCAATAGTCCTAGTTAGGAAGTTCTGGAGAGTGACCTATTCTGAACAGACTTAGACTATTTGCAGCAGTTCCATAGAATCTGTCCCACCCTCAAAGTCATTTGGAACGATGCAGTGGCTTTTTGACAAAGGAGAGCATAAGGATGCATGAAAACCAGAAAAGATTTGTTGAGAATCACCAGCTTGGGATACACCACCACACCTTCATGAACTGAGAAATAGGGAATTTGCACAGTTAAGATATTATCAAAAAGATTTGTCAGTATCTTATGATCAGATAGAGATGAGAGCACACAATGAAGGGCTGTGGGTTAGCTACTTCTTTGCTCTCAGATTCATCGCCTGCCCTTCCCTTGCACTATTTTTGTCACAGACAAATGTACTTACTTTGCCTTCTGGCCTGCAGTTGGGTTGGGCAGTGGTAGGCACTGGCAGAGTTCTGGAGGACAGGGGGAGGGGACTAATTGGGATGGTTTTGCTTCCTTCCTGTTTCTGCTGTCACCTCCAGAAGGACTGAGTCCCCTCTTTGGGTCCAGCTACCACAGGAAAGCCCTTCTCTCCATGCTACTGGTACCTTCACTCTTGTTCTTCCTGATGGGATGGTCTGGATTCTCTAAGACGCAAAGTCCTCCTGCAGTTTGCACAGCCCTGGTGTGGTACCAGTTCCTGCCCTTGCTATACTCTGGGTCACCTCACCATCAGCCTTGGCTCTTTATTTCTTCCAATACCTAAATAACCAATTTCCTTGGTTGCAGTCTCTCTGGAAGACCTAGAGAGGTTTCTTACTTGCTTTTTTCCCCTTCCACATCTTTGCTGTTACAGAGGGCAAAGAGTCTCTAAAAACGGCTTGATTACAGTTGTCCTTAGTGAGGTAGATGGCCAAGTGAGTGGGGGTTATAGTTAAGGTTCATTCCTGAAATGACCTTCATGACATGTGCATTTCCAGATGCATGAACCTCTTAGAATAACCTTCCCTTCTTTTAATTAAAAAGAAATTTGACCTTTAAGACCTCACGTAATTGTCCTCAGTTTAGTTTAGGTACCTGAAATCTTTTGCCATGCCTTGGTCACTTTGTTTAGGCCATAAAGCTTCCCTCCTACCCACCCCCCTATGGGGAATGGACACTGCCTAGAAACTGGAGCCAACTCTTTTCTAGAGGCAACTCTGTCTGTGTCTGGAAGTCGTTCCTTATTTCAGATTTCTTCATCTCAGCCTCTGCTCATAACCTCCAAAAGTGAGCTTTTACTGATGATGTTCTAGGAAAACAAAGACAACTCACAGTACAGTTAAAAATAATGACTCAATGTCACAGAATACAAGGACGATGGCAATTGCCCAGGACACTCAGAACAGCTTTTCACTGCTTCTCCTCTCTGTGTTCTGAGCGCCCTGGGCAATTTTCTTCCATTCTATGCCATTAGCCTTCTGCCTTAAGTGGTGGCAGCAGGTACTTTATAGGAAGAGAGATGCCCTGATAGGAATGAGCCAACCCTGGATTTTGGCAGGGCTGAAATACTAATGCCACGATGCTCTATGATACTGTTAACATCGTCTCCGGCTGCCACGACTCAGCCTGGACCAGCTGTCCCTCCATCTAATACCAGCGGTGACACAAACACCATGAAATGTATGGACTCAGAACACAGAGACTGGAGGTTACTCAACAGAGATCTAATTAGTAGCTCATATTGGAGACCATGTATTTGGGGGGTCAGAATCACTGAAACTCAGACAGCCTCCGAAGGCCTAATAACTACATATATATATATATTTCTTTTTACAATTATTACTGTAGAGAAAAAATTCATAGAGGTGGTTAACTAAAATGGCCAAAACTAAGAGTCAGAGGTTTAACCAACTATACCACCCAGGTGCACCCTGATTATATACTTTTAAGCTGGGAGGGAGTTGGGAACAGTAAAAGCCTTCAGAGTATTTTGAAAACAAGGTTTCTAGGACTTTGGGGGTGGTTAGCTATTGTTAGGAACAGGTCATTTATTACTGTTTAGTAAAAATTCAGTCATGAGACTCATCTGTGGGCCATATGTTTAGAGAATGATTGCTAACATACATCTTGGGTGGGGGAGTAGAGATAAAAGAAGTTTCCAAAGGAATTTTTATATGTTAAAGTAGATGTACAGGATCCTCGGGGTTGGGCTAAGATTGCCTTTTGCAGAGTATTAGCATCAAGGCAGCTGAGTTCCTAGAGCAATGTCACTCTGCCTGTGTCAAGGACTTGTCAGTGGGCTGTAAGTAGTAAGGGAATTTAATTTTTTTATTTTGCCTTTGTTTTTCACATCATTTACCATGGCTGTTTTTAAATTTTTGTCAGAGAATTCTAACATCTCTGTCATCTCAGTGTTGGCACTGTCTTTTTTCATTTAGTTTCAGATCTTCTTGGTTCTTGCTAAGGCAAGTGAATTTTCTTTCTTATATTTTGCTAGGAAACTCTGGATCCTATTTAAAACTCCCAGCAGTAGAAGCCAGGTGGAAGTTGAAATTTAGCTCAACACTTGTCCATCATTGAAACCCAGCGTGGAGGTAAAGCTCCTTGTTGCAATTGGGCTGTGGTAGGAATCCAGCTTCTTTGTGGCCTCTACTGCTATGACTGTAGTGGTAGCCTTAAGTCTTAACTTTCTACTAAGCCTCCTCTGACACCACTCCAGTGGAGAAGGGGAGAGGTGCCGTGTTATTCCTAGGTGGGAATGGAAGTCCTGATTCCTTACTGGATTTTCTTTAATACCACCTGGGCAAGGGTGTTGGGGCACCTTTTTATAGCTTTCAAGAGTGGAAGACTTGGCTTCTCACCTGGCCTTTGCTTGTATAGCTAAAGGGAGGCCAGACCAGTTTCTTCTGTGGTGTGACCAAGACAGCATTAATATTTCCCTTGGCTTCACCAAACTGTGGACGGCTTCTTTCTCTCTTTAGGTGCATAGATTTTCCTTTCCTTATAACATTTATTTTAGAAAACTTGCAATTCATTTCTCTGTCTCTTTGTGATGCAATTTTTTTTTTTTAAAAAAAAGCTTCTAGCCAGTTTTATAACCCAAGAATGTCTTTCTCAAGAACCTTGCAACCATCTTTTTGAAATGTAAATATGGAAGGATATAGTACCTTTATCTTCCAGTGTCTGTGGGAGGGTAGGAGCCCTAGATGCAGTGGTCCCAATTAGCAAACACAGATGAACTAATTACAGAGAAGAATATTTGCAGATTCAAGAATAACAGTGTGCTAGACTGCATCCCATTGAAGAACCCCCTCCCAACAACCCTCTAGTACTTTTCCACTAGCTCATCTCCAGCACTTAAAAACCTTCTGCCTTTTGTCTAAGTAGTTGAGTTTAGTCTCTCGCTCTCTCCAGTTGCAGTGGTCATGAATAATTGTTTACCTTTGTCCCAAGCAATTTTAGTTTTGGTAAATGATTGGTTAAAGAGGAGTGATGATTATTTTAGGAGCTTCTGTTTTGTTGAACTGACCCTTTCTTGGTTCTTGTGCTGGAGAAAATAGGATTTTATTCAGATCTTTTCATATCTACACCCCTGGGCATTTCTGGATTGTTGTATTTTTTTTTAACTCCAAATATATGGGATATATGAGTTGAAGAAAAAGCCCAGAGAACTCACTACTACGTCGTTCCTCAAGTCCCATGGTTCTTAGTCAGTCTGACTTCTTCTCTTCAACTTTCAGAGTCTTTTTTGGTTTGTTTTATATATATTGTGCAGGGTTTTTAGTTATACTTAGTGGGGGGGGGTAGGGGGAAACCACTACCCCATCTCTCTGAAAGTGAAAGTCCTTAACTGTTAATTTTTTAACATCACATTTGTCCTTCAATAGCTACTCTACTTCTTCAAACTCTTGGCAGTTGTTTTTAGGGTGAGGAATTTTGTTCTTATAAGTGATAATATATTAAGTCTTTTTAAGAAAACAATTACCTAAAAATTTATCACAGTTGACATTATATTTAAGAAATTGAACAGTTCTTTATCTTTCATAACTAAATGTAATGTTGAAACAAGTTGTGATAATGGGAATGGGTTTAGAATTTAATCAAACTCTCGTATGTCAAATATTTCAAAGCCATGACAAGACTGTAATCTGTGACTGTATCTCTCCCATGAAAACTGTCATCTGGTAGTTAGCTTGTATGCTGAACCACAGGAACAACAACAAAACACGTGGGCTGCGAATGGACAGAAGTAGCAGAAATGTAGGATAGCTTTCAGCCTGCTGTCTGGAGCTGCTTCTTACAAAGGCTCCTGTCTGGCTTGCTCACCTTTTCTTCATCATCCACAAACCATACTTCGGTCTACCTACCATGTTCTTTGGATACCTTGGACCAACGATAGTTCCTTCAGTGCCTCTTCATACACGGTTTCCAGATGCCCAACAACACAGTTGTATCTGATTGCTGACATCGTTGCCCAAGTGGTAGTGGAACTCACTGGCCACATGTAGCATGCCATCTTGGGCAGGGCTGATTGATTTGCCAACTTAGCAGGCTCGAGGGGAGAGAACCACCAGAAATCTCAGAGCTAAAGCCAGCCTCCCCAGACCCCCTAGAAAAGCTTCCTTATGGAGGAAAGTTACCTTCTGGGAAGCCTAACAACTTCTGGTCATTCCTGCCTCTGTGAAGGCTGAGATGATCAGTAACTCATGGCACACATGTCAATTGCTGTACGACAGTTGGGAACCTCTGACTTACATACAGAGATGATGGCTCATCTGTCTTACTCTTCTCTCCAGCCCCTACCAATATGCCGGGAGTCAGGTACCACTTATTCAGTGGTCACTGAATGAATTTACAAAAGAATGGATGTAATCATCTCTAGATTTTCTATGCTCTGGATGGACAGGTAGCTTTAACCTTTCATTATTTCTAACAGTCTCCCCGTAAAAAGAGGTGGCTAGGATAGAAAAATGTTTTCAAAAGGTAAATAACCATTTTCCTATTTGTCAAGATTTGGAACATCCCTATCGAAGGAAGAATGGAAACAATATCACAACTAAATTGCCAGATCAATAAATTTTAGCTGTACTAATATAGAGAGCAGGGACTCCATCTTAATACCTAAAGTGAGAGGTGCTTTGAAATTTGTCAGCTGTGCACAGATATATTCTGCAGTTGGAAACTTCAAACACTAGGCTGACAGTTAACATCTTGGGTTCTTTACCACAAACAAAAGGATGCAATTTGACGATCTGTTTATTTCTTAAGGTTCTAAGAACAAGGCACGGACGTTACGTTTGGCTAACAAGAAATACAAGATGCTGCATGCACAGCGTTGCCCAACTCAAATGGGCGTATTTTCTACTGCACTTGTTTTCTTTTGTGACTATTCTACAGTTCCTTGAAATGTATCCCCAGTCTGTTCTTCTAAAACTGGTGTTTCTTAAAAAGCTCAGCTTCAAAAATGTCAAACATAATGAAAAATGAAAATCACAAAAGAGAAGGTTGTTCACAGCCACTCCCCTGGGGTTCCCTCATGTTTCTGGGTCACCATGCCGACTCTCCATGCGTTAGAAATAACATCCATAGTATACTTAGCAGGTAACCCCTTGTGATCAGGGTCAGAGTGGTCTCCAAATAAACAAAGCCGATCCTTTCCTTGAAGACAATGCCACATCTGTTCAGAAATACTCCACACCGTCCACCAAAGCAGTTCCAAAAGAAGTTCTTCTTTCAAAGTGTAAGAAAAAGAAAGTTCCTTTGGAAAAATTATAAAAGGGCACTTTATTTTCATCATCTGGGGCTAGAGCAGATGAAGGGCATGGGAACAGAGGCCTGCCGATAAGCGAAGGGGGTTTGGATGAATTTGATGAAGACCATTTAAGGGAGGCAATGAATAAGCACGAGGTGCTGAAGGAATGAAGACGTATAAGCTCAAATCGATACAGGGGAGAAGCAATGGCATGAATCTCAGAAGATGAAAGCCAGAAATGAGCTTTACAGATTATAAAATCCATTCTTATCTTTTAAAGATGGGCCACCTGGAGTTAAGAAAGAAGTAACCTGAAGAAGCTTTGTCCCATATATGCTTCCATGCTTATATTCTTAGTATTTATATTAGCAGCGATTGTCTTACCAATAGTTTATTTGTCATGTGCTATTGTGCCAAATGCTGTGAGGAAGTGTTTAAAATCATAGACTTGGGAATTAAAGAGGACCAAATTTCAGTACTAACTCTACCATCTGCCAGCTCTGTGACCTTGACCAGGTTATATAATTGATACCTCTCAGGTGCACTTTCTTTATTTGTAAGCGTTTGAATTAACAGTAAGCTTTCTCGGTGGTTGTGGTGGCAGTAGAGTAGAAAACGTAGGTAACAGTCTTAGCAAAGCACTAGGCATATGGACAATGATCCATAAGTGTAATTATTATTTATACCAACTATAGTGAATTATGATATTTATTATTCAATATCATTATTAGTATTAACAATTATTAATTGCTGATTTATGTTGACATATCAACTTATACTTTTACATATATTTGTATCAATATTACATATATATTTATGTAAATATTTGTATTCATATGAATATCGCTTTCATTTGCTATATGTTTCACAAACCGAATAGGAAGACAGTCATACACCTAACATCTTAAAATTCTCAGTAAGCAACAGAAGCTTCTGTGCAGAGCTCTAGGCATAGATAATAGTAGTAGACATTGAATCCAATTGATATGCTGCTTTAAATATTGAATGCAATGAATATTTATATAGTATAATACATGCTCCATATATTCATTCACTGACACTTTCCATAGCTTTTTTGAGTATTGCAGTTCCTATTGAAGACTTCCCTGTCTTGATATTTGGAACAGACCCTAGAGTATCCGCGTTTCTTCTAATTCTCAAAATCCCACTGTGCAGTGATTTTATAAAGGGAACTCACACAGAGAAGAAACACTAGGAGATCCAGTTAAACCCAAACTCTCACTGCCTCCTCCAGTAAGTATCCTAAATGGCCAGATACCCTTCACAGCTTTTAAGAGGGTCATTCTGTCTGCCAGCTTTGTTCCAAATTGTTTCATTTTGAAACATCACATCAGTGGGCTGTTGGCATGCCTGAGTGTTTATCTGACTGTCAAAGGCTTGGGTCCTTCCTCAGGTTTCTCTTGGCTGCCAGTCTGGTTTGGAATATCTGAGGGGATAATGAGCACCAATCTCTAACTGTATTATTTGGCGAAATCCAGAAACTTCATTACTGAGCAGCACTGGTTGATGAGTGTTATTTCAGTATCACCTATCTGAGTAGATGGTATGCTAGGAACTGGGAAGTGTCTGAGATTTTACCCTCCATGTAAATTAGTAACTTAATTTGTCACAGTTTCATGGATACTGGCAGAAGACACAAGACTTCTGGGTCAGAGACAAAGGACTTTATTACGCACAGCACAACAGAGACAACATGATCTTTATGTTCACTCTGGTTTCCCTTGTCCCTAAATGCTATGGGACAGTGCAGAATTGAATGCTACAAACACAGTGGGTCTGTGTCTCAGCTGATATTGGGGAAATGTCCAGTCTTATCAAGGGTGGTGCTAGCAAACCTGCCCAACCTTTGCTCCAGAGGCTCTCTGTTCAGGAGACAAATCTGCCTTCTGCTCTAGAGAGAGAGACATTATCTTTATCTTCCCAGGATGTTTGCTATACAAATATCTTTGCAAAGATATGAAACATGTCAGTGGTTTTGCTCAGAAGATGAGAGAAACACAGGAAACCCGTGGAAGATCCTATCTCAATACTTGTGCCACCTGGGCAGGTTGGGATGGGGACATAGGAAGAGCGACCTATTTGTTTAATTTTTTTAACCTCTTTTTAAAAATCTTGAAAATAAAATTGTTTTATTTTTTTCATACTGGTAAGTGTACTCTTTAATCCCCATCCCTTATTTCCTCCATTACCCTCCCCCCACCTCCTGTCTAGTAATCATTAGTTCGTTCTCTACAGTTAAGAGTCTATTTCTTGGTTTGTCTCTGTCTTTCTTTTTTCCTTTGCTTATTTGTTGTGTTTCTTTAATTTCACATGAGTGAAATAATATTGTATTTGTCTCTCTGATTTATTTTGCTTAGCATTATATTTTCTAGTTCCATCCATATTGTTGCAAATGGTAAGATTTCACTTTTTATGGATGGATAATATTCATATATGTAAATAAATATCCCACATCTTTATCCATTCATGTATTAGTGGACACTTGGGCTGCTTCCATAGATTGGCTATTGTAAATAATGCTATAATAAACATAGGAGAGTTTGTATCCCTTTGATTTAGTGTTTTTATAATTTTTTGGTAAATACCCAGTAGTATGATTCCTGGATTATAGGGGAGTTCTACTTTTAACCTTTTGGGTCAACTTCCATACCATTTTCCCCATTGGCTCCATCAATTTGCATTCCCACCCACAGTGCACGAATCTTTTGTTTTCACCATATCCTTACCAGCACTTGTTTTTTCTAGTGTTTTTGATTTTAGGCATTCTGTCAGGTAGGAGATGATATCTCATGGTAGTTTTGATTTGCATTTTTGATTTGCATTTCTAACAGGAGTAACTTCTACTTCTACTTTATGTTGTGGGTTTCTGCATAAGCTTTCATTTAAAGACAGATTTCTATGGTTAACACCAAACCTAGCAAATAAAAAAACCTCAAAACAAAACAAAACAAACATGTAATATAACATAGAGTGGAGAAAACAGTGAGCTTGTGGGTTAAAAAGATTGTGTAATAGTTTCTCACATTAACTAATGTGTGGCAGTGAATGAATTGCTCAAACATTAAGAGCCTCATATTTATTTGTAAAATGGTGAGAACATTGTCTATCATTCAAGGTAATTGGGAAGTTTGAATAAGATGGTGTATTGGATTCTGACACACAGCCCTCAAAAATAGTGCTTTTCTTCTGTAGCAGATCCTGCTAGTACACTACTCAGATTTTCTAGGATGCCCTTTATCTGCTCGATGCAACCATCCATCTGCTGCTGTAGTAGCTGCTGCTAAGGGCTCATCCCTACAGCTTTCTGTGGATGGCTGCTCTTGGGTGACTGGGCAGCCTTTCCTAGAGACGTGCTGGAGTTTTGTCCTCTCCCTCTGCCCATGGCCAACGGTTGACCTTTGTAGATTCAAATCTCCAGCAACTTAACATCACATTGAGACAGAGTCTATGGTGCAGTGTACGCTCCAGAGTTCCTGGGGGATTAGGCTAAAGTTAGACCAACCTAAAACCACATCTTTACTCAGTTTCTCCCCCACCCTTTTTCTGCTTTCTTCCCTTCCTTTTGTGTCTCTTCTGGAGAGGACTCCCTTAATAAGTCACTTGAACATGAATCCATGTTTCTTGATCTGCTTCCAGGGAACTTGGCCTAAGATAGTATTCATACATTGGCTTCCATGTTGGACAAATGACACAGTGTTCAACTTTACCAGAAATATTGACGTTCTGATTGCCTTTAGTATATATATCTATGGTCTCTTTATAATTTCAAAATACTGGAGATGAGAAGCATATCACTTTTGTCCTCTTTTCAAACAAGAAACAATTCCTTAACATAAATAAATTGAAAGAGAACAGATTATTTTAGCAGAGAAATCAAGGGGGCATATCGTTTTCTTTATTTCATTGACCCAGATCTGTAATTAGCACTTCATTTTCTATTATACAAGCGCACATGCACGTGTGCACACGCACATGTGCGCGCGCACACACACACACACACACACACACTGCTATAACGCTTGTTTTGAAAATGTGAATTTGTTCCAACATGATTGATATATTAGGGAACAATTTGAGCATGACGTGAACTTTGCATTTACATATGTGCAATTTCATTTGTGAGAGACACTGCATGAATGCAGAAAACTATACTGAGCTGATGGATACAAAAATCACACACACACACAAAGCCCTCAAACATCTATGGGCTACCTTGGCTTACTGCATATGATATCCTGCAATGTTGTGTTTTGCACTTCTTTCATATTGGTGAACTTCTCTACGTTAAAATCAAAACACTCAATGTCCCAAACATGGGTTAGTGTCCTGGGTCAGAATTACTAAGCAATGTATGCCAAAGGAAAGCTTTAAGTATTGAGAGAAATGGGAATATGTGATATCTCTTGAGCAACAGGCATAAAGGAATCTGCTTTGGGGACCATCAGAGATGATGCCATGAAAATAAAGGGAAGGTCTATGACCTCAAGTCCTGTGAAGTCAATAAGAACATGGCCTAAAGAGATAAAAGAAATGGAAAGACTGTTAAGCATATGGATTGAAGACCAAAGAGAGAAGAAAAAAATCAGGAACAACCTTTCTCACAATCAAAGAGAAAGCACTGTCTATATATGAAGACCTTAAATGAAATCACATAATCCTGCAGAATTGGCTCCTTTTAGTGCTAGTTGGGACTGGTATGGTGGGTTCAGACATTGCTACAATTTCCAAAGCCTTCAGTTGTTGGGTGAAGCTAAGCTGGGAGTGCAGATGAGAAAGCCCCAAGAGGAATTTCCAGTGGAGATACAGAAGTTAATTGAGGAAGGTATTCATTGGATTAAATCATCAATTTTGAAGAACTGGATGTCTATTACGAATGCAAACCTCAAAAGTTATATATCTTAGAGGCAGAAACACATGCTCAAAGATTTGGATCTGCAAGACTGTAAATTCTGATAAACTCCCACAGATTCCAATAAGTCATGAGCTGCAGTCTTTCTCGCGGCCATTTTCACAAGTGGTTTATGTATTTTTAACCATTATCATGAATAAAACTATGCTTTTCTCAGGTTCCCATCAGCTTTGTATTCCTCTCATGAAGTTTTTGAGGACTTTGTCTTAACTCCATTTCCCCTAAGTCCTGCAATTTTTATTGTGCTCTCTTGCATAGCATGGTAAATTTTAGGAAGGTGTATGTTGTGTTATAGGAAGGTATGTGTGTGTGTGGATTCTTCCATACTGTTCCCTCTGTTTCCTTCCCTACCTATTCTACTACTTTTCTCTTACTCTCTTTCCATATGGCTCTCTATTTCTTTAGAAAAGATTACTGTCTTTGGCTTACTGCCCATAGAGCAGACTCAGAGACAAGGATTTGGAGAGTGCAGGTAGTATCTTTGGGAGGAGATTCTAGGAAGAACTGGTTGGAAAGGATATGAGGCATATCACAAATGGAGAGAGCATTACTGAGCAGGTGACCTCAGTGGGCACCTGAGGCTCAAGGCTTCTGGAGCTTTCTGGGAGATTGTGTGGAACACATTGCAAGGTTGTCCCACCTGGGGGCAACGGACTAGGATGTTTATCCTACTGCTATCATCTGTCATTGTCTGAAGGCTGCTCTCAGGAGCATTAGCTCCCTGGCACTCCATGTCTGCCCCACATGTGGGCTGAGAGAACTCCCTTAGATGGAAAGTCACAGATGTTTGCAGTAGAATGCTATTAACGTATAATGAAATGGTGAATGCCCATGGGATATGGTGTGTGTTTGGGTTGGGTGAGAGGGGTGGGAAAGAACCCAGCATCTGCTACTCTTCCACGGACTTTGTGGTCAAGGAAAAATGCTCCTGTTGTACTTCCTTGCACTAATATTCTAACAATCCTTTCTTTGTAGCACTTACCACAATTGACCATTTTTCATCTATTTATGGATTTTTTTATATATATGTTCAGCCCGTCTCAAGAGCTAATTGTTCTGCAGATCCACTGTTGCTATGTTGGTAGCCTGAAATAGGTAGGTAAATGTAGTTACAGCATGGAAATTGGCAAACGCCACAAAATATTCCCTCCCTTCCAACTTCCTCCCCACTTCCTTCTGGAGACCCAGTTGTTAGACATTGGAGAACCCAACCACTGCCTGTGTCTGCTTCGTGTCACTGCTAGATGAACCCCTTCCTTTTCCTCTGGGCCAGGCCACCCAGTAGACTGGGTCCCCTCTGTGAGCGAACCAATTCACTGGCTGGGTGAGGCAATTGAGAATGCTTGCTTGGGTTGTGAAGAATGTCTGCCGAAAACCACAATATTAATCTTGGAAGAGTGGATATTGACCTCTTCTTGGCAGTAATTAGGACACAGGAACTGTTGCAACTTGAAGACACCGTGTCATCAGTGAGGAGGGTATTTGTCATCCTAATTGCTCTGCCGAGAGGACATTCATCTACTCCATCCTAGTGCTGAATATTATTTAGCTTCAGAGAAGAAGGGGGAAGGTTATGAATTCTTGAGACTGTACTTTCATCTCTCAAGAACCTGTTACTCTTGTTTTTAAAGCATTATTACATAGACTCTGTAAGACCAAGTACAAGCACAGAGAGGTTGAACTTCATAACTAATAAATCTCCTTATGATTCTAAATATCTGTGATCTCCTGCCAATAGCTTTGACTGTATTTAAAAATGGGGGTGTTAAGATACGTCACCGGGGATGGGGTATCAGCAACAGTAAACAGAACCTCCAAAAATGTGTGCTACATTCATGTCAGTGAATGAATGGGAAATTTCTTGGAGGGGGTGGCAAGGAACAAAACAGCTCTGGGGGGAAGATGATCTGAGGTGTATGCATTCACGCTGATTTGCTATGATTTGATAGACTTGTACACTTCCAGAAACAAGTTTCTTTGGGTCAGATGGACTCTCCAGTGCTCATAGTCATCGTTCAGAGATAAATGCAACTTGCTGTAAAACAGGCAAGTTTCTAACTCCCAGTGACCAGCCAAAGAGCAATTATTTTTGACACGGAATATATTGTTTCCGATGTACAGTCTTTTGTAATATTGAGAGGCCTGCAGTTATCAGTGTCACAGAAGAGAGTACAGATTTTTAAATTGTAAGCCGTGGGAGAGTGTGTCTGTGTGTGGTGTAGAAGGGCAAGGCTGTACGCAAAGGTTTAATTTTTTCCTCGTGTAACTTTCAAGTTAAATCCTTGCTCTAACTCCGAAAGTCCGTGGAGACTTTATACCAATCGTTGAAATCACCGACTGCTATTTCTACACGAGGATGTCAGTTATTTGGTTACAATCATGCAGGTCCACATTTGAAAGTTGCAAAGGAGTTATCTGATTCAAATAACCGCTGGTGGTCCTCGTGTCTGCGTTCTGTGGGCCAACGACTCCCAGTGGCTATGTGTCATTATCAAGGTTCCACCAGTCTGGCCAGCACGAGGTTGATCAGAATAAAGCATTCCTATTTCTGTACCTCTGAATCAAGATAATAACAGAAAACAATCTGTGCATGTTTACTTTTAATTTATTTTTAATCAGCTTCATTTTAATCAGAAAATTGTATCTAGAAAAAACTCGGTGAATGAAATCTAGAAGAAATGACATGAACACTTAATACTGTGTTGACATGCTTTTTAATGTAACAATTCAGCACAGATTTATGCTAGACCAATGAGATATTTTTAAGGAGAAGATTAAATATTTAAAGTGCAAAGACATGAGGAACTTTTTCTAAATCTGCATGATGCAAGGAATTAGCCCTGGGACTTGTGTTTCTGTGACCTTCGTTTAATACTTTGTGATCTCATTTTCCTATACAAATAATGTACCACAACTACAAAAATAGAGAATTTTGAAATTTTGATCATATAACACTCATTTTTCAGGCAGGATTATAAATGACTTTTTGCCATTCTTCAATTTACCTGGCTTTTGTAGGTTTCATTTGTCTAACAAACAATGATTGGCTAACTAGTATGTATAAGCACATACTAATGAAACATCCAAACTTCTTAGAAAATACGTAAGAGATTTCCTACATGTGTTAGTTTCTATTTGCATTGAATTCATTGTCTGCATTATACATACTACATTTTATAATTTCAAACTGCATATCACATAATATACTGAAAAGTATGCATTGAGACATTATATTATTGTGGAAAAATCACAGACAGTGGAACCAGATCTTTTGGGCTTAAATCCCAGTCTCCTCTTTTACTAGCTAGCTCTCTATATAATGTACGTGTCATTTTTCTTGCATATAAAAGGGAGATGTTACTAACAGTACCTATAAGTGAGGATTAAATGCAATGACTATGTGTGTGTATATTGTGTAGAATAATTCTTAGCATATAGTAATCATATTATTGTTAATAGCTAATAAATATACAGTGCTTACTGTGTTCAACACAATGGGTTGTGTTACTCACTGGAGACAGAATTCTCTAGAGCAAATAAATACCATGCCAATTCACAAATAGCTATGACATAAGACAGTACATAATACAAGAGATTATTGTCAGGAGTCAGAGAAAGGAGCGAAATTTGAGCTGTGATCCAAAATAGGACTCCTGGTTCTCCGAGGACATATGTATGAAGCATGTCACAAGTACAGGAGACATATTTTGATTCAAGGAAGCATCCAATGCATGATAAAACTGTGCTTTCTACAAAAATGAACACACATTCCACAATGTATTTTTTTTGTGTGTGTGTAGGTGTTATCTTTATGTTTCACTGAAGCTAGTTGCTTCAATGGCTGGATAAAATATTTTCTAATGCTATGGAAAGAACTCTGACTTGAAGATGCAGAGACCATATTCTTAGCATCAGCTAACTGCGAAGCCTGGGAAATTTCCCAGGGGGGCAAGATGACCTCTAATGCCCTTCTACCTCTCCAGTCCAGCCTTTTTATTTTTTTTTTTAACACTTTCAGTAAGGTTGCAGTTCAATGCAAACACTCGACAACCTCTATGCAAAATGAGTTTTCAGATCTATAAATACAATCTAGTGTGGATGCTAGGGAGAAAGATAAAAATGGATTTTGAAGCTTGCTTTGTTAATTCACTAGGGTTTTTATATGACAGGGGAATGATGAAGAAGAAAATCTCCATTTGGTTTGAATATTTGTTGATAAATTGATAATTTATATTGGTTAAAGGGAAGTTTCCCCCCAGAGTACCACCTTACTTTTTTTTTTTTTTTTTAACCACCTTTCTCTAACCTCATGGTCCCTGCATTGGATTATTAAGTTAGTAAGAGTCTTTCTGCTGTGACCAAGATTTCTCTTGTTAGACACATGCCATAGAAGGAATTACATAGACAGTAAGCTTCCTGAGGCAAAGCACTGTAGCTGCTTGAAACTTATTTTCCTATGAATTTGACAAGCTCTGAGTAGGCATATCTTCTCTTTCTGCGATGTTCTAACACAGGTCCCAGAACTGAGTCTTGTTGGTTCTGGGTGGCTTACTGTAAGGTGTCCATCCCAGTTTATGGGTGGTCAGAGGATAGGAGGCTCTGATTATGTTGGTTTTTATTCTAAGGCTGCCCATTAGGCTCAAGGTAAGTCAGCCTCCCTGAGCCATGGGCATAAGATCAAGGAAGGGTGGTTTCCAAAAGAAATCCGGATAGGGTTTACCTAAGAATGGAAGAAGTTGCTGTTCAGCCAAAAAGGAGCCAGTACCCCTATCCGGCAAGGGCAAACTAGACACATGGTTCCACAAAGGGCCCACCATCCATCTATGTGTCATAAAATAGCAATGGAATCCATAAATAACCTGACATTTTCTTTTCACTCCGTTGTCTCATTTTAGAGCCCTCTTTCAAGAGGAAGTTGAAGAATTATTATGCCCATTAGTATCTTAAATGATGTAATGGTACTCTATCTGTTAAATTGCTTAAAATTATTTGTATTAAGGGCACAGAATGTGTCCCTAGCCTTTGCTCAAATAACATTTGCCTTCTTATTTAAAGATAATATATCTTCTAAACAGAGAATAAATGGAGAGTAAAATAAAACCTAGAGGCACATTCTATGCTGGCTGGAGGACTTAGAAAGTGTAAAAATTAATTAATCATTGTAGATAGCTATTGTAGATTAATTTAACTAAGATATTTAATATTAGGATATGTGGCTTTTAGTCATTGTTGTTACTTAAATACTATGCTTAACAGAAGAAATAATTTTCTCCAGGGCACAAAAACATCCTACTAAAATATAGACAGAGTTTGGGCTAGAAGAACATATGCTACTTTTACTGAAAAGGATGAAGAATATTCAGTTTACATCATATTCATATAGTTTTTTAAAGATTTTATTTATTTATTTGATAGGGGGAGAGAGATCACAAGTAGGCAGAGAGGCAGGCAGAGACAGAGGAAGGGAAGCAGGCTCCCCACTGAGCAGAGAGCCAGACGTGGGGCTCAATCCGAGGACCCTGAGATCATGACAGGAGCTGAAGATAGAGGCTTAAGCCACCTAGCCATCCAGGTGCCCCATATTCATATTTTTTTTTTAAAAAGTATATATATACATATATATATATATATATATATATATATATATATATATATATATATATCAGAGCAGATCAATTTTGACACTGGAATCCAAAAGACCTTGATATGTATCCTCTGTCTGCAATTCAGGAATAGTGTGACTTTGGGCCATTCATTTTGATCCCTTTTAGCCTCTGAATGAATAAAATGAGGGTGGAACATAGCACTTACCCTAAGGAGTTTTGTAAGAATCAGACGAAGTGGGCTACTTACTAGGCATGCAACGTACCACTGTTACTTTTACTCTTGTCATAACAATGATACAGCTATTGTTTATGTAATCATTCTGCTGTGGATTAAAAATTTCTGGACCACGCTGAAAACGAACATTTTTGTATATAAATGCCTTTTCTTGGTAGTTTGGTCTATTTCCTTGGAATAGAGGTCTAAAAAACCGTTCCCAGGTCATGCATTTCCAGAGTTACAACAATATTTTGAAATTCCATCCTGGTGCCTCAGACCGAGAGTCACTGGGTTTACTCCTGGACCAGAGGCTTCTTATTGCATTGCAAATAGCCACAGGAGCGTGGCTTGTTTTCTGTGGAGTGACCCACACCCTGTGGTCTACTTTCCTGGTTGCTGGCCTTTAAAAAGGCTAACTAACAAGCTGTTAGACCGCTGCCCTTTGAAAGGGCAAATCCCAGACTGCATTCCCAGACCAGAATTGCTTATTTGTTCTAGCCTGATATTTTTGTTCTGCACATGCTAGAAGGTTTTCAGGTTGGTGCTGGTGTTTGCCCCTCAAAGCTGTGAGGGTTGCTGCTACCGGGAAATGAATAAAAACATAGCATCAATGTGCCTAAATCATGGCGTTGCTTTCCCCCAATCAGCTTGTTGGTTTGGTGTCTGTATTCATGCCCATATTTGTTTTCCTCGGGGAAAATAATCTTAGAGAGAAAGAGAAAGATGTATCAAGAGAGAGATGAGAGATGGGAGGATTTAGAATAATTTATAAGATAGAGAATTTACAATACGGAGGAGCCATGCTTTTCATCTACTGACTCAGAATAAATGGGACAGTATACAAAGTTGAACTAGAGTGACCAACTGTTCCAGTTTGCCTGCAAGTGAGGGATTTTTTTTAGGACAAGGGACTTCCAGTGCTGAAACTGGGAGAAGTCTCGGGCTTACTGGGGTAGGGAGATTGTCAGACTAAAACCATGTCCTGGATCAATATTCTTTAAATAAAAGCCCCTTTTGCTTGTTCTGTTTTACACTGGATTTCTGCCACTTGGTACAAGAACCAAGGTGATGAAGGAACCTCACTGTCCTGCGCATCCCCTCAGTAATGCCTGGGACCCCTCTGCCGGCAGAGCAGGTGGTAGCAGGCTGTGCGTCTCTATGCAGATTTTTCTTAGAGACCCTGACCTCACTCCAGATCTGTCACCCTCCTCCCTCACCACGCGCTGGGCTTGCTTCTGGAGGCAGTCTGGCGAGAGTTCTGAGCTTTCCCCCAAGTCACACAAATGAAACCAGATTTTGTAGAAGAGTCCAGTTAGAAAGGACATGCTTGTTTTTCATTTTTTATTTTTCTTATTTCTTGCTGTTACCTTTAACAATGATCCCAGGTTCGTTTGGTACAAGTGTCTCACAATTGCCTCTGAGTCATGTGGCTACTTGCTACTGCTGCTGTTCCCGCTCTTTATGATGAAGATTAGCATCATCATTACCTTTCTTTCTCAGCACCTTTCTTTTTCTCATTATCAAGAGCCACCTTTTACTAAGCACTATTGGATGAGGCACTTTGCGTTATCTTATAAATTTCACCGTGGAATTCTAAGGGTTAAGTATGATTAGCCTCATCTCACAGGTGGGAGAGTGAAGGCTCAAGAATTTAGACACTTCACACAGGCAATGGTGTGTTCCCAGGGAGAAGCGTGGAGGTTTGGGAGTCAGGTGAACTTGGGCACAAATCCTAGCTGCTCTCCCTTGCCAAAGATCATGCAGCTGCTCAGGATGAAACATTGTTCTTCTCTAAAGAAGGTTCTTCTCAGAGACTCCTATCAATGGCCCATGAATTGGGTTTTTAAGCTTCCTTGTATAAAATCACAGGGGAACTTCCAGAAAATGCAGATTCTGGTTGAGCCAGTTTTGCGATGGACTCAAAGGGCACATTGGTGATACAAGGTTGCAGTTTTTCAACCAGCAAGAGTGGGAACAGGAGCCCCTACAGTCACCCAGTCCAGGAATGAGTGGGGGATGTGATCAGAGCAGTTAGAATGTTTCTCTCTGCGCACAGAGTGCACCACATCCTCTAGACCCCTGGCCCTGTTGCCATATCTGATCAAGATCTTTAAACCCCCGGGCAACCCCAAACACAAAAAGCTTCCCTCCTTAGACAATTGTTTACTTTGCATTAGAATACAGGAGGCCTCTGCTTGCCTCAGAAGTTTCAGTTCCCTCCCCGGATATCATAGTGTGAAAGGAGAAAATCTCTTTATAGAGGGAAGAGGTAGAGGAGTGGGCAGTTGGCTTCTTCCTGAGTACTGGTATTTGGGGTAAAATAATTCATCTCTGACCCATTGAGTGCCAAAGAGTGGTTCTGAACAACTTCTGCTCCTGCCCTTCTCTTTGATTAATATGATTCTTTAGTAACAAATCCTCTGTCCACACAGAATATTGCATACCTCGTGAGCATTTGGTGATTGAGGTCTTGTTGAATTTGCTCGATTCACGCATCCCTTAATGATCCAGAAAACGTTTCATTTCTTAACATGTGTCATAAAACAAAAGCAGTCTGTTTCAGAGCAGCTTTGGGACCTGCAGAGCATAGTCCCCTCGTGGAGATTCATGGTGTATTGTGGATAAAATTCTCAGAGAAACCCTGTGCTCATAAATTCACTGCACGGATTACTTTCTCCAGTAATCTGGCCAACTTTCAGGGACCATGGGAGTTTAAAAGTTCAGATTATGGGGGAGCCGTGTGACAGTCACGCTGGCCCTTCCCCCAGCAGCTGACACTCAGCGTTGGCCACTGACCACATCCATGCGCAATCTCAGGTAGAACCTAAAATAAGCAGTGGGGCTGAGTCTTCAGCCTCCCGCTACTTGCCGCCTGCCTCTTCTCACGGACTCCACTCTGCAGCCCCTGTGGTGTGAAGGGAGCAAATCTCAGGCTCACCAGGATCAGAAGCACAGTCTGTGCAAAGTGAATTAAGGTATCTCAATTTGTATTGAGCCTGTGTCTGATCATATGCCTGGCTTTCTCTTTTTGAATGTGTAGGAATTAGCATCTAACCCTGACTGCTGGGAAAAATATGTTCACTTGATGAGTGAGGAATAACAGTTTTCTTTTAAAACACTGTTGAGTGAACTAAGATGTGTATAGGTTTTTATACTCTGTTTTACTATTGTTCATTTGTTATTCTTAGGTGGGGAGGACAGCACTTGTTTTTAAAAATGCTTATTATGGGAGCACCTGGGTGGCTCCGTGGGTTAAGCCTCTGCCTTCGGCTCAGGTCGTGATCTCAGAGTCCTGGTATTGGGTCCCACGTCGGGCTCTCTGCTCCGCAGAAAGCCTGCTTCCTCCTCTCTCTCTGCCTACTTGTGAACTCTGTCAAATAAATAAAATCTTTTAAAAAGTGCTTATTATTGATGAAGTCCCAGAACCTAAGTCAGGTTCGGTGGGGTGAGGTTCGGAGCTGATGACTAAAGAAAGAATTCTTAAGACATCTTTGGTGCAAAATGGTGGTTTATTAAAGCACGGGGACAGGACCCGTGGGCAGGAAGAGCTGCGGCTGCCCCGGGTTGTTAGGAGTGGTTGGTTATATACACAGGAGTTGGGTAGGTGAGGACAAAGGGGTGTTCAGAAGGGCTATTGGGGCAAAGAATACTATCAGGATATTGAAGGCTTAGTTGCTATCAAGTAAAGACAATTGGAAGTCTGGTGGAATGTTACATTCCTGCTATCAAGCATCCTTGTTAATGAGATTTAGGTTTAGAAGAAATTTAACTTTATTTACTTTTCCTTCTACTTCCACCTCCTTCGGTTTTTATGGAGGGGAGGGTAACATTAGGCTTGAGGAACTGAGTTCTGTGTCTTTGGAAATTGGGCTATTGATGAGGTAACTTCTTTGTTGTAATCTCAAGGACATTTGCAAACCAAGGGAGACTCCTGTTTTGCAGGATTGCGATCTCAGCAAGTTAACTATTTATCATTTTATGGCAGTCAAGGGTGCCTGAGGAATGCTACACCTATGGAGGGGAGCGGATGAAGGGGGCGGTGCAAGGCGCCAGCTCTTGCTTTGTCCTCAGCCAGCCTCCTGCTCCCTCATCATTATGATTTAAAACATATATTAGCAGCCACAGAGATGAGTTTCTCAGTCTTAGCTACTGAGTTTTTCTTCTGTCTTTTCTTTACCTTAACATTTTTTCCTACTTATGTCAGTTTTGGTGACCATCTTTTTTACTGTTATTACAGTACTTCAAGAAAAGTTGGCATTCTCGGGACCGACTCCCTTGAAACTCCTTTATGTAAGTTAATAGACTTCATGTTTATTAAGGGGTCAAACTGCAAAAGAGGCACCTGAAGTTTTTGTTTTTTTCATGTGTGTTTTTTTGTGGGAATAGGAATGGGATGGGAAATAAGGAATAAGAAAGTTTGACTATTTCTAGTTGTGTTCCTTTAGACATGTTTGACTTTGGACAAGTCACTCTACCTCTCTGAACCTCCCCCTCCCACCCCTTGTCTATGAAATGAAGCGAAGCCAAGAGCTTCTTTCCCCTCCTTTGTCTATAAAATGAAGGGAAGCCAAGTGTTTCTTTTGAGAAGTGGTAGGAATAGCCCCGGAAGGCCGCCAACTTGATTCAGTAGTCAACCACATTGGTGTGTACATTTAATCAAGCTCTTTTCTCAGAATCTCAAAATTGCCTCTTTTTCCTGAAATTGGTTAGATGATTTTACTGTCCTTCCAGATATGTCAGACCCAGAATGCTCAGCCTTCAGATCAGACAGCCTTAGAACTTCATCCTTTTTTTTTCCATTTGGGAGGCACAGACAGATCTAATTTGAGCCGAGTGCCTTGACCTGGAAAAAGATTTTATTTTTAAGAAAAAGGAAGAGAGCTGGCCGATAATTTTGAAGAGGTGGTTAGTTAATTTAGTGTGGTATATTTATGCAGAAATATAATTCCTGACAGAGTAGTATGTAAGCTCCGTGAAGATAGGGGTTCTATTTTGTTCTGTCTAGACTTTCAGTACCTAGAACAGCGCTCCAAAATCCTTGCCAAATGGGAGAACAGCTGATCTTACCCTGGGAGCACCTCAAAGAGGAGGAGAAGCTGGTTTCTTGTATAGCCTTGTTTAATCAAGACCAGATGCTGCTATATGCCAGCAGCTTGTGGTCATTATAATTACAGTGAAAAAGGCTGCTCAAAAAAGTTAACGTTAATGTCTGGAGGCGTGACAACAACCAACACCCTAGGTTCCCAGAGGGGCTAAGATCTGCATGGCGATTCTAAATTGGGGATTGTTTTCTCCTGCCTAACACTGTCAGTATTGAGAGCACAAGAAATCACAGGGGATGACAATGTCTTTTTCACTTTGGTAAGGGTGGTTAAATCACCATGGTGATTACTAAAATTATGACACAGCCTCATGAAGCATGTGAGCAGAGATTTCAGAATTGTCAGTCATGACTGTTCCTAAACATACAGAGTCCACAGTAAAAATCAAGTTATTCTAAGTAGTATCTCATTCATTAGACTTTACTAGAAAGACTAATGTTAAAAAAAAAAAAAAAAAAAAAAAGAGCAAACCTATGTTTAAATGGACTTTTCGTTGTTTTGGTCAATTCTTTGTGTTTTACAATGACACCTCTCGAAGGGGCTTCAGTACTCTCCTGCGATTTCCCACTGCTTTCAGAATGATATTCACATTTCTCAGAATTGAATTTGAAGCACTTTCCATGTTCTGTAGGCTCTGTTTATCCCATCTTATGCCATTCTTCCTCTGGCTTCCTGTGCTCAGGCCACGTGACTTTCTGACAATTTCTTGAGCACAGAACATTGTGCCTCTGAGCTGCTCTTGCTGTTCTGTGTTTTGGAACAGTTTCCCTACGTGGGTTTCCTGCCTGCTCCCTCTCAGTCCTCAGGGCCCCATCTGAATGCCAGCTCCCCGCAGAAGACTTCACCAACCGTGCTCTCCAAAGGAGGCCCATCCCCTCTGACCGTATAGCAGTGCACCTCGTTCATTACCTTTAGATCAAAATTTATCCTAATTCTTGAAGGGGTTATTTGCTCTCTTGCTTCTTGTCTGTCAAACTTCCATAAGCAAAAGAACCAAAAAGTCTGATTTACATTTTACCATGTGCCAAACGCTATGCTAGGTTCTAATTATAGAGTGCAGAATTAAATATTTGTTGAATAAACAATAAACCTAAATACAATAAGAGAAAGGAAACCCAGTCCAGCAATTCTTTTTGATTTCTCAAGACATAGGAAATACACCATGCAAGGTAGGTTCATAAAGTTTTCAAAGCTTTGCTCTGAAGCCCTGATCCCAGTCTCTTCTCTTGAAATATTTCCTCAACTCGGGTTTTTTTTTTAGAGCTCCTTAAGGCTTGGGGGCTGTTAAGAGGCACGCAGATCAGATGACTTTTCCTGAAGGACTCAGCTTGCTATCTTTCAAAGGGTATTTAATTATTTGATTAATAATAAACTTACAGGTTTTTTTTTTTAAACAAAACTCTTATTGTGAGAATAAAACAACAAGAAAAGCTTGTCTTCTTTTGTTTTATTGAAACTGGCAATTTTCAAACTGAATATTTACAGATACCAGTGTTATCATATTTTCAGTGGTGTTTGTAGTGTTCATGAAATTGAAAGGCTGCAAATCATATTTTTCTTAATAATGTAAAGCTTAGAATTATTTATAACCAAGATTGAAACACTCACAAGTAAGTGTATGTGTGAGTATGTATGTGTGGTGTGCCTTCCCTAGGATAAAAAAATCTGACACATTGGAGGTTCTCAAGCACAGGGGTCAGTAAGCTACTGCCTGTGGGTCAAATCCATTCACCACCTGTTTTTGTATGCCTCCAAGTTAAGACTGGTGTTTACCTTATTAAATGTGAAATGCAAATCAGACTGTTAGTCTTTCAGCAAGAACAATTGCCCCAAAAGTTGGGAACACTGTCTCTTGACCTTTACTCTCTGGCCTTTTATAGCAGAAGTTTGCTCATCTCTACTCTAACACAGTGCTCCTGTTGGAAGTCCTGTTGGGAACCATAATAGGAATAGTCTATTACTATAAAGTGTTCTTGACTATGCAATTTGGGGAAATAGTAATGTATCCTGTTCTGTTTGCTGAGGTCTCTGAAATCTGTCTCTAATTCTCTGACTGCCAAGCAGTAATAATAATAATAACAATAAAAAACAGAAATAATATGTATTGGGTACTCATTATGTTCCAGGCACTATTCTATGAGCTTTTAAAACTTCCACTGTGTCATAGATGTTTTCTTGAGTGACTGTTTTAAAAATTGAATGGCACTGTTGAGGCTATCTAAATCACCCCCTCGATCAACTTTTAAGTTAGAGCTGTGCCTGACACAAGTATTCCGAGTTTGCTGAATGATCTCTACAGATGATAAGGAGACAGTCCCAAAGATCCAAATTCCAGGAGTTGGAAAGCAGCAGGAAAAACATGTACATGGAGAGACATACCTATGCTACCTCTCATCTTACTCAGTTTCTTTATCAAAGACTCTAAAAACAAGTACTCTAGGAACTTGCTCCCCAGCCCCCTCGACAGGTGTAAGCCTGTGTTAAATATATATATATATATATATATATATATATATATATATCTCCACCTTCTTCTCAACAGCAAATAGATCCTGTTTGAGTGTTAAATATATATATATATTTAACATATAAATATATATGTTAAATATAAATATAAAATTAAATATATAAATATAAAATTATATTTTATTATATTTATATATATAATATATAAATATAAAATTAAATATATAAATATATATTTAAATATATATATTTAACATATAAATATATATGTTAAAAAATATATATATATATTTAACACTCAAACAGGATCTATTTGCTGTTGAGAAGAAGGTGAAGACTTATCTTGCTTTGGTATGTCCTACAGTGCTCAGATCATGTGCTGAGAATGTTCCCTCTATGATCCCATATAACATTGAGTGCTGTACCATCTCCTTCAGCTGGTCCTTTTGGGTCCCAAGGAGATCTAGTTAGTAGTTGTAGCTGTTTCATGAAATCAACAAACTAGCACAGACATTGTGTGTATTTAGTATGTAGTCCTCCACGTTGTGAGTGGAACACATAGCAGGTGTTTTTGTAAACCCACATACATGAGATCAGAATGGACTCCTGTTAATAAGCTCAGTAAATCTCAATACTTTGAGCTTTCTATAATAGTATTTTGAGATTGTTTTTCTCCATCTTGTTAGTCATCTATAAAGAGAAATGGGAATGAACTACTTTTTTTTTTTATAATTGAGTAAAGAGATGGTACAAGCTATTCTTTTTTAAAATGTATTTCCTTAAGGATCAAGGAATCAAGCATTGCAATAGTAATTGAACTTGAATCTTCTTGCTCAATTTTCTGTTTTGTCCTGAAAAGCTTCACAAAACTGGAAACATTTATTATCATGAATGTACATCATACAATCTGAAGAGAAATCTCTTTTAACCTCTACCATGTTTGATAATGTCTCCATGTTAAAATTATAGAATGATTTTCCGCAGTCTAAAATATATTTCCCTGTTGATGTTCATGTGCTGGTCAACACGTAATGTGGAAAAGAAATATCGGTTTAGAGACAAGCCAACGAAGGGCATGGAGTTGGACTGGATGAGGGCTTCTGACAGACACACCCCAGAGGTAGGGTTGGTCTGATACCTTTAACATTGCTAGTCTTTGATACTATTGTTTGGCATCAGGAAGTACGTTGATGTGAAGCAGACTTCCTCATTATATATTCTGGCTCCAGTTTTGCTGTCTAGAGCTTCATCTGTTCTGCCTTTTCATGTTTTATTTTACTACTTCCAAAAGCAAATAAATCATTTTTATTTATTTATTTATTTATTTATTTATTTATTAGCTTGCAAGAATTACCTACATTTTAATATCTGTGCATGTTTCAAACCCTCTGGCAGAGGCGTCTTGCACTGCTACCTACCCTTCCTGAGTTCATTGGACCAGTGAGAGTGGAAACTTTTTTTTTTTTTTTTAAAGATTTTATTTATTTGAGAGAGAGAGGGTGAGAGAGAGAATGAGAGGGGAGAAGGTCAGAGGGAGAATCAGTCTCCCCATGGAGCTGGGAGCTCCATGCAGGACTCAGTCCTGGGACTCCAGGATCATGACCTGAGCCGAAGGCAGTTGCTTAACCAACTGAGCCATGCAGGCGGCCTGGAAACTTCTTTAAAACCCAGACCACATATTCCCTTGAAGTGTAGCCTGACCTGCGACTGGTCCTGTCCCTTCCTTTCTACCTTATGGATTTTGATACCTTTCTCAACTACAAGCACACAGACATTGGACAAGGGCTATTTATCTGCATCTTTTGTTGTGTTCTGATACTGTGAGTTGAGCCTTCTTCACTGGTGTATATTTAGGGGTCATCTCAGTGCCTGAAAGAGGAGGCATTGCATGAATATCTGTTAAATGAATGATGAAGAAAATGAGTTAGTTAAAAAAAAATTCATTTTTCTATTGGTCTCCCCACTACTGCCCTATTTATATACCTTGGACTCTACCTACCTCAGCCAAATCATTTCTCAAGCAGGTCAAGTCCTTTCAAACCTTCTTGGTATTCTTCCTACATGACTGAATCGTACGGCCTTGTTTTCCTAGAAGCTTTCTGTTCCATGCAACTTGCTTACACATGACCTTTTTTTGTGAAGACATGACCAGTATCCAAAGACCAAAGCGAGCATTCCCTCATGTCCTTCCCCACGGCTTTGTTTCTTTCTCTGTTCTAGCAGCATCCACTTTTAGGGCTTTGTTAGCATCTGCCTCTGCCTTTCATGAAGACATGGAAACTCTTTGATGGTGGGAGCTCTGCTTGTTTCGGGAATGCAGAATTGGTGTTCGATGATGGCCTGTTTAATGTAGATTGCAGGAAACACTAACCTTTACTGGAACACTGGACCCAAGGACATACCTTACTGTTTCACATTGCACTTGAAATCTTTCTTTATGGGTCACCAGATACTTTCAGGATTTGGGGAACAAAGAGTTATCCAGAATGATAAAGCTGCAGGATTCTAAGGATCTCGCAAATGCCTTCCTCATCACCTCCTTTTTAGTTAAGCCCTTTCCTAGGAGATACCTAACCTCCTTTACAAAATGGTTCAAGTGCACAGCTCTCTTGACCTGGTGCTTTAATTTGTATTTAATCATTTGTTTGCTTCATTTGGGACAGCTGTTTACAATTCATATTCAAATCGATTACAACTCACTTGATAATATCCTTTATTAGACTCTAATTTCCTGTGAATTAAACATGGAGTTCACTAAAGAATGCCTATTTTCCATCAGGTGCAAGAGATTTTAAAGAAGAGGAAGTTATAATTAGTTCTTAGGCATGGAGTCAACTTTTATTGTGTTTAATTGTGTATAAAATAAGCATTTCAAAGAAATCTGCAGTAAAAATGAAATTTTAAAAATTTCTCTCATTCTCTTGTTCTGGGAAGTATCCATCTCCCTTATTGCCATATATTTATTTATTGTGAATGCAAAAATATTAGTAAAATTTTTCTTTTCTAGGAATTGATTTTGAGGAAATATTATAATATTAAATAGGAATTAGGGAGGTATTTTCAATATTATGCTAGATAATTTGAGGAGAAAAAAATTTCAGGGAAGAATCAAGTGCAGGAGAGAGGTAGAAATAACACATAAAAAGATAGTACTTCCCAATTTCCTCAAAGTCATTGTGTCCATCAATAAGGTTCCCTTTTAGTCCAAGCAATTTAAATTTTAGCTTGCGTTATTGCAAGTAAGAGTCCCCAACTGAGGAAAAAAAAAATCTCAAAGTCACATTCTGGCATTTGAAGAAAATGAAGAATCTATATGAATATGTAAGGATGTAATTTGACTGGAACATTATCTCTCCTCATTCCGTTCTGCCTCCTTTCACGTGGCTGTGATAAGGAAGCTGGTCTTATATGGAGACTCTGCTCTGGCTAAAAAATATGTTAGTTCATTATTTATAGGGGAATAAGTAAGCTCCTACGTATGAATGCTTCAAGTCACTGCCATCCAACTCCAAGGCTGTACCTTGAAATTAATAAACCTGTAGAATAAGATAGAGCTACAGTGTGTCACCGCATGATGGGGAATCATTTTAGGAAGGAGGGATGGAATTGCATTATCAGAATTTGAATATTGATAGTCTGCTAAAGTTCCTGACAGTTTTTATAAGAAAAATGACTTGATAATGGTATATATGTTGCAAGGTATTTTGCTTTAAACGTTTCTCTAAAAGTCCCCTGAATTTTTCTAACCCTAACTGGATGCATAGCGTTTCATATTCTTCCATCTCTCTGCTGTCTCTGATGCATTTCACCCTTGCTACAGGATGAGGTATTTTAGTATATTTGTGTACTGTGAAGGTAGTTTCCCATTTTGTTAGATTCTCCATTATTTCTGAACTCTTGGTTTTTGGATCTTGCAATAATCTACGGAAGCACTCACTTCATCATTTTTGCGTGACGGAAAGAAGCCATGTTGTTTAGTAATAATATCTAACGCTTCTTGAGGGAATGCTGTATTCCAGTCTGTCTTCCAAGTACCACTCATAGATTATTCTGTTTAATCCTCACAAATCAGGATGAGGTAGGGACTTCTAATGTCACCTGTACGTTACAAATTAGAAAAATGAGGCAAAATGAGTTTATCTGTTTTCCTGAGGCCACCTAACTAGTCAGTGTCAGTCAGGGTAGAAACTATGAGTCTGTGTCCAGGACCCTACTCTTTGCACCTCTCATAGTAAAAGGTCAGTGGGTTGGAAGGCCAGTGTCCAAATCTTGACTTTATCCCTCCATGTTGTGGTACTTCTTCGCCTAGTCTCCTGTCTGATGGGTGGATTTAGAGTTATCTTATTGAGGTGGAAGATTAACAGTCAGTATTGCATAACTAATGGTCTGAGCAGTGCACAGGAGTTGATGAATATACTTTTATTGGTTCTGACACCTACATTAAAGGTTCTCAACTTGAGATTGCTGGTAACTAGACCAAACTGTTGTATGTGTGTACAACTATGTATTTTTTTTAAAGGATAGATGGTCTCAGTTTGTTTAATATCATCTAAAGGACCCACAAAACCAAAGAGATCTAGACTAGATGAACCCTTCACTTATCTCCTAAACTAGGATGTTTTTGAGAATGGAAGGAGATGCTATTATCAATTACACTGAGAAACAAGTAATGTGCGGTCACTCTATAGATAATGGATGAAAATATGCAAATCTACATTTGAGTTTGTTCTTCTATACAAATGAAAAGGTTAAATTAAATTATTCCTAAGGGTTTTTCTGTTTCTAGGATTTTTTTAAAATTTTATTTATTTATTTATTTGACACAGAGGGAGAGAGAGAGAGATCACTAGTAGGCAGAGAGGCAGGCAGAGAGAGGAGGAAGCAGGCTCCCTGCTGAGCAGAGAGCCCGATTCGGGGCTTGATCCCAGGACCCTGGGATCATGACCTGAGCCGAAGGCAGAGGCTTTAACCCACTGAGCCACCAAGGCGCCCCTGTTTCTAGGATTTTATGACTTTTTTCAACTAAGTTTAAATCTGACTGGCTCAGCATGCCTGTCACATCACATAAGACTGACTCTTACTGTCATCTGTCTTTTGAGAGGATATACCATATTTACAATAACACTGAGCTAAAATATGATTAGGAAAACAAATGAGCAGGGACAACAAAGAAAAACCAAAATGCAAAGTCTGACTCTAAATAAATTTTGGGATATTCTGTTACATGTTTTTTGGATGCTGCCCTCACCCATTCACATGGAGAATTCTGGACTGTTTTCTTCAAACACCTGAGGAGCAGAATCCTCAGAGTAGAAACTTTCAGGTGTTCACTAAGTTTTGGAATGGCAAGGTCTTTCCTTGAACTCTGAACACGGTATGATATGACAATTTTATACCTGTTATAAAACGCTATCACAATAGCATCAACACGGTGGTCTCCCGTGGTCAAGTATCTCTAATGACAAAATGGGCCAAGGGCCCCAACTTTTGGGGTGCATTATAAAATTATATCACTTTTCTGTCGGGCTAATGATGAGGTTCTGTTGTTACCTGTCTTGACCTGGGGCCTATGTCCTCTCTAACTACACCTTGGGACTTTGCCAGAGCTTTGAGTTTATGATAAGTATGAACATGCAGACCAGTACTCGGAACCAAAAAGTTGTTCAAAAACTATTTGTTAGGTTGAAGTGAGAAAAAGAAATGAAATTCCAAAAGAAAAATAAACAAGAATAGTGCTAACTGTTGTCTTTGCTTGGGGCTTTATGCAAATATTTCTGTCATTAAATAATAAAATACAGTGTGAAGGGTTGATTTAGTACATGCACCCAGAAAACTATGTTACCATTAAAAAAAAAATTCTGGGGGCACCTGGGTGGCTCAGTGGGTTAAGGCCTCTGCTTTCGGCTCATGTCATGATCCCAGGGTCCTGGGATCGAGCCCCGCATCGGGCTCTCTGCTGAGCAGGGAGCCTGCTTCCTCCTCTCTCTCTGCCTGCCTCTCTGCATACTTGTGATCTCTGTCTGTCAAATGAATAAATAAAATCTTTAAAAAAAAATTCTGGTAAAATACACATGATAATAAGATTTACAATTATAGCCATTTTAAAGCATACAATTCAATGGCATTAAGTACATGCACAATGCTGTGCAGCCATTACTACTGTTTAGTTCAGAATTTTTTTATCCTCCCAAATGAAAACTCTCTACTCATTAAACAATCACTCTCCAGTCTCTCCTCTCAACTCCTTGCAATCCGCAACTACTCTCTGTCTCTGAGAATTTGGCCATTATAGGAATTTAATCATGAAATATATGGCCTTTTATGTTTGACTTCTTTCACATAACAAAATGTTTTCATTTTGTTACTTCTTTAAATACTTTGCTTCATATATATCGGTACTTTATTCCTTTTTACTGCTAAATAATATTCCACTGTATGGGTAGGTTACATTGTTTATTCATTCATCCTTTGATGGCTGTTTGGATTATTTCTACCTGTTGGGTATTGTAAGTGGTGCTGCTATGAACATTTGTATAGGAGGTTTTTTTTGAACACCTGTTTTCAGATCTTTCAGGTATAAACTTAGTAGGGACATTGCTGGGGCATATGGTCATTCTGTTTAACTTGTTGAGAAACAGCCACATGTTATTTTTTTAGCTAATTAAAATATGAACTATGTGACAGGTATTGCAACCATCCAGCTATGTTTGTGTTCCTTCTCTCACAGTCTAGAATTGCTGCTGGGAATCAGCTGCCTCCTAGGAATCAAATCTCTCAGCACACTGGCATTTAGGCAAGGCCACATGACTAACTCTGGCCAGTAGAATCTGAGCAGAAATGACACGTGTAGGGTCCAGATGATGAGAAAGTAGGTGTGCCTTCTCCAGTCTCTGTCCCCCTTTTCTGAGACCGATGCAGATGCACACAATAGTCTTGAAAGTCATGTGTGGACAGTAGTGGAGAAGCCAGAGTCAGGGCAGTCTTAGTCCCAGAATCATTCTTGGAGCACTCTGTCCTTGATCAAAAATATCATTTTAAGTTTTACATGAGTAATAAATAAACTTTAAAAAAAAAGGGATATTTATTTATTTGAGAGAGAGGGAGAGAGCATGACCAGGGAGGAGAAAGGCAGAGGGAGAGGGAGAAACGGGCTTCCTGCTGAGCAGGGAGCTTGATATGGGGCTTGATCCCAGAACCCTGGGATCATGACCTGAGCTAAAGGCAGATGCATAAATGACTGAGCCACCCAGGCGATCCAGCAAAAAAATAAACTTTTATCATTTATGAGCCATGGCATATACTGGAGCTTGTTTAATTCAATAGCCCGCTTTATCTTAAATAACCCAAACTGTAAGTTGAAGAAGATAAGGAATATAAAGATAAGAGTCTTCCATACTTCCTATTCATTCTCAGCTTCTCCTCTCTGCCTTCCATTGTTAAAGCTTTCTTGAGAGACTGGAAGAAGAGGGTTAGGAAATGGGGTCTTACGAGGTGCACAAGCTATTGTCAGATACAACTTGTGGGGACACGATTTCCAAGTATGTTATCATAGCATGTATATCTGTACAAAACCTCTTTATCTTCTGTTCTGACGTACAGAGATGTGTAGTGGAATATTGCTGGAGCTTGGATGGACATTGCTGTAGTGTGGGAGTGATGGGTTGGGAGGCAGAGGGTGTGAGAGAGTGCACAGGGATCAGAATATGGAGGGTTCTAGATACCAGAAGGCTAAGCTGATACTTTTCCCATAAGTGAGGGGGAAACTGAGTGTTCTAACTTGGTACAATTTATAGCTTGTTTGTTTTTTTTAATTTTTTATTTTTTATAAACATATATTTTTATCCCCAGGGGTACAGGTCTGTGAATCTCCAGGTTTACACACTTCACAGCACTCACCAAAGCATATACCCTCCCCAATGTCCATAACCCCACCCCCCTTCTCCCAACCCCCCCTCCCCCCAGCAACCCTCAGTTTGTTTTGTGAGATTAAGAGTCACTTATGGTTTGTCTCCCTCCCAATCCCATCTTGTTTCATTGATTCTTCTCCTACCCACTTAAGCCCCCATGTTGCATCACCACTTCCTCATATCAGGGGGATCATATGATAGTTGTCTTTCTCTTTTGACTAAATTTCAGAAGCATTAACCATGTTGGTGGCCAAGAAGGATGTTTCCTGAGATAATAGCACTTTTGCAGGTCAGTCCTTAAGTATCATAAAGAAAAGCAGAGGCCACAGGTTAGCAGAACTATACAGTCTTTCCTTTGATAAGTGACAATGTCCTGGTCCAAGCTCAATTTTGCTAGAGAGGCTTTCACAAAGGCTGTTTGGACACAGCCTTTATGCATGGGTAGGTCTCCAGTAATCACTGAAATCATATACATGGCAAGATGGAGAGCACATTTTCTGGGAAGACTAGAGAAACTAATTTGGAACCTTTCTTTTACCTTAGGATGTTTATTCCTGTTAATGTGTTGGACTGGAGAGATTTTAGATACCTTATTGCATGTTACCCCAAATGGGCCTTGGTAAGACTTTATGGCACCATGGGCTAAATAACAAACATCACGAATTACCTGCTTTTGTCCCTGACTCTATGCCAATGCATCTCTAGTCCCAAACTAGGTTAGTTTAATTTGGCAAACAGAAGATGCCAGTGTGAAGCTCCTTGTTCATCCAAAGCTTCCCTAAATTAAATGTCACCTGTGAGAGAAGGATTTGGATGTGCCTCAGACCTTGATCCCTTTCATTATTAATAGCAGACCTTAATACGGTTCACATATTCACATATATTTGATAAAAATATCTTAGTGTGATAAATTGACCTACTGCATTCCTAACTGATGTAGGGGTCAGTGTATGATATTCATTCTTCTTTTTTTTAAGATTTTTTTTAATATATTTATTTGACAGACAGAGATCACAAGTAGGCAGAGAGGTAGGCAGAGAGAGAGAGGAAGCAGGCTCCCTGCTGAGGAGAGAGCCTGATGAGGGGCTAGATCCCAGGACCCTGAGACTATGACATGAGCCAAAGGCAGAGGCTGTAACCCACTGAGCTACTCAGGCGTCCCCATGATATTTATACTTTAATAAATCTATTAAGCTTTTCCCCATTGGTAACATTTATCCACTCTTATCCCAGTAGCTCAACCTCTTCTCAGTTTTTAAACTTCCAATTGGACTTCATTAAGCATTACTTACTCTTTTTAATGAGACAACATGCAGCCGCCCCCCCCCTTTTGTATGCATCCTTAAAAACACTGTATTTTGCCATAGAAACCGTTTGTCTTTTATTTTTTTCCAACAGAAATATTTGGGGTTTAATTAAAACCATCAAAAATGCTGTTAAAAAGTCATTAGTAAAACCACCTGCTGCCATTATTATGGAATACTGTTTTCCCTAGAGCCTAAAGGAAGTTTTAGTTTGTGGAAATGTGTATATTATGTGCTTTATGGGATTGTGGGGCTGGATTTTTGCCCATGTTTGAATGTGTTCATCCGGGCACCTCAGAAACTCTTACTGTGGACATTCTGAGAAGTGCCACACCCGAGCGAAACAAGTACATTTACAATTTCCGAGTAAACCTGAAATCTGGACTCCGGTTTCAATAAAATTTCACCTTCAATTTTAAATCAGGAGCAGGAGGAACTGGGTAAAAGCACAAGGATGCTCTTCCCTCACCATTGTGCTTCTGCGGCATCAAAAAGATCCCAGGTCTGTCCTGTCTGCAGCACATTTATGATTTACCACTGGAAGGAGCTAGAGTAAAGATATTGAAAGAACACACCGTAACTGGGTTATCACTGTGGTTGAAAAATGACACAGAGGAAAGTGATATGGGGGAAAAAGAGAAAAAAGAAAGATTGGCCTTACCTTCTGAAAGGCAGAGACTCGAGCCTTGAAATTCCACGGCCCTGGGATACATAAGATCATTTAAAAAATTTGAAATGCGGAACTTGTGTGAGGCGTAAGACAATAGCTTGAAAGCCTGTCATTTCCTTTGATTTTGCTTGTATCAAAGATTTGACAGGGAAAGAGTGAAGGAGATAGGGAGGCATCAGAGACCATTGCTCCATCTCAGAAAAGGCTTGCATCTTTGCAAATAAAGGATCTCAGAAAAAAAGATCTACAAATACTTAACTCTTTATTGGCCAGACTTTATCATCTTCTTATCTTGAATGGAGATGAAATTTATTTGGCTTACCTGCAAAACTTTTTCCTGGGTCAAAACATCTAAGATCACTAAGAATTCAGAAGTATGAGAATACAGGCAGAAGTTAAAACTGGAGTTGGACCGGTTCTAGAAATGTTATCATTCACTCTTGTTTTTTTTTCCCTGAAAAAGAAGCAAAAAAAAAAAAAAAAAATAGATACTCAGTAAGCATATTGATAATAAATCCTAGAGTCTACCTCTGTAGCCAAAAATTTCTTCCCAGTTTCTAGGTTAATTATCTCGATCTGTCCTCATTGATAAGAGGCAAATTAATTAAAGTATGGAAGAATTACTCATGATAGACCACACTTATTATCTCTGGACAAAGATTTCACTCACACACATTAAAAGATAAAAAACTGGTATTTTTTAGTGAGTTTGACAAGCTATATAGCTCAAATCACCAGTGATATCTGCAACAGATAAGAATCCCTTGTTTCTGGTAATTGGTATGGCAGTAAAATTATATTGACCCCTCAGATATTACTCTGAGGCCCAAGGGTGTCTCCACGATGAGGTTGACAGAAAGAATAGTGGTAAAGGATGTTCTGTATTTTGGACACCATTATATCTAGGCACATCATTAATTTCAATAATAATTTAAACTATCCAGTTATTTCTAGTATACCCAAATCATGTAGCCTTTATCTTCTGGGAAACAATTTTTTGATGGAACCAGCATTTTCCAAAATTAATCTTTATTTTCAAGTGTGATGATTAAGTTTATGTATCAGCGTGACTGGGCTAAGGGATGCCAGATAACTGGTAGAACATTATTTCTGGGTGTGTCTGTGAGGGTGTTTCTAGAAGAGATTAGCATTCGAATTGATGAACTGAGTAAGGTTCTGATGCGGGTGGGCACCATTCAATCTGTTGAGGGTCCAAAAAGAACAAAAAGAGGAAGTACAAATTTGCTCCTTTTTGCTTGATCTGAGACATCTGTCTTCTCCTGCTCTAGGACTTCTGAGTTTCCCGTTATTGGGCTTTCAGACTCATATCTGGACTTGCACCATCAGTCTCCAATTCTCAGATATTTGAACCTGGAGTGAACGGCACCACCAGCTTTCCTGGTTCTCTCTCTTGAGTTTGCCGATGGCACTCGTGGACTTCTCAGCCTCCATAGCCAGGTGGCCATTTCCCTATAGTAAATCTCTGTAACTATTCTGTGTCTCTGGAGAACTCTGACTAATGCAACAAGCAAGGAAGGAGAGATGGGAAGGAAGAGATTGGTTTAGTCGGAGGGAATTGATTCAGGTTACCTTTCTCTTTGAGAGTCATGATTTTTCTTTCATATATGAATACGCCTAGAATTTCTGCAGTGAATTTTGTTTATTGACTCATCCATTTCTGAAATTATCTGCTCTCAGAAACATTTTAGAAATATTTTCCATATAGCATACTTTGAGAAATGTTTTATTACACCAAATAACTCCAGGACTTACCTTCTATGGGATAATGAAGGATGCCATTAAAAAATATGTGTGTGTGTGTGTGTGTGTGTGTGTGTGTATATACACCTACATGTACGGTGGCTGTGTTATATAATTTGGCTGATAGTTGTATGCTCTATTGTTGCTAAAAAATAACATCTTTTTTGAGGGGGAGAGGGTTGTTCATTTTGTTATTTGGTGTTTGTTCTCTAATGTAAAGTCCACAATCTCTACACAATACTGTTTTGACTAGAAGGAATGATATAAGTAAAAAACAAATTATTACTTATACTGCCTCATTTCTGAAAAAGTTGGCAGAGTTATTGACAGTGAAGTGGTAAAGCAAAGGGAGGGGTCTTCCGTTTCTGTGTCTTTTCACACAATTATTTTGAACATAGCTATCTTCGAAACCACACCATTATAGCTTTCTAATCTCTCCATTCGAATAGAGCCACTTCTACCTCCTTCTCACTGTCACTTTTGGAACTTTTTAGACCTGACTTTTATGATCAAAACAGATAAAAGGCACAGAAAGCGAAAACTTATTCTCAAATTATTAGTATTGTTAATCTAAGGATTATCTTAGATTTATTCCTTAATTTCATCTTTATTAAAGTTAACACAATTAATTTATCACCTTACAAAAGCCAAAGTTCTGATATCCCATTTGAATTTAATCATCTATGGATAGACTATCGTGTGAAATACTGACCATCTTGTCTCGGTCATCATATTGATCCTTAGGATTTGTTTACTTAAACCTCTGGCTTTTTGAGTGAATATTCCCTATCAGAATCCTTCTTCCCACCAAACCACAGCAAGCATCACAGATAAAGACTTTCCTAGATAAAGGATGACTATTCCTCAGTGAAGAGTTTGTGGGTAGTGTTGTTCCTCTACTGGAACCCTAAAATGTAACTGGATATAGGAGGAGAATATGGACATGTCTTTCTTAAAAACTAAAGTGAATTGTGAAAAGAAGGCAAAGTCCTGGTTGTTATGTGCCAGTGATCTTAAAGAACAGCTGTAAGGTCATGTATCAAAATTGAGTTTTGACTTTTGCTTCAGGAGAAATATCTTCTTGAGCATTACTTTTTCATCATGCCCTTTTTATTGGTACTGGTTTCCTTGCTTTGTTTCTGGTCATAAAAAGTTTTCCTTTTTCAAAGCACTTGGAAGTGATTTCTAGGATTGCTTTTCTGGAAGAATAACCCCTTTTGTGGGTGCTTAAGTGCTTGCATTGTTTTCTCATTTAGCTCAAAAATGAATGCAGTATGATTTGCCAATCCAAATATCAAGTTGGAAGTGGCAAATTGTAACGAAACTTTCAAGTACTAATTCAGAGGAAAGAATGTTTCCATGTAATCAATCACTGAGACCCGGTGTCATCAAATTCAGCCCAGTGGAAGTATACCTTCTAAGGGAGTCATCATTCCAATGAGTATATTATTTTTTGAGGAGAATGTGAATTTCTGTATTTTGGAAATCAGATTCCAGGGTTTACCAAAGATGGAAAGATATGACTAAACCTATATATTGACAGAAAGAGTCCCAGGAAACGTAAATGTCTATTTGTTCTATGGAAATAATTCTGGAATGAAATCAAGAGCACTGGATTCTGCTCTCAGCTTTTTTTCTAAATAGCTGTGGGAGCTTTCTGTGTCTCTAGTTTCAAAAAAAGGGTCAGACGGTCCATACGTAGAATGTTTCCTTTTAGATCAGCTATAATATATAATATATGCTGCTAGCGGGCTTGTATTTGTGGTCATAGTAGTGGGGCATAGTAGTAGAATGGCATTTTCTGTGACATATAAGCAAGCCCCAAATCTCTTGGAATTTCTTATTCATTCTTATGTAGTCTGGGAGCCCTAGAAGCCCACTGTTTTCTTAGAAAATAATCTAAAATTAACCTCTCTAGATTCTGAATCATTTCCAGTGTGTTGATATATATACATTTATCAATGTATCTCCCCAGACATCCTCAACAATTCTTTCTTATAGACTAGCTTTGGAACCAAGGCTTTCACAGAAAGTGCCTCCATAGGAGTCTGTGAGTAGGCAGCTTACAAATCATAGACATGAACCTTCTCCAGGAGTAGCCCATTGGTCACATACTAGAAAGCAACAGTAAAGAGACAAAGGATAGGGTGTCTGGGTGGCTCAGTTGGTTAGGCAACTGCCTTTGGCTCAGGTCATGATCCCGTTGTCCTAGGATCGAATCCTGTATTGGGTTCCCAGCTTCACTGGGAATCTGTTCTTCCTCTGATCTTCTTCCCTTTCATGTTCTCTCTCACTCTCTCTCAAATAAATAAATAAATAAATAAAATCTATTTAAAGAGAGAGAGAGGGAGAGAGAGACAAAGGATTTAGAGTACTTGTTCTTGGACTTTTCTAAGAATAACTTAAAGAATGTGCAAGGAGTACAGTGAATGCCATTGACTGGTTATCTTGACTAATCAGTGTGGTCAAATTTACTCCTAAAAAATGTTCCATAAGTGGCTGTGACATTTTAAATTTAAGACAATTTTTTTTTTTTCAGAACAGTTTTACATTCACAACAACACTGACAAGAAGGCACAGATTCCCCATATGTCCCCCGTCCTCATGCAGGCATAGCCACCCTCACTATCAACATCCCCCACCAGAGTGGGCCATTTCTTACAATTGTTGACTCCTCATTCACACGTCATTATCACTCAGAGTCTGTAGTTTACATTAAGGTCTGTTCTTGGTATTATGCTTCTTATGGGTTGGAACAAATGTATAACAACATGCATTTATTATTATTGTAGCATATGAAGTATTTTTATTGCCCCCAAATCCTCTGTGCTTTACCTGTTTATCTTTCTTCTTACCTCCAACCCATGGCTACCGCTGATCATTTGATTGTCTCCATAGTTTTATCTTCCAGAATACCATACAATTGGAATCATATAGTAGGCAGCCTTTCCCAATTGGTTTATTTTGCCTAGTTATATGCATTTTATGAGTCATATCTTTTCATGGCCTGATAGCCCGTTGCTTTAGTGTGCTGAATAGTCTTCCCCCATTGTCAGGATGTACCATAGTTTATCCATTTACTTACTAAGGAATATCTTGGTTGCTTCTAAGTTTGGGCAATTATTAAAAAAAAAAAAAAAGCTGCTACAAACATTAATGTGCAGGTTTTTGTGTGGATGTAAATTTTTAGTTCCTTTGAGTAAAGAGCAGGGAGACAAATTGCTGGATCGCATGGCAAGAGTGTGTTTAGTTTTATAAGAAATTGCCAAAGTGTCTTTCAAAGTGACTGTACCATGTGCATTCCTACTGGCAAAGAATGAGAGTTCCGGTTGCTTCACATCTTTACCAACATCTTCACCAGCATTTGGGATTGCCAGTGTTTCAGATTTTGGCCATTCCAATTGCTATGTGATGGTATCTCATTGTTGTTTGGATTTGCATTTCCCTGATGACACGTGATGTGGAGCATCTTTTCATTTGCTAACTTGACCTCTGTGTATCTTCCTTGATGAGGTGTCTGATAAGGCCTCTGGCCCATTTTTAATAGGGTTGTTTATTTTTTTATTGTTGAGTTTTAAGAGTTCTTTGTATATTCTTGATAACACTTCTTTATCAGATGTCTTTTTTTTTTTTTAGAGGTTTTATTTATCTATTTGAGAGAGAGAGAGAGAGGCAGAGTGCAGGGGAGTAGTGAGGACAGAAGGAGAGGGAGAATCAGACTCCACACTGAGTGGGGAGCCCAACAGGGTGCTCTGTCCCAGGACCCCAGGATCATGACCTGAGCCCAAGGTAGATGCTTTACTGCCTGAGTCACCCAGGTGCCCCTATCAGATGCATCTTCTGCAGGCCATGATTTTTTACTCCCAATGGTCTAGAAATACATCTCACTCTCTATTTTTGTATACCTCTCTTTTTTCTATCCCAACCACACTTAGCCTAGTTCAGGCAATAGCACCAGCCCTAGAACTTTGTAGTTTTTCCCTAACTGGATTTTCTCCTGAGTTCATTCATCAAAGTCCCAGTTTAAGCACTTTACTTCCTCATCTAAAACGTCTAGCATCACCACATGGTTTCTAAATCCTGGCTAAAATCCATAGTTTGGAATTTCAGGTTTTCCATTATGTACTTACTGCTATCCACTCTTAACCACATTTTATGGTTTCATCTTCTGCTCTAACCTCTAATACCCTGTATGGCTATTCACATAGATCAAGGTCCTCTGCAGTAATCACTGTCATGTATTTGCTTATTCCATTTCTTTTGCCTCAGCGCATCCCCCCTTCTCTCTGGTAATATTCCATTCATCTTTTGAAACCCAGCACAATGCCAGTTTCCCTCATGATGGCCATTCTGTGGTCCTTAATGTCTGCCTTTTAACATAAAGAATTATGGCCATTATTGCATTATCACGTCATATTTTATTTCTACAGCCTGTATACATGTCTTCTTCAAAAGACTACATTTTTCCTTGAGGGCAGTTTTATTCTATTCTTGTTCACCTTCTGATTTTCAGTAGCACTCACCAGAGTTCCTTGCATAAAGTTTTTAGAATTTCAATAAATTGATAGAGTCAATTGCTATATCATTTTGACTACTCAAACCATTTTAAAATGAAGTTCATTTTTGTTTTGTAGTTACCATTACATTTCTAATTTACTTTACTTTTCCTTTAAGTATAATCTGAGGGCATATACTTGAAAATTATGACACCAAATAATGAGTTTAATGGGGGTGATGTTTGCTGTAGAATTTCTTCAGATTTGTCTAATGTTATTTTTTATGATATAAATACACGTATACATGTGGTTATATATCTATATTTATATCTATCTATATATATATATATAGAGAGAGAGAGAGAGAGAGAGAAATAAAATAATTCAAGTCAGAGCATCAACTTGAAGTTTTGGCATTGTCACACTATTTCATATTATTATAACTATAGAAATTCCAAAAATACTAAATGCTAGTTTGTCTTGTTAAATATAACATACTATTTACTTATTTTTAAACAATTCTTGCCTGAGTAATCTAGTTGCACAATTAGATCTTAGACCTATCTTTGACATAAGAGAAACAATCAATAAGTGGAAGGGTGTATATGAAGGCAAGAAAGAGAGCCTGAAGGCAGTGAGTATTCAAGCAGAGGAAATGGGGAAGAAAAATGGTTAAAGGGAACATGTCACCTGCCAGGTAGGAAGAAGGTAATGTATAAATGACTGACAATCCAATTAGAGAATTCTTTTTAGGCACAAAAGTGTGGCAGAGTAGAAAGTTATGAACTATATAACACACCATGACACAAATTCCCAGGGCAACCAGTACCATTCCATTTTCAAATGTATGTATGAGAAAAGCCATGAATAATGGATTTCATATAACATCTTTGCTATGCATTATTTAAAATAATTTTGCTGACTGTAAGTGATCATATATATATGTATTTTTGCATTACAGTTTGTGATGTAGTTAATATTCTCTGCTTATGATATTAGTGTAGGGACATGATGTTGTTTTAAAGCCTACAACAGCTTATCCGAATTTAGATGGTATTGTAAGCATTTGGAAAAATCCATTGTAACACAATTATTTCAAAACTATTCAGTATTTCTATGTCCCCCCCTCCCAGGCAGAATGATATAAAAATGAAAAGGACAGGTCCCTGCTAAATTGTGATGTGGTTAATGTTATGATTTAGTGTCATGGATGATTCCACATTTCATATCTCAGCAAAATCTTAATAAAAGACCCATTTCCCCCCTTACCAATGTCCAATGTGGTAGAAGCTATCCAGGAAAATAGAGTTAGAATGCAAGTGACTTAATTACTTGAAAACTTCAGGCTCTCCAGCCAAAATTGGTATTTCAGCCTACATCTCAGTAGGGTAACATCTTAAGGCCAGAATGCTCAATTTTGGAAGCTATCTCAGAAGCTATCAAGACCAAATTTATTGTCTTTACAAAGGAGGATGCTTGTGCCTGTTGGAAATTAAGCTAAGGTTACCATCAGGTTGTTTTTTAAGCACAAATATGTTACATTTGCTTAAGAATATTATCAAGTGCCTATCATGTTTTAGGTGTTGTGTTATGATGTGTATATGGCAATAATATGAGACAGAAGTTATCATGGTAGTACATCACTGTCAGGGACCATTTTGGGGGGGCTTACTGGAACTAAGTTTACTAACAACCAAATTTATGTATATATAAATTAATATATATATTGTATTATAGATAACATATTTTGTGTAATGTAATATATATATGTATATAAATTCAATGTTATATAACATGTGCAACATAATATATGTTATATGCTATATAACATATGTTATATGTTATGTAATACATGTTATTTATGTTATATATTTATATTATATATTATGTAACATAATGCATAATATATTTAACTGAAATAATAATAGAGTTACATATAACATATCACTCTTACATACAACATATATCATATCTATAGCTAAACATATGTTATATGTAACAGTAACATTAGTGTTTAATCCTTATGTGTAAATACTATTTCACTGTCAGATTTAATTGTAGGTCTATAGAGGTGTGTGGGTGCCTATGGTTGTAGTTCTGATAGTTGAAATGGGCTGATGATACGGTCTTAATACTTCCTCAGTGTTTGCTTTTATTGCATGAAGCGTACTTACATTACACAAATCACAACGTTCTGCAGATTGAAAACTCCTGCATGTGAAAGAACTGTGTTTGATTCATAACTGCATCTACAGCATCCAGAGCAGTGCTCAGAGTAGATGCTCAATAAAATTTGTTAAATAACTAATTCATGTGTGTGTGTACATGTGTATGTATGTGTGATTACTATTTTCTCTGTTTTAAAACATGCTTGGAACTCAGGTTCAAGAAGGATTAGAATAATACATAATAATTTTAATGGAATGCACATAATGTATACATAATAATTATAATGACAAAATTATCTACCATTTTTGAGCTCTTAAGTAAAAGCCAGGTCCTAAGCTGTCTTTTTCATAATTTATCTCATTTAATTCTCACATACTATGTAGACAGATAATTATTCTTATTTTAGAGATGGGGATCCTAAAGCTCAAAGAGGTTGAGTAATTTTGCAGAACCCCCTAATGTGAGCCAACAGCAGAGCTGAAATTCAAAATGAGTTTTCTCTGACACTGGAATTCCTACTTTTTAATGTTTGTAACATTTCTAGTACTTCAGTTGCCAGCATGCTTTTCCCAGCAGACCTAATTGAGTATAATAAAAAAACACATAATGCAAATTTTGTTAGAAACTAAATTATTATTAATATTAGCATTAGTAGAGCCCTAAAAGCCTACCTAAAATTATTCAAAATGATAGAGTGAAAGTTTGGCTTAGGTTCCTCCCTTAGTTGCAAAATTCTTTGATATAAGGGCTTTGGCTTTGCCTTCATGAAGTAGAACTATATATCTAGCTAATATTCGGATGCTTTATGTAAACTAAATCAAGACAGACTGATTATTTTTTTACTTTAAAATTTTATTTTGGTATTATATAATATAAAAATATACATGTTACAAATATACAGCTCACTGAAATAGCACAGGCTGAACATACCTATGTATTTTGCATCAATATTACCAGCACTTCATGAGTACTCTCCTTCCATTCATGGTCTCTTACAGGCACTCATCCACTTCCCTCCCCAAGCATACCCACTAAGTCGACTATCCTGACTTCTACCAGTGTAGTTTAGATTAGCCTATTATTATACTTTATATAAATGACATCATCTTCTTTTTTGCTGGTGATTGTTGATGTTTCCTTTTCATTGCTGTATATTATTTCGAGTGCAAATATGCTGTAATTAATTTTTTTAGTCCTTCTGTTAATGAACATTTGGGTTTTTCCAGTTTTTGCATAGCATTCTTATGAACGTATATTAGAGTATTTTGGTGAGGGGCGCCTGGGTGGCTCAGTGGTTTAAGCCACTGCCTTCGGCTCAGGTCATGATCTCAGAGTCCTCGGATCGAGTCCCGCATCGGGCTCTCTGCTCAGCGGGGAGCCTGCTTCCTTCTCTCTCTCTCTCTCTCTCTGTCTGCCTCTCCATCTACTTGTGATTTCTCTGTCAAATAAATAAATAAAATCTTAAAAAAAAAAAGAATAGAGTATTTTGGTGAAAATATTTGCACATTTTTTTGAGTTGTTACTTAGGAGTGGATTTGCTGGACCATAAATTATGTATATATTCAACAAAGTAGTTACTGCTAAGTGTTTTTGCAAATTTATGTTGCCACTAGCAGTATTTAAAAGTTCTGAATGCTCTACAACCTTGCCAATACTTACATTTTCACCTTTAAAATTTTTTTCAGTTTAACCATCCTGGTAAGTATTTCATTGTGATTTTAATTTGCACTTCCTCATGACAAAATGATGCTGAATACCTTTTTATATGCTTATTGGCATAGCTTTTATGACATTTATTAAAGTTTTCCCTTCTGGATTGTCTGTCTTTCTGACATTGATTAGTAAAGTTTATTATATTTTGGATGTAAATCCTTTGTTGAATATATGTTACAAAGAATACATTTCACAAATATATACATATATATTTGTAGAATGAGAGTAAGATTTTATAAAAATTTAAATAGAGTAACTTTATATATTCCCTCACTGAATTACCCAACATCGCATAACAAATTTTTAAGTTCTACCTATCACTCCTGTTTATTACCTCCTTACTATATAGATCCCTAACACAGTGCTCTCCAAGAGATATAGAGAGAAAGTTATTGACTTCTTGGTGATTTGCAAAATAAAATAGGGTTCTTTGCAATTAAGAAACTCACATTTCTTTTTCTAGACCAGTGATGAAAATAGGCCACCTGGAAATTATTTTCCAGGAGAACCTTAATCATTCTAATTGGAGAATTTAGATAGCAATACAATTTTGGACTTAAACAGGGCTTGGTTGAATTCATTTCAAACACTTTCTACTCTTAAGCAAAACCAAGAATTACATGAGAGCAACTTTAACAAGTTAGGATTGAGTTTCTATGCTCGAAAGTCAAACAGTATTAGATCTCAATTTCGGCGGGGTAGAAACAGCAAGATGCCACTTGCTCTTTTCATGGAAGGACTCTCAACGTTCTTTATAGAGCTCGTCATGGTGTGTGTCCCAATTGCTGTCAAACAGTCTGCTGTATATCCTGCTAAATGTAGGCCTGAATTAAAAATCTTCACGCGTTTATAGGAAAGTCATTTAGTTATAGCTGAGGGGACTCTGGGAAAGATAAATGACTTCACGCTCTTCCTATTAAGCACTGACCAGAAACAAGCACAGAGACTGTGTTCTGTTTTGAGTAACGAGAGAAGGCCGATAGTTTAATTAGTTTAAGATAAGTTTATAAGTGACAGTTTCTGTGCTCCAGCTAGCTAGTAAGATGTCACTGTATATTTTAAAACAAATAAAGTACCCCCCCCACACACACACACATCTTTAAGGAAGGAAAGTATTTTTATTCACAGGTATGAAAGTCCTTTTAGAACCTGTTTGACACAAATTTTTTTAAAAATCATGTCACAGACGTTCCATTTCTTAAGTTAGCTTGCTGATTTCATGAATTGTGCTAGGAAGCAGGAAAGCTCGATGTTCCATTTTCATTAACTGACTTATTTATGCATCCCTGGCAAAAGTGGCTGGGTGGGGGGATATTTGCAAAAAAGAATGAGTAGAAATGTACTATTTTTCTTCCCAGTGAACTGGGAAACACCAGGTTTGGGAGGCTCATAGGATAATACATGCTGCTAAGTCTGAAAACTGGTCCTTCTCCCTCTAGACCATGTTGACTTTATTTGGATAGTCTTATTTCTTTTTCATCTTTGTGGAGAAAAAAAAAAAAAGTGAGATCCATTCTATATTCATGTTGGACGATATTCAGAATCTTGTCTAAATTCCCCAATTGTGTGAATGGTTTTCATGGTTCATGTTCATTTGAAAGAGTAGTTCTCAAGGGCTAAAAAAACATATTTATAAGACACACGACAGAATTTTCACTTTTAAGAGGTTCATAGATGTTTTGAACCTTATGTATATATCCCCAAATAAGAAACTTGGAAATAAAGGCAGATCTCTTAAGCTTTAGGATTTATTTCCAAGGCCAATAGCAAACACATGTATTAAACCCGTGATTTTTTATATAATATGTTTGCCAAGCCCATTCTAATACATCAGATATTGGAAGTTAATCAATCAATGTCAGTAGCTCTTCTGCACATCAAAGATTTTAATATAAATTGCTTTGGGGGCAGGAACTAGAGAGGTTGAATTTATGAGGACAAGCCAGGAGAAAGAATAGAAAAATGTAGAATGTAGTCTAGGAAGCAAAGTGCACAGAGCCCCAATGAGTAATGAGATTCAGGGAATAATAAGCTTGTTTGAAATGACATAGTTTGAGAAAGTGTATGAAGATTGTAAAAGTAGCTCTGTATGACTCCTAGTTTTTATTCGGAGTCTCTTTCCACTGCTCCCTGATTATACCACCAAGATGTTTAGTTCCAATTGGTTCATCTCTTCTGGAAAACAACAGGCAATAAATTAAAATGGAACAGAATTGACAGTTTCAAGTGGGCAATGTTAGTTTTTTTTTTTTTTTTATTAAGTGTTAGATTTTAATTCCAGTATAATTAACATACAGTGTTTGTTAGTTTTAGGTATACAGTACAGTGATTCAACTCTTGTATTCATTACCCAGGGCTTATCACGGTAAGCGTACTCTTTAAACCTGATCACCCATTTCACCCACCTCCCTCCCCTCTGGGAACCATCACTTTGTTCTCTATATTTAAGCATCTGTTTCTTGGTTTGTCTCTCCTTTTTCTCCTTGCTCATTTGTTTCCTAAATTGCACATGTAAGTGAAATCGTATGGTATTTGTCTTTCTCTGACTGACTTATTTTGCTTAGCATTATACTCTCTAGTTCCATCTGTATTGCTACAAATAACAAAATTTCATTCTTTTTTGCATGATATCCTATTTCATATATATATATATATATATATATATATATATATATATATATATGCCATATCTTCTTTATCCATTCATCTCTCTGTGGACACTTGGGCTGTTTCCAAAATTTGGCTATTGTAAAAAATGCAGTAAATATAGGGGTGGATGCATCCCTTTAAATTCATGTGTTTGTATTTGGGGGGTAAATAACCCAGTAGTGAGATTACTGGCTTGTAGGATAGTTTCATTTTTAACTTTCTGAGGAACCCCCATGCTGTTTACCACAGTGGCTGCACCAGTTTGCATTCCTACCAACAGTGCATGAAGGTTCCTATTTCTCTACATCCTCTCCAATACTTGTTTCTTATGTTGATTTTAGAGCTTCCGACAGACATGAGGTGATAACTGACTGTAGTTTTGACTTATATTTCCCTGATGATGAATGATGTTGAGCATCTTTTCATGTATTTCTTGGCCACCTGGATGTCTTCTTTGGAGAAATATCTGTTCATGTCTTCTGCCCATTTTTAATTGGATTATTTGTTCTGTGAGTGTTGCCGTTGTATCATCTCTTTACATATTTTAAGTACTAACTCTTTATCAGTCATTTGCAAATATCTTCTCCCATTCTGTAGGTTGCTTTTTAGTTTTGTTGATTGTTTCCTTTGCTGTGCAGAAGCTTTTTATTTTGATGTAGTTCTAATAGTTTGTTTTTGCTTTTGTTTCTCTTTTCTCAGGAGAAAGGTCTAGAAAAGTTGCTATATCCAGTGTAGGAGAAATTACTGCCTATGCTCTCTTCCAGGATTTTTATAGTTTCAGGTCTTACATTGAGTTCTTGAATCAATTTTGAATTTATCTTTGTGTATGGTGTAAGCCAATGTTCCAGTTTTATTCTTTCACAGGTAGCTGTCCCATTTTCCCATCACCATTTGTTGAAGAGGCTTTCTCATTGCATATTCTTTCCTCCTTTGTCAAACATTAATTGATCATATAAACGTGGGTTTATTTCTGTGCTTTCTATTCTATTCTACTCATCTGTGCGCCTGTTTTTGTGTCAGTACCTTACTGTTACTATAGCTTTGCACTATAACTTGAAATCTGAAATTGTCCTACCTCCAGCTTTGCTTTTCTTTGTCAAGATTGTTTTGGCAATGACACTTAAACTAACATTAAAATATCTTACATTTGGAAAGAGCTGTATATCCAGATATATGTTCTCATTAAACTCTTCTCACTTCCTTTTATTGTATGAAGATGATTTTGCATCACTGCTAACAAGTAGATCAAGAATTTGTTCAGTCTTTGTTCCTTGAGCGCAGTTTTGGAGTTTGGAGTACAAGGGTAGATGTTTGGAAGAAAAAGTTTAGAAGGAGATGCCTTCTACCTTTTGTATCATTCCAAGAGGAGAAAATAAAATTTCCTAAGTACCCAATGATTTTTTTTTTCTTAAGAGCAATAGTATATATTAGACTTTTTTCCAATGTAGAAAATAAAACAAAAGTATGATAAATCTTTCCATTCAGATACTCATCTTATCTTTGAATATTTAAATATATTTCTCCACCTAGCTACTAAAGTAACAAAATGAAAAGTAAAAGTCACCCTCAAATTTCCCAAATTACTTCTAGGTATTTTTGGGGTTGACCCTGGCACATAGGTAGCTTTTAAGGATTTACTTACCTAAAAGGGTCAAATTTGCATGTTATTCTACATCTAGCTTTTGTTCTGGCTAATGAAGGGTGCTGTCCAGGACATGGACATATTAAACAAAACTGTTTCTACCTCATTCCTTTTAAAGTTTTAATGGTCTTTGACGACATTTTGTTGTTTTGCAGCCATTATAATTCTGCATTGTGCTTCTAATAATTCCTGTGAGGTAATGATCCTTCTGACACCAAACTGCATCTGTCCCTAAGTCAGAGACAAAGACAGGTGGCTTGGTGAGATTTGCTTGAGATTCCAGGATGGTGAATGTTACCATATGTTCTATCAGCTTGTTAATTAGTGGGATGACTATATAATTTATCATCCAAACCAGGGGGACTTTTGCGAAAGAAAGGGGTGTTAAAATAATTACATCTTATAACAAGCATAAACTGGGACTGACCAGGGCAAACTGGGCAGGTCATTCTTAAAACTGGTCTCTCTTTAAACTATGAGATACATTTTTTTTTTCTCGTTGTGTTCCAATACCACTGGATTGTCCTACATGCCTTCATTTCTGTTAAAGTGATGTTTCACAAACACATATCTGATAGTTTCTTCCTCAAACCAGTGTTTTTTTTTATGAAATAAGAATCTTTTAGTAATTTCTTGAAAAATATCATGTTTTGAAGATTTTATGTCTCTGAGCCTTGTTCACATGTATTTCTTCCAGTGAGAATTTATTTTTTTCCCCTTTGAACTATTTTTAATTTCTATTCATTCTTCAGTTCCATGATTACCTCCCTATGTGGATATTCCCAACCTTCTATTTCTTCTGACTAGCAGTGGGAGTTTTGGAGGAAAAAAAAATTAATCTAGGATTCCTTATCTTCATGAGTAACATAGAAGTAATTCCAAGAGATTGTTTAGTGGATGAAATGACAAAATATTATGTCAGAGTGCCTATCAAATCATAGAGAACAAAAATAAACAACACCCCAAACCTTTGAATTGTATTCAAGTTTCAAAAACTGTCAAAAATATCTCATTCACAAACTGCTTCAGCTGGAAGATCAGACAATTAATTTCCCATCTTAAATACTAGGGATTGCATGAAAAATTTTATATGGGAATACAGTAGATTCAAAGTAAGAAATTTAATAAGCTTACCATTGATTGATTTCATTAACTAACATATTTGTAAACAATGATTATTTTTTATAATAGCCATTACTTTATCACTTGGTGTGGTTATCAAAACAAAACTTAAAACTAAATCAAACATAAATATTCCCTGCTCCCCTTCCCCCAGGGGATTTACTTAAAACAAACAAACAAACAAACAAACAACAACAAAAACCACCATGTCCCAGAAACAAGCTTCAGGTAACAAAGCCCAGATACAAGGGTGGGTCAGGTCAGGTGGAGACATCCGATCAGTAGGGGGTTGCATACTGTCTCCCTAGCTACCAAGGAGCAGGGACCCCGGCACTTTGGGAACCCTTTTGGCACCAATCCTAATCAAGGTGTAATAGGCTGGTTCAAATGTCTACTAGGGTAAATTGTAACTCAATTGGTCACCTAGCATCACTGTGGAATTTCCTGTGTGTTACTGTCTTATTGACCACCTGTGCGTGGCCAGGCCCGACCGCATGGCCTTTGCCCTTAAAAGCTAGTCTGAAACAGAAGGGTCGCCCTCTCTTGTAAGAGGTGCAGCCCCGAACATTCGGTTAGATTCTTGATGCTTGGTGCGAAATAAAGCTTTGCTTGACCTTCGCTTTAAAAAAACAACAACAAAAAAAAAACCCATAAATATTCCTAATAGATATTAAAACTTGAAGTATAGAAAAGGATAGTACTTACATTCTTTCCCTTGAGGCTCAAGAATAAGAAAGGACTGCTTATAGCAAACATTTAATCTCATTTTGTTATTTTTAAGAATTTTAGCTGATGAAGGCAATTTACTGATTGAAGCTAGTTTCTGTTTGAAGAGGGTTTTTTCACATTTCTGAGTTCTTATTTCGTTGTTAAAAAGGTGGTTTTTGCCATCCCACCTCAAAATCCCACACACAGCATATTAAATGCTCACTCAAAAGGTGGTTGGTTCCAGAATAGTTCACCTTCATGCAGAACTTAGCTCTTGAACTTGAGAGAAACACTCTGCTTCTCCATTCTCTTCAGCCTTACTGGACACACTCACAATGTTTCATTTTTATGTCTATCCTCCCCCTCTTACATAAACATCTTTCAGGACAGGAACAGTGCTTCCTTTTTTTTCTATTCTAAGCTCCATGTAGCCACTTACTAAGTCTTTGAATGAATGGATAAGTGTTTTTTTTTTTTTTAAGATTTTTATTTATTCATTTGACAGAATGAGGCAGAGAGGCGAGTTGAGAGAGAGGAAGGGAAGCAGCCTCCCTGCTGAGCAGAGAGCCTGATGTGGGGCTCGATCCCAGGACCCTGAGATCATGACCCAAGCCAAAGGCAGAGGCTTAACCCACTGAGTCACCCAGGCACCCCAATAAGTGGTCTCCAGCTTTTCCCATGGATGCCGGTGACATTGCTTCTACCTCAGTTTATTCATTCTGTATTTACTTTTTCATAGATTCAGAGTGATGAGGATAAATCCATAGTGATATATAAACTTTATCCAATTACAAATAAGTATATTGTGAAAGCTCTGTCCCTTTTTCATACATAGCTGTCTTTTGGAAACTTAAAGACACAACAGATAATTTACATTTTATAAATTTAGTGGGAAGAAATTTTCATTAGCCGCTACCATATGCACACAATATCCATTTGACTCGTGTTCTTTCTCATAGTCAAGTACTCTTGGTGATTTCTCTTTGAGTCCTTCTTGGAAAATTCTGAATGTTGTCATAAGATCATGTCATTGGACAGAAGCTCCCAAAGAATAAGATTTTTAAAAGCCACCTAAGCTGTTTTGAAGAAGTGAGAGTTTTTCTTAAAACATCCTAATTCCTTACTTTTTAAGGAAAATCCAGACTAAAAGGAGGGCTGACTTCTGTGAGACAGTTTTCAGACAAGGTTTGACGATGCCCCATTAACAGCTATCTGCCGCTCTAGTTATCTATATCCTGGTATGGGAAACATATGTCTGTACGCTGAGCTTTTATACAAATTCAAGAGAAGCTGTCCATTGTGAGGAATGAAATAAAGTAATGGGAAAGACTGCCACTGTTATCCTGGGTGGGTGTGCCATCCAAGGTAACAGGGCGGCATTCGACAAAAGAACCTTATTCTCTGTCCTTGGTGCCTCGGGAGAAGTAATCCTATGACTTGAAGGCAACTCTCCAGGGGATAGTCTTCTGTTTTTTGTTTTTTGGATTTTTTTGTTTGTTTGTTTGGTTGGTTGGTTTTTTGAATTGTTACCCTGCTTTTCAGAGAAGGATTTTAGGTGGTTGGGATTGAAATCCTGCTTTCCCAGTAAGGCAGTGAAATGGAATGGAAAAGGTGCATATATTGTTGCCATATACTTAATGCTTAGTCAAATACTTGAACTCTAACATTCAATTTTCTAATCTCTAAAATAGGGATAATGACTGCACCTGCTTCCAAGAGCATCAGGGATGATTGAGGGAAATGGTTCTGTGTCTCCATACAGCAGGTGATCAATATATGTCAGCAATTATTGTAATTTGTTATTAGTATCATTTAGTCATTTATCCTTTGGGCAGGATTGATGACTGATACTTCTTACTCTCAAGGCTCTGACAGTGTTTAAGGAGATAAGGCACACACCTAAAAAGCAATTCTGTTAACAAATGAATCCATGATTGCCCTAAAAGGGGGCTTAGGGAGTTCTGATTTAGATGGGATTAAGTTTGCTTGGAGTAGGAGGTGTGTGTGGTGGCTGGAATTGCTGGTCTGGGAAACATTCTCTTGGAGCTGGATCTCCTATAGCGATAGAGACCTCAGACAGGAAATACTCCATCCCAGAGGGAACACTGTGGACATACAGAGACATTTGGTGGCTATGAGGAATGTTAAGGAATTGAATTTGGATGAGCTTGGAAATGTAATTCAATAACTGACTTAATGTCAGCTCCCGGTGACAGCCTCGGCTTGTGAAATTTGCTTTGCAGACACCAAAAAGACACAAAGTGGCTTTTTAGGATCAAAGCAGTACTTTAAAAAGTTTAATCTTCTTTTATATATAAGTTGGATAAGAAAACAGAGAAATGATAGGCTGAGAGACTCTAGATGGAAGACTCTTCTTGGTCAACTAGACAACTTTCCGACTGGATGGGCGTAGAAAGGATTCAGTGATCCAGTGGAAAGACCATGGCAATAAAAATGGTAGGGTTTGAAGACTGATCAACTCCTACATGCGAAGGGAACATTACAATGTTGAATGTGAATCACGGGGAAGTTTCCATTGTTGGAGGAGGAAGTCAGGGAGAGGTTCTAAATTCTTTAAGAAGAGAGATCTTTTCAGTTTGGTTCAAGGGGACATCTTGGGGGTGCGATCCAGCTGTCCTCTAAAATGTGGGCATAGACTTCAGAAGCTGGATTTGGTGTAATTAGCCAATGGACTTGAGCATAAATCAGATCTGCAATTCAGTCCTTATCAGGGCACAGGAGTTCCCTTGAATGTGATTAACCTCTTGGGAACAGCTGACAAATGGTTTAATTTGATTAGAGTCCAACCTCCTGGTTTTAAACAAAATGTCTGTGGGAGATGTAACCCTCCCATAAAGAGAAACTCTCTGCTTCAGAAGAATGCTCAGTTAAGGAGACATTATGAGGCTCTAATACTGGTATTCTATTTATACATTCAGTTGTCATGGTTAGATAAATTCTCAAAAGATTGGACCTTCAATCTTTTGGTTTAGTCATTTTATTTATTTATTTTTTTTATTTATTTGACAGAGAGAGAGTGAGATAGAGAGAGCACAAGGAGAGGGGGAGCAGCAGCAGAGGGAGAAGCAGGCTCCCTGCTGAGCAAGGAGCCTGATGTGGAATTTAACCCCAAGACCCTGGGATGGTGACCTGAGCTGAAGGGAGATGCTTAACCGAATGAGCCACCCAGGCATCCCTGTTCATGTTAGAGAAGAGATTTACTTCAGTCATGTTAGAAAAGAGATTTAAATAGTTTAAGAAAATTTGCTACTGGGGCACCTGGGTGGCTCAGTGGGTTAAGCCTCTGCCTTTGGCTCAGGTCATGATCCCAGGGTGCTGGGATCGAGCCCCACATCGGGCTCTCTGCTCAGCAGGGAGCCTGCTTCCTCCTCTCTCTTTGCCTGCCTCTCTGCCTGCTTGTGATCTCTGTCCAATAAATAAATAAAATCTTTTTAAAAAAATTTAAAAAAAAAAGAAAAAAAATTTGCTACTGTTTCTTAGCTGAGTGTTACCCAGTAGAGGAAGTAAGTGGTGGCATAAATAGCTCCTGCTAACTCCTTCACAAACACGATTTCAGATGGACAAAATGGAATATGTGTCTCTAGTACTTTCTAATCATTAAATAAGTATCAAAACTTGGCTTCAAGAGGCCTAAAATCTTTTCCTAACTATGGCCCGCTCCAGTGTGGGAGCTTAAGCAAATAATTTAAAGTCTTTTTTTCTTGGTTTCCTTATAATGTACAACATGGTAGGATAGGCAGATATATTTAGTTAACTGACCTAACTAGTATAGAATGCATCTTATATATAATAGGAGGGCGTATTTCTGAGGATATACATTTGGTCCCAGGATACAGCAAGGGTGTTTTCATTTGAGGTAGTTGACTTTAGGAGGAAGTGTGAAAGGAATGCCTAGCACAGTAATTAAAACATTTGGAGCACTTTATAAATATGTACCATCTAGGTTGATGCAATTCAACAGACATATGGAGATCAGCCCCCAGAAGAAACTGTCAGGACATGGTTGTGTGAGGGTGGGACTTTCAAAATTAATTAAAGCCTTGGAAATCTTAAGTAGGTTTCCTAAGTGCTTACATTTTCTAAAAACTGGGAGTTTGAGGCTTAAAGAGGGAATCCATCGTTCCAATTTAAAGAACTTAATTTCACACAAATGTATTCCAGACTAAGTATTTTCTTGCATATTAATAATAAACTTTCAAAGCCACCATATTCACTGGCTATTATTACCCCCTTTCCCAGAGGTGATATCTAAGTGTGAGAGAAGCTAATTAACTTGCCAATTTGTCCATAGAAGCCCTAAGTTCTGACTGTGTGATCCTCATGCTTCGAAGGTGACAACTTTGTCCTCCCCCCCGCCCCCGGTACTTACCAAGAGCAACAGAGTAATGGAGATTTCTTGGCTACCTAGAAATATAGTTTTCATGGAAGCTTGATCGTTTACTTAAAGTTTATTCTTTATGTTTATTTATTCTTTATTATTAAACTCTGAAGTTTATTTATTCTTTTTATTAGAAAAGCCAGAAGTTCTTTCCACTTCTAGCTGACTTTCTTCCAAGCTTGGATCTATGGGCAGTCGCCAATGCACAGGGCTGGGGAATGTGGATAGAATGTGCCTGCAGGCTAGGAATCTGGTCCGAGGGACATACTGATATTTACAGGGTTGCCATGAAACTTGGCTGGAGACCCAGCCCTCTATATGGGATCCGGACTCTGAAATGTCTTTGGCTAATCAGTATGCTTTCAGGAAGAAAAAATTAATTGCTGGTAAGCAAAGGAAGACACTGTTAATCATTAACTGTGTGGCATCTGCTTCCACAATTACAGTTCTAAAAGATTTGGATAATCACATTCTTTTGAAAAAAGTCTAATTAATGTGCTTTTGCTATTATTATATTTTGAACATGGGTAATACCAAGTTAATCAGTAAAGCCCTCCAATTTTGCTGTATGCAAAGATATTTTATTGATTGTTAGGAATATCCAAAATGACACAAATCAACAAAGACTGGGATCACTGGAGCCCTTGCCAAACCCAAGGAAGCAGACCGAATGTTTTGTGCATCTTCTTCCCTCACAACATATCCTGGATATGATCAGGAACATGTGTCAGACCAGATGTATCTTCTTATGCACACATGCAGAAAGAATAAAAAATATGGCCCCCATGTAAAACTGGGTTTGCATCCCGGTTCTGACACTAACCATCTGTATGGCAATGAACATAAACATTCTCAACATCAGTTGCCTCTTCTATACAATATGGGCTCTAATTTGTGCCTCTAGGTATTCTTATGAAGATTAAATGAGATGACTCATGTAAAATGTACTGGCACAATAAATTTTACTTGATTATTTAGAACTCAATAAATTATAATTTCCCTTTTCCATAGTATTACTCTGTTGGTATGATGTTCTGTTTTTGTGTTTTATGGTCTGGAAATTGGACTCTACTCATGTGGACAGTAGAACAAAATATTGCAATTTGGCCTGTGTAGGATGTGTAATTCTCCAAGCTATTAGACATTTGGTGAGAAAGTTAAAAGCTGCCTGGAGTGGTTTTAAGTAGAAGAGCACTATGGTATCAATGGTTAACTGCTGAAGCATTGGATGTCAGGCTTAGCATGAACCGTCAGTAAGACTGCCTTCTCCCAGTGGGGACACATAAGCCACCAATCATCTGCTACATTCCCTTCAACTGTGAGTCAACTAGAAGTTGACAAACAGACAATGAAACCCTGTTACTAGCCCTAATCCTGATTATATGTGTGTGTGTGTGTATATATATACATATATATATATATATATGACTTAAGTAAATATCCCTATAGAAGACTTTCTAAAATGAATACTAATACTAATAACTGCTAATTTTTATTGTCAATTTATTCTGTGACAGGAACTATGCCGGTTTTATGTTTTTCTTCTTACCACAAACATGTCAAATGGTGACTATGTTTCTGATTTTTATAGATAATGAAACCAAGATACAGAAGGGCTAAGTATTTCGTCATATAAAAATGTCTGTAAGTAAAGAATTTTGAATCCAGAACCTGTGCCTATTCAGAACTTTAAAAATCCCAAAAGAATCATAGTATTTAAAGTCTGAAGGAAACTTTAGACAGAGTATCCTCAAACGCCCTGAGTTTTTGATCATAGGAGATTTCCAATTCCAACCAATTTTACTTGGTTTTAATACTTGCCTGGGCTTTGAAGAAACATGAACCTCCCTTGTATTACAGGCTACTCACAGTAGGTCAAACACACAGAGTATGTCACTTGAAAAGAGCCAGAGGCCATTAGAAATATTCTTTGTAGACCAAGTCTTTATAGACAAATGGCTCTGAGATGGGCAGCAGAGATGCTCTGGAAGCATATAAGGAAACACCATAGTTGCTCAGTATCTTGATGCTTCCAAAAAAAAAAAAAAAAAAAAGGTAAAACTTTCAGTTTTGTCAGCATTTCAAATCTCATTTCCCAGGCGACAAGCATTGTTTTAGCTTTCCATACTTACAACCTGAACAAGTTGGGGTTCATCCACCTTCTTACCTCTCCCAGTTTTTGAGCTTTGATGAATTTGTACAGTCAGGGTTTATTGAGCAGAAAACAGAATACTTGGTGCCCTTTTTGTTTAAGTAACTTCTTAGTTTTAAGTTATTTTATTATGAAAATAACACATGTACATGGTAATTATAAATAGGCAAAACAAAAGGGCTACCAAATGAAAGGCTAATTTCTTCTATATTCTTAACCCAATCCCTCTCCCAGTGGAATAACTGTACATATTTTACTATGTTTCCAGAGAAGAAAACACATATATATGTAATTATGCACATGTAATATATAATTATATAGTAATATTATTTTTATTTTTACATAGTTGCATGTACATTGTTGATATTTTTGTACTTTGTTTTTCATGAAATGTATCTCAGAGGAAGATTTTTCAGATAAATGGAAGAGTAAAACCAAATATCCTAATATCTCCCTTAATAACTAATCAAACAACAGTTCAAAAACAGAGAAAGGAAAATCACCACTAATGAACATTTAAAAATTGGAATAAAGCATATTTTCATATTCTTTGAAATATGAAAGCAAATGACAGAAATAAAAGATTCAGGTATGGCACCCCAACCATTTGATCCATATCACAGAAATTATAATGTCAGGATATAGGCAGCCAAGTTCTGGAAGTTCCCATTACTTTGAAGAAAAAGGTACAATGGTATCCAAATCATTTTGGCAAAAAAAAATGTATCTCCAAAGTTTTACAAACTTAAAGTTAGATATATAAGTATAGATCTAAGAAATCCTAGGCAAACTGCTGAAAACCAAAGATAAACTGAAAAACCTTGAAAGCAGTCAGAGGAAAATGAGACATTCCATAATGTTTGAATAAAAATTTGAATAATTCATCAGAAACTATGGAAGTCAGAAGACTGTGGAACTACATTTTAAAGTGCTAAGAGAATAATAATAATAATAATAATAATCCACTTTTTTTTTTTTTAATCCAGGGCAAGTCTCTCTCAAGGATATATGAAATTAGACATTTTTAGATAAAGCTAAGAATTTGTTACCAGGAGACTTGAACTCAAAGAAATGCTTCAGGAATTTTCTCAGACTGAAGGTAATTATATTAGATGAAATTCAGGTCTTTAGAAAATAATGGGGAGCACTAGAAATGCTAAATACCTTAGTAAATAAATAGACTTTTTCTTAGTTTTAAAAAATCACACATGACTTAAAACAAAAAAATTATATCACTTTCCTGTGGGCTTTATAAGCATATAGATATAATAATACATTTGTGGACTAGGACTTAAGGATAGGGATAAGTGAACTCATATCGTTATAGATTTTCTATATTTTACATGAAGTGGTACAATACTCTAAGACTAAAAAATTATATATATAATAGTTATAATATTATATATTATACATAGATTAATTACTAGAGCAACCATAAAAAATGTATGAGGACATACCTAAAAATCCTTTAAATAAATTAAAATGGAATTCTAAAATTAATCAAATAATGTTAAAAAAATTAGAAAAAAGAGAAGAGGATTAAACAAAATGGGACAAAGAAACATACAAAAATAATAAATACAAAAATATAGACCTAAATTGCAACCATAATGATATTTATAATAAATGTTAACAGAGAAACCATTGCAAAAAAGTGGACATTTAAAAAATGAGTAAAAATGCAAAACCCACCTTTATTCTGTGTATAAGATAAAAATGGATATAAAGATATATTAGAAAATGAATGAAAAAAGATATATATTCAAGTAGCTTAAGAACACTGAAGGTCAGTTCTAATATCAGACAAAACTGGATTCAAAATAAAGAGCATCACCAGTGATAAGGGCATTTTTATGGTTAGAAAGATCAATTCTTAATTCATCAGAAAGACATAACAATAATAAATGAAAGTCTAATAAAAGACTTTCATAAGTAGGGAAACAAGACTTGATAGATTAAGGAACAAAGAGATCCAAGTCTATAATATCTATAGGATAAAGAGTTTAAACAAGGTCTTCCAGGCAGTCTTGTACATGTAGGCACAAAGCAGGATATATGCCCACCCAAACTATTGGTAACAGACTCACCAAACATAGAGCCACTGTGGACCCAACAAAGTCACATGAGTTAGCTCCAATCCAGCTAGGCTGCAATTCTGGGAGTAATCCCAACAGCTAGGTTAGCTGACCAGAGAAGGTTCCTACCTAATGAAACCAGTTTACAAAGACCAGAAGAAGGTGTTTGTGCCTTTAAATGCACAGTCAACAACACAAGGCCACACATATCATGAAGAGTCAAGGAAATAAGATACTATCAAAGGAAACTAGCAAAGCTTTAGTAACTAACTCCAAAGAAATGGATATCTGTGAGTTTACCTGATAAAAATTTCAAATTAATAAAGAAACCCAATAAAATGCAACAGATCACAGGTAACTATATGAAATCTTGAAAGTATGAGCAAAATAAAAAGTTTAATGTTAAAATATAAACCATAAGAAAGAACTAAACAGAAATCCTGGATCTCAAGAATACAGTGACAAAACTACCAAATTGAACAAAGAAAAATTAATAAAGAAAATTCAGTAGAGAACTTCAACAACAGACTTGAACATCTAGAAGAAAGAATCAGCAAACTCAAAGACAGATCATTTGAAATTAATTACAGAAACAACAAGAAAAAAGGAAAGAGTGAAAAAGCCTATGTGAATTATAAAATACTATAGAGCAAATGGATATACACATCATGGGGTATCAGAGGGGAAGAGAAAGACAAAGGGGCAGAAAGCTTGTTTAAAGAAATAATAGCTGTAGTCTTTCCAAATCTTGAGAGATATGGACATCCATGTAGATGAAGCTCAAAATACCTCATGTAGGATAATGCAAAGATTAACCTGAGACACATTATAATCAAATAGTAAAAGTAAAAGACAGAGAAAATATTGAAAATGGCAAGGGGAAAAATGACTCATTACATAATGCTGCTAACCAAAAATATTCAACAAAGCTGTTAATCAGAAAGGCATGATAAAGTTATTCTCAGATAAACGGAAGGTAAAGGAGTTCATTACCACTAGACCTGCCTTACAAGAAATGCCAAAGAGACCACTTCAACTGAAATGAAAGGACATTCAGTAACAACATGAAAATACATGAAAGTATAAAATTCACTGTGAAAAGTAAACATATAGTCAAATTTAGAATACTTTACTCATGTAATGGGGCTGTGTAAATCACTTTTGTCTCTAGTATAAAAGTTAAAAGACAGGAGTATTAAAAATAATTACAATAATTTCTTATCTATAGTGATTTCTTAATGGATACAAAATATAAAAAGATGTAAACTGTGGCAGAGCATAAAATGTTAGGGGAGAAGTAGAGAGTATAGAGTTTGGGGGGGCACCTGGGTGGCTCAGGTGCCTTTAGCTCAGGTCATGATCTTGAGGTCCTGGGATCGAGCCCCACATCGGGCTCTGCTCAGCAGGGAGCTTGCTTCCCCCCCACTCTGCCTGCCTCTCTGCTTACTTGTGATCTCTGTCAAATAAATAAATAAAAGTTTTTAAAAAAGAGAAGAGTGTAGAGTTTTTATATGCAATCAAGCTTAAGTTATCAGCCTAAAATATACTGTTATAACTATAATATGTTTTATGTAAGCTTCATCATAACCACAAAGAAAAAACCTATAGTAGATAAACAAAAGATGAAGATAAAGGAATCAAAGCATACTACCACAAAAAGTCATCTGATCCCATAGGAAGACAGCAAGGGAGAAAGAAAGGAACAAAGGAACTAAAGAATAGAAAAAGCAAAATGGCAACAGTAAGTTCTTACCTATTAATAATTATTTTAAATGTAAATGGATTAAATCTTTCAATTGAGATATGGAGTGTCTGGATGGATTAAAAAAATTCCAAAAATATGCTGCCTATAAGAGCTCATTCAGCTTTAAGGGGACACATAGGCTGAAAATCAAGGGATGGAAATGATATTGCCTATAAGTGGTAACCATAAGAGAGTGGGAATGGCTATACTTAATTCAGATAAAATAGACTTTGAGTTGAAATTGGTCACAATAGACAAAGAATGCCATTATATAATGATGAAGGGGTTGGTTCAACAGGTAATAATAATTGCAAATATGTATGCATGCAAGACTGAAGCACCCAAATATTTAAAACAAACATTATTGGGACTGAAGGGAAAATTAGACAACAATACAATAATAGCGGGGTACTTCATATCCCACTTTCAATGACGGATAGATAAGTCAGACAGAAAATCAATGAAGAAATAGAGGGACTGAACAACAGTATAGACCAAATGGGTCTAATAGACATTTAAGGAACATTCCATTCAGTAGCACAAGAAAAATTTTCAAATGCATGTGGAACATTCTCCAGAATGGATAATATGTTGGGCCAGATTTTAAGAAGACTGGACTCATATAGAGTTTCTTTTCCAACCAAATAGTATTAAATTAGGAATTGATAACAGGAGGAAAATTGGAGAATTCAAAAATACATAGAAATGAGCACACTGCTGGGTGCCTGGTTGGCTCAGTTGGTAGAATATGCAACTCTTGATCTCAGGGTCATGAGTCAAGTCCCAAACTGAGTGTGGAGACAAAAAAGAAAGAGAAAGGAAGAGAGAGAAAGAGAAAAAGAGAGAGGGAAGGAAGGAGGGAAGGAAGAAGGGAAGAAAGAAGAGAGCTAGAGTTTGCCTGGTTACAATTTATTGTTCCATTATTTATATTTAAAAAAGAAAAGGAAAGAAGAAATTAGCACACTCGTGAACACTGGTAGGTTAAGGAAGAAATCAGAAAGGAAAAAAAAGTATCCTGATACAAATGAAAATAGGAACAAAACACAGCAAAACTTAAGAGATGCAGAAAAGTAGTTCTAAGAGGGAAATTTATAGTGATGATTACTTATACTAAGAAAAAGGAAAGATCCCAAATAAAACAATATAATGTGATACTCCAAGAAACTAGAAAAAAAGAAGAAACTAAGCCCAAAGTTAGAGGAATGAAGGTTAATAATAAAGACTCGAACAGAAATCAATGCAACAGAGACCAGAAAAATTATAAAAAAGATCAGTGATGCTAAGAATTGGGTTTCTGAAAAATAAAATTGATAAACCTTTACTAGACTAAACAAGAAAATAAGGTAGAGGATGCAAATAATTAAAAATAGTATGAATGAAAGAGGAGACATTACAATTGATACCACAGAAATACAAAGGCTCGTAAGAGACTACTGTGACCAATTATGAACAAACAAGTTGGATAACCTATTAGAAATGGGTCCACTACTACAAAGATACAACCTATCAAATTGAATCATAAAGAAATAGAAAATCCGAGTAGACCAAATTACTCATAAGGAGATTTAATCAGTAATAAAAAACAAACAAATGAATTATTGGTAATTCTACCACATTTTAAAAGAAGTATATCTATACTTCTCAAACTCTTCCAAAAATATGAAGAGGAAAGACTTTCAAACTCATTTTATAAGGCCAGCATTACCTTTTGAGCAGAGCCAGACAAGGATAACAGAAAAAAAGAAAATTATAGGCTAGTATCTCTGATGCACATATATGCAAAAATTCTCAGCAAAATACTATCAAACCAAATCTAACAGCATATAAAAGGGACCTACATCATGTTCTAGTAGGACTTATGTCCACGACGCAAGGATGGTTCAACATATGCAAATCAATAAATGTGATATATCACATTAATAGAATAAAGCAAAAAGCCATATGATCTCAATGTACGTAGAAAAGGCATTTGACAAAACTCAACATCCTTTCATGAATAAAAAAACTTAAAAGATTAAGTATAGACAGAGTGTACCTCAACAACATAATAAAGGCCATACATGACAAGCTCGTGGCTGAGATCATACTTAGTGGTGAAAGCTAAAAGTTTTTCCTCTAAAGTCAAGAATAAGGCAAGGGTGCTCATTTACTATAGTCCTGGAATTCCAAAGCAAAGCAATTATGCAGGAATAAGAAGCATTGAGGGGAGCCTGGGTGGCTCAGTCGGTTAAGTATCCGCTTTTGCCTCGGGTCATGATCTCAGGGTCCTGGGATCCTGGGATCAAGACCCATATCAGGCTCCCTGCTTAGTGAGGAGTATGTCTCTCCCGCTGCTTCTCCCTCTCAGATCACTCTTGCTCTCACTTTCTCTCAAATAAATAAATTAAATCTTAAAAAAAAAGGAACCATTGAAATGAGAAAGGAAGAAATCAAATTGTCTCTTTAAAAGTATAAAAACTCTACCAAAGAAACTGTTAGAACTGATTAGCTAAAGTTGCAGGATACAAAATCAATATGCAGAATCAGTTCTGTTTCTGTGCACCAACAATTAACTATTGGAAAGTGATTAAGAAAGCAATCCAATTTACAATAGCATAAAAAACAATAAAATACTTAGGAATAATTTTAACGAAGGAGGTGAAAGCCTATAGCCTTTATAGTCTTTTTTTCTCCTTATGTATTTTTTATTCAGAAATGCAAAGGTTTAAAAATCATTCTGTTACATAAAGAATTCTATGTACAGAATGCTGCAATAAAGACTATAAATTCTCTGGGCAATGACATCGGGATGTGTTCCAGACAAAACCTTATCTAATACACAATCCATATGGCACTTGCCTGGAAGCAAAACTTCAGAAAAAATCAGAATATAGCTCAGGTGTTCTTCCACAGGGCACTCAATGAATCATCTGTAAACTCGATGGCTATCGTTGTGCTTAAGGGACAGTTTTTTTCAGTTTGATCCATATAAACATGGAATTCCTTTCTTTTTCTGTTTTTTTTTATTAAAGTACCTCTTTATGGTATTTTAATCTATAACCCTATCTCTTAACTACTTAATTTTAGATACAATTCTTCAAAGAGTCGTTTTTTTCTTTCCAAGTTTTTATTCAAATTCCAGTTAACATACAGTGTGATATTAATTTCAGGTGTAGAATTTAGTGATTCGTCACTTCCCTATAATACCTGGTGCTCATCACAACAAATGCCTTTTTTAACTCCCATCACCTATTTAAACCAATCGCCACCCACCTCCCTTCTCATAACAATCTGTTCTCTATAGTTGAGTCTTTTTCTTTGTTTGTTTCTCCTTTCCTCCCATGTGCATTTGTTTTGTTTCTTAAATTCTGCATATGAGTGAAATCATATGATATTTTTTTCTCTGAGTACTTTGTTTTGCTTAGCATAATATACTCTAGCTTCATCCATGTCGTTGCAAAAGGCAAGATTTCATTCTATTTTTATGACTAATATTCCATTGTGTGTGTGTGTATAGACACACACACACAGAGACACATGCACACATATTTTTTAAAGGTTTTATTTATTTATTTATTTATTTATTTGACACACACACACACACACACAGAGAGAGAGAGAGAGCAAAAGCAGGAGAGAGGCAGAGGAAGAGGGAGAAGCAAGTTACCTGCTGAGTGGGGAGCCTGACATGGGGCTTGATCCCATGACCCAGAATCATGACCTGAGCTGGAGGCAGACACTTAACCCACTGAACCACCCAGGCGCCCCTGTAGCAAGTCTTCTTTATTCATCAGTTGATGGGCATTTGGGGTCTTTCCATAATTTGGCTATTGCTGATAATGTTGCTATAAACATTGGGGTGCATGTACCCCAATGTTATTATATCCTTTGGAGGAAAAGCCAAGTAGTGCAATTGCTGGATGACAGGGTAATGCCATACTGTCTTGATCTTTATAACTTTGTAGTATAACTTGAAGTCGAGAATTGTGATGCCTCCAGCTTTACCTCACCCCCCCCCCCACACACACACAAGGTTGCTTTGGTAATCCAAGGTCTTTTGTGGTTCCATACAAATGTGAGCATTGTTTGTTCTAGCTCTGTGAAAAATGCTGTTAGTATTTTGATACAGATTGCATTAAATGTATAGATTGCTTTAGGTAATATAGACATTTTAACAATTCTCCTTCTAATACGTGAACATGAGATGTCTTCCATTTCTTTCTGTCATCTTTAATGTCTTTCATTAGAGTTTTATAGTTTTCAGAGTATGGATATTTTATCTCTTTGGTTAGGTTTATTCCTAGGCATATTGTTGTTTTTGGTGCAATTGTAAATGGGATGGATTCCTTGATTTTTTTTTTTTTTCTGCTGCTTCATTATTGATGTATAGAAGTGTAACATTTTTCTGTATGTTGATTTTGTATCCCGTGAGTTTACTGAATATGTGTATCAGTTCTATCAATTTTTTCGTGGAGTCTTTTTTGGGTTTTCTATATAGACTCTCATGCCACTCTCTCCTGGCTTGTCATATTGCTGTTGAGAAATCTGCAGCTAGACTTATGGTTCTTTCCTTGCAAGTCAGGGGCTTCTCTTGTTTTGTTGCTATTAAGATTTTTTCTTTATCACTATATTTTGCAACTTTAATTACAATATGTCTTGATGCTGGCCTGCTTTTGTTGATTTTGATGGGAGTTCTCTGTGCCTCCTAGATCTGGATGTCTGTTTCCTTCTGCATATTAGGGAAGTTTTCAGCTATTATTTCCTCAAATGTTCTAACCCTCTTTCTCTCTCTTCTTTCTTGGACTCCTGTGATATAAATTTAATTACATTTGATGGAGTCACTGAGTTCCCTAAGTCTATTATTATTGTGTTCAATATTCTTTTCCTCCTTTGTTCAGCTTCATATTTTTCCATTTTTCATATTTTAGCTTCTATACCACTTATTCCTCTGCTTCTTCCATTATTGCATTTAGTCTGTGTCAAATCTCAGTTATTGAATTTTTCATTTCTGACTGATTTTTTAAAATTAAATTTAAATTCAATTTAGTTATCATATAGTGTATTATTAGTTTCAGGGGTAGAATTTGGTGTTTCATCAGTTGCATATAACACCCAGTGCTCATTACAACAAGTGCCCTCTTTAATGCCCATCACCCAATTACCCCATCCCTCCACCCACCCCTCCTCCAGCAACCCTGTTTGTTTCCTACCATTAAGAGTCTCTTATGGTTTGCCTCCCTCTCTGTTTTCATCTTATTTTATTCTTCCCTACCTTCCCCTAATGATCCTCTGTCTTGTTTCTTAAGTGCCACATATGAGTGAAACCATATGGTATTTATCTTTCTCTAGTGGATTATTTTTAAATTCTTTACTCTGCGGTGAGGGCCTCCCCATAGTCTCCCATTCATTTCTCAAGTCCCACGAGTATCTTTATGATTGTTGCTTTAAATTTTCCATCAGGCATGTTACTTATACCTGTTTTGATTAGATCTTGGCCATGACATTATCTTGTTTCATTTGGGATAAATTTCTCTGTCTTGGCATTTTGTCTAAGTTTGCCTCCTTCTGTGTGTGAGAAGAGGCAGTTGTTTTCTGCTCCTGAGAGTGATGGCTTTATGAAGAAGAGGTCCTAGAGTTTCCAGAGCCTGGCACTTCAGGTGTCTCTGGTGTGTGCTGCAGGAGCCCTGCTTCCTGCGTTTTGGCAGCTCTGTCCTTCAGGCCAGTCATCTGTAGAGGCTCTCCTTGCCTGCAGTGAGCAGTGTTTGGACCTTGGTCAGAATGTGGCAAGTTTTAACTAGGTGTGCTCTGGTCTACTTGATAAATGAGACCCGACGCTACTTCACTAGAACTGAAATCTTGGAGAACTCTATGGTTGGTAGGCATGGTGTGTGTGGAGGGGCAGTTTCTGCTGGTCCTCTAGGGAACATGTCCACTGCACTGGGTCTGAGGCTTCTTGACAGAGATGGGCAGTACCTTCAGAGTGCAGGGTGGGGTGGTGGGGAGGGGTTGGGATTTGGTGTAAGCAGATTAGGCAGCCAGTGTTGGCCCTGTGCTGTTTACTGAAGCTGGGTCTGTGCTTATGCTGAGCAGCAGGAGAGGGAAATGGTGCCAGCAGCTGGCTCCTTTGTCCCCTGGTAGGGATCTCAGTGCTTGTTGGTTGCTCTCAGGGAACACTCTAGGAAGAGTGAATAATCTTTCCCCTTGCATCCCAAGAATTTTTCAGATCACTGTTTTCACGCTATCTGCTTCCAGTTTGTTTGCCTGCCTTTTCTCTAGGTGTAGCTTAGTGTACTCAGGGCTCTATCCTACCCCAGCCTTATGACTTAAAACTCCAAACTTTAGGGACCTGGTGTGGCAGGAAGTTGCACTGGTCTTCTGGGGGAGGGTCTCAATGTTCTGGGACTGATGCAGTCCCAACTCAGAAGGGCAGTTGCACCAGAGTGCAGGGGTATGGGGCTTGGAGCAAGCAGGTTAGGAAGCCAGTCAGGACTGAGCTGTGCCTGGCAGGCAGCTCCATGACTGTGCTAAGGGGTGGGTGAGGGAAAAGGTAGCTAGCTCTTTTGTCCCCAGAGAGTTGACTCTGTGAGCCCCACCTTTCACAGATGCCCTCCACAAAGAGCAAACAATCTCCCTAGGGGGTGTCTTTGGTGTTCCTCAGATCATGCTGCCTTGGAATTGCTTGGCTGCCTTCTCTCCAGGAATAGGGCTGTACCCTCAGGGCTCTATCCCAGCCAAGACTACGGACTTCTTCTTCTTCTTCTTCTTTTTTTTTTTTTTTTAAAGATTTTATTTATTTATTTGACACACAGAGAGAGATCACAAGTAGGCAGAGAGGCAGGAGGCGGGGAGGAAGCAGGCTCCCCGCTGAGCAGAAAGCTCAATGTGGGACTCGATCCCATGACCCCGAGATCATGACCTGAGCTGAAGGCAGTCGCCCAACCAACTGAGCCACCCAGGTGCCCCAAGACCACTGACTTCTAAAACTCTAGTCTTTGAGCCCTGCTCGTTGCAAACTCACAAAAATCAGCCCCTCTCATGTCCTCAGCCAGTGGCTTTGGGGAAATGTTCTTATGTGTTACCTTGTGTGTGCCCCTCTGTCTGTCTCTGAAAGAGAGCTTTCTCCTTTCTTGAGGATCATGGCTCCCTCCTCTCCACAGCACATATGATCTGTTTTTCCCCCAAAACAAGTCTCTGTACTTCCTATCTTCCTCATTGTGCCATCTTCTTTCTCTGTAGTTGTGGAGTTTGTTCTATCAGTCCTCAGGTTGATTTCTTGGGTATTCAGAATGAGTAGTTGTGTTATGGGGTGAGAGGAACCTAAGATCTTCAAACTATGCCATCATCTTAGCTCCCTTTACAGTCTTTACACAAAAACTCTAAGACATTGATGAGAGAGATTGAGGAAGAAAAAAATAAATGGAATGATATTCCCTGCACATGGATTGGAAGAATTGATATTGTTAAAATGTCTACACCACTCAAAATTATGAATAGATTCAACACAATCTCTATCAAAATGCTAATGATATTTTTCATAGCTATAGAAAAAAAGTCCTAAAATTTGTGTAGAGTTGGCAACATCAGTCACACAACGTGTATGAACCTGGAGGACATTAGGATGTTGAATGAAATAAACAAGACACAAAAAGACAACTATTGTATGGTGTCTTATATATGTGACATCTCAAAAGTTGAAGTCATAAAGCAGAATGGTGGTTGCCAGAGGCTGCAGGGAGATGTTGGTCAACGACAAGAACTTCCAGTTAGGAGATGAGTAAGTTCTGTTAATTAACCCCATTATTATAATCATTTCATAATGTATATGTATATTAAATCATCATATTGTATACCTTTAACAAAATGTTATATAACCTAAAGCAGATAAGAATAAAACTAAACAAAACAAAACCAAATCGAGTAAAAAATATGTTTGCTGAAAAATAATCAGTAAACTCACACAACTCTTGTCATGCTGTTTTTCGGGGGCACTTATAGCATATATTCTCTCACTTACTGTTTAGAATAATGAGAGGCACGTGTGAGGTTCAGAGAGGGAAATAATATACCTAACGACACACAGCTGATATATGAGATCATCAGAATTTGAACCCAGTCCAAATTATTTTTATCTCCATTTTATGCAGGTGGAAAGTGAACCCAGGAGTGGCTAAATTATTTATATTATCCTACCCTCTAGAGGGTTTGGTATAGTGATTTAAAGAGGGTCTGTGCAAAACATATATTAAGTCTGTGTGCATCGGTGTCTAGATTAAATGATTCAGTGCTACACAATTTCTCAGATGCCTCTGGCCGCACAAAACTAAGCTGTAGCTTATGCTGCTGCATGATCTTGGTCCTGTGAAGCAAGAAAGAGAAAAAATAAAGAATATCAGTGAAACGGTGAACAGGTTGGTGGCTTTCTGTGAATGGTAGGCTTCAGGCTTCTGTGTGTAGAGGAAGACCTGTGGTTTCTTGAGATCTGTATAGATAACCTTGGTGGTGGAAGCAAAAGGCTTAGAGCTGTCACACTGGGTTTGAATCCTAGCTCAGCTTTTGTGTGTGGAGGGTCTGGAACCTGTTTAAAGAACACAGGATTTCCTTTATTGATGGTCTAAACACCAAATCAACACACAAAAACATTTGTTTAATTTTGTTTTTATTTTCAAAAGCTTGCTTTTATTTTCTTTTGAATTAACTTCTTTTACAGTCTTTTAACCACTTGTATGAGTTTCAAAGTCAAATCTACAAAGCAAACTTCATTTGGAAAATTTAGATTTCCTTAATATTTATATATGTTTAATCCTTTTGTTCCAGTGAGCTTTTTACTCCTATTGTCCATAGTGTTCTGATGTATATTCTTTTATTTTTTTTTGATGTTTATTACTTATTCAAGTTTTATGGAAATTACAGTTAGAGGTATTATATATACTAGAAAGAACTTGCTCATTTCTAATTTATGTATTTACTTATTTTACATTTTTAAAAGATAGTCAAGTTACAAATATTTTTCTTTGTCGTCTTGAAAGCCTTCCCACTCAAAAATTATTTTCAGTGGCATGTTTTCTTCTGGTAATAATATTTTATTTAACTTTCTCTAAAATTTATTGTGGGGTATGAGAGATGGAAATACAGGCTATTAGCCCTTAATTGTTACCCAGTTTTCTCCATATCATTTATTTAAATATTCATCTGTACCCCATTGCCTAAATGCACCTTTATCATATGACACATCCCATGGGTTTTCAAGTCTGTTTGTAGACTCTCTTATCTTTTTTATGGGGATGCCAAAGACAGCATGTTTTAATGCCCATGTCTTTCCAATATATTTTGATATCTAATAAGGCAAGTTCTCCCCCATTACTCCCCTTCTCAGAATCTGTTTGGCTGTCCTTGGATATCCAGTTTGCCATGTTGACTGTAGATTTGATTGATTAAATTTCCTTCTCAGTTGTCTTGATATTTTTGAGTAGAACCTTGGTAATTTGCGTTGGTAATTTGTATTAAGATGAGTTTTCTACTGGTAGTTTTTAGAATGTATTTTCAGCTATTTGTTAACATTAACAATGTGGAAATAAACATTTATAACATCAAAATAGAACTGTAGGAGTGTAGGGTTATCTGTAATCCATGTCAAAGCGTAGAGGCTAGTGTGTTTTTACATACTATAAATTTGCTTTCCTTGAAGATTGTAGCAGGTGCACCAAAGTGTCTGTTTTTCCTTGTCTTCTGACCAGGACTAGATAGCTGAATATATTATGTCTAAGTATTTCAGAAAATTTCCCTACTCAAACATCTCTGGTATAATGTGGAGGTTGTATCTTAAGTTTGTTTCCTTTAGTGTACTGATGAGAAAGTTATAGAAATGGTTGAGACCTGGTCAAAATTATGCAAAATTTGCATTCAAGAAGGAATTGGTGGCCAGGGTTCTTGACTTATCAGTTAGAGGGAGGTGTGCATGAGCATAGGCAGGTGCACATAATTTCAACTTCAAATATGTTCTGTACTTAGAATTCAATCTATCTCTCATAAATCTTTTGGAATGTCATTTATAAGCCACAAAGTAATAATAAGAATTTTGATGATAGCAAAATTCTAGCATTTTAGTTGAAGACTGGATGTGAAATTAAGATCTCAGCATTTCTTCTGGATTACAGTTTTCTAAATGTTAAGACAGAAAAATAAACAATAGTGACTAGATGTTTATTTTTTACCTTGCTTCATTTACTTGCAAATCCCCCCTTAAGGAAAAATTAGTATCATGTCTATAATATATATCAAAAAAGATAGCACTAAAACCAATAAAAATTACAAAGACTAAGGGAGCATTCCATATAAATTTTATAGTTCTTTTTTCAGTTGTAGATGGCATACCTTTGTGATTATAACAAGAGGTATAGATTTTTTTGGTATAAATATTTGAGGGCGCCTGGGTGGCCCAGTGGGTTAAAGCCTCTGCCTGTGGCTCAGGTCAAGATCCCAGGGTCCTGGGATCAAGCCCCACATCAGGCTCTCTTCTTGGCAGGAAGCCTGCTTCCCTCTCTCTCTCTCTCTCTGCCTGCCTCTCTGCCTACTTGTGATCTCTGTCTGTCAAATAAATAAATAAAAATTTTTAAAAATATTTGAAATGTGATAGTATGTATATGAACAAAAATTACAGAAGCAGCCATAAATTATAACTATATAATTATTCCCTGACCTAATTGATGTTTTTGCTAGGTATACCAAGCTATTTTGTGACAATGGCTTTAGCACTGATACTGGTGAAATATTTACATTATAAAGTCTTGAAAAATTGCAAATTTGCTTCAGTTTTTGGAGATTAACTGTTTGGAGGATAGTGTCAGATACTCAAAATGGCATGGAACATGAACCAAACAGACAAAATATGGGCAATTTCCACCCAGCAAAATTGAAAATAAAAGAGACAAGTATTTTCAGATGACCTGTCATCAATCTGTGTTAACTTCCCATCAAATTCGGGGTGGGGACAAAAATGCCCTTTTGGTACTCTCCTTGACAAAGAAGCATCACTCTCTAACTTATGGGAAAGAGTAAGTGCTTCTGAGAGCTGCTCCGGCCAGTACTGACTCTGAAGAGTTATAAGCCCATAAAAAAAATATTTTCTTTAAGTGGCCTTCACAACCCCAGACTTCACAACATCCTATTAGCTTTTGCTTTCAAGTGTCCTTAATTGATAGAATAAATTTTCTTTAGAAACTACATTCAAATATCCTTTTAAAAAAGCTTTTATATGTGATTATATTAATAGAGAATGCCAGTGATTTAAGGAGAGGCTTATTAATTTTTGTTCTATAATTATTTTATTTTCTTTTGAATTTTCCTATATAGACTCATATTGCAGTCAAAATGGGGATGAATTAGAATGCCAAAGATGTGACATAATTCCCTAATCAAATACTATTTATTGGCTGTCCACTTTTATCTATATAGTGCTTACTTAGAACTAAAAAAGATTAACACAACCTATAAAACCCTTAGTCTTAAGGTGTCTTCAATCGGGGGAAGGAGACAATTAACTAAATATCCAAGTTTATTTAAAATACTTTTAAGTATTTCACTATAATATCCTTTCCAGGAAGGCTGTGATTTTGTCTGTTTTGTTAGCATGTGGTAGACCCTGGATAAATGTTTGTCAAATGGATGAAGATCATGGTGTGGTGGTAAATGGCAAGAATGTGGAAGAGCTATGCTGTTGTGGTGGTCAGGGATGTTCTCTTGAGAAGGTCATGGTTTTGCTGGGACTTGCAGGATCAGAAATAACTAATTATGTGCTGGTGTAGACAGAGAAGAGCACCCTAGAGCAAACAGCTGGTGCAAAGGCGCTAAAACAAGAATGACCTTGGCAAATTCAAGAAGCAGCAATGCCACAGTGATGGACAATAGGTAGTAAGGGCAGACAAGTGAAGTTCATTTTTTAAACTTACTGGGGAATTTTATATAGGGTGGTAAAAGAATCTGATGTGCCCCTTAATGACAGGCCTGTTCAAGGTACAAGACTGGAAATAGGGGCTATTGTGGTAGTCTCACGAGAGCGTGGAGTTGGAGAGAAGTCTGCTCAGAGTAACAGTAGTAGAGATGACAGGTCTTGTTGATGGTATGAGAAAAAGGCCACCTCCAAGATGTCTTCTTCAGGGTTTATACTCATAGGATTTTCATGCTTTTTCTGAATTTCCTTAGTTACTAGGTTGGTAGGTAGTTTTGTTTTTTATTTTGTTTTTTTGTTGTTGTTGTTGTTGTTTTCTGAAAATTTTTATAAGAAACTAAGTTATGCATTTTTTGAAAAACATAAATGAAAAATATATTGCACAAATGAAACAAGATGGGATTGGAAGGGAGACAAACCATAGGTGACTCTTAATCTCACAAAACAAACTGAGGGTTGCTGGGGGGAGGGGGTTTGGGAGAAGGGGGTGGGATTATGGACATTGGGGAGGGTATGTGCTTTGGTGAGTGCTGTGAAGTGTGTAAACCTGGTGATTCACAGACCTGTACCCCTGGGGATAAAAATATATGTTTATAAAAAATAAAAAATCAAATACATAAATAAATAAATAAATAAATAACACATGTGGACTTAAAAAAAAAAGAATACTATCGGCTCTACCATCCAATACATAAGCAGGACTGTATTTTCTAGGAGATGGGGATGGCTGCAAATGGATTGAGAGAAGATTTAGATATTGAGATGCTTCATAAGCTGTGCGGGGGCTTGATGGGGAGGGCGACTGGGAGAAGAGAACCATGGAACCCAATTTAGCACACTAAATTCTGTTGTGCATGTGAAATAAAATGTAAAATGTCTTTAATCTAAGATCTTAAGGGAGTGAGCCTTTATACAGGGGCACAACTGGAGAGCTGAGGGTTTGCTTCTGAAAGCAGCTACTTTTTAGTTTTAATCATTTTACTTGGAAAGTCTTCCATAATATATTCCATAAACCATTGTTTCTAATTCAAATCTAATTTAAACTTATCCTTTTATAAGTGAACACTTCAGTACAGTAACAACTTCCATTCAGTGAGTGCTCATTATATGCCAGGCACTGCCTCAAACACTTTTCACTTGATGCTTTTTATAGCTTTCCAAAGTAATAACTATTTGTTAACCTTATTTATTTGTTTATTGGTTTATTTATGCATTAAGTTTTAATTTTAGTTCCAGTAGTTTACCTACAGGATTATATTAGTTTCAGGTGTTCAGTATAGTGATTCAACACTTCCATACAGGAAGTATGCACAGCACATCCTGTGCTCATCAGGACATGCCTTAATCCCCACCCCCTTTTTCCTCCATGTCTCGCACCTCCCCTCCCCTCTGGTAACCATCAGTTTGTTCTCTATAGTTAAGAGTCTGTTTCTCGGCTTGTTTCTTGCTTTCATTTCTTTTTTTCCTTTGCTTGTTTGCTTTTTCCCTAGATTCTACATGAGTGAAATCATATAGTATTTGTCTTTCTCTGACTGACTTATTTCGCTCAGCATTATACACTCTCACTCCATCCCTGTCATTGCAAATGGAAAGATTTCATTCTCTTTTATGGCTCAGTAATATTCATATATATATAATATCTGTTATATTATATATATAATATATAATATTAGCTATATAACATCACTTAGGTTACTTCACTCTCTGAGCCACAATTTCCTCATCTTAAGAAATGAAGGGGATATATATATACATATGTACATATAATATATATATATACATACATACATACATACGTATATATATATATTATATGTACATATGTATATATATATATCCCCTTCATATAATACCTAGGAGATGGGGATGGCTGCAAATGGATTGAGAGAAGATTTAGATACTGAGACGCTTCATAAGCTGTGCGGGGGCTTGATGTACATATGTACATATAATATATAATATATATTATATGTACATATGTATATATACATACATACGTATATATATACATATGTATATATATATCCCCTTCATATAATACCTGTTATATATAACAGGTATTATATATATTATATATATACATATGTATATATATATCCCCTTCATTTCTTAAGATGAGGAAATTGTGGCTCAGAGAGTGAAGTAACCTAAGTGATGTTATATAGCTAATAAATGACAACACATAGAATTATCAAAAAGCCTTAGCAGTTTTAGAAAAGGTATGGACTCCTTTGAGTAAAGAATAAAATAATTAATCATCTCTCTCTTTCTCTAGCCATGAGAACGCAATGACATTATCAATAATGTTCTATATACAATGGACACTTTTTTTTTCTTTCTTTTCCCAAACAAAAGACCCTAGAGACCAAATGGAACTACAGTGCTACTTTATAGCCCAGAAGTACTTGGTTATGCCAGTGAGGACACAGGCAAGGAGCTCACAATTTGGAAAGAAAGGCATCTGTAGACTCACTCAGCTCAATTATCATTTTGCAAAGCACTTTCTTGTGGAGCAAAACTTGCCATAGGGAGCAATAAAGAATATTCGGATGATAAAACAATAACATAATTATAACAATAAAGATTTAAATGAGAACAAAATGAAAAAAGAAAAAGGCAGGAGGAAAAGGGGAAAGAACATAAAGGAGGTAGAGGAGAAAAAGAAGAGGGAGGAGAAGGAGGGGGAGGGGTGGGCAGGAGAGAACGGAGGAGATTATCCGGCATGAAGTGAGATCCGGGAGGCAGGTACTGTGCTAAGGGCATTAGGCACATCATCTCCTCTCATTCTTACAATCTTCCCCTTTTCTCACAGGAAGTAACTGTATACAGAAGGGTTAGTAACTAGCAGAATGCCACACAGCTAGGAAATAACCATGTCTGAAATCCAGGTCCTTCTGATTTAAGACACTGTTCTCCACCCCCCCCCCCCAAATTTGTTTATAGTGATTATTTTTTCACACAGAAGTTAAAAAAATAGATGTAGTCAAATGAATCACTCTTCAGAGTGTAGAGAGAGAGGGAACATTCCTCAATTTCATAAAAACCATCTCTGAAAAGCCCACAGTGAATATCATTCTAAATGGAGAAAAACCGAGAGCCTTTCCCTTATGATCAGGAACATGACAAGGAGGCCCACTCTCGCCATATTGTTCAACGTAGTACTAGAAGTCCTAGCAACAGCAATGAGACAGCAAAAAGAAATAAAATGTCTTCAAACTGGTGAAGAAGAAGTCAAATTCTCTTCAAAGATGACATGATATTTTATGTGGAAAATCCAATAGACTCCACCCCCAAATTACTAGGACTCATACAGCAATTCAGTAATGTGGCAGGATACAAAGTCAATGCACAGAAATCAGTTGCTTTCTTATACACTAACAACGTAACTGTAGAAAGAGAAATTAGGGAATTGATTTCATTTACTAGAATCAAAAACTGTAAGATACGGTGGAATAAACTGTAAGATACTGTGGAATAAGCCAAAAGCTATAAGATACAGTGGAATAAACCTAACCAAAGAGGTAAAGGATCTGTACTCTAGAAACTACAGAACACTCAAGCAAGAAATAGAAGACACAAAAAGATGGAAAAGCATTCCATGCTCATAGATCAGAAGAATAAATATTGTTAAAATGTCTGTGCTGCCCAGGAGCAATCTCTACTTCCAATGCCATCCTGATCAAAATACCAATGGCATTTTTCAAAGTGCTGAAACCAACAATCCTAAAATTTGTATGGAACTAGAAAAGACCTCGAATTGCCAAGACGATGTGCTCATAACTCTAATATGTAAGGTCTGCATATGGAATAAGTGAAAAAGCAAAGAGTAATGCTGTATCAACAGTGACTTAATCTTGAGCTGAATTGGAAAATTTAAAGAGAATCTGTTGTCTTCATTTTAAAATTCATTGCATATAAATATGTCCAGTTTGAATGGGGTATCACTTAAATAGTTTCCAGTTAGAAACCCTCAGAAGTAAATGTACCCCCCCCAACATGTCTACAACACTCTTCAGGGAATTAATTTCCTAACAACCATAAGTCAAGATTCTTGATAACCACAGTGGACTAAGCCAAGGGAAAAGTGCCATAGAGAATGCAATTTACTTCTGAATGGGCTGTAAATCTTCCTTAAAGCTTATGAAATTTGTTTTTTGATGGCTTCATAATTCCCATCATATGATTTTTATGTAGGAATTTCACTTGGTGTCAGAGAGAAGTTTTTATCTAGAAACATGGAAGGAAGGAGTGTCTTAGACTGGGTTGCTCTGCAGTTGGACCCTGGGGTAAGGGGAGGAGTACAAAGAATTTGTCTTGGACATGAGGGAGAGTAACAGGTTATGGGAAGAGAGTAGTGAGGTGTGGAAGGAAAACTATCAGTTAAAAAATAGATCAACAAGGGCTATTTGTTCTGTATCTTCTATCAGTCATTGCTTGAGGCCTTCTCTCCCGGAGCATCACCCTGAGGGCTTCTGGCTGCTCTGTATCCATGGGATAATGTAACTTCCCTGACTCAAAAGCCGTCATGAAAAGAGTCATGGGTGCACAGGTGAGCATATACAAGAATGAAAAGTGCTGAGGAGACACAGGCAGGGTGTCATAATGCTAGCTACATGTGTCCTCGTCCAAGGCAGTCCTAGCCCAAAGTGGCAGCAGGTTTTAAGGAAATGATCCACCTCTCTTCGTGTAATCGTATCCCTCCCTTCCTTCAAAACATCACGATTGGGGCACCTGGGTGGCTCAGTGGGTTAAAGCCTCTGCCTTCGGCTCAGGTCATGATCCCAGGATCCTGGGATCGAGCCCCACATCAGACTCTCTGCTCATCGGTGAGCCTGCTTCCCCTCCTCTCTCTCTGCCTGCTTCTCTTCTTGCTTGTACTCTATCTCTCTGTCAAATAAATAAATAAAATCTTTAAAAAAACAAAAAACAAAAAAAAATCACGATTTGCGTTAATGCTTTCCTTATTTTACTTGGTTGCTCAAGGCGCAGCCTTGAAATATAAGGGATTAGTGAATAATGCTAATTGTTATTTTAATGTGGTTTTATCAAAAAATCAAATACTCTCCACAACAAATAAAATAATCACTGTTATGATTAAAACACTGTATGAGATAGCACAGTGAATGCAATGAGGAGAAAGATGGTCTTTATACTCTGAATATCTCCCAGTTTTGGTGGGGAGAAGGTAAATATACAACGAACTAAATAGAACTAAAATAGAAGGCAAGATATATTCCAACTCCCTTGTGAACTAACCTTTATCGGTCCGGTGGAAGATGAAAAGCATTATCTCTAAATTCCCAAGTCATGATTCTAGCCAACTTACTCTGCACTGAGTCTTAAAGAAGGGTTGTGGGGCTGTATGTGAAAATGGTAGGAGAGAGTATCGTGGGCAGGGTTTATGCAGTGAGGGAGGTCAGAGATCTAGCAGTGGCACATCCTGACTTTGTTTCCATTCAGACTGGGACAATTTCCATCTTCATCTTTGTCAATTTAAGCTCATTGTGTTCCATAGAAGATATTGAACTATTGAAGTTTATATAGTTGAATGGGGGAGTAGGAGTACCTTAACTGCCCAAAGCATATTGTTATTTATAGTATTCTTTTAAGTCTCTTGCATTAGGAGATCAGCTTATTACTCATTTTGGTATTCTGAATGCTCTTTATGTGTGCTTTCTCCCATTTTTCTTGATCGGACTTGATAGGTTTGCTTCTTTAAAAAAAAAAAAAACCCGATTTTGTTTTGTTGTAGCTTTTAATATATATTTAATTAATTCCTACTCATATTATTTTAAATTATTTTTTAAATTTAGGTTCAGTCTGTTTCTATTTTTTTGTACATTCTCAAGCTGGGACCTTAATGTTCAGTCTTTCATTGTCCGACAAGTACTTTAACTCATGTAAGCATTCCTTTTTATTGCCATTTTAACTGAATCCCCACAACTTCCAAATATTTTCATTTTTACTCATTGTTTAATTCTTTTATTATACCTACTTGTAATTTATCAGTTTATTTATAAATTCTCAAATGTTTTAAATTTTCCCATACATATGTATATACCCATAACAATGTGTATGTTTATATATATCTGTATATACACATATTACTTATCTTCTTGCTTTTGTCTTCTAATTTATTACTTTTGTGGTATAAAGAGAAGGTCTATGTGATACTGCTCTTTTGAAATTTGGTGAGACATTTGGCAATGAACATTCTAAAACAAGTACGTCATATCTGTTGTTGAAATTGTTATCCACAATATTCTAAATACACCCATTATATCTACCGCCTGAACTTTTTATTAATTACATTTCAGGAGTCTTATTGTCCAAGTAAACTATCTGCTATTAAGAGATATGGGTGTTGTTTTCATCATCATGTTGATTTTTCAAGTTTTCCTTTTTTGTGATTTAAAAAATACTTAAATGAACTATTTCATTAGGAATGCACATGACAGATGTTATTTATAGTATGACAATGTTCCTTTTTATTTAAAAATTTTTAAAAAGTTTTAAATTATTTATTTGACAGAGAAAGAAAAATCACAAGTAGGCAGAGAGGCAGGCAGAGAGAGAGAAGGGAGGAAGCAGACTCCCTGCTGAGCAGAGAGCCCAATTAGGGGCTCTATCTCAGGACCCTGAGATCATGACCTGAGCAGAGGCTTAACCCACTGAGCCACCCAGGTGCCCCAACAATGTTCCTTTTTTATGAAGAATGTATATATTGAAGGTGTACAACATGATGGTTTGATATACATATACATAATGAAATGATTATAGTCAAACTAAGTAAGGTATCATCTCCTCACATAGTTATCATTTTTTTGTGATGAGAGTACCTAAAATGTACTCTCTTAGCATGTTTCCAGTATTCAGTATAGTATTAATAACTATGATCATCATACTATACATTGACTCTCTAGAGTTATTTGTATCTATTTATCTCTATATAAGTCATTGCCATAAGAAAATATAAAGATTGAAAGAAAAAGGAGAGGGGAAAACATTAAAAAGTAAACAGCAAAAGGATATAACAAAAAAATTTAAAATGCTTGGCTTGCCATATAAAAGAAAATAAAATTAAGACAAAAATTATTACTAGAAATAAAGAACATTGTCATATGGATAAAGAAATTGTGACACACACATACCCAGACACACACACAGGAATATTATTTAGCCTTAAAAAAGGAGATTCTGTCATATGCAACAGTGTGGAAGACCTTCTGCTAAGTGAAATAAGGCAGACACGAAGAACATCTGCATGTTCTCACTTACATGTGAAATCTAAGAGTTGAATACATAGAAGCAGAGAGTAGAAAGTTGGTTACCAGGGTCAGGGAGAGAGGGAAAGTGTAATGGTGGTCAAAGGATACAAACTTGTAGAATAAACACATACATTTATCGATTAAGTTTACCATCTTCTATGGGTACAATTTGTGGTGCCCCAAAACAATTATAATAGTCACATCAAAGATCACTGATGACAGATCACCATAACAAATATGATAATAATGAAAAATTTAAAATATATTTGGAGAATTACCAAAATGTGACACAGAGGCATGAAGTGAGCAAATAAGTGAAAAATGGCTCCTACAGTCTTGCTTGATCCAAGGTTGCCACAAATCTTCAATTTGGGAAAAACACAGTATCTGAGAAGTGCAATGAAGTCATAAAACAAGATATGCCTGAATATGTTGCTGCTTCAAGTGACTTTTAATCAAAAGCTATTTTTAAAAATCAGCTGTCTTAGGGCACCTCGTTGGCTCAGTTGGTAGAGCATACAACTCTTGATCTTGGGGTTGTGAGTTCAAGCCCCATGTTGGGTGTAGAGACTACTTAAAGATAAAATCTTTTAAAAATAAGAATTAACTGTCTTTTTTTTTTTTTTTTCTTTCTCTGACCAGAAGTGGATTTTCTTCTATTTGCTGTCCAAGAGAAATAGTCTTCTAAAATCTGAGGATCTTTGTCTTTTGCCAGTTTGGGGAAATTCTCAACCCTTGTCTTTTTGAATGTTGCTTCTCACATTAGCTTTAGTTTCAACTTCTGGAACTTGGAATAGGCATTTATGTTAGAACTTCTCATTCTGTCTTACCTGTCTCAGATTTTCTTTTGTATATTCTATCTCTTTGTCTCTGTGCTTTGTTCTGGATATTTTCCATAATTCTGTCTTTAAGTTAATGGGTTTTCCCTATATGTGTCTTTTCTGCCATTTAGATTTTCTATCTAAATGTCTCTGCTTCTCTCTATATAATGTATATGTAGGAGTGTGTGTGTGTGTGTGTGTGTGTGTGTGTGTATTCTTGTTTTAACTTGAAGGATCATTTTCAATTGTCTCCTTTTCTTATCTCATATTTCCAGCTTCCGATTTTTGCTTGTTAAATATATTCTGCATATAACTATTCTTTTTGGACCTTGTAGCCACCTTGTTTTATTATTTTTAATTATAAGCCTCTATTCCTTGGAACTCTATCTGTAGGGGCTTCCTGAGCCCTAGGTGGGTTGTGTATACTTCCAGATGCCTGGGAGCATTGTCAACATAAATGATTTAAATGAAATTCTTTTTCTTTCCCTAAAAGAATTTATTTATGGTTCTGAGAGAAAGAGAGAGAGACAGATAAAGAGAGCATGAGCTGGGGTTGGGGGCAAAGGGAAAGGGAGAAACAGACTCCCCACTGAGCAGGGACCCTGACTTGGGGCTCAATCCCAGGATCATGACCTGAACCAAAGGCAGATGCTTAACTGACTGAGCCAACCAGGTGCCCCTTAAATTAAATTCTTGACTTGAATTTGTGTCTGAAGGCAAATGAGGGGGGTATGATGAGTGATTATGCATCCTCATAGGAGATTTTTTTTCTCCTCTATTTGAAGTTAGGTTTAAGATGATTTTCCTGCCAGGTCCCCTTGTGGGGATAATATATTTTTTTTTCCTGGTTTACGGTTTCACAGAAGGTCTGGCACCATGAAGATTCAGCACAATGTGGGAGATTTATGATCTTCTGTCCATGCTGTGTGGATTTCGGGCCTTGTGTCTTGTGTTCCTGATATGATTATTAAAACCTTGCCTTACCCCTCTGGGTTCCAATTCCTGTTTTGTTTTTGGATTCTTAGGGTTTCCTTTTATTTAGCCGAAGGAGTTTTAGAAATATGTCATTCAATACCTTTAGTTATCATATGGCAGAGTACTTTCTCAACATATCTAATATGTTAATTGCCTAAAATAAAAGTCCTAGATTAGTTTTTTTTTAAGATTTTAATTATTTATTTGACAGAGATATCACAAATAAGCAGGAGTCAGGCAGAGAGGGGGAAACAGGCTCCCCGCTGAACAGAGATCCCACTGTGGGGCTCTATCCAGGACCCTGAGATCATGACCCAAGCTGAAGGCAGAGGCCCAGCCCAATGAGCCACCCAGGTGACCCAGTCCTAGATTAGTTTCTTTTTTATTAATTATTTGTATTACCATATAATGTATTATTTGCCCCAGGGGTACAGATCTGTGAATCGTCAGGCTTACACACTTTACAGTACTCACCCTTTCACTCACCCCCAATGTCCATCACCCAACCACCCTCTCTATACCCCCTCTCCCCCCAGCAACCCTCGTTTGTTTTGTGAGATTAAGAGTCTCTTATGGTTTGTCTCCTTCCCCATCAAACGTAGTGATCCGAAAGAGCACGTGCACCCAAATGTTTATAGCAGCAATGTCCACAAATAGCCAAACTATGGAAAGAACCTAGATGTCCATCAATAGATGAATGGGTGAAGAAGATGTGGTATATATATATATATATATATATATATATATATACAATAGAATACTAGATTAGTTTTCATGTTTATTTGCTACATGTATCTTCTTTGCAAACTGGTTCAGCTTAATTATATCTTTTGACAATTACCAAATTATCTGGGAGGTCAAAAAAAAAAAAAGAACTTTCCTTCTTTTGTTAGACATTCCCTGTCTTTTCTACATGATGTGTCTTTTATGTATAACTTCTACCCTGATCTGAATTTATAAAGGAGCACTGCTGACTAAATATTGATTAACTCTGAATCTCCAAGGGGGCAAGCCAGCAGAGAGGAAGATGAGTGCCTTTAATTCAGTAAGATTCCCAATACACATGGAGAACTTAGACGGCATTTGATGCTTCCCGTGCTATCGCTTTGTCCTGGCCATTTGTACTTACCATGCTTGGAAGTTTGTTTAAGGCAACTCATAGCCCAACCAGCAAGATATGCAACCGGAAATGTTTCATAGAGAAATTCAAACTAATTATGCAAAGTTATAATGTGTTTTGTTTCCTCGGTTCACAATGACTCTCAACTTTCTGGTTTCTTATTTTGCAGTGCTAGCTTTATGTTTTCTTTTATGACTCTGCTATAGAGATCACTCCCCACACCCCCCACCACTCATCCCCCCCTCAGAAGTATCTTTCTTGAGAAGGAAAGTGACCCTGGATTTTGCCCTCAGGCTGTCTTCACTACTCAGTGAAGATTTGATAATGTGTGGCTTTTGTCTCTAAACTAGTAATTTTAATTATACTCCCACTGGCCCTCACAATGCAACAGCCGCTGCTCCAGCTCTAACAATCACCACGGAGTAAAATTCTAACTTAAAGATATCAGTGAGGGTAATATGGTATTTTTCGATTATGATTAGGCTTGTTGCTTTGTGTTAGTTTTAAAAGCGACTGTAGAAAAGAGAACACCCATAAGACCTTGCAAATTGAATCCGTGTGTGTATACTGCTGGTGTGTGGGAATCCTGTCACCCATCTTATTAATTTATACTTGGGGAGTAGACAATTTTCAGATTTTATTTTGAGATGTTAAGCTGTAATGGATCTAAGCATGTGAAGATACATATTTAATGTACTTTAATGCCTTTATGATCTCACTGTTAAAATGTGAATAATTCTGCCTGGGAATGCTTTCACTATCATTGCTGTCTTCCCCACAGAGCTATGAATGTGTTCTAGTGGGGGCTCTATGACTCCAGCTTGTTGAAATATTTCTATCTCGGCAAATTTTGCTTGGTAATGGGATTCCACTGGTCAGTGAATTTAGTGTACTATGGTGTATTGTGAATCCAAAGACAGAGACAAGTCTTGATTTTGCTTCCCACAAAGGGTTTAAGGCTAGTGCTTTATAAACATGGTTTGGGAAACTCTGATGTAACTATTTCTGTGGATATTGCATGTTTATTCTTGTTATTATTGATTTTGGATTTCTTCTCTCAGCATGAAAATCAACTGTTAATTGTGCAAAATCTATGCCATGGGGTACTACTGTTCACATTTTATATTTGAAAAATATGGATAGCTATGCCACCGAATAATAATTGGCTAATATTTATTGAGGAATTGTCAGTGAAAAGTAATATCCTAGTGTTTTTATTGCTTATTTCTCTTCATATGATAGTGCTTTGATATAAGTATTTTATTAGCTCTTCTTTATGTATGAGAAAACTGGGTCTCAGAGACCTCTTCCCAAAGTCAGACACTCAGTGAATGTTTGCACTTATTTTACAAATGTGATTCTTTGTCACCTAGAAATGAACATTGGCTTTGGGGCGCTGGTTTAGAAGGAAAAGAGGAACAAGCAGCGTATGAGCTGGTCCTCTAGAAGCCTGGGGTCTAGTTGAGTTTTATTCCTGATGACGACTGTAAACTTCTTCTACAGAATATCTGTGTCCCTGTTGTTCTATTCATTTTGTAAATTGCTGTCTTAGAATCACAGAATGAAAAATATCAAATTTAGGAGGTCCTCTTAAAGGCCAAATAGATAAAGCCATACATTTTATCAATAGTAAAACTAGTTTTAAGAAGAGAGGTGATTATTTCAAATACAGACCTCTTTTTTCTTTTTAAGTTTTTCATCTAATTCCAGTTAGTTAACATACAGTGTAATATTAGTTTCAGGTGTACAATATAGTGATTCAACACTTCCGTACAACAACTTTTGCTCATTGTGACAAGGGCCCTCCTGAACCCCCATTACCTAGTTCACCCATCCCCATCCCCCTCACTCACCACCTCCCCTCTGGTAATCATCAGTTTGTTCTCTACAGTTAAGAGTCTGTTTCTTGGTTTGTCTTAAACTTGTTTTCTTTACTTTGTTTCACATTGTTGCTCATTTTATCCACAACAGAAGCTGAATTGCTTAAGGGTAGACATTATGCTTTCCTGGCCAGAGAAGAACACAGTAGTCTTAGCAGTGTCTTTGTGTAACATATTAAGTGAATGGAAATTACTTTTATAATGCTCTGACCCACCTTAAACAGACTATTTAAATAATTCATCTATTTAAACAATAGATAACAACAATCAATGAGATTATTTATGTGTAATATCTTTAAATACATGAAGGTTTGTATTTCCTTTTCAGCATAAGCCTCTAGATTTTATTCTTTTTTTTAAAGATTTTAGAGAGCGAGCGAACTAGCAATAGAGTAGGATGAGGGGCAGAGGGAGAGAATCTTCAGGTTGACTCCCCACTGAGCATGGAACCTGCTGTGGGGCTGCATCTCAGGATCCATGAGATCAGGACCTGATCTGAAACCAAGAATCAGGCACTCAATTGACTGAGCCACCAAGGTGCCCCCTCTAGATTATATTCTTGATCCCAGAATGGTTGTTCTGACTTTTATCTCCATATTGAAAGCAACAAAAAAACGTTAGCCAATCTAATCATCATTCTTCTTCTTCTTCTTCTTCTTCTTCTTCTTCTTCTTCTTCTTCTTCTCCTTCTCCTTCTCCTTCTCCTTCTCCTTCTCCTTCTCCTTCTCCTTCTCCTTCTCCTTCTCCTTCTCCTTCTCCTTCTCCTTCTTCTTCTTCTTCTTCTTCTTCTTCTTCTTCTTCTTCTTCTTCTTTTTTAAGATTTATTATTTATTTGAGAGGGAGAGAGTACAGGAGGCGGGGGTGCCAAAGGAGAGGGAGAGGGAAAGCGGACTCGTCACCAAGTACAGAACTCAACTCCAGGCTCAATCTCCTGATCCTGAGTCAAAGCCAAGAGCCTGGAGCTTAACAAACTGAGCCACCCAGGCACCCTGTAATCATCATTTTTCTCAATGAGTTTTTATGAAGTCTTTGACATGACCCCAGTTGCTTTTATAAGTATTATCTGAATTAATCCCCAAACCAATCCTATGGAGTTGGTGCCACTATTTTTCCACTTTTATAGATGAGGGACTAAAAGCTTAGAAAAACTAGGTAACTTACCCAAACGAGTAGCAGAACTGGAATTTTGAACCCACCTTCTCCTCGAGTCACTCGTCTTTCCTTATCTTGGCGTCTCCATTATTTACTTAGTGGAATTAATCACAATGTGCAATTAATTATTTACTTTTTATTTTCTTTCTCTTCCATCACAGTGAAAGCTTCATGGAAGCAGAGTCTATTTCTATGTTTGCTCAGTTACTTTCCCAGCATGTGGTGTGGTACTTACTCTACAGAAGACACTTTTCATCGCAACAGTATTTGCTGAAAAAGAGAGCGAATATCTGATGCCAAAGTCACATCTGGGGCCACTATATACATGAGAGAAAGTTTCTACTAAACACACTTTTCTATTTTAAGGGGGAAATCCAGGTTTTAATGTAGGTAATGATTTAGTTTGCTAAAATTAAAAATGAGGTAATTTCATAAGAATTTTATGTTAAGATTTAGTATCCTGAATTATTGAGTCTTGAGAATACAAAGTTGAAATATGACTTAATTACTGTCATCATATATTTGAGGGAAATCATAATTAGGGGGTGACCAGCTGTTCCCCATCTGTACTGAGCACAGAACAGGAGGAAGGGACTTACATAAAAGCACAAGAATTAAGCCAATCTCATACAGGGCTGGGAGGTATTGGGGTAAATTTTTGAGTTATTACCAAGAATAAGTTTTCCACATATTTTTATTTACTTCTTTTCCTTATGCTGTCAGATGATGTGCCCAATAATTGGAGTGTCTCCTTTTTGATTCTCATAGCCCTAGTCTCACTAGAAACATCAAAGGCCACGTTACGAAGAACAAGCTACCCAAGTCATGGTGATCATGGTGAATGACACCACTCGTATAATTAATTCTGTATGCTCTTATACCAGCCAGTGAGATGAGAGCTAATTGGTTCTGTAAGCGAGGCAATTTGCAGTTTGCGACAATGTAGGGGACTTGCTTAAATATCATTTAAACTGAATAACTTTGCTGGATTTAATTTTCTTAATGCATTTGTACTTCTCATGTTTGATAATATCAGTAAGAAATAGATGTAATCTTCCAAAATGATGATCAACTCTGAAACGGACAATTAGTTGAATCAAATATCCAAATCTGTAATTGATTACATAAGGAGGAAGTTTAATCTTCTCTGGTGTCCTTACAGTTATTAAAATGAAAGAACATTGGTGGGTTTGCTTTTTGCTCTTAGAGGGCTGCCTTCTTTGTCTCATTTGGTTTTGAGTAGAGCTAAACACGTAGGGCATGGCATCAACTTCTCCTGGGCTTTATTTCTACCCAACATTGTTTCTCATGCTCTGTAAGTTTTTAAGTCAGTAAATATATTTGGATGCCCACTATATTTCAGGCAAATTCGTTTGGTGGTACTGTGGACCAGTTATGAAGGTAAAGTATGGGCAAATTTTAAAGGGGAATTAAGCCCCACTGCTGGTTTCTCACAGACGACAACCATGAGAAAAGATCATGGGAATGTAATCTATTTTTAGTACAATACACAGATGAAAGAATATAGTTCTGCCTGCACATTCCAGGGTAGAAAGACTCTAGCTCTGTGTTTAGAAACATAGCTCTGATGGGAGTTCAAATATTATCTTTTCCATTTATTTACTGTCTAAGTTGCTTAGCTTTTTGGGGACATGATTTTCTAATCTTCTGATTAGGGATAATAATCATACTACTTTACAGGGTTGTTGTGAAGATTAAGTGTGATGAATGTGTGTGTGTGTGTGTGTGTGTGTGTGTGTACACCTGAACTTACAAAAACGTTGACATACTAGCCAGTGAACCCAGTTCAGCCTGCTCCCTGTTTTTGTGTGGCACAGGAACTAAAAATAGTTTTCATGATTTTTAAAGATGGAAAAAAATTAAAACAAAATACATTTTTTGGTACTTGAAAATATATGGTATTCAGTGTCCCTTTATTCAGTGTCCATAAATAACACAGTTGTGCTCATTTGCTTATGTATTGGTTATAGATGCTTTCACTCAACAAAGGCAGAGTTGAGTAGTTGTGACAGATTCTATGGCCTTTAAAGCTGAAAATATTTATTTTCTGGCCATTTACAGAAAACATCTTGTCACACTCTAGCTTGCAACATTGTCTGACATAAAGTAAATACTAAAAGTTGTTACCTATTATGAAGCCATTTTCCAAGTTAGAATAATAATTTGGCATGAACTTTAGTGTGAACATCTTTTCATTTTAGAAGCTAAATGTAATGAATTAAAGCGTATTCATGTGGTGGTAAAGTACAAGCACATATCTAATTCAGATGTCTCTCTCCTGGTTATATCTTAGAATTTCATTAAGAATGAATAAATCTTGGGACGCCTGGGTGGCTCAGTTGGTTAAGCAGCTGCCTTCGGCTCAGGTCATGATCCCAGCATCCTGGGATCGAGTCCCACATCGGGCTCCTTGCTCCGCAGGGAGCCTGCTTCTCCCTCTGACTCTGCCTTCCACTCTGTCTGCCTGTGCTCGCTCTCGCTCGCTCTCTCTCTGACAAATAAATAAATAAAATCTTTAAAAAAAAAAAAAGAATGAATAAATCTTGGGGGTGCCTGGGTGGCTCAGTGGTTTAAAGCCTCTGCCTTCAGCTCAGGTCATAATCCCAGGATCCTGGGATCCAGCCCCGCATGCATCGGGCTCTCTCCTCAGCAGGGAGCCTGCTTCCCTCTCTCTCTCTGCCTGCCTCTCTGCCTACTTGTGATCTCTGTCAAATAAATAAACAAAATCTTAAAAAAAAAAAAAAGTACAAATAAATCTTGAATTTCTTGTCTAGGTGGAAGGACTTGTGTTGTGGATCAAAATAATGGTCTAATAATGGTTGGTAAATGGTCTAACTGGTGTGAGTATCATATCACAGAGTACAGTTGTGAGAAGTTCACTAAAGCTCATGGGTTTTATCCACTACACTCCTCCTCCCACCCTGCCTCCCCCGCCCCCGCCCCCAGCAACCTCCCTCCCTTCTCCACCAGGAAATTAATTTTTTTTGAGAATGCCTAAGTACTTTGAACAAGAGGAAGTAGAATCATACCCCCCACGGCAGACCCAGCTATCATCTCTGTAGGGATCTAACTCAAACTGAGTGGTGTGGATGCCAGGCCAGCATTCACTGTATCTTTGGTACAAAATCCCTCTCCAAGTTCTTTCTAGTTGGAGGCTCATTCTGTTTCCATAATCACGCAATGCATTTGAGGAAGTATATTCAATATACCATTATTTCAATCCCTGCTATGAAGTATATCTTTAGCGAGGTGACTCATTCATTCCGCTATTATTTATTCATGTGTAGACTTCTTATATAAATTGCTTCACTTACAGCTTTTGGGCTCCCAGTTCTGAAGCTCTCTTTTTGAAAATCAATGACACCTATCTTCTGAGGGAAACTCTCTGTAAAGCAAGCTGTGATGACTTTTGTTATACTTCTTGGCATTAATTATTCATGGTTATTTATTGAATAATTCAACATGTTATATGATTATTTTAAAATTCTCTACCTTGTTACTGAAAAGTGAGGACTTTCTGGGCCATCGGTTGATTCATGCCAAATGAAGCTATTATTGGTGAGAGCATACAATATGTAAGAAGGTGACTTTCACTTTCCAGGTCTTCATTAAATAAAATAAAGATGATTTGAGTATATTCCATGGCCTTCAAGGAGAACAGGGAGCTCATTCCTACTCAAGCTATACTCTAAGTAAAGGGAAATTACCAGTATAACATTCAGGCAGGATTTAGAGAAAAAGGGAATGCTTTCCATGTGATAGGGTGACAATGAAATAATGAAACAGCTGCCCTCCACGGTCAGCTAAATAATATAAACTATTCCACAAAAATGGTCTTTTCCTCCTTTCCGTGCCCCCCCCCCATTTTCTTCTCTGATTTTAATAGGTAAAAAGCCAGAGGTTTCTTAATTATTTGTTTTTGTTGTTTTTAATTATTTCTCATTTTTATCACTCAGTTCCATGCCATTATTTATTCCTTTGTTCTGACACTTAATTCTACAGTGACAGTCTTTCTGGTGTTTATGGATCTTCTGTAAATGCAAAACCCCCACTGTCTTAACCGTATATAAACCAGTAATCGTCCACAATGTCCCTTAAACTGTTGGAAGTAAAAAGCAGCACCATCAGGAATTCCGATTTCCCATCACATTCTTTTCCCAGGCTTTCCAGTTTTCCTTCACTAAATACTTCTGCTTCTAAATGAGCTTCTACACAGCTTTTATCTGCTCTCACATATCTTTAAGTGATACATAATTTCAAAATCGTAATTGCTAAGTTATTTAATATTCTATCACCAAGTACCATATTGATTCATACTTGGAGGGGGCTGGACCAGGAAAGGTGAATATAAATGAAAGTATTTTACAAGCATAGTGTCACCTGGATTAAAAGGTTCCAAGTAGGTCACTACAATTTCCCTATCTACTGAGGTTTTTCATTCAAATAGGTCTAACATTTTTTAACATACATGTGCCTTGGACCTCTACACAGCAATTTTCTAATTGCTGTGATCTATGGTAATGGTAGAGCAAAAAGCTACTTATGATTCAACTTATTTTAATATGTTTTCATTTGTTGTGCTCTTTGGCCTAACAATTATGTTTGTGAAGAGAGAATTAAGTGATAGGATGTTTATCGTGGTGTTACTACTGAAAGATAAACTATGGCACGAAAACGTGTAAATACCTAACAAGAAGGAATTGATTAAATAAGCCATAGTCCATCTATAAACCAACATTAAAAACTTGTAAAAACAGGGGCACCTGGGTGGCTCAGTGGCTTAAAGCCTCTGCCTTCGGCTCAGGTCATGATCCAGGGTCCTGGCATCGAACCCCACATCGGGCTCTCTGCTCTGCAGGGAGCCTGCTTCCCTTTCTCTCTCTGCCTGCCTCTCTGCCTACTTGTGATCTCTGTCTGTCAAATAAATAAATAAAATCCTAAAAAAAAAAAAAAACAACCTTGTAAAAACAATGTTGTAGATCAATAGTCAGTGACTGGAAAATGCTGATAAATTACCAGATTAAAAAGTTATATATTAGGATGAGCAATACAATTTACATTCACACAAATGTCTATGTGTGAACACATCTATATTTATTAATCCATATATGCATCTATGGAAGTATATATATCATAAGAAGATACATATGTGTGTTATATATAGGAAAATATTATATATTTGTGTATATTCTTTCAGATTACTTTTACCAACTGTGTCTGACTTGATGGAACCAAGGCTTGTTTTGTTTTTCTAATTTTACTCTCTAAGTTTTTCCAAATTCTTCTTAAAATGTATTGTTTTTAGATATAGAGGAAAACAATTTTAAGTAATTTTGATCTGGGAATAATAGAGATTTCACATTATCAGAGATTAAAAATTTCACATTAAGAAGTAATTATTTTATCAAGTTCTCTTCACCTCTCCCTTGCTTCTACTCACGGAGGACTGCATCAGCCAACAGTCAGATGGAAGGCTTCTGTGACTGCCCTTCCTCGGAATACAGGGAAGAAGTTGTGGGACAAGATTTGGTACCTAGTCTGAATGCCAGTTCATGCTTAAAGAACAAAACACAAATATGTTATCAAGTGCAAGTACGAACTTAGAACTTTTCCCAGGGGAACAGCTTTTTGTAGTTCTATACAAACTAGAATTCTGAAATAGTTGTATCTCTCTGCAGAGACATCTTTAGAATTCTTGCAAGGCAAGTGTTGAAATCAGAAGGTTTCCTTGGTATTATGGAATCAGATCAAAATAAGGAGAAATGGATAAAGAACTGATTGATTAATTAATATCTCATCTTCCAAGAACTTTAAAGTCATTTTAAAAATAGTGAGGAAGGGACACCTGGTGGTTCAGTCAATTATGCATCTGCCTTCGGCTCAGGTCATGATCCTGGAGTCCAAGAATCGAGCCCTGCATCTGATTTCCCGCTCAGCAGACAGTCTCCTTCTCCCTCTGGCCCTCCCCCCTTTCATGCTCTTTCTCTCTCACTCTCAAATAAATCTAAAATAATGATAATAATAATGAGAAAGTAAATGTTAGTGAAAAACATGGGTAAGATCATGTGAAGTTAGATGAACTTGTAACTTCACATGATCTTGTCCTGTATCCTGTATCCTGGCTTTTGGATCAGGAGGTAAATGGGCTTAGAGTGAGCAAAAGTTGTTTTTAATTCATATTTTTAAAATGATTTTATTATTTATTTATGTGGGGGGTAGAGAGAGAGAACACACACACATGCACGAGCCGGGGAGGGATTGGGGAGAGAGAGAGAGAGATCATTTCAAACAGGCTCTGCACTAAGTTCAGAGCCTGACACAGGGCTCGATGTGGGGCTCCATCCCATGACCTGAGATCACAACCCCAGACAAAACCAAGAGTCAGTAGCTTAACCGAGTGAGCCACACAGACACCCATGTTTTCAATTAATACTTAAGATAAAGCATGAAATTACAGGCTGTGCTAATTTTTCCTTAATTAGCATACATATAATCATAAGTGTATCCTCACATTTTTTAACCTGTTCAGTTTATTATTTTTGTAAAAAAAAATCTTTGAGTAAATGTGGTGATCTAGGAATATGCGCGACAATGTCAAAGATTTCAGCAAAGGGCTCCTAGCTCTATCCATGTGGTGTGGACCATGTAGCATATTCTGTTACAGGCTTTCAGCAAATGTATCACTTCCAAGGTTGTGTTCAGAGACAGCAGTTTCTGGCAGCAATAGTGGGTAGTGTGAAAACCAAATTTCCATTGTTAGCTGGAGGAATACTATATAAGGAATCTTCTTTTTTTCTAAAGCACACAATATACAACACAGTATACAAAAGCATATGTGCGTTTTAAATTGCTAATTAAAAGAAAGCTTAAGGTTGAGACAGTGGCATTGCAAGACATACCATCTCTGTATTCCTAATAATTTTCATTAATGCTGATCTCAAAAAAAATGTGAACTATGGCTGGACACTTTCCTATCGTTTTCTTTTAGTCAGGTTTTGGTCAGTTTTCTAAGCGTCCCTGTTTCTGATTTTTTACTGTCTTTTAAGGTAACAGCTGAAGTAGATAAGTAATTACTTATATTACTGCATATCACTTTAAGAGACTGAACAAATTCCCAAAGCCTTGGTACATAGAAATTCTAGAATCAAGTGTCCTCAATTCTTTATAATGACTGATAGCCAATGTTACATGAAAAATACAAATAGCATTTATTTTCTTGAAATACACCATTAAGAGGGAAAACATTTATTGTTTCCTATTCTATATCACTAATAACCAAATAGAGAATAAATTTCCCCTCAAAGATATCTATCAATGGGATAGTTAGAAACCTATTAAGATTTACTGTTCTTTATTACATCCTGGATAAACTGATTCTTGCTTGAAGGCCATGACAAAAGAATTTCATATTCCTGGAGAAAAGTGGAGCTATACAATTTCCTAATAGACATATTAATTACTATAATTACTATAAAATTATAGCAATAACTATACTCTAAATTGTTAAATAGTTCCCGCCACGAGAATTTTCTACTGCCAAAGTGTGCCACAGATTTTGTGTTCATTTCAGTGCTTTATATTTTGGGGGTTTTTAGGTCAGTTTTATGCTTCATATAGCTAATAATTCTAATACTCATAGGCATAACAATGAAGAATCTGGTTATTTGCCTTATTATGAACCTCACAATAGGTGTCACATAGTAATCTACTGAGCTATGAATTGGTTTTTGGTTTTAGATGTTGTAAGATAATTAAGATAATAAGAGGTCATTTCCCTTCTCTTATTTTAGAGAATGAAGTCTTTAATTTCTGGAGATGTGAGGCTACTTTCATCCCCAGTGAGAATTAGCAGACCTTTAAAAATATGAAAAACTTGCAAATTAATGGATGATAATGTTGGATAATCCTAGAAGGCAAAGTCCGTGGTTTAGGGAGACAGAATGTCCCATCCTGGAGAATGAGAGCCTTCCAAAGAGTGGAGAAGGGATGAGTAGCTATTTTGGCAAGGAGGTGTCGGAAAGAGTGGTCAAACATGGTGTAGATCACTGGCCTGTTTATTCACATGCTCTTGTTGAAAACTGGTCATAGGTTACTTATGGAAGCTTAACTCTAGTGACATTTCCTCATAGGTTTGATGAGGAATAGTATGGTAGCGCCTTATTGGTAGAGGAGGCCTTTCTTTCTTTTTTTTTTTTTTTAAGATTTTATTTATTTATTTCACAGACAGAGATCACAAGTCAGACAGAAATCACAAGTAGTCAGAGGCAGGCAGAGAGAGAGGGGGAAGCAGGCTCCCCGCCGAGCAGAGAGACCGATGCCGGGGCTCAATCCCAGGACCCCAGCATCACGACCTGAGCTGAAGGCAGAGGCTTTAACCCAATGAGCCACCCAAGCACCCCTAAAGGAGGCCTTTCTGAGAGGCATCTATGTCAAGCAGTGTTGCTCCAGAAAGCATTGGACTAAGGATACTAAGCATTGGACTAAGGATACTAAGGATGCTTAGTATCAGTCTGTATGGGGGGGGACCTGAATGACTCAGTCAGTTAAGCATATGCCTACAGCTCCAGTCATGATCCTGGAGTCTTTGGATCCTGCTCAGGAGGGAGCATGCTTCTCCCTCTCCCTCTGCTGCTCCCTGCTTGTTGCTCTCTCTGTGTGTCGAATAAAAAAAAAAATCTTAAAAAAAAATCAGTCTGTATGGCACCTAGTTTGGCTCTCGTACATCTCCACCTTCTACTACATGAGATCATGGTTCTCAGATTAGTCCGAGGTGGAAGAGGAATGGAGCATAAAGATAACTTTTTATGAAATCTGGTTCAACCTTTCAAGAATTAACTTGGTGCCAACAAGCACTAATGTTTCTGTTATCTGAATATTGTGGAACAAATTAAACAAATATTAGAGAAGCAAACACTCAAGATATTTTATTTGAACTAAATTATATGTTATGGATCAGATAATTACAAATTTTCTGAAGGAAAAGATTTTGTTGTAGCCTAAATTTGTATATACCTTGTTCAGGGTAAAAAGTTAAGGTCTGAAGTTATCATGTGAAGGATATTTTATTTTTACTTATCTAAACATGTATTACTTCTTCTTCATTTATGGATTCTTTCACTTGATAACATTTATTGCTTAATGTGATACACAGATAAAACTGGTGATCTCCTCTGACCTTGATTCAATTACAGTATAGGGAGTGATTGAAGGTTGAATAATATGATTAATATAAAATTTAATATTTAAACTTTTATGCAGTTGTACTGAGAAAAATGCTTTCCAATTCCCTTTTGGAGATAGTACTCCTGAAAGATGACATTGGAGTATTGATATTTCCATTGCCAAGAATCAGTGTCAAAGATATGGCTGCCAGAAAAGCCAAAGCCATTTGCTATACAGGTATTTTTCGTTGGACACAAAGGAGGTCTTTGGTTTCTACTGGTTTTACATTGTAGTTCTCTTAAGGACAGTTCTGACCAAAAAAGTGCATCCTGTTTGGCTAGTCTAAAGACTCATCAAAGTATCTTTTCAAAAGCAGGGTCTTAAGAAATAAATGAGTTGACTTTGGTCATTCCATGGGTTCATCCAACCAACTTTTCTTTAAGCGTTGACTAGGTCCCATATGCTGTGTAGTCATTATGGTCATAGCTGTACATGACAGGAGCTTTTATTTAACCAAAGAAGATACAATTATTTGTTAAATGTAGAAAGCATGATGAGTATTATTGAGACATAATAATTATGTTGATATATTATTGTATTGTATTGTTAATAACAATAAATATTGTTATTATGTTAGATGAAATTTCTGGTCTAGAATAGGGTTTCTCAACTAGGGGCAGTTTTGTCCCTCAGTGGACAATTGGCAATGCCTGGAGACATTTTTGGTTGTCTTGACTGGGAAGAGATGAACTCTTTTTTTTTTAAACAGTATATTTAGGTGATAAACAGTAAGCATAGCTTTTTTTTAAAAATTTTATTTAATAAATTTAATATTTTATTAAATTTTATTTAATTTTATGACAGAGAAAGATAGTGAGAGAGGGAACACAAGCACAGGGGGAACTGGAGAGGGAGAAGTGGGCTCCCCGCTCAACAGGAAGCCCGATAGAGGGCTCGGTTCCAGGACGCTGGGATTATGACCTGAGCCAAAGGCAGACACTTAACAACTGAGCCAACCAGGTGCCTGGATATATGAACTCTTGCAAGCGAGAGGAGAGAGGCCAGGGATGCTGCTTAAAGTCTTATAATGTACCTGATGGCCCTCCCAAGGATTTCTTTACTCCAGAAAGTCAGTAGCAACATGGTTAAGAAACCTTTGTCTAGCAGGATGGGAGGGAACAGGCAGAGGATGTAGCTTTGACAATCAGTGTGGCAATCATGTGGCTGAGCAACTGCTTTCTGGGTGGTGATGCCTTTTCAATATTCCACCCATCAGATGTATAATTTAATAATCCCATTGTGTTTTATATCTAGACAAAGCTTCGCAAAGGTCGGATGGATAAATAAATCATAAAATGGCAAATGTTAATATGAAACAGATGGTACCCAACCTTCAATCTACTTTCCTGCCCCTTTATTCATTGACAGAATAATCGATGTTCCCCAGGTTTGATCTTGGCTCTGGTTCCTGGCTGCATGACCTACAATTGTTGCTGAAACTGTAAAGTGGAGGTAATGATAGCTTCCCTTACAATTGTTGTGAGAATTAAATGAGAATGTTCAATAAATATAAAGTGTCCTGCACAGTCTCTGAATAAATGGCAGCTATTAATCAGAGAAGATCACATTATGCTCCAAATGATATAAGTCATAGAGCTTCTGTGGCCCCATAAATTACAGAATTATTATATCTTACATGAAGACAGAAATGGAAATGATTATCTCTTTTGATGGAGAGCTGTGTTGTGAATTACTTTTTTAAACCTTCGGGTAGATGAGTTATATGTGAAAAGCCCTGGAACGCTAAGTGTTTTTACAAGATTTGTTACTGGCAAGAAATGGGCAAGCATAAATGAGATCGGTCCAGAAAGATTACCCTGCAAACTTGCTGATATGCTGTCTGCTCAAGTAGTGACAGATCATAAAACTGCTGAGAAAGACAGTGGCATAGGCCCTGGAAATATAAAAGACACTGTCCCTGGATCTTAACAAATCCAACTTTTTTTCAGGATTTATATAGCTACACTTAGCATCATAGTCCTTTTTATGTGTGGTACAGGAAATTGACCTGAGTTTGGATGAAGGTAAGAATTATCAGCAGTGACTCTGTCACTATTCCTGGGCCAGTACCATGTGGTTTTTGTGAGTCAGGAGTTTGAATTAAGTTGTAATGACCCAACTTCGCGGTGTTAGAGCAGTGTGACCTTGAGCCGATTCAATATCTCAAAGAAATTCTCTCTTCTGGACAATGGGGAAATTGATCATACCTGCTTCTTCAGTTGTGTTGATTAAATTGAGTCATTCATGGGAAGTACTTTGTACAGCACCTGGGACTACAATTGTCATCATCAACATCATTACCATTGATGACTTATAACGCTATTAACTCTTAATGTGTTTTTTTTCTTAAGGTTTTTTTAAAAGTTTTTTTTTTTTTCTTAAAAGGTTTTAAAGGCTAGAGAGAGCAAGAGAAAGTAGGAGCATGAGTGGAGAGGGAGCAGAGGGAGAAGCAGGCTCTCCCCTGAGTAGGGAGCCAAACTTGGGGCTCAGTCTCAGGACCCTGAGATCAGAACCTGATTTGAAGGCAGACATTTAACAGATTGAGCCATCCAGGTGCTCCAAACACATTCTTTTGTTAAAATAATTTGTACCACCGCACTTTTTAGCTTAGTTTAAAAAAAACTCATGTTTTTAACTTTGAGATAATTAAGTTCCTAGATAATGGGCAGCTATGAGTTTTCTGATTATATGAGTTTTCCCATTGTATGAAAAGAACAGAGGATCTGTCTGTGTGTTTTGTGGGCTTTTTCCTTTGATAATTTTTCAATCTGATAATATTTATAGAATCTCTTCTCATTAAATTATCTGTTTTTCATTTACCTATCTGCCATCATCTACTTTTCTTTCCTCTGTTGTGTGATCAGTTAGTCACACAGCATTCACAATCGCATTTGGCTTTGGAAGAACTCCTTAAATGTTTGAAACTTGGACATATGTCAACAGAGGTGCTTCCTGGTGGTGTCTGACTTCTTAAAAATTGGGAGATGAGACAGATGATAGCAGAAGCAGTCCACAAAAGGCAAACGCTGACCATGTATATACATGGTATTCAGGGAAACTTTCATGCATTATGTATTTGATATCTCAGCTCTTTAGGTAAAAATGGCCTGCAGGCAGCCATTCCTTTCCCTCCTCACCACAGCAGGCATCCCTAGTTGATTATAACATTCATTTTCACTGGCCTCAGAGTAGTTTTCAATTCACAGTCAAAGCAGCCATTACTTATTGATTAATGTCAGCAAACCTTAATGAAATTTCTTCCTCATCCCTACTTGCTCAGAGACCCAAAAATGCTGGTATGGACTCTAAGATAAACTGCAGGAGTCATTTAAATATTTAGATTGGGATCCAAACATTACCTGCCAAAATTTAAGACGGAGGAGATATAGCAACAGGAACTTTTGTGAGGAAGGCCTTAGTTTATTGTGTTATATAAATCAACAAGTTCGTGTGATGGGATGCTACAGAGTCTATTGGCTGGTGATCAGATGAGGGAATCTGAAGACACACTGTTTGAAGGATTTGACACAGCCGTGCAAACAATCTACTTCTATGGCATCTGAATTTGGTGGATTTGATAGCTAATATTAATAATTGAGGAAGTCTAGTGACCTCTGTTTTATTTATTATATATTTATTTATTATTATTTTTTTAGTCTATCTATCTTTGTGTGTGTGTTGGTAATCTTTTTTTTTTTTTTTTTTTTTGGTTTTTACTTAAGTTCCAGTTCGTTCAAATACAGTGTGATATTAGTATCAGGTGTACAATATCAAGTACCCTTCTTAATCCCCATCACCAATCTCACCCATCCCCTTCCCCCACGTATCCCTCTGCTAACCATCGTTTGTTCTCTATAATTAAGAGTCTGTTTCTTGGTTTGCCTCTCCCTCTGTTTTTTTTTTTTTTTTTTTTTTTTTTTTTTTTTTTTTTTTGCCCCTTTGCTCATTTGTTTTGTTTCTTAAATTCCACATACAAGCAAAACCCTATGGTATTTGTCTTTCTCTGAATGACTTAGTTCGCTTAACATAATAACTCTCTAGTTTCATCCACGCTGTTGTAAATGGAAAGATTTCATTTTTTTTATGACGGAGTAATATTCCATTGTATAAATATGCCACACATCTTTAGCCCTTCATCAGTTGGTGGGAACTTGGACTGTTTCTGGCTGTTATACATAATGTGCTTATAAACATCAGGGTGCCTGTATCCCTTCAAATTAGTATTTCTGTATTCTTTGGATAAATATCCAGTAGTGTAATTGCTGGGTCATAGGGTATTTCTCTTTTAAACTTTCTGAGGACCTTATATATTATCTTCCAGAGTGGCTTCCCCAGGTTGCCCACCATCAGTGCGTGAGGGTTCCCCTTTCTCCATGTCCTCGCCAACACCTGTTGGATCTTGTATGGTGATTTCAATCATTCTGACCTGGGTGAGGTGGTATCTCATTGCAGGTTTGATTTGCATTTCCATGATGATGTGTGATGTTGAATATCTTTTCATGTGTATATTGGCCATCTAGATTTCTTCTTTGGAGAAATACCTGTTCATGTCTTCTGCCTATTTTTTAATTGGGTTTTTTTTGAAGGGGGGGTGCTGTTGAATTGTGTCAGTTCCTCATAGATTTTGGATACTAACCCTTTATCAGAGATGTCATTTGCAAATATCTTCTCTCATTCAGTAGGTTTTCTTTTAATTTTGTTGACTGTTTCTTTTGCAGTGCAGAAGCTTTTTATTTTGGTGAGGTCGCGATAGTTCATTTTTGCTTTTATTGCCTCAGAGATGGATCTAGAAAGAAGTTGCTACAGCTGATGTAAAAGAGGATACTATCTGGGAAAATCCTAGGATTTTCATGGTTTCAGATATCACATTTAGGTCTTTAATCCATTTGAATTTATTTTTGTGCAGGGTATAATGAAGAGGTCCAGTTTCATTATTTTGCATGTTGCTGTCCAGTTTTCACAAAACCATTCGTTGAATAGGTGATCTTTTTCCCCTTAGATATTCTTCCCTGCTATGTTGAAGATTAATTGACTATATTGTTATGTGTTCATTTCTGGGTTTTCTATTCTGTTCCCTTGAAATGTGTGTTTACTTTTGGGCCAGTGCCATACCATTTTGATTATACAGCTTTGTAGTATACTTGAAATCCAGAATTGTCCTGCCTCCAGCTTTGTTTTTCTTTTTTATGGTTGCTTTTGCTATTTGGGATCTGTTGTGGTTCCATACAAGCTTTAGGATTGTTCATTGTAGCTATGTAAAGGCTGTTGGTATTCTGATAAGGATTACATTGAATGTATAGATTGCTTGGGTATAACAATATTTGTTCTTCCAATCCATGAGCATGGAATGTCTTTCCATTTCTTTGTGTCATCTTCAATTTCTTTCATCAGTGATTTACAGTTTTCAGAGTACAAGTCTTTCACCTCTTTGGTTAGGTTTATTCCTAGGTATTTTACTGTTTTTGGGTGCAATTGTAAATGGGATTGATTCCTTAATTTTTCTTTCTGCTACTTCATTATTAGTGTATTGAAAATGCAACAGGTTTTTATACATCAATTTTGTATCCTTAGGTAGATTCCACTAAGAAAGAGAATTTCCACTAAGAAAGTATATTGACTTCACTGAATTCATGTATCAGTTCTATCAGTATTTTTGGTGGAGTCTTATAGTTTTTCTATATAGATTATCATGTCATCCGCAAATAGTCAAAGTTTTACTTCTTCCTTAACAATTTAGATGTCTCCCACCCCTCCTTTTTTTGTCTGCTTACTGTCACTAGGACTTCCAGTACTATGTTAAATAACAGTGGTGAGAGTGGATATCCCTCTCTTATTCCTGACCATAGAGGAAAAGCTCTCAATTTCTCCCCATTGAGGATGATATTAGCTGAGGGTTTTTTTTGCATATGGCCATTATTATGTTGAAGTATGTTTGCTCTAAACCTACTTTGTTCAGGGTTTTTATCATGAATGGATGTTATACCTTGTCAAATCTTTTTTCTGCATCTATTCAAATGATCATGTAGTTCTTAGGCTTTAACCTACTGAGCCACCCAGGTGCCCCCTTATCCTTTATCTTATTGATATGATGTGTCACGTCGATTGATTTGTGAACATTGAACCACCTTTGTAACCCCAGAAAAAATTTCCACTTGATTGTGGTAAATGATTTTTCTAATGTATTGTTGGATTCAGTTTGATACTATTTTATTGAGAATTTTTGTATCTGTGTTCATCATGCATATTGGCATGTGGTTCTCTTTCTTAGTGGAATCTGCCTGGTTTTGGTATCAGGGTAATGCTGGCTTTATAGATGAATTTGAAAGTTTTCCTTCCTTTTCTATTTTTTGAAATAGTTTGAGAAGAAGTATTATCTCTTCTTTAAATGATTAGTAGAATTTGAATTCAGTTGTGAAGCCATCTGGCCCTGGACTTTTTTTGTAGGAAGATTTTTGATTACTGATTCAATTTCTTTGCTGGTTATCAGTCTGTTGAAGTTTTCTATTTCTTCCTGTTTCAGTTTTGGTAGTTTATATGTTTCTAGGAATTGACCCAATTTTTCCAGGCTGTCCAGTTTGTTGTCAAATAGTTTTTCATAATATTCTCTTATAATTGTTTCTATTTTGGTGGTGTTGATTGTTATTTCTCTTCTCTCATTTGTGATTTTATTTACTTGGCTTCTTTCTCTTTTCTTTTTGATAAGTCTAGCTAGAGACTTATCAATTTTATTCATTTTTTTCAAAGAGCTATTTCCTAGTTTCTCTGATCTATTGTGTTTTTTTAGTTTCTGTATCATTTATTTCTATTCAGATCTTTATTATTTCCTTCCTTCTGCTGTTCTTTAGGCTCATTTGTTCTTTTTTCTAGCTTCTTTAGGTGTAAGTTTAGGTTATTTATTTGTGCTTTTTCTTTGTTCTAGAGATAGGTCTGTATTGCTATATAGTTCCCTCTTATGACTATGTTTGCTGCATCCCAAAGGTTTTGGACAATTGCGTTTCTATTTTCATTTCCATTTTTTAAAAGGTTTGTTTATTTATTAGAGAGAGAGAAAGCACAGAGGGGGGGAGGAGGGTGAGAGAGAGAGAGAAAAGTTCAAGAGGACTCCATGCTGAGCACAGAGCCTGACAGTGGGCTTGATCCCATGACCCACGAAATCATGACTTGAGCCAAAACTAAGAGTCAGATGCTTAACTGACTGTGCCACTCAGGCACCCTTTTTCCATTTTTTTCCCTTTCATTTCCTGGTTGACCTATTCATTGTTAAGTGAAATGTTTAAACTCCATGTATTTATGATGTTTCCAGGATTTTCTTGTGGTTGACTTCTAGTTGCATAGTATTGTGGTCAGAAGAGGTACATGGTGTGACTTCAGTTTTTTGGGGGATCTGTTTTGTGACCTAGTATGTGATCTATTCTGGAGAATGTTCCATGTATTCTTGAAAAGAATGTGTATTCTGCACTTTTAGGATGAAATGTTCTGAATATATCTGTTAGGTCCATCTGAAAATAACCCTATTTTATTTAATAGCTGTTCCACCCACCAGTTTTACCACAGGTACCAGTTTTTTAAAGGGAGAACCAGATCATAGAGAACAAGCTATAGTTGTTTTTATTTATATGAAAAAATAAAAATAAAATAAAACTTACTCTAGTCCAACTGCTTTGCCAACGTATATGTTATTAAACATTTAAAAATTTACATACCTGAAAATGTAGTATCTAAATCTGTTTTAAAATTTCCTTTATTTTATCATGAGTTAGGCTGAGCATCCATTCATAATTAAGGGCTGATTAAATGTTCTGTTTTTCGTGCATCATTTTTCATAGTTTTTGCCCAGTTTTTATTATTTTAAAATTTATTTTTATTTTTAATTTTAATTCCAGTGTAGTTAACATACAGTGTTATATTAGTTTCAGGTATATAATGTTCTGATTCACCAATTCTATACATTACTCAGTGCTTGTCGTAAGTGTACACTTTATCCCTTTTGTCTATTTCACGCATCCCCCACCCGCCTCCTCTCTGGTAACCATCTCTTTGTTCTCTAGAGTTGAGTCTATTTTTTGTTTTGTCTCTTTTTTCTTTGTTCATTCTTCTTTATTTCTTAAATTCCGCATATGAGTGAAATCATATGGTGCTTGTCTTTCTCTAACTTACTTTGCCTAGCATTATACTGTTGAGTTATATCCATGTTATATCCATGTTTTTTGCAAATGGCAAGATTTCATTATTTTTAATAACTGAGTAATATTCCTGTGTGTGTGTGTATGCGTGCGCGCACACATATACACACACTCTTCTTTATTCATCTATTGACAAACACTTGGGTTGCTTCCATCATTTGGTTATTATAAGTAATACTGCTATAAACATAGAGGTGCATACATCTTTTCAAATTACTGTTTTTATATTCTTTGCGTAGATACCCAGAGGTGGAATTTGTGGATCATAGGTTAATTCTGTTTTTAATTTTTTGAGGAACTTCCCGATTGTTTTCCACAGTGGCTGCACTAGTTTACAGTCCCAACAACAGCACACAAAGGTTCCTTTTTCCCCACTTCCTTGCCAACACTTATTGTTTCTTGTATAGTCTTTGCCCTATTTTTGAAAATCAATTTGATTTTCTTTTTGTTGTTTCCAGGGCTATTTTGTTTTTCCTGTTTGTGATTACAATTTGTATACCTGGTTTGTCACTTGCATTCTGACAATATGTTTTAAAAATTTTACTTTTATGTATTTCTCCATGAAGATTTTGAGTTTTGATGGATTTGTTTTTTTCATGGTTTCTTTGCTGTGAGCCACATTTAGAAAAGGCTTTCTGCTATGGGGTTATTAAATAATTTGGAATGCAAAGTCTTATTGCTTTTATGATTTTATTTTTATAATGAAATCTTTGGTATTTGGCAATTTATATTGTATTATGGATCCAGTTTTGCTTTTTTCTTCCCTCCTCCAGTTAGTTAAGTAGCTGTCTCAACAAATTTTTTGAATAGTCCATATTTTCCACTGATTTGATTTTTCCATCTTTATGTGTGTTTGAGTTTGCTCCATGTATTGTGTTCCATTTGTCTGTCCTTTGTTCATGAGGTGGTATTAAGGGACTGAGTTCATGTTTATTGCTTTTCTTTTTTTAGAGCTTTTCCCCTTGGGCATGCTTGCTTATTCATTTTTATGAAATTTTTTACAGCTTTATTGAGCTCATTTGAAGTATATGATTCAATGGTTTTCACTAAATTCACAGATTTATGTGACCATCATCACAACTGTAGAATACTTTCATCACCTTAAAAAGGAAACACTTCCTTTTAGCCATCACATCTCTATTAACCACCATCTACTTTCTGTTTCTATAGATTTTCCTCTTCTGAATGTTTCATATGAATGGAATCATAGCACATGTGGTCTTGTTTGTCTGGCTTTTCCCACTCACTGAATATTTTCAAGATTCATTCAAGTTGTAGGGTGTATCAGTACTTCATTTCATTTTATGACTGAAGAATATCCCATTGTATGGAGATACCATAGTTGAACCATTCATCACTTGATGGACATTTGGTTTGTTTTCACCTTTTGGCTATTATGAATGCTGCTAATGTTTTTCAGGTGCAGATATTTTGTTGTGGGTATCTGTTTTCATTTCACTTGGGTGTATAGCTAGGAACAGAATTGCTAGTAATTTTCTTTGTAATCATTTGAAGAACCACCAGATATTTATTTTCCTACCAGTAGTATGATTTCTGATTTCTCCACATCCTCATCAACACTATTGTTTTTTGACTTTGTGGTTCTGACAATCCTAGTGCATGTGAAGTGGTATCACTCTGGTGTTAATCCACAAGAATTTTAATTAAGTTTGCTAACTTAAAAATAAAAGACATTTTTACCATTTAATTGTAGTCACAATTTAGAGAAAATTGACATAGGTAGATACTTTAAATAATCATATAATTATCATACTTACTAAATTTTCTACCATATAATTCTTACAGACATTTCTTGTTAAATATATTTTCATAGGTTTTTTATTTATTTTACAAGTTCATATATTCTAAGTCTCTTAGCTGGTTGTTTTGCTGGCAGGAAAGCTATTATTTAAAATGTGAAATTTCTACCTTGCTAATTTACATTTTTATAGTGGTTTTTAGTTGGTTCTTTTGAGTTCTTTAGACGTGAAACCAGAATAGAATTTTACTTCCTCCTCCTTTCCAATTTTATACTTCATATGCTTTATTCTTTTCTTTTTCACTAAGTATAATGCTATCCTTTGGGTTAATATACATTATGTCACAACAATATTAATATTTGAAAGTTTTTAAAAGTAAAAAATAGATGCCAAACTGTAGTAAATATCTTTTCTTTGTCTAAGAAGTTAAACAACACTTGGTCATGATGTATTATTCTTTTGATGTGCTACTATATTCTAACTGCTAATATTTTATTTAAGATGTTAGTTTTGATGATCAGAAATGAGATTGGTTTGTAATTTTCTTTGAGGGCTTGTGAGGGAGCCAAGCCAAATTAAGTATCAATTTTATTTATGCCTGATTAAAATAAATAATTAAATTTTAGTTCATTTTATGCTCTGAGGCCGTTCAAAAACCACTGGAATTATTTGTTCTTTAAAACTTTGGTAGAATTATCTTGCAAAAGATTTTGGGTTTGGTGATAGTCAGACTTGTGGACCCCAATGATATCTATGTTTTAATTTCTAGAACACTTGAATATATTAGGTAACCTAGTGGCAAGGGAGAAAATTACAGTTGTAGATCCAATGAAGGCAGCTAATCACTTAACATTAAAATGAAAAGGTTAGGGGCACCTGGATGACTCAGTGGGTTAAAGCCTCTGCCTTCAGCTCAGGTCATGATCCCAGGGTCCTGGGATCGAGCCCCACATCAGGCTCTCTGCTTAGCAGGGAGCCTGCTTCCTCCTCTCTCTCTCTGCCTGCCTCTCTGCCTACTTGTAATCTCTGTCTGTCAAATAAATAAATAAAATCTTTTTTAAAAATGAGAAGGTTATCCTGGTTTATCAAGGTGTGCTCATTATAATCATAGCGTCCTTTAAAGTGGAAGATGGAGACAAAAGAGATACAAGTCAGAGAGAGAAGTGAAGATGCTTTGCTGTTGGCTTTGAAGATGGAGGAAGGGACATATACCAAGAAATGCAGGTGGTATCTGATGCTGGGAAAGGCAAGGAAATAGATTCCCTCCTAGGGCCTCCAGAAGGAATGTATCCCTGCTGACACCTTGCTTTTAGCCCAGTGAGACCCTTTCAGACTTCTGACTTCCAGAATTGTAAGAATAAATTTGTGCTGTGTTAAGTTACTAAGCCTGTGGTGATTTCTTACAGCAGCAATAGGAGATTTTTTAATAGTTTTATATAGATAGAGTGAGCTATATATATTTAACTGTATATATATATATATATATGTATAGTTATATATATAGTTATATATGTATGTGTATATATACAGTATATATAGTTATATATGTATGTGTATATATGTATGTATATATGAGATACATATATGTATACAACATATATGAGAGTTGCAACATTGGTATGAATGTGTATATGTATTTATGAATGTATGTCAGCGTATTGATACTGAATTCATGAATTCAATTCTAGTGTACATATAAAATAGTTCCAGTATTACTAATCCATACATACCCACGTGAGAAACAATTTACCAAGTAGAGTATAATGTTTATGTACAGTTGTTTGTTTTTTATCATAGCCTTACAGAATCCAGTCAAAATATCTTTTTAACTTTTCTTTTTAAAAATTTATTTATTAATTATTTTTATTAACATATAATGTATTATTTGCCCCAGGGGTACAGGTCTGTAAATCATCAGGCTTACACACTTCACAGCACTCACCATAGCACTTACCCTCCCCAATGTCCATAATCCAACCACCCTCTTCATAGCCCCCCCAACAACCTTCAGTTTGTTTTGTGAGATTGAGAGTCCCTTATGGTTTGTCTCCCTCCTGATCCCATCTTGTTTCATTTTTTCCTTCCCTGCCCCCCAGGTCTCCAACTCTGCCTCTCAAATTCCTCATAACAGGGAGATCATAGGATAATTATCTTTCTCTGACTGACTTATTTTACTCAGCATTATACCCTCTAGTTCCATCCACGTCATTGCAAATGGCAAGATGTCCTTTCTTTTGATGGCTGCATAGTATTCCTTTGTATATATATACCACATCTTTATCTATTCATGTGTTGATGGACATTTAGGTTCTTTCCATTGTTTGGCTTTTGTGGGCATTGCTGCTATTAACATTTGGGTGCACGTGCCCCTTTGGATCACTGCACTTGTATCTTTAAGGTAAATACCCAGTAGTGTGATTGCTGGGTCATAGGGTAGCTCTATTTTCAACTTTTTGAGGGCACTCCATGCTGTTTTCCAGAGTGGCTCACCAGCTTACACTCCACCCTTTTCTCTGCACCCTCACCAACATCTGTCGTTTCCTGAATTGTTAATTTTAGCCATTCTGACTGGTGTGAGGTGGTATCTCATTGCAGTTTTGATTTGTATTTCTCTGATGCCGAGTGATATGGAGCACTTTTTCATGTGTCTGTTAGCCATCTGGATGTCTTCTTTGCAGAAATGTCTGTTCATGTCCTCTGTCCATTTCTTGATTGGATTATTTGTTCTTTGGGTGTTGAGTTTGGTAAGTTCTTTATAGATTTTGATACTAGCCTTTTATCTGATATGTCATTTGCAAATATCTTCTCCCATTCTGTCAGTTGTCTTTTGGTTTTGTTGACTGTTTCCTTGCTGTGCAAAAGCTTTTGATCTTGATGAAGTCCCAATAGTTCATTTTTGCCCTTGCTTTCCTTGCCTCTGGTGATGTTTCTAGGAAGAAGTTGCTGCGGCTGAGGTCAAAGAGGTTGCTTCTTGTGTTCTTCTCAAGGATTTGGATGGATTCCTGTCTCACATTGGGGTCTTTCATCCATTTGGAGTCTATTTTTGTGTGTGGTGTAAGGAAATGGTCCAGTTTCATTTTTCTGTATGTGGCTGTCCAATTTTCCCAACACCATTTGTTGAAGAGACTCTCTTTTTTCCACTGGACATTTGTTCCTACTTTGTTGAAGATTAGTTGACCATAGAGTTGAGGGTCCATTTCTGGGCTCTCTATTCTGTTCCATTGATCTATGTGTCTGTTTTTTGTGCCAGTACCATACTGTCTTGATGATGACAGTTTTGTAATAGAGCTTGAAGTCTGAAAATGTGATACCACCAACTATGGCGTTTTTGTTTTTTTTTTTTTTTTCAACATTCCTCTGGCTATTCAAGTTCTTTTCTGGTTCCATATGAGTTTTAGAATTATTTGTTCCATTTCTTTGAAAAAAAAAAAAAGATGGTGTTTTGATGGGGATTGCATTAAATGTGTAGATTGATTTAGGTAGCATAGACATTTTCACAATATTTGTTCTTCCAGTCTATGAGCATGGAATGTTTTTCCATTTCTTTGTGTCTTCCTCAATTTTTTTCATGAGTACTTTATAGTTTTCTGAGTATAGATTTTTTGCCTCTTTGCTTAGGTTTATTCCTAGGTATCTTATCGTTTCGGGTATAATTGTAAATGAGATTGACTCCTTAATTTCTCTTTCTTCTGTCTTGTTGATGTATAGAAATGCATCTTATTTCTGTGCATTGAGTTTATATCCTGACACAACTGAATTCTTGTAAGAGTACTAGCAGTTTTGGTGTGGAATTTTGGGTTTTCCACATAAAGTATCATCTACAAAGAGTGATAGTTTGACTTCTTCTTTGCCAATTCAGATGTCTTTTATTTCTTTTTGTTGTCTGGTTGCTGAGGCTAGGACTTCTAGTACTATGTTGAATAGCAGTGGTGATAGTGGACATTCCTGATCTTAGTGGAAAAGCTCTTAATTTTCCCCATTGAGAATGATATTCACTGTGGATTTTTCATAGATGGTGTTGATGATATTGAGGAATGTACCCTCTATCCCTACACTTTGGAGAGTTTTGATCATGAAAGGATGCTGTACTTTGTCAAATGCTTTTTCAGCATCTACTGAGACTATTATATGGTTCTTGTTCTTTCTTTTACCAATGTATTGTATCGCATTGATTGATTTTTGGCCATTGAACCAAACTTGCAGCCCAGGAATAAATCCTACTTGGTCGTGGTGAATAATTCTTTTAATGTACTGTTGGATACTATTTGCTAGTATTTTGGTGAGAATTCTCACATCTGTGTTCATCAAGGATATTGGTCTGTAATTCCCTTTTTTGTAGGAGTCATTGTCTGGTTTTGGGATCAAGGTAATGCTGGCCTCCTAAAATGAATTTGGCAGTTTTCCTTCCATTTCTATTTTTTGGAACAGTTTCGGGAGAATAATTCTTCTTTAAATGTTTTGTAGAATTCTCCTGGGAAGCTGTCTGGCCCTGGGCTCTTGCTTGTTGGGAGATTTTTGATGACTGCTTCAATCTCCTTACTGGTTATGGGTCTGTTCAGGTTTTCTATTTCTTCCTGGTTCAGTTTTGGTAGTTTATATGTCTCTAGGAAGGCATCAATTTTTCCAGATTTTCAAATTTGCTGATGTATAGTTGCTCATAATATGTTCTTATAATTGTTCATATTTCTTTGATGTTGGTTGTGATCTCTCCTTTTTCATTCATGATTTTATTTATTTGGGTCCTTTCTCTTTTCTTTTTGATAAGTCTGGCCAAGGGTTTATCAATCTTATTAATTCTTTCAAAGAACCAGCTCCTAGTTTTGTTGATTTGTTCACTGTTCTTTTGGTTTCTATTTCATTGATTTCTGCTCTGATCTTTATGATTTCTCTTCTCCTGCTGGGTTTAGGCTTTCTTTGCTGTTCTTTCTCCAGCTCCTTTAGGTGTAAAGTTAGATTGTGTACTTGAGACCATCCTTGTTTTTTGAGAAAGGCTTCTATCGCTATATACTTTCCTCTCAGGACTGCCTTTGCTGTGTCCCATAGATTTTGAACAGTTGTGTTTTCATTTTCATTTTTTTCCATGAATTTTGTTCAATTCTTCTTTAACTTCCCTATTGACCAATTCATTCTTTAGTAGGATGCTCTTTAGCCTCCATGTATTTGAGTTCTTTCCAACTTTTCTCTTGTGATTGAGTTCTAGCTTCAGAACATTGTGGTCTGAAAATATGCAGGGAATGATCCAAATCTTTTGGTACCAGTTGAGACTTGATTTGTGACCCAGGATGTGCTCTATTCTGGAGAATGTTCCATGTGGACTAGAGAAGAATATGTATTCTGTTGCTTTGGGATGGAACGTTTTGAATATATCTGTGATGTCCATCTGGTCCAGTGTGACATTTAAGGTCTTTATTTCCTTGTTGATCTTTTGTTTGGGTGATCTGTTCATTTCAGTGGGGGGGGTGGGGGTGGGTGTTAAAGTCCCCTACTACCATTGTATTATTGTTGATGTGTTTCTTTAAAAATTTTGTTGTTAATTGGTTGATATAGTTGGCTGCTCCCATGGTAGGGGCATATATATTTAAAATTCTTAGATCTTGATGGACCCTTTAAATATGATATGGTGTCCTTCCTCATCTCCTATTATAGTCTTTGGCTTAAAATCTAATTTACCTGATAGAAGGATGGACACTCCAGCTTTTTTTTTTTTTTTTGCTGTCCATTAGCATGGTAAATTGTTTTCCACCCCCTCACTTTAAATCTGGACATGTCTTTGGGTCTAAAATGAGTTTCTTGTAGACAGCATATTGATGGGTTTTGGTTTTTTATCCATTCTGATACTCTGTGTCTTTTGATTGGGGCATTTAGCCCATTTACATTCAGGGTAATGGCTGCCTGTAAGGTGACTGTTACTGTATATTGTCTCTGTTCCTTTCTGGTCTACTACTTTTAGGGTCTCTCTGTGCTTAGAGAACCCCTTTCAATATTTCCTGTAGGGCTGATTTGGTGTTTGCAAATTCTTTTAATTTTTGTTTGTCCTGTAGATATTTTATCTCTCCTTCTACTTTTGATGACAGCTTAGCTGCATATAGTATTCTTGGCTGCATATTTTTCTCATTTAGTGCTCTGAATATATCATGCCAGTCTTTCTGACCTGCCAGGTCTCTGTGGATAAGTCTGCTGCCACTCGAATATTTCTGCCATTGTATGTTACAGACCTCTTGTCCCAAGCTGCTTTCAGGATTTTCTTTTAGTGACTTAGTGACTTACAAGTCACTAAGACTTATAAGTTTTACTATTAGATGATGGAATATGGACCTATTTTTATTGATTTTGAGGGGGGTTCTCTGTGTCTCTTGGATTTTGATGCTTTTTCCCTTTGCCATATTAGGGAAATTCTCTCGTATAATTTGCCCCAATATACCTTCTTTCCGCCTCTCTCTTTCTTCTTCTTCTGGAATCCCAATTATTCTAATATTGTTTCCTCTTATGGTATCACTTATCTCTCGAATTCTCCCCTTGTGGTCCAGTAGTTATTTGTCTCTCTTTTGCTCAGCTTCTTTGTTCTTTGTCATTTGGTTTTCTCTATCACTAATTCTCTCCTCTGCCTCATTTATCCTAGCAGTAAGAGCCTCCATTCTGGATTACACCTCATTAATTCCTTTTTTATTTCAGCTTGGTTAGATTTTAGTTCTTTTATTTCTCCAGACAGGTTTTCTTTAATATCCTCCAGCTAGCACCTTAAGAATTGTCATTCTGAACTCTAGATCTGACATATTACCAATTTCTGGATTGATTAAGCCCCTAGCCATTGGTACTGCCTCTTGTTCTTTTATTTTTTTGTGGTGAGTTTTTCTGTCATGTCATTTTATTCAGATAAGAATATATGAATAGGACAATAAAATACTAAAATACTAAAAAATACTAAAAATACTGAAAGTGTGGCAAAGACCCCAGAAAAATGTATGCTAACCAAATCAGGGGAAACCCAAACTGGGGGGAGAAGAAAGGGGATAAAAAGAAATAAAAAAATATATATATATACACACATATATGTAATATCTTATATATATATATTAGTGATATATATATGAGGGGAGAAGAAATAGGGTAAAAAGAAATTTAAAATATATATACATATATATTTTTAAAATTCTTTTATATATACATATATGTGTATTTATATTTTAATTTCATGTAGATGTATATATATTAGTATGTTTTAATTATATATATATATATATATATATATATATATATATATATATATGACTGGTGAGTAGAAAAGAGCCACCCACTTGATCTTGGGTGTATTTTGGTCTCTTAGAAGAAATAATCTCCCAAAATTTTAAAGAAAGAAAAACTTATATATATACAAAAATAAGGGTAAACACAATGAAGGGATGGAATATGACTGTAAAGATGAAAGTTTTAAAAAAATTCTAAAAAAGTAATTGATAAGTGGTTGGTAAAAGAAAGAAAGAAGAAAAAAAGGAGAGGGGAGAGAATGTGCTCAGGCTGGAGACTAGAACAAAGCCCTGTCCTATATTTAGGGTATATTTTGATCTATTACAATAAATTGTATTCCAGAATTTTTAAGAAAAAAAAAAAAACCCTATATGTAAACAAAAAATAAGGTTATATATAACGAAGGATAAAATATGCCTATAATAATGAAAGTTTAAAAAGACTTTTTTTTAGAAAGGTATTGTTAAGATAAACTAGTTAAAAATGTTAAATGAGGAAGGAGGAAAAGTGAAAAAATTAGAATAAGAAAAAAAATAAAATTAAAAAAATTTAATTTGACTTGTAAGACTAAAGGATTATGGGGAGAAAGCCATGAATTCCATCCATTGCTTTCCCCTATCTTTGGAATTCTGCTGTTCTCCTTGATCGGTGAGCTTGGTCTTGGCTGGATATTCTTGCTGATATATGTGGGAGGGGCCTATTGTGGTGATTCTCAAATGTCTTTGCCCGAGGTGGAATTGCATCACCCTTGCCAAGGGCCAGGCTAAGTAATCTGCTCCAGTTTGCTCTTTGGAGTTTTTGTTTCCTGAACACTTTTGGTAGAGTTCTGGAGAACAGGAATGAAAATGGTGGCCTCCCAGTCTTCAACCTGGAGGAGCCAAGAGCTCAGGGCCCAACTCCTAAATAGCTCTCAGAGAAAAAGCTCAATCCCTCCCATCTCCCTGGTCTCTGGCCACACTCTGTGTCACCCGGCCTTTGACTGAGCATTTCTGTCTCTGATGCACAGCCCCATTTAGAGTCTCCAAACCAAGCAGATTCCTGCCTCCAGAGGAGGAAAGTGAGTTTACCACTTGGATCTGCCACTTGTGGGATCCCTGCTCAAAGAGCAGTGGTCCAACTGTGCTATGGATCATTAACCCTGAGCTGAGAGCTCACTCCTTGACTCTGTTCTGTAGTTGGCTTCCCCACTCTGATACCTGGGAGCTCTGCCACACACAGACACCCCCAATCTTTCAGGGACCCCACGGGTCCTGAGACCACACTGTCCCTGAGAGGGCTCTGCCCCTGCATAACCTCTGGAATGATGTCCCTCAGGGGAGCCGACTTCCAAAAGTTCTGATTTGGTGCTCCACTGCTCTGCCACTTGCCAGGAGCCAGCTTCTCCCCTGTGGTCTATATTCCTGTCACCTTGGATTCACTTCTCCCCACATCCTACCTTTCAGAAAGGGGTTGATTTTCTGTTCCTGGAATTGCTGCTCTTCTTCTCTTCGATCTTATGTTCTTTGTGTTTTTTCTAAATGAGTTTTTATATACTTGATATCCTATAGCTGGAGATCTGTGAATTAGAGCTTCCTGCTTGTAGTGTATTTCTGTATATTTCCCTCTGGTATCTTTTACAGTTTCTGTTTTATCACCACTAATGCCCCATCATTGGGCTCATGCATATTCATAAATGCTACATGTTCTTCTGAATTGCAATCTTACCAGTATAAATTGTCTTTCTTCGTCTAGTTTATTCACTTGGTTTTTTTAGTCTGAATTCTACCTTGTTGAAAGCCCTACTTTCTTTTTGTTTGCTTTTTTTCCCCCCGAATTTTTCTGGTTTTGATTGTCCTTTGTGTCTCACCTGAATTTTTTCAAAGTTATTCTCATCCTTTTTATATTAGTTGACATGACAGATCTATCTGTGTTTCATTGTATTTTATTTTTGTTTGTGATTTTTAAATTTTTTTTTACCATGTATTGTTTTCTTTGCTTTTTATGGGTTTTCTTTGCCTTATAATTTACCTTTATAATTATATTTTAAAATATGGTTAGGCCTGTATTTGCTTAAATAACTGAAATGGCTTCTTCATGTGAAGTTGTGTGATAATGTACCTTCTTAAGGTCATCAATTAATGGGTGATGGAGCCATAATTTATTTCTGTGGAGTTTTTTTTTTTGTTTCAGTTTGGTTTGAGTTAGCATACTATCTAAAGACTGTCTGGAGATACAGTTCAGTGATTTTGTACATTTTCTCCAATTCCCAATGTTCTTTCTGCACCCCAACTTCATAAATACATGAACCAAATGAATAAAAGAATGACTTGAATAAATGATTGATAAAGATGGGGAAATTTTAGGGAATTGGCTTAACATGATAAGATAAGAAGATGTGTGACATTTCTGAAGTGAAATTTCTTTTTGCTCTTGTTTTATATTTTTCCAATTGTCTTCTTTTCAAAAACATATATGTCAGGAGTATATTAAACATTATTATGCCTTTGATGAATTTTCTAGTTTTTAAAAGACTTTATGACACTCCGGATGGAGAAAACTGGGCTGATGTTTTGTTTTATCCACTTGCCTTCTCTCTTAGATCCTTTGCCTTTTTATGTAGCAAGCCAAAAATTAGCAACAAATCATCCATTTAAAATGAAAGCTTTTCTAGAGATATAATAGTTGCAAATGATAGACCAGAGGGATACTTGTATCTTGTATTGTGTAGAGAGGAAAAAGAAAAAAAGATGCATAGCTTACCTGACAGCCACTTTTAAAAATATCTTTGAATGAATTGATGTAAAATGGAATCTCTGCTACATTTAATTACATGAAGAAAGTTTTCTGAGCTTAACATTTTCTTTTAGAAAATGACCAATTCATCTCATTCAGAATCTTAAGACATTTGTCATTTTACTCAAATATAATTTACAAGGAGAAAAATGTAGGTTTCTCAAGCTGGCAAGAGCCATTGTACTGGAAAGAGACCCAGTTGTTTTAGAATCAGAGCTCCATTTTGTTGATGGAATGCTTCTTGACTTCTCTGATGTTTGGTTTTCTGATCTATAGGGAGGGGGTAACAATGCCTGTCTTTCAGAAAGAAGGTTGTTTAATAGCACAGTGTATTAGAGTTGCTGATGTACGTAGACAAGAGCAAGAATTTCCTTTGTATAATCCTTGTTAAACTTGAGGACTTCACAGTTAGTCCAAAGACCTCTACAGAGTAGCTCAGTTCATTTAAAAGCAAATGAGAATTTTTATTGCACAAGCTGGACTTTGTAGGTCTATCATGAGGGTGGCCTGAAATGAGGACCCAAAAAAAGGTCCTACAGGATTATAACACTCTCAAGCTGTGGGGCTTTGGTTTATTTTCTGAAGAATGGCATTTTATTCTCTTCCTGACCAGGCTTATGGAGATTTAGGATTCTCAAAGCTTTCTTAAGCAAGTTGCCTCATATAAATGTTCCTATTGGTAAATTTGCTTGCTAATACACGTAATGCTAATAATAGACTCAGCAATGAAATTTAGTTTGCTTTATTAATTTTTCAATATTAAATTTCACTAAAAGATACATTAAAAATTAATTGTCATCTTTATTATGCCAACTCTAATGAAAAGACATACATCATTAGTGATATGCTTATAATATAAAGTATGTAAGAAAATTTATGAGGTAAAAATCAATAACCTCATTTAGTGCATTTATATGTGTTCCTTCAGTGTCAATTATTCCCACAGTTATTAGCATATTCACATTATGGCATAAAACCAATGGATAGCATTTTTTAATATAATAACCTGATCTGGTCTCTTTTAATTTATTTGTGTTTCGTGATATTTTATGTTTTATATGCAAACTCTTAATATTAAAAATAAGTTTGTCATTGAGATTTAACCAGATTTACCTTACGTTTGAATTGAACATTTCTAAAAGGTCAAAATGAGCCCAAAGCCACCCTTTACATTAAAATTGTGTATGTGTAAGTGACTTAAAATTTTAACTTCTATCTAGAGACAAGTGAATCTAAATTTGATAAAATGACCATACCTGGAAAGTCTCTTATTTAAATTTGGATTTGGGAACTAAATATTACCTTATGTCCCCCATAGATCAGAAAGCCTAAAAGACCACTGTACTTTCTACCATGTACTGCTTTTAAAATATTTTTAAATGAAATATAATATTCAAACCACTGGTTGTGCAACAGAAGGAACAAAGATCCTTGGTATTAGATTAGGTTAAAATTGTCAAAGCTTGTAATTCAACAGGCTTATTTCAAGTTTGTATATCTTAGATGTTCATATGTGTGTTTTGCACTTGTGTGTATACATGTGTTATATGTAATTTTTTTTCACCACAGTCTTGCATTGAAATGCATTGCCTTTTATAGAGCTTATGTGACAATATCATAATTATTTTTAGTAGAAGATAGTTACACTCAATCTAAATGTGTGAAAGACAAGTCAATGTAACCATAATGCAGGAGGATAGGAAATATAGGAATAATAGGAATAATAAGTAAATATACTTGCATGCGTAGCAACCACCATATTAAGATGCTACCTTCTGAGATAACAGCACACAGGACAACCAATGGTTAAAAGAAGGCGAGAAAGTAAAAGCAACATTAGAATCAAAAGAAAATGTTGTCTGAAAATCTTGATTGATGACTTCACTGAACTGGATAGTCAAGGAATTCTAAAGACCTAATATTTATTATAATCATTGCAGAGCAATTTGAAGTGAGGCCAAGGCCCTCCAAACCTTGTGATTTAATTCCATGGTTATAAATAATCCAACAGGAAGCTCACCCACAGAAATGGCCCTCAGAAGTTGTAATGGAATGGAATTATGACCCACTACTCGGCCTCCTGAGCCACAATAAATGTGCTATAAGAATGTCAAATACATGCGATACCTTTTGTGAAAGATCATTTTAGTGGCACAGACTGAAACTTAAAAAGACTTATGTGGAGGTGTAGTCCTATAATCCTGATAAGAAGTCAAGGGGTGCAAAATTGACCCAGTTTCGCCACCTCTCCTCCTTTCAGCCAAGTATATTACCATAGCAAGGATATGGACTCTGTATTTTGGATCCTAAACACTTGCATTTAATATCTTGCCCTACCTGTACTTTTCTAAGCTTCCCCTCCCTGCAAAGAATACCAGAAGAGAATTCTGGGTTTACTAAGGTAAAAAAACCCCACAAAATTTTAAGTAGTTAAAATTTCCCCTGAGATATTAAAAAAAATGTTTAAGGTAGATTAAACCTAGACCAAAAATTAAATCAAATTATATTCTGTGTGCTCAATTTTCTGTAGGGAACCAAAAGCCACCGGAGTGTAAAATTCTAATTAATTATATGGAATGCTAATGGATTTTAAATTAAAAATATGTGCTGTTCAACACCACCTCACTCCAGACAGTTTTGCAAGTGGATATTACAATGAAACTGTCCTATAAAATTTGGAATGCATGAAAGGTATAATTGTCACTTCTCCAATTTAATCTGAGGAGAAGAGCTGTCCTTTTCATCATCAGAGGAATCTTGCAGATCTGCTACTTTGTCAATTCAACCGGAAGGTTTGTTATTCTACACCACATGCAGTGGTGGACTAAATAGTGATACTGTTTTCATAAGCACCAAGTATTGTTATAGCTTTCCTAATTTTACAGTAGTGTTTAAGATTACCTTCTTTTGCAGATCTGGAAACTGAGGTACAGCATATTTAAATGCTTCAGATGGCATAACTAATAATTATTAGTGCTGACACTCAAAAGGAAAGGTTTTCCATTCCACACCACATCCTCAATTAATCACAGCAAGACCACACGGAAAGGACACAACAATGAATCCATGTATTTTATTTTATTTTAAAGACTTTATTTATTTATTTGACAGACAGAGATCATAAGTAGGCAGGCAGAGAGAGAGAGGAGGAAGCAGGCTCCCTGCTGAGCAGAGAGCCCAATGCAGGGCTCGATCCCAGGACCCTGGGATCATAACCTGAGCTGAAGGCAGAGGCTTTAACCCATTGAGCCACCCAGGTACCTCGAATCCATGGTATTTTAAAACACCAATAAGAAACACTTTACTTAATATCAGCTCATTACCAGTGTTCTCCGTGATGCTGACTCTTCGATATTGTGATGCTCTAAGAAAAGTCTTAAGTCGGCATTGCTAGCTCTCATCCATTTGCTTGCTTGTTTGTTCAGTGAGCATCTACTCTGTATCTCAGAAGTTGTTTCTTGTATTAAAGATTTAACAGTGAACATAACAGGTAAAGTCTCTTTTCTATGGAGTGTGGAACCTAGTGTAGGAAGAAAATGTTAAAAAAAAAAAAAAAGGAAGAACACTGTGTATCAGGTTGTAATAAGAATTAAAAGGAAAAAGCTAAAGTAGGTATAAGGACGATAAGGTGGTTGCTATGTAGTTAGGAAATATTCACTGACAAAAGGACATTTTAGCAGATTCCTGCAGGACATGAGAAGGAAACCTGTGTGACTCTCAAGTGGAAGAGAGTTCCGGGCAGAGGAAACCTTAAAAGCAAAGGCCCTGAGGTGGAAGAACCCTTGAAGTACCTGAGACATGCAGTCCGTACAGGGACTGGAGTCAAAGGAGGGCGGGGGCTAGTGACCCTCTGGGCCAAAGCAAACAGGGGCCAGAGTAAATGGCCAGAATATAGTCTGTTTCTGTGGTGTCGTCATGGCTAAAGGTAAATAGGTACGTGTGACCCCTACGAGACTATGGCTGACTCTAGTGTCTTAGCAGTGAGGATCACCAGGGAGTGGAGGAAAGATTCAGATCTAAGAGAGCTGTGAAAGTTCCTTGCTGACTCATAACTACTTTTTTCTTTTACTCCCCCCCCCCCCCCCGAAGAAGCAGTTCCCAGACCAGCATCTGTCCAAAAGTCTTCCATGGGAATTCTCTTGTGCTAGGACAGTGGACATGGGAACAAAGCCATTGTCCATTGTACTTATAACTGAGGCATCACGTAAAGCTGAGTCATGAAACAGACAGCATCCCATCTTCCTATCTTTGTAAACACTATCCCGAGATCTTCCCCTATTCCTGTTTCTCTTCCTACCGAACTCTTCCATGTTTTCAAAGAAGAAAGCCTCTTGCCTCCTCTCCGCTATATTCTCCCACTTAGGTCAGAGTTGATGTTTCTCCTCATTATTTTCTGCCTGCTACCCCACCCTACAATCTAAAATGAAAGCTCCATGAGAATAAAGACTCTGTTTCTTTCAGTGTCATATCCCCAGTGCCTAGAAGACAGCTGGAAAACAGTAGACACTGCACAAATACTAATGGATCATTAATGAATGAATGAGAAGCACTTAACTAAATAGATAGGCATGTAACATCTTTCCCCATTGTGCACTGTCTCTTTTTCATGCCAGTTTTGGCACAGATCTTAAAACAGAGTAGGTGCATGGGGGTACCTGTGTGGCTCAGTCAGTGAAGCGTCCAGCTCTTGATCTCAGCTCAGGTCTTGATCTCAGGGACAAGAGTTCAAGGCCGTTATTGGGGTCCACACTGGGCATGGAGCTGACTCCAAACAAACAAACAAAACACAGTAAGCCGTTAGTAACTAGATTGTTGGGTGAGTGCATTGCTTGAAATTTAGGGTAATTCTATATAGTTTGCATCATGAAGAGCAGCATATACATGCTTCTCCCAAGATGCTATTTTCCCTGGTCCTAGACAAGGTAGCTAAATAAAATCTAACTTTACAGGACTGTATCATTCGAACTACCATGGTTTTAAAAAATTGCATTCTTACGTGGGATTTAAGAAATGAAACAAACAAGCAAAGGGGGATAGAGAGAGAGAGAAAGAGAGAGAGGCAAAGCAAGAAACAGGTTCTTTTTTTTTTTTTAAGATTTTATTTTTTTATTTGACACACAGAAAGAGAGCACAAGTAGGCAGAGAGACAGGCAGCGAGAGAGAGGGAAGCAGGCTCCCCGCTGAGCAGAGAGCCCGATGCGGGACTCGATCCCAGGACCCTGAGATCATGACCTGAGCCGAAGGCAGAGGTTTAACCCACGAGCCACCCAGGTGCCCAGGAAGCAGATTCTTAACGATGGAAAACAGACTGATGGTCCCCAGAGGGGAGGAGGGTGGGGAATGGGTGAAATAGTTGGTAGGGATTAAGGAGGACACCTGTCATCATGAACTCAGGTGTTGGATCACATGTTGGATCACACTGTACACCTGAAACTAATATTACACACTATGTTAACTAACTGGAATTTAAATAAAAGCTTAAAAATCTGCTTGTGTTTAAAAATTAGAGATCTTTTTAAGGTAACCCTGATTCTACAGACTCTTAATATGTGTGATTTGATTTATGAAAATTGTATTCACCATCTTTCTATCTCCATGTACCTGTCCATCTGTCTGGATACTTAGCTACCTGTCTATCCATCCTCCCCTATCTCATTGCTTTCTTTCTTTTTTTAAGATTTTATTTATTTATTTGAGAGAGAGACCGTGAGAGAGAGCATGAGCGAGGAGAAGGTCAGAGGGAGAAGTAGACTCCCCGTGGAGCTGGGAGCCCGATGCGGGACTCGATCCTGGGATCATGACCTGAGCCAAAGGCAGTCGTCCAACCAACTGAGCCACCCAGGCGTCCCTATCTCATTGCTTTCAAAGCATACATTACAGTTCATTCCTTCCTGCCACCCACCCTGCCTCCTCCCTTCTTTCTTTCTTTTATTCTCCCCCCTCCTTCTACACCCCTCCCCCCTTTCTTCCTCCCTCCCTCACTTCCTGCCTTATTTCCTTCCTTCTCTCTCTCTTGCCTTCCTTTTTTCTTTCTTTCTTCCTTCCTCCCTCCCTCTCTCTCCTTTTTTCCTTCCTTCCCTCCTTCCTTCTTTCCTGCTTAGTCTCCACACCAAACTCATGACCCTGAGCTCAAGAGTCACATGTTCCACCAGCTGAGCCAGCCAAGTCCCCATTTTTGTTGTCATTGTTTTTAATAAACACAGTTTCCTTAGCATATAAATGATTTTTCAGCAATGTTAATGTTTCTTGGGAATCTCAAAGTAAGGGCTTAGTGTATAGTTTTCCTCTTGCTCTCTGATTTCCAGAAAACAATTCCCAGGGCTAGTTTTGTCTAAAAAACAAACTTTGGTAAATGCTTACTTAACATTGTGATAAAGTGAGAATTCTAGGAAGTCATGTTTTGTTTAGTTAAATATGATGTTTAGAAAAGAAAAAAAGTTGGGTGATGGGTATGTGGAGGTTCATAATGTATTTATACTCATACGCCTGGAATTTGTATAATAGTAAGCTAAAATATTTTTTAAAATGTAGAATGTTGTCATTTCACTTGTTCTTTCATTGAGAATCAGTAGTTTGGGTCATTTCATATTTTTTAGCCAAAAACTCAATTTAGATATTTTCTCAGATCATCTAAACCAGGACCCTGCTGGAAATGAATCTGGAGATGCTCTTCACGTGTCAGGACAGCAATCACAGAAACAAGGCTATGCAAAACAAAGTGAGATAGTGGGTCTCCCATTTGGTAGGATTCTACTGAATATCCTTTAAAAAGGCAGTTTCTGAAACTCAACAAATAAATGAGTAAATATAATAAGCAAATAAACCTCAGGAGCGTGCCAGTTTTTCTGGATTCAGCATTTACCGATGGGCCTGAAACTGAATGAGGCAGTCACACCCGGAGGGAGAGCTCTGCCTCCTTCTTTGGGAGAATGCCTTTCCAAATGCAGCTCCTTGGCAATGAGCGCTGCATGGCTTGGACACAGCGTGCATGGCTAACCCTTTGAGATTTAAGGAACTCCCAGATGCCAGTTGGCTATCGAAGATTACGGGGCCCTCTGCCAACTCACTGCTCCCATGGCAGTCGCGAAAATCTCTTCCTTACTCAACCATGTGTCCAGCCAGCTGGCAGGGGTCTGAGCACTAGGCTGTGAGTGGGTTGCTGGCGACGAACGCCACGTATGCCTCAGGAGTCACAGATGAGTGCTTGATATGGTGAGCACACAGCTTTCTCAAACATAGTTATTTAGGTCCGATACCAGTATGAACATGCTTGGTATATTTATATAAAATATGAAACAACTAATTTACTTTTGCGATAAACTACTTCACATTTTCCAACTGAACTTTATTTACTAAAATTGTTTTCAATTTTTTTTTTCTGACCAACAATATTAATTTCAACTCTAAGCCAGCCAGTGTAATATTAGGATAATAAAAAAAATGACTCCAAAAGGACAAAAGTGATGCAAAACAAGTACTGCTTAAAAAGTACAGTTTGACTGCTTTGTTGAACATATTATGTCTTAATAAAACTCCTACTCACAATGCATTTTTGACCTTGTCTGATGATAAATTTTAAGCATCATGTTTGTGTCTCAATAAACATTCAAATAACTTAAAGCCATATCAACTGCTATAAAAATTCTTTTCTTTCTTCAGTAAGAGCTTTAAAAGTGTTAGTGCACTTGGATGCAGGAATCCAGGTTGAGGAATTCAACCCTGGGAAATAATGAGAGAAATGGTCAAAATATTTTTGCCACAGGGGTACCTGGGTGGCTCAGTCTGTTAACTTTCAGACTCTTGCTTTCAGCCCAGGTCCTGATCTCAAGGTCATGAGATCGAGCTCCGCATCGGGCTCCACACTCAGTGGGAATTCTGCTTAAGACTCTTTCTCCCTCTCTCTCTGGTGCTGCCCACCCTGCTCTCCCTGACTCTCTAAAATAAATCAATAAAATCTTTAAAAAACTATTTTATGCCACAGCTTTCTTTATAACTGTGGTTAGCAATTACTTAAATGAATAATAATTGAGAAAATGATTTAATGATAAAGTCATACTTGAAATATTAGACCAGTGTGAACTGTGTGAAATATTAGGTATTCTTTAAACAGTAGAAAATGCATCTCTAGGGACACCTGGGTGGCCCAATCGTTAAGCATCTGCCTTCGGCTCAGGTCACGATCTCAGGGTCCTGGGATCAAGCCCTCATCAGGCTCCCGGCTCAGCGGGAAGTCTCCCTGCTCTCCCTCTCCCCTGGCTTGTATTCCCTCTCTCGCTTTCTCTCTCTCTGTTAAATAAATAAACACAATCTTTAAAAAAAAAAAGGAAAATATATCTCTAGATCATAAATATTTTCTATTAATGGTTCATTATTTTTATATACATCTTGTTTTCCTAGACACTGTGTATAATGCCCCCAATTAGGGTAAATGCATTTATATTTCATTTATAGAGGACACCAAATTTAAACTTGATCTTTTCTATGAATTTGAAATCTTTGACACTTTACATATTATAAATTTGTGCATATTCTATATGAATATATAAAATAATACAGTGTAGACTGAAGAAATATGCATGTAAAATATTATAATTCCAAGTTCATGCTGTCCAATTAAAAAGTTAGGCTCAAACTAAATATTTTAGTTTATTTATTTTATGTAATTTAGAGGAGATGCAATTTAGCTCTTTAGGATGTTAATTCAAAATTGCGCTTTGATTTGTCTTTTTAAATTTTGTGTACCTATATAACAAATGCCTCAAAGAAATAGCTCTTTTTATACAAGAGCCTAAGGGTAATATTTTGGGAATGGTATTGAAGAGACAGGAAGATGCCAACAGCATCCTAAATGCTACTTAGCAACTTAGTTAACAACTTGAGTAGTCTAGATCCTTTTTTCATTAATTTTTCCCCTTTTATGTGTCTCAGGGTTTTTTTTTCCTTCCTTTGCCTTTCCTGTCTTCTACAGTAAAATCCTACTGATGCAGTAAGGCTCGTTTCAAAAACCATCCCCTCTTTCAACGCTTGCCAGCAAAAAATAGTTTCCCAGGCAGATCTACTTTTGTGCGACCACTCCTAGGACAATCACTATATATTGCAGTGTGTGTGTCTGTGTGTGTGTGTGTGTGTGTGAGAGAGAGAGAGAGAGAGAGACTGTACGTGTGCACGTGTGCAAGTTTTCACATGCACTGTTTCAGTTTGGGGGAAAATTGTGAGCCTTGGGCTCAAACTGATCTTGACTCACAGGTACATGCCCTCATAGGTCTATGTCCTTGGCCCCAGGACATTAATTCTTGCTGTCTGTATGGAGACTGAAATGCACAATTCTGCAGTTTGTGTGAGACGAAGCAAGCGAACGTGTTAACAGTGGCTTAACTTCACTGAACTGTAGCAGCAGTTCAACTGGGGTCAGTTTGTTAGTGTTGTTATTATTTTATTATTATTACTATTAGGCTAACATAGTAATATATTATCATTTGATTTTTGTACCCCCCAATGTGCCAATCATACTGTTTGTATTAGGAGTTTCAAAACATTTAAAACTTTAATTGACCTATTTTAATACATAAAGTTGACTGTTTTTTATGTTGTAAGCTGATTTAGCTAGATTTGTTGCTTTCAATAAATGTCAAAGCATTTAGTGAATGATAAATGCATTATTTCTTAATTTGCTTAGCTTTTTCCACCTATTATTAACTTTAACCTTTTAATTTGTATACACATTACATCAGGTAAATAACTCCTTACAGCTACTCTAGTCTGCTTTGTGCTAACTGCTTTTTAATAATCTAATATATGCCTGCATTTAACTAAGCAGCGCTTAGGGACTTCAGTATTAAAAACATTTGATATTTTATTAATAGTATATTTGAGTAGGTTAGGAATAAAGGCTAATCATAATTGTTCTTTTCTTACAATTTGCAACAATTACAAATCCTCACAGGAATATTTAACATTCTTATGTTCGAATACCAATTTTTGAGTTTTCTGTATTATGATCTGTGCCATGAAAATGTAAATTTTATTTTTTTTTTCATGGTGTCCATTTCTAAAGTGGTGCTCTTCCTTAAATCATATTTACTTGGTTGTGATGCAATCTCAAAATTGGAGTGCCTAAGGGAACAAACATTCTACATGATTTTTATGATGCCACAGGTCTCATTAAGAAAGAAAAAGCAGAGGGGTGCACATTTTAGAAAATCTAGCTTTTAGATTTGTTTCCAGCTGATGCCACCCTTTCATTCATTAATTCTTTCATTCATTCACTCAACTGCTTTTTAAAAAAAATGTATGTATGTATGTTTGTATTTATTTATTTAAAAGATTTTTTTGTTTGAGAAAGAGAGAGAATTGGAGAGCAGGGAGCAGAGGGAATCTTTAAGCAGACTCCCTGCTGAGCGACAAACCCAAGGGCTACATCCTTAATCCAGGAGATTAGGACCTAACCCAAACCTAAGAGCTTGTTGCTTAACAGACTGAAGCACCCAGCCACCCCCAAACTGCTGTTTTAAAAATGCCTACTCTATGTCAGACCCTGGGCTGAATACACATTAGGAGACATAAGAGTGAACACAGATTATGATAGAATGTGTCCTGTGTTCTGTTTTTAATCACTAAGAAATTTATTTTCAAATACAGGGATGGTATATTCATTTTTAAAATGCTTATATTTTGGCTTTGAGATAACACAGCTCACAATTCATTAGGCTTTGTCATTAGAGTAATCAGAAGACCCTACAATTGACTGATAAGATAACCAAGAGATTTAGGATCAAGCCTCCTATCAAACTTTTTGAAATTTTTAATTCACAAAAATTAACTGTTTAGGAAGGGCAAGTCATCTCACAACCTTTGAATTTCCTGATATACTACACTGTATGTACTTTACAGTATATAGGAAACTCAGAAAGCAAAATATATTCACTTTCGTCCCCAGCCTTTACCTTAGACTCAAGAATAAAACCTCCATAAAGTAAGCCCCACAATAAGTGCTGTGTCTACTATCATGTTGAATTAGATTCTGCAATATGGTAAGCATCAAATTATTGGAAAATAAAGCTGACTTTTATTTCTGTTGTCCTTAAATGCAGATAAAACAAACATATTTTCTGTGGAAAGAGAAGTAAAGCATTCTTTGTCAAAGGCAATGGATACAGTCCTTAACTAAAAATAGCCTGAATTTTTGAGCTTCAGTCTCTTAATACACTAGGTAGTCAATATGATTAATTTCATGAAACTGTTCAAGCTTAATGAGAAGCTGGTATATCTGAAACCAGTTATTAACTGGTAGCAAAGTTAAGCCACATTTAGCCTATTAATTAACCAGGTAAACTATCCAATTTTCCCCACATAGCTGTCTTCTCTTAAATATTTGAAACACATTGCATCTTTTAAAAAAATACCCCACTATGTACAGTGAATTATAAATTAAATACTTTGCCTATGCTCCGTTCAACTTGACTGCCTTTATTCTGATTTTAGCCTTGTAAAATATGTAACATTTTATGTAGTGATTATACCCTCTATAACCAATTGATTACTCAACAAATATATTCTAATGTCAGACACTGTTTGCAGAAAGCTTATGGTGAAAACCATGTAATTTAAATGGATATTAACCTGATGTCTATATTTGAAAAAACTAATTTTCCACCATTACTGATTACATATCAGTTCAGCCTTAAAATTCTCTTACTTTAATGATCTTCCTACTTAAAAGGCAGATTTAATATCATTTCAGCTTTTCTTACTCCAGCGATGCATCCTTCAGTCAGGCAATTTCCTCATTGCATTTGCTACAAGGAATCAAGCATGCAAGTCTGCATTCCCCTGTACATGAAATGAGAGAAGCCACGCTGAGATACTCACCTCCACTATCACACATTCGGTTTAAATCTACAGTAATAGACTCATACTCCAAGAAGGCTTGCTGTGTTTGTTTGCAAACTAGTATACAGTACTTACAAGTCTGTGGTTTTATTGACATATTCCTTTCCATTCCCGCGGTTTTTAATTGAAACCCCCACTGCTTTGCCCAGCTTCACGAATGCAGAATATAGGACTTTTACGTGTACTTTCCAGCTCAGACAAGAGGAACTCAGAGGCTCCAGTTCTTAGAACAAAATCCATAGATTAGAGCGTTTCTTTGGTCTGGGAGAATACGACGAGTTGTAGCTTGTATGTTGGGAGTTGAGAGCTGAATTAAATCTGAATTTATGAGAAGTTTCTGTTTCATTTTTTTCAGCATATACAGTTGTCATTCCGTGTAGAGTTGGGGTGGGATTTGTGTCCTCAACAGCCTTTTAAAAACATTTCCTCTTGGTAACACTGTGGCAATTATTATGAGCACTGAGGAGCCTATGTTCTGGCTTTATTACAGGATTAAACAGGTGCTTATCTTCATGTGCATCTTTAGTATCACAGAGATGAATATTCAACTGGCAGCGAGTCTTGTAACAAATGGTGTTGTAACAAATGGTGGCCTTGCTCCTAAGGACTAACTTTGATTAGTCTTTGCTTTCCTCCTTTCTCTTCTCTACTCCTCTCTCCATCTTGGTTTGACCAGTTTTCAAACTATGTTAGAAATGGAATCTTGGGGTTTGCCCCCCTACACACTTCACAAACTTTTTTTTTCTTTCTTTTAAGATTTTATTTATTTGACAGACACTGCGAGAGAGGGAATGTAAACAGGGGGAGTGGGAGAGGGAGAAGCAAGCCTCCAGCTGAGCAGGGAGCCCGAGATGTAGGGCTCGACTGGAATCATGACCTGAGCTGAAGGCAGATGCTTAATGACTGAGCTACCCAGGTGCCCGAATGTGAACTTTTAAAATTTGAATATATAATTGGGAGGGAGACAAACCATAAGTGACTCTTAATCTCACAAAACAAACTGAGGGTTGCTGGGGGGAGGGGGTTTGGGAGAAGGGAGTTGGGGAGGGTATGTGCTTTGGTGAGTGCTGTGAAGTGTGTAAACCTGGTGATTCACAGACCAGTACCCCTGGGGATAAAAATATATGTTTATAAAAAATAAAAAATTAAAAAAAATTGAATATATAAAATTATTTTTTCACTAACTGCAGATAGGAAAGGGAAACCAAGAGTACTACCATCCTCCTATATTTCCTTTGCCCAGGTCCCAAACTCATCTTAACATGACCTGCAGAGAGGACAGTTTGGGGCTGTTATGTTTATGTTGCTATCTCATCAATGATAGAGCGTAAAACATTAGACTATGCCAAGGAAATCCACCATTACTCCCAGTTTTCCTGGCCAGAAAGCTTATAGTGAAAAATTAGATATAATAAAATATATATATTTGGATATAAGAAAATATATATATTTCTTACAACTCCCAATTTAAGTTTATAGCTGATATACATTATATGATGAATTGCTCGGGATACGTTAAAAAGTCACTTGCTTTCAAGGATAAAATTAACAGAATAGAGTTAGTAATTTTAACTACTAAAATTTTTCATATTTTATGACAGAAATTAGAAGTGAAGAAAATTTTTTTTGGTACAGAGAGAGAGAGGCAGAGAGAGCATGCATGCATACGTGGGAGCAGGGGGAAAGGGTAGAGGAAGGGAATCTTAAGTAAGATCCATGCCCAACTCAATCCCACAACTCTGAGATCATGACCTGAGCTGAAATCAAGAGCCGGATGCTTAACCAACTGAGCCACTCAGGTGCCCCAGAGGTGAAGTGAAGGATGGTTATGGTAATCAATCACTAACTACAATTTGAGATTCATGCTCTATCACATATAAATCCCACCAATCCAATTACTAAAATAAAGTATTTCCTTTTGACAAAGTATTAATGGTTTTAGGAGGTTTCTTTAAAATACTTTGATGTTATCTTTCACTTAGCATAATATTATATTCATTATTAGTAGGTATAAGTGCTTAATAGAACTGTCCTTGTTATATATGAGTGATAATACACTGTAAGACAGACTCTCACTAAATGCTGTATTAATGCAATATGGAGAATTATGAGAAATAAGGTTCATAAAATGAGTCTTTGGTTCTATTTCTACCACCTCTCCCTTCTTTGTAAAGATAATTGAGCAATATATGTTCTCCTGCTGAGATATTGGCAAAATAAAGAATGTCAAATGCCAGTGAAGCAATGGTAATAATACAAAAAGTAATGTATATACTGAAAAATAACTGTCTGAAACAAAAATATTATTGGGTTTCTAACAGATATTTAAGATTTTCTACATTTTAGTAATTTTAATTAGTTTAAAAGCTTTCAAGATTGGAAGATTTCAGATTGGTCAGTTACCTATCTGCTGATCTGTAGAACAATATCACATCTGATAATAGGCTTGAAATTCACATAGACCAGTGTCATAATCTGACCCTGTGACTTGGGTAATTGAGGTAATCATTCTGAGATCAGTTTCCCCTAAAGAATATAAAGAATATTGCAGAATTTTTGCAAGGAAGGCCTAGCAATAATTGAGCTCATAAGCCAGCCTTTTAAAAAGATATTTTTCCAACGTACATAGTCTATATTATGCTCCTTTTCTTATTCCATAGTTTCATTGAGTATTGGTCATTGAGAATATAGGTCCAATGTTAAGTTGATTTAGCATAAATCCTTAAATCTTAAACTATCATGTACCAACAAGATTATGTTTATAAGCATTAATTTATTAGGGTCATGGTTATATTTTTCATATCAAACAAAGATACTACTTAATAGCAATATGTTTAACCATGATATCATCATATTCCATAAATATTACTTTCATTTTACTATTGTTATTAGTAGTGGTGATCTGCATATGGTCTCTGCATTACTCTGTAGGAAGAGATTATGATAAAGATGAATATCACAGTCACCACTGGAAAGTCCAAAAAGGGGGAAAAAAAACCAAAAGGAGAAAAGTTTCCCAATTACCAAGTATGTAAAGGGTACCAACATACCAACATAATAACAGGATGATATGATAAATAATTTGATTCCAGCTAAGTTTTAGATTTAGGTAAAATGAATGAATTCCTTAGAAACCATCACTCTATGCCAAAACTAACCCCAAAATAAATTGGAAACATCTCAAAAATTGAATATAAGTATTTTCCATGCCTTTTCCTGACCAACTTTCTCACAAATATAAATGGGATAGGAAAGCATCATTTTATTGTCGCAAATCAGTGCCAATACCAAATTCTTATGGTAATGAGAACCAGGAATTTATTGACGAAAAAGGACTTGCTTTTGTTTGTCCTAAAATTAGCTTCTCTGGGTCATAAGCTCTTTGAAGTTAAATAGATAAGATGAATATGAAGCTACTTGGTGCTGTAAAACATTTGAGTTGTTTGTGAAACACCTGTGTGTACACACACACACACACACCCCACACACACCCCACACACACCCCACACACTTTCAACAGAACAAACTGATTGGGCGGCACCCATTTCAAAAAGAAAATTGAAGCGTGTGTTACCCTACCCCTGTTGACATGTGTTCTTTATTAACATTTTTTCATTTCCATAAGGAGTCTGGATTTCACCTCATTTATTTGTAGTCTGAGAGAGATCCACTTTACAGATTTAAGAAAACAAAACAAAACTGTGGTTGCTTAGGAAACCCATCCAGCATATTCAGGATGGGCATTCAAATCAGATCTTTCTTGTCTAATATCCTCTAGGATATTTCAAAGGCTGTCCACCTGTCAGGAAATGAAATATTTAAGCTTGGTTCTATGTGGCTCAGTACCCGTGTTTACCCATGGCCCATCATTTCCACCAGTCCTGCCCACCCACAAGTCTTGGTGCTCCAACCTCTCTGTTCTGCTTGTACTTTTTGAAATTCACCATGTCTGCTCCAGCAAAGTCAACTCTGCACATTTTCCAGAGGCTTTCATATTTAGAAACCTCTCCAAAAGCCTCTTTTGGTCCCTGCACACCTTTAAATGGTGAGGAAATGTTAAGTGTAATTTACATTTTCTTAAGAAAGTCTTTCCTGACCACTGCATGTGAGTCAAGTTCCCTTGCTATAAAGTTTAACATATTCCTGTTCTTTGTTTTTAAAGCACATGTTCTGTTTTTGTACTTCCTTTGTGTTGATAATGTTCACCTATCTCTCTACAATGTGAACTTCATGAAAGAGGCCCATGGCTGTTCTCATTCCTAATATTCTCCCCAGTGCCTAAGAAGGTGGGCTTCTGGAGACAAATCAAATATAAGTTGCAAGAAACTAAACAATATTTTATCCATCTGGGAGGAATTATTTGTTTTCTACTAGTACAGCATCCATACTATGCCCCAAGAAGCACTTCATGTTGAAGTTATAACAAAGAGCTCTAAATTAAATAATTTCTTCCAAGAGAACATGGAAATTAATCTTGAAAATAAGTTCATGAGTAGACTCAAAATTTCATTTTTTAAAAAATATTTTATTTATTTATTTGACAGAGAGAAATCACAAGTAGACGGAGAGGCAGGCACAGAGAGAGAGAGGGAAGCAGGCTCCCTGCTGAGCAGAGAGCCTGATGCGGGACTCGATCCCAGGACCCTGAGATCATGACCTGAGCCGAAGGCAGCGGCTTAACCCACTGAGCCACCCAGGCGCCCCAAAATTTCATTTTTTAAAAAATTTTCCTCTATCATGTATTTAACTTTAAGGGCACTGGAACTTGTGCATTGTACCATTCAGACATACCCATGATCCCTGGAAAATGTGCCTATGAAGGAAATGACTGTATACCTCTGTGAAGCTCAAAGTTCCTTTGTAAGCCTGTTTAGTCCTGCAAGAAATGAACGAGTACAAACATGAAGCTCACTATATTTTTCACAGTCACAGCAGGAAATGGATTGCCATTGTCAAACATGTACTTGAAGAAAGCTAATGGACTATTTGCAAAGGCAGTGGCAGAGTAAAAGGAAAATGACAAGACATGGTAAAACAGCTCAAGGCCAGAACAGGGGGAGCCATTACTGCTGAAGCCTGAAGAGTCAAGAAAGGGAATCATTCCTAGATCCCTGAGAGAACTGTACAAGAGGGCCACTTGGCAGGAGCCACGAATTCGGTGGTGTAACATAACCATTGCTCCTCTTTGGCCAGGTATATATCTGGGTCATGGTCTCATTTTACTCTTCCAGTCTCTTGCCATCTTTCCCAATGGCCGAACCTACTGGAAGGCAGAGGGTTAGGGGAATAGTCAATATAGTCCATATATTTCAAACTTTTGTAGCACAGAACAGGATGGAAAAGGGTAAGGAAAAGATACGAAGGGGTAGGTGGAAATATCAAGCAATTGTTATTCAGAGTCAACTTACTTTTCTTCATTTGCATTGGATACCACAGTTTATTTTTAAAATCACAAACTACAACTTCAATTTTTATATATTTGGAAGATTCTTATAATACGATAAATTATGGAAAATGTATCAGTAATAACTGCATCACCCACAAAGTGTGCTTATACAACTACATATAAATACATAGTACAGTTACATATAAATAAATATATTTTTGATAAAGTGAGGAATATAATATATTCACAGTTTTTCCTACATTTTTCTTTATATAGAGCATCTGCATTGACCTGCGTTGTTAAAAACATACTCCACATGTATGTCATTTTAATAGCTGCATAATCTAATAATGCATGGCTGTACCATAGTTGTGTGTGTGTATATTTGTGTGCATGTGTGTGTGTAGTCGCACGTCTTGCTGTTGTTTTCTTCTTTTCCTTTTCTCTCTCTCTTTTTTTTTTTTTTTTTTTTTTAAAGGATCATCCGTCCCAGCAAGTCCGAAGCTTGGCAGGACATACTTTGTTAGGCTTTTTTTTATTTTTTAAGTGCAAATTCTATTGGATTTTTTTTTTTAAGATTTTATTTATTTATTTGACAGAGAGAGAGATCACAAGTAGGCGGAGAGTCAGGCAGAGAGGGAAGAGGAAGCAAGCTCCCCGCTGAGCAAAGAGCCCGATGCGGGGCTCAATCCCAGGACACTGAGATCATGACCCGAGCCGAAGGCAGCGGCTTAATCCACTGAGCCACCCAGGCGCCCCACCTTTTCTCTTTTTTAAAAGATTTATTTATTTATTTATTTGAGAAAAAGACAGAGAAAATTGGGGGTTGGGGCAGAAGGAGAGAAACTTTAAGCAGACTCTGTACTGAGTGTGGAGCCCGACTCAGTGCTCAACCCCAGGACCCATGAGTTCATGAGCCAAAACCAACAGTTGGGTGCTGAACCAAATGAGCCATCCAGGTGCCCCCTTTTCCTTCTCTCTATTCTTCTTTTGTTTCCTCCTGAGTTGAATTTAGGCAGCTTTAAAACTTGGAAATTACTTATTCCTAGTCATGAAATTCCTCTTTTGAAAATAATAGGGATATTTTAAAGTATCAATAGGGAGTCATAGAGGAAAATGGATAAGACTTCAAATCTCATGAGGGATTATCATCAAGAAAATCAGATCTGAAATAAGTTGGAATTCTTAAAAATTATATAATCAATTTTTTTTCCTGATTTTTCTTTGGTTCTTGCATTTGGAGTGAGGGCAGAAGGGATGCTTACCTTCTCAATATTTCCAGCTTTGCTTAGAAAGGGAATGTGTGGAAATGTCTTATGTATAAATTGAGTTTCATACAGATGAAAGTTAAATGGGGAATTCTTGCATGGAGTTGAAAGTTTCAGTTTCCTTCAGCACAGAGACTCAACTGTGAAATAATATTTGTATGCTAAAAGAAAAATATAACCAAAGGGAGTTATAATTTTCTTCTTTCTTACTAACTAGAATAGTTAACCATTAAGAATAAACCATTCCCAAGTTGTAAGACTTAAATTTTCCTACACATCAGGATATAATAGATGACTCTAATGGTTTTAGAATATTTTTTGAATAAATAAAAAGTAGAGGATACTTCCTTTCTGTGTTTTGACTTAGAGTCTTTATATGGACTATATCTCATATAGACTATAGGAAAATGACTAAGAATATTTAACATATTAATTACAATACATACATATTCTATGATGAAAGCTCACTAAATAGCAACAGCAACAATAAGATAGCAAGTCAAAGCCATCATTTTAAAAATAAGCATAAGTTACTTTATTTTTTCCTAATAGTGAAAATTGTTTGCCATTAATACTATATGTTTAAAATTACAAACCTAGCACTCTGGAAGCCAACACTCCTGAGACTTGCTTACTTATGACTAATCATAAATAACCCAAATAAATGTATGAAAAGACTTATGGATTTCAGAATCTGGTACCTATCTCTATTTTTACAAATGAGGGAAATGTCCCTCCAAGTCGAAGCAGAAACTTAAGGAATATGTTCATAATATAGAAAGGGCCTTGAAATAGAAAGAGATGAGATGTCTAGCTCTAGAATCTAAAGACATCAGATGATGGAACAGGCAGGGTCTAGGGAAAGATAGCTTCTTTCATAGGATACCTCAGCTGGTAACAGAATACTTTCTTGGTGTGAATACATAACACATGGGGAACCATAATATCCATTAAAAATTAGACTCATCCTCAATAACTGTGTCTTGAATGTGCTTATATATGTATATTATATTGATTAGCCCTTGTATAAAAGACATGAATAGGGTAGCTGCATGTTCATCAGAGTATCTGAAATTTGAAATCTATTGTTGCATGGTAGAAGGCAGACATTTCCTATATCTGAAACAAAGTCTCAATATGAGTACAAGGAAGGATATTATCTGAAAATTAGAGTTATATTTTGGTTTTCCACAAAACATAACTCTGCTTTATGTTTGGAGTAAATATTTTACAAAAAAGGTGATTCTGCAATTTAGTATTTACTATGTACCAGGCAATCCTCCCTATGTTCTTTTTTATTCTTACCTAGTATAGGAAACATGAGTCTACCTATGGTTCAAACTAAAAGAATTCTTTGAGTTGGAATGCGGATACAAAGCCTCAGATATTAATAAAACACTATTGATTCCCATTTCTTATTGTCTGTTCTAAAGAGGAAACAAAGCATAGTGCATAAGAGCAAGGACATTGGGGATAATCTTTCTGTGTTGAAATCCTCACTCTACTAATTACTCAGGCAAACTACTTAACATATTATGGAAGATTAGAGATTACTGGAAATTCGCTGCCCTTCCCCTTGAACCTCAGGAGTAGCTTTTGACCAAAAGAGTGCAATGGGAGTGATGCAGTGCCAGTTTCTAGGTCCAGACCTTATGGGACTGGCAACTTATACTTCTTTTTCTTGAAACCCTCACCTGGGAGCCCTGAGCTATCATGTAAAATGCCAGGCTATTATGAGACCACTCTGCTGGAAGAGCCAGGTATAGGTGCTCTGGTTGGCAGTCCCAAATGAGTCCAGCCTTCCAGCCATTCTTACCAATGTGCCAGATGAGTGAATGGAACCCCTTTGGACCCCTAGACCAGCCTGTCTTTCAGCTGAGTACAAATGTGAGACGTCCATCAATGTCATGAGGAACAGGGAAATCATTCAACATGGACTTGCCTGAATGCTTAACTGACAAAATCATGAGATTTAATAAACTAGCTGTTGTTATAATCCACTAAACCTGGAGGAATTATAATAGCATGTACATTGTGGAGTTCTCAAGAACTGAATGAGATAATACATGTAAGGCATTTAAAAATGTCTGATATATAATCAGTCCTCAAATATTAGCTATCTTAATAGTTATTATTTCTCTATACCTCTCATTCAGAGACTTAGCGAGGGAAGAGTGGTTGTGATCTGATAAACCTGGACATTCTTGGATCTTGCACTAATCCTAATGCTCCTTTATAATATCCTGATCTCAATTCTTTGCCTCACTGCATTGATTCTCTCACCGGCAAACAGACTTAACGTCTTCGCTTGGATTTCCCCAGAAACAGAGGCTGAGTAAAGATGTAAATGCAAGGAATTTATTTGAGAGTGAAATAAACACTGGTAAGGGTGTTGGGAAGTAAAATAGAGAAGTCGATAAAGGGTGCATTATCAAACTACTTTCTATGGATGACTAGAACTTAATTCCAATAGGAAACTCTGGGAGTCAGTGAAAAACACATGCTTCAAAATGATGTCACTCAAGGGGAAAGCAAGTCATTAATATATCAACTTTAATCGTTGATTGAGAGCTGCTGGACGGGAGAGGATTAGACCAGCGAAGTGGACTCTGGTGGCAAATCATCCTTAGGAACTGAAATGCTGGTGCTGTCAGTTAGCGGTTGGGCTGGTGTGCTCTGAAGTGGTAGGAACAAGGAGTTACATAAGGGCCATCAAGAACATCTACTATAGTTCATGACATGAGAGATGCCTGGCTACTCATCTGCTTAGCTTCCCTGATATGAGATCTTCCATCCAGTGTAGGAGGAAGTCATTTGTATTCATTTATATATTGGAGTGTCTAGTCACTGAGACAGTTCAAGAAAGGATCTCACTCTGGAAAATTAAATCTCTGCTATCCATATTTTTAGTGATATCTGATGAGACTTGTAATTAATCCGGGGCTTTGATTTCTTGAGAGGGCTGTAAGTCCCAAGGCTCTGTGAACATACCCCAAAGTGTTGGCACTTCAGAAAATCCCCAAAGCTTGGAGAAATCACTTAGAGTGCTGATGTCCCTGCCATCCTGTGACATACAAAGTGATTTACTTTTAAAGGTGGTGGTGTGTGAAATCATTGATTTAACTGTCCACTGCAAAGGGACTTGGCTTTTTCTTTTGAAGCGTTTCCCTTAAAAGGACCTGGCTTTCTCTATGATAAAGAAAACCTTTCACACGTAAAAAAATTAGTTATTGAATGACCTGTGAACAGTTTTAGCCTTCTCTTCGTAAAAAAGGTAGGGGGAGGGGCAAAAATATTGTATACATTTACATTTTAAATTGTGTAATCATGTTATTATCTGAAACTAATACCATGCTGTTAAAATTTAGATAAAGTGTCCTGTAATGCATACAAAATGTTCATTTGTTGAAGGCCATTAAGTTAATTTCCTGGCAACAAGATTAAATGCAAGGCATTTACATAATCATTAGTCGTGAGGTGTAGAAAAGATAATTAAATATTCCACCACATTAATTTATATTTAATTAACTATGCTTTAGTGATCCTTCTGTCTGAATATTAATATTGTGTAAATAAACAATTAGAATGCATACTGATTTTATTAAAGGCTTATTCTTAAAATTAAGCAAAAGATGCAAATATTAATTTAATTATATCTAATTTTGATTCCTAATCATGTTAATAAAGTTTGAAAAGGTCTATCATTGGCCTCAGTGATGACAACTTTCTATTTTATATTTCCAACTGCAATGTATCTTATAGATTTTGAAACATATTTAGTTTATGCCAATAGTTATTCAGTTTCATGACACTCCACTCTCTGGTTCTTTTAAGTCAAGACGGACACTGGACTTGAAAAATGAAAGTTATTAATGTGCAGTAAACCTCATTCAGCCATGGCCATATTCACTTGGGACATGTGCTATTTCTGGAAAATGACTATATTATATAGAAGGGAGCAACAATGAAGCAATCCCACATAAGATCAAATTGGTGGAAGATACAGCTGAGGTTTATAGCCATTGGCGAATCTAAAATTTCTGAATTTTTAAGTTTTTTTTTTATGTAGTTTTAAGGAAATTCTAGCAAAAAATCAGCAGACATGAGTAAGAGCAAGAACCTAGGTGTTTTCTAGTATTAGATGTCAGATGTTTCTGGAGGGCATAGATTACAATGAAGTGAAATCCTGACAAAATATGCACTATGTCCTTAAGTCTTGACTTTATTTGCCTGGACAGTTTGGAAGCCAGTAAATAAATTTTCCAGATCTTCATAAAGCAGCCTCAATAAGAGAAAAAAAACCTAAATATTATATGGTGGGGGGAAAAAAGGAGAAATTGGTCTTTCTGAATTATGAGAACACATTCTTCCTAAAATAGAAAGTTACATTAAAATATCACTAAATAGCAGTCATATTTCCCTATCAGAAGTCATTTCATATTAAATGGTAACATCCCAAGCAAAGCTGCTTATGTTTTCAATATAAAATATTTATTTGGGTAAACAATTCAATATCACTTTTTTTTTTTAAAGATTTTATTCATTTATTTGACTGAGAGAGATCACAAATAGGCAGAGAGGAAGGCAGAGAGAGAGGAGGAAGCAGGCTCCCTGCTGAGCAGAGAGCCCGATGCGGGACTCGATCCCAGGACACTGAGATCATGACCCAAGCCGAAGGCAGCGGCTTAACCCACTGAGCCACCCAGGCACCCCAACAATTCGATACCACTTTTAACTCTACGTGGAATTTTCAGGGGAAAAGATGCATTTCACTAGCACTTATTTCTTTACAGAAACATTCATTTCTAGAATTACAGAAGGGGGAATAATAAGATTGCTTTTGTTTCTTTTCAAAGCTGTTGGGACTTTTATATTTACCATATGAGATGGTTAATGTTCCCCTGGGCTGGCCAAAATATATTCCCTCCTGGTTTGTGAAAATCGCTATTCTTAGGGTTGGAAATCATTCCGCTTGTGTGGTGCGTTCATGCTTCCATACTTTACAAGCGAAAGTATGCAGACATCATATACTTTCACAGGATGATTTCTGAAACACTCGGTCCAACCCATCCCTCATAAATCCTGATAGTGATTTTCCAGCCACTCCTTTATGAATGTGTGATTGCCCTCCCACAACACTGTTCATGTTGAAAACACACTATTGTCCTCCTTGACACGGCTACAGTATCCCTAGAGATGTTTACACTGATGCTTTGCAGATAATCACGTCATTCATTCAACAAGTATTTTTGAACACCTACTTTTCTCGTTTCTGACGCTTCCAAGATGACTAAGACAAGCTGCATAACTTTAGAAGCCCCATGTAAAAAAAAAAAAAAGAAAGAAAAGAAACCCCATGTAAATTCTGGTGGAGGAGACCTATGATAAACGGCTATACGAGGAAATAAATATTTATGGACTCTTTTTCTTAGTTGCTAAGAAGAATCCCCACCTTCAAGGGTTGGATAAAAATATTTAGGCTGATGATACGTTGAGCAGCAGTTTCAGAGTCTACATTTACAAGAGAAAGTTTGCTTTTTCTAAGCCTCCACTTCTTTGAAGGCTAAAACCTATAGTGCCAAAGCAAAACTGTGAACCAGAAATTACGGGAGACATGTCATTCGATTCTGAGTCATGGAAGGCTTCACTGTGGAGGTTGAGGAATCACTGCCCACGGCTCTGGGGACAGGTGTCCCAACAGGTGTCCCATAGTCTCTCAGCAAGCCTCTGTATCCCACAATGGAATGCACAGATCACAAAATATAAATAATTCAAATGCAAGTCTCAGTAAACATTTCCCCTTTCCTCTGTTTGAAATGTTAATTTCCTTTTTGAAGTTTTTCCTGTTTGACGGAAGTATGCAGTTTTTGCTTGTTTCATTGACAAAGACAGACGTAGAATGGGGTGAATGCATTACACATTACAGAGAATGGGACTTCCAAAACAAAAAACAAACAAATAAGAAAAACTATGTTCAGTGTAGTCAAGTTCTTCAACCCTCTCTTTTATCTTTTTAGAATTCTATCTTTTTGATAAGATCTACATTCACCTTCTTTGCAAACAAAATTATATTTCTTCAAGGGAAATCATGTCTCTAAACTGTCAGGTAGCTATTTATCATAAGTGTACTGTGTCTCTTTTATCTAATTTATATAGTCTTATGTATTCACATTATTTATCTACAGGTATCTACATCTGTTTATTGTATCTTTGTTTTATTACTAGAGTCATAATGTGCTTTAGATTAAAAAGGGGAGGATTCTCTAAACATGAAATGCCACAGATAAAGTAAAAAATCTTATAGGCTGCAAATTTCTATGGAGCCAAGGGTAGAAAACCATTCTTTCTAGCAGAATGTAGATCTTAGAACAGTTCTGCAATTCTGATAAACATAAGAAATAGAACTTTTTGTTAAATCACTAGTTTGGATAATTCACCTAAGAGCTACCAATGGTTGTATTATCTTCTAAAGTTTCTAGGAAACTGATGATCCAATCTTTTCCTTAGAGATTTTTCTCATGTTACAATTTGCACAAGAGTTTGACTGGGTTGAGATCAAATGAGACAAAGGTGTCAAAATATCTTGTGTAGCTTTGCAACTTGCTAAACCCACTTTGTGCCAATATATTTGTTACTTTTATAATCCTGACTCCTTATCAATGAACTGAAACAATTTGGGGAAGTAATTTCATCTTTGTGCATCTGTTTCTGTAGTGAAAATGAGCCAGTTGAGTTAGTTTAACAATTTTATACCTGATAAGCTAAGTTATTAGCTTGATTCATTTAGATATTGATACTGGATTCATGTATAAGTGCATACTTACATATGTGCATAATGGTAAGACAATTTTTGAATGATTTTCAGAGTTATAGAGAACTGAGTTCATTTTTTTTTTCTTTCAAAAAACATTTCACCCAAATTTCTCTAACACAGCTAGGAAGTTGATAATGCTATGGAGGTTATGATTTTCCCATACATAATGAGGGAAAAAAATGAAGGGAGAGGCCAGTTTTTCAAATGACTTCAATTTAAATGGGGAGTTGAAGTCTGAATAAACTCCAGTGCCTTCTACATGAAGCATCCTAATTTAAACAGAAATTTAGCACTAATTTCAGTCTGTTGCCTATTCTATTTATGTGTTCCTCAAATGGTCAAATAAGTAACAAATCAAGGAAACAGAAAGCATGATTAATTTTGAGTGGGAAGGGGGACGGATGGAAGAATTCACAAAGGATTTATCATCCAAGAGTAGTCTTGAAGCATGAGTAGGCATTCCAGTCTGTGCCAGTTCTAAGGGCCTTCAGTAAAATTCAGTAAAATGGTGTTTTTAGACCCCTTATAAAGTTCCCCACTTCAAAGGACATGAGGGAAAAGTCTGGAGAAAGCATGCTGGTGATATTTTTTTTTTAATTGCAATTCTTCCATAATTTAGCACAACTATCTCCAGAAAGGAAACCTAACATAAGACCATATCTAACTGTTACTACCAAACTACTTTCTGATACTACAGTGAGATTATCTTCTAAGAAGATTATTCTTTGTTCCAGTTTTTCTGTGCCAAGTTATCAATGGAGGTGATGGTTATAATTAGCCAGAGATATAGAAAGGCAAACAAATAAACATCAATAATAATAAATACCTACCTGTTATGATGCCCACAGAGACACAGTAGAGAAGAAAGAGGATTTTCTGATTAGTGCTTACTTTGTGTGTAAGGATTCTGGAAATTTGCTGTTTTCAAAAATTCACATGGATTCCATGTTCCAGGCTTGCTATTAATGAGGATAAAATACATTTTTATAAAATTTCCTTTGCTTCCCCTGAGATGTCAATGCAGAATCTACTTTAAGGTCGATTTTCTTCTATTAGGAAGGTGCTAATTTGGATGAAGTTAAACTACTTAAATGTCCACAGAGATTTGGAGAAACTAATTGAGCTCAAAATAAAGAAAATATTGAGCGATTGTGTTTTTAAAGTAAGATGTTCATGCAAGCATATGTACAATAAAAATAAGATGAAAAGTGGCAGAATGAAGGGTAGTGTCTCAGGCTCCGGCTCTTGGTATAAATATTCTTTAAAAATTTCATAGACTATTTAGGTAAATAGGAAGAAAACTCATTAACATCTCCCAACACTACATAAATCCCTACTTTGTGTCCTGACTTAAAGGAAGACGTTGCTGGTATATTTTGTTTCTGATTGTATTCTGAGATTAAGTTTATTTACTCTGGTTCATTTACTCTGGTAAGGAGATGACAGGGGAGTGGGACATGGTGGCATGATGTTATAATTAATCTTCTGTCCTGTGAAAGTGGAGGTTAGTTAAAAATTGATGTATGCATGATTTTGTAAAAGATTTTATTTATTTATTTGAGGGAGAGAGAGAGTGAGCATGAGCATGGAGAAAGAGAGGGAGAAGCAGATTTCCTCACTGAGAATGGAGCCTGATGTGAGGCTCAATCCTAGGACCCTGGGATCACAACCCAAGCTGAAGGCAGATGCTTAAACAACGGGCCACCCACGTGGACTGGTGTATGCAATATTTTTAATTGGGGTGGTAATGGAAATAGATCTACAAAAGTTTTGTTTTTTTTTTAAAGATTTATATATTTTTTACAGAGGAGGGAAGGGCAAAGGGAGAGAGAGAATCTCAAGCAGACTCGCTGCTGAGTGCAGAGCCTGACGTGGGGCTCAGCCTCACCACCCTGAGACTCTGACCCCAGCTGAAGTCAAGCGTTGGATGCTTAAGTGACTGAGCCATGCAGGTGTCCCTACAATCATTGTTTTGTAAAACTCATAGTCCCAATTGTGTCAATTTTCTATTCTACTGTACTTCGTTCTTCCGAACCATCTCCCTTTGAACATACTTTTACTGCTTATTTTCTGTAGGAAACACATTCCCTTCTAGCTCTGAATAACTCAGAAAAGAAGTTGGTTAGTGTGGATAATGGAGACACATTTAAGGTTGTGAGAAGGCCTTGGCTTACAGCCCAGTAGAATCAGTCTTCACCTGTGACCTTTACAATTGCTAAGACTTGAGCGGGTTGCTAAACATCCCTTCTATCCCATTTAATGCTTTCTCTTTCTTCCCATTTCTCCCCTTTCCTTCCTTCTTCCTCTCATCTCGCCTTCGTCCCTCCCAACCCTTCCTTCCTTCTTTCTTTCCTTCCTTCCTTTCCTCATTCCTCTCTTCCTCCCTTCCACCTTTCCCCACTCTCTTTCTTATTTTTTTCTTTTCTCTCTCTATGAATATGAAGGGGAGCAAAATAGACCACTCCAAGATATACCACGTACACATACTAATTATTTTGAGTTAAAGATACTTAAGAAATGGCTGGTGTTAGAAGAACCCTCTGACCTCCTTTGTCCCTGCTAAAAGCAGGAAATTAATCTCCCTTTGGAAAGGTATACTTCCTGTACCAGGAGGGTAGAAGGCTTCCCTATCACCAGAGATAGGACATTCAGGGCTGAAAAGGATGTATAAACAAACCTTGTTACTTGTTCACTAAGTTACTACCCTAAGCCCAAACTTCTTTGTCTTGTCGATTCTTTAGAAATTTATTATTTCTTTGTCTAAAAATTATAAAAGATCCTTCCTTCGGTCACTTCTATTAGTCTCTTATTTTTATAAACTCTGTATGTACAAGATTAAATTTGTTTTCTTCCTGGTGATCTATGTCAATTTGATTATTAGGCCAACCAAGTAACTTGGAAGAAGAGAAAAGTTTTCCTCCCCTACAAATTTTTCTTTCTTTTCTCCTTTTTTAAAACTTATTTTAGTTTGTGACATTCCATGTTGTGCTATATCCAATGAGGTGTTTGTGTCTGGGCTTTTTGTAGGTAGATATATGTGTGTTGGGGAGAGGGGATGTGGGCAGCAGTGTTTAGACTCTCTCTGTTGTTATTTTCAGACCTTACTCTCTGTGAACTATTTTGTTTTAGGCATGTTCAGACGGTTTGCAATGATGCAGTCATCTCTCACATAGTTATTCATGTAAGCCATTATTCATCCAAAGTCTGACACTACTGAAAAAAGAGTATTTACTTATTCATTCATTCAGGAATTCATAATAGGTAGAGTTTTCAACACTGGTGATATACTAGAGAAGCATTCTCTAAGTCTACAAGGAACTTAGACTCTATAAGAAGAGATATCAGATAAGGAGGTGTGGGAGAGGAAAAATAATTTTCCCTCTACCTTCCTAGGTTCTTGGCTAAGATCCCACCTGTAATAAAAACAGATTAACAGGAGAAAAACAAGCATAAGTCTAGAAACCTGTAAACTTGGGAGATATTCATAGGAAATATCTGAGAAAACAGACCTCACCTTAGATATCATCTCAGCTAAAGACAAAAGCTAGATGCTGCAGGATTGAGGAGGCTCGTTATTGGAGGCTACCCAGAAAAGCACAGTAAATAAGGGTATGATTGTTACGTAGTTTTAAGTCTCTGCCTTGTCCATTGATAAGACTTTCTAGAAATTTGGTCCTCTTCCTGTTCCTGGGTGAGAGAAGAAGAGAGTGAAAGAGGGAGAATGAGCCCTTGAGTGCCTTACAGATGGAGATTTCACTTCAAAATGTAAATGTCTCCTACAAAGGGGAACCTCTACTCATTTTTCAGGTTTTGTGATAGCAAATTCTGCTTCTCTTCATACACTGGTAGTACAGCATGATTCATATTATAAGTGTCACAAGCACATAGAAGTAACATAGGGTCAAATGGAAGAAACACACATTTGGGGGAGAGGCCTACATGCTTGGGATCTGGAAACACTTCTAACCCACATTTCAGAATTCAGTCTGACTTCTTTCTGAAGCTGCTGTCAAAGCTAAGACGTGGAAAGTGAGTTGATGTCTCAGTCCACATTCTCTAGGAAAAATGAGATTGAGGAGTAAAAAACATTTTATTCCAAGGAAGTATGAGCTAGGGGGAAAGGGGTGTGAGAAAAAGGAAGTAGGAAGAAAATGTAAAGTGATGCATAGCTTCAGTAGAAAACTCAGTAGTTTAGTCAGAGCGGACATGGGTAGAAGCCACATGGAACTTCTATGACCCTCCTTCTTTTTTCTGCTCTTTTACTGATCAGTTTGTTTCATACATTGTTGTGATACTGTAATTTGAAATAGGAAATGTATATTTGGTCTTTTTTCCCCACTTCTGGCCAAGTCCTAGGTAACCTAAGGATGGGGACTGGTTGCCAGGGAACCCATCAAGTGATTTAAATCCCACCCCAACTGGCCTTCGGAGAGGAGAGAGTGACTGGAGATTAATGATTTAATCAATCATGATAATGTAACACAGCCTCCATAAAATCCCAAAAACCCAGGTTCAGAAAGCCACCAGGCTGATGAACACATGGAGCTGTGTGGAGGGTAGGTGTGTCTGGAGAGGGCATCAAAGCTCTGTGCCCCTTCCTGCATACCTTGCCCTTTGCATCTCTTCCTTCTGGAAATTCCTCAGTTATACCCTTTTTAATAAACTGGCAATCTAGGAAGTAAGATTTTTTTAGTTCTGTGACCTGCTCTAACAAATTAATTGAACCGAAGGAAGGATCTGTAGAAACCTGTGATCTATAGCCAGTCAATCAGAAGTACACGTAACAACCAGGACATTCAATTGACATCCTGTACTGGAGGATGTTGTTGGAACCTACAATCAATAGCCAGTAGGTCAGAAGCACAGGTGATGTGCTTGCCACTGGCATCTGAAGTAGAGGGTGAGAAGGGCAGTCTGCTGGTACTGTACCCTTTAACTGTGGAATCTGATGCTATTTACTGGTAGATAGTGTCAGAATTGAGTTGAACTCTCAGACACCCTGCTCGTGTTGGTATGGGGAAGCACCCTCCCTTCTCACATCACCCCTCCCTCAATACATACACATTGGATTTGGGTCCACAAACCCCAAATAGTCAGTCATTAACTCTAACACACGTCTGGGTTATGTCACCTGGTCTCTATGGGCAGATATTGGGAAAATCCAAGTCTCCACAGGTTTAGTTATGACTGACCTGGGCACTATGTTGAGCACTGTAGGACACTGAATGCCTTGCCAAATTCAATCTCACTCCTCCATTAGAGAAGGCTGAAGAAACCTTGTGTTAAGAGACAAAGCATCAGTGATGATAACTAATGCCTTTGACCTTGGGGCCACTAGAAATAGCAGCTCTCTCTGATGCAAAAGTAGCTCACTTGGCCATGGCCAGCCAACAGGCAGGGCTGAATGGCTCTTAGAAAGGAGACACAGAGAGGCATCCGAGTGGCTCAGTTGGTTAAGTGTCTAACTCTTGATTCAGTTCATGATCTCAGGGTCTTGAAATTGATCTGTGTGTTGGGCTCTGCACTGAGCCTGCTTGAGATTCTCTCTCTGCACCTCCCCTCACCCCTTTCCCTGTCACTCACCTGAGCACACACTCTCTCTCTCTCAATTAAAAAAAAGGAGAGAGAGAGAAAGAAAGAGACACAGTAATTCCAGTGCAGAAAATCTAGACAGGCTCAGGAGGGGGAGGCATGATACTCAGTTTTAACTTTTTCCTTGTAGTTCCACAAACGTCTGCATATATGAAGTATAGAGAGCAAACAGAGCCAGAGCCTAAAGGTAATTGATTATATGCTAGTTGTACTTTTCTGGAAGGAATTATGAAATCATTGTAGAATTTGAATTATAAAATGTTTATAAAATAATATGTATAACTTCAAAAAGGTAATTCAACCTAATTCAACCCTGATATCATGTCGCCACGTGTGTTGGAATCCAGATGCCAATTTAAAGTTGGTGCATGGATCACCACCACTACCACTTCCTACCACCGCCGGATTTATAAAGATGAACAGTCCTCTTTTAGGGTCCCCAGACCCAGTTCTAACATGGGCAGAGGTAGTGGCTCCCCAACATACAACACCAAGCAAGTCTCAGATACCAGCAGGGTATCTGAGATTTCAACTCAATTCTGATACTCCCCCCAGAGATAGCATCAGATTTCACCGGTTAAGGGTTCAATTCTATGAGACCCATCCCTCCCATGCCCCCACCATTCAGAGGCCAGTTACAAGCCCCAGGCTGTTTGTTACTTGTGCTACTGACTGACCGGCTACAAATGGAAAGCTCCAATGACCTCCTCCTTGGGTTCTTTGAATTTTCAAGAGCCACTCGCAGAACTCATTGAATCCTGACATGTTTACCAGTTTATTAAAGGATATGACAAAGGATGTGAATCAACAATTAGAGAAAGAGACACACTGGGTGACTGATATCTGGGGAAAAGGGCATAGAACTTCCAGGCTCTCTCTGGATGTCCCACTGTCCCCACACTGCCACGTGTTCACCAACCTGGAAACTTAAAAATTTGTCCTCTGGGTTTTTATGGAGGCTTCATAGCATGGGCACGATTGACTAAATTATTGGCCATTGGCAATAGATTTATGATTTCTCTTCTCCTGCTGGGCTTAGGGTTTCTTTCTTGTTCTTTCTCCAGCTCCTTTAGGTGTAGGGTTAGGTTGTGTACCTGAGACCTTTCTTGTTTCTTGAGAAAGGCTTGTACCGCTATATATTTTCCTCTCAGGACTGCCTTTGTTGTGTCCCACAGATTTTGAACCGTTGTATTTTCATTATCATTTGTTTCCATGATTTTTTTCAATTCTTCTTTAATTTCCCGGTTGACCCATTCATTCTTTAGAAGGATACTGTTTAGTCTCCATGTATTTGGGTTCTTTCCAAACTTCCTTTTGTGGTTGAGTTCTAGCTTTAGAGCATTGTGGTCTGAAAATATGCAGGGAATGATCCCAATCTTTTGATACCGGTTGAGTCCTGATTTAGGACCGAGGATGTGATCTATTCTGGAGAATGTTCCATGTGCACTAGAGAAGAATGTGTATTCTGTTGCTTTGGGATGAAATATTCTGAATATATCTGTGATGTCCATCTGGTCCAGTGTGTCATTTAAGGCCTTTATTTCCTTGCTGATCTTTTGCTTGGATGACCTGTCCATTTCAGTGAGGGGAGTGTTAAAGTCCCCTACTATTATTGTATTGTTGTTGATGTGTTTCTTTGATTTTGTTATTAATTGGTTTATATAGTTGGCTGCTCCCACGTTGGGGGCATAGATATTTAAAATTGTTAAATCTTCTTGTTGGACAGACCCTTTGAGTATGATATAGTGTCCTTCCTCATCTCTTATTACAGTCTTTGGCTTAAAATCTAATTGATCTGATATAAGGATTGCCACTCCTGCTTTCTTCTGATGTCCATTAGCATGGTAAATTCTTTTCCACCCCCTCACTTTAAATCTGGAGGTGTCTTCGGGCTTAAAATGTGTTTCTTGGAGGCAACATATAGATGGGTTTTGTTTTTTACCTCTAGCTCCTCTCCCCTCCTGGGAGGTCTGGGTGTGCTACCGAAACATCTAGCTCTCTGATCAGATGGTTGGGTCTCCTGGCAACCAGACTCTGCCCTTGGGTGAGGTCCAAAGTCACCTTCATCAACAGAACAAAAGACACTTTATTTTTTATTTATTTTTAAAAATTTTTATTTATTTATTTGACAAAGAAAGACAGCGAGAGAGAACACAAGTGGGAAAGAGAGAAGTAAGCTTCCCGCTGAGCAGGGAGCCATGCTCGGTTCAATCCCAGGACCCTGGGATCATGACCTGAGCCACCCCGGCTCTTTAATTGCCCTTATCATAGGAAATTCCAAAGGTTTGGGGAGCTTGGAATCAGGAGCAGTGGAAGAAAACCAAGTACTTATGAGGAATATATTTCTTATAAATTACAACATCACATTACCAATATTAATTTTTATCATACTGCCTTTTATAGATGTATCTCATGAGGATATTGGTGATATCTTCCACAGATTGATGGCATGAAGGATCTGCCCATCATCTGACAGACAGAAATTCCTCGAGGTAGGAAGGGTCTTAGTCTAAAGCTGCCTTTGTCCAAATGTTCAGCCTTTAACTGCAGTGCTGAACTCTTTCTCCAGTACAGAATAAAATGCAGTTGTGCTGTACCATTACTCAATCACATGATTTAATTTTTTTTCCCTAAAATACCATTTCACTTACATGCTTTCTTCATTTTTTAATGCATGTGAATCCTGGAGCCAATTAGCTGGTACCAAGCCAGAAGAATGCTAAACCTATGCCCTGAGTTGAGCAGAGCCCTGGGGCCGCAATTTGGTTTTAAAAAAAAAATACATAAACAGAGTTTTTCCTTGATTTTCTTTTGAAAATCAATGATTTTGTGCTAAGCAGTTAAGTTATTCAAATAAATCTCAGATTATCTGATGCTTGAGAACAGTTTTCTTCCCTCTAAGGTACATTCTGAATATATTGACTATTTGGCTTGAGGGTTAAAAAAAAAAAGTGAATTACCTCCTTGCTTCTTCAATAGTTATCACATTCTTTCATCTCTCTGTTTGCATTTCCATGTGTTTCCTGAAGCAAGCAAGGAAGCAAACAAAAATTTACTTGTATACAGTAATTACAGATTGTGATTGATAAAAATAAATGTTGCCTTTAGGTTGTGCATATTTTCTCCTTGCAGGTGAAGTTAGGTAGAGGTTTAAGACTAAAGGGCAGAAAGTTTTGCACATTCATTTAAAAGACTATGTTTGCTATATCTGAATATTTCAGTTAGACTTTTTACCACCAGTTTCTAATAGTAGGAAAGGCATTCTTATTTCCAGTCTAATCAGACCTTTTTTGTTGATGTTATGTTTAGCAACAAGTGTTTTGCAAATGAAGCTTCAACTGTATAAGAATTTTCAGTTAAAGTGTAATGGAGCCTGGTGTTGGCTCTTCTATTGTCCTTATGCTCTGCCTAAAACGAGTCTACACTCACTATGTACCCTTCCCTACCCAGGTGTTTCAGCTTCTTATAATCTGGCTTCCTAAGTATTGGTTCTTACCCTAAAACCGTCTTCACTCATGTTGTCAATTACCTCCTCTTGGTATAGTTTGGTAAATAATTTCCAGTCTTTATTTTAGATGACCTTCCAGTGGTCTTTGACTTTGATTTCTTTGAGTTGCTTAGAACTTTCTGACCTTCTTTAAAGAACTTATTTAATACACCATTCTTTTCCCTGTGGTTCTCTTCTTACCTTCTGATTATGCATTCTGAGACTTAGCTGTGGATTCCTCTTCGACTACTCACCTAGTTGGAAATCCTCATTATTTCCTCCATGTCCAGCTTCTCTTCTCCCTTGATGTACTCTTTCCAAGAGGCATTTCTATCTGGTCAAACTGCATGTCAGGAGTGAAATGCAACCATACCCTAATACATATTTCCAAAACAGAATTCTCTCCTGCAGGCCAGCCCTGCATTATTTGTATCTGCCTACTTGAACTCTTAACCAGAACATCTGTTGGGTACCTCTACTTCAAATTTACATATGTACATATATGCTTACGTGTGTTTGTATCTCCTACAAAACTGGATCTTTTCATTTGAGTTTCTGACAACTTTTAAGTAACAAAAACAAAAATGATAATATAAAAAAAAAAAAGAAGAAAAAAAACAAGAATGATAATATCCTTAATATTATATGTACTATCAGTGTATCCTTCTAATTTGTCTTTATATCCAATAGTGTATCTTTAAATGAGTATTTTTAGAAGGTTTAATTACTTCTTTTCTAAACCATGAATTGTTGAGTCTAACTCATCTCTCTTCTTTGGACATATCACCTTCAAATTCACCTCCATATAACTATGAAAGTTTTCTTCCTTTTAAATTAAACATTTCATAGGGTCCTACAGATTTAAGGTATTCAACAGTAATCCCAATGCTGATGAGATTGACTCCTAGCCTCATTTTGTGTTACACAAGGCCCTTCATGATCTAGTATCCCGGAAAGTCTCTTCTTGCACCCCAACTTATACTCTAGGCTCAAAAAAAGTGAATTATTTGCAGACAGTTCAAAGTACTATCATTTTCTCCTCACTTACCTGTGTCTGTTCTCAAATTGTCTGCCCAATGGATGGAAAGAAATGATATTTATCCACTGGCTCCCAGCCTCCGTTGTCAAGTATGGACCCATGGGGGTTACTCACTGCCCTTCTGGGTTTCTTCTGTGTAAGTGCCCACATCACACCTAGAAACGTCAGAGAAGGTGCTGGTGGGTGGGCAGGCATAACAGTTCAGTAGCGTGGGCCTGAGCAAGGTGCTGTCCATTCCACCTGTGTCATCTTGGTCACCGAGCAGGTACTGACATAAGAGGTACGACTGAAAGCATTTGAAATCCTATACAAGACCTTGTCAACATGTCCATACTCACCTTTCAAGACTCAGTTCACTTACTGCACCTCTATATCTTTCTTGTACCTTTCCCCTTCTGTGCTACCATAGTGTTTCCCTGGCATGCTTCTATGACCGATACCACACTGTATCATAGCCATACACTTAGCTTACTTAGCTTTCTGTCTCCTAGACTGTAAGTACTTGAGTGAAATGAGGTCTCTTCCTCTCAATTGACTTCTCTTGTGCATACTGATATTTAATGATACATATGGATCTCTTTGGTTTATGTAACTGCTGCCTCATATTCTATTGTGTGGATATGTTACATTGCAATTATCCATTCCCAGGTAATAGGTTTCAGTTATTTCCGTATTTCACTGTAGTGATTTTCTAAGTCCTAGTTTTCTTTTGCTGTGGGTTTTTTAAAATCATTTATAAACATATGGAAATTATGAATACTTATGTAATGACTGGAAACATGCATTCCTTTATTTTTTCATGCATTCCTTTTTAAAAATTGTGACATAAATGTATTTTCTAGCCATTGACAGAATGTAAATACTCCTATTTGGATAAGCCCTCTCAGTGCTTATGATTAGCAAGACATTTTTCCAGACCTTACATTGGGTCTTTTTATATATATGTTAACTTGCCATACTTCCTTCTTAGTATATGTAACATTTAAGCTATTGATAACATTGCTCTCTTTATAATTTAAATCTGCTTAAATATTTCTTGATCCTTTTACCCATTTTGAAAAGGATGATAGCTGAAACCATCACAGTAAAACGTAACCCCCTTTGTTCAAAGACCAGCTTATGTCTCTGCATTAATTTTCTTTCTTCTCTTTCACAGATAATTAATAGAAGATACTGGGAAGTACTTAACTTTACTTCAACCTATTTGAAGTTTATTACCCTTGTGACTCACACATCACAACCACCAAAACTGGATAAATTGTAAAATCTCCTACAGTAAATCTTCCCTTCAAGGACTAGGGCTCCCAAATCTCCCAAAAGTACATTTTCAGACTGGCCTCTCTAATCACTGTTTCCCACAGAGCAAAAAGCTTTTAGCGTATTATACATGCTACATAGTTGTTCATGGTGGCTGGACCCTCAAACTTTCATTTCTGAGGTGCTTTGGGCTGCTGCGCTCCAGTAGACTCATTCCATGCTCCCCCAACTTCCCATTCATAGGAAGCATCTGTTTTGACATTTAGTCATTTCAGAAAATGGGCATTTGATTCATTGGACAGAAATCTATCTCAAGAAAGCTGCATATATTTTTTTAAAAAGCAAATCAGGATGTGCTAAAACAGCTTATTTAGCAAACTTGCTAATTTCAATGTATTGTTGAATCAATTTTGTATATTGGTAAGCATCTGTACCCTTCCCATTCTGTAAGGGTACAAGCCACAGATCTCTAGAGTCTTTCGGTGAGAGGTTGAAATACTTAACTTATCTCTCAGAATCTTTCAAAATCAAATTCCACTTTACTAATTTCATAGAACTCCAAATAATGTTATCTTGACTCCGGGTAACTTAATGTATTCAAATTCTTCTGTACTTGACTGTGTCTATTATCATTATTGTTATTTTATTTTATTTTATTTTTAACTGTGTTGCTTGCTCACAGTCTTTCAATTGTTAACTGTTGTTCCTTGGATACACTCCCTTATAGGGTTTGTAAAGTCCTTATGTTCTGGCTGTTTCCATTTTCAACCTCATCTTTTGCTGGTCTTCTGCTATTTTTTGTTTTTTTGTGGGTTTTTTCTTTCTTTTTTTTTTGTACGACCTCCTTTTCCCCACCCTCAACATACGCCACTGACCATCTTTATGCTGCTAACTCCTTATCTACAGATCTCCACTGAGCAGTTAGTTACTCAGGGAAACCTGCACTTGTCTCCACATTGAAATCTTTCCCACATATTCCTACAGGATGCTGTAATCCCTCCACAGTAGCTGTCATTATACTATTTTTTTATTACCTGGTTGCTTCTTTATATACCCACTCACCTGTCAGCTCTGACTCAGTCTGTCTCATTGGAGTGTATTCTTGATGGTTACTACAGGGCTTGATGTATGAAGGGAACATAGCAGGCATTGAATGAAAATAGATTCTCTGTTCCCTTTTCTCTAAATACTCTATTCCAGTGCATATCCCATCTCCTCCAATGAAGGCTTCTGGATGATGTTTTCCTGCACAATTCTCTCATTTGGAGATGCTCTTACAGACTTCACCATCACCATTTTAGCACGCGTTTCTTCCTTAGTTGTTTTATTGCCTGACTGGTTTCTTTTTTTTTTTTTTTTCCCCAAGTGTAATCTTTGAAAAACAGGGACTATTTTGAGTAAATTATTTATGGTATTCAGTAGCAGCTTAGCTCGAGCTGGGCACTGTTTGGATAAGGATGAATAAGGAAAAAGTTGGACCTCGGGGCATTCGAAACCTAATAGATAGGACAAATGCAAACAGATAAAGAGATGGCAATAGTTTTATTTTTATAATGGATGCATGAACAATGTTCTATGTGCCCAGAGAACATAACTGCTAAAAATGCTTTAATAAATGAAAAGCCATAGAAAATGCCTTCCCAGCAATACAATAAAATTATGGGAAATATAATTACCCACATTTATTGTCAATACTGGTCAAATGAAGTAGATCTCCAAAGAATAATTATATTCTGAATTCCTTAATTCTGTTTCCATAATTAATAAGGAAGGAAAGAAGAAGGGAAGGAAGGAAGGAAGGGTTGGTCTCCTTGCTTCTTTTTCATTTCAGGCCTGTGTGAGTATTAATCTCCCCTCCTGACCACACCCCCACATCCCCAACCCTCCAGACTTTAATTAGCTAAACCATTTATTCAGCTTAAATTCTTCTCTATGCTTGTCATTCCTCATCACTTGGCCCAAGCAAAAATATGTGGACATCAAACATAGTGTCATTCTTAGGGTTTCTCTTGTTATCCAAGATTGTGCTGAACCTCTGAGTAGGTGAATTTGTGATGTTTTAGAAAGATCATTTAATTTTCAAGGGTACATTCATTCTAAGTAGACAGAGACAAAATATCTACTATTTAGTCAGCATTGGGATAGTTACAAAAGAAAGATGTAAAATAAGGGCTTCACTAAGCTAATGAGAAAAGAAGAGGTGGCGTCCAAGCCAAGAGAAAGGTAAAAAGCCCAATTTATTTGACACAGACTCTATTTAAAGCAAACCTAATTTTATATTATGAATATTCACCCTCCCATCTTATTCTGCACATGTGAAATTGCTCATAGTTTTATTTATTTATTCCTCACTTTGTTCTGAAAAGGATTTAAGATAGCTTATGAGGATATTTAAAATACATCAAAGCAACATAATTAGAAATAGGTGAGAAAGTAGAAAAATAACAAGACTAGGAATCTAAAGTCGAACCAGAAATAGGACAAAATACAAGTTCAGTTTAATAAAAGTTTTATATCGTTACTGTTGTTTCTGAGATTTTAGCAGCTGACTTGGAAGGAATATGATAGGTTATGGCATTGATGACATATAGGACTATCAAAACAAATGAACTATTCAGGAAGATATGGTCAAAAGAGGTGGGATATTGTCTTGAGAGGTCTCAAGAAAGACGCTATATAATATAATGAACAGCATTCTCAACAATGTTCTTATCAAACTTGAAATAACTATGGTGAATTCCATGAAGGAGTTCCCTGTAGTATAGGCTAATGGCATCGTATTCAAGAAAATTTCAAAGTAAGTCACTGTTATTCCACTCTGCAGGAGTGGGTAGGGATGGAGGAGCAACATGCGAGCTTGGCTGAATTATTGGTACAGATTGGTACAGTGAAAATACATTGTTACCATTTTCTTCATCTAGTCCTCAGTAAATTATTTCAAATTATTTCAAAGTTATGAAAGACCCAAATGAACATATTCCAATTAATAAGTCCAGAAGAAGAGGTAACTACCTATAAGGTTCTCACACCTGCTCTGGTTCTGGAAATATATTCTAGTCTCCAACACTTAGTAATGACTTTAAACAATACAACAAATTGAAACAGGAGAACAATAGAGGAAAAAGATAATAGAGGAAATGGTAAACTACAAAAAAAAAAAAAAAAGGTGATTTATACTTGGAAGCACAGATGTAAGTAACATATTTTTTGCCCTTCTAGTTGCCAGGTAAGAAAAATGCCTTTCAGGTTTGTGTTTTGGGTACTGGTGTATTTTTATTTACATTAGTATATAGATGGTGTCCTGTGAAAGTTGGTGGCTTAGGCAAGGAATTGCCAAATTTAGAAATGTGGGACACGGAGTTGTACTTCTAGCCTTGAAATTAGCTCACTTAATTATGCTGTGTTTCAGTTTCGCCATGTCGTGATCATTCCATTGTTTCCCCACTCTGAAAATTTTATGACTATAATAGTCAGGCTGACCAAGTTATTGGAGATACAGAAGAGTTCCATCTGACTGCTGTGTTGCGTCAGGCATTACCAAACTAAAGAATCAAGGTGATTCTGTAGCATAAGTGATACTTTTAAAAAGTACCAATCTTAGGGCACCTGGGTGGCTCAGTGGGTTAAGCCTCTGCCTTTGGCTCAGGTCATGATCTCAGAGTTGTGGGATCAAGTCCCACATTGGGCTCTCTGCTTGGCAGGGAGCCTGCTTCCTCCTCTCTCTCTCTCTCTCTCTACTCTCTCTCTCTCTCTGTGCCTACTTTTGATCTCTCTCTGTCAAATAAATAAAATCTTTTAAAAAGTACCAATATTGCTATTGAGTTGCCTATCAATATTGCCTATCAATATCAATAAGGCATTAAGGGGTAGACACTTTCCCTTTGATGTGCCGAAACAAGGCTTGCCATTCCTTGTGTATTCTCTGCCTGAAAAGTCACTTCTCTTTCAAGTTATCAATCTTGAAGGGTGAGTTGAAAGACATAGCTTGTATTTAGTTTGTGAGAGCCTTAAAACAGTGATGGTGGTATCTGTTTTCTAAGGCTCATTTGACTATCCACTAATGTTATGACATGAAACAGTTTCCTCTTCCCTCTATGAGAATCGATGTCCTTCATGGAAAAATCACAGACTGAACTGAATATTTGTTTTATGAAGTGATAAATGGTCTGATATTAACTAGAAAGCTCTCTAGAGGGAAAGTGCTTAGAGAAGACACTCATTTAATGAGATTTATATTTTTTATCAAGCATGTTAATAGTTATCTCATCTAAACTTAATAATAATCATTGAATAAAGTAGAAAGGCAGCCATTTTATAAATTAGCCAGTGAGAAATTTACTTAATATCTCTGAACATCAAAGTTATGCAACTAGTGAGTGGTGAGCCAGGATCTCAACTCAAGTATTCTATTCTAAACTCCCTAGATTTTCCCTGGGATATGCTGCCATTTGCTTACTTTTTTTCTATCATAACCCAAACCTCTTTACATCTAAAGCACCAAAGTATCCTCAATTTTCATCATGTTTCTAATTGTAGGTATTTGTTTGCTTAGAAAAAGAAGTTGACTATTAAAATTCTAATGATAAAGAAATGATCATTATTAGATTAGGAAATATAATATCACTCTTAATCGTGTTTGGTACATTCTGATAAAAGATAATGAATCATAATCTTGGTTGGAAAGAATTCAGCACAACTTCTCATTTAATGATATGGCTATTTCTCTGTGTGACATTTCATTACAACACTAGAATCGAGGACTCGAGAATTTATTTTTCTTTCTGTTATTCAAGAAATATTACAAAATGCAGTTTCATTGTCATTAGGATGTACTTAAACTACCGGGTGTTATAAGATCTAATCTCTGGGATAATGTCTGCATTAAAGAATCTATGTCAGCTCAACCCTTCTCTTCTCTGAGAATAATAACAGAAAGCATAACTAAATTATCTTTAAGGTGGCAATAAAAAGCTTTTCTTGCTTCACAGTTTCTCATTGCTAGTTTCCTTTTTGATTAGCTTTCAAAATTCCAAAGCTAAAACTTTACTTCAGAGAAGTGAGAGAAGCATTTCCCCTCACTTGTTCGAACTTCCTTCAATAATGTCTCCTTCCCAATAATTGTAAAGATATGGTAGATTAAAAGAGGTATGCATTTGAATCTCTATATTTCTAGTCAAAATAGAGGAAGAATTCTCTAATCACAAATATTTTTAATTAAAAGAAGATGAGATGTGAGAGCTTTGGTGGAAAATATTTTACTAGGAGCCCTTCATGTGAAGCTTATGGCTGTCTTTCTTGGCAGAAATTTAATGGGGTGAGAGCTCATTGGAAGGTCAAAGTCCTTATTGGACTCATTTATTTTCTGTATCCTTGAAGTAGATCTGCTCACTTGGGGGCAGAAAGAGAAAATGGCTCCATAAATGCAGAGTCTTGATAATTACTGGCATATCTAAACATCTGTGTTTAGGTGCAAAAAAAAAAAAAAATCCTGAAAGATTCATGCATGTGTGACACCCTTCACTTCTGAGGACTAATTGCTTGAGAGCCAAGATAGGCAAGTTAGCCATATAATGTTCCAATTTGTACTAAGCCCCTTTTCTATCGTATTTCACCTACTGTTGGAGCTTGTCAAGTATTTATTACAACATAGGAGTATTACAACAGGTCCACATTTCACTTTCCATAATGAGAAATCCCTAAGGGAAGTCTTTATTGTCTTTTATGGCTGAAGAGCAACTCATCTTTCATTTTTTATATAGTATCATGAGCCCTAAATGCAGTGAAATAAAAAAGGAAAGGAAAGAAATATGGTACAAGATACTAAATATAAAACATATATATATATATATATATATATATATATATATATATATAGAGAGAGAGAGAGAGAGAGAGACCTCAAAAGGCCTGAATGTTTTATTCAGAGATAGCCGTATCAATTTACTATCTACTGTCTATGCACACATCCTCACTAGAACCTGCGTAACGTGGTTTATTGCTGTAGGGACTCAGGCAGACTGGAGTAAGATCACATCTCTGGAAAAATAACCACCTTCATTCTTTCAACAGATGCTTCTTGAGCTTCTACTGTGGGCCAAGCAGTTTTAGCAATGTCTGGTGAGGATTACAGAGACATTTTGAACCAGATTTGCTTTTATATAACTTAGAGCTGTGAAGGACAGATACACCATTTGAAGGCAGTATGTGATACGTGACCCAAATGAGGCACAAGAGAGAAAAGTGCTGTGAATATTTAGGAGAGAGCTTGGGAGAAACTTAGTGAAGGAGACTATAAGATATTTTTAAAGACACCTGATACAGGAGGAAACTTACATAAATCACTTCTCAATGATTTCAGAATAGACTGGTAAGGAACATACATGTGTATTTAAGCCAGATACGCACTAGACTTTTAGGTTACTCTAAGGGCAACATGTTCCAAAGCACTGTGTGTAATTTGGTTGTGGGATCTGGATTCCTAATTTTGTTGATGGCGATGACAATAGAAATAACCAGGAATGAGAAGCACGGTTAGCAGATGGCATCTCGATCCAGGGTAGCACACCAGCCTTGGCCCCGCCCTTTCTGACAGCTCTGGGCTAGCAACCCACACAATGAGGTAGGAGAGCCTGGTCGGTTCTGCCCAAGGCAGGACTCCTCTCCTGCTCTCCTTGTGTCAAGGCTCAGTGGGGCCTGACCAAAATCTTCTCAGACTAGCACTGTCTTTGGCTTGCCTCCTGTTCTTTCATGTTCTAGTCTGAAGCTAGCCCATTCCATCTCCCACTCTCTTATCTTTCAGGGGCATCAGCCCTGGTAAATTTTTTGGCATCCACTTTCTGAAGACGCTAACTGACACTATACCTACCTGAAACAAAACGTGGAGTAAATTGTAGGGGATTATTCTTAATCGCATTTTATGGATAAAGAAAGAAAAAACTAAGGTTAGTTGGTTTGCTCGTTTTCACAAAGCTGGTAAATGGTGGAAAAGGGATTAAGTCTCCTTTCAGACTAAAGTAGCCATGTCTTTACATATAATTTCATGTTTGAAAGGAGCCTATTGTGAGTCTTTGTGTAGTGAAATTTTGTTTTGAACTGCAACAATCACCTTGGACGTACTCCTTTTATTTATTTATTTTTGTAAACGTGGATTTGCACATATTGGGTGTAAAAAGGACTTTTTGTAGAAATATATTTTTGTGCTTTTTTTTTTTTTTTAACTGAATGGTCAGCATATATCTTTCTGGGAGGACTGCCATTATCTTCACTCCATGCTTTTGTTCCACTTGTAACCTTATCCCCCCGGGTTGAAAGAAATGTGCTGGGACAAGATATCACATAGGGTCTTACTGCTCTGAGGATTGCCATTGTTAAATAAAGCTGTTGCTTTTTCCTTCATAGGTGCATCAGTCAAGGCCTTCTAATTCCCTTCATAACCTGTGGGACTACAACTATAGACTTTTGGTTATTCCTCAAAAAGTTTTCTACCCCTGAGCATTTTCACAGTCTTTTGGACAAATTTACTATTTCCTCTCTCTCTCTCAAAACTTTGTCATTAGCAGCGGTCTCTCTTCCTAGACATATTAAGCTAGGTAAACGGGGCATGGAAGATAGTTGATACAAGTCCCACACGTGCCCCAAGTCCTGTTAGACATAATTTCTACCAGAAGCCTTCAATGACCTATTAAAATTGGTATGGTATCCCTACTTATTAGTTCTGTAACCAGAAGAATGTTGCACTTACAATAAGAGAGAACCCCAAGGGCACAGGTGTCTAATACAGTGCCTGTCCACAGTGTAAAGATGGTCCATGAGTGACTACAGAAATGATTTTTATTGTAAAAATACCTATTTGTGTCACTAACTTTGAATTACTGAAAAGTCTATCATTTTATTTGAATCACTGGAAATTCTAAAATTTCATTTGAATCTCCCCTCCCCCAACAGAGTCTTGCACATGATGCTCAATCAATTCATTTCAGTTCAATTAGGAAAAGTAATAATATGGCTATGATGGTGAAGTATAACGGAAGGACAATATATGGTGAATTTTCAATATTATCTATATCTATGAATTAATGTAAGCACAGGACTATCAAACATTATTGCCATTTTGTATAAAGAATTTCCCTTCATAAAAGATTCCTATCCTTTGACAGTGAAAGTGCCGTAAACTGAAAGTTGTCGTGAATTGCCATTTTGTTCTGTCATTAGATGTTAATAGTTATGCAAAGGTTTTTATAGTCATACCATTAATTGGAACTGAGCAGGGAGAAATCACCCAGAAGAGTATTAACCTCTTGGCCCTCTTTTAATATCTCTACCCTTAAGGGCAAATGAATTCCCTGGGAGTAGTCATTTGGAACTGGTCAAATTGCCCAAGAATTTCAACTTCCCTGGACAGTATCTCTGGTATAAATTTTTCTCTAAATAATAACTTCATATTTGTGTGGTGTTTCGACCTTTGTGTATACAAAGTATGCCCAGCTTTGGGGAAAGTGTAAAATACACTTTACAAATACATTTTTATTTGTAAAATACAAATTTGTTAGGAAAAAGAAATTAAAACTCAGCCATTACTAGTTTTAAAAGAGAAATATTTATAATCGCTGGAAGTCATACTTAGCTGATAACATTTTTGGGTATAGTGTGTTTGCAGTCAGATGTGAAATCAATGTACAGTGGGTCAAGACAAGAATATTTCTCCTCTAGGCATTTCTTAAAAAGAAAAAATAAAACAAGACATGGTATAGCCTCAATGTCTCCAATGACTTAAATTCTCCAGGCAGTTCATATAAGATGAAAATTTAAAAAGAACACGAGAGAACAGTGTTGCATGACTCGGTGATGTTTCTTGGGAGAGTCAGTCTGCAGGACCTGAATACGAACTTCATTTAAGTTGGCTGTGTTCGACCGTTACTTTTCTTTTGCCTCTGCACATTAACTTGTAGCAAGTTGCACCATAAATGCAGTGACTTACAAGAAGCAAAGTGACACATTCTTTTTATAAAAGAAAGAAACTCTGTAAAGCTAGAACTGAGAATATAAAACCAAAGCACTCAGCAGATAAATTACAAGTCATTTATCACTACTCTAGGACTTTATACAAGGAGAGGCTCCAGAGCTCATAAAATTGGTTAGACAATTCCCGTGATCTATGGGGACTGACCAACACCTTCCTGAACTCAGAGGATCATAAGTCAGAAGAACAACCAGACTGGAAGCTCTGGGTCTAGCATGAGAAGAAAAGCAGACGTAAAACAAAATTAAAATGGCGGCAGTGGTGGTAAAATATTGTTCATCAGAGGTTTGTAGAATTAAATGAGACTGTCATCGAGGTGGAGAAATTCACATTTAAACGCTTTTCAGACTTGAGGAGGCCTGAACTTGACAGCATGTCCTTGAGTTCCTTTGAATTTTCTTTGATTTCATTTAATGACATTCTAGGCTTCCATAATCTTCTCTCCATGTAGTCATTAGGATTGGCAAGGATCAAGGACCAGGGAAACCTCAAACCCAGCAAATGCAGAAATTAAATATTGATGGAAGGTAGACATAAACAATCCCAAACTGACCAGTTCTGTAAGTAGAGGATGGACTTTGATTCGTCCTTTAAGGCCATTGGTCATGTCAAAGAATATTTACTCTAGAAGCATTTCTAAGAATACATAATTTGTAGTTTATCTTCTTTGCCCTATAACTCCGTACATTTAGAAAGAAGGGGCCAACAGACTGCTCGCAAAAACTCTTTACTTCCCTGATGGGGGTGTCGAGTCTCGAAATGCGGAAGGGAGTTGTGCATAGGTAGGGTTGGAATAAGCCAGGAATAGATTCCAGGTTTCTTGTGTCACTATCAGAAATAACTAGGGGGCGCCTGGGTGGCTCAGTGGGTTAAGCCTCTGCCTTCGGCTCAGGTCATGATCCCAGGGTCCTGGGATTGAGTCCCGCATTGGGCTCTCTGCTCAGCAGGGAGCCTGCTTCCTCCTCTATCTCTGCCTGTCTCTCTGCCTACTTGTGATCTCTGTCAAATAAATAAATAAAATCTTTTTTTTTTTTTTTTTTTTTTTTTTTTTTTTTTTTTTTTAAAGAAAGAACAAGACAAGGTTATTTATTAGTTTAACTCTTAGAGAAGATGATATGGATTCCAGGATTCTGGCTATTCCCCAGAATATGATTCTTCTGTTGTTGTTGTCGTCTTTACTGATCAAATTTCAAATGAATGAAGAAATCCCAAGGCTTTATAAACATTTTAAAAACAGTTTTATTTATTTATTTGAGAGAGACAGACAGACAGAGATAGTGAGAGAGAGCACGAGTAGGGGGGTGGGAATAGGGTGGGGAAGGACAGGGAGAAGCAGGCTGCCCACTGAGCAGGGAGCCTGATGCTGGGCTCAATCCCAGGTTCCAGGGATCATGACCTGAGCTGAAGGCAGAGGCTTAAGGGACTGAGCTACTCAGGTGCCAATATTTACTATTGCCATATAGAAAATGTGCTAATGTAGGTACTAGGTAGAAAGAGATGTATACATCAAAGATGTTAATGAGGGGTGCCTGTGTGGCTCAGTCATTAAGCATCTGCCTTTGGCTCCGGTCATGATCCCAAGGTCTCCGGGATCGAGCCCCGCATCAGGCTCCCTGCTTAGCGGAAAGCCTGCTTCTTCCTCTCCCACTCCCCCAGCTTGTGCTCCCTCTCTTGCTGTGTGTCTCTCTCTGTCAAATAAATAAATAAATAAATATCTTTAAAAAAAAAAGATGTTAATGAAAAAATGGTTGTTATTTCAATGCCACCTATTAATAGGTTTAAATTTTGTCACTTGAAATGACTCATTAGCTGTTGCATGGGTTAGGTGTGCTGAATGGGATGTCTTGATATTGCCAGCTCTGCTGAATGCCCAAATGATCGCAGGACTTCTTAGGGAGTATCCATGGATGTCTGCATGAAGGCCGATATGTGTTTATACCAAAAGCTGACACATCTTTGGAAGAAAGGAGAAATGATTCTTTATTATTTATTTATTGGACAAGTAGAGGTCACAAGTAGGCAGAGAGGCAGGCAGGGAGAGAGGAGGAAACAGGCTCTCCACTGAGCAGAGAGCTCAATGTGGGGCTGGATCCCAGGACCCTGGAATCATGACCCGAGCTGAAGGCAGAGGCTTTAACCCACTGAGCCACCCAAACGCCCCAAGGAATGATTCTTGATACTTATTTGTCTCTTATAAGTTACGTGACTTTGCTCAAATCACATCTTCTCCCCAAACCTTGGTTTTCTCAAGCAATATTCTCCAGGTACTTTCATATCTAAAGAACAGTTGACGACTCCCTGAATTTAGCGGTGAGAGTTTACTGAAAGATGAGATGTTGAACAGATGACATTTCTAAGTTCAATTATTTTCATGATGACCATAATTATAGTTGCAGGTCCTTGAAAAACAAGGACATTTCACTGAGTTATTGCTCATTATATCATGGTGTTAATGGTCAGTAAGACCAGGGGCTTTTCCTTTTATTGGCCACACAGGTGATGTTTCTCTGTTATTCCTTGGCATCATTCTATCGAAGGACATGGTCACAATGGTATTGCTCGAAGAAAGGCAAATTGTGTCAACCACTAAGAGATCTCTAGACTGAAAATACAGACAGCTGAGTTCCCCTGTTTATAAGAATTTGGGTAGATTACTTAAAATCACTGGATCCCGGTGCTAGATTTTATTTCAACCCCATTTTTCATAGAGAAGACTTTAATTCACTGCCCTCTCCAAGGCATTTCTAAACCTGGCCAGCCAGATAGGCTGTGGAGTGGGAATAAAACTTGGGTTTCATTTCCTTATGTTCAGTGGTAGGTTAACACCCTCCAGCATGATGTGTTGTGGGGCCAGGGGTGGGGGGAGTATGGTGAGATTTCACACTGATACGGGATCATCTATTTCTGATGGCCGTTAGGGATACTAGGACAGTGTGCCATATATTACCTTTCTTGAAGATAGTGCTAACTGCTAGAATTTTTCTCAGCAGCAAGTGTCTTGGCATAATGATAACAGTGGTTGTTCCTCTTTATTATGTTTAGGGGAGGGTGAGAACGTGGGAGGAATCTAGGGTGGACACCTGGATTTTGTCTTGAGATTCATCATATATGTCACTTATCAAACATTCCCAGTCTTCCGAACACTGTACTGTATACTATAGTCTCTGAAAATTGTGTGTAAGATGCCTATTAAACTGGAATGTAATTAGTAGTGAATTCATTTATATGAGTGAGAAAACAGAAGTGAAGGGAATATAAGTAAATAGCACTCAAAGTTTTATAATTTGCAAGAGATAATTTATTGCTCATCAAAAATTCCAGAATTTGAACTTGCCCCTGTTTTAAAGCCAGTCTTTGAATATACAGAAGTCTATATACCATAGTAATATTAAAAGCAGGAAATTCTATTTCAGATAGTATCTTGTCAAACCCCTTAATTTTACCAGTGAAGTCACTGAGATCCAAAGAGATTGAAAGGTTTATCTTAAAAGGCCAGAAGGTGTCAAACCTAGAAATAATCAGGATTCTTATCTACCAACCCAAAACTTTCCCTCCTAGAGACTTTTTCTCCTCCTCGGAAATACATTACCCCTTTCATCCCCCTGCCCCCACCAATATGGGGAGTGCTTATTAAAGTTGAATTTGTAGATGAGGACATCAAGAGAAAAGTGGGGAGGGTTGGATATTCATTGAACACTTATTTTGTGCAAGTCTCTGGATGAATCAGTTCTGCTTTTTAAAAAAATTTTTTTTTCCTTCCTGAGAGAAAGAGCCTGTGCACTCATGGCAGGGGAGGGCAGAGGCAAATCTCATTTTCCACACCCAATGAGCCTGACTCAGGGCTTGATCTCGCAACCCTAAGATCATGACATGACCTTAAATCGAGAGCTGGACCTTAACCACCTGAGTCACCCAGGTGCCCTGAGTTAGTTCAGCTCTTTAATCCTCAAAAAAAAAAAAAAAAAATTATGATGTGGTAGAGACAGACAGAGACACTGTTTTCAGAGGCTCCTTGACTTCACAAGAGTGACACCAGAGCTAGAATTCAAATTCCTCGTTGGCTTGACTCAAAGTCTCTTTTGATAAAAACACTTCGAAAAGTTTAATTCTAAAATTTTAGTTTAATTTAAAATCAATAGTTTGAACTAAACAGTATATGACGTCACCTTGTTATTAGTTATGTTTTATAAAGACCCTCAAGTTCTTCTAATCTTAATGCTTCTCCCATGAGACAAGAAGAGCTTCTTTGAACTATTACTGCTACAGTTTTGTCCTGTCATTTTTTTGGTGTGTGAATTTAGCATATCTGAATAGTTTGTAAAGTTTTTGCAGTTGATATCTGGGATGATTTTGTTCTGTTGTAGCTCAAAAACCATGATAATAGAAAATAGAGAATGCAATTCCTTTGATTTTCTCTAAGGCCTAAATAAGGGCTGCTCATTTACAGAATTGTGAGAATTTATTGCATATTTACCTGTTGTTTGGACATCAGTGATAGAAGCTTCTTGATTTACCATAAGGATATGTTCATAGTATCTTTATTATCTTGGTTTTAAGATAAGGCAATATGTATTTGAAAAAGAATTTAATGGATCCACTGTAAATAAGCTTCAAGTATCCTTGCATTCAAGCTGGCCACAAACAATGAGGAAAGGGGCTTAGATGAAACTGGATTAACTGTTAGAGATCTGTTAACTCCTAGCGAAAACTCAGGTGTCAGACACTGTAGATCAGGCAAAGAGAGAAGCTGCTTCTCTAATTTAGTCAAGGGAATACACAGATCCAGTTCAGTATCTTGGATAGTTCTTTGAAAGGCAAAACAAACAATAACACAGCTGGAAAGAGAAGTCCCACTGAAGGTTTTTGTGTTCAGATCATACTCTGAATGTTCAAGATACTGATTCCCGAAGGACCATTTTTTTTTTCTTTCATGAGAGCAAGCTACAGGAATTTGCCTCTTTGGGGATTGGGCCTCATTTTTATCATGTGAAAAGATATTCTTGATTAAGAAAAACACCCTCTAAACTCACTTGCTCTTTTTGCATTATTTATAGAAAAGATACATATCCTGAAGACTGTGTATACATATTTTGCAATCAACATTATATATCTGCACTTTGCTTAATATTTTAAAAAAACTCAGAATAAAATGGTTTAATACAAAAGCTATGTGGACGGGAGGTAATCTAGAGTGGGTGTCAGCAAACTACCTTCCCCAGACCAAACTGCATTGCTGAAAGTTAAGAAAAATTTTTACATTTTTACAGGGCTAACACAACAACAATAACAACAAAGAATATATGTATTTCACAAAATTCAAAATACTTGTTTAATGTTCCTTTATAGGAAAAAAGCTTGCTAACTCCTGGTTTAGAATAATGATTAAAAAAAAATATTTAAACTTTACAACTTAATCTCATTTCTATTCTTATTAAAATTAACCATGAATTATTTTACTTGAAGTCACCTTTTGGTATAGGTAAATTATTAATATCCCATTTTATAGGTGAAGAGCTTAAAGTGAAGTAACAAACCAATGATAAGTTAGCTTTTCAAATTTGTGGGTAATATGAACCTCTAAATTGCTTCTACTACTTTAGATTAAAATATCAGGGCACTTATAATTAGTGACGATATATTATAATATTTAGCCTCTACATGAATAGGATGACATCAGGATTTAATAGAATTCCTTTTTATACACATGTAAAAGGACTTACACAAATTAAATGTAGATAAAAATTGATAGGACAGAATCTGTGTAGCAAAACCTACACAGATTTTTTTGTTTTAGGCATGAGTTAATCATAAACTAAATGTATACTATTATTGTTAGAAGTAGTTTCTAGAATAAAGATATTCATGGTCCCTTGGAATTCTACATTGGAGATGATTTGGTCCTGCCATAGCTCTAAAGCATGATAATTGCAGGAAATGCAAGAGATATTCAATAACACACACCTGTAGAGTAAACGTGTTTGAATTTATTCATATAGTGGAATATTAATATTAAACAGAATTATTTAGTATGGGAACAAGAACACATTCAAAAGATAAGAGACTTATTAAATGAAAGACTAGATTCACCGTGTTCTCTGGATCACTAGTTGCAATCATTCAAAAATACGTGATGAATTCTGAAAATGAAGGAATCCTGAGAAACTTCCTAAATGACACACAGCAAGTAGGTAACGGTCTGTCTTCATTATAATAGAGTCAATATTGGGGATGATGATTTAGGAGGCCTCGTTGGCAAATATCTAAATTACACAAAGCACAGAGAGGAGCATCTCACTTAATGGTAGCAGGTTCTATCAGTCTGTTCCAAGGTATTTTCATCTTTTGGACACTTTGCCTGAAAATACCCTATTTCATTTCAGTAAGCCAGGCCCCACAAAGTTTCAAAATATCAGTTGGAACAACAACTGTTTCAGATGTTTTGCTTGACAGAAAACATGGTTTTTCTCTCAGGGGATGCTTTTGAATGCCCAGATTAACAAAAGCACTGTCTCAGTTTACTTTAGCCCCTGTCATTAAATTTATAATTAAATAGACTTAAAAAAAAATGATAACTTACGTAAAGTATGTGAACAAATGCTCACACTATGCCAGTAAGTATACAGAGGCAGACGGGGTCACTAAGAACTGAACACAGTATTTCAGATGATAAATTATAGATGATTATGGGGGGTGGGGTTGGGTAGCACTACCGGGACAAATCAGAAAGGCAGAGACTAATATGGTTATAAATTTGAACATTGGTCACTCTAAGTTTTTTTTTTTTTTTTTTAAGATTTTTATTTATTCGACAGACAGAGATCATAAGTAGGCAGAGAGAGAGGAAGGGAAGCAGGCTCCCCGCTGTGCAGAGAGCCCGACTCGGGGCTCAATCCCAAGACCCTGAGATCATGACCTGAACCAAAGGCAGAGGCTTAACCCACTGAGCCACCTAGGCACCCTTGCTCAATTTAAATTTTAAGTTCTAGACGAAAAGAATTTAAAATACAACTCTCTGGCCACTTCCTGTAGATTCATCCCCTGGACTTTGTCATGTAGCTCTGGACAGTCCAATGGTGAACATAGGAAGAGAACAGCTATGTGGTAACAGAATATATTTTTGTCGATTACATTAGCAGTTGCTGAAGTCATGTGCTACTGGAATTCTTTCTATTTTGTGCTTTTCAGTCGTTTCATAAAGGTCATTGTGGGTCCAAGAACTTCTTGAACAGGAGATGTTTCTGACCTAGACTTATTATATGAGCTCTATGGGAGATACAGCAATCATCCACTATGTTTCTTGGAACCCAGCAGCATAAAAAAAAAAAAAAAAGTAGGGATTCAGTAAAAGTGGTTCTGAAAATAAAAGCCTGTAGCCTCAAGCATTATTAGTTTGAAAACTTCTCTTTTTTTCTAATCCATACAACTCAAGAAACTGTAAAAGGAGCTACAGTGTAAACTAAGGAATGTAGAAACAAGGAAAATAGTAAAGTTGTTCGGTGAACTGAAGTAGTTAAGCTGACAGCAACACAAAAATTTTAGATTCATCAGATCAAAATCTACAGCTGGGAAGAGTTGCAGCACAAATTTGCACATTTGTACTCAGATTAGGGACAGTTAAGTCATCTCGAATAATGACACGGTATATCCCTCATAGCTAAAATCTTGATATTTTTATTACTTGCAGTCATTAACAAAAGGTATTAATTAGTTTTTTACCAGCATACATGCATTTTTATTTCAAAGTGAAATTTAAAAAAAAAAGAAAGAAATTATGCTGTAATCGTCTTTGGAAATTACCACCATAATTTTTATGCTTGACAGGTGTTCATGGAAGCAATTACACTGAATTCATCTTCCAACATAATAAAAAGAGATGATGTTCACTGAGCACTTATTATGGGTTAGGCACTATGCCAAACACTTATCATAACTCATTCCATGCTTTCTCTACCTTATGCAGAAGGCGGCCTTGTTATTTTTGGTTTTCAGAAGACCTATTAGGAGCTCAGAGAAATTAAGTGATTTTCTCAAGTTCACATATTTGATAAATAGAAAAAAATCAGAATTCTAATTCAGGCAGTTGACTTTATATACTCTGTTGTCAACAACTATGCTATATTTTGCCCATAAAAATAGGAAAATATTAAAACAAAACTAAAAAAGACACTCAATTTCCTACCCTGTTGTTGATTTCAACTATTCATATTCCTTCTTGTCATTTTTCCTTATGCAGGAAAAACTTTTGCATGTTTGAGTATCCTTTACATCATTTTTAGTTCCTTTTCTCATAAGTAAATCACATAGTATTTTGATATAATATTATACTGGAAATAATAATTTCTTTTTTTTATTTTAAAGATTTTTATTTATTTGATAGACAGATCACAAGCAGGCAGAGAGGCAGGCAGAGAGACAGGAGGAGGAGGAGGAAGCAGGCTTCCCGCTGAGCAGAGAGCCCGATGCGATGCGAGGCTCGATCCCAGGACCCCGGGATCATGACCTGAGCCGAAGGCAGAAGCTTTAACCACTGAGTCACCCAGGTGCCCCAGAAATAATAATTTCAATGTTTGCTTGAAATTTTACCACATGGAAGAATAATATAATTGTTATTCTTCTGTCCTTGAACTTTCACATTATTAGCAACTTGATGTTGTTCTATCCGAAGCTTTACTTTGTACTATTTCCTGAGGATAAGCTACCAGAAAAGGGACTCTTTGCTGTGAAATGTGTAAACCTGGCGATTCACAGACCTGTACCGCTGGGGATAAAAATACATTATATGTTTATAAAAAAATAAAAAATTTAAAAAATATAATAAAATAAAAAAGGGGAGAAAAAGTGACTCTTGGATCACACTCTGTTTTTTTGTGTATGTGTTCAAACTGTTCCTTTAAATATGACTTACACATGGCCTTTCTGATTTTTTTTTTTTTTGCATTGTTGTGGAATATTGATGATTTGCTTTAAGAGTATGTGTTTGTGGCATCTGATTGACATTGATTGAAGGGTTTATCTGGTTAATTGGTAAGTGGTTCTCCCTCATTATTATAGTTAAGTCGTCTTTGACCATGGTGTCCCACTGAACATAATAGAGGCTAACTTATGCCTTCCCAAGATGTAGAACTATGTTTAACTACAATATCTTTAATAATTATCATTTGTCAGCTGTCATGATGAAAAATATGTGAACTAACAATATAAGAAAATGCTTGTAAAGCACGGTTCAGTTCTTTAATAAAAATTAATAAAGGTTTTTCTTCACCACAAACCATACATACCAAGTAAAATAACCTTCTGATATTAGTTTTTTTAAAAATCTCAGAATAATTTATAATTAAGTGGGTCTAAATTCACACAGCTGGTAATGGCAACCAGCTAGAAGGATCCTTGGAAATGATCCTTTGCTCCACCTTGTATCAGCTTGTTGGTTTTTTTGTTTGTTTGTTTGTTTTTATTGTTGTTGTTGTTTTTACTCTAGACGTTGCTGTAGCAAATAGCTACACATTGTAATTCTGCTGCACACACAAACCTGGAAATATGAGGGGGTTAACCCCACATGGGACAACTCCTGACTAGATGCTGGTATACTCCTCTCTTCTTTTCATGGGGGAGTTCTGAGGTTCATACTACATAGCCCCTCAGGGACTCCCAATAGAAGCCTCTTCTCTTGTGTGTATATCCCCGATGCTCACATTGATGACCAGATCCATAGCATACCTTTGATTTGTTTTCCCTCCTTCCTAATGTTTTTTCCTTCAGTTCCCTTTGTTCTTTGGGATAATGTCCAAAATTAAGTTACTTGCATGAAAACCCTTGTCGCTGGCTTTGCTTTTTGGAGGAACCTAGGTGAAAGCATGGAGTATTTACTTAATTTCAAAAAAGATAAAAAAATTCAAAGGAAGTTCTTAGGACAAAAATTCTGAAGTTCAAGATAGAATACATAAATTTCCAATCTAAGGAATCTTATGGTTCTTTATTTCCAGTATATAAAACATTAAGATTAAAAACTATGGAATTTTTTTAGAAGAAAAAGAAAATAATATTTTCAACTGCCAGAAGCAACAATTAATTAATATGTTAATGTGTATCATCTAGTTTTTTTCATACACATAAATATATTTTCAGTGCAAAATTACATGAACTATATGATCCTAATTTTGTACATAAAGCTGGTTTGTTCATTTCCTTGTATAGACTTTATTTAAAGTGGGCTTTAAATTAGAAGAACTGTATTGCACCATATGGATTTGCTTTACCTTTTTACCATTCTCTTATTTTTGGACATTATCCATTGATCTGCAAAGATTAATACTCAAATGTGTCATTTATGTGTGGTGCATGTGTGGTGTGTACTTGTGGTATATATTTCATATGTATCTGCTGTATGTGAGCGTCGTATTTGTGTGTCATGTGTGTTATGTATGTGTTGGATGTGTGTGGATATCTGTTTTATGCATGTGGTCTATCTGTGTTGTGTGTATATTGTATGTGTGCAGTGTGGTGTATGTTTAGTGCATGTGTAATATATGCAAGTTAAGTGTGTGGCTTATGTGTTAAGGGGCTTGTGGTTTTTGTGTTGGGTGTGTGGACTATACAAGGTGTGTGTGTGGCCAATGTATGCTGTGTGTGGTATATGTTTGATGAGTGTGTGTTGTGTGTTTTATGTATATTGTGTATATGTGATATAAGTAGTGTGTGTGTGGTATAAAAATATTACTCAACAAATATTTACAGAAATATTAGCAGAATAAATTAATGACAAATGAGCCACATTTCTGTTGGAGATTTTAAATTACATTTACCACTGGTGTATGAGAATTCTCCCTTTGCTATCTGTCTTAGTTATTCTGTGTATGTATGTGTACAATTTGAAGGAAATTGGTCTGTATTTATTCATTGATATTTATATGATAGTGAAGTTGAGAATTGCTTTGAACTTTTCATATTTCATTGGGTGTTTGTACTTTTTGCTTTTATGGATTAATCTGTTAAGTCTTTTTTTTTTAAATTAATCTGTTAAATCTTAAAACAGCAGCAACTTCTTCCTTGTCTTGTCTCCAAAGGCAAGAAAAACAAAAGCAAAAATGAACTATTGGGATTTCATTAAGATAAAAAGTTCTTGTACAGCAAAGGAAACAGTCAACAAAACTAAAAGGCAACCTGTGGAATGGGAGAAGATATTTGCAAATGTTTCATCAGATAAAGGGCTGGTATCCAAAATCTATAAAGAACTTATCAAACTCAACACCAAAAAAAAAAAAAAAAAAAAAAAAAAAAAAAAAAAAAAAAAAAAAAACCACACAAGAAAAATCCAGTGAAGAAATGGGCAGAAGATGTGAACAGACATTTCTCCAAAGAAAACATACAAATGGCTGACAGACATAAAGAAATGCTCAACATCACTCGGCATCAGGAAAATACAAAGCAAAACCACACTGATACCACCTCATACCAGAATGGCTAAAATGAACAACTCAGGAAACAACAGATTTTGGTGAGGATGTGGAGAAAGGGGAACCCTCTTACACTGTTGGGAATGCAAGCTGGTTCAGCCACTCTGGAAAACAGTATGGAGGTTCCTCAAAAAGTTAAAAATAGAGCTACCCTATGACCAGCAATTAAGCTACTAGGTACTTATCAAAAGGATACAAACATAGTGATATGAAGGGGTACCTGCACCCCAATGTTTATAATGGCAATGTCTGCAATAGCCAAAATATGGAAAGAGCCTGGATGTCCATCGACAGATGAATGGATAAAGAAAATGTGGTACATATATACAATGAAGTATTACTCAGCCATCCAAAAGAATGAAATCTTGCCATTTACAGTGACATGGATAGAAGTAGAGGGTATTATGCTGAGTGAAATAAGTCAGTCAGAGAAAGACAAATAGCATATGATTTCACTCATATATGGAATTTAAGAAGCAAAAACAGATGAACATAGAGGAAGGGAAGGAAAAATAAATAAGATGAAAAAAGAGAGAGAGGCAAACCATAAGAGACTTTTGAACTCTAGGAAACGAACTGAGGGTTGCTGGGGGTCAGGTGGGTGTGGGAATGCGATAACTGGATGATGGACATTAAGGGTAGGGCTTGAAGTAATGAGCACTGAGAGTTGTATGTCACTGATGAATCATTAAATTCTACCTCTGAAACTAATAATACAGTATATGTTAATTAAATACAATTTAAATTTTTTAAAAAGCAATTCACAAAAGAAAAAGTAAAATTCCATCAAGAGTTCATAAAATAGAAAAGAATGATGAAAAGGACAAGGTAAGTGTTCTCAGTAAAGGTGATCTAAACCCTACACACATACACATAGAGGAATGGTTATTCAAACCAAACTAAACCCATCAGATATAAGTTTTTCCAGTATTTTAATCTTACATGGATATAAGAAGAGAAAATATTAAGGACTATCACCAAAAAAGGGGGAATAACAAATAGAAAAATAAGACTTTCACTGTCTTTCATTTCTTAATTGACCAAAACATACTTATACGCTAAACATAAATATACAAACTTTGGCAAAAATCTGAAAAGTACAGGTGTGAGTGGATATTTAGGATGTGGGATAATGATGTAAGGAACATAAAGTTGGATCAGACAAATTATGGCTATGGTTCCACTAAGCAGAAATTCTGGATTTGGTATTGTAGCTCAAGGAGTAAGAAAAGGCTCTCATATTGGATAGTTTGGCTGGAACATGGAACAAACGATGAAGTTGAAATGTCAGGACTGCCTTGGTATATTGTAAATGAAGGGATCCTCTCCTTAGAGAGGCTGGAATGTTAGAATGGATTTATCGTGTAAAACTTGTTCCCCCCACCTTAGGAAGATCCAGAGGACACACTTCTCACAATGACTGAGAAATAAATTTGTGAAGGGGAGAGACTAACCTCAGTGAAGAGCTCTGTGGTCACTCTTCTCTGTAGGTCAGAAATTATAGTGGAAACTGCTCTCACTGAACTAGGATCCTTAAATGCAGTGGGGGAGTTTAAAGGAGGAAGGCAGAGATGATAACTGGATTCTAGGGTGGCAGGGGCCAAGAGACAGCGTTTAATCACCAAGGACATGGGGGGATGGTTAGCATAATGGACAGCAGAGTGAAAGCAGCAATCAGAATAGTCAGGTTCACAGAGACCTGTGGCATCAACTAGTTTATCACTGTGTCTCTAGAGGAGAAATAGATGTCAATCTACTAAATTTTTATTTGATCTGGATAAGAGGAAGACTTCTAGGTAAAATGATCTAAAGTCCAACTTGAATCATAAGAACAGTGTGATGGCCCCTCAATCAATTCCCAGGCTTGAGTCAGTTTACAGACTTAAAACCCCTTAAATGTAGGGAAGGTTAAGTCCCCTTGAGGAAGGACCCTGCTATACTGTCAAAATTTTATAATATTAATATTACTGTCAGCCTTCCCCCAAGGGACTTATGGCATTTTATTAGGCATTGGGGAAAAGAAAATAATCAGATTCTTCATGGAAATAATTGGCTCTAAACTGACACTAATTCCAGGAGACCTAAAATGTCTCTGTGGTCCACCAGTTGAAGCTGGTCTTACGGAGGTGAAGTGATCAATGAAGTTTTAGCTTAGGTTTATCTCATAGTGAGTTCAGTAGTTCTATGAACACATCCTGAGGCTACTTGGTAGTTTTGAAATGTGTAATTAGAATAGACACACTCAGCAACTGGCAGAATTCCCACACCATAAGGCTTCTGCGTAGCATATTATGACTGACTCATGCAAAACTGAGGATGATACCTTTTCTCCAAACCAAAATGACTCAAAGCCATGCACAGAGATTGGATGCACCATGAAGCCCTGAACATGCTCATTTAACTCTCTTTCTTTTAGGACTTAGCACAATACCAACAGCTTTCAGCCTTTGTGAACGTAATCACTGAATAAAATAGTTTTCACACCCTTTTTGTTTAATATCTATGATAACGACTACGTGCTAATATCTTCTACCATCATTGCTGCCATCATTGTTCAAGAGCCACAGGGAGTTATACGTGGGAAGAAATGAGATGCACTCTAGTCATAGTTCACATTGCATTGGTTTGTGTCTGTCTTTTATATTCTTGAAAACTAATGTTTATTATATGCCATAATAATAGCAGTTGCCGTACATTCTAACTCACATTGAGAAATAGTAAAATGTAATCCCTTAAAGCTTGGCATTCAAGTTACTCTTCAACAAAAAAGATTCAAGTGGTTCGGTTACATTTCCACACACTCCATTTGGTACTGACTTTACTGAAAACCACACTTCTGAGATGTTTAAATTGTATTTTTGCCCACTGAAGTGAAAATCTACCCTTTCACAAATGGGCTATGCTGTAGTTTAGTCCATCGGCCAGTTTATTTCAACCTTGTGCAGTTAGCATTGCCAGAAGCATCGCAAAGCACATGATGGAAGAAATCTCTAGGAAATGAATATAAAAACAATGATCTCCTGGCTAGGCGCCCCAAAACACTTCTTTTCTTTTAATTTATTTTTATTTTTATTTTTCTAAAGATTTTATTTATTTATTTGACAGACAGAGATCACAAGCAGGCAGAGAGAGAGGAGGAAGCAGGCTCCCTACTGAGCAGAGAGCCCGATGTGGGGCTCGATCCCAGGACATTGGGATCATGACCCGAGCCGAAGGCAGAGGCTTTAACTCACGGAGCCACCCAGGCGCCCCAACACCCCAAACATTTCTTAAAGCCATTTTTCAGGCAAGAAGTGGCTTGGGGTTTTAACTGCATCATGAAAGCTAATGAGGATGAGGGGGATAGTGTCACTAACGATCAGGAAACGAAATATGTAAAGCAGGGCCAACCCCTTCTGCTGAACAGTGCCTCAGACAGATGCTGTCGAGATGGACAGCTCAGAACAGGAGTTCTAGGATTCAGCAGAGAAGTGAGGAAGTCAAGTTAGGAAAGTACAAAATAACTTCCCCAGGACTGCATTTTGACTACTCTGAAGGGTGTACGGTGGCAGTGTTTCTGGTTTTATGTAAAAGTGTATGTGGGTGGAAAAGCAAGAATTATGGCTTATAAAAGGCGTTAGCTATCAGGGGAAATTCTTACTGCAAAGGAAGAACTGGGTTGGGAAAACCCAGAATTTATTGGCCCCTAACTCATACTTTTCCTTCGAGAGATAGGAGCTACTTCACGAAAAAGAAAGAAAACAACCATGTTGTGTGTCTTTGTTTTAGGACTTTGGCTTTGCCTTTCCTCGTATTTCTATTTTCTATTTTCAGAAAAGGAAACCTGAATGACACATCCTAATTTCAAAATTCTGTGGTTTTTTAATTTTTCTACCATTAGGAAGGAATGATACTCAGTGATCACTTTGTTGGGATTAATCCGTAGGAGGTGAGGATGCTGTCACTCTTGGTCGCAAATACCCAACAAACTGCCTATCCTTGCTTCCTTCTACATCACTGACATATTTTGAGCCCCAGTAGCTTTGGCCTCAGTGCTACACAGTACAAATGAGCATTTATATTTGTTTCAGAACTGGCAGCATCTCTGCTAAAAGGTTCTGGACTCCCTGTGCTCACAGATGTGTCTTCGGTAGTATTAGAATCATGTAACGATGACGGTAGCCGTATGGTCCAACATACTTTTTGTGGCATCCTTTTGTCTTGTAGATATTGTTTCATAAAAGCCTTATGTATAAAAGAAATGTCAGTCACCTTAAAGTTACTAATTTAATGGATACTATAGTATCCGGAATTTATTGCTGCTGTGGTTAGATTGTTTTTGCATTAAGATAGAAGTGACCAGGTAGAAATCGAGTTAAACAAAAAGGTGTTTTGCTGGAAGAGTTAAAAGAAAAACCTCAAGGACCACACCTGTCCTCCTGCTTCCTGTCACCACCACTGCCCCAGTGAGATTCATCATGACATACAAGAAAAGTAATCAGTATTGACCCAGTGTAGACTCTGGAATTGAAAGTGAGTAAGTGTGCCATTTTATAACTTGGTTACTCTCTCTGCACAGTAGATTGGGTTTCAAAAATGAAGTTATAAATATTATTTTATACAAATTCATGGTGAAGGTGTGTGAAACATGCTGAAAGCAAATATAGTTACTGAACATCAATAATTAGGAAGTATGGATTTAGTAGTGGTTTTGGCCCATCTGGTTAAAGTAACAGACTACCGTGGTTTCCGTTTGAAAACATCCTAATAATAGATAGAATTTACTATGGAACAGGAAGGAAAATGGAATAATTATAGTTTGCCACAGCCCCTTAAGGCCATCCGAACATCTGTGCATGTACAGTTTTTCACACATGGAATGTACTAGAATTATGACTCTCTCTGTCCATTGTGGTCCACCCTGATTGGTTATTTGCCTGAAAATAGGAGAAAATTTTTCTTTAACTTGGGGTTTTAAATAATCAGCAGAAGGTCTGTTCTTAAAGAACGAATGAATTTATGCTTTGAAAGGAGGAATAGGCGATGGGTATATATAGTTGTTTAAAATTTAGCTCTGCATCAGGAAATAGGGTCATAGCATCATCTCTCTTCTGTATTGGTGTGGTCTTTCCATTCCTTTGACCAGTTTCTATTTCTACTTTTTTTGTGGGGGGGCACACAGAATTGAGATTGTTTGAAAATGCTCTCTTTGCTAAAAAGCAAACAAAAATAGAGTTTTTCCACTTTTTTCCCCATACAGAATATTCAAGAGCTGTAGTTTTCCTTTGCTTCTATAGATAAATTTGTTTGGGGGCTGGGAACTGTATCTCTTTACCATCATTACCTCTTTACCTGCCCGCCACCTACTGAGCATTTAATTAGCTTCTCTTAGTAGATTAGTGGTTGGTAGTTGTCCAATGACACATCAGAGCAATACAGAATGGGTCTCATACGCTTCTAAATACAAAAAAACAAACCACACCAAAACAACAACAACAACAAAAAAAAAGCTTAGTAAGTATTGTTAAATAGTGAATAACACAATTATTTAAAGGTGTCTCTCGTTTTATCAAGGTATAGGCAATTGATGGATCTACCTTATTACCGAGGATATTGTTGCAACATTTGTTAGAAGCCCAAACATGTTCTAAGCATTGGGGAGAGGGCAGGATGCCCGTACTCAAGCATCCCATGGTTTTGTGGGGACTAGAGTGAGAATGCCTACTGTGCTGTACAAGTCACACATGGCTCAATTCCAGGGAGATATTCCGGAAAGGTCTTTTAGAAGGTCTGCAAGCATCTTCCTGAAGGATGGCGCCAAATCAGGTGGAGGAGGAGGGCATTCCCAAGGAGACATAGAGTGAAGGGGTCTTTAAACAACCAAGCAAATTGGCCAGCAGAGTAAGGCACCAACATAGTAAAAGTGGAAGGTGAGGCTGGACAGGAATATTGGGCCTCTTCTCATGCAGGCTTTTAAATATCAGGTGAAATGTGGAGAAAGTATTGGGTAGAGTAGGTAGGAACGGGTCTGGTTGATGACAAAGGCAGGACAAGAATTGCGGGGAGCCAGCTGACCATGTCTGGGTCTGTATGTGTCGGCGCAAAAGTCCCGGCAACAATAACGTAAGCCTTTAAAAACCATTTCCTGCGATTAGATTATACACAGAATATTCAGACTTTAAATGACCTCTCAAATTTTATGTAATCATCCTGACATAATGCTATCCATATTAACCCATATCTCCTGGGTCAGTTACTTATTTTTTATTAACTCTAGGCACTGGAGCCTTATAAATCCAATGTCGTTTTTAACAAACTTCCGTAGCACAGATAGAGAGCAGGATTCACTATCTATAACGTCAAGGAATAGGAAATAATTTACGTTCTTACCAGAAATCCAGTGTCAACAGATATCAACTCCTCGAAATGCACTTGTTATTAAAGTAGTACAGTGCATATAACTCACAAATGACTGAAGGAGGAAAGAGACTTTGATAAAAAAAAACTAACCTTAAAACGCAAAAAAGGACACGATGATTATTGATGTCATCGGTTTAAACTTCCTGCCCTAAAAAAGCACTTTAATTACCATATGCTTATCATGTTGGTTGAATTCATTTATAGAGAGAATACAATCATTAATTATCATAATTAAGACACTTGAATTCAAAATGAATGGCATTCATTCTAACCTCCGTTGTAGCTATGTTTTATCTCTGACAGTTGGGTTTCCAATCAAATGTTATCTGATTTTTTCCCCTTAATCATTAAGAAATGCTTTCCTAATTAGCACATAAAATTCATGCTACATCAGACTGAATTGAATCAAGGCCTATTATCTTGAGCCGTGAGACACTTTGAAATTCTCAGTAATAGGGCATGAATATGTTATACGGTTCATACACATTTCATGAACCTCCACATTAGCACTATTTTTTTTTTTTTCCAAGACAGTGCCATTAGTTATGCCATTTTCAGGACCTTTAATTCGATCATGCTGTTTAACAGCCTGTTAGATTGTGGTGCTATAAAGTCATACATTAATTTATCTTTGGTTACACTTCGGCAAAATGATTGTATTTGGTTATAAATATCCTGGATGAAATGAAAAAGAACAGACTTGTTGAAAGGTACAAAGCACTGTTGAGATAAACCCTGGCTTTAATATTTTATGAGTGTCATTTAGGATTCGTGCCAGATATCTTCTCTCGGCCCTTCAGATCTTCTCTCCCTGACGTTACCCCTGCTCTCTGACCAGGGGCCAGACCTGTATGACCACATTGGTGGGCTCCCCAATGGCTGGCTTCTCTTTGGGTTTGGCGAATGAGGATCTGTAGCTGAAGGTCAGGGGGAGAGTGGAGAATGATGTCAGAGTATTATGTCCCTCACTCCTTCTCTGCGACATCTCTAAGAGTGACTGCGTCCCTCAGTGGAAGGTCTCTGTTTTGGTCTTTTGGATTCTCTGTTTACAGATCAGTAAATGTCCTTTTTCTCATCCCTTCCTGAGCTTCTGGTGTTACTGGTCCTACGTTAATGAACACAAAATGTTGTACATAAAATTAAGGCCATGAGGGTCTTAAAAATAAGAGCAAAGACAAAAGTTAACAACATAGCTGGTGCTCAACACTGAGAAACTACCCCAAATTCTGGATTCCTTGCCAGTGATCTGGCAATGCAAAACCCACTTTCCCACTTGGTAACTAGTCAGCAGGAATGGCATGGGTTTGTACCCTTTGGGTACTTGGAAGATGTACCTTACAGTCCACTGCACTTCTCATCAGTCCTGTGGCCTCTCTTCTGCTTCATAGATAGCTTCAGTCTTCTGCACTCCTTGCAATACTTTGCATTCTTTGTAGACATTTAAGTTTGCACTAATGGGTCTTGTCATGAGTGGTTGGTATACCTGTGCAGTTCAAACATTCTGGAATTAATATGATATGTCAATCTATGTTTCCAAAAGGATTAAATTATGGTTGGGTGATAAGTCCATTCCATTTGGCTAATTCTCTTCTTTGATTAGATCATTGGTCCAAGTAAATTTCAACGGAGCCTCTCCTTTCAGTTTTCAGAGAATCAACAGAAATTTTGCTAACAGTTGGAATTTTTTATTTCATTTGAGCCTCTCCTTTCAGTTTTCAGAGAATAGATCGAAAAAAAAAAAAAAAAAAACCTTGTTGTTTCAAGCCCCACAAATACTGAGGAACTAAAGTTGAAATATGTAGAAAAAGTAAATCAGGAAAAAAGTTTGTTTTTAATTTTTATGCAGAGAAAATTTATAATGTTTATGAAAATTAAAATATATCCATAGAGCAAGAACCTCAGATAGCTAATGTTAATACTAAAGAATTTTAATTTGTCATTAATAGTGTGTTATTTATGATATATAATATATTAAAATTTTTTGCTTAGTATAATATATAATTGATTAATTATATTATATATTATTATAATTAATTATATTAATTATATGATAAAAAATGATTGTTTTACTATACAAAAATTTTAATGTATTATATTAGCAAATTATATCACATTTCTAGAAATAAATTTAAATCAGTGTCAGACAATAGTTATCTAATTTCTATTCTGCTCTTAAAATAACTATGTTTATATTATTACTCTTTTAAAAGATTTTATTTATTTATTTGACAGAGACAGAGAGAGATCACAAGTAGGCAGAGAGGCAGGCAGAGAGGAGGAAGCAGGCTCCCTGCTGAGCAGAGAGCCCGATGCGGGGCTCGATCCTAGGACCCTGGGATCTTGACCCGAGCCGAAGGCAGAGGCTTTAACCCACTGAGCCACCCAGGCGCCCCTATATTATTACTTTTTCAAAAATCATATCATCTTCACCAACCCAATTTTTTAACAAACTGTATCAAACTTTGCTATTATAAATTTTGAAATTTATAAATTTTTGGTTTGATCATTTTTTTACATCTATCTTTTGCACATTTTAAAATTTTTAAATTATTTCCTTAGAATGTTCATGATATAATCCCAGAAATAAATAAAACAGCTGGGCCTTTTTAACAAATATTTTGACAGATTTTCGTTGTTTAAAAAATAGATTAATTAATTAAAAGGAGCTTCACCATGTATCAGGCACTGAGCAGACTGCACTGTTTTGACATGTATTAAGTTACCTCTTCCACTCAAATTATAATCGTGGAATCATGAAATGTTGAAGATCAGTAAATATTTACAGTTGACCCTAAACAACACAGGTGTTAAGGACACTGACCGCCCACACAGTGGAAAATCCACATAGAACTTTTAACTCCCCTCAAAACTTAACTTCTAATAGCCTGCTTTTGACCAGAGCCTTCTTGATAATGTACACAGTTGGTTAAAACATAGTTTATGTGTTATATATTATTCATAATATGTACAGTGTTCTTATAGGAGAGTAAGTTAGAGACAAGAAAACGTCATTAAGAAAATCATAAGGAAGAGAAAATAGACTTACAGTCCTGTACTATATTTATTGAAAAAAAAATCTACATACGAGTGGACCCATGTAGTTTAAACCCATGTTGTTCAAGGGTTGACCCTACTTAGCATCTATTATGTGCATGGTAAAGCTCTAAGCTCAAGGCATAAACATGGATTAGCCCAACTTCCTTCACTTAACAGACCTTTAATCTAATTGAAAAATGAGTTTTGATAGTTGTTGAGTTAATGAATTCCTAGGCTCTCTCATACCAGATACTATAAACATATACAATGATACGATAACGTAATAACACACACACATGAACACTTACACACAGAGCATTTTTAAGAGATGAATAAAAAAAATTTTTAAGAGTTTATTTGTCAGAGAGAGAGGGAGGCAGCACACGAAGAGGGAGAAACCGGCTCCCCGCTGAGCAAGGAGCCTGATGCGGGACTCGATCCCAGCAGGATGCTGGGATCATAACTTGAGCTGAAGGTAGACACTTAACTGACTGAGCCACCCAGGCATCCCTAGAATTATTTTGTTCATGTTTTCCCACCATAGTATTCTTTCAGTAATCTAAGAAAATCTGGATGCCATAAAAGGAAGCCTGCGATGAACCATTAAGCAAAGATTTCATGCTGTGATTATGTCAGTGCCTTGATTTAACTCGTGTGTGTGTGAGTGTGTGTGTGTATGTGTGTTTCTGTCTGTGTGTGCCTGCAGACCAAGAATTCCTAGGGATGGGTGGGTGACACTCCATAGTACTGGAGTCCGCGACTCGCGGCTCACAGATGTCCTGGCTCCGGGAAGGCCTCCAGTCCTCATCTGGTCTACCTCTTCTTTACACAAGTGAGAAACCTGAAAATCAACAAGACATGTTAACCTACCTAATGTCATGTGGCTACTTAGTGGCAGGACTGTCTCCTACAACGTATTCATCTGGAGGCACAGGACAGATGAAGCCTGAGAACACACTGGGTTTTTGTAGTCAACTCTGCTTTCCTTCTTTCATAGACAGCAGTGAGATTTGCAGTCACACTGTGTGGCGTCTTTCACGTGCTCCCGGCGGACTGAATAAAAGACAGTGCATTGCGTGCAATGTTATTTCAAGATCATAAGATATTTCAGAAACAGATGGCATTCTACATGAGAGATCACAGGAGATAGCAGTTCACAGCAGTAATTAAAAGGATCCTGAACAATAGAAAGGCTTTTAAATTAAGCAGTAAACTTTACATAATTAGGCATTCTTTTTTTGTTGTCGTTCCTGTTTGGCACAGGTTTTAGACAGGAAATTTTTTCTTTTTTTCTATCAACAATATCTTTCTCCCTATATTTTATGCAGAGAAGGCATTTGAATGTTGTTTCCAGTCAGAAATCAGAATGGGAGAGTGAACTAAGTTCCAGATGAATCACTTAAACAGAATAGTTCAGGAATTTTCCTAGGACCCTGGAGTGAGCCCATCCTATCTGAAAACAGGGCAGTACTCTCTGCCACAAGGATGGGATTGCTTTGAAGAGGAAATGTCACAGTAATAAGGAAATTGTTTGAAGAATTCCACATTTGCCCGTATAACTGTGTTAGAATATACTTACACCAATTTGTGGTTCTGAAAATGTGCTGTTTTTAAAGAAAAACATAAATGAAAACAGTAAAAAGGGATCTGATAAAATTTCATGGATTTATTGTCTAAATTACACAAATAGAAACATAGAAATTAAGAAATGGTCAGGAATTTAGAAATCACGTGGCCTGAGATTTTTCAGTCTTTGATGTAACATTTTCTGAGCAGACACTCCATGGGCTAATCACTGAGTAAAATGCTGGTGATAGTTAAGACAAGGTCACTTATTTCCTAGACTTCATTCTCTGTGTATGTGGGGTTTTTTTTTTTTTTTTTTTTAGATTTATTTATTTTAGAGAGGGAGAGTACATGTGTGCGCGAGTGAGTGGGTGGAAGGGTGGAGGGAGAGAATCTTTACAGACTCCCCACTGAATGCATCACTGGTCCCACGGCTCGATCTCATGATCGATGAGATCATGAGATCATGACCTGAGCAGAAACCGAGAGTCTGATGCTTAACAGACTGAGCCGCCCAGGCACCCTTGTGTGTATGTGCTTTAACAGAGTGTGGTATATGAACCCAAATCACGTTTGATGGTTTGAAAGGATCAAGTGTTTAGTATGGTGGAGGCTAGGCCTATTGCAGTAGAACAAAAATATTTCAAAATCCTTCTGTGGAATCAAACTTTGTCCCAATAACGATTTTAGATGACCGCTGTAGTGTCCTGATGTCATATGTGGGATTTCTTTTTAACATCGTCTGATGTCACCCTGTACTGATCTCCAGGTTCTTGCCTGTACACTTGCCTGGCCTTGATTTTTGGCATACTGGAGTCTTGCAAAATTGTGATTTTTTTTTAATTTTAATTTTTTATTTTTTATAAACATATATTTTTATCCCCAGGGGTACAGGTCTGTGAATCGCCAGGTTTACACACTTCACAGCACTCACCAAAGCACATACCCTCCCCAATGTCCATAACCCCACCCCCCTTCTCCCAACCCCCCACCCCCAGCAACCCTCAGTTTATATGCTTCGCGAAATAAGTCAAGCAGAGAAAGACAAAATTGTGATCTTTTAACTCCTCCCTTATTGTAGTTCCATCCCTTTGGCTACTCCTTTACAGAATGGAAGTCTTTTGGATACAGGAAGTGACAGACAGGAGACAGGCATGTGGATGTGACTTCTGCAAATGTTGTGCTGCCTTCCACTTTCAAACTGTTCCCAAAAGAAAATGAAAGGTTTCAATCTTCCTACTAGCTAGCCGAAGTCGTATTTTGGGATTATGTAGCACACAGGGTGACTTCTTTCCTTATTGATTCATTTATTCTAAAAACATATATGCTTCATCATAGATCTTGGTAGATCGCTCAGATTTTGTTCCTTTGGAGAACTTCCTTCTCCTTGCCATGCCGTTGAGTTGGGTCTCTCCAGAAGCACCATGTTCTTTGCCCGGGCTAAACAAGGCCCTTCCAGGCAATGTAACATTTGCTGGTGTCATAGGCTGTGAGCTTGGAGCTCCAAATGATCATCTTTTCTAATGCATGTTCAGAGGCACTCGACACAATCAAACACATGCGTTGAGACAAATTGAGCTGAGAAATGAGGGGTATAGATCCCTGATGACATCAGTAGGGGGCCTGATTAAGCCTGCCTTGGTGATGGATCTTTCAAAAAATTTTTTTTTCTTAAGCTCACTTAACTTGTCGGAGGCACCTGAGTGGCTCAGTCGGTTGAGTGACTCTGGGTTTCAGTTCAGATCAGGATCTCAGGATCATGAAATGGGTCCCCTGCATTGGACTCTGCACTCAACAGGGAGTCTGCTTCAGATTCTTTCTCCCTCTGCTCCTCCCCATTTTCATGCACGTGCACGCACAGGTGCGCATCCTCTCTCTCTCTCTCTTTCTCTCTCTCAAATAATTAATTAAAAGGAACTCGCCAAAGGAAAAATTCTGACAAAGGGGATCATGAGTATAATCAGAATTCCTAGTATCAGGCACTTCATATAAAAACATTTCTCTGAACTCTAATAAATAAATTATCACAGTACAGATGGCTTCACTAAATTGTAATGTAAGGGCGAAATTGTGCTTCTCTTCATCAGCTGGTAGAGGAGCTCTGCCTATCCTGCTGACTGAGGTACTGTAGCTATTTCTCAGAGAAGATCATATTTAACAAGTGAAATTAAGATTTATTGCTGTATGTAGGGGTAGGGTTTATTTAGGGTAGAACAAGAATGGAAAACCTGAGTCAAAATGTAAGACAGAGTCTCACTTAGCTAAAGAATTACAATCTAGGGGCAGCTAGGTGGCTCAGTCATTAAGTGTCTGCCTTCAGCTCAGGTTATGATCACAGGGTCCTGGGATTAAGCCCTGCATCCAGTTCTCTGCCTAGCGGAAAGCCTGCTTCTACCTCTCCCCTTACTTGTATTCTTCCTCTCGCTGTCTCTCTATCTCTAATCAAATAAATAATTAAATAACTTTTTAAAAAAAGAAATCACAATATAATAATTTTATCTTTGGAAATAACATAACTGATTGCCTCCTGAGAGAAAAAAGAATACTGTCCCTTTATTAAAGGTGGCCAAAGGAAGGCTGCATGAACTTTGGTTGGAAAATTAGCAGAGGAGATTGAGGCACTGGGTAGGAAATGAAAGCTTCAAATTCTGTTTAAGAACCCATGATTTCTTTAAAACACAGATGAGTAATGATGGAAGACAATTAGTCAAGCCTTATATTTATTCCTACTTAAACAGAGCACATGGGTCCTTTGAGCACATGCGTCCTTTGTAGAAGTCATGCCATCTCAAAATAAATCTTTCTGGGAAAAAAGAAGCAAGTCTATTTCAATTTGTAGGAACAATATTTCTACCAGAAAACATGGTCCAGCACAGCTCACATGTAGGCCACTTATTAGAAAAATAGTGCAGGACACCCAGAAATCCAGGTAAATCAGACCAAATCATGTCACCGGATCTGAGAGTACTCTTCACAGCTATTAATGCTACCATGCAATTTATATCCAAAGCAGAGATGAATTAGTGCAGATACTCAAAAGTTGCTGGAAGCTGAAAAGGCAAAGGGTAGTCATCATGAAAAACACTGCCTATCAGAAGCAAGCAGGGAGTAAGTTAGAGATCTCAGATCAACAAGGAGATGGAACATCAGGAAGTAAGGTAAGTAATGCTAATAGCTAATGTTTAGATAAGAATTTGGTTGCTGATTCTGTGATCATTTCAACAGGTCAGCAAAATGACACAAAGGAAACTATAAAAACCCACTTCCTCAGGGAACATACGTTTCTCTCTCCTTTACATTTCATCTATGTGATGACAGTTTAAGCTCACAAATGTACACATATGTAAATATACATGCATGTGTCCATGTAGATATGGGTGTACATACATATGAATATGATATTATGCAACATTATACAATGAATACCTAAATGCATATACGTATGTATCCTTTCCTGCATTCTGACACAGAAGATACCTAACACAGAGTCTTTTCTTTGTGACTGGAGGTCAATAAATATTTGCTAAATAAATTTGCAAATGCTTACTATTCTAGAGGCTAGGATTACAGTGGAGCATCAAATGGACAGAATTCCTAACTAAGCTGTTTCAGTTGTTCACAGTCGGGGGTCAATATTGTTACCAATTCTAATTCCATAATTTAGAATGCCTGCAACGTTTAGGCTGGGTGGATTTGCCCCTATCCTAAGTAACCACAATGTGCTGGCCATTTTGTTTCCTGATGTTCTCGCCATTATTTACATTAGTGCTCTGCTGGACAAAGAAGGCTTGAGACAAATCATGCTACTCTGTGGGGGTGCAGCAAAGTCCCTATACTCTGTTTCTTTTCCCTTCCCTACCCCCCACACTCACTTCTCCTCCCTTCCGCTCCCTTCTTGTCTACTCCCCCCTGCTTTTCTTTTTCCCTTCTTTTGTTTTCTTTTTTCAAGATGTACTTACATATTCTAGAGAGAGAGAGAGAGAGAGAGCGAACGAGAGAGAGCGCACATGCAGAGAGGAAACGCAAGTCCCAAGCATACTCCAGGTGGAGCACAGAGCCAGACAAGGACCTCCATCCCAGGACCCTGAAATCACAACCCGATCTGAAAACAAGAGTCTCATGCTTATCCAGCTTTGCCACCTAGTCGCCCTTGACTTTCTTGTTTTCATTGTCCACTGTTTATTTCTTTATTTCGTCGTGGGGCTGTAGCTCTGAAACTGTTAGAAAAATGGTCTTTGGATAAGCAAGGGAGGAATTAAAGTAAATAAAATGTGATCAAATCTCTTTAGTGGAAAGAAGAAAGTTGATGTTGGTAAGGCCAGGGAGAAAGTGAGATGTACTTTGATTTGGAGTGATTTCATAAGCATTGATGCCCTTTTGTGTAAAAAGTATGAACTTTGGGCTTGGAAGTTTTCAGGAGGAAAACCAGAGAACAAGAGAGTTCAGTAGGGGGACAATCTAAACTATCTATTTCATTGCTTAAACATGTTTTTATTTTGTCTTATTTTATTTTATTATTTTTTAAGGAACCGATGTTCATGTTAGCTTCATTCATAAAATGTATTCTCCTCCTCACAGGGGAGTAATTAATAAACAGCCCCATTGAAATACTTCCTAACAACCAGCTGATTTATAAAAATAATCTTTAAAAGAATTATTCTGCCAGTTATAATATACTGAATTTGTGATTTTCATCTTTGAATCATAGAAATTAATATAAAACATAAAATATATATATGTGCATATACTATACACACACACATACACACACACACACACACAAATATACACACATACATACCAGGGCACACTTGGGCCAGTCTTCATTCTTCTGTTAACCTGATATCGATATTATTGAATTGAGAATAATTTATGACAGAAAATATATTGCCAAATATAATCTCTTGGTAGGCCTTAGTACTGTGAAAAATTTAGGGTACCATTTGGGACAATATAAGTTCAAAAACTGACAAAAATTACATTTTAGGCCATAGCTTAACCCATATGTGAAAAAAACACAAACTTTTGAGAAGATTATAGTACGTACTGTATAAAATTAAATTTCTTTATTTTATTTTACTTGAAAATCTTGCTGTGACCTAAAGTTATTTAGGTTTTCCAAGGAAAACTTCATGCATTGTCTTGTTCACGGTTGTCTGTTCTCTGTACCTTCTTATTTAATTGTTGTGTTTTGCTTCATGAAGGGAACATAAAGCAGTTGCATATGCAAAGGAGGACTTGCCTTCAATCTAATGTCCTCTGCTCACATCTGCAATTCTCTGAATATTTTAAATGAATAATATATCAAAACAGATGGCAAAATTCTTTCTTCAGTAACTCACCTGAAGTTGTCCTTGACCTCAAAGTGAGTGTAGTTGACTTGGATACACAGAATGCATTCCCATTGGAATCCTGAAAACAGGAGTATGAGCAGAATTTGTGGTAATTTTTTTTCTTCTCTCAAATATCACCAAACTAATCCCTGAGATTGATAAATTTAGGCTTTTGTCTATCCAATCATTTCCATAAAACCTCACAAGTAAGCATGAAAGAAGTTGGCATCATTGGTTAGCTCCAAAGTTTACAAATTTCTTCAGTGGCAAAATGATACCCAGACTATGTCTGGTTTTCTTGGATTCTTAAGGAACTTTACCTTTTTGTGGTCATTCTTAAATGTATCAGGATAAATCAGGTTTTATATAACAAAGAGACATTAAAGAATTGACATATTACCACTTCCAGTGTGGAAAACAGGAAATGAGAAACTCAGTGCTTTCTATCCTAGAATTCTGCCAATATAAATGGGAACCCTCCTACACCATTGGTGGGAATGCAAGCTTGTGCAGCCACTCTGGAAAACAGTATGAAAAAGTTGAAAAGTTGAAAATAGAGCTACCCTATGACCCAGCAATTGCACTACTGGCTATTTACCCTAAAGATACAAATGTAGTGTTCTGAAGGGGCACATGCACCCAAATGTTTATAGCAGCAATGTCCACAATAGCCAAACTATGGAGAGAACCTATATGTCCATCAACAGATGAATGAATAAAGAAGATGTGGTGTATATATATATACATGGAATACTATGCAGCCATCAAAAACACCCTGAAATCCTACCATTTGCAATGCCGTGGATGGAACTAGAGGGTATTATGCTAAATGAAATAAGTCAATCAGAGAAAGACAATTATCATATGATCCCTCTGATATGAGGAAGTTGAGAGGCAGGGCGGGGGTTGTGGGGAGGGTAGGGAGGAAAAAAATGAAACAAGATGGGATCAGGAAGGAGGCAAACCATAAGAGACCCTTAATCTCAGGAAACAAACTGAGGGTTGCTGGGGGGTGGAAGGGTAGGGAGAAGGTGGCTGGATCATGGACATTGGGGAGGGTATGTGCTATGGTGAGTGCTGTGAACTGTGTAAGGCTGATGATTCATAGACCTGTACCCCTGAAGCAAATAATACATTGTGTGTTAATTTAAAAAAAAGAAAATAATTCTGCTAATATGATCATTGTCTTGATAGGGCAAATTGTGTTCTTAGTGGGAGTAGATGATATAAGCTCATGCCACAAATATATGTACATACACTGTAAACATTCCCTACAGTGTGCTCTGTAGTGGTCCATGGTGTGCCACAATTGCCTACATAGAATGTCCACTAAGATTAAGTACCTATTAATATGCTCTGTGTGTGTGCCTGTGTGTGGGTGTGCCTGTGTGGGTGTGAACAAGGCTAGCAGAAAAAAGGGCTCTCAATCTGTGAAATCGTAGAATGTAATTTTAGTTTTGAATTAGTAAAGATTATACTTTATCCAGAAATTTCTTCTCTAATTATCTTGATTCAGGTGTACTTGTTTTGGATTTTTTCATTTCAATGGTCATTGGTTCATTTCATGAGTTTGTTTTCAATTATTCATGAATAGATAGTTGTTGAATTTCTGATTTTTTTTTTTTAAAGTCCAAAGCAAATGAGCAGGGAGCAGTACTAGAGTTCTACAGATACAATTGATCTTACAATGCATAGAGCTATCAAAAAACAGATTCCTGGTGAAACGGCAAACTGTTCCTTTAACCAAATTTGAATTTGACAGACCTTAGTCTGGTATGGATGCTATCACCAGAATCCTTTCCTACAGACAAACACATTCAGCTTTGCAGAGACAACAGGCGTGTGTTGTGAGTAAAACCCCTGTTTTACTTTTGTTTATTTTTCTTATACTTAGGTAAAATGTAGAGCTAAAGACAGAAGTTTTTGCATTAAAATACTTGAATATGAATTCTGGCTCTACTACTTATGAAATGTGTGACTTTTGACAGTTTGTATAAATTGAGGATTGTAAGAGTATCTACATAAGGTTTTTGTGATTATTAAATTGAATTAAATAGGTACCATGCTTGGCATTTATTAATCACTCAACAAATGCTAGCATAATGGTTATTACTACTATCTCTTACTGAAGCTGAAGGTTTATATCTCAGTCATAGGTCTCAGATGTGTTGGTGCTATCAAAATTGTCCACTTTTAATGGGTATGGATATTTGTGAACTGCTCATTGTTTAAGGCTAAAGTACTACCAGGGACCTTCTGCCTCAACAAAAATGACTGTTTTATTTTACGGAATTAAAAGAAACACATCATAACCTGATTCTCTTAAGACTAATTGCATTTGTTGGAGAATTATTAAACACACACACACACAGAAGTATAATTTCTGACACTTAATACCCTAGTCAAAAGTGAAAGTTGAATTAAATCTAGGGAAAATGTCATTTATTTTTAAAGGAGAGCATAAGGTGATAAAAATAGTCTTTCAATTAATGCTCATGCCCTCAGAGTCATACTTTGGAATTAATATAAATTAGTCCCCAGAAATCTATTTCAACAAGTCATTTGAGGAGAGAGAAAAATGATATAATCATATCCCCTGAGAAATAAATAACTTTTCTTCAAGATGAACTTGAGCTTCTGGACCAAAAGTGACTGGATCAAGAAACTTGGGTTGAAACAGAAGGGGAAAAAAAAAGTGAATGTTATTCTTAAGGAGGATGGTCCACTTTTGATGAGATTTGCATAAATCCCAAAGTCCAACAGAGAAAAGTGGACAAGAAGAAAGGACAAATGAGATTAAAATTACTTAATAGAATTCAGAAATCTTAGGGGATTCACTAGGAAACAACAGAAGACTGTAAAGCCATTTCTGTATTCTTTTTTTTTTTTTCCCATTTCTGTATTCTTAAGAGGAGATTGTTCAAAGCTATTCTGAAATCAAAGAGAACAAAGGTTACTTCTAAAAATCTATCTGTAGGACAAAAAGAAATAAATTTGAGCCCAATTTGTATTGAATGTTGCTTCTAAGAGCAAATTGGCTTAAAAGAGTACATAATTTCATTTGGGTAGAAAGCTACCAGATCATGAGAAGATTTATCACTATTCATGAGTCCATCGCCAATGGGGGAAAAAAAAAAGTGTTTAGGACTCCAGCTGCTTGATAGCTTTGCCTGTATATATATTAAAATTACTATGTTGATATTTCCTGTATCACGTTACATGGTGGTTGTCTATTTTTTTTAATGACATATCAAGGGGTCACCCAAAATTGCAAATTTGTTTCTTTTTTAGGATTTATTTTATTTATTGGAGAGAGAGAGAGTGAGTGAGTGACTGACTGGAGCAGGGAGCAGAGGGAGAGAGAGACTCTTAAGCAGATTCCCCACTGAGTGTGGAGCCCCACACTGGGCTCTATCCCAGGACCCTGAGATTATGACCTGAGCTGAAATGAAGAGTTGGCTGCTAAATGGACTGAGCCACCCAGGTGGCTCCAAATTGCAATTTTGCTTCTAACTTCAAGGTAGAATGAGACAGAATTCCTGTCTTTCTACTTGTTTTAAATTTGTTTTTGCCTCAAGTATAGAGTAACCAAAATTGTTCCCTTCTAAGTTTTTTATTTTATTTTGTTTTACAATTCATGTGTGTCTATGTGTCTTTATTTTCTCTTTCTTTTCTTTTTTTTTCCCCCCTAGCCAATGGTACATTTCCGGAATCCAAACTATATTACTTTCAAGACATGTACCTAGGTAAACAGTGTTACTAAGAATCTTTCCATAAAAGTTGTTTCCTTAATGATCAGCCCACACATAGCAGGAGAAAACTTGTAAAGTGGAAGGCCATGGGATTCTGATCCTGTCTGGGTCTGGAAATCAGGATCAGATAGGTCTGTTAGTGGGAGCAGCCTTTAACAGTTCATGAATGGAGTCAAAGGACAACTTCCCAGGGACAAATTCACCGTCAAACCAAGGCGTTAGTTTCAAGGGACTGGACAACACATTCTCCTCGTCACTGAGACTTCACACAATGATAAAAAGAAGAGTTAACAATGAGGGAGCTCACAAATATAGGGTAAATTATTGAGGCTATACAATCATTTTTCCTAAGCTTGAGTTATGTGAGAGTCACCCTGGATTCTTGTTAAATATGATTATTCCTGGGTGTCCTTGCTGGAGACCCTCCAATTCAAGAGGCCTGGGTTAGATCCTGAGGATCTTCGTGTCTAAGAGGACTCTTGGGTGAATCTAATGATGGGGATGTTTGTCACACTCTGTTAGAGGTAGAGAAATGGAGTTGATAAAGTACAATTGACCTTTTCTCTTTTCTTTGTGTTGTCATTTTTCTTTTCTCCTAAGGTATCAGGTGCTTTGAAGCTGTATATACTTTGCTATACTTTCTCTTTGAACCTTTAGTGTTCGTTTACTTTTCCTCTTAACTGTATTCTGCTGAGATCTTATTTGGTGTTTCACTTTGTAAATATGATTTACTAATCAGATTTGCTAATCAGATTACTAATCTGATAGTTTAGGACACAAATCAGAAGCTATGGCCCTAGGTTGAATTTGGACACACCCATTTATATATATATCGTCCATGGCAGCTTCTGTGCTACAATGGGAGAATTGAACAGTTCCAACTGAGACCAACTATTTATTATCTGGAAAACCTAAATATTTGTATATTATCTGGCTCTTAACAGAAAAAGTTTGCTGAAGGCTAGTAACTTCACGAAAGAGGACATCACTGGTCCTATTTAGGATAATATTTTAAGAAGTCTGTAAAGAAATATCAAGGTGATGCCTGATAACAGTCAAGGGGTTAAGGTGATTTGTTCTAGGTCCCTGTATCAGACAGGGGCAAAGAACTATCTAGCAGGTTTAGGACAGTGAATCCAATTTCAGGAGCAGAGCATTATATACCAGAATGTCAGGATAGAAAACTTTTAGTTAGAGAGACTCTTAACTCAACCCCTGCTGAGTGGGTAGTTACTGTTAAAAAAAAAAAAATCAGTTGAATAAATTTGAAAATCTAATTGGCTTTATTCAGTGATTCATGAATGCATCACACCTAGCAAACAGAAAGGAGCTCCAAAGAACTGCAAAAAAGGAATAGTTTTTAAAGGCAGAAAGGGGATGGGACAAAGAGTCATAAACAAAAGAAAGGATTATTCCGAGCAAGTCATCTTACTTTGGAGGAAGGCGGGGGCGCATCAGACATATTACCTCCGGGGTGCTGGCCAGAAGATTCTAGACAGACTGATTAAAATTACATTCCTAGGAGAGGCTTGAAGCTGCAATTAAGTTAGGTATTAAGTTTTGGTTTGCTGACGTGGGGGGCTTAACACAAATGATTCCATTTTGGGCCTGTTTTCTCTTTTTTAACATTAGCAATCAATTGTTCATTTAAGTCTAAAATTCTTTTGTACTATCCTGAGTCTCATAACAGATCCCCTGTCTGTAGCAGCCAGTGCTTACACAGATAAGAATCAAGTTGATAAGGCATTAGACAGGGATTATGAAAGCCAGCTTAATTAAAGAAACTTCAATGGGATCATAAACAATCAGTGCAAGTTATTAACTTTTGACAACTGCTCATCCGTACTGAGTTCGGATGACTTCTGGCCTATAAAGTCCTTAATCTAATTCTGAATGAATACAGTTCATAAGGGAAAATACCCTTTATAATGCCTTGACGATAATCAACAAATCTTTGAGGCAGATATTTCCCCAAATATACTGAAACATACTTTACATGTTCTTATATTCGTATTTTTGATCCCATTATTTTTTCAACTTAGAAACTGTTGGGTCCGTTATCAAAGGAATGAGACTGAGACAAAGTTATGCAAAGCCTTATTCTATGCCAAGCATTAGAAGTTAGGCTGACCGGCCAGGGAAATGAGGCTGAGACAAAGTAAAAGTTATGTAAACCTTTATTCTATGCCAAGCATTAGAAGTCAGACTGACCGGCCAGGGCCGCCTCTGAAGAGAGCGACACCCCTTGGTCTTACAGGCTAGTTTTTATAGGGCACAATTGCAGACATCTGCATATGTGGCTTTGGCTGATTAGATGTCTCCTACCTGTGTGTTTTAGTAACGGTTACCAATGACCTTGTTTTGGGTATATGTTTTAGTAATAGTTACCTGGAATTGGCCTTGTTTTAGGTGTGTGTTTTAGTAACAGTTACCTTGTTTTAGGTGTTGTGTTTTAGTAACAGTTACCTGGAACCGAGAGCAGTAACTTTTCTAGACAACAAAATGTCTACCTAGGCAACATGGAGTCACTATGGCTGAGTAGGCCCAGGCAGGCCCTAGGGGGTTAACATGTTTTAATGTGGAATCGACCCCAACAAAACTTCAGTGATAGAAGTTGAATCTTGTTAAAACAAGCTGAAATGTCACTTTCTCTCTGGACTCCACCCTAGACCTATTGAAATTATGTTTTCTTTATTTGCTCTTTATACTTTAATATTTGCCATAGTAGTAGTAATCCAGTTTGGCAGTTTTAGTTGTGTATAGTACTGTATTACCCAGTTGATTATAAGCTCTAAGTGGTCACAGACCACACCTTATTCTGCTTGGACTCCGGAAACGTACCTGTACTAGTGCCCTGCATGAAATGCATGATTGATACACTAGCTGAACTAATTACAGTTTGCTCTCCTGCCTATCATAGTTTCTTCTTATGTCATTCATATGTAGGTGTCTAAGACAATTTTTCTTAGGAGAAACATAACTTCTTTTTTTTTTTTTTGGCTCGGGTACTTCTGAGAATTCAGCACCTCCTCTAATTTTGTAATTTTTGTTTGCTTAGTTTTTAAAAAAAGACTTTATTTATTCATTTGACAGACACAGTGAGAGAGGGAACACAAGAAAAGGGAGCTGTAGAAGGAGAAGCAGGCTTCCCGCTGAGCCCAGAGCCCAATGCAGGGCTCGATCCCAGGACCCTGAGACCATAACCTGAGCCCAAGGTAGAGGCTTAACGACTAAGGCAGCAAGGCACCTTGCTTTTTTTTTTTTTTTTTTTTTCTTTTAAGACTTTATTTATTTATCTGAGACAGTGCGTCTGCATGAGCACACAAGGTTGGGGGGGAAGGGCAGAGACAGAGGGAAAAGCAGACTCCCCTGCTGAGCAGGATGCATCTCGAGGTCTTTATCCCAGCACCCTGGGATCATGACCTGAGCCAAACGCAGGTGTGTAACACACTGAGCTACCCAGGCGTCCTCTAAAATTTTATTACAGGATTCCCCAAAGGTGTTTTGTTTCCAGAGCAAAGGTTCTCAAAGAAGGGTCTGAGGAAGATGCGGTTCCCCAAGGCCTTTTCTGGAGGTCAGTGAGGCCCCTCCCTTTCCAATTACATACACCTGGGAGGCCAAACGGTCTTCATTTTCTTCCGCCGAAATGATTTAGGCACACTAAATGTAGAAGCCAATGAGAATCCAGCTCTATTCTATCAAGCAAGACATTAACTTGATTAGAAACATGTAAAACAATGCCACATTTCTCACTTTTAAAAAACAAAGTTGCACCTGGGTGGCTCAGTGGGTTAAAGCCTCTGCCTTCAGCTTGGATCATGATCCCAGCATCCTGGGATCGAGCCCCACATCGGTCTCTCTGCTCGGCGGGAGCCTGCTTCCTCCTTTGTCTATCTCTCTCTGCCTGCCTCTCTGTCTATTTGTGATCTCTGTCAAGTAAATAAACAAAATCTTAAAAAAAAAAAAAAAAGTTGCTATTTAAGTGAACATGTAACGGGCAGAGGATTCTGAGGCTATCGCTGGGGATTCGAACGGATGCACCCACCCCTCCATCTCTCGGTCCCTTTGGGGGGCTGAAAGCTTAGGAATGCACACTTTCTTTCGGTCTTACAAAGCCAGGCCAGGTGCTACTTGTTTTCCCGGGGTGGGGGGTTGGGTGAAGTCTGCATGTCTTCTCCCCATCAACAAACTTGGAGCAATTAGGTCCACTTTCTGCACGTGCTCACAAGCCGCCTAGAAGCGCCTGCGCGCCTAGCGCATCCGAGCATGCGCAGAGAGCCGGCCACGGAGGCAGGGGTGGAGGTGTGGATCCATCTGACGCGTAGAGCTTCGGAGGGACCCGCGGGCGGGTTTCAGTCCTGCCTGCAAACGACGTGCCTCAAGTGACTTAGAGAGTCTCTTCCTCATGGAGCTGGTGACGCACTAAGACCTACCGCCTTGGTGGCTGTGCTCCCAGCGCCTCGCGAGCGGTGCGGATCATCTCAGTATCCTGGCTTGAGTGGGAGAGAGGGCGCCTTCGTCCATGGCTGGGAGGCGCTTCTTGGGCTCTTGCTTTCCCACGTAGGAGAAATTGTGGGTCCAAGGGGTGTCTGGGCACTGGCATATGCTCCCTTGGGGGAGGAAAACATGACACTGTTCTGACCCCCTTCAATGCATTTATTCTCAGATCTTTTGATTCCCTGGCATGCTGGACTCCTCTGCTGGACTCTTCTGCTGGACTCCTCTGCTGGACTCCCGGACCTCCCGCAAAGGTACTGTTGCTCCTGGGAGTTGTCAAAATCTGGGTCCTCTATGTGTGTGGGGGGGTGGTGGGGGGACTTTCGCCTTGCTGAAGTCACTCCTTAGAATTTATATTTTGAATAAGAGTTCTCAGTTGATGGTCAGATAAAGCGAATCCGGGAAACTTGGAACAGGGGAGAATGTCCTGGATGATTTCTCGAGTCAGAGGGCTTGTACTGACAGAGACCTCGTGCAGTGAACAGATGGGTTTGATGAGGCTTGAGCTTTATCCTAGCACTTAGTGGATCAGACGGAGTGGAGAACCAAAGAGACCTGATGGATATTGGTTTGAAAATGGTGGGAAAGGGAGGGAAGAAAGGTCCAAAGAAGTTTTAGTCAAAGAGGAAGGTGGTTCAGAGGGATTTCAAACAACTCATGCTTGTTTATAAATGGATGCTGGGGACAAAAGTATACCCGGCACGAAGATGTGCAACTGAAAGGGAGATAGAGAGAGATATTGGGAAAAGCTGTAAATCCTGACATGTCAGAGGTGCCCCCGTTTTTCAGACTGGTGGGATCATTGTGTCACCTGCTCCTTTTCCCTTTGGTAGGTCCGTGGAAGCATTGTTGGCTTGCTTGCTTGCTTGTTTTGTGTTGGCACTATTGTGATAAGGAGTGTGTGGCTATGAGGAAGAGAAAGGAGAGGGGGGCTGGTTGTAGCGTTGGCAGTGGTGGCGATGGGGTGGGTTGAGGAGGGTTATTGCAATGTGGCGAAGGGCAAGACAGGTTAAAGTTTTAAAAGGTTTGAGAAGCTTTACTCCTGTGAGGTCCTTTTGAGCGATTGTTTAACCCTTCTTCCTCCAGCCTGAGGGCATACATCGAGCCCTCAAATGTCACCAAAGTTGCTGCAAGCAGACACACTTCTGTCTTCAGCATGTTACTGGGATGACTCTGGGGAAGATTTGCCACTAGAGGGCGTAGGGGAGCACGTACCGTCACAGCAACTGTTCTGTAACCTCACATTAGTCCTTGTCCTAATCAAAGAACATCAAGCTTGTACAATAGTGGAAGTGTTGAAACAGTTTGTTTTTAAAACATATGGTATGACTTTTGCTGGCAATGAACAAGGCTAAATGATATACAGCTCCTAGACTGCTCCTCTTTTTCTTTGTGATGAAAAGGACTGCAAAATATGATTTTAAGTATTTACAATCATCTAATAAAATGCTTCATGAGTATTTATGAGGTACTTCTTTAACTGGATAAATTGTAATATTAATCAGAATCAAGAATACTACTTGGATTTCTTCCAAGAACCCAGATTATAGACAAAGCTTTTCAGGTATTTCTCAATTCATTAATTCTCAGTTAAGTTGTTTATCCCATTCTTTCTGCATATACAAGAATGCAGCTATTTGACAGGAAGTCAAACAATCCCAATATGAATTGCTGTTTGCTGGTTTATTAGCTAAATCATGATGACTTAGGATATTGTTAATATTAAATAAAATCCCTTCTAAGTGAATATGCATGAATGCAATTTCATTATGTTATGATTTCCTCTCTGTTCTGTGATTGAGACGCGGTGGGAGGCAAATTCATACATCAAAGTTAATTCTTTGCACATCCTCTTTCCTCCCTCTCCTCCTTTTTACCAACTGGCCTCCTCTCAGTGGGGTAGGGGTTGAGGCATATTGTTTTGTGGAAGTGAGGCACGCCATGGTGCAATTGAATGGTTTGGGGACTTAGAAACAGGAAGACATCTTTGTCTTAGAATCACCTCTGGAAGAATCTCAGGAATGATTTAGGTTGCTTTAACTTGCTGAAACCCAGTCTGGTGCGTAAGGTGAGTTAATATTCCACAGATGTTTTGGGGACAGAATGCAATAATTCCTATGAGAAGGAATTTTTGCTTTGTTTGATTTTAACCTCAAGTTATTTCAGCAAAACTGATTTTGAGTTTAATGAATCTCACAAACAATATTTACAATTTATACTAAATTTTATTTTATCCCACTCCAGAAGCACCATAAAATCTCCCAAGGGTAGAGAAAAAAAGTAAAAAGGCGGTTACAGAATATGACTTGCCATGATAAGAAATCTCTTATTCCAAAAAGTCTAGCATCAGACTTTACCTGAATCCTGTTCTCCTGGAAACCAGGAACAACGGTCAAGAAATCTCCCTCATCCCTTTCGTGTTCCTGAAAATTGCTGACTGCAAAGGACAACCCTTCCCCATGAGACTTAAATCAAATTTGGACATGACTTCTTGTTTACTTAAGCCAAGCTCAGATAGAGGCCCTTCACATTCCCTTTCTTTGTCTCATCCGTGGTTAGCTGAACTGTTTGCCCCCAATTAAGACATTCCCTGATCAATTGTCTATTCATGCCACCTACTTCTATTACTCTTCCTCACCCAGTTCTTTCTAGGCTCCTTGTCTTACAAGAGTAGCCAGGAATTGTTTTCATCAAGAGTGGTGAGGCACTCAGACAAGAGAGTTACTGACGTTGGAGGACGTTTTCTATACTCACATGTTTCAACAGGAAACATGACATGCCACACAGGGCCACCCAGGGAACCCTGAGGCAGGAGGTGGAAGGAGTAAGGGGAAGGAGTAAGGGGAAAATGGACAAGAACTTTCGTTGTGGTTTCTGTAGAAAGGAACAGGTGAGACAAGTAGGCAGACTTCGGGTGGGCTATGTTGAATAATACCTGGCTCTGAGGCAGGAAGGCTGGCCCTCGTAGCTTGATACTTGGTCCTGGGGTAATCAGAGTAAGAGGAGAGTAGCCCAGGTTGTGAGTTCTCTGAAAGTCCAGTAGGAGGTGTCTGGAGTACGGGTTCCAGATGGCTCAGGCATGTTGTTGACTAGCTCTGGGAACTGGCTAGCCCTAGTAGGGACAGTTCCTCCAAGGTCAGCAAGTCCCCAAGACCTTAAAACATCAACAATAAAGAATAAAAAGACATGATTCATAGTGTTATTTTCTCCTCTCTATAAAAGAAAAACCTTTTCTGCCTGACACTTGAGATCCTTGCAGATACCATGATCAGAACACTCCCCCTCTTGCCGTAACCCCCTCTGCCTTTATTGTAATCTTTTTGAATAGTCTCTTTTTGCCCATGTCCAGATAGGTTTTTATTTAATATCAGGAAGACTGACCATTAGGTTCAGCTCCATCACTTCTGCAGGGCTGGGGGCTGGTGGTAGGTTGTGGCAGAAGGACCAAATGAAGGCCTTTATGGGACTGAACTTATTGCCCCATGCTTTGTCAGAGGAAAGAACTTTTCATTTAAAGTTTTTTTTTTTTTTTAAGATTTTATTTATTTGATAGACAGAGATCACAAGTAGGCAAAGAGGCAGGCAGAGAGAGAGGGAAGCAGGCTCCCTGCTGAGCAGAGAGCCCAATGTGGGTTTCAATCCCAGGACCCTGGGATCATGACCTGAGCTGAAGGCAGAGGCTTAAACCACTGAGCCACTCAGGCGCCCAAAGTTTTTTTTTTTTTTTTTTTTTTTACAGAGTCAGTGTATGAATTTTTTATTGCTGCTTTAACAAATTATCACAAACTTGGTGGTTTAACATCAACTCATCATACCATTCTGGAGATCAGAATTCCACAATTAGTCTCACTAGGCTAAAGACATTGTATCACTGGGGTTATTTCCTTTGGATTCTCTCTAGAGGAAACTGTTTATTAAACTTGCCTTGATTCTAGAGGCTGCCTGCATTCATTGGCTTGTAGCTGCCTTCCGTCTTCAAAGTGAGAGTGGTCAGTTGTGTATTTCTCATCATGTTTCCCTCTGATTCTTCTGCCTCTCTCTGGAGCTTTTAAAGGAACCTGTGATTACATTGGATCCACCCACACAATCCAGGATCATCTTTAAATTTTTAAGGCAGCTAATGAGCAACATTAATTCTGGCTGCTACCATGATTCCTCTTTGCCATGTAATGTATCATATCCAGAGATTCCAGGAATTGGGACTTGTACATCTTCAGGAGGTCATTATTTGGTTTACCACCATCAGGCAAAACTATCCCTTAGTTAATAGTCTGTTCAGGCCCATTAAGGCCAACCTTAATTCTCAGGAGAATAAGAAAATAATCTGGATGTTTCCTCAAAATAAGGTTAGCATAAAGGAAGTCTGAAAATATTGAAAATTGTTATATCAGAGATGGCATGGGGTGGCTCCCCCATTTTGGGAGCTGATGTAAAAAATGTAACTTTGCTTTTATTGTTTATGTAGGTTTATATATTTGTACAGTCTAAATAAATTAAAAAGAGGATCATTGCATGGGCAACAAGCTAGTACTTACTCAGATCTCCTGTTTCAGGTTCATTGTTGGTTCCCATGTGATTATTATAGGCACCCTAATAGAGACCAGGGATTTTAGCATGAAATAGAGCTGGAATTTGATCACAGGTTTGATCCTTATTTGTCTCTTCTGAAAAATGGGAATGTTATGATCTACCAGGAAGTATTTGATGGCATTCATGAAGATAAATTGAAGTATGTTTCGCACTAGAAAATCTGTGCTAAGACCTTTTCTTAAAAAACAATGATATGATCTCCCTGATATGAGGAAGTGGTGATGCAACATGGGGGCTTAAGTGGGTAGGAGAAGAATCAATGAAACAAGATGGGATTGGGAGGGAGACAAACCATAAGTGACTCTTAATCTCACAAAACAAACTGAGGGTTGCCGGGGGGAGGGGGTTGGGGAGAAGGGGGTGGGATTATGGACATTGGGGAGGGTATGTGCTTTGGTGAGTGCTGTGAAGTGTGTAAACCTGGTGATTCACAGACCTGTACTCCTGGGGATAAAAATACATGTTTATAAAAAAAAAATGATGGATTTCACATGCAAAAAGGATTTTTATTCTCACACTTTTTGTTTCTCCCACCCAGACTCTTCCGTGTTCTACTGTGCCTCTGATTTCACTCCTACCCATCTTTCACCCACTTCATCAAGTGGGTCTCAGATACAGTATAATTTAAAATATAAACTGAATCATGTTGTCCCTGATTTAAATTGCTTAGTGACTTGATGTGGCACATGACATTCTCTAAAATGTATGCTCATTCATTAATGCAATTAACATTTATTGAGTATCTGAGGCTTTCAAAAAAAAAAAAAAAAACTAGCGAGCAAACCGCAATTCCAGACCTCAGGGATTTTCGGTAATTTATCTGTCTTCCCCACTGAAAAGTCCATTATAGTCTAAGATAATATGACCAGATAAAGAGGAAGAAAAAAATTAAAGAGTGTCTGTTTGAACACCTTTGGGTTGGTGAGAGAAAGAGAGAGAGAAACAGAAAAACGGAGCTAACCAGTCATGTAAGATGATGAAAACCATGGGAAGGGCAGCAGGAAAACAGAAGGCTGGACCAGTTGCATCTGGGCAGCGACCTTACACTCCTAACAATGGTCCCTCTCCTCAGCAGTGCTGTAGACACTGCTTTTAGGCACAGTGTCTGTGGAGTCCCTGATTGCCAGTTTTCCTTTTAGCATGGAATCCTCTGAACCACTTTCTCAAAACAGGCAGACTTCCTGGTAATGTGATGGGTTTTAGGAGCTGTTGTATGAGGTCTGAAGCCTCCGGCGGTATCCCCACAGCTATAACTGAAAGATGGCGCCTCAGATCAAACAGTGTGTCCGGCCATGTTTTACTGAAGTGTTTGTTGATTTTACATTATCTTCCTCAAAGGAATCCTTAAATTTTTTTTTTTTTTTCCTACATCATAACATCACATGATATAGGAGAAAGAAAATGGGCTTTGAAATGAAATGATGTTCACATTCTAGCTTTTGCCTTAATGAGCTGTATGGCCTTTGGCAATCAACTTAGCCTTTCCGAAGCTCCATTTCCTCACCTTTGAGACAGATAATATCGGCACTGAAGGCTTTATTTAGAAAGTTTAAATATGCCCTATGCATTACTGATGAAACAGGCAATCCATTTTCTTTCGTTATTTTTATTCTTTGTTTGAATTATTTGGATAATTCATTACAGTAAGTTGTCCTTATTTGGGCGAGAAGGGAATCTGGAATTCTAACAAATTCTTAAAATAGACATTTCTACATACCGTAATCTGAGAAGAGAGAGTATCCTTAAATCCCATTTTGAAATAATAATTACTATTCTGCCTATTTCCAAAAGGATTTCCAGCAGCTGGGAATCTAGGTTTTTTTATTTTTATTAAAAAAATTTTTTTTATTAAACAACTTTTTTAAGATTTTGGAGGAGAGAGCATGAACTGGGGGAGAGGCAGATAGAGAGAGGGAGGCAGACTCCTCATTGAGCAGGCAGATGCTTAACCGACTGAGCCACCCAAGGCATCCCTGGGATTCTAGTTTATAGTTAAGGACCATGTCTCATTACTTTTTGTTAGTTTGTTTGTTTGTTTAATTCCCAGTACCTAAGTCAGAGTCTGCCCCGTGGAAGGCATGCAGTAACTCTTGATAAATGAGTAAAATCACATTGTGAACAGGACTAATAGATACTTGGAAATATATACATATACACAGAATTGAAATCAAAGCATATTTAACACATGTCTAGTAATCAATATTATCAGGCTAAGAACTGTCATTATTTTTAGGTGTAGGACTTAAAAATTATTATTACACTGTATTATTTTACAGAGCACCTAGTACAAGCTAATAACTACAAATGGTACTTTAGCTTTTTCTCTAAACTTCTTTTAGGGAAGTAAACAGTTTGGATTAAGTAGTTCTCATCCTTTGGAATGACAGACATTTATCTGAAGAAGAAATTAAAAAAAAAAAAATTCACTCAAGATACCCTCTGGAAGGGGACTGTGTTGTCACTGACATTGGTTTTGTGAACAGCACCAATGTAATACTCAAAGGCCTTTTATGTAGGCAGTATTGGAGAATGTGTATTTGTCGATAGGAGCCAAGGACAAGGTTATTATATTAAAGCATGTAAAAACATGCCAGTGGGGAGCTTGTATAATGTAACTCAGACCAAGTCACTTGAGAAGGTCTCATATGGTATAAAATCTGAGAGCTGTGAGAATTTCAAGGATTGAATAATTCTCATTCTCTCAGACCGAGGGATGCTACAGCTAATTCTGCATTCGCAGAGAAGTTCAGGTCACCTTGCACTGAGTCATCTAATTTCTTTGTTAAAATTGCTTAGGTGATGGGTATACTGTCATCTTGGTGATGCACCAGCCCTTTGAAGTATTGGGGTTACCGGGAGTTTTCCCTGCTGCTGTACCGTCTCTGCCTTGCTCTTTACATAACAACAAGTAATCTCAGATTCAACTCTTGTTGGTGCAATCTTTCAAATACGGGAGGAATTTGCTATCTGTAGAGTTCATCGGTGGAATACTGAGGTTGACAGGGTGTGTCAACACTTGATTCTTCCTTTTCTTTACATCCAGTCCTTGCCTTAGCTCGTTTTGGCGGACGATTCCATACAGTGGCCTACACTGATGCCCTTCTAGAAATCTCACGGCATCTTTTAGTCATCTTGTGTGAGATCAGACTCCTTATTCCCCCTAAACAAAAGCATCCAAAAGCAAACTTTCCACATCGGTGTTACTCTCCTTCCATTCCATGTTCCCCGTATTGGTGGAAATAGATATATTTGTTTATATCTATTTTATTTATTTATTTATTTATTTTATTTATTTATTTGATAGAGAGACAGTGAGAGAGGGAACACAGGGAGAGTGGAAGAGGGAGAAGCAGGCTTCCTGCTGAACAGGAAGCCCGATGTGGGCATGGATCCCAGGACCCTGGGATCATGACTGTCTGTTAGGCAGACACCTAACAACTGAGCCACCCAGGTGCCCCAGAAATAGATTTTTTTTTAAACCCTAGGAGCAATGGGAACCTAATGTAGAAGCCTAAATGTATATATATAATTTGTATTTTTATGACCAAAAATACTTACCATGAACTGCAGGACCCTGTCTAGTCTTTCCTCTTCTGGAATCAAGTTATTTCTGGCTTTCTGCTCTGAAGTATCTTGCCGTTCCCATCTCTAGGTTTTTGCATGTGTTAATTCCTTTATGTGGAAAAACTTCCGTATGCTCGTCCTGACCTCACAGTAACTTAGTAACTTTTTTCCAGATACCGGTTCCAAACAGTAGGAACACCTTGCAAAAACAGCCTTACCATGACCATTCTATTACTGGCTCTTAAAAGTCAGCATTTATTTCCTCTGTAACATAAACCAGAATTTTGTTGGTATGTTTAAAAAATTTGATTCCGTGCTTGTCATCTACACCAGACTGTGACAATCATTAAGGTTGGGGTATTTTATCCTTTTTATCCTTTCCTTATCATTTCTATCCACAGTATCTCGCTCATGACCTGGGACAAAGTCGGCACTCCATAAATACCTGTTGGATAAAAATGAATGTTAGTCAGAAATCACCAAACAACTTTAAATAGATTGTATAAAATTCTCAAGTATAATTTATAAGAAGGTTAATTCATCACTCTCACACAAAAAATGAAAACCTGTCAAAGAAGTTTGTAACAGTAATTAATGGGGAGCAGGGAAGATGCTAAAACTGGGTTCAGACATGAATTGGAATGACAGATATAATCAAGCAGTCAAGAGTGCCAAAATGAGTGTAATAATAGACGCAAAGATGGCTTAAATCCTATTGGGTAGTAAAATGTAATGTTTGGAGTCGTGTCTTCTACAGATTGGAAAATCAATTTATATTTGCTAGACAACATTCATTTTTATTGCTTTGGGCAATAATCACTTGCATAATATTCCCTTTTCTACAACTAAACTTCCATCCCTACAGAGGAGTATAGACCAGTCCTTTGGAATCTGATTTCCCCCTAGAAAGACCCCATTTCTCTGAAGAGATACCCAGTAATCTCTCTTGCCCTTTTCCAAGTATCTGACATTTCCTTGAAAAAATATATATATATATATATATATATTCACTTATGTAGAAATTTTTAATTTTATTCTCATCCCCATCCCAGAAGCCTAGAGTGCTATTTGGACAAAGCTATGGTTAATCCTCGTAAGGTTTAGTCCTTAGATTTTAAAATCCAAGAATCTGTCTCTTAATCTGACTGCCAGAAAGGATTTTGAATCCTTTTGCATCAGTTAAGAATTCAGAGCATCCAGATAAATAATTTTGTTAGGAAGCAAATGTCATGTAATTTACCCACACTTACCACTTTCTTTCTGGAGGACGTGGCTGACAGTATTGAAAGCCAAATCCGCATTTCTCGCTTATATAACTGTTTCACTGAGTCTGTTCAACTCATCAAACCGGATATAGTTATATAAATGATCGTAGAAATGTTTATGAAAATGAACATGAGGGCCAGAGAGGTTACATTCCCAAAGCACATTGGCATAATGGACAAAAATCATTCAAACCAGAACTGCCAGAGCTCACTTGCTCAAATTGTTGGTTGTGTGATCTGGAGCAGGTGACTTACCTTCTCTGCACCATAATACGAGACATAGTGTTCTCATTGTTGGAAACCTCTAGAAGTCCCCTGAAGTCCTGATGCTCTGGAGTCTTGGTTGACTCTGAAGCCTAGTGCCGAAGGACCCACTCACTGCCCTGAGCCTGCTTTATCACTGAGGCACTGGGCCACTTACCCAATGCCGGAGAGTTGGAGGCCCCCACAGCACTGTTTTCTCTCTGTGTGCTACTTTATCCCCATTCTTTTTGCCTGCTGTGGATATCTTCTGTTTGCCCTCCAGATCCACTTTCAACTCTCGTTCACCCTGCTCTCTGTCCCAGAAGCCTGATGTGTATAGCCAGCATCAAAGATTCGCTTTCTGGTTGGCAGTTGTCTTCTGTCAATGGATATTTGGGCAGGACATGAAAGGAGTGCAGGGAGGAAAAATGAGGTTGGGGTGTTTACGCCCCTGGCCTTGCTGAGCTACTGTGGGGTTGGCTGCACAGCTCTGTGCAAGGACACAGTTCCTCTCAGGGAGAACTTTCCAGACAGCTGCCTACTCTGATTCTGTTCAGCTACCTTAAGGCCTTAGAGTAGTAACAGTCCCACACTTTTGCTATCTGTGGTGCCTTGCGCCATTCATAGTTTTTTCCCCTAAGCTCTGCCCGTATATTTGCTAACATTCTTTATTAAGCTCTTCTCCATGGACCAGTAGGAGCGTACTGTCATATTGCTGCTGGGACCTTAACTGCTCCATTGCCGTGTAAAGCTCAGTCTCAAGAGCCATTGACTTCAGATTGCTTCTTCCTTAGTGCTGTCAACATCCTGGACATGAAAAAGGACTGGCTCAGAAAAGATGAAAACGGGGGGAGGGGAGGGGAGTGCCAATTTGAATTGCTCTGCCACACCATGTTCCAGGTTCCTTACTCCTCACCAGTGCTCTATACCATGCAGCATCTTTAAAAACACCACCACCACCAAACTTTTCTAGTCTCCCATCTCAACTCCCTTTCCTAAAAGAAAGAGAAATACACCAACACATTGAGAACAAGAGCAGAATGTTTAAAGCACTCATTTGCCATGTGTTAGAAATTTTTATTTAGCAGACAGTCTTACCTTCTCCTTAATTACACTTGGCCTTTCTGATACTTGACCACGAATTAGGCAGCTCCAGTGGCTATAATAAAACATCATAGACTGGGGGGGGGGGGCTTTAAAAACAGAAATTTATCTTATCACAGTTCTGGAGGCTGGAGATCTGAGATCAAGGGGCCAGCAGGGTCCAGTTTGGGTGGGAGCCCCTTTTCTGACTTACAGATAGTTCCTTCTAGCTGTTTCCTGACATGGCAGAGGGGGAAAGAGAGAGCGAGCTCTGGTCTCGCTTGCTTCTTGGGACAGTGATCCCTCATGGGAGCCCTACCCTTATCCTTATCTCAACCCACTGAGCTCTCAAAGGCCCTTTCTCCAAAATGCCGTCACATCCTGAGTAGGGCTTCAACATACGAATTTTAGGAGAACACAAACATTCAGTCTGTACCAGGCTCTAATTGATCAACTTTTTTTTTATCTTGATATTTTTGCTTAAATTTTTCTTTCAGTTCTTGAAAGACAAGAGTTCGTCTCTATATTCTCCTCCTTCCTGTAGCAGGTGATCCGTTTCCTATTTCATTTTACCTTTTTCCGTACCTCCTGGTGGTTTCTGTCAGAATTGGCCACTTTTTTCCCCTGCTCTCATTGCTCTGTGCTGTGCTTTATTGGGTGGTTCCAAGTCTGTCTGTTTTTAGGCTGTTATCAAGTGTCAAACTTAACCATAGCAATAAGAAGACCCTACCAGTGGCTTCATAAACACGGTTCCATTTAATCCTCCTAACCACCCATTGAGGGAGGTGTGTATAGAACCACTATTTTCAGATCAGGTAAACTGAATGGAGGTTACTTGGTGAAGGTTATACCTTTAGGATATGGTTGAATTTGAACCCATGTGCTTGACTCCATGCCCAAACTCTTAACCACTTGACTAAAGAGAAGAACATGGAAAAGAACGTGGTGTCAGAGCAAAGGAAGTAGACTTTGGAGAGAGAATGCTTGTGTTCAAATTCCTGAGCTTATAGGCTGACTTGAGGAGTTGTGTAAGCACCATATACCTCAGGATCCTCACACTGAAAATGGCAGTGGTAATACTCTTAACTGCTTCTTAGGGTTGTGGTAAGGGCTGCATAAAGACATGTAGGGCCCTCGGAGTAGCCATTTAATAAGTATAGTGTTAAATTTATTATTGATTGTATTTCAAGAATGAGGCAGATTCTCCCATGGTAGGAAAGACCAGGAGTTTAAAAATCCTTGCTAGTATTATAAGAAGATTCTTTGTATAACATTAGGTTAGTGATAAAGAGTTTCTGTCTCCCAAATATAAATAAACAAAAAAAAAAAATCACTTTTCCCTATGAAGCGGCATCTAGCTCCTGCCTCTGCTTTTTCATCTCCAAAATGAAAATATTATCAGAAGATCTTAACAAAAAGCCTCACAGACAGGGATCTTTTTGAATAGAACTCTTGTTTTTTTTTAGACCCAAGGACAGCAGTTTTGACAATGTTTGATAATTGCAGGGTTAAATGAAAAGTGAATATTCAAAATCTGCGTGTTCGCTAACAGACTAACAAAGGGGTAGAACCACCTCCTCACCCCTTAAGCCAATAAGTAAAGATTCACTATCTAAACTACTATGGATTTCCATTACTTAATTTTATGATTTTTTTGTGGTATAAATTACTAATCCAGCATTTTGTTTGGTTATTTTTTAAGAACAATGCAAATTATTCATCATCTCTGCCATACAGGATAATCAGTATACTCTAAGACCTCATAAAGATCAAATTCCCTTAGCATATGAGAAGAAAAAAAAAATTTAGTAAGAGAGGAAGAGAACAGTTAGGATAAAGAGAAATAAGTGAATTAGACTAATCAAATGCTTTAATTATTTTTTTAGTGAATATAAACCTTTTACTAGGTCATGGACCTCCTCAGACCTTGGTTATCCTCATCTTTTTTTTTTTTTTTTTTTAAAGATTTTTATTTATTTATTTGTGAGAGAGAGAGAGAGTGAGAGCGAGCACAGGCAGACAGAGTGGAAAGCAGAGTCAGAGGGAGAAGCAGACTCCCTGCGGAGCAAGGAGCCCGATGCAGGACTCCATCCCAGGACGCTGGGATCATGACCTGAGCCGAAGGCAGCTGCTTAACCAATTGAGCCACCCAGGCGTCCCGGTTATCCTCATCTTAAAGAGGGTTCAGTTACATGTCTCCTCAAGTTCTTTGAAGTTCATATAATTTTATCATTTTCTGCAATACATAACCTTTCCAGTGACTTCCCCCACACAAATCTACCCACATCCCCTTCCGTAGTCTTAATGACTGGGATAGGAGGTCTACCCTGTCTTCGTCCATCTGAGAAGTAGTCCTTGTTCCGCCCGAGAAGATTCTATGAAATATGTCAGCAAAGGAGAAGCTAAGTATCTATTGTTGCCCTCCAGAGCCCATGTCTTTTTTTTCGAGTTACTGATTTGCCCACTTGTAAATACAAACAAGACTATTAATGTCAGATATCATTTCCAGCCGACACCTTTCCCTTTCTCTTCTTTCCAGCTATCATTAGAAAGAGCATTGAATCATATGAGTGAACTAAATACTTAATAGTTTGAACTACATATGAAAATAGGAGGCATAAGACATGTTGCCAATAATTTGCTAAAGCCACCAGAAACTGGGACCCATCTCTACTCACATTCTAGGTGCAGATTCCTGCACCTAGAAATACCTTTTTTCACTTGAGAGAAATACATATATGCTCTTGTTTGGGGGGGATATTAATAGGTATTAAGATTTATATCAAATTATTTAGCTGCCTAAATAATACACAAATATAAAAAGCTAGATTTGGGGCAATTATTGAACTTAATGCTGAAATTGTTCAGTTTTTAGTGGTGCATGTAGCGACCTCTTTCCAGATAGCCTTCTTTGATGAAGTTGGTGGTGTCTTGTATCTCTGCTATTACAAAGTCAAATGATTTGCTATTGATTTCGCTTTGAACCTGAAGTAATGATATGGTGTTTGCCGAGACTATAATGAAGTGGATCCTAGTGTTGCCCCAGGGTTTATTATTCTCAGACTAAGCCTTTTTCCCATGTAGCCAATGTGGGTTATTTTAAAAAATTAAATAAATTTGAAAGGATTCATGTTATCTTCTTGTTCCCAGTAAGCCCAGAATTTTCAAGGTGCTATCTTAAGATGAGAAAAAACTCTCAGACGTAAGTAATCCTACTGAAAAGATTATATGGGATTTGGTCTAATCCTTATTTTTTTCCACATTTTTATCTTTGACTTTCATCAAACTAAATCAATGAATATGACTAGTATTGGGGATCTTCTTATCTTAATGGACTTTTTAAAACATCAGCTAAAGCTTGTTATATTTCTCATTTAGAATCCTAACTCTCCTTAATGAAATGTGTTCCTAATTCTCATCAGATATTTACTTTGAAAGGATTTCTGTAGCTTTAGAAATTTCTTCAACTAAAAATGAGAAATATGTTTGTCTAATTTCTCGGATTGAAATCACCTTTAAAATAATTACCTTATAATTAGATTTTTTCTCTTCTTTTGATATATTATGATTATTTTTTGATATTTTGTAAACAAATTCTCCTGTTGTCTCACTGGGTTTAGAGAATGAATAGTTTTTTTTTTTTTTCCCCTAATTTTTACTGGAAAAGAATGACATTAGTTATAGCTAAGTTTCATCAAATATTTACTGTGTGCCAGGGTCTTCATTATATGGATCACATACATATATGTATATTCAATTCTTGTCATGCCTCCAGGAGGTGGGTATTCTTATTAACCCATTTCAAAGTGAGAAAAACTGAGGCTCTTAAATTCCCTAGGGCTATACTACTAAATGAGTGGACAAGAGGGGATTTGAACCGGTGTCCTCTAAACCATGGTATTATCCAGGAACCTTGGAGGAGGGAGATAGCATAATCTAACTGCATACTTTTGAGGAGGGTTGAATAGAGTCACCACTTAAAAGGAAGGGGCAGGATGTGCAGAAATCACTAGGTAGAGGGCATCTTCATGGGAATAGTAAAGTAAGCAGTCTTTTCCGTTTGGAGGTCTGAAAGTAGAGCAGGAAGAAATAATTACTGTAAATCTGAGAGAACAAGCTGGCCCCTTTCATGGGGCTGTGCTTTGGTTCAGCCTGGAGTGATCCCATAGAAGTCCGTGATGTCTTGCTTGTGCTTCCTGTCCTATGAATCCACAAGAGAGTCAGAGAGTCATCGATGTAGTCCATATTAGCCTCGAAGAACACAGAACATGGTGGAGAAAGTTGGGGGAGTCAACCTGCAGAAAGAAATTGAAGGTAACCAACAAACTAGTCCACCATGGTAGGATCTTTAGACCGTGTGTGTCAGGCTTCTGGAAGTGTGTGCAAAAAGTTTCAGATAGCTGAATCTTAGGGACATTGCCTGAGAGTCTGCATGTGTAAACAAAGGCCATAGGAGAATTTCAGTGATTCCATATAACTTCTTAGAGAAGACTTGAAGGGTGTAGCAGCCATAGCCACCTTCACATTTCTAAAGGACCCTTATATAGAAGAGATTTCAGAGTTCAGTGTGTGAGTTAAGAGAGATCAAGGATTAATGAGTGAAACTTACAAGATGTCAGGTGTCTGTTCTGTACAAGGGAGAACTATCTTGTAGCCTAAGTTGTTGATCTATGAATGAGACTGTCCTAGTTGTTCTTATTACTGGAGGTATTCAAGCAGTAAATATTTGATGAGATAATAAATGTAAAATGCCTTGAAAATGTAAATTTAGGTGATGATGATAATGGCAACAATGATGAGGAGGAGAGCTACAATAGTTTATTTGCATTGAAAAACTGAACTGTAAAATTTTAAAGATGTTAATAATGAAGAAAGGGAGCAATTATAATTATACTCTCTGACACCTATAATGCATCAAGGTGCCATGCTAAGTGCTTTATTTTACTTTATCTAATGTAATCTGCAACAACCCTGGTACATAAAGATGAGTATCATTATTTATAAGTGAGGAAAGAGAGGCTTTGGAGAAATTATGTAGAGAGTTGTAAGAACATGGGCAATTCCTATCCCTTATGCTATGCCGTCTTTATATCGGGCAGATTCAGTTACAGAATCTCTCACATAGGATGACCTGAGTACAATGACCATGACTATCTATCCCACTTCTAAGACTGAGAAAGCCAATTAAATACTGAACAGACAGCCTTTAGTTACTGACATCATACCAGGGATGAAGCCTACCTTTCATCCTTTTTCTGAGTCCGTGTATATAAACAAACACAAGCCATTAGGTTTACTGTTGAGCTAAACAGCTCTTGCCTGCAGGCTGGAATAGGATGAAGATGTCTCAGGAAGGCTCTGGGTCATTATGATTAGTAATATAAAATGCTCAAGCATTCAGTGGGGTGCTCAAAAATCTCCCTTCAGACTTTGGAAGGGTCCAGAGCCATTCATGTCCTCCAATTGAGTTGACAAACAGTTCTCTTTGTACTGACGTTTGGACGCTCTAATTTCTCTGCCAGGAGTCAAGTCAGCAGTCCCAAGGAGGAGTTCACATCTCTGTAGAAATTGGGAGCTGGAGGTTTTCTGCTTTCCTCATTTTAGCACAATCACTGGAGAGTGATTCATTTGTATAATAAAAGAGCAACTTGAGAGGAAAATGGTCACAGCATTTAAAGGGCAAACTCATTTTTGCCTTGCGCTAAACTATGTCAGGAATGAAGGGCTTTTAAACTTTGACAACTGCCTGCCTTCTGCAATAGCAGTTTTCACCATTATCATCTTCAGACAAGACTTGGGGTACAAATTGAAAGGCAGTTGTAAGATATTTCACAAATTGACTTGATTATTGAAGATTCAATTAGACACATGGCTGTGACTTTTTTTGCATAGATATTGAAATCTGCGCTCTGTGAAGGGATGTCAGCTACATTAATGTAAGAATGTGAGGGGAAAAAAATCCCTGTGATACTTTATGACTCTCCACACTTATAGCTTTATCATCCAGATTATTTCTTTTAAGGGAGAAATCTTGTTACTTACAAATAATCATCCTGATTTATGCCTTAACTGAACAGATCTGGCTTCTTGTGCTTTTCTGTTGATTGTCCATTACTGAACTCAGAATCTCTAGAATCTTGGAACATCTGTCTGTCTGTAACACACTAGGATGTGATTTATGTGTGTTTTTATTATAAACATCTCCTCTGCTCAGAAGTAAACTGGAAGGAACTGTCAAGCCCACTTACATATTTGGCCATTTCCTAGTATGATGCTAAGCGTAGAGTAAGGATTTGTACTTGAAATGTTGGGGGTAGAATGTTGTTGAAACTCAGAAATACAGAGCTAAGTTTGGAAAGCTGGTCTTGGAAGCTGTTTTCCATTCATCATCTAGGTCTTCTTCCTTGGAGGTCATGGCCAGGAAAGAGCTTACTGACAGAGCTGTGGCAAAGTTCGAGGAGAAAATGACTCATCCAGAAAAGACCTTGAACTTTTCCAAAAAGGAGAATGAAGAATTTGTCCATACACTGAATCTGACCTTTCTAAAATTCAAACTGTGAAACTTAGATCCAACTTCAGCTAAATCATCTAATACACTCCAGTGTCATTAAAACCAAAACCATTTCTCCCTCCAGCAACTCCAGATCTTCCAACTTCCCAAATTTTACCCACTCTTAAAATGTAGCTTAAATATAACCTCTTCAAGGTGAACTTACATAGCCTTTAGAGAAGACAGAATCAGCTAAATTCTTGATTGTCTCATTGTCACCATTCTTCAAATTATTTATATATTTCCTCAGGAGAATAAAGCACCTCTCTTGGATTCCCCTTAAGACCCAGCAAGGTGGTAGACATATGGCAGTGTTAAAAAAAAAAAAATATATATATATATATATATATATCTTTCTTGACCTAATCCATTGGAGGGTATTGTCTATTAGGATTTTCCCAGAAGAGAGCCAGTAGTCTTTCCTTACATTCTCCGTTTTCTCAGTAGTACTTCTTACTGAGAGACAAACATTCTAGGAAATTTCAGACTAGGTCTAAAAGTGATCAGCCTCCCTAAAGTTTAGCCTTCATATAAAATCAGGTAATAAAAAAGAAATAAAATAAAATCAGGTAATGATTTAGAGTTGGGAAAGAATGCCAACCTGATGAAAATTTAGACTGGAGAAAAAAATTTTATTGGATCAACCTGATGGAAGTTGAATAACAGGCTCACAGATCGCTTTCCTCAAGTCTCTGGAAATGAGATATTTGGTCTTTGTCATCACTGGGACTTGTAACTGATCAGAAAATATTTGCTAAATGAACGAATGGATGAATATAGTAGGCACTGAGAATATATGATACCTAAGAAGACTAATACAGTTATTGTCCTCAAATTATTTGGCATGAGACTGTCCTATTCTCTGTGTTGTATGCAAACTGTTTCTTCATATAACAGCATTTCTAGGTCCTCAAAGTTCATGTCAACCTTCTCTACACGGTCTCTAGATATCTCTGGAAGCTTATATTATTACTGTCAGTTTCTACTTTCTCATAAACCGCATATACAAAAACACTAGAGTCTAGTAAAATTATAGCCTCTTTCCAAAGAGTTCCATAATGACCTGAGATATATACAAAATGATTTATACAACTGAGTCTCTATGGAAACACATCACATCTCATAAGATATTTTTAAAATTTTTAAGGGAGAAGTATAAGTTGTGAATCCCAAAGCAGTAACATATAGTAATTGGAAGGCAATGCTGTGGGTTTGCGGCAACTGTAAATTGTGTTTTAGAGATCCCAGTGGAGCAAGTAGGAAATGCAGAGGAAAAGTTAGTGTTAATAAAATAAAAAGGCAGGTGTGATGTGCCCACTTTCAGGTTTGGCACATTAAAAATGGACAACATTATTGTGGATGTAAAAGAGGTGAAAACTGTCTTATCAAATGCTAACTGTAAATTTGCATTAAAATACCTTCAGAAGCAGATATTTAAAATGGAATTGAGAAAGGAATTTAAATTATTCCTGATCAAACTTTGGGTGGTCTCCCTGACAGGAATAAAAGTAATTGACCTTATTTAGGGGATTAAAATAATCCCAAATAGAAAATAATTTCATTGAGATAAAAGCCTTTGGAGATTATATTCCATGATGAGTGAAAAAAATTCACAGTGATGTAGTAGTAGAATATTAATAGTGTATAAATACTCTTGATGCTCATTGATTGTGTTATGAGGTTGTGTGATTGATGAGGCAAGATACAAACAGGAGTGAGAACTGTTACTCTACATCCATTATTAAGGTGTTTTCTGTATTATATCAACTTTCTGGCTGTTTCCCTTTGAAGAATAAAAAATGACCAAGGAGAGCCAACACGTTCCAGTAGTTAGAGACTGGAACTTTTGTTATGGAAGTTTAATAATATAGTCTTCATTTTATCACCGGCTCATGAAGGAATCCAGTGTCCCATTTGGTGAGCTTAATTATCCCCTCTGGGGTTTTTCCATATTCTATGCTAAATACTAAGCCATGATGTTATATCATTGAATGGAACTGCTAGGCCATAAAAAAATACTGTAAGCCTTTCAGAATTACAATTTCCAAAAGAAAAAGACTTTAATAATAAAAGCATCTAACTGAGGACACTTGGTATCAGGCTGGGGCGAGAAATGGAAGGATGACTCTATGAACCTTAAATTTCCCAGTGTGATTTATGTGACATCATTGTGGTCTAAGTAAACCCTTCTTCTCACAAGCCATTTTGTAATTAAGGGAATATTATCATCTGGAAAAAGCATGTTAAGACATCAGCTTCGGTCTCCAGTTTTGTAATTTTAGTTTGGGGTAACCAATAAAAGTGTGTAAGGTTATATAACTGCCGCATCAGTAACCAGATGTATAAATAATTGTGTACTCAAGTAATGAAATACATAATTAAGATATATGGATTATGGGGTGCCATTCTATCAGATACTTTAAACATACCAAGAAAAATGGAGTTGGATAATTTACTTTAACAACAGAAAAGTCATTGCTGCAAATCTAACCTCCGATTTCTAATAAACATGAAGAAGAAAGTAAAGATTGCCTTTCTGACCTAGCCAGGGTTGGAGTAGGCAGTGGGTATGAATTAATCACCATCACAGTTACAGAGAAGAGGAGTAAGGCAGGGGAATCTACTGGGAGGCTTCTTCGTTAGGTAACAGGTTGAATGGTACCTCTCAAAGCCAGAATTCTTTTTGTTCTTATCTGAGGCAATCTCTAATGCAGGACCAAAATCCTAAGGAAAAGAGTTGGAGAGTCTTAGGTTTAGGGAAACCCTTCTGTGTCCTCTGGGAAGGTAATGATGTAGAGGAGCCTGATAGGTGCAGGGGGGAAGGGAATAGAGTTTGAGGCTCAGAGCATGGGTTCCAGAGGAAGCCTTTCTCAATTCAAACCCCAACTGTACCAGCTGGACGAATAATTTAACGTCTAAGCCTTAGTTTCCTTACATACTAAAGGGGGGGAAGTAATCTTCACAACAGTGAGAATATTGATTCTAGGAATCTTCACAACAGTGAGAATCAAGAGAGAATATTTTAAAGTGACCCAGAAAGGTGGACCACTTGCCTGCTCTGTGCCAAACTTGTGTTAGAGGTAAATAGAAAATACACCATTTATGGGGTGCCTGGGTGGCTCAGTGGGTTAAAGCCTCTGCCTTCGGCTCAGGTCATGATCCTAGGGTCCTGGCATCAAACCTGCATTGTGCTCTCTGCTCAGCAGAAGCCTCCCTCCCTCTGTCTCTCTCTCTGCCTGTGCCTACTTATGATCTCTGTCTGTCAAATAAATAAATAAAATCTTAAAAAAAAAATACACCATTTACTCACATCCCAGGAGGAGAGAAAGTGGGCAGTGGACATGGAGATAAGGAAATGGAATTGAATATTATTTTGGAGGTAAACCTACAGAATTTAATTGAGTGTTGGAATTGTAGGAGGAAAAATTGTCAAGGTTAGCTCCTGGTTTCTAGCAATTGGACAAATGGTGGGGACACTTAATAAAATAGAGAACACTGAGAAAGGTAGATTTGTGGGGAGTGCAGTGAGTCCTCTCTGAGTTGTTTGCCACTCAAGAAATTAGAACTGTGCTTTATTTGGACTAAAGAAACGACTCACTTGCCCTTGACTGCTAATCTCCGTCTGTATATGAGTGCTCTCCTTAAGCCACATAGCATAAGGATTGTCCTATTCCATTTCCTATCTCTGTACTCATTGGTCCTACCATGAGGTGTGCCTTCCTGATTTTTTTCCATTTACCTGTATACTAACTATCCTTCATGGCTCTGTTGGCTTATTCTACATATTATTGAACTACTATTGTGCTAGTGTGTAGGTCTAAAGGATGAGGCAAAACTAGTAGGGCTCAGATTTAGAATTTGCTCCCTGAAGGTTGTAAAATCTTAGAAAAAATTACTTAATTAAACATTCAGAGCTTGTTTTCTCATTCATACAGTTAGCAAGGTTACTACAAAGGATAACAATAAAAATCAGATGAAAAAATTTGTACAAAGTGATTAATCAGGATGCTGACACATGATCAATGCTCAATACACCAATAAACGTCTATAGAATTAAATTTAGTGACCTGTTTCTACAGTAGAACCCATGTTACATTATGGGGTTGATACTAATACTTAGAGTTGTGTGGCTTAGAGACAGTAATATTTGTAAATCACCCACCACCTGCTTGCCACATAATAGACTGCTAGTTCTTAATAATCTTTCTTTTTGGGCAACACTTTTCATTCTTCTACAGTGCCTAACAATAGGTGGATATTTTAAAAACACCTGTTGATTTCATTTCTTCCACCTCCAGTTTTTTCTAAGCTACCATCAAATGGAAGAGACCCAGGTAAATTCTGACTATAAGAGCCTTTCTCTTACAGTATGTATTCCCCATTTGTTCAAAGATTTTCATTATTCTTATTTGAACTTGTAATTTCACAAGGACTATTGTATTTTTCCTAGAATTGGTACACAGAGTGGCTGACAAGTCTGATGTTTCTTAATGTCTATTCTGAAAGCTTTGAGATACACAACTGGCTTCTTTTTCAGCCAAGTAAGTGTAAATAAGACAGCTTTTATTGCTCTTTCAGCCTTGGAAGTAAAAATCTTACAAAATACTATAGGAAAAATATGTACAACTTTTGATATGTTGTATTTTCATTTTTATTCAGTTTGGTGTGTTTCTGAATTTCCCTTGAGACTTCCTCTTTGACCCATGGAATATTTAGAAGTGTATTTGGTTTCCAACTATTTGGAAGTTTTCCTCTTGTCTTTCTGTTCCTGATTCCTAGTTTGATTCCAATACCGTCAAAGAACACACTGTATGGTTTTCAGTTGTTTTAAATTTACGAAGGCTTGTTTTGTGGTCCAGGATATGATCTTTGGTTTATGTTCCCTGTGTGCTTCAAAAGGAGTCTGTTTTGTAGTTGTTAGGTAGACTGTGCTGTATGTATCAATTGGGTCCTTGGTAGATGGTGTTGTTGGAATTGGTGATTTGGTTTGGTTGTTCTGTGAATTGTTGAGAGAAGGGTATTGAAGTTCTAACTATAATCTTGGATTTGTTTCTTCCTCCATTCAGTTTCATCAGTTTTTGGTTTACCTATTTTCATGGTGCATACAAATTTAGGATTACTGTCTGTTTGGTGGATTGACCATTTTGTCCTTTATAATACCCTTTTTTTGGTTTCTAGTAATTTTCTTTGAAGTCTATTTTACCTGACACTAATATAGTCAGCTTTCCAATGGACAAATGTTTGTATGATGTATCTTTTTCTACTTTTTAACTTTCAGCATGCCTGTATATTTGAAGTGAATTTTTTTGTAGACAGTATACAGTTGGCTCATGATAAAAAAAAAAAAAAAAAAAACAAAAAACAAAACAAACAAAAAACACAACAAACAAACCACTCCAGCAATTTCTGTCATCTTGTTGTTAATCTTAGACCATTTACATTTAATGTCATTAGTGATATATTAGAGTTTAAGTCTGCCATTTTGATAGGGGATTTTTTTTTTTTTAACCTTCATCTGCACCCATTGATGCTTCCTGATGGCTGACTTCCTAAGCTCCCAAGTGCTGGGTTATGTAAGGCAAAAGCAGAACCCAGGGAACTCACCACCATGTAGTTTTCTTGGGTTCTTAGGCCCCTAACTGGTCTTTTTCTTTCCACATTTCAGAGTTTTATGTTTGGTTATAGTAATTTCCATGATTTTAGTTATATGTAGTTATAGGTAGCAGGAGAAATAAAGCTGTATCTATTTTATCTTCTTGGAAGTGAAATAAATATTTTAAGAGAGGGAAAACTGTGCTGTATCAAATATTTCATTTCATTTTTAATATTTCGAATTCCAAGGAAACAGTCTTTATATTAGATTGAAATGTACCATCTACCTGCCAACTCCATATATTAGTTCTGTCTCCTGTCTTTCCACTGATGCCAACTCCCCTGAACACACACATACACATAAGGCCTTTCTCCAGTTGTTTAAACTATATATAAAAGTGTTCCTAAGAGAGGAACAGATTCATGAATTAAAATTCCCTCTAAGTCATACACTATTATATTTTGGTTCTGCTTATGCTTCATTCCTAATGATGATAGGCTTATATTTCTGGGACCACACTGCATTGTTTTTTGTTTGACTTTGTTGAATACTTAATATGTACTAGCTCCAGAACCTTCAGCAACTCATCTGGAAGGTGTTTATCCATTTAACAAAAGGACACTTATTAGACATTCAAGTAGAGATTTCAAGTAGGAGGTTGGATCTCTAGATTTGAAATTAGGAAAGGAGTTACAAATTCTAAAATTTTAGAGATTACATAGTATTTTTAACCATGACCTAATATAAAATCACATGAGGAACTCCGACGGTATCTATAACAGTTAGAATAGCCTAGAAGTGATTAATACTTACTGAGCAATAGAGAAATAGGAGAGGTGAAGGAGGACTTAGTCTCTATTCTGATGAAAGTAAGGGGAAGCATAAATCCCATTTCTCCTGATTAAGACACTTCTAAGCTATAATAATCTAAATCTAGATACCATTTTGCATGGCAAAAATATAAGTTGTGCTACAAACTACTATAAGACATGAGATCATACACACCCCTATTTCTGTGGCCTCTTTTATTTTTTTAAATATTTTTATTTATTTATTTTTTTGAGAGACAGTGAGAGAGAGCATGAGAGGCGAGAAGGTCAGAGGGAGAAGCAGACTCCCCATGGAGCTGGGAGCCTGATGCGAGACTCGATCCCGGGACTCCGGGACCATGACCTGAGCCAAAGGCGGTTGCTTAACCAACTGAGCCACCCAGGTGCCCTGTGGCCTCTTTGTTCTTTTCCCATTGCCTGTACTATCTTCCTCCTTTGACCTTTCTTCCTAGCTAACAAACACTCATCTATAACTTAGCTCTAACATGACCTTCCCTGAAATGTCTTCACAACTATGACCAGTGCCCCCTTTATAACATCTATTAACCTAAAATAATAATGAAAATAAGAATAACCTTATATGGATTGATATTCATCATATTCCTTGTTTACCATCCATTCTAGACCTCCCTGACCCCTAGAGAGCACTTGAGCTGGTCTAGGTGGCTTGCCTGGTAGGATGAACCAGGTCCAGAAGAAATAAGAGCCCCTGGTTATACTTATCAGACTGTAGGTTGTTTTCTGTCTCTCATCTCATTTAATAGATGCATAAACTGAGGAACAGAGAGAGTATTTCAATTGTGTAACTTCAGAAAGTTACTGAGCTCCCAGAAAGGAGAGCCTAAGATGACAGTTGTTATTAAAGGAATTAATTAGAAGAGTGTTCTCAGGAGAAGAGAAGTAAGGGGAGAAGAATATGGAAGGTGAGGAAAGCAGTGGGTGGCAGGGAAAGCTAAGCAAGGGTGTGGACTTGGCTAGGAATAATTTAAACCTTGTCCATAGGGAGATCTGGACCATTCATTGTACCACAGACTTAGTCTCACTTGAGGCAAGGTGTGTCAGTATTTTTGCCCCCTTATTAATCAGTTACTGACAGCTGACTTGCCCCTGTAAGATGTGTAGTGTCCTGAAAACAGAAGTTACCATTTGTCCAAGGGGAACTCTGGAGTAGGGGACATTTTTTTGAAAGCTAACATCCAGAGCATCCAGGGGGCGGATACACAGGCCCAGTGAAGGTTATCTGGACAAAAGCATCTGTGACAGCACACTCTTTTAAATCAGTCAAATCCACTTGCTTTTCATATTCAGTCCAATTCATTCCTAGCATTCTGATTGGTCACATTTCTGGGAAAATGTTAAGAGGAAGGTGATTAGTATAAACTAACTGTACCACATGGACTCCATCAAGTTGTATGGATCGAGCTATCAGTCTCCTTTACGGCAGGCTAGACCTAAGAGAGAGCTAGCTGTCTTCTGTTCTGTCACTATCTCAAAATCAATATCCTTTGATGTCACCAGTAAACTCATTAGTATCCTATTCCCAAGGGCGGACTATCTATAAAAACTGAAGAGGTCTACCAAATGTGCTTTTCTTTTAGTGATAGGTGGTTCAAGATACAATGTTGTAACTTTACTTTGGAGAGGATGTCTGGAATGTTCCAGAACTCAGGACTCCCAAGAATTTCACCAGCGTAAGGGGCGCCTGGGTGGCTCAGTGGGTTGAGCCTCTGCCTTCAGCTCAGGTCATGATTTTGGGGTCCTGGGATCAAGCCCTGCATTGAGCTCTGTACTCAGTGGGGGGCCTGCTTCTCCCCAACCCTGCTGCCTGCCTCTCTGCCTACTTGTGATCTCTGTCTGCTGAATAAATAAATAAAATCTTAAAAAAAAAAAAAAGAATTTCTCCAGTGTAATAGGCTCTCAAAGCTTTGTAGGTTCTCCTAACTTACAGAGATGATGTCTTGCTAAGACATGTAGCATACTTGCTACATGCTTGTTGCTCCTCAGTTAAAGTGATGTCCAAAATCGTGGGCCAGTTGTTGAGATCAGTATTGTTCAATAGAAATATACTGCAAGGCACGTGAGTAATTTAGGGATAACTAGTAAATATATTTTTTAAAAAAGAAACAAGCAACAATTATTTTAATAATATATTTTATTTAAACCAGCTTACCCAGGTATTGTCATTTTGACCTGCTAACAATATGAAAAGCTGTAACAGGGCACAACTGATGCTTCCTTTCCCCCTCACCCTGGTTTTGAAAAGTAAACCTTGGGTGAGGTCTGATAGTCTGCCTCGATTCCTGACTCCTGTACAGGGAAATCTTCCTCTCAAGGAGAGGAGATGAAAAGGGGTGGAGGGAAGACTTACAGGAGTAGGTTTCCTCTGCTATGTTCTAGATCTAAAACATGAAATGCGTAGCCTAGATATCCCAGCTTTTCCAACAGAACTACTGTTACATAGGCTAACCCCACTTGCTCTATAATTTCACTTGTTTCTTTTCCATCTTAATGTGTAGCTAAAATCAGGAAAGCAAGCAGAAAATTATGACAGGAATGATCTAGAACCTGTTTAATTTAAGATATATGCAAATGCAACTATAGACAAAGGGCTGATATCCAAGATCTATAAAGAACCACATAATCACATCAAAAAACGGACAGACAACATGAGCAGACACTTCTCCAAAGAGGACATACAGATGAGTAACAGGCACATGAAAAATTGTACATCATTATTATCCATCAGGGAAATTAAAATCAAAACCACATTGAGATACTGTCTTACACCAGTTTGAACGGCAAAAATCAACAAGGCAACAAACAGCAAATGTTAGAGAAATTGTGGAGAAAGGGGAAAATTCCTACACTGTTGGTATAAATGCAAGTTGGTATAGCCACTTTGGAAAACAATGTGGAGGTTCCTCAAAAAATTAAAAATAGAAGTGCCCTATGATCCAGCAATTGCACTAATGGGTATTTACCCCAAATACACAGATGTAGTGAAAAGAAGGGCCATATGCAACCTCGTGTTCACAGCAGCAATGTCCACTATAGCCAAAATGTGGAAAGAACCGAGATGTCCTTCAGCAAGAAGATGTGGTCCATATACACAATGGCATATCACTCAGCCATCAGAAAGGATGCAACTTTTGCATCAACATGGATGGGACTGGAGGAGATTATGCTGAATAAAATAAGTCAAGCAGAGAAAGTCAGTTATATGATTTTACTTATTTGTGGAACATAAGGAATAGCATGGAGGACATTGAGAAGAAAGAGGAAAATGAACGGGGAGAAATAGGAGTGGGAGACGAACCATGACAGACTATAGACTCTGGGAAACAAACAGAGGGTTTTAGAAGGGAACAGGGTGTGGGATGGGTGAGCCTGGTGATGGGTATTAAGGACAGCATGGATTGCATGGAGCACTGGGTGTTATACACACACAACGAATCATGGAACACTACATCAAAAGCTAATGATGTACTGTATGGTGACTAACATAACACAATAAAAAAAATTTTAAAATAAAAAAAAGTAAACTACTTGCCAACTTTAATCCTTTATTGCATTCTAAGACAGTTTAGTCCCTCTTAGGACCTAAATTTATGGCTACAGCCATTCAGAGCTTTGTTGTAAATGATATTGGAAATGATCTCTTTAGATGCCCTCATCTTTCTGCCGACCTCCCAGGTAAGCCTTGTACATCTCTAGATTGGCAACTCTTTTTATGTATCTTGTTCAGCAGTTGCCTCTGTTTGCTCAGCATTTATTTTTATGTTTAACAAAAGGCTGTGGATTATGTTATGTTATAATTGAAAGTCACCAGCATAGGCAGCCTAAATCCAATTCCTCTTCATTTCAGTCAAATTTCACATTTCATTACGACAGAATTAATTTGATGGCCAAATCTGGAATGTTACTGCTTTCCAGCTAGATTTGTTTCCAATTTAACATCCTAACTATGCTTGTAAAATAGACAATAAAACAATCTTTTCTGATTTGGGAAATACTCTTTATTCTTCATTTCTCTCTGCTCCACTGTAACACTTTAGCTGAGTTTTATGGAACAATCACTTTCCTCATCTAATTACTGCAATTCCCTGGTAGATGGCCTCCGTGGCCCTGCAATAGCAAAATTATCATAAATACACAATTCCACTGCCAGCGTCTCATCTCACACATGAGTCAGTGAGCAGAACTAGGTTTTCTCTCCATAAATGTGTTCTTGCTAAATTGACAATTTTCATGTGAGCCAATCAAGTCTGTCTTTGAAAATCCAGCACATTTCTGAGAAAGTTAATCTTGCCTCGTAGGTGCTCTTCAGGTTCAGCATCTAGTGCTTACCCATGACTGTGCCAGCAGATCAAAGCTGAAGCAGGCTCCACCACAGTTGTGACTTCTCCTCCCTCCAGAACGTGTTCTAAAATGAAGGTGGGGAACCGTTGGCTCTTACCAGTGAACCTGGCTATTCCTTTTACGGCGAAAAGAGAGGACCAGCTGATCTGTCCTGAGATTTCCAGTCTAATGGAAATCTTGCATGGTTTCCAAGTGTAGATTTGATGTTGGCGTTATGTTGCCGTCTTGTAGTTCCCTGAAGACATAGGCCACTTTCACGTACCTGTGCTGCTGGGACCCATCTTTCCTCCTCTGAAATGTCATCCCCTCTACTTGTCTGCTGTTTAATTTATTTTCATCTTGAAATCTCAGCTCCATAAGCTTGCTTCACTAAGCCTGCCCTGCCTTAACCTCTCAACGCCTAGATTACGGCACCTTTCCTATTGCATCATCATTACTGGGTTACATATCTTCTTCGCTAAATCGATCATTTATGCTTTGGAGTAAGACCTGCAGTTTCAAACCCCATCTTCACTTCTTAGTCTTTTTCCATGACTGACAAATCACCTAAACAGAGGTTACGAGCTTGGGATGAGGCATCAAAAAAATTGAGGAGTGACTCTGGCCTGTATTACTAAAAATGCCATGTGAATTCTGGCCAGTTTCTCAGATTCTGCCACTCTTTGTTCTTTAGTATAATAAGAGTAATAGAAGTAATGGCCTCTCTAAGATGGTTGTGAGGGTTCAGTGAGGTGGAATGTAACCTCAGACTCACACAGAAAGTCAGCTATGCTACTAGAATGCTGAGTCTCACTTTCCAAATCTGTAAAATGGGGGTATCACAAGGCTATTGTGAGGAAACAGTCAACATGATGCTTGATGCTTAGTTGGCACTTGAGAAGTTATTTTGGAGGAATAAGTAAATTCATGGAGGGTTTGGAGGGTCTTCCTGACTATCATGACCTCTTGCTTTGTTCTGACAAAAGGTTACTGTGGGAAGAGTTGAAGTTATAAAATTGGAGTATTACATATCTTGACCATGTAATGAATTTCCTTTGCTTTTATCTCTAATATTGCAAATAGGGAATACTAATAAATGTTACTCATGGGTTTTCAAGTATGAGGCATCTAGTATGTTCCTCACTTTTAAAAGCATAAACCAGAAAGCAAAATTCTTACTAATTCTGCTATTTGTTCCCATGCTCCCTTATTTAATTAGATAAAATCTACTTTTTTAGTGGATTATGGGTTAAACGTACTTGTAGTTTTCTAGCTAAGAAATCGAGTTATGGAGAACAATACCTTGAGTCTCAAGTGACTGCTTGGAAATAAACTTTTACAGCCTAACCTACTGGTGCTGGGTATATATGTCCTTGGTAGAAAATACACACATGCACACACATACATATACACAAACACAATGAGAGGGGATTTAAAAACTTGATGGGTTTTTCTAAGAATGTACTTTGCAATGAATTCTTTGCAATTTTCTTTATGATTATGTCTGTATTAAAGTGAGGAAAAAGCCCTTTTATTAAAAAAAGATAAAAATGTTTTCTATAGAGCATTTGCCCATCTGCATCAAAGCATTTTATTTCCCAGCTGCTATTAGTTTATATTGAATGCATATTCAGATGGGCTTCCACATACTCAGAGTCATCTTTTTTTTTTTTTTTTTCAGTGCATATTGAGCCATGTTTGAAACAGGATTAGTTTTCAGCTTAGATGAATACTGCATTTTGATAAATTTAAGTGAATAGCTAATTCAAGTACATTCAAACTGCATTATTTACAAAACTGGGATGGTTTTTCTCAATCTTTTTATATTTGTTTTCATACCTTTTGTTCTTTAATATACATCTTCTATGGTGAATAGAATTTCAATAAGTATTGAAAAGGTTGATTTCAAGGTATTGCACCTGAGCTAAGTTGTTTTCATTTAGCTTTGATGTTTGGATATTTTCTATATTACTAGGAATAATGTATAAAGTAGTAGTAACCTACATAATCCTGGTGAAGTAGGCATCATGATTCCCTGTTTTAAATAAGGTTCTTCAGAAAATTCATAACTAGAGAAATAGACATATAAGTAGAAATATGTTGGTAAAATGTCTTGCCTTCCTCCTGCTGTGGGCTATTTGTCTTTGTTTCTTTGTGAGACTTTTTAAGAGAATGGGAGAGAGGGAAACTTAAGAGAATCCAAGGCAAATTTTGCTGATTTCTAATGGAATATAAATAGTAGAAGAGAAATGGAAATGGGGTGAAGGAGGCAGATAAAATAAGGCAGGGTAGAATGGAGAGAGTTTTCAAGGATTTCTGGGAGAGAGGGAGAGAAATGGGGGTGACGGAAGTGGGGAGGGACAGAGAGGGTGACAAAGGGAATGAATTCCTTTCTTTAGTACAACTGCCTTGATCGTCTTGTGAAGAACACTGAAGGCTGTAGGAGCTTTCTATTGTTGCTGAAACAAGTGGCCACAAACTAGGTAGCGTAAGACAATATAATTATATTTTGTTGTGGTTCTGGAAGGCATAAGTCTAAAATCAGTCCCACTGGGTTAAAGGCAAGGGGTTGGCATGGCTCTATTCCTTGTGGAGGCTGTAGGAGAGAACCTGTTTCCTTTCTCCAGCTTCTTGCAGAGGTTGACTCTATTCCTTGGCTTCTCTTTGCCTTCCATCTTCAAAGCCAACAGTAGTTTAGTCAAGTCTTATGTTACACCACTCTGACACTGGCTTTTCTGCTCCCCTCATCTACATTTGAGGACCCTTGGGGTTATACTGGGCCCACCCAGATAATCCAAGATAATTGCATTTTAAAATCATTTGATAGCTTGGATTCTTAATTCCCCTTTGCCATAGAACATAACGTGTTCACAATTCCCTGGGATTAGGGTGTGGGCCTCTTTGGGGGACATTATTCCGCCCACCACAGATACCAAGCCTATACTTGTTATTTTACACAGGAAAATAAAATGCCTCAAAAATAAAATGCACTCCCAAAGTAAAAATCCTATGATAAGTGCTGTTGCAAAAAAATATTCAGTGTCATGATCCATAAAAATCATAGGACCTTTGAACTTCAGTTATTTCTGATGGTTTGGTTTTGCCTGTAATGGATAGTAAATACCATTATAATCAATAATGGGCAATTGTTTCTGATGATTTTTAATTACAGCTGCCTTTGATCTCTGTGCATTCTTTTTTTGTGGAATTACTTTTTCTACTGGAGTGAGTTACTGTGAGAAACAAGAGATTTGCTATGACCCTTATGCACTCTGGTGTGCCATAACTGTTAGTTTCATGTGTTTAATTGGGGACTGAAATTTTTGAGGACTGGGATCCTTATTGATTTTTACTTCATTGATTTTTTTTTTTTTTTTTTGGTACTCAAATCCAATTTTACAGTACTTGTTATAATGTGTACAGTGTAAGCAGTTAAATACTCTGAATGCATAGATGGACATAGGACAGAAAGAATGAGATGGCAATAAGATGCCTCTCTGAGAAATAATAGATCCTGCTTAGTTCATAGTCCTATAATTGCCATCAGTTTTGGGGGGTTGTCTTTTGTAACTCATCTGAAATGATGTGGCATTATTGGATAATTTCCTTTTTTTTTTTTCCCCCTTGATTCTGAAGTTCTCTGATTAAAACACTCTTGGAGATATACTTTTACAAGGTCCAAGGTAGTATCTAAATGCCATGTATGGGAATGTGACTTTGATTTTAATGGGAAGAAAGAATATTAAGATCCCTTCTTATTTAATATCTGCAGTGTGACATATATGATCAAATTTACATATTCATGGCTTACAGGTACACACACACACACACACACATACACCACAGAGTAAAACAAATGGATAATGAATAGTCAGACTTTTTAGTGGGCTAATGGAAAAACCAGGTCAAATACTGTATGAGAGGAGTGAACATATGGGGTGTTCCCAAGGACTAGATCTGTGGATCTATACCTGTCCGGTCGTTCTGCATTTCCAAAGCCATTATCTCCTATACATTCTCTATATTGGCAGTTACAACTTGAACCTGAAACAAATGCTGTGTTCAGACTTTTTCCCCCCTGTAATTTCTGTGAACTTGTCCATCAGTGTTTAACAATGGTTCCCATTGCCTGTCCTTTAAATTATCTGGGGTATAATGCTGAGTTCACACTTGATTTGTGCAAACACATTTGTCCATTAGTTACCAAAAAAAGCAAGGTCCTTTGAACAAATGTTCTTTTACAGGTGGCTATTCTCTTCATTTTTGTGTATATTTTTAATATTTTTATTTTTTTCTACTTTTTTAACCAATACACCGTCAACCAGAGGGGCCTACTGGCTTTAATTGTAAGGAAAGTGAGATGTGTCCTTTCATTGGCATTAGCAGCAACTGGACCTGTCACCTGCCATAACCCTATTCTGTTTGCTCAGGACAGAGGGAGGCCAGTTTATCAGGCCAGAGCTCCAGGCACCTTCCCAAGTGTACAAGAAATCAAGGGCTCACAGGGGTTCTGATCATTATGAAGATATTTCCCTGCAGGTGCTGAGCTGGAAGGGTTGGTTATGCCTATGCTGGTGTTCTCGGACTTTATGGCCACAGGGTTAGAATTAACAATGCTCAGAGTTGCCACTCTCTGAGTATGTCCCAAGTGGCTTATTTCCCTGACTGTAAATCGACCATCATTCTCTTTTGTGTGCAGAGACCTTTGGAAATATTGAGATTCAGTGTGTGCACTGGGGCTTGAGCTACAAAATGAGGAATAATGACACACTGAAAAATGTCCTCATGATTATCTTAATAAAATATCCTCTGCTTCCTTCCAGTGGAGTCTGGACATTAGTCTTTTAATTCTAAATTTAGAACTTGGCTCATATTTCTCCAGTTTACCGTTATCAAGCGGTATTGGATTCTGCATGCTATACTCATTATGGTCTTCGTGGTTTTCCCGATATCATCTGCTCGGCCTTTAGCTATCTTACCAAATCTTTGAAAGCTCAGCCTCTGTATGAAGCCATCTCTAGTCAAAGGAAGATATCTAGTTCCCTGTGCTACCAAGTTACCTTGTGTTTCTTACTCCTTTTTTTTTTTTCCCCCAACCTTGTCCAGTTCTAGCATATATCATTTGGTGGAGTCGTGTATGCCTCTGACCTTGCAGGAGGTTGAGCTCCTCAAGATGAGAGACTATAGCTTTTTTTAGCCACATGCATACAGCTAACAGCTATGGTTTTCTGTCCCCCTTCCCCCATCTTGGTTCCTGCTCATTTCTGTCTTGACAGAGAAAGGGATTTTTAGAATAGTGGCTCTTTAAGATTTCTATAGAGTGATTTTTTTTTTTTTTTTATTATTAGCAGGGTAGAGGTTGGAAGATGGTTTTCACTAAATCAACTCTTGCCATCAGATCACAGAGCCAGGATGAATCCTAACAATGATAAGTAATAGCCTCTAAAGTTAAGTTAGGGTCTTTGAGGGAGTGGAGTAGAGTAGAACATGAAAAAGAGAAAAGGGAACGAGGAACATTTAAACACTATCTGTGGCTGGTGCCGAACAGACTGCCTATAAACCCTGTGAAATCAATAAATAATAACAAAAGCTTCATTTGGAATCTTGTACCATGCCTCTGAGTGAGATTATGTCCTATCTGGTTATGGGTTCTATCTGTAAGCCTTTGAAAATACTGTGGGACAAAAGGACAGGGTTTTATAGATATATATGAATGGAGAGACAGACAGATAGATGCTGGTTGCCCAATATAAATATTTGACAAATTCAGTGGCTCAGTGGCTTGCAATTCCTGCAAGAACATTACAAACATCATTTCATCCTGAGTTCATCCTCAGTCAAGCGAGCATTACAAAGAGTGGCTTAGTGTAATCCTCTGCTCCACATCAGCAGAGTCATTAGCTCAGACATGTGGAAAACGGTAAATACATGAGCCGCTAGAGTGGAGGAAAGCCGGCCTCTGTTGTTCCCGCACCGTGGGCCCTGGCACACTGACTCTCTGCTCAGAGCCCGGCCCTGTGTTCCTGGGCTGGCTTATCACAGGCCAGCTATAACATGGTCACACTTGCCTCGGATGAAAGAAGACAGGCAGTGGGTGATCGAGGGATGGACACGACAAATACAAATTTGTTTATTGGCTTGGAATAATAACAGCAGAGGGCATGTGAGTACAGGATATGTCCCCTCATCCATTGCCATGGAAGTGTGTTCGAATTGTCATAAACATTTTAGATCATGGTTTGATAATACTTCTTAAAATTACAAATGGGGGCATCTGGTTGGCTCAGTTGGTTAGGCGTCTGCCTTTGGCTCAGGTCATGATCCCAGAGTCTTGGGATTGAGTGCCACATTAGGCTCCCTGCTCAGCAAGGAGCCTGCTTGCCCCTCTCCCCCGATGCTCCCCCTGCTTGTGCACAATCTCTCTCTCTCTCTGCCTCTCTGTCAAATTTTTAAAAAAGAAATCTTTTAAAAAATTACAAATAAATGACTCTAGAGCTAGCAATTCACCTTTCTAAAGAACACATCCTACATTATTGTTTATAGTGCTGCCCACCTCCAAATAGAGCATTGTAGAATTCATCCATTAAGGAGAATAATGAGAAAAAAACACCAAGACATTGATAAGGAATATCATGTAGCTATTAAAAAGAATGGGGTAGGTATTTATATATAGATCTGGGTATATGTTATATGGAGTGAAAAACGTGTACTGCAAAGATACACATGAAAACATGCACCCTCCCTTGGGTATAGGCACATAGGTGGTATTTTTTAATTATCAAAAACTGCTATAATGATATACATACTCATGTATGTTTTTATAAGCATGTAGAAAAGTATGGAAAGAACTTCCTAAAATCAGATGAATTAATTTTATGTGCTGTGGCATGTATAAACAGGTAGTTCATTCCAGAAAAAGAGACTGAATCTCAGAGTTTATTTTCTGTGGTGATAAAACTAGAAAAAAGCATACCTGGTATATGTGTTTAGATACAGGCCTATTTGTATGCTTCTTTCTACTAGTTAATGCTTTTGTTGCTAGGGGTGTGTGTGTGAGTGTGTGTGTGTGTGTGTGTGTGTGCACGCACGCACGTGGGTATTCTGTTGTGAAATGGTAAAATGTGTTACTTCATAGTTTGCAGAAAGAAAGGCTATCTTTAGGACCAGAACACCTAGGCTCAGGTCACATTATGCTCTATAATTAAATGGGCTATCCATTTAAAATCTCTGAGCCATTATTTCATTTCTGAAAAGGTAATAATTCCAGCCCATATTTCCTTACAAGATGGTTGTGAGGTTGGATAAGATAACCCAGAAAATATAAAAGTAGACTAGATGACAACCTCCATGAAAGTAGGGGCTACACATGTTTCCATTGTCATTGTATGCACAGCACATAGTGCTTGGAGCATTACTGCTTTATAATTCTTTATTTGCAATACAAATTTTATTACAGTACAAGTTTCTTAGACTAAAAATCACACTATTTAAATATAAAGTAGATAATTTTTGCAAATCTATAAATTTCATAATATCACCTGGTTAAGATAGTATTATCACCACAGAAAAATTCTTTATGCCTACCTGCCCTAGTAATCTCTGATCTGATTTCTGTCACTAAGGAATAGTTTTTTAATTCTAGAATTTTATGTTAACACCTGAAGAACAGAAGCCTTTAATTTTAACACACTCTAACTTGCATATTTTAATTTGTGCTTTAAAATATTAATGATTTGTGCTGTTTGTTTTAAGAAATCTTTGCTTACCACAAGTTAACAAAGATGTTCTGCGTTTTCTTCAAAACCTTTATAATTTTAGCTTTTACTTTTATGTCTATGATCCATTTCAAGTTGAAAATTTTCCATGTGTAACAACAAGGTCTTGTTTTTGTAGGTGCTTATTTGTGGAAAAACAGTGGTTTTACTACAATTTTTTGAGGTCTACCTTTTACCCATTCAATTACCTTTGTCATAAAACAACTTTGTCAATCAGACATTGAGGAAATGCAAATGAAAACCATAATGAGATGCTACTTCATGCCCACTATGATGGCTATCATAATAATAGTAATAATAATAAAGCATATGTTTTGGTGAGGATGTGGAGAAATTAGAACCTCCATATACTACTGTTAAGAATGTAAAATGAAAAAGATGGATGGTACTTTGATAGGAATTGCATTAAATGTGTAGATTGCTTTAGGTAGCATAGACATTTTCACAATATTTATTCTCCCAATCCAGGAGCATGGAACATTTTTCCATTTCTTTGTGTCTTCCTCAATTTCTTTCATGAGTACTTTATAGTTTTCTGAGTATAGATTCTGTGTCTCTTTGGTTAGGTTTATTCCTAGGTATCTTATGGTTTTGGATGCAATTGTAAATGGGATTGACTCCTTAATATCTCTTTCTTCTGTCTTGCTGTTGGTGTAGAGAAATGCAACTGATTTCTGTGCATTGATTTTATATCCTGACACTTTACTGAATTCCTGTATAAGTTCTAGCAGTTTTGGAGTGGAGTCTTTTGGGTTTTCCACATATAGTACCATATCATCTGCGAAGAGTGATAATTTGACTTCTTCTTTGCCGATTTGGATGCCTTTAATTTCCTTTTGTTGTCTGATTGCTGAGGCTAGGACCTCTAGTACTACGTTGAATAGCAGTGGTGATAATGGACATCCCTGCCGTGTTCCTGACCTTAGCGGAAAAGCTTTCAGTTTTTCTCCATTGAGAATGATATTTGCGGTGGGTTTTTCATAGATGGCTTTGATGATATTGAGGTATGTGCCCTCTATCCCTACACTTTGAAGAGTTTTGATCAGGAAGGGATGCTGTACTTTGTCAAATGCTTTTTCAGCATCTATTGAGAGTATCATATGGTTCTTGTTCTTTCTTTTATTGATGTATTGTATCACATTGACTGATTTGCGGATGTTGAACCAACCTTGCAGCCCTGAAATAAATCCCACTTGGCCGTGGTGAATAATCTTTTTAATGTACTATTGAATCCTATTGGCTAGTGTTTTGTTGAGTATTTTCGCATCTGTGTTCATCAAGGATATCGGTCTATAGCTCTCTTTTTTGGTGGGATCCTTGTCTGGTTTTGGGATCAAGGTGATGCTGGCCTCATAAAATGAGTTTGGAAGTTTTCCTTCCATTTCTATTTTTTGGAACAGTTTCAGGAGAATAGGAATTAGTTCTTCTTTAAATGTTTGGTAGAATTCCCCCGGGAAGCCATCTGGCCCTGGGCTTTTGTTTGTTTGGAGATTTTTAATGACTGTTTCAATCTCCTTACTGGTTATGGGTCTGTTCAGGCTTTCTATTTCTTCCTGGTTCAGTTGTGGTAGTTTATATGTTTCTAGGAATGCATCCATTTCTTCCAGATTGTCAAATTTATTGGCGTAGAGTTGCTCATAGTATGTTCTTATAATAGTTTGTATTTCTTTGGTGTTAGTTGTGATCTCTCCTCTTTCATTCATGATTTTATTTATTTGGGTCCTTTCTTTTTTCTTTTTGATAAGTCAGGCCAGGGGTTTATCAATTTTATTAATTCTTTCAAAGAACCAGCTCCTAGTTTCGTTGATTTGTTCTATTGTTTTTTTGGTTTCTATTTCATTGATTTCTGCTCTGATCTTTATGATTTCTCTTCTCCTGCTGGGCTTAGGGTTTCTTTCTTGTTCTTTCTCCAGCTCCTTTAGGTGTAGGGTTAGGTTGTGTACCTGAGACATTTCTTGTTTCTTGAGAAAGGCTTGTACCACTATATATTTTCCTCTCAGGACTGCCTTTGTTGTGTCCCACAGATTTTGAACCGTTGTATTTTCATTATCATTTGTTTCCATGATTTTTTTCAATTCTTCTTTAATTTCCCGGTTGACCCATTCATTCTTTAGAAGGATGCTGTTTAGTCTCCATGTATATGGGTTCTTTCCAAACTTCCTCTTGTGGTTGAGTTCTAGCTTTAGAGCATTGTGGTCTGAAAATATGAGGGAATGATCTATTCTGGAGAATGTTCCATGTGCACTAGAGAAGAATGTGTATTCTGTTGCTTTGGGATGAAATATTCTGAATATATCTGTGATATCCATCTGGTCCAGTGTGTCGTTTAAGGCCTTTATTTTCTTGCTGATCTTTTGCTTGGATGACCTATCCATTTCAGTGAGGGGAGTGTCAAAGTACCATCCATCTTTTTCAAAGAAATGGAACAAATAATGCTAAAATTTATATGGAACCAGAAAAGACCTCGAATAGCCAAAGGGATGTTGAAAAAGAAAGCCAACGTTGGTGGCATCACAATTCCGGACTTCAAGCTCTATTACAAAGCTGTCATCATCAAGACAGCATGGTACTGGCACAAAAACAGACACATAGATCAATGGAACAGAATAGAGAGCCCAGAAATAGACCCTCAACTCTATGGTCAAGTAATCTTCGACAAAGCAGGAAAGAATGTCCAATGGAAAAAAGACAGCCTCTTCAATAAATGGTGCTGGGAAAATTGGACAGCCACATGCAGAAAAATGAAATTGGACCATTTCCTTACACCACACACAAAAATAGACTCAAAATGGATGAAGGACCTCAATGTGAGAAAGGAATCCATCAAAATCCTTGAGGAGAACACGGGCAGCAACCTCTTCGACCTCTGCCGCAGCAACATCTTCCTAGGAACAACGCAAAAGGCAAGGGAAGCAAGGCAAAGAATGAACTATTGGGATTTCATCAAGATCAAAAGCTTTTGCACAAAAGGAAACAGTTAACAAAATCAAAAGACAACTGACAGACTGGGAGAAGATATTTGCAAACGACATATCAGATAAAGGACTAGTGTCCAGAATCTATAAAGAACTTAGCAAACTCAACACCCAAAGAACACATAATCCAATCAAGAAATGGGCAGAGGACATGAACAGACATTTCTGCAAAGAAGACATCCAGATGGCCAACAGACACATGAAAAAGTGCTCCATATCACTGGGCATCAGGGAAATACAAATCAAAACCACAATGAGATACCACCTCACACCAGTCAGAATGGCTAAAATCAACAAGTCAGGACATGACAGATGCTGGCGAGGATGTGGAGAAAGGGGAACCCTCCTACACTGTTGGTGGGAATGCAAGCTGGTGCAGCCACTCTGGAAAACAGCATGGAGGTTCCTCAAAATGTTGAAAATAGAACTGCCCTATGACCCAGCAATTGCACTATTGGGTATTTACCCTAAAGATACAAACGTAGTGATCCAAAGGGGCACATGCACCCGAATGTTTATAGCAGCAATGTCCACAATAGCCAAACTATGGAAAGAACCTAGATGTCCATCAACAGATGAATGGATCAAGAAGATGTGGTATATATACACAATGGAATACTATGCAGCCATCAAAAGAAATGAAATCTTGCCATTTGCAACAACATGGATGGAACTAGAGCGTATCATGCTTAGCGAAATAAGTCAAGCAGAGAAAGACAACTATCATATGATCTCCCTGATATGAGGAAGTGGTGATGCAACATGGGGGCTTAAGTGGGTAGGAGAAGAATAAATGAAACAAGATGGGATTGGGAGGGAGACAAACCATAAGTGACTCTTAATCTCACAAAACAAACAGAGGGTTGCTGGGGGGAGGGGGTTTGGTAGAAGGGGGTGGGATTATGGACATTGGGGAGGGTATGTGCTTTGGTGAGTGCTGTGAAGTGTGTAAACCTGGTGATTCACAGACCTGTACCCCTGGGGATAAAAATATATGTTTATAAAAAAAAAAAAAAAGAATGTAAAATGATATAGCTGCTTTAGAAAATAATCTTCAAACTCCTTAAAAATTTATGCACAGAGTTAACATATGACCAGGCAATTATGTTCCTAGATATATACCCAAGAAACATAAATACATACACACAAATATTTATACAGGATTGTTCATAACATCTATTATTCATAATAGCCAAAAAGTGGGGGAAATATCCAAAAGTCCATCAAGTGATAAAGGGATAAAGAAAATATATCCTTACAGTGGCATCTTATTTATCTATAAAAAGGGATAAAGTATACATGCTACAACATGGATGAATTTTGAAAACACTATACTGCAAAAAAGAAGGTAGTTATTATATATTGTATGATTCCATTTTCTCTCGAGAATAGGCAACTCTATAGAGATAGAAAGTAGATTAATGATTGACTAGGGCTGGGAGGAGGGATATTAGGCCAAAGGGGGAATGATTGCTAATTTTATGGGGTTTGTTTTTGGGTTATGAAAATGTTCTAAAATTAATTGTATTTATTGCATAATTCAGTGGATATACTAAAGCTCATTTAATTTTACAATTTAAATAAATGTATTATATGATTTAAATTGTTATGGTATCTTGGTAAAGGCTTGAAAAAATCAACTGACTCTATATGGGTGGTTCTGTTCTGTTCCATTTATCTGTATATCTATCCTTATGCTAATTCATGTTGTCTTGATTACTGTAGTTTTGCAATTACTAGTGAAATTAGGGAGTGTAAGCCATCCAATAGTTTCTTTTTCCTTTTACCCAAACTACTTTTGCCTCTGCTAGCATAAAATTATTTTCTGTATAAAAGTTTTAGAATCAGTTTGACAATTTCTGCAAAAATGCTTCTTGGAGTGTTCAGTGGGGTTTCATTGAAGCTATAGATCAATGTAGAGTGAATTGATATATTAAAATTAAATATTTGATACCCTATATATGGGATATTTTTCAGTTTATTTTGACTTCTTAAAATTTTCTCAGCAATTTTTTTTTAACCTTAGTTTTCTCTTTGTTTATTTCAAAATTTTTGGTGAATTAATTTTTTTTTTACTTTATTGTAAATATTGAAACTTTTTCACTTCCAATTATTTATTGCTAGTATATAAAAGATAAATATTTATATTTTGATTTTGTATACTGCAGCCTTTATAGATTAAGTCTATTAGTTTCTTGGATCTAGCTTATGATATTTTGTTTACAATTAATTTTCATTTTCTATTTTCCAATATTTATGCACCTTATTTTTTTTTCCTGCATTATTGAATTTGCTAGTACAATATTAGAAGTTTTAAGATTGGACATTCTTGTCTTAATCTCAATTTTAGATGGTTAAACATTTGGTCTTTACTACATATGATTTGTCTGTAGGTTTTTCATAAATTCTCTTTGTTAAATTGATAGAATTTCATTATTTCTAGTTTGTCAAAAGGTTTTATTTTCCTGTTTTTAAAGAAGTGGGTGTTGAATTTCATCAAATACTCCTTTTTTTTTTAAAGATTTTTAAAATTTTTTATTTACTTATTTGACAGATAGAGATCACAAGTAGGCAGAGAGGCAGGCAGCAAGAGAGAAGGAGAAGCAGGCTCCCTGTGGAGCAGAGAGCCCCATGTGGGGCTCGATCCCAGGACCTTGGGATCATGACCTGAGCCAAAGGCAGAGGCTTTAACCCACTGAGCCACCCTGGCGCCCCATCAAATACTCTTTTTTTAAGGTTGATTTATTTATTTTAGAGAGAGTGAGAGCGTGCATGCACTGGAGTACAAGTGGGAGGGGCAGAGGAAGAGAGAGAGAGAATCTCAAGCAGACTCTTTGAGTGCGGATCCTGACAGGGGCCTCAGTCTCATGGCTCTGAGATCACAACCTGAGAAAAAACCTAGAGTCAGATGCTTAACTGACTGTGCCACGCAGGCGACCCTGATACTTTATGTCTCCATTAATATGTTCACATAATTTTCTCTTCTGTCTTGTTAGTGTGGTGTTCTAAAATAACTTGTTTTTGAGTATGAAACAAACTTGCGTTTTTAGGGTAAACCCTACTTGATGATGATGTACAGTTCATTTTATCTCTATTCCTGAGTATGTTTTTAAAGTTCTGTTAAAGATTTTTTGCATCTATTTTTATGGGAGATACTGACTTATGACTTACTTGTTCAGTAAGTGTGGAAGTGTTGTATTTCCTCAAGTGTGTAATGTTTGTCTTATTTCTTCCTTGAATATTTGATATAACTCATCATAATGACAATTAGTAATTTTTTTCTAAATTAATTTTCCTATTGTTTGTGTATTTCCCATTTCATTGAATTCTGCTTTATCTTGATCATTTTTCTTTGTGTTTTGTTTGCTGTTTTAGTTTCTTTAAGTTTCAGGCTTCTTAAATTAGAGAACAAACTTAATTTTAGGTCTGTGTCTTATACAGCTATTTAGAGTTATAAAATTCCCTTTTACAGCTGCTTTAGACAAATCACACAAATACTCATGTTTTTGACTTGTCATTAAAGTTAAAATATTTTCTAATTTCTTCACTAATTTCTTCTTGGCCCCTGTATTATTTAGAAAAATATTACTTAATATGGGAATTGCCTGGATTTCTTACTATTACTAATTTCAATTTCAGTTCTATTGTGGTCCTAGAATATATTTTATGAGATTTTATTCATTTGATATTGTGGCCCATGTATGGCCTAATTGAATGTACCATGTCTACTTGGTCAATTAGATCAGGGTAGTTTATTGTGTGATTTAGATCTTGTATATTTTTATACAAGATGTTTTTATCTACTGTTCTTCATTGGTGAGAGAGAGGTGCTAAAATCTCTGTGCTTCTGAATTTGTCTTTCTCACTTTACATACTTTAGTTCTGACAGTTTTGCTTCATGGATTGGAAGTGTAGCTGTGTTTTGTTGCTGTAGTTATTGTTGTTGCTTTAAGTAGGCTTCATACCCAACATGGGGCTTGAACTGATAACCCTGACACTGAGTATTGCATGCTCTACCAACTGAGCCAACTGAGCCATCCAGGTACCCTGGAAGTTAAGTTTTGATGAACATGTGTATTTTGGATTGTTATGTCTTCCTGGTGGATTGTTCCTTTCATCATTCTATAATGTCCTTCTTTAGCTCTTCTTAGCAGTCCTTATCTTGAAGTCTCTCTTCATTTGGAGTTAAAACAGTCATGCTTGACTTCTTATGCTTATTGTTTGCATTATGTATCTTTTTTCATCTCTTTCTTTTCTTTTTTTTTTTTCTTCTTGGAAATGTAAATATTTACTCCATGTAAAGAAGACTGAGTTAAAACATAGTCTCAGTTCAAGATCTAGTCCCACCACTGATCTATGAAAATCTCTTCTCTTGTTTATTTATATCTATAAATTTCCAATTATGCTTATTTGCCCCTTTACCACTGGGCAACCATTCTGCTGATTTGTAATATACAGTTAATAATTTTTTTGAAATAAATTCTTGCACAATGTTTTGTATATGTGTGCATTTTGAAATTTACATAAATCATATGTCATTTTTCTTTGTATCATTTTATGATATGGTATTGATATCCATATCATATCATATGCTATCATATGGAATATGATACATATTTGTCTGTGTGGATAGTTCATTACCTATTGCATCATGGAGACCTGTGGCTTGTGTATACCACAATTTACCTCCTCATTCTTTAGTAACAGGCCCCTACATTTCCTCCAGGTTTCCACTACCACACACATGCTCCCCCAAACCAACCTCATTCTAAAATAGTATCTTTTTAGAATATTTGTAGGAATTTTTTGAGATGAACACATACAAAAGTAATTTTTGGATCAAGGGTTTTCATTACATCTAACTTGCCCAAGTATTGGAATATTAGTTCTGATAAGCGTATATTCATCCTCACATCCTCCAGCAGAATATGAAGAACACCATACCCCCATATCTTTCCAACTTTTGACATTATCCTACTCTCTAATTTTTGTTCATTTAATTAAGTTCCCATTTCTTTGATGACCAATACATTTGAGCATTTCTAATATGTACACATTTTAGTCTTCTGAGTTTCTACTTCTGTAATTTTTTTGCATCATTTGCCCATTTTTTTAATTAATGTTGACTTACTGAAGTCTCTGTACATCTTAGATAATAATAGTAGTCGCTTGTTGGTTTTAGTTACTTCTGGTATCTCCTCCAAATCTATCTTTGTCTCTTAACTTATTTCAAAGTGTGCTTTTCTGAGCAGAAATCAAGAATTTATATTTATATCAGGCTCACCAAACTTTTGTTTACATACAGTAAAACTCAGCCTTAGATGGAAACATTTCTATGAGTTTTGACAAATATTTCCATGCCTGTATCTTATAGTACTTATGTAATTGGCACTTAATTTGCTAGATTCAAACATCAGAGCCATGATTTACCCCAGGCTTCAGAACTTCCCAGTCCGGCATCAGAACCCACACATGAATTGTCACGCATGCAGGTTCCTTACCATAACAAGGGGACTGCTCTCCTATAGGCTCACAGATGATCAATCCTAATGGTAGCTCAATAGCAGACAGTTGATTCAGGAGTCATGATTCATCTTTGTATCAGGGCTTGCATCATCAGAACAGCGCCAGGAGATTTTTACATCCATTTTCTGAGTAGCACTTTAGGTGACAATTCCAATTTCAGGTATCTCAAATCAGAACTTCTCATGGTGAGTCTTAATGGTACCTAGATGTGGTGTACTCTGGATAGAGTTGGAGTAAAACCACTCACTCATCCATGGATTCTAATGTCTGGTTGATAGCAATATATATTTCTGGGCTTTGAGTTTCTTTGAAAAAAAAATTATTATTCACATCTTCAATTTTAGTAAACATAATTTAATAAAGAAAATATGTGGTAGGGCCCAGAGTCAGAAGAAGTCTTTTTTCATTCATCCATTTGTATATTCATTCAACTCTTCATTCATTTTGGTAAGGACTAAATGGGAAAATAATATGTACTAGAAATTAAAGATTAATAAATATTTAACAAAGGGAGATATGGAAGTGATAAAACAGAGTAAGTTAAGTCTATTAAATGATTGTAAAACATTACTAAGAATTTTGCCTCACCTGTGTGACACTTTGACTAAAGGGTAGTATTTGACTCCAAAAATATCTAGGTGTCATTGTAGTATCCCAGTTCATAAATAATAGAACAGACCCTGGAAGAGTGAAGTGGATTACCTTTTACTTTCTTCCCCTTGGATCAGGATCACAGTGATGGAGTAGAGTTTGGGAATACTAAAATATATACGTCTGTGTGTGGTCTTGGGCATATGACTTGCTTGCCTTTGCGTTAAATGTGGATTTCACAGTTTTCCAAGCATTGATTACTAAGCAGTATGCATGTGTGTTTTGCAAAATATAAGGTGTTGTACAAATGTATGCCAATAGTGGGTATTGCCTGTTCCTACTTGTCTACTTTCTTTTTAGTATAGTTGACACACGATGTTATATTAGTTTCAGGTGTATAACACAGTGATTTGACAAGTTTACACATTATGCTATGTTTATCACAAGTATAGCTACCATCTGTCACTATACAACACTGCTGCTTTTACAGTACCATTGCTTGTCTACCTTACTTTAAGGAAATCTTAGTTAATGAGCAAAATTGAGTAGATAGTTTTTTTTTTTAAGATTTATTTATTTTGGAGAGATAAAGAATGTGATTGGGGGATAGGGACAGAGGCAGGGGGAGGAAGAAAGAATCCTCAAACAGACACCCTGCTGTGCATGGAGCCTGATGCAGGACTTGATCCCCGGACCCCAACTTCATGACCTGAGCCAAAATCAAGAGCCTCTCAAATGACTGAGCCATGCAGGTGTCGCAGGGGATTAGGTATTCTTAAAGAAGGCATTGCTGTTTGGGACTATATGTTATCACCCCCCCCCCTTTTTTTAAGCTAATAGCATCATTATTTTCCTTTGGAAGATGATTTCTTCCTTATTTCCACATTTCATATTCACCTGTTGGCCATTGTTGGAATGGTCAATTCCAGGACTGCAAGTGTTTGCTTCAAGGCTGGGCAGATGTCCTAATCCTATTCTCACTCTCACCCAGGATTTCGACCTGAGCTATTGAGATTATCCTCTAAAGATGGCCTTTGGAGTTCCAAGTTTCATAAGCCAAGACACATCCTTTTCATGAATAAGCTGGTCTGACTCCTTTCATCTCTCTAGCATTTCACACATGGCCATCTCCTCCCTGGAAAGTAGAATACTGAGAATACTGATGCTTTATCTATACTTACTTTTCTATCACTGAGCATCATCTTTTGAAACTTAGCAAACTCTCAGAAAATGCCAGCAAATCTGCAATAGTATATAGTAGTTCTTGCAGATATTGACTACTTCAGGGAAGAGAACAAATCATCCTAAACGGCAAGGGGCTTAATGTGTGGGCACCGGACCGACTCCCTCCTCACACCTCACCACTGCAGTGTCAAGCAAAGCCACGCCCAGCACAGCACTTACTCCACTTGTTCCAACAATAAAGTAGAGTAAAAGAGTGCCTCTTAGCAGTTGCTACTAAGCATTGAAATGTGTGTTTACTCTCAGAGAAAAGGGCTACACCTTTTTTCCTTCTTGGTATAATTATGTTGAGCAGTCAAGCGTCAAGGGGGAGACCAAAACTACACAAAAATGGGTGCTAAGTAATGGTCAGGTGTGTCCTTCACATTTCTAGTGCTTTCTTGCCTCCGAGGGAGGAAGGGAGAAGAGGAGGCATAACCAAGCTGCTGAATATTTTCAGGCTGATGAACAAATGACTTCATTATGGTGAAGATTGCTTCTCCTCTTGTGTAATGTCATAACTTTTGGTATAATTCAGCTTTTAAAGACTCTGTGGGGAAAGCACAGTCTCAGAACAAACTGCCATTAATATTTAACACACATACACCAAAAAATATTAGCCCCTTAAGCTTTTATGAAGTCTTTATGGGGAAAAAAAAAGACAAAACTACAAGCAAAGTCACACTTCTAAATAAAAAGCAGCAATCTTAACTACAGCAACTGTGGGGAGAATTAAGAAACAAATTTCAACTTTGAGTTGTTATGTTTGCAAGAAATAATTATTTAGGTTCTTGGGAAATGACACAAATTCTTCTCCCTTTTTTCCCCCTCTATTTGTCTTCTTTGGTTATGAGTACAGTTATAGAATTCTGCATTAATGGTGTAACATCTATAATTGTCACTAAACACAACCTAGCACTAACCATTACTTCTTATTGTGAACTACGCTGTATTTCTTTTTAGAACTAAAATGCTGGGGAAGCAGCTTTGTTAAATGAGCTCTGCTTTCCCTCCCAGTTCTCAACCCAACTGAAAATGTTGCCTCATTAGAGCTTGAACTCAGAAGCCTGTGCTAAACAGCCCCTTACTGGAGCACCAGAATCTTTGCACATGGACCAGAGACCCCAGGGATACTTGCATGGGGCTGGGTAGCTGCCCTTCCATAGCTAGTTGTTGGTTTGGTTGGAACCATGGCATGATCCTCACGTCAAATAGTGTTTGCCAGAAAAGGCAAAGTAGAGTTGAAGCCCTGAAGATGAAACGGCCAAGCACTCTGTGAGGATTTCTGCACCTATGTTCCACTACTTGGGGGCCAAAGGGCACAATCAGAATGGAGCGAAGGGTGATCTCTGAAAATGTTAACAGTGCTCATCACCATGAAGAGCCCTTGAGACACAAGGTAGAGTCAGATGGATGAACAAGAAGCAGCAGGTTTTAGTAGCTGAATCGTGGTAGCAGGTGTCCTGCCTGTTTTCAGATTTGGTTTCAGCCATTTTCCCCTCTGTGTCCTCTTACTGTTTTTAAACCTTATGATGTTCTTCACAGTTGACCATTAAGTACCACTCAATTGGTTAGAGTTTCTTGGTCTTTTTTTTGTATACCATATAATGTGTTGATTTCTTGGTATTAAAATAGTTATCTCACCTGTTAACTTTTTGTTCTTTTTGAGACACATGATCCCTATTGTCCCCCTGTTCACTGCTTCCTCACTCATCCAGATCAACTAGCTCCCTTGTGTAGACAATAGTAAAAGTAATGATTATTAAAACCAAATTTATCATTTGTGGACTGCTCGGTACCTCTCCCTCACATGTACTCTGCAAAGCTCTTTAAGTTTTCTCACTTAATCTCTGTGAAAATTCGAGGAGTTACTCAGTGTTTCTCATTGGTAAAATAAGGCTACTCAGAAAAATCAAGAACTTAACAAAGGTTGACACAGTGTTGAGAGTTCAGTGAAGGTAGTCTGTGGGATTCCTAGCTTGGCATCCATTTTGTTAGACCAACTGGACTGCAGAGACCTTGAACTGGCAACAGCCCCCTCACACCAGTGTGTGTCCTGGAAAGCAGCTCCAGAGTCACAAGAAAATAGGAGTTCTGAGAGGGCTTCTCAACAGCCCTTGTGATGAGTAGCTGCCTCCCAGCACCTACATGTCTATGGGCTCCTCAGATAAAACCCCTGGATTGAACTCCACTCTTGGGGTTTGAATTGACCAATCTGACTCTAGTCTGGGAACCACAAAGCTCCCCTCCCACGGACTCTAATCAAGGCACATACCCGAGCTCCTCACTGTCTTCTTGTTTGCACTCTGCCTTTACCTTCCCAGGTGGCCCTCAAGATGTGTGCTGTGTGCCTGTGAATCAAACTTCTCTACTTGAATTTCTGTGGTGGTCTGTTGAAGTGCGGCTCACCATTGGCTGCTTATGCCCCGTGTAATGCATGTTAATTTAACAAAGCAGTGACACAGAGTTAGAGGCAGCAATGCCAGGATTAACATGCAGGTCCCACCATGTGACTCAGAAACTGAGGCCTTAACTGTAATGCCATCTGTCAGCTGATTCCTGCCCCCCTCTGCCCCCGTCCCATTCCTCCCTCTGTTGTACCAAAAGACATGTCCCCTTTTCTTAAAGATGTCACACCCAACCCTGAGCCCTCGACTCTCCCTAACTGGTCTTACTATTCTTACTCTTTTCTTTAAGACCACTTTCCACATTGCAGGCAGAGTGATAGTTCCATAATTCAAAAATGATTAGGTCACTTGGCTAGTTAAAACCAACTCAGGGCCTGCATTGCTCTTAGGACCTAAATGAAATCCTTAACACAGCCTGTGGTACAATCACGGTTTGGCCCCTATGAGGCTTGGTAGCCTCTTCTTAGACCTCTTACCCTGTTCTCTGCTTCAGTCACCCAAAGCTTCTTAAAGCCCTTCTGGTGTGTCATGCTTCCTCTGACTACATTTGTCTGGAAACATTTACTCCTTTTCTATGTACATGCTTCCTTCTCCATCATATGTGTATGTATATACATACATAAACACATGTTTCATGGCGTTTTCTTCCAGTCAAACCTCTTGTTTTAGCTCAAAAGCGCTTCTTTCGGGAAGCCTGCCTAGACTTTGAATATGTGATGTCTTCCCTTTGTAATTACACGTAACCCCATGTATCTCTCGTCTTTTGTAGCTTTTTCCTGATAATACTTGCGTATTTTGTTGTGGAGTCAGAAATATAGGTGCCCTTATAAGATTCTAAGCCCTAAGAAGACAGGAACCATGTTTCTGTTTTAACTACCTGATCCAACTTGTTAGGCACTCCGTTTCTGATTGTTGAAAACCACAATGTATATTCGAAATAAGGGAGGTACCCATAGGCACAGTGCGTGGGGATATAGGAGGATGCATGCACTATGATTAGCACCTTCTCCTCAAGGGAAGCTTACTTGTCTTATCTATCATGTCATCTCAAACATGAAAAGAATCTTAAAGTCGCCTGTTGATTCCCCGTGGCTACTTGAATACTGATACCATTATAGACCTTTGATCTCCAAGGAGGCCGATAATCCAGAGCAAAAGCATGTGTAAATGAGCCTTTGCATACCTGTCATTCTCCAGCCTCAGGCCTGCAGTGTTGATTACCTGGCTGTGCTGTCCATGTGAATATTTCTGTCATCATTTTCTTCTTAAGAAACTGAAATTAAGCTATATTTCATCAAAGAAATACTGTGAGAAGTGCAGGGCAGTTGCTGTGATAAAAATCAGATGATAAACAATTTCACTGAGACTGAATAAGTGCATGGCCAGTGCAAAGAGAAGGCAGACTGTAACCCAGGAACACTGTTTTCCCGGTAGGTCATTTTGATGGTGTGTTTTGATAATTCTGGCCCTGCCATTTGCTAGAACTTCAAACTTGGACCTAGTACATCCCAGCTCTGTCCTTAGAAACAAGCCACAGTGACTCTTAATGATAGAGAACAAACTTAGGTTGACTCCTAATGATAAGTTTAGTCACATCCCTCCTTTTCCCTTACCGCCAGGAAGCTCAGAATCCAATGTAAAATTACAACCATGATGATCTAAATAGCTGGTGGTGGGTGGAGGATAAATTAGACAGATGATGGGTGTTAAGGAGGGCACTTGTTGTGATGAGCACTGGGTGTTCTATGTAAGTGGTCAATCACTAAATTCTACTCCTTAAACCAATATTGGACTGTGTGTTAACTAACAAAATTTAAGTTAAAAATAGTAATAATAAAGAATGAAACTTCTGTCTTCATGAAAAAAAAATGTGTAAGCTGAGATAATGTGCATTTATGATAGCTACAAGTGTTAATTTAATAATAAAGTTTTAATAAAAATTTAATAAACTATTTTTATTAATTTATTAATTTAATTAATAAGTTTTAATAAAAATTTAATAAATTTCAATAATAAAATTTATTAGCATTATTATTATGAACAGTATTATGGTTATAGTTGCCTCTGTAAGATCTGACCCTGTGCTGCGGTGGGCTCAGTCAATATCTGAGATGCCTGAGCATTCAATTCATACCGTATCTCTTCCTAAAATCAGTGTGCTTTGGAGAGGTGGGAGAATCTCTTGGCTAACAGCTCAGGCTCTCTGGTCACACAGAGCAAGTCAATTCCTCCAACTCCAGTCCTGCCATGATTAGCTCCATGACCCTGATCAAACTGCCGAGCTCCACCAAGCTTCAGTGTACTACTTACTGTAAAATGGAAATAATATTTATCCCATAGGTTTACTTTTGATCCTAAGCATAACATACAAAATATTTACTCCCTTTTGAGCTCTTTCTCAAAAAGACCTGGGCTAATAATTGCAGGTAAAGTAATTGGTAATAAACAAGGATTATTGTTATGAAAAGACACCACTCCCTATGAGCAAGCCAAATTTTATGAGGTCATTTAGCAGTACATTTCTCACATCTTTTTCAATTTAACATTGGTCGTTGTGTATGTATGTGTCATACCAAATAGGCATAAATCTTCCCCAATAACACACAAAAAAACCAGATTCAGATTGCTGCTTATACAATATCCAGTGTAACTGAATGTTTCTGTTCTGGGAAGGACTTAATAGATGGGGGTTTCTTTCACTGGGAGGCAGAGGAGGTGACTTGAGGCTTTGGTTAAATGGACAGAAAGAATAGCTCCTGATATCAGTGTAGTTGGAATCTTATTACTATTCATGGTTCTTGCTATCCCTTTGTTCTCTGCACTTTCTAAGGCTCCAGGCATTTCTCTTTGGGTTTCATTTTCATTTCATTAATTTTCTGATTTTTTTTTCCCTTCAACCTGGAGATTGGAATAAAATTCTTGCCTTGGTCATTCAAAAGCTAGGGGCAAGTTTCTGCCTCTGATAGGATGGTTAGAATGTCTTTGTTTATTTGCCTTTTTAACCCTGCCTACTTTTCCAACAAAGTTTTTAGGCAACTTACAGCAAGAGTACACGGTACTCATAAACCATTTGTGCAGATTATAAGTCAAACTCAAGTAATGAAAGAGACAAAGGAAAACTATGTTAGAAAAAGCAAACCATGAAAAGCTGTAGCACTGAGATGTACAACTTTGTATTCTACATTTCTCTTCTTTAGAGAATGGGGAAAATAACTTTCTCTCTTTTGGGGTGTGTGTGTGTGTGTGTGTGTGTGTGTGTGTGCATGTGATGGCCTTGAGCATTGTTTAAGTTAAGCAACAGTTACAGGAATTTTGTTATTTTTGAGGAATAGTTTTCATTTTATTTTTGTGTCCCCTCTAAAGTCCTGCTTCAGAGATGTCCTTGGATTCAACTATAGGAAAAGCCTGGGGGAAGTAGGGTTTTTCTCTGTTCTAATATGGTCACACCTCCCTCCGTTTTCCCTTGACTGCCAGGAAGCTCAGAATCCAAAGCAAAATTACAACCATGATAATCTGAATACTTGGTGTGTTGCCTTTTTTCTGTGGACTTGGTTTCCTTAGTCTGTGTCTTTATTTTTTCATATATATTTCTTTTGTCTTACACTGTGTGCCCACAGATTTGTTGAAGCCCTACCCCCCAATATGACTATATTTGGAAATAGGACCTATGAGGAGTGATAAAGTTTAAATGGGGGTCATAATCTGGAGTCCCCAATCCAATAGGTCTGATGTCCTTGAAAAAGAAGGGACATCAGAGCTCTCTCTACTGTTCAAGGACACAGTGAGAAGGTAGCCATCTGCAGCCAGGAAGAGCACACTGAACAGGAGTCAAATTAACCAGCAACTTGATCTTGGATTTTCCAGCCTTCAGAACCATTAGAAATGAATTTCTGTGTTGAAACAGCCCAAATACCTGTTGAAACAGGTATTTTGTCATGGAAACTTGAGCTGACTATTAAACCATTTAAAACTTTTAGAAAAAGATGATGTGTTATAACAGCACATTTGTCTTCCTAGTGAAGACTATGGCACACAAATAAAAACCAGTCTTTTTGGTAGCTTTCTTTTTGAAATAACATTCACAAGTTCTGTGTTATTGTTAGTACTATTGCTGTTAGCAAAATCTGCTCAGTCATCAGGACAGAGACCCTGTTGTTTTCATTACTCTTAGAGAAATTTGCATCTGTGTTGTTTATTTGTGGATTATTGAACATGGTTTTTAAAAGTTTGTGTCCTGCAGAACAGTTGTACAGAACATCTGAAGAGGTTCCTGATAGATCTCCCCTCACTAAGAGGCTCCACAGGGTTTACAGAGAGCTCTTTGCTTGAAATTCTAGAAGTATATAAGTAGGCAGAACAGTCTCACTTAGCTTTTTTCATTGGTTTATCCTTAATGCCTTTTGCTTTTGTTGGGGAGAAAAAAAGAAGAAAACATTTAAATTTTCTCTTTGGTCAGTTTTCAAAATTGATTTCCTGTCATCTTGCAGAAATTTTGGTTTTTTAGAATTATTATGAATTCATAAATTAAAACACTTAAGTACTTTAACTTATTGAATGTATTAACTTACTGATGCTTAAATTGTCCTGCCTAAATTATAATTTTGTATATTTTATTCTCTGAAGCTGGAGTGAGCGGCTTCTTTAGGGAATAGGGAAATGGTTTTTAAGGACCAAACTCCAAAGTCTTAGAGGTGCTCATGGTTACTGGATTGTTCACTGTTTCCAGGCTTTTTCAGTAGACAGAATTAGAATTTAATTTTATTTGTTTGTAAAATAAAATACACCGTGTGTTCATAGAGAAACTTTCTGCTCCTTTTTAGGTCCGTCATTTCTTTTAACTACATTGATCTTAAATTTGTATATTTTTTCCCCCATTTTGAACACTTGGTTTCCAGTGACATTAAGATAAATACCCATTTTCTTTATCTTGGAATATTCACACACATAATAATGTTAAATTGACAATGTCTACACTAACAACACTCACAATGTGATTACTAAAAAAAGCACTGTGAGATTTTGTTTTGCAATCTTTTGTGTTAGGGTATATTCCCCTAGGAGTGTATTGTGAAAGTCCTGTGTTTCATGGACTCTTGGAAGAATTCCTCTCTATTTCTTAAAATGGGATATATGATTATGTGTTCCTTTGTTTCATTTTATTTCTGATATTTCCCAGTATTTTCATTACTAAACTGTATTTTATAATTATGTAAAATATTTACATGGCTTCACAGATCAAAACAAGAAATAGAATGTAGGGTAAACTAGTCTACCCATAACTTCTTTAACTCTGTTCTTCACTCTTTTGGAAAGGATTTCAGTTCCTTATGGAGTTATTCCATCTTGCATTGTATAATTCTACAATATTCTGATGTGTAGTTGTATATTAATTATAGAAAGTGCCTCCTATGGACATATATGTGTTTTTTCTCCAGTCTTCTGCTATCACAAATACTGCTTAGGTGAACAGTCTTGTACGTACCTTTTTCGGTATTTTTATTTATGTGTCTTTCAGTAAATTCCTAGAAATTGGATTTCTAGACGAGTAAATTTAGGTCATTTTGCTAGATACTGCCAAATTCTCCTCCAAAGGGCATGTCCTATTTTGCGTTCCCCTACCTATGCATGAAACTTGAGCTGGGCTTTTGACCAAGTTATTTGGTAACTAATTAAAAAATCATGTCTTCTGTGACTATCTGAAAAATAGGTGGACTATCTATAGTCTGCAAGAAAATGCATGTCATATAGAAACTGCAAAGATATGGATCCTTAAAAATGCATTAAACAGCATCCTTTCCTAGATTTACTATTTATGATAGTTGATCCCCTCCCTCCATCTCCAATCTTGGTCTAGGTAGGTCATTCTTTTTTGTACTTCAGTAGTAACCTGTGCCTAGCTCTACTGTAGCCATGTACTACTGCACCATAATTATGTGTCCTATTCTCAACTAGAAGCAGCTCTTCGATGGCATAGACCTGCTCATCTTTACCACATCAGTGGCTAATATTGTGTCCTGCATGTTAGTGCATGTCTGACTGATGGCTCACATTGGTCTTTTGAGATTCTCTTAGGTTTTTGTGTCCTATCTGTACATCCTGTTCAAATACATACAAAAGAAGTTATGTTATTTTATACTTAGAAAATGCTATGGTGAGTTTTGAATATGGTAAAATTCCCACCCTGTACATCCATGTCTCCATTAAAAAAAATGTTAATGCCATTTTTGGGGTCAGTTGTGGAGTTCTTTTTTATTGTTAATGTGTTTAAACAAATTGAAATGAATTGTGTACAATCCTCAGCAGACTTAATTCCAACATCGTCTTTTTATTCTTTCACCTTCAGTGAAAGTACAGCCTTGTTACTTGTAGGGGCATCATAATCATTACCCACTGATGTCTCAAGGCACTGGATTTATTGTAACAGATGGTCCACACACTAGACCCTTCTTAAATTTATATGAGTTGGTATATGCGTGGGAGTCATTAAGTGACTCAATTGCTGAATCATGGAACAATTACAGCAAACCAATACACTGTTCTTGTCCTGTTCCTTAACAGAAATATGCTAGGATAACACTTACGTCTGCTGTAGACAGAGTTGCTGGGGAGCAAGTTACAGTGGCTGCCATCTGCTAATTTCAGTCATGGAATTCTTAATGTGGTAGCACAGTCCACTACTTTTCATATTATCTCTTTTTGTGGTGATCAACTAAAGCAAGCAAACTTTGCTCTTTGAGGTATTTTGGTCTTCTTTGAAACCAAAAGGCTATGTGATGTTGCATTTTTATTGCCTTAAGAGCATATTACTCATATAAATATACATAAAACATGCATATATGAGAAGAAAAAAATCACAAAAAAGAAACTACTGCAGGAGCTCAGATCTGCCTTCAGCAGGTTATAGTTTAGATTGACTTGGTTTGCAGGTGCTGTGTGAACTTTGACAGGTTCATTAATTTCTGTGTGTCTCAATTTCCATATTTTTGCAAATAGTGACTTTAGTTCATGACCTGTAGGATCATTCTAAAAATTAAGTGTGATCCAATATAGAATGCATCATCTACAATGTTTGGCCATATCAGTACTACACAAAATAAATGAGAGCTATCAGTTATACTGTAAGACATTTAATATTTGAAATTTTTTTTTGTATATGATAGCAGTTTTTATTCCTTTGGGATACATATTAATTCATTATTATCTGGGTTTGGAAAAATTCCACTACACATTAGACTAAAAAGTTGTATATATATATATATATATATATATATATATATATATATCCAAAATGTGTGTATGGCATGTTTTGCAGAGAGGAGGGGAGAGGACGAAATGGAGGAAGAGAATAAGTTCTCTGATGTTCCTTATAGGGACACTAATCCCCTCAAAAGCACCCTACTCTTGGGGTGCCTGGGTGGCTCAGTGAGTTAAGCTTCTGCCTTCAGCTCAGGTCATGATCTCAGGGTCCTGGGATGGAGCCCCACATCAGACTCTCTGCTCAGCAGGGAGCCTGATATTCCCTCCCTACTGCCTGCCTCTCAACCTACTTGTGATCCCTGTCTGTCAAATAAATAAGTAAGTAAAATCTTAAAAGAAAAAAACCACAGTAACACCCTACTCTCAAAATTTCATATAACCCCAAGTAACTCCCAAAGGCTACGTCTCCAAATACCATCACATTGGGGATTAAGGCTTCAACATAAGAATTTTGAAGGGGACACAACTTGGTCCACAACACCCCCTTGGAGGGGAAGCCACTTAAGAAATACTTTGTCTGGCCAATGAACTGTGTGTAGGAGCTGTTCCTTGGCAGCACGGGTATCTCCATCTCACTCTTCCTGTGTTACAGGGGTTGTGGAGTGGGAAGATGGAAGCCACCATTATTGCTAAGCCAGCACATAGGTGCTAGTCTTTGAAGCATTGATTGGGACCTTGGAGTTTGTGCATGACCAAGAAATGAACTTTGTCGTGTTGAGCCCTTGGAATTTTGGGCATCTTGCCATAGAATAACCTCTCTTATCTTTGCTTAATAGAATACCTCAAGTACCAGAGTGTCTTTCCCTTAAGATAATAATTTAGAAATCTGGAATCTACCACATTAATTTTAAGTTTGTACCACTTTTGGGGGAAAAAAATCAATGTTTATGAATAAATACAATGTGTGATTTAAGCAAAAGCACAGTGGGTTTTTAATGACTTCATCAATCTGGTTTCAGTTACTCTGTTTTTAAGAGGTAACACTGAATTTTAAAAAATATCCAAAAATTGTTCTTACCAATTTATGCTATTTTTTTTTAATAGTAAAGTGAGTTGCTGTCTTGAGCATTATTGAGATTGGTACAAAAAATATAGCTTAGAAGAATGTGGAAAGACTCGAATATTTATTTCACTGATACTACAACTTTGCTGCAAGATTTTACAAAAACATTTCATTAGTTGATGAAAACCATTTTAGTACTTGATGAGATTGATCTTTCTCATCTTTCAAAAGGAGACGTGAGTGATGGCCCTTTTGACATCATGGGCCTACTGTGAGGGCCAGACTGGTCAAAGAAATTTAAAATCTTTGTATAGTCCTCTTAAATTTCTCCGTTACTCTCAAAATCACTAGGATCTTCAATTTAATTTATATAACAAAATACAATCATCTTAGTGGTGGTGTTCACTTAGTGGTGGTGTTCACTGCTCCCTACCCTACTGCTTGAGAATTCGGAAGTTAGATATTAACTGTTTACCAAACTAATATATGGAAATTTCAGCTTTGTCAAAAATTTTAAACTCTTGTTGATAACAACAATTAAAATCCAATCAAGGAAAAATAGTTCATCATGGCACACCTGTGAAAAATGGGCCTTAATTGAAGAATAAATGTGTTAATATTTTAGAAATGAATTAACAAAATTTAGTTTTCATGATTAAAAAATTACCCTTACTCATTTGCTTGTTTATATAGCTTCCACAGTTCTCAAAACCTCCAGGAGCTCACTTTCAACAATCTCATTTTTATTATCTAAATACTTTATTAAAATGTTTTTTTCTTTTAAAGACAGGTAAGAACACTCTGCTTCCTTTGCACTCTACTGTGTTCTTTTTTTTTTTTTTTAATGTACAAATACTCATTTTCTTTCACAATTAAATGGAATAATAGAACAATCTTAAAATGTGTGAATAACCATTTGTAACAAATGTACATACCACTTTATTTGCCTATCACCACTGTCTTCTGAGATGAGTCATGTTATTTACATGAAACCTGTGGTTGTTAAGTTTAGGAACAGACTCTCAAGTGTAGGTTTCCAAATCCAGTGCTATTTCTCCTGCTTCCCAAATACCAAAGTCTTACAAACTTAAGAGAATTTAATGTTTAAATCCTCTAGTGCCCACCTTCCATCTATCCTTTTTTCTTCCGGGTTTGTAGCTCGGCTTCATTACAAAAAAAAAAAAAAAAGAGAGAGAGAGAGAGAGAGAGAGAAAATAGATGTTTTCTTATTCTCACAAAAAACTGTATTTCTTGGCAAACACAAAGCCTATCCTGTTGCATTTGTGTCTGTCCAGAATCCTCATTGACTGCCATTTATAACTGACCAGAGACCTGGGATTTTTCTCAGTTATGCATCCGTGACCACTGTTTTATAGTTTATCTGCCTAACCCTTTCCAAATCTGTTTATGGGCAAATATAGTTGACTTCTGAATAAATGACACTTTTGACTTTGTTTTGGTCCGTTTGCAAATGCCTTTCTAGAACTATAATCGTCTCTTTGTAATTTATGTCTGAAAAGATTATATCTTATTTTGCATGCTAAGATTTCTTTAAAATTATTTATTATTCATGTTATAGTTTAAACTGGTGCTGGTCTATGCAGATTTTAAATGTGTTTGTCATATACCATTAGTCACTATGTGAAATCTCTCAGTAATAGTTAGCCCTTGAATTTTCTGCAGCTAAGGAGAATTTAACACTGATTGATGGCAGATCACTTAGCTGGTTGGCAGACTTTCCAATTTATGGTGGGGAAATTGCTCTTTTCTTTTTGTGCATTCCTTCTGCTGCTTGTGCTGAGCAGTAAGACATATGTGCCAGACCGTATGCGAGAAGCAGCCCCGGATTGGCAATACGGCATGTCTTTTTCACAATTATGATTTTATCAGTTTCCCAAACTGTACGGGGAATGTCAAATATCTACGCTGCCATTCTTCCATTATTGTAGGCAGCTTATTTATGTGCCTCTTGTACTCCCCTCCTCGTGTGCATTGCATCACCTCATACCTCTTGCGTGATAAAGTGGCCCTGAGCCAAGGAGAGAGAGAAGTTTGTGTTCTGCTCAGAAGTCCCAGGTATTCTGCTCATCATGGGCTGCAGGCCAGTTCTCCTGTCCATTTTCACCTTTTCCTCCTCTGCACATGCTCAGGAGAAACCGCTCTCTGTCAGTTTGCCTTAATATAGTAGTTTAAACAGATAGTGCAAAGAACAACAAAAAATTCAGCCTGATTAGCTTAAACAGTGGATTATTTCTTTTACATGATGAAGATTCTTAAGTGCCTGGTTTCCGTGCAAGTTCAGCTGCTCACAAATAGAGGGATACCAACTTTTCTTGTCTTTGCATGCCCCATGTTAGAATATCAGCTACCAACGTTCAGATAACCGAGGTCTCTGGTTGGACGATACTTGCATGTTCTCTCTTCTTCATTTTTAAAAACGGCTAGAATGTGATCACTGTGTGAATGAATTTCATTTAGCTGCCCTTGAATCTAGATCTCCCCTGGAGAGCTCTCCATAAGTTAACTGTACATTTCATAGAAGGGGCCCATAAAATGAGCTTTGTAGTGAACATTTATTCACTTAACAAATACATAATGAGCGTTACGTATGTGTCCAGCACTTGTCTTAACCCCCCAGATAAACCAGTGAATCCAGTAAACAAAAATCAGTGTCCTTTTGATCATATATTCTCCATCCAACTTAGTCTTCCTATTGAAATAATTACTTCATAATGAACAGCTTAAATAATCTCCACCTCCTCTATAAACTTTCCTTACTACATTACCTCCTGCTCTTATAATGCCTCATTTGGTGGTCTGCTGTCAGCTCAAGACCAGCTTACAAGAGCCAAGTAGAAAATTTTGAGGAATTTGACCAGCCAATTCTTATATGCGGCCATTACTTTAAAATAATGATGTAAACTTATTTGGGTTTTTATATAATTTAAATGATTGTAATAGATACTGAAAAATCATGACTTTCTAGTTATTTTACTGTAGCCTATGCTCTGAGTTTTCTTTATGACTATTACATGAGAATGGTAGAAATATTATACTGTGATGTATTACTGTTTCCTGGTTCTGTGTTCAATGACACCACATTAAAATCAGAGACAGTGGGAAATTCACACCATGAACAGTAGCAAGTAGAAATCCTGACCCTTTAGTTTTTTTGGAGAGCCGGTTTTTACATATTTACCAGCACACCCAGGCTGCATCCAACTGTGAACCTTTTCTTCTATTAATTTTTAGAGCATTTAGTTTTAGTATAACACATTGATTCCTTCAGGCAACATTTGTTCAGCCTGTATTGAATGCCAGTCACTGGGCAAGAAGCTGGAGCTTCAGACATGAAGATGGTGTTATCTTTGACCTCAAGTTATTGAGAATCTATGAGGGGTCAGACAAAGGAGCAAATGACTATGCTATAGGGCGGTGGGTATTATAATGGTAGTAAATGCTATATAAGAACAGATAAAACAATGACAGTAATAATGTCGGGGGAGTCAGAAGTCTTGAGACTTAAAGAAAAAGTCCTTGCCAGGCAGACAAAAAGGGCATTCTCTGAGAGGAAAATGTTTACAAGTCCTCTGAGTTTGGAATAGCTGAGTGAGTCCACACACTCTAGTTGTTCAATATGGCTGAAGACACTGGCAGGGGAATGGCGGCAAGACACGCCAAGATAGTGGACGTACCCGAGGGACAGATCACAGGAAACCATGTTTTCATCATCTTGGCATTCTCAAGAGCCAGGGTGATGCTTGGAGGATACAGGTTACTCAATAAATATTTGCTGAATAATTGCGAAGACATTGGGAGGTGACTTTCACGACAATGGGGAACCATTAACCATTGTGCTTCCTACTTAAAGTATTTGCATTATGTAGCCATTTCACCTCACTTTTTAGTTTCCCCTGGGTATTCAGCTGGTTTTGAGCATACAAGTCTTTAATGCCACACTCCCGAAATGGGAAAAAGAGAAAAATGAAGGGAGATGGGGGAGGTCTTAAATTTTTTAATCCTTTGGGAGTCACTTCAGCCTGAGGCAGGAACAGCAACTATGGCTGGTTGCCTCTTTGCACCTCTAAGACTAAAACAGCAATCAGCAATCACAGCACAGATCCCCAGTATTTGGAGGACAGGGTCCTTTTTGCCCACCCTGATTCCTGCAGGCTGTGCACACAGCACTTGAGGAGCATGTGCAAAATTGTCTGCCATGGGGCTGGTGTGGGTGGGAAGTGGGTACCGTATTGTGCTAAGAATTGATTTTGACCAAAGTTAACCTCAGTTTACTGGTCCAAGCCTTACCCTTGAAATTGTAAGCCTTCAGCTGACTCCAGAGTTCCAAAATAGTTATGTGAGACAAATTCTGCTGGTGTGGTTGTTATATAAGTGGGGGCTCAGAATCCTGGTGCTTCCTAGTCTGACATCTTCCCAGAATCCTCTGTCAGTCTTGTGATTTTTGCCCTTTGTTCTGTAAATGTGGTTGTCACATTAATTGATTGGTTCATGTTGAACTATCTTTGCATCCAAATGATAAATCCCAGTTGGTCATGGTGTATGAGCCTTTACGTGTGCTGTTCGATTGGGTTTGTTAGTATTTGTTCACGGTTTTTGTATTTGTGTTTATCAGGGACATTGGCCTGTAGTTTTCTTTTCTTGTAGTATCTTTATTTGGCTTTGGTATCAAAGTAATGTTGGCCTCATTATATGTGTCAGGAATGTTCACTATTTGTGTTTTAGAATTTGAGAAAGATGGGTATTCTGTAAAGTTTTGGTCTGGGGATTTCTTCCGTGAGAAATCCTTGATTACTGATTCAGTCTCCTTACTTACTATTGGTTTGTTAAGATTTTTTCTTTCTTTACAGTCCATTCCTGATGGGTTGTATACTTGTAGGAATTTATCCCTCTCTCCTTCATTATCCAGTTGTTGGTGTATAATTGTTCTTTTATATAGTAATCTTTACTAATCCTTCTTATTTCTGTGGCCTCACTTGAAATGCTTCCTTTTTCATTTCTGATTTTTAAAATTCCAGTATTCTTTAAGAAGATTTAAATCATATCAGGTATCTTTTTTGACCACACTGGTATGAAACTAGAAATCAGTACTGGAAGGTAAATTGGAAAATTCATAAGTACATGGAAATTAAACACACTCCTGAAAAACCAATGAGTCAAACAGGAAATCTAAAAGTAGCTTGAGACAAATAAAAAGGCAAAGAACACACCAAAACTTATGGGATGCAATAGAAGCAGTTGTAAGAGGGAAGTTTAAAGTGATAAATGCCTACATTAAGAAAAAAGAGATCCCAAATAAACAACCTAATTTTAAACCACAAGGAACTAGAAAAACTGCTGCTGTTGGACGGAAAGTTTTATATGTGTCTCTTCGGTCCATCTGGTCTATAGTGTTGTTCATCCTTTGTTTCTTCATTGATTTTCTGTCTGGATGTTCTATCTGTTAGCTACAGTGTAATATTGAAGTCTCCTACTAATAATGTATTGCTGTCTGTTTCACCTTTGAGTTCTGTCAATGTTAGCTTTATATATTTGGATTCCCTGATGTTGAGTGAATATATAATTGTTAGACTCTACTGATGAATTGTTCCTTTTATCATTATAGAAGGTCTTTCCTTGTCTGTCTAATAGTTTTTGACTTAAAGTCTATTTTGTATGATAGAAGTATAGTCACCGCTGCTCATTTCGTTAAAAAATTTGCAAGCAGTTTCTTTTCTCATTGCCTCACTTTCAGCCTATATATTTCCTTAAATCTAAAACCCAACATATTGTTGGGTTTTTAAATTTTTTTTAATCCTTTCAGCCATTCTCTGTCTTTTGATTGGAGTGTTTAATCCATTTATGTTTACAGTAGTTGTTGATGGGGAAGGACTTGTAACAGTTTTCTGTCTGTTACAGATCTTTTGTTACTACTTTCCTACCTTGGTTTCTTTGTGCTTCATTGATTTTTTTATTTTAATAATATGCTTTGATTCCTTTCTCTTTTTCTTTTGTTTATTCTCTTCAGGTAATGTCTTTGTGTTTGTCACGAGCTTTGTATAGAAACATAGTAATAGTCCACTGTAAGTTAATAGCAATTTAACTTCAATCACATACAAAACTCTCTCCATGTTTACTTCTTCTCCCCCTTGATGTCATTAATGTCAAAATTCACATTTTTAAAATATTGGGTATCCATTAAGAGCCTTTTTCATAATTATAGTAATTCTTAATATTTTTATTTTTTTAATATTTGCGTTAAAATCAAGTGATTTTTACACCACCATTACAGTACTACAGTATTCTGTATTTGTCCATATACTTACCTTACTAGTGATTTTTAGAACGTTGATATGCTTTAGTGTTGCTATTTAGCATTTTTAGTTTCAACTTGAAGAACTCTGTTTAGCATTTCTTATAAGACTGGTCTAATGCTAATAAGGTCCCATAGCTTTTGTTTGGGAAATTCTTTATCTTTCATTCATTTTTGAAGGCCAGTTTTGTCAGACATACTATTCTTGGTTGGCAGTTTTTTTGTTTTAGCACTTTGAATACATCATCCCACATCGTTCTTGCCTCTAAGGTTCCCGCTTAGAAATCTTAGGATAGACTTGTGAGGGCTTCCTTGTATCTGATGAGTAACTTTTATCTTGTTGCTTTTACAATTCTCTTTGCCTGACTTTGAATTACTTAATAACATATAATAACACATCTCATTGTGTTTGCTTGTTTATTTTTTTTTTTTTTAAGATTTTAGTTATTTATTTGACAGAGATCATAAGTAGGCCGAGGGGTAGGCAGAGAGAGAAGAGGAAGCCGGCTCATCATTGAGCAGAGAGCCCAATGTGGGACTCAACCCCAGGACCCTGGGATCATGACCTAAGCCGGAGGCAGAAGCTTTAACCCACTGAGCACCCAGGCGCCCCTCTCATTGTGTTTTGTTTTGTTTTGTTTTTTAGGTTTTCCTATTTGGGATCCTTTATGTTGCATAACTCTGGGTGTTCTCCCACCTTTCCCAAAATGATTTTCAGCCATTATTTTGTTAAATAATCTTTCTGTCTCTTTTTCTTGTTCTTCTGTTTTGACACTCCCATAACGCATATACAGTGGTCTCTCTTTATCCATGGTTTTGCTTTCCACTCTTTCAGTTACTCATAGTCAACCATGGTCCAGAAGCAGATGATCCTCTTTCTTACATATTGTCAGAAAGTCAGTAGTAGCTTCACACTACATCCCAATGCCTATCTCATTCACTTCACTTCATCTCATTATGTAGGCATTTCATCATCTCATATCATCACAAGAAGGGTGAGGCAGTACAATGAGATATATTGAGGGAGAGAGAAATGACATTTATGTAGCTTTCATTATAATGTATTGTTCTCTTTTATTGGTTACTACTAATCTCTTACTATGCCTAATTTATAAATTGAATTTTATCATAGGCATAGGAAGAAACACTATGTAAATGGTTGGTACCATAAGTGGTTTCAGGCACCTGCTGGGGGTTTTGGAATATATTCCCCAAAGCAAGGGGAGGGGATATTGTCTTTGTTCTCTTGATTATGTCGCATAAGTCCCTCAGGCTTTCTTCATTCTTGTCATTCTTCCTCTTTTTGCTTCTCTGGTATGAAAACTTAAAAAGATCTATCTTTGAGTTTTCTGGTTTCTTTCTGTGTGATGAAGTCTGTTTTTGAAGCTTTCCATTCATTTTATCAGTTCAGTTATTTTATATTTCTATTTATTACATGTTGCATATATATTCTTTATGGTTTTTTGTCTTTACTGATATCCTAATTCTATTTGTATATCATCTTCCTGATTTTATTTAGTTGTCCGAGTTCTCTTGTGCCCCCACTGAACTGTTTTAAGATGGATTATTTTGAATTCTTAGGCAGTTCACAGATCTCTATTTCTTTAGGGTCAGTTACTATAGATTTATTTTGTTTCCTTGGTTTTGTCTCATTTCCCTGATTATTTTTCTTGTAGATTTACATTAATGCCTGTATATTTGAAGGAAGTTTCAACTTTTGCATTCTTTACAGCTGGCTTTCTTAGAGGGTAGCCTTTACTAGTCAGCCTTGGTAGAGATTCTGGGGGCTTCTCAAAATTTTTCTGTGGATGTGCACATTCCGCTCTTCTTTATTTCTTCTTAGGGAGACGAATCTGGGTTGTGCGCATTCTCCCAGTTTTACAGAGCCATGTTGGCCACAGTAAGCCACCTACCCCATTTCCTTAGGTCAGTGCAAAAAAAGGCATAGAATTTGGAGGCACACTTTCTTCTTATCTCTTACTTCTGGGGAAGAAGTCTCAGGGTTGTACACTTTTTTCTCTATCTCACAAAGCCATGCCAGTTGTAATTAACTGTCCTTCCTTTTCCTTTGTACTCAGCTTTCCCCAGGTGTCTAAACTATGTAGATTCCCTCAATATCTCAAGGGAGGGGAGATGGAAACAGGTCACTTGAGTAGCCCCTCTGAAGTCCAGGTATCCTGGATGCAAACTCTCTCTTTCCTGGTTAAGGGAAAAGTCACAGGCTGATGCAATCTCAGCACTGAGCTGTGGAGGGCTGGTGGGTGGGGCGATGCAGGTAAAATGCAATTGTTCTTCTTACTGGTTCAGTGTGACTATTCTCAGTTTTTTGCTCTTCTGGGCAACTACAATCTGTTTATTGGCTTCTAGGCTTAAAAAGGTATTTTGGCCCATACACCATTGTAGCATCAGTGTTATTGTGGTATGGAGGGTTCGGACTTTCTCGTTGGTCAACTTGCTGATAACCCTCCCTATGACAGTATTTTTAAACAAATATTTCAAAAGAGCTGTACATTTCAAGGAAAGGCACTCCTATGAGGAAGTAGACTAAGGAATAAAAAAGCCTTTTTGAGAATATCTTACAGATTTTTCTGGCCTATTTAGCAAATGACTAGTTATGTTTCCATTAACAGGATTGCATGAGAAGAGTGGCCTCAAAGTAAGTTATTTCCAGTCTATAGGAGGATTTTTTTTTATTTTTTTTTTAGAAGCTTTGCTATAACCTTTCATTTGAAAAGAGAGGAACAAATGTGGAAGGGGCTTTAATCAGGATAGAATTCATTAAATCAGAAATATGCTAAATACCCATTGAAAGGCTGCGTGGCTACTGGTTCTGGGAGAGATTTGACAAAGTATTAACATATCTGCAGAAAAGATATGGAAGTTCTTAAATGCTTTAGCCAGCAGTGGGATACTGGGGAAGGCAGAGAAGTTTGAAAGCTGGTTAGTATTATTTAACCCTATCTGGTCAAGCTCCAGTAAAGGTAGAGGGAAAATCAACTCGACTTACAAATGTAAATTACTTGTCTTAGTTGTTGATATTGTATAACTGGATGCATCAATCTCCTCAATCCCCCCACCCCCAACAAACGAACAAACCAACCAACCAACCCTTTGCTCTGAATCATGTTCACAATGTATCCATCTGGTTATTAGGTAACTAATAATATAGTCTTATCCCTCAACAGGGATATCCAAGTCAACCAGAATTGAATTAAGCTCCTTTAGTAGGAAATGTCAGGTATTTTGTAGGAAATAATTCCGTGACTGTGTTTAAGAACATTCTATTGCAGTGGATAATTAATTTTCCCATTGTAAATAAATTATCTTAAATTTTGCTCATTGATCGTGTAAGTTGGAGGACTCTGAGAAGCCTTCCCACCACAGCTTGTCTCCGAGCGCATGCATACACACACACAAACACACACAAATACTTTCTTTGAGTTGACAAAAGCATTGCTGAGCTTGCAAAACCAGATTGAACACAGAGCCATGGTAATGAGTGTAGTCCCAATGAAATCTCCTGGAAGGCAGCCAGCTGGCCTTTCTTGGTGACTGCTTCTACATCAAGAGTCCCTTTCCAGTGGAAGATTAGCAATTTCATGAATTAGGACTAAACAGGATGGTAAATAAAATGGAGAGTTTGCTGCTTTCAGGACAGTTGCTGGTAGTTTCAAAATTACAATACCTGGTGTTTTATTTGGACTCTTCCTTGCTACCTGCCTACTTTTTTAATAAAAAAGGCACTGAAAAAAATTCAGTAGATGAGCAGTATAGCAAGATTTGGTCTTGGCAGTCAACTCTGTAGCTACTTAGAATGTTTTTATTCCCAGTGTTTACCCTACTGGCTCTCTCACACTATGCTTATTTCTGTTCAACGGTTTTTCTTTGTTCTTACATGGCACGTTTCTTCAAACTTTATCTTTTGACGCCATTTTTCTTCATAATACTTAACCCTGCAATGCCAGATGTTGATATTTATTTGTATTCTGTTTCTTTTCTCGGAATTTAAGCTTCCCAAGGGCACAGCCATTGTCTATTTTCTGTCCTCAGCTCCACGCATGCAGTCTTTTTTGGGAACTACTACTCGGTTGACTAAAGTCTATTTCGATGTACATTCCCCAAAACAAATTTCCACTTTTATGAATCTTCTTATAACATCTATAAACGTTTATAAGTGTTTACCTTTATAAGTGTTTTCATCCAGATTAATATAAGGAAGTTTTATTTTTCTTCTCAGAAAGGCACTCACTGTGGTACAATGATGAGAAGTCAGTACTTTTTTTTCTTTGTCTAAAATTAGCAAATTTCAATTGTACACTGCAGTGTTATCAACTGTAGTCACCAAGGTATGCCCTAGATCCTCAGACCCTTATTTATTTTACAAGTGAAAGTCTGAACACTTTTACCATCCTCTCCCTATTGAATCTGCTCCCCAGCCCCCGGCAGCCACTTTTCTACTGTTTCTATAGCTGTGCTAACTCGATGGGGGGACATCCTTTCACGGTTTATATATAAATTAAAACATCATGTTGTGCACTTTAAATATCTTAGAGGTTTGTCCATTAAATCTCAATAAAGCTGAAAAGAAGAAAGAAAAAAATTACAGAAAAGAAAATAAAAAGAATAAGTACACGATAATATGCTTACCCTCACTAGTAATAAAAAATACTAGTAAGATTTTTTTTATATATAATTTTTTATTTTTTATAGACATATATTTTTATCCCCAGGGGTACAGGTCTGTGAATCACCAGTTTTACACACTTCACAGCACTCACCAAAGCACATACCCTCCCCAATGTCCATAATCCCACCCCCTTCTCCCAAACCCCCTCCCCCCAGCAACCCTCAGTTTGTTTTGTGAGATTAAGAGTCTGGGATTGGGAGGGAGATTTTTTTTTTTTTTTTTACTTGAAAAATAAAGGAAATTTTAACTCTGAGGCAGGGTATTTGAATTCCTCTTGACCCCACTGATGATACGCCTATGTAAGTCTGGGTATGCAGTTTGCTTTCCCTGACTAGAATTCTTAGTTTTCTTATTTGTAAAGGGAATAGTATTCCCCTTTTGTACTTTCTCAGGTTCATTGTGAAAACCAAATGAAATAGGATACATAAAACACTTCGAAAATTTTAAAATGCAGTGTTACCGGGATGTTACTACTATTCTTAACCTAAGCTGGATCAAACACTTTGTCTTGACTGCCAAGTTAGGTCCTTAAGGGAAAAGAAAAGGGCATGTAACTGTTTATCTCAATTATATCTTCATGACTAGGTTTCTGAAGTTATTCAGCCTGGCATAAATGTTGGCCAGCCATATTTGTATATTTATATGTTTATATATTTATATAAAATGTTGGCCTGTGTATGCCTGTTGTCCTCTACTCAAAGCCTGGAAATCCATATGAAGTTGTGACAAGCACATGACATTAACTGATAATAAGTTTTAAATATTCTTCCTTTATGTGAAATCACATCCTCACCTCCCAAAGTTGGAGACTTACTCCCTATCCTTGGAGATCTCCAGCCAGGTGTTTATTATGGCTCTGTGCTCGCTCCAAATTGTGCGACAGGAGATGCAAATTGAAGTCTTGATGTCACTGGTTTGTGGAGCAGCCCACAGAGAAATAAAAATGTGTTTGTAAACTCTGAACATAGGTGGGCATTTTTGAAAGCCTCCAGATCTGACAGAATGATTTCCAACTAAGAGTGCAGTATTGTTTATTACAACTTTGAGTGGCAGTCTAATATATTAAATCAGTTCAGAAGATTGTAAAATGCATTAGCATTAGCAATTTAATACCTTCAACAAATTTAACTGTCACTCAGGAGCATATCTGCCCTTGTTAGAAAAAAAAAAAATAGCCCGAAATGAAACTCCCTTCTTGATGGGCAATCATGTTCAAGGAGACAAAAGCTTTTCCATGTACTCAGACACACACAGAAAGGGTACACTGCATTTAGCAAAATTAAGTGGCACAAAATTAATAGAAGCATTTGGCTGTGGCTAGACAACTTGAAGCCTTCAAAAGAGATTTGACAAAATGATGAACTAGGCACCACCTACCACCCAAGAAATCTTGCTCATGAAAATGCATGGGAGATGACTCTATCAGATAATGGTCCTCCCGCTTCCATAGCCACCTGTGAACCTTGCTTTACTTCCATTAAGAAGGATGTTTATGAAGTGTTCTTAATAGCATGGTAAATGTTACTGCTCTGATGTTAATTGAAAAGAGCAGAGCGTAAAACTCCTTATCAAATATAATAACAATATTATACAATTATTATTGAAAGCCTATAAAGGAAGAGTCACCATCATCACACAATATTTACCAGACAATTGAAATAAGCATTTTATTCTATACTTTCTCACTGAAGCCTTTCAAGCAAGTTTCTGACATAGTTATTATAAACACTCTGCTAGGGTACCAGGGACATGGTACTTCCTGCCTGGAGTCTTGCTTGCTTAGAGACCTTAATCACACTATAGCCGACAAATATTTTTTCCCTTCGCACAGATAGGAAATCTATGATTTACTGAAAATAAGTTAACTGGCCAATTCTCATAAGGCCACAATACTTCGTAATCATACCTTTATCCAACAACAGTAAGATGAACAAGAGAGAGAGTGTTGGCAGTGACTATTATTTGGTGGCAAGATTAAGATTATTTTATTTTTTTAATAGATTTTATTTATTTGATAGCACAAACAGGGGAAGCAGCAGGCAGAGAAGAGGCAGGGAGCCTGATGCAGGGCTCCATCCTAGGACCTTGGGATCATGACGACCTCAGTCAAAGGCAGATGCTTAACTGGCTGAGCCACCCTGGTGCCCCAAGGTTAAGTTTATTTTAGAACTGTAATATTGAAACAAGGAATGTGTGTGTGGATAGGTAAGTGGATAGATAAATATTATCTGCCCAGTAGCTTTTCAATCATATGTATACTCAGAATGATCTAGTAATTCAGTTGGTGAGGAGGAAAAACCTGTCCTTGCTTTCTCATGACTGTGAACGTCTAGAGTGTTTTATTTTGTGTCTCCTGTACTCCAGCTCATCTCCTGGATCCTGTGGAAGTTAACTTCCCACTGTCATCTAGGTGCATCAGAAATAGACCGGCACTGAGTCAGATTATTTCACGTTGAAAAGAACCACAGCACAGGTTATTAAAATCTAATTTAGTCATGTTTCTTAACACGTAACTTATTTTATGAACATAAATATAGCCTAATGTAAAATTGAAATAATAAACTTACTTAGAGTTAACACACAAATTTCAAAGCATAGCTTCTGTCATGTTATGAACAATCAATAAATAGTAGTTTACTTCTTCACTTGATTTCCTAAAATTCCTACTCAGTCAGAATCCTGGAGACCTTAACAGGCTTTTTTCTTCTCTGTAGGAAAGTGGACAAAAGCCCAAACCATCCTTTGAATATATAGAAAAGGAGAGAAAAGAGTCCACTAAACCTGATGTTTTCCATCTTGTTTCATGTCTTTTTTCTACTCTAATATTCCCGACCCCTTATTATTTTGAAGCAAATAATTTCTTGTAAATCTTTTACTATCAATCTCTAAAAGAGAAGACTGCTAAGAAAAATATTTGCAATATCATTGTCACACCTTGAAGAAAAGACAAATTCCTTAATCAGTATCCAAAGTTCACATTTCTTGAATTTTAATTCAATTCTTATATTAATTTGAGCACGATTAAGGTCTGTCTATTGTAATTTTGTAATTATTTGATGTCTTCTATATCCTTTATTCCCCCGTGTCCTATAGGTTTCTCTTAATCTATTTCTTTTACTTATTTTGTTATAGAAATTGGGCTACTAGTCCTCTAGATTTTTCTGCAGTCTGTATTTTAATACTTACATTCCAATAATGTTATGAGTCTCTAATGCTTATGTTACCTGTAATCATATGAAATTGTTTATATTCAATTGGTTTTGATGTACAAAGTGGCAATTTTTTGTGGTTCAACCTTATAGTTTCTATAAATTGCTAGACTAGATCTAGCTAGTCTTTGATAACTTGTCTGTTTCAGCTGATAAAATCTTTTATATTTTCTGCTCCAGACTGCTAGACTGTCCACAGCCTGTGTACCATGGGTGTTTTTGGTATTTTATGTTGGTTATTGTTTTGAGGTTTTTCAGTGCATATAGTGTATATAATTTTAGGCACATTCACATTGGCATTTCCACATTAACTCAGGTTTTTGCTTACCGTTTTACATCCCATTGCTGTTTAAATGTGGTAAAATTCCAACAACCAAGTGAGCTCATTTTCTTTACGCCATAATATGTATAACAGCATCAACATTACTACTAAAATATGATGACTGAACAGACTTTGTTTGGTTTATTGGCTTATTTACTTAGAGTCCTTTATATGCAGAGGACTAGAGCCTACTAGAAATGTGCAGGAAAGTTAAACTATTTCCCTCTTTGTGGTTATGCTGACAACGGGATATATAATAACTTCATGATTTTATGCCACTTTTAATTTTTAGGAATTGCTTTTTAATTGTTGTAAAGCAAGTAAGTACAATGTGTATAATCACTCTAGGATCCAGCTACTAAACAAGATCTATATGTATTAAGTCTGGCTTCTATCTCTGGGGCTCTCATCCTTCTTTCTCCCTTTCCTTATAGGCAATTCTTTTATTTTATAGTTCTTTTCCTTGAAATAAAAGATAATCTAAGTATGCATACAATAGCAAGCAATTCGTGCTTACTGCATCTTGATTATTCCACTTATCAGTATCGACTGAAGAATGCGCCAGTGATGTATTCCTCATTCTTTCTCAGATGCATGATATGCTGTTGGGTTAGTCTCGTATTTAGGAATATGCTACAACTACTAGCCTTGTTCATGTCTTTTTAATATGTTGTGACTGGATCTTTGGGATAGATTCCTAGAAGCATATTTCACCAGGTTATAAATGAGTATGTTGTTTTTCTAAGTATAGCCTAGAATTTTCTAGGCATGGCCAAATTTCCTTCTACAAGAGTTTGAGCATTTTGTAGTCTATCAGCCATGTAGAAGTCTATTTGTCTACATTTGGAATTTTGTTAATCTGATGAGTGAGAAAAGCAATGCCAGTGATGACAGCAGCGTGTTCAATTTTGGAGCACGGGGGTGGCTCTGTCGGTCAACCATCTGTGTTTGGCTCATGTCATGACCCCAGGGTGATGGGATCAAGTCCCACATAGGGCTCCCGGTTCAGCGGAGGGTCTGCTTCTCCCTCTCCCTCTGCTGCATTCTCTCTCATCTTTTCTCTATCAAATAAACAGATATATAAAATTTTCTTTAAAAAAGGTATTAATTTGCATTTCTCTTTTTATGAATCAAGTTGAACATCTTTCCAAATGGTTGGGAGACAGTTCTGTTTCTTTTCATATGAACTGTCCCATTTTTCAGTGGCATTCATGGCACGCACCTTTCTTGCTTTCTTTTCTGCTGCTTTATGTGAGATATTAATCCTTTGTCAGTGATATAAATGGCAAACAGTTTTTCTCACCCTGTTGTTGGTCATTTTACTTTGCCTGTCTTATTAAATTTGAGTCACATTTATCAGTCCTCTAATTTTTTTTTTAAAAGGTTTGTTTTATTGGCTCTGATGAAAACTAGTTTCTTAATTTCTGGTCTCTGTTGAGGTTTAGCTTTAACTTTCCAGCACAACCTTATGGACAAGGGTTCCGGTGGCTTCATGTCTGTATTCAGTGAGCATGAGCTGAGATTTACTGGTATTTATGATACCTTATTTGGCTTTCCCATACTACATACGGACTGATGTGATTGCCATCTGACAATTGAAGGGGTTGCTAATTGTGCAGACTTGCCAAAGATTGTGCTGTTTCTTTGCAGCTAAAAGCAAGAATTTTGATATGTGATGTTCCTTGGAGGATTACTGTCTGTGAGACTCAGGTTAGTGAGCAACGCTAACCAGAGACCTGTACGTGCCGCCTGTACAGGAGCAGTCTTGAGACTTCCAACTAATCCTGAGCACACAAATCATCCTCTGTATTTTCTTTTTCCTTGACTTGGGTATATTTTACTTGTTAATTATTTTTATAATGTCATACTCTCAGGGCACCACGTTTCATATTTTGTTTCTCCTTTGCAAACAATTTTTTTTTGTACTTAGAATTAGGTATGCACAGCTTGGAGGCAATTAATTGATCATACTATGGCAAAATGCACACACATTTTCCTTTTAGTTTGAGGATAGAAATAGTGGAAAGATTGCATTACTTATCTGTAAACAAAACAGTTACATACATCTAAGCAACAGAAATTCCTCCACTTCCCTGTCTTTACCATCAGCTTATCGATAGAAGTTGCAGTCTAGTGAGAGAGACAAACAGATATTATATTTCTGTCTCAGTCATGTTTTTAGAAATGGAAATTGGGAAACCTAAAGGAATATGCACTGTCTGAAAATTTCAAAGTTTAGAAGTAGACATCTTTTACTTTGCATTTGAGAGGACTGTTTTTTTAAAATAGGGGAAATCTAGTTTTGGTTTTCAGCCTGATCATAATGCTAAAAATTCTAAAGGTAATTTACAGCTTCTATAAAGGCATTTCCTATATCTGACAATGTTCTCCAGAGTCTGAGATGGGTAAGCCATGTGGGTAAGCAGTTTCTTCACATGGCCCCAGACATGTACAGGTTAAAGTCACATTCCACGTCCATGACTTCAGAAGACAGTATGGGATGGTCGTTGCTTAAAATTACAGAAACATTCATAACACTATCAAACCTATCAGTTAGAAATTTGATTTATGCTGAACTTGGTAATTTAATTTTTGATTGAAGGCAAACTGGGTGTTTGATAAGTTGCATTTATCTCTTCTAGTTCATCTAGCTAAGGAAGGACTGTTTCAAGTAGGGATTTTTACGATAAAGCGTAAAAGGCATAAAGGCCTTTTAGGCTCATTTTAACTCTTTAAACAGATAACTGATTATTTTGTTTTATGTTTATGTTGCTATTTCCCTTTGTTTTACTATTTATTGTCATCTTGAAAAAAAAAAAAACCACCATGCTTTCATATGGTTATTGGTTTCCATAATATTTAGTCATGTAGGTAGAGGTCCCAGAAATTTGTGATACCTGAATTTATAATACCTGAAAATAATAGTTCATTGTATCATTACTGCTAGGGAAATAATTAGTAACCATCAATAATGTTGTTCTAGAAATAACAGCATATAGTGATCACCTGTATTTCTAGATGCTGTACTAGATATTTTCCTTCATGAAATTTAATCTTCACAGCAATCCTGTGGATTTTCCATGTTTACATTTGTATAGACCAAATTTCAGTAATTATCCAAGTTTATACCCCTAGTATATTGACAAATTAGGAAATACCTACATGACTCTTAGATCCAATGTCTATAATTTAACTACAGTGCAAGCCACATGACCTCCTGTGGATCAATTACTCCATTTTCCCATTACGTCTGAAATGAAATGTGGTTTTGAATTTTAATGGATTTGTGAAAACATTCTGTGAATTATGACCACATATACAGAATGAATCAACAAGTCAGTCTATTGATAATGATTATGGTTCTGACCAGAATAAATTAACTTTCAGTGAATAGAAAGATGGAGGTGAGTTCATTAGCATTTTCTAAGAAGGTAGCAAAACTCTTAAGACTTTTATAATGAAACTGTTTGCTAGGATTTGAGTGTAATTCAGCATTTTAGTATCCTATTATGTAGTAATAAAAATTTTTCAGGGAATTTATGTGAATTTCCCTAGCATGGTAGTGGAAACTTGTGGAGACGTAGCATGCCTAACTTTGTTCATTATCCTATTTGCAGGGTTGTGCACAATGGCTGTCTTATTATAAGAACTCAGTGAATCCAAACAACTGATTTATTATTAAGAACTTATTATTAATCATCATTTTTGACTCAGATCTAAGATCTACTGGCTTCCCAATCATTTTGATTTAGTCTTTCATTACTCATGTTGTGCCCATTCCTTATATTATGTTAATGTTCTTCTTATAGTTCCTCCCTCTGCTCTGAAAGTCAGAATTTTGGGGGACAGAACTTTTGGCTAATACTTTGGGGTTTTGTAGTCCTAGACTATTGATAACCACTTCTGCCTCTGGAAATCCCATCCTAATATTAGTACTCTAACCCAAAGCCCTGATGGGCTTAACCCTGCAGCGTATCAGAGGATGTCAGAAGAGTTTTGAGAACTTCCTAGGAAGAATAATACGAGGAATGTCCTTTCATAAACAAAAAAACCCACTGCTGATCTTGGTTGTTTTGTTGTTGTGTATGTTTTCATCAAAGCCTTATTTAATAGAGGCAAATGATACTACTTAACTTATAGTGAAATGTATTGATTTTTCTCTGCTTCCTCAAAGGTGACCTCCAGGCAATTGTAGACTTTAAATTATAGCAAGGCAAACAGATATTATAGATTTAGCTCAGCAGTTTGAAATCTATCAGCCAGTTAATTCCCACCTCCCTTTACAGTCCATTAAATACTCTATTTTTAATTGCACTTATAATATTTATTTTCTCACTCTCACCTGTTTGGATATGCTACATTTCTTTGGTAATTTCTCTAGAGATTTGTGCTTGGATTTAATTTATTTTCTTTCTGTCATATTCAGTGGATTTGTCCTTTTATTCAGGTATGCTTAGAATCCGTTTGAAGTTGATTTTATAAAATTTGGAATAAACTTTTTTTTTTTTTGAGAAAATGGAAAAAGTCTATGTAACTGTAGGTGAGGCAAACATACCAAAGTCCTTCCTTGTTTAGTCCATGAAGATCGATAAATCCTAAACATGGGTGAGAAAGCTAGTGTAACAAACTCTCTGTTTCTCAGAGTTAACTCATATAATTGAAGTGTGAAGGTTTACTTGCTCTTACTGCTAAATTTAAATTTATTTCATTTTTATAAATATACTCTAACATCACAAATGACTATGCACACTGTTGTAGAGAAAAACAAATATATGATAGATAATATTTGTAAAATAGAATATATTATTGTTTTTGGTAGGTCTAATGATTTCTACCTTCAATAGTAACTAAAGTAAGAAATTTTGTTTTCATACATTTCATGATGATATTTTGGGGGTTGAGTGTCAGTTGTGACAATAAAGAAATGACTTTCTGGGCACCTGGGTGGGTCAGTTGGTCATGACTCTCTTCAGCTCAGGTCATGATCCCTGGAGTCCCAGGATTGAGTCCACCTCAGGCTCCCAGTTCCATGGGGAGTCTGTGTCTCCCTCTGACTGTCTTCCTTCTTGTGCTCTCTTTTGCTCTCTCTCTCAAATAAATGAATAAAATCTTAAAAAAAAAAAAAAGAAATGAGTTTTGGGTTGATTTTTGTTATCATGATATAAACATTTAATTCAGTGATTTAATCCATTTCCTAATAAACAGAGTTATGTGATCTGTTGTAATCTTGAATGACACTAACTCCCCTTTAGTCATCTGACTTATTAATTCAGTAAACCTTTTTCTAGAGTCTCCATTGAGCCAAGACTTGGCTTCTGTTACTAGGGATTCGATGTGGAGGAGAACAAACTCATCTCCTACCCTCAAAGTTCAGAGCCTTGGCCACCTCTTCCTAAGTAAATTGATGGTATAATCAACACCTTTTATAAGTATATGCTGTCCTCTGTTTAATGTCCTCTATTTAAATAAATAAATTTAATATTTAATGTGCATTTGCATACCTCCTTTACTTTTTAGTGCTTGAAATTCAAATACCTTGTACATGGACCATTATTACATATAATGCTGGGTGGTTAATTTTTGATAGGATAAATGAAAACATGAATTAAAAAAAAAGAATGAACAATTAGCCAAAATAGTCCTTCCTGGAAATTTAACAGTAGTAAAGCAGATCTCTTGGGTTTCTCTTACTTTTATATTTCCAGAAAACTCCAAATAGGAAAGTTAGTCCATTTTAATCTAGTACTATCCATTTTTTTGTCTTAATGATTGACCTTTCTTACTCTTTCTTAGATATGTTGTTTTAAATACTATCCTCTAGAAAGTTACTCATGAAGACATGTCAGTTTGCTGAGAAATTTCCCATTTTTTTTAATTGGCATCCTCTGAGTCCATTTTTGACAGAATTTATAGAGAGGAGATCATTGAAACCTTCATTATATATGATGAATGATGGAAGCAATTAATATTTAGCTTTTTATATATAAAATTTGTAATATTATATGATTTCTTTTATTCTATACAACTTCATAATATAGTATGTTAACTGCTCCTAAGTGTCTTCATTAGGGCCATTTGAATCAAACAGCACTGATGTGTCTGTGTTTATATTTAGCAGCTTGTAGCTGAATGTTTAATACACATGCTTGAAAAATTTGAATGAGGACAACAGAAGTGTGGTTTCAAAGGAAATATGCAAAGTGGGGCTCCTTGGGAATAATTAACTTTTAAAAAGTCTATCAAATATGTCAATTATAAATAAATCCAAGCTTATTGGGACAATGATAAATATTTGCATTATAATAAATATAGTTTAAAATATTTCTAACTGAAAATAAATATTAGAGATAAATTCTTAGTGTCGGCATAGCTGTGGTATGGATTGACAAAGAACTGGAACTGGAGTAGCTGCCAGGACACCGGTTTCTAGGGGAGATTCAGCTGTTGATGGTAGGCAAGTCCCACAAGTTCTTCAAGCATCAGTTTTCTTTGGAAAATAATGGCTTAGGAAATGCACTAGGTTTCCTACCTAGCTCCTCTATTACGTGATTCAATTATTCCCACATTAAATGGCAAGTAGCATTTATAATAGTAAATTCTAATTTATAAAATAACTATTTTGAAGTCACAGGAGGAAAAGGCACAGCATAAGGAGTATGGTCAATGTTATTGCAATAGGGATGTAAGGACCAGATGGTAGATACACTTGTGAACATAGCATAATATACAAGCTCACAAAATTGCTAAGTTGTACACCCAAAGCTAATGTAACACTGTGTATCAACTACACTCAAGAAAGAAAAGAACTATTTTGAGAATATATGGAATGATAGACTTGCTATTTTGAAAAATACTAAAATTATTGTAACAAATTACAGAAGTAACCATAAATTCTTCTCTTCCCTTAATTCATGCCTTTGTAATGTGACTTCCCAGATCCTACTTGGAAAAAATTGAGTGTCTTTTCCAATTTCTTGAGTCTGGGATGCCTGCATGACTTGCTTTGGCCAAGAGAATGAACTAGAATGTTGTGCCAGTCTGGGTGTTAGTTTGCCAGAGGACTTGCAAACTTCTGGTTTCTCTGATGTATGCTGAAATCTAACATAAGATGGGATAGATCCACTGTGGCATGGATCAGTGACAACATGGATCACCCATCAGCCAGGCCCTGTGAGAGTGGTCAAAACTGGCACAGCTGCTCAAACAGCTGGCCGGGTATTTTGAGTGTGTTCAGCAGGGACCAGAGTGACCATCCAGCTTACCTAAGTGCTAAATTCCACCCTCCCAAATAATGAGCTGAATAATTTTTTTAATCAAATCTTTTATTCCAGGGGGAGGGGGAGTAGGGTGGCTCAGATGGTTAAGCCTCTGCCTTGAGCTCAGGTCATGATCTCAGGGTCCTGGGATTGAGCCCCAGGCAGGGCTTACTGCTCAGTGGGCAGTCTGCTGTCCCCTCACCTTCTTCCCCTCCCCCTGCTCGCTCACTTTGTCTCAAACAAATAAAAATCTTAAAAAAAAAAAAAAAACCTTTATTGGGGGAATATTTTGTCATGCAGCAAAAGCTAACTGATGCAATGATGAAGTCCTAAATTCTCCAAGACAAAAGTCATAAAATAGATGCCAATATGAATTGGAAACACATTTTGTCTTCAGGATTTTATAATCTGATCACTGTTAAAAGAAATGAACTCAAGGAACTACTTTGTGGAGTATGAAAGAGGTATTTTTATAAGAGAAGAGTAAGAAATAAAAAGTGATAAAAGTGGGGTGCCTGGGTGGCTCAGTGGGTTAAGCCTCTGCTTTCGACTCAGGTCATGATCTCAAGGTCCTGAGATCAAGCCCTGCATGGGGCTCTCTGCTTGGCGGGGAGCCTACTTCCCCCGCTCTCTCTATCTGCCTCTCTGACTACTTGTGATCTCTCTTGGTCTCTCTCTGTCAAATAGATAAATAAAATCTTTAAAAAAAATTAAAAATGATAAAAGTAATTTTGTCAATGCAGGCATAATGTAATATATACATGGTATATTGCCTCTTTTTATGTTAGAAGCTGAAATATTTTATTTTATTGAAAACACTGAATGATTTTTATTCATTATTTCCCAAATAATCTCTATATGGTCATCTATATTTTATTATATGAAGTAATGAAATTTTGTGTGCCTGTTTTTATCCGCCCCCCCCTTCAAAAAGGAGCAAACTTGAAGTAATATTGTTCCATATCCCACTGGCAGTGTTGCAAACTTTGACCCTTAACTGTTCAGTGATACAGAATAAAATTTGGTAAAAGCCAAATACTTAGTTATCTTTGAGTCTGTCATTGTGATGGTCTCTTTTGACTTAATTGAAAAGTAGATAGAAACATTCATATTAAAGTCATATAATGATGTTGATTATTTGCATGATATCGAAGTGATGAAACAAAGTGTTTCCTATTAAGAAAAAGTCAGATTACGTTTGTTTCTATTGCTAGAAAACAGAGGAAATAATCCAGTCTACTGGCTAAAAAAATAAGTAAATCTCAGACTTGCAGCAGTCCTTTAAGATGATTTATTACAAAATTTTGTATGGATATATATTATCTTCTGTGGCAAATAGGAGTTGTTTGAATTAGGTTGCTGTTGTAATTAGTCAGGAAGAGAACTTATGCCTCTTTTAGTATAATTCAATTTCATGAACATGACAGGCTATAAAACTGTAACAGACTGCATAAAGTTACGTTGAAAAATCTTTTACCTTTGTATCAGTGAGAAAACATCCCATAAACTAAGCAAAAAATATATATTTTAATGTAGAATATATGTGATTCAGACTTTCTGAAACTATTCCATTTCTAATAACTGCCCTATTATACTCATTAATATTACTTTCCAGTTATCAGACAACACGTGTTATTTTTGTTTGAAAAGATAATTTTATATTGGTTATGATGTAACATTAAGATGAATACATGCATATCAAAGGAAAATATTTTTAAGATTTCATTTGAAAGAAAGAGAGCACAAGCAGGGGAAGGGTAGAGGAAGAAGAAGACCCCCTCTCCCTGAGATTTAGATAGCCATTTACACATAACTCTTGAATATTGTATTCCAAGAAAATGTGTTTATTTTAAGGTACCCCAAATTCTCTGGAAGTCCCCTTTAGGAAGTAGAACAAGAAATAATAACATTATAGTAAGAATATATACATATGTGAATTAGAAAAATAGGAGACCTACAAATTGTTCTAGTCCTAGATTCATGTAGTTTAAAACCAAAGACAAGTCTGTGCATATAGGGGATATTTGCAAGATAATGGTAGAATAAAAGCAAGACAAGTCAGCACAAGGAATTCTCTAGATTCAGACCCATGATTTCCTTTTCAAATGGCATAGATTCAACTAATGACTTAATTGACTAATGACTTTTGCTCCTAAAAAGTAATATGGCCTTTAGTAAGTCAATACACTTTTCCCCCCATGCATTTACTATAGATTCTGTGCCATGTTCATACATCCCATCTCACCCTGATTTTTTTTTTTTTTTTAAGATTTTATTTCTTTGACAGAGAGATCACCAGTAGGCAGAGAGGCAGGCAGAGAGGTGCGGGGGATACAGGCTCCCTGCTGAGCAGAGAGCCTGATGTGGGGCTCAATCTGAGTACCCCAGGATCACTACCTGAGCCAAAGTCAGAGGCTTTAACCCACTGAGCCACCCAGGTGCCCCTCAGCCTGATTATTTTAGTGGTGATGATGGCAATTTAGGCATTTAACTTCTTAAATGCTTTGAGCTGAATTGTCATGAATAAAAATGGTCCTCCAAACTAGAAGATGTGGTATGTATATACAATGGAATATTACTCAGCCATCAAAAAGAATGAAATCTTGCCATTTGCAGTGACATGGATGGAACTGGAGGGTATTATGCTAGCAAAATAAATCCGAGAAAGACAAATGCCATATGATTTCACTTGTATGTGGAATTTAAGGAACCTAACAGATGAACATAGGGGATGGGAAATAAAAATAAAATAAGGTGAAAATAGAGAAGGAGACAAAACATGAGAGACTCTGAACTCTAGGAAACACAGTGAGGATTGCTGGATTGAGAGGGGGCTGGGGGGATGTAGTAATTGGGTGATGGGCATTTAGGAGGGCACTTGATGTAATGGCACTAGGTTTTACATGCAACTGATGAATCACTGAATTCTACCCCTGAAACTAATAATACAATATATGTTAAGTAAATTGAATTTAAAAAGAATTTTAAAAACCACAATTAAAAAATGTTGTCATCTAAAAAATAAGTTTCATGCAAAGTTACTCAGGGTCTCAAAAGTCAATGAAAAGTTACCAAGGGACCCTCAAGCAGAGGTGAGGTTTTCAGCTTTAGACTCAAATGCAGTAAGTGTCAATAACTAATAAGTTTCATCTTTATAATTCTTTCTGTCTTTTGGTTTTGTAGATCAAAACACAATTCTTTGCTTAGCTTGTGTGCCTCATAATTACACAGTTTTTCAGGGATTGTTAATGTTTGGAACATGGAACTAATTAACTAACCCTCTTAATGGGCTTAAATGAGAGTGATGTTCTCCTAAGACATAGTTGTATTTCTAAACTTGAGTACAGACATTTTGAGCTGTTTGGTCACATAGTAAATATTTTGTGCCTTTAAAAAGATTTCTGATAAGGCTTCTTGACTCTTCCCAAGAGCTCTGAATATAATTCTGATTTTATTTTTCAAAATGATCTTCATCTCCCTTTATTGGAAAATGTCACTTCATCAGTCCTTTAGCAATAAATTCCTGCTGTGGCTTGACCTCTCTCAGTAACTTTTGTGACTTTACAATTCATCCTTTAAGAGGAACTGTCATTTTGGTATGATCCTTGATTTAATCCTGTTAAACTCTTGCAAGCATCCCATTTTATATATGTTGAACACTTAGTTGAAATGTAAGACACTTCTACAATCCATTTTTCATTTCCAAAGCTGCTGCTGTAGAGACTTCTCCTGAAACTGTGGGCTTTCCAAGCAGATTGACATGCCTGAAATTGTATTGTCATCCCTTTCATTTATTGTACCTGTCATTTCTTTATCTGTTCCCATTCTACGTTGTTCTGAGTGTGTTCGAAAACTCCTCTGTGTTTCTTTCAGGGTAACAAAATTCATTCCAAATTCCAAAGGGTGTGCAAGAGATCTCCCTTTCTGTCCAAGGCAAATATAGTGTTGTATCCAGAATTCGTAGTCCTAGTTTTCATTCTGGCCTCATCATTTAGCAGCTGTATGACTTGAGTAAATCACAATTCCCTTTATTAATCTCTAGTTCTTTTCTTAAAATGATTGTCAGTGATACAACAAGCCCATTGAGAAAACTACACAAAGGCACAGCCACTATCTCTGTTACTTAAGCAAGTTTATTTGAAAGAAGATTAGTGAGCTAAAGGATATTGAGCACCTAATATATACCAAGGACTGAGCTTTGTATTTTACACACATTCAGAAATGTTGCCACGGAAGCTGTTTCAGAGGAAGAATGTCGGTTAGTCTTTGTTTACGGGTTGTGTAGTCAGTCCATCTTGGTTTAAATATGAAAAAATGGATTCCATCTTTTAGTGTCTACAAGTCTCCCTATCCCTTAGTGAAAAAGAGGATGATACTACTTAATGGTAGAATTACTTTAAAGATCAATGAAATCATATAAAGGTCTTTGCAAAATAGCTCATAGGTAGTAGGTTTTCAATAAAAATTAGTGGTAGTTGTTATAGTGGTAGTGGTGGTGGAGATAATGGGCACACAATTTCCATCTTATGATAACTTGGTACCCCAAATGTTTCTAGCATTAATATTCTGTGCATTTAAAAATGCATATTTCGGGACACCTGGGTGGCTCAGTTGGTTAAGCAGTTGCCTTCAGCTCAGGTCATGATCCCAGCATCCTGGGATCAAGTCCCACATCGGGCTCCTTGCTCGGCGGGGAGCCTGCTTCTCCCTCTGCCTGCCACTCTGTCTGCCTGTGCTCGCTCTCTCCCCCTCTCTCTCTCTGATAAATTAATAAAATCTTTTAAAAAAAAATAAATAAAAATAAATAAAAATGCATATTTCATTTTAATATTTTAAAGGTAGTAGTTTGATTAGGTGTTGAGGGATGTGCACAAAACCTATTTCACTTGTGATAGTGTTCGATTGTTTTATTCACAGGACTACATAGTTATCTCATCCTGAAGTACCAACCCTAAACATTTGGGTTTTTTGTTTTTTGGGGGTTTTTTTAAAGATTTTATTTATTTATTTGACAGACAGCGATCACAAGTAGGCAGAGAAGCAGGCAGAGAGAGAGGAGGAAGCAGGATCCCTGCTGAGCAGAGCCCGATGTGGGGCTCGATCCCAGGACCCTGGGATCATGACCTGAGCTGAAGGCAGTGGCTTTAACCAACTGGGCCACCCAGGTACCCCAACATTTGGGGCTTTAAAACTTCTCAAGAAACCCATAGTCAACTTATCTTGACAGTGTGTCTTAAAGAATAAAAATGTTTTATAATAGTACTCCCAACTGATGATACTATAAAACTATTGAAATAGAGGCTTTATAAATATTGAGAATTTCTGATGTGACTTGTTGCCATGAGGACACAAATCTCAGGTCCACCTGGAGATTGTGTGTCTCCATTCCCATCCCAGAAATAAGTGCCTCACACCATTCCCTGAATCCATTATCTTGGCTTCAATGGAAAGTCAGGATTCTTCTTTTTTCAAATATTATTGGAAATATGCTTTTTTTTTTTTTTTTTTTTTTTGCTTGTCAGACCATTCTGTTGCTTGAGTATTTTAAGTATCTGTGTTTTGCTTGACTGCTTTCAGGCTCTCATTATGGTCTTTATTTCAGGGCATTAATTTTCCCAGTAAGATTGCCTTTAGGACATGATGATTGATTTGTTTTTATTGAATCCTGCTTAAATACCTAGTTGAGTTAATTAATAACCTTCCTCGTTTACATGAATTGCCTAGGAAAAGTGATAAAGAAATTGACTTTAAATTCACATTTTTGTTCAGCTGAGATTTCCAAATTTTGTTCCAGAAAAATCTTAGTATCTTACACGTATGTAAGTGGTCACAGAAAAGAGAGTTTCTGTTCATGGTTTCTCAAAATGTTCTGCCCATACTACTTGTGGAATATGAGATGATTTTAGGTAGTACATGAACTTTGTTTAAAAATGTGTATTTAACTTAAGATGTTTTAGTATGTGTAAACAGCATCCCAATTCCATTGTGGCACAGTAATTATTGCTTAGGTGATTACAAAAATGTTATTATCTAATATAAGGTGGATTTAGAGAAAAATTAATACATAGATGATACGGGGTTTGTTAACTTGGTGAAAGCAATACAGAATTGTGCAAACTCTTGGTGAAATCAAAGATTATTGGGGAAAGATATTTTCAGATTCCCAACTGAGCTTCTGCTTAGTGTGCTGAATAGTTTGTCATACCACCCCCTCTGGGAACATGCGTGGTTGAGAGTCCAGTTGTGTATGTGGCCAGAAGGAGATAAAAAAATATAATCTTGAGGGTGTGCATTCGTGGAAATTGGCATGAGAGACAAAGGGGAATGTTATTAATGTGATATTAATACATGGTAAGCACATAACCAGTAACAGTAGATCTCATGGCCAAATAAACTAAACAAGTTTCTTTGCCCCAAGTTTTCTTGTTATTGTGATGATGCTAATTGCAGTGTTGACCAGCAAGAATGGGCTAAAGTAGAAGTTATTTCCCAAATGCATTTGACCATGGAAACGTCTCTTTACAAATTTCTATTAATATTTTAGAGAAACAGAGTGTAGAGGGCAATACCTAGTGAGTTTCAAAGGAATGAAGTTTGAGAAAAACACAGGAAAAAGGTGACTCTCTTGAACTTCTCAGTGGCAAGAAATAAATTTTAGCCATCTCTGCATTCCCACTGTCCAGACACAGCAAATGTCAAAAAATATGGTATGAAAGAGTAAGTGTAGTAACTCATCAGATTTAAGGTATTGGAACAGGATGAGGAACCATCTTTTTTTTTTTTTTTTTTTTAAGATTTTATTTGTTTATTTGACAGAGATCACAAGTAGGCAAAGAGGCAGGCAGAGAGAGATGGGCAAGCAGGCTCCCTGCTGAACAGAGACCCCGATGTGGGACTTGATCCCAGAACCCTGAGATCATGACCTGAGCTGAAGGCAGAGGCTTAGCCCACTGAGCCACCCATGCGCCCTGAGGAACCATCTTAATTGAGAATTAAATTGAGTTACTGAGAAGAAAATAAAAGAAATACTGGAATTTGGGAGAATTGGGATTTTATATGTGAAGCTCACTTTTTATTAACGTTTCCTGTTTTTTTGCTCTGAATTGAGAATGAATTAACTCCATGTAATTTGAGCCACAATCTCCTCAAATAAAAGTCCAAGATAAAACTACCTTCCTCAAACCTGTTTTTCTTCCTGCATTACCTACGTTAATGAAGGACTTCTCCATTCACAAGCTTCATAGGGCCTAAAACATTCATCAGTTTGTAGTCACCTTCTTTTACATACAATGCCATTACTTTTTTCTGTACTCTCTTCCTTTTAATACGCTTGGATTATACTTTGTGTTTGCCAAACAAAGTTGTCAGTATATTCTTACAGGAGAAGCAAATGAATGGCCAATTCCAACTTATCTTGAATGGTTCAGCTTAGATTTTCCTTTCTCCAGAAAAATCTTTCCTGAACCTCTGATGTTGGTTTAAGGGCCTTTATGTGTGTACATTCCCATAGCATCCTCCCTGTATCTGTTTGTGGAAAATATGATCTATTTCAGTAATTATAAACATAAATGATTATTTCACCAAAACTCTTTAACAGTGTGCTTGGACAGAATTTGTCCCAGGGAAATTGATCAGCCCAGTACATATTTAATAAATGAATAATTGAGACTTTATCTACAATTGTGAAAAGAAAACTTATTCAGAGACACCTGGGTGGCTTAGTCAGTCGGTAGTCTGACTCTTGGTTTTGGTTCTGGTCATGATCTCAGGGTTGTGAGATTGAGCCCTACATCATGCTCCCACACTTGTGGAACCTTCTTGAGATGTTCTCTCTCCCTTTCCCTTTCCCCCTATCCACCATCCCCAAACCCTGCACGTGCATGCTCTCTCTCTCTCTCTCACACACACAAAACAAACAAACAAACAAATAAAAAACCCAAAACATTCAACCAAAATCAATTGCCTGTCCAGTGTAGTCCCTAACGTACATGGTGTGAAAATAAGAAAGTGTGAAAGTCTAGGAACATAAATAGTATTTGCTACATATGTAAACCATAGTAACATGAAGGTTGTAACAGTGTGAGATCATTTTTGGTGCCTACCAAAACCAGGCATTTATTGGTATTGAGTCAAATTTTGCAGTTCATTATCTGTATTTGACTTCTCTCCACACATTTCTTTTACATCCCATTATTTGAATTCTTTCTACATATTATGCATGCATTACATTTAATTTTCTGCTGAGCCGGAGGATGAGGTGGTAAGGGAGGGGGAAGGTGCTCATAAAAAGACTAGCCTGGGAAAGCAGGTGGCATTAGAGAAATCAGCAATGTCCACTGAAGAGGCAACATAAAAGTGATGTAATGAAGAGAGCACAGTACACATGGAATATGCACCAAGAACATGAAACATTCTGTTTCGGGATGGATGCTGGAGGAAATGATGCAGAAGGATTTTGCGTACTTCCCCAAGGTCCCACGTTTACAGGAGAAACAATAGCAGAATGGCCTGAACTGGGGAGAAGTGATTGCAAGTGACCTGGCTTGATAGTCCAAAGGGCAGGTCCTGCCAAGGGGCAATTGGCAAGGAGCAGCAAGTGGTGTGTTTATTTCCAATTCCTCAGCAGCTGAATGCCTGCTGAAAATTCTAATTAGGAAAATAATGACTACTACTCCCAGACTAGCAGAGCCAATTGATTATGCCCCCTCCCCACTGCGCATTCCAAGAAGTACTTTTCATCTATTTATCAGACATTTACTTTGCATCTGTTACGTGCCAGGCAACAGGTCCTTTGACACAGATGGATGAGTGGGACGATGCTGTTAGTACTTGTATGAAACCAAAAACCATGTAGTCTTAAAAGGAAAAAGTTTTTCAGTTCCCTAGATAATATCTGTCTTTTCTGCTAGACCCTAAGTCCAACAAGAATGGGGATTTCCTCTGATTAGTTTACCACTCAATGTGTTAAAATTTGGAAAGATGTGCAGATACGTCTTTCAACATATTCAAATGTAATGGGTTTGGGTATAAGATTTTCATGTCGATAAATTCCACTCAATGTACAGGAAGTAGTAGCAAAATAGAAAAATATATAGACCTTCGTATGATCTACTGGCTGTATTTTTCCTCTCTGTGTCAGAGCGCAATGCTGACTATAGGAAAAGTGTCACTGGGATTGACACCATGATGACTGGAGATTTCATAATTTCAGATACACCTGTAAAATGCAGCCCCGTAAAAGTCCCCAAATAGGTAGGAAATAAACGTGAAACCTGAACTTCCTCCAAATATCCACAAAACACTTTTTTTTTATAAAGATTTTATTTATTTACTTGAGAGAGAGAGACAGTGAGAGAGAGCATGAATGAGGAGAAGGTCAGAGAGAGAAGCAGACTCCCCATGGAGCTGGGAGTCCGATGCGGGACTCGATCCCGGGACTCCAGGATCATGACCTGAGCCGAAGGCAGTCGTCCAACCAACTGAGCCACCCAGGTGTCCCCACAAAACACTTCTTTTCCTTGTTATGGCAAGTCACATTCCAAAGAAGGTAAAGCCTAACTTTTTGGAATCATTTTGAAATTCTAAAGACATTGTCCATAGCATTAGGAATGTTTTGGGGCTAAGTTTGGCAGAAAAATCAGCAAATGCTGGTGGTAGCCTCATTCATGAAAGATCATATAAAATTTGAAATCTTTGTCTCAGACTTGTATGTGGAGTCTAGAATATCTCATTGGTCTTTAGTATTTTTCAGTTGGTCAGAGGGTGATAATTATTTTCTTTGTTCTCTTTTCAAAAACAAATCTGACCTTGTTAGATATTGGGCAGCTATGTTGGGCTTTTTTAAAAAAAAAATTTATTTAATTAAGACAAACTCATCATAGGATGGTTTAACAACTGTTGTCATTTTTTATCATTGCTCTTATATTCATATTTTATAAGTTCTGGAATCACTCCTCCCCACTCCTCAGTTCCACCCCATCAAGTCAGCACATTTCATGCTGCAAGATAAATGGTCCAGGTATGAAGTGGAGTCACTTTCACTGCTGTCTATGTTGTCTGTGTGTCCTTTCAGAGCTTACAAGGAGCTAAAAGATCTGCTTGGAAGCCTTTGGTCTTCAAGGCTGATCGATCCCCTCTGTCAGGGGAGGGAGCCCAAGAAACTTATGAAATAATGAATGCTCGGGTACAGAGCAGTCCTTTTGGGACTCTTACACAAAGCTCCTAAATCATCATCTTCAAAATCATTTTCATGGGATTATCTGGTTCATAAGCAAGCGTCCTGTAACACAGCACTTAACTACTTGTGAGAAAATCCATCCAAATATTGGGCAGAAATAGTTTTCCGTAGTAGGGCAATCAGTGACCTTCCTTTCTATCCCTTTTACTTACTTGTACCACTAGTTATGTGTATCTAAAGCTCACAAGTTTAATTTTCTTAGTTTATCTTTAAATATCTAGAGCGTATCATGCTTAGCGAAATAAGTCAAGCGGAGAAAGACAACTATCATATGATCTCCCTGATATGAGGAAGTGGTGATGCAACATGGGGGCTTAAGTGGGTACGAGAAGAATAAATGAAAGAAAATGGGATTGGGAGGGAGACAAACCATAAGTGACTCTTAATCTCACAAAACAAACTGAGGGTTGCTGGGGGGAGGGGGTTTGGGAGAAGGGGGTGGGATTATGGACATTGGGGAGGGTATGTGCTTTGGTGAGTGCTGTGAAGTGTGTAAACCTGGTGATTCACAGATCTGTACCCCTGGGGATAAAATATATATGTTTATAAAAAATAAAAATTATATAAAAAACAATATCTTGTCCTATCACTGTTATCATGAATGCCATTGCTAGTATTACTACTAATAATAACCAACATTTATTGGGCAATTCATATATGCTACCTACTGTTCTAAGGGATTTATATGCATTGTCCTATTAAATACAACAGTTTAATAAATTAGGTAAAGCAGAAGTCCTGGTTCTGTGACTTGATCAAATCAGTTTATCTATTTGAAATCTGAACATCAGATAAAAGATAGATAACCTAGACATTTAATTTTAATTTTAATATAGAATTACTCATTCCACTGGCCAGGCTCTTCAGATGGGTCCTCGTCTTTTCTTTGAGTATGTTTCCACTGATTGGAACCCTTGGAGGTTTTCTCACCACAAGACATTCTCATAGCAAATTGCCAGTAATTTATGATTTCAGTTTACTTAAAGTAGAGAAAGTACTTCAAGAGGCCTACCTAGGAGGGATTTTTGGGCTCAGACTCTTTTACAGGTATCTCTTAAAACTATTCATCAAAAGTCTTCTCCTTTGTGGTTCAAAGTTTTCTATTTTTTTTTCCTAACATGAGAGAAAAAAAGCCTTTTCTGACTGCTCACATTTCAGTAGTTTAAGATTATTAAAATTCATGATTACAGTAGATAAAGTGGTCATAAACATGTTTGTGGGGAGAAAAAGGAGATATCGGAGTCTCAAGGAGAACTAAGCTGGTGGGAACAAGAGTGTGGTCTGTATGATGGGTCAGTTCTAGAGAAAGTACCTCATTAGCCAAATCATATAAGATACCGTGGAAATCCAGCTGTGCATTTTGGGAGAGGCTGGAGAACCTGACATCTGTCCAGTCAGTTAAGAGATCACAGGCTAGTTATAGGGAGGCCAAGATGCAGACCAGGACACTTCATCTTCAGAGACCATTTCTAACCATCATACTAAAACTAGCATCTCTCACAAAATTTGCACATAAATTGTCTTTTCAAGACCTTTCACAATTCAGTTGTCCTTCTCTAGGTGCTTTGAGAACTGACCCTTTTACAGATAACAACTTAGTTGGCCCTTTTTTTTAATAGAATCCATCTTCTCCCTGTTAGCTTCTCAGGAGCAATGGCCTTCTGTAGTGTTAAGAACATCACAGACATTTTACAGTGCACCAGGATTACAAAACTGGCTTCTGTTAGTTCTCACTTGAATTACAACACTGACCTGTGAAACATATCCCAAAGTGGGCAACCAAGAAACCTTTCATGAATGACCATTCCTCCTCTGTGTGTGGTTTGCTATTTTGCAGACCTCCCCCATCTACTGATACTAACTTTGCTCTCTAGCTTTGTTTTTGTTATGAAAATTTGCTTCTGTAATATGGTGTAATATCAAACTGATTTATATTTCACAATTTTGGGGTTAATCATAATGACTTATTCTCTCCGAGCTGCTCTCTAAAAGTCTATAAATAAAGATAATGATACTACTTAACAGAGTTTCTGTGAAGATAACAGCATATATATATATATACATATATATATATATATAATACTGAACACAGTACATGGCACATAATAAATGAAAAATACATGCACAGATATTTAGTAACACCATCATAAAGGATTATACACTGCTGCCTGACAATCTTGGAAACTTTTTTCCCCTCCAAGTTATTTCTGATTTGGGTTGTATGATTATTTGGCCGTTGTGACTCATTTCTTTAAACTGGAGTGGGTTCTGATATTAGCTACTGTATTACAAACTTATCCACATTTATGTCTTTTCAGTAAGCACAACATAAAAATACAAATTCAGGAGAGAAACATCAGAAATATTAAAAACCATTATTTATTTTTCACTAACCCATTTCATAATAATACTTTTGTGTACCCTGGCATATTAACACATTTCTACTGGATATTTTCCCTTTTGGTAAGATGATATGTTTTCCTTTATGTAATATTTTGTGGCAGGCAACTGTGCAAGTGTTCCTTGAGCAGCTTGTGCATAGCTTGTGGGAGCCAGGGTCGGTCAAAAGGACCTATTGTCCAAATATGGGGGATCTATGCTCTAGTAGCTCATTGTTTCTTCAGCTCACAGAAGTGCAGGCAAAGACATTGTTGCAAGCGCTCCCCCCATCTAGGTGAGGCAATTTCCAGGGGATTTAAAGATCCAGCCTCTTCCCCCAACCTTCATTTTTTTTTTCTCTTTTCCCCTTTGGGGAGCCAGACATTAAAGACAGGATATTAAAATATTTCATGTAGAAGGAAAGTTAGAAAGTGACTGCATATGCCCAGGAAAAGATACAGACTCAGAAAAGGTCTGAAAAGACCTTACGTTTGCATCTTAGTTTGATCTTTGGCACAAGCGGCCTATCACATACATGCTGCTGATATCCTAGAAGAGAAGGAGGAGAGAGAGAGATGCAGAGAGATAATATTTTAACTAATAATGACTGAAAATTTCCCAAACTATTGAAAGACAGGAGAATAAATATACAAGAAGTTCAGTGAACTCCAAGTAAGATGAACTCAAGGTGTCTTTACTCAAGTTGACATACATTATAGTAAAACTTTTAAAAGCCAAGGACAAACAGAATCTTGAAAGCAACAAGAGAGAAACAATTTGTCCCATACAAGAGATCCTCAATAAGAATATCAGCAGATTTCTCATGAGAAACTTTGGAGGCTAGAATGCAGCAGGCCAATATAATTGAAGTGCTTAAAAACAAAAACAAGAACAAACCTTCTCAACCAAAAATCCTGTTTCTTCCTTTCAAAATTAAGGGATAAATTAATATATTTCTAGATAAATAAAAGCTGAGGGGGGTTATTACCACTAGAATTGCTCTGCAAGAAATGCTCAAAGTGTCCCATCTTTCCCCAGAATGAAATGAAAGAACACTAGTTGGTAACCTGGACTTTACGAGGAAATAAAGATCTCAGTGAAAAATACATGGATAATATGAAAACGTGTATTCTTCTCACAGTGGTTTGTAGCTCTTCTTTTTTCTATATAACTTAATAAACACATTTGAAAGAATGACTGGTTTATGTCTTAGGACATATAATGTATAAAGATGGGATTTTGTGACAGTTGAAAGAGGTGGGGATGGAGCAGGAAAGGAGTAGAATTTTTCTATGTTGCTGAATTTTAACTAGTATAAATTCAAATTAGAGTGCTATGACTATAGGATGTTAGGTGTAATCCCATGATAACCACAAAGAAAATAGCTATAGAATACATACAAAAGGAAATGAGAAAGGATTTTAATATTACACTAAAAAAAAAATCAACTAAACACAAAAGAAGAGAGGAATGTCGGAATTGAGAGACCAAAAACAAAAACAGAAACAAAACTTGCATAGAGTATATAAACAGCAAAATGGAAGAAGTAAGTCTCTATCAATAAGTACTTTAAATATAAATGGATTAAAATGTCCTTTCAAAGGACAGAGATTATCAGAATCGATAAAAATGCACAATCCAACTCCATCCTGTCTCCAAGACAGATCTTTAGGTCCAAAGACACAGATTGATATAAAGTGGATGGAAGAGATGGTCCATGCAAATAGTAACCAAAAGAAGGTAGGGGTAGGGTAGATATACTAATATCAAACAAAAGTGACTTTAAATTTAAAAAAAAAAACTATTCAAGACAAAGAAGGACATTGCATGTTAATAAAAGGATCAATATAGCAGGCAGATAGAACAATTATAAACATTTAAGTACCTAATAACAGGCCACCAAAATATAGGAAGCACTGATAGAAGGGAAGGGAGAAATACACAGTTCTACAATAATAGTTGGAGACTTTATTATTTTTTAAAGATTTTATTTATTTTAGAGAGAGAGCATGAGCAGGGCAAGAAGGAGAGTGGCAGAGGGGGAATCTGAAGCAGACTCTGTGATGAGCATGAAGCCTGGTGTGAGGTTTGATCCTATGACCATGAGATCATGATCTGAGCTGAAACCAGGAGTTGGATGCCTAACCGACTGAGCTACCCAGGCACCCATAATAGCTGGAGATTTTAATACTCTACTCTGAATAATAGAAGAAATAGAAGATAAGGACATGGAGAACTTTAACAACACAATGAACTATCTAGATTTAATAAGTATACACAACACTTGACCCACAGAAAATAGCATTTATATTTTCAAGTGTACAGTGTACGTTTTCACAGGTAGACAATAGCTTAGGGTGCAAATTGGATCTTTAATTTTTCTTAAAGATTTTATTTATTTTGAGAGAGAGAGAGCATGGGGGAGGGGCAAAGGGAGAAGGAGAAGCGGACTTCCCGCTGAGCAGGGAGCCTGATGTGGGGCTTCATCCCAGGACTTGAGGATCATGACCTGAGCCAAAGGTAGATCCTTAGCTGACTGAACCACCCAGATGCCCTGGTGCAAATTAAGTATTAGGAGATTTTAAAAGATAGATCTATAGAGTATCCTTGCTGACCATAACAGAATAAAGTTAGATTTCAAATACATAAGTAAAACTAGAAAATTCACAAATTTCTGGAAATGAAACAATGCACTCTTAAGTGACCAGTGTCCCAAAGAAGAGATCACAAGTAAAATTATAAAATATTAAGAAAACAATGAATATAAAAACACAACACACTAAAACTTAAAAGATGAAGTAAAAGTGGCACTAAGGGTGAATTTTATAACTAGAAGTTCTTTGGATCAACTAAATGGACATTTAACCAGATGTACTTAAAAACAGTCTCAAATTACTAAGATCATAAATAAAAGTGGGAACATTACAACCAATTCTACAGAAATATAAAGGACTACAAGATAGTACTATGAACAAATGTATGCCAATTAATTGGATAAACTAGATGAAATGGAAAAATTCCTAGAAACAAAAAACTTACCAAGACTAAATAACAAAAGACATTGAAAATCTCCTTGGGTTTACTATTATTAAAGAGGTTGAATCCGTAAAAAAAAAAAAAAAAAAAAAAAATCTCCCAATATAGAAAAGGCCTGGATCTGGTAGCTTTACTGGTGAGTTCTACCAACATATGTAGAAAAACTAATACTAGTCCTTTTCCAGAATTTCCAAAAGATTGAAGAGGAGGGCTTTCTGTGAAGCCAGGATTACTCTGATAGCAAAGCCAGACAAAGACAATACAAAAAAACCTAAGACCTACGTACATTCTGAACACTGAGGTAAAAATTATGAACATAATACTAAGAAACCAAATTCAATTTATGAAAAGGATTATACACCTTGACCATGTGGGATTTATTTTTGGAATGCAAAGATGGTTCCATGTATGAAAATTGAGCAGTATAATAAACCACATTTACAGGATGAAGAGGAAAAAACCACACACACATGATCACTTCATGTGATTCAGAGAAAGCATTTGACAAAATTTGACACCCTTTTGTGATAAAAAAAAATTCCATAAACTGGAAATAAATATTACTTCAGCCTAATAAAGGCTATATATGAAAAACATACAGTGAATATCATACTCGCTGGTGAAGACTAAAAGCTTTTCCTCTATGATCAGGAAAGCGGCAAGCATGTCCACCTTTTGCCACTTCTGTTCATTATAGTACTGGAAGTTCTCCTCAGCACAGTACTAGAAGTTATATCCAGAACAGGCAAGAGAAAGACATAAAAGACATTCAGTTTGGAAAGGAAGAAGTAAAATTATTTCTGTTGGCAGATGGTATGACCTTATATATGGGATGCCCTAAAGATTCCGCAAAATGCCTGTCAGAATTCACCAATGAATTAGGTAAACTTGCAGGATACAAAGCCAATGAGCAAAAATCTCTTGCATTTTTGTATACTGACAGCAATCTGAAAAGGAAATTAAGAAAGACATCTACTTGTAATAGCAACAAAAAGAACAAAATACTTCTGAATTAACCAAGGAGATGGAAGATTTTTATGGTAACTACAAAACATCGATGAAAACCAATAGATGGAAACATATTCCGTATTCATGGATTGGAAGACAAAATATTGTTAAGATGTCAATAGTACTCAAAACAATCTGTCAGCTTAATGCAATCCTCATAAAAATCCCTATCATGATTTTTGCAGAACAGAAAAACCCATACTAAAATTCATGTGGAATAGCCAAAACAATCCAGACCAATGGAATATAGAGCCCAGAAATAAACTCTTGCATATACAGTCATATGGTTTTTAACAATGGTGTCAAGATCACTGAATAGGAAATGGATGGTCTTTTCAAAAAATTATGCTGGGAAAACTGTATATCCACAAACAAAAGAATAAAGTTAGACCCTTTTCTACCACCATATGCAAAAATTTACTTAAGATGATCAAAGTTCTAAATGTAACACATAAAACTGCAAAATTCTTAGGATAAGACACAAAGCAAATGCTTACAACAATGTATTTGTCAATGATTTTTTTGGATAATGGCACCAGAGGCATAGGCAACAAAAGAAAAAAGTGGCATTCATGAAAATTTTTAAAATTGTGCATCAAAAGACAATTTCAAAAAAGCAGAAAAAGCAACCCACAGAATGAGAGAAAACATTTGCAGATTATATATCTGATAAGGGATTAATTTCCAGGATATATAGGGAGTTCATAAAATTCAATAACAAGGAAAAACCTGATTCAAAAATGATCAAGGGTCTTGAATAGACATCTCCCCAAAGAAGATATACAAAGAGCCAATAGGCGCATGAGGAGATGTTCAACATTACTCATCACTAGAGAAATTCAAATCAAACCTACAAAGAGATCCCATTTCAAACCCATTGGGATGACTACCATTGAGAAACAACAACAAAAACAGGAAAAAAAAAAAACAGAAAATCACAAGTATTGGCAAAGATGTATAGAAATTGGAGCTCTTGTGCACTGTTAGAACAGTTAGAACTGTTAGAACATAAAATGGTATAGCTGCTGTGGAGAATGGTATAGCACTTTCTTGAAAAACTGAAAAAAGAATCACCATGTTATCCAGCAGTTCCACTTCTGGGAATATACCCAAACGAATTAAAAGCTGAATCTCAAAGAGATACTTGGATTTGTTTTGTTTTGTTTTGTTTTTAAATATTTTATTTATTTTATCCCAGGTGTGTACTCGTGAACGAGTGAGCAAGAGAACAGGAGTCAGAGGCAGAATGGGGTAGGGGGAGGGGCAAAGGGAGAAGCAGACTCCCCATTGAGCAGGGAACCTGACTCAGACTAGATCCCAGGACTCCACGATCATGACCTGGGACCAAAGGCAGATGCTTAATTGATTGAGCCCCCGAGCACCCTCAAAGAGCTATTTGTATGTCCATAAACATAGCAGCATTATTCCCAATAGCTGCAATGTGAATTGAACCGAAGTGTTCACTGAGCAATGATTAGGTAAGTATCATGTGTTGTATGTACACAATGGACCATAAAAGGAAGGAAATTCTGCAACATGCTACAGCATGGCTGGAACTTGAGGACAGGATAATAAGAAAGATAAGCCAGGGACAAAAAGACAAATACTCTGATTCTGTTTATATGCGGTACTTAGAGTAGTCAGAATCATGGACATAGAATTGTGATACAGGGGCTGGGTGGATAAGAGAATGAGGGATTACTGTTAAATGAGCAAAACTTCAGTTTTATAAGATGGAACATTATGTAAATCCTTGGTGGTGATGATTGCACATGATGAATGTAATACCACGGAACTGACCACTTAAAAATGGCAACATGGTAAATTTCATGTTAAGTGTATTTTCCACAGTAAAAAACTGAAAAAAATAAATCGAGTGATGTTTTTAAAGCCTGGGGAATATGAGTAGTCTCTTTATTTGAGGGTTCTCTATTTCTCTGTGTAGTTAATATGATGATATAATTTATTCCTGCCCTACTTTGTCCCACTATATCTTAAATTTATTTCCATAAGAGCATACGCCCCCCCCCCCCCACTAAATTTCCTAAATGATGGATGGTATGCAAATGTGAACTTAATTCTCAAAGTTGGGTAAAGAATTACATCTTAGTGCATCTGGCACTTCTAATAATATGACATACATTCATGGAAGACAAGTTTTTCTTTAGGTTGGTAAGGGTGGTTTTGTTTAGAATCAACTGGTGTTAAAAGTATGTCCCTTCTGGTGTCGACATAGTAAGATTTATCTATTGATCAAGTAGCATTCCAGAGGGGAAAGTTGTTTCCAGAGGACAGACGCTCTGTTATACAAACTGTCACTCTTTTGCTTTCCTGGAGCCAGGAGTAACCCAGCTGCTAATTAAACTGGGATGAATTAAGGTAAATTGAATTTGCCTGCACATCTGCTCCAGGTCTGCAAACAGGACCATGAAGCAGAGCAGACACAGCTTACTTGACAAGAGCCTTCTACTTCCAAAACAGTCTCCGCATCTAGGCATTTCAGTTCATGGAATCCTGAGGCAATAGAGAAAGTGAGCAAACGTCCATCTTGTGCTTGTCTTTACACTAAAAGGAGGTGAACAGAATGAGCATTCCATATTTATAGACTGTCCAGATGCCATTCAAACTTAGACCATTTTAGGAAACAAACTATCCACATCTATAAAATCAAGCTGATAGGTAAGGATTGGGCCAGTCATCCCTGGTGATTCTTTTAAACATAGTTTGGAAGATCATTCTATAATATTATACATAAAATATCCATAGGATGTAATACTGTCATTTATGTAACAAATACCCTATTGTTGGACAACACTGTGGCTTCCATTCTCTGCTCTCATCCCCATTATTACAAGTAAAGCAGTAGTATTTTCTGTATACATAGAAATAGATGCTTACTTGTTTTTACTTCTTTGAGCTCAATTTCTAAATTTTGGGCATCAGATTTTATGTCCAGTTTTCTATTTGTATATATATCACTAAGTTGCTAGGAACCAATTACATCTATTTCTTCTTCTCCCTCTTCCTCCTCCTCCTTCTCTCTTCATTACGTGGTATACCTTCCCTCAATGGATTCATAGTAGTGAAATTAAAAATACGGAAAGGTAATACATTTACATTGATAATTACGTTGATAAAAGGTAATACATTTACATTGATAATACATTTACATTGATAAAAGGTAATACATTTACATAGAAATTATCAATGCTAATCAAATCTCATTAAAAGTTTACATTTGTGCATTTTCAGACAAAAGAATGCTTGTCCTTATACATAATTTAAAAAATGATTCTGTATAAAAATTTCCCATCAAAATGCTCATGATTTATGTTATTAAGAAAATTAGATACCTAAGTAATATAAGCAAGAAATATGAAGAATCTTTAGTTTGACTTATATTGCTAGCTTTATCAATTAATTTAGTCACGTATTCTAGTAATCAAGTGCCAGTGGCTGTGCTAGACTCTGGGATGGATATGAGAAAGACATAAAGATAGCCTTGCATCAGAATGATTTGTGACTTGTCAGTGTTCCCTCTGTATGGAGACAGAGGCATTAAAAAGCATTCTTTTTGTAAGGAATAGGGGTTTTGTGGCATCGAAGCATGGAAAATGCAAGAAGTGAGAGGAAATGTACATAGAGGAGTTATACTACATAATGAAGCATCTTGAACTCCAAGCTAAGGAATTCCTGATGGGAGTTTCACAAAACACCAGGAGCTGTGTTTGCCTCTCAAAATTGTGATCCATCAATAAATAAGATTAGTAGATTCTGACCATTTGTCTTCATCTTGGGCATTTGAAATGCCCCTAGCCTCGAAGAAGACCTGAGAATTCTTTTATTAAGAAATCTGCTTGCCTTGGTTTAACCCAGAATTTTCTACACCTATTTGAACAAGGGAGGTTCTTATATGTAACACCTGATGATGTCCTATGGGAGGGTCATGGGAAGTACTCTGGTAGGCAATAGGAACCCCAGTAGGTTTTTAACAAGGAAGTGATACTATCTCAGATGTAAAGGCATTGAACAGAGAAGCAAGAGAGTTACCTAAGTTTAAATGTCAAATAAAATACAGAGGAAAATACAGCCAAAGTAAAGTAGACTCCTGGACGTGTGGGGAGTCCCAAAATATTTTGAGAGGCTCATTAGTTGGTCAGAATTTCTACGTAGAATGGGAAAGCTAGAGCTAGTTTGAGTATAATTGACCTTTGCTAGATATTTGGGAGCCTCTGGCTATTTCCTCAGTGTGTGGCAATAATAAAGAGAGACGTCTTACCTCTTTTCAGCATCATCCCGCTTGTTACTAGTCATGTAATGCAGGGCAGAAAGAAATGGCCAGAAGCTTCCAGTCTTACATAAGCAGAGACAAAAAAACCTCAACATTAAGGTTCATGTACCTTCCTAAAATTGTGAAACTATCCAAATGTCAGATTTTTAGAATGATACTGTCTTGAAAAGAATCACAAACTTCAAAGATCTGGTCTTCAGCTTGAGGTCAAAAGTTGGAAAAATTATATACAACCCCAAATTATTTAATCGGTCCCTTCTTTTTAATATCTAGCAAAGTATTTGCTATTTCTGAGACCCTAACAAAATATTAAACAGAATTGACAGAGTTAAGGATAACTTGTTTGTTATTGAATTTTATTATAATAACTGTCTATAAATTATACATAATACAGATAATATATACATATATAAAATACATATATATATACACACACACCCTCCCATACTAATTATATCATTATTTATTACTGAATTTTATTTTTTATTGTTACTCTTCTTATTCATTGAACCATAGACAAGAGAGTGTGATAGCCAGGGTGGTTAGGCAGGAAATCAGAGTAAGAAAGTGCACTTCTCTTAATTTTCCTCAGTTGTCTTCACATTTCTAAGACTTCTTGACCAGTTCTTATAGGCTCAGAAATATATGGAGAAGTCCGTTCATCTTCTCTGCTCAAAGAATCTCAAGGATAAGTTGTAGTTTTAAAGCTGAGGATACTACCCAACCCTTCCCAGTTCCCAAACTAACACATTTGAGGCTTTTTTCTGAAGTGTCATCTAAAACAGTGACTTGTAATAATAGTATTTTTTCCTGTTTTTCAGACACTTAGCTAAGCACATGTTAGCATTACATTGTCTCACTTGGCCCTCCTAGGAACCTGTAAGTGTGATTAAGTCTGATCTCTGTGGAAGACGAGTGAAAACCAAGGCTGGGGGTTGAGTAACTAGTTAAGATTTCAGAGCTAGGCAATAGCATAGACAAGACCCAAATCATGAGTCCAGGCTGCTTTTAATTTACTCCAAGGCTTCTTTGATTTACAAAACGATTTGTGATCTGACAGCTTCCCACTCCCTATCACTTCTCTTATTGAATCTCCTTTGTTTCACTGCTAGAGCTTTCTTCTCCTACCGCAGAGGTCTCCAATCTGTCAAGCAGGCTTGTGACTCTGGGACTTTGCGCTTGTTCTGCCTGAAATGTCTTCTCCCCAGAAATTTGTGTGATTTGCATTTCTCACCTCTCTTTGCTGCTTTGATTGACTGATCAAATGTCAGGCCATACCCACCATTCTGTCTCCAGAAGTCCCTCTCCTCTTACACCTGCTAAATGTTTGCCAGTGTGCATGTAGCCCTTTCATCTATTTGACACAATAATCTCACTCGCCGCTCCCTCCATGGTGTGTAAGTTCCCTGAAGGCAGGGACTTGGTCTACTTCCTTCACTCTGGCACTCTTAGCTCTTAGAACAGTGTTTGGCAAATACTAAGTACTCAGTATTTGTTGAGTGAATTAATTCACATTTTTAAAAACTCTTCTTCAGTCTCATCTGTTTCATTTCCTTTCCCCATTTTTATAATTTTTAAACTTATTTTTCATCTCTCTCACCTCATTACTGGAGTAAGAAAACCTGTAGTATTTTAGTAAACAGTAATCAGATCTGATTGTATCGGGTGCAAAACGAGGCATGTAAGGGGTGTGAGATACAGCAGTTGCGTATCAGTGCTTTGGGAAACACGTGTAGACCAACGAAGTTTGCAACAAGGGCCTGCTTCAGTCCTGCCTATCCCCCTGCCCCCAGTAGGCTTATAATTAGAAATCTATTAGAATCGAGATGGGAAAATGTAGAAATTTTACATTAACCCAGCCATTTTTAAGAAGACAGTGATTTTAGGAGAAATCAAGTTGTATTAAAGAATGTGGGTAGATGGGAAATAAAAAATTAAATTCATCTGTTTCCAAGGGTATGTGTAGAAACAAATGTAAGTGGAACACAAAGGCCCAGTGTACAGGCACCAGAGAGGCTCCAGGCAAGTTAAATAAAAGGAATCTCTAATGCACTCCTATCAGCAGTGACCGAATTTCTTGACATACAAGAAATAGAAAAAAGTCCTTTGGTATTAAAATATACTAAATGTGTCTGAAGATCTTTTCTTTCCACTACACGTTTCCTGTGCTTTGACTTAACAGATGCTTCTTGCCTTCCTTTACCTTATCTTCAGTCATTTCTTTTCCCCCTAAATCAAAATAGCTGTACATTCCTATTTCTTACATTACTGTGAGTACTGACACATTTGGGTCTCTGTGATGCAGGAAATTGAAAGAATCTATTAATTACTTTTCCTGTTATTGGTTTCTTGACTCCCACTCCCTCCTCTGTAATACTATCAGAGACATCCTTCTAGGGATGCCTAGGTGGCTCAGTTAGTTAAGCATCTGCCTTGGCTCAGGTCATGATCGCAGGGTCCTGGGATCAAGCCCTGCATTGGGCTCCCTGCTCAGCCGGAAGTCTGCTTCTCCCTCCCCTACTCCCCCCTGCTTGTATTCCCTCTCTTGCTGTCTCTCTCTCTCTGTGTCAAATAAATAAAAGAAAAGAAAAGATCCTTCTAAAGCTCAGTTTATCTTCAAGGGTCTGTCATTATCTGTGGAAACTCCCAAGCAGGAGATTCAAATTCTTAATGACCTGCCTCTTAAGATAGGACTGTTCATTTTCTTACACAGATTAAATACTCTGATTGTCTGTACCAAATGTCCTTTCTAAGAGAGACTATATGGTTGTTCATACAGTTCTCTTTTTTGGAACATTATAATCTATTTCTGATTCTCTCAAAGTATTACTTATTCATTTTTCATTTTAAGACATAACTTGAAAGAAACTTCTTTCTTTTGAGTCCTTCCAGAATCAGAAATAAAAGCATCTATGTCTCCCTCTCTGTCTTTTTTTTGGGTGGGGGGGGTAGATTTGTGTCCAGGAACCACATGAATTTCAGTTTTGCTTGCTTCCAGTGTTTGGAATTGTTTCCTTATTACTTTCATCGCTCAGTAACAACTTCGTATTTGTATCCATTATTTATGCTTCATTACAAATCACACCAAAATTTACTGGCTTAAGACAGCCTGTCTGTTAATGTCCACAGATTTTTGAGGTTTGGAATTCAGGCAAGGGAGGCACAGAGTAGAGCCCATCTGTACTTCAGTATGTCTGGGTCCTCACCTGAGAGCTGACGCATGTCTGGATCCTGGGCTGGACTAACTTGAAGACAAGGACTGCCCACCAAAAAGCCAAGCCATGACTTGGCTTCCTTAAAACATACTGGCCTGAGAGAAGCCTGTTTCTTACTGCAGTTCAGGGCTCCGAGTGTGCATGTCTCAGCAGATACGGAGGAAATACAAGTGCCTTTGATGACCCTGCTCAGAAATCATTCAGTGTCACTTTTTCCCTACTTCCTCACTTGACATGGTCATGACCCCATTCAGATTCTGGGAGAGGCCATGTAGACCCCATCCAAAGAATAGGATACTCCCCACTACTGTTCTACATGCAGCAACTTTTTGCATCTAAAAGTGAGTTTTGTGAAATTGCCACGGACAAGTTGTTATATTCAGAGAATTTACATCGTCAGGTTTTTATGTTTGTTTGTTTGTTTTTTCTTCTCGAAATTACTGCTATGTCTGCAGTGCAGCAAAAGTAGAACAATACGATATTTGGAGTAAGTTAGGCCTGGTTCAAATCCTGGCTGTGTAATATGTCAGTTCATGGCATTGGGCAAATCCATTAACATATGCAAGCCTCTGATTACTCAATTATGCAGTGAAGACAATATTTCACAGAATTGAGGTGAGGATTAAACAAAATAATACATACAAAGTAAATAATACTTCCCAGGGTGCCTGGATGGCTCAGGTGGTTAAGTGGCCAACTTTTGGTTTCCGGTCAGGTCATGATCTCAGGGTTATGGCATGGAGCCCTGGATTGGGCTCCCTGCTCAGTGGTGAATCTGCTTGAGGATTCTGTCTCTTTTCCTCTCCCTCTGCCCTCCCCCCACCCCTCACACATTCACATTCTAACATAAATAAGTAAAATCTTTTTTATAAAAAGTAATAGTCGTTCCTTTTGACATTTCTTCCTCCAAATTAAGCCTGCAGTTACCTTGACATAAACATATCTAGGGTAAAATCTACCAATAAGGAGAAAATATTTGAATTTGCTTAGAATAGACAAGGAATTCATGGAGTGTGTAAGATAAAGACATCTCCTAAGTTCTGACGGTACTTCCTTTTTTTTTTTTTTTTTTAGAGATTTTTGTTTATTTATTTGACAGATCACAAGTAGGGAGAGAGGTAGGCAGAGAGAGAGAGGGGGAAGCAGGCTCCCCACTGAGCAGAGAGCCCGACGCAGGGCTTGATCCCAGGACCCTGGGATCATGACCTGAGCCAAAGGCAGAGGCTTTAACCCACTGAGCCACCCAGGCGCCCCCTGATGGTACTTTCTTTTGCCTGGAGAACAGACTCTGGGTGGGAGGGAAAAGAGGTAAATCCAGAGAAGTAGGCGTGGATAGGATTTAAATTTTCTACTGTGCTTTTCTTCTTCATGTTTCATGTATTTATGCCAACAGACAATGATTTCAAATATTTGTAATGGAAATCCCTGTGGCCTTTACTGATAGTAATATGGCATTGGGGCTTCCTAGCGGCCATTGTGCCAAGCAGTTGAGTTGTCTCTTTGTTCTTCTCTTAAATCCTCCACATCACCACTCTTAGAGAAAGGGCAGCTGCAGGGTTCCCTGAATATTAATCTCAGATTAGCAAGCTGATCAGGGAAGGAATATGCTATCTAGAGACACCCAGGAGGGAAATGACTCCAATTAATGTGATAGCTTATGATTATTTATGTTATTATTTGTTTTTTTTTTTTTAATTTATTTTAAAGGGATTGATAACTTCATTTGAAACTGGAAGCGAATAAATTTGACCTGTAAGGAAGAATTGAATAATGATTTTGGAAGATGTATTTCAAGTGGTGCTAAGAGGGCTTTTAATTACTCAGGGTTGGAGTTCTCATGGAGCACCCAGAGAGGTCCTGTTTAAGTCCCCACAGGAGGGAGATTGCCATTTAATGGGATTAGTCAACATCATCACCAAAGTCACATTGTCTCCTTATTATGCTTCATGCATATAATTCTTAAACTGTGCCTATATAGTATTCAGAAATATGTGTGGATGAATTCTCTCTGTAGTGTATGTCAGTGATGTGTGTGTAAGGTAGGTTGCAGAGTATGTGTTAAGATAATACCAGTGCTGATACTGTGCTTGTTCTGTTCCTGTTTATACATATAGATATGACTGTAGACACACATGTGCACCCATACACACTTATCCTCACGATAATTCTATGATTGCCATCCCTTTTCAAGGAAAAAAAATTAAACACGGATTAAGTAATTTGCTTAATAGGTATATACACATGTTTGTGTAGGGGGGCCTTGGGTATTGTATGGATAATAAACTTAGAGCAAGGCAGATAGAGATGCAGGTAAAGTTAGATTTGCAAATACTGGTGTGGCTGTTAAGACATGTCCTTTGCTTCCATGACCTTCGTGTAGTGCAGTAACTTAAAATAGACATTTGAAATAGATCAGTAGACCAGAAGATTTTTAATGATATTATATTGGCCATAGACATTTAATATGTCCCATGAGTCAAGCAATGAATTAGTTTAAGCTTGAATCAAAGGCAAAATAAAGAAAACATTTTATAGAGGTTTTATAGTCTCTAGAATGAAAATAAATTTCAAGATTTTTATTTTAGTTGCCCCTCTTTTTATCCTGTCACTCATTTGAAAAAAATAGAGATGAACCAGAGGCTATTTTCTTTGATTTTTTTGATATTTACACCACTGCTAGTAAGTCTAGCATTATGATTTATAGAAGGAAGTTTGCTAATATTTATACATACTTAGCATTCATTCCTCTCATAGAGTCATAAAATGCTGTGGTTTGTTGTTTGGCACATTCATACAGTCTGCATGAAGGCCCTGATGGCAAACCATCACAAAGAGGGAGAGTAAACATGAAAATTTTCCATTGGATTTATTCAGTTGTTTTGGAATCTATTTCTTTAAGACGATTAACACTATAGTACAACAAATACTCTACTTTAAAAAAAATTTCTTAGAATTTTTCCATCTGAGGGGAGAAAAATTTAGCATACTTGTCCTTTAATTCTCACTTAGTTACAGGTGAGGGGTATTCTCTGGGTATATTCTATATATAGAATATACCTGGGTATATTCTATAGTTCTGGTGTCCCTCTCACCAGCCAAGAATGCCACAGAAAGTTTTCAGGTGTTTGCTTTAGGAAGCTACAATACTAATGGGATTGGTGAGTCTGAGGAGACATGGGTATCTGCTACCAATATTCGATAACCTACCCATCCCATTCCTGCACGACTCTCTGCTGTGACAGAGGATATCTGAAGTACACATACATTGGCTTCTACTTTGGAGAATTCTTATGTCATTAATATTAATATTTTACGTGTGCGGGGCACCTGGGTTGCTCAGTGGATTAAGCTGCTGCCTTCGGCTCAGGTTATGATCTCAGGGTCCTGGGATCGAGTTCTGCATCGGGCTCTCTGCTCAGCAGGGAGCCTGCCTGCTTCCCTCTCCCTCTCTGCCTGCCTCTCTGTCTACTGTGATCTCTCTCTGTCAAATAAATAAAATCTTAAAAAAAAATATTTTACATGTGCAATAGGCTTTTCTGTGCATTAGCTCATATAATTCTTTTTTTAAGATCTTATTTATTTATTTGAGAGAGAGAGAGATCATAGGTAGGCAGAGTGGCGGGGGGGGGCGGAATCAGGCTCCCCACTGCGGGCCTCAGTCCCAGGACCCTGAGATCATGACCCGAGCCGAAGGCAGAGGCTTAACCCACTGAGCCACCCAGGTGCCCCATTAGCTTGTATAATTTTTTTTAAAAGATTTTATTTATTTATTTGGCAGACAGAGAGATCACAAGTAGGCAGAGAGGCAGGCAAAGAGAGGGGGAAGCAGGCTCCCCGCTGAACAGAGAGCCTGATGTGGGCCTCGATTCCAGGACCCTGAGATCATGACCTGAGCCAAAGGCAGAGGCTTAACCCACTGAGCCACCCAGGCACCCCATAGCTCATATAATTCTTAAAGGAATGATATTTCTGTCCTTATTTTACACTCATTGATACAGGACTTAACCATGTTTATAAGGACAAATAGTGAACGAAATGTTAGAACTAAGATCAAGACAAACTGAGGGTGCCCACGCAGCACTTTTCCTCTGGAAATTAAGCATTTTCTTTAGGGTAGATTGTACCAAGGCTTTCTCTCCTTAGTGCATGTGGAAGACTTGGCAGTAATCCTCATGAATACCGAAATTGTCTCAATCAAGGATTCTCCATCCAACACTGTCTTCAAAGGCTATGGGGTTATTTGGTGGAGAACATTCTCAAAAAACAAACACAGAATGTGTTCAGGCGAAGTTCTATGGAAAGAAAAGATCTAATAAACACCTGGTGGAACTTAATTAGGTCCTCTGGTATAAAGGCGGTGAGGCGGTACGGAATTTACATTGGACTGAGGCAGGGGCCGATTTCTAGTGTAGTCTGTGCCATCAATCAGCTGTGTGACATGGATTCAATCACTTGTCCTCATGGAGCCTCAAGTTCTCCTGTATAAATGGAGCTCTTGTACTTAAAGTGTATTTTAAAACTCTGAAGAGAGAACAGACATTGCATTTAAGTAGTAAATTGCTTTACAAATGTTGATGATTTTGAGAGAACTCAGCACTTTGGAGTATTAGTGTAGAATGCTTTGGGTAGTTAGACTTTCCTACACTGGATTGAAACTCCTTAACTCCTTAAATCCCACTTCCCGAATCTCTTTCTATCTCCTCTCCTGCTTCTCCCTCCCTCCCTCCCTCTCCACACCCTTTTATCTCCTTCTCTTTTCCCCTCTTCCCTACCTCAACCCCTTCCCTTACTCATGTCCCCTCTCTCCCTAGCTTAATTTCTGTCTTCTGGTTCTGTACAAGTGAGAAAGAGCCAGAGTACTGCCTGCTTATCCATCATTAGCCAATGTGGCTTTTTTTTTTTTCCAAGTAAAATGATTACTTACCCAATTAAAGTGAACACTTGGAGAAAATAATAGCTGAAGTGCTCAGTAATTTTAGGTTATGCTGGGAAAGAACGACTGATTTGAGTCTTTTCTTGAGGTCAGCGTGCTTGAAAGGGAATAATGCTTAATGGGTTCAGCCAAAGTCAGCCTGGCAATTTGCCTACAATCTATTGTCAGACAGTAAATTACAGAAGTAGTTGGTCATCACACACACTCACCAATACAGAGAAGCCAATGACAATTTATGGGAAGAATAACCAAAATATATATCACAGTTATTCTATTCAGAATCAGATTGTTTTTTAACATTTATTTTTTTTTCCCTAGTTAAGTTTCAATTTATCTAAGAGTCTGTCAGGATGACAGAAACTCATTTAGAATCCATGAAGATGGCTGACAGAAAGTGCATTAAGAATTAGATTTTGTATCAAAGAATGAAAGCTTTAAATCACTATAGTCAAGTCAGTAGGACAAGATTGATACCAGATGCTATTTTGTTCCTGTTATTAAGGAAGTATTCCAGCCTTGAAGAGACCTTGTCACTACATAGCTTCTGTCTATGTAAATAAGGATGAAGTGAATATATCTGTTGTCAATGATAAAAGCCATTCATTGCCTTAAAGCAACAGGCTTGGTTGTATAAGAAGGACCCTGAAAGCTGGAAGACCCCTAGAGGTCATATATGCCTTATTTCTTCGTTGTTTATGTGGGAGAACTGAAACCTCATGGGAGAAGGTTAGCAGCTGTATTGTGGATACATGGACTCTTTAGATCACGTCGTCTGAAGTAAGGGCTCAATCAACTGTGTAGACAGGTCACTTTGGGAGAAACATTGGGGCTCTACCACCATTGTAGAGGCCATTCAATTTCTGTGTGTTTTAGTCGTCTTAGCATTGATTCCAGTTTCCTTCAGCATCTCCCTTCATTCTTTGGAAACTACTTCTTCCCATTGAATGTGTTCCTTTTTTTTAAAATTTAAATTCAGTTAATTAACATATATATGTATATACATATACATACGTGTGTGTGTGTGTGTGTATAAATTTCAGAGGTAGAGTTTAGTGGTTCATCAGTTACATGTAACACCACCCAGTGCTCATTCCATCAAGTGCCGTCCTCAATACCCATCACCCGGTTACCCCATCCCCCCACCTACCTCCCCTCCAGCAACCCTCAGTTTGTTCCTATGACTAAGAGTTTCTTATGGTTTTTCTCCCTCTCTGATTTTGTCTTATTTTATTTTTCCCTCCCTTCCTCATGATCCAGTGTTTTGTTTCTTAAATTCCATTTATGAGTAAAATCACATGGTACTTGTCTTTCACTGATTGGCTTATTTCACTTAGCATAATACCTTCCAGTTCCATCCACGTCACATTGGTGCAACTGATAAGATTTTATTACTTAGCCCACTGGACATGTTCTTGATGGAACATTCCATTCAGTTATTCCGCCTTCCTCAGCCACACAGTAGGAGTTCTTGACACAGACTGAGTCAACCAATGTCTCCCTACTGCGCACTAAACTCCTGAGAAAAGCAACACAAATACAGAAAAGATTTAGAGCTGACTTACTCTGGTTGAGTGTTCCTGGAGACGCTATTTGTCTTATTTGCCCAAACCTCCAGAAGTCCTCTGGATTTTCTCCTTCCAGTGTCGGGTTTTCTGTGTTCTCCTTCATATTTATGAGCTACTCTATCACCTTTCACTAACATCCATTTTTAACTTGATTTCAGTATTCTCTGTTGCTCACAACCAATACCCCTCCCCCACCAGCCCTCCACCCCCCCCCCCCCCCCCCCCGCTGCCGGAACAACAACAATGAACCCTCTGAAATATTTCTATGTACAAAATGGGGACGATTATACTTTACTCACAAAGCTAGTATCATAGTTTTTCATAAAATAATGTGTATTAAAATTACTGGTTTAGAGAATAAAACTTAAAATGAATTCAGTAAGTATTATTTTCTTGGTTTTAAGATCTTTCCTGTATAATCTCATTTTTACTCCTGGCTTCTTTTAAGATGCTTGAGGGGATCCACAGCTCAATCTCTTTTAAGAAGCTCTGTGTGGGGACGCCTGGGTGGCTCAGTTGGTTAAGCAGCTGCCTTCGGCTCAGGTCATGATCCCAGCGTCCTGGGATCGAGTCCCACATCGGGCTCCTTGCTCAGCAGGGAGCCTGCTTCTGCCTCTGCCTCTGCCTGCCATTCTGTCTGCCTGTGCTCGCTCTCTCCCCCCTCTCTCTGATAAATAAATAAAATCTAAAAAAAAAAAAAAAGAAAAAAAAAAGAAGCTCTGTGTGCAGGGATCCTTTCGATCCTTTTGAGCACTAACTAATGGTTATTGAGGCTCGTCCTTGGCTTTCTCTTCAGGGCACACTTCCTAACAGGGCCCAATTTCCTAGTTCTAGCCTTCTTTGCAACCCATATGGGCTAAGAATTTCCTGGACCATTAAGACTTGGTTTCTTGTTAAATTTTTTTTCTCTCAATTTATCTCTTTTGTGTTTGACAATCAGCACCAACAACAGAAAAAACTTTATCACACTGCTTGGAATTCTCAACTAAAAACCCTGATTCGTTGTGGAGGAGTTCCTGGTTCCATGTAATTGTGGACAGAGTTTGGCAGGGCTTCCTGGCACTATGTAACAGGGATACCCTTTCCTCTAGTTCTCAAAATCATGTTCCTCATTTCCTCCTGAGCCCTCAGCAGCAGTGCTTTTAGCATTCATATTTCTACCAACATTCTGTTTATGACAATATATGTATTCTCTAAGATAATAGAGACTTTCTCATTCACTTCACTTCCTTCTGAGCTCTCACCAGCAAAGCCTTTTATGCTTGTATTTCTATCTACAGTCTTTGAATGCCATCAGCTTTTTCCATCCTGCACCTTAAAATTCTCTAAGTATTGACTTACGACCCAATTCCAAAGACACTTCTACCTTGTTAGGTATTTTTTTTTTTTTGGAACAGCACCCCATTCTTTTTTTTTTTTTAAAGATTTTATTTATTTACTTGAGAGAGAGACAGTGAGAGAGCATGAGCGAGGAGAAGGTCAGAGGGAGAAGCAGACTCCCCATGGACCTGGGAGTCTGATGCGGGACTCGATCCCGGGACTCCAGGATCATGACCTGAGCCGAAGGCAGTCGTCCAACCAACTGAGCCACCCAGGCGTCCCAGCACCCCATTCTTAAGAACCAAAATCCCTATTAGTTTTCTCTGAATGCTGTTACAAATTACGGCAAACCTGATGGCTTTAAACAACAGAGAATTATTATCTGATAATTCTGGAAGCCAGAAGTCTGAAATCAGTGTAACTGGGCTGACAGATGGATGCCAGTAGGTTTCAACTCTTTCTGGAAGTTCTAACAGGGAATCTGTTTCTTGGCTTCCTAGCTTCCAGTGGCAGCTGGTTTTGGGGCTTGTGGCTGCATTCTCCTTTTCTCTTGCGTCATATCTCCCTGCCTTTCTCTTACAAAGGTACAGGTAATTTATCTGAAAGCCCATCGGGATTATCCAGGTTCATCTTCCCATTTCATGATCCTTAGTTTAGTTATATATGCGAAGTCCTCTTGTGTCATAAAAAGTAACATCCACCAATTCCACACATTAGAACATGGACATTTTGTGGGGAGCAACTATTCAGCCTGTCACTTGCTTGCTCCAGCCTTGGCTCTGTCTATTCCAATCCCACACAAAGTTATTTCTGTAACTGGCCCTCAGCCAACACTTGGGAACCTCTCACATTAAGTAACTTAAAAAATTTCATGCAAGAACCACTCTGGAAAACAGCATGGAGGTTCCTCAAAATGTTGAAAATAGAACTACCCTATGACCCAGCAATTGCACTACTGGGTATTTACGCTAAAGATACAAACATAGTGACCCTAAGGGGCACGTGCACCCAAATGTTTATAGGAGCAATGTCTACAATAGACAAACTATGGAAAGAACCTAAATGTCCATCAAGAGATGAATGGATCAAGAAGATGTGGTATATAAAAGAAGACAGTAAAAAAAAAAAAAAGAAGATGTGGTATATATATACAATGAAATACTATGCAGCCATCAAAAGAAATGAAATCTTGCCATTTGCGACGACATGGATGGAACTAGAGGATATCATGCTTAGCGAAATAAGTCAATCTGAGAAAGGCAACTATCATATGATCTCCCTGATATGAGGAAGTGGTGATGCAACATGGGGGGTTAAGGGGGTAGGAGAAGAATAAATGAAACAGGATGGGATTGGGAGGGAGACAAACCATAAGTGACTCTTAATCTCACAAAACAAACTGAGGGTTGGTCAGGGGATGGGGGCTGGGAGAGGGAAATGGGGTTATGGACATTGGGGAGGATATGTGCTATGGTGAGTGCTGTGAAGTGTGTAAACCTGGTGATTCACAGACCATACCCCTGGGGATAAAAATATATTATATGTTTATAAAAAATAAAAAATTTAAAAAAAAAGAATTTCATGCAGGAGAATACAAGACATTTGGAGTCTGACTTTTATTAAAGGGTTTTATTTACTCAAAATAACTTAATAAGGAACCAGGTGGTTATCACACACACACAAACACACATGCATGCACATACATGTGTGAGCACACACATGGAGACACACATGTACCTGCCTCAATTAGCATACAGTGAATCCTCCTTGTTCTTAAAATTTTAAATTTTACAAAGATCATTTGAGGACATGAATTAATCGATAGTAACACTGGCAAGAGTTTTTTGACATGGCTTCTGTTTGAAGATGACAATATTTTATTTAATTCGAGATTGATGGGACCGATCTATGCAGCGGAAATTATGAAGAATTCTACCATTTTTGTACAGTTGAACGTTATCATATTCAAACATAATGAAGGGATGAATTCAAATATCTTTCCAATTTCTTTCTAAGTAATTGATGTGAATTTTTAGCCAGCGTCAGCTACCAGGTTGTTTTTCTACTTTAATCTGACGTTGTCTTCATTTCTTCCACTACAGAATTTGAATGTCTTCTGCATTTCTTGTCTCACAGTTTTCAATAGAAGGTGTATTTGTTTCCTATTGCTGCTATATCAAAGTACGACAAACACAATAGCCTCGAGTAACACTTATTCATTCTCTATGGGTCTGAAGTTCAGGGACTTAAAATGGGTTAACAAGGTTGTTTTGGCTCTGGAGACTCAGGGGGAGGATCCATTTCTCTGTCTTTTCTGGTGGACAGAGGGTGCCTGCATTCCTTGGCCAGGACCCCACATTCCTCCCTGCTGCATAGCGTCATCCAATGTCTCTCTCTCTGGCTCTCATTACACTGCTTTTTCTGACTCTGACCTTCCTAGCTCCCTTTTATAAACATTCTGTGATTATATTGGGCCCATGAAGATAATCCAACATAATCTCCGTATCTCAAGATCCTTTACTTAATGAGATCTGAAAAGTTCTTTTACCACGTAAATTAATATATTCCCAGGATCTAGGGATTATGATGATGACATATTGGGGGGACTACTATTCAGCATACCATGTGAGGCTTAGCAAATTTTAAAACCCATGTCTTTATTATTTTTTGCACAAAATATCATTGTCTGCTAGTATAAAGGGTCAAAATCACATTTAAATATATGTGGGAGGTATATTTTAATTTAGTGTGAAGAGCAACTTTCCCATGGAAACTGAGGCAGAGATGGAATCCTTCATTGAGCAGAAGCACAGATTCCATGATGCTCCTCATCCACTTTAATGCAAGAAGTTTCTGACCTGTGTTCCACTACTGCATGGTCAGTATTGTGTGGGCTATCCACAGCCTTTCAGGGAGAGGCAGTTGAAAGAGAAGGAGGAGAGTTATTTAGAGCAGAGGGACTCTCTTGCCTTGGCCAAGTTAAGGAGACAGGAGGAATGAACACAAAGAGCAGGACCAGGAGGGATTGACCCATGGATGATCTTCAACTAGAGGGGAGAACACACTCCATTTAATTAGAGGTGGGATGAACGTGGTGCAGAGTTTGGAAGACGAAGTTTCATACCGTGCCATTCCTTTAGCAAGCTGGTGACATTGGTCAACTCTCTTTACCTCTCTGGAGCACAAGGAGCTCAGCCGGTTGACCTCCAAACTCTTTGTCAGTCTTGACCCTGAAGGATTCGCCTTGAAATCTACCAATGTTGCCTCTCTAGCTTAATCTTTTGCAGTAATGGAAATATTAGTTGCAAGTACTGGGGGAAGAATGCATTTTAACAACTAACAGAATTGCTAACTTCTGAGGAAGTGGTGGAGAAGTATTCATCAAAGGCATCTTGCTTATAGCAATAAGAAATGTCAGCAGAGGAAAGAAAGTGAATTAAACAGTTAAGTACTTTGTAATCTGAGGCTGAAAGATGCTGTCTGAGTGGAGACTATTCATATTAGGCGAAAGTTCTACTTTTCTAAATCCCGTTAGACAACATTACATGTTCGACACAGATTTTTTACTGCTTACATGACTATATTTAATGGAAAATACCCAATTACTGAAAACCGCCAAGTGATTTGGGACTTACTAAAATGTATTCTTTGGTGACGATGAGAAATAGACAACCAGTGCCTTAAACTGTGGGTTAAAATCACTTTATTATTCTCAAGGTTCTAGAGTTTCATTGCACAGCATTTTATGTAATCATTTGTTTGTTTCATTCATTCATTTTTATTTAATCAATCAGCAAAGTATTCATTGAGTAAATATGCTCTAGGCTACACTATTAAACAAGTTACAAAGATGAATTAGACATAAACCTTACACATCAAGAGAGTACTGTCTATCTGGGAGAAATAAGGCATGTTCTTAGAATAATAGTTAAACTTCTGGGGAGACAGGGTTAGGAAAAGAACAAAAAGGGGTTTCTGGTAATGCTATTTCCTGATCTGGTTACTGCTTACAAGGGTATGTTTCCTTGGTGAAAAATCAACAAGCTGTATACTTACTATATTTTTTTAATTTCCTGGAAGTATATTTCTTCATTAAAAATGAAAAGTACAATGTTTCCATCATAGTGTGCTCAAACAAAAAATACAATGTTTCCATCATAGTGTGCTCAAATATCAATTATGCTCAATTCACAAATCTCAGAAGTTCCAAAGTGGGAGCAATCACTTTTGTCTGCCAGGAATGGGGGGTGTGATTTCAGGGTCATTTGTACTAGAGCCTCAAGATGAACTGGGTTATAGACATACTTAAACAAGTCAAGAACTTCCATTAGAACACCCCGGAATGTACCACCTACTCAGGAAAGCATCATGATACAGGACGTAGAACTATCTCAGTTCGAATACCAGCTCTGTGGTTTAATATCTGTTTAGCTTTTGTAAACTACTTAAACTCTTTGAAGTGGTTTCCTCCTCTACACAAGTCCCTACTTCACAGGATTATTGGGAAGGCTAACTGAAGTAATATATACCGTGTCCTCATCATAGAGATAATGCATTAGAAAAACTCAAGAACAGTTGTGATGATGGTGTAACATAATGATATCTGCCTGAGCTCAGAGATGGCATGTGTCTAAGTTAGCACCAAATGCCAGTTTGCCCTAAAGTGACTTAACTCATTTAGTTATATCAGTTTTAAGCACACCAGATTATCTATTAGAAACAATGAACTTTGTAGGTATTGAAATGGGAAAAAATGAGATTATATGTTCATTTTTTTCAATTTTTATCTTATTTCTCATAATCATTAATATTATCTTATAGGTTCTGTTCTTTTTTTTTAATCTGGTACTAAATTTCTGAACTTCATTTTAATTAAATAATGGGGGTAGTAATTACGGGGACTGCTAGTTCTCCAGGTCCTTTGAAATTTAAAATATTACCAAAGAATCCTGTACAGATCTTGCTAAAAAATTTTATTCAATATCTCTAGTCCAGGATGAATCATTTTTTTAAAACTATGACAAAAGGCTAATTTAAAAAAAAATGGAATCCAGTGAGGATGAATTATCAAGACACATTTCACAAAGGACCTTCAACCACAATTGGATTATAGCGGTCAGAAGTACCAGATGTGTTATTCTTGATTTGTGTAGAAGTCAACATAAGGGAAACTCTAGTTCATCTGTTTGGTCATCCATTCACCAGTGCTATTCACTGGATGGTATTGTCTGTGTTTGTGGCTCCTCAAGCACTAGAGGTAACATGTGCAGGTTTTGGATACTTTTCCAGATCTCTCCAGACAATTACCTGCTCCCTGGAAGCATGCTCATCTTCTTGCCATTTTGAGATCTTCTCACATCTTTCTGGAGTTGTCTCTACTTAGGATGCCATTTCTGCCTTTCCACTGAGCCTCCTCCCTGCAGGTCTCCTTTCCCTGCTACCCAGACACATGCAGACACACACATTCTACCTTGTACTTCCACACTGTGCATGCATGCTTCAGTTTTTGATTGTGCTTAGCCATCACTCTTGGAGCCTAGATCCATTGTCCACTTTTTCCTACCTGCCCTTGTGCCCAGGATTCCAAGAGCTCTCCCCACTTTCACCACTCTTACCTGATGGCAAGTACTTGGGCTAAGTCTGTGGGAGGTACCCAAGGGAAATCTCAAGATAGGAGAGGAGAGGAACCAATGGGAGAGGAAGTTGTTCTTTGCTGTTCTCTATTTGTTTAAGCATAGATGTACCCATCCTTGACCCTTTCCAGTTGGTCTCTCCTTCATGGCCCTAGTCCATACTGTGCTCCGGTGACTGTATTTCCTCTTCTTGCTCTTTTTGTCTCAGGATGAGAATGTATTCCTACTGTGGCTTATGCCTCAGCTCTCCTTAACCCCATTCACACATGTATATTTCATCACTTTCTATGTGGTTTCTCTTCCTATATGGTTTTTCTATATGGTTTTGGTTCCCTGCTGAGAACCTGAATAATACAGGATGTAACTGTTAACAACTTTTCAAATCAAATTATCATTATCTTTTAGAACATTTTTTCCACACAGAGATCTTCTGAAAGTCAAGGATTTCTTTTTTTTTTTTTTTTTTAAGATTTTATTTATTTGACAGATCAGTAGGCAGTAGGCAGAGAGGCAGGCAGAGAGAGAGGAGAGAGAGGAGGAAGCAGGGTCCCTGCTGAGCAGAGAGCCTGATGTGGGGCTCCATCCCAGGACCCTGAGACCATGACCTGAGCCAAAGGCAGAAGCTTAACCCACTGAGCCACCCAGGTGCCCCTGAAAGTCAAGGATTTCTATTCCTCTTTGTACAGAATAGTGCCTAGCATGTAATAGGTTAAGTAAATATTTTCTAAAAAACACAAATAAGTATTATTTATGTATGTGCATGTATGCTTTTCAACAAATAGAACACTTGAAGAGCTTAAAGTCAACTCTGTGATGTAAAATAGCTTAGGATAAACAGTGAGTGATAAATGCTAGGTGAAAGATTCAGTATTAAAAGAAAAAAAATAAAGTCATCATGAGACATTTTATAAGTGTTCATAGTGAATCTTGAAGGGTCTTTTTTTGGGTGTATTTGGTGACCTTGAGAGAGGTTGAGGTTTGTTGCTTTAGCTTGTCCAGCATCCTTCATCCCTTTCTGTAATAATAGCACATGTGGCCTTCTAAGTCCACATATTTTGTGTGTGAGCAAACACTCATCCATCTCTGGCTTCACAGATAGACATAAAACTAACTGCTGCTGAGTCTTACCTCCATATTCCCAGCCACAGTAATAGGTTCAGAAATAGGCACAAGGGGCACCTGGGTGGCTCAGTGGGTTAAAGTCTCTGCCTTCGGCTCAGGTCATGATCTCAGGGTCCTGGGATCGAGCCCTGCATCGGGCTCTCTGCTCAGCCAGAAGCCTGCTTCTCTTCCTCTCTCTCTCTCTCTCTGCCTGCCTCTCTGCCTACTTGTGATCTCTGGCTGTCAAATAAATAAATAAAATATTAAAAAAAGAAAGAAAGAAATAGGCACAAGATCCCACTTGGACGATTACATTTCCAGCTGTGCTCCTTTGATTCCCTCAGCCACAGCCTTCTCTTTTCTCCCTTTTTGGAGGAGCACTGCCATTGTTCAGGTCATCACTCCACTTTGAGGTTCTGATAAAACACCAAAGTATGGGGCATGAGGTCTGGGTTTCTGAGAGGAATGCTGCCTACTAGAAAATGAGAAATAGGCAGAGTCCATTTCCTCTCTTTTTCTCGTTAAGAGTCTCAGACAAGGAAGGGCCACGTGCCCAGTGAATATGTCACCTGGGACTACTTCCCTGAAGTTCTCTTCAGAGAGCGGGTAGTATATTAAAGCCTTCTATTGCCGTGTAGCACATTTTTATTTACCTCATTGTTATTGTCCCCTTACCTTTACTGCCTTGGTTTGAACCTCTCAAAAAAAATGTTAGTACTTTAATCCTTGCTTCTGTCTCTGGTTTGTGGGAAAATCAGTCTAAATCAGAGCCATATTTGACACATTGGTTGGAAGTTTTCAGAAAGAACTTTTTCTTGCTAGTTTGTTAAAATCTGTAGAATGCAGACCTGGTGCTATCTTGAAAAGAGAGTTTGAGATTAAAGTCAACAGGAAAAACACAGAGATAAAAAATGGTGACAGATCCCTGAGGATATTATTCAAGGACTTGGATGGAGCTTTGATTAATGGAAGCTTTATTATTGGATTTTTCAGTTACACGAGCCAAGAAATGGCCATTTTTAATGTTTTGTATGAGTTCACTTTTCTCTTTTGCTGTAATCCCAAAATCCTGTGTATTTATTTAATTTTAAGAGCTAAAGAAAAGTCAGCATAATCCAGATCAAACTAACATTTGTAAAATTCATGTAGCTCTGAGTTGAGAAACATTGAGAGATCAGATTCAAAAGGCTGACTAAAACCAAAAGTTGGATTGTGCTGGATATCAAGTTTAAAAAAAAAATAAATAAACAAACCAAAAAAACATTCAGCATGCTTTCTTTTAGAAAGTAGGGATACAAGGAAGGTATTTGACCTAATAGGAGAGCAGATTGAAAAGATGCCTTTAAGAGAAAGGAAATCAGAAATCTGTATTAATTTGCCATCACTGACATAACACATGATCACAAATTATGTGGCTTCAGATAAAAAAATTTATTATCTTACAGTTGTGAAAGTCAGAAGCTCAAAATCAGCCTTATGGGGCTAAAGTCAGAATATCAGTTAAGGCTGCTTCCTTATGGAGGCTTTAGGTGAAAATCACTTCCTTGCCGTTTCTAGTTTGCAGAGGCTGTCCACACTCCTTGGCTTATAGACCCCCTTTATCTTCAAAGACTGTGCTGTCTGGTCACATCTTTATATCTATAATTCTGACTGACCATTCTACCTCTCTCCTCTCTTTTTAAAGGATCCTTGGTATAACACTGAACCCACCCAGATAATCTTGAATAACCTCCCCATTTTAAAATTAGCTGATTTGAAACTTGAATTCCATCTGCCACTGTGATTACCCTTTGCTATATGATATAACATATTCACAAATTCCAGAAATTAGAGCTGGGACCTCTTTGGAAGGTGATTATCCTACGTGCTAGTGTTAAGAAAAAGAACCCGTCGAATATTGTTGTATTCTGCTTCATCCCAGGCCTTATTTTTCAGGGGATGAAAAAATAACCTGACATGTTCCACCAAAATGATTTTGGCAGAAAAGAATTCTGGGAGCTTTAAAATTTGTTTTGACAGAGAGAAATGTTAGTGGGCTAGCTCATCTATTTTGAAAGTTGATGTCAGAAATTTAACTTGTATTTGATTATTTGTATAGGTGATAATAAGTCTTAAAAGGTACTTTTGCATCTGCAAAGTCCCTTTTGCCATGAAAAATAGTATATTTGTAGGTTTGGGGGATTAAGGCATGATGTTATTAGGCAGCTATTATTCTGCCTATCACAGAATCTCATATTTTACTATTAATAGAATGTTTGGGTCCTTCATTTACAAACATCAGTGACATACTGAGAATTTTGGCAACATGTGTGATAGGTCAAATTTTGGTTCTCCCCATATGGAAACTTAATGGAGCTAATAATAGTTGCTCGACATTTGCTCAGTTCAGGATGGGGCCATGCAAAAGCAAAGGACGCAACAAAATAAAAGAACAGCAACAAAGTGACAGGAAGGAATTATTTTAATTATCCCCATTTTGTAGAAAAGGAATATAGATGAAGGTAGATATTAGATGAGTTTCCTGTGTTGATTTCTGTAGTAGCTGTGCATCAGGAATTTGAGATTAAATTTGGTTTGAAATCTAGTAAACTTTAAAGAGTACATAATTTTAATTCCTACCATTTAAGAGTAAGGAGTTAAGTATAGTCAGCAGAGCTCAAATAATATCTAAATTAGGCATAGCCTTTTTCATGATATAGTTTTTATATGTTCAAGTTCAATATATGTTTAATTTATAGTAAAAATTTACAATGTAAGTCAAAAGATTACAAATGCAATTGATATGCATTATATGAGTGCATTTCAGGGATTTTTGCATGGATGAGGCAAACATTGATCTACTCAGATATTAAAGTATTTAATAATAGCTTTATTTTGAGCCTTCTGTGTGATATCTCTAAAAATTAAAGATTACAATCTTTCACAGACACTAAATATTACCAAAAATGAATTGTTACAAGTTTATCAAAGATCATTTTACTAAATTATTTTAGAACTCATGATAAGTCTTAATAGGAATTTGAAAATTAACATTTTGTTCAAACTCTATTAAATACAGACCTATTTATACTTGGATGTGGCAAACTATATTCATTCCATGCAAAAGACTGAGAATTGTTTCAAAGAGAGCATACAGAGTATCAACATTTTTCCCTGAGGATAGTCTTTTAAAAAATCTATCTTGCAATTGCTGTTTGCCATGATCAGTCAATATTCAGTCTTTGAAAAAGGAACATTAGCTTGTTGAACCATAATTCAAAATAACTTACAATTTAATCTTATTTTAAAAACACTCTAGTTAATTGTAATTAATGTTTGAAAGACATCTGTTATATTAACATAATGATTTTCTTGCACATGAAATGCTGCACATTAAAAACTCAGCAGAGTTGGATTATGGGTATTTTGTAAATAAAAGAAAATCTTCAATAAAAAACAAGTAGCTCTTTCCATTATTTGCTAAACAAATAGGTTTTTTTTTCTCTTGACACAATAATTAATGAAACATACATGTTTCTTCACAAAGGAAATGCACTTCCCACTGTTTTGTTATAAACTTGGTTATTCTGGAGACACTTTGGTTCTATATTTTACAATCTGGGAGTCATGTACAGGCTGCATAATTTCATGTGTTCATTCATTGTCAGCTGTGATTATTGGAGGTCACTTAGACTCTTAGATTATTCCACGCTACTGCAAGCAATATTCTCAATAAATAAGTAAATGAATGAGCACACTCTTAACAAAAATATTTTGTCACAGAGTTAATTCCTCACATCAGTGGTTCTAAACGTAGGGGACATTTAGCAATGTCTGGAAATATTTTTGGTTGTCACAGCTGAGATGGGCTGGGAAGTACCATAGACGAGGTATGCTGTTAAACATTCTATAGAAAAATCCCACTCCGGTCTAATCTGAAATGTCAATGGTGCTGAAGTTAAGAAACCTTTTTTTGTATCAGTAATAAAAATCAATAAAAAGCAGATTTTAAAACATCCGTGTATTGACTACAGCAAGGAGTAACTCTAACGTGGGAAATGTACAGAGGCAAAAATTTATAAATGCAAAAAAATCTACCTGAGTCTCTTGTCTATTCAGTCCATATTCATGATGATGAAAAGTTTTGGATAGAGGCTTGGGACTCATTCTAAAGCAAAAGAACCTTGCACTGATTTTGTGAAGACTCAGTTTCACTGTGTGTTTCTGTTTCTCCTTCTTCGAAAAAAAAATGAAAATCTGAAATAAAGACATGAATTAATGTATTTGAAAAATAAAAGGCTAACAGTAGCAGAATCATTTTAAACCGGGGTGGTGTTAATACACAAACATGTTCATTTGCTAGAATTGGGTGGGATGTTTTAGTAAGCTTCCTGTTGGTAAAGAGGGAAGCTTGCCGAGGTGCGAGATTTTCAGAGTCCTTAAATATAATGTTATATATAGTTGCTCCTACATTACCTATGCTTTATTGAAATCAATGCCTGCAACATAGAAGTCACTCAGTAAATGCCCTGTATTATTCAGGTTTCTGTGGGTGGTACTTAATTAAATTAATAAATAATTAAAGTGATTAATGATTAAATTGGTAATAATCTAATGTATAATTAAAATAATGTGTGAAAACTCTTTGTAAAACTACAAATTGCTATTCAGATCTGCAGTCAGATATGCCACATCTTTGTTCATCCCTTTCCAGAAATTTCCTTCCCCATCTGCTGTGCTTGACTACCTTCTGTATGCATATAGGGATACATGTGCACATATATAATACAAAAACAATCTGATAGGTAAATATAACAAATCAGATTATAAACTTGGTATTCAACGCTAATAGCTAATAGTATGTACCTGGTACTATTCTAGGTAATTTACACCTATTGATTTGTTGAATTCTCATTAAAAACTCTGTGATATAAGTGCTCTATATCATCCCCATGTTACAGATGTGACAGCTGGGAAATATATCAGAACCTAACTACACTCATACTGTTAATACCATGATTGGGCTTTATTAACTCCTTGTTGTAATATGTTCCATCTTTTTAACAGTGCCCACCAAACATTCCTTGAAGAGCCTCCAGCATTGCTAACTATGGGATGGTTCTGCTTGTTGAGAATGCTCTGTAAATATCATATACTCCATTTTAGATCCTCCTTCTAGAATTGGACCAAAAGCTATACTTTATAGGAAAAAAACAAAAAATTTTAAAAAAAAAGAACATTCCTTTTTTTCCTACCTATAGGAGCAGTTTTTCTCTCTTCTAAAAAAAATTTTTTTTTCAAGACTTTATTTGAGAGAGAGAGAGAGCATGAGCAAAAGGTGGGGCAGAGAGAGAGGGATAAGGGGAAGCAGACTGCCCACTGAGCAGGGAGCCTAATGTGGGGCTTGATTTCAGGACCCCAAGATCAGAGCCTGAACCTCAGGCAGACGCCCAGCTGACTGAGCCACCCAAGCGGCCTCTCTCTCCTTAATTTAGTGGTAAAGATAGTGAAATTATCAGGTAACTCTTTTTCTCTCTCTCTCTATTTTTTAAATTTTTATTTTAGAAAAGGGAGAGCATGAGCAGTGGGAGGGGCAGAGAGAGAAAGGGAGTGAATCTCAAGTAGACTCCACACTGACCAAGGGGCCCATATGAGGCTTGATCTCATGACCTTGAGATCATGACCCGAGCCAAATATCATCAGAAGCTTAACCAGCTGAGCCACCCCAGTGCCCCATCAGGTAATTTTTCCCTTAGAAATATCAACCCCCAAATATATTTGCTTAAAATAGCAACTAACTATTAGTTTTTGGTTTTGTCGATTGGCACTTGGAGCTGGGCTTGGCTACGTGGTCTCTTGGTCTCGGCTGGGTTTACTCATGCATCTTAGATCTGTTTTAGTGGAATGGCTTGGCTGGCCATTGGCTGGGATGGTAGGGGCAATTGGGCCATGTATCTCTCCAGTAGGTCAGACAGTTAATTCATGGTGATTGGACAAGTTTCCAAGAGGGAGCTGATGGACTGGCTTAGCAGGGGCACATCATTTCTGTTGCCTCCTGTTTGTTAAAACAAGACACAGGGACAGAGGATTCAAAGTGGTAAAAATAAATTCAACCTCTTGATGGGAGCAGCCACATTATTGCATTGCAAAGAGTCCCGTGTGCAAGCAGGGGTCTAATTGCAGCAATAATTGTAACCAATCCGTCTGGCTCACCGAGATGTCACATAATCTCCTTGAAGCCAAGCATGTCATTTTGCACACAGGGCTTGGCATACAGTAAAAACTTGTTGCAAGCTTTGCATCAGTGAGTGGTTATTTCCAACTCTAGAGCTCCCTTTTATTCCTGACTAGAATGATTTAAAAAGGAATCTGGGTCATGACTAATTTCCTGGCCTGACTGCAATTACTTTAGGCCTTGAATCAATCTTTGTCTGTTTTTAGGAATTAGTAGAATGATTTATCAAAAGGAACATATTTCAGAGGTGACTACCCATCAGTGCAAGACACACTATAATTTTCTTTTGAAAAGTTTGTTTTAAATTTTCTTGGAGGAAAGACTAGCAATATATATCAAAATTAGAATACACATGCCCTTTGATCAATTCTACTTGTGGTAACTAATCCAAAAAATGGATAACGAAAATATACTGAGGAGGATGTTCATGGCATCATTGCTTATAATGTACTTCCCTTCAGTTTGTGCTCTCTCAGTATTTCTGGAATCCATAAGTAAATGGATTTCACATAAAATATTCTCACATAAATTATTTCATGTAAAATACATTTTTTGAAGAGAAATAAAACACATACAGAAGTGGATGCCTTAAAGATAAAAGAGCATTAGATTTAAAACCAGAAAACTTGGGTTTTATTTCCAAATGTGTTATTTATTAGATATGTGACTTTATTTTTTTTAAAGATTTTATTTATTTATTTGAGAGAGCATGAGAGAGGAGAAGGTCGGAGGGAGAAATAGACTCCCCATGGAGCAGGGGGCCTGATGCTGGACTCGATCCCAGGACTCTGGGATCATGACCTGAGCTGAGGGGAGTTGCTTAACCAACTGAGCCACCCAGGTACCCTAGATGTGACTTTAAAAATTTAGTAAATAGGAACCTCAGTTTCTTTGTTCATACATGACATGTGTCACTTGGGTATATAATAGTAATAATAACAATGATAGTTTTTAAAATGGGATAGTGCATTAAAAGTACCTAACACTGAGGACAACACATAGCACTTTAAAAGTAATTTAAAATTGCATACAATATGTTTAACATTAATATTTAAAAATCACTTGAAATTTATAAATATTAAATTCACTATTTTTACTAAAACACTAAAGAACATATTGAAGAGAATTAAATACATCATAACTTTAAAATCTTGAGTCAAATTCAGGACAGTCTTTCCAATAATATATTATTTCCTTAGAGATTAATGATGGAATTCAGCACTTAAGTGTTTATTCTCTGCAGGTCCTACTCATTAAATTTCTTTTCAGTAATTTTTGTGTTACTTTGTTAACTTTTCCTGTCACTTTCAATTTCTTAGTCTGTTTTAGTGGGCCTCTCTCTAGTAACTGACACTTTTAAATTTGATATGCTGAAAGTATTCTATAAACTAAGACATCAAAGGACAATGATTGTCTATAATTATGGCAACATCAGGAACATAGTTCTGAGTGAATATCCAAAAGACTCTGCTTTAGGAAAGTTGTGAAATAATAGGAAACTTACATACCGGTCTCTGCCCCTGGTTCCTGGTACTGGACTCCTGAAACCCTTTGTAATTTCCTGAGTGATAGGCGTGCCTCTTGTTCTACTAAGACCCTGAGTTGTCTCCTGGATGGCTCCGGAATGGGGACTGTCCCTGGAAAGATCAAGCCTTGATTAGAAGCTTGGAATTTACAACCCTGCAACATCCAACTTCCTCAGGAGGGGAGAGGGGTTGGAAATAAAGTTGATCATTGATCATGCCTATATAAGGAAGCTCCCTAAAATCTCAATAGTAGAGGGTTTGGAGAGCTTCAAGGTGGGTGAACACATCCATGTGCCAAGAGGGTGATGTATCTCAAGTACACAGGGACAGAAGTGCCTGTGCTCGAGACCCTCCCAGAGCTGGTCTTGTGGATCTCTTCATCTGGTGGTATCTGTATCCTTTTCCTGCCCTTTAATAGACTGGTACAGGTAAGTAAGCATTTTCCTGAGTTCTGTGAGACGCTCTAGCAAGTTAATCAGACGGGAAGAGGGCATTGTGGGCATGTCAGATTTAGAGCTGATGGTTTAGAAGCACAGGTGACAACCTGAATTTCTGATTGGTATATGAAGTGAGGAGCAGTATTATGGGACTGAACCTTTAACCTGTGGGATCTGTTACTATCTCCAGGTAGACGGTGTCAGAATTGAGTTACATTGTAAGGGCTTGCAGAGAATCACCTGGTAGAGGAAAAGCTCCACATGTTTGGGGTCAGAAGTGTTGTGGATTTTATAGTGAGGTAACAGTCAAAAAAGACACACAGGTGGAAAACTGGGTGATTTTTCTGACTAGCAAAGATGATAAACTTCAATGTGTGCCCACTGCAACACAGATTTTAGAAATCCTGGGCTCTTTTTGCTTTCTCCCCAGGGCTCAGTTGTGGGCAGAGGAGTTGAACATGCTTCTAAGCAAGATTTTCAGTGAGAGAATTTTTAACAAATGACAAAAATGTTGCATTTCACCAGGCACTTCGAAGTGTAGCTATTGGTAACTTTCTGGAGCAGAGAGGAGAGAATTTAAGAGAATTTGAGAGATTTTACTATATTAGAAGGAGTTTTTTTTCATGAGGGACATTTTTGCTGTCTTAATGTGGTAGAAAATGGGTCTAATTCATCATCCTGAATGCCAGGCTTTAGTGTTCCATGTAGTAGTAGTTCCATGGCTAAATGAAGAAATTATAAATAAAAATTAATATTTTGTATAAAAAGGATTATGGTAGGAAAGTTAAAAGACACTTTCTCATCCCTATCTATATATAAGGAAAATAAATTGTTGCCTTGACTATTTTATTCAAATTCTCTATACCATTCAATGAATTGAAGACCTGGTAAATGCCAATCATTGTATAGATATTTTTCTTACATTAACATATTTTTTAGACTTAAATTTAATTTTTTTTATTTTTTAAAAGATTTTCTTTATTTATTTGATAGAGAGAGAAATCATGTAGGAAGAGGCAGGCAGGCAGAGAGAGAGGGGAAGCAGGCTCTCCACTCAGTGGAGAGCCTGATGTTGGGCTTGATCCCAGGACCCTGTGATCATGACCTGAGCAGATCATGAGTTAATGAGTTAAGGCAGAGGCTTAACTCATTGAGCCACCCAGGTGCCCCCCCCTTTTTTTGTATTTTTAAATAATCTTTTGAAGAAGAGATGATGATCTTGATGAAATTACTGAGACTCAGAGAATTTATAATGTTGTGGAGATCACAACAAGCCCAGAGTGAAAGAATTAAAGATACCTTCACATAAGAGATTTTGGAACCAATGTTGATCTTCATGGGACACTTAGGAATCTTGACATTTATAACTTTGAAGAACAATAGTGGATCCAAGAATTATTGTGAGCTGGCCAGAATTAGCCTAAATCACAGATACAGGAGCAAGGTATATTACCAAAATGATACTCATATTTTCACATGATTTTTCTTGGAAACAGAGTTCTAATATTTGAGAGGATGATTTACTCTGTATTTGAGACCCTTGGGAAGGAAGAGTAGTAAAACTCACATAATACTTTTTACTTCTCACTTGATTACACTCCCCAAGTGGTCAGTGCCATTGAATAACCACTTTCATGTTTGTAAGGTGTTGTAATTTACAAAAAGGATTGCACAGTCTTTTAAAGCTTGCATGTCAGATCTTGTGGGTCTGTAGAGAGTCTCATGCTGAGAAGAAATGTGAGGGGTGAATGGAGTCAGTGGGAAGCAGCATTGTAGAAAAGAGATTTGGGAATAAAATGGCGGCAGGATTGCATGTATACAACAAACGTGACTCTCCAGCTCTTAGATCCTTTATATCCCAAGAGCCTGTCTTTGTAGTATATTGAATATAAAAGTGACTTGTGAACTGCTGTGTACTATACAAACATAAGGACTAATCATACTTACTGTTTTTATCATAGTCTTCTTACACATGGAAAGTGGTAAGTCCTGATGTCCTTGTGTTAAATCTGTAAGGCCAAATATCGTCTTTATCTAGTCCTAGTCCTGGTAGGATGAAGCAATTAAAAAAAAAAAAAAGATGATGCTACACAAGCATCTACTTCCCTAAGAATCTTTCATAATATACAGCCTCATTTATACCTCTCTTACAATACTTTATAAGTCACAATACTTTTTTTTTTTTTTTTTTTTTGGAGACATTCTCAACCTCTTCCAAAAGTAGATGGGTTCCTTAGAGAAGAAGTCATGTCTTACCGACCTCTGGATATTACTTTATAGATGACACTTAAAAAAAAAAGAGAGAGAGAATGAAATTATTACAAGGAAAACTGAGAAGGAGAAAAAATAGGGAAGGGAGGAGGGAAGAAAGAGGAAGGTAAGTTTCTGTTACAAAAGCTGGAAGCAAGGAATGAACCACTTAACATTTTCTGTTCTTGTGAAGCCACGTGTATTGTCACATTAATACTGCCTTTCGACCACTGATAGGAGTTGAGGTCTGGGGTCAGAGGTGCAGAAACGGATTAAAAATGATATGTAGCAGGTAATGTTGTGTGCTCTAATATCATATGCTTCACTGCTTACTTGGTTATTCACTTTTATACCTGTCTTCAGGGACCAAATCAATGAGAAACTTGATGTCATGCTTTTGTACTGTCATCATTGTGTATCTGGAAACAATGTTTGCTTTCTCTTTGGTTAATCTGGTAGGACATGCTAGAGATAACTGCTTATCAAGCAGCATCTCAAATAGAGTGGATATGGATGAATGTTGATAGTGGATAAACATTCTGGCTGGGCTTTTACAGAGAAGGTGGAATCATGGTGTTCAAGGGTTCAAAGGATTGGTGATGTTGTCTAATGTACAGATTGGAAAGCCTTTTCTGTAAAAGGCCAGATAATAAATATTTTGGGTTTCATGGGCCAGACACTGTCACTACTACTCAATTCTGCCATATATTACTTGGTAAGTAATATGTATTACAGCCATAGATAGTACGTAAGGAGGGTAGCTGTGATCCCATGAAATTCATTTACAGAAGCAGGTGATGAGCCCAGTGATGATTGGAGACAATAACACAGCATCCCTATGTTGCTAGAATTATGCTGCATCACAGTTCATCATCAGACCTTTTTTTGAATTCTTTGAATATCTCACTAACACTTAATTCAACCTTTTATAAATAGAGAGTGTGTGTGTGTGTGTGTGAGAGAGAGAGAGAGATGCTGTTATTTTTAGTGTTCATATATATATATATATATATATATATATATATATATATATTTTTTTTTTAAGATTTATCCACTCATTTTAGAGAGGTAGGGGAGAGTGTGCAAGCGGTGGGGTGGAGTCGTAGGAGAGGAAAAGAATCTCAAGCAGACTCCCCACTGAGTGTGGAGCCCGATGGAGGGTTCTGTCCCTGAGTGAAAGCTGAGAATTGGGTGCTCAGCTGACTGAGTCATGTGGGCACCCCAGTGTTTTTGTATTTTTGTTTGTTATTGTTCTTTGCTTTGAGTCAAAATCTGAATTGTAATCACACACTGGGTTAGATTGAGTCTGAGAGAGTATGATGAAGAATCCCAACTGTTTTCATCTGAGATCTCTAAAGTATTTTAAGAAGGCTGTCATATCCTATTGTTTTTAAATAAATTCTTAAATTTAGAATGGTCTCGGCTTTACAGAATTGTTGTGAAGATAGTATAGATACTTCTTATATATGTCAAGTTAAGTTTCTTGTATTATTCAAATTCAGTTTCTCCATCTTACCTTAGTATAGTACCCATATCACAGTTAATGAACCAGTATTGATAGATCATTAAGTCCATATATTATTCACCTTTTCTCCTCCCCCCCACCAAATGTCCTTTTTCTGTGTGAGGATGCCTTTTAGGATGCCAGATTATATTTATTCATCATGTTTTCTTAGCTTCCCTTTGCTGTGACAATTTCTGACATTCCTTGTTTATGGTGACTGACAGTTTTGAGGATCATTGGTCAGGTATTTTGTAGACTATGATTTAATTGGGATTTTGTGATATTTCTCTCATTTTATAGAGTATCCTTTAATTGGGATTTTCTAACTAGATTGGGGTTGTAGATTGGAAGGAAGACCATAGAGGTAAAGTACCATTCTTATTACACCATACTGAGTACTGTGGTGGTTAATTTTCTGTGTCAACCTTTGTAGGCTAAGAGCAGCCCAGTTTGCCTGTGGAACATTATTTCTGGGTATATCTGTTAGGGTGTTTCCATAAGAGATTAGCAGTTGAATCAGTAGACTGAGTAAAGAATATAGTCTTCACCAATACTGATATGCATCCAATCCATTGAGTCGAGTAGAACAAAAAGGCCAAGGAAGGGTGAATTTGCTGTCTTTGCTTGAACTATGACATCCATCTTCTCCTGCTCTTGGACACTGGTGCTCCTGCTTCTCAGGCCTTCAGACTCTAGGACTTAGTCTGTCAGTTCACCTGTGTTCTCAGGTCTTCGTGACTGAATTACACTCCTGTATGGCCAGGTTCTCTGGCTTGCAGACAGCAGGTTATGAGGTATCCTGGCCTCCATAACTGTATGAGCTAATTCATGTAATACATCCATTTCTGTCATCTCCTGTTGGCTCTTTTTCTACAGAATCTTTACTATTACAGGTACATATATTTGACATCAAAGTATTCCAGCTGATGTTAACATTGATCACCTGGCAGTTACTGTTTGTCAGGTTTCTCTACAAAAAGTAGTTCTTTTTTTCTCCCTTTCTCTATTGTTCTCTTTGGAAGGGAGTTGTTTTGTGTAGTCAACACTTAATAAATGGAATATTATGGTCCACTTTCTTAAAGGTGAGAAGTCTACATAGATTTGAATTCTTCTGCATGGGAGAGTTGTCTATTTCCCTATTTATAATTTGTTAACTCAATCATATGTATCAATATGAGCTCATGGGTATTTTATACTTTGGGTTATAATCAGTCACCAATTTTATGTTGCTTAAATTGTTCCAGCTTTGGCCATGGGGAGCTCATTTAGTATGTTCCTATGTTCCTTTACTTCCTTTTATTTGTGAGCATGTGTGTATATAGTTTCCTTACCTTCTGGCACTATAAGATGCTCCAGGTTCATCATATTTATTTCCTGTCCCAGTATGTGAATCAGCTATTTCTCTAAGGGACTCTCATTCCTTTTGTTAGAGAATGGTATTAGAAACCACATTCCATGTTGTGGGTATTAGCTGTGCTCATTACTACTGGGGTGTGTTACTTGAGGACCTCTCAGGGGAGTTATATATGTATATACTGACCCATGTACATACATATATCTATGACTATTTATGTATCTATAGCTAAACATGAGTTCATCCTGATGTCTTCAACTCTAATCCATTACTATGTGGATCATTCTTGTCATCTTTCCTTGCTTATTTGTAATGTCTCTCTCCAACAGGGGAAAAATGAAAACTGGCTCTAACAGTCTGCCATCCTTTTACTTAATTGGTCAATTCCAGTATCAGGCACAGTGGTTTTAGAATTGTTAACCCATATGTCTATGGGAAATAACTTTATCAACTAGAATACAGTATTTAGGTGTAGTTCTTTTTGCTCTTAGTCTTACAGATCCATTAATTTCCAAAGTTGCTTATGTCAGTACCTTTTTCTACCACCCCTTTCGATATATATGTATTTTGCGGGATTGTGTTACACTTTCCATCCTGGGATTGCCCAGCCTCCTAAATGATATTTTTTAAAAATCTCTAACAGTTTTGGCTTTTTCAGAATGTCATATAATTGGAATCATAGATTTTATAGATTTTTTGCTTAGACTGGTTTATTTCACTTAGCAATATGCATTTAAGATTCACCCATGACTTTGGAGTTCTAGAGGAGGCTCTGGGAATTTTCCTAGTGATTATTCTTTTCCTCCTCCTGACAGAACTATGTCGGTAGCTTTCTTGGGTCTTCACCATGAGAACCTGGTGGGATTCCTTAATGTAAAGCCTATGACAGTGTGGGGACCTTTCTAATACTAGTCCACTGTTAGCCTCCAGCATCCCACCAAGTCCCATTTAAATGTTCATACCCATTAGTGGTTCCAGCAGCTTCTGCTCAAGGTAAGCAGACCTGGATGGATTCTCTGGATTCTCCTATCTCTCCAGATTTCAGAATGATTTGTTTTGAAAATTCTACTAAAAAATGACCCAAAATAAGATCAGTGGTTTATAGTTTGACGATTTTGTTGTTGTTGTTGCAAGGATGGGAGTGATAACTTCCAAGTACATTACATGCTGGGGTTGAACCTGGAAGTCTGTCGAATCCTTTTGAGGATTTGTTTTCCTTTGTCATGTTAAATGCCAGTTATTTCAGATATTTTTCATTATTCATGAATTTCAGATTCTTTGGAAACATTTGTTTGGTGGTCAGGAAAATGATCCCTCTCTTAATTTGGGATGAACTCAACTGGCATATCCTAGTCTTATCAATACAGAGAATATTCACCTCCCTTATTAATATGGCTTGAAATAGCTTGTAGATGGCTTTATATTTTGTATCCATTTTCCTCATGTTGACTACAGTAGTGAAAATGTTGTGGGAACACAGTAGATGTTGTTTCTGGCTGATTTTATGTAGCAACCTATTAAAAAATAAAGTAAAAAAAAATTCTTGCATGTGTATAGAAAAATTATGAGTTGTTCTGTCAGATTTTTTTGTAGGATTAAAATAGATAATTCTTAGGATTTTGTGAGGAAATTTAAGTTTTTTCCAACAATTCACACAGTAATAAGTGTACAATTTAAAAAATTAACTTCATAATCTGTAAAGTAAGCCATAAATTAACTCAGGTACAACTATAATCTGCTTTACATGACTGTTAGAGAATTTGATTTAATTTCTGAAAAAAAGCAAAGTATCTTGTAAATGGTAAGAGAAAAATGTCCATCCTCATTTTATTGGTGGGGAATCCAAAGTTCTGAGGAGCTACTGCATTTCCTCAAGTCATGCAATTAGAAGCAAGTAAGTCATTTACTGGTTTTAAGTAAAAAACCACTCTTTTACTCTTTTACAAAACATAATGTTAGTCTTTTGGAGTATATATTTTTATTCTACTTTCTCTCTTTGAAAAAAAGTAAAGGGGAAATGTCAACAGTGGAAGGAATTTGATCCTGTTGGATATGGGCATGAATCTGACAAAAAAATTTTCAAAAACATAAATGAGGCCAGGTTTTCTAAAATCCCACCTGAGTGAGAACCTTCACATTCCCAAGAGCCTGAGTGTTCTCACAGCAGGAAAGGACATTGTGCTTCTGCCACATGGCAGTGCAACCCTTAATTAAATGATGCAGCAACATATGGGAATTAGCAAAGAGATTAAGGGACTAATAGAGCAGAACACAGTAATGTTGATGTAAATGGAGAGGAGCTCCATGGTGGTAAACTGGGGAAAAAAAAACCCATGATGAAGTAGAGAATCATAGAAAAATGATCCGAGCCTGGAATGACAAACAGGACCGTAAAAGTCACTTAACGTCATCAGGTGTTCTGTATTCTAGTTGCCAAGGACTTGTGAGGGAGAGGCATACTTGCTCTTTGAAAAGCTCAGGTGAATGGGGAAACCCAACCTGATGAGGCAGCTTACTGTCTTGTATTACTCATTTACTCTATTAGCCAGTTCTTCATGACTTTGGTCAGCCAATTTTTACTGAAGCTTACTATATGGTCTTTTGCCCTAGGCATGAAGTTTATAGGAAATAAAACAGACATCATCCCTGACCTCATGAAAAACATCTTGACTGAGGCAGGTGCCTCTGATCGTTCTTGCTTCTTTTCTTTTAAATGCTGTAATGCACTTTTTTTTTTTTCCTTGCTGTCTGGGCTTTTGTCAAATAATTGAAGATGGTTATGTGTCCTAGAATATCTTCTACCTTCATGGGAGAAAGTTCAGATTAGATTTTCTTTGTATTCATAACAAAGGCATGAGGTTATGCAGATAAGATCAGAAGGAGTAAAGAGAATGGATTATCTCTAGTGTATTTCTACCATGTGCCAGACCCATGAGTTGCCCCATACATCTAGAAAGTGAGATCCATGAGTGTACAAACCTTATCTGTATTCTTCCCTAATGTATCTCAGGGCCTCAAGAGGCAGTAGAAGTATGTTCTACACTCAATATATTTGAGAAATAAAAGGACCCAATCCTTTAATTAGCGCTACAGTGCAGTATTATGTCCTTTTTAGAGATGAGGAAACTCCTCCAGTGCATGAGCAGTATTCTAATTGTGAGTTGACAGAACCTATTTAAACTAGTCTAAGTGTGGTACTATTACTAGTATTACTATTAGTAATAACTATTATTTAATAGATCGTAGAAATGAGAAATTGCATAGCTGGATTCAAGTGTTTGAAGAATGTACTCAGAGCACTTCTTTTTCTGTCTCATAGCTCAGCTTGCCTTTCTGCTGACTTACTGTTTGTTTTCTAAAAACAGGACCACATAGGACCATTACTAAGTAGCAAAGGGGACCCTGGGCAGCTGTAGGCTAACTATATGCACCTGCTTTGAGTCCCAGTTTTAGCTGAGCACCTGACCTTTGAACAATGTGTCAAATAGATGCATTCATGAAAAATGTTGTAGACTAATTTTTATTTCTTATTTATTATTTTTACCGGGGAGGAGACATTTCACTGAATGTGTTGTAAGTAGTTTGGTTCTAGAAGAACTATGGTACAATCAAAACATTCCAAAAATTTAAAATTCCATTTTATAGTGTTTAGAAAAGAAAGGGTAAAACAGGGATGTTCTCTAATTGAATCCTCCTTTGCATGACAAAGCAAGAAATTGAAGCCCGCATTCCTTGAGAGCTTAATAAGAGCTAAGAGCCAGGCAGAACTGGTGCAAATGAGGAGGCCAAAGAATCAGCAACAGGGTCTTGAATTAGGGTGGTGCAGAAGAACCACTAAATCACTAACAGGACCCATATCTTAGTAAGATAGGAAGTCTTCCTAATGTAGTAGGTTTCACATATTTTGTATGCTAGGTGGTATATGTAATCTAGAGATAGAATGAAAAATGGTTAACATTTACTGAATACTTTGTACTAAGTACTCCTTTAAAATGTTGTGCTATAGGGCGCCTGGGTGGCTCAGTGCGTTAAGCCGCTGCCTTCGGCTCAGGTCATGATCTCAGAGTCCTGGGATCGAGTCCCGCGTCGGGCTCTCTGCTCAGCGGGGAGCCTGCTTCCTCCTCTCCCTCTGCCTGCCTCTCTTCCTGCTTGTGATCTCTCTCTGTCAAATAAATAAATAAAATATTAAAAATAAAAAAAATAAAAAATAAAAAAAAATTAAAAAAAATGTTGTGCTATAAATCCTTAGGATATTGACAGAAACCATGTGAAATTGATAATTCTGTTTCAATTTGGGGGGATGTGAATGAAAGGCACAGATATGTGAAGAAGCTACCCAGAATCCCACAACAAATCCATAATTAAACCAGGGCTCCTCATCTGACCGTCGTGACTTCTGAATGCAGTCCAATGCGCCATGTGAAAATACACTCCCGAGACAGGGTTAGAGTGGGGAAAACTCTGTGTAGCAGTTGTGCTTCTCAGACTGGTCAGGTTTACGAAGGGGGAATAGGAAACTCTAAGGTAGACAAAGTGTGGGGTTCCCCCAAAAATGGATATCCTAATAATGGATTCGTGATTAAAGGAGCAAGACAAAGCAAAAGTCAAGCAAAGCTTTATTTCGCCCAAGCATCAAGAATCAAACCGAGGGTCAAACAGACGGGTCGGGGCCGCCCCTTACAGAGAGGACGACTACTCCCTGCTTTCCAGAGTCTTTTAGAGCAAAGGCCATGTGGTTGGGCCTGGCCACACACAGGGGGCCAATGAAATTGTAACACACACAGGAAACTCTACAGTGATACTAGGTGACCAACTGAATTACAATTTACCCTAGTAGACATTTGAACCAGCCTATCACACCTTGGTTAGGATTGGCACCAAAAGGCTCCCAAAGGGCAGGCGCCCATACTCCTTGGTAGCTAGGAGACAGTATGCACCTCCACTGATTGAATACCTTCACCTGGCCTGACCCACCTTTGTACTTGGACTTTGTTACCTGGGACTGGTTTCTGTGACTTGTTTTTAAGTAAGTTCCCCTGGGGGGGAAGGGCAAAGTTAATTTAAGTTTTACAACAAAATGACAGTTCAGGGACGCCTGGGTGGCTCAGTTGGTTAAGCAGCTGCCTTCGACTCAGGTCATGATCCCAGCGTCCTGGTATCCAGTCCCACATCGGGCTCCTTGCTCAGCAGGGAGCCTGCTTCTCCCTCTGCCTCTGCCTGCCATTCTGTCTGCCTGTGCTCACTCTCTCCCCCCCTCTCTCTCTGATAAATAAATAAAAATCTTTAAAAAAAAAAAAATGACAGTTCAACTGGGGTGGGGCTGCTCTGGCTGAATAGGCCCTTACGAAAGGAATGGACATTTTAGACAAAATAGGAGCCAAGAGCTTGGCCTGTTGGAGGAGATGGTTTGGTATTCCTCACTTGTACTGAGCGAGGAGGACAGTGATGGAGGACTATTTTGGAGCACACAGCATGCTGGCTTCACAGGCTCGCTTTACACCATATCCACAATGAACACCAGACTGGCACCGCTCTGCACTGCCATACCATTCCCAACCCCAAAGATCCCAGTATGTGCCTCGCTCCACGGTTGCCCCTCCTCCTTTGCTCCAGTTTGGAATCTGGTCAAGGGGAATGGGAATTAAAGAGCAACTTGAAGGGAAATGACTGCATTCACTGTTTTTCACCACAGCCCATTTACTGTATATGATTTTATATGTTCCACGGAAGTGTTCACATTTCAGAGCACTTAAAACAAATGAGACATTTATTAGTGTAACCTTTATTCTGTAGATGATTTAAGCCATTTCAAAAGTAACTAAAAGAAGAACACTATTTCCCTTATACTTGAGTCTTCCCTGTGCCCCCACCAGCCCACAAAATGCTTCAGTAATTTTAATGCACTGTACATCTTCTGAAATACCTACATAAATAATCTATTGTTCTAAAGGTCACAAAGGTAGAGGATCCCTTTGAAATGTCAGGGAAGTAAATGAATTGGTAATGTGATATCATAAGTTTGGATATGTCCATTACCTCTTTATCCTTACATACCAGTGCACATTGGAGGGCATGACGTAGGTGACCTGGAGAGTGTGAAAGCCTTTGGGACTGGAAGGGACAGATGAATGGTCGAAAGTATGAGCTCTGACATGGCCCAGCCTCTTCTCCCCCAGGACAAAAATCATCAAGTGTCTAGCAGACATGGCATTTTTGTTGCCCTTCCTTGCCTCTGTTCGAATGGGATGAAACCTCATTAAAACGCTAAGTCTCAAAGACACAGGTTCAGCTACAGATCTCTTTCAAGTTAAAGGCCACCTCGTTAACATGGCCTTAAGAGTTCACTTGCAACTTTCAAACATCCCATAAATTTGCAGTTAATAGGAAGGTTGATAGATTCTCTCTCATTTTAACTGCTGTTCAGAGCTGTCATCCTCCTTGATAGATGTCATCATCTAAAGAAGAAATTTCAAGGTGTCTAAATGTCACCACAAGGTTGAGCATCCTAAATTATTTTTGCATATTACCTGGGTAACTTTTTAAAAAAATCCTTACATAAATGTGGAACCATTGGAATTGGACAGGTTATAGAGACTTCAGAGACAAATATGGACTCTAAACCTATCATTATATGGGGAGCTGGGACAGGTAGAGATAAGGTCCATAAATTAAAGAACTCAAAACTGAGATTAGAACCACAGATTCTTTCTGGAACTCTATTCTTTCTAAGATTACAGAGATACCAATTCTCCCACCTTGCAAATTAACTACTTTCTCATGTGGGCTAAGACCAGAAGGCTAAATTACATTCTATAGCTGTAAATAAATATATTTTTTAAAGTGAAAGACTCCTTACAACACCATCTGTCAAACGTGGGCTATGTCCAGCTGTATTACTATAAGAACAGTGTTTATTGCTACCGTCTCCATCCATCCCTGTAAATTCACAGCTCATTTCTCCAATGGGTACTAATGTTTCTGACTAGGAATTTGATCAAAACATTTTGTCTAACACTGGCTACATTGAGCACACATTTGTCCAGGTGGTAGAAAATAACCAAGGGTAATTGTAGCATACTTGATAATTTTCTTTGGTCATGCTATACTATTTCCAGATTTAAACAAATCTTTATGGTGATTCAAGATCAGACCATGCCTGCCACTCAGACTCCATGAAAAATAGCAGGTTTCAAATGGGAAGAGAAGCACCTACTGTGTGTCCTGCACTGTGCTAGCTCATTATCACTGGTGTTGGCATTAATAGTCCAGTTACTGAGAAAAAGAAGGGAGGCTAGATAACTTATCCAAGATGATACAGGTAGTATGGGATAGACTCACATTTTAACTTCTGACCATTTGACCCATGAATGGAAAGTTAGGGCTTAGCTAAAGGAGAATCCCAATTTTATTTATTTATTTAAATTATTTTCATGAACATATAATGTATTATTTGCCCCAGGGGTACAGGTCTGTGAATTATCAGGCTTACACATTTCACAGCATTCGCCATAGCATATACTCTTCCCAATGTCCATAACCCTCCAATTCCAGAAACTCTGTTTGTTTTGTGAGATTAAGAGTCTCATGGTTTGTCTCTCTTCCAATCCCATCTTGTTTCATTTTTTCCTTTCCTGGCCCCCAACACCCCGACTCTGCCTTGCAATTTCCTCATATCAGGGAGATCATATGATAATTGTCTTTCTCTGATTGACTTGTTTTACTCAGCATAATACCCTCTAGTTCCATCCATGTCGTCGCAAATGATAAGATTTCATCTTTTTGGTGGCTGCATAGTATTCCATTGTGTGTGTGTGTATGTATGTATGTATGTATGTATGTGTATGTATGTATACACACACACTATGGAAAGGACCTAGATGTCCATCAACCTAGATGGCTGCATAGTATTCCATTATGTGTGTGTGTGTGTATACATATGTGTGTATATATATATATATACACACATATATATATGACTATGGAAAGAACCTAGATGTCCATCAACAGATGAATGGATAAAGAAGATGTGGGGATATATAACATTCATCTGTTGATGGACATCTAGGTTCTTCCCATAGTTTGGCTGTTGTAGACATTGCTGCTATAGACATTTGGGTGCATGTGCCCCTTCGGATCACTGCATTTTTATCTTAAGGGTAAATACCCAATAGTGTGATTGCTGGGTCATAGGGTAGCTCTATTTTCAACTTCTTAAGGAACCTCCATGCTGTTTTCCAGAGTGGCTGCACCAGCTTGCATTACCACCAACAATGTAAGAGGGTTCCCCTTTCTCCACATTCTCGCCAACATCTGTCATTTCCTGACTTACTAATTTTAGACAGAGAATCCCAGTTTTAAAAATCAGACCATCTTAATGCCTATTACCCAGTTACTGCCACCCCTACTCCCATGTTACATGCAACTACTGAAACATTAACTACTACATCAAAAGATAATGATGTACTATATGTTGGCTAATTGAATTTAAATTAAAAAAATTTAAAAGCAGACCAAACACTGGCTAAAAATATAGCTAACATTTTCTTTTTCATGTAGCTTGCCTGTAAATGTGCAGAAGAAAATTCTCCATAATAGAAGTCATCCATAAATCACCTTATAAGGACTTCAAATGTGTATTTACATGAAAAATACAGTAATACTGTGCAACTGTGAACAATTTTATGTCTTTGACTAAGAGCCTTGTGTTTCATCTTCTAATGGAGGCTTAAACAGGAAGAAGAAGCAGGTCACACACATATTTCTTGGTGGCCCATATGCGCTCGTGGCAAACATGAAATCATGGCTCTCCTTTGCTGCAAACTTTTCAAAGGATTCCTAAAACACTGAAAATGGAATCTGGGTCCTCATCAAGGCAGACTACAGACTTGCCCTCTTCTTCACATCCATGTCTTCCTTGTGCTTCCTCTTACTGGAATCTCCCCAGCCGTGCCAGGCAGGCTACAACCTCCAGAACATGCCAACATTATGCTTAAATATAGTTTTCCAGAATAGTTTTCCTGAGGCCACTGTCATTCCCTGCTCCCTTACCCTGCTTTATTTTTTACTCCAAGTAACATGCGACATGATGTTCCATCTGCCTCTGACTAAAATACAAGATTGATGAGGGTAAATGCTTTTGTTCACTGTTGAATTCCTGGTAAATACATAACGCCTGGCACAGATAAATATATGTAATTAAAATTGGAGGATTTGCACTAACTTTACGAACTATTTTAAAGCTATAATCATCAAGACAGTGTACTATTAGCATAAGCATAAATATATAGCGCAGTGTAACAAACAAAGCATCTAGCAGAACACACAAACATATTTTTGTGTCCATTTTATAAAAAGAGGTAACAGAGTAACTCCATTGGGGAAAGAGGCTTTCCAGCAGGTGAGGCTGAGACAGGTAGATATGCATGCAGAAAAAATGAACAGCAACTCTTCCCTGACAGTATACAAAAATGATTGAATATGAACCATAGACTTAACTAGAGATTGTAAAGTTTCTAGAAAAACTTAACCAGCTTGGGATAAGAATAGATATCTTAGATATGTAACCCTAACTCAATGATGAGTAAAAATGGACATCATCAAGATTTATATGAACTGTCCAAAATAGGAAAATTTCAGACACAGGGAGCAGATCAGTGGTTTCCCAGGGAAAAGGGGAAAAGGGAAGGACTGCTTTATGGTTAGGGTTAGTGGGGGTGATGAAAATGTTCCAGAATTAGATAGTAGTGATAGTTGCATGGAAGTGTCAGTGCGCTAAGTCACTGAGTTGTACACTTTAAAATGTTAAATTTTATGTTAAGTGAATTTTGCTTTAATTTTTTAAAAAAAAAGATCTTTTGCTCTTCAAAAAGATTTTGAAACTGTAAGTTAACCCCAAAGTAAGAGAAAATGTTTGCAACACATGTGACTAAAAGGATTTTTATCTAAATTAAGTACCTTATATCGAACTAAGTAAAAAGACAAAAAAAAAAAAAAAACCTTCAAAGATTTAATGAGAAAAATGGGCTTGAATTGATACTTCATAAAGAATATGCTTATAGGGACAGTTAACGTCATTAATCATCTAACTGATATACCATTTCCACCCATTATAGTGAGTAATAATAATAATAAATACTCTGACAATACTAATTGTTATGAAGATGTCAGTGGAAGTATAAAAGGGCAAACCCATAATGTAAAAATATCTGGATGTTTCTTGTACATTTAAACACTTAACTCACAATCCATCAGTTTTATTCCTAGATATTTACCTTAGGAAATGAACACATGTGTCCACAAAATACTGTATAAGAATATTCATAGCACAGGTGCCTGGGTGGCTCAGTTGATTTAGCATCTGCCTTCGTCTCAGGTCATGATCCTGGGGTCCTGGGATCAGGCTCCTTGTTCAGTGGGGAACCTGCTTCTCCCTCTCACTCTGCCCCTTTCCCCCACTTGTGTGCTTTCTCTCTCTCTCGCTTGCTCTCTCTCTCAAGTAAATAAAATCTTTAAAACAACAAGAATATACATAGCAGTTTTATTCATAACAGTTGAAAGTTGAAATAACCCAAGTATCCATCAACAGGTGAAAGAATAAACATATCCAATGGGTTCACAAAGTGGAATGCTACTAAGCAATTAGGTGTTAATTACTGATGCACAAAATAGCAGAAATATAAACATATTATTTTTAGTGAAAAAAGACAGACCGATACAGAGGAGTACATACTGTGTTTCCTTTACATGAAGTTCAAAACCATAAAAAACAAAGCTGTGGTAATGGAATGGAATGGTAATGGAGTAGTGGTTTCTTCTGAAGGTAAGGAGTGAGACTGCTGATGACCATAATGCAAATACTCTAATTTCTATTCTAATTTCATTCCTAATGAAAATATAGAATATAGAATATTTTCATTATGGTGATAGTTACAAAAGTCATTAAACTGTACACATAAAATATGTGATTCTTTAATGAGAGCTTTAGTGCAATCAGGAAAAAAGTTTTTTTTTTTAAAGTCTCTATCTTTTTTTTTTTGTATTTTTTTAAATTAATTAATTAATTTTTATTTTTATAAACATATATTTTTATCCCCAGGGGTACAGATCTGTGAATCACCAGGTTTACACACTTGACAGCACTCACCAAAGCACATACCCTCCCCAATGTCCATAATCCCACCCCCTTCTCCCAAACCCCCTCCCCCCAGCAACCCTCAGTTTGTTTTGTGAGATTAAGAGTCACTTATGGTTTGTCTCCCTCCCAATCCCGAAGAATAAATGAAATAAGTCTCTATCATTTTACTGTAGAAATCATTCCTATCTCTTTTTCTGGTTTGCCTTCATCCATTTTCTGGTATTACTTCATCCATTGGACAGTACAGGTGTAAACTCTTCAATTATCAGTAGATCTTAGGAAAAAATAGATTTCATTCTTTGGCGTAGGGTTAAATTCTAACATGCATTATTCTGCCAAGAATTCAGGAAGTTTAATGACGTAGAAAGAACATGGAATTTGGAGTCACAATAATGAGGATGTAAGAATAAGATCTGTCCCTTTTTCACTGGATTTTTAAAAAAATTTTTATTATTGAGTAGTTGACATACACTGTTATATTATTTCATTGTGTATAACATAGTGACTTAATACTTTTTTTTTTAAAGATTTTATTTACTTATTTGACAGACAGAGATCACAAGTAGGCAGAGAGTCAGGCAGAGAAAGTAGGGAAAGCAGGCTTCCAGGACCCTGAGATCATGACCTGAGCAGAAGGCAGAGGCTTTAACCCACTAAGCTACCCAGGGGCCCTGTGATTCATTAATTCTATCCATTACATAGTACTCACCACAATAAATGTAGTCACTGTCTATCCCCATTCAACATGATTATACTATTATTGATTATATTCCCTGTGCTATACTTTCCATTCCTGTGACTAGAAGTTTGTACCTCTTAATATCCTTCACATATTTTCACTCATCCCTGCACTCCCTCCCCATCCCACAATCAACAGTTTGCTTTCTCTGTTTATAAGACAATTTCTGTTTTGTTCTTTTTTTTTTTTTTTTAAGTAAACTCTCCCCCAAATGTGGGGCTTGAATTGAGGACTTTTAAGATCAAGAGTTACTTGTTCTACCAACTGAACCATCCAGGTGTCCCTGCTCATTTGTTTTTTAGATTCCACATGTAAAATGAAATCATGTGATATTTGTCTTTCTCTGATTTATTTTACTTGACATAATTCTCTTTGGGTCCATCCATATTTTCACAAATAATAAGAGCTCATTCTTTTTTATGACTGCATAATATATTCCTGTGTGTGTGTACCATATCTTTCTCATCCATTTGCATTAGACACAGGTTGCTTCCATATTCTTGGCCATTGTAAGTAGTGCTGCACTAAACATAGGGGTGCATATATTTTTTTGAATGGGTGCTTTTGTTTTCTTTGGGTAAGTACTGGGTCATGGAATTACTGGATTGTGTATTCTATTTGTAATTCTCTGAGGCACCTCTATATGGCTTTCCCCAGTGGTTACACCAATCTACATTTCCACCAAGAGCGCACAAAGATTCCTTTTTCTTCACACTCACCAACATTTGCTTTTTTTCTTGTCTTTTTGATACTAGCCATTCTGACTGGTATGAGGTGATAGCTTATTATTGTGCTTTTTATTTGCTTTTCCCTAGTGATTAGTAATGTTGAGCATCTTTGCATGTGTCTATTTGCCATCTGTAGGTCTTCTTTGGAAAAATGTCCATGCAACTTTTCTGCCCATTTTTAATTGTATTATTATTTTGGTGTTGTGTTATGAAATTTCTGTATGTATTTTGGATACATTATTAACTCCTTGTCACCAACATCATTTGCAAATGTTTTCTCACATTCAATACATTGTCTTTTCATTTTGTTGATGATCTCCTCTGCTGTGCAAAAGCTTTTTCTTTTGATGTAGTCTCAATAGTTTATTTTTGCTTTTGTTTTCCTTGCTGCCAAGAATTCAGGAGGCATATCCCTAAGAATGGTGCTAAGGCTGATGTCTAAAAGATTACTGCCTGTGCCCTTGTAGGATTTTTATGGTTTCATGGCATTTAGGTCCTTAATCCATTTTTAGTTTATTTTTTGTGTGTGATATAAGAAAGTGGTCCAGTTTCATTCTTTTGCATGTAGCTGTCCAGTTTTCCCAGTGCCATTTATTGACAATACTGTCTTTTCTTCATTGTATATTCTTGCCTCCTTTACTGTAGATTAATTGACTCTATAAACATGAGTTTATTTCTGGGTTCACTAACCGATTCTTTTCATCTATGGCTTTATTTTTGTGCCAGTACCATACTGTGTTGATTACTATACGTTTGTAGAATATTTTGAAAGCTGGGATTGTAGTACCTCCAACTTTGTTCATCTTTCTCAGGATTGCTTTGGCTATTTGGGGTCTTTGGTGGTTCCATACAAATTTTAGGATTATTTGTTCTACTTATTTGAAAAATGCCATTGGGATTTTGAAGGGATTTCAATGGACATGTAGATTGCTTTTGGTAGGGATATTTTTAACAACATTCTTCCAATCCATGAGCATGATATATCTTTCTGTTTGTTAGTGTTATCTTCAATTTCTTTTATCATTGTCTTATAATATTTCACCTTTAAATGGTTAAGTTTATTCCTTCAGTGCAACTGTAAATATATGAACTGGATTTTGAAGAAAGAGATTAACCTTTCTGAGTCTCAGCTGCTTCATCTGTTAAATAAAAAGTAATCCTAATCAAAATGTCATGGGAAAATTGAAGAAGGTTATATTCATAAAATGTTAGTTCACACGTAAGTCAAAGATCCATAAATGATAGTTTTCCTTCCCTTCTCTGCTTCAAATACCAATTAGTTTTTTTTATTAAATAACTTGAAAACCATAAATTGAATACTCTTCCTAATCTCCTTACGTTGTTTTACTCTTCTTGTACGTGACATTTCTGAGGTGAGCTGCTGGTCAGCCTTTCAAGAAGAGTCAGAAAACATTTATTAAGAGTTAGGACCATTCCAGACATTAGATTCCATGATTGGGAGCAAAGGGGATTTTCTCTATATACCCCAATGAATGATAGCTTAGTGGATAAAGACGTAACAGTCCATTGGAGGAGGACAGTTGAGGAGTTGTTGTAAATTAAAGAGTTGAGTAAATTGAGTTACATTTCTGCCACTACTACTGCAGAGGCAGAAAATTACCCCAGGTTTTCATTCATTAGTGCATTCATTCAATCAGTTAGTTATGTCTTTAGCCATTTATTCATTTATCTATTTTATTTTTCAACAAATATTTAGTGAATGCCTAATGTAGTGTGTGCTAGATATAAGATGAAACAGCATTAAACATTTTATATTTTTATTTTATTTATTTATTTTTAAAAAGATTTTATTTATTTATTTGACAGACAGAGATCACAAGTAGGCAGAGAGTCAGGCAGAGAGAGAGAGAGGATGAAGCAGGCTATCTGCGGAGCAGAGAGCCCGATACGGGGCTTGATTTCAGGACACTGGGATCATGACCTGAGCCAAAGGCAGAGGCTTTAACCCACTGAGACACCAAGGCACCCCTATTTTTATTAATCTTAGGGATGAAGTATACATAGATTCTCTGATACTGCCTGGGTACCATGAAGTGGTATTAACTTTGTCAAAGGAGTGTCCTAGAACTCCTCACGCTAGGGTGCAGTTTTCAGAATGTTAATACTCAGGGCAACAATAAAAGGCCACTGGTGGCTCTAGGGAACAAAGCCTTTGCACAGTCCTTAAAACAAGGAGACCATCTTGTCACCAAAGTGAGAATATTACAATTCTTACGTCAAGCCCATGGGTAATTGCTCAGTGAATGCCTCCTTACAAAGTCCTGCTAGGGAACTTAGTTTTTGCAACAGGCCTTGTTTGTTCCCAGGCTGGAAGTACTAACAAGCCTTCTTAGCAATTAATTAGACCCCTGTTTTACAAGTATGAATGCTTTGATTTGTGAACTTTAAGGAACTTCAGGGAAATATAAATTGCCCTCCAACAACTACCCAGTTCACTGCCCTGCACTATACGTATTTGATATTAAATGATCAAATGTGAACCCCAAGCCCCAGGAGGTCATGGAATTCCTTGATTTGGGACCAGGTGTATAGAGATGTTCAATTATTAAATAATTAGTTTGGAAACAATAACTAGTGTAGTTTAATTCTCTTGCTGATTTCCTAATGTTTATTAATTTAAGCACCTGTGTCTTCCTGTAACACTTTCCTGCAGAATGCTTACCACGATATGCATAGCATGTAAATTTACAATGAATATAATTACCTTTTGCAGCTCACTCCAGGTGCCTAAGTGAGTAGAAATGAATTATGACTTTAATTGTCAGAAAGGTTTCAATATTCTGAATCTAATTATTGAAAAATTGTTTAAATTCATAGCTTAGCAGTAATGTGTTGGTGTTAATTAAAACACCAAAATATGATATTTTTTAGAATAACCAAATGCTCCATGAAAGAAGATTCAGAGAAATAATTATATACTGAAAAGAAGCAATTGTCTTAGCATACCTAATTTGTTCTCAGAATATTTCAAGGATGATTAAAGTTGTAGATGCATTTTGTAGCCTTCAGAAAAGTTCCCAGTCCTTTTCTTTGACTGTCCCCATTTTTCTTGGGAGTGAAAGAACATTAATCTTTGCAGAAAAATATCCCATTGACACTTCAAATTCATGTTCAAAATTGAACTCATTATCTTCCTCTAAACCCATCTTGATTTTCCAACTGTATTCCTTAACTCGATAATAGTGTCACCGTTTTCATCTAACTAAATCAGAATGTGGAAATCATTCCAAATTTCTCTATTTCCCTCAAGCCCCACATCTTTTAGTTACCAGGTTCTGGTCATTTTCCCTCAGTTACCTCACCAAATTCCCAGCATGATTGCTTCAGACGCTCATCTTACCTGGTTTACTCTATCCTGGTAGCGCTGCCCTGGTGCGCAATACTTTTCTCTATGCAGGGCCCTGCTGTCAGCTCCAGGCCATGACCTTCGGGCCATCCCCTACATATCAGTTATTTTTCTGAAGTGCAGTTTAGAAGAGAAAATCCATGTCCCACATAGGGGATTACTAGTGAGTTCTACCTGACAAAAATGGAAGGAGATGATGTTAAAAGATGAAAGGAACACATATTGGCATTTTGAAATTATTCCAGGGATCAACTATTTAGGGAATCTGATTCACCAGCAAATTAATCATGTCATATGTCCACAAATGTAAACTGAATACCTTTCGTGGATACTAACACTAATAACAAGGTAAAAGGACAATCCCATAGTGGATCTCCGTGTAAGAAGGTAAATTTGTTAAAGTGTCCTGTTAGCACAAATGAATTCGATAAAGACTAACTGAATTTTGACCAAAATAGAAAAATAGGTGAGATGTTCTTTTAGAAAGTCCATTACTTTGATGGGAGTTCAGCAGGGGTGCCCTGTTATGTGGTATAATATATATTACTCTGCTCCTAAGAGTGTATGTTAAAAATGACAGGAAATGAACAGCAGGTTTGAAATAAGAATGAGGTTGCCTGCATACAGCATTTCTTAGAAACATAATTACAGCATCATTGAAGCATGAAGGTAGGTACACATATTTGCAGCCACTGTAATCAGTGTAATTGGCCTGCCATTTTCTCTGCTCACCCCCCTTCAGTTAAGATATTAGAAGTATTTCTGCTGGAAAGATACAGTTAATGCCAATTTGTTCTCTTCATGCTGCTAAATCATGTTGTTGGTCTCCTCTGCTCTTATTGCTACAATATCCTATGATGTCATTTGCAGAGTAGACACAACTGTCTAACTTTGAGGTTTTCTGGCAGAGTAGATCAAGTCCATAAAACCAAGGAACGGAAGTGGTGATGAAACATTGATCTTTTTGTCTGTGTTTGTAGCAGTAGTATAAATTTTTCTCAAAAGTTGTCATGTATATAGAGACCTTGTTTCTTTTTTTTTTTAGCTCCAGAGATGCCCATCTACTGTGCTACTAATTTAAATTCTATATATCCATCCAATTGGATAAATGGACAACTTTAGACATTAGCGAAGATACTTAAGAAAATGTACTTTACTGAGTCGTGTTTTGATTCATCCTTGGTGCACAGTTGTTGTACGAATTGTTTTGAAACTTACTGCTGTCCGTAATACCATGCCGTCTCCCACAGGCAGGATTTTACATAATACATCATTTTGTGATTTAATGCCAAGAAAATGATTTAATCCCCTTAGGAATCAATATACTAGCTCTTTTCAAGAAAGAGCTAAGTAATTCAGACATGGAAATGCATTGCAGTCATTGGCCTTCTTTTGAATATACAATTTTTTTTTTTTTTTTTTTTTTTATCCATCTTATTGTCATAGCCAAAAGAAATGTGGGGAGTTTCTCTTCAGGACAGAATAAGAGTCTTTAATCCAGATGCCCTTTTCTAATATAGTTATGTCAAACTGATGGTTACTTCCTGAAACCTTAGTTGAATTTGGAGTAAAAATACTGAAAATGGTTGGAGTTGATTAAACAATTGAATATATATTTTTTACCTTGATATACTGAGGAACCCTAGTTCATTTTCATTTCTGGACCGAATTTATTGTCAAAATATAAAGTACTCATTATCCTTCCAGTGACTTCAACTTGTCCATAAGTTATCAAGATCAAAATTTATAACCCAGAGAACTCTAGCTACGTAAGTTGGTGAGGTGGGTCAGCACAGTGTTTGAATTGCCTTTGGCTACTGCAAAGCCCATGACAAACTAGATGCTCTATTCTATTAAATTTTGTAGCCTCAAAAGCAACATATATTCTTCCATGTTTTTCTATTTTGCTTTTCTATGTTTATTTGTATTTTTTTTTGTTTTTGTTTTTTTTAAAGATTTTACTTATTTATTTGACAGACAGAGATCACAAGTAGGCAGAGGGGCAGGCAGAGAAAGAGGAGGAAGCAGGCTCCCCATGGAGCAGAAAGCCCGATGCAGGGCTCAATCCCAGGACCCTGGGATCATGACCTGAGCTGAAGGCAGAGGCTTTAACCCACGGAGCCACTCAGGCGCCCCTGTTTATTCATATTTTTATTAAAATATGAATGGCATTGGTTAAAAATCTACTTATGTTCATTTGGGTTTCAGGATTATAAATTTTTTAGATGTCTTTATATGCTTTTTTCAACATGTTATATTTATAGTTTAATATGTCATATATTTAATGATTCAGGTAATTTTAGAACATGACCACTTTTTTTTCTTAAATATCAAAAACCAATATTGGTTAATGGGGAGAGTCACTGAAGAATTTAAGAAGGGGGGAATTACAATAGTTACACTGGTACTTCACATAATTATGGGTGCAGTGGTAATCATGGATCTCAGAACTGTAAGAAGGGAGATAAATCAGATGTTATGACAGGTCACTTCTGCATCTGTCCTTGATGGTCTCATAGGTACTTAGGTACTTGAGTGAATACTGGGTTAATATATGAAATGACTTTCTTCAGATAGTAAAAAAGAAAGACAAAAACAAAAAACAGCACCCAGAACTTGATCCCTGAGAGAAAGGAAATAAGCAAGGTGACACCAATTTTATTCCTGCTGGCATATTTCAGACCACAAAACTAGGGGAGAAATCCTGAGCACAGCACAGTGGTTTGCTGGTGTGGAGACAGCAGGAAATTGAGGCAGCTGGAAGTTGCAGGCAGAGTCCTGGAGAGGAGGGAGCTACACAGAAAATGTCCTCAAGAAACCTGCTTATGTGTCTCCTTGAGTATGTGTTATCTACATGAACACTCAAACTGCAAAGGGCCAGTCAAGGAAGAACTGGAGAGCTATCAATGGAATAATTCAGAAAGTTTGTGCAGGTGATAGTATGTTTGAGTTTTGACAAACCATCATGGAAAGCCCTCTTTCATCATCCAGTCCATTCAGTAGATACCCCAGAAGATTCATGTGTTCGTAAGAGGCCTAGACTTCTCTAGATTAAAGGTTACTCCAGACTCGTGCTAAAAGTAAGAGAAATAAGGTTGGAAAGAATCAAATTTTTCTATAATTAAGTTTACCATGTGTCACAGAAAAGCCCAATGTTGCTTAGAGGAAGGCAATAATGGGCATTCAAGAAGGACCAGGGTCCAAGGAAACATTACTCAACATGCAAAGTAACATGTGGCTCCCATGGTGGGACCCAAAATGTGATACATAATTGGGAGAAGAAAAATCAGTCAATTCAAGCAGATTCAGATATGAGAAGGCCAATGGAAGTAGTAACGCACAAGGACTTAATTTAAATGTAATGAGAAAAAAAAAATTTGTGTGTGTGCATTTTTTTTTAATTTTTTATTTTTTATAAACATATATTTTTATCCCCAGGGGTACAGGTCTGTGTGTGTGTGTGCATTTTTAAATAGCAGCTTTAGTCCCAATAGTGTAAGACTGAAAACAACTTAAATGTCTACAAATGGTGAGTAGATAAATTATGGTACATTCTTCCATGAAGATTGTATTCAGCAATAAAATAAGCAGTTGAAATAGATAAATCTGAGTGAAAAGTTAGACCGAGCTGGAAAATGTCAGGCACAAAGAAGTACATGCCTCATTTATATTCTATTCTAGGAAAGACTACCATAAACTATAGTGACAGAAAGCACATCATTGGTTGCCTAAAGCCAGGATGAATAGATTTACTGGGCAGAGCAAATGTAGAGATAGTTACATGAGGGAATAGTTTGTCAAAACTCACTTAATGACAGTTAAAATGGATGCCTTTTATTGAATGTAAATTGTGCTTCAACAGAATTAATTTTAACTGGGGAGGAAGACAAGCCATAAGAGGCTCTTAATCTCAGGAAACAAACTGAGGGTTGCTGGGGCATGGTGGAGGGGGAAGGGGGTGGCTGGGTTATGGACACTGGGGAGGGTATGTGCTATGGTGAGTGCTGTGAATCGTATAAGGCTGATAATTCACAGACTTGTACCCTTGAAGCAAATAATACATTATATGTTGATAAAATAAAATAAAATAAATAACTGAAATAAAACTTTTTTAGAAAAGACTGGTATAGCATTTTTAGAAGATATTGGAAAATTATGGGGGCACCTGGGTGGCTCAGTGGGTTGGGTGGCTACCTTCACCCCAAGTCATGAATCCAGGGCCCTGGGATCAAACCCCCACATTGGGCTCCCCGCTTGGGGTGGGGTGAGGGAGACTGCTTCTCCCTCTCCCTCTGCCTGACACTCTCCCTACTTCTGCTTGCTATCTCTCTCTGTGTCAAAAAATTTTTAAAGATTTTATTTATTTATTTGAGAGAGAGAGAGAGAATGAGAGAGAGAGCATGAGAAAAGGGAGGGTCAGAGGGAGAAGCAGACAACCTGCCAAGCAGGGAGCCCAATGTGGGACTGGATCCTAGGACTCTAGGATCATGATCTGAGCTGAAGGCAGTCACTTAACCAACTGAGCCACCCAGGCACCCCATAAATAAATACAATCTTTTTTTTTTTTTTAAGATTGTATTTATTTATTTGAGAGAGAGAGATCACAAGTAGGCAGAGAGGCAGACAGAGAGAGAAGGGGAAGCAGGCTCCCTGCTGAGCAGAGAGCCCAATGCAGGGCTCAATCCCAGGACCCTGAGATCATGACCTGAGCCGAAGGCAGGCACTTAACCCACTGAGGCATAATGAATGTTTTTTTTTTTTTTTTCTTTTTACTTACCATTTTACAAAATTATGGATTGGTTCTCAAGATACACTACAAAATTTAGTTTTTTTTTATGTAAATATTTATTTATTTATTTATTTGACAGAAAAGGGGGGGGGCAGTGAGAGAGGGAGCAGAAGCAGGGGGAGTGAGAGAGGAAGGAGCAGGCTTCCCGCAGAACAGGGAGCCCGATGCCAGGCTCCATCCCAGGACCATGACCTAAGCCGAAGGCACTGAGTGACTGAACCACACAGGCACCCCCCTAAAATTAGTTTTTAATGTTATTATTAAATCACCAGTTTATACCTATGACTGTTCCATTCTATGGCAATTATTGTCACTATTGATTCTCAGATTCTCCTGTGTCTGACCAATGTGTCTGTATTAAAAATTGACTCCTCAGTCCTTTGACAAGACCCAGTAATTTTCAATAGTGTCCTGTCCTCTGATATGATAAGATGTCCCAGGTTTGTCCTAAATATGTATTGTCCCCAACAATGAGTCAGCCATTCTTCCAGTGAGTTCTTGTTTTTTTCACTGGGTTATGGTTGTAGAGGCTACTATCTTAGTGGGAAAGTTGGCATTGTTCCTGCGTTAGTGAGTGTTCTAGGTCTGTATACTGTGGACCAAGCTAAAAAATACATAAATAGGGGCGCCTGGGTGGCTCAGTGGGTTAAAGCCTCTGCTTTCAGCTCAGGTCATGATCCCAGGGTCCTGGGATCGGGCCCCACATTGGACTCTCTGCTCAGTGGGGAGCCTGCTTCCTCCTCTCTCTCTCTCTGACTGCCTTTCTGCCTCTGATCTCTGTCTGTCAAATAAATAAACAAAATCTTTTAAAAAATTTAAAAAAATACATAAATAAAAATATATTCTATGTAACTTGATACTGTGATTCAAGTTCAAGAAATCATTGTTATTGAATAACTTCATCAAGGAGCACCTGGGTAGCTCAGTTGGTTAAGCACCTGACTCTTGGTTTCTGCTCAGGTCATGATCTCAGGATCATGAGATCAAGCCCTGCTTTGGGCTTTGTGCCCAGTAGGGTATCTGCTTGAGATTCTCTCTCCTTCTTCCTCTGCCCCTCCTCCCGTAAAGTAAATCAATCTTTAAAAAAAGAACTTCATCAGGCTTACATTTTTATCATCTTTTGGCCCCAGTGAAAATCTCGATTCTCAGGAATTTTATCAGTTTTCTCATTTACTTTTGACATACATACCCACTCACTGAAAAGCCACTTATACAACATAGTCTCAGAAGAGCAATATGTACACTATCACCAGTAATACAGTTACTAAAAACTGAGTTTTAAAGTTTTTTTAATCACTAGATAAAATCTCATTAGGGATATTAAGTCCAATTACATTAACATGTTAATCTAATTAGCATTACATAAAATGTTTCCCCTCTGTGCAGCTATATTAACAACTGGATATAAAATTGTATTTTTTCATTTTATGTTCAATCTCAAGAAATTCTCTTTTTAAATTTAATTTTGTTTTATTCAATGTGTGATATATGTGCATGGTCCCTGAGTCAAATCTACAAACCAGGATGTATTGAAAGAAATACAGTTTCTACCCTCTGATACAGCAGAGGTACTGGATGTACCTTGATATTGTGATTCCACTACTAGGTATTTACACAAAGAATACAAAAACACTAATTTAGAGGGATGCATGCACCCCGATGTTCATAGCAACATTACCTCCAATAAGCCAAATTATGGAAACAGCCCTAGGGTCCATTGACTAATGATGAAAGGATAAAGAAGACATACATAATGGAATATTACTCAGCCATAAAAAAGGAATTAGATCTTGCCATTTGCAACAATGTAGCTTCAGCTAGGGAGTATTATGCTAAATGAAGTAAGTCAGAGAAAGAAAAATACCATAAAATTCCACTCATATATGGAATTTAGGGAACAGAACAAGCAAGCATGGGGGAGAAAGAGAGAGAAAGGCAAACCAAGAAATTGAGTCTTAATTACAGAGAACAAACTGAGGGTTATCAGAGGAGGGTGGATGGGGAGATGGGTTAAATAGGTGATGGGGATTATGGACTTCACTTGTTGTGATGAGCACTGAGTGTTATATGGAAGTGTTGAGTCACTATATTCACTGTTGAAACTAATATTACACTGTATGTTAACTAACTGGAATTAAAATAAAAACTTGGAAAAAAAAAAGAAATGCAGTTTCCATCCCTACCTTCTTCACACCATTCCTTCCCTCTCTCTTTGGGTAATGCTTTTTGTTTAGATTAGCCCCAAGTGAAGCTAGTTTACCTTTAAACCAGTTTATCTTTTCATTTAAATATATATGTGTGTACATATATGTGTAAATAATTAAGTAAAAGTGTATATGCACACACATACATTTTTTTTTACTAGATAAAGTGTGGTATACTTGTATTGTTTCCACTTTGCTTTTTCCACTTATTTTTAAATGCCAAATTATGGTAGCTGGAAATATTTCATATTCCTTTTATTACAGAGTATAGTAATCCACTGTAAAGATGTGTCAGGATATAATTAAGAAGACCTTTTCAAAAGGTCATTGAGTTTAGTTCCTAGTCTTTTGCTGCTAGAAACAACTCTTTAATCATCTTGCACCTTTGTCTTTTCTAAATTTTTTTTTGCAAGTATGTTGTAAGGTTGGATTCCTAGAAGGGGGGTTATTGGGTCAAATGGGAAATATATGTGTGATTTTGCCAAATTCCCCTTCCTGGGGATTGTATCATTTTACTTTCTCTTCAGCAATGTGTGAACATGCCTGTATTCCCATAGCTATGAAGAGAACAAGCTGTCAAACTTTTTCTGCCAATATTATAGATGAGAAATGGTGCCTTAGTGTGGCTTTACATTCTGTTTATCTTATTATGTGTTCAGCATTTTTCAAAAGGTGATGGGTTATTTGTATCTTTTCTTTTGTGAACTCCCTTTTATGTCTTTAAACCACTTATCTCTAGATTTCCTAGCTTCTTTTTTTAGCTTCCTAGCTTCTTTAGAAGCTCTTCGTATATTAGGGATATGAATTCTGTGTGACAAATATTTTTCCAAGATTGCCATTTTTTTCTATTTAGTGACTTGTGGCATATAACCAAAAGAAAGATGATCAGACATTATGCAGATATAAAACTATTAATCTGAGTAAGGCTCTAGATATAACCTAAAGAGCATGATAGAATTTTTTTTCTTTTATTTATTTTCAGCATAATAGTATTCATTATTTTTGCACCACACCCAGTGCTCCATGCAATCCATGCCCTAATACCCACCACCTGGTTCCCCCAACCTCCCACCACCACCACTTCAAACCCCTCAGATTGTTTTTCAGAGTCCATAGTCTATCATGGTTCACCTCCCCTTCCAGTTTCCCCCAACTCCCTTCTCCTCTCTAACTCCCCATGTCCTCCATGCTATTTGTTATGCTCCACAAATAAGTGAAACCCTATGATAATTGACTCTCTCTGCTTGACTTATTTCACTCAACATAATCTCTTCCAGTCCCATCCATGTTGCTACAAAAGTTGGGTATTCATCCTTTCTGATGGGGGCATAATACTCCATAGTGTGTATGGACCACATCTTCCTTATCCATTCGTCCATTGAAGGGCATCTTGGTTCTTTCCACAGTTTGGCAATCATGGCCATTGCTGCTATAAACATTGGGGATACAGATGGCCCTTCTTTTCACTACATCTGTATCTTTGGGGTAAATACCCAGTAGTGCAATGGCAGGGTCATAGGGAAGCTCTATTTTTAATTTCTTGAGGAATCTCCATACTGTTCTCCAAAGAGGCTGTACTAAATTGCATTCCCATCAACAGTGTAAGAGGGTTCCCCTTTCTCCACATCACCTCCAACACATGTAGTTTCCTGTCTTGCTAATTTTGGCCATTCTAATGTGTAAGGTGGTATCTCAATGTGGTTTTAATTTGAATCTCCCTGAGGGCTAGTGATGATGAACATTTTTTCATGTGTCTGATAGCCATTTGTAAGTCTTCTTTGGAGAAGTGTCTGTTCATACCTTCTGCCCATTTTTTGATATGATTATCTGTTTTGTGTGTGTTGAGTTTGAGGAGTTCTTTATAGACCCAGGATATCAACCTTTTGTCTGTACTGTCATTTGAAAATATCTTCTCCCATTCTGTGGGTTGCTTCTTTGTTTTCTTGACTGTTTCCTTTGCTGTGCAGAAGCTTTTGATTTTGATGAAGTTCCAAAAGTTTATTTTTGCTTTTTTTTCCTTTGCCTTTGGAGACCTATCTTTTTTTTTTAATTTTTAATTTTTTATAAACATATATTTTTAGTCCCCAGGGGTACAGGTCTGTGAATCACCAGGTTTACACTTCACAGCACTCACCAAAGCACATACCCTCCCCAATGTCCATAATCCCACCCCCTTCTCCCAAACCCCCTCCCCCCAGCAACCCCCAGTTTGTTTTGTGAAATTAAGAGTCACTTATGGTTTGTCTCCCTCCCAATCCCATCTTCTTTCATTTATTCTTCTCGTACCCACTTAAGCCCCCATGTTGCATCACCACTTCCTCATATCAGGGAGATCATATGATAGTTGTCTTTCTCTGCTTGACTTATTTCGCTAAGCATGATACGCTCTACTTCCATCCACGTCGTCACAAATGGCAAGATTTCATTTTTTTGATGGCTGCATAGTATTCCATTGTGTATATATATACCATTTCTTCTTGATCCATTCATCTGTTGATGGACATCTAGGTTCTTTCCATAGTTTGGCTATTGTGGACATTGCTGCTATAAACATTTGGGTGCATGTGCCCCTTTGGATCACTACGTTTATATCTTTAGGGTAAATACCCAATAGTGCAATTGCTGGGTCATAGGGCAGTTCTATTTTCAACATTTTGAGGAACCTCCATGCTGTTTTCCAGAGTGGCTGCACCAGCTTGCATTCCCACCAACAGTGTAGGAGGGTTCCCCTTTCTCCGCATCCTCGCCAGCATCTGTCATTTCGTGACTTGTTGATTTTAGCCATTCTGACTGGTGTGAGGTGATATCTCATGTGGTTTTGATTTGTATTTCCCTGATGCCGAGTGATATGGAGCACTTTTTCATGTGTCTGTTGGCCATCTGGATGTCTTCTTTGCAGAAATGTCTGTTCATGTCCTCTGCCCATTTCTTGATTGGATTATTTGTTCTTTGGGTGTTGAGTTTGCTAAGTTCTTTATAGATTCTGGGCACTAGTCCTTTATCTGATATGTCGTTTGCAAATATCTTCTCCCAGTCTGTCAGTTGTCTTTTGATTTTGTTAACTGTTTCCTTTGCTGTGCAAAAGCTTTTGATCTTGATGAAATCCCAATAGTTCATTTTTGCCCTTGCTTCCCTTGCCTTTGGCGATGTTCCTAGGAAGATGTTGCTGTGGCTGAGGTCAAAGAGGTTGCTGCCTGTGTTCTCCTCAAGGATTTTGATGGATTCCTTTCGCACATTGAGGTCCTTCATCCATTTTGAGTCTATTTTTGTGTGTGGTGTAAGGAAATGGTCCAATTTCATTTTTCTGCATGTGGCTGTCCAGTTTTCCCAGCACCATTTATTGAAGAGGCTGTCTTTTTTCCATTGGACATTCTTTCCTGCTTTGTCGAAGATAAGTTGACCATAGAGTTGAGGGTCTATTTCTGGGCTCTCTATTCTGTTCCATTGATCTATGTGTCTGTTTTTGTGCCAGTACCATGCGGTCTTGATGATGACAGCTTTGTAATAGAGCTTGAAGTCCGGAATTGTGATGCCACCAACGTTGGCTTTCTTTTTCAATATCCCTTGGGCTATTCGAGGTCTTTTCTGGTTCCATATAAATTTTAGCATTATTTGTTCCATTTCTTTGAAAAAGATGGATGGTACTTTGATAGGAATTGCATTAAATGTGTAGATTGCTTTAGGTAGCATAGACATTTTCACAATATTTATTCTTCCAATCCAGGAGCATGGAACATTTTTCCATTTCTTTGTGCCTTCCTCAATTTCTTTCATGAGTACTTTATAGTTTTCTGAGTATAGATTCTGTGCCTCTTTGGTTAGGTTTATTCCTAGGTATCTTATGGTTTGGGGTGCAATTGTAAATGGGATGGACTCCTTAATTTCTCTTTCTTCTGTCTTGCTGTTGGTGTAGAGAAATGCAACTGATTTCTGTGCATTGATTTTATATCCTGACACTTTACTGAATTCCTATACAAGTTCTAGCAGTTTTGGAGTGGAGTCTTTTGGGTTTTCCACATATAGTATCATATCATCTGCGAAGAGTGATAATTTGACTTCTTCTTTGCCGATTTGGATGCCTTTAATTTCCTTTTGTTGTCTGATTGCTGAGGCTAGGACCTCTAGTACTACGTTGAATAGCAGTGGTGATAATGGACATCCCTGCCGTGTTCCTGACCTTAGCGGAAAAGCTTTCAGTTTTTCTCCATTGAGAATGATATTTGCGGTGGGTTTTTCATAGATGGCTTTGATGATATTGAGGTATGTGCCCTCTATCCCTACACTTTGAAGAGTTTTGATCAGGAAGGGATGCTGTACTTTGTCAAATGCTTTTTCAGCATCTATTGAGAGTATCATATGGTTCTTGTTATTTCTTTTATTGATGTATTGTATCACATTGACTGATTTGCGGATGTTGAACCAACCTTGCAGCCCTGGAATAAATCCCACTTGGCCGTGGTGAATAATCTTTTTAATGTACTATTGAATCCTATTGGCTAGTGTTTTGTTGAGTATTTTCGCATCTGTGTTCATCAAGGATATCGGTCTATAGCTCTCTTTTTTGGTGGGATCCTTGTCTGGTTTTGGGATCAAGGTGATGCTGGCCTCATAAAATGAGTTTGGAAGTTTTCCTTCCATTTCTATTTTTTGGAACAGTTTCAGGAGAATAGGAATTAGTTCTTCTTTAAATGTTTGGTAGAATTCCCCCGGGAAGCTGTCTGGTCCTGGGCTTTTGTTTGTTTGTAGATTTTTTTTTAAGCTTTTATTTATTAATTTGACAGAGAGAAATCACAAGTAGACGGAGAGGCAGACAGAGAGAGAGAGAGAGATAGGGAAGCAGGCTCCCCGCTGAGCAGAGAGCCCAATGCAGCACTCTATCCCAGGACCCTGAGATCAAGACCTGAGCCGAAGGCAGCGGCTTAACCCACTGAGCCACCCAGGCACCCCCTGTTTGGAGATTTTTAATGACTGTTTCAATCTCCTTACTGGTTATGGGTCTGTTCAGGCTTTCTATTTCTTCCTGGTTCAGTTGTGGTAGTTTATATGTTTCTAGGAATGCATCCATTTCTTCCAGATTGTCAAATTTGTTGGCGTAGAGTTGCTCATAGTATGTTCTTATAATAGTTTGTATTTCTTTGGTGTTAGTTGTGATCTCTCCCGTTTCATTCATGATTTTAATTATTAGGGTCCTTTCTCTTTTCTTTTTGATAAGTCAGGCCAGGGGTTTATCAATTTTATTAATTCTTTCAAAGAACCAGCTCCTAGTTTCGTTGATTTGTTCTCTTGTTTTTTTGGTTTCTATTTCATTGATTTCTGCTCTGATCTTTATGATTTCTCTTCTCCTGCTGGGCTTAGGGTTTCTTTCTTGTTCTTTCTCCAGCTCCTTTAGGTGTAGGGTTAGGTTGTGTACCTGAGACCTTTCTTCTTTCTTGAGAAAGGCTTGTACTGCTATATATTTTCCACTCAGGACTGCCTTTGTTGTGTCCCACAGATTTTGAACCGTTGTATTTTCATTATCATTTGTTTCCATGATTTTTTTCAATTCTTCTTTAATTTCCCGGTTGACCCATTCATTCTTTAGAAGGATGCTGTTTAGTCTCCATGTATTTGGGTTCTTTTCAAACTTCCTTTTGTGGTTGAGTTCTAGCTTTAGAGCATTGTGGTCTGAAAATATGCAGGGAATGATCCCAATCTTTTGATACCGGTTGAGTCCTGATTTAGGACCGAGGATGTGATCTATTCTGGAGAATGTTCCATGTGCACTAAAGAAGAATGTGTATTCTGTTGCTTTGGGATGAAATGTTCTGAATATATCTGTGATGTCCATCTGGTCCAGTGTGTCGTTTAAGGCCTTTATTTCCTTGCTGATCTTTTGCTTGGATGATCTGTCCATTTCAGTGAGGGGAGTGTTAAAGTCCCCTCTAATTATTGTATTATTATTGATGTGTTTCTTTGATTTTGTTATTAATTGATTTATATAGTTGGCTGCTCCCACGTTGGGGGCATAGATATTTAAAATTGTTAAATCTTCTTGTTGGACAGACCCTTTGAGTATGATATAGTGTCCTTCCTCATCTCTTATTATAGTCTTTGGCTTAAAATCTAATTGATCTGATATAAGGATTGCCACTCCTGCTTTCTTCTGATGTCCATTAGCATGGTAAATTCTTTTCCACCCCCTCACTTTAAATCTGGAGGTGTCTTCGGGCTTAAAATGAGTTTCTTGGAGGCAACATATAGATGGGTTTTGTTTTTGTATCTATTCTGATACCCTGTGTCTTTTGATTGGGGCATTTAGCCCATTAACATTCAGGGTAACTATTGAGAGATATGAATTTAGTGCCATTGTATTGCCTATAAGGTGACTGTTACTGTATATGGTCTCTGTTCCTTTCTGATCTACCACTTGTAGGCTCTCTCTTTGCTTAGAGGACCCCTTTCAAGATTTCCTGTAGAGCTGATTTGGTGTTTGCAAATTCTTTCAGTTTTTGTTTGTCCTGGAAGCTTTTAATCTCTCCTTCTATTTTCAATGATACTCTAGCTGGATATAGTATTCTTGGCTGCATGTTTTTCTCGTTTAGTGCTCTGAAAATATCATGCCAGCTTTTTCTGGCCTGCTAGGTCTCTGTGGATAAGTCAGCTGCCAATCTAATATTTTTACCATTGTATGTTACAGACTTCTTCTCCCGGGCTGCTTTCAGGATTTTCTCTTTGTCACTGAGACTTGTAAATTTTACTATTAGGTGACGGGGTGTGGGCCTATTCTTATTGATTTTGAGGGGCGTTCTCTGAACCTCCTGAATTTTGATGCTCATTCCCTTTGCCATATTGGGGAAATTCTTCCCAATAATTCTCTCCAGTATACCTTCTGCTCCCTTCTCTCTTTCTTCTTCTTCTGGAATCCCAATTATTCTAATGTTGTTTCGTCTTATGGTGTCACTTATCTCCCGAATTCTCCCCTCGTGGTCCAGTAGCTGTTTGTCCCTCTTTTCCTCAGCTTCTTTATTCTCTGTCATTTGATCTTCTATATCACTAATTCTTTCTTCTGCCTCATTTATCCTAGCAGTGAGAGCCTCCATTTTTGATTGCACCTCATTAATAGCTTTTTTGATTTGAACTTGGTTAGATTTTAGTTCTTTTATTTTTACAGAAAGGGCTTTTATATCTCTAGAGAGGGTTTCTCTAATATCTTCCATGCCTTTTTCGAGCCCGTCTAGAACCTTGAGCATTGTCATTCTGAACTCTAGATCTGACATATTACCTATGTCTGTATTGATTAGGTCCCTAGCCTTCGGTACTGCCTCTTGTTCTTTTTTGTGTGTTGAAATTTTCCGTCTTGTCATTTTGTCCAGATAAGAGTATATGAAGGAGCAAGTAAAATACTAAAAGGGTGGCAACAACCCCAGGAAAATATGCTTTAACCAAATTAGAAGAGATCCCAAATCGTGAGGGGGGAGAAAGGGGATAAAAAGAGGTTCAAAAAGGAAGAAAGAAAAAAAAAAGAAAAAAAAAGAAAAGCATTTAAAAAAAGAAAACAAATAAAGAAAAATATAAAAAAGAAAAAATATATATATTAAACTAGTTAAAAAACGTTAAAAAAGAAAAAGGTAAAAGTTAAAAAAAAATTTACCAGAAGGCGAGAAAAAAAACAAATGAAAAAGAAAAAAATCAAATTAACTGCAAGACTAAAAAAAATCACAGGGAAAAAGCCATGAGTTCCGTGCTTTGCTTTCTCCTCCTCTGGAATTCTGCTGCTCTCCTTGGTATTGAAACCGTACTCCTTGGTAGGTGAACTTGGTCTTGGCTGGATTTCTTGTTGATCTTCTGGGGGAGGGGCCTGTTGTAGTGATTCTCAAGTGTCGTTGCCCCAGGCGGAATTGCACTGCCCTTAACAGGGGCCGGGGTGAGTAATCTGCTTGGGTTTGCTTTCAGGAGCTTTTGTTCCCTGAGCGCTTTCTGTAGAGTTCCAGAGGACGGGGAATAGAAATGGCGGCCTCCTGGTCTCTGGCCCAGAGGAGCCGAGAGCCCAGGGCCCCACTCCTCAGTGCGCCCTCAGAGAACAGCGCCCAGTTACTCCCGTCTGCCTGACCTCCTGCCGCGCTCCGAGCTCACCGAGCCTGCGACCGGTTCAAGGTAACATCGAGCTGGGAGCTTACTGTTGGCTCTGTCTCTGTAGCTGGCTTTCCCGTTCTGATACCTGCAAACTCTGCGACACTCAGACACCCCCGATCCTTCTGTGACCCTGCGGGCCCTGAGGCCACGCTGACCCCGTGTGGGCTTGGCCCCAGTTCAGCCTCTGGAGCGATGTCCCTCAGCGGAACAGACTTTTAAAAGTCCTGATTTTGTGCTCCGTTGCTCTGCCGCTTGCCGGGAGCCGGCCCCTCCCCCTGGGGTCTATCTTCCCGTCGCTTTGGATTCACTTCTCCGCCGGTCCTACTTTTCAGAAAGTGGTTGTTTTTCTGTTTCCAGAATTGATGTTCTTCTTCTCTTCGATCTGCCGATGGATTTTCAGGTGTTTGCAATCTTTAGATAAGCTATCTAGCTGATCTCCGGCTAGCTGAAGTAGTCTCAGCCTGCTACTTTTCCGCCATCTTGACTCCTCCCTCTGGAGACATATCTTGAAAGAAGTTTCAGTGGCTGATATCGAAGAGATTACTGCCTATGTTCTCCTCTCGGAGTCTGATGGATTCCTGTCTCATGTTGAGGTCTTTTATCCATTTTGAGTTTATCTTTGTGTACAGTGTAAGAGAATGGTCGGGTTTCATTCTTCTACATATAGCTGTTCAGTTTTCCCAGCACCATTTATTGAAGAGACTGTCTTTTTTCTACTGTATATTTTTTCCCGTTTTGTCAAAGATTATTTGACCATAGAGTTGAGTGTCCATATCTGGGCTCTCTACTCTGTTCCACTGGTCTATGTGTCTGTTTTTATGCCAGTACCATGCTGTCTTGGTGATCACAGCTTTGTAGTAAAGCTTAAAATCATAGAATTTTAATCAACAAAATAAGATGAGAAATTCTACAAGGCAAATAACACAGTTGCCAAAACAAAAAAATGGTGGAAGAAAAAAAAATGTACACAGAAAGGGAACCTATACATTAAAAGAGAATTGAGTCATATCAGCCATTCATTCACAAGGAGTGGATGATCTGATTTTATTAAGATCACAATTCAAATGGGCTCCCTAACAAGAAAATTAATTCACCATTTAGAAAACAAATGGAGAAATAGGAACATTATTGGTTGTAATTTTGCTCATAAGACTGCCAGATTCCACTGGAATTTGAGTTATAGGCATGGGAGAAAGAAGACAATCATGGAAGATAGCCAAGAGAAAGGATAAATTAATTGCAGTTGGGGATTGAGAAGAAATAGTGTGGAAAACTTGAGAAAAATATAAGGATGAACTTAGTACGTATATATACATTTTAAAGATTTACTTATTTATTTTAGGGAGAGAGAGCACAGGCAGAGGCAGAGGGAAAGACTTTCAACTGACTCCTTGTTGAGCTTGGAGCCTGACATGAGGCTTGATCTTAAGACCCAGAGATCACGACCTGAGCCAAACCAAGAGTCAGATGCTTAACTGACTGTGACACTCAGGGGCCCCTATATTTTGAATATACATATATTTGGGAAGACTCATCAATATGTATGCTTTCAGTTGCTATATGGAAAGAAAAACCTAAGTGTCCTCCAGCCCTTCATTGCATTTTTAAATATTCTTTTCCTAAGGAGAGGAAAAAGGACTGATTAAAGTCATTACCCACATATTTGTTTATTAAGTCTTATCTCAGTATTCTAGTTTTCATGGTATCTTTGAAGCAGTAATAGGAGTATAATGAGAATGGATCCTAATCCCTAAGAAGTGAGAGACATAAAGGAAAGAAGAAAGGGAGGAAGGAAGGGAGAGAAGAGGAAAAAGGGGGTGGGAGAGAAGAAAATGAAGAAGAAGATGAGGAAGAAAAAAAAAAGAAAGAGGAAGAGAGGAAGGAAGGAGGGAGTGAGGAAGGAAATGAAACAAACAAAAACCAAATTAGTATTTTTTATATATCAGCTATATAAGATTTCTCATGCTAATTAATGGTGAGTTTCAGAACAGTAAGAATATGTACATTTCATGTTCAGCTTTCCTCTTCATTGACTGTGTGTCTTCACTGATCGTCCTAGGCACATGGTCAACAAAGATGAAATGATTTTGTTCTGTCTTGAAACCCATTTGTTAGTGTGAGAAATTGTAAGGAACCAAGGTAGGAAAGATAATAATGCTGCTGAATAACTGGATACAGCATTTTTTTTTTATGAAAACTGTTGAGATTTTATAAATTAATTTGCCTATTTATAGGAGCTTCAGGGGAGGGAAGATATGTAAGGCAGGGTCCAGTTTCCTCAGCTGGGTGTTTGCTATCCTTATAGGAAACTCTAGCCTGAATTCAGAGAGGCTACAAATGAAGATCAGGAGTCTAGGTCCAAAGAAGTAGAAATAGTCTTGTTAAATAAGGTGACTCAGCATATTCTGGCAACCATAACCATTTGGCCCTTTTGTCTCATAGAAGTACTAACGATATCTTTTAGGATATGGAATAATCTGACTTCGAACATGTTAATAATGCAGGTCTAGTTTAATGGGTTGAGGCCAATCTGAAAAGGATAAACTCACTGGAGTAGAAGTGGAAAATAAACTGAAGATATCCCCAATATGTTTCTCCTCAGACTAACATGGTCTTAGTTTTCTGATCACTAAGAATAATTTGTAATTGACTCAACTGATAAAGTAATTATTATTAGCTATTATGATCCTTTATACTTTTTTCTTAAATATTTAATTTTTTTTTATTTGACACAGAGAGAGTGGTCACAAGTAGGCAGAGCAGCAGGTAGAGAGAGAGGGGGAAGCAGGCTCCCCACTGAGCAGAGAGCCTGAGGTAAGTCTCGATCCCAGGACCCTGAGATTATGACCTGAGCCAAAGGCAGAGGCTTGACCCACTGAACCACCCAGGGGACCCCATCCTTTTTACTCTACAAAGCATGCTCACTACCTATTATTCCAAAATAACTTTCATTTTTGACTTGATATTTTGGGCCTGGTGCTCCACATGGAAAGCAAGCATGCTCAATTCAGTTAATTTTTGAAATTATTCATAAGGTGAAAATTTCCTCATCTTGGAAATGAGACATAAGAATTTTAGGGAAAACTGACCCCAGATCTCACAGCTGGAACTTAAAGGGCAAGGTATAATAAAGCCAGGGTTGCTCTTGTCCAAACTTTAGGACTCACATACTGTGAGACACTCTTTCACATGTTCTGTTAATGTTGTCTAAGAAGTAGAGGCTTGAAGAAGTGGTTTACCCAAGAAGGTGAAGCCACCTGAGGAGGACACAGATCTGTATTTAGGTATTTCTCTGTTCCCTATTCTTTATGAAATTTATAAATATTCTTATCCCAGAAAGGTCTTCAGGTTGTACTTTCTGTATAAATTGTGATGAGACCTAGACTCACGTGAGCATATTTCTAACTGCACAATGTAATTACTAAAAAAAAAAAAAAAAAAAAAAAATGACTATACTGATTTTGGGGGGATTCTAGGGTTGAGTAATTAATATGAATACAGTGATACCACATGTAATTTTAACCTAAGAACTGATACTTCCTGTGGAGTAAGTTAAGTATCAACCTTGTGGATAATTCAGTGTTACAAATGTAACATTTTTACATCCATGTCAAGTCAGCCTTTGGGGGGATTTTTTGGTTTACAAAAGGGGAAGACAAAATATGGATGAATACACAGAGGTGTAGGGTGGTTCTATGCCCCAGACCTGAAATCAGGATGCCGAGGCATGAAGGTTGAGAGGCTTCAATCTTATTCAATCTATAAGATCAGACATGTTGCTTAATTTCTGATTTTCATTTTCTCACCTGAAAATTAGACTCTTAAGACCTACTTTAAGACAAGATAACTTTCCTTACTTGAAGAAATTACCATTACATAGTTGAAGTGGAGATGAAAAGTAGAGTTGTTTTTCTCTGGATTGCCTAGTTGACGCCTGCGTGTCCACAGAGGAATGGGCTGCCTCTCTTTTTTCATTAATAGTTACAGTTCATACTACCTCTCAGCCTCCTCCATGGTAGTCCAGTGTAAGGTACAGTGACTTTGCTGCTTCCAGTTCATAAAATAATAGTCTCAGGAGTAACATCTGATATTTCATGGGTGCTTACTGAGTGTATCTTATTTCATGGTGCTTTACATACTATGTCTCCACTTGCCAAAACCTCTCCAGGAGTTAGGGAAAGATAAGAAGACTGTCTAGCACCTGAGGAAATGGGTGCTCTAGAGCTTTTGAAATCTACCTAGAATCACAGAGCTGGTGAGAGATTAAAGAATTCAAGCCCAAGACTCTCTGACTGCAAAGCCAATATTCTTTCAGCTCTGCCAGGTTATCTTTGCTTTCCTTTATTTTTGGTTACTCAAGAATCTTCTGCCCTCTTTGGAAATCATGATATATAGATCAGTCTATCAGTCTATCTGATTATCTGTCATCTGTTTCTGTCCTTACATGTTTCAGAAGTGATGTAGCCAAGCATACTCATTGTTAAGATAGTTTAAGTCCATTGTAATCTGTCCAGTTATGATTGATTAAATTTAAAATTTTTAAATATAAAATTAAATTTCCTTTCTGAGAGCCAGTGAGTACAGAATCTCAACATTTAGCCAAGTACCCATTAGCACAAATATCAACTTGGAAGTGGAGCCTGAGACAGAGATTTGGGTGCACGTTGCTACTGATGGAGTGAATTGTAGTTTCCTTCTATTGAACTGTTTGATAAATGGTGGGGAAAAAATTAGGGGACTTGTCAGGGTCCCTGTAGAGGCAGTGTGCCAGGCACACAAGGGAGGATGCCTAAGTCAAGGCCAGGAACACAGATGCCATTGAGCCCATTGACAGAGGACCTGCAGTTGATTCAGGACTTCTGATCATCATTTATGATTGGTTTACGGTCGAAGCCTGATGGAATCTGAAGTTTAGAGGCATTAGTAGAACATCTGAGGATCCCAATATCAGTCAATTATTCTTTACCTCCTATACTTATATTTTGTAGGTGTACATGTGTGTGAACATCTGTGTGCTTTTGCACATCCACCAATTCAAGCTATGCTGATGGAAACTTGCATATCAGTGTTGAAAGGAATTGAGTCTGTGAAATGAGGTACAATCTGTTTGGGCTGTCAGGAGTCTGGTTCAAACATTTGGCAGCTTCTTCCTAGTCTTCTAATACTCATTTCTATTTTGCATTCCCCCAAAATTCTGTGTGTGCCTCTCCACATGGATATGATTATTTGTGTATATTAAACTCTGTAAATGACTATCCTAGTGCTCTGTATCATACTTTTCTGATTGCAAAAGTGTTGGAATGTCTCCCAAAGCAGTTACCAAACTCAAAGAATATGATTGAGTAGAATAACTTTGCAGATATGGGACAGTTAAAAACATTTTTCTGTTGCCAATTGCATCCTCTGAAGAGTTATAAATATGTCCACAAAAGAGAATGTGATCAGAAAAAAATACCAAAATTCTTTGTTCATAATGTCTACCACAGAATGTGCATTGTTATAACAAAACGTGGATGTCTTTCCAAAAAAAAAAAAAAAGCTGAAACAGAAAATAGAAAATTCATCCTCTGTCATCTTCTGTTTGAACCATAATATTGAACATGATGGAGAAACTCTGTTTGGATTTATTGACTTTGTGATTACTGAATTTAGTAAAAAGAAGGTAAAGATTTCTCATCTATGGCATATGCTTTTAATGACCTACAAAAACAATTTTGCCTCAGCTAAATTATTCTGTGGATCATGAAAGGACTTTAAGTAATAAGCACAAAGTTCCGCTGTTAATCTTTTGTAGGGAGAAATCGATAAAATCTTTTAAATGTATCACAGAAAAAAAAGGAGTATTATACAGGATATAAAAAGCTTTACTCTATAGTTAATGTAATGGACATAACTGTAATGATATTGGAAAATGCATGTATTACATTAAGCCACACAATTTCTCAATTTGCTGCAGGCAATTTAAAGAGGATTTCCTTAGTTCTTCCCTAGGGAAGATGATCAGGGGGGGCCTCTCTCACACAAGCCTGCCTCCTCACCATCCATCATTTCAAAGAGACATATATCACCTCCAAAGTGCTTTAAGGCAGCTGCAAGCAAGTGTCACTTTGAGTTAAATGCATTATTAAACTGTTGGGAAATTTCACATCATAGGTCATTTATCTATGCTAAATTGGGTCAGAAGCCTCTGCACAGGCCTAGATAAATGAGGGAGGAGAGCAAAATTCTCCTGTGGGAAGTAGTACTTTGACAAGCTTTATGAGTGTGGCTTATTTATTTATTTATTTATTGAGTAGCCATGGGGAAGGGAGCTTGGCTTATTTGTGTGTGTGTATGTGTGTGTGTGTGTGTCTGTGCCTCCCTGGCGGTGCGGTCATTTTAAAAGGTAATCAAAACTACAGAAATCATCTCCTCTGATAAATACAGTTGGGTATTCACCACATCTTTAAATGCTGCTAGAATGAGATGTGAGGGGTGCCTGCGTGGCTCAGTGGGTTAAAACCTCTGCCTTCGGCTCAGGTCATGATCTCAGGGTCCTGGGATCGAGCCCTGTATCGGGCTCTCTGCTCAGTGGGGAACCTGCTTCCTCCTCTCTCTCTGCCTGTCTCTCTGCCTACTTGTGATCTCTGTCAAATAAATAAATAACGTCTTCTGAAAAAGAAGAATTAGATGTTGTGGAAAGCATAAACCATTAAATATTCATTCATTTGGCAAACGGTTAAGTGTGTTCTCTGTGTCTTGTGCGGTATACAAAGTAAGAGAGTGCAAAAATGATGTTCGAAGGCATTAATTAATTAATGTTTAATTAATTTCTAGGCATAGTCTAATGCCTTTCCAGCATGGTGGGAAGGACCTAACTGCCTCAGTAGATTTACATTAAAAAAAAAATGGAGTAGGGGTGCAGATGAAAGAGCGATTATATCTTTCAGGGTTTAAATAGGGCAACAAGGCGAGGTGAACTAAGTAGAATCTTTGATGCATCGTGACTTGCCAGATGGGAGAAAGTCCCAAAGTCCAGTTCCAGGATGAAGAAACAGCAGGAAATCAGAAAGCAGGAGAGAAGTAGGTATGGATTTAAGATGATGGTAGCATTTGTCTTCCAAATTAGGACATTTTATAGAATGAAGGAAGGCACAATTTACAAGTTGGAGCAATCGATATTAACCAAATCGGTCCCAGGCAAATATAGACACATGGTTTCGATGGGTTCCTCTCTCTTCAGTACCTTAAATGGGGTTGTTAAAAACCTTTGTATAGGAAATTCAGATACAACACTGTCAATATATTTAGGTACCACTAAATTGTACACTTAAAAATGGTTAAAATAGTAAATTCCATGTTGTGTATATATCGCCACAATTAAAAAAGAAAAAGACAATCCAGAACCTTAGACTTTTTGTGTGGACATATTTCCTTAGGTAAACATTTACCAAGGTGTTAGTTGTGAAGATTCAGAAAGGAGACAGAGTTAAATATAAGTTATTCTGATTTAATGGACTTATTATTTTCTTGGATCTTTGATATTCTAGTATATTGAGGGATTTTGTGATTTTGCCTCTATTCATTTAATCAAACCTTTTTATTCATTGGTGTATATGTTATATAGGGGGATAAAACAAAGAAGAAACTGGAGCACAGACCTGTAGACAGATTTTTCCTGAATGATTAAACCTTTCATAGTTTGCATAACTAGCATTTCTTTGAGCATCTAATGGCTATTTTGTCATATTGTGAATGGCTTTTTGTCACAAAAACTTGAAGTCTCATTTGAGACTTTGCTCAGTCTCTTGAACAAAAAATTGCCATGCTTTGTGCTTTTATTGAGGTGTAACTCACATGCCGTACAATTTCACTCATTAAAGTGTAAAACTCTTTGGTGTTTAGTATGGTTGCGGAATTGTGCTGCTACCACCAAAATCTAATGTTAGAACATTCACTTCAACACAGAAGAAATCCTTGTATACATCAGCCGTTACCTCCTCTCCACAGACACTCAACCCAGTCATAGGCAACCACTAATCTACTTCCTTGCTATAAAGATTTGCTTGTTCTGAACACTTTGTATAAATATAATCATACAAAATACGATCTTTTATGATACACTTCTTTCACTTAGCATGTTTTCAAGATTCATTCAAGTAGCACGTTCAGTACCTCAGTCTTTGTTATCACTAAATAATATCCCATTGTAAGGATATAGCACATTTTTTATTAATTTATGGACATTTAGGTTGTTCATACTTTTGGGTTTTTATGAATCATGCTGCGCCGAACACCCGTTTACAAGTTTTGGTGTACATGGACATTTTCATTTCCCTGGATATAGATCTAGGAATGGGATTGCCAGGTGATATGGTAACCTGTGATTAACCTTTTGAGGAACTGCGATACTGCTCTCCAAAGTGACTGCACCATTTTACGTTCCCACCAGCAATACATGAAAATCGCAGTTATTTCTGTTCCTTGCTATTGTTTGTTTGTTTTATCATAGCCATCCTAGTGTATATGAAGTCATATCTCATTGCAGTTTTGATTTACATTTTCCTGATGGTTATTAACGTCTTTATTTGCTTATGTTTATCTTAGGAGTGACTTAAATAACAGACGTCAGTTTCTCAGTTCTGGAGGCTAGAGGTCAGGTGGCACAGATTTGGTTTTGGGGGATGGTTTTCTTCCTGACTTGCAAATAATTACCTTCTCACCATGTGCTCATATGTTTTTTGTTTGTTTGTTTGTTTTCCCTTTTGGTGCATGAAAGTGGAGAGAGAGTGAGCATTCCTATCTATTCCTTTTCTTGTAAGGGCACTACTACCATCATGAGGGCCGCACCCTAATGAACCTGGTCTAAATCTAATTAGCACTTCTAAAGTTTGGTCTCCTAATGCTATCATATTGGGATTTAGGGTTTCAACACATGAATTTTGTGATGACACAAACATTCAGTCCATAACAGTAGTCATTTGTGTGTCTTCACTGGACACACCTTTACCCATTTTTAAACTGGATTATTTTTTGCATTTTTGAGTTTTAAGTATTCTTTATATTTTCTTGATACAAGTCCCTTATCTTATATATGATTTGCAAGTATTTCCTCCCATTATGTGGATTGTCTTCATTTTCTCTTTGTTGTAATGTCTAAATTAATTCCATTGTAGTGGAGAATATACTTTACATGATTTCAGTTCTTTTTAAAAAATTCTGGTGTAATTAACATATGGTGTTCTATTAGTTTCAGGTGTACAATATAGTGATTCAGCAATTCCATACATTACTCAGTGCTCATCATGATACGTGTTCTCTTAATCCCCTTCACCTATTTTACCCACCCCAGACTCACACCCCGCCCCCTCGGTAACCCATCAGTTTATGCGCTAGAGTTTAGAGTCTGTTTTTTTGGTTGCTCTCCTTTTTTTCCTTTGTTCATTTGTTTTGTTTCTTAAAGTCCACATATGAATGAAATTGTATGGTATTTGACTTTCTCTAACTTACTTCACTTAGTATTATACCCTCTAGAGCCATACATATTGTTGCAAATGGCAAGATTTCATTCTTTCTTATGGCTGAAGAATATTCCATGGCATATATTTACATCTTTTTTATCCATTCATCTATTGATGTACGCTTGGGTTGTTTCCATGTTTTGACATTTAAATAATGCTACAATAAACATTCGGGTGCATATATTTTTTTGAATTAGTGCTTTTATATTCTTTGGGTAAATACCCAGGAGTGCAATTACTGGATCATGTGGTAATTCTGTATTTAATTTTTTGAGGATCCTCTATACTATTTTGCACAGTGGCTATACTAGTGTGCGTCCCTACCGACAGTGCATGAAGGTTCTTGTTTCTCTACGTCCTTGCCAAAAGTTGCTGTTACTTATGTTTGATTTTAGACATTCCTGCATGTGTGAAGTGATATCTTACAGTGGTTTTGACTTGGCATGTCCCTGTTGATGAATGATGTTGAGCACCTTTTCATGTATTGGTTGGCCATCTGTATGTCTTCTTTGGAAAAATGTCTGTTTGTGTCTTCTGCCAACTTTTTAATTGAATGATGATGAAGATTTGGTTTTGAGTTGTGTAAGTTCTTTATATATTTTGGATACTAACCCTTTATTGGATATGCCATTTATAATTTCCTTCTCCTACTCAGTAAGTTGTCTTTTTGTTTTGTTGATTGTTCCCTTTGCTCTGCAGAAGGGTTTTTTTTTTTTAGTTTTTATATAGTCTCAATAGTTTACTTTTGCTTTTATTTCACTTGCCTCAGTAGACGTATCTAGAAAAATGCTGCTATAGCTGATGTCAGAAAAAGAGAAGAGTCTGTGCTCTCCTCTAGGATTTCTATGGTTTCCGGGCTCACATTTAGTCCTTATACTAGTTGAGTTTATTTTTATGTATGTGTATAACTATCCAGGTTTCTCAATACCGTTTGTTAAAGAGACTTTCTTTTTCCCATTGCACATTCTTGCCTCCTTGGTTAAAGATTAATTTACTATATAAGCATGATTTCAATTCTTTTAAAAATGTGGAGGCCTGGGGCGCCTGGGTGGCTCAGTTGGTTGGACGACTGCCTTCGGCTCAGGTCATGATCCGGGAGTCCCGGGATCGAGTCCCACATCGGGCTCCCAGCTCCATGGGGAGTCTGCTTCTCCCTCTGACCTTCTCCTCACTCATGTTCTCTCTCACTGTCTCTCTCTCAAATGAATAAATAAAATCTTAAAAAAAAAAAAATGTGGAGGCCTGTCAGGATGCCTGGGTAACTCAGTCACTTAAGGATCTGCCTTTAGCTTGGTTTATGATCCCAGGGTCCTGCCCTGCGTCCTGCATTGGGTCCTGCATTGGGCTCCTGGCTCAGCCAGGGAGTGTGTTTCTCCCTCTGCCCCTTTCCTGCTCATATTCATTCATATGCATGCTCTCATTCTCTCAGATAAATAAATAAATAATGTGGAGGCTTTTTAAACCTTATATATGGTCTATGCTAGAAAATATTATATATGTATCTGAAAAGAATATAAGTTTTGCTGCTATTAGGTAGTGTTCTATGAATCTTTCTTGGGTGTAGTTGGTTTATAGGGTTGTTCATATCTTCCTTTTTTCAAAAGGTGTATTTATTTGACAGACAGAGATCACAAGTGGGCAGAGAGGTAGGTAGAGAGAGAGGGGGAAGCAGGCTCCCCACTGAGCAGAGAGCCTGATGCGGGGTTTGATCCCAGGACCCTGGGATCATGACCTGAGCCAAAGGCAGAGGCTTTAAACCACTGAGCCACCCAGGCACCCCTTGTTCAAATCTTCAAATAGAAGATTTGATTTATTTATTTATTTTAGATAGCATGCAAGCAAGGAGAGGCAGAGGGAGAGTCCAAAGAAGACTCCCTGTGGAGTGCAGAGCCTGATGCAGGGGTCAATCCCATTAAACCTGAGATAATGACCTGAGCCAAAATTATGAGTTGGAGTTTAACTGACTGAGCCACCCAGATGCCCCTTCAAATTTTCTGTTTAATAAAGTCTTTTCTATTTACTTGGAGCAGCTTCTCACACACTTTGGAGATATTGCTTAAGCATTGACATTGAACCAAGTGAAGCATTAATAAAATAGATGTTTAAGGACTGCTTGTATTATCTTAGCTGGGTCCCACCAGAAACATCTCAGAGAAAGAGCTAAGGAAGAAGTTTATCTGGGATGTGATCTCAGGAAATACCACTGGAAAAGTAAGATTAGAGAGACAAGGAGCCAAAGATGACTCCATGATCAACCCAGTGACTGCAGTGGCTATTGAAACTTAATCCCTTGGGAAATAGAATTCACATCTCAGAGTAACATACTCAAGATTTTAGGGATGTGGGACATTTTAATGTCACTTCTGGTCAGTTAGTGGTTGAGGCCTCTGTTAGTCTGCTAGGCTGCCATAACAAATTACCTGAGTGAAGCTCCAGAGAGGCAGACAGAAAAACAAACGAAAGATGAGGTGGTGTATTAATGTACTTAGATGTCAAATTTCAGTCAGCTAGCTCCTCTCAGCAGAGGTGCTGGTAGAGAAGGCAGCTCTAATCTCCACTTCTTAGATTATAAACCGTAGAAGGGATTTATTCACAGATGTTTTGATTTCAGCAATGCATTCAGAGGCTTTTCCCTCCCTTAGTCATTTTCCTCAGAGTTGCAGAAGAGTAATATGCCAGAAAAGACAAACCAAGGCTTTCTCTTCAGTTAGGAGAAAGTATTTTAAAAAGTTTTTCTCTCTCTCTCTCTCTCTCTCTCTCTCTCTCTCTCTCTCTGGAGGAGCCAAAGCTGTTAGCAGCTGAGAAAAACCACACTGAAGGATTTTCGGTGCCAAGCTGACTTGAATCCTAGAGTCATGCATATTCCTTCAAAAAGGGGTTTTGACTCCAGACTAAGGAATCTTCCTATGTTAGAAGGGAATATCCTCATCAAAGTTTGAACATTTGCATTTAATTCACCATTTTGCTGTATCCCAAGATAGCTTTTTCAGTTATTACAAAATGTAAGACACTCTTCTCCTGAGAGAGAAAAGAAGAATCATTCACTTGCCTTTTGAGAGTTAAAATTATATGATTCCTTAATTACCATAGACTTGGTTGGAACTAGCTCCCTGGATGAAAAGCAATCCTGTTTACTTATGGCATACACATGTATGGATATGGTTGCTCTAAAAGGGAAACAATAGAAAATGGGAATGTCTAGAAGTACGTGGACATGAATATTTCTAAGTTTACTTTTTAATTTCTTTAAAGATTTTATTTGAGAGAGAGAGAGAAAGAGATAGCTTGAATTGGGGGGTGGGCAAATGGGGAGGGAGAAGCAGACTCCTCACTGAGCAGGGAGCCTGACATGGGGCTTGATCCCAGGGATCCCAGGATCCTGGAATCATGAACTTAGCCGAGGGCAGAGCTTAACCGACTGAGCCACTCAAGTTGCCCCTATTTGTAAGTTTTAACGTATACCTAAGTTAGAAGTCAGTAGTGATTGTCCTAACGGGTGACATAGTCCTCTGTAAAGGGAATTAGAAAAAATTATAGAGGGTGTAGACAATTTATGTTAATCTTTGGCAAAGATATCACCAGATGATGTAACATGTCCCTGATCTCATAGTGCATAGTGCAGAGGACTTAAAAATTACTCATTTTTTATCTGAAATTCAGGTTCACCTGGATGTTGTATTTTTGTCTGCCAAATATTATAAACCTCGGTCACTCAGGGTAGGTGGAAATACCAGAACTCAAGTCACGCTGGCTACTTCAAAGTACATGGAGGTACTGAATAATATTGGTAGAACTATATTAAATATACTGATACTGAATGTACTGAGTTGAATGGTGACTCCGTATTTTCTTCTTCTCTTTGTGATGCTGGTGTGCTGATGAGCATTTATTTGTATTGTGGTTAAAAGCCTTGTGTTTAGAATTCCTGAGAGTTAGACTTGAGCCATTCTTCTTCCCCTTGCCAGCAAAGCAACTCGAGTCGTGTTACTGAGCCTGTTTTCTACTTTGACAAATGAGAATTGTTTTGACTCCATCAATATGTAAGTCATACGTGTTGGGGTATGAAGAATTAAACATAGATGATTTCAGTGAGTCTTCATAAAAAAGCTCTGAAGGCAGACACTTATAATAAAAACCTGACTCTATTTTTGATGTTTGACTGCTAACAGATTTTAAGTTTCACCCCTTACTCTTCCCCTCTGTCCACATCAAAGCAAGCTGTAGAGCTTGATGTACCTCCTTTGTTGCCAGGACGAGGTTTGTGCTACAGGAACCATATCCTAGATCCACTTACTTGCTAAGCCAGTCTCTTTTCCCTGAGTCATTTTAGGACCAGAATGAAAACCTGCTCTGCTGTCCTCAGAAAGATTCATTCTTGGTGTAATGAACTTTTTCATATTTTCTTATATTTGGGGGTTGTTGTGTGTTGTGTATTTGTGTGTGTGTGTGTATGTGTGTGTTTAGTCTCAACTTCTGACCCAAATTTTGGATGAAGGGCCATACTATCTCTAGAGTGGTTACAATACTATTATTTTCCCCAGTTTTAAGAAAACAATGGCTTCCATAAGAGAATTAACTTACCCTAAATCATAGACGCTAATAAATTATGGATCCTTATTGAACCAAGGCACTCTCCTTTAAAAACAAGTGCTGTGAAGTGTGTAAACCTGGTGATTCACAGACCTGTACCCCTGGGGATAAAAATATATGTTTATAAAAAATAAAAAATAAAAATTAAAAATTAAAAAAAAAAAAAACAAACCCCAGCTTACCCATTAGACTGTGGTGTCAGAAAGACTGTATGAGGAAATTTGTGTGGAATGTTTAGTACAGTACCTGACACACATTCACCGCCCTATAAATACATGTCACAACTGGGCAGAACTGGGAGATCTGTGTGTGTGGACATCAAAGTAGATGATTAGCCCACAGCATTTTGCCATCTTTCCCAAACCCAGAGTTTTCTTAGAAATAAAGGTTTATTTGTATGTCAGTCACCTGATGCTTTCACACATGTCATGCCTCTTATCCCAAAGCACTTAAAATGCATGGCTTTCATCAGCCCAAAACAATATATTTACTTTCTAGCCTCATGTCTTTCATCCCCTGCTTGTTTGCTGGAGGCTGCTGGCTGGCTGTCAGTGATGACAGTCCCCATCTGTCATCTGTGTATGAGGGCCTAGGCACTGCCTTTCACGGAGACCTGCAGGCTATGCCTTCGAGTTGCCTGGGCAGTGGGGGCTCTGCTAAGACACTGAGGTATCCCGCGGTTCTCTGCCACACTGTGTAAGGCCCAGGTAAGCCCACCCTAATCCAAGAGTGACATCTTCCTGCTAGACCCAGAAAGCATTAGAGAGGCAAACATGGATTGGCACAGTAGGATAGCTGGGGAAAACACAAGATTCTGTGTCAGAATAATCAAAATCATGATTACAAATATTTCTAAGCTGAGAGTGTCCTTTTAACTCAGGTGGTTGGAGGACATTTGTTCTCTACAAAGAGCCCCTTAGGTTTTGTTTCTAACAGCAGAAAAATATTAGATAGGTAGCGGAATTACTCTGAGAGCTAAGAATATTTTTGTTGTAAATAGAATCCTATAAAGAAGATACATATGCTCACAGAATTCCAGAATGTTAAACAGGTCTTCCTAATAGCCACTGTTATTACTTCTTCCCGCCCTCCTCCCCATCTGCTGCTGACTCAACTAGTACTGCTTCTGGTAATAATAAGTAAGCACTCCCAAAGGGTAGCTAGTTTATACACCATACACTGTTCTAAGTGCTTTACGTGCAAGAGTCTATTCTCATTACTATACAGTAGAACAGGTTTTGTTGCATTTTTTAAAAAAACTGTGTCCGTGCCATTCAGCTACTTGATAACTAAGCAAGGATTTGAACCCAGGTCTTTGTGACTCCAGAGACTACTCTGATTTGGGTGGGGGGGGGCATCTAATTATACTTAAATATTACCTTGTCTAGCATCTTCTAGTGGAGAGAGCTCTGGGAATGTGTCCAAGGTTACAGGGAAGAAAGTCTAGAATCTAGCTTTTCCTGGCTACAAATAAATAGCCTTCCTCATTTTATTGCAGGTAAGTGATGGCGAAGGTTAAGTCGGTATCCCCGCTAGTGTTTTTGGAAAGGGCACTTTCCATACCGTACTTGTAGACAGCTAAAGCTCCGAGAGAGAAGGAGGGATATATTTTGTGTATGAGTTAGAGGTGTGCTTAGATCAGTGGAAATGCTGTAGACTGATCCTCTTTGGCTTCCCCCTCCCTTATAGTTTTCTTCCTAATACTACCCTCCTCTGCTTTCCACGCAAGAACAGCTCTTCGTCCATTTCCCAGTGAGTCCATGACACATTGCTTGTACGTCTTTTACCATTTCTCTCATGGCTCTGTCATGATGTGTCATCTGTCTGTGTTTCCTTCTAGACTGCAAGGAACTTAAGGGTAAGAAACATAATGTGTTTTTATAGCCATCTCAGGCACTGATAATATCCAGAATGATTTTACAAATGGCCGACCGACCAACTCGCACTGCTTCCCCCATAGTTGCAAATGCTTTTTCCTCTTTCCCTGCGAAGGGAGGAAAGGACGTAAGAGGTGAAGCTTGGGACCTGAAGGTCACAGTGATAAGCAAGGAGTCAAGATGGCAAGACACAGGTGTTACCGTGCACACTTGCACCTGGAAAGGTTCTATGAAGGGCAAACTAACATTGAGTGGTAGAATATATAACACTATTTATAATTGGATTTTTCAATGGCAGACATCCTTCCTGGATAGAAAAGCATCATCTTGATTCAAACGGTCCCAGAGTACAAAATACTTGGTAGCGTCAAATCTTTGATGTTTTCTGGGAAACAAAGAATGTGTTCAGTGAATGCTCTTTCATGCGTTGAATATGATCAGTGTTGTTCGCCAGGTGACCCTTAAACTGTTACAGAAAGACGTGGGGCTTCTGAGGGTGAAAAACTGCATCCAAAATACTCCTTTGATTTGCCTAAGACACTTCACAGGGAAGCATTCAGAATGAGGGATGCAGTGAAAAAAGGCATGGTAACTAAAATAAGAAGCAAATTGAATACCTTCACTGTTGAACATCATGAGGTATTTTAACTAAGTGGCTTAAATGGAAAATATTTTTTTTAAGGAAAAGGATGACAGGCATTATTGAGCTGAACTAGAGAAAATGTTTTGGGGGAAATTCTCAGTGGTATTGTAGGAAGAAGTAGTATCAACTCTTGGGATCATAACACGGTGTCCATACATATTCAGGGCAAATTTTTCCTCAAATGTCAGCATATTACATTGTAAGTTCATATCTGATTTTCTGTCTGTTATTATATCCAGGTCTCTTTAGGCATTGCTGATTTTCAGCCATATTTCCCCTCCCCCGCTCTTGATAACATGGACTATGGAGGGCACTAAGAAATCAAAACCCAGGAGTTGTCAGTACCAAAGCACCTGCCTTATGATTGCCCTACATATGTGAATGGAGGGGAGATGCCTACCTTAATGGGATTTGTGTAACCGGGAGAAAGGTGAATGTGGTATGCCAGTCTCTACTGTATGTAGGGGAGGACATGGTAATAAGCAGGAACTACTACTTAATGGATACAAAATCATGTAAGGTTACTGGCATTGAAAATGCAAAACTAGTAAGTTCTTTCTCCCAGTGCCAGATTAGCAGGGTGTCTGTGACTATACAAGGGCCATTTCCTATCATGTAGAGGGGTGGATAAAATGACAAAATGAGAGATGAGCAAAACATCAGAATAAAAGAAATGAGATAGCAGAACAGAGAACAATTTTTATATTGCTGTAGTATGTTAATCATTTGACCAGTTATCCCATATAATTCTCACAACCATACACTGAAAAAAATGATCACCACCACTTGTGTAAATGGGTCAGCTTAGATTTATTTTTTTAGAAGATGAAGAAAGAGTAGTGGGCCCGCAGACTGCATAAATTGCCAGGTCTGGCAATACCACATTTCTGCAGAGGCTTGTTAAAGTCGGCTACTTACAGATGAGAATACACATTTCTTTCTTTCTTTTTTTTTTTTTTTAAGATTTTATTTATTTCTTTGACAGAGACAGATCACAAGTAGGCAGAGAGAGAGAGGGGGAAGCAGACTCCCTGCCGAGCAAGAGCCCGATGCAGGGCTCGATCCCAGGACCCTGAGATCATGACCTGAGCCGAAGGCAGAGGCTTTAACCTACTGAGCCACCCAGATGCCCCGAGAAGACACATTTCTAAAACTTGTCCAGCTCACCAGTTGTATGACCTCGAACAGGAGACGTTATTTCTCTGAACCTTTTCCTGGTTGTTAAAAGGAGAATGATACTTTTGTAGAACCATTTTAAGGATGGAATATGATGTGCCTAGCATGTTGCAGAAAAATAGGGAGAAGAAAACAGCAGTGGTGACGATAGCCACTGCTGCTTGCAGTGTATGTAATAAGCAGGAACTACTACTTAATGGATACAAAGGGTGAGAGGCTCACATCTGCACAAGAGGCAAAGGAAGACAATTATTTTTTCCTTTTGTCTTTGCAGATGCCGCCATCAGCACAACTCACACTCACGAAGAGTGGCTTGTGTGTAGGTCAGGGACTCTGAAAGGACCTAAGGGATTGGAACCAACTGAACCCTGTCTGGGTGGGGTGGGAAGTGCTCAGAAGACACAGGAGAAAGACAAGGACGTTGCCCCTCAGCCACGCTATTTAGATGACTTATATTTTAGTCTTGGCTAATCTGGCACTGGGAGAAAGAACTTACTAGTTTTGCATTTTCAATGCCAGTAAGCTTACATGATTTTGTGTCCATTAAACTTCCTAAAATAACTGGGAACTAAGGTTTGGAATGTTGGGGGCAGGAAACCATAATCTGATTTGAGGGCTGGTGGCGTCGTTTGTCGCTCTGGTGTGTGGTAAGAGCAGCAAGCTGGGAGAGGGGAAGGTTTGAAGAGAGGTTTGAGGTCTTTGGATCTGAGTGGAACAGGTCTCTGGAGGAGAGATTCTGCACAGGCCCGGAGCGGGGGCCGGGGGGACGGAATAGGTAGAAATTATAAGGAGGTAGGTTTCAGGTTAGTAGAGGGGCTAGAAACATTCCTTAATTGTGATAATAGAAAACATTTCAAGATTAAACAGGCCCCTAAATGTGCCCTACCCTTTCTTCAGAAGTGTATATAAGAAGCCAGGTAACCACTGGAAAAAATGTTTTTGAGGGAAAGACGTATTATGAATACAACATTGAATTGTATTACTTTAAGATTGCTTCCACCCTAAAGATTTAAGAGCTTTGATTGAATGAGATACTCAGTTTACATGATATATGTGTGTATGTGTGTGTGTATTGAATGAACAGTGTATATGTGTGTGTGTGTGTATGTGTGTGTGTATTGAATGAACAGCTCAAATAGATGGATAAATGCTGGTAAAGCACACAGATGGGGAAAAATGGCCACTATTACAATCACAAATTTTTATTACAGCAACACAATTTTTCTTTCTCTCTCTTCTTTTTGAGATTTATTTGGCAGAGAGACAGTGAGAGAGGGAACACAAGCAGGGGGAGTGGGAGAGGGAGAAGCAGGCTTTCCCATAGAGCAAAGAGCCCGATGCGGGGCTCTATCCCAGGACCCATGACCTGAGCCAAAGGCAGACACTTAATGACTGAGCCACCCAGGCGCCCCACAATAAATTTTTCTTGAAGTGGCAAAATCTCATTGCAGTGTATATCTTATATGTATCTTTTCAGATATATATATTATTTTTGCCCTGCCTTTGTCTCATTAATTGCTACTGAGTATTACAAACAATTCAGGTATCCTCTTCAAGTTCTTTATGCATGCTAGAGGTTTAGGTGATTTTTTTTTTTTTTTTAATTCAAGGTAACAAAGAAGACAGCTGCTTAATAGATAACACTAACTTCTGGATATCCATGGAAATTGGAGAGCTGGACAAATATCTTACTGATTCGGGAATTCTAAATGATCTAAACTTTTCCCCGTCTTAATGATACTATTTTTCATTCAACAGTTTTTTTGAGCCCCATCTGATGGTAGCAATGTAGTGGGGGGAAAATCTTCATGATTGCCAAGAAGAAGGTGAATTTTAAGTATAATCCCACTGTCCCTGCAGAGTAGGGAGTTAGGATATTCTAGTGCTATCTATGGGATGTGTGAGATGGAAGTAATAGGGAGCGTTTTATATAAGTGATTAATTGGGGCCTGCCTTTGATATGGGACCAGAACATCCTGTGAGTCCTCCGTGTCCAAATGGTGGGCCATCCATGCATCTAGTTGGACCCTTTTTGACTATGTCTGCTACTAATCTTCTGGTGAGTCACCATCTCTGGGAAAATGAGGCAGTTCAGAAATGAACTCATTAGCCCTCTTATGCATCTAATAAGAGCTGTGATAACTACTGACTTCAATCTGTAGTTCCCTGTAGAGTAATTCTCGTTTTTCTAACCTGTCATCAGATAACATTAATGTCTCAGTGAAAAACAATTTTCTTTCCAAATTGTCTTTCAGGTAGCTGAAAGTAAGAATTAGGCCACTTATTTGTCTGATTTTTCCTAACCAGAGATAATAAGCTTGTAAGGAAAATAAAATTTGGTAATTATACATATCAAATGTCTAGCATGTTCTCTGGAAAGGTAAATTATATGTTGTTACACAAACATACAATAGGCAGAATTTCTCAATTACTGTGTAATGAATGTTCTGAGAGCAAAGAAGAATCTGAAAATTGTAATTATAATATCTTAATATATGACATTTGGTATCTTTAATTGAACCCCTCAAAATAAACTTAAAATACTTGACTGTCCCCACCCCTGCATATATTATGTGACAAGGTTTCCTGATCCTTTCTATGTCACAGGAATTCTAGAAACCCCTGCATTAGAATGCATAGCAAAGCCTTCAATAAATTATTACAAAAATTTCACTGATCACAAGGTTTGACTCATGGCCACCAGTAAATCATGTACAATTAATATTGGTAACATATAAGATGTAGTTAGTCATGTTGAGGGAAATTTATTCAGTGATGGCATGGGTGGGTTACATCCTTACCAGATATAAGAAGTTTTATTGAAAGCCGGTTACTAAGTTGGCCGGTTACTAAGTTCCACAAAGAAACACTTCAGGTAATGAAAATTAATTTTAAGACTTTGAATGATGATACCTATATAAACAGGCTGGGTTTCTTAAGCCTTTCAGCAAGTATAAATCAAAGCACATTAAATGTTTAGACTTTGAAATGCAGCTCAGTTTCAAGTTGGGCTGTGTGGCTGATTATTCTTTTCTAAACTGTTCAAAGACATCATCAATCAGATTTGAGAGTCCTGGAATGAGTATTAAAGTCAGCACATGAGTAGATCAGAGTCCAGCTATGAGAAGAAATATTTTGATTTATTTGATGAGAGCTCCTTGCTGGAGACATCCCAGATTGCAGTACTGTTCTCTTGCATTAGCACGATGAGATCATTGTGTAGAAATGGTGCTAATGTCTGTATTTAATGGGGAATTTTTGCGATGATAAATAGAGGCCAAAACATGAAATCTGCAAATCAATATGTTTCTGACCATCTTGAAGGCTGCCCACATTGGCTAGAGGCAGAATATACTCTTGGCCAAAGAAAATATATTAGCAAGCATGTCCTGAGAATTAAATTACTAATGTCTATTATAGATTTTCAGTGTTACACAATCATGATCTTGTGAATAGTTATTTCTGTGGCTCTGGGCCATTAAAAATTACAGTTGCTTTTTTTCCTCCAGTCAGACAACTACCTTTGAAATGCTATGATCAACTTTTTTTTTTCTTTTTTCCTTTCTGTGCTTCCTAAATTGTTCCTGATGTCTGAATAGAAAGCACGTCTTATTATGGTAATACCACTGGGTATCATTTTATCAACTGCTACTTCTAGAATTGGGTTTAAAATAGAGAAAAGCATGGAGCAAGTATTTTGGATCACTGAACTTGATCATCCTGTGTCATCTCGAACAGTTTCTTTGGCCTTTTGGAAAGTTTCCATCTGATTCCCAAAGCTAATAGATCCTTGACATCTATTAAATTCTATTAAATGATGTTCCCCTGAAGTAGGCAGGGAATAATACAGGTACTATCACTGATATTAGAATAAATAATAATCTAAAAATTAGACCAATGCTAATATGAGTAATTCAGCCCATGGTAGTTGAATTCTTATCATATGATATGCCAGGCTGAAACACGTATTTGGCATGGATTATCTCATTTAATTCTCATGGTTCAGACTATATAGTAAGGCAGGTACTGTTATTAACCTATTTCAGACATTGGAGATCAGGAGACTTAACTCATCCAAGGTAGCCTGTGGAAAGAACCAAGATGCCCTTCAACGGACAAATGGATAAGGAAGATGTGGTCCATATACACTATGGAGTATTATGCCTCCATCAGAAAGAGTGAATACCCAACTTTTGTAGCAACATGGATGGGACTGGAAGAGATTATGCTGAGTGAAATCAGTCAAGCAGAGAGAGTCAATTATCATATGGTTTCACTTATTTGCAGAGCATAACAAATAACACGGAGGACATGCGGAGATGGAGAGGAGAAGGGAGTTCAGGGAAATTGGAGATGGAGATGAACCATGAGAGACTATGGACTCTGAAAAACAACCTGAGGGTTTTGAAGGGGCAGGTTGGGGGAGCCAGGTGGTTGGTATTATGGAGGGCACATATTGCATGGAGCACTGGGTGTGGTGCAAAAACAATGAATTCTGTTACGCTGAAAAGAAATAAAAAATTAAAAAAAAAATAAAGGTATAAAATTTCAAAAAAAAAAAAAAAAAAAAAAAAAGGTAGCCTGACTGGTGAGACTCAGTATTAGGATTCCTTTGTCTTTCCCTCTAGGAATTGTGTTTGTAATGTCCCTTGTGCATAAGCCAGCTGTCTGTGTGTCTGTATACAGGCATCACTGTCTGTAGAAATGCCATATGATGTTTTATGAAGCATGTTCTAGTTTTGCCCAAAGCAGCTGGGACCAACAGGCAGCATGGTGCCTGGTTGGAGGGGTAAGGATGCGGTGCAAGAAAAAGGGATTAAAAAGTTCTTTTTCTTCCATGGTAGACTACCAAGGACTCTGATTTGTAGTGCAGACATATGGCATTCAGACTAGAAATGTTTAAAATTCTTCAAAAATCATATAAAAATTGTGAAGAATATTTTTTTCACCTTTCTCTGAAGGCCGTTTGTTCCCACATTCTAATATGTTAATTCACTAGAGTTGTTGGCATAAACAAAGGCGATTGACGTTATAGGCTAGTTTTAACACTATCTCATTCATAAGAATATTAAATTATTTTAGGCAAAGTGGCTGTGTCAAACTGAATAGAAATAAAGGGAAAGTGGTAATTAGACTATGTTAAAATATAACCTCCAAGGATATTAAATATGCAAGAGCTCATCCATGAAAAATTAGACTGCAAGAGGTTACACCACGTATTGGCTTATTTTGTAAGATATCAAATTACCTCTCATGAATAAATATGACTAATAATGGTAACTCTATAATTTAATGCTATAATAGTAAAAATACTTTTTGATTCAAAAAAACTTGTTATATATTTGATCCATTTTCATTACCAAATCCTAGCTATACATGTAATTAAATTAATAATTTCTTTTGACTTTAACAAACACATTTTCAGACATTTCATATTTTAAACTCCATTAATAAATTATTCTAGTGAAGGCTGGATAAATGAATGCTGAGATTTAAATTTGAAATGGGAAACGATAAGACAAAGTATTCTGCCTCTTGACACAATTGTGTCAAATGTCCTGAAAGAGTAAACAGAAAGTCTCCCTTATCCACTAGGCATTTTGCTAGTTGTGGTTAAGGGAAAATATGAAAAAAAAATTGCAAAAAATGAGCAGTATTCAAAATTTTACAATCAGGGGCACTTGGGTGCCTCAGTAGGTTAGGCATCTGACTCTTGATTTTGGCTTGGGTCATGAGGTCAGGTAGTAGGGTTGAGCCCCCTGTCGGGCTCCATGTTCAGGATGGAGTCTGCTTCAGAGTTTCTCTGTCCCTCTTCCTCTGCCTCTCCCCTGACACACATGCTCACTCTGTCAAATAAATAACACCTTATTTATAAATGAGGTCATAAATTATTATAAATTATGTAAATTATTATACCCTCATTTATAAATAAATAAAACCTTATTTATTTGAGAGAGAGGGGGAGTAAGATCACAAGCAGGGGGTTGGGGCAGAAGGAGAGGAAGAAACAGGCTTTTCATTGAGTCGGAAACCCAACACAGGGCTTGATCCCAGGACCCTGGGATCCCGACCAGAGCCAAAGGCAGACTCTTAACCAACTGAGCCATGGAGGTGCCCCAAAATAAATACATTGCAAATTTTACAATCTAAGTCTGTATCTAAGAAACAAAATCATTGAATTTAATGGTCTTCCTGTCTCATTGACGTGTAGAACCAGAAACAGGAAATAAATTAAAATACAATCCTGTAAGGGGGCAGAAGTAGATATAAAGGGAAAGTGCTGTCCCAGTGACAGCATCATACAGTCGGGATGCCGCTTTGGTTTGGATTTCTATTTTCACATTTTGCTCAACCTATTTCCCATCCTCCTTTTGTCCCAGGCTCATCAACTTTGCCATTTCACTTACTTGTAAATACTGTCTGCAGCTGATTCTTGCCACTAACGGAAACTTAGAATAAGTTTGCCTGTGAAGACTATATGCCAACTACTCCTTGGACTCAGAAATAAGCAGATAAAAATACTGGCACTCTTCTTAATTGCATTTAGACCTGTTGGGGAAATACTCTAAAAGCCAGTAATTCCAGGGCAGCATGGCATCAACTCCAGTGCTACAGAGTAAAGTAAGAACCAAGAAGGAGAATAAACCAAAGTCAAAGTAGGTTTGGAACTTTTTCAGAGAAAGAAGAGCAATTGATGATGGAAGTTGCATGGGGTCTTGGTAAGAAGTCAAGGATGACTAAGCCATCACAGGAGAAGGGAGACAGCATGGATACAGTGAAGGGGGTACCAGGTAGCATAAAAATGTTTGGGAAACTCCCAAGTGTAGTAGTTCTGGAGCATGAAGCTTCACATTTGTTAGAAGTACAGAGATGTTGGTCTAGAGGAGGGCCCAGAATCCTTTCTCTTCATTCCTATAGAGAATGCTGCAAAAATCCAGCTTTAGGACCTTGGCTACTGTTCATACTTAAGCCTTGCATTTATAATTGCCAAGTAGGGCCACACTTACCTGCTTATCTATAGAACGTTGTAATACCTTCTTCCAAATATGCTCCTTCTCACATGTCAGGAACATTTCTGTAAAACTGTACCACACAGCTCTTAGTCACCAGGTTTGACATCTTAGAATCATCTTCCCAAGCCTGCATATTCAGTGTCATTTTGTCTTCTATCCTGCATATCCCTGAGCAAAAGTGATGTGTGTATAAATAAGACTGCTTCACTATGACGATTCTTCCATCGTGCTCAATACTTTCTTTCCCCAAGTCCTTTAATCATGCTGCTCTTTATGTCTGAAATATTCTCTCTGTCCATTGCATTTCCCAAACCAGTGCTGAATTCACAGACCTTATGTAACTGTTTTACAGATTTCCAATTTGATATCCCCCTCCCCTGAACACCTGCTCTACTCTCTATATGCTTCTTTGGGGGGATCTCTTTTGTTCTGCTAGTATGATATTTCAGTAGGAGAGTGTGCACTTAAAAGGTTATAGAGACACTGAGACTCATCCATTCATCTTCTCTTCCAACAGCATTATCTTTTCTTAAAAGCAAAAAGCACTTGAACCCAAATTACTTAAATGGTAACTATTTAAATCTATATATCTATTTATAAAAGTAAGATCAGTTCTGTTATAAGTTATATTGATCTATTACAATGATCCTAGCTACCTGGATTAACACGTGCAGTTGAAATTTCTTTTTGACTTCAGAGATCTGGAACAGTGGGGAATAGCGCTGCATCCTCAGTTACTTTCTTTTCTTCTCTTTCTTTCCTTTTAGAAAATCCACCACAATGTATCTTCCCTCTGAAACTTTTTAACTTTTGTGTCTCATGTCTATTAACTCAATACACAGTTGCATGACCCAATCTCCTATCATTCATAACCTACTCCCTTGGGGTCAGCAAGGGAACCTTGAGAAAATAGTCTTGCCATAAGAAACAATGACTATTAGGGGCACCTGGGTGGCTCAGTGGGTTAAAGCCTCTGCCTTCGGCTCAGGTCATGATCCCAGGGTCTTGGGATTGAGACCCGCATTGCACTCTCTCCTCAGCAGGGAACCTGCTTCCCTTCTTCTCTCTCTGCCTGCCTTTCTGCCTACTTGTGATTTCTATCTGTCAAATAAACAAATAAAATTTTTAAAAAATGAAAAAAAAAGAAATAATGACTATTAGCAAAATGGTACACAGAATCAGATATCACCTGGATTTCTTCTGGTATCTCCATATTTCTTGAGGTCTGGATAAGGTTGCTTTGAATTTTTTTTTTCCAAACTCTTACAGTGCTACTATCATAAGAGGACAGCTAAATTCATTCTCTGAATTCATTTCTTTATTATGGTCTCTGAATCTTGCAGTTTGGGATTTGAAATTAAGTTCTGTAACTTCAAGTGAAAATATTTTGTGTTTGTGCATTATATGTAGTCTAGTCCATCATTGTCTATATATTTCAATTTGTTGAAACCTAACAAGTGGGGTTCTTCTCCTGTGTTTTCTGCATCTGCCTTGGGAGACCAGATTATAGGCTCCAAGAGCACAGTCTAAGAAGGAATAAACAGGGTTTATTTTCTTCTGGACTAAGTTGATAAACAAAAGTTCTCTTTTCACCCCAGAGGTTAAGCTATGTCTTGACTTTAGGGTTTTCAGTATTTGAGAAGGATCGTGGGGAAGAAGGCACTTTAATATGCCAAATTAATAACTATAATAGTAGAATTCCCTCCTGCCCACATGTAAGGAACTTTGTATTCCTCTCAAACCATATAATGTGACTTTGTTTCAAGCCATCTTGAGATATTAGTCACCTAAGTGACATCTTCTGCATGGAAATGGAATTCTAGTAAGGAAAAATAACTTGCCCAGAGTTTCTCAGAAAGTTAACTGCAGATCCAAGGTTCAAACTAAAAGCTCCATCCACCATACCATACCATACCATACCACCTCAATACCGGTGTGCTGCATCGAGCTGTATTCTAGCCTGCCTTACCATCTAGATTTATTTATAATGATTCTTTTATATACACAGAGGGCACTCTTTCTTAGTAAATAACTACTGTGCTGTGGGGTCCTTCTATTTTATTCTATCAATACATTTCCTCCTAAGATCTCTCAATTCCATTCAGCTTTTTCTATTTCAACTATACCTGTCGTCTTATTCTAAGCTACCATCATTTTCCACTACATTAATGAAATAGATTCTTTATTGGTTTGTCACAGCCCTCTGGACCATCCCCAGTTTTTTCATGTCACCCTGCCTGCTCACATCCACATCTGCTACAAACAAATATACAACCCCTTCAGTGGTTTCCCATTGCTCTGAGGAGAATAAAATCCTTAACAAGATGTACACAGCCACAGACTGGTCCTGTCTACCTCTCAAGCCTAATCTCACATCACTTAGTCCTTCATCCTTTGCATTTTGGCTAGAGTTGTCTTCATATTCACCATGGTTCACCAGCTGTTCAGGCTCTGAAATCAGGCTGGGTGTGATTCCCACATGTGTCACTTACCTGATATGGCAATAATTACTTTGGATAATTCTTTAACTTCTTTTTGCTTCAGTTTTATTCTTATAAAATTGGGGCTAATGATAATAACCATCTCATAGGGTTGTTGTGAGAGCGAAGTGAAATAACAAAGGGAAAAAAATGCTTTAGTGCAAAAGATGGCAGTTGAGTTTGATTATCCTGATGGGGTTGAGATCTTAAGTTAAATGAGAGGAGAGACTATGTCTGGTATTGATTACCTTGGATCATAAGTCCCTACAATAGTACTGGACATTGTATCTTGATAAATGTTTATCAAACGCCTGGATTTATTTTCACAACAAAGGTGGTAGGATTATGTTTCGCTTTAACTGCCAGATAAATAACTCTTATTTTTTAGAGACCCAACATATAGATTAATTAATCAAATTATTTTCTGCTCTCTGGAATATTAGAGAACTCCTGAGATAACTTCACCTACTTGATGCAAATTCTGTAGTTAGCTCTGTAACCCTCCGTGTGTTAAAGATTTCTATAGATATTTCTCTTGGAAGCAAACTGCCAACCCTAAGAGATGAATTAGAAAAGTCCCTTCCCGCTAAGAATTTGCAAGGTAGTCAGAGAAAACATCTGTATATTCATTTATTAATTCCTCGAAGTAGTCAGGATACTATGATGTTCCCTGTGCAACAGAAGGAAAAAACCTAAAAAGTAAAAAACTACTTTACTCGCATTAGTATTTACATGGTCACTTGTCCCTAGTTTATCTCAACCAAGAGATTAGCCCACTGAATGCACTTGCTGTTTGCTATCAGAATGAAAGAGGTGAAATATGGTGGGAGTAGGAGAAGGAAAGAACATAAGCATCTTTACCATTGTTTTAACTTTTCCCAATTTCCCCAAAAGTCTGAAATCTAACTGTTGTTTAAGACCTAACTCAAATGTGTCTTCTTCCATCTTCTTCTCTTTTGGATCTCATCACTCTCTCCTCAAACATCTGTAGCCCTTCTTGGGCACACCAGTAACCCAGCTACTCTGGAACAAAGAGATTCAGAATAAATTAGGAAAATGTTTTTTAACCTCATCTTCTTGTTGTATGATCGTCTGCAAAAACATTGTAGCTGTTGAGGATGTTGGTCTTGCATGAGTCTTCTCTGTTTAGTCAGTTCAGAAGATGGAATTGGTTAAGTAGACCAGGCCCCTTCCATTTTTTAACTTTATGGTTCTTGGATGCTTTATATCAGATTTTTTCCTTATCACATAAGATTGACACAAGAATGTTTACCAGAAATCTTCTTAGCATCTTTATTTTATTGTGGTGTCAATAAATCTACCAACAGTTTAATCTTAGAAATTACTGGTGTAGGGGCACCTGGGTGACACAGGAGGTTAAGTGTCTGCCTTCAGCTCAGGTCATGATCCCAGGGTACTGGGATCGGGCCCTCCATCAGGTTCCCTCTGCAGGGAGCCTGCTTCTCCTTCTCCACCACTTGTGCTTTCTAGCTTGCTCGCTCTCTCTCTGTGTCTCTCAAATAAATAAGTAAAATCTTAAAAAAAAGTTACTGGTTTATTAGAATTAGTATTTTTAATTCGTGATCCTTAGCTAGAAATTCCTCAAGACTTCTGGTAGGGTTTTGTTGTTGTTGTTGTTGTTTGTTTGTTTGTTATATCCTTTCTTCCAAAGGCTAACATTAATAATTTAAATCCTGGCTTTCTTCCTTGAGCAACAAAGAAGGAAGCAAACTGTAAGACTTTTCTTAATAGTGAAAGTTAAAGTTGGGTTAATAGTTTAAAGACTGTTAAGTTGTCAATTCTCCAAACACTTATTTACAGATTCAAAGCAATTCCAGCCAGAGTTTTCTTTGTACCTCTCAGCACGCTCATTCTAAAATGTATATGGAGAGGCAAAGCAGCTAGAAGAGCCAAAACCAGCTTGAAAAGAGTAACAAAGCAGGTAGAGTCCCACTAGCAGATTTCAAGGTGTGCTGTTAGGTTATAGAGCTCAAGACAATGTGGTACTGGCAAAAGAGTAAGAATACAAATCAATGGACTAGAATCCAGAGTCCAGAAATTGATGTGTACAATATAATTGATTGACTATAAAGAATTATACCATTTTCATACAAAAGAACACATATTGCACAATTTTATTCATACGAAGTTCTAGGATATAAAAATTTAATATGTGGTAAGAAAATCAGAATTACCATTGCTTTTGGGGCCATTATGTGTTTGCTGGACTTGTAAGGGGCATTGAGGAATATTATAGAGTGACAATGTTCTCATTTTTTGATAAGGGATATGTGACATATGGGATGTGTTTCAAAATTTAGTGAACATGTACTAAGAATTGCACATTTCATTGTATTTGGATTTTGTAACCAAAGATAACTGTAAACTCAAAAAAAACCCCCCAAAACCCCACCAAAAAAACAGTTGAACATTTTAAGTACCTGCCCAAATAGTCTAAGATGGGAATTTGCAAGAACAAAATTTTTGTTAAAAACACAGTGAAGATTTACAATAATTTCTTGGAATAAAACTCTCCTTACTTAGGAGACATTGTTGATATCTCTGTAAGATGTTTTTTTCCTGTTAGAGATTTCACACAGAGAATAGGATGTGGAGAAATTGGAACAGGTCCATAGAATAATCAACAAAAAGATTAAAGGGATAGAAAATACTACCAGTGAGGAAAGATAAAAGGAACTTGGGTTATTTTGTGTAATTTCCAGAACAGAAGTTGAGAGATTGCTTAGCAGCCGTCTTCCCCATTTATAAGGGAAATGTGTTGGGTTCATTGAGACCCATGAGAACTCTTGGAAACTTTGAGGTCATCTAATCCAGCCTCCTTTTTCACAAGCGAAAACACCAATTCCCATAGATCAGATGTGAGTTGCTGAAGATCCTGAAAAATCTTTCATGGTTGAGGTTTGGAATAGGACTCAGTATAATTGCAACTCCAGATATCAAGCTAAAAATATCAAGGCATATTATGCCTGCAAACATGAGAACTTAGGGAGGAAGTCTTAGAATATGTTGTTCTATTAATACAGGAATTTGAAATCTATTTGAAGAATATAATTTTCATTCATACATCTCTATTCTCAGTCTTTCTTCCCCTCCCAACTCTTCCTGAACAAAGAATTTGAAGTCACTATCTACTTACATCTAATTCTAGGGCAATGGCATGATTAGAAATAAATGAGTTCGTCATATCCTACTTGCTAAAGTTTTTGGTTCAGTTAGACGAGGCCTTAGTCTCTGCTACTAGGGCTTCCCATAGATATATTGGCTGGTTTCAATAGTAGATCACTTCCAAGAACCATTGGTACTTTTCCTCCGAATCTTAAACATAGTGATCTCCTTTTGGACATTGTGGAGCACACATATGAAGCTGAGAGCCTCGACAGACATTTTCAACCATGAGGGAGAAGCTTCTTCCAGTGCCTAACTAAAAAACAAAAGCAAAGTGAGCCAGGAAACTGGCAACAACACCAAGAAAATATCACAGCCCTGGTGAAATTATGCCTAAACTCATTCTGGATATTTAAATGATGTGATCCGCCAAATTCTCGGTCATTCTAAATTATCCTTTATTGAGTTTTCTGGATATTTATAATCAGAGTCATTCAAAATAGTATTAGCCAAAAGAAATATTTCTTATGAAGTATAGATGACTAAGAGTTATTTATTTCTAACAACATAATTACTGAAATAGATAACTAAAATTTATTGTAAAGTGCTATAAACCTTGCATACATTATCATGTTTAATCCCAACAACAATCTTCTGCGGCAAATAATACTATTATCTTTATTTTACAAATAGAGAACTGGGGGGCTTAAATTGACATAGCTCGAATGTGGCAGAGCTGGCATTTGGCCCAGGTCTATCTGTTCTAGGGCCATTGCTGAGCACTTCTTCTTCACATACTCAATGAATGAAAGGTGTGTGTGGTAGAAAGAAGCCATTTATTGATGTACAGATAATGGAAGTCCCACCAAAGTCTTGATTCTTTGAGTTCCTGGGTCACCGTCACTTCTACAAGAAGAAACAGAGGAAGGAGAAGGAAACAAAATAAAACCAAGTTCTATTTTTCCTTTTATGTTAAAGTGGTTTCCATCTCCTTTAGTATAAAGAGAATGTTTTCCAGCCTTTAAGAGTAGCAGGAGCACAGTAGAAGCATATACATATATACATCTGCTTCTGTTCTTCATATCAGACCTCCCTGTGCTCATGTCCAACTCCCATCTATTGCCATCACTTTGCCAGTGGCTGCTTTCACTGTTGAGAAGCATGGAGAGCTTCCACTTTAGACAGCCATTCCGAGAATGAAATGCCTGGCCTTCTTCCCATAATGCCTTGCCAACAGATGGGACCCTGTGGGGGATTCATTATGGAATCCAGAATTGTTACACCTAAGGAGACATCCACCCACCAGATGATCCACAGGAACAAAATGCTGTAAGCCAATGAACTTTACTTTCTGCTTTTTCAACCATTTGAGACATTTAGAGGTTTAAGACTAAGACTTCAAAGGTGGATTATTGGGAAGTGTAGATGTTTCAGGAGTTTAATAATCATAACAGAGACATTTTGCTAAAAATAACTATGAACTATTATATGAATCAAAAAATATTTATGATCTAATGTTTGTAAACAAGGTAGAATTAACATTAGCCTATTTTCTTTTATCTCAACATTCTTTTTTTTTTTTTTTTTTAAGGTACTTCGATAAAGATCCCATTACTTTCTTTTCTTTTCCTCCTTTTGGAAGAGTCTTCTAAAATTTCTGTTGATTCTGTATACTTGTTTTTTAACTGGCCGCTCAAATGAACTCAACTATTTAAATAAACTTTTAGTTCATTATCTATAATTTTCTTGGCAAATATGCTTATCATCTGTAAGGAATAATGATTTTGTCTCCTTTCCAAATTTTGTCCTTTTTATTTTGGTTTGTTTTTGTTTTTGCTTAGGTCTGTTGGATGTAATCTCAAGAACATTATTTAAGGATAGTACCATAAAAACCTTAGTCATGGGGCACCTGGGTTGCTCAGTGGGTTAACAAGGGGCGCCTGGGTGACTCAGTGGGTTGACTACTTGTAATCTCTATCAAATGGATAAATAAAATCTTTTTTTTTAAAGACTTTTATTTATTTATTTGAAAAAGAGAGAGACATCACAAGTAGGCGGAGAGGCAGGCAGAGAGAGAGGGGAAGCAGGCTCCCTGCTGAGCAGAGAATCTGATGTGGGGCTTGATCCCAGGACCCTGAGACCATGACCTGAGCTGAAGGCAGAGGCTTAACTGACTGAGCCACCCAGGCGCCCCAAATAAATAAAATCTTGAAACAAAACCTTAGTCATACTCCTGATTTTAATAAGTCAACCTCTACTATTGTGCTGTATAGATAATACTGTGGTTGTTTTTCGTTAAGAATCTATTTTTTCTATGACAGTTTTGCTAAGCTTGTTATTATCTTATGAAGAAAGAAGTTGACTTTTCTTTGCTAATTTCTTCATGGGTTCTACACATTTCTTCAAAAAATGAGAGGAAGAGCTTTGTCAAATTTTCTGTTTGCTACAAGCCCTAGTACTTTTATGAGGGCATGGAGAGTAAAGGTATAAAATATTATATCTTGCCACTTTCAGTATGTGAGCAGTCTTAACTGTGTTTATACAAACTATATGTCCCCTCTCCCATTCTGTCAATAGATGCCATTTGAAAATTTATTCTGGAATGTATTTGCATGTTTGTCACTCTTATGTTGTGATGTAATTTGTTTTTAAAAGATTTTATTTATTTATTTGACAGAGAGAGAGAGATCACAAGTAGACAGAGAGGCAGGCAGAGAGAGAGCAGGCTCCCTGCTGATCAGCGAGCCCAATGAGGGGCTCGATCCCAGGACCCTGGGATCATGACCTGGGCCGAGGACAGAGGCTTTAATCCACTGAGCCACCCAGGTGCCCCTGTTGTGATGTAATTTTTATAATTTTTCCATATCTTCCTAAATATTTTCAAAGATACACTATGAAAGGCTGTTTTAAAACCTGGTGGAGACATGACATTTTAAGCTGCAAGCCTGGCTACTTCTCAACCCTTTGTCAGTTTACAATATTCAACTCCTTTTAGCAGAAAAGAAATCTGTATTGTTTTGGACCTTGGACTTCCGAGTTGGCATGCCTGTTGATACTCTACTTATTATGCTAAGTGTACAAACTACTTATTAGCTCATGAATTTCAGTAAAGAAACTGGACAGAGAGCTTTGGGTTGGTGTACTCATCTTCCTCACTCTTGCTGGAAAACAAACAGGAAGTTCTGGAGATAAAATAAAAGTTAACCACCCCTGTACTAGGAGGTGATCAGTCAGAGAGATATTTTGGACACCAGCTGAGCACCAGGCATTCTGCTAGGCACCAAGGATATAAGACTAAAAAAGAGAACAAAGGCGCAGCCCTAGTGGAGATCAGGCAAGAGATAAATTAACTAACATATAAATGTTTTCTGGCTCTAATCTGTAATTGTTAACAATGGTAAGTCCTTGAAAGAGAAAGAGCTGTGTTCAGAATTGTGTAATGGGGCACACATCAGTCAAGGTTTTGGTAGGACACAGATAGTACACTTCAGTTGGGATCAGTAAAAGAGAATGAGAAGACAACCATTTTCCAAGGTACAGGCAGATTGGAGGACAGTACGAAACCTAGTAGCATCTCTGGGTCTGGAAGGGTGAAGGGAGAATGGTTTTCCAGACCTAGAGACAGAAAAGGCCAGGTGGAATAGGATGCCTGACAGGATACAGCTCACAGACGGCAACTGGCGGAGGCAGGGAATATCATTCTCTGCTCTTCCTCTCTGCTCTTTCTTGGGGGCTCATATGGCCTGGATTTAGTAGGAAGCACAAGATGAAGGGGCTTTGGCCACCTGCCCATGGGTCAGCTGCTCTTGGAAGAGTCAATTGTGGATGTGTGGGGAATGATCTGGAGGAAGAAATGAAAGATACAAGGCACAAAGTAATTACTTAATCCTGGGGCTAAGGGAAGTTTAGAAAGTCAGGCAGTCTTAGATCAGAATCTAGATATTCAGTGACAGAAAAAAGGTAAACCAGTTGGTCATTCTTCCCCCAACCCAATGTCAACATCAGAAAGGTAATAATAGTATCTACCTCTTGGGCTTGCGAGCCTGAAAAGCATGGCTATAAATAAAGCCCTTACCATCATACCTGGCCCATATGCAGACGGTGTGTTAGACATCATCATGAATAGTAATGATAGTTGGTGCTACTTTGGCTGCTCTTGCTGTAGTCGTGGTCATAAGTGTCTCAAGTTTTCCTGGATATAGAAATAGTCAAAGTGTAGACTTGGCACATCTCGACTGAATTGGGTGAAAGAGGCAGATGTGACATCTAACAGGAATGTACCTTGTGCATTTTTATAAGCTCCTACTTCGCCCAACTGCTGGCCAAGACACCTGTGAGGTTGCACAGGCATATTCAGTTACTTATAACTGGACCAACACAGCCATACCTGAGAGCTGTTAGAGGCTGGCCAGGAAAGAAGGACTGCATGAAGGAGCTAACATTTTTGAGTATTTGCTCTGATGCATGATCTTAAAACACATACATACTTTAAGTGTTTCAACACACAAGAATCTAACAAAATTTGTATTTCTCTGTCTACCCCTTACATGTACATGTATGCATATGCATATGTCTATTTATATGCACATGCAGAAATACATGCAGGCTAAAATCAACTTTCCCTGCTACCACCAAAGATCCAATAGGGCAAAAAGAGGAGAATGTCTAAAGAGGTGAATTAGCTGCTTTTAAGAGTCTAAATAGTAAATTATTTACATTTCTTCCAAAATTACTTTTGGCTTTATAGGTGATTGCTTGTATAAATTATTTTTTAATGGAGGAGAATGGGAAGAGTGGTTAGGGTAACTAATACATCCTTCTTTTCATACCAATTTTCTGTCTTAAAATAGAATTTAAGTTCTTGAGGCTTTCAGTGTTAATGATTATTTATTCCTCTTTTTCTTATTTTTTTTAAAGATTTTATTTATTTACTTGACAGGGACAGAGAGATCACAAGTAGTCAGAGATGCAGGCAGAGAGAGAGGCGGAAGCAGGCTCTCTGCTGAGCAGAGAGCCCAGGGGCTCGATCCCAGGACCCTGAGATCATGACCTGAGCCGAAGGCAGAGGCTTTAACCCACTGAGCCACCCAGTGGCTCTCATTATTAAAAATGAGAGCATTTTTAGCATGGTTAAAGTTGATGATGGCTTTGTTTATATAATTAGAACTTATAGTTTATAAAAATGTATCCAAAATAATGCTCTTTTTGTGTGTGTGATATGTGCTCATTTTTTTTTCTTTTTCTTTTCTTTTTTTTTCTGGAAGTGGATAGGAATAACAGCAATTTTTGTTTTAAAGACTTTAATTTCCCACTCTCTTCCTAATGGAAATCTTGCATATAGCCTCAGTCCTGTGACGCTCTGTATCCTTGCCTGCTGTATGCAGATGATCACACTTCCTCAATAAGTTTGTTGTGAGGACCAAATAAATAATCATAGGAAAGTGAAGCATTAGCAGGAAGAGAATTCAAATAATATTCAGTGTGATGTTTCTAATCACACTAAAAATAAAATGATGTCATGGTTGAAAGCTCAGGCACTGAGCTTAGGGTTTAGGTTTGAATCTCAGCTCTGGCCCCCTTGACTGTGTGACTGAGCACAAGTTGTACAAACTCAGTAACTTTTGTTCCTTTATCTGTAAAATGGAATATCTGTAGATATTGCCTCACAAGATTTCATTAAGTCGGAGTAGTACAATGGAGAGTACAGCACCGGGCACATCGTTAATATGTCAGTAAACACTATCTGTCATTATTGTGGATGTTGTTGGTGCTGTTGTTGAACAAGGCAGTTGAAGGGAGAAAGCTTTGAGCTTATGTCCTTATTCTTTGAGTCTCAGTTTTCCAGGACAGTGGATCTCCATGCTTTTACCACAGGACCTGAGTAAGGTACAAAAGAGTTAGGTGGCTAGGTTAGAGCCTCCTCTGTTACTCCCTGTATCTGTAATGACTGAGTCCAAAAATGTGAAATATATGTGGCAAAAAATAAGTTACTGGACCTGACATCCAGTATAAAATGGAACCCATTAAAAGAAGCATCTGGATACAATGTTTCTTGTGGGTAGTCAGTTTTCACTACAGACTTTGTCAACATGTGCCAGTTAGTTCCTGGCTAACGTACATATGAATGAAGCATTTGAGCACATCTAGGAAAGTTGTAGCTTTTGTATTTTAAATATCAGCTTAGAAGATTTTGAAGTATCTCTACAATCCTATTTTAGCCCCCCACACAGGGTAAGAAATGTAAAACTCAGCATCAGGGGGCACAGAGACAGAATCTAAAAGTCCATGCCTCTCTGATGCAAACACCTGAATCTTTTTTTTTTAATTTTTTCAATTTATTTATTTTCAGAAAAACAGTATTCATTATTTTTTTCACCACACCCAGTGCTACATGCAATCCGTGCCCTCTATAATACCCACCACCTGGTACCCCAACCTCCCACCTCCCCCCACCACTTCAAACCCCTCAGATTGTTTTTCAGAGTCCATAGTCTCTCGTGATTCACCTCCCCTTCCAACTATACTTGAGTGAAAATCCAAGTCTCCTGATTTTCAAGGGTGCATAGAGTAATGCATAGAGCTATGAACTTTGGTGTCATACAGATGTAAGCTTGACTTTCTTCTTTCCTTGTCCACTGGCCATGTGATCTTGAATTAGTTGTTTAACCTGACTGTCTTTATCTGTAAGATGAGGATAATGGTTCTAATGTCACAGGCTGTTGCAAGGATTAAATTCAATCATGAGTGTCAAGTCCTTTCCACATAAGTAGTCATCAATAAATGGTGGCTTTTATCCTTTCTAAACCTTGGTTATGCCAAGTTCAAATATGGTGTTGTGAATGAATAGAGTTTCCTCTGCATTTCCTATCATTGACATTCTAAAAGTCAACAACAACTACAAACTATACACACACACACACGCACACACACACACTTCCCTAAAATATAAGGAAATTAGCATTATTATTATTATTATTTAACCCAAAGCATGGGTCAACTTAAAGACATATGGTGAATAATTGGATAGAATTAATAGAACCCTAATTTTGATTACTTGTTACATTTTATCATTTTCACAAATGTGATTTTTTTTTTAGATAAGCTTGGTAATTTGTCTTTAGAAATTTGACAAACATTCCCTTGAAAAAAATTCATTCCATTCATACCAGCCAACTAGAAGAGTTAAGCATTTGCTGTCATTTTTCTTAATGAAAAATCAAAATGCAGCCCATCAAAGTTACCAGGAAAACATGATTTTATAAATGAAGGGCTTTTAATTCCCTAATGTCCTGGAGGTGATTTTGTAATGTAGGCATTGTTCTGGAAATCTTTGTTTACTTGCCTGTTGTGTTTAATTTTCCCAATGAAAATGATCACCTCTGATCAAATTAGTATGTATGAGGGGCCAGTGGCTGTTCATATGGCATAAAAGCTTCAGTTCATTTATTTATGAAAAATCTTGATGTCATCAAACACATATATTTCACACATGGGAGTCATTCTGTTGGCAAAGTTCTCTATGTGAAAGTTGTAGTATAAACTCGGGGAATGTTTCACTTTGAGTAGCACATTATGTAGCATCTTTAATAATTTTCTAAGTTGAGTTTGTATACATTTAACATCTTTTTCTCCCAAAGATCCAAGAAAGATATTAACCCCATTTAACTAATAGGAGAGTTTGTCATTAATAAAAAGTCACATGGCTAATAAAAGATAGAGTACAATCTCAAGCACAGAGCTTTTTTGTATATTAAGGCTCAACACCATTTCTACCTAAACATCCATTACAAAAAACTCCTTCTCGTGTGCATCCTTTTTCTTCTGTGTGTTCTGTTCAGATATAACAGAGGACTCAATGTAAAAATGACTTTTAAACATAAAAGGAAAAATATGATCATATCTCATAACAAAATTTCCTCACAGAAAGAAGAGTTACACACTAGCAGAGGTTCAGTGTCATTAGGTTTCTATCTTTTCATCTTTCTGCCCTGGCGAGTTCTAGAAACAACTTTGTTCCTTAGGCTCATTTTCCTCACGGTCAGAAGATGGCCAGCAGAGACACAAGCCAGAGCCTGCTTCCTCAGAAGGAACAACTGATCTTGAAAGCAAAGGACTCAGAGTGAATATTGTGAATGACATCTGTACAGTCCAGTCAACACTGAAAGCTTAAATCCAGTCATTATTGGAAGGATTTAATTAAGAGGAGTTCCTTCCATAGGCAGACTTTAAAACGACATAACCTGATTCCTGAAACCAGTGAAAATCTAAGAAGCCAAAGACATTTTTTTTTCTCCATTTATTCACATTGTACAAGCAGATGCAGTAAATGGTTGGGTCCATCGGAAGATATTTTATAAGCCACCCCATCTGCTCTGCTGGCATTCTACCCAAGCAGCGTGGGTGGTTCTGTGTTCTGAGTCATTTCTACCTAACACTTGCATAACTTGGCATGAGAAGAAACCATTTTCTTCCTTTCTTCTTCTTCTTCTTTTTTTTAATGGCCTGATGCACTTTGGAGCAAGTTGTTCATTTTGCTTTTGTTTGTGGTGGTAGTGTTTTCACCTTTAAGTTGAAAGAAAAAGAGAGTTCTTTTGTATGTAATTGTCTAATGTCTTTGAGTGCCTTGGCTGGTGTTCTTCTAAAGAGTTGGTTTTAGGAGTTCTCTTGGGGGTAAGGCAGAAGCTATAATCTGTTGGTTGCTTGCCAGTATAAATCTTTGGACTGGTCATGTTCACGTACTTATATACATTTTCCAATTGTTCTGTCTCTAATATGTTAGAAGTAAAATATATGCTGATATTCACCAACATGAAACAACAAAAAGAAACTTGATCTCATGTATTTATGTCCTTTCTTTTCAAGGAAAATTTCATACATCAAATTTCACCCAGATAGCAGCTTTTGACTCTGTATAGTGTGAGGACATGAGAAAGAAGTACATATTCAGGCTTACGGAAAAGCAGGAACTTGTATGAGTCATATTTAGTCAATCTTGTAGTTTTCAGATATTCTATTCATGATTTTATTTTTCTGTGCACTAATACCCTGAGAAGTAGATTAGAGAAGATATCAATATATCTTTATTTTGTACAGAAATTCTGTGGTCTGGGGATGTTAAGTACTTTGTCCAAGAGTATAAACATTAAAATTGCAAATAGAATCTGATTTTTAATGTCTCTATATAAAACTAAGTATCAGTTAGATAAGACATCAATCAAGAATCTAACAAGAGAGTCTAGTGGTTATGCACAGATCCCCCTTTAGGAATGAAGTATTCATCCTTCCAACTATTTGGAATTTTGTCAGCTGACATTTAGCTGAATTTCTCTCTGGGAATTTGCCCCTAGCCAAAAAGATGTCTTCTTTCATGGCCATGCTCCTTCTCGAAGGGCACCCTATAACTACTTATTGGTCATTATTGTGGTTAACAATGCCTAGTTTCTTTGCCTCAAGGCATAACAACTCTGAAAGTTTATCCCAACTCCACAGTTCCCCATGGAATCAGCTGATAGATTTGCTGTGAATGCATTGCAATTAAATTGCTCCAGCCCTCTGTCTAATCATACTTACATCACTTTCCTGTAAAGGTTCTACATGCAAATATCCTTCTTTGAATCCATGTCCCAGAACCTAACCTTAGGCAAGTGGTGCCAAGAAGAATCAGACTCTGACAAAGGACTATGGAGCTGGATGAATCACCAAACAACTGGCAATAACCACCCCATCACTAGTGGTACCTGGAGTGTGAACAGTCTTTTTAGTATGCCATGTTGTTGCAATCATAAAAATATTCAGTCATGGTTAAAATGGATAAGATTCTAGTTAAAGAGAATGTGCTGTCAAAGACAGTGGTTCAGGTATTTGAAAAAATTGGAGGCCTGCAGAGGGAGGGTAGTAGGTATAGGACAATGAGGTTAGGTGGATAAAGGACTGATAATGAATCCAGAAGACATTGTTAGCATTGTATTTAGGAATACTAGTCTCATGCAACCAAGAAGCAGAAAATATTCAGGTAAGGCCTGGGACTTAATTGAAAGAATAACAAAATATTAGAAGAGATTGAATTCTCTATCTCATTCTCCTTATTTGGAAGGACCAGGATGCTTTGCAGATAGAGGATGAGAACACCTTTGTTGATGCATCCAAAAATCTTGAATTCCAAGATGCCTTACAATGTTCTGGGCTTATAGAAATATATAAAAATGGTCCGCTGTACCATAATTTGTCTGGACAAGCGATGAGCCTTTTGGGGAAGAACAGGAATATACCCAAATGAAGTGCAAGATATAGCTAACCTACACCAGCACAAAACAAGAGTGTCTTTTGGGCTTGGATCTTGAGTTTACTGGAATTGACAAATTTATTAAATTGTGTAAGAGAGGGTTTAATACCCCATCACACACATTTTAGCATGTTCTATTCCTAGTTTCCTAGTGTGGAAGCGTAGAGTATTGATTTCAGATCTTCTTATCTAATGTATCTGTTTGATGTTATATTGAGGTGTATGCAAAAACTGCATATATATGATGTATAGAGTTGATGAGTTTTGATATATGCAAACACTCATTATGTCATCAACACAATCAGTACCTCTCAAGGTTTCTTTGTGTCTCTTTTTTATTGGTTGGTTTAGTGGTAGGAACACATAGAATCTATCAACTCAAAGAATCTTGAATTGCACAATACCGTAGTGTTAACTATGGTCACTACACTGTATGGATTTTTAGCAGATATTTAGTTCTCATTCACATAGCATAATTGAAGCTTTATACCCACTAAACAACAACTCCCGACTTTTCCCACTCACCCCAACCCCTTGCAACCACCACTGAATCATCAGCTTCTGTGAATTTGAGTATTTCACATACTTCATATAAGTAGACTAATGTAGTATTTGTCCATCTGTGACTGGCTTATTTCACTTAGCATGATGTCTTTGAAGTTCATCCATGTTTTTGCAAATGGTAGAATTTTTCTCTCTTTTAAAGATGAATGAGAGTCTATCATATGTATATACCCATGTTCTTCATCCACTCTTCTATTGTGAACACATAGGTTGTTTCTATATCTTAGCTATTGTTCATAAGGCTGCAATGAACGGGAGAGTCGAGGTATTTCTTTGAGATCCTGCTTTCAGTTCTCTTGGGTGTATTATTTTGGGTATTGCTGGATGGGAGTTATATTTTTAATTTTTTAAGGAATTTTTAAGGAATTTCTGTACTGTTTTCCATAGTGACTACACCAGTTGACATTCCCACCAACAGTGAGATTCCAGTTTCTTCACATTCTCTCCAACACTTATCTTTTTTTTTTTTTTTTTAATAGTCATCCTAACAGATGTGAGATAATACCTCATCATTTTTTGGCTTGGCATTTCCCTGGTAATTATTTTGAGCATTCTTCATATGACTACTGACCATTTGTATGTCTTCTTTGGAGAAAAGTTTCTTGAAAACCCAAATTAATAAAATCAGAAAAGAAAGTGGAGACATTACAACTGATGCTACAGAAATAAAAAGAACCCAAAAACCTCCTAATAAAAAGAAAATCAAGAGCAGATGGCTTCACTGGTCAATTCCACCAAACATTTAAAAGAATTAACTCCAGTCCTTCTCAAACTCTTTCAAAAAATTGAAGAGGAGGGAATACTTCCAAACTCACTTTTGAGGCTAGCATCACCCTGATACCAAAGCTAGACAACAGCATGATAAGAAAATAAAATTTCAGGCCAATGCCCTTGATGAATATAGATGCAAAATTTCTCAACAAAACCCAGCAAACTGAATTCAGCAGCACATTAGGAGGATCATACACTATGATCAAATGGAATCTATCCCTGGTACGAAAAGATGGTTCAACATATGCAAATCAGTACACATTTACAGAATAAATTTCCTACTAAGCATTGCTTTCACTGGTCCCACAAACTTATTATTTTTATTTTTGTTTTGCTCAAAAGATTAATTTTTTTCTTAAGACCTTTTTTGGCCCATGTGCTATTTCAAAGTATGCTATTTAATCCCCACATATTTTTTGTTTTCCAGCTGACTTCCTGACATGGATTACTAGTTTAAATACATAGCTGTCTGAGAGCATCTTTTATACAATTCCTGTTCCTTTAAAGGTGTTCAGGGTTTTTTTGTGTGGCCATTGAATATGGTCTATGTTGATGAATGGTCTGTGTGAACTTGAGAAAAATGTGTATACTGCCATTGGATGAAGTATTCTATGTACGCCGATTAAATCTAGTTAGTTATTGGTGCTCTTCAGTTCTTCTGTGTCTTACTAATTTACTCTGTGCTGTACGTGGCAGATTCTGATAAAGGGGTATTTAAATCTCCAACTGTAATAGTGCAATCATTTCTTTTGCCTCGTAGTTCTACCAGTTTTTATCTCGTGTATTTGGATGCTCTACAAAAAGGTTCAGGCACATTAATGATTGTTTTGTCTTCCTGGAGATGGATCTCTTTGTCATTATGTGGTGCTCCTTTTTAATCTTTGATCATTTTCATTGTTCTGAAGTTTTCTTTGCCTGAAATTAATATAGCTACTTCAACTTTATTTTAATTAATGTCTGCATGCTATGCTGCCTCCCCCTTTTGTCTTCAGTTGGTCTTATATTCAAAGTGAGTTTCTTATGCACAACATATAGTTGTGTCTTTTTTTATATTATTTATTCTGAGTCTCTTTTAATTTGTGCATTTAGACCTTTGATGTCTAAAGTGATTGTATATAGTTGGACTGATATCAACTTTATTTTCTGCTGTTTTCCATCCATTGCCCTTCTTCTTTCTTTCTTCTTTTTTTTCACATAAAACCATTTTCTTTTAATGTGATTGCTCCTGAGGATATCACAGAACCTCTTTTACAGACAAATCAATGCCACAAATTCTCTTAGCATTTAGGGGGAAAAAAGCATTTTCCCCTAAAAAAATCATTATACCTGGCAAACTCATCTTTCTAATTTTCCCTGGTTGCCAGTATCCTCGGGATATATGATTTTAAGATTACAGAATCATAACCTATATCTAGAATTTTGATTCATTGTTTTCCTTTGTGTTGCGATTATTTTTTTAAGTTTTTATTTAAATTCCAGGTGGTTAACATACAGGGTAATATTAGTTTCAGGTACACAATTTATTGATTCAGTGATTCCGTACAACACACAGTTCTTATCACAGGTGTGCTCCTTAATCCTCATCACCGATGGGAACCATCGGTGATGGGGATTACCTCTTCTCTGGGAACCATCTGTTTGTTCTTTGTAATAGTCTGTTTCTGGGTTTGCCTCTCTCTTTTTTCCTTCCCCTTTACTTATTTCTTTAAGTACACATATGAGTGAAATAATATAGTGTTTAATAAACCTCTAGACAGATTTATCAAAAAGAAAAGAGAAAGGACCCAAATAAGCAAAATTATGAATGAGAGAGGAGAAATAACAACCAACACCACAGAAATAACAATTATAAGAGCATATTATGAAAAACTATATGACAACAAATTGGACAACCTGTGAGAAATAGTTAAATTCCTGGAAACATAAACTACCAAAACTGAAACAGGAAGAAATAGAAAATAGAAATAGAAAGCTTGAACAGACCTGATAACCAGCACAGAAATTGAATGAGTAATCACAAAATTCCCAAAAAACTAAAGTCCAGAGCCAGATGGTTTCACAGGTGAATTCCACCAAACATTTGAAGAAGAGTTAATGCTTCCTCTTCTTAGGAAAATAGAAAAGAAAGGAAAACTTCTGAATTCATTCTAAGAGGCCAGCCTTACCCTCATACCAAAACCAGATCAAGACTCTACTAGGGAAGAAAACTACAAGGCAATATCCCTGAGGAACATGGATGGAAAAATTCTCAGGAAAATATTGGCAAACTGAATCCAACAATATATTTAAAAAAAATAATTAACAATGATCAAGTAGAATTTATTCCTGGGTTGCAAGGGTGGTTCAATATTTGCAAATCGATCAGTGTGATACACCACATTAATAAAAGAAAGGATGAGAACCATATGATCATTTCAGTAGATGCAGAAAAAGCATTTGACAAAGTACCCCAGCCATTCATGGTAAAAACCCACAGCAAAGTAGCTTCTGGGAAAACATAGCTTAACATAATAAAGGCCATTTATGAAAATCCCACAGCTAATATCATCCTCAACAGGGAAAAATGGAGAGCTTTTCCTCTATGGTCAGGAACAAGACAGGGATGTCCATTCTCACCACTGCTATTTAACATAGTACCAGAAGTCCTAGAAATAGCAATCAGACAACAAAAAAACTAAAAGGCATCCAGATTGGCAAAGAAGATATTAAATAATATCTTCACTATTTGCAGATGACATGATAACTCCATATAGAAAACTTGAAAGATTCCACCAAAAACCTGCTGGAACCAGTACATGAATTCAGTAAAGTCGCAGAATACGAAATCAATGTAGATCCATCTATTGCATTTCTATACATCAGTAATGAAGCAGCAGAAAGAGAAATTAAGAACTCAATCCCATTTACAATTGCACCTAAAACCATAAGATACTTAGGAATAAACTTAACTAAAGAGGTGAAAGACCTGTACTATGAAAACTATAAAACACTGATGAAAGAAATTCAAGATGATACAAAGAAATGGAAGCACAGCCCACATTCATAGATTGAAAGAACAAATACTGTTGAAATGTCTGTACTGCCCAAAGTGATATATTTAAAGCAATCCCTATTATACTGTCAGTAGCATTTTTTACAGAACCAGAATAAACAATTCTGAAATCTGTAGGGAACCAGAAAAGACCCCAAATAGAAGAATGTTAAAAAAGAGAACCAAAGCTGGGGCATCACAATGCCTGATTTCAAGCTCTATTACGAAGCTGTAGTCATCAAGACAGTATGGTATTAACACAAAAACAGACACATAGATCAGTGGAACAGAATAGAGATCTCAGAAATGGATCCTCAACTCTGTGTTCAACTAATCTTCAACAAAGCAAGAAAGAATATCCGATGGGAAAAAGACAGTCTCTTTAACAAATGGTGCTGGGAAAATTGTATAGCAACATTTAAAAGAATAAACTGGACCACTTTCTTACACCAATCGCAAAAATTCAAAATGGATTAAACACCTAGATATGAGACCTGAGACCATGAAAGTCTTAGAGAAGAACACATGCAGTAACCTCTTTGATGTGGGGCGCAGCAACTTCCTTCTAGATATGTCTCCTGAAGCAAGGGAGGCAAAACCAAAAGTAAACTATTAAGACCTCAACAAAATAAAAAAGCTTCTGCACAGCAAAGGAAAATATAACAATAGTAATAATAATACCTAAAAGGTAGCCTATGAAATAGGAGAAAATATTTGCAAATGACATATCTGATAAAGGGTAAGTCTCCAAAATACATAAAGAACTTATAAAACTCAATGCCCCAAAAACAAATAATCCAGTTAAAAAATGGACAGAAGATATGAATAGACACTTTCCAAAGGAGACATACAGATGGCCAACAGACACATGGAAAGGATGCTCAGCATCACTGATTATCAGGGAAATACAAATGAAAATTATTATACCTGTCAAAATGGCTAAAATCGACAACACAGAAACATTAGGTGTTGGCAGGGAGGTGGAGGAAGGCAGACCCTCTCAAACCCAACTTGTACTGTTGGTGGGAATGCAAACTGGCGCAGTCACTATGGAAAGCAGTGTGGCGGTTGCTCAAAAACTTAAAAATAGAACTACCATACAATCCAGCAGTCACACTACTAGGTATTTTCCCAAAGACACAAAAATAATTCAAAGAAAAGTGGTGCTTGGGCAGCTCATTTGGTTAAGCATCCAACTCGTGGTTTTAGCTCAGGTCATGATCTTGGGGTCATGGGATTGAGCCCTGTGTAGAGATCCATGCTTAGCGGGAGGTCTGCTCAAGATTCTCTCTCTGCCCCTGCTAATGTTCTCTTTCTTTCCCTAAAACAAATAAATAAATCTTTAAAAAGGGGATATATGCACTGTATATATCAGCATTATAGCAGCATTATATACAATAGCCAAATTATGGAAACAGCCCAAGGGTCCATTAACTAATGAATGGATAAAGAAGATGTGGTATATAAATGGAATACTCTTCAGCCATCAAAAAGAATGAAATCTTGCCATTTGCAACAACATGGATAGAGCTAGGAGTATTAGGCCAAGAGAATTAAGTCAGTTAGAGAAAGACAAATACTGTGTGATCTCATCTCTCCTTTTCTTTCTTTCTTTTTTTGCTTTCTACTCTTTTTCTATTTTGTATAGAATTAATCCAGCATTATATCCTATTTTTCTTCTCCTTTATCATACCAATTATGCTTTTTCTTCTTACTCTTTTTTGGTGGTTCCCCTTGGCTTTACAATATATATTTACAACGAAGCCACATTATCTTTCAGATAACACTATAACATTTCACAGTTAGTACAAGTACCTAGAAACAGAGGATTCTCAATTCTTTTCCCTGTAACTTTTCTGTTATTTATTACACTTAAACAGAAGGCATGATCACCAAGTACTTTGTTGCTATTATTATTTGAATAAATTTTGTCCATTAGAATAATTAGGAATGATAAAAATAAAGTATGTAATTTCACCTTCATTTATTCTTCATTGTTCTTCTTTCTTTAGGTAGATCCAAGTTTCTTACCCATATTTTTTTCTTTATTTCTGAAGAATTTGTTCTAACCTTCCTTGGAAACCTGATCTACTGGTTACAGTTCCCCTCAATTTTCATTTGTTTGAGGACATCTTTTTTTCTGCTTTATTTTTGAAAGATAATTTCACTAGATATAGAGTTATAGATTGGTGGCTCCCCCCCCCCCCCTTTCATCACTTTAAATGTTTCCCTCCATTCTCTTTTTGCTTTCATGGTTCCTGAGTTAACATGCCCAGTGTTATTCTTATCTTTGTTTTTCTGTAGGTAAGATGTATTTCCCCCCTTTGGCTTCTTTGAAGATTGACTCCTTTTTTACTTTCTGTAGCTTGTATATGATATGTCTTGGTATATTTTATCCTGTTTGGTGTTCTCTGAGCTACCTATCAGATATGTGGTTTGGTTTCTAACCTTTGGTAACTACCCTGCAGTTCTTAGTCATTTGGTTCTTTTATATTTTTTTTCTTTTTGCATTTCATTTTTAGAATTTTCTATTGATATTTCTTAAAGCTCATTGATTATTTCCTCTCACGTCCACAGTTTATTGAGGGGCTCATCAAAGGCATCCTTTCTCTTTCAGTTTCTTTTTATTATTATTAATAGCATTTTCTTTTGATTCTTCCTTAGAGTTTTTATATTACCCATCTGTTTTTGTTTGTTGTACACTTTTTCCATTCTCTGCCTTAAAATATTGGTTTAAAAAAATTTTTTTTTAATTCCCAGTCTGATAATTCCAAATCTGGTGCTGATCCTTGTTCTGCCTCTTAAGCTGTATTTTTTTTTTTTAATTTTACCTTATAATGTTTTTTGGTGTGCGTTGAAATTTCTAGTATATGTGCTGCCGAAGCGAGCACGTGCGTTGAAATTTCTAGATGGTAAATTAAACCAAGGAATCTTGGGCAAATAAATCTTTAGTGTGCAGACTTATATGTATTTGGGTAAGCTGCATTTACTATTTGTTTTACCTATAGGTATCAGAAACTAAAAATTCCTATAGAATTCTGAATTTTTTCTCCCCTGTTGAATAGGAGTTCCTATTAATCTGGTAGTGGTAGTTTGTGTGTGTGTGTGTGTGTGTGTGTGTGTGTGTGTGTCTGTATAGAAGGGGAAGTGGAAAGGATTCTACAGTCTTATGATCAGGTTTTATTCTTAGTGAAACTGTGTCCCTGGGTTGTGACTTTTTTAAATACTTCTGGGTTTTTCCCCTTTAAATAGAACAAGAAGGCTAGAAGGGCTGCAATCGGATGTTTCTCTTACCCAAGGTTAGTTAGGTTATGGTAAATGAAGCTCTCCTATTTAAAAATGAGGGCTTTTCCCATCACCTTGCATGTTTTCATTGTGAGAACTTAAGGGTTTGCCTGTTGCAAAGTAACATTATACCTACTTCGTTCAATTTTCCTTAATTATTTATTTATATTTAGTTTGTATTCATGTATATGCCTGTTCAAATAGCCTTGATTTTTTTTAATTAATATGTCTGAGTTTCATCTCTTGTTAATAGTTAATGGAAAGGGTTGGGCCTCCTGTAAATTAAAAAAAGAGAGAGAGAGAGAGAGAGAAAACATATTTCCAGGGGCACCTGCTTGGCTCAATCACTTGAGCATGTGACTCTTGATCCTGGAGTCATGATTTCAAGCCCCACACTGTGTAAAGATTACTTAAATTACGTATGTAATTAAAAAGCATTAAAAGTAAAGTGCATTTCCCTGGAACTTTGGAGATATCAGTTTTCATCCTGAACTTGCTCATCTAACAGACAGTAGACAGTTCACATTGCTCTTCCACATACCAGCTACGGATATTAGAAATATACCACCTACCAGCTAAGGATATTAGAAATCTAATTTTGAGTTGTTTCACGTTCGTCTGCATGGATGTTTCAGAAAAGATGAAGAAGTAAGAATAAATCACCAATTTCCATTATACTTGTGGTTTCCACCACATTACAACATTGCTTACAGGAATAATTATATCTATTAACACTTAGTCCAAGTCTGTACTCAAGCGATGCAATTTTCATTACAGAGACCCACATTATACTTTCTACCTTTTGTTAAAGTAAAAGAGAAGCAACAGCTCCAAAAGATCTTTTTGTGATCTTTTATTACCCTAGCCTTTCTAAGTTCTAAAAAAAATTGAAATAAAAAAGTCCATTTGTATGCCCCAGAATTTAGGGGAGGGATAAATATAGAATTAATATAGTAGATTTATTAAAGGTGGAACATCAGATTTGCTTTTGGGGTCTGGGGGGCTAGCTACAGAAAAAATATATTCTACCTTGTTATGGCACATGCACTGTAAATTTATATTAACATTCATGCATTTGATGAAAATAAATCATATATGGAATAACCATTCTGAATTAAATTCAGTATGGGAAGATTTGGAAGCAGCCTATTTTTGTTTTTCCAACTTTCCCCCTTTTCTTATTGAAGAAATTCCCAGTTCCCAGGAAAAAGCACTTGGGACTCATTCAATTTCCATAGTTAAGCAATATCAGAAATGCCAAACTGCTGAACTTCAACTTAACTTAAAAACCATGCCCTGAACACTGAGTAGGCTAATGGTCCGCTTCACTTTTTTCCTCTACCAGATTGCCCTCTTTACCTTTCCATTCCTTCACAAAGCAACATTTCTTCTAGGTGAGCACCCCTGCAAGGGCAGGCAGGGAGAGCAGACTCATCTATTAAGGTGACACAGTTAATCGCCTTTGACAATATTCATTTGTGGCTGAAGTGAAGCATTTCCAGCCCAGAAATGACACTTTGATATTATAGTGCTATTAACACCTAGCTCTGCAAAGCAGAGATTTTGACCAAGGATGCTGAAACCCATATCAAAATAAATCATTTGACACCTGGATTAGATAACTCCTGATCAAACATTAACACAGACTTTGCGGGGCATACACAAATACAAATCACATGCTGCCAAGTTTTCTTTAAGTAGTATGGAGTAGAAAAGGTCTGAACAACCAGGGAATGAGAATTTTAAGTGTTCAGTTCATTTTTTTTGTTGTTGTTCAGTTCATTTCTAATACAAACGATCTGATAAAAACATTAATATGTTCTTGTGGCTGCCTTTATACTTGTGGGGGGTGCTTTTAAATAAAGAACTCTCATTTATCCACAGACAAATGTCTAGGGCTATGAGAAATTGACAAAGCATGGTAGGAAAGCCCAGAGCAAAGTCACTTAGCCCAGGCTGAAGGGTTGATGACGTTCTTCCTAAAGGAGAGTGAAGATCAAGGAATGGCCATTGGGATGTAGGAGTGAGGGTGGTACATTGTAATGGGCAGATATGCAAAGAAACCATAGAAATGGAATGAATACAGTGTTTGGAAGAGTCCAAAAAGTGAAAAATTATGGGATATAAGACAGGATTAAAAACAGGGATCAAGTCTTAGAAAGCTTGGTATGTCACACTGAGATGCTTAGATTTTATCCACTTAGGGATGAGGTTTAAATGGTTTGAAAGAGGTAGGATGACTGCTGATGAAATCCGGTATATCCTAAAGCATATTGCCAAAGTCTGAGCATTGATCCCACCTCCAAAATAATAGTATTACAAGGAAGCTCAGGGATCAATAAAAATCCTCTTTAAAGGTGAAGAAACTGAGACCTAGAGAGACAGGGAAATGATCTGCTCTAAGTCACACAGCAAAACAATGAAAAATGGTTGAAATTGGAATTTCTAAAATCCTAGCCTAGGATAGTTTCCATCCAAATGAGCTCTTTCTTATGATCCGTTGAAATTTAATAGTAATAGTGCAGTCCATTCCACTTCAGTGCGAGCTTACTGTTGTCTAATTTGAAATAAGAGGAAACAATAAATTAGCTGAACACTTTGCACATACTAATTCTTCGAAAGAACCAAGAAGGGACGCCTGGGTGGCTCAGTTGGTTAAGCAGCTGCCTTCGGCTCAGGTCATGATCCCAGAGTCCTGGGATCGAGTCCCACATCGGGCTCCTTGCTCCGCAGGGAGCTTGCTTCTCCCTCTGACTCTGCCTTCCACTCTGTCTGCCTGTGCTCGCTCTCGCTCGCTCTCTCTCTGACAAATAAATAAATAAAAATCTTTAAAAAAAAAAAAAGAAAGAAAGAAAGAAAGAACCAAGAAGCCTGTGTGTTCTGTTTCACTGCTTCAGGTTGTAAAAGATCTAAGGATGTAAAGAAGCCAAATTGGATATCAAGAGAGAGAAAAGCCATATTACGCTGGTAGCTAAATGGGTAATCTTAGGCAATCAATTAGTGTCTGCCTTGGTTTTCTAATCTGTAGAGTGGAGTTAAATCTAGACCATCAACACTATCCACCTGCACAGAGGTCTTAAGGATAATAGGTGATCACGGATGTGAAACTATGCATTTAAAAGTCAACATTCCATCTCAGTGTTTTTCGGTGCGGTGCGTGCCCTCCCGAGACTACGTTAAGATGATTTTAAGTGGTAAGGGCAAGACCGTGCAGGTTCCTCTACTGCTTCTCAGCTCCAAATCCAACTTCCTTTTTCTTTATTTAGTGTCCCAGCTAGAACCTATAAATATATTCCCTTTGCCAGGTGGTGTAATGTTGGACGCTGTCCATAGAGGATGCTGGTGGGATACTGGAAGGCTCAGCAGAGAAGGGTTTTTCTTCTTGGTTCCTGTTTACTTTTATTCTTGTGGCTGCCAGTTGCGGGCGGGATACCCAGTGGCCTTCACTGTCCAGCAAGTGTCTTGGGTACCCCAGGTAAACAGCCTCTTATGGACAAACTCTAGTCCACTGAGACCCCATCAGCAGGCTTCCTATGGCTAAATTCTTCCCCGAATCATACCAACAAACTTTTTTGCGCCTTCCAGAGACCTGTTTCTGAGGGGGATCAGAATCTCAGCCTTGTAGGTCAGGGCTCTTCCCTGTGCTTAGTTCCCTCTCTGCTGATTCTCCCTCAGCCCTGAGGATGGTAGCTTCTCCTTATAGTGGCTGTGTCTTCATTAGAATCTATTCTAAAAAACCTCTTTTGGTAGCTAATCACGGTTACTCATTAATATTTCTTTAGATTAAATTTTTCCTGTTCACATTGCCAGTTTCTCTCTTCTGACTGGATCTTGTTGCAAATATAATGTATATAATATTTTTATTGTATGAGGTTTATTATGAAATTACAATTAGGTACAGATTCATTATTTCATGACAGAAAGAGAGTGTCCACTTTTAAGTTTTTTAATTTGGATATATTGTGTATTATACTGTTATATGTATTTTATATTATAAAATAAAATTATATGTACTATATATATTTACATACTGTTATATAAATTAGAGAGAAAATAGCTCACAGATATGGCAGGATTGTAACAGTGTTATATCAGTGGTTAAAGTTAAGCCTGAACTATTTAACAGACAAAGTATGTAAGTTTTTAATAATAGTTCTTGGGTTTCTAAGTCATGTCACTTATTAAAATGTTACATAGACTATAATAAGTGTTTATTTAAATACATAACTTTATTTTCTCCTAACAGCAACCCTGAACAGTTCTCCTAGTCTCCATTTTATATATAAAATAAAAGTGATATGGGCGCCTGGGTGGCTCAGTGGGTTACGCCGCTGCCTTCGGCTCAGGTCATGATTTCGGGGTCCTGGGATCGAGTCCTACGTCAGGCTCTCTGCTCAGCAGGGAGCCTGCTTCCCTTCCTCTCTCTCTGCATGCCTCTCTGCCTACTTGTGATCTCTCTCTGTCAAATAAATACATAAAATCTTAAAAAAAAAAAAAATGATGCTCAGAGTGGTTAGGAAAAGTACCCACAATCAGATACTTTAGTGACAGATCTAGGACTCATCCTGATTTATCTAATTTCAGTGTCACTGCATATCATGTGTAATAGCAAAATACTGAAACCAACTGCCTGTCCCATTGCAGGGGGGTCATAGTTACATTGCAGTTCATCAAAATAATGAAATAATAATTAGTAAAAAATAATGAGCCCTAGGGATGCCTGGGTGGCTCAGTCAGTTAAGTGTCTGCCTTCACTCAGGTCATGGTCTCAGGGTCCTGGGATGGAGCCTCGGGGTGGACTCTCTGCTTAGCGGTGGGGGGAGGGGGTCTGCTCCCTTTGCCCCTCCTCACCATTTGTGTTCTCTCTCTCTCAATAAATAAATAAAATATTTAAAAAAACAATGAGTTATAAATATTTACTGACCTGAATGTAGGATCATGATATATTGTGAGTTGGGAATAAACAACAACAACAACAATTTGCTGAACTGTGTGCATTGAATGGTTCTACTTTTGTAAAATATACTACTGTGTATGTATTTACCTGTGTACATATAACTGTGTTTATGAAGACATTAGAAAAACAACAAAGATTGTGTACCAAATCCTTGAACCTGGAATTTTAAAGTGGAAGGATAGGACTTCCTCTTATATTAACATATCTAATTTTAAATAATGAGGTTACGAGTGACCTTTTTAATATTTTCTTCCATAGATTTTGAGTGCATTTTTTGAAGGATTTTATTTACTTATTTATTTGTCAGAGAGAGTGAGTGCACAAGCAGGCAGAGTGGCAGGAAGAGGCAGAGAGAGAAGCAGGCTCCCCCTTGAGTAAGGAGCCCAATTTGGGACTCGATCCCATGACCCCGGAACCATGACCTGAGCCAAAGGCAGCTGCTTAACCAACTGAGCCACCCAGGTGTCCCATTCAGTGCATTTTGAAGTACATTGTGTTCTTGCAATTGTGTCAGTTGTCTATCCTGCATAATTCTCCAGTAATAGGAATTTAGCAGATGCTTTCACTGGAGGCAGCAGTCATAGAGTAACGTCCGAGGAAATGATTTCTTGAGAGCCATATCAGCAGAAAGCCCCAAATGACATGTGATTCCTCTTCATACTCTCTATGCCAAGTGTACTCTGCACTTTCACTGCCAGTCTGAATGAATGGGCTTCTCACCGTGTTGGCTAAGTCTAGAACCTTCTCTCAAAATATGGATATCTCTTATTAACTTCTTCCCAGCTAGATTCACATGAGTTACAGGTTCTGAATATGTAAACTACAAAGAATGGCTTAGTGTTTGAACAGCCTTCTAGTCACCCCGCTGACGAGGAGGCATTCCTGCCCTATGTTTGCCGAAATGGCTGAAGCCACCCCTGGACAGAAGAGATGATTAATTTTTTAGTTGCATGTACTTACAGCCCGATGAAGGAAGACACCAATTCACCACCTGCTGCACAAAGCCACAGAAGGGTGTACTTGGGAGCAGAGTGAGCAACCGGGGTCAGTGAGGTAGACTATGTAAGAGCAAAACAGAGGATTATCCTCTGTGCCCTGGGGGTGGAATATCATGGTTTTGTTTGAATAATTCCAAAAGTTGGCAAAAGGCTGGAACCTGATATTCAGGAACTGCACCTGGTCCTATGATTAAGAGGATTCTTTGCCTAGGGGACCTTTGTTAGGGGAGCAGAGCTGGGAAGGGAATTGTAGTTAGGCCACTCACAACCTCAGTTTCTCCAGATGTCATGACGGCACATAATATTGGACCTTAATTGTAGGTCTTTCACCACACATGGCCAAGGGTTCAACTCTAATTCCCCACTAGAGGGGTTGAATTCAAAAACAGGTCACACTTGGAATGCTGAACTCTAGTATTTTCCTAAATACAGCAGCCTTATTCATTCTCTGAGTTGTGTAGCAGTGTTTCTTGCTTTAAAATGAATTTGTTGACTTAAAACAATATCACATGTGTTTCAGGAAAAAGAATCACGTTTTGTTTATCTCTGTTAGCTTCCATAAATTGCCCCCAACTTCACACCATAAAATTAATTTCTGTCCTTGAATTAGAACTTGGGAATTTTAAACTAGGAGATTTTTCATAAAAAAAAAGAAAAAGAACAACCATTTTTATGTCATGTAGCATTTTTAATAACTGACTTAAAAAATGATTTTAGAACAGCACCCATAAGAACATAAACATGGGCATTATAATTAATCTACAGCTGGGACAAGAAATAAACAACTGTACAGGGAACAGATTGTGCAAATAAGTACATTCTATTAAGAGGCCAGACAGATAGTAACATGTGGGTTTAACTACCAAGGCACTGTAGGAAAAGCATATTGCCAGTAATAACCAGAAAAAAAGTCATAAAAGTTCATAACTACTGAAAACAACTCAGTTTAATGAACATAAATTGAATGAAGGACCAAGGAAGTGTTTTTAAAGGACGTCATGTAGGGATTTGTTAGGGGAAATGGAACTGAGTCATTCAGGTGCTAAAGGCAGACTGAGCTGCATTCTACCATCTACCAGCTGTGTGACTGATCTCTTCTTCTTGTCATAACCTCTCTGAGCCTCCATTGACTCATCTGGGAAATGGGAATAAATGAAGATCTGCATGGCAAGTGCCTGGCTTTTCTATGAAGAATGAATGAGATCTGCGTGGCAAGTGTCTGGCAGAACACCAGGTATACAATAAGTGCTTAATGAATGTCACTGCCCTTCTTCATACTGTACTAGCAATGACTTGAGAACTCTTAGAGAGAAGGCAAACTATGTGTTACCCAAATGCTTCCTGAGTTATTCATGATGATTACCTATAGCAGAACTCTATAAAGTCTGCATAGTAGTTACCCAGAAAATTTATTGGAATACAGTGTTTTGACCCCAGATTCTTGGATTCTGAAACAGCATATCAGTAACAGGGCCATGAATATGCCATTAGTACTTAAAGTAATTGTTAGGTCTGCTTTTAGACACACTAGTGTTTTTGTCCCAAATAAACAGATGTCTTCCAGCTTTCTTCACATTTTCAAGATCTTTTAAAAATGAGTACTAATTATGTTCTAGTAACCAAGAAGAAGAAGAAAAGAAACAACTAGTATTTGTATTATGGATAAATGATCCATTTTAATGACAGAAATCCACAGTACGAAGTAAGTTTTATCAGTGATCTATCTAGAAGGAATAGTTACTGAAGAAAAAAGTTACAGTGTCCTCTGAAGGAACACTGCAGGATTTCAAAAAGAGTGTGTCCATTGTTCTTCAGGGGTATCACAAGATTATTCTCTACACCTTGGCCAGATCCCACTGTTAAGCATATACCCCTTTCCTAATGGCCTCCAAGAATACTGGTTCATCAAGGGATGGACATCTGTTCAGACTTCAGTAGTCCTAGAGAATGTAAGACAAAAACCATTACTGAATTTATTTTGATTGTATAATTCCAGTGGATATAGAAGGCCTGCCAAATTTAGAGATCAAATCGAGTCAACACCGAAGGACAAATAATCCAATTAGGAACTCAGCAGAAGACATGAAAAGACATTTCTCCAAGGAAGACAAAAAATGGCCCTCAAACACATGAAAAAAATGCTCAACATCAGTCGGCATCAGATAAATACAAATCAAAACCACAGTGAGATACCACCTTACACAGTCAGAATTAACAACTCAGGAAATGACAGATGTTGGTGAGGATGCGGAGAAAGGAGAACCCTCTCTCACTGTTGGTGTGAATGCAAACTGGTACAGCCACTCTGACAATGGTATGGAAGTTCCTCAAAAATTTGAAAATAGAGCTACCCTATGACCTAGCAATTGCACTACTAGGTATTTATCCCAAGGATATAAATGTAGCAATCCGATGTTTACAATAGCAATGTCCACAATAGACACACTATGGAAAGAGTTCAAATGTCTGTTGACAGATGAAGGGATAAAGAAGGTATGGTATGTGTGTGTATGTGTGTGTGTGTGTGTGTGTGTATATATATGTATATGTGTGTGTGTGTATAAAATGGAATATTACTCAGCCATCAAAAAAAAAGAAATCCTACCATTTGCAACGAGATGAAAGGAACTAGAGGGTATCATGCTAAGTTAAGTAAGTCAATCAGAGAAAGACAGTTACCTTATGATCTCATGTATATGTGGAATTTAAGAAACAAAACAGAGGATCATAGGGGAAGGATCATAGAGGATCATAAAACAAGATGAATTCAGAGAGGGAAATGAACCATAAGAGACCCTTAATCATAGGAAACAAACTGAAGGTTGCTGGAGGGGTAAGGAGTGGAGGGATGGGGTAACTGGGTGATGGACACTAAGGAGGGCACATGATGTAATGAGCACTGGGTGTTATATAAGACTGATGAATCACTGAACTCTACCTGTGAAATCAATAATACACTCTATGTTAGTTAATTGAATTTAAATAAAAAAATAAAAAGACTCCCTCTTACAAAGATGGCGCAGAACACTAAGACGGAAGCCCCTGCCCCTCCCAAAGTTGAAGCCAAAGTAAAGCCTTTGAAGGCCAAGAAAGCTGCGCTAAAAGCCATCCACAGTCACATGAAAAAGAAGATCTGCATATCACCTACCTTCAGACAACCCAAGACTCTGCGTCTCTGCAGGCAGCCCAAATACCCTCGAAAGAGTGCCCCCAGGATAAAAGAGCTTGCTCACTATGCCGTCATCAAGTTCCCCCAGACCACTGAGTCAGCTGTGAAGAAGATAGAAGACCACAGCACACTTGTGTTCATTGCGGATGTCAAGGCCAACAAGCACCAGATCAAGCAGGCTGTGAAGAAGCTCCACAGCATGGATATGGCCAAGGTCAACACCTTGATCAGGCCTGATGGAGAGAAGGAGGCATATGTTCGACTGGCTCCTGACTACGATGCTTTGGATGTTGCCAACAAAATTGGGATCATCTAAACTGAGTCCAGCTGGTTAATCTAAACACAGTTTTTTTCATCATAAAAAGATAATAGAATAAAATAATTCTAAAAAATGAGAAAAATGAGGCACAGGACTGGCTCGATGTCACTTAGTGTCCGCCTTCTTCAAGGAAACCCAGGCTCTCATTTAATTCCCACAGTGATGCCAAGGTGTAGGAATTATTGTCCCCATTTTATAAAAGGAAACTAAGATTCTGAAAATAGCCTACCTAACGTCACCTAACTAGTAAGTGTCAGAAATGGAAATGGAGCTTTTGTATGTATGTATAAAGACAAAGCTATGCTATGTCAAATAGGTCACCTTATCTAAGAAGCAAAAGTAAGCAAAGAAACAGACAAACAAGAACTCTTCCCCTTTCTTCATGCCCAAAACTAAGAATCTGGGCTTTGAGGGAGGGGAAATAAATTGGAGCCTGCCTAGAAATAAGACAGACCAGCCCCAGCATCTTAGAATCTGATTCATGGCAGTCACAGCCAGTCTCCCATTCCTTAAACATGTCCATCAGCTGTTGAATCTTGCCTTCGTGGGATCTTATTCATATGTGATCTTTTTATATGTGATATTATTTCATTCTCAAACCAACCCTATGACACTCAGATAATTTCTCTCCCTGTCACAGGGATAGTACTTGGTACATCAAGAATTCTTAACTTATCGAGGAACAGTCCCAGCAAATACTGTGGTGGCAAAGGAGGGGAGTTATGCCGATAGACTTTGTAAAACAAAATTGGGGCCAGCTACGGTTATTTGAAATCCTGTAACTCTTAAGCAACAGTACCCCAAGGCCCCTTTTAGCCTTCAGCACAAATAAGCTTTGACTTGTGCTGCATGTGTTAAATTTATAATCATGGTTTACAAATATCTTCAGCCGGTAGCAAATCGCCGTAACTATTTCCTGTTTCTATCCCAAGGCAATATGTGATGAGTGCTTAAACACACACACACCTCTATATATTATCTGTAAAATAATGTATATACTCTTTATCCCCAGAGCAATCTGCACTCAGTAGTGGCATGCCATGCTTTACTCCAGAGAACTAAAATTATACAATACTAAACCCTCCAAAATGATCGGATAAATCTGGCAGATACAGACCAAATGGATGGGGATTATTGTATCATAAATGGCCATTAGATTGATTCCGGTAAGCACAGAGTTTTAAAAGGCATATATTGGAGAAATGAATTGGGCTTCTCTCATGGACTAACTCAGCGGCATGGGCAATCTAGCATAAAAATAAAACAGCCCTACCGCTGCTATTCTTGGGGCTGATGGCCCCCATGACACCCTATGAGCTCACATCGGGAGGACTGCAGTGCTCCCCACGTCACGCTATCGTCTTGCGGGAGGTGGCCCGTAAAAAGACAGGCAGGGCAGGCTCCCAAATACCAAATCTCACACTGCTTTGTTGCTTAATTACATATGTATAAATGCCAAGTGGTTTATAGAACATGTGCCTCTGACTTTTAATTGGGTGTTTTCCTGTTTCATTCTCGACTGTTTGCTCTCCTGTCTCTAAACTGCTCTTCACTCGCTTACAGAGAAGAGAGACAGTCCCTGGCCTCCCTGGGCTTTGCTCCTCTTTTCTGCAGCTAGTGTGCAATTATGTGAACACACAGGTTCACCTCCAAGGAGCTTCTGAAATGACTCCTTGACGGAAGTTGTCAGAATACAGGAAAATCCCCTTTTGCTTGGGCATGGTAAACATAAAACTTCAAGGAACACACACACACACACACACACACACACACACACACAGGACTGTGAAAAAATCAATAGATCCTTATATATTATTTTTATTAGGGACCTTGTCAGAGTAAAAATAACAACTTTCTTTTTCTCTGGAACTGGACACATTCTTTTATGGGCAGAACAAAATGGCCTTTATTTTCACCTTCCAGGGGCTGGAAGGTACATGGTGGCATAGAGGGTAGTGATAATTTACTGTGTTTCCCTGTGTGCAGGCAGCTGACTGATTCTCTCCTTTGCTTCAAGGCAGTCTTTGCCTCTGTGTTTTCAGTCCAGTTCTGAGATTAATAAGGACTCTGTTCATTTCATGATGGATACTGCCTACCAACGAGTTGAGTTAATCTGAAAATTAACTTGAATGAATATTTATTAAACACTTACTCTATTCTAACCATACTGTGAGGAATTTCATAGACATTGTCATTGTATTTAGTCATTATCTTGCATTGTTTTACATTTATTTAAGATCTACCTTCTCTAAACAGACTGTGGGCATGCTTCGATGGGGGATGAGTTTTGTTTGTTTTGTTCATTGCTGTATCACCAACCCGTTGAACAATGTCTAGGCAGAGGCGGCAATAAATATTTGTTGAGTAAGCGATTTAACGTGTGAAAAGTCTACAAAACACACCTTGTTAGGAGCCCCCATTTTCAGAGATTATGCAGGAATCCAGCAAAGATACATACTCCAGGGGCTGTCCAGGTAATGAAATCCAGTATTGGAACTCCCGTTGTCTCTCAGACATCAGAGCCCACACCCCCTTTCACTTCTCCGCTGTTTAATGGTGGTGCTGGCTTTGTCCATTCCATATCAATGCCACTCGGCAGGGAGGAATCACAGACATTCCATTTCTCATCCCTTTCTGTAAATCACAGTTTTGAGCAATGGGTTCTGTTATTTTCAAAGGCAGAACATAGCATGCTGGAGCCCCACGTAGCCATGGTCGGCTTGCGTTTGGGGAAAGCGTCAGAGGATGAGAAAGTGAAGAGAAGAAAGAGTGTAGACAGACAGGTGGGAAGCTGGAAGGGGGAGAGAGAAAGAAAGTGAGTGTTGAAAGGGAAAGAGAGAAAGAAGAACCCCCAGCAAAAAGCAAGCCTGTTTTGTTGTTTGGGATTCATGCGTCTCCTGAGAAATCCGCTCTTCCCTGTGTCATTCAGTCTCTGTAAATGGTCGAGTGGTGTACATTGTTGTGAGTCCATTAGCAGTGATTTGCAGCAGACCAATTTAGAGGTCACTTAGGCATGAAAACACTGAGCAAGAAATTGTATACCTAATGAAACAATATCAGTAATAGCATATTTAAATGAACAGTATCAGTAATAGCATATTCTAAATGTTTCATTAAGTCTGAATTGTTAGAATCAGAGTACTGCTGTTTCAGAGATTTTTACCTTCTTTAACAAGTATTTCCATATTGGTGGTATTGCCTCTCTTTATTGAAGTTACGGAGCTCTCGAAAGTTACAGTGTTTCTAAAATCATGCAGTTTTTACAGCAACATGGCATTTGGGCATTTCTTTCTCTCTCTCTTTTTCCCTTTCTGTTCATATTTACCAGAAAAAGAAGTTCATAAAATAAAATGTTTTTGTGGTGAGAGAGCGCACAAAAATTTTAGACTTTCACATTTAAATTAAAGTACCTTTAAAATAAGGTTGTCAGCACAATCTAATTGGATTTCCTAACAGCGTGTTATGGAAAAGTAATGCTAACAACCAATAATAAGTTTGCTTCTATTTCAAGATCATCAAGTAAGAATACTAGACCTTCAGAGCCCATAATAAGAATGCTTTTAAATTTTGACACATCTTTTTTACATTTTTATTGACTGCATTCAAGTGGCCTTTCTGGGTTATTTTTGTGTTTATACAAAGAGAAGGTGAAAGACTAGAGGAGAATTTTCTATAAACTTATTTGGTGCTGAAAATCACTTGAGGCTGTTCAGGCAGGGCATTCTATGTATTATTAAACATAATTTTATCGTGGCTTCATGACTGTTTACATGGAGCCCAGTGATCTACCTTGGGCTCTTTGGTTCAAGTGCTGATAAATGGAGTGTACAGTGTTTGATTCCTGCCATCTGCCTCCTGGTCCAGTTGTTTCTTTTCATGGTATTGGATCTCTCTTCATGCTCACAAGATTACTGCAAGGAAGGTACACATTTCACAGATGGGGAAACTTAACTTATGGAGCCACAAGCTGTAGAAGTGGTAGAATTCAAACCCAGAGCACGGACTCCACAGTTTCTGTGCTCTTCATGGTGCCATGCCGAGAGGGGATTCTGCTCAGCACCACGCTTTTTACCTTCTTGCCTCAGAGGAGTTGGGGATAAGCTGGGTCTGTGTCACAACTTACCGAAGCAAGCAAGGCTACTGCATTATTTAGGTGATTTTATTAAGACTTGCTCCGTATACCAGGCAGTCCGATGTCCGAAATGTTGTAGACAACACTTCAGTGAATCACCAAGGTTTTTGTTGTTCTTTTTTTGTTTTGAAATTACAGTTATCAGTGGAAGACTTTTTGGTTGCTAGGGAAAGCTTTTAAAGCACAACGCATTTCCTTGGGCAAGAATAAAAATTTGGATGGTTAATATTACTATGCTAGCCAAAAGTAGAGCTCCAAAAGTTGAAATCAAAGTCTAGTAAAAGATTTGTCTCCACTGCCTTGTCTCCTTGGGTCCTCTTACTTCTGTTCTCTTTCCTGAAGATGCCATCATCTTGTGTTAGATCAGCTGTTTATTGTAACCCCTTGCTCTCTGCTGGCCTCCAGATACTGTCTCAGACTGTGAAGGAGCTCTTTCTCCATGAATCTCTCATACACAAGACTGGACATTAAAGTAACCACCATGTCTCCAAACCAGCTTTTCCTCTGTTTTCCTGTTCAAAATCCAGACTTGAAACTTTGAAACCATCTCTCATACCACAGCTGGCTTTGATAAACTACAGAGCTGTGGACCACAATATATAATGTAACACAAAGGCATTATATCATAGGTCCCATCCAGTAGACTTTGCACGCAACACAAAAATTGCCTTTGAGTGAATTATAAAAGAAGAGACTCACACTGCATTTCTAGGCTCCAGGTTATTTTAGAGGTAAGATTCCAGAGTTTCTTGGAGGTAACACCTTAGATAGAAGATGACATTCTTACATAATTCTTTCATATAAGCAAACTGAGGTTTGGTACTATGAGATAACTTTGTTAAAATGGCACACGGGGGGTTACGAGTCAAACATTTTCCCTTTCTCCTTAATGACTTAATATGATCAGTCCAAAGTCTAAAAACATGTCCCAAATATTGTAAAACATTTCTATTAAATTATAATAATTTAGTTTATAATTTGTATTCAAATGCAGATGGTGAGCAGACCTGCTTAGAGGTGATGAAATTCTGAATATATTTTGAAGATAAGTCAGCATGATTTGCTGGGATATGGGAGGAGGAAAAAAGGAGTCAAAATAATTTCACTATTCAGTATTCAGTATTCAGTAAGAAGGATAGTTGGTACCAACCACGATGGGGAAGACTATATGTGAGGCAGGTTTGGGTGAAATTTCAGGAGCCCGATAAAGGGCATATTGAATTCTCCATATCTGTTAGACATTTAAGAGCTGATCTGGTGTTTAAGAGAGGCCTTTGCTAGAGAAAACATGAGACTTGTGGGCTGTATATGGAATTTGAAAGAGTATACTCTCGAACTCATCCAGGAAGTAAGTACAGATAAGGAAGACAAGGCAATGAAGGACTGACTCTCAGACATCTTACACAGTGAGCTTCAGGACAGATACAAGAGCCACTGAAGAAGACTGAGAAGGAACAGAATGTTATATGAGGAAAACTAAGAGTATTTGGTGGTCTAGGGGCCACATAATGAGGGTTTGTCAAGGAGGGAGCAGCAGCTATGTCAAATGTTGCCAGTGAGCAAGGAGAAAACTCAGAATTTCAATTGGATTCAGTAGTAATGCAGGTATTAGGTGTTTGTGTTGGAGGGTTAAAGAGAGCATTGTAGGAATGACGATGGAAAGAAAAAGTGTAGATAAATCCCTAGATGCTTAAACGTATTTAAAACTTCACTTGTTTTCTAAATAAAAACTCAAATATTTAATCTGACTTTATTCAAGCTGTATAAATGGTTCAGCTTTGAATGAGTTGTTGTGGATCTTGAGCAAAAGCAATGAAAAGAGAGGAAAAAAAACAAATAATTATAAATATCACAATATAGGTTTGTCCAGTTTTGCTCTACAGAAGCATTTTAATGTAAGAATGGGCAGCATTTTACAGTAAATTTTATAAAAATGGAATATCAGCTCAACATTTGGTCATTTTCTCCACACTGTATGCAATGAAAATATGTCTGATGTTGTGACATGGTGATACATCTTTCTGGTTGTATTCAAACTGTTTTTCTGAAAAATATTTTCTCAGAAGATTCAAGCAGAGTCGAAGCTTAAGTTCATTATCATTTTTAAGAACTTGCTATACCTTGAGCGTTCAGTGATATTACTCACATGAAGTAGGAATGGTTTGTAAAGCGGTTTCCTTTTTTTTTTTTTTTCAAGATTTTATTTATTTATTTGACACAGAGAGAGAGAGGGCACAAGCAGGGGAAGTGGGAGGCAGAAGGAGAGGGAACAGGCAGAAAGAGAGGGAGAAGCAGGCTCTCTGCAGGCTCGAGCCTAGGACCCGGAGACCATGACCTGAGCTGAAGGCAGAGGCTTAACCCATTGAACCACCCAGGTGCCCCTGTAAAGTGCTGTTTCTAAAAGTCATCTGGCTTAACAGAGACAAGATTTACCAGGATTCTTGTCTTTTTAAAAATCGTTTCCTAATCACACTGAAGAAAATGTGGACTTTGCATGGGGGAGGGCGACCATTTCTGGTGGACCACGTGTTCTATTGGAGGTCTAGCCATTTGGATGAGCTCTCCTTTAGAAGTGACCTGGAAACCACATTTAACTAAGCCGAAGGACAATAAGACACAATGTACTATAAGTGTATTTGCATATAAATAGTCATCGTTTAGTATCTCTCATTGCAATGCACAATGTATGAATCACGGAGGGAATATGAGCTCAAGAGGCATCCGGACAGGTCAAACGCTCAACTAAAATAGTTTTATTAGTATAATTACTGCCAAGTCCCAGTCACTAAATACTCTTAAACTTTAATTACAATTTAAATTAAGATCATTAAATATAATACAAATATTTAGTGAGCATATAAATATCATTGAAAATACAATGGTGTTTGAATTGAGATTCTTGGTGTCAAGCACACCTATGTGGCCAGGCACTAAGGGCAAAGAAAGCTGCAGACCATTGTCCAGAGCGAATACAGAAGGCCCAATGCGCCACACGATACTAAGAAACCAAATTCAATAGCACATTAAAAGGATCAAATCCCATGACCAAGTGGGATTTATCTTTGGGTGCAAGGATTATTCAACATGCTTGAATCAATAAATGGGTAGATGGGTACACCACATGGGTAGGTGAAAGATAAAAATCACGATCATCTCAGTAGACACAGAAAAGGCATTTAACACAACTCAGTCTTCTTCCATGAGAAACGCCCTCAACAGTCAGCCGTAGAAGGAATGTAGCTCAACATTATAAAGGTCATATAAGACAAACCCACAGCTATATTGATTTTATTCTTACTTCTTGCTGCAAACTGACATTTGCTATTTCTTGGTTCACTTAATAGAACACATACAGCTTTACGTTTCTAGTGATCCCATGCATAGGGTTTCCATTGTATGACTACATTACCTCCCCAAACCTCCACCTGTTCATACCACCATATTGGGGGTTAGAGTTTCAGTGTGAATTTGGGGGGGCACAAACATTCAGTCCCTAAAAATTGCATTAACTCTAAGAGAAGCCAAGTGAAGTGCACATTAAAAAAAAAAAAAAAATCTTTGTGCTTCAACTCCTCTCTGAAGGTAAAATTATCCCAAAGTAACATTTTTTAAGTTAAATATTTGTAAGGGATATGTAAGATTTCACTTATATGATTTTCAAGAATAAGCAAGTCTTATCTTTAGTGATAGAAATCAGAATAGTGATTTCTTTGAGGAGGGGAGAATGACAGGAATGAAGCACAGGGGAAATTTCTGGGGTCATGGGTGGTTACATGCATAAAATGAGTAGACACAGTTTCTAAAAACCTGTAGAACTGCTCACTTAGGATCACATGTGTAGATGTGCACCTTCTTCTTTCTTTTCTTATGTGTATTATTATTTTTCACCATAGATCGTAGATTTCTGAATTAAGTAACACTAGCTTCTGAACAACCTCAAAATACATAAAGACTCAAATGTAAGAGCCCTTTATTTCTGCTTGTGTACAAGTCTGACCGTTCCTTGTCTCTGGGGGACTCTCTTTCAAGGAGTGATAAGTAGAGGCAGGCCACTTCCATGCTGTGGACATTATAGTCGTTTGCTTCCATGTAAGACAGGGCTGTTAAAACAAAAAACAAAACCAAAACAAAACAAAAAACCTTGGAGGAAACACGTTTTCTTTAAAAAAGCCTTGGCTGGAAATGATATACATAAATTCTGTTCATCTTAGGGCGCCTGGGTGGCTCAGTTGGTTAAGCATCCGTCTTTGGCTCAGATCATGATCTCAAGGTCCTGGGATCAAGAACCCCATCAGGGGGCACCTGGGTAGCTCAGTGGGTTAAAGCCTCTGCTCAGGTCATGATCTCAGGGTCCTGGGATCAAGACCCACATCAGGCTCTCTGCTCAGTGGGGAGCCTGCTTCCCTTCCTCTCTCTCTGCCTGCCTTTCTGCCTACTCATGATCTCTGTCTGTCAAATGAGTAAATAAAATTAAAAAAAAAAAAAAAAAAAAGAACCACATCAGCCTCTCTACTCAGCAGGGAGTCTGCCTGTCCGTCTCTCCCTTCTCATGGGCGCTCTCTATCTCTCCCTCTCTCAAATAAATAAAATCTTAAATAAAATCTTCTTTTCACATTCAGAAGTTTTATGGGCTCATCTAGATGTAAGAGACGCTGGAAAATGTAATAACAGGTGTAACAATCACTTATAAATGACAACTCTATTCTGTGGAAGGGAAAACGTGAAAATTCAGTGAATATTTCAAAATCTCTAACACAATAAGACATTGCTCCCAATTTTCCTCCTTAATATTATGTTTTTTTTCATGTCAGTGACAGTTTTGTTTTTAAAAGAAATTCTTTTTCTAATTTTCCACCCTTGTGCTACACCATATTTTTTGTTTCCCTCATTTTACATATTTCTCTTTCCTTTGCATTTTAATTTGAAAATCGTATTTAATTTGTTTTATTCTGTTATTAACATACTGAGAAACAACATTCCTACAACTTTAATTTTCCTTAAAAATTAAGGCTAGTGGATATGGTATTAGTAGAATAAATACTAATTTTTGAAGGCTCTTGATAGACATTGATTTCCAGAAAGATTATGCTTATTTTAACAGCAAATAAATGATCAAATAGACCTCATCTTTGCTGGCACTTGATATTGGCACTGTAAGGAAATGTCAGTTTGATGTATAGGATATAATTATATGTAAGCATCTGTAAAATTATTGAGTCAAGGCAGCTCCATTTCTCCTCTTTCACTTCCATCTTTCCTTCTGCTGTTGTCTGAGAATCAGTAAATACATCACAAAACAAGGCTCCGAGTTCTCCAAGGGGCGGGGGCGAGCAGGGGTGGGGGGGTTGCAGATAGAATGACTAGCTTGTATTCATTTTCTGTGGGTGTATCCGATTGTATTTGATTTTTGAATTTAAAATTTATGCTAAAAGAAATGCAGTCAGGTTGGCCTTTGGCTTAAATCTTGAACAAGACTTATGCTTCAAAGTTTTACCCTTTAGGTACAAGGACAATTTTGTGTCAGAAATCTATTCCTATGACCAAGAACAAAATTTTCTTTTTTCCATGAAAGCATCCATTTTCATGCACTCAAACCCCCGAGGTAAAAATTAGCCACACCTCATGGCTAATCAAGGTTTACCCTACTATAATTTATCTTCTGGGAGCCATGAATATGGTTTTGAAATTCCTCCTGCATTTCTATCGCAGCTCTCCTTTTAGAGGAAATAAAGAAGTCCTTTCTTCTATACCACCTGCTCTCTGTTACCCCAGTAACATTCTTTTTTTTTTTTTCAAGATTTTATTTATTTATCTGGCAGACAGAGATCACAAGTAGGCAGAGAGGCAGGCAGAGAGAGAAGAGGAAGCAGGCTCCCCGCTGAGCAGAGAGCCTGATGTGGGGCTCGATCCCAGGACCCTGGGATCATGACCTGAGCCGAAGGCAGAGGCTTAACCCACTGAGCCACCCAGGCGCCCCCCCCAGTAACATTCTTTGGAAAGAATGTTTCTTACTCTTATGTAGAAAATGTAGATGTCCTTTTTCATATAAACTTTAGCTCCATATCTCAACTATTCAAGAAGTATGGGAAAAAGTGGTTGTTTTTTTTCTCCAAACACACCAGGTTTATTCCTGGTTAGATATTTGCACTTACAGTCTTTTCTCCCTCAAAAACTTCTAATCCCCCCATACCCCTAATTTAGCTTAGCTGTTTCTTTCTTATCATTAGGGATTCAGTTAAAACTAATTTAAATTAACTCTATCCTCCCCCCTGCCCTTTCTACACAATGCACCGTCTTATTTTAGTCATAAGATTTATCACTGGCTGACACTATCTTTTTTTTTTTTAAGATTTTATTTATTTGTTTGAGAGACAGTGAGCGACCACATGAGCGAGGAGAAGGTCAGAGGGAGACGCAGACTCCCCATGGAGCTGGGAGCCTAATGTAGGACTCCATCCTGGGACTCCGGGATCATGACCTGAGCTGAAGGCAGTCACTTAACCAACTGAGCCACCCAGGCGCCCTGGCTGACACTATCTTAATAGTTTAAACCCTACCAGGACAGAAATTTTTGTCTCTTTTATGCCTTGCCATTCACTCCAGTTCCTGAAATAGACTCTAATACTAAGTGGATGCTGAGTGGATGGTGGGGATTAAATAAATTAATAGATGTCTAAAGTCTATAGGATGGTTTGCTTCGAGATATTTCATTAGAATATATTCTACCATTTATGTGTTGTTTTAAAAATCACAAAACTCATTCACATGCACTGCTCTTTAGGAAATAAAGAATCGTCAGGAATACTGAATGCAGATTTCAAGCAGTTGCTACATGAAACTGTTTGTGTATCTTCTCAGATTCCCTCCGCCCACCACTCCCACATGCTTGTTCAACCGAAACACACACACACACACACACACATGCACAGACATACACACGCGCGCGCGCACACATACACACACACACACAGAGCCCGTGAACATTAGCCATTTATCCTACCATTTAACTTATTTATTGATACCACCGGCTGTTTCGGCGGCCCCAGTAGGAGGGCCAGGTGGTGGGGTGACCACCACTGTACTTTTCCAGAGTGGGAGCTCTGAGGCTCTAGTTCCCAGATCTGTCCCAACTGGACCTATGAAGATAATAGATATACCTTCCACTCTAATATTCAGATTAGAGCTGAAATTGGGGTTTTGGAAATGGATTTCTTAGGGGCAGCCCTGGAGGGGTCAGGTTGCCAACCCTGAAAGTTTGGGAATGTTAATTCACCGAAGGACAACCCAAGACCAGTGAGGTCCAGAAGCTGGGAAAGAGCTGGAAGACAAATTCTTTTTCTTTTTCCCCCCCTTTTTCCTAATAGACTATTCTGAGTCACAGTGATTCCATATACAGCTGAAACTGTCCTGATGTGGTTAATTCAGTAATGTACCACTTTGTATTTGCTTTCACCTCTCCCTTGACTGACTGCTTTTCTCCCTTATTCTTGCTGGCCTGAGGTTATAATACAAGCTCTCTTTTACCTGAAGCTTTGCCTCAGGCTCTTTTTTCTAAGAAATCTGGGCTGAGAAGCTGGTCCTTGACTTTTCAAAGCATTTGAAAGCATTTCTTCCAATCCATGTTACAGTACGTTTTAATGAACAGATCGGATTGACTTAATTTCTCATTGCATCGGAAGAGAAGAGAATATGTTAAGCTAAACTGAAGCCCAATTAACAAGGTTCTTCTGTCTTCAACGATGCTCTAGTTACTCGGGAAGAGATTTTTAAAGAAAAATAAGCCGAGATCACTCTCCAGATTTGGAAAAAAGTTGTGGTTACTGTGTTGCAAATGTCTCTAAACCATGCTTTTTTCTAAAAATATTTTCATAATACTTAGTATTCATTAAGTATTGACTAAGAAGAGTGTTTAAGGTCAGGGACACATGGTTTCAAGTATCAGCAAGTCTGATTTCTCACAATGTGCATTGATAGGGAGTCACTACACCTGTCTCATTCATATTTTAATGAAGAGGACAGAAGTGCCTAGCTTGACCATTATCATGATTAAATTAGATGATGTGAATAAAGCATTTAACATCGTTTCATGCTCTTTGCTTGTATGGGAAGTTTGATTGTCTTAAAATTGTGCTTCTCACAGAGTACGAAGATGTACCTCACACTGCTGTCACCTAGAATGCAACTGAGTATCTATAAACTCATTACCAACGTAACAGAAAAAATAGGAATTTGGAAGATATGTCACAAAAGTTAGAGATCATGGAACTGTTGAAGTAGGAGATAGAGGGAGAGGGTTTGAAGGAATGGAGATTATTTTTTCTCTCCTAAAGCTTTTGTAGAATCTTCCTCATCAAGAAGCTGGTAGTGGTCACAGGGAAAATGCCATGGGACAATCTCTGTATCAGCTTTTATATAATTCTCTCTTGTTTCATTGTGGGGTGGTTAAATCTTATTCAAAAAAAAAAAAAAAGAAAGAAAGAAAAAGAAAAAATATATAGAGAGAGAGGTAGAGAAAAAGCACAATAGAGCTCTCTCCTCTTTATTTATTAATAATGCAAATGATTATTCTTATTTACTATTTTGATTTTAAGCCTATTGAGATTCAGAGAAGTTCATGGAAATCTAAAGTTTTTTCAAGTTCTCAGTCCTTTACCAATAAGGTGAGAAGCACTTCATTTTAGAAATTAGAATGCTGGGCCACCTGGGTAGCTCAGTTGGTTAAGTGTCTAATTCTTGATTTTGGCTCAGGTCCTGATCTGAAAGACCTGGGATCAAGTCCTGCATCAGGATTTGTGCGCAGTGGCGGGGAGGGGGGGGGGTGGAAGTGGGGAGGTGGGGGTGGGGGTGGGGGAGGGGCGGGGGGAGGAGTCTGCTCGCTCCCTCTCCCCTGCTCCCTTTTCTTTCTCTCGCAAATAAACAAATCTTTAGAAATTAGAATGCTCATATAGCAATTTATCACTTCTTATTGTACATGGGGGTAAAGGTTCTACCTGTCTTATTTTATTTCTGTCTTTGGTAGAAATAAAGGATGACTACCCAAATAAAAATAAAAACAGGACACTGTTTACTCTGAGCTTACTACAGCAAGAGAATCAACTGCCATCACTTGAGTTTGGACAGGTTCAAAACCAGACAGGGATGCTTGAGAGCTATTTTATAGTGAGAAGCAGAGAGGACTTCAGATTTTCTTGATTAGACTCTGCTGGTGTGAGGAAGCTGGAGGTGAACTAACTAGAAGGGAGGTCTGTTATGGGATTGATTGAGGGAGTATATTTGGCTTTTTCTGGTTGGTCTGGTGTGGAGCACGGGGGCCAAAATTGGGAAGCTAGAATTTAGAACTAAGTTACACCCATTCTGGGCTGGTTGTGAAGTTGTGATTTGGCCTCAGGAATGCTTGCTGTGGAGGTGACCGGCTCAGAGTTCTTTTGTCCCTGTGGTCTGGCCATTGTCTGTGTATTCAGCTTCTCACTTGATTCACGGAAACTAGAAAGAGTTCCTTTCCATGATAGAGGACATTGGACCTATACTACTACCATCTCTTCTTTTCTGTCTTTCCGTGCTTTTGTAACTTTGTAATAATTAAGAGAAAGATCACACAAAGCTGTTGCCTTACAGAAGTTCCAGTCTTTTTTTTTTTTTTTTCCTCTTTTCTCTTTGGTCATTTTTTACTTTCCTTACCATGTGTAGAAATAGGGATGCATGAGATAGTAAAGCATGGTAGTATCTCATCAATCTATTATCTTGTCATCATTTAAATGCTTAATGCTTGCTCCCACTGCAAAAAAGCCTAGATGCCTCTTTTTTGTGGGGGTTTTAACAAACTGTGTCTTCCTTTCAAAAAGGCAGCTAAGCAGGGGATAGTAATCATAGTCTGATATGATAGAAAATAAAATACATTTTTTTAAATCAGTTTTTACCATCACAGTTGTATCCTGTCCCTCCTTTTCTCCTTCTGCAATGCAGACTTGATAATTGTGTCTGTTCGTTGGGGTGGAAATTAAGAAAACCCAACCTTTTGGCCCTCTTTATTCTGGTTTCCATAGACCTTTAATGCAGATTAAAAAATGATTCCTCCAGTTTTTCTAGTCTGTATCACTAGCATTCTTCATTGGGCTGTGGGGATAAAATGTCAACCAGTAATAAAGTTTTGCTCTGCCTTCCTTCATCCTTTGTGTATACATCTCCCTAGAAGAATTCAGGAGAGGGAATACTGGCCAAATGCCATCTCAATTTCATCTCACTTTATTATTTCCCAAAGAACAAACTAGATAACATTTCAACTCCCAGTAAGAAAGCTAATTTATGCAGATTCAAAACAGAATGCAAATGACCCAAGGCCAACAGATGAGAAGTTTGAAATCCACTTTTGAAAGTTCTTTTCTTCTTTATATCTTCCTTCCACACGTGTATTTGTTTGTAGACACTATGTTGGGGACTCTTCTGTGAGCAGCAGATACAGCAGTGGGCAGGACAGTTCTACTCTCTATGTTACTTTTTAGAGGATGCTGGGAAAAAAATTAACACTAACTTAATATAGTGATATGTTCTTAAAAAAGTAAAAAAATAAAAACAAGAACTGTAGCATCGTTTTTCTAGTAAGAATGGTCTCTCAGTCTAAGCTTATTCTCTTTTCTCTCCCAGCCCCCCTTGCTCAGATGACAGTTATTTTTGTGAAGTTGTAGGTGAGCAGGAATCTGAATGTCCAAGGGGCCATCCTTTGGGAAAGGGCATTACCAGGAGAGAGAACAGCTAGAGCAAAAACCTAGCGTAGAATTAGATTGGACATGCTCAGAAAACAGGAAGAAACCAGTATGTGAGTTAGGTTGAGGGTGAAGCGAAGTACAAGAAGACAGGAAAGATCCAAAACATTTAGGGTCTTAGGTGGCCTGTTTATCTTTTTATTTTCGATATCTAAAGAAAAAAAATTCAAAAATTCACATATAAATAATAATAATAATAATTCAATCCTGATGTGACCAAATACCATTTTTTTCTCACCATTTCCAGCCATGATTTTAATTCCTGAAAATCTCTTCTATTAGAAATTCACAAATCATGAAAAAAGGAATTTAGGATTCTTCTACTTTAGATAGTAGTACAAATGGAGTATCCTACAATTTCATGCAATAATAAAACTATTTTAGCATTTTCTCAGATGGTTATTTCCCACTCTCCACCTGTTCCTCCAACTTTGAACATCCCTGTTCTTTGTCTCCAAATTGATCAACAGAGTCAGCATAACTGTAAACAAAAGCTCTGCAGGCATGGCTGTAGAAATCCACAAGCTAATTTTAACATTCTTACAGAAATGAAAAGAACAAAAGCTGGCCAAAACAAGCTTCCAAAATTAAAGAACGCAGTTGAAGGACTACCTGATTTCAAGATATGTTATAAAGCCAGCGTAATAAAGACAGTATGAGATGGGTATCATCATAATATGATCATAGATCAATTACACAGAGTTGGTAGTCCAAGACATTAGGCATACAGATATGGAAAGCTGATTTTTGGCAGAGGAGCAAAAGCAATTAAATAGATTAAAAATAGCCATTTCAACAGATAGTGTTGGAATAATAGGCCAAAAAACATTGAACTTTGATCCATATCTTTAGAACTCTAACCCCTAAGTCTATAAAATTTCTATATAAAAAGGTAGGAGAAAATCTTTATGACCTTGGGATAGGCAAAGATTTTTTTTATTGAAATATAATTGATATACAATATTAGTTGCAGATGTATATCTTAATGACTCAGTATTTTTATACATTACAAACTGACTTTTTGGGTACATCAAAAAGATGCTCTTTATAAAGAAAAAAATTGATAAGTTGAACTTAAAATTAGAAAAAAATATACTTTTCAAATAACACTAATAAGAGAATTAAAATACAAGCTATAGACTGAGGGAAATATTCCCAAATCATACACCTGATTACTTGTACTTGTGTGTCCAGACTATTTAAAGACATCTGAAAATCCAATAGTGAAGAAAAAAACAAATAAAAAATGAGGAAAAGATTTGATGAGACATTTCACCAAGGAAGTTACAAAGAGGGAGCATAAACATACAAAAAGATGCTATATCATTACTCATTAAGGAAATGAACATAAAAACCACAATGAGATATTACTACGCACCTATTGGAATGGTTAAAATTAGAAATGCTAACCATATCTAGTGTTAGTATGTGGAGAAAAGAAGAGGAAATATTAGGCGTATGTGGGGAAGAAACAGAACTCCTTTGTGATAATGGCCAAATCTTTTCCTCTGTTGTCCCCTATAGTATCCTTATACTGGCATACAACCATAATGGCAGCCATTATTCAGTATCCTATATACTATCCTAGTGTACAGGTTATACTTTTAATACGTTAAAAGTATATTATATATTAATATATACTATTTTATGTATCATGTAATATTAATTATATTTATGTTACATATTTTCATATATCTTTTTAATCATTGCTAGCACTCTTCTTTCCTTTGTGTAGATACATGTTGCCACCTGGTATCATTTCTCTTTATGAAAAACTTTCTTTAAGAGTTCTTGGAGTATAGGTCTATTGGGAACAAAGTTTCATGGCTTTTATATGAATGAAATTATTTTTTTTTAATTGAAACCAGGAACTTTTTTTTTTTTTTTTAGGAACTTCTTTTTTTTAAGATTTTATTTATTTATTTGACAGAGATTACAAGTAGGCAGAGAAGCAGGCAGAGAGAGAGAGAGGAGGAAGAGGCTCCCTGCTGAGCAGAGAGCCCAATGTGGGGCTCAATCCCCGGACCCTAGGATCATGACCTGAGCCGAAGGCAGAGGCTTTAACCCACTGAGCCACCCAGGCTCCCCTGAATGAAACTATTTTATTTCTCATCGTTTTCTTTTCCATTGACATATCATGGACATTCAGTTAATATCATTCTTTTTATGTGTGTAGAGTTCTAGAAATATAGAGAGTTGTGTAACTCTTACCAAATCAAGTTCTGGAATAGTTCCATTACACCACTGCCATCTTCTTAGGTTCTTTGAAATCATTTTAAAGGATATATTTTGCAAGATAACAGTTTTGATAAACAGGTACTCTTTTCTCCCCCCTTTCATTGGTTTAAAGATATCATTCTTTTGTTTTCTGGTTTGCATAATTTTTTTTAAAAAGTCTTCTCTTCAGTCTTCCAGTCATTACTCTGCACATTTGTGTCTTTCCTCCTCTGGTAGCTTTTGAGATTCTTCTTTCTATTCATGGTTTTCAAAAATTGTGTTAAAATGTGGCACGGATTGCATGGAGCACTGGGTGTGGTGCAGAAATAATGAATACTGTTATGCTGAAAATAAATTAAAAATATTTAAAAATGTGATATATCTTGGCATGTGTGCATGCATTTGTTTTTAATTTTTTATTTTTTATAAACATATATTTTTATCCCCAGGAGTACAGGTCTGTGAATCACCAGGTTTACACACTTCACAGCACTCACCAAAGCACATACCCTCCCCAATGTCATTTTTATACTATTCAAGTTCCTTGATGTTTGTGGGTTTACAGTTTTTCATCAAATTTGGAAATTTTCACCCATGGTATTTTCTTTTCTTTTCTTTTCTTTTTTATATAATCTTTTTTTAAATATTTTATTTATTTATTTGACAGACAGAGATCACAAGTAGGCAGAGAAGCAGGCAGAAAGGAGGAAGCAGGCTCCCCGCTGAGTGGAGAGCCCAATGCGGGACTTGATCCTAGGACCCTGGGATCATGACCTGAGCTGAAGGCAGAGGCTTTAACCCACTGAGCCACCCAGGCATTTTCAAATATTGAATACTGAGCCACCCCCACAGTATTTTCAAATATTTTTATGTCTCCTTAATCTCTCTGATTCCTCTAAGAGACCAATTCTATGTATGTTAGACTGTTCAATATATTATATGAGTCATAGAGGCTCTTATAATTCTTATTAATCTTTTTTTCTCCTTGTTTCATATTGTTTTGAGTCTATTGCTGTGTTTTCAAGTTCACTGATATTTTTGTTCTGTAGTGTTTTATCTGCCAGTCCCATACAGCAATATCTTAATTTCAGATATTGTTTTAACCTATAACAATTCCATTTTTTTAAATATCTTCAATTTCTCTTCCCACTGTCTTCATGTTTTTAGTTAATTTTTGTTCAGAGGTGTAATAGCTATTTAACATCCTTGTCCATTATTATTTCTTTCATTTCTTTGTCTTTTTCTAATGACTTTTTTTTTTTTTTTTTTTTTTTTTTGGTTATTGGTTACCTTTTTCTGATTCTCGGCATGTTTAAAATATTTTGACTAGTACCTGGACATTATGAATCCTATACTACTGTTTTGGCAGTTAATTTTGGCAATTGAGTTATTGTGGAAAAATTTATGACCTTGACCCTGTTTTTAAGATTTTCTAGGATGTATCTAGAGTACACTTCATTCTAGGGATAATAAGCTATATTTCTGAGATATGACTTTCTTGAGGTCTCCACCAAATGACTTGGCTAATCACCGAGGATGCTTCTCTCTGTTAGACTTTAGACAACTGCCTGCCTTAGGTGAACTTTGCCATTCTTTTTTTTAAGATTTTATTTATTTATTTGACAGAGAGAGAGAGAGATCACAAGCAGGCAGAGAGGTAGGCAGAGAGAAAGGGGGAAACAGGCTCCCCTCTGAGCAGAGAGCCTGATTCGGGGCTTGATTCTAAAATCCTGGGATCATGACCTGAGCCGAAGGCAGAGGCTTAACCCACTGAGCCACCCAGGCACCCCTGCCATTCTTTTTTAATTTTATACCTTACTGGTATTTTTGGCCAAGTGTTTTGGAATTTTACTGTATGTACATATTACTAAGTATTCAGCAATGACTAAAGAGAATCCCTATGCAGATTTCTGGAGCTCTGTTTCTACATAGTTCCCCCAGCCCTATAACTCTGTCCTACTGCTTCTGCTGCTTAAGCTTCCCTAAACTCTAGTGTCTATCTACTCAACTGAATGAGACTAGGAGGCTTTTGTTTGCATTCTTGCCTCTGTCTCTGAATACAATCTAGACAGTGTATCCAGGCAAAAAGTTAGGAATATTGTAGGATTCAACTCATTTTTCATTTCTTTCGGGATCTTTTGTGCTAATTTCTAGTGCTACCTATTGTCCAATATGTGAAACCAGTTGTTTGATATATTATATATAGTTTTTTAGTCTTTTAACAGTGGGAGATTAAGTTCAGCTTCTCTTGTTCTTCATGTCCAGAATAAGTTAATGCAACTTCTATGTTAATGATCTTCCAATGGCTTCAAAGTGAAAACAATAACAACAACAACAACAAACACATCCACACAAATAAGCCTTGCCTTGGCCTGCAAGAACCTGCATGTCTTGTCTTTGGGTCTTTCTCCAACAGCATATTCCAACATTTGGTTCTTCTCTCCATTAGCTATGACCAGAATGCTGCCCTTCATTGTTCCCTGAGCACACTGAACATGCTGTAGGCTCTGAGAACTTGCACTTAAGGTACCTTCTACCTGGAATGTTTTTTCCCAGATGCCTTCAAGGCTCACTTCCTCAATTTACTGAGGTCTCTACCTGAAGTTACTTGATCAGAGACCTTCTAAACTTCACTACTGCCCACTCTCTTTTCACTGCCTTTTCCCTACTTTGCTGATATTTTTCTCATAATGGTTTTCACCATCTGATAGTATATTATAACTCATATTTTTCTCTCTCTCTCACTAGAATGTATGCTGGTTGAGGAAATAGAGTTTTTTATATTTGTTGTATTCCCTATGGGTATGTAGTAGTTCCATAATCACTTTTCCTTTAAAGAAATAATAAAATTTCTTGGATAAATACCACCTGATACTGTTCTTCCATTGCGGCTTTGGGAATGTGACTTAAAGTATAAGTAAATCAATCAAGATGTCTTTCTTAGAACAGAAAGCTTCCTAAAATTTGGGTACCTAATTAATTGTTTTCTATTTAGACCTCATATTTTTAACTTTTCTGTGACCTTTATAAATATAACTGTTGTTATTCCTCCTTCTTTTTTTTTTAAAGATTTTATTTATTTATTTGACAGAGAGAGATCACAAGTAGGCAGAGAGGCAGGCAGAGAGAGAGAGAGAGAGAGAGGGAAGCATGCTTCCTGCGGAGCAGAGAGCCCGATGCGGGGCTCGATCCCAGGACCCTGAGATCATGACCTGAGCCGAAGGCAGCAGCCCAAACCACTGAGCCACCCAGGCGCCCCGTTATTCCTCCTTCTGATGTTACAATGTGGGTTATAACTAATGTTAATTTTAAGAACGTGTTCTGTTTTAAAAGTTGTTCTAGTAGGTACTGCTTGTGCTAATTTCAAATTGGGCTCATTACACCTTTACTGCTTTTTGAGCTCATCTTCAAACACTGCTCTTGGAGTCTCTGCCACTTACAAAGGTATAAGAAAAGCTCCACAAATGATCAATGAGTGTTCAGGATGAAACTTGAGCTCACTTACCTCAGTTTGGTACAAACCCTGAAGGTAAAGTTTACTTCCACAATTCCCCTGAAAGACTAGGCTAAAACTATCCTGAAATTTTATTTTCTTTTGGCCTTTTTTCCTTCTATATCCACTCCCTCTCCAGTTTCTTCTGACAGGAGATCTTTAGGAAAATAGGGTTCATATGAATCCTTATCTAGTCTGAAGGTATATTTGCCAGGATGAACTAGTGTTATAGTGCTTTAACAAATAATCCCCAAACCTCAGTGGCTTAATATATGAGGTTTGTTTCTTCTTGATGTTACATGTTTATCATAGACCGGTTGGAGGAGGGCAGTGTTTTTAATCTATATAACACTCTGGGACCTGGTCTGATTCTGTGAGTCAGAGGCCCAGCAGGAAGCAGATGGCATATTTAAATTAGTATAATTCAAGGAATATTTAATCAGGAGTCAGTTTGCTAAGGCGTGCAGAGTGTAAGGGGATCACAGGAGATAGTGCAGGATTAGCAAAGTTGAAGCCATCTTTCACCCACCCTACCTGGAATATGAGGCTCCGTTGATTTCCAGAGATGGAAGATAGGTTGAGAAATCAAGTGAAGACTTTACATTTATGCACCCCCAAAATAATGTACATCAAATTTGCTCACACTTTATTGGCCAGAACTTTGTCATATGGACCCACCTGGGGGTGAAAGGGGCCAGAAACAGACATTCCAACCCTTATGGTCTTATTTCTTTTAAATATAATTGATACTGGTATATCTAATATACAAACCATAAAGTGAATTCCTTTCCAGGAAGTTGATACTTATTACAGAAATTGTGCATTTTCAAACATACTTATCAACTTTTTGAACTTTTATCAGTCTTTAAAGTTAGGTGCCTTCAGCTGTCAAGTTATTATAATCTCTATTTTTGATCAGTGTAATTTTTAATTTTTGATTGGTGTCATAACTGAGCATGGCAGATAGGATTCTGGGTAAAATTAATAATTAAACATTTTAAATTAAAGGATTTATAAAGTAACTTTCTTTTTACATGATCAAAGTGACAACTTGTTGACAGATAACTGTTACATGCCCTCCAATATGATGAAGTGATCTTTTTGAAGGAAAAGAACACATCACATCAGTTCATGTAGTTCATATTTAATATATATGCATTCAATATTTGATATTTTATTTTTAATGTATGGCTCCAGAAAATAGCCATATATTTCTCATAAATAAATAACAAAGATAATAAATGTATCTGTCAGGATAGGTTAGATTATGCTGTGGTAACAAACAACTCTAAAAATCTCAGTGGATTAAAATAACAAAGGTTTATTTCTTCTTGACAATACATGAACAGTACAGAGTAGCCAGTAGATAGATTAGGTCTACATCAGACTCATTCAGAGACCCAGTATGAAGTAGATACAAAGTAGATTCAGTGTCTAGCTGTGCTATCATGCTTGCAAAGATAGAAAAATGGAATATGGATAATTGCACAATAACTCCTAAATGTTTCCAGCTAGAAGTCATATATATTCCACTCATATTTCATTGGCCAGTGTCAGTCACATGACTACATTCACTTTAAGAGGTAGGGAAATGCAATTCTGCTGTTTTAGTGTAAGGAAAACTGAAGTACTTGGTGTGAACCAAGCTGAGGGACTGCCACACTAAGATGTGAAAAATTTCTGAATATATTGAGAAGTGCTCTTACCATTTCAGACAACTAAAAAATTCATTAAAGTTCAGGTAGTCGTATTTAAAATGGGGCTTAAATATATATTTCTAAAAAGAGATTTATTCATCTTATGAATTGAGTATAAAAATAGCACAGAGAATATTTTACCTTTTAAAATAAGTTGGGACCATGTTTATGTCAATAATTTTGTCCTAAAACTGGACCACTCTAAACCCTACATGAAAATGAGGTACATAGTGCTTTAGCAATTTTTATTACTATGAGAAGGAAATTATTCTTTTGTTGAGACCAAATCAACCAATAAAATGATACGGGAATAGAGAAAAAGAGAGAATTTATCTGTCTAGGGAAATCATGAATTGTTCATAAAGAGTACAGATTTTCAATTTAAACAGTCAGGATTACAATGGTGGGTTTTGGCCAGTAGTACATTTTTGCTTTAAATTTTTATTTTTAAACTACTTTACTGAGGTATGGTTGAAGTATGGAAAGTTGTACGTATTTAATGTACAACTTGATGAGTTTGGATATAGGTATATATATTTGTGAAACCATTCCCGCAATCTATACCGTCACCTCTTTTTTATTATTATGTTTTTGTATGTGATAAGAACACTTAAGATTTGGTCTCTTAAGCAACATTTTTAGGTATGTAATACACTATTGTGAACTAGAGGCACTGTGCTGCATAGTAGATCTCTAGGACTCATTCACCTAGCATAACTGAAACTTAGTATCCATTGACTAATACCTCTCCATTTCTCCCTCCCCCAAATTTCTGGAAACTACCCATCCACTCTGCTTCCGTGAGTTTGACTATTTTATATTCCTCTTTATAAGACTTATAGTCTTAACAGTATGTGTCCTTTTTTCTCTAGCTTATCTCACTTAGCATAATCCGTTTTGTTACTAGTGGAAGATTTGCTTCTTTTTAAGGATGAATACATTCCATTGTATGTATATACCACATTTTCTTTATCCATTTATCCATCAGTGAACATACAGATTGCTTCTATGTCTTGGCAAATATCCCTTCAAGATGCTTATTTCAGTTTCTTTGGATATATAGTTAGATGTGGGATTAATGGATCATATGGTAGCTCTATTTTTAATATTTTGGGGAACATCCATACTATTTTCCATAGTGACTGCACCAGTGCTATTGCAACTTTAATGCACCCTTAAAAATATAACAGTTGAAACTCAGATACAGTGCTACATTCATTTCTAAACTTTTTATTTCTAATAATTTAGATTTATAAGGAAATGGCAGATTGTATAGAGTTCCCATGCTCCCCAAATCTAATTTCCCATATCTTATATTAGTATGGTATAGTTGTTACAAGTGATGAAACAATATTAATTTATTATTATTAACTAAATTTTGTTTTTTATTAAGATTTCCTTAGTTTTTTTCCTAAGAACCTTCTTCTCTTACAGGATCCTACCCACTGTATTACATTTAGTTATTATGGCTCTATAGCATTGTTTGAGCTGTGGAATTTTCTCATACTTGCCTAGTTGTTGATGACCTTGGCAGTTTTGATGAGTATTGATCAGGTATTTTATAGAAGGACCACAAATGGGATTTCACTGATGTTCTTCTCATGATTAGATTGGAGTTAGGGTTTTGGGGAGGAAGACCCCAGAAGTAAAGTGGCATTATCGTTAAATCATATCATTATTATCAAATGGTATTAAATCATATCAAGTCATGATATATCAACATGATTTATCACTCTTGATGTTGACCTTGATAACACTGGCTAAGATAATGTTTGTGAGGTGTCTTCACTGTAAGAAGTGAAGACAAATCTTCTTTTCATTCTTTTCCCCTTGGAATGAAGTTCTCATGGACAGTCCACATGTAGGAATGGTTATGTATGCTTCTATCCTAGATTATTAGTTTCAGATTCTTTTGCCTGGGAAATTTGTCTGTTCTCCATATATTTATTTTTGCTGTTATTTATGCATGTCAGTAAAGACTTATGTATATATATTTTATATTTAAAGTTATAATACATTGCTACTTGATTTATTGTGTTTGTCAAATTGTTTCAGCTTTGGCTGTTGGGAACTCTATCAGTTGGCTTCTTTGTCCCTTTAACATAGACCTATTATTATGAAGGTTTTTGTTTTGGTTTGGATTTGGTTTTATTTCTGTTTCAGCATTTCTTTAGTGTCTGGCACTAAAAGACATTTTTGATGCCTATATATCCTTTTCCATTCCTAGGATTCATTATTTCTCCAAGGAGCCTGTGTTTTGTTTTTGTATGTTTATTTTTTTAAATTGGTGTTAGTAACCAAGAGCTTAATGCAAGGTCATTGTTACTGGAGTGTTACTGCTTTTAGGACTTGGTTTTTGTTTTTAAGGGTCAAGGGTCAGAGGAAGAGAGAGAGAGATCCTTAGCAGGCTTCACACCCAGCACAGAGCCCAGTGCAGGGCTCGATCTCAGAATGCTGAGATTATGACCAGAGCTGAAATCAAGAATCAGGTGCTTAACCAACTAAGCCACGTAGGTGCCCCACTTCTAGGACTTTTTAACTGACTGAGAAAGGAAGTATGTGAGCGCACTAACCTGTACATACACACGTATTTATAGTATTTCTAATTGTAACCATTTATATCCATATACAGATGTCATCCCCTAAACTGATGTCACCAACTCTAATCCATTATCCTATGGATCATTCCAGCCTTTTCTTCTTCCTTATCTGTACCTCTCACTTCAGTAGTCACTGCCACGCTCTGCAACACTTAGTAGTTTAATTCTGTTACACTGTATAGTGATTCTGAATTTTTAACCAGTACTTCCATAGAAAACAACTTTATTGACTGCAGCACCATGTACATACACAGTTTCTTTTTGCCTTTAGTCTTACAGGTTTTACCCACTTCCAAAGTCATTTAATTCTGCACCTTATTCTACCCACCTCTTATGTAAGTTGTTCCCATACATTTGTCAAACAGTAAGTTTTATTTTTGGTCATGTTCTATATTCTATTTTTGGAACCCCAACCTCCTAATTATTGGTATATTTTTAAGGTTCATTCTATGTTCTATAATTGTATCACTTGGGAAGATGTATAACTGTCATGTATCCACTATTCTAGGATCATACATAAACCTTACCCTGTGCTTCACCTAGTATCCCCTCAACCTCTGAATCTAGGCCAACAGCTGATCTGTTTATCATCTCTGTAATTCTACTTTGCCAGAATGTTATATAAGATCATATAGCATGGGGTGCCTGGGAGGCTCCGTGGGTTAAGCCTCTGCCTTCGGCTCAGGTCATGATCCCAGGATCCTGGGATAGAGCCCCGCATCGGGCTCTCTGCTCAGCAGGGAGCCTGCTTCCTCCTCTCTCTCTGCCTGCCTCTCTGCCTACTTGTGATCTCTCTCTCTCTGGCAAATAAATAAATAAAATCTTTAAAAAAAAAAAAAAAAGATCATATAGCATGCACCTTTTTCAGGCAAACTTCTTCCACTTACCAACATGCATTTAAAATCCATCCATGTCTTTGTATGACTTGACAGTTCATCCCTTTTCTCATTAAATAATATTCCATTACATGTAAGTATTCTTGCCTGTTTATGGTTCCAGGATGTGTGCTCTGGTAAACAAGGTCAGCTGTCTTTCTGGATGCATTCACTGCAGATATGTTAAGTATATCACTAAATTTGATGAGGATTCTATTAATCAGTCTGATTATATTTCAAACTGTATAAAGCATATCCAGAAGTAAAGACCCAAATAAAAATAGTGAATAATTTGTAGGTACATTTTATTTAGAGTTATTGAGAACTGCCTGCCTGTATGATTTTACTCTTGTCCAAGTCCTTTGAAAATATTGATTAGCTGTACTGTTGATAACATAAAATGCAGCTTTAAGATGAAATGCATGCTTTATGATTTCTTTGTTCTGTACCACCCAATTGTTTGCTAACTTGATTTGTTGCTATTTGATTCACTTGCTTAATCAAAAAATCCATGTCACCTGCCGGAACCTGGAGTTCACAGGATTCTACAGTGCTTATGCTGACATAGGAATTACTAACAATTTTTACCAAGAAGGGCAGCCATATGAAAATTTGTTAAAGATTCATCGAACTCAACTTGCATTTATCTCAATTGATCGATTACACTTACACCAGCAATTTTCACATTTGTTATAATACACACAGAAAAGAAAAATAGCTAAGGGTATAAATTAGTTCATATTTGCTCTAACTACAAACATGAAAGGGAGTACATTAAAGCTAATCATCCTTCTATTACCTTGTCATTGCCACAATTTTACTGATACATGATGTGAAATGTAAAACAGAGAGCTTTGGGAACATGGTAATAATGGAGTGTGTGAACGATCAGCTTGTCTTCCTGCTTGCCTCAGCATCCTGTTATTTGGGCTCCTTAAATCTGGTTCTAAAACATATGATTTTGGCCTTTCAGAAAAAAAATAAAGCTGGGCTTGAGAGGTAGTGAACAATGGAACTTATAAAATGTTAGGATTCTCAAACATTGTATTATATAAAGATCAGAAGTTCACTATCTCAATTGCATAAAACATTAGCTATTTAAGAGGTTACATACCTATCTCAAAAATTAGAAATGAAATAGCAACATCTAGTAACAATTATTAGCAGAATCCCATTTAACTGAAACTATGTGTATTAGTATTCAAACTTCTTGAAGACTTAATGTTCTTAGGATCACTTCTTGCCAGTAAGTGGAAGCAAGATGAGGTTTGTAATAGATGAGATTAAGTAGATAACCAGCAGCCAGACCCTAGCAGGGCACTGCAGATAGGTAGACTTTGATTCTGAATAAAATGGGGGAGACATTGGAGGATTCTGAATAAAGCAGCTGCAGTTTTTGTGGGACACTTTGGGTGCTGTTTTGAGAATGGAGTATAGGGGAAGGAGTAAGAAGTGGTACATCACTTAGAAGCTGTTGCCATTTAACTGAGATGAGAGATGATGGTAGCTCTGACAAAGGAAGTAGTGGTTGAAGTGGGGAGGATCAGACTCTGGATGTGAGACTGAGATAGATATCTATATCTGAGATGTATATTTATGTATATGTATATGTATATATAGGTGTGTGTGTGTATATATATATATATATGGCTATGGAATATATATACCCCATATATATATATATATATATATATATATATATATATATATATATATATAATGTCAAATAAACAAAATCTTTTTAAAAAGATCATATAGCATTCATATATATATTTGGCTATGGAATTAAATTCAGACTCCATGTAAGGACTTACCTTCATTCTGAAGAACACTCAGGCAGTGACCATGCATGTCTCATTAAATACTGATGTGTAGCTTTTCAGCATTTTAGGAAACCCGTTTTTCTCTTACTTCTGGGTGTAAAAATCCACATCATTTGATAAAAATGTAAGGTGAACATAAAAATAAATGCAAAGGAAAAAAGCTGTGCAATGGTATTCTAAGGAGACTTCTTTCTGAAGGCTCTGTGCCGCGAACCCACTCTTTGTTAGATGAAGCAAGTTTTAGAATTGTGTTCAGAACATACCAATGCCAGACTGAATCTTTGAGTGTATTCAAATGAATTGAAAGATGAATTAAGGAAAGATGGCCTTCTCAATAGGAGATCTTATTTTTGTTCGTATTTTGCTATTCTACCCCCAAAATTATTTTATGGGCCACATGTGAGTTGAGTTCTGGTCTATGGGAATGGCTGCCCACAGCATCAGCATGTAGGTGTATGGGACCCAGGGTTCCCCACATGTTTTTCTCTCTGAAGTCTGCATAGCACTTATCAATGATGAGTGTTAGGATTTCTTTCAGTTCCTTCTCTGGCCTTTTATTTGTTGACTTGTCTTTTGCTTCTGCCTTAGTCATGCTGTATTTGCAGTCTCCTCATGGGTCTCCAAAAAATTCACTTATCATTTACTCCTGTATCCTAACCGTTTACAGTGAGAAATTAGTTTTAACTTATTTTTAGTAAATAAATTCTTGCTTTTTTTTTGATAGAACTTAATTTCATAAGAGGTTATATATTTTTAGCAACTTGTAATCGAATGTAAATTATACTTTTTTAAAACCTATTTCCTAACATTTATTTTTTTTTACAAACTGAACTTCAAAAATAGGATCAATCAAGATTTTCCTCATCTGAGTTTACATATTTACTGTCCCAAAGGCAAATAATACATTGATGTAGTGAGAACTCACAAGCAGAATCTTGAGGGTTTTCTTAACTACAAAAAATATTAGGCACACTTGCTCAAAAGTATATGTAATAAAAATACAGACTCAAAATAAGAAATGTGATACATACATTTGTTACATAGTATATTTTACATTGGGTAATTTAGTTTTTATTAAGTAACCATTTCCCTTCAATTAAGTATTGTTTGCATGTATTAATATCAGAATCACTTCTTACTGCCTTACATCATTTTATATTCATCATTCATGAGGCTACCCATCATACTAAAATGCGTTTCCCTGCTGACATTTGAATTTAGAAATTGAAACAGATGATTGAAAGGATTGAAAATAACTGGAACTATCTCATGAAAAAAATGCCAGAATGTTTTAAAATGTTTGTATTTTTTCTCTAAACTAAAAAAATCCTTGGGAAGAAATAGTGTGTGTCTTACTACTATGTCCACAGTGCTTAATGCAGTGCCTAGCACAAAGCAAATCCCAAATCCGAATTTATTCTCTGCAGTGAACAATTGTTCATTGATTGAATGAATGAATACTTAAGTAGAAGTTGGCATGTATACACAAAATAATTTAGAGGAATATTTATTTTCTTCCTAACCCCATTCAGACTATATTCCTTTGGGAAAAAAAAAAAAAAAAAAAAAAAAAAAAAGTAAGAAAAACAAAAGAAAAAAAAGTTTGCATCTCATTCATGGTGAATCAAGTTTGCAAAAAAGATCTCTCTTAGCCAAAAAATGGAAATAAAAAGAGCCATTTCTCCAGCCATGTGAAATTCATGCATCCTTCATGTTTTCAGAGATAAATGTATTTATTCTAGTTACTTACTTCTGTGCATGAAACTGACAAAACTATAGCCATTTTACCCTATGTCATGATTTTGTGTGTTAGAAATTCAGATGGGGCCCTGCTGGGTGATTTTTCTATCCTCTATGGTATTGTCACATATTTTTCAGCGGTATTATTATGGCATACGGTCTGAAGGGCCCAAAACAATGAACTTCACAGGTCTGATGCCTTGGCAGGGATGGTTCATGACTCCATCAGGGTAATCTCAGGGTCATCAGACCACCTATATGGTAGCTTAAGACTTCAAGCATGAGTTTTCCAACAACCAAGGCAGAAGCTGCATAACCTTGGATGCCTTAGACTCAGAAGTCATTGTGCCACTTCTACCTTATTTTAACAGTCAGTTACAAGACTGGCCAGATTCAAAGGGAGGGGACTTATCTACCTCTCACTGGGAGGCATGTCAGAGAATTTGGAATGGTGTTTTATTTTTTAAAAGATTTTATTTATTTATTTGACAGAGAGAGCGATCACAAGTAGGCAAAGAGGCAGGCAGTGGTGGGGGGGGCGGGGAAGCAGGCTCCCTGCTGAGCAGAGAGCCCAATGTGGGGCTTGATCCCAGGACCCTGAGATCATGACCTAAGCTGAAGGCAGAGGTTTAATCCACTGAGCCACCCAGGCACCCCTGCAATGATGTTCTAAAACTAGTGGTTTATCTCTAACATTAGGTAGATCTTTTGAAATATAATTATCATACTAAACACTCTGATTGTATCAAAATGTTACGTATCTGTAAACATAAAATAACATTAGCCAAAATTTTTTTTTAAAGATTTTATTTATTTGACAGAGAGAAATCACAAGTAGGCAGAGAGAGAGGGGAGGAAGCAGGCTCCCTGCGACGCAGAGAGCCCGACGTGGGACTCGATCCCAGGATCCTGGGATCATGACCCGAGCTGAAGGCAGAGGCTTTAACCCACTGAGCCACCTAGGTGCCCCAACATTAGCCAAATTTTGCATCAAGCTGTCAACTACCTTTTATTTTAGAACTGTGAAACCTGAAGTCACATGGTTCTGAATCCTTCCTAGAATAACTGAACTCAAGGTAGAAGATAAAGCCAGTCTGTCCAAAAAAAAAAAAAGAGTCATGAGAAACCACATTGTGTTGTTGAACTGTCTGAGGCTGCCATGACCGCAGTTGTGAGCCAAACAGATCCCTAAGTAGTCTTAGATCTGTTGCAGGGTTTATGCAAGAAAATTTTTCTGCTCGTCTCCTTGGGTGAAAGACAGGCTTTGCCTATTCGTGGGTTTAGGTGGCTCAGCCTAGAGACGTTTATATGCCTTCTGTATTTCATCCTAAAAACATGAGAATAATATACTTTGAATGAGTAGATCTAAGGACAGTATAGAGCAAACTGACCACTTTACAAACCAAACACTGGGAAGGGGTAAGGGAAGGAGGGAAGAGCTAAATTTGAAATGTTAGACATTATCAGTGGATCAAGAGTAGAAAAAAAAATTTGTTTGTAACTTTTAGAGTAACGAGTTGACTCAAACGGGGAAAAAGACAATTATTAATTCTCTCATATGTCTATTCATGAAGAGTTTAATTTAGGATTAATGGTTTGGCCTCTGAAATCAGGGCAGCAGATGGCCTAATGTTCAAATACTGGGTCCAATTACCATCACTGTGTCCTTGGGCAAGTTCCATAACCCATCTGACTTACATTTGTCTCACCAATAGGATGGAGATGGAAATAGCCTAAGGTTGATGGGATTTTGGTTAAATAAATTTTATAATATATGTATTAATAAAGAAAAAGAAGTCTCTGACATCCAGGAGCTGGCCTGGTCCTATCTGCCAAGCCTTGGTGTTGCTACACATTATTTGGGCACTCACTGCTAGACCCTGTTGTTCTACTGTGGAACACAAACAATTTTAGAGAATATCAACACCAGACAAGGACACTCTGTGGTCATGATGGCTCAAGAGGAAAATAAGACCTCTCCATTATCAAGTCTAAAAACTGACCAAATATGAATATTGTCCAAGGCACCAAATACCAAGCATGTATTCTCCTCACTAGTATGAATGGCTGCTGCTGCTTTTTTTTTTTTTTTTTAAACCAAATACAGTGCTAGCCTCCCTTTATTAAGTTCTCCTTTCTTAAAGGTGAGGTTTATTGAGAATCTTAATCATAGAACTATCCCTGATTTCTTGATATCCCTCAACCCAGTGCAAGGCCCAGCTTCTTTGGACCCACCCCAAACCAACCAGAGCACAAATCCTATAATAGGTCCTACCTACCACAATATTGAGCTATCCCATGCTTCTCCATGGTGTGCATTCTCCTGTGTTCTGAATAATAAACTGACTTTTTCAAGCATAGCCAGGGTACTGGTGGTTTTTGATTGGAGGACTGTATGTAGAGTGCTTAATGGAGTAATTATCAATAAATGTTAGCTGCTATTATTCCTAGCAGCAGAACTGCCATGGTTAATATTTTATCCTCCTTTTTCCTTCCTTCCTTTCTGTCTGTGAGAATATATTACACATATATTAGGTACCATAACCTGTAGTTGCAGAAAAGATACTATTTTAGGAAGTGATGCTTGAACATGGTAGGTAGTATGAGCAAGAAAGAACGTATTAGGACAGAAAATGTAAGGAATGGAACTGTGTATCAGGCGTGGGATTATATAAGCACATGGTGCATATTAGGGACACTGGAAGTCTGCCCTAAATATTTTTTTCCAGGAAAATTTTCAGTTGAAAGACTTCATCCGATATATTAAGAACACTAATTGTAGTCAATGAATTACAAATAACTACATAGACTAAATGATAGTCTGTTGCTTTTTCCAGAAACAAAGTTAGTTCTAATTAAAAATTTATGGTAATTTATGTTTGGGGAATTTGAAGGCAGTTCAAAGTCAATGGCAATTTATCCTACTACATGATCAGTATCATTGATTATGTAATCAGCATATTAGCAAATGCATTCAAAACTTCCTAATATTCATGCAGCTTTAAAGCTTTACTAAGAAGCTTGGTTAAATTACATTGAGAAGAATAGGATGTTCTTAATTGGGGCATTCCAGTTAATGTACTAGTTTGCATAGTTAGATGATTTTCAGATAGTTTGCACAAGTTAAAGAATCTAAGACATGTTAAACTATGCCAACACATCTTCGATAAAAATTATAATATTTTAAAAATTGGTACATTTACAATGGGGCATGGCTTTCACAGTGACAGAATTGTGATACCTACGGTTGCAAAAGCTCCCCATTTGATTCATACTTCCAGATCCTTGCCTTTAGGTTTGTAGAAACAACACCAGATTGGACTCAAACCCACCTGAATTTTTAATCCTGACCCTGTTACTTACAGGGTCAGGATTAAAAATCCTGGGGCAGCTCTAGCCATTTTGTTAAACTGTCTGTCTCATAGATTTCTTAACTGAAAAATTAAGACTGTGGTATTCAGTATGCAAACTGATCATGTCAACTGAGTAAAAGAAGGTTGCATTCTCAGGATTTAGCGTTGCCCACTTAAGAATAGTTAGCTTTCTCTAAACAATAGAAGCATGTGAGATTCTAAGATTAAGTGTCAGCTACCTTGATCACTGTAAATCCATGTTCTCATCTGACCAGCATCAGCAATATTTTTGACCTAAGTGACTTAACAGAGTTCTAAGAATGTCTGTGCATCCTTGGAGGCCCAGAGATTCAGATTGGAAACACCTTATGACAAGGTTATAAAGTCTTTTTCATGAGTTGGTAAGTTCCTCAGTAGCGGGGAGACTTCTCTTTGCATCACTACTGTCCAGTTCAGTGCATCACTCATTGTAGACAATCCATGTGTAAAAGCACAGAATTGTCAACTTTAGGTTCCTTATGAATTATGTACTCTCATTACCTTGTCACTAGATGGACTTTTTTGATCATATGAACTCCACTTTCCTTTTGTTCATCTTTGTCCAATATCCTGGAAAAAGTTTTTCTCTACTTCACTGGTGGTAGCCTAAAGAGTTAATAGGAAGTAGCGTGACCTATTGGAGTGCGTCCTGGATTGATGGTTTGGGATGAAGCCAGTGAAACCAGTCTCTGGGCCATAAATTTCAATCCACAGATGTTTGGTGGCCTTTTATGAAGTTGAAGGTGAGCCGCTTGAAGACACATTTTCTCTGTACCCACATTCTTGTTGAAAAATGCATCATTTTTCCAAAAGGACTTTTGAAACTTCTTTATAAATGGTCCTGAGCAGAAAAGGCAAAGGTGCTCCCTGGTCCCACTCAACAAAGACAAGTTGTCTAACTCTATCCAGTCTGAAAGCAATTGGTGACTCTCTAATTTTGTTCTTGTGAAACATCTGCTTTGCTTTTAATCTTCTGGACTAACAGGTCATTACTCATTTGTTTATGGACCAAATGATTCACATCAGTGTAAATAACTCCTATAACACTCTTCTCTCAATTGAGTGACTCTTCAACAAAGCAATAATGAGTGGGATGTGTAACTTCCGCTAATCTTGTTTATTGTTTGTAGACCATGCCAACGCTTTCAGTTTATTATGATTTCTGGCAGGAAAACAGGACTTGCCACCTTCCAACTACAGATAAGCCTACATTCTTAAGGATCTTGGTAGACGTACTTAAATACAACACTCAGAGTTGCAGAATTTCTGCATTCCACTAGCAGCTCCTAAAGTCTTTATAGTTCTAATCTGCTTTTAGAAATTATAGCTGAACCATAACATTTGGCCACTGTCCTATTGGAACCCAAAATTCTGGATTCTGGCCAGCCATACCCATTTTAAGTAAGACTCCCTGATGAGATGAATTAGGTTTTATATTTCAAGATAGGCATTCAACACAAGATGCTCTATGCCTTTTTCCCCCCAAAGGTGTTAAGAGGTTCTATCACACCATTCCATTTCTTTATTTAAACAATATGTTATTTTCAAGATCAACATTGGTTTGACTTGTTATTTAAAAAATAAATAAAATAGATTAATTAGAGTGGTAATTGGGAAAAAAATAAAATAATTATGTGTGTTCTCATATTTCCAACAGAAAAACTTGTATGCTCACTGATTTGTTACCCAATGTATATAAAGCTGTGAATTGTGTATACAGTATTGAAAGAGTAATGTTATCATAGATATTTTATCATACCTGCTTTATATTCCTGTGCGACTCCATTTGTATGAAGTATCAGAACAGAAGAGTAGCTCCCTCTTTGAGATACTTTGAAGGAAACCTTTTTGGGCTGACGGAAATGTTCCATAGTTCAGTCTTGCTGACAGTTACAAGGCTTTATGCATTTATAGAGACTCACCAAATTTACATTTTTAACAAAACAATGTTACTTTTAAAACTGCCAAAAAAGAATAATGTTCACATCAAGCCTTTTAATACAGATTCATAACAGACAGAGAACAATCCTAATATTTATATATTCCTTATTTGTATACTGTCTTTAATTTATAACAAAAGGATTTTCCAATAAATATATAATTAAAATGTTTGTTGCATGCCCACTATGGGATAGGCACTTTTGGGACTGAGAATAAAGAACTAGTGAGCAAAAGCAGACACAGTCATCATTCTCGTGGAGTTTATAGCTTAGACAGATCTAGAGGAGTGTGAGGACAAGATTCAGGATTCCGAGATTTAGAGAGAAGGGTATCCTGAAAGGGGAAAATAATGCCCATTCTTGCAGCAGCATTAATACAAGTACTAAGCACCTAACAGAACTTGAGCTCATTCAAGAAAGTGACTAGGTCTTAGGGTTCGCTGAACCCCAAATGTATATGCCAAGGCTTGGCACAGAAAACATTCACTGTGTATTTGTCAAGTGAATCCATGAGTGCATGAGCGAGAGAGACAAAGCTGCTCCTAAAATACAAGAGAATAATTAAGGACATTTCAATACAAAGCATCATCTGATAAAGATCTTTTACATAAATGGCCAGTATGTCACACAGAAATCAGATTAAAATTACCTACTGATCCCATGTGTGCCTTAAAGTTCCAGAAATTCTTTTCAGCAATGATTCCAGAGGCCAGCTGGAAATGCTTAGTGTCAAAACCTGTATGAACCTAGAATAGACACAGAAAAAATAAAAGCTGAGAGGGTGGTGTGCCAGAACATTGGGAATAGGCCTGTGTTTTCATGGTTTTAATCCATCATAGCCCAGGAGAAGGCAACTCTTTGGAGCATCAACAAACATTAGACACTCTTCGCTTTGTGTATAAAAGCACTTCACACCTCCACCCCCTTTAGAAGAGGAGCCGAGTCGATCCTAGCCTGGAAAGCTCAGAAGCCCATAGAGCAATATTAACGGTTTCCAAGTCTTTGGTGCAGGAACAAAAATAAAATGAAGGCGAAGCCGGGCCCTGAAGGAGTTTGTTGAGTTAATGAATGATGGCCTCCTTCCATCTTCTGATATTCAATTGAGTCACAGCAGATGGGCAGGGGCTCCACGGGAAAAATGAATTATGCACATCAGACTGTTGCTACATTTCTCACAATCACATTTTCATCACTTCACCTGTTGTATATCTGGGGCTGATTAGTTATGCATCTCATCTCATATTGGCAGTCCTGGTTCAGAGATAATCTTTAATTGGTTTTTCCCTCCCGTATGGGAATCTGTTAAAGATTTTTGTCTATTTGTTCCCTCATCAGACAAAGCGTGTATCTTGAATTATTTTGGAGAGGCTTATGATGGTGGTTAGAACATTAATATTACTCAAGAAGCTGAGGTGGAATAATTTGTGAGAAAGGTATAGTTTAAGGGTGGAGGCTCTATTTCACAAGACATTGTTTGAACAGAAACAACAGAGTTGGCAAAAGTTACTCTATCAGGGTTAGATCAGGCATTACACTAAGTTCTTGCTAAAAGGCACATTCAGTTGATTTTTCTTTGACATCTGCACAGTTAAATGCATCATTTTCTCTTCTTGTAACTTTAAGATCAGATAAGCATTTAATCATCAAGGGAAGCAGGATTGTGTTGTGGAAAGACCTTCGTTTGGTGTTTAGGTCTGATTTTGGATGCTTATTTATTGTGTAGGTGTAGGCAAGCTATTTTCCCTTTCTAAACCTCAATTTCTGAATACTACTTCCACCTCTAAAGGGTTGATGGGAAAGATAAAGCAAAACTGTATGATTAAAGTTCCTTATGATACTTGGAGGAAAAAAAAAAAGACAAAGCAAAAGAACAGATCCATTCAATAAAAGGTCGTTGAACCTGGAAGGATATAGTGGAAAGTGAATTGGACAAAATAAAAGTCAATCTTTATCTGGACTTTTCTTCAATATTAGGGGAAACAGATACATCTATGGAATTCTTTTTATTTATTACATAGAACTAGCACATGTAAACAGGTAAAATATTATAAAGATATTGTTGAAATAAAGGTAAGGGTTTCTCATCCCTATCCATCTGGCTCTCTCCCTCTCTCTACCAGCCACTGCATTCTGACCTTTAAGCAATTTCCAAGATCATTTTCGTCTCTGGAGTCCTATGAGAAAATAACATTGCATCAGTATTTTTAAACAATGTTTTGTAGTGTAGGAACACTTCACGTTGGCCAGAGTCCAATCAGGAGAACAGAAGCCATTAGAAGGACATAAGCCACAGTAGAGAAAGTGCTGGGAATTTGTTACATGAATGACAGAATTGCTAAGAAACCAGAAGAAGACTCTGGTACAACCCAGAGATTAGCAAAAGCAAAAAGCCTATGCCAGGGACACCTGGGTGGCCCAGTTAAACCACTGCCTTCGTCTCAAGTCATGATCTCAGTGTCCTGGGATCGAGTCCCACATCGGGATCCTTGCTCGGCAGGGAGCCTGCTTCGTCTCTCTATCTCTGCTTGCTGTTCTCTCTCTCTCTCTCTCTCTCTCTCTCTTTCTGACAAATAAATAAATAAATAAAATCTTTAAAAAAAAATGTCTATGCCATCCTAGGTAGGAGGAACCAAGAGAAGAACAAGATTAAACTGGAACCAGTGAAATAGTTGTGATGCTGTATAGACCCAGCCTGAGACAGAGAAAGAGGAGAGAAAATCCCTGGACATCCTGTTCCTCCTGCTCTCCAGTCTCTTGGTTCAGTCTCTGAACACAGCTAAAAGTCAGCTGATCTGGGAGCCTGCCGAGATAGCTCCTTTGTCACCCAGGGACCAGCAGAAAAGGAGCAAGAGATAGATCAGAGGGCAAATAGGTCATGGCCTGTTTGCCCTGATCAGTTGATCCACTAAAGGTAGAAAATTATTATTTATTATAGACTTTAGTTGAATGAGTGAGTTACCCCAAGGCCTCCCACATCAAATCCTAGTGGTCACCTCATGCTTATGCATTACCAGCTGGGTAAATACATGTAGACATTGCCATCACATTTGCTGCTCTTTTGCTATCATTATATTGTGGTTCAGGAATAAGCCCATGCAACTCATAGAATACTGGTTGATGATTATCTCTTTTAATTTATTTGTATTTATTTTTATTCTGTAACATACTAACATGACAAGGCAATGGGTTTTTGTTTTTTGTTTTTTGTTTTTTTTTAATATTTATTCATTTTAGAGAGAACCTGACAGCACACCAGGACGGTGAGGGAGGGGCAGAAGGAGAGGAAGAGAAAGTCTCAAGCAAACTTTGTGCTGAGTGTGGAGCTCCAAGCAGGGCTTGATCTCATGACCCTGAGATCATGAAGTGAGCTGAATCCAAAAGTTGGACACTCAACTGATTGTGCCACCAGGCGCCCCACAAGGCAATGGTGTTTTTTTTTTTTTTTTAAATGTCCATTCTTTATTATGAATATGATGACCTTTATAATATGTTCTCCAAACAGCAAAATTTCTCTAAAAATGAAAAAGAGTGCTAAGAATCTTAACAAAAGATAAACTAAGACTATCCTTAGAAACTGAGATATATAGTCATCCTTAGTAAGTAATTTGGTATGAGTGACTATCATAAGTGGTAGAATCAGTATTTGTTTTTTTTTTTTTTTAATTTTTTATTTTTTATAAACATATATTTTTATCCCCAGGGGTACAGGTCTGTGAATCACCAGGTTTACACACTTCACAGCACTCACCAAAGCACATACCCTCCCCAATGTCCATAATCCCACCCCCCTTCTCCCAAACCCCCTCCCCCCAGCAACCCTCAGTTTGTTTTGTGAGATTAAGAGTGACTTATGGTTTGTCGGCAATGGTGTTTTAAATTGTTTTGAGTAAGACTAATATAAGAACAAAAATAATATCTTGAGATCTTCGATCCATTATTTTAGAATTATTTTTGTCCATATCCTTTCCTCACCATTCATTGTTTAGGAATGCACACTATTGTTTGAAATGCTCTGGTAAGTCCTGTAATTAAAAAGTCTAACTTAAATTAACCTAGTATTTTCTGATCAGATTCAATTAAAAAAAAATTTTTTTTTTCTTTTTCAGAGGCACCATTTAACCTAACTTGGATCTACTCCTCTGTGGTATATACCTTGGGAATGTAAGTGTAAAACAGCTTTATCTATCTTTTACTCCACACTTTCTTCTTTGAAGTACCTACATGATAGAAACTCAATTTTAAATAAGATCATCTGTTTCACTTTTGGTCACATTTGTAAAATTTTGGAAGTGGCTTCTTTATCTTCCAATCACTTGTTTTGTCTTCTTGAAGCCAGGTAAAGGACTAGTAAATAAAAAGTACCTATTTTCAAGTATCTTGTGAATGAAATCTGTCATAGGCCCACTTCACGTGTCTTATTTAAATAGAAACATCACTACTTTCTCCTTCAGACCCTCAAATCCTCGGTGTTTCCTTCAATGTTCTGGCAATTTCCATGGAAATGTTACTGTTCTCGGTATCCCTTCTAATACATGATTTTCAGATGCTCTTGCCATGGCAAATGAGTTCTTACTAACAAAAAGTGAAGTGGAACTATCATTCGATTTCTCTCATTTAAAAATGTTAATTTCACAAAATTGGTATGAGAAATACATCCTGGAGTTACATATCAATTTTGTCCCCCAAACTGACAGAGGGAACATAGGCTGGGAAAATGTGGAAGAGCCCGTATCTCCTGTTTCCTAGAAGTCGGAGTCAGAGATGGATGAGATTCAGGAATACTGATTCTTGGATTGTTTAACTGATTTCCAGGAAATTTGTGTCTGTTAAGACTGAGCAATACAATAGATATTCAACAGATATTTCCTCTCTGTGTGCTGGAGATTCTGACGTTTCCCCGTATTTTGGAATAACTGCTATAGTGAGCCACTGTTTCTCCTGAGTCACCGTTTCTCATGAGCCACTATCTCTCACATGAGTGGTGTCATGTCTTTTGATTCTGTTGAGGAGGCTAAAAATTAAAACCAGCACTTCTCTACATATTCTCCTTCTGCCCTCACTCCTGTCACCTATCAGAACATGATATCTAGGTTCAGTTGATTTCCACTTTATTCTGTGTGGCTGTTTCCCCTACCGACCATGGATGTCTGTCTGGTTCAGACTAAGCAAAACTTTGGGAATGTTCCAGAACTAAGAAATACGGTCCCAGCTCCCAGACTACACTCAGAGGCTCAGGGGAAAGTCACAGATTATAAGTTCTGAGAACTGGAACAAAATAGGAGTATTTAAAAACATAATTATAATGAAGACAGTGCTGATTTGGGTAGTCAATATATGATGGCTATAAATAAAAATTTCTATCATGTGCTATTCTTGCTTGAAAGTATTGCCTATATTTTCTAAAACCTAGGCACTGATACACTTAAGTATATTCTGAAAGGTAGAGGGCAGTTGACTATTACTCTATAAAGATGAGTAAACATGAGCAAATTAGCACATCATTCATCTTAGTATCTAAGTGTGATATGTGTGTGGGTATGTGTGTGTGCATGAATTGGATCCGTCTTATACAGCACACAAAATTCAACTTGATATGGGTTCAAGACTTAAACATAAAACCTGGTATCATAAAACTTCTACAAGAAATATAGGGGGAAATCTCCCTACCATTGATCTTGGCAGTGATTTTTTTTGGCTATGACACCAAAAGCATAGTGTATAATCTCACTTATTTGTGGAATCTAGTAAAGTTAAACACACTGGAGCAGAGAGTAGAATGATGATTGCCAGGGTTGGGGGTGAGTGGTAAATGGGGAAGCTATAGTCAAAGGTACTGTAGTCAAAGCTTCAGTTATGCAATTTAAATAAGTTCTAGAATCCTATTATACAGCACAGTGCCTATAGCTAACAATACTCTATTTTATACTTAATTTTTGCTAAGAGAGTAAATCTTATGTTAAGTATCCTTACTACTTCTATGACTATTAAATGAGGCAGGAGGAAACTTTGTGAGGTGATAGCTATGTTTGTGACCTTGATGATGGTAATATTTGCACAGGTGTATACTTACCCATGAACTCATGGAATAGTATATAACAAATATGTAGTTTTTATCTGCCAATCATACCTCAATAAAATGATTTAAAGATTCGTACCTCATATAGGGCTTTATGAGCAATTAAACAAGGCACTGTAGGTATACATGTAACAAATTTAGCTGGCAGCTTACTTTGTACTATCTTTTATCTACCAGACACCACCCTAGGCATAGGGTTTCATTGTGTCCCTTATGACAATCATACTTTTTGAAGTTGAAGAAACCAAGGCTCAGAATGGCCTCATTAACTTATGTTGGTATTTTTAGTTGAATAACTTAGGATGGAGGAGACTAAGAAGGGAGCTGCAATGACTGACTTCCGCGCTGGTTAAATCATAAAATGGAATAGCCAGATGGTATATTTTGCTGTTCATTAATTCTGTAAAGAACAGGTGCCTTGTGAGGTGGAAATACATAGCTACAATGACAGGAGCTTATGTATGTTTGCTTCTTAAAAAAAAAAAAAAAAAAAGAAGAGGGTGCCTGGGTGGCTCAGTCGGTTAAAGCCTCTGCCTTCAGCTCAGATCATGATCGCAGGGTCCTGGGATCAAGCCCCCCACGTCGGGCTCTTTGCTCCGCGGGGAGCCTGCTTCCTCCTCTCTCTCTCTCTCTCTGCCTGTCTCTCTGCCTACTTGTGATCTCTGTCAAATAGATAAATAAAATCTTTAAAAAAAAAAGATATATTTATTTGAGATAGAGAGTACATGTGTGTATGAACAGGGTAGGAGAGGTAAAGGGAAGGGAAAAGGAGAGGGATAAGCAGACCCCCCACTGAGTGTGGAGCCCGATGTGGGGCTCCATCCCAGGACCCTGAGATCATGACCTGAGCCGAAGTCAGATGCTTAACTGATTGAGCCACCCAGGCACCCTGTATGTGCTTCTTGATGCTACTTTGGACAAAATAGTCCCTGCTAAGAACATAACTTTGTGGAGATTTTAGTAGATTCTAAAAATTTCTTTTCCAAAGGGTGGTTGGCTATAATGCATGGCTTACAAGTGTTTAAAGAGCATAAATTGAAGAAGTTAGAACTTTAAATAATAGGAGTCTTGCAAATTATTTTATAGACTATGTAAAACCTACCATCCTCAATTTGACCAACACTTTCTCAGTTTTAGAACTGAAAGTCCTGTGTTCCAGAACACTCAGTCTTAGACAAATCAGGACACATGGTTGATCAATTAAATCCATAAGGGGATATTTGGGTCATAATTGCATAATCTTGTCAGAAGGGAACCTAAGTTTTCTCATGAGAATTTACGTAGTCTCTCATCTTTATTCTTAATGAAACTTATATGTTTGGAGTCTTGATAGGTTTATAATCACCTGCCATTCCCTGCCAAATAAAGACTGAATCTGTTAGTTCCTTCAGGATTTTGTTCCTCTTTCTTGTGTTAGTGTATTTGGAATACCAAGTTGATATTAAAGGTTATTGTGCTTCTGTTTGGCTTTACAAGGGCAAAATCTTTCCTAAGATCTCATTGGAAGTCGTCATACGCATAGAGAATTTTCTTAATTTAATGATTTGTTGTTCAGAAACTGGTAGTGTTAATGTTATGGCCATGATATGGCCTTGCAAATAGATCCAGCGGTGGAACATTGAAAAATGAATTTCATTCTTGACTTTTTAATCAACTTGTATCTCTAGCTTCCTTTGAATTAAGAGGTTAGTTGGTGTGGGGATAATCATGTCTATTCTTCTATGTGAAAAACCTGCTTATTACACATTTTTACTATTCTCTGTATTTTCTTAAATAGCATTTTCACAGGTGTAATTAACTATGTGTTACAGTACATGCCCCTTGATTTACACTCAGTTCCATGAAGCAGGTCCAGCCCTGCCTTATTAAGCAGTGTATTTATTTTAATGACACAGTAAAGCTGATTGAATGTATATATTAATAGAGGAGGGATGGATGGATGCCTGTAGACATGCACACAGGGACACTTGAATGAATGGCTGAAACACAACTAAAGCTAGCCTATGGTCATAGGATATGTTATAATTCTGAAAGGCTCTGACAATTTGTGCAAACCTTCCCTATTTTGGATTTAAAGGATCTAGTCTTTTCCTTCGTTTCTTCTGACTGGAAGCAAACGGGTCTAAGAGCTACCATGTCCACACATGACATTCAGAGAACATACACCTTCTGCTCCATATTCAGATAAACTCCAGATGCCATGTGCTTACTATTTCTGCCCCTCCTTTAAACTGAGAAGTTTGCAGTTGAGAGGAATGCTATGGATCAAGCAATTCAAAACACTTTTCTAAGGAGGAGGAAAAAGAGAACAGATGTGTTAACTTACTTGCTGAAGGTTGTATAGTACATTTTTAAGAGAGTCAACAATAAAAGCCAAATAGGCTGTGGCCAGCTCCTGGGTTCTGGATTCTGTCTTCTTCAATGTTAGTATACCTCTTTAATATTTCCTCGTTGAGCCACACTCTGTGAATCAATCTCTTGTCTGCCCAACCCGGGTTAACAAAATTAACTAGCCTTTATTCTTTGGCACTACCTCTTGCTAAACTACGATTTTCACTTTTAGCCTGTCTAGTCAGACTAAGTCTGATTCTCCATGCCCCGGGGAAAACATCAGTGAGATGTCTTGCGAACATATGACACTTGAGAACAATAATAGCACACCTAGGAAGACTTTCAGGGTGAGTGACAATCTAGTAATCCTTCCCATATGGATCACACTCAAAAGGATTTCACATACACTTTCAAAGTTACGTGATTTATCCATACTTCACACAGAATTCTGGATTTATATGGAAGACCTCTTTTTTCTATATTCTTTACAAATTGTGAATGCTGTTCCTGAGTTGAAGGTTATCCACAGTAATAGAAATGCAGTCAGGTGGAAATTGTCTACAGCAGAACTATTACGGGTCCATGGTGTGATATCTCTACATACAATATGCTTCGGGCATAAATGAGGGGAGGAAAAAATGGCACTGAAATAGGATTTCCCCTCTAACTAAGACCATTCTAACTAAGGAAGAAATTACTTTATTGGAAAGATGCCACTAGCTTCTATTCAATATTCATTTAAAAGGAACATTTCTGATAGCTTCATTTCTGCACATTTTCAACAAATAACAATCCAAAGAATCAGAACTTGCCATATTCAATTTTATGCAGCTCACTAAATGACCAATAAGAGAAAAAGCACTTCTAGTTTTTTCATGCTTAGGTGACTCCAAAATGGGACAATTAACAAATGTATGCTGTAAGATTTAGACTCTTTTCTTCCAGCACTTTGCAGAGATGCCAGAGGCAAAATGCGAACACTTCTGGAAGGCGTTATGTTAAAGAAAATAATTGGTCTTTATCCTAGGAGCTAATTTGATTGATAATTCCAGACAGGGGACGTATGGCTCAGTAAGAACTACTATGTAGTTACTTTGATAGAGAGTATTTTCTAATTTTCTTCTAAAAGTTGGGCAGACTGAATGCTTAAACTTCACTTAGACCTGGTACAGGATGAGAACATGTTCTTGTTGGTTACTTGACAGGGTAAATAAAATAAGGAACTACTGGGAAAAGAGAATATATTGCTCCCTAAAGGTGCAAGTGTTTCTTCGAGCTGAAAATTACACATTTATGAGAAAAGCCAAGTGCCTCCCAGTGGAGAATTGGGTGTCTCAGATCAGCTGAAGTTAAATGAAATACATACATTGAATAGATAAGTAAATTCCACAAACGGAACTTCAGGAAATGCATTTTCCCTTGTCAAAGCATTGTACACAGGTTCAAATAATTAGTATGAACCATCATTTCATGGAATCAACTCATTTGAAAGTGAGTTGGTTTTAAAAAATCAAGGATATTTTTATTAAAATTTTTCATTCTCTCCCTTTTCCTATTTTCTTTCTCTCTTTCCCTTCCTAGAGGTTTCTGAGAGATTTTGGTTTAAATACCTATTAAGGGGTTTTCTAGCTGTTTTCACCCATGGTTGAGATACCTTAGCTGCCCTTTCGCTGAAAGCAAGTAACGTAGATATGCTCCATTTCTTCGTTTGGTTCCAAATAGGATTAATGTTAGTAAATTAGCACATGAAAAATTAACATGTTAATATTTAAGATATGAAAATTTCTCAAAAATAAAATGAGCCAAATGGGAAAGGTATAGCCTTGTCATAAGCACCAAATGAAGGCACTAAACATCCACCTGATCGATTTCTTCAATAAGAGATGGCCCCATTCTGGCGGTAGCAATGATACTGTGATTTTGAACATTATCTCTTTAAACTTGACTCCCTTAGGGCATCTGGGTGGCTCCATTGGTTAAGCCTCTGGCTTTGGCTTAGGTCCTGATCTCAGGGTCCTGGGATGGAGTCCTGCATCGGGCTCTCTGCTCGGTCTGCTTCTCCCTCGGTGCTCACTCTCTCTCTCTCAAATAAATAAATAAAATCTTTTAAAAATAACAAATTTGACTGCCACTTAGAGTTTGTTACTTTTTCTTTTCTTCCTGTACAATCTCAGCCATCATATGTCCTCTTCTATTAGTTTTCTGCAGACAGTCGCAAGACTAGTGTCCAAATTTTGGACTTTGCTTCTGGGAAGTACCTATAGATGATTCCAGTGGGGTTTTCACTGTTATTTTATTTGTGTCATACACAACCTGAGCTCAGGACTTCATATGGCTGTGGCCTGTGGTGGGCTCTCACTGCCCTACCAGTGAGTTGTGTCAGTTGGAAGGAAAGCACACCTTTTCCTTTGTGTAAAGGCAGGGTCTGATGACCAAGCCATGTGCCTGTAGGATCTCATCTGTCCATAAGGGCTATCTTTTCCCATTTTGCACAGGGATACTATAGGCTAGTAGGGTCTTTCATTGGACCCTTTATTTTCTTCTTCAGTCTCTTCTCTTTTTGAATTTTCCATTGCTTTTCAGGGTGATCCAAATTTGGAGACTAAAGTCACTAGCCTTACTTTTATCCTCACTGCTCTCCTTATCCAGGTAGTTTCTAGCTTCTGTGAAAAGGCACAAATGTATTAATATATGAATGTATTTGCTATCATCATAGATGCCTTTGCTCCCGTGGAGGAAATGGGAAGTAGTAGTCAGAGTTTTACATTGCACATTAAGGCATATGGAATAATCCATTTTTTGTCAGGAGCTCAGAAACTGCCTCTTTTTAACTGTTCCCCTTCTCCCAGGCTGGTTCTTTTGCAAACTAGCTCTCACTGTATCAGAGGACTCCTTCTAAAATATAAAGTATATCACACTGTATCTCTGCATATATGTGGTAAGCTGTAATATCTTCCTGAAGATGATCGTATTCTACTTCCCAAAACCTGTGAACAACTTTCATAGTTAAAGGGGCTTTGTATATGTGATTAAGAATCTTGATGGGACGGTATCTAGGACTATCCAGTGCGTCTCAGTGGTTCTTTTCAGTGGCACAGGAGTCTCCATTAGTAGTAAATGTGATGAGGGAAGCCAGTGGTAGGAGTAAGTTGAGAAGGGGACCATGAATCAAGAAATGAAGGCCAGTCTTTAGAATAGAAGAAAGGCAAGGAATATAATCCCAAAGGAGAACACAGGCAGCAATCTTTTTGACCTCAGCTGCTGCAGCTTCTCACAAGACTGGTCTCCAGAGGCAATGAAAACAAAACCTAAAATAAACTATTGGGACTTCATCAAGATAAGAAACTTCTGCATGGCAATGGAAATAATCAACAAAACTAAAAGGCATCCTATGGAATGGGAGTACATAATTGCAAATAATCAGATAAATATCAGATAAAGGGCTAATATCCAAAATCTATAAATAACTTATCAAACCCAACACCCAAAAAATGAGAAATCCAGTCAAGAAATGGGCAAAAGACATGAACAGACATTTCTTCAAAAAAGACATACAAATGGCTAACAGGCACACCAAAAGGTGCTCAGCACCACTCATCATCAGGAAAGGAAATCACAAGCACAATGAGATACCATCTCACATCAGTCCAAATTGCTAAAATCAGTGACACAAGAAACAATTGTCTTGATGACAATGTGGAGAAAGGGGGACCCTCATTCACTGTTGGTGGGAATGCAAGCTGGTGCATTGCATATGGAAAACATTATGGAGGTTCCTCAAAAAGTGAAAAATAGAGCTACATTATGACCCAGCAATCATACCATTAGGTATTTATCCAAAGTATACAAACATAGTGATCCTGAGGGGCACCTGCACCCTAAAGTTCATAGCAGAGATGTCCACAGCAGCAAAATATAGAAAGCCCAGATGTCCATCAACTGATGAATGGGTAAAAAAGATGTAGTATACCTCCACAATGGAATATTACTCAGCCTTCAAAAAGAACAAAATCTTGCCATTTGCAGTGATGTGATAGAACTAGAGTATATTATGCTAATATACAATATACAAATATTATGCTAATATACAATAAGCAAAACAAGTCAGTCAGAGGAAAACAATTATCTAATGATTTCACTCATGTGTGGTATATAAGAAACAAAGCTAAAGAGCATAGGGAAAGGGAAGGAAAAAGAAAATAAGATAAACAGAGAGGGAGGCAAACTATAAGAGACTCTTAACTATAAGGAGCAAACTGAGGGTTGCTGGAGGGGATATTGGTGGAGGGTAGGGTAATGGGGTGATGGACATTAAGGAGGGCACTTGATATAAGGAGCACTGGGTCTTCTATGCAGCTAAGGAATCACTAAATTCTACTCCTGAAACTAATAATATGCTGTATGTTAATTAACTTGAAATGAAATAAAATCTGAAAGAAAGAGAAAGGAAGAAAGACGGAGAGAAAGAAAGACAAAGGGAGGGAAGGAAGGAAGGAGAGGGAGGGAGGGAGAGTAGGTTGTGAGAGACATTAAAAATCTGATGTCAGATGTATGACCCACCCACCTTCTGATGTTTCTAGTTAGAGTATCCGGAGCAAAGCCCCCATTGCGAGAAACACCTATATTCTGTACACAGTATATTCAACATTGTGGTGTATTCTTTGGGAACATGCCATGGGATCCCACCTTAGAATGACGCTTAAATGAAACAAAATTCCTCAAAAGACGGCAAGTCGAACGAGAGGGAAGTTCCATCTACAATTAATAATACATCTACGTAGTAAGTTTGGTAAGTACTAAAAGGGATTCTTGAATATTTAATAGGATCTAATTAAAATTAATAGGAAAAACAGTATGACAAAATTTAATAAGTACATTTTTCTCTTCCATTATGGGAATAAATGCCCAATTCTTAAAATAGACTACTTTAAGGCCCGTTTTCATTATGCCCACATTTGTTTTCTTTACTAGCTTTCTTTGTCAAACAACATAATGAATTTTCATTCAATAAACAATTCATGTGATATTTTAAATAACCACCATGTGCTAGATTCCATGTGATGTGCTTTTATCTTCATTGTCTCACTTTTCCTTTTTCCTGAAACATGCACACAAATGCTAAACACAGGTGCCGTTTTATACAACATAGGGAATAAAAGGAAATAAATCTCAGAATGGGCAGTGAGGTAGTAAATGGAAGAGTCTAGTTAGATTAAAATCCTTTCCTTATTCCTCCAGCTTGAGGGTTTCTGCCCCAACTCTACTTTGCCTTCCTTAATTACATCACTACCAATAATTAATTTTTATTAGGTGAGCCAGAAGTTCCACTGTTCTTTCTAGAAAAATTGGTATGTATAGCCTGAAAACCCCTGTCTTGTGTATTGATTTTGACTTCAACACAAGGCACATTTTCTCCGCATTCCAGAGATATGCCTAATTATAGCATCTGCGTAAAGTAATAATTCATGGGGCAGAAGATTTTAAGTGATCAATAAATAAATGTTGGCTGCTGCCATTTGGAATTGTTTTCACTTGGGTACAATCATGTCTTTCTAACAAGACTTAATCAAAAATCATTTATAGTAGCAAATTCCAATGTCAGACACGTAATAGATTCTTAGAAACGATGAGAGTCAGCATGAGCAATAGATGATATGTTATCTTTAGACACATTGGACATTATTTTGAATCTCCTTCATTGTTTTTTTCTTCTATTCATGTTCTATGATCTCAGTTTGATTACACACTCTGTCTTGGCTTCATTGTTCCCTACTTTAAAATGAAAATTGCAATCCTTCCCGTGCTAAGCACATGGAAACTAACATCTCAGTCCTTCAGGTAGAAATAACAGTACCTCATGCCCAGGATTCTTAGGGGGTAGGATTTTTTTTTTTTTAAAGCAGGCTCCCTGCTGAGCAGAGAACCCAATGCGGGGCTCGATCCCAGGACCCTGGGATCATGACCTGAGCCGAAAGCAGAGGCTTTAACCCACTGAGCCACCCAGGTGCCCCCAGGGGGTGTGATTTTTTAATTCAAAAGTTTCACAGTTATTGCTTGTCGTGGGAACATTGCTTCAATGACCGGCAATACTCTGTTTTCAGAGTGAACAACTTGCGGTATGGCATCAGTGCTGTTGCGTGAAAAAGGAGATGACGGGGGTGTTGAACATGAGGAGAGGACGATGGAGAAACAAGTCATTTAAACTGCTTAAACACATTCAAGCATTATTTTTTTTAAAGCATAAAAAATACACAAGAGACTATGTAGTTCAAGGAATTTGCTTTCCATCTGTATTCATTGCATCATTTCAGACTCCATCTCTGCCACTTACTAGCTCTTCAGATTCTAAGATATTTAATATCTATTTTCTTCTGTTATCTATGAAGACATTGATACACATTCCATCAGTGGCTGAGAGCTTTCCAGGAGATAAAGTATGATTTCTGTCAGGCAGCAACTATCAGGAAATAATGATAGTACTAATAATTGTCAGGCATAAATGTGCATCTGCTAATGATCATCTCTGGATGCATAAAAGATAATTTACCTATCACTGTTTTTCTCACAAGTGGATATTGCTATTTGTTTTCACTGTTTCATGAAGCCCTATTTCCTTCTGAATTTAGTTTTCTTTATACTGAAATATATCCTTTAAGTTTATTACACTCATTAAAAGATGCTCTATAAATATTAGTAAATATTCTAAGTCTTTTAGGACAAAAGTTGTTTTGATTTTATTCTTAATCCTGAATGGTTATTTGGCAGGGTATAGAATGCCAGGTTGATAACTGCCCACATCACTTAGAAGATACTGTTCTGTTACTTTTTCATCTCTTGTTCCTATTAAAAAATCTGGTTTCAGTCTTAGGATTGTTACCACTTCATTCACGGTCTCACTATGCTCTTGTTCCACTGTCCACAACAGAGTCCAGGCAGAGAGAACTTAGTTTTACTTCTCGTGCTTGCAACTTGAGTGATTCTTTAAGAATTCGTGCTTGGATCATTTTAGAAACTTCTCAGCCATTATTTCTGTTCCAGATGCATATATATATATGTATATTTTTCTTCTACCTAAAAATTTTCCTCAAGATATAATGACTTTAAATCACAAATATTTCATGATAGCTTATGACTTTGTGCTTCCTGATTCACAGGGCTCTCTGCAAGGTGATGTTTCTGTTCCATGTGGCGTAGAGAGATCACTCAGTGACACATTGCTGGTGAATGGTCTGATCTGGAAGGTCCAAGCAGGCTCGTGCTTGGCAGGGATGGTTTGAAGGCTAGCCTTTCCATATAATTTCAGAGTCCTTTTTTATAGTCTGTTCAGCACAGTACTTGTACTTACATGGCAGCATAAGTCTCCCAGCCCGCAAAGGGAAGTAGCTAGTCATCTTAAAGGCGAAGTATAAAACTTGTTTCACTGTATTCTGTTGTTCAAAACAGTCACAGGCTCGTTTATATGCAGTAGGAGGAAAAATGTGCTCTACCCCATAATGAGAAGAATATCAAAGAATTTGTGGACATCCTTAACCCTACTAACAATTACTTTTTAATATTTCTTTTTTCTCTTCTTTCTCTTTGGTCCTCATTTTTATACATATAAATTGACATCTAACTCAATATCTCTACACCTCTTTCAGCTATTGTCTCTTTATCTCTGCTGCATTCTGGATAGTCTTCCTAACGATTTTGCAGTCCAGGAATTCTTCACCTGTGCTAATAAACTTATGTGCCTAGTTTTACAAATAATCAACATACTCATTTCCTGAAGTTTTCTTTTGTTCTTTTAAAAATAAGGCTTCTAAAATAATGCCTTATTCTTTTCTCATGACTTGAGGTCATTTGTCATGAAAGTTCAAGCCCCTGGAGGACCAGTCACTCTCAACTTCTACATCTTCCTCCTCACTGGGGACACACACACACTTGGTATTTGGTAACCTCATTGTGCCTACTAACTTGGGCGTTCCCTCTTTTTTTTTTTTTTTTTTTTTTTTTGGTAAGCTTAGTTACTTATTTTAAATATTTTTCAAATAGCTTATCCAGCATTTCAGTACACTTGTAGTGAAAGTATGTTAATGTTTTCTTAGTCTGCCATCTTGCTATAGTGAGAAATTCTATGTCCTGTAATTAAAGGAAAAGTAAAGACCATGAAATCAGATATTTTTTAATTTATACCATAGCAGAGTGTACAAAAACATGAAGATCTGTAAATTTAGGAAGAGCAAAGTCTTGGGTTGATTTGGACAACTTAAAAGAAAATCTCATTTAAAATAGAACTTTTGAACAAGTTCTATTTAATTTAAAAATGGGGAGTTTGAAGCAAGTTCTTCCTAAGAAAGCTACTTTACTTGATAGTGTATGAATGGATATTTTCATATAAAAATGTTTTACAAAGAAAAATGTTTTACCGGGTTAGCTGCTCTCTTCATTAATATTATAGCCAGAATGATGGAGAACAATAAAATTAGTTCCCTCTACCTAACATTTCATATTTCAGTATGACAAAATAATGTTTCTTATTTATCTTTTTTCTTTATGTGTAGTCTTCTGACAGTCCCAACTTTTCTTCTGTACATCTGCAACCAAATGGTCATTTGCTAATAATTTAGTGCAACCTATACCATTTAATGGATAACCTTGTTCATTTACAAAGCTAAGCATTTTTATTTGACTAAGAGTTCCCTCAAAATTCCTCCCAAATAAAAAAAAAACTATGGCAACAATAATTTGTTGGTATTGCAGGAATGCTGTGTGCAGGATTAAGTACTTTTTCTTGCTTTCAGAAAACTGATATGTGGGAAGGGGGCTGGAGTGATTGCTGGGGGGGGGGTTGTGGGGGGGCAATGGGTGACTCAGGTCATGATCTCAGTATGCAGTCAGGCTCCTTGCTCAGCGGGAAGTCTGCTTCTCTCTCTCCTTCTACCCCTGTCCCCCACTCATATTTTCTCTTTTCTTTCTCTCAAATAAATTAATAAAATCTTTAAAAAAAATAAAAGTGGTATTAGGAATATTATGACAATGAATATATCAATATTCAAATATATCAATATTATTTTTCTTTGGAATTTTATCTCTGAATAATACTGCCAATACTACTACATTTTTGGAATTGAAAGAAGAATGAGTAAACCAACAAAAAAAGATCATAGTTCAGCTCCAGGACCTTTTTTAAAAAGCTGGTTTACCAGCTTCATCGTAGTGAACACCATAATTTAGTAAATAATCCTGCTGTAAGCTTCGCCGTCCTGTCTCTGGAACTTAACAAAAATAATGTCTTTGGTCTACTTCCCTTAACTTTTGTCTTCCTCTTAGATGATTACAAAACTTTCTTCTCTCTTTTCCAATATTTCAATATTTCAGTCTCTGCATCAATTCTTTGATTTGTTCCAGAGGAAGTGTCATGGAAAAGCAGCTAAAACTAGGTCTCTTTTTAAAAATTATTATTCTCTTCTCCTCTGCCCAATACATGAGTTTGGTAAGTGACTTAGATTCCACCAATCACCTCCACAAGAATGACTGATAATTCAGATTTTTTCCATGCCTTTTTAAAATTTTGTCTCTTCCAGCTATTCTAGTTCTGGTTTTTTTTAAATTTTATTTTTATTTTTTGTCTAAACTCTTTATTATAATTAATATCAGTTATTTTGGATCAGCACTCATTGTAAAATTTCTGCTCGCATAGCTTTGCGTACTTTCATCACTTAGTAAGGTGCCTGGGTGGCTCAGTTTGTTAAGCCTCTGACTCTTTTTTTTTTTTGTAACATGTATTTTTTTTTTCATTTTATTTCTTTTCAGTGTTCCAAAATTCATTGTTTATGCACCACACCCAGTGCTCCATGAAATACATGCCCTACTTAATGCCCACCACCAGGCTCAGTTTGGATACTACTTCCTTTAGGAGGTTTCCTGGAACCATGAGTCAGAGCCAAAGGTTCTTTCTGCCTGTCCTGTTGATACCTATTCTTTATTCTGTAATGACGTAAATGATGTATATCACTCATTCTTTTATAAGCAGTAAAAAATTTTTTCAAAAAACTATTGTATATTCTGTACTGGCAAAGACTGTATAGACTATAGAACTCAATTCCATTTCTAGCATGTATTAGGCAATCAGAAATTATTTTTAATGAATGAATGGATCAGTTCATTAATCAACAAATTGACCAAATATTGTCACACTTAGTGGACAATTAGAATGAAGAAACCTCTGTTAAATATAAATGAGATTTTAATTAATGAGTTAAGGCCTATAGCTGGTTACTCAATGACTTTTCAATAAATTCTCAATAAATGGTAAGCCTTTTTTAAAAATCTCAGTATACATACTTTTAGTATATGTTATGTATATATGTGCCCTTGTGTCTGTGTGTGTTTGTGTCTGTGTGTATGTGTGTATCAGTGATAATTGGGAGTGAGATCCAGGGAAGGAGGTCATATAAGAATAAAATTTGTCTTCTTCTTGGCTTATGATTCCATATTTAGGGCACTTTGTATTGTCATTTTGAAGTCCCAGAAATAGAATAATAAGGTCTTTTAAAAATAAAAGCTAAAATAGGGACATCTGGTTGGCTCAGTCATTAAGCATCTGCCTTTGGCTCAGGTCATGATCCCAGGGTCCTGGGATGGAGCCCCATATTCCTGTGGGGCAGGAAGCCTCCTTCTCCCACTCCCCTTGCTTGTGTTCCCTCTCTCACTGTCTGTCTGTAAAATAAGATAAGATAAAATAAAATAAAATAAAATAAAATCAAGTTTTATAACTTACATCAAACAGTTTCTCCCTTTCTCTCTCTCTCTCCCTCTTTCTCTCTCTCTCTCCCTCTCTCTCTCTCTCACACACACACAGGTGTATTTTTCACTAGCTTAAAATAGTTCAAGAAAACTGTTTGAAAGTGAAGGCATTCATTGGTGTGTTTTATTGAGGCAGACCAAATAAGCACTAATCAGTGATATCTTATTGCTGGATAAAGCTGTTTAAGAACAAAATATATTTTATTTATTTATTTTTTAGAACAATGTATATTTTAAAAGATACCTAATTTTGTCTTCATGAGAACTCACTGAGACAGACAGAGAAAATGTTGCTTTCATTATTATATACATGAAAAAGTAGAAGTTAAGTAAATTTCCTTTATGACAAAACCAATGAGCTAGATATCTGGGGCTTGGACTCACATCTTCTAGAGACATCAATAATAACCACAATTATTGAGCCATTTCTGTGTTCTGTGCTGTATGCTACATGCTTTAAATATCTATATAATTTTTTATATTGAAATGATTATGTAGTCACAGGAAGTTGCAGATGGTACAGAAAAGGTTCCATGTACTCACTCTTCAATCAATTTCCCCTCGAGGGTAAGATTCATTGCAGTACTCTGGCACAATATCAAATCAGAAATTTGATGTTGGTACCATCCACAGAGTTTATTCTGGTTTTGTTGATTTAGAACATATTCATATCTTGTAGAGGAGTGTGTGTGTTTCCATGTAATTTTAAGACATGCATAGATTTATATAACTACTATCACAATCAAGATCACTGTTCTTTCACCACACACATCCCCCCATAGTACCCCTTTATATCTCTACCTGTTTCCTTCATCACCTTTTATCCCTAACTCCTGAAAACTACTCATCTGTCTCTACTTCTATAATTTTGTCAGTTTGAGAATATTCTATAAGATCATATCAGAACCTTTGATGCTGGCAGTCTTAATTCAGCACAATTCCCTTGAAATCCACTCTTGTTGTGTGTATTGATAGTTTGTTCCTTTATATTGCTGGATAGTATTCTTTGGTATGGGTATAATGTAGGTCATTTAACCATTCACCCAGTGGAGGACACATGGGTGGTTTCTAGTGTTTGCTCTTATAGAAAAGCTGCTATGAAAAGACATGTACATGTCTTTATGTTTTATTTCTCTAGATAAATGCCAAGGAGTGCAGTTGCTAGACCATAGTATGTTTTATTTTTATTTTTTTAATGTCAAACTATTTTCAGAAGGACTGTACCATTTTACATTTCCATTCACAATGTGTAAGAGATCCAGTTTCTCTGCATCTTTTCCAGCATTTGGTATTGTCACTATTTCTTGTTTTTTTGTTTTAGTGTTTTTATTTCAGCTGTTCTAATAGTTACGTAGTGCTATCTCATCATAGTTGTAATTTTCATTTCCTTAAATGGCTTGTGATACTGAATATATTTTTTTATTCTTAGTCTTCATGCATGAATCCTCTTTGGTGAAACGCTCATTTATAAATATTTACATATAATGGACATACTTAAATACATCTATCATTACCTACTTACAATATTGACCATACCATATCGTCCTTTCACTGAAGAGGTAAGAAAATTACAGAGAAACCAAGTCATATGGCCAAAGGCACACTGATAAGAAGCAGCAAAACCAAGTTAAAAATTCTGGTTTAAGACTAACCTTGTGTTATTTCATATATATTACACTTTGCTGATTTTTCCATTTGATTATTTTATGGAGCTGGATACATTGTAGAGATGGCAGGCCAAAATCTTGAAGAAAGAAAACATGTTGCCTCTTTACTATGTACTTATAAGTGTCACTTTTCAATTACTTCAATAATTAAAAAAATTACAGATGACAGAGTACATGGAATATGCATGTATCCATCATATGTATATGAGCATTTATAACATGCCCTGTATATTAATAAGCCAAAATGACATTTACTCTCTGGTTTACTTCACCACTTATGGTATGAACCTAGAATAGAAATATCTTTTTAAGAAAATGAAGAAAATAAGTATTTATTATTTGATTGATTTTTTTAATGCATTTAAAACATGGTAAGAAATATGGAGTGGGATTGGAAGATTTAGAGTTTGAAACACAAGAAAGAACACCAAAAGGCATGTTTGCAATTTGACTTCATTAATCACCCTGTATAACCTTACCACAGTGGAGGATTAGAGTGTGGTAGGTGCACATGTTGTTAATTACAAACTGGCAGACGTTCTCCAGCTGAAATTAATTAATTATCTTTCTCTGGGTGGGAGAGGCCCAGTGTGGTTTGAGATGTAGGGTCATGATTCCCTGTATCAATTTTGTATTTGATTATATTAGTCCTGACAAGCTTTTCACAAAGGACATTATATAGTTCAGTCAATAGCGATATTATTCTTCAGCTGTTTCAACACCAAATTACTAGAGATTAATCTTTGATATCCTTGGTGCTCTGTTTTCTAAGATTCTGACTCTTACTCATTAAATATACATATTTGTCATTTTTATATGAATTTCTACTTAGAATTATTTTCTGGTGATTGGCATGTCCTATTTGAAGATAATTAAGCTTTTTCCATCATATGTAATTTGCCAGAAAAAAGCACAGAGGGAGGGGGCTTATTTTAGTTCTGAAAGATTACAAATTCTATCATGGTTAAGCTCCATAAATCAACAAATGAACATATTAGTAAATGCTGTCAGCTCATGTCTAGAATAATTCATCCACCCATCCATCCATATGGTTGGGCTTTTCTTCACTGAAGAAATAGTTAAACAGCACTCTAAAATGGTATTCTACAAAGAAGTGAGCATGAAATGGCTGCCCGACAAAGCCACAGGGTGCTACTGCCAAACAGTGTGCTTAATATTGCCATGCAGGAGGAAACATAGATGTCAGTATCTTCTGTTCAGTGGGGGAGCCTTTTTTTTAGGTCACATACAACTTGGAAGCCATCCGTGTTTTAGTCAGAGTGTATAGCAGTCACTTCAACATCAAAATAGTGTGAACTCAAGCACAGGTGGAAGGTAAGTTACAGCAGGCATTTCCTAAATCTGACAATGGGAAGTCAGCTCAGCATAGATATTTGTGGTAACCATTTTGCAACAGGCTGAGTGAATGCAATTGAAATTCTTCTATTTCAATTTATAAACATTGAATGACTGTAGTTGAAGAGACTGAAGTATCCCTATGATAAGTATGTCAATCTATCTATTCCAGATAAAACAAATTACTTGAGACACAAAATAAAATAGGATGCAGAAAGGAATTGGAGGACAGTCTTAGAAATCACGGGTTAAAGAATTTGTCTTGATGGAGCCCATTGACTCGGCCTCAGTTTGCTAAGGTTTCCTATAGTGAAGAGATCTTAAAAGTTGACGTCAGAATAGTACTATAGGGAATGTGTAGTTTCTCCCCTCTCTTTTTAAGATTTATTTATTTATTTTTAGGGACAGAGACAGAGACAGAGAGAGTGCATGAGTTGGGGGAGGGACAGAGGGAGAGAATCTCAAGCAGACTCCCCACTGAGTGCATAGCAGAACATGGGCTGGATCTCATGACCCTGAGACCATGACCTGAACTGAAACCAAGTCAGAGGCTTAACTCACTGAGCCATCCAGGTGTCCCTACTTCTCTCTCTAAATATATATCTGTATGTATAGCTGAGACATCCTGCCAGCTGACCACACATTTAGGCCCATTCCTGGACAAAATCTTCTGTGATTAGTATTCCATGATCCAAGCTCTGCTCTTCTCCCCAAATTCAAGTTGGTGAAGGTTTGGTCAGACAGTTGAGAGTTCATCAGAATTAAGGAGGCTCATTCCAACTAACTGAATTTAAGGAACACTGATGTTTACAAACCTGAATTCTTGTTAATTTTGCTTAAGTAATATTCCTTTCTTGTAAAAAAAAAAATTACGTACATTATACATGGCAAATATTTCACATTATTAGAGTACCTAAGAGAAATAATAACAAGATAGCTTTTGGCCATGTGTGAAATTATGACTAGTATAGTCTTGGCTGTAGAAATCCACACCAAATTGAATAATTATATGTTGGCAGAATATAGGACACTATTTACTGACAGTCTCAGCATAGCTTAAAAAGGTGATGTCCATAGGGCTTGAGGAACTTCTCAACTCTGGGCACAGCAAGATTTAAAGCTGTGTTGATGTGTGCTTCTCTTGCAGTCAACTCAAGCTGTCCTAGACAATGGAAGTATAAAAATGAGATTGAATTTTTCCCTTACCTTCATCAATCCAGAGGTCTGGCAAATAATGTCTAAAGAAACACTCACCATGTATATTGATAACTTTTAGGCTAGAATGTCACTGGAAGCTAGAATGTTTTGAGGTTTCATCCTTAATGAGAAAAAAAAAAATGATTTGAAAGCACCATACCTACTTTTGGACAGTTATTAAATTGCATTCAGTAAAATTGTAGGAGAATATAGGAAGAGAATGAGCATTTAAGGGAAAAGATAAATCAAGTACAAAGGTCATGGGATATGAGAAAACCTGAAATGTCTAGAAATTGTAAATAAATTGATGTGAGAGGATGGTAAGTGGTATTTCATACAAGAGGAAGGTGAGAGAAATTGAGGATACTATGCTTATATCAGACAAAATAGACTTTAAGCCAAAATCACTAATAAGAGACAAATAAAGTTGTTATATAACAATAAAAGACTCCGTTTTATTAAGATATAACCATCAGGGGCTCCTGGATGGCTCAGTCAGGTAAGCATCTGACTCTTGATTTCAATTCAGGTCATGATGTCAGGGTTGTGAAATTGAACCCCACATCAGGCTCCATGCTGAGCATGGAGCCTGCGTAAGATTTTCTCTCTCTTTCCCTTTCCCTCTCCTTCTGCCCTCTCTCCCTCTAAAAAAAAAATTATTTATTTATTTATTTATTTATTTGCATATATATGTATTTATATACATACACACATATATATGAATCAAATACATACACAACTAAATATACTAAACAAATATTAAAGATCTTAAGGGAGAAATAGACAATAGACAATAATACAATAATAGTAGGATCTTGAGTACTTTACTTTGAGCAGTGGATAGACCATCAAGACAGAAAACTGATAAGGAAATCCTGAACTCAAGCCATACTTTAGACCAAATGAACCTGACAGGGATATAGAACACTGCATCCAGCAGAGGCAGAATATCCATTCTTCTCAGGTGCACACCGGGGAACCCCTATGCCCTGTTGGTGGGAATGTAAATTGGTATATCCACCGTGGAAAACAGTATGGAGAGTCCTCAAATATTATAAATAGTGATATATTCAGCCATCCCACTTCTGTGGATAGATATTCAAAATAATTGAAGGCAGTGCTTCAAAGGGATATTGGCACACCCACATTTATAGCATATTATTTACAAAAGCCAAGCAGTGAGAACAAATCAAATGTCCATTAATAGAGGAGTGATAAACAGAATGTGATAGATCCATACAGTGTATGATTCTTCAGCCTTAAAAATGGAAATGTGTCACATGGCATACCATGGATGAATGGTGAGCAAAATAAGTCAGTCACAAAAACACAAATATTGTATGATTTTCCTTCCATGAGGTACTTAGATTAGTCCAGTTCATAGAAACAGAAAGTAGAATGGTGGTTGCCAAGGGCTATGAAGAGTGGGGGGAATGGGAAGTAGTTGTTTAATGAATATGGAGTCAGTTTTCTGAGATGAAAAAGGTTTTAGAAATCATTCGTGCAATGAAGAGAGTATTCTCAACGCAGTTGAACTGAACGCCCCAAATGGTGAAGATGATAAATTTTGTTCTGTGCTTTTTACTGCAATTGAAAACAAAAATCAACGAAGAGACCTAAGTCTAAATTGCTATCCAAAGTCTGGTTGGTTCCAGGGGCGCCTGGGCGGCTCATTGGTTAAGTGTCTGTCTGTCTTCGTTCGGCTCAGGTCATGATCTCAGGGTCCTGGGATGGAGCCCCAGTGCTGGGCGTCTGTCCCTGTGGGGAGTCTGCTTGTCCCTCTGCCCCCGACACCTGCTTATATTCTCTCTCTCTCTCTCTCTTTCTCAAATAAATAAAATATTTTAAAAAAATAATAAAAAGGTCCACTTGTTTCCAAATATGGGCACAGGTGTGTGTGTGTGTATGCGTGTGCACACATGCATGCATGTGAAATAGAAGTGAGAAAATACGCTTTAAACAGATCTTAGTGAGACGAGGATTTCAGTACGTTTTTTTGTTTGTTTCATTTCTATGGGTTTCCCTCAGTGTCCTCTCTCAGATAAACTTCGACTAATCATGAAATGTGACTCTCTAAATGTATATGACTATATTAAAGTATTATTAAAGGCCTGACCCAAGCCCACAGAAAAATGAGGCTATATAATTTGTCTATATGTCTCAGGGAAAGTAGATGCTCTTTTTCCTGTGCCATCTGAATACTAAGCAGGATCAGAGATCCCTTGAGAAATTCTTTACCAACTAATAGAGAGCTTTGGTGGGAAAATCATCAGGAATATTCAAAACTATTCCCATTGATTCCATTTTACCACATCAGTATTTCCCCAGAGCTACGTGTCAACGTGTCCCATAAATTACAGGGATCAGCTTCAAATGTTACCTATTGAAAATGATATTCTGTTTAAATTAGTGTTATATCGCTTCAAGGGGATTTGGTTTAAATACCTTAATCAGAGAGAGAAAGAAAAAAAAAAAAGATGTATCTTGGTGTTTCAAGAGCATGGGCTTAAGAATCACACAACTGGAGTCAGGTTTTAGCTTAAGCTTCTCAGGTCTCTATTTTTCTTAACCTATAAGCGCAGATCATAATTCATACCTCATTGGGTTATTTTAAGGATTATCTGTGCTTATTAGAGGATCTGGAATATATAATACTTAGTATATAATAACTCATTATTTCATAGTAATTACAAAAAGTAAATGTAAATAGTAATGATGTAATAGTAATGATGGCATATCAATTTTATTATTTTAAAACTATTAAATAAATATGTAGATATGATAAACAGTACTTATACATTAGAATGATAAATATTATTTATAAATAGTAATTATACATATGATGTTTTAACAGTTATTATCTTTCCTTTTTTTTTTTTAAAGGTAGGAAATGGTGATAAGGTAAAAACGTTGAGGATAAATCAAAGTTGCTCTGTCCAGGTCAGGCAGTAATTCATAAGTAAATTGCTATATCCTTTCATGCACTGTATGCATGACCAGCATACCCTTGAGAATTGCTACATCAAAAAGGACCACCCTCATATCCCTGCAATCCTATAACTCTTTATGAGACTGTAGCAATCTGTCCAGGCTATGATTCTGAAGTTGGTGGTGATGGTGCTAAAAACCATTAGAAAAATCTTTCCCTAGTTCTCTTTACACGTAGGCAAGCCACAGCATTTATTGGTCAATAAAGCCAGCAGGACAATATCCCACTCAGGTTTATAGCATAGTAAGAGTCTTTCATATTTGCATAATGCTTCAACCATTTATAAAGCTTTTACACATACAGTAAGTTGTTTGAGCTTCACAACAATTCTATAATTATCCTCACTTTATGGCTGAGGAAATAAAGTTCACCAGAAAGTGAAAGAGGTTTCCCACAATGAGGCAGTAGTGAAATGTTTGATTTGGGGTTTGATCCCTTTAAGTCCAGTGCTTTTTCCATCATATCATCATATCATTTCTCCTGTAGAGCAGAGTAACACCAGAACCATGCTGATAGAAAATTTAGAGAATCCCTGATTTTAGGAAATAAAATAACTTGCAAAAATTAAAATAAAATTTTGAGACTCCTAGTTTTCTGAACTTAAAAATGATATTACTTATAACTCATCCTACAAATCAATGGAATACAATATTTTCTTTCTAGTCTAGATCAATTCCAGTTAATCTTACAGAAATATATTCTCAGGTATTTATTTCCTGATCTGCACACCCTGTAACATTGTAGCGTTAGCTCCCAGTTAACCCCTAGTACGATATACACCCTCCTTCATGACTCTCCTCTGAATTGAACTGCTTGCTTCATCACCATGAGATTTTGTGATAATAGCCACCACAGTTGTCACACTTCTCTGTATTTACCTTCCTTAAAATGTGAATTTTGGGTTCCTGCATTGTGTCAGATCTGAGCCTAGGCTGTGAGAAGGCTTTCATGGTTTGTTTTGTTTTGTTTTGTTTTGTTTTGTTTTTTTCCCTCTATCATCTACCATCATTATGACAGGAATATACCCAGGCAATCTGACTAGTCACAGAAGGTGGTTAAAAAGTAGGGCAGAGCCCAAATCAGCTGACCTTTAGCTGGCATGTGGATATGATAGAGAAGGTATCAGTAAAAGTGGTGGATTAAGGACCTTCAAAAATTCTCTGTTGTCTTCCATGAACTGGAAAAATTTAGAAATAATCAGAATGAACATTTTTAGAACTCTGGAAATTAACTAAAGGCTTGCAGCATTTAGGGGAAGCATTTATGCAAGAAAAATGGCTGAACTTAATAAAAACAGCAAGCTTTATTGCATTTTAACTTGCCTTATTCCCATCATTTTCTGCCCAGCTCCATAGTAGATTCAGAAACCTGTAACTCACAGTCATAAGAAAACCAGCCATCTGGCAGCCACTAGAGTGGGTAGAATTGGGTTGGAACATCTTCAAGGTCCCATTTTCAGAGAATTGTGATTACTTGACCTGAGTGGTGGTTCTTTAGGTGAACCCAGTTATAATGCCGTCCTTAGTTCACCTGGCTCAGAGTTTTGTCACTGCAAACAGTGACAATACTCTCTGGGGGTATTTGCTGAAAAGAATCAGAGGCAATTGTTGAACATCATGGCTTCCTGAGCTAGTGTCTGTCAGTTGGGGAAAACAGTATGCTGATCAAAAACTTAAGAGCGAAACATGTGGAATGACATATCTGTAGGAATCTTTGGAACATTCTGACATACTTCTAGGAACATAGATGGTCATTTACATGTGTAAGACTATGTGAACATCCAGGAAGACCTGTGACAGACATAGCATCTAACCTGTGGCTTATTACGTCTCTGCCTGAGGTTACATAATATAACCTATTATGTAAAGGTTAAGGTGGAGTTGTAAACTTCCTGGCTGAACTTTGAAGATGCGCCATAACATGTACACAAATGGCTCCTGAAAAGATCTGGGGATTATGGTCCCAAAAATTTAAGGAAATCTCTGCCCATTCATCAGCTGGCTGGAAACCAGACAGACTTCAGTACTCAAACACAAAAAGAATATAGACTTTAGAAAATTGGTTCAGAAAGTAACAGCACAGACAATAACAAGAAACGATAGTTAACAGACTTGGGGGAGAGGGCCGGATCTGATTCCACATTTCTCACACTATATTACTTAAAATTTCCAATTTTGCAACTAAACAATTATGAAACACATAAAGAAACAGGATATCTATGACTCATTTACATTAAAAGAAGCACCCAATAGAAACTATCTCAGAGGAACTCCAAATGTTGGGGCTCACTAGGGAAAGACATTAACTTAGTTACTCTAAGTATGTCCAAAGCACTAAAGGAAATAATATCTGAAGAACTAAAAAAAATTTTAGAACAATGTCTCCTCAAATAGATGATATCAATAGGGAGATAGAAGTTCTTTTTTTTTTAAGGAACCAAATAGAAATTATAGATTTGAAAAGTACAGCTATTGTGAAAAACTCACTGGGAAAGCTTAATCTATTTGAGTGAGCAAAAAGGAAACCACAAAGTTGAAAATCGGTCAGTTGAGTTGTTTGAGAGAGCCCAGTCAAGAGCAACAGTGCCAACTCAGTTTGAGTCTTACTTTGAACAGCAGACACCCAGCCGGTCCCCAGATGTGGGCACTAAGTAAGCACACTCTCATGTGCTTCTGGATCGTTTTGACCATAGTTAAGTGATACAGACAGTAAGCACCTGGAGGGCCACTGCCACACCAGCCTGCTCCCTGCTGTATACCCAATGCCTGGCACTTAGTAATTACTCTATAAATATTCTTTTTAATGATTTTGTTTCTAATTAAAAACTGTCCTCCCGGGGCGCCTGGGTGGCTCCGTGGGTTAAGGCCTCTGCCTTCAGCTCAGGTCCTGATCCCAGGGTCCTGGGATCGAGCCCTGCATCCAGCTCTCTGCTCGGTGGGGAGCCTGCTTCCTCCTCTCTCTCTGTCTGCTTCTCTGCCTACGTGTGATCTCTGTCAAATAAATAAATGAATCTTAAAAACAACAACAACAAATAAAAACTGTCCTCTCATTTTAATTTTAGTCTCCTCATTCACAGAATAAATATACTAATCCCTTTTAATTCTCAAAACTTAAATTTTCAGATTATTTATGTTTTCCGCAAGAACAACATCTCCACTTCAATTACATTGCATGAAATGAAAAAAGTTGCATATAAATGATGGAAAGATGTATTGAATCCCCCTAATGACAGATTTAGGAAGTGACTTGGAAACTGTGTTGATAAGTGGTTTTCCTATGTTTGGGGGTGGGGGGAATGTTGTATAAATGGGATAGATCTTGTTAATCTTCTCAAGGCATGTTATTTCCTAAATGCAAAATATGTCTTCTTTCCTAACTTTCCTCCATACAACCAATATATGCTTATTTAGAGGAAAAAAGACTTTGTTTCTGCAATTATATTTTAACAGTAACAATTCAGTCCAACTTTATATCACAATTTTCCTGAAAAAGTATATAGGCTTTTGATGGAAAATCAAACTGCATTCTTAACTATAATGGTTTGTTACCGGTTTAACTATAATCCTTTACTATTGTGGACTTTAATGTGAAATTTGGGGGTAGGACAATCCACTGTCTCAAAATTAGTTTGCAAGAACAAAATTCCTTGAGATATTATCTGAAGTACAGCATTTTGAAATCCAATTTAGTATTCAAAACTTATTTTATCTCTTATGTGAGTCCCAGACAACATCAGTGAAAACTTGTTTCTTAAAAGTCACTTTTCATAATTTAAACTTAAAATATGGCAAAATATCAAATCTGTCCCAGACATGACTGCCTCTTTTTAATTTCAGTTTCTTTTCAGTAACAGCCTTGCCTCCTTGTTTCTAATGTAGTTAAAGTGAGACTTGCCCATCTTCAAGCAGGGCAGTTTTTACCATCTCCTTCTCTCTAGGATCCCTTGTTCCTTTTGGCCATCTCGTATCTTCCCAAATGCAAATAACTGAACTATTTTCTCAAGTGGATACTTAACTCCTGGTGATTTTGAGGTTTAAGATAACTTATGTGCGCTTAGCATACTGTTTGACATAATTGACAACTGCTTGTGCTGAACTTTTATTATTATTGTTATTCATTGTTGGAACTGAAATGTAGAAGTCAGAGCACATTTTCTCTGGCCATTCCACTTCTCTTCCGGCTTCCTCCTCTTCATGCTCTCACATTTTCCAGATGTGTTCATAGCATTCTCTCTACTATGTCTCAAAAATTCCATGCAGCCCAGCTTTATCTGAAAATTTAATGTAGTATGTTCATTTCAATTTTCCACTTAAATGTTGTTTTCCCACAATTTTATTTTCAATAAGATTCATTAGCTCAACGTTCTGGGAACATTTGGTTGATCAACTTCGTTAGGAAACAAGCCTGATGATAATTCTGCCTTCCTTCCTAATGAGATTCTTAGCTAATTTGTTGGGGTTATAGTTCTTCCTTCTCAACCCTTTATGTAGGGAATCATCAAATTTTTGATAATTGAACAGAAGTCCCACGTATTCATTATGCCATCCGTGGAATGGTTTCGCGATGTGGGGCTGGATTTGTTCAACATCTGACTGTTTGATCATTGTAACTTCAGTCTTATTTATTTCATTTTATTCTACACTGTCTGAAAAATCTTCAAATTTTATATTCATGTCATTCAAGGATCTATGAGAATATTCATGCCAATTAGCTGTAGAGTGACCAACCATCACAGTTTTCCTAGAACTAAAGGCATTCTAGGATGTGGGGCTTCCAGCTAAAAGCAGGAGAGTTCTAGGCAGATTGGGAAAACTGATCACTCTACCTGTGCCTCACCAGACATGCTGTCAGTTTGGACTTCTCTGTGATGCCAAGTGGAATCTCGTTTTTCCAGCTGTACAAATAGTGATTTTGTCATTTAGAATTCCTTTCCAAAATTTGTCCCATCATGCCTACTAATAGCAGAGGAAACTGAGACTAAGAAAGAATATCCTGCAGCTAAAAGGAATACAATCTAGGTCAATTTTGCAGCTTAAATCTGATCCCAAATGCTGTTTTCTTAGTACTGTACCATACTGCTAGAAATAGGGTCCCTTCCTGTAGTTAGGTTCTAGACCAGAACAGGAAGAACAAAACAGACATCATTACTTATTTGAAAATGTGCTACTTAAATAAGTACAGGGCACAGTTTGAGTCTAAGATGAAAGAGATTCCAATTTGCCGGGGGAATAAATCAGGAAAGGTTTCTATGCTGATTAGACATTGAGCTAGATCTGAAAATTAGGAAGTAGGACATAACTGGGGCATAAACAAGAATTAGTACAAAGATAAAGACAGAGATTTCAGATCAAGGGAAAAAATCCAAATAAAAGCACATAAGTTGGAGACTGAGAATGCTTTTTTTTTTTTTTTTTCATTTTTAAATGTCATTTTGAATATCTGAACCTGATTTTCTACACCTTTAATCCAAACTAGAAAACTTTGATTACTTAGTACCTCTATGCCTGTTATTTTGGAAGGTTTGTCTACAGTGATGGCTACCATGGGGTGGAAACAAGTAGAAAGAACTAGATAGATCATTTGGGAAGCTGTGTCAGGAACCCAATAAAGAGATTGCAGTAATATGTGGTAGTAGTCCGTTTGTAAGTCAGAATTAACAAGAGTTGAGAGTAGATTTTTGAACTCAGTTTTTTCCTACCACATGCAATCCTTTATTTATTAAATGACTAAGATATTTTAAGCATTCTGCTGGGTACAGCAAAACAAACTTAAATGTGAAACATTTTCCTTCTTGAAGAAGCACATAGTCCAGAAGAAATAACAATACACAGTATTTATCACAGTCTCAGAAGTTTCTAAGTTATATCAAATGTTTTTTAAAAATTTTTTCTTTTTATGGGGCGCCTGGGTGGCTCAGAGGGTTAAGCCACTGCCTTCGGCTCAGGTCATGATCTCAGGGTCCTGGGATCAAGTCCCACATCGGGCTCTCTGCTCGGCAGGGAGCCTGCTTCCATCTCTCTTTCTCTTTCTCTCTCTCTGCTTGCCTCTCCATCTACTTGTGATCTCGGTCAAATAAATAAATAAAATCTTTAAAAAAAAATTTTTTTTTTCTTTTTAGAGAGCATTTGCACAAGTGGGAGGGGCAGAGGGTGAGGGTGAAAGATTCTCAAGCAGACTCTGCACTGAGTGTAGGCCCTGATAGGGACTTGATCCCAGGACCCTGAGATCATGACTTGAGCTGCTGAAACCAAGAGTCGGATGCTTAAGAGACTGCACCGCCACTCAGGTGCCCCTAAGTTACATCAAATATTAATGACAGTCAGTCTGTCTTGGGAGATTCAGAAAAGGCTCTCTGGAAGAAGTGAGGTCTGAAATTATTTTTAATCAACAGTAGGAGTTAAGATGTAAAAAAGAGGAAGAATAACATACTGCATATGTCAGGGATAGAACTTCCAGGCAGAGTGAGCAGTGAGAGAATTCTGAAGCTCTGGCTTTTTATGGTTTTAGAACAACAATTAAGTGGTAGGAGATGAAACTAGAGAGATAAGGATAGGTAAGTAGAGACCAGGCAATGGGGAAACCTTGTATACCATGTTAAAGAACAGCTGTCTTGTTTCTGGAGTTCACAAAGCACTGAACATTATAAGAGGAAAAAAAAAAAAAAAAAGAAGAAGAAGGACATTGTCAGAGTTGTTTTTTAAAGAGTACATGCTTGAAGTCCTATAGGCAGTGTTCATGTAACTAGGTCAAAGCTAGAGGCAAGTAGACTAGTCAACAGGCAATTTTTTTACAGTAAGAGAAGAAGGGAAAAAACAGTTAATGGAAGCCATGGTAACATTCTATTTTTGAGATTTTGTTCATAATTCTGCATGCAAATGTCATATTTGATGGCTCAACCTCATAACTGATATTTGTTTAGAATCTTCTTTCATTCTACCTAAATGAGCTAAATCTCCTCAGTAATAGGTCTGCCTAAAGAAAATGTTGGTGATCCTACATTTTAGGAAAGGCACTCAGTAATTGCACGAATCAACAAAGGAGGTTCAATTTAAAATCTGGGCTAGTTACCATGTGACATTAAATGCAAATAAGCCTCCAGAAGATGGTTTCTGGTGCTTCTGAATACTTTTCCTTTCCTTTGGAGTTGATTCACCTTTCCCAGTAGAGTGCAGAGACTGTAAGGTTCAATGTCATAGAGGATAATGTCAACAAGATGGAGGACTAGGAAGTCTCACCACTTGTCCCACAGAAACACCGATTTAACAACAATATAAGGAACAGACTACCTTACAAGAAATTGAGATTCCAATTAAGTTGTAGTATCCCTGGTGAGTACAAAAACAAGATCAGTTGTGCTGAAACTTGTAAAAAAGCAAATTAACTTTACCCGTGTCAGGCCCTCCCCTGAGCCAGCAAGACTCTGCCCTAAAAGATCTTAACTACTTCCAAGGGAAGGTGAGGAGAGAGAAAGGTGTGAACATTCAGCATTCTGGGCATTTCAGTATGCTCCCAGAGGGCAGGGTTCTGTCACGTCACACACATAGCACTGAAAGAACTAGCATAGTTTAGATGCCTGGAGCAGCCGGCAGAAGGGCATCTTTCTATAGCTACATTTGCTCAGCAAGTATCAGAGAAAATACAGTACTGAGGATTCTTCTCCTGGTTGAGGGGGGAGGCAAGAGTGTGATATATACAGTTCCAGTGTCCCCAGATATTCAATGTGCTGCTTGAAGGGCTAGTTTCTGCCGAACTAAAACAAGAGTTGTGAAGAAACAGACTGTAGAGGAGATTAGGTTCCTTGAACAAGGAAACAACAACAGATTAAACTCCTGGGACAGCTAGTAACAAAGACATAATCTTAAGGTAGCCTAATTGGTGAAGGTCTTTCTCAGTCAAAACTAGTCTATAAAGACTAGGAGAGGTGACTTTCTTTTTTTTTTTTTTTCTTTCCAAATATACAGATATCAGTGCAAAACTACAAGAGATACAAAGACTTAGAAAAACATGACACAATTAAAAGAACAAATTAAATCTCCAGTAACCAATCCTAAAGAAATGGAGACCTATGAAATTCTTGACAATAAATTGGGGAGAAAAAAAAAAGTCTTCTTGAGGAAGCTGAGTGAGTTACTACAGAATGCAGATAGAAAACTTAATAAAATCAGGAATATAACCCATGAACAAACGAGAAGTTAAACAAAAAGATAGAAATAATAAAAACAAATTATCAAACTAAAGAATACAATAACTTAATTAAAAAAAAAAAAAAAAACAACTCACTGGAGGGGTTCAGCAAATTTGACCAAGCAGAAAAAAGAATTGGCAAACTCAAAAATAAGCCATTTGAAATTATCCAGTTAAAACACTAAAAAAAAAAAAGGCAGGGAATGAAAAAGAGTGAAGAAAGTCTGAGGGAATTATGAGACAACACTGATAAAAACAATAGTGCATTATGGGAGTCCCAGAAAAAATTGGGAAAAGTTAGAAAGTAAAATTATCTCCGTTTGTAGATGGCATGATCTTGCATAAAGAAAATCCTAAAGACTCCACCAAAAAAGCTTAGAATTAATAATCAAATTCAGTAAAGTTATAGGATATGAAATCAACATACAAAAATAAGTTATGCTTCTATATATCAACAACAAATTATCCAAAAAGGAAATAAAGAAAACAATCCTATTGTAATAACATCAAAAAGAATAAAATATTTAGGAATAAATTTAACCAAAGAGATAAAACACTTACATACTGAAAACTACAACTAACCAGTGAAAGAAATTTAGAAGACATTATGGGGAAAACATTCTGTGTTCATGGATTGGAAGATACACTAATTGTTAAAATGGTTATACTACCAAGAGCAATCTACTCATTCAATGCAGTACCTATCGTAATCCCAATGACACTTTTTACCAAAATAGAAAAAAATCCCAGAGTCCATATGGAACCACAAAAGACTTTAGATAGCCAAAGTCATCTTGGAAAGGAAGAACAAAATGTACACTTCCTGATTTCAAATTATATTATAAAACTATTGCAATTTAAACAGGATGATATTGGCATAAAAACATATATAGATCAATGGAACAGAACAGAGGGTCCAGGTATAAACCCAGATATGAATAGTCAAGTCATTTTCCACAAGGGTGCCAAGAATACATAAGGAGGAAATGACAGTCTCATGTCATTTGGAAATCTCATGTTTTTGGAAAACTGGATACCCACTGGCAAAAAATTATATATATAATTGGACCCTTAACTTACACTATATTGAAAAATCAACTAAAATTTAAAGATTTAAACACAAGATCAGAAACTATAAAACTCTTTGAAGAAACCATAGGGAAAAAAACTTCAAGAGATTGAGCTTGGCAATGATTTCTTGGATATGACATGGAAAACACAGACAACTAAAGCAAAATTAGACAAGTGAGACTACCTCAAACTAAAAAGTGTCTATACAGTAGAGAAACAAAACAACAGTTAAAAGGGAAAAATATGTTTTTATGCCATATACCTGATAAGGAATTAATATCAATAATATAAAAAGAATTCCTACAAGTCAATAGCAAAAACTAACTGGATTAAAAGTGAACAAAGGGCTTGAAGAGACATTTCTCCAAAGATATACAACAGCAAGCAGGTATGTGGAAAGGTAATCAAAATCAGTAATCATCAAAGAAATACAAATCAAAACCATAACAAGATATTACCTCATACCTCTTAGAGTGGCTATTACCAGAAAAACAAAAAATAAAAATTGTTGGTAAGTGGACAAATTGGAATACTTGTACACTATTGGTGAGAATGTAAATTGGTAAAGCCATTATGGAAAACAATATGGAGGGTTTCAAAAAACTAAAAAATAGAGTTAGTGTATAATTCATCTTGCTTCTTGGTGTATACCCAAAAGAACTGAAATCAGGATCTCACAGAGATATTTGCACTCTCGTGTTCACTGCAACAATATTCACTATAGCCAAGATATGAAAAGAAGCTAAATGTTAATGGATGAATGGATAGATAAAGAAAATGTGGCATATACATAAACTAGAATGTTTTTCAGCCTTTAAAAATAAGGAAATTCTGGGGCGCCTGGGTGGCTCAGTGGGTTAAAGCCTCTACCTTTGGCTCCAGTCATGATCCCAGGGTCCTAGGATCAAGCCCCACATCAGGCTTTCTGCTCATTGGGGAGCCTGCTTCCCCTTCCCTCTCTCTGCCTGCCTCTCTACCTGCTTGTGATCTCTGTCTAATAAATAAAATCATTAAAAAAATAAAAATAAGGAAATCCTGTCATTTGCAACATGGTTGAACCTGGATGACATCACGCTAAGTGAAATAAGCCAACCACAGAATGACAAATACTTCAGGATTCCATTTATATTATCAAACTCCTAGAAGCTGAGGAAAGAACTGTGGCTACTATGGGCATTGAGAAGAGGAAATTAGAGAGTTGTTCAATTATATAAAATTTCAGTTATGCAAGAAACTAAATACAAAATGAATAAGATCTGTTTTACATTATGACTATAGTTTACAATACTGTATTATGCACTTAGAAATGTATGAAGAGCTTTGATCTCATTTTAAGTGTTTTTACCATAAACACACCAAAAGGGACCCCGTGAAACTTTTGTTGGTGATGGATAGGTCTATTATGTTGATTGTGGTGATAATTTAATGAGTGTATGAAAAATATTCATATTCATCAAACTGAGCCATTTTTGTACATCAATTATCCTAAATAAAGCTTAAAAAAAAGGGACACTGGGAAACTTGTGGAGGTGTTGGGTATATTACCTTGATTGTGTTAATGGTATCATGGGGGTTTGCATATATCCAAACTCATCAGTTTGTGCAAATTAAATATGTTCAGTTCTTTGCATATCAATTATGTCTCAATAAAGCAGTTTTTAAAAGTTTCAATGTCATAGAATAGAATTTATTTTAGCAGAGTGGAGTGAAAAATAATCTTAATGTAGCAAAATCTCTTTAGACAACTACAGGGTCTGCTTTGCTTTTAAAGAGCAAGCACTTTGGTCCTTAAATTGGTCCAAAATTAATGAAAAACACAGATTAAGAGTAAAGCATCTCTTTAAAAAAGATTTTTAACATTAAATAGCTTTTATGAAAATAAGTATATTTGAAAAATGAGGTATCAAAATGATTGATTCATTTTTCATTTTGAAATTGATTTTTGTTCTTTACCAGTGTCTTGGAAGAAGTGTTAGAATTCAAAAAATATACTAATCAACTGAAATCCAATTTTAAGACTCTGAGGAGATTGTGTAGTCATTTCAGGGAAGAGAAAACTACCAGGTTAACCTCTTTCATAATATTTGATATTATCCTATTGGAGAAAGTCAACTAATAATCATGCAAAATATTGAAAAACAGCAGAGGATCTAAAAAGAAAGAAAGAAAAAAGAAACTATAGTTCTTGCCTGAAGTACTGAGATAAAATTTAACAATAATTCTCATTGGTTATTAAGGGCCCACCGTGAGCCAGTGTTAATATGCATTTATTGTCTTATTTAATCCTTCCTGACCTCTTCAGAAGTATTTTATAGGTTAGAATATAAACTAAGAGCGAATAAGTACTTTTCCAGCTATGACAAAAGAGAGTATTTGAAAATTTGTGTTTTTTTTTTCTTTCTTTTTCTTTTTCTCTTTCGCTCTCTTTTTTTGTAAATTTCAAAGGTAGAGTTTAGTGATTCATCAGTTTCATAGAACACCTAATGCCCATGCCTTAGCCCAGGACGCATTTACCCCAATCCCCCACCTTGCCCTCCAGCTATCCTGTTTGTTTTCTAGAGTTAAGAGTCTCCTCACTGTTTTCACCTTATTCTGTTTTTCCTTCTCTTCCCTTTTGTGCATCTGTTGAAAATTTGTTTTCCATCAATATCCAAGAAGCTTATCTTTTAAATTCCAGTGATTACTATTTTCAGGGAAGAATGCAGCATGAAATTCCTTACTTTAAAATGAGTATTTCCTGGGACGCCTGGGTGGCTCAGTGGGTTAAGCCGCTGCCTTCGGCTCAGGTCATGATCCCGGCGTCCTGGGATCGAGTCCCACATCGGGCTCCTTGCTCGGCAAGGAGCCTGCTTCTCCCTCTGCCTCTGCCTGCCATTCTGTCTGCCTGTGCTCGCGCTCTCTCCCTCTCTCTCTCTGATAAATAAATGAAATCTTTAAAAAAAAAAAAAAAGATTTAAAATGAGTATTTCCTGAATAAGAAATATCTTTTCTCAGCAAGACTGAACTTGTACATCAAATGCCACTAGAGAGCAAAGCCAGGTGGGGCTGTGTAGTCTCCCTACTCAGCAAAATTCGTTCACCAGTTAAAGGACCCTTTTTGAACTACAGCCCCACAACATGCACATCTCAAATTTGAGCACCAGGAAAATGACAAATCACCGCATGTCATGTGTTTTCAGGGATGGATGTGAATAGTCAGTACTATACTGTCCCATGAGTGAAAGCCAAGGTCCCACTAAACTGCTGGAGAAAAAAATTAACTATGCAAAACATTGTAAGGAATATAGGTAATTAAAGACACCATGACTTTCAGGATGCTATTGTCTGTCAGTTAATAATAAAATAACAACTTTGACAGTGAAACTGTTTAATATGTCCAAGAGAAAAGCCAGCCCTCAACAGTTACTTAAATGCTTTCAAATGCCTTTTTATTTTTTTAAAGATTTTATTTATTTATTTGACAGAGATCACAAGTAGGCAGAGGCAAGCAGAGCGAGAGAAAGAAGCAGGCTCCCTGCTGAGCAGAGAGCCCAATGTGGGACTCAATCCCAGGATCCTGGGATCATGACCTGAGCCGAAGGCAGAGGCTTTAACCCACTGAGCCACCCAGGCATCCCTCAAATACCTTTCAAACAACCTGAAAACCAGGGTAATAAACAGTCTAGAGAGAGCTGGGGGACTTAGGAGGCAGCTGAAACAGGGAAAGGTGGTGACAGAAGACAGAAAGAAAGACTAGAGTAGTCGATTCAACCTTTAAAACAGGAGAAAAGTCTTTACTTTCAAATTACAAAAAATAACCTTGTTCCGATCTCATTTCATGGGCAACAGAAAGAACAAAATTTAAAAAAAAACAAAAAACCTAGTCCATATACACTTAGAAAATATTTAAGGCACAACAAAAATAAATAATTTATGAGGCAAAACCTATTCTGTATAAATATATTACCTGGCCACTATTATTTTCATTTTATGGGTTAGCAGTGAGTCAGCTCACATCCACAGCTGAAAGTCTGCCATATTGTGGCAAGGAGAAGTCTCTTATATAAATGTCTAGCTGAACCTTGAAGTACTTTCCGCCTTATATAATGAAATAATCATGAGAAATGAGAAGACTGGTAAATTCTAGCCTTGAGAAGAATTCCGTGAAGATTGTATGAAGGAGGTTCAAGTGGCATTAGCATGTCTGCATCCTGTGTGTGCTTCCAAAAATCAGTTCAGAGTTTCAGAGTGCAGGTGGTAGAGGAAAGAAAGAGCAGAGCATTCCAGGTGGAAAGAAAAAAAAAATTTTTTTTTAATGTACTCAGTTTGGATGCAGTTCTCAAGTACGATGTTGATGCATCATGAGTTTTCTCTTGAATAACTCAAAACGAAATTTCATTAGAATATTGGAATTTGTGGAGGATTTTTTTTTTACTATAAATTGGAGCAAAATCAAGGTTATTCTTAAAATAGTTTAGTCTCCCCACAAAAGAGAATGTCAGGGTGTGAATTAGTGAAAAGAGTGTTGAAAGGGGAGGGTGTGTTTAATAGACCTTGTAATAGAAGTTGTCAGGTTTTAAATCCATGAAGATATCCTAGACCAAGGAGGAGACTTGGGCTTGCAAGACAAAAGCCAAAGTCAGAGGAGACTCTGAAAAAGGTGGGATTTATTTTTTAAGGTCACCCAATCACAGGGACTAGCAGCAAACAGGATGGTGTCAGGGTTCCTAGAGGAACTTAACCCACCAAGTTGCTCTCTCTTCTTCTGCTGACTGTCCACCCTGGGAGCAGACCCATTCTCGGACTAGCTTATTCTGTATATATCGACCCAAGGCTTCCATCTTCTTCACCAACAGAGAGAAACTTAAACTCAGTAGTTTTTGTGATTCTAAATTTAAGGCTAACGATGATGACGATAAAGACAAAAGAGTACTTCTCTGTCCATCTGTCCGACCTTTGGGAGGAAATTAAACTCTGTTGTGAGCTAGGTTATCCTTCTATTCAGGGTAGTTTATAATATGCACGGAAATGGCAGCACTGAGTGGATCCCTAAACTGTGTCATATCTGACAAAGAACAAGAAGATCCGTTTGAGAAAAGCAGGACGCTGTTCTGCGCAGATCCATTAGGAAGCATCCACTACTTGGGCTGCACTCTCTAAATTCTCCATTTACTTATGCATTCCATTCTCTAAGCATCCTTTAATGCCACCCTTATCTCTTTAAATTTCTTCTGTCTTACTTCATATAATTCCTTCTTTTCTCTGTTTTTATTTACTATTTCATCTCTGAATATTTAGTACAGAAACACAGAAATTATGCCCAAAAGAAAGTCGCTTTGATAATACAAATTCTTTCATTAAGCCATACTCATTCAGGCTCAGATAACATTGCATCTTTGCCCGGTGGCTACCTGTTGGGTTCTACCTGTTACCATCTCTAGAGGAGGGCCAGAGAGCTGAAGGAGAGATGGAGGATTATGGTTCTTCCCTTTTTTGCTTGCTGTTCTCATTGGTGTTGTAAGGGCCTATTCAGCCAGAGTGGCCCCACCCTGGTTGAACTGCCCTTTTGTTGTTTATGCAGTACAACTTAAATTGACCCTGCCCTTACTTAAAAGCAAGTCAGGGAAACCAGTCCCCAGTAACAAAGCCCAAATACAAGGGTGGGTCAGGTCAAGTGGAGGTATTCAATCAGTGGAGGTGCATACTGTCTCCTAGCTACCAAGGAGTATGGGCCCCGCCCTTGGGGTTCCTTTTGGGCACCCATTCTGACTAAGGTGATAGGCTAGTTCAAATAGCTACTGTGGGGTGAATTGTAGTCCAATTGGCCACCTGTGTGTGACCTAGCATGACTGTGCAGCTTTCTCTGTGTATTGCAATCTCATTGGCCACCTGTATGTGACCAGGCTCAACCACATGGCCTTTGCTCTATAAAAGTTAGTCTTTGAGGCAGGGAGGAGTTGTGCTCTCTGTAAGAGGTATGGCCCCGGCTGGTTGGTTTGATTCTCGATGCTTGGTGCGAAATAAAGCTTTGCTTGACCTTCGCTTTGTATCAGTCTTGCTCCTTTAATCCCAGACCCATTATTGGGGGACCCAACATTGAGGACCCAACAGTGTCAACCCAGCAGATTTCCAATCCCCAGATTTCCCAGCACTCACAGTATCAACCTCATCACTCCCTCTTCTGAGGCTATAAAACCAACCAGTTGGTACCCTCCTAGATCCAAGCACATCCTCTGCGCTCAGGGACACATGGCACCATCTGACTGGGGCCCCGTCTCAGGCTGAGTCTCTGCTCCACAGGACCCCACTCTTTAACTTCTAAGCTACGAAAATTCCAGTCTCTTCCCTTGGTTCGCCCATCCTTAGGGAGGGTAGCTCATACTTTCGAGTTCTCTTCTTTCTTTTCTGTTTGTTAACAATAGTTTAGAGTAAACAAAATCTTCTTTGTTAAAATAAATGGTATAATCCCCGTTTCCTGACTGACTCCTACCTAACACAAGGTAATTTATCCAAGTGCCACCTCAGACACTTCTAATGAATATTTACTTGTCTATTGTACCTAGAATATTTGTTTGTTGGGCACAATGCCAACATTCTTTTGATTCAGTTGACCATTTAGCAACTCAGACTTCTTAAAAGGGAAATTCTGTAACATATTAGAAAAGAAAAACCCTACAGAACATATCTGTCCAGGAAATCATATGTTCTCTTAGTGACATTGAGAACTCTTAAAAGTTACTGACCAGTCATTGGGAATATGAAGTTATAAGTAAACTTGCATCTCTAGCATAGATGAGTCATGTATCTCCAAAGCACGGCTAAGCTTTGTAAAAATAGGTATTGAAGAATTTGCTTTTTCTTAATAGCATCATGAGTGTTAAAATCTTACATATAATTAAAAAACTAATGTTAATAAACTTACACATGTTACATTGAAATTAGAGAACATAGGTATGTTTGCACAAATGTGGATGTGCCCTGCTCACAAGCAGCTGATTTCTTAAGTCTTCTTTATTGAGACCCAGAGACACGACTATAAATTTCCTTCAAAAGGCTCTTCTAGGAAACTGTTTCTATTGTATGGCTACCATTGATTGAGTATCTGCTCCTTTATATACTCTATGCTAAATATTTCATAAACATATAGCAAGATTGTCATGGAAAATAATAGAGGGATTTATTTTTTTTTAACAGTCCTTTGCAAGAGTCCAAGGCTACATGACTAGTAAATGAAAAAGAGGTTTAAATTCAGGTCTGTTTGGTGGATTGGAAAAAATATGGGTATTGGGGGTGGGGGCCAATTACCTTACTCTTACCTGATCATACCAAAACACATACTCCAGAAATATATTTAGGTTAGCGTGTGTGTCGTATTCTGTCATTCTGAAAGATGTAGATTTCTTTGCTAATAGGATTGGAATAATGTAGTTGTATTATGAAGAGTTAAAATTAAGGACACAGAAGAATTTCAAGATAATGGAGCTTGTTCCCTGATTCTTTAGTGAAATTACTAGTTGAGTTCAGGAGAGATAGAATCAAAATGACAGAACAGGCAGAAGGCTATGTAAGCCTACTTTTGTGTGGGGTTTGGGAGGAGAAAATAAAAGATTAACACTAAACACAAAGTTTTTTTGAGGCCCCAAATATTTCATTTGAAAGTCTTAATGAAAAGTTACAACAAGGGGCACCTGGGTGGCTCAGTGAGTTAAGCGCCTGCCTTCTGCTCGGGTCATGGTCTCAGGGTCCTAGGATCGAGTCCCACATCAGGCTCTTTTCTCAGCAGGGAGCCTGCTTCCTCTCTCTCTCTGCCTGCCTCTGTGCCTACTTGTGATCTCTCTCTCTGTCAAATAAATAAAATCTTTAAAAAAAAAGAAGGAAAAGAAAAACGTTACAACAATAATAATATAATAATATAAGCCATATACGCTATATAGATAGAGATATATAGAGACATACAGACTACATAGATATATAGATAGAGGTACAGATATTTATTTGGTTTTCATCTCAGCTGGGTGACTCCCTTCTTTCCTAAACATACACATTCCTGCCTAAATTAATCCAAATAATATTATTTACTTTTCTATCTTTAATGAACGCTGCCTTTTTTAAACAATTCAAGAATACTTTTTTCCTTTCACTTTTAGAGAAAAACTCCTCAAACCAGATGGTTGATCTTAATTAATTCTTATCACAGAGACATCTTTGTCATAAAGTATTTTTCATAGATGAACAGGATTATATAAGCGCCTCTGTTTACTGAATTACTAAAAGAATGACTTTTCATGAGGGAAGAAGTCACTGCAATTTTATCTTTTATTTCTCCAACTTCCTTGGCACTTAAAAGCAATTATAACATTTAGGCTAGTGAGTCTTCACTGAAGCAAGAGACATATTTATTTTAAATGCTTATGTTTTCAAAAAAATAATTTTTTCAGGATTTTTATGTACTGCAGTGTTTAGTTTCAAAATAAATACTGGAAAGGCCACATTTATCAGTAGGCGCTCCATCTGTACACTTAAAACCCACACTCAATTTCAAGGCATCCAGTGGATGCTGGAAGTTTTCTTTTTCTTCAGCCTATTTTGCTTCCCGTCTTAACTGGAAAGAATACCAAGGGAAATCCATTCCCAGATATTCAGGCCGTAAGGAAACAAAACTTTCCTTCACAGAATGACAAGTACTTAAGGTTCAATTTGATTTCATCTAGGAAAGGTAATACAGTTATGATTCTTATATTTTAAGAAAACTTTGAGAAAATAAACAACAGACTATGGCGTGGTCACACATACACAGGCAAACACACACAGAAACTCAAAGTAGAATTAAATTTCCTGGAAGAGAAGTTTCTCAAAGAGAACCAATAATACGGGAATAAGTGAGTTTGGTGCAATTATAGATTAACTTCAGTTTTCAGAGCAATCCTTCTAAGTAGGATGAGCTTTGTCATTTGGCAAGTAATTAATAAAGGCAGGATTTGAACACAGATTGTCTGACCCAGGAGCCAAAGTTCTCTGCATTATACCACCATGCCTGAGTTCCTCTGTGACTGAAAAATAGGTTTCCAGCAGACTATTTTTACTTCTGAGTTAATAAGGAATAAGAGGTTTTTGTATGAGTTCATGTAAAAAGAGTAAATTTATTTTTATCTAAATGTTTCCTCAGATAAATATATTCAAACTTATCAAATAACCTTGAATTGCTGTGCATGTCTGATGGATAGGTGTGTGTATCTTCTTCATGCTTTATTTATTCTCTTTATATAAAGGCATTGTTTACCTTTTTTTTTTTTTTTTTTTGTTAGTCTGGATTGACTGATTCTGTCTCCTTTGCATCAAGTCAGCATTGATAATTGTCTTGTCAAGTACATTGGTTTATCCAAATTTATTCCATTTGGAGACTATAGTTCACTTACTGATGCCAGGTTTAACCCATGGATAGCCCCCACATTGAAATATAAAAATATTATTTTTGAAATGACAAGCATTGAAAAAGATAGGATAGCTTTATTTTTGTTTTTTCCTTTCTGTGCTCCAACTCTGCTCCATTTCTCCTTAATCCATTAATAGTGTTGGAGAAAATTCGGGAGAAGTTCAGGGGAGAACATGGGATGTTAGAAGAACCTTTACTATTTTTTAAAAATTGATTGGTTTATACTTACTAGTGAGTGGCTTTTTTGTGCCAGTCATTATGTTAGGGTCAAATATGTGATAGTGAGCAAAAACAAGCAAATTATTATAGACCTTATAAAAATGCTTAAAAGGGCCTATATAAAATGATGGGATAAAGCAATGTATGGTACTTATCCCATGATTCAGTAATTTTTTGAGAGAAAAACCATTTTCATTGTTAAAAATACAAGCCAATTGTAAATACTGCTGTCTTATGATTTAAGAGTGTTTGAAATATTTTAAATAATAGATTCAGGTCAGTCCATGAAATCCATGAACGCAACTTTATACTGTTTCATAATAACCAATGAAAGGCATGCATAGGGCATTTTCTTCACAAACAACGTGATAATTTAATTTCTAGAGATTCCTAAACAAGATATAACTTTTCTGGTTGTTTTGCCTCACAAACGGTGTTGAATAGTACCAAAGGGAGAGAGTATCCGCGTGGCCATCAGGCATGGCCCACTCTGTTTAAACTTGAATTTTCTTCTTGAAAAGCATGTTGCGGTTCAGTGGTGAGTGGATGACATCTTGGGTACTGACTGTCAGTATAGAATTCAGTTGTGTAAGCTGCAAATATATCACCACGTATAAAATGCCACAGTTTTGTCTCTGAACTTGTAGAAGCCAATGAATACAATTTTTTTTCTCCTTAGAATAAATTATTATATTCCTTACATCATTCTCAGTTGTAGTTAGGAGTTATAATTGCCTTATACTTCTGAATCCAGTGAACCACCTGTTGCCCAAAAAACAAACTGTTGTATGAAATAATGAAGCAGTTACACTGTGCTATTTGATCATACCTTAGATTCACAGGCTTTTATGCTTTCAGTATAAAAAGCATAAAACCATAGGCTTTACCTACATACTTGTATGGGCTTGCAGAGAAAAAAAATAATCATTTGCAGATATAGAGAGTAAAAAATAAAAGAGCTTAAATTTTGATCAAAACTAAAATGTATTATTTTAAAATGGGATTTTTGAAAAACTTAATGGATAGAGGAAATATATTTTGTAAGGAGGTTTGTACATGCTATTGTGTGCTTGGAAATACCGATGCATGTTAATGTTAAGTTGTGTCTGTCATATCTTCCTGGTGGAAGAGGAATAATTTTAAATCAGTAAAGCAGATGAGTGTATTTAAGTGGACAAGAACAAGTCTTGGTCAGCAAGATACTTGGAGATCCAGGCATGATAAGAAGAAGAATATGTATATTTTGGATGCTCTTAGGGCAGCGAGACAAGAAGATGAACTGGGTGGACTTTGTGAGTTTAGAAAAAGGATTTGAATTGAGGGTCTATATATATATATATATCAAAGTTGCAAAAGAAAAAAAGGCATGGTCAAGAGGGGTGACTTTAGAGATTTGATGAAAGTTTATATATATATATATATATATATATATATATATATACACATATACACACGCATGCACACACACACTCACGTACATATATATTATATAGGTACGAGATCAACTCAGGTCACAAGCCCAGGGTCCTAGGATCAAATGCAGTGTCTAGCTCCCTGATCAAGCATGGAGCCTGCTTCTCCTTCTCCCTCTACCACTCCCCCTGCTTGTGCTCAATCTCTCTCTCTCTCTCTCTCTAAGAAATAAATAAAATCTTAAAAGGAAAAGAAATATAGATATGAGAAATATACATGTATATGTATAAAATACATATTTCTACACATATGAAATATATGTAAGAAAATGCCACTAACTCTGATCCTGGAGTAGAAAGTTGGGGAGGGAGAGTAGAGGAAGACATAAGCCATCACTGAAATCTTGTGAGACCTCTGTTCATTGAAGGTGCTCCATTGGGATTTGTTACTTGGGTAGAGGAGAGCAGCCAGGGCAAAACCATACCTGGGCAAGGGAAAAAAAAAAAAAACCAAAAACAGAAATAATACCTCAGCTTCCTTCTTTTCTGCCTTCTACCATCCTGTTTCCTGCCAGTGTATTTCATGGGTTACATCATAGAAAGTCAGAGGCCCGGAGTCCCTTGATAGAGTCTAGAAAGCCTATAAAGGCAAATGCTCAAAAGGTGAAGCTGACTGGAAGGCAAAGAGAGAATATCCAGCCCATCATGGGAAAGGGCTAGAGTTGTGGAGTAGGAGTAGGTAGGGGTGGGACACTAAGCCTGTGAACCTAACAGCATCTTAGCTTCTGTACTGGTGGACATTGAAACCAGAGTAGATTAACCAAATTTTCCATGGTTCCATCTTGCTTGCTACCCTTCATCTTGCCATTTTAATTCTTGCACTGGAAGAATTAATCTTCCAGAATTGATCTTCCAAGTTACTTTTATAAACTCGTATTTGTGATAACCTGATCATTTGATTGTTCTTCTTGCTTTTTACTACTGTCCCAGAGATGCAAGAACTGCCTACTATTCATAGACAGGGTAAGACAGAAATAACAAGAGGTATCCTGTAATTGTACTTAAAGTGGAGTGGCTTAATTTAAATATTAAATCTTGGAGATAGTAGTTGAGAGTATAAAATTAAAATATCCACCCACTAAGATAATAGATATGATAAATATACATATACTATAGCTCCCTGATAAGCGTGGAGCCTGCTTCTCCCTCTTATATTGATTATATATTATATAATATATAATTCTATTAAGTGAGTTGCCTGAAACTATATCCAGATTTGCCTCACCTCAAACACCTTGCTTCCTCCCCTCTTTTGTTTCCTTAGAAGATGATTTATCACTTTTCCTCTGAGCATGTAACAATCACTAAGTTACTTGGAAAACACAGGCTGATTCTAGATCAATATGGCTGAATTGGGATGTCTATGAAAATATTGAGAAAGAGGAAAAAAAGTGTCTTCAGAGGAGAGATTAATCAGCTTGGTTTAGAGAAAATAATTGGATAGAGGGAATGAGAGTGATGGTATCTTTCAGCCTTCCAAACATTGTCCTTTGAAGATTATACTTTGATTCACGGATAGAGCTTGTAGGTTCTAGTACCTTTAATTATCAAAACAACAATAAATATTTATTTATTTGAGAGAGAGAGTGTGTGTGTATGCACATGAGCGGAGGGGCAGAGGCAGAGGGAGAGGGAGAGAGAATCTCAAGCAGACTCTGTGCTGCCTGCAAAGCCCAATGCAGGGCTCAAACTCACAACCCTGAGATCGTGACCTGAGCCAAAGTCAAGAGTCAGATGCGTAATTGACTGAGCCACCTAGGCACCGTAAGAATTAGGCATTGTTATTTCTACCTAGCAAATAAAGAAAACTAAAGCTCAAAATTTCTACCTGTGTGATATTGGGCAAACTATTAGTAGTCAAGCTAAGATCTGACACCAAAGTGTCTGATGGCAAAAACTGAATTTTTAATTACTGTTTTACTAGAACACAGTAATATTTCAAATGTGAAATTAATTCAAAAATAAGTCTAAGGGTCAGTTAACTGAATGAAAGCTATCACTTTCAGGTAAATACGCTCCAAGCAAATTTTCCTATACATAATGCATGTTGCAACTTGTGCATTGTAGTAGAAACAGCATATTACAAAGAGCCAGACTAAGCAATCGATGACCTTCAGTTTCATCACAAAATATGTGTGTGTGAAATCATGAATCTCACTAGATGGGCTTGTTTCTTCATCGTTTGTGGTAATAAAAACAGCAGTTAAAAATTATGCTACGCTTGTGAAGTTCAGAAGTCTACCTACCCCTGAAGTGTTTTGTATATATTTGTGTATATTACATATTCAGTCCAAAAGAAAGGATATTTTTTAAAAAGAACAAAGAATTGAGGGCATAAATTAAAAAAAAAAAAAAACAGTAAGAAAGTAAACACAACTGTTGTCTAAACACTCCCATTAAAAAATAGAAACTGTAAGCTATTAAGATATGGAGCAAAATTTGGGGCACCTGGGTGGCTCAGTGGGTTAAAGCCTCTGCCTTCAGCTCAGGTCATGGTCTCAGGGTTTTGGGGTTGAGCCCCGCATCGGGCTCTCTGCTCAGTGGGGAGCCTGCTTACTCCCCCTTTCTCTTTGCCTGCCTCTCTGCCTACTTGTGAGCTCTGTCTGTCAAATAAATAAAATATTTTTTAAAAAAATAAATGGAGCAAGATTCAAGTACATGCTTTCTAGAAAAACTAATTTTATTTTTATATTTTTATTTTTACTATTTTTTAGAGTATGTATGTATGTATGTATTTATTTATTTGGCAGAGAGGAACAGTGAGAGAGAGAGAGAGCACAAGCAGGGGGAGTAGCAGAGGGAAAGGGAGAAGCAGGCTCCCTGCTGAGCAAGGAGCCTGATGTGGGGCCTAATCCCTGGAGTCTGGGATCATGACCTGAGCCAAAGGCAGATGTTTAATGACTGAGCACCCAGGGGCTTCTAGAAGAACTAATTTAAGTAAAAAGATACAGGTAGCTTAAAAGCAAAAATTTTTTAGAAATAAAGCATACAAATACCAGTCAGGAGAAAGTTGGAATGGTTCTGTTAATATAAAAAGTAGATCCCAGGAAAAGGAACATTATCTAGAACAAAGGTTACTTTTCATAATGATAGAAAGATCAGTTTATCACAAGGACATATATAATCTAAATGTGTATGCATGTAATAATAGAACTTTAAAATGCCTGGAGTACATACTGATGGAAGAGAAAGGAGAAATAGCCCTACATTTATAGTGGAATAGATATTTCTTATACCTTTATTGGAAATTGATGTAAAAGTAGACAAGGAAAGATGACATAGAAGATGTAACTATTGTTAACTAACAAAAAATAATTGACATCTAGAGGACATGGAAGGCCTATGAATATTATTCACTAAATTGAAATAAGTGTCATCTGTAGAAATGCCAAAAAAATAACAGAGAAATGCACACCCTTTTTAGATGCTTACACAATTTTATCAAGGTAGAGTACATTTTTGGTCCCAAGTCCCAACAAAATTAGAAGGATTAAAATAATGCAGAACATATCCTTTTATCACAACATAATTAAAATAAAAATCAGTGCCAGGAAGATATTTGGAAAATACTTACATATTTGGGAGATTAAACAACAGAATTCTAAATGACCCATGGGTCAAAGAAGATATCAGAAGGGGAATTAGAAAATATTTTGAAACTGTGTGAAAATGAAGAAGTAGCTAAGTAGCTAAGCAGCACTTACAGGGAAACTGTAGACTTAAATGCTGAAATATAAACAGAAGACATGGCTAAAACCAGTAATATAATCTTTCCTCTTAAGCTAGAAAAAGGAGAGGAAATTAAAATGAGAATAAATAAATGAAAGCAAATACAAAAGATAAGATAATTATAAAGAAAGTGTGCAGACAGTAGAAATAATCAATAAAAATAAATAAAAACAGATAAACCTTTATAGACGGATCAAGAAAATGAGAGGACACAGACTGTCAGTACTAGGAATGGAAGAAAAGATTTTACCTGATACCTGAGAGACGTAAAAGAAGTAATTCAAGAATCTTATCAACAGCTTTATGCCAGTATATTTGACAACCCAGATGAAATAACTAATTCCTTGAAAGACATGATTTTTCCAAAACCAATTCTGTAATTCAAAATTTGAATTGTGTTACACCTGCTCCAGATATTTAATTCCTAAATAAAAGACTTTTCATAGAGAAAGTGCCAGGCTCAGATGGCTTCACTTGTGAGTTCTGCCAAGTGTTCAAAAAAAGAATATTACCATTCTTTTCATCAGAAAATAGATAACGAGGGTAGGATTCCTAACTTATCTATAAGACCACCATAACCAGACTATCAAAAGTAAAGGTGTTACAAAAGTAAAAAATATATAGACCAGTATCTGTCATGAACACAGATGCAAAAGGCTAACATAATGTTAACAAGCTGAAATTCAGCATTATGTAGGGTTAGCTTTATTCAAAAATGCAAGTTTGATTCAACACATGCACATCGATTAAGGTACTTAACCATATTAACAAAATTAAAAGAAGAATCATATGATTATCTCAATGGGGGCAGAAGAATAAGCATTTAGGAAATTTCAACATGCATTCACGACAGAACTCTAAGCAAACAAGGAACAGAAGGAATGCTCTCTGCTTGATAAAGAATATCTATGAGAACAAACAGACAAACAAACTTGGGCCTAACATGGCACTTAGTAGTGAAAAACTAATTGCTTTTGGCCTAAGATCAAGAACAAGGTAAGGATACCCTATTACCAGTTCCATTAGAAAGCCTAGCCAGTGCGGAAGCACAAGGAAACAAAAGACATATAGATGGGAAGAAAAGAAGCAAATGTGTCTTTATTGTCAGGCAATTTGATAATATACATAGAAAATCCCAAGAAACCTGTGAACAAGCTACTAAAAATAAAAAGGGAAGGGTTGGGGGGCCTCCATGTGATGAGCTGCCAACGGAGGAGGGAGCCTGGAGCCCAGAGGAGCTTTACCTGCCTTCTGGAGATATTACCTGCATCCCAAAGGGGCTGAGGGGACCCTTAGACAGGTGGGACCTGGGGTCCCATGGCCATTTGTCCCTGTCCCTCTCTCTCCATTGGCTCAGTGGGAGTCTGTAGGCATGTGTACATGGCCGGGAGTGCCTGACATTCATCCTATTGCACTAGATGCGTTGGGAGAGAAGGAGGGTTAGTCAGAAAGGGATCCAGCCCTGGGACCTGTCCCTGTGCTGCCTCTTCCCTGGACGTAAATAAATAAGTAAATAAATAAATAAATAATTTTGCAGGGTCACGACTACAAAGTCAGCATACGGTAACGAGTAGTATATGTATACACTAGCAATTAGTGGCCAAAACTATAAATTTTTTAATAAATATGAAATACATAGGAATGATTTTTGTGAAGTCTGAGCAAGATACATGCCCACTGATGAGAACAATTAATGAAATCATAAATAAATGGAGAGACAGACCAGTTTGCAATATTGAGAGTTAAATATTGATAGGATGGTTGGCAAATCTGGAAAATAGGTGTCAGGCTAAGTAAAAGTTTTCTGTCACCTCTACCTCTGCTGCTGTTGACAACTGTATTGTGGTTATTACATGAGAGTTTATCCTATTCTTAGGAGATGCACCCTAAAATATTTTGAGGTAAAAGGCCATAACACACCTGACTTACCTTCACATTGTTTAAGGAAAACAAAATTACACATGTGTTCACACATGCATGCGTAAGTATTAGAGAAAGTTTGGTCGGCGGGGGGGGGAACCAAATGAGAGAGCAAATACCGTGAGTTAGCAAATTTGAGTAGAGCATAAATGGGGAAAACATTTATTTGCTTTACTTTGATTTTTGCAGCTTTTCTCTATATTTGAAATTATTTTCAAAGAAAAAATAAAAATCATCTATTTGAATGTATGTGACCAATAAGCATGTGAAAAGGTTAGCATTACTGGCTATCCATTAACTGTATATTAAAATAACAATGATTTTCTAATACACACCTATCTGAATGGCTAAGATTAAAGAGACTGACAATATCAAATATTGGTGAAGATATGGGACAACTGGGCCTCTGCTGGGGAAATTGTAAAATGGCACAGACATTTGAAAAACAGTTAAGTAGCTTCTTAAAACATTGAGCATATACTTTTTTTTTTAAGATTTTTATTTATTTATTTGACAGAGAGAGATCACAAGTAGGCAGAGAGGCAGGCAGAGAGTGAGAGGAAGGGAAGCAGGCTCCCTGCTGAGCAGAGAGCCGGATGCTGGACTTGATCCCAGGACCCTGAGATCTTGACCTGAGCGGAATACAGAGGCTTAACCCACTGAGCCACCTAGGTGCCCCTAAACATATTTATATACTTCTCAACCCAGCATTTCTACTACCAGGTCATTTCATAAGGGAAATAAGTATGTGTATCTTCCTAAAGATTTATTCATGAATGTTCATCACAGTTATGTTCATAAATAGCTCCAAACTAAGAAAAAACGAAGTGTCCACCAATGAGACAGTGGGTAGACTGTGTTACATTCATACACTGAGCATTGGAAAGAGACCGTTTCGAGATACACACAACTTGGACAGGCCTCAGAAGCACACATGCTGCATAATTCCATTGATATAAAATTCCCAAAGAGACAAACTCTTTGTAGTCCCAAGAAGGATACCAGCAGCTTAACTACAAGGAGGTGGATAGGGACTTTCGTGGAGACAGAAATCTTCTTCATCTTGACTGGAGTTTTGATTCCACTGGTGTATATATCCACTTGTCAAAATGCTCCATATTGACTCTAAAACAGGTACATTTTGTTATATGTGTAAATTATGCCGGAAGTTAATATAAAATGAAAATTGCTTTTTACGACAATGTAGATGGCAACCTTAAGGGCATTATGCTAAGTGAAATCAGAGAAAAACAAATGTTGTTTGTTCTCACCTATATGTGGAATCTTAAAAAAAAAAAAAAAAAACACGCTCAGAAATAAGTAGAGTAGTGGTGATTGGAGACAAACTCTAAGGTATGTCTGTTCTGGGGAATCTAAAATGCAGCATAGTGACTATGTTAACAATATTATATACTTGTTAAGAGAGTAGATAATTAAATGTTTTCACCATACTCACATGTACATACACACACACACGAAGTTATAATTACGTGAGGGAATGGAGGTGTTAGCTAATTTTACTGTGGTGATCATTATGTATCAAGTCATTATGTTACACACCTTAAATTTAACATGTTTTATGTTAACAAGTTCTCAGTAAAGCAGGAAAAAAGAAAACTGCCACTCAGAAAAGTTAAAATATCAGGAAGAGAGAGAGGGAGAGAGGGGAGGAGGAATGGAGGGAGGAAAGAGAAAGAAAGTTGATAAGGAAATTTTTTCTTGCTAAGATTTAAATGGCCTGAAGCCTAGTGCTCATCAAACAAACAGTCATACACTTACGAAAAGACAGCATCTGCCATTTTGCTCAACGCATGCTATCGGTCAGGATTTGGAGTTCAGACTAGCCATTTCCAGTTCTTTACTTTTATCCTATACCTAGGACTACCTGAAAGGTCCACTAGGTGTCAGTGTAAAAGGATGTCTACTTGCATTTTCTCAAGACCCAACTCATGCTTGTGCCTAAGGGGAACATGCCAGCATCTCATTCAGGTAATCCCGATTTCCCCCATGTATGAATTTGACCCAATTCATACATTTACTCTGTACGCTGACTGTAACGCAGTAGTCACAAAGCCTGCAGAAGAGGAACTGAAACACCATTTTTTTTTTCTCTGACATTGAAAGGAAAGCACGGAGACTAAAACTCTGGACTCTTTTCTATATTCCAGTGTCCTCACATACATTATCACCTCGTGCAGTCTTCATGCTGTGAAGTCTGTTTTATGATCTTTATTTTACAGATGAGGAATCTGCGGCTCAGTGCAGTTAAATGGCATTTCCACGATCATTCAACTAGAAAATGACAAAGCCAGAAAGCAACCCTATGTTTTTATGATGGCAGATCCCATGCAGTACTTGAAATAAGCAAATACTCACATAATTTGAAAACAAGTTAACATCTGCTTGAACACTAACACACATTAATTTATTTTTTCAGTATTTTGTGCAAGTTCTGTATGTTCTGAAGTTGTATTTCCCCACCACTTACGATGATACAAATCGCATTGTTAAATTCGCTAAAGGCCAGATGAATGGATGATGTGTAAATACGTACACAGACAATGTCTTTTATACAAGGAAATATAGATAAATTCACTCATTCAAAAAGCCTTTATAGTATATGAAATACCCAAGGGATATTATTTATTAAAGGAAATAGTAATTCCTTGGTCAATTAGAATGGGAGATTTAAATATGTCTAGTAAAAAAAAAAATGTGTCTAGTTATCTTGAAGTGTCTTGGGCATGGTAGGAGTTAAGTATGCTGACATTCTCCAATGTGATGCCTAAAAATATAGCTTTGCAAAAAACACTTGCCTAAGTCTCCCCAGAGATGCCTGCTGAAGACCTCAAGAGAACCAGGTCTCCTCAGGAGATGGGAAGGATTGTGGTACTCCCTATCTGGAGCATTGAATACCAGGAGCTCAGATAAGAGATGAAGCCATAACACATAAGTAAACGCAAACAAGAGAACAAAAAAGAATGTACCTGAAATAACAAGGATTTCTTTTTCCATATCTTTTCTTTCTTTCTTTTTTTCTTTTTATTGTATCCCTTATTTTCCCTGGTGATCTTGTTTCCTCAACTTGTCCTCTTGCTACCAAGTAACATAAGAAACAAACAAAAACTGGGACAGCTGGGTGGCTCAGTATGTGCCTTTGGCTCACGTCCTGATCTCAGAGTACAGGGATCCAGCCTTGCATTGGTCTCCCTGCTCAATGGGGAGCCTGCTTCTCCCTCTTCCTCTGTACCTCCCCTCCCCTCCTCGCCCTGCCACTTGTGCTCTTCCTCTCTCTCTCTCGCGCGCGTGCGCTTTCTGTCAAATAAATAATTTTTTTTAAAAAGCAACAACAATAAAAAATACAAGACATGAAAATACAAACCTTTCATGACCTCTTAAGCCAAATTTGATTTATAGTTTTCCTATTTTCTTTCTCCTTTTCATATCTTGCTCTGAGGTATCTTCATTACCCTCTTTAAGTGAGTCTTAGAATTTGCAATCATTTTGAAGTTTCCCAAAGAACAGCTTGAGGGGAAGAGACATAATAAGATTATAACACGAAGAAATACTCTGTGCTCGTTTCTGCCATACTTCTGTACTCCAAACGTGAGGGTCTTTTTCCCTTTACAAACACCCAAATGATGTACAAACAGAATGAAATCAAGGTCTTTAAGTAGTCTCATAGTATAAAACATAAAACTAAATCTACGAAATAATATTACACAGTAGTTACAGCTTTTGTGTTGTACTATATGTTTGAGTCAGTTCAGGGTGCTATAATAAATAATTATAAACTGGGTTGCTTAGAAACAACAGAAATTTATTTCTCATTGTTCTGGAGGCTGGAAGTCCAAGGTGAAATTGCTAGTTGGTCATGTGTCAAGTGAGGCCCATTTTCTGATTCATAGCTGTTTCTTCTTACTGTGTCCTCCCATGGTGGAAGGGGCTAGGGCTCTCTGTGGGGTCTCTTTTATAAGGGCACTAATCCCATTCATGAGATCTCAGCCTTAAGATCTAATCACTTCCCCAAGTCCCTACCTGATTAATACCATCAACTCTGGGGATGAGGATTTCATAGGAGTTTTGGAAGGACACAGACTTTTAGACCATAGCACTATCTAACATGTCTTACAAGTTGGCTAGTAAGTTCTATACTTTTTTGTCAGCAAAAACATATACATACCAGGTAATATTATTTCCTGTTAGAAAATGAGACTCATATAACTCAACAAAGTTCCCTTTTGTTGGGGGTTTCTAGGAAGTACAGAATGAGAATGCTATTAATATTAATTAATATTAATGTTAATAATAATTAATGTAATAAATACTATATTCCTGGTCCCTAGACAATCATCTACCACTTTGCCAAATTCCCCTTTTTAATATTGTTTAAATCATATCAAATAATTTTTAGGTATGGAACTTGAGTTATTAATGGGGTCTTACAAAATTGTGCTTCCATAATCCAACTCAAAGAGTCCGTATGACTGAGAGAGGATTTAAACAATAAGGTAGGATGGCTGAAGTGAGATCAATTAAAAGTTCAGTATCAGCTTCAGCCATATGGAAATGTGCATTTCTGGAGTCCATCATTTTAATTCATAACCAACTAGAACAGGTACATGTCTGACTACCTATAATTACAGGGGCCTCACATATTAAGTGATTTTTAAAAAAGCATCCCCATGTCATTTCTTACATAAAAGAACCCACAATCACGCATTACATTTGACAAATATTGATTTGCTTCTCTGTCTCAAAATTCTTTTAAAAATTGGTGGCTCAGTTGACGAAGCATCCAACTCTTGATTTCGGCTCAGATCATGATCTCAGGGTCGTGAGATTGGGCCCCGCATCAGGCTCTGCACTGGGCATGGAGCCTGCTTAAGATTCTCTCTCTCTCTTCCTCTGCCCCTCCCTCCACACTGCACACTCTCTCTCCCAGAAAGAATTTTTTTTAGATTGTGTTTTAAAGATAGACAAGTCAGTGCCTTGTTTTTTTGCTCATGCTTCCCAGAATTCTCAAGTGATTGAAATGCTTAAAATATTCTTCAAGAGGATAAAAGAAAATCATCTGTATTCCTTCTTCTATGACATGAATGGTTTAGATGGCCTTCCTCTTGCTACCAACATGTATCTGGTCACCATGTACCCACCCCTTTCATTTTAAATTAACCAGCATATTTGTCTCCCTTGTGGATTCTTCTAAATTACTGACATTCAAATTCTCCATGATTTTTCTTTTTCTTTTTTTTTTTTTCCTAAAGTTATATTTATGTCGAATTTTTTTTTTTAATTTTTTTTTTAATTTTTTATAAACATATATTTTTATCCCCAGGGGTACAGGTCTGTGAATCACCAGGTTTACACACTTCACAGCACTCACCAAATCACATGCCCTCCCCAATGTCCATAATCCCAACCCCTTCTCCCAAACCCCCTCCCCCCGGCAACCCTCAGTTTGTTTTGTGAGATTAAGAGTCACTTATGGTTTGTCTCCCTCCCAATCCCATCTTGTTTCATTTATTCTTCTTCTACCCACTTAAGCCTCCATGTTGTATCACCACTTCCTCATATCAGGGAGATCATATGATAGTTGTCTTTCTCTGCTTGACTTATTTCGCTAAGCATGATACGCTCTAGTTCCATCCATGTTGTTGCAAATGGCAAGATTTCATTTCTTTTGATGGCTGCATAGTATTCCATTGTGTATATATACCACATCTTCTTGATCCATTCATCTGTTGATGGACATCTAGGTTCTTTCCATAGTTTGGCTATTGTGGACATTGCTGCTATAAACATTCGGGTGCACGTGCCCCTTTGGATCACTACATTTGTATCTTTAGGGTAAATACCCAATAGTGCAATTGCTGGGTCATAGGGCAGTTCTATTTTCAACATTTTGAGGAACCTCCATGCTGTTTTCCAGAGTGGCTGCACCAGCTTGCATTCCCACCAACAGTGTAGGAGGGTTCCCCTTTCTCCGCATCCTCGCCAGCATCTGTCATTTCCTGACTTGTTGATTTTAGCCATTCTGACTGGTGTGAGGTGATATCTCATTGTGGTTTTGATTTGTATTTCCCTGATGCCGAGTGATATGGAGCACTTTTTCATGTGTCTGTTCGCCATCTGGATGTCTTCTTTGCAGAAATGTCTGTTCATGTCCTCTGCCCATTTCTTGATTGGATTATTTGTTCTTTGGGTGTTGAGTTTGCTAAGTTCTTTATAGATTCTGGACACTAGTCCTTTATCTGATATGTCGTTTGCAAATATCTTCTCCCATTCTGTCAGTTGTCTTTTGATTTTGTTAACTGTTTCCTTTGCTGTGCAAAAGCTTTTGATCTTGATGAAATCCCAGTAGTTCATTTTTTCCCTTGCTTCCCTTGCCTTTTGCGTTGTTCCTAGGAAGATGTTGCTGCGGCAGAGGTCGAAGAGGTTGCTGCCCGTGTTCTCCTCAAGGATTTTGATGGATTCCTTTCGTACATTGAGGTCCTTCATCCATTTTGAGTCTATTTTTGTGTGTGGTGTAAGGAAATGGTCCAATTTCATTTTTCTGCATGTGGCTGTCCAATTTTCCCAGCACCATTTATTGAAAAGGCTGTCTTTTTTCCATTGGACATTCTTTCCTGCTTTGTCGAAGATTAGTTGACCATAGATTTGAGGGTCTATTTCTGGGCTCTCTATTCTGTTCCATTGATCTATGTGTCTGTTTTTGTGCCAGTACCATGCTGTCTTGATGATGACAGCTTTGTAATAGAGCCTGAAGTCCGGAATTGTGATGCCACCAACGTTGGCTTTCTTTTTCAATATCCCTTTGGCTATTCGAGGTCTTTTCTGGTTCCATATAAATTTTAGCATTATTTGTTCCATTTCTTTGAAAAAGATGGATGGTACTTTGATAGGAATTGCATTAAATGTGTAGATTGCTTTAGGTACCATAGACATTTTCACAATATTTATTCTTCCAATCCAGGAGCATGGAATATTTTTCCATTTCTTTGTGTCTTCCTCAATTTCTTTCATGAGTACTTTATAGTTTTCTGAGTATAGATTCTGTGTCTCTTTGGTTAGGTTTATTCCTAGGTATCTTGTGGTTTTGGATGCAATTGTAAATGGGATTGACTCCTTAATATCTCTTTCTTCTGTCTTGCTGTTGGTGTAGAGAAATGCAACTGATTTCTGTGCATTGATTTTATATCCTGACACTTTACTGAATTCCTGTATAAGTTCTAGCAGTTTTGGAGTGGAGTCTTTTGGGTTTTCCACATATAGTATCATATCATCTGCGAAGAGTGATAATTTGACTTCTTCTTTGCCGATTTGGATGCCTTTAATTTCCTTTTGTTGTCTGATTGCTGAGGCTAGGACCTCTAGTACGATGTTGAATAGCAGTGGTGATAATGGACATCCCTGCCGTGTTCCTGACCTTAGCGGAAAAGCTTTCAGTTTTTCTCCATTGAGAATGATATTTGCGGTGGGTTTTTCATAGATGGCTTTGATGATATTGAGGTATGTGCCCTCTATCCCTACACTTTGAAGAGTTTTGATCAGGAAGGGATGTTGTACTTTGTCAAATGCTTTTTCAGCATCTATTGAGAGTATCATATGGTTCTTGTTCTTTCTTTTATTGATGTGTTGTATCACATTGACTGATTTGCGGATGTTGAACCAACCTTGCAGCCCTGGAATAAATCCCACTTGGTCGTGGTGAATAATCTTTTTAATGTACTGTTGAATCCTATTGGCTAGTATTTTGTTGAGTATTTTCGCATCTGTGTTCATCAAGGATATCGGTCTATAGCTCTCTTTTTTGGTGGGATCCTTGTCTGGTTTTGGGATCAAGGTGATGCTGGCTTCATAAAATGAGTTTGGAAGTTTTCCTTCCATTTCTATTTTTTGGAACAGTTTCAGGAGAATAGGAATTAGTTCTTCTTTAAATGTTTGGTAGAATTCCCCTGGGAAGCCGTCTGGCCCTGGGCTTTTGTTTGTTTGGAGATTTTTAATGACTGTTTCAATCTCCTTACTGGTTATGGGTCTGTTCAGGCTTTCTATTTCTTCCTGGTTCAGTTGTGGTAGTTTCTATGTTTCTAGGAATGCATCCATTTCTTCCAGATTGTCAAATTTATTGCCATAGAGTTGCTCATAGTATGTTCTTATAATAGTTTGTATTTCTTTGGTGTTAGTTGTGATCTCTCCTCTTTCATTCATGATTTTATTTATTTGGGTCCTTTCTCTTTTCTTTTTGATAAGTCGGGCCAGGGGTTTATGAATTTTATTAATTCTTTCAAAGAACCAGCTCCTAGTTTCGTTGATTTGTTCTATTATTTTTTTGGTTTCTATTTCATTGATTTCTGCTCTGATCTTTATGATTTCTCTTCTCCTGCTGGGCTTAGGGTTTCTTTCTTGTTCTTTCTCCAGCTCCTTTAGGTGTAGGGTTAGGTTGTGTACCTGAGACCTTTCTTGTTTCTTGAGAAAGGCTTGTACCGCTATATATTTTCCTCTCAGGACTGCCTTTGTTGTGTCCCACAGATTTTGAACCGTTTTATTTTCATTATCATTTGTTTCCATGATTTTTTTCAATTCTTCTTTAATTTCCCGGTTGACCCATTCATTCTTTAGAAGGATACTGTTTAGTCTCCATGTATTTGGGTTCTTTCCAAACTTCCTTTTGTGGTTGAGTTCTAGCTTTAGAGCATTGTGGTCTGAAAATATGCAGGGAATGATCCCAATCTTTTGATACCGGTTGAGTCCTGATTTAGGACCGAGGATGTGATCTATTCTGGAGAATGTTCCATGTGCACTAGAGAAGAATGTGTATTCTGTTGCTTTGGGATGAAATGCTCTGAATATATCTGTGATGTCCATCTGGTCCAGTGTGTCGTTTAAGGCCTTTATTTCCTTGCTGATCTTTTGCTTGGATGACCTGTCTATTTCAGTGAGGGGAGTGTTAAAGTCCCCTACTATTATTGTATTATTGTTGATGTGTTTCTTTGATTTTGTTATTAATTGGTTTATATAGTTGGCTGCTCCCACATTAGGGGCATAGATATTTAAAATTGTTAAATCTTCTTGTTGGACAGACCCTTTGAGTATGATATAGTGTCCTTCCTCATCTCTTATTATAGTCTTTGGCTTAAAATCTAATTGATCTGATATAAGGATTGCCACTCCTGCTTTCTTCTGATGTCCATTAGCATGGTAAATTCTTTTCCACCCCCTCACTTTAAATCTGGAGGTGTCTTCGGGCTTAAAATGTGTTTCTTGGAGGCAACATATAGATGGGTTTTGTTTTTTTATCCATTCTGATACCCTGTGTCTTTTGACAGGGGCATTTAGCCCATTCACATTCAGGGTAACTATTGAGAGATATGAATTTAGTGCCATTGTATTGCCTGTAAGGTGACTGTTACTGTATATGGTCTCTGTTCCTTTCTGATCTACCACTTGTAGGCTCTCTCTTTGCTTAGAGGACCCCTTTCAATATTTCCTGTAGAGCTGGTTTGGTATTTGCAAATTCTTTCAGTTGTTGTTTGTCCTGGAAGCTTTTAATCTCTCCTTCTATTTTCAATGATAGCCTAGCTGGATATAGTATTCTTGGCTGCATGTTTTTCTCGTTTAGTGCTCTGAAAATATCATGCCAGCTCTTTCTGGCCTGCCAGGTCTCTGTGGATAAGTCAGCTGCCAATCTAATATTTTTACCATTGTATGTTACAGACTTCTTTTCCCGGGCTGCTTTCAGGATTTTCTCTTTGTCATTGAGACTTGTAAATTTTACTATTAGGTGACGGGGTGTGGGCCTATTCTTATTGATTTTGAGGGGCGTTCTCTGAACCTCCTGAATTTTGATGCTCGTTCCCTTTGCCATATTGGGGAAATTCTCCCCAATAATTCTCTCCAGTATACCTTCTGCTCCCCTCTCATTTTCTTCTTCTTCTGGAATCCCAATTATTCTAATGTTGTTTCGTCTTATGGTGTCACTTATCTCTCGAATTCTCCCCTCGTGTTCCAGTAGCTGTTTGTCCCTCTTTTGCTCAGCTTCTTTATTCTCTGTCATTTGGTCTTCTATATCACTAATTCTTTCTTCTGCCTCATTTATCCTAGCAGTTAGAGCCTCCATTTTTGATTGCACCTCATTAATAGCTTTTTTGATTTCACCTTGGTTAGATTTTAGTTCTTTTATTTCTCCAGAAAGGGCTTTTATATCTCTCGAGAGGGTTTCTCTAATATCTTCCATGCCTTTTTCGAGCCCGGCTAGAACCTTGAGAATTGTCATTCTGAACTCTAGATCTGACATATTACCGATGTCTGTATTGATTAGGTCCCTAGCCTTCGGTACTGCCTCTTGTTCTTTTTTTTGTGTTGAATTTTTATGTCTTGTCATTTTGTCCAGATAAGTGTAAATGAAGGGGCAAGTAAAATACTAAAAGGGTGGCAACAACCCCAGGAAAATATGCTTTAACCAAATTAGAAGAGATCCAAAATCGTGAGTGGGGAGAAAGGGGATAAAAAGAGGTTCAAAAAGGAAGAAAGAAAAAAAAAAAAACAAAAAGAAAAGAAAAAAAAAAGAAAAGAAAAGAATTTTTAAAAAAAGAAAACACCTAAGAAAAATGTAAAAAAGAAAAAATATATATATTAGATAAACTAGTAAAAAATCGTTAAAAAAGAAAAAGGTAACAGTTAAAAAAAAGAAAATTTTACCCGAAGGCGAAAAAAAAAAAAAAAAAAGAAAAAGAAAAAATTAAATTAACTGCAAGACTAAAAAAAATCACAGGAAAAAAGCCATGAGTTCCGTGTTTGGCTTTCTCCTCCTCTGGAATTCTGCTGCTCTCCTTGGTATTGAAACCGCACTCCTTGGTAGGTGAACTTGGTCTCGGCTGGATTTCTTGTTGATCTTCTGGGGGAGGGACCTGGTGTAATGATTCTCAAGTGTCTTTGCCCCAGGCGGAATTACACCGCCCTTACCCAGGGCCGGGGTGAGTAATCCGCTCGGGTTTGCTTTCAGGAGCTTTTGTTACCTGAGCGCTTTCCGTAGAGTTCCGGAGGACGGGAATACAAATGGCGGCCTCCTGGTCTCTGGCCCGGAGGAGCCGAGAGCCCAGGGCCCCACTCCTCAGTGCGCCCTCAGAGAACAGCGCCCAGTTACTCCCGTCTGCCTGACCTCCGGCCGCGCTCCGAGCTCACCGAGCCTGCGACCGGTTCAAGGTAACACGGAGCTGCGAGCTTACTGTCGGCTCTGTCTCTGTAGCCGGCTTTCCCGTTCCAATACCCGCAAGCTCTGCGACACTCAGACACCCCCGATCCTTCTATGACCCTGCGGGACCTGAGGCCACGCTGACCCCGCGTGGGCTTCGCCCCGGTTTAGCCTCTGGAGCGATGTCCCTCAGCGGAACAGACTTTTAAAAGTCCTGATTTTGTGCACGGTTGCTCCGCTGCTTGCCGGGAGCCGGCCCCTCCCCCCGGGGTCTATCTTCCCGTCGCTTTGGATTCACTTCTCCGCCGGTCCTACCTTTCAGAAAGTGGTTGTTTTTCTGTTTCCAGAATTGCTGTTCTTCTTCTCTTCGATCTGCCGATGGATTTTCAGGTGTTTGCAATCTTTAGATAAGCTATCTAGCTGATCTACGGCTAGCTGAAGCAGTCTCAGCTTGCTACTTCTCCGCCATCTTGACTCCTCCCTGCTCCATGATTTTTCTTTTAACCCAACAACAGGGATAAGAAGAAGAAATGTTCTCTAAGAGGGCATTTTCCCCACCAGGCTCTAGTCATGGTGGGAGGTAGAACACTCTATAGGCTAAGAAACCTTCACTTATTTTTAATAGTAAGAAGAGAGATTTTATTGTTGCTGTTGTTGTTGTTTTAATAAAAATCTACTCCAGTTAGGAGCGCCTAGGTGCCTCAGTGGGTTAAAGCCTCTGCCTTCAGCACAAGTCATGATTCCAGGGTCCTGGGATCCAGCCCCGCATCAGGCTCTCTGCTCAGCAGGGAGCCTGCTTCCCCCCACCCTCTCTCTGCCTGCTTCTCTGCTTACTTGTGATCTCTATCTGTCAAATAAATAAATAAATAAATAAATAAAATCTTTTTTAAAAAATCTGCTCCAATTAGTATTGGAAAAGAGAGGGAAGAAAGGAAGAAGAAAAATGTTAATTGACAGAATAATGCTTCAAATTACTTAAAAATCAACATTCTCTTTGTTGCAGATATTATCAGTAAAAATAGATTATAGATATATTATTAGATATGTGAGCAAATAGGTACATATAAGGCTGTTGTTATTTTAATAATGAAAAGCTTTAATAAAACTGAAAACCCAACTAAAAGAGGTTGTTGGATAAACTCTAGTACACACATTATCTTAATGGATATATGCTCTCCATATTATCAAGAAGTTTTATTTACTTCTAATTTTGTAAAAGATTTTGTTTATATGAGAGAGAGCATGCACAAATGGGGGGGAGGGGGGAGGGAAAAGCAGATTCCCCGCTGAGCAAGGAGCCCGTTGCCGGGCTTCATCCCAGGCCCCTGAGATCATGACCTAAGCTGAAAGCAGACACTTAACTGACTGAGCCACTCAGGTGCCCCTCAAGAAATTTTAAATGCATGATGTTCTACACTTTTTTCCATGCTATATAAGCAAGCATAAATAAAAATTTAAAAGATACATACATACACAGAAAATTTAAATGTTATTTCTTAGATGTGGAACTGAATTTTCAAACTTACATCTGATAGTCAAGAGACTACTGAAAAATAGTCTTCCAAATATTTAAATTATATATATACTATAATATAAAAACATATATACATTTGAAATTGGCTCACATGATTACGGAGACTGATAAGACCCAAGGGTTGCAGTCAGCAAGCTGAGATCCAAGGGAGCTGACAGTGTAGTTCAGGCTGAAAGTTGGCAGGCTCAAGACCTTTGAAGGAGCTGATACTTTGTTTCCATCCTGAAAGAAGAAAAATAACCAATGTCCCAGCTTAAGAGAGTTAGACAAGAAGACATTCCTTTTTGTTTGGGGGAGGATCAGCCTTTTGATCTATCAGACCTTCATTTGATTGGTTGAGGCCCACCCATATTAGGGAAGGAAATCCGTTATATGTAGTCCATTGACTTTAATGTTAGTTATCCAAAAATGCTGTCATAAATACACATAATTGTGTTTGTCCAAATAATCTGCATACAGGCCCTGTCAAGTTGACACATAAAATTAAGCATCACACAGAGATTCCATTTGAAAAGTAAGTAGCTGCATGCATATTGATAGATAAAGATCATTGACATAAAGTTACAGCTGACATACCAAATCACAAGAAACCATAGATTTTTGTCAGTATTTTTCCTGGAAAACAAGGCAAGCTGACCCATGTTCTAAAATTGTGTTTGTGGGCATCGGGGTGGCTCATTCAGTTAAATGTCCGACTCTTGGTTTCAGCTCGGGTCTTGATTTTGCAGTTATGGGATCAAGCCCCACATTGGGCTCTGGGCTAGGTGCGGAGTCTGTTTCAGATTCTGTCTCCCTCTTGCTGCCCCTCCTCCCACTCACAAACACTCCTGCTTCTCTCTAAAGTAAATAAATCAATCTTTTAGGGTGCCTCAGTGGCTCAGTGGGTTAAGCCTCTGCCTTCAGCTCAGGTCATGATCTCAGGGTCCTGGGATCGAGTCCCACATCAGACTCTCTGCTCTGCAGGGAGCCTGCTTCCTCCTCTCTCTCTCTCTTTGCCTGCCTGTCTGCCTACTTGTGATCTCTGTCAAATAAATAAGTAAAATCTTACATAAATAAATAAATAAATTTTTTTAAAAAGTAAAATAAATAGGATTGTGTTTCAATCTATGTATAAGCACTGACCCCTAGTCTTGAGATTCTAGACTCCCTTCAGTGCTCATATTAAGCCTTCTAGGTAAGGTTTACAGAGACATAGTGACTATCCATTCATCCCATTTATTACCAACTTTCTCTGTAGGTTTATCCCTTTTAAGCTACCAGAGCAAACTGTCAAAGACCTGTAAGTGAGCAGAAGAGGTCACTGGGGGGACCCTGTAGGGATGACCTTGTTCCACAGGGGTGTCTGTGTTTGAGGGACTAAGCTGTTTTACAACTACATAAGGATAGAGGAAAACTAATAGTAATGTAAATGCTTCAAGTCCAGAGCAATGTAAATTATTCCTGTTCATAAGTTTTGTTTGATAGAGTATAAATCTCTGTAAATTAAATTCTCATTTGAACCAACTTCAGTATATTTCTGGTTCCCTCATTAATTAACAAATTATATAAAAACTTTGACATCTGTTCATTTTATATTGTATAAAATATTTATATTTGCATTGTGCCTTGAACTTCTTTGTTAAATTCACTGTTCTTGTAATTACTTCCTCAAAAATCTGTTTTAGCCAGTGGATTACAAGCTCAGTGAAGGTAAGGACCACATTTGTCTTGTTTATTGCTGTATCCCCAGGGCTTACTGTCAGGAATTTAGTAGGGCTTAGAAAATATCCTCATGGTTCCCTGAATTAGTAAATGCAAATGAATCAAAGATATTTCTGAGCAATCAAATGAGTCCCGGGGGAGAAAGTTTCAGTAGTATTAAGAAAGCATTGAATGGCCTCATTAAATCAGAACATGCAAAGTGTTTACATGCAAAATTTGTAATGAAAAAGCCACTATTTAAAGAGTTCTTTGAACAGCATTGCTGGGAAACTGCACTGTTTTGGAGAGGAGTCCAGTAGTGTCAATAAGGCACAGACTACACTACCGTTATAACCTGGACCAGAGACATCTTTGAATAATAATGCAGGATCCCCCCTCTTTAACTTCTTGTACATAGGGATTTACCCACACATTTCTTATTTATTTTCCATATTATTTTTTAATTTTCATTTTTAAGCATGATTTTTGTTATTTTTTCATTAAAATTTCTCATTGCTATTGAATATTTTGCAAGGAATTAAGGAAGTCAAACCCATGAGATATTTGAGCTTTTTACACTTCATCCAGTCAGACTTAGATCTTTTGCAAAAGGATGCAATTTGTTCAGTACTACATAGGTGATTTTGTAAAGGTTGGTGGAAACTGAAAATATATCTTTCCTGATAGACTTGGCATTCTTGTTATTATTAGTATCTAAACTCCTAATGCATAACTTTCAATAAACATGTTTTAAAAAGGCTACCATTTCTTTGCTCAATAACACTGGTAATGAAATTTATTATTTTGTGTCTAACTGTAGTGTTTGTATGTTAGAGAGATAGGGAGATGAGATTAAAAAGACTTGCTATGGATGTGTATGCATTTCTTCCATAGTAGACAGCAAAAACAAGAACAATAGGGAAGAAAAGAACTTTGAAAATCAATTTGTAATTCTGATTAGGCATTAGAAAACCAACATTCACAGACCATTAAACTTACATTAAGATGTTAAAATATCCAAAGATCTTTCCAGTATTGTATCTCTTTACAATTCCTGCTTTAAAGCCACAAACATGTTACCTGTTGAGAGGTTGTTTTGCCTTGCACCAGTATATTCAGTAACCATGAGAATCTTAGCTTCTTTTTTTAGCATAATTCCTGAGTACTTCCTTTAATTTTTTTCCTCCTATCCCCAAACATTTTTGATGAGTTAATTATCATTTCCAAGTAACAAATCTCTCCCTCCAATAAATGATATTGAGTAAATTAAATCTCTGTGATTACCATCTAGATTTGTCTAATTAGTAATTAATATGTTTAAAATTCTAATAAGATGGAAATGGTCAAAGAAAGTAGAGATAACCTCATCTGCTGTCATAGTTTCTTTTATCTATTTATAAATTCATAACCTGCAGAGACCTAGAAAAAAGACTGCTTACCTAAGCATACTTTTTAAATGGAAAATCCTAAGGCACTCTGCATCACAATGGGTGTCCTTATGGGTGCATCAAGACATGGGTTTGAATTCTGATCCCACTCCTTAACCAAGGCCATATAATGATTAACTTAAGTGACCTTTTCTATAGAAATAGAATTGGAAGGTTGACTGGGGAAACATGTATAAAGCACATTGCACAGTACCTGACCTCCTTTCAATATTGCAGAATCGAGGAACTTTGTTAATACTATCAATTATTGAAAGAAGTTGCTATTGTGACCAAACCCGAGTTCAGCTGTCTGTTGTTCAGAAGACTAATACTCAAGAGATGAGTGTTGATTGGAAAGTAATATGAGCTTTATTCAGGAGGCTGGCCACCTAAGGAGGGAGCAGACTCTTGTCCAAAGGCCAACTCCAAGGTTAGTTAATCAGTAAAAGGAGTGCGGGGTCTCTAACATTTTTTGATTACGTTTAGACTCAGTGGTGCTAGCTATAGATGTTGTCTTGGGTGCTCAGGGGTTAGGCAAGGTGGTCTGGTTCTTGTTTTGTGTTTTCTTAAATGCTCTGTTCTTTCTAGAAAAGAATGCGTGATCTATAAATACACAAAGGAAGATTAATTAATTGATCACGTGGGCTAAGGACATTTACCAAAGTTAAAGACTACTAGGTTAGCAGCAGAGGCTGAGGTAGGTTTACTACGTCTGTCTTCTCAACTGAAAGAAATCATTACTTCAGCCAAAACTAAATAAAACGTGATGTGGGAAACAAAGGCAGAAGAAAAAGTACTAAATTTCTTTACTACCTATATAGCCCATTGACAAGTCCTTGAAAGAGGCAGAGTGACATATAAAACTACCTTTTTGCAACAAAGATGTCTCAAGAATTCTTTCTTGGCTGTCAGCTTTGAACCCTAATGTCTTTCCTCCATCAAAAAGGACATCCATGAAAAAATTCATACAGTATTTGCTTTCTCTGACTGAATTATTTCGTTTGGCTTTATACTCCCTAGATTCATCTATGTTGCTATGTTGCTGAACATGGCAAGACATCATTTGTATTGATGACTGAGTAATGTTTTGTTGTATATAGTCCATATCTTCTGTATCCATTCATCCATCGATGGACACTTGGGCTATTTCCATAATTTGGCTATTGTAAATAATATTTCAATAAATAAACCCAGGGGTGTATCTAAAAAAAAAAAATGGATACCCAGAAAGACAACAGAGAGGGAAACAAAGGAAATCAAAACATTAAATGAAAACCTGATGAATAAAATAACAAATTGGGGCAAAAATAAGGTGAGGAAGGAAAAGAGAAAAAAAAAACAAGTAATCTCTTGTGTGGAACTGAATTGGTATAGTTATTCATTTGCTATTTGATTTGCTGGCACTTATATTGCAATATAACTGGCATTTGAGAGAACTGGGCAGTTCTCATAACAACAGAATTGGTGGCCTGGAAAAGTGAGACAATTTTAATATTTATGGGCTGGTGTCTTCAGACAAGGCACTTGATCACTCTGGGTTACTTTGTTCATTTGAGGGTTTTATAGCAAATGCATACTTAGCTTCTTTCCAGCTTGAACATTTCTATAGTCTATGATTATTTGGTTTAATTTACTGTGTTCAATTTTATCTGAGCCATTGGTCAAGTAGTCCAAATTTTTACTCTTTAAGTGAGTATTTTGTTCCCAATTCTGTAACACTTGTTCCATATCCCCTTTTATCCTGTTGTTAAAAGAAATACTCTTGATTGTTTTGTCAGTGTTGGGAAGGAAGAATTTCCTTTACTCTTCAAGATCCTTCTAGCTGGACTAAGAAATTGACATGAGACAGATAACAGGTTAATCAAATTTAATAATGTACAGATGGGGAATCCATACAGACGTGGAATTCCAAAGACAGGCAAAGTGATGCTTATATGAGCTAAAAAGAAGGATAGGAGTCTGAAGATTCAAAGGGGGAAAAGATAATTATCAGGAAGGTGAGAGAAGGTGTTTGGAAAACAAGGATTGCCCTGTTATGCAGATAAGTTTCTTAAAGAGAAATCTCTGTTAATAGTTCTCTGGTACAAATAGGCAGTCAAGAGGAGGTAAAGAGCCTTTTCTGAACCTTCTGGGTTGGGATTGTTTTTAACTCAAAATAATATTTTTGCCAAAGTGGGCCATCTTAGGGCAGCCTGCTTTTGGCCCTCATGAAGAAGAGACATGTATGCTTATAGAATATCTTCAGAGTAAAATAGTGTTTAGTCATGAAATTCTTCTGTATTAACTTAGATAAACAATGTTGTAATTAGCCATACCTCACAATCAAATGGAGGATAAATATCATAACTAATGCTGAAGTAAGTCCATGAAGTAATTATCTGTGTGAAATCATACCAGCAGCCCCTCCCCACTCCCTGCGTTGTTCTTTAGAAAACAAAGTTAGAGTTTTGTATCTGTGAACCTCAGAATTCTAATATGGAAAGAAAAAATTAGCAAACTAGTACATTTTGTGGGTCTATTTATGCTTTTGAGATAGATTAAATAGTAGAAATCACATAAGGTAGCTAGTGCTGCCTTACACCATTATTCCCAAGCTATGATGTGCAGACAGGTCACCTCAGGGACTGTTAAAATCATGCAGATTCTGATTCAGTAGGTCTTGGATAGGGCCTGTGATCCTGAATTTCTTTCTTTCTTTCTTTCTTTTTTTTTAAGATTTTATTTATTTATTTGATAGAGATCCTAAGTAGGCAGAGAGGCAGGTGGTAGGGGGTGGGGGGGAGAAGCAGGCTCCCCGCTGAGCAGAGAGCCTGATGCAGGGCTTGATCCCAGGACTGTGAGATCATGACCTGAGCTGAAGGCAGAGGCTTTAACCCACTGAGCCACCCAGCCACCCTGGATCCTGAATTTCTAACAAGCTCTTAGGCAATGCGATTGCTGGGGTCTGAGGACCAGGTATAGAGTGATGGAGGCCTAGATTCTATCATCTCAGCCTTGCCTGAAGTCTCAATACATACATGTTAAGGTGAAATATACCCAACTGCTCCAGTCTTTTGCTTGAGATGTGCCCATGGGATGGTTGTTTGGTCTTACAGTTTCCTTCTTTGAAAGAGGATGAAATTTTACTTGTTTCGGTAAACAGTTAAAATACCCAACGGAAAAGTGATACAAAATAAAATGTTGGTTCCCAACCATCTTAGGAGCTTCCCAGGTAAAATCTGAAAACAGCCCCTGTATGTGAAAGGCAGGAAGAGACCAAAGAAAGAGGTGCATCGGCCACTCTAGCTTGGTAGGTGGCAGTTGTAATAAGCAAAGTGAAATTATATCCTAGGCTTATCTTGGGTGGTAGTGAGACAAATGGGTCCCTATACCCACCAAATCTTAAAAGTTTAAGCACCTCGCTGTCTCAGGGCTGTGACCTTGGAGCAGCCTCCAGGAGTGGGAATGGCAAGTGGAACCCACATTCCTAAGACAGGAGAGGATGAGGAATCTCCAAGTGCTTAGGAACAGCTCTTGGGTTAATGAGTGGTCAGTAACCTCCTCCAATATCAAACAGTCTATTAGAAGGAAGCTGCTGGATTCCAGTGATTCCAAGGATGTTTTCTGCTTAAGAATAGAAGAACCTTCTGAGATTGTACACATAAGTAAAGGGAAACATGAGAAGGATAAGTTTAAAAAATTTTTCAAGTTGCTTGAAGGCCTTCAAGAGGTGTAGATTTGGGTTTGCCTAGTCAACATCTATGTAAGAGTGGAGACTCAAGCAATGTCATCAATAATCATCTCAAAAATGTGATCATATGATTAGAATTTCAAATAACCATGTGTGTCTATCTTTCCCATTAAGGAGAGAGAGAAAATCAGTAATCTGGGCTTGGTGTCCTATAGTTCTGGGCTAGAATCCTGTTTCCTTAACTTACCAGTCATATTACATAGCATCTCTGAAATTTGATATTCTCAATCATAGAGTGAGGAGTGGTGGTAATTAATAGCACTGATCTCATAGTGTTATTGTGAGCATTAAATGAAATTGTGCACATAAAAGGTTTTGTACTCTCATCATATAGGAACTGCTTTAAAAGGAAATCTAACTGTAGAATGTGAACATACACTCACGCAAAGAAAATAACAAAAAGTCAACAACAACAACAACAAAACTGAACCTCCTAAAAGCAAAGCTGCTTTCTTTGTTTTCTCCAAGATCTTAGTTTAAGAACAATGTATGTCAAGTATTCATAAGGCAGTTACTATGAGATGCTGCCAATTTTTTTCTTTTCCTTGAAATCTGTTTTATACCTGCTGTATATTGTGCTGGCCACAGGGATGCACTGTGCTTCTTTCAAAATCTCTTTGAAAGCATTATCAGTTTGGCTGATGGAACATTTGAACAGCCCAGGAAAACAGTGAATATATAGTAGAAAACACTTGGGACTTAAGAGACAGAGAGACCTGAATGAAAATTCTGGTTCTAGCAAGTATCAAAACCTCAACAGGTTGCATCTGTAAAATGGAGATGATAAACCTCACTTCAAAGTGAAGTTATGAAAATGAAAGGGCTGGTGGACAGAAAAATACAAAGGACATTCCAGATATCTGTCCTGGTAGAAAATTGTTTTGGAAAGCTCCTCATTTTTGCAGTTTTATATGATGAGAATTTCACTTTAGCTTTTCCTGATCCTCATTTCTCAGAGAAATGTAGAATTCTATGACCTAGAAGCTCCAAGAGATTGATGTAGTAACTAAAGGAGTTTTCTGTTCACTGCCAGGAAACCAAAATAGCAGCCATGTTCACAACCACTTGAATTAATTGAGATTTTATAATAGGATCACTTCAAATTTGTGATTCACAAGTAGGTACATCCTTTAATCTTGCTTCTGGGCTGGTGTTGGGCAGTAGCATATAGTGCTTGGCAGCCTATAAAGCGTCCTCCCTAAGGTCTGTGCTTTTCAATATTGGTTTCTCAGCCTGGTAGATTGCACTGGATCAGGCCATAAGACTTTTCAACACAGAAAGGTGAAACCTCAGATTTCAGATATAGTCAAGATTATGTCCTTAGAATGTTCTCTAAGCTTTGGAAAGAAACACATTTATAGTAGCACAAGATGATAGCATGAGACTAGTCAATATTCAGGGATTCAAAAAAAGACATGCTGATCAAGACATATGATGTGGCACATTTTTCTCCTCAAACCTGGGAAACAGTTTTGACATTTCTCTTTTTGTCATAATATAATGTACTTTCAGTACTGTAGCGGAATCCTCTCAGGGTGAAGTCATTTATCACAAGACTAAATGCATGAACTGTCTTGCTTCACTCTGATCCTCAGACTGGAACTTCTGTTGGACTCTCAAATGTGTAATTAACGTTTGTTTCTAACATTCTAAAGATAACTCCTCTCTCCAGTTCTGACTCCAGGTTGGCAATATAAATTCCATGAATTTCCATCATAAAATAAGGAAAGTTTTGTGAAATAGCTGGTAGCTTTTTGCTGTATTTAAAAAGTACATGTACGTAGTTTAAGATCACCTGGCTCTTAATTTTAAAAGATATGATTTTGTGCCTATTAGCCATAAAAACACTAATAATAGCTATCGTTTTTGAGCGATTATGTGTGAGATACTCTAATAAATGTTTCATACATAATTTTATTTAATTTTCGCTAGAATCCTGTCAGGCAAATGCTTTTCACCTTTTTTTTTTTAGTTAGGATACTAAGAAAACTTAAAATCATACTCAAAGCCCAGGAATGTCTGATAAAAATATATATGGCTCTTTAGGAAGTTTTTCTGAGTCTAGTATAATTAGATAAATTAGAAATGCAATTCAGTGCAGAAACATGTAAAATAAAATAAGAGTATTTCCACTTTGGGATATATGAAGTAGATGTCCTTTTTCAAATTTCTCTTTCTAACTAAAACCCTGGATATTATATGTGATACACATAAGACAACTCTGAAAGTTGGAAGGACGAAAGCAGACCATCTAGGCACTTTGGGACCCAAGGAATGACATCATGGTGAGTTCCTTAGATTTTCTTTTACTTCATATTTCCCAAACTTAAAACTGAAAAAGCTGGCAATCTGCGAATGCCAACAGAGAGGGGAAAGGTTCCAACAAAAGCCTATTTTCTCTAACTAAAAGAAAAAGGCAGGCTGGGCTTTACATGAAAAATAAATTCACACTACAATAATTTTATTTTATCCAAAAATCTCAGAAAAAAACTGTTGCCCACTCCTGCCCCTACCATTGCAGGCCAATGGGGGAGCCTAGTAGGGGCTACTCCCTACTAGGGGAGCCTAGTAACACTTACCTGGCTTTAGTTAGGCACATGGAGTGGTGTTAGAGAAGGCCAAGTCAGGAGCTACAAATTTCATTCCTAGCATGAATAATGAGACCATCCCTCCTTCCCCTCAGTGAGACCACATGGAAAGCCTGGACTTAATCTCCACTCTGCAGTAATGTGGTACTTTTCCTCCCACTCTCCATATTGGGGTGGTGTCAAGACCTATAAAATAATTAGAAAATTTCACCACTGCCCCATAATAACAAGGGCATGTCCCCACCCTTGGTATGAATGAAAGCTGTACAGGGAAAAATAACAAGGCATACTTACACTACCCAGGTAAAGAGGTATCCTTGGAGGCCTAGTGAGAAAATAGAAAGTCCATTTGCATCAGCTATAAAGAGGAGCTCCTTTCTTCGGTATAAGCAGAGGCCAAGTGGCAAAACTAGATGGCTGTATCCACCTGTTAGTAATGAAGCCCTGTCACTCCTTCCATTTCCAGAGGAATGTCAGAAGAAGCCTCCTGAAAGAGAAATTCAATTATGAGCCAGAGTTATGGCTCATAATTATGAGAGTTATGATAATAACTATATGATAATAACATATTATAATATGAGAGTTATGAGTTTCATAACACAATAACCCCAATTTCCAGGTTCCAATCAAAAATCTCCTGTATTACTGAGAACCAGAAAGATCTCAAACTGAATGGGAAAAAAGACAATTAATAGATACCAACAATAAGATGACAGAATGGTAAAATTATTTGACAAATGCTTTAAAGTAGCTGTAATAAAATGCTTCAGTGAGTAGTGAATACCCTTAAAATAAAAAAAAACAGAAAGTCACAGCAAGAAATAAGCATTCTTCTTAAATAGAAGATATAAAGAACCAAGTGGAAATTTACAAAAATAAAAAAAAATTCAATAACTGAGATAAAATATTCAATGAACTGTCCAAGGCGGGGGGTGGGAATCATTCAATTTGACAGAAACTACACAATCTGGACAACAAAAAGAAAATACACACACACACACACAAACACACACACACAAACACACACATATGATCAGGGCCTCAGAGACCTGTGGGAATATAATAAAAGCTCTAATCATGTCATTGGAGTCCAAGCAGAAGAAGAGGAAGAGAGTGGGGCTGAAAAAGTATTTGAAGAAATAATGGTGAAAAACATCTAAATGTGTCAAAACAAAAACAAAACCATAAACCCATAGATTTAAGAACCTGAGAGAAACCCAGACAGGATAAATCCAAAGAAATCCATCCCAAGACACATATGGTCAAACTTCTGATATATAAAGATAACAAATCTTGAAAGTAGACAAAGAGAAATAATGCCTTATTGATAAGGGGAAAAATAATTCAAATCACATTGATTTATCTCAGGAGAGATTATGTGCCAAGAAGAAATGCCACAATACTTTTTCAAATTCTATAAGAAAAGAATTTTCACCCTAAAATCTTATTATCAGGCTGTTTCCTTCAGGAATGAAAGAAAATAAAGACACTCTCAGAGGACGGTAGAAGCCACCTTGTGTGATTTTGACTGTTTAGCCCGCCTCAAAAACATAGATATATCCACAATATGTACTAGTTTGCTTTTTTTTCCTCATCATATTAGAACTCTGAGGTTCACAGATACAAGATTCTAGTTTTGTTTTCTAAAGAACAATACATCAGGGAAATAATTTCTGGTAAGATACCACACAGATAATTATTTCATGGACTTACTTCAGCTTTACTTATGACATTTATCTTCCATGTGATCTTGAGGTATGGCTAAGTACAATATTATTTACCTCATGATATCACACTATTGGATGATAGAACCACTTTCATGTCCTCATTCTAAGAGCAAAGCTCCTCCCACCACATTTTAATTTTTGATATGGCTGAAGAAGAAGGAGCTTTCTTCTATGTTTCCCTCACCTTTATCTTCCCCATCATCTTGAACACATCCCTTACACAGTGTTCAGTAAATGGGAGTTAGAGAGAATGAGATCATTTTCTTCATGTAGGGCACCTCTCTTCCTTACCATGGTCTTACTACCTCATAGTTGAGATTGTAAAACTTGGCAATTTCTATTCACAGCTTTGAATGATTTAGAATTCTGTTTTGCATTTCAGTTTTGTCTGAACCCATATGGCAAAGTCAGAACTCCAAACAAATCTGATAAATTCCATCTTGTGTAGCCATTCCCTGTGGCTTGGTAAAGCACTGCAAGTTTTTCATTACTTAATTCTTCTTTATTCCATGACCATCTGTATCTCCATCTTCAGACTTGGATAGGCCTCACAATTGTCTCTGAAACTCAGTATAAAAGAGCTCCAGTATGTTCGTTTGTTAAGTTTGAGTTTTTAAGAGACCAAGACAAAAAATAAACCAACTTAAAAACAGAGTTTGTTGTACCAGAGTAGAATAGTATTTCAACACAGATACGTTCACCTGTACAAGATGGCTCTCACAGAGTCCACAATTGAATTGATAGATTATCACTGAGTAACTTGCATAAATATTTACTTAATATTTATCAAGTACCAAGGACTTAACATATACTGTTGTGTTAAATTCTCCAGACAATCCTTTGAACCAAACAGTAATGTTATCCCCACTTAATCTTTCAGCTTAGTTTGTCTATAAAAGTGCTGGTCACCCAAAAACAGAGTTATTCTTTTCCACAAAGTGTAGGCTGTACATATGAACACACAGACTAAAATACAGGGGTAGGCTTCAGAGAAGATTTTTATATCTAAGCTGTGTCTTGAAGAATGAGTGGGATTTGAACAGGCAGAGCATGATAGAAAGGATATTTTGGGATGTCAGACCAATCTGTACAGAAGAATCCAGTGGGACTTAGAAGCGAATGATTACTCAGACAGCAACATGGCAAAATCTGTGACTAGAGAGCAATGTGGGAAGGTGTCTGATGATAGGAAAGTCACTTTGCGTTTCTTATGAGTGGCTTGATTAAGTCAACCACCTGGACTCTGTTCTCTAGGTGATAAGGAGCCAAGATGGGGAATGCTCTGACCCTCTGGCAGCAGTGTGAATGATTCATTGAAAAGGAATCAGGGACAGGAACATGAGGTAGGTCTTCTCAGACTAAATGGTTGAGGGCAAACATGAGCTTCGAGCTCATTAATATGCTTTGCTTTCTATTAGACTTTATGTTCTGTGGCTCATTAATTCCCTGTTGATATAGCCTCAGGCTGTGTTTCCTTCTCACTGAGTTCGTGGAGTAAAGATTTTCCTCTCGGCCTTAAAACCGTATCAGCTTCTAGCCTCACTGGGCTGTGCAGCATTTGCTGATTCTTTGGTGTGGGCACCTCTGACCCGTAAGTGAGTTCCATTTCAAACTTTAACTCAAGCACTAGGGGGGAATAAATCAAATGTGATGAGATTTGGCTGAGATAGTCACAACATCTATTTCTTGAAACTTTTTAAACTGAAGTACAGTTTCCTTGTTTGTATCACTGATCTTTCTCCAGAGGGTGGAAAGTGTGGTAGTTTGGGGCATTTATCATTCAGCATGTTTGTTTGATGAGAAGGGATAGGCGAGGCCAAAGCAAAGGCTTAGGTAATTTTTTTCTTTTTTTTAATAAATTGAAAATGCTTATATAATGTATATGCCTCTTGCTATACATAAACACATAAAATAAAAATAAATCTAAAACGAATGGATGAAGAAACTGGAACAAATGGAAAATGAGACAGAAATGAGAGGGAAAGGGGCTGATTTGATTAAATGTAGGATTGTTGATTTGGGTTCAGGTCATGATCTCAGGGTGATGGGATCAAGCCCCACATCAGGCTCCATGGTCCATGGGGAATCTGCTTCTCTCTTTGTCTCTCTACCCTCCCCTGCTCATTCTCTCTCTCTCCCTCTAAAATAAATAAATCTTTTTTTTTATTTTTTATTTTTTAAGATTTTATTTATTTATTTTACAGAGAGAAATCACAAGTAGATGGAGAGGCAGGCAGAGAGAGAGGAGGAAGCAGGCTCCCCGCTGAGCAGAGAGCCCGATGCGGGGCTTGATCCCAGGACCCTGAGATCATGACCTGAGCCGAAGGCAGCGGCTTAACCCACTGAGCCACCCAGGCGCCCCAATAAATCTTTTGTAAAAAATGAAAGCAACAGGGGTACCCAAAACGTTGATCTTAAAAACCTGGACCGTGTAAGTAGCAGGCCATAAATTGGGTTTTGACTTTTCTTTAACCAAACCAGGAATCGTGAAACTTGCCAGTGTCCATTAAGGGAAGAAGGAAAAAGTAAGCAAACCCCAAAACCTTGTATTCAAGAAGCATGCCATTTGTGCTCTGAGTTCTCTAATATTCAGTGGTATCCAGGGGAGTATTACAGTTTATAGTGAAAACAATTCTTCAAAAATATCCTTATTGTATGGTTGCCACTTCGGAGAATCTTTCTCAATTTTACCCATTAGTATATGATTGAAATACATTTCAGTAACAAATGCTAGGAGGTTGGTGTTGAAGAAAGCATACAGTAATGCTGTTCAAATATGAAGTTTTCTAATCATCTTACATAATAATAGTTTTTAAAGCAGGTATCTTTCACCTCAGATAATAATGGTCTCTGGAGAATCTTTCTAAGTGTATGGTTGGGGCCAATTCCAGATCCATTAGGACATTTCATCTTGGACCAGCTTCTTTTTGAGGTACCACTAAAGAAAACTGGATACAAAACACACAGCTAAGGAAGTAAATGAACTTATATAATTTGTGATATAGTAATAGTAAATACATCCATTTCGTATTGGGAGACTTTGCCAAAATTATTGACTGAGATTTCACGATAATTAATTATAATTTTTGACTTGTTAACTGGAGGTTTTTGACTTCTCAAGGAAACACTTAATTGATTTATTTCTGAGATGAAACCGAGTACAAAGTATTTCTTGGAATAAAAGACAAGGTGTTGAAAAAATATGGTCCCTGAGAATCTTGAGTGCTTCATATATTGCGAGCTGGGGAGAAATGGAACACTTCAGAGACAGAAGTCTGCTTCGCAACCTTGCAAGTGGCTGTTTCAACTAAGGAAACAGGGAAATTGGATCCCATCCAATGGTAGGCTAAAAAATTAGAGAGAGAGTTGTATTTCTTGCTTTCTCTGCTGAGCATTTTCAGCATCTTTGCTGCACACCCTCACAAAGTTATTTACCACAGGTGTGCTGGTAATTATGATATATTATAAACATTTACGTTGTATAATGGTCCTCAACGTCTTCCACCTGTGACCTGGTCCCTGCATACCAAGCAGTCATGCAAAGCAGGTAGAAAAACAGGCTGCCAACCTAAGATTTGTTTTTCTCTTTTCAAATGTGCCTTTCTCTTAGGGCATGAATGTTTAGCTAGGGATTTTTCCCCCTCGGTTTTCTAAATGGCTACGGTTAAATGCATTTTTTTAAACCTTAAAATATTAACAGTTTTAAATAAAAAGCTCTCCAGATGACATGCAAACTTTGTCGTTGTCTTAAACGAAGTTAAGTTAAAACAAAGTTACATTTATTTTCTAAATGACCCAGATCTTATTTCATTAATAATTAGACCATGATGAAATGATTCTTATCAGTGGGTATTAATGATGCAAAAGCACGCTTTGCTTGTGCTAAGTGGTCACATATGTCAGTGTCTTATGAACTCTCGCCTTTGCTTCATAAGAATGATACAATCTTCTACCACATTATGGTCCAACTGCTGTTTAGCAGTTTTGCTCGCTGGTATCAATGTTTTTGCATTTACTATCATTCTCCCAACCCATCCCCCATTATAATGAACTTCTTTTTTTCTTAAAGCATATCTAATATAATAGGAGCAGTGGTGGTAACAGTCAGGACCCACAGCACCTCACCAGGGCCTAATGTAGTCCAGGAACTGTATGAGAAACTTTACGGCTAGTGCTTCCTTTTCCTTCTCCATTGCTTATGAGCTAATAACAGCTCTCTTATTAACCCAGATCAGGAATTTTTAAGATCAGAGAGCTGAGACAAGGAGAACATTTGATTTGTTTGCAATTACTCCAAGAGGAAGTTAGTAGGAAGTACAAGCTCCTATTTCACTACTTAAGTCCCGAGGAGCAGCACTTTTGAAAGAAAGAGATAAGAGATTTTACCTCCCTGCTCTGTGCGACTGAGGATATTAGAGATCTAACCTCCAACGAGGTAAAATTGAATGTGCTAAAATCCTGTGAATAAGAAGTTAGTTTTTTTTTCTTGAGAGATCATTAAGTTGCCAGAAAATTAGGAGAGAACACAAATTAACACAGCTCGAGAATCCAAACATTTCAAGATAATAATGTGGTGTGCACACAGGGGGAGGAAAGAAAAAAAAAAAAAACCTGAAAGAAACAATAAAATATTCTTTGGAAGGAAATCCATGAGAGCATCTGTCAGGTAGATAAACTAAACCAAATATATCTAAACAAAGAAACTCAAATCCCACACTCACAGGAAATTCCATAGACATATGAAGTGTACATCTACAACAACATAGAACAGTAAACTTCGGATTTTTTTTTTCAGAGCATCATCCTTGTCTTTAACTTAGTCATCTTTACTAACCTCTCCTGAAATTCACATTAAGTGTTGGAAGAGGGCCAGGCATATGGTGAGCGAGAAAGATGAAGGGGCCAGAAAGTCACGATGAGACTGCTGTCCTATGTGCTGAAGACACTATTAAAAAGCTTCAGGGATCAAGAAAGGTAGTTGGTTTGGGAAAAGGAGGCTCGGTTATTGGCCTGTTGATTTTGGGGGCCAGCAATTCATCTAGAAGGCACTATTCAGTAGGCAGTGGGTTATCCTATTCTTGGGATCCAAGGGAAGAACAGAGTTGGACCAGATGACTCAGGAGATCCTTTCATATGAGAGATCTGAGAAGGAGGTTAGTTAGTCAGTTGAAGGGAGGAGACAAGAACCCTAATGCCATATCACAGAAACCATGGAAGGAAAAAATTTCAGCAAGGATGGGGGTTGGAGTGTCAGGACTGCCAAATTATTCTATGAAAAAACTTAGCATGATTTTAGGCGAGAAGGTAAGTGGAACCCCAAGGTGCTAGGAGAACCTCAAGCGTGTGGAAGATTCTAGCCTCTCTTTCAAGTTCACAGTTTTGTGAGACCACTCTTTGAGAACAGTCTGTTGAATCCAATTCATTTTGCACCTAAACCCTCTGGTTTCTAATGTAGATGCTCGTCATTGATACTATTTTACCTTTTTGTCACTCTTTATAATTGCCACTAGGGGCCTCTGTCTCAATTTCCACTTTAACTTCTGTCCACAGTTTTCCTGGTTATTCCTCACCTTGAACTTCTCACAGTTAAAAATGTCCCCTGCACCCGTCTATCCTGTGCCACCCTCACGGGCAAGATTCCACAGGGCACAGGTGTAGACTGGACACTGAAAAGGCCCTATCAGGAGTATACACAAAACAGGAAACAGCATACACACAGCATACACACAACAGGAAAACGCCACATGATTATTTTGTTAATCAAACTTTTAAGCATCAGAGCCTAAAGGAAACATTTTTACTGTAAAGATTTTAAGTATTTATATTTTAAGTATTTATATGTAAATCAAGCCCTTCTCCCATTTTATAGTTGGTTACAGAAAACCTGTTGCCTTTGAATATTATATTCTTACTTTGTGTTGTAGATAAAAACAAAAATGCTTAGATAAAAGAGGACAAAGTTAGCGTCTGGAAAGGGAGATATGTGAGAACAAAATATACAGTATGTCTGCTGTCTTAGCTCCAGCGGCTCTAACAAAATACATAGACTGGATAGTTTAAACCAGAGATGTTTATTTCTTACAGTTCTAGACACTGGGAAGCCAAAAACCAAAGTTACAGTGGATCTGAGGTTTGGGGAAAGCCCTTTCTCTAGCTTGCAGGTAGCTGCCTTCTTGCTCTGTCCTCACACGCCCTTTCCTCAGAGTACTAATCCCATCATGTGGGTCATGTCCTCATGACTTCATCAACCTGATTATATCTGAAATGCTTTACCTCCAAATACCATCACATGGCAGTTAGAGCTTCAGTGTATGCATGTGGCAGGGGAGTAGGGGGAACCCAAACTTTTAGTCTGTGAAATTCAGTGAGATGAATCTCTCCCACTTCTCACTTTCCTCTTTCTCTCTGCCTCCCTGGTTGACTTTGGTTTTGGTTTGTTTTGTTGTATTATAAACTGTCACTGTGCTACATGCAGATTGACGCTCCAGGCAATTGCAATTAAATCAGGGAAAAGATATGCATTCACCAAGGTTAACACAAGCAGCAGCTCTATCAGGATGAAACACAGATAAATACATCCAGGACCTCAAAATAAATATAGTCATTTCAATCATGGTCTCCTTAGTTTTTCCCCCCCAGTAAACCTAGAGAACATGCACAATCAAAACCTAAATAAATAAGTTCCCAAATCAATATGTATGTCACTAAAATTTTCAAGCTACAAATGTAACCTGTCATTTCAAGTTATGGGCTATTGTTTTCAAAACAAGTTATTGTAGTATTAAAGGCAAATGCTAATACAGTAAAGCCTCCTTCTTTGTAAACTCTAGACACATGTATAAACTTAGTTTTGATCTAATTAACAGATAAATACCTATAATGAGTTCAGCTGCCTTAATCTGTGTTTGAATACATGTCTCCTTTCAAATTTGATTTTCAGATATAACTTTTAGTAAATTTCATTTGGTGCTTTCTAAAGAGACCTATTCACCTTACATTTAAGAAGATGTGTGTATTAGAAAGACATTAAGGATGGTCATTCAAGTATAATAGGAAATATAAACTTTGTATTAATGGATTCTTTTGACATGGCATTACATTTATCATCCTCCTTTTTCCATGGTTCTTTAAATAGCCTCCTATTTCACTTGGGTGATTTCAGTCTCTATAAGGAACTGTCCATATTCCTGTCAGTTATCATCCTTAAAAATGCTGGTTATTTTCTCAAAAATGTTTTATGTGTTCTTATTTCCTACCTATTTTGTTCTCAGTTCTTTCGCCTAATTGCTAAAACCCTCCATGCTGAGTCATCTTTTTTTTCCTGACTAAATCATTTTATGGGAATCAACTGCAACAAAGCCTGGACTGCACAACACACCTGATGACGTCATCTTTGGCCAGGCGCCTATAGCTTGGGGCAGGATTTGCCCTGCCTACATCTCTGTTAGTTTTCCACTCTTTCTTCCAGACTGAAGTCAGACCTGTCCTCTCTGTGATGCCTGCCTCTGATGCTCCCAGTAGGGTTTACTCTTTCCTTTACACTGCTCAGCAGTACTGTGTGTGTTTATACTTTTTGAAATAGCATGTATCTCATACCCGTGCCTTAGTTTTAGTCATTTATGTGGACATCTCTTGATCTAAATCTTTAGCCTCTTAAAGGGGCAACATCCCACTCATTTCCATACATAAACTAGAATTCCTTCACATAATCTAGAATCCTGTTTGGTACCTGGTAGATATACATTGATTAACTTATCTTTTTATCTACCCATCTAGCCATTCATTTAGTCATATCTCCCACATGTGATATCCATGGTAATGTGGGCACAGCAAATGAACATAAATAAGGTAGTCCCTGCCTTGACATCACAGATAGCCTAGTGCAGGAGACAAAGTAACAGGGAGTTGTAATGAAATGTGCAGTGGGTGTTAGGCATAGTTGGAACTTTAGCAGGAGGAGAACATCATAGTCTAGGGGTCATAAAACTCCTCCTGTGAGGAAGTGATTTTTAATTTTAACCTGGAAAGATTAGATAATATTCACCACTCTAGGAAGTGACAGGAGGCAGAATATGAGGTATTTGAATAAGCTGTTCCCTCTAAAGAAAGGAAGAGAATTTGGAAATCGGAAAAGATGGAAGAAGTTGTTTGTGGTTATTTTCTGAAACAGATAATGGGAGGAAAGAATGTAAAAGAAGACACTAAATTAAGAGAAGTTTAACGGAGTAAAGTCTCTTAAGGAGGTAGGGAAACCATTTAAATGTGAAATTCCAAAATACAGAAATAAGTAGCAGGATTTTAAAAATATTTTAGGATATTCCGACCTCTCCAAAAGAAGGTTTAAAGAGGATGCTAAACAATAGTCAAGTTGTAAGAAAATAGGGAAAATAAGAAGTACTTCTTTCTAAAACATCTTTGGTAATAGGCCAAATAAGTTTGTAATTACCCAACAACAGTATGTCTGTGTGTTTAATTGGTTACTTTTAGTAAACTCTGAATGTCTGCTCATGCTGAATTCTCCATCTCACCTGCAAGACCCAGCCTTAGCCGGTGTCCAACAAGTGATTGCTGAATGAGAGTGAATACATACAATTTTGTATATCTTCCAAAATACGTAGATATGGCCACATTGCCAACATGTTATGGAGCTACTTTAACCATCACATATTTCTGTTGTACATTTCTGCTTTGTTAGCTTCCAGCCTCATAGTAATACTGTGAGATCAGCCCTAAGAATGCCATTAGGCTACAAAACATCCCCCTGCGTCAAATGCTGAAGTCTCCCTTCTATACTATTTCTTCCCAGTGCCCATAACTTTCAGACTTTCCTGATAGAAGGATTCTTGACTTTCTCCCCTACCAATCAGACTTAATTTATTCTCTTAAAAATTACGTTCTTAAAAATTAGGAGCTCCTGTGAGGCTCAGTGAGTTGAGCCTCTGCCTTTGGCTCAGGTCATGATCTCAGGGTCCTGGGATCGAGTCCTGCATCAGGCTCTCTGCTCAGCAGGGAGCCTGCTTCCCCCCCTCTCTCTGATTGCTGCTCTGCCTACTTGTGTTCTCTCTCTGTCAAAATAAATAAATAAAAATCTTTTTAAAAATTACAAAAAAAATTATGTTCAAATTGAAACCAGTTCTTACTAAATGCTACCATCTTTTCCTTCCTAATGTTTCTTTTTTTGTTTTCTGTGTGTTCAGTTTGTTTTTGAAAGAGTCTCAAACATCAACTGCTTCACCTGTCCCTCTCACGCTTAAATCCCCTGCGTGGTAATGCCAACTAGTGGTCATTTTATTCTGTTTAAACCAGTTAGTTATAGAACAGATGGTATCCAATCCCCCAATAATTTTGTACAGAATTAATGATCAAGATAGTCTTCATTTTAATGAACTGAAGTTGATCTCTTTGTAACCTTTGTAAAAATTGTTCTCCATTATACTTTCTGGAAAAGTAAAAATTATTCCCTTTTTTACATCATAGAATTCCAGGATTTTAAAGCAACCCACAGAGCATCATATCTTACTCTAAAGACAGTGTGGTCCAGAAGACCAGAAGACCAGAAGGTTAGGTGTCCCAAGTCTTTGAGATTTTTATATACTTATTTCAACCCCTATCCCTTCTTCCATAGAGGTCTAAATCAACTACCAGTGGTTCTGAGATTTTATGCCTATGCCTTTGAACTTGTGCTCTTGAATAGAGTCACTTTTATCCAAATGTCATTAATCAAGACAGGGAATTGAACACTTCCCTCAATTCCTTGAGTCCATTTAACCCCAGTGATTTGCTGAAGAGTGGTGATTCCGAGAATAGAGTGGTATGTAAGAGTGGTTTACTTTCTAGCAGGGTGTGTACTTCAGACTGAACATTTAATATTCTTGTTCTCATCTTGTCTTTAACTACTGCAAGGTATTTCTCACTGACTAACCTTCTTTCATGTCTTTCTCAACCTTTTTGTCTTCTCACTGACTCATCTTCTTATTCTACTACCTTCTCTCTTTTCCCTCCTCACTGAAATTATGGGCAGATTCTCTCCCCTCCCATTTCCTTCTCTTCTTTCTCTTCCTCTCTCCATCCTCCTCATCTCTCACTTACCTCACCGTTAGTTCTGCCTTACGAATGTAGGTATAAGACTCAGAGAAGTTAAGAGAGTTGTGTGAAACCACCTGGTCAGCAAGTAATAGAACAAGGATTCACATGGTCTGTTGGCTTAGTTTGGAATAAGCATTACACTGTTTTCAACAATTGCTCAGGTGGCAGGTTCAAGACGATAAGCCTTATCAGGGCAGGCATTGCCCTGCATTGGTGTAGTAATAGCAAATGCTCATATAGCGTTTATTATGTGCTGGGTATATAAACTCACTGTATCTACTCATGTGTTTAATTTCCACGCATCTCTAAGAATTTGTTTTTATGATTATTCCAGTTTTATAAGTGAGCAATGGACATACGTAAAGACTGAATGACTAGCTCTAGTCCTCAAGCTGGTAGACAGTGAGTGAGGATTCTATTTCAGGTATTTTTGACTGCTAATCTCACGCTCTTTACTGTCCTGGACTACCAGACAAAGCCAGTTGTTCACAGTGTTTTTGACTAACTCATTCATGATAAGCCTGCTAACATACAGATGTTGTGTTAAGATGCATACAGACCATTAGCTTATTTGACTTTTATGTCAGAGACCATGTTAGACAAACAATGAAAAATATGTGCTTTCTCTGTTCTTAGGGTTATAGTCCAGTGAAGGAGGTTTACACAAACAAGTAGGTTCACTCATGTTTAGTATGTGGACTTCTCATTAGACGCTATGGGGACTCGTATATGTGGAGACTTTGTGGGTACCCAGAGATGAGAATGATGAATGCTAATTCACAAAACCTAATGTAATATTTGGGGCAAAGAAAAGTTGGAGTCCAACCTTGAAAGACAGTATGCATTATCAGGACAACTAGAAGTGGGAGCTTGATGAATGTGAGGTCTTGAATATTCTATAAAACCTAAGCTGCATGATCTGAGGCCTGAAAGAATGAAATCAATAGAGGGCAGCTCTTTTAAGCTACTTTGAACTTAATTCAATAAAAATTCCCATGATGTATTTATATAAGTAGCAGTAATTTTAACCTTGTATGTGTACTTCTATTTTTGTTTAATTTGACCTTCCTAAAGTTAATGTGGTTAAATCTGACCCGCGATGCCTGCCAGATATATAGTAAAAGAGTAGTAGATTAAATATTTTTTATCAATTTGGAAAAGTAATCAATGTGTCATGGACGCCCTTAATAATGAATTGAATAAAAGGCACACCTTTCAATATTGAAGTGAACAAGGGCAAGCTAAAAGCCATATGCTCTATCACTGGCGTCATTTTTTTTGAATTAAAGCTTTACTAATATTTGATGTACAGATTCCAAAAAGAACATATTTTTAAAATAATTATATATTTTACTTGTGAATAACAAAACGTGGGAAGGAAATGTACCTATCACTTGTTCCATTGTCTTTAATTTTAAAACGAGCTGATGTATTCTTCTGGAGATAGAAGCCTGTTAAGCCATACCTACTTGTACACAGCACAGAGGTGTGGTCAGGCATTATGTAGTATGTACTACAGCGTCATTTTTCTTTATATGTCAAATATTTGGTTTGCAACTTTTTATTTGGGTATAACTTCAAGCCTACAGGAAAGTTGGAAACCGTGCATTCAGATTCACCAGTTGCTTGTTTTGCCCTTTGTGTGTGAAGGCATATATAAAATATATGTTACACATGTAAAACTAAGCTGCATCATCTAATTTGATACACCCATGCAATTAAAAAAATATTTGAGAGAAGGATATAGATATGATGCCTCTTTTCCTATAAATTCTTCAGTGTGTAATTCCCAAGAGCAGAGGCATGCTGTTACATATACACAGTATAGTGCTCAAAATTATGAAAATTTACAATGCTACCATACCACTGTATGGTCTACAGTCCATAGTTAAATTTTGTTCATTTTCTCAGTAATGTTTTGTGTAGGTATTTCATTCCTAATCCAGGATCTGGCCCAGGGTTGCGTATCATATTTAGCTTTCACGTGTCTTTTCTTCTTATTGTAGAACAACTTTTCAATACTTCTTTGCATTTATTGACCCTAAATTTAGAAGAGTACTAGATAGTAGGGGGTGTCCTAAATTTGGGTTTGTCTGATTTCTCTTAATAATCACATTCATGAACTCAGAGTGCTTGAAAAAATACCGCAGAATAGTGCTGCATTCTTCTCAGTGTATCATATCATAAAGAATATGATGCCATTTAGTCCCATTATGGGTGACATTAACTTTGATTCCTTGGAGTGTCAGTGAGTTTTTTCTACTATAAAGTTATTGCTCTCACCTCATAATTAATAAGTCATTCACAGAGAGAAATTTTTAAATGATTTAGCTATTCTCTTTTTTATCAAACTGTTATTCCATAGTTTTAGAACATTGGTGATTTTCCAAATCCAACATTCCCTCTATATTTATGAATTCACATTCATATATGAGGCTCTTTATCTTCCATTTTTGTTTATTTATCTGTAGTATTGTGCATTTATGAATCTGTTTATATTCTATAAGTCTGTTACTCATTTTATTTTGATGTTCAGATTATTTTAACTGTAGCCAGTGAAGTCTCTTCAGACTGGCTACTATGTGGACATTTTGGACATACCCTTATCTTTCTTAATACAGTTCCTTATTTTCTGGAACATCAAGAGAACCAAGTCTCTTCTTAATTCTCTTTGACCCAATGCTGGATTCAATCTTTCCCTCAAGTCACCTTGACTCATTTGAGAGAATACTTACATTTAAAAGGCAGGATAGGAATGCTTTGTGTGTTTGTTGCTAAGGATATGTCGTTACTTCTAACCCCTTTAAGTGGAAAAACAAGGAAAGAGAGTGTGTGTGTGTGTGTGTGTGTGTGTGTGTGTGTGTCAGAGAGAGAGAGAGAAAGAGAGAAATCAAAAGGGAAATGAAACATTTCACAGATTCCTCTGGTAAAATGCTGAAGTCATGAGTATGTATCTCTTCAAAATACGTGGGTGTTTATCTCTTCAAGAAAAGAAACTCAAGAATTTTAATTGGTGTTTAAACAAATAGTGTTCTGATTGGTCTCCAGAATATCTTTTGGTTGGCAGCAAAGGCTGTTTCTGATACCCAGTCTCATAACAATATGGAATGATACTTTTTTTTTTTAAAAAAAGATTTTATTTATTTATTTATTTGACAGAGAGAGATCACAAGTAGGCAGAGAGGCAGGCAGAGAGAGAGGGTGGGGGAAGCAAGCTCCCCGCTGAGCAGAGAGCCCGAAGAGGGACAAGGTTCCCAGGATCCCGGGATCATGATCTGAGCCAAAGGCAGAGGCTTTAACCCACTGAGCCACTCAGGTGCTGATACTTTTTTCTAGAGATTTGGCCATACCCAGTAGAGGCAAATGAAATGAGGTGAGGTTTCTAGGAGAGAACATATCTTAAAAAGGGTGAGTTTAAGACGAAGTCTAGGAATATTGGAATATTTAGGCTTTGACTTTAAATAGTGCCCCTGTGCATATAAACTGATTTAGGAAATAGACCTGAGAGTCTTGAGTCTCATTTTTCTTTTGTTATCAGCTCTTTTGCTACTTTTTTTCACCTAAGACAGATGTCCACCACCATTTCATTTATAAATAACTAAAACTTTGTTGTCAAAAAGGCCTTTCTTTGTAAAGCACCCTTAACCTTGTTCACTCCATTCTAATGACATATAGTAAGGTTTAAAGTCCTACAAATCCCCTTTTAGCTCAAATATCCTCTGATAAAATCACATGCTTTTGCTCTAGGCAATTATAATGTATAAAGAGCTAAGACCCTCTGGGGCACTTGGGTGGTGCAGTGGGTTAAGCAGCTGACTCTTGGGTTTAGCTCAGGTTGTGATCTTGGCAACTGTGAGATTGAGCCCAGGATCAGGCCCTGCCCTCAGCAGGGAGTCTGCTTGAGATTCTCTCTCTCCCTTTTCCTCTGCCCCCCTCCCAAACAAATAAATAAATAAATCATAAATAGACAGACAGATAGATAGATAGGAAGGACCCTCTGAGATATCCTGGTTGGGACATGGTTGTGTTAGGCTGAAACTTAGCTCTCCTAATTTTGAATTGTGTGTAAGTACTCCCACAACTGTCCCTTTTATTTTATGTAATGAGTTCCTCCCCTGAGTATAAATGGTACAAATTCTTCCTCAACAAAATGTTTCACGCAAAAATCTCAAGGTGGAAGAGCAACAGGTCCTCCCTGATTATACATATATATGACTTAATTTCTATGATACCAAGTTTGAAAGGAGGAAAGCGTTCAGGAGAGCACCTGTGTACTGCCAGCTTGTTGTGGTTTTTAATTCGTTATTTATCAATTAGTATAGTCCGGTGCTGTGCTGGGGCACTGGAGAGAAAGTAATAAGTAAGATACAGGGCCATTCTGCATGGAACTCAAAGACTAGTGAAGCCTATGATAAATATTATTTTGTAGACATAAAATATGACATAATGAAAAAAGTGAATAATTAAAGAAGGAGTCACAGAAGCAAGGCTGTTTGGCCAGCGTTTTGAAGGATGAATAGATTTGTCACAGGTAAAGAAGAGTATAATATGTCTTTACAAGCTAATGTGGACACCGCAGTGTTATTCCCGACTCCCCCTTAGGACTGAGGCATTTATTCCCACATCTGTTTGGAGCAATGGGTTGTTGATAACTCCTGGCTGAATATCTTTCTGTGACTTGCTTTCAGACGTAGCGAGATGCCTTGTTTGAGGTTATGGTTCCCTGTCAGAGTCAGCCTATGTTCAATGACTCAGTACTGACTGAGATTAGCTAAGGCTTCTCTTGGAAAGGCTTCACATCTTTAACTACCCAGGTCTATGTCTCTTAATTCATTTTGTTCCAGAAAGCCCACCCCAATAAATCTGTAGTTCAAATAAAGTTCTCTTTACCTAACAACATGGAGAAAGGGACTGTTTTGTTCAAAGTACCAAGGGGATTCAGGAGTGTGGTTGAACAGGTGCAATACCCTGAGATCATGACCTGAGCCGAAGGCAGCGGCTTAACCCACTGAGCCACCCAGGCGCCCGAATAGGTACAATACATGGGTTTGGTGAGATTGGAGGAAGAGAATGATCATGTGACGAAAGAAGAGTAGAACCTAGTGGCACTGCTGAGGGATTCCAAGCTAATCTCATGGATACCAGGAGATTACTGAAGTATGTCATGTGGTCACGACAGAAGAAGATCAGTCAAGTGGCCAGCCATTGGCATGAACACAGATGATGATGGATCCCACTTCTATTTCCTCTTCCATCATTGGAATTTTCCATACTGAATCTTGTCTCTTGTTGTTGAGAGAAAAAAAATTCTTTTAAAAGATGTTACTGTAGCATGTGAAAAGGAGTGAGGTCATAGTTTCTCCTGTAAACTTTCAGAAATTATCTGAGAAACTTTCAAAAATTATCTGAGATTCATCCTGTAAGGGAAAACGTTCATACCACAAGAGGGAGACGTACTGTGGAGGAATTTTGAGGAAGACAATAAAAGTAGTATATGGAAAGATTTTCAGATCATATTTAAATATTTCTTACCGTCGAGTCTCAGGTAAAATATCATTGAAGACTTTTTTGTTTCTATCAGATACAATATTGTCTTCATCAGTGATATTTTACCTGATATTTGAGGGGTTAGGAATATCTGAATATGATATGAAGTCTTTGCATATGCTTTTATCATTTACTGTTTCCCTTCTTCCTGTCTGAATTTTGTGGTTACAAGGTGCTACCACAGAAAAATCTCTAGATGTGGGACCACAAGACCTGAATTCTAGTCCCACTTCTTTGTTTTTCCACTAATTTGTATCTAATATGTATCTTTGTATCTAATTTGTACCTAATACGTAGAACTATTGCTAGTTTTACATTTTAAGGAGCACAGCTATATTATTTGTCTCTTGATTTGGGGAAGAATCACTTAGTTTTCTGAGCTTCAGGGTTTGTTTGTTTCTTTTTATAAGAAAAGTGGGGAAATTAATCCTTCTTGTACATCTGAGGATCAAAGTCTTTTACGAAGTGTAAGACATAATATGGCTGGGAACCAGAACAGGAAAGTCCTGGACAAATCAAGTAACTCATTTCACAAAGTGTTGGATGATTGAGTTTTAAAGCTTCAAGCTCTTAATATACTATTCAGCACCCTGAAAACATAAAGTCGAGAGAGGGGGAAAAGTAAGGAAAGGACTACTGCTTCTTGGACGAGGACCTGAATGCCCATTAAAATGCATCTAGCAGAGGACATAAAACCAATGAGAAGGAGCAATTTACTTTTACTGCTGGGGCAGGAGTCATGCAACTATTTTTACTAACTATGGCTGTTCCCCAATCTATCGGAGTTCCTAAAATATTTATGATCACTCTGTCTGTATAAGTCGCTGTCTGTTGCAAGCAGAAAAGCTAACCTGTGGTGGAATGTGTTTGTTGTCATTTTCTTGTCTGATAAGGAAAGCAGTGAAAATAGAGAGGGGCTGAGCAAAATCCTCATATAACACATCAAGAAAAGAAAAAATGAGGAGGCTGTGGCACCATGCCAGGAGTAAGAGCTTTGCCAATTTGGCACTTTGCCTACCTCGACTGGGGGATTACCCTGTAGTGTATTAAAGTATCAGCTTTTTAATTTACCATATTATTTTCCAGATGTTTTTGGTAGAAAGGGACTTCTCGGCAAACACTTGAGTGCTTGTCAGAGAATTACACATTTAATATTACACTACTCATTATTTTAATTAATGACAGGAAGAACTTGCTTGAAGACAATTCTTAGTCACACAAAAAAGGATGTTAATATTTTATGAGAGGAGGAAATTATCTTTAACATTGATGAATTAGAATGTTCAGAAATTATAATAGGAATATTACTGAAAAAATGAGCCAGTGGTAGTGCCATTTAATATAACACACTAATTTTGATAGAAAACTGATATGGAGGCATCATGATGTAATATTAAGAATAGCATATAAGAAATTGACATGCACCATGCATGAAAGTTCTCTAAATCATAGTTCAGTTAGAATTTGGAATAGATTTATATATAGTGATGGATGCAGGACACATAAATCCTATTCTCTGGTCTATGAGCAATATTATATATCAACACTATCACTGTCATTTACTGAATGCACCCTGTGTGTCCGGCATTTTGTTATCACTTTTCATATATGTAAGTACTCAGAGCAGCTGTTTATTCTTGCTGAAGAGAGTGAGGCTCATAGAATTTAAATGATTGGTTCAAGTTCATTGAGTAAATAAGTGGCCAATCCATTCTACAGTCTAAGTTTTGAACTATGTTATAATTACCTTTCTAAGTCTCCTAGAAAAAAATAAATTAAAAAAGCTTACATCTCCAGCTTTCAAATGAATTGGCTGCTCTAGGAATTCTATTGGATCTTGTTCAACTGTAAAACTCTGAGGTTTGATTTTCACGATGTATTTATTAGTTCCTGTTACATGCTGGACTCCTTGCCGAACTCGGTGCTTCCTGATCAGTTTCCTTCCAGTGTACTTATTAAATTTATCCTTCAGATCCTGTGTAATGTTCTCCTTGTTCAACCCTTTGGGTTCTAGCTGTGTAGAAAGTACCTTTCTTCCAAAAATATCTGGAAAATGATATGATAACTTTTATAGACACTGCACTGACTCAAACAAGGTAATCATGATGAAACATAAGTAACTTGAGATATGTGCAGTTCTTTTTATAGTAGCTTAAACGTGTGAGATGCTAATTTGCCCACTGATACCCCTCTGAGGTTACCACAGAATGATCAGTTATTTTGATACTCCTTTGTTCTTTCTAACTGGGCACCTATTTAGTAGCTCTCCCAACAGAGCTGTTTTTCTTATATTTTAAAGATTTACAATTTGGTATTATTTGTTGGTGAGGTGGATCTTGAGAAATGTGACAATTAGTGTTAACCGTACCAGTCAACAAAACAAAAAGACAACCTACTGAACAGGTGAAGATATCTGCAAATGGTATATCTGATAAGGGGTTACTATTCAAAATACATAAAGAACTTATAAAACACAACCCCAGAACAATAAATAATCCTATTGAAAAATGGGCAGAAGACCTGAACAGACATTCTTCTTTTCTTTTTTTAATTTTTTTATTTAGTTTCTTTTCAATGTAACAGAATTCATTGTTTTTGTACCACACCCCGTGCTCCATGCCATACGTGCCCTCCATAATACCCACCACCTGGCTCCCCCAACCTCCTACCACCCGTCCCTTCAAAACCCTCAGATAGTTTTTCAGAGTCCATAGTCTCTCATGGTTCATCTCCCTTTCCAATTTCCCTCAACTCCCTTCTCCTCTCCATCTCCCTATGTCCTCCATGCTATTTGTTATGCTCCACAAATAAGTGAAACCATATGATAATTGACTCTCTCTGCTTGACTTATTTCACTCAGCATAATCTCTTCCAGTCCCATCCATGTTGCTACAAAGTTGGGTATTCATCCTTTCTGATGGAGGTATAATACTCCATAGTGTATATGGACCACATCTTCCTTATCCATTCGTCCGTTGAAGGGCATCTTGGTTCTTTCCACAGTTAGTGGCCATTGCTGCTATAAACATTGGGGTACAGATGGCCCTTCTTTTCACGACATCTGTATCTTTGGGGTAAATACCCAGTAGTGCAATGGCAGGGTCATAGGGAAGCTCTATTTTTAATTTCTTCTTTAATTTCCACACTGTTTTCCAAAGTAGCTGCACCAACTTGCATTCCCACCAACAGATTAAGAAGGTTCCCCTTTCTCCACATCCTCTCCAGCACACGTTGTTTCCTGTCTTGCTAATTTTGTCCATTCTAACTGGTGTAAGGTTGTATCTCAATGTGGTTTTAATTTGAATCTCCCTGAACAGACATTCTTCTGAAGAAGATGTACTGATAGCCAAAAGACACATGAAAAGATGCTCTACATCACTATCCCTCAGGGGAATGCAAATCAGAACCACAAGGAGGTATCACCTTATACCTGTCAGAATGGCTTGAATGAAAAAGACAAGAAATAACAAGCGTTGGTGGGAGTGTAGAGAAAAAGAAACATTTGTACACTATTGGTTAGAATGCAAATTGATGCAGTCACTGTGGAAAACAGTATGGAGACAAACCATAAGTGACTCTTAATCTCACAAAACAAACTGAGGGTTGCTGGGCGGAGGGGGGTTGGGAGAAGGGGGTGGGATTTTGGGCATTGGGGAGGGTATGTGCTTTGGTGAGTGCTGTGAAGTGTGTAAACCTGGTGATTCACAGACCTGACCCCTGGGGATTAAAATATATGTTTATAAAAAATAAATAAATAAATAAATAAATAAATAAATAAAAACAGTATGGAGGTTCCTCAAAAAATTAAAAATAGAAAGACCATATGATACAGTAATTCCACTACTGGGTATTTACCCAAAGAAACTAAAAACTTTAATTTGAAAACGTATATGCACCCCTCTGTTTATTGCTGCTTTATTTGTAATAGCAAAGATTTAGAAACAACCCATGTCCTCCTGTAGATGAATGAATAAAGAAGAGGTAGTATATATACAATGAAATAATACTTACCCATAAAAAAGAATGAGATCACGCCATTTGCCACAACATGGGTGGACCTAAAGGATATAATGCTAAGTGAAGTAAGTCAGACAGAGAAAGACAAATACCATATGATTTCACTCATAGATGGAATTTAAGAAGCATTAAATTCCACCCATGGGGTGCCTGGGTGGCTCAGTTGGTTAAATTCCACCCATGAGTGGGAGATACCCGTACACACAACCCTAAAATACAGAGAACAAATAGGTGGTTGCCCCAGGGGATGTGGGAGTGGGTGGGAATGGATGAAATAAATAAAGGGGATTGACGGGTACAAAGTTTCAATTACAAAATAAACAGGTCAGAGAGATGAAAAGAATAGCGCAGGGAGAAGTGTCACTAAGATTGTAACAATGTTGTTTGGTGACAGTAGTGACTATACTTATCCCAGGGAATACTTAAGAATGTAAAGAATTGTTGAATCATTATATTGTACACCTGAAACTAATATAACACTGTATGCTAATTATACTTTAATAAAAAGAACAGTATCTCTTATTAGAGTATCGTGGCACCATAGGAGAAAGCAGAGGGAGCAATGAAGATATCAGGGGTCCTAGAAGCCTTTATTAAGAGGCATTTATTTTAAAAATAATAAAAATAAATAAATCTTTACAACCGTGGTATTCCTTTATCAATGAGGTGCATCTTGGTAATGTGTTAATAGTACTAATGTTGGAAGATTATTTCTTTTCGTAATAAGTCAATACAAAAGGAAGAGTAAGACCTCCAAGGTCACTCTAATACACTGTCCTAATACTTTCTCAACTAGAACAGAGAAACAATGGAGCTATAGCTAACATGCATGTTAGCGGACACAGTAACCGAATTTATTTTTCATAGATGTCAGAATCAGCCATCATGTGTTTTGCACGAGAAAAGGGTTACAATTGTGGCTCTACTTAAATATCAAAATCAATGTGACTACTTCTGCAGTCTTATAATGTTGAACCCATCCACCCAGTAGTCCTCACCACGCGAGTTTTCCTTAGGGTGTGATCATGGGCTCTCATTCTCACACTACCCCCTGGCTCCTCTCAATCCAAACCAACATTATTAGAGCACACTGAGATTCACCTCTGTGCCCTCCTGCCACCTCCACAGTCACAGCCTCGGCCGGTCCTGAAGTTGTACTTGTATTCCTGGGTCTCCCTCGCCCAGCACAGTTCATTTTGCCACCTGACCCCCAGCGCTGGCTTGTATATCACTTTTCCTATCCTAATTACTTTGCCCTTTAGAATGATTTTTTTTCTTTTAAAATAATTATTTCAGCATTTGGAAAGAAGAACATGGAGTATATCTGATGGTTTAAAGGATTTATAAGCAATAAAAGTTTACTTTTGAAACAGTAAAAGAACTGTGTGAGCATTAAGTAGCCTTATTTCCTCAGCTATAGAGGGAAAGCCCAAGGCAAATGCTGCTTTTATCATTTCATAAGAATGCACACATATATTCTAAATAAATACCTGAAGTCAGATATTGTTGTATTTAAGGGATATCTGGTACTTACTTTCAGGACATAAGTACCAATGTGTAGCTGTTACAAAAATGACTTAATTGTTCATATTAACATGCCTAAATCCATTAGCTGTCAAGTTCTAGGGTATCAGTTCTTCTGCCAAGACACTAGCCACACTCAAGTCAAGGAAAGATGATTTCTATCCATCCTCTGAAGAAACTAAACTTCTCAAGAGAGGCTATTTACAGTCCCAGGAGTGTTTTACCTCAGTCAGAAAAATATAAGGACACTGGGTATAACAGACACCAGTCTCAATGCCAGCAAATTGGATAACCTAGAAGAAATGGATACATTCTTAGAAACATACAACATACCAAGACGAAATCATGAACAGAAAATCTGAACAGACCAATATCAAGTAAGGAGGTTTAATCAGAATTCAAAAGACCTCCCAAGAAAGAAAAGCCCAGGACAAGAGGGTTTCACTGGTGAATTCTATGAAACTTTAAAAGAAGGATTAATGCCAGTCCTTCTCAAGTATCATGGCTAATCAACAGGGAAATCCCGTCACAACCACAATGAGGTATCCCCTCACACCTGTTAGAATGGCTATCATTAAAAAAAAAAAAAAAAGACAAGAGATAAGTGATGGCAAGGATGTGGACAAAAGAAGACAATTTGCACAAGATTAGGGACAATATAAATTGATGTATCCACTATGGGAATGATGGTTCCTCAAAAAAATTAAAAATGGAATTACTAAATGATCCAATGTAAGTGCTAATAGTTCCTCATGGTACTTAAAAAAATCAAAAGTAGAATTACTCTATGATCCAGCAATTTCATTTCTGGGTTTATAGCTAAAGAAAATGAAAACAGGATCTTGAAGAGATATCTGTACTCTCCTGTTGTAGCATTATCTTAGAATTATTCACAATCACCAAGATAGGGAAAATAATTTAAGTGTCTTGTGAATGGATGAGTAGATAAATTAAGATATATGGGGTGTGTGTGTGTGTATTATTCAGACATGAGAAAGGATATCCTGCCATTTACAACAGCACAGGTAGACCTTGAGAGTATTAAGCTAAGTCACAGAGAAAAGCAAATACTGTATAATCTTACTTATACATGAACCTTAAAAAAGCCAAGCTCAAAGAAACAGAGAGTAGAATGGCCTGTAGTTACCAGGGCCTGTGGACCAGGGGAAATGGAAAGACATCAAAGAATACAAACTTCCACTTGTAACACAAACAACGTGTTGAGAGCTCATGTAGAGAATGGTGATTATAATTAATGTTACAGTATGATGCATTTAAAAACTGTTCATCTTTCTGACCCTTTCTCAAGGCCCTCCATGCCCCAAAGTATCATCTTACTTCAACATCCACTCAAATTCAAGGACCTTATCTTCTACAGCAGATCCAGGTATGCAAGAAGTTCCTCAGGTATAGTTCCTTCAATACAGCCAGGCAAGTGCAGCTCTTCTCAACCTACAGAAATGAAGAAACAAGGTATTGGCACCCCTCTACACAGTAATAGATCTGATAGAGGATCACTGCTATAGAGATCAAAATGTTGGATTTTCCTTATTAGGTCTCAGGGACTAGAGCTAATGCCTCCTGTGCCTTCACTCAGCCCTCCAAGATTTGGTTCTGATCTCTCAGTCACCCTTCCCATTTCATGAAAGTTCTATGTGTTTGCAGCTGAGTAGTTCTCTCTGCCTACTTCTTGTCACTGTAATTGGAGGTATCTAAAGGTGTCCTTTTGTTCTGTACTCTTAACTCATTCCGTCAAAGCACTGGACTTTGAAACACTTGGCGAACCCTCTGTGAATCTTTCTAGGATCTACTCCTTTAGAAAAAAAAAACAAACCCCACATAAATGTCTGTGAGGTAATCCTTTGCCTTTTCCTTCTGTTGGGATTGCTGAGGACAATGTCCTTAAGCATTCTGGAAGTTCTTTTGTTTCATTCAGGAGATACACACCTTCCATTCCTGTAGGGGGTATTTTTCCTACTAGTACTCTGAGATACCAACTTCCATCTTGATGGAAGGTCTTAAAGGAAAGATATGACAATCATACCCTCAGCTTTGGCTTCGGGTCATGTTTTTTATCTGTAGAGATTGGGGAGTTTCAGAATCATCAACTTCGACCTCCTTTTTATTTTATTGTTCCCTTTTGATTTTATTGGTCTTCTCTCACTTTTCATGTAGAGCATCAGGAAGAAACCATATGGCACGCTCACTGTGTTGGGAAATCTCTTCAAATTGCCTGCTTCATTAGGTACATTTTCCACATTCCACAGAACTGCAGGCGGTGGTGTTGCTAAAATATTCTGCACCTGTACCGTTTCCAGTAATATTTACCTCACTCTCCCAAACCCTTGCTGGAGGTGTCCAGTAACTTCTTTAAGACACAAAGCTTTCACTAAAGCTCTTCTCAAATTCCAACCCCCAGTTCTAAAGCCACACCTACATTTTAGATTTTTGCAACAGCCAAGCTCCACTTCTAGGTACCAGAATCTGGATTAGGTAACTCTTACGGCATAACAAATTATCCCAGAATGTAGCAGCTTAAAAAAAAATTATTTACAGTTTCTGTCAATCTGGAATCTATTAGCAGCTTAGTAGCTAACTCGGGGTCTCCCATAAGTTTGCAGTTAAGCTGTTGGCTCTGTTGGGGATGGGGAATCAATTTCTAAACTCACTCAAATGGTTGTTGGCATGGGCTCTTCCATAGAGCTGCACAACATGGCAAGTTAACTAAGGAGACAGAGTGTGAAGGAGAGAGTGCTTATGACACAAGACATGGTCTTGGAAGTGATAGAGCTCACTTCTTCTTTATGATGTTGAGCACACAGACCAATCCTGTCACAGTGTGGGGGACAGCATGAGCATGCCAGGGCCAGGGGCAGTGATCACTGGGGACAACCTTGGGGGCTAGCTACCTAAAGTAGGTCTCAGTCATAGGCAGAGCTTGGGTCGTGAGAGAGATGGTATGGAGAGATGAGTAGAATTAGGAGATTGAAAGTTTACCAAAATTAAATGGATGCTTGTCTGATGCCAGGTGCAGCCTTCACTGCATTAAGGCTGGGAGGCTGAACAGGTTCCAAAGGTTCAAGAAGGGGGCATGTACATATCAAGTGAATCTAATTTTTATGTAATAAATAGCTAATATGAACACTAAGAACAATCAAATAGAAGACTGCACATAATTTTTAATATTCAATATATGGAATATTTTTATGTAGAATACCCTATTATCTAGTGAGGTGACACCAATATCACCAGATTTCAGCTGATAATCCTGATAGCCCCACTTACCTTTTTACTTAGTTCCACTTATTTCACCATCATGAATCTGCTAACTAAGATGCTAGAATGTATCTGAGAAAATATCTAATTGTCTTCTTACAGATGAGGATACTGATAATTTGCTCTAAAATGTCCCTGTCAGTAGAGATTTCCTCATGTTTTGTCCTATGTACCCAGAATTAGGAAAGGATGAGATGTAGACAAGTCAATCTACATTTTTCTTTAAAAAAAAATAATAAAAAGGTAGATTGGGAATGGGTAGCTGTGGGGAAGAGGTGGGCAATGGATTTCAAGCTTTCTGTAAGTACGCTAATTCAAAAAACTCTTTCTCTTCTGTGATTACCCAGAACAATCTGGTATATACTATTTTTTCCCCTTGGTGTGCTATATCCTACATCTCTCTATTCATGGATATACCCTTTTCCAGGACATAAAACTGAAATATACACTTAAAAGGAATTAAAATGTATTAATAATATAGACCAATAAAAAATTTATTGAGGTATACTTGTTACAATGGGTCCTAAACAACTATTTTGATGGCTGAGTCATCAAATTTCTATATTTGTGAACCCAAAGGATATTGACTCTCCTATTGGTGTACATGATATGGGATTGCACAGAAGATGGAAGTGAATTATTTAAGAATTTGCATATTTACACGTTTTATGTTCTAAAGTAATTCCCTGACCAACTCTCTTTTTTGGGGTTTGCAAGTTATGGTAGTCCAGTTGTCTGGTTCACACAAACGCTAAATGTTTGTCATGATACTTTATTACTAAATAAATCTAAGAACTTTTCAGAGTCCCACTTTCATTTAGCTATTTGAGAAGTTAAGAAAAAGGAATTAATTACTAAATGAAGGGAGGCAGCATAAGCAAGCTCTATATTTTCTTTCAAGAGAGAGAACACTGTTGGCAAGGGGCTGAAGAATGATTTATTATCCAACTTGGTGTGATGTCACAGAGTGAGTAGTATGGAGAAATCTACAAATAAATACTTGTATCAAAATTATTGAGGATCATTCGTACTTTGAAAGTTGTTTTTCTGAGATTATTAATTTCTTCTTTAATATATATCTCTTTTATCATTTCTTAAAGTAAGGGCTCTTTTCAAAATACTTCTGATGCCTTGACACCAGAACACATATTGAATAGGGCTCATAGTGTCTTATTCTTGGGGTATTATAATTATCTGGCATATAAGCGTGTACATTTTTCTGTCACTGAGGAAGTCTCAATGGGAATAATTAATAGAAAAATTATTCCACTTTAGTAAGAACATTTTTTTTTCTTTCTTTCAGTAGAGGACATTTTTTTCTGATTAATAATTCTCTCTGTACAAAAATATTTCCTAATATAATCACAGTTTTTTTTTTTCTTATTTTTCTTAACCTCAGACAACTAAGGGAAAGTGATTATGTTGACTGTATTTCAGGGTCTATTATAATTATGTGCTTAACTGCTGTGAATGACAGTATAAACCCTTTCTATTGTAGTGTTGAGGAATCATTTTCAGTTCTGATAAAATATTACTCATTTTTTTAAAGATTTTATTTATTTATTTGACAGAGAGAAATCACAAGTAGATGGAGAGGCAGGCAGAGAGAGAGAGAGGGAAGCAGGCTCCCTGCTGAGCAGAGAGCCCGATGCGGGACTTGATCCCAGGACCCTGAGATCATGACCTGAGCTGAAGGCAGCGGCTTAACCCACTGAGCCACCCAGGCGCCCCTAAAATATTACTTATTTTAACACACACGGTGCTTTACATTTGTTAACTGTCACGGTCCTCATTTTTTTCTGCAGGTGTTACTATTGTTGTTGCACAGTAAGTATGGAGATTCTCTTTGTCACTTGCTTGATTAAAATAATGGAAAACATACAGTGCAAAGAATATTCCACTGCAATTCACTCATTAGCCAAGCTTCCTTTTATGACCATCCCTCTTCCAGTAGCTTCACAAAGAATATTAGTCTGTGTGCTCAGAGGTGATTTACAAAACTCATTAAAGATATGGAAATTATTTTAGCAACCATCTAAATTGAATTTAGGAGTGGTAATAAATCCGATGTATGATTTCAAACAATACACGTATCTTGTAAAATAAAGCCTTTCAATAAATATGGAAAAATAAGACAGGGTTTTCTAAGACAGACAAAATTTTAAATGTTTTTCATGATGTATTTTAAATTGGGACCAAAAAAAGTAATGATCCTCTCACTTAGGAAAGAGAATGTGGAATGTATCTGAGGTTTTTATTTTTTTTTATATTTTTTAATTTTTTTAAAAGATTTTATTTATTTGTTTGACAGAGATCACAAATAGGCAGAGAGGCAGGCAGAGAGAGAGGAGGGGGAAGTAGGCTCCCCACTGAGCAGAGAGCCCGATGTGGGGCTTGATCCCAGGACCCTGGAATCATGATCTAAGCCAAAGGCAGAGGCTTTAACCCACTGAGCCATCCAGGCACCCCAATATCTGAGTTTTTTAGTCAGTGGACCATTTCTGCCCTTTTTTGGCTCCTGAATACTCTATACATCAGGGGAAAATGAATCTAGTCATACTTCTGTTTGTACCATTAAATGACTAGCTGTTACTCCGAATAAGAAAATGAAACAAAACCCAGTTATCTAAGTGACTCACTAAATTCTGTTTACATCCCCACCTTCTCTGTCGCTGTGTATGTTGTTAAATCCCATAACAACAGTCATACTGCACTTTCAGTCACACAAAAGGCATAATCCCTGTGATCTTGCATTGTCCTGTGTGCTCCAATATCTATCCTGGTGCTCCAGTATTCTTTTGCATTTCTTGATCTCACTTGGCAAACTCCTAATCATGTTCCCTCTTCCTTATTCAGAGTTTTCCCAGTATAAGTAGAATCTAAACTGGATGCGTCTTGTCTACTTGCTGTCGTAGTCTCTTGTCCTTCCACAGACCGTGTCACATTTTACTGCCTTTTCCTATTCCCTGATCAAATCTCTTGACCGCACTGAAAGCATTGTGAAAGCAAGTACTGTGTTTAATTGTTAGACATTGCATTCCTTACACAAGAATGGTATATAACATACAGATAAAGAAAACAAAATCAATATTATTGGTTGCCTGGAAGAGTGAGGAAAAGAGCCAATGAATTAAAGAGTTTCACCTCAGTTTTCTGTTTTTAAATACTTGGATAAGATTTTTTGGGAAAGTCAGCCAGTTGCCTATTTCTAATGTCTCAGGTTCTCTCTTACTCTCTTCCTGTTCTCCACTTCCTCCTCAGGAACCCAATCTTGAAATTATTCAGTGGTGAAATGTGACACTTTTGTCAGTATAGTCAAGCCATTATGTTTTGGCCAATTTGCTACTAGAAGAAACGCTGCATGAAATTTCAGTGAAGGTTCAAGATTCAAGTTGGAGGAGGAGGGAGGAACCTTGCTTGCCTCTCTACTTTTCTCCTCCTCTATTCTATGTAAGAATGATGGGAATTCGTGATTGGAATTCCAGCATCCATCTTCAACCATAGTGACCTTAATAACAGAAATGACTGTCAGATGACGGAGCAGAAAGGTAGCATAGCTTGAGTCCTTGGTATCACCAGGAAGCCAGCAAAGCAGCCCTGGACTGGCTCTGCTCAGACTCGTTTTACCTGAGAGAAAAGCAGACTTTTAATTCCCTTCAGTTCATGTGATTTTGTAATGTTCAATTTTATGCTACTGAAATTTCATCCGAACTTAGCATTATTAGTTAAAATCTCTTGAAGTAACCCATGTGAAGTTATTAATATGATGCTATTAAACATCATTAAATATAGTGAAATGAAAGTGGGAAAGATGTTGGTTTTTTTTTTCTCAAGAATAAACTATCAATCAACTTCAAGAGGAAGAAAAATAAATCTTTATAGCAAAGTATATAGCACATGGTCCATGGAACTCATCTTTGAGAAATTACTCTGTACCCTCAACCTTACCAAGATGTGGCTAAAATAAATTTTTAAAAAATTTTCTAAGAAGGTAACAGATCAGTGTGATTTTCCAGAATTAGGTCCTGCATATATATCTTAACATCAACATATACATAAAGATAGACCAGGCTGCTTTGGGTGTGATAGTCATTGGGCACATGAGGGAGACATTGCAAAAACACGAAGCCCCAGTGTTCCAACTTTTGAAGTCCCATTTATATTAGTTAATAAATTATTGTATTGAATATGCAAGATGCATATTTTTTCTTAGTTCCTTCAAGTGCTTATTGATGAATACTTAGTTATTTGTATTAATACATCTGTCCTTGATTCCAGAGATCACTCTTTTCATCATAAGTTGAAAAAATGTTTTGCTTCTACAAGGTGATTAAGTTCTAGAGATCTACTGTGCAACATTGTGCTTGGAGTTAATGTTATTATAATTATATAATTAAAATTTGCTGAGTGTAGAACTCATGTTAAGTATTCTTAATGCAATTTTTAAAATATTAAAAAATATTTATTTTCAGGTGCCTGGGTGGCTCAGTCAGTTAAGCATCTGCCTTTGGCTCAAGTTATGATCTCAGGCTCCTGGGATTGAGCCCCAAATCAGGGGGCTCTCTGCTCAGCAGGGAGTCTTCTTCTCCCTGTTAACTCTCCTTCTGTGCTCTCACTCTCTCTCAAATAAATAAAATCTTAAATCTATCTATATATATATATATTTTTTTCTAATGGCTTCATGCATTTTTATGTCAGATGAGTAGATCATAAGTAATTACCTTGATCTGATTTACATGCAGGTTGGGCTTAAGTTTTTATTCATATGTTTAAGCTTAAATCACTTCCTCTTTTTCTTCTTAAATATGCAAAATATGAGCATCCCATAAAGTACCACCATAGACTGTTCCCTGTTCTTCCAGAGCAGAATGAGTGTTTTTTTTTTTGTTTTTTTTTGTTTTTTTTTTTAAAGATTTTATTTATTTACTTGAGAGAGAGACAGTGAGAGAGAGCATGAATGAGGAGAAGGTCAGAGAGAGAAGCAGACTCCCCATGGAGCTGGGAGTCCGATGCGGGACTCGATCCCGGGACTCCAGGATCATGACCTGAGCCGAAGGCAGTCGTCCAACCAACTGAGCCACCCAGGCGTCCCCAGAATGAGTGTTTTAATGACGTTTATATTTCAACTAACACAGTGCCCAGCTTGTTGTGGTACTGAAAAATGCAGCAACAGGATAGCAGAGTACTTTAAAAATTTATTTTCTTATAAATTTGTTACAACAGATTAAGCTCTAAATTGATATCTTGTTTCTGATCATTCAGGCTTTTCCAAAGAATTCTTAATAGATTTTCCTTCACCTCTCAAATTATCATCCTTAGTCAGTATTGATTAAGTATCTTTTTTAGCCCTGTTTCCTTGTACATACTGTGTAAAACAAGTTCAGTCAGCACTGTTTCTTCTCTTAAGGAGCCTTACATATGAGAGACACACCAATGGTCCTTTTCTTTCTTTTAAGGTGCTTTTATTAAGGAACAGGAATAGGACCCATGGGCAGAAAGAGCTTCCCCCCGGTCAACTCTTAAAGGACCTAGGGCAGCATATGGTATCCCATTTTTTATCCCAGAGAAAGGATATTTGTGAAGCTGAAGGGAGAGGGGGCCAAAGATTGAGTAGGGGAATTCGCGACTTCCTTGGCTTTGGGTCTTTGTGTGATTCTGACTGCAAAAGTAAATGCCTCTGTGAAGAACCACAGAATATAATATTGTTGTTTGGTTTGAAGAAAACTTAAACTCCAGGTCAGACTCTAAAATTTATGATACTGCTTTGGAAATAGCTGAGTATGTAGAGGGCGTTAGCTAAAGATGTGATCTCATTTTGTCTCTTCGGGGGCTCGGTTATGATTGTAATGATAATTGCTTAAGGTCCTGTACTCAGAAAACTCTTTTTTCTAGGTCAGCTTTAATTAAACATTTGTGTGGATAGGAGTAAAATGCAGCAGTGAATGGGAACCAGGAGTTAAAATGGTTTTCATACTTCTTTTTTAAGAAATTGAACATCCTAAAGGTCTTAACAATGAAAATATTTTAAAGATAATAATAGTGATAATGATGTTCACTACAATTGATACTATTACCACCAGTTTTTTAAGCACATACTGGGCAGGTACTATCTGAAACACTTTGTAACTATCATGTAATTTTAACAGTAACTCTTCAACATAAATGTCTTCAAGCCAGCTTAGCTACAAAAATTCCTCTAGCAATTTTTCCCTAGATATGTTTTTTCTTCACTATAAACCTCAATTAGGCAAGGAAGGTTTGTGATCGTGATAGATATGGTGATGCCCTGAATTTTTCTTTCCTGTCAGCAGAGAATTTTTATCCCCTGCCAGAAGTTTGTTTTGTTGTTGGCTGACGATTTGATCTCAGAGGAGAGAATGAAATAACAAACAATATGTATCATATATTTTATAGAATTACTCTTCATGGTAGTAAACCATGAAAATTCAATATCAATTCTTGAAGTTTTTACAAGCCCACTTAAAGTAAAAAATAACAAATACAAAAAAAGCTGCAATTAAGTTTTTAAGTATTCATTTACACAATTATTCTATCTACATTTCTTCATAATAAATTGGTTTCTTGTATCTCTACTTGCAGATTATTGGAAACTTGGGGTTAGTATCATTTCTCAGTTTTATTTAAGTTTATTGAATTCAATAAATACTTGAAATAATAGTGCTCATTCTTGCTCATTCATTAATATAATAATATAGTTTATATTTGAAAACAAGCTCCCTCTAAAGGACAAATTGATGGAAAACAATGCCGCCTATATAAATAAGAATCAAAGCTGCTAAGTTACAAAATGTCAGGCTATTATAGCCAGTAGAGTAAGAGGGTATTTACTGGTTAAAAAAATATATCAGAGGGGTGCCTGGGTGACTCAGTGGGTTAATTAAAGCCTCTGCCTTCAGTTCAGGTCATGATCCCAGGGTTCTGGGATGGAGCCCTGCGTCGGGCTCCTTCCTCAGCAGGGAGCCTGCTTCCTTTTCTCTCTCTCTCTTTCTGCCTGCCTCTCTGCCTACTTGTGATCTCTGTCAAATAAATAAATAAAATCTTAAAATAAATAAATAAATATCAGAAATTGCCACTTTGATACATAGTAGTTGTTCACAGAACCCATTCAAACATATTTGCTAGCCTTCAAAAAGTATTATTACACTAAAGTCTAGAGCAAAAATACTACCATATATTCAGTGCAGAATAGCTGATACTCAATACAGTTCTTTATATATATTAATTTATTTAATCCTTTTATAAATCAAATAATTTAAAGCATATTTTCTGCTTACATTAATTTTTCTAAATTCTTTGGTGTTAACTGTGTTCGTTTAAACTGTTCCTTTATGAGGTTGCTCTAAAGATTTAAGTATAACATGTTCCTTTGGCCTTACTAAAAACAAACTAAAAGCATCTGGATGGTGACCAAATTAAACAGATAGGATATTCATTTTGCTTTATGATGTATGAATACTTTGCACTCTACACCAAGAAGGATGTTACTTAAAATGGAGTGTATATTGTTGTCATTGTTACTCTCAGATACAGCTAACTTAAGATCCTAAACTTCTAATGCTAATGAAAGTGCGATTAAAATTATTTTATATGATTTTGAAATGGTGCCATCAAAACAGAAATTTATGTTGAAAGTTTCAAATCCATGCATATTGCTTTCCACCTAGCATATCCAATGATTAAAACAAACCAATCAGTGGCATTTAAAACATGTTTGTATAAATGGCATAATTTTATTGAGCTGGCATCTCAGTAATGTAGTTGAAATTTTAAAGAGGATGATAATTTTTAAAAATTTGTGCAAATATATTTGACTGTTTGGAAGATCTCGAGTTTTCCATAGACAGATTACACAATCAGCAATAATTTCTTCTCCTTTCTCTGTACCCATGGCCCCTGGAATGTGATTTTGAGTCTCCTCCTATGAAGAGTAGGTTTGCATGTACTTCCTGTTCCTTGGATCTGTGCTAGCTTTGTGATTTGCTCTGGCAAACACCATGTGTCAGAGGCAGTGTTTTGGTACGTGCTTTCCTTGGGAACCCAACCATTGCTGTATAAATGAGCTGAAGCTGGTCTGTGTGATGGTGAGAGAGAAGGAACCTGTCCACCCCATTGGCCTAGCTGACTGCATCCAGTCAACAGGCATGTGAGTAAAGCTCTTCTAGACACATCAGTCCCCAGCTGACCTACCACTGAATGCTGACTCAGGAGCCTGGCCAAAATCAACCCTGAGGGCAAGAATAACTACTTATTCTTTAAAGTCACAGATTTTGAAAAAAAAAAATCTTCTTTTAACAAGAGCTGACTTATATAAAATTTATATAAGAGAAGACTAACTCACTTACAGGATAACAAAAGATTACAAAGAAGTAGTACAGTAGCCATGGGGTGCCTGGGTGGCTCAGTGATTTAAGCCTCTGCCTTTGGCTCAGGTCATGATCTCAGGGTCCTGGGAACGAGCCCATCGGGCTCTCTGCTCAGCGGGCAGAGGCTCTCCCCTCTCTTTCTCTGCTTGCCTCTCTGCCTACTTGTGATCTCTGTCTGTCAAACAAATAAAATCTTAAAAGAAAACAAAACAAAACAAAAAGCAAAGAAGTAATACAGCAGCTGAAAACTTATAAGCCTCCCGTATGGAGCCTGTGTTATTTCCAACAGTTGAGTTTGATGGTCCTACTGGAAGTATTCAAGAGATAAACACCATTGTTCTCATCCATAAGGGGAGAAACCACCAAAGATGGAAGCTTAGACTAAGTTCACATTCACTGGAGCCCTGCACAACTGGCTAAGAAAGGCAAGGGTCCTGATGTTAAGCCATGGTTTTGCTTATGGCTATAAAGATGACAAAGAACAAGGAATAGCTGTCTTGTTACCCAGTTCCACTGGATAAGGGCAAGCATCCGCCCTTCTAAACTTTGGGCTCTTAATGTGTATTGATTTAACTGGCAATCTACTGAGACAGAAGACTTTGTTTGAAAACTGCCTTAAACATCTAGGTAACATCGTGAACTCCGTAGGAGCTGTCATAGGACAATGGGCCTCCCGCTCGGAGAAAAAAAGAGCATGAAGGGGAAGGAACATCATTTATCAATGAACAAGTGCAGAGGCAAAGATGGGAAGTTTCAAGGGAAGGTATTTATCATGAGATATTGTTCTATTAAGCTGGCTTTATTTTGGTTATGTCAAGTGATTGATGTGCAATAGATGTAATCATTTTGTCGAAAAGATGTTAGCTCCGCAAAGTGTCAACTGTTCACTGTACCATTATTAAACAACTGCATTCTGATTGACTTCTGAACAAGAGACTTTCAAGCTTCTGTTATTCAGAAATAGGCAACCCAAAAGCAAAGTCAAAGGGAGTGACAAAAGTACTTGATAGACTTTTAAAGTGTTAAGAGAAAGAACCACATTACATTAAATACAAATTATCGTTAAAGCAAAGGCAAAAAAAAAATCACATAAGGCAATAAGTGGAAAATCATACACTCTAACTTTTTTTGATTATTGACTTGCTATCATTATCTCTCTTGGGGAAGATAATTAATCTTGGGAAATTGTTGATAGCTTTAAAATTAAATGTCTTTGAAAAAACAGTGGTAAATTTCATATTTTAAAAACAACAAAAAAAGCCATTCTGACTTTGGACCTAATTCAAACTGAATATTCTTGGGTTGCTGATGTTTAAAATACAAAACCAAACCAAAAAACTTTGACATTCGGGTGAGTCTCCCATGACAGAGACCAGATTTTGAAAAACGTTTCTCTGATTTAGAAAATGTAATTAACACTTATTTTATGAGGATACACTGAGTATCACACACTATTTTAGGCAGGATATAATGGTGAATAAAATTGTGACATCACAGGATTTAATTTCCTTTCTTCCTGAATTTAACCAAATTGACTTTGGAAACAGTTGATAAGTCCCACTTTTTAAGACCCTACTAAGTGTACTCCTGGGTGTCAACCCTAGGTGTGGCTGCGTACTCCAGGGGCGTAAGCCACGGAATTTGTGAAACATATGCTATGAAGTTAGATATATACACAGCGTTGGTGTATGGCCTCATCATTTCCTAGCTTGTGATTTTCAGCAAGACATAAAATCTTTTGTTCTGCCTTCTTCATTACTAAAGTGAGGATTATCATCCTTCTTGTATAAGACCATTAAGAAAATCAGCGTTACTTGCTCTAAGCTTTAAAGAAAATCTCTATGAGGTGTCTAGGTAACTATCATGTAATAGTTGCTCAACAAATTAAAGTTAATATAAAGTATTGAGGAAGAAGGTGTTTAGATTTTGGGGTGTTTATTTGGGATTCTTAATTTTGTTTTTCCTTTGGAAATGCAATAATATGACTTGACCAGTTAATGGAAGGCATAGAAGGTTTTTAGACTCATTCCTCTATGTATAACCATGTAGAAAGGAGAGTTGTAGACCTAGAAAGATCTCTAACTGGTGAGGGAAATGCTGTCAAAGGGGAAGAAATTACTTCTTTGACTTTGTTTCAGTCATTTGATGTGCTTTGGTTTTCATTCTCTTTGTTCTGAAGTACAGGGTTTGGTCTACGGTGGGGAAAGTGAGTTACTTGCCTCAGGGACAAAACTCAAGGGGACACTAAACATTTACCTTTCAAGGTAAATCATATTTTAATACAGTATATTTTAAATTAAAATTAATGTTGGGAAATCCACAGTTAACGTACTGTGAATTTTTTTAAGAGACAGAATCAATATTATGTAATTTTCCTTTTGTCTCAGGCAACATACACACCACACAGTACACATTAAGTTTATAGCCCAGTGGGTCTTCACAGACCACACAGTCCTTGAAACTAATGTTCAGTTCAAAAAACAGAACATGGTCAGTATCTCCAGAGCCGCCTCATATTCCTGCCTAGTCACTAATCCCTCAGGGTTGCCAAAATCTTCACTTTTAACACCGTCAATCAGCTTCACTTATTTTTGTAATTTATATAATTGGAATCAAACAGTATGTTCTTTTTTTGCCTGGCTTCTGCCCAGCATGATGTCTGTGAGATTTGTGTGTATTTTTGCACAGTTATAGGACATGTGTTCTCACTGCTGGACCGTGTTCCACTGTGTGACTAGAACATGCTTTATTCATTTTACTACCGATGGGCATTTGGGCAGTTTCCTGTACCAACTTAAAAACACAAAAAGAAGGTGGATATAGCAACACAACAAACAAACAAGGCAGATCAAGCAAACAAAACTGAAACCTATATCCATTTATAGGCATTTGCTTCCTTTGTCCTCTTTGTTTTTTTGTTTGTTTTTGTTTTTGTTTGTAATAGCACCTCAGTTTTCCTTTGGGAAGCTTCTCCTATAATCCATACTGTGCTGGGGGAGATCTTCATAACAGTGCTTTCCCCCGCTTCCCAACCTGGGTGAGTTTATGACCCACATTGAAACAATCCCTGAAGGAGTGCGCTTGTCATGAAGAGTCCCGGATGGTGTATGGCATTGTTGAATCACTGTAATTGCACACCTGAAACTAAAATCACACTGTATGTTAACTAATATTAAAATAAAAACTTAAAAAATAATAAGATGACAAAAGGCGAAAACAAATCCAATTCCTGGAATTAACTTTTCAGCATAGTGATATTCAGCAAATGTTAGCACAAAAAAAGAGATTGGGCACAACTACCTGCTACTAATATATTGTTTTAAATTAACATATAATGTATTATTTGCTTCAGGGGTACAGGTCTGTGAATCATCAGGCTTACACACTTCACAGCATTCTCTGTAACACATACCCTCCCCAATGTCCATAACCCAGCCACCCTATCCCGACCCCCAACACCCCAGCTACCCTCAGTTTGTTTTGTGAGATTGAGTCTCTTATGGTTTGTCTCCCTCCCAATCCCATCTTGTTTTATTTTCTCCTTCCCTACCCCCCAGACCCCCCACTCAGCCTCTCAAATTCCTCATATCAGAGAGATCATAGGATACTTGTCTTTCTCTGATTGACTTATTTCGCTCAGCATAATACCCTCTAGTTCCATCCATGTCGTTGCAAATGGCAAGATTTCGGATTTTTTATGGCTGTGTGGTATTCCATTGTAGATATATACCACCTCTTCTTTATCCATTCATCTGTTGATGGACATCTAGGTTCTTTCCATAGTTTGGCTATTGTGGACATTGCTGCTATAAACATTAGGGTGCACATGCCCCTTTGGATCACTACATTTGTATCTTTAGGGTAAATACCCAGTAGTGCAATTGCTGGGTCATAGGGTAGCTCTATTTTCAACTTTTTGAGGAACCTCCATGCTGTTTTCCAGAGTAGTTGCACCAACCTGTAGTCCCACCAACAGTGTAAGAGGGTTCTCTTTTCTCAGCACCCTCTCCAACATCTGTCATTTCCTGACCTGTTAATTTTGCTACTGATATCTTTCAGTATGCCAAGATTCTTCTCCCAGATAGCCAGTCGTTCACACTTGCTTTTGATGTGTGAGCTCCCCAGTGCCCTTTCAATCAATTGCTTGAAAAGATTAAGCTACCCGAGTTACGTTTCTGTTGCTTGTGTCCAAAGAATCTCAACAGCGAGAAAGGAATTAGAGCGTTTCACATGGGGAGAAAAAGACAGCTAACCTGAATAAATATAAAAGGTAGGAAATGTAAAATTGTGTTACTTGTATGTAGGAAGAGTTTTAAAAATTCCTTTAGTATGAATAACAGTAAGAATTAAAAATATCTGAAAAATCTAATGAGGATTTATGCTTTAAATGGAATTTTAATCATCATGGCTGACATCTTGTCTCTGCAGGCTTTGGAAAGTGTAATGATCCTGACTTTTGGAAATGTCTATGCAGATGTTTTATCACACGTTTTTCACTGTATTTCCATAAGTATCAGCAGGGTGAGAGTCTTACATGAGCAACTCATTGAGTAGCATCCTGAAACTGTCCTGTCTGGAAGGATTACAGTATCTGATAATGGAGGCAGACCTTCCTGTGGCTTTTCCACGTTGGAAGCCTGTCTGAAACATGTTTGGGCATGACTTTAAGGAAACACAAAGCCCAAAAAGTTTATTGCTAGCAGCACAGAATATAATCTGTCACATTTCATTTCCTGTTCCTGAAGACTTGGAAACATTCCTGGGGCTTTAAGGACAAACACAATAGCTCATCATGGATTGTTGCAAAAGAACTTGTCAATCCAAGGAGACTCACTGCTGCTTGTCTCTTTGGGATACCTGGGAAAGTCACTATGTTATTATTGTGAAAGGTAAATGTTCCTGTATTTTTTTTTCTGCCTTTATGTTTTTAAGCCTTTAGACAACTCCTATATCCATGGTAGCTGAACTTTTCCTATGTTATCATGTCTTCTGAGTGGTTGTCAACCACGGGGACACGTATAAAAGTCATGAAAATAGTCACTGTGAATCTTGTCTACTTCATCTCTGTTCTTTTTGTGTAGAAGAAAAGGCTACTTGATATAAACCATATGTGCCAGCATGGCATTTTGGAATAAATAGCTCTACATTCAAGGGTAGATATTTTGTAGTCAAATTTAGGATGAGTTTTACATGTAGAAGTAAAATAAATGGAATGTAGTATCTATTTTTTTATCCTTAAAGCAGGTTGAATAATGTTGAAGCATCTGTCAGCTTTCTTAAATAATTTCAAAGCTAGTCTTTGCTTGCAAGGGAAGTGTAGGATGCTGGCTGATTTCTAATACCAGCACTTAATTTTAGTTCTACAAATAAATCATGAACAATAGCTCCTTAGAAATTTGGACTTTGTAGATGCAGAATAACTTTATGTTTCTAGATTGCTTAAATTTTACCTATTCATCAAATCTGTAGGCCATATGTCCAAGGAAGTTTCCTATGATTGTTGATTAGTAAACTCAATATTTCAATTGAGCTTGAGTCCAATTTCAATCAGAAATAGCAAGCCTGAGTTCAAATACGAGTTTGGTAGTTGTGTGACCTCGAACAAGTTACTCTCTTTAATCACCTACATACTTCCTGACACTGGGGGTAAAAATACCTACCTCGTTCCGTAGATGTGAGAATCAAATGAGATAATATATGTAAAGTGACTGGAAAATGTGTGAGGCTTTACATGCTTTTGTGCTCTCTCTCTCCAGCCTTAGAACCTTTGCATATACTCTTCTCTCAATCTAGAATGCCCTCTGTCCCTTTCTACCTTTCACCTTCAGAACTCCTGTTTATTCCAGTTGCTTCTTAAATGCCCTGAGCCTCCAGATGAAGTTTGGTTTTCATATCATGCACATTCAGGACCTTTTTAGTAATATTTCTCATAGACATTGATTACAACATTATATGAATTTATTGCATTTAGCCTTGGAAACTATAAACTCTGTAATGATAGATCCTATGTCTATTTTGTTCCCATTAGATCATAAACAGATTTCAGCATTTGGCACATGTTGGAGGTAGAATCCTCTCTCTTGTGATCACTGTCCTTCCTTAAAGGCCAATATCCCTTCCAAGATGGTAATGGTGGTGTTTGGTAGCAAGGATTTGGGACAACTAAATAACCCCTGGATGGAAGTAGTTTGCCCAAACCATGGATTGTGCTCCAAACTTAGCCTACTCGGTCCTCTGCTTTAGACTGTTGGGTAGAATTTTTCCTGTTGTTTTGGGGGAGATATTTTTTGGCTGCAATTATTTATTAATGTGATTAAAACAGTCATAAATTTTTTTAGGTTTCTGCAAAACATCATTTTTAGTCCACCATATCAGTGATTGCCATCCACAATCTAGACTTTTTACCTCATGATCACCTATCTTGTTGGACATATATATATTGTGTGTGTGTATATATATATATTATATATCATATATATTATATATGCTTATATATGTTACATATGTACTATGTAACATAGTAGGGGACAGAAATTAATTATCAAATGATTATACTATCAGTGCATGTATACCTGTTTTTAAAGAGTTGAATAATTCTTTTGCGGGGGGGTAGGAGGAGGGAGAGGCAAAGAGAGAGGGAGAGAAGGAATCTTAAGCAGTCTCCATGCCCAGTGCAGAACCTGATCTCATGAACCTGAGACCACGACCTGAACCAAAATCAAGAGTCCGATGCTTCACTGACTGAGCCACCTGGCTGCTCCAAGAGTTGAGCAATTCATAAAGTATCTAAGTAGATGTTTCTAATGTATGATAATAGCTATAGAGTTAGTACAGAGTTAACATTGGCCATTAGCACAACGACAAGTCACTAATCGACCCCAGGCCTATGTAATTCCAAAGGTTCCTCATTAGTTCCCCAGTGTGCAACAATACTGATTGAAGTTAGTTACTTTTACAACTTCTCCCTTGCATGCAGCATGGAAAAGATGGTTAGGTGAGGGGAAGCCCTGTTATTTCTAAGTCCATGATTATAGGACTTTGCTGCTAGCACAGGACCTAATAATTAAACGTTTAATCATGAGCAGTGACCGTGAATATGAAAGATGAATATCAGGGCTAATTTGGCCAACAAAGTAGGCAAAGTCTCTGTTTTCCTGGAATTTACTTTCTGTTGGGGAAGCACACTTGTATATTTATCATTTTAACTACATCTGTTTTTAAAAGAACAAAAAAAAGGTCTGTCTGTCAGAGCACACAGAGAGACCATGGATATCAGCTGTTCCTTGACAGAAGGAAAGACTTTCCTGGCGAAGGAGACACTTTAGATGAGACTCAAGTGCCTTGAAGAACATGGAGGAACTTTCTTGGCCCTCTTCCTCTTTCATAAGATGCAGGGTGGGAAAGAGGCCTGTTGAGATGACCAGATCAGCTGATGCAACAGAATGAAAGGAAAGAGTTTCACAAAAGAGGTATGAAATCATGGACTGCCTCTAAGCCTCACTTGCCTTATCTACAGACTGGAGTGAATGGTGATCACCTACATATTTGATAAAGCTGTCAGAAAACAACGGACACTCAATATAAGGTTACATGTCTATTTTAATCTGATATATAAAATGCCAGGCAGTCAAATTCTATAATATCACACACACATGCATGAGCTAGCTGTACAGTGAGAGAACAATGGGTAATACAGTTGTGCAAATGAAAAATGAATCTGTGTGGAGCCACTGCTCTGGGCCAGTAGAACTGAGTTTAAATTTTTTACAGGGAGGCACCCAGATAAGAGGAATCTTAACAGTTGTTCCACAACTCACAAGCTGATACTATAACAAGACTTTGAGCAGGGTTTATTTCAGACCCAATTTGAGCTATTGAGTACATACCAATACGAATGCCAGCATTCATTAGATTTGGGGAGACAGATGGTCTGGACTGAGACAACCAATTAATGTAAAATGTGTTCTTTGTTGGCACTTACCACAAAGGAAGATCTTTTTTTGAAGTACCTTGTTCTTAAAGTTTATTCTATTTTCAGACTAATGTTCCTTTATGTAGAAAGTAAAAGTACTTAAGACATTTATAGGGGAAATTTTGGCTAATTTTTAGGACATTTATAGAAAGCTAGTACGTATGAATTAGAAATTTTTTTAAAATTTTTAAGAATATGAAATAAGATACTTGTAATATTCTGATATTCCATTAATCACATTTTTCACCTGGTTAAAAAAAAAAAGTATAAGGAAATTACTTTCCCAAAGATTGCTCATTGCAGTCATTTAATGCCTTCCTAAAAGTCTTTGATTCAATTGTATAAGTGTCACTGGATATAAGAATTGCTCTGGGTTGTTTGCAGAAGAGAAAAAAATGCAAATGTATCCTTTATTTACAACACCTATCTTTTTAGGTCCTGCCTATGTGATCAAACCATGGAAAATATTTTTATAGCTGAAAATGTTCTAAGGAATCTTTGCCAAATTTCCTATTATTTAAGGGTTTTTGATGCTTGGGTCACACAGTGAGTGTCCCCTTACCCCTGACCCATGTCAAATCCATGCACAGGAGAGCATGTGTTTATCTGGAATGGCAAAGGATAGATAGGAGGTAGGACTAGGGCAATATCTTAGTGTCATGTATTTCACATTAGACCTTGAAAGCTAAAGTTCACAGATTGGATATTATCTTCTGAGCCAAAGTGAGGTGAGAAAGAGACTTTACTGGGTTGTAGAATGAAAATATTAAAATATATTTTAACATATTTATCATCTTTTAAAATCTATTTTTAAAACATCTTTTCAAATGTTTTATTTTCTGCATGTCTTATGATGTATAGATATATTAGTGTGGAAGACTTTATATATTATTTACAAATAAATACATGTACACTGGTGATATGTGCTTACATATATTACTGATGAGCAGCTGGTGAAAAAAGTGTCAAAATCTCTCCTCTGGGCACGAAAGCATTCTATTGCTTTTAGAAAACATTGAAGAAAAGAGAAGAGATAGAAGGAGAGAAAAGGAGGAATAAATAAACACATATGCATATCACACATCACACGCTCATGTATATATATATCAGATGCATGTAGACTGATAGCAATGACCATCATGGATCTGGAAACAGCTCCACATACGGCCCCACAGCATGTGAACTTCATAGACTCAAACCAGATTACTCTCTACAGTCAGCCTGATTTTACCACAAGAGGTGACATGAGCACTGTAAAAGGTCATATAAGCTTTGGATGTCATGTTGTTTTGTGTATGTTGTGTTTGTATAAGTTTTGTAGTTGTTAATGTGCAACACTAGAACATTGTATCTCAGAAGTATAGTAGCAGTAAGAAGGTTGAAAGTGCTAATAAGAAGTGGCTCAGGGGCGCCTGGCTGGCTCAGTGGGTTAAAGCCTCTGCCTTCGGCTCAGGTCATGATCCCAGGGTTCTGGGATCCAGCCCCACATCGGGCTCTCTGCTCAGCGGGGAGCCTGCTTCCTCCTCTCTCTCTGCCTACCTCTCTGCCTGCTTGTGATCTCTGTCAAATAAATAAATAAAATTAAAAAAAAAAAGATGTTCTGCAACATAAATTTTAAAAAAAAAGTGGCTCCAATTATTACGGAAATAAAAGAGGTGATGGCGATAAGTATAGTTATCAATTCAAAGTGGTGAGATTAATGTTACCTATGCTTATGGAACAAATGACTTAGCATAAAGAATAACTGTGAAGGAGAAATGGCAATTTGAGCAAAATATGAATATATCTATGCCTAAAGTATAAGAAAAAAATATTTTTGGGAAGTGAAGAATTTTTTTTCTCTGAATTGTCTGACTTCAAAAAACACATCCATTTGGGATGAAGGACCTCAATGTACGAAAGGAATCCATCAAAATCCTTGAGGAGAACACGGGCAGCAACCTCTTCGACCTCTGCCGCAGCAACATCTTCCTAGGAACAACGCAAAAGGCAAGGGAAGCAAGGGAAAAAATGAACTACTGGGATTTCATCAAGATCAAAAGCTTTTGCACAGCAAAGGAAACAGTTAACAAAATCAAAAGACAACTGACAGAATGGGAGAAGATATTTGCAAACGACATATCAGATAAAGGACTAGTGTCCAGAATCTATAAAGAACTTAGCAAACTCAACACCCAAAGAACAAATAATCCAATCAAGAAATGGGCAGAAGACATGAACAGACATTTCTGCAAAGAAGACATCCAGATGGCGAACAGACACATGAAAAAGTGCTCCATATCACTCGGCATCAGGGAAATACAAATCAAAACCACAATGAGATATCACCTCACACCAGTCAGAATGGCTAAAATCAACAAATCAGGAAATGACAGATGCTGGCGAGGATGCGGAGAAAGGGGAACCCTCCTACACTGTTGGTGGGAATGCAAGCTGGTGCAGCCACTCTGGAAAACAGCATGGAGGTTCCTCAAAATGTTGAAAATAGAACTGCCCTATGACCCAGCAATTGCACTATTGGGTATTTACCCTAAAGATACAAACGTGGTGATCCAAAGGGGCACGTGCACCCGAATGTTTATAGCAGCAATGTCCACAATAGCCAAACTATGGAAAGAACCTAGATGTCCATCAACAGATGAATGGATCAAGAAGATGTGGTATATATACACAATGGAATACTATGCAGCCATCAAAAGAAATGAAATCTTGCCATTTGCAACAACATGGATGGAACTAGAGCGTATCATGCTTAGCGAAATAAGTCAAGCAGAGAAAGACAACTATCATATGATCTCCCTGATATGAGGAAGTGGTGATACAACATGGAGGCTTAAGTGGGTAGAAGAAGAATAAATGAAACAAGATGGGATTGGGAGGGAGACAAACCATAAGTGACTCTTAATCTCACGAAACAAACTGAGGGTTGCCGGGGGGAGGGGGTTTGGGAGAAGGGGGTGGGATTATGGACATTGGGGAGGGTATGTGATTTGGTGAGTGCTGTGAAGTGTGTAAACCTGGTGATTCACAGACCTGTACCCCTGGGGATAAAAATATATGTTTATAAAAAATAAAAAAAGAAAAAAAAAGAAAAAAAAAAAAAAAAAAAAAAAAAAAAAAAAAAAAAAAACACATCCATTTGTATATAAACAATATTAAGAAGCTAGATGTACTGTTGACATATATTTCCCAAGAAAATATAAATGTCGTGGACAGACCATGAAATTTCAATTCAAATGAGGAGCTATCTATCTGACTCCAAAGTCTGACACTAACAAGCTGTTAAGTTTGGAAAAGCTCCTTAACCTCTCTGAGCTTAAGGTCCACCATCCATTAAGTGGGAATAATAAAACCCACCTAAAGAGTGTATTAAATGATTCATATGAAGTCCCCAGCTTGTGGGCATATGGGAATTCTTCAATGAGTGGAAGCTATTATTGGAAAATATCTTCTAATCTATAATCACAATAATCAATTACCATAATAAAAATATTAGGCAGAGGAATATTTCACCGTTCCTGGCATTTAGTAAGGCATGTAGTGAATGTTAGTCTTCTTGCCTCCTTTTTACTTATTCTATTAATTCAAGTAAGAAATGCACAAAAAAAGTTTCATAGGGAAATAAAAAAATAATTATCAATAATTTGCTTATTCTTACATGATGAATGAATTTTATTCGTTTAATCTGTTGGGTTTTTTTTAGCATTCTCTTCTGAGCTCAGAAATGATAGTGTTTTGCCATAGCACATTTGATTAGTAGGAAGATACTGATGCGATCTTTTTCCTTTTTATTAGAATGGATTTTGCAAAGGTATATTAAAAACATGTTTAAACAGAGACAGAAATGTATACATAATGGGGATATATATAAGCTCATGGCTCTTAAGATGAGCAAAGATGACTAGAAAACAAAGTGAATAGGAGAGGATTTTTTTTTAGTCATAACAAGATTTCATGAATGTACCTAAGCTAAGAAAAAACTGGAAATACATAGTCCATGGTTAAAAATGTGCAGAAGGAGGTGCCGCAGTGGTTCAGCCATTTCGGTGTCTGCCTCGCATCAAGCCCCATGTTGGGGCCTTGCTCAGCGGGGAGTCTGCTTTTCTGTCTCCCTCTGTCCCTTCCTCCCATGCTCTCTCTCTCTCTCTCTCCAATAAATGAAATCTTTAAAAAATGAATACGGGTTGCAGAGGTCAGGGGGAAGTCAGGCATGCTGACGCTGGCTAGATGAAGAGGTTTGAAGGGCCATCTAGACTGATAATTTGACGCAGTTTCAATAGTTCACTAGCCCTGGAATGAAGGAATTACATCCACCAATCGTGAAAATCCCATGACCTGATTACTTCGTTCTTCATTTTATCATGATGCTGTTTTGAATTATCTGGAATGAAAATACTTTCGTTATTTCTTTTTATAGCTAAATAAGTATTCAGTGAACAAGGAAGTTAATCAATTTCCTGGCACTAACTCTATGTATGTGGGAATGTCTGCCTGAGCTTATATGTTCGTGGATACGTGCCTTTTTTGAGAAGCGTGAGGCTACAGCGAGGGGTGTGTAGGACTCTTTAAGCACGCGGAAGTGAATGGGGACACATAATGTCAAACATAATGACTTTTTCTAGGAGAGGGATACTGCCCTTTTGTTGATTGAAGAGTTTCAATATGCATTCCCCAGGAGTGTGTTTTGAAGGGGGTGGAGGTATAGAAGATGACTTAACACTAATTCATTTCTCCCGTACTCTATTGCTTAAAAGGTTATACGCAGACAAAGGTTATGAATATGCTCTAAAGATTATGCAATTTAAAAAATGACTGGAGTCGATGATAAGGGTAACTTCAATTCTACAAGAGAAATGGTTGGTAGAGGCCTTACTACCATGCAGCCGAGTCATGAAAACGTATGATTTTGTAATAGACGCACAGGTCGTCTGCAGCTCGAGTGTCCTTTATTCTTCACTTCTTGCCCTCTAAGACAAAAGTAATCATCTCTAAGATGTCTGACCAAAGCACTGACGTGCCAGGATTCTTGTCGTAAGATGAGGGGTTCTTGTTGTTCAGGCTTTATTCCAGAGAGTAGGACACAGTTGGTCCTAAAACCTTAGAACTGAAATTGAGGGTAGTAGATGAAAGTTACCTACTTCAAACAAAGGAAGGGCCTTTTTGAAACAGAGAATAAACTCAGGACTGGTTGAGAGGAAAGGATCAGAGAAACAGAACAGGAAGAAGGACATTTTAAATTATTTCCAGGAAGAAGGACATTTGAAAGCAGCCCATAAACCAGGCATGGAGTTTTAAAGATCACGGTTTCGAGGTGTTTCCTCTGAGGCAGTTAACAGAAGCCCTTCTGAAATTCTTGCCTTTCACCAACAGCCAATACCTAGCTCAGTAGTGTACTGTATATCCGGTGTGGAGTCGTCCTGGTGAATTTAGTGATGTCTTGTTAGGTGGTGTGATGGGATGAATTCTGAATTACAAAATTGGAGATAAACAAGATTTGTGAATTGGCCCAAGCAATTTAGAGATCTGCCATTCAAAGGGCAGACCAGCGGTGGCATCCCAACCTGGGAGCTTGTCAGAAATGCAGAATCTCAGGCCCTACCACAGGGTTGACGACTCCAAATCTCTAACAGGATCCCTGGGTGAATCGTATGCATATTAATAGTATGAACATGCATTCAGAGAAATCCCCCATTTTTTTTAAGTAATCTCTACATGTGGGGCTCAGGCTCTTGACCCTCAGATCAAGAATTGTGTGTCCTACTGACTGAGCCAGCTGGGCACCCCTGAGAAATCCTCCCTCTTTTACTGAACAAGTTATGAGTGTCTAGCAAGACCTTAGGGATAGTGGCTTGGGTTACACCTTGAACCAACCCAGTGTCCAGTCACTTCCAGTCATACATTTCTGTCAACTGAAAGAGGGACAGAATCCTCTGGAATCTTGGCCTCTGCTTCGTTTGAATCTTCTGAAAGTGCCGGCGATCATCATTGCCTCGCAAATGAAAGCTGAGATTCAATAAACCAAAGTTAGACTCTTCGGAGGTCCTTGTTAAAAGTGTCCTATTTTATGCTCACACGTATCTGGGTTTGGATGATAAAGTATACGGACATCCTAAGTCATGTAATTGTTACTTTTATACTTGCTGGCTCAAAAATGGTTAGTTAATAAATGTATGATACTTCAAAAAAAATTAAACAAAAATACACCAAAAAGACTCTCAAGTTATTTATGTAGACCATACAGAACAATCTTGTTGGCAGGGATGGGTAACAGAAGATGAGCTAGAGAGAGAAGAAAGCTGCCCTCCCAGGAGCCGGCTGCCTTCACCTTTGTGCCCCTCCAGAAGGGCCATTCAGGACGTTTTCTAGGAGCGAGTGACAGTCCTCCACACAAAAGGGCGTTCAAGCCTCTGACTCTTGTAAGACAGACACACGTTTCCGATTTTGAAATGTCATTTCTTTGCAGATTCTTCTCTTTTTGGCGTCAAAGGCTTTAAAGATGGTTGGGTCAGGTTTGATTCAGAGTTCAAGTTGAAGGTATTGTGTGTTCCCTGCCTTCCACATTCTCTGAGGGAAGAAAGATTTACCAGCTGTTTGGCCAAGAAGCTCAGTCTTTGATGACACAGGTGAGATTTCATTTCTCACCTTTTGTGTGTGTGTGGGTTAGAACCACTGCAGCGACCCCTGTGACACTTTTTTCATGGGTCGTCTAACCTCTCTAAAAAGCATTTCTACTTGCTTAAGAGTAAGCATTGTCACATACCGTATCATCTCCTTTTCAAGGTTAGTAAGCCCTTTAGTAAAATCATTGTTTTTCCTACAAAAATAATCAACTCAAAATCAGAGGAAAAAAGAGGAGAAAGCTCCAATATTAGCCATCACCAGTAAAGCTCACATCAAATGAGGGTATTTTAGATACCACAATAAGTATTTCTAACAGTCTTTTTTTGAGGTATTAAATACTTATGTCACACAAATGTCAAAATAGTGTTTGGAGAGATAGAAACATAGAGAAATGGTAGGCGTATTTCTGTAATTTAAAAAATTCTGGGGGTGCTTGAGTGGCTCGGTTGGTTAAGCATCCGACTCTTGATTTTAGCTTGTGTCATGATGTCGGGGTCTTGAGATCAAGCCCTGCGTAGGGCTCCGCCCTCTGCTTGGCACTCTCCCTTCCCTCCTCAGACCACCCCCAGAATGCTCTCTCTGTCAAGTAAATAAATCTTTTTTTAAAAACTCTGTTTTCATACATAAATAATGAATCTTGGAACACCACATCAAAAACTAATGTTATTGTATGATGACTAACATAACACAGGAACACAATAAAAATTTTTAAAAAAGAACCACTCTGTTTTTCCCGACAAAGCCAGAAAAATAGTAACAAAGCAAACTGTGCAATGATAATATTACTCATATGGTTACTCATGTATTCACCCAAAATCATTGTTAGGAAAAGATTTCCAACACAATGGAATGCCACCCTCATTCTGCCTTAAAATCAGCAAAGAGAATAAGATTAGTAGAGGAAAAGAATCAGATGACTACCCCGCTATATTCTTGACTTTTCTTTGATATCCATTATTAAATCTTGTAGATGTTTCCCATTTATTTAGACTCAACAATCTGCACCTCTCTAAGGCATTTGAAACTGATTGCAATAAAATCACTTTTATACGCCTGGAAAGGGTATGCAGAGATTCAGAGAAAACTGGAAGATATCATTAATAGAAAGGTGGTCATTGTACTAAGAGGCAGAGCTGATGCATTTGCGCAGTATATTATACTCCACGCTTCCTGGTGGCCAAGGCAAAGAGGAAGAGGCGGGGAGGGAAGTAGGAATGGAAGGAGAGAAGGTGCAGAGGCTCCTCTTCAGAAGGCGATAGACACACAAATTCTGTTGTATAAACAGAGCAGCAATGCTTACTGACTGATCACTGTCTCCATGTAGCCTCAGCCTACTCTTTAACATTGTTCTACGTAAGTAAAATTTATGTTAGGGCATGTGTATTGCCAGAAATGTGTCCTTGCCTTACATATTTCACTTTACGGTTTATTACTCACATTGGCTCTTAAATACAGGAGTTTTAACAGCTGTCTCTAGTTTCTATCAAGGTACCCTAAAAATCCTCTAATAATATTTTCCACCTCATTTCCTCTTTTCTTTCCACTGCTTTGTGAGAAAGCACTGTGTCCGATAAGGGGAAGTGACAGCCTTGTCAAAGTCTCTAGCAAGCATTTGCATACTGTTATTTTATTCAGATGATTACAGCAGCCACCAAAAACTGAAGGAATTTACTTTCCCTAAATAATACATTTTCACTGATTATGGTGTTTTATCCTATAATCTGTCACTCACAAACTACCTCTTTTGTAGCTTGGGGGTTTTTTGTTTTGTTTTGTTTTGGGGTTTTTTTTGGTTGTTAGTTTGGTGTTTTTTTGTGTTGTTGTTTTTTGGGGTTTTTTTTTTTTTTGGTAGGGAAAATTGTTCTTTATTTTTTACTGTAAAACCTACTGTTAAGGAAACAAAATCAAGAGAGAACACTGGGTACCATCCTTATTTCTGATGAGAGATTGGATAATAGTCATCAATGTGACTATATAGATAAACCCACTGAATACTTTTGTGTTTTTAATCCCAAAATATGAAAGTGCTTTACAAATCTTAAGTAGATATTGCAAAGGTCAGTGGTGCTTCTTCAAAAGAGTTTAATGGCTGCTTCAGAAAAATCTTACTTCTTTTCCACAGGTCACTTAATATTGCATTGTATGAAAAAAAAAAATCCCTCACTCAAATGTTTCCATATTACTCACTCTCAAAAGGGTAAACTATCTTTTAATGCTTTATTTCTCAGGTTTATTCATTCAAAAGATGAAATTGGTAGATTCAGCCATTTTTCTCATCAGGTTTTGTGGTAATCAAACTTGAAGGCTATCAACCAGAAAGTTCTGAAAGAAATTATGCTAAGAGCTAAATTTTCTCCTCTAATAATAGTGTATTAGAATGTGTCCTTCAGGAAAAAGTAATTTTTGCAGGAGGGGACAGAGATCTTTACAAATATTCCAAAACATTTGCTTATAGTAATAGGTACCATTGGCAACTGTAGTTCCTATCTATTTGTCTAGTCACATGCAAAGAGCATCTTCTGAGATCAGACATATCTGTGTTTAGATTCTTAGCCTTTCCTTACTAGTTCTGTTTCCTTTAAGAGTTCCTGAAGTAACCGAAATTCTGAAAATGGAATTTCTCATCTGAAAAGTGATAAAAAGCTACCTAACATTATTTTTCTGCCATACGTAAGAGTCTGTGTCTTGGATCCTGGACACTGGAAGAGGTTCATTCCCTACCCAAGTACATAAAGGCATTTTCTCTTACTTATGTAGAATAAAGGAAACTAGAACAAATTTTTCCTGTACAAAAAGATCAGGCCTTAGTGATATGGATGACTATGTTGAGCAAAGCAGCTGACATCCTTAGCAATCACTCAGACCTTTCTGAATCAGCCCTTCATCATTTCCTTATAGCATATTTGGGACTTTGTTCCATGGCTAAGCATCTCTGTCTTTCTGTGTCTGTCTCTCTGTCTCTGCCTCTGACTGAAGACAGACTTGTAGAATACTCTCTTTTCCTGGATGGTGATACAGAGGTATGTATCTAGATTCAGCTAGTCCCGCTGTGAGTCCTAGTTTAGCACCGTACTAGAGATATGGCCTACAACAGCTCACTTAACAACTCTGAATATCATTTTCCTGATCTGTGAAACTGGATTTGTAAAAGTATCTACTGCATAAAGTAGTTGTGAAGATTGACTTTAAAAACTAATATTTGGGGACACCTGGGTGGCTCAGTGGGTTAAAGCCTCTGCCATCGGCTCGGGCCATGGTCCCAGGGTCCTGGAATCCAGCCCCACATTGGGCTTTTTGCTCAGCAGGGAGCCTGCTCCCCCCCCCCCCGCCTACCTCTCTGCCTACTTGTGATCTCTGTCTGCCAAATAAATAAATAAAATCTTAAAAAAAGAACCTAATATTTGTAAAATATAAAAGATGAAGTCCATGAGACTAGCCCTCTATAAAATGTCATGACCTTTAGCAACATTAGGCTTTTACTGCACCCTGTTGAATTCTGAAGTCATTTGTTTGTTTATTTATTTATTTATTTATTTATTACACACACACACACACACACACACACACACACACACACAGAGGGAGCATGTGCATGCGCATACCAGTAAGGGGAGTTGCAGGCCGAGGGAGAGGGAGAAACAAGCTTCCCACCCAGCCAGGAGCCCCTTGTGGGTTCTATCCTAGGAAGCAGGGATCATGATCTGAGCCAAAGGTAGACACGTAACCAACTGAGCCACCCAGATGTCCCAAATTCTGAAATCCTTTCAAGGCGGAACAAAAGCTCTTTTTAGCTTCTACTGCCTCCTCCTACTGCATCTATGGCCTCCTCGTGTTCATAGATCACTACCGGGACCCAGAGTCTCTTCCCACCTCTCACTCCTCTGCCCCCCTTCCCAGGACGCATTCCTTCTTCATTGTCTCCGGCTTTCCTGTTATTCAGTCATTCCTGTACACAAGGATTTCCCTTTTGATGAAGTTGAGAGTCACTCGAGTCTTGCACATTAGCAGATGGGAGGACAGGAGAGAGAGAAATATCTTAGTTCCCCCTCTGCGTGAGTATCTCTGGTGAAAAACAACTACAGGGATTTCACTAACAAAAGAGCTGAAGTGTGAACATCATTCTTAGATCTGCATTATTATTTAGCACTGATGACTTGTCAATATCCATTTTCCCAACAGTCCTTGACTCTAGGGTGTAGTTTTGCCAGCAGTCTCTGATTCTTATCTTTCGATTTGGAGGAGGTTGAAATGGGTCCAATCAGTTACTCACTAAAGCCTCATCATGTTCCATGACCACAAAGAGGACGACAGGTTAAGAGTCCTGGGGTGATGAATAGAGCAGAATACACATTCATGACCAAATCTGTGTTTTCTCATTATTGTGAATATTTAAATGAAAGAATTTTGTAAACAGCTTTGAACAGTGTTGATCTCTACTTGATTGACGTGTTTCTATTTTCCTTATACAATATTCCAGTTGAGGGAAGACAACAGTTCCATGTATACTCACCACTTATCTCTTCTTATTAGCAGAGTCTACTAAACTATAAGTCTGCAATCAGTGTTTAATCATAATGAGTCTAACAAGGGTTTAACATTTTACATTCTGAGGGGATTAAATGATTGTCATTTTTGTGTTGCCTCTTCTATTCACCATATTCAAATTTCCACAAAAATGCTTGGCAAGATATTTTAGTGGAATTATGCCAGGTACCAAAACAAAATTTACTGACATCTTAAAACTAGGGGCAAAAGAACACTTACATTTCTTTAAAATTAACAAAGTGTAGCATTTCTGATGTTCTACGAAATAGAAACACTTTTATTTTACACCTACCTGTAATTATCGCTTGTTTTTCTGTGCCTGTGTGTATTCCATTTACATTACAATTGAATAAATAACAAAAGCAAGTCTTTCCCTTCTGCTTTCAGAGCTCTGTGGCATTGCAGGTAAATTTCAGAAACAGCTTTGTTTCTCTAGAGACAAGGCTTCCTCCTCTCCAGAATGCAGCCATTGGTTGTAGCACAGGTACATTGTGAGCTGACAGGAGATACAAAAATGGAAGGCTGAACTTAAAGTCAAATGTGTTTGTTTTATAATCACCAAAAGCAGTAGGAAAAAAAAAATGTTAAGACTTAGAAACAATTCTTACTTTGTAACTTTTTAAAATTTTTACTTTTTTTTTTTTAAGATTTTATTTCTTTATTTGACAGAGAGAGACACAGTGAAGGAGGAAACACAAGCAGGGGGAGTGGGAGAGGGAGAAGCAGGCTTCCCGATGAGCACGGAGCCCCATGTGGGGCTCCATCCCAGGACCCTGGGATCATGACCTGAGCTGCTGGAAGACGCTGAAAGACTAAGCCACGCAGGCATCACTGTAACTTTTTTGAAGAGGGGGAAAAGTAGTTAGCCCTTTCAGATTCTGTGCAATGTGGAGTATCTAGTGTTCTGGGTGTGGATGCGTTATTTCTCTCTCTTCTTGGCATCCCCTGACTATTGGTCCCAACATGCCACCGGCTTTTGCTCTTGCTTGGAGGCAAGCAGCATATTATTCATGTTGGTCATGATGAATACCTATTTCCTTACTGTTATATAGATATTAGATATTATCTTATAAAATAATGTGTCGTCACCAGAATCCCCATAGAATCTGTAGGTTTGTCTTTGTTTTACAAAGCAGTGGCCAAGGATTGTACTTTCCTGTGACCTTCGTTAAGGCTAATGAAAAATAAATCATTTGCAGAGATTGCGGTAGGAATTTAAGCCATACATTGGTCACTTTCCAGATTCACACGCGTGAATAAGAAGGGTACAATAAAATTAAGCATGATGAAGTTCAAGCTTGTTTCTAAACCCACAGAGATCTTCCAAAGTTGAGGTTTGAGAACTGAATTGAAGTGTAACAGTTGAAAAGCAGAAAACAGCCAATTATAAATCTACAGTCTCTAGTGGCAAGGTGTGTTGGAACCAGGTGATGGAATAAGGCGTGATATGGAAGAACAAGCCTGAGTTTTTTTTGTTGTTGTTGTTGTTGCTTTTTAAAGATTTTATTTATTTATTTGACAGACAGAGATCACAAGTAGGTAGAGAGGCAGGCAGAGAGAGAGGAAGGGAAGCAGGCTCCCCACTGAGCAGAAAGCCCAATGCGGGGCTCGATCCCAGGACCCTGGGATCATGACCTGAGCTGAAGGCAGAGGCTTAACCCACTGAGCCACCCAGGCGCCCCCAAGCCTGAGTTTTGAAGTCAAACGTAATTAGCTTTGAATCTCAGTTCTGTTCTTTCTTAGCTTTGACTTAATTAAGCCCATTACTCAAATTTTCTAATGTCTGTTTCTTTTGTGGTTCTTGCTGTTGAGGAATTAACATGTACCTCCCAAAACTTTTGAAGACTCAAACCAGAAAATATAAGTAAAATGCTTAGACACTATGTGTCTGACACATAGTGGGTATTCAAATACTTACTCCTTTCCCCGCTGCTTCTTTCAGAAAATCGCATGAATTCCTGCTGCCTGTTCTTTCTACGGCAATACTTTGTTAGTGCTAAATTAATCCTTCTCTATGTGAGTTTCTGACATGAAGGCTTTATCATTTCCCGTATTTCCTTTAATTGTGTTTGTGTGTGTGTGCACCCACACTCAGGGTCTAGCCTCCATTTAGTTGCTCTATTTCCAGAGAGTTCTGACGTAGGTTGTGGGGGCAACACGACAGTAAAGTTTCAATTAGCAAAGAAAAAATATGACAGAAAGATTTCTTTGCAACTCTTCAATGTCATCCATCAAAAAGTCACTGGTATGTTTTCAAAAGGAAATAGCCTCTTTTTTTTTTTCCTGTGTAAAATAAATTATAAAAGTTTGTTCCTTGAAAACTGCCAATGATGGGGAACTTCTCCCATTATTAGAGGTCCATAGAATTATCAGACTGCTCTAATTATTAAAAAGACAAAACCAAACGAAAACAAATCTAGAATCTTTGGAGTAGGCCAAGATTTTTGCATCAGAATGCAGAATTATTAGCACTTATAAAGAAGCACTAAGAGTAAGACAAGTACTTGAAGAACTGTCAGTTTACAGAAACATTTTTTTTTTTAAAGGCAGCTCTCATACTTGGATCTTAGAATGAACAAAGATTTTTATTTATTTCCAAATTGAGTGTAACTTCGGATGACACATTTATGTTCTAATTCTGGCTTTACTAGCTGTAAAACCTTGGAACTTTTACTGACTTTCTTCTTGAGTCTGTTACTGCTTGCATAGAAGGTAAGATAAATGAAGTTGCATCAAAGGCCGTGGGAGATGCCCGATAAATTGTTCTATGTGTTCATGTTTACCTAGAGAACTGAGGTGATTATCTTCTTCAGTTCTGACAAAAGATCTAAATAGTAGATATTTTAATTCTTAATTTTTCTAGTTGGGAAATGAGAGAACTTAATTCCATCAAGGACACTGAAGTCGTCATTCGTGGAGTCAGGTTGTAGAATCAAGTCCATCACCGTCTTTCATACCATAGAACTGGGAGGACATTGCAGAGTGAGAAGATGACAGGCACCGAAGTTTCTGAAGGGTCTACCTTCAGTTGTTTTGTTCGTTTGTTTGTTTGTCTGTTTCTTAGCCCTTCTGCAGGCAAGTGTGAGGTAAGGGGAAATCCAGACTTCAGGCAGAGAGCAATGCAGTAAAGCAGACTTTCCATATATTTGTGTACAATGAGAGGGGGAGAATATTGAACCTACAAAAAAGAATTGACATTCATCCCTCAACTGTATTCCTGCTGCTTTTCATTTTTCATTATAGCTTATTGAGATTATTTTGGATCTCAGCACTGATGTTGATTTAAAATCCACAGGTATGTGGTTTCCATAACTTGATCCAAGTCTTAGATCAAGACAGAGTCAAAGATGAGACCTCACAGTGAAATCTATTACAAAGCATTTACTGAATATGGTCTCAGTGAGCTCTAAGGCATGGTTTTCATATTTATGGTATATTTAGAAGTACAGTGATCTGGTTCACAGACTTGTAATGTAAACTTTTGACGGTTGAAATAAAAGTCTTGTGACATCTGTGCCATTTACTTATATGAAATTTCTTTCAAAGACAAAGGTGGTAACCAATATTCAGAAACAAAGAGGTCCAGGAAACATCTGCCTTATTTGTCAGTTTTTTTTTTTTTTTAAAGATTTTATTTATTTATTTGACAGAGAGAAATTACAAGTAAGCAGAGAGGCAGGCAGAGAGAGGAGGAAGCAGGCTCCCTGCTGAGCAGAGATCCCGATGCGGGACTCGATCCCAGGACCCTGAGATCATGACCCGAGCCGAAGGCAGCGGCTTAACCCACTGAGCCACCCAGGCGCCCTTATTTGTCAGTTTTATCCATGGTATCCATTACAGTATCTCAAACATGTATTGTTCAATTGATATCCATGAAAGGAATTATTTTTATTAAGCCAAAAATTAGTTGTTATTGTCAATACAGCATGATTTGTCCCTTCCTTCTGTTTGCATCTAAGTGCTTGCTAGAGGGACTTTCATCAAATATGCAATGCTGAACAACATGAAACTTAACTCATCCTAAAATTCCTAAAAAAAAAAAAAAAAAAAAAAATTTGATTGAATGAAGTCTGTTTTAGGTCATATAGAGCTAGAACTTGATGCTTTCCTCTGTGTTCCTCTGTCTTTTGCTTCCATAAAACTAAATCTGTATTACGAGTCATGGCCTCAGAGACCTTCTTGGAGAGATAACCACTGGTATGTCAGTTGCTTAGGATACATTCTATGAATCAGTCCCTTAGATGTACCACTGGGGTATGTACTATTTCTGACCTAGTTTTACAGATAATAAAATTAAGTTCAAATAATTTGTGTTTATCAAATTCTTCTATTGCTAAGTGTTATTTCTCATGATTTTGTATTACTTGTAGACCTTGCAGGAGTTTTGAAAGATTTTAAAGGCTGAATGTGAGAAATAAGTGATTAAAAATAATCATTAGTCAATTTCTGGAATTAGTCAACTTTTCCTAAGCTTGGAAATGTCTAGTTAGTGGTCTTTGTGGGGGGTAGGGGGGTGGTTCAGGTAAAATAGAGATTGGGAAAATAAAATTTAGCCATGAATGAATCCAGCCCCTCTCCCCCAAAGAAAGAAATTATGAAAAATGAAATGGAAATGTTTAGTAGTTATCATAACAACTCCCAAGAGGAACTTCATCCTGGTATTGATATCCATATTTTACAATGAAAACAAGTATGTAAATAATTTCTCCATTATTTCTTTTGCTTTTATGAAATGAAATTGGCTTCTATAACTATATTTGTTTTTATTTTTTGGTTATGAAATTACTAGTTCATAAAAAAACATTTTCCAATGATCTGTATATTCACTTCTTTGAGAGAATCATGCTTTTGTACTGTTTTCCCCCATTATTCAATTTAAGGATAATCACTTGGAATTGTGTTTTTACTTTTATCAGGATGATCATGCTTTATGAGCTTATATCCATTATATTGATGTGCATTTATTTTTTTAAGGATTTTATTTACTTGAGAGAGAGAGCAAGTGAGAGAGAGAGCAAGAGAGAGTGCATGGGTGGGGTATGGGACAGAGAGAGAAGCAGACTCCGCACTGAGCAGGGACCTGGGTTAGGGGCTTGATCTGGGGACTCAGGGATCATGACTTGAGCCAAAAGTAGAGGCTTAACCAGCTGAGCCACACAGGCACCTGATACATTTAAATTTATGAAAATACTTCAAAATATTCTGACATGTGAAACTTTTAAAAAACACCGTCCCTAAAAAACAAAAAAACAAAAACACCGTCCCTAGAGGAATCCTTAAATTAAGTGTCACCCTGTGCTCACTGTAGTATTTGCTCGATAAATAGATAAATAGATGTAGAACTATATCTTTTTTTTTTTTTTTAATAGAAGTCACAGTCAGAGAAATGAATGCTGGGGAGATACTAGCAAAACAACAAGGTTAGCAAACATTTCTCTTATTTAAATGAGCATGCAATGTGGAAAAGGGGTCACTTATGGATTAATTCATTGAGTGGAAAATCTTTCCAGTCACTCATAGCTACTCTGAGTTCAATGAAAGTTTGCTTTGAAAGCATTTTAATTGAGTGCTACTAGTTAACTAGAATTGGCTTTATAACATAGATGGTTCTTTCTAACTATCAGATAACATGAGAGTTTTACAACAAAATGATCACTACCTTTATTATCTGTGACATTTTGTGATGCAGATGTTGCATTCTTATGCAAAATGTAATAGATAATTGTTATAAAATACTATGCTGAAATTAGGCTGATTATTCTATTTGATTTAAAATGTCATGTAGTAAAGGTTATTTTCACTCATTAAGATTGAATGCAAGTGGCCATATGTTAGAACAGTCTTTTGAATTGAAAGTATACTCAGCTGAAAATTGTCAACAAACTCAGAAATATCCAAAGAAAAATAGCATTCTTTTTTATTTGCCAAAGCATCTTCTCTCAATTACAGTGTCATTATGTTGTACCCATGGATGATACTTCATTATGACAAATCTGATCTTGAAAACAGTAAATCATTCTATATATAAATTTGATGGTGTTCTGATATTAAAAATGTGTAAAATTTGTCCATACTCCAGAAATGGAACATCAGCAAAGAGGATTATCGGTCTACTCAAATAATAATGTAACCGTTAAGAGGATAACATTTTCCAATTGCAATTACATGCCCTAATTTTAAAGGGGCTATCATTTACAATAATTTGGCAGATTTGGTCCATATTTCTTTCAGAAATTCATTTCTTCATTATGCCTCAAAACAATTTATGGTGCATTTATGTTGGTGAAGATAATTTGCTTATTTTATTGTGAATGGAAATCAGTAATTACATACAATCCCATTTTCTGCAGACATAAAGTTAATTCATGGTAGTAATTTTATACAGAATATTAGCTTGTGTTAGTTATGATGAAAATGTAACTGTGGTAAATGCCTCCATTATAACTGAATTTCCTTGGACCTGATGGGGAAAGAAATGTTGACTTAATACTAACAATTCCATAGATGATTTAATGACAAGCCTGTGGAACACTCCGCTCTCCTTGCGGTGTTTGAACGGAGTCTGAAACCCACCTTCTCTGTTTCTAGGCTTTGTGACTTTGAAACGAACACCTTCAACATACGCATGATCACAATACTTATCTCATAAAGTTACTGAGAGGGTGAAGTAAGAAGACCCATGTGCAATTTTAGTTTGTTTCCCATATTTATGGATATATAACCAGGGTTTAAAAAGTGCCCAACAGGGCGTCTGGGTGGCTCAGTGGGTTAAGCCTCTGCCTTCGGCTCAGGTCATGATCTCAGGATCCTGGGATCGAGTCCCCGCATCGGGCACTCTGCTCAGCGGGGAGCCTGCTTCCTCCTCTCTCTCTGCCTACTTGTGATCCCTCTCTGTCAAATGAATAAATAAATAAAAATCTTAAAAAAAAAAAAAGTGCCCAACAATGAGTTAAAACTATTTATCTCCACTCAATTCTCTGACTACAAAATATTTATATTTGAGGAAAGCATACAATGAAAGACAGAGAGAGAGGAAGGAAGGAAAGAAAGATGAAACAAGGAAGGGAAAGAAGAGGGAGAGGGAAGAAAGGAAGAAAGAAACTTGAAAAAGGAAAGAAGAAAATTAATGTTGACAGGAATAAGAGAAGGAGTACTTGAGTTTGTGCTTAGAACCTAATGTTAAAGATTTTATTTATTTGAGAGAGAGAAGGAGCACAAGCAGGGAAGCAGCAGAGGGAGAGGGAGAAGCAGGCTCTCTGCCGTGCTGGGAGCAGGGACACGGGGCTCAAGTCTAGGCACTCCCTTAACCGACTGAGCCACCCAGGAGCTCCCGCCGGAAACTAATATTACACTGTATGTTAACTAACTGGAATTTGAATTAAAAACTTAAAAACAAAAAAGAATACCCCACTGTTAATAGCTTTGGGGGGCGTCGATTGCCTTGGTTTTCCTGTTACATTCCCTATACCTTTGTGAATCACCGTTTTATAAAAATTTCTTGACATTGCACAAATTGAATGAGGGAGTTCTTCCCCCCGACCTTCTATTACCCTGACTGTTAAAGAGACTGATGAAGAAATGAGGCATTATGATTTAAGCTTCCCCTCAAGTTAGGGTCAGAACAGGAACCTGGGGCTGGGTTAAAACTAGGGTGTCTAAGACTCCACTACTTATGGTTAAAAAGAAGAATTCTAACTCATTAAATCTAAATTGAATTAGTATTTTATTGAGTATAATTTACGTAAGTATTCAGTCTGATGATTTTTGACAAACGCATACACTGTTGTAACCCACATTCCTAAAAAGATATGAGACATTTCTCTTATCCCCAAAAGTCCACTCCTGCTACTGCCTAGCTGGTCCTCCCACCAGACATGAGAGGCAATCACTTTGTTATTGGTTTTGCCTGTTGTAGAGCTTCATGTAAATTGAATCATACAGAATATACTCTTCTGTGTCTGACTCCTTTCATTCACAGTAGAATTCCTAAAATTCATCCATGTGTTGTGTTTATCAGTCTTTTTTTTTTATTGACAACTATTACTCCATGCTGTGAATATACCATTATTTTAAAATCCATTTCCTGTTTGTGGACTTTTGAATTAGTTCTACTTTTTGTCTATTCTGAATAAACTGACATGAACATTCACATATAAGGTTTTTATGGACATAGGTCTATTTCTCTTGGACTGAAGTTTTGGGATTATGTATGTATAACTTTGAAATGACAAAAAAGTTTTCCAGTTTACTTTATTATTTTACATTCATACAGAAATGTTTAAAAGTTGCATTTACTTCAGCTTTTTGCCAAACTTTGGTGTTACCAGTGTTTCAATTTTAGTTATTATAGTGAAAATAATAGAGGTGTGTCATCAGGGCACTAATTTGCATTTCTAATGATGTTGAGAGCTTTTCTGTGGACTTATTTGCCATTTGTATATCTTCTCTTGTGGGATCTTCTTTTCAAGTCTTTTGATGTCTCCCTTTTTGTCTATTGGTTTTTCTTTTCAAGTAATGGAAATCTTTGAATTCGTGTAATTTGGATACCACTATATTTTGCCTAGTTTTTTACTTGGGTGTCTTTCTTATTCATTTTTTAATGGTACTTTTTTGAAAAGAAAAGGTAAATATTTACAAAGTATAGTTCTTCACTTATTTAAATAGTTGGGTTTTTTTCCTCTATGTCTACTAAACTGTTGCCTATTCCATTGTTCAAAAAGATATGCTCCTATGTCTCCTTTAAGATCTTTATATTTATCTCAACAGATGTATGCAATTCTTTTATTTAAATTTAGATTTTTGTTATTAATTATTTTTATTAATATATAATACATTATTTGCCCCAGGGGTACAGATTTGTGAATCATCAGGCTTACACACTTCACAGCTCTCACCACATCACATACCCTCCCCAATGTCCATAACCCAACCACCCTCTCGACACCCCTCCCCAGCAATCATCAGTTTGTTTTGTGAGATTAAGAGTCTTTTATGGTTTGTCTCCATCCCTGATCCCATCCTGTTTCATATTTTCCTTCCCTATCCCCCAAAACTCCCACTCTGACTCTCAAATTCCTCATATCAGGGAGATCATACCATAAGTGTCTTTCTCTGATTGACTTATTTGGCTCAGCATAATACCCTCTAGTTCCATCCACGTCATTGCAAATGGCAAGATTTCATTTCTTTTGATGGCTGCATAGTATTCCATTGTGTATATATACCACCTCTTCTTTATCCATTCATCTATTGATGGACATCTAGTTTCTTTCCATAGTTTGGCTATTGTGTACATTGCTGCTATAAACATTCAGGTGCATGTGCCCCTTCAGATCACTACATTTGTATCTTTAGAATAAATACCCAGTAGTGCAATTGCTAGGTCATAGGGTAGCTATATTTTCAATTTTTGAGGAACAGCCGTGCCTTTTTCCAGAGTGGCTGGAAATGACACCCTCTACAACATCTGTCATTTCCTGACTTGTTAATTTTAGCCATTCTGACTGGTGTGAGGTGGTATCTTATTATGGTATCTTCTCCCATTCAGTCTGTTGTCCTTTGGTTTTGTTAACTATTTCCTTTGCTGTGAAAAACCTTTTGATCTTGATGAAGTCCCAATAGTTCGTTTTTGCCCTTGTTTCCCTTGCCTTGGCAATGTTCCTAGGAAGAAGTTACTGTGGCTGAGGTTGAAGAGCACAGCTACCTGTGCTCTCCTCAAGGATTTTGATGGATTCCTGTCTCACATTGATGTCTTTCATCCATTTTGAGTCTATTTTTGTGTGTGGTGTAAAGAAATGGTCCAGTTTCATTTTTCTGCATGTAGCTGTCCAATTTTCCTCAATACCATTTGATGAAGAGACTTTTTCCCATTGTACATTCTTTCTTGCTTTGCCAAAGATTAGTTGACCATAGAGTTGAGGGTTTATTTCTGGGCTCTCTATTCTGTTTCATTGATCTATGTGTCTGTTTTTTGTGCCAGTACCATACTGTCTTGATGTTGACAGCTTATAATAGAACTTGAAGTCTGGAATTGTGATGCCACCGATATTGGCTTTCTTTTTCAACATTCCTCTGGCTATTCGAGGTCTTTTCTGGTTTCATATAAATTTTAGGATTATTTTTTCCATTTCCTTGAAAAAAATGTATGGTATTTTGATAAGGATTGCATTAAATGTGTAGTTTGCTTTCAGTAGCATAGACATATTCACAATATTTGTTCTTGCAATCCATGAGCATGGAACATTTTTCCATTTCTTTGGGTCTTCCTCAATTTCTTTCATGAGTACTGTATAGTTTTCTGAGTACAGATTCTTTGCCTCTTTGCTTAGGTTTATTCCTAGGTATTTTATGGTCTTGGGTGCAATTGTAAATGAGATTGACTTTAATTTCTCTTTCTTCTGTCTTGTTGTTGGTGTATACAAATGCAAATGATTTCTTTGCATTGATTTTGTATCCTGACACGTTACTGAATTCCTGAATGAGTTCTAGCGGTTTTGGAGTGGACTCTTTTGGGTTTTCCACATAAAGACCATATCAGCTACAAAGAGTGAGAGTTTGACTACTTCTTTGTTGATTCAGATGCTTTTATTTCCTTTTGTTTTCTGATTGCTGAGGCTAGGACTTCTAGTACTGTGTTGAATAGCGGCGGTGATAATGGACATCCCTGCTGTTCCTGACCTTAGGGGAAAAGCTCTCAGTTTTTCCCCATTGAGAATGATATTTGCTTTGGATTATTCATAGATGGTTTTGAGGTATGTACCCTCTATCCCTACACTCTGAAGAGTTTTGATCAAGAAAGGATGCTTTTTGTCAAAAGCATTTTGTCAAATGCTTTTTCAGCATTTATTAAGAGTATCATATGGTTCTTGTTCTTTCTTTTATTAATGTATTATATCACATTGATTAATTTGCAGGTGTTGAACCAACCTTGCAGCCCAGGAATAAATCCCACTTGGTCGTGGTGAATAATCTTTTTAATGTACTGTTGGATCCTATTGGCTAGTATTTTGGTGAGAATTTTCACATCTGTGTTCATCAAGGATATTGGTCTGTAATTCTCCTTTTTGGTGGGGTCTTTGGTTTGGGGATCAAGGTAATACTGGCTTCATAAAAAGTATGAAAGTTTTCCTTCCCTTTCTATTTTTTGGAACAGTTTCAAGAGAAGAGGTATTAATTCTTCTTTAAATGTTTGGTAGAATTCCCCTGGGAAGCCATCTAGCCCTGGGCTCTTGTTTGATGAGAGATTTTTGATGACTGCTTCAATTTCCTTACTAGTTATGGGTCTGTTCAGGTTTTCTATTTCTTCCTGGTTCAGTTTTGGTAGTTTATATGTCTCTAGGAATGCATCCATTTCTTCTAGATTGTCAAATATCCTGGTGTATGGTTGCTCATAATATGTTCTTATAATTGTATTTCTTTTGGTGTCGGTTGTGATCTCTCCTCTTCCATTCATGATTTTATTTATCTGGGTCCTTTCTCTTTTCTTTTTGATAAGACTGGCCAGGGGTTTGTCAATTCTTTCAAAGAATCAGCTCCTAGTTTCATTGATCTGTTCTACTGTTCTTTTGGTTTCTGCTTCATTGATTTCTGCTCTGATCTTTATGATTTCTCTTCTCCTGCTGGGTTTAGGCTTGCTTTGCTGTTCTTTCTCCAGCTCCTTTAGGTGTAGGGTGAGAACTTTCTTGTTTCTTGAGAAGGGCTTGTATTGCTATATACTTTCCTCTCAGGACTGCCTTTACTGACCACAGATTTTGAACAGTTGTGTTGTGTTTTCATTTTCATCTGTTTCCATGAACTTTTTCAATTCTTCTTTAATTTCCTGTTTGACCCATTCATTCTTTAGTAGGATGCTCTTTAGCCTCCATGTATTTGAGTTCTTTCCAACCTTCCTCTTGTGATTGAGTTCTGGCTTCACAGCATTGTGGTCTGAAAATATGCAGGGAATGATACCAATCTTTTGGTACCAGTTGAGACCTGATATATGACCCAGGATGTGATCTATTCTGGAGGATGTTCCATGTGCAGTAGAGAAGAATGTGTATTCTGTTGCTTTAGGATAGAATGTTCTGAATATATCTGTGATGTCCATCTGGTCCAGTGTGTCATTTAAGGCCTTTATTTCCTTGTTGATCTTTTGCTTGGATGATCTGTGCATTTCAGTCAGGGGGATATTAAAGTCCCCTACTATTATCGTGTTATTGTCGATGTGTTTCTTTGATTTTGTTATTAATTGGTTTATATAGTTGGCTGCTCCCATGTTGGGGCATAGATATTTAAAATTGTTAGATCCTCTTGTTGGACAGACCCTTTGAGTATGATATAGTGTCCTTCCTCATCTCTTATTTTAGTCTTTGGCTTAAAATCTAATTTACCTCATATAAGGATTGCCACCCCAGCTTTCTTTTGATGCCCATTAGCATGGTAAATTGTTTTCCACCCCCTCACTTTAAATCTGGAGGTGTCTTTGGGTCTAAAATGACTTTCTTGTAGACAGCATATTGATGGGTTTTCTTTTTTATCCATTCTGATACCCTGTGTCTTTGACTGGGGCATTTGGCCCATTTATATTCAGGGTAAGTATTGAAAGATATGAATTTAGTGCCATTGTATTGCCTATAAGGTGACTGTTACTGTATATTGTCTCTATTCCTTTCTGGTCTACTACTTTTAGGCTCTCTCTTTGATTTGAGGACCCCTTTCAATATTTCCTGTAGGGCTTATTTGGTGTTTGCAAATTCTTTAATTTCTTGTTTGTCCTGGAAGCTTTTTATCTCTCCTATTTTCAATGACAGCGTAGCTGAATACAGTATTCTTGGCTGAATGTTTTTCTCAGTTAGTGCTCTGAATATATCATGCCAGTTCTTTCTGGCCTGGCAGGTTTCTGTGGATAAGTTTGCAGCCAATCTAATATTTCTACCATTGTATGTTACAGACCTCTTGTCCCAAGCTGCTTTCAAGATTTTCTCTTTGTCACTAAGACTTATAAGTTTTACCATTAGATGACGGGGTATAGACCTATTTTTATTGATTTTGATTGGGGATTCTCTGTGTCTCCTGGAAATTGATGCTTGTTCCCTTTGCCATATTAGGGAAATTCTCTATTTTTAGTATAATTAGTATAATATATTCTTTAATTATATTTATATTATTTTATAATTTATAATTATAATTTATAATTATAATTATGTTATTTAATGTATAATTATATATAATTTAGTATAATTCTCTAACTTAGTATAATTTAGTATAATTCACTCCAATATACCTTCTGCCCCTCTCTCTCTTCTTCATCTGGAATCCCATTTGGGATTCTAATAATGTTTTGTCTTATGGTTATCACTTACCTCTTGAATTCTCCCCTTGTGGTCCAGTAGTTGTTTGTCTCTCTTTTCTCAGCTTCTTTATTCTCTTTCATTTGGTCTTCTATATCACTAATTCTCTCTTTTGTCTCATTTATCCTAGCAGTAAGAGCCCCCATTTTTTTTTTAAGATTTTATTTATTTGACAGAGAGAGATCACAAGTAGGCAGAGAGGCATGCAGAGAGAGAGAGAGAGAGAGAGGAGGAGGAAGCAGGCTCCCTGCCTAGCAGAGAGCCCGATGCAGGACTCAATCCCAGGACCCTGAGATCACGAACCAAGCTGAAGGCAGAGGCTTAACCCACTGAACCACCCAGGCTGCCCCAAGAGCCTCCATTTTTGATTGCCCGTCATTAATAGCTTTTTTTTTTTTTTCATTTCAACTTGTTAGATTTTAGTTCTTTTATTTCCCCAGAAAGGGATTTTATTTTTCCATACAGCACTTCTCTAATATCTTCCATGCCTTTTTCGAGCCCACCTAGCACCTTGAGAATTATTGTTCTGAACTCTAGTTCTGACATACTACCAGTGTGCATATTGATGAGTCCCTAGCTGTTGTTACTGCCTCCTTTTCTTTTTTTTTTTTTTTTTTGTGGTGAGTTTTTCCACATTTTCATTTTATCCAGTTAAGAATGTATTAACAAGGGCATAGAATACTAAAAGTGTGGAAAAGACCCCAGAAAAATGTACACTAACCAAATCAGAAGAGATCCGAAACTACCAGGATGAGAAGAAAGGGGGAAACAGATATAAAGAATAAAAAATTATTATATATAATATATATTATATATAATTATATTGTTATATTTATGTTTATAAATTATGTTATATCTTTTATATTATTTTAAATATACTATATAATATAATAATAATAAATACATAAAATACATATTTATATATGTTAGACTGGTGACTAGAACACCCACTTGATTTTGGGTATATCTTGGTCTCTTAGAAGAAACTACGTCCCAAAATTTTAAAGAAAGAAAAATTTATATATATACAAAAATAAGGGTAAACACGATGAAGGGATAGAATATAATTGTAAAGATGAAAATTTTTAAAAATTCTAAAAAAAGGAATTGATAAGATAAATTGGTTGGAAAAAGAAAAAAAAGAGGAGGGAATGTGCTGAGGCTGAAAACTAGAACAAAGCCATGTGCTAGATTTGAGTATATTATGATCTAGTAGAAGAAATTGTATCCCAAAATTAAAAAAAAAAATCCTATATGTATATAAAAAATAAGGTTAAATACAATGAAGGGATAAAATATGACTATAATAATGATGGTTTAAAAAAATTTTTTTAGAAAGGTATTGTTAAGATAAACTAGTTAAAAACGTTAAAAGAGGGAAGAGGGAAAGTTAAATAGAAGAAGAAAAAATTTTTTAAAGTTAACTTTGTGAGAAATTTGTGCCCTTTCATTGTCATGCTGGAGTTTGATCCAAAAGGCCCTTCCAAGGATTATTCAGTGATCTGGACCTTTTCTTGGCTCACCATTTGCTATTGATCAGGACCTAGATTTACTGAAGTTACTTGGAGATTTGTGTCAGATAGAGACACAAATGATTTCTTTTTGGTAGAACAGATAACCCCAAAGGGTATGGGTATGGAGGGGCCTAAACCAGTTTTGAAGATCTAACCGAGTAGTCATCTTATTCCACATTCTTCTTCAATAGTTGTAAATACCATACTTCACATGCTCCTTGAATCAGCTTATCTATTTGCCTGTTCCTTCATGAATGAGTGAAATAAATCTTTGGCACATGTTTAAAAAAAAAAATTAACTTTGCAAGACTAAAGCATCATGGGGAACAAGCCATGAATTTTATGCGTTGCTTTCCCCTATCTCTCAAGTTCCGCTGTTCTTGATCTGTGAGCTTGGTCTTGGCTCAATGTTCTTGCTTATCTTCTGTGGGAGGGGCCCATTGCAGTGATTCTCAGATATCTTTGCCCAACACGGAATTGCACTATCCTTGCCAGGGGCTTCCCTCTGGGAGCTTTTGTTCCCTGAATGCTTTCTGTACTGCTTTGGAGGACGGGAATGAAAATGGCAGTCTCCCAGTCTCCAGCCTGGAGGAGCCAAGAGCTCAGTGCCCCTCCTCAGTACATCTTAAGAGATAAGCAGTCAATCACTCCCATCTCCCTGGTCTCCAACAGTGCTCTATGTCTACCTGGCCTGTGACCAAGCATTTCTATCTCTGGCACACAGCCCCGTTTGGAGTCTCCAAACCCAGCAGATTCCTGTTATGCTGCTCCTCCCGGAGGAGGAAGGTGACTCTCCCTGGAGTGGAGTCCCTTCTCGAAGAGCAGTGGCCTGACTGTGCCTTGAATCATGGTTTAGGGTAACCCCAATCTGAAAGCTCCCTCTTCGGCTTTGTCTCTGTAGTTGTCTTCCCTGCTCCAATACCTGACAGCTCTGCCACACTCAGACACGCCCAATCTTTCTGTGACCCCACAGGACCTGAAACCACACTGTCCCTGTGAGGGCTCCACTCCTACTTAGCCTATGGAGCAATGTCCCTCAGTGGAGCCAACTTCTAGAAGTTCTGATTTTGTGCTCTGCTGCTCTGCTGCTTTCTGGGAGCCAGCCCCTCTCCCCACAGTCTATCTTTCCATCACTTTGGATTCACTTCTCTGCTTGTCCTACCTTTCAGAAAATGGTCAATTTCCTGTTCCTAGAATTGCTGCTCTTCTTCTCTTCTATCTTTTACTGAGTTTGTAGGTGTTTGGAATGGTTTGATACCTGTCTAGCTGAACTCCTGGGATCTGATATCATTTTAGTTGGCTATTCCTCTGCCATTTTGCCTCTCTAACTCTGGCTTAATCTATGCAATCCTTTTCAAATTAATTTATGCATATCCTGTTAGGTTCCTTTCTTTTATACATGAAAGTATCATTATTCCAGCATCATTCATTGAAAAGAATTTCCTTTCCCCAAATTATATTGGAGCGATTGTTGAAAGTCAGTTAACATTATATGCATATTTGGGGATTTTTTTTTTTTTTTCAGATACTCTTCTGTTAATGTCCTCTGATTTAAGATTGATCAGGTCAGAAGATATTCTCTGATTTCAATTCTCTTATGTTTATTGAGAACTATTTTATGGTCCGTCTGGTCTGCCTTCGTGAATATTCCTTGTACATGTGAAGATTCTATGTATTTTGCAGGTATTAGGGCAAATATTCAATAAGTATCTGTCAAAGTTCTTTAACAACATTTTCCTAGTCTTATATTTCATTTCATATTTTAAAGTCTTTTATTAATTAAAGATAAAAACATTAAAATCTTTTAAATACAGATTTCTTCAAATTCTGTAAGTTGTTGCTTCATGTATTTTAAAGCTCTATAATTAGGTTCATACACATTGAGGATGGTTGTACCATCTTGATGAATCAATCTCTTAACATTATGAAATGTTCTTCATTACTCATGGTAAGACTTTATGTCCTGGAGTCTATATTGTCTGATATTATAAACTAGGCATGTCAGCTTTGGTAATTTCTGTTTGCATGATATGTTGTTTTGGCATACTATTCCTTTTCTTTTTTCTGTGTCTTTATGTATGTGAAGAAAGCTTTCTTTTGGGAAGCATATTGTTGGGTGTTGTTTTCTTACCTATTCTGAGAATCTCTACTTTTTAATTGCTATGTTTAGACTATTTGTATTTAATATAATTATCAATATGACAAAGTTCAAATCCATGATCCCTAATTATTTTCTATTTGTACCATCTGTTTACTTTTCCTTCCCTTGCCCTCTTTTCCCTGTTTCCTTTTGGATTAATCAAATAATTTTAAATAATTTTAGTTTTTCATTTTATCTCCACTAATTCTCTTTGCTTTTTTTTTCCTCTTTCACTGACGGTGCTAGGATTTAAAGTATATTCTTACTAAAGAAAAAAGCCTATACTATACTTTTTTTTTTTTTTTAAACTTAAAATATACATCCAACATGGGGCTGGAACTCATGGCCCTGCGATCAGGAGTTTTGTGCTCTACCAACTGAGCCAGCCAGTCACTCCTGTTCTGTACTTATTTTATGCACATGCTTGTGTTTTTTTTTTTTTAATTCATCCATGTTGTTACATATAGTAATATTTAGCTACTTTTCATTGCTGAGTACTAATGCACAATATGGATATATCAACAATTTTCCTATATAGTGAGAGTTAATGGACAATTGGATTACTACCAGTTTTTGGCTATTGTGAACAAATTACATACACAAATTTGCATGGATCTATATTTCCATATCTCTTAGGTAAACATAGAAATAGAATTGCTCTCTCTCTCTTTTCCCTTAGTGTCTCTAATCTATTAACATGGTATATCTCCAATATTTTAATTCTTCTACAAATTTCCCTAAACCATCTTTTGTAGGTTTGTGTGTGTATGTGTGTGTGGTAATCTTACACATTTTTTGGTAAACCTAATCCTACATGGTTTATGATTTCTGATGCTGTTGTAAATGGCTTTTTATTTGATTTGCCAGTTGTTCATGGAAAAGATATTTTATGTTGTCCTCATAGTTTGTGGTATTCATTAATTCACTTGTTAGTTTGAGAAATTACTTTGGAGTTTCTTTGTGATTTCTACATATGTACTAAAGGACATTTTACATCTTTTTCAGTTTTATACTTGAATATTTATGCAATTTATTTTCCTTGTGTTATTGTTACACTGGATAGGACATCCAGGCCAATGTTAAATAACAGTGGTCAGGACAGCCAATCTTATCTTACTCCTGATATGGAGGGGAATCGTTACTCTTTCAATATTAAGTGTAATGTTCATAGTAGAAGTTTCATAGATATCTTTATCTGTCTGAAGAAGTCCTCCTGCCTTTATTTTCTTTCTACTTTGCTATGAGATTTTTTTATCATGAATGTAGTTTAAATTTTGTCAAATTGTATTTTTGCGGGCGCCTGGATGGCTCAGTGGGTTAAGCCGCTGCCTTCGGCTCAGGTCATGATCTCAGGGTCCTGGGATCGAGTTCCGCATCAGGCTCTCTGCTCGGCAGGGAGCCTGCTTCCTCCTCTCTCTCTCTCTGCCTGCCTCTCTGCCTACTTGTGATCTCTCTCTGTCAAATAAATAAAATAAAATAAAAAATCTTAAAAAAATTGTATTTTTGCAGTTGTTCATGTGATCATCTTATTTTCTTCTTTATTCTGTTAATGTTGACTGATGTTCAGTGTTAAAGTGGACTGCCATTCAAGGATCAAACCAAATTGGTATTTTTTTTATTTTTATTTTTATGTATTATATTACTGGATTCAACCTGCTAATATTTAGCAAATTGTGTGAGGCTATTAGTTTGGGACTTTATTTGCTTGTTCTTGTGCTTTTCTAGTTTCCCTATCAAGGTTATGCTGACCTCTTAAAATTAAAAGGAGTTTCCTCCTTCCCTGTTTTCTGAGTTTGTTTAAGATTGATAGGATTTCTTCTAATAATGTTTTCTAGAACTCAACAGTGAAGCCATCTGCACCTGAAGATTTCTTTGTGAGAAGATTATTAATTTAAAAATTCAATGTCTAACAAATGCATCAGTCCATTAGTGTGTGTTTTTCAATAAATGTATCCTTTTTATGTTGTTAAATTTATAGCTATTAAGTTGCTCATAATTATAATTTTGATATTGATGCTGCTTCATTCTTTTCTGATACTGCGTTGTTGTTGTTTTTCTTAATCAGTCTGGCTATGAGCTTCTTAAGGTGGTTATATTTTATTTTATTTTATTTTATGATAATATTTCTTTATCATTAATGATGAATTTCATTTTTTTTCCTGTTAGTCATCTATTTCTTTTCTTTCCCTTTTCATCTTTATTAGTTGCTGTTTTTTTGGATTAATTTTAATAGTTAATTTATTTTCACCAGGTTTTTATGGCTAACATTTTGATAATTAATTTTTGGCCTCTCATCGTTTTTAATAAAAACAAATCAAAACTATAGTTTTCCCTATTAGCACCACTACTATGATACCCCATATATGCATATATGCCTTTTTTATATGCCTTTTTCCTATCATTCAGTTCTAAGTATCTTTTTTTTTGACATATAGTTCTAAGTATCTTCTAATTTTGTTAGCTCTTGTTTCAACCATGAGTTATTTATGAGTGTTTTAAGATTTTCCGTATCTTTTTTTTTTTTTTTTTTGATGCCTAATCTAATTCTGTCATGCTCAGAGTATATACTATATGAAGTCAAACCACTGGAACTAGTGAGACTAGTACTATGGTCTGTCATTTTTCACGTTCTATATGACCTTGTAAAATACATGTTCAGCATTTGTTGTGCACAGTGTTCTATAAATATCAACTAGGTTCTTAATTATATTTAAATCTTTTATATCCTTACTGAATTCCTATTTTTTCTATCAATTACTGAGCATTCAGTGTGTGTCTGCTTATGGAATTGGCCTTTATTATTATGAAATGCCCTCTTTGTCTTTGATAGTAAGACTTTCCTCTTGAAATCTATGTTTGATGTTAACATAGATGTTAACATAGATAACTTTCTCTTGCTTACTCTTTCCATTGCTCATCTTTGTACTGTGTCTTTATGAATTAAAGGTATCTCTTGTAAATAGCATATAGTTGGGTCTCTCCTATTTTTTTTGTTTGCTTGTTTTTGGTTTTGGTTTTGGTTTTTTTGGTAATATCATGTGAAAATATCTTTTCACTGGACTTCAATAGAATTTTTACATAATGTAATTATTGACATGCTTTGGTTTATGTGTACCATTATGTGATTTTTAAATTATCTTTGTCCCAAAAATAAATAAATAAATGATCTTTGTCTCATCTGTTCTTTTTTATTAAGTTTTCATTTAAATTCCATTCAGTTAACATACAGTATAATATTAGTTTCAGGTATACAATATGGTGATTCATAACTTACATACAACACCCACTGCTCATCACAAGTGCCCTCCTTAATTCCCATCACCTATTTAACCCATCACCCTGCCTACCTCCTCTCTAGTAATCATTAGTTTATTCTCTATAGTTAAGAGTCTGTTTCTTGTTTTGCATCTCTCTCTCTCTCTTTTATAGTTAAGAATCTGTTTCTTGGTTTGCCCCCCCCTTTTATTTTGCCCCTTTGTTCATATTTTTGTCTCTTAAATTCCATGTATAAGTGAAATTATACAGTATTTGTCTTTCTCTGGCTAACTTATTTTGCTTAGCATAAGACTCTAGTTCTATCTATGTCTAGCATATGACAGATTCCATTCTTCTTATGGCTGAGTAATATTTCATCGTGTATATATACCATATCTTCTTTATCAATTCATCATTTAGAGGACACAGCTCTTCCCATTATGTGACAATTGTCAGTAATGCTGCTCTAAACATCACTGTCCCATCTGTTCTTATTTCAACCTCCTGACTTCTTTTGGATTAACCAAGTTCTTATTTTTATTATTCTATAAATCTCAGCTACTCACCATTTTTGTTTTATCTGTTTGTTTTACTTTCAGCTGTCATCTCAGGATTATGGTATTCAGTGTCAACATCTGCAGTCTACCTTTATTGGAATTTATCAGCTTCACATAATATACCTCACTTTCCAACCATCTTCCTTTTTGTTCGGTTGTTTTTATTCTAATTCTACATTTATTATAAATCTCAATACATTGTTGTAGTTTTGCCTTAAATAGTCAATTTCCCCTTAAATATTTCTTTTTCCCCACAGGAAAAGACTGGTCATCTATATTTACACACCTATTTACTAATTTTCTTTTTTGTCACTTATGCGGACCTGATATAGTCCTATATGCGGACCTTCCTTTTGCCTAAAAATCTTGCTCTAATATTGCTTTTAGTTCCAGTTTGCTGGTATCAGATTCTCTCAGTTCTTATACTGAAAATGTCTATTTTGCTTATATTTTTACTACTATTTTATTTGGACTTATAATTCAAAGATGACTTTTTAATCTTTAGTAATTTAAAGATATTTGGTTGGCTCCTCCTTGCATTGTTCTGATGAAACATCAGCACCCATTCTTATCAGTGTTCCCTTGTATATGTTTTCATCTTTCTCCATCCAGTTATTTTCAAGATTTTCTGACTCTTAACTTTTCACTGATTTAAGCAACAGAGTGCTTAGATTTGTTATTTTTGCTTACACTGTTTGGGATTTGTTTTGCATCTCAAATATGTAGGTTAATATTTATGTCACATTTGGAGATGTTTTTCATTCCAAAACTTTCTTTACTTCTACTTTATTTTCACATCCATTTCTTCTGTTAAATCCTTGAATATATTTACATTGCTGCTTTAAATCTCTATTCTGCTAATTTTTATAATAGTGTCATCTCTCAGTCTGTTTCTATTGATTGTTTATTCCTGGTTATGTGTTACAATTTTTTTAATTGCACCATATGTATAAAAAGCTAGATTTCATACTCAAGAGCTTTCACTTTTGCTGTTGAGCCCTTAATTAACTGTTTGATCAGCTTAATTACCCTGAAGCTAGTTTGAGGTTTTGTTGGGAACAGTGTAAAGTAACTCTTACTCTAAGATTACATCAGCTCTATTTATAGGGAAAGGCTTTCCTGGGGTTTTAATTGGATTAGTGAGTATTCAGTGATATCTCTCTAAATAGTTGATTAGAATTCAAATCCTTCCCAGTACTGTTTGACTTCCATAAAGAAAGTTGTTCTCTGCCAGTTCTCACAGAGTCCCATCCTGAATATATGAGTTAGTATTCAACCAAACACTTAAGAGCATCACTATCCAGATATCTGTGACTCTTTCTCTGTCCCACACATTTTTGCTTATTCAACAACACTGAACCCTGATCTCTGTTTCTTCTGCCCCATGAAACTATTGTTGTCTGGCTACTTCTTTATGACAAAGTTTGGAAAATGCCTCTAGACAGATAGAACCTACAGTAGATATGCAGTTTACACCATGTATTTCCATTCTTTTTGTTGTCCAATGCCTACAAATAGCTGCTTCATAAATTTAATCCATTGATATGGTTGTTTATAGTTGGAGTGTATGTAGGCTATCCATAACTCTTGTCTTCACCAGAATTGGAATGTAGGCTATCCATAACTCTTGTCTTCCCCAGAATTGGAAATCCATTTTAATTACATTTACTTCCCATTAAATTTTGTTGAACCTGTTCAGCATGCCTAGAGTAATAGCCCTCCGTTAGGGAGTCTCCCTTTGTTTATACAAGTAAAAGGACTAGATTATTTGGTGAATGTGGATAGATTTTCTGATAAGCATCAGTGACAGCAGATTTTGAGTATTTGTATAGTTTGAAAGTACAAAGAGTCTTCAGACTTGGCAAAATGAAACCTATATGTTGTCAAGTGATTTGTCAGGGTTCACAGGACAGGTTTAGTAGGTGAGGAACAGATCCAAGATGAAAACTTAGGACTTCGACACTCATTCTCAGAGCCTTAATCTTCTAAACTGAAGTTAGAGTGAGGAAATAATAGGAAATAGCATGTGATGAAGTCATTTAAAGAATGCCAGTGTCATTAGAAGATTTAATTGAAATACATCTCATTTCACACATTGCATCCTCTGCCTCTGATGGTTAAAAAAATATGTTGTACTTTAACTCCCGATCACCAAAGAAAAAAAACTACTGAAGTTTCCCTAAACTCTTCGTCCCACAACAGCCCGTTTCTGTGTGACATTTTGTTGCTATTGGCTTTGTTGTTGTTGTTAATGTTAAGTACCCACCATCACACATATCCATCAGGAGAACTCTAAATGCAGAATCGTTCTTTTATTGTCATTGTTTGCGGGGATAAATGCAAGACCTTATTTAAGAGATTTTCATTTCTTCATCTCTTTAATGTTTTGTTTAGAAATTAGAGTTAACTATCAATTAAAAATAAAGGTATTCTAAGAAAAAAATTCTGATATGATATGGTACAACTGTAGAATGTTTTCTTGTTCTCCTTGAGAAGTTCTGATTTACATAATATTTTAACTATCATACTTTTTTTCTTTTAGATAGAAAATTCCCATGCTGGAGTTCTGAATGTGTAACATTAAAAGCTTGGAATTCATTTCTTTCTTTTTTTTTTCTTTTTTAAGTTGCTAACTCTGAAGATATAAGAAACAGACTGACACTAAACCACTTCAATGTTTTGCTTAGAAATGGAGCAATGGATTGTGCACAATGCCGTTCATTCATGTTGGCAAAGGACTGAACTCCTCAGGGATCCAAAGTGGCAACATTTCCCTTTGTACGATTTTTCACAAATGTTGGACCTGTATTAAATAAAGTTTTTGACATGATGCCCTTGAAAAATTCCCAGCCTATTATCAGCCAAGTTCTAGCTAGTTCTAATTATCTTGTTTCACAATTTGAAGAACTTTTTTTTTTTTTTCTCCTCATAAGAAACTGCCAAACTAGAAGTAGGGATGGTTTATCTAGAGGGCATGATGATTTGGTTGGCAGAAGCCATTTTCAGAATCTCCTGGGTACCTGAAATTAGACTTTACAGTTTTGATGACTGAAAAGATGCCTCCAGCCTTCTAGGGGGATGGTTGACCCTCCCTGCATATAACTATGAAGGAGTTTTGCAAAAGTTTAGCTGAAAATGATTCCACTATAAACAAACATTTAAATAGCAACAACTTATTTGACCTAAGTTAAAGCCCATTAGTGATTTTGAATGCTGTGTATTAGAGTCTTTTCTAGGAGAGGAAAAAGAATGTTACGTGTTCTTAAAAGGCTCAGAGTATTTCTGCCTTTAACATGAACCCCAAATGATGATAAACAGTTTATATCCATTAATTCTAATCCTCATAAATAGCCATCTCACTGAATTGTAATAGCTCCATTCTAGACAGGAAAAAGAACATTAGAGAGATTAAAGAATGTATTCAAGTTCACATAGCAAATGATAGGGCAGAACCCAAATGCAGACATTGGTGAATGTGATCCTCATCTGATACCCTTTACATTATGCATATTAGTTAAATGACCAAGAAGCTCAGAAAATGTCCTCCAAAGCAGCCTTCTTTTCTTCTTTACATTTATTTTATCCTTCTGCACATTAATTGATATTCTTACCTCCTCAGATTCAAAAACTTTCAGTGATCATTGCTTTTGCCCTTTAACATATCACCCTAATCACGCTGTTTTCAGTTCCTCTCCCTCATCTGCTCTTTCACAAAATAATCATCCGATTTTTCTATTGTTTTCCTTGAGTTCACTGTGTTAACTTTCTTCTTTATGCTCTATCTCCTTAAAATGTAACCTTCCTTCTGCATTTTTAGTAATCCTTAAGATTTGGGAGGTGCTTGCTTGTGTGACTCAGTCAGTTAAGCCCCTGACTCCTGATTTTGGTTCAGGTCATGACGTGGGGACTGTGAGACTGAGCTCTCCTGGGGCTCATTGCTCAGTGGGGAGCCTGCTTCAGATTCTCTACCCCCTTCCCGCTGCCTAACCTCCCACTCACAAGTGCTCTTTCTAAATAAATAAATAATATTACCTGCCTCCTTAGCGCAGTAGGCAGCGCGTCAGTCTCATAAATAAATAAATAATATTAAAAAATAATCTGTAAGATTTTGTTTTTAAAGATTTTGTTTATTTATTTGACAGAGATCCCAAGTAGGCAGAGAAGCAGGCAGAAAGAGAGAGAGAGACGGGAAGCAGGCTCCCTGCTGAGCGGAGAGACCAATGCGGGGCTCGATCCCAGGACCCTGAGATTATGACCTTAGCTGAAGGCAGAGGCTTAACCCACTGAGCTACCCAGGTGCCCCAATCTTTAAGATTTTAATTCTAACCTCTATTGCCTCATCTCTCATCATCTTTTCCAAATCTCTCTCAAACTTATAACACAGTTTTATGTGCTTGCTTGCTTGTTATGTTTGTTTCTGTCCCTACTCCCAGACGAAACCACAAGGTTGTGGAAGGTGGGTTTTCTATGCAAGCAACATAATTTCATAAACCCCCCCTAAAAAAGTGATGAGAATAAACATTTTCTGAACATCTTCTATACTTTAGTAGGGGCATAGGGCTAATTCCTTAGGTATTATTTTAGTTAATTCTCTATAAAACATCCGATGTCGACCCTTGTTTTAAAAACTGTGTGTGTATAATTCAAGGGGTTTTAGTACCAGATAACGAAGGGCTGAACTTTTTTTTTTTTTTCTTTTAAAAGCACTGGTCTCTTTAATTCCAAACCTATGGTCATTATATTATATGAAAGAGCTTCTTTAACATTTCTAGTTATTTAACTTTTGTGTTAATTCAGTTTCAGGGTGATAGAGGAAGGTTATGGGTCCAAATATTTTGAAATGGCATGCCAATATGTATTGATATTAATAAATTTAGAAACTCTCAGAGAATGTATTGTGAATTTCAGCACTTACTGACAAATGATATAAATTGGAAGTAAACCACATTCTTTATAAAATAAGAAGTGTAGAAAATAGAATCAAATAAAAATTATGATATTAACATGCATCTCTTCAATAATATAAGTAGACTCATCACCAAAGCAAAGAATTTTAAAACAAATTAATTAATTTGTAAAAGTACCAGACATTTCTGCTATCAAACTAAGACCATACAGTCACTGAAGTCTGTTTGAGTTCTTAAACCAATAGAAAATGTATATATATAACCTTAGCCTTTAAAGGAGATTTGAAGGCATGCAATGTGGCCTGGATGATAAATTGAAATCTTCTGTCCTTTTTAACTCATTCTTCTTCATTTTCTGTGGGTAGACAAGGTTTACTAGCAAAACTGGCCCAGTAGACACACTTACTAACAAGAAGTTATTCTGATAGGAGAAGTTCAGATTAACTTGCAAATCAAAGGGAATTGTTACCAGGAGCAAGATGAGATCAGATTTGCTTCTTTAAGCAAAGTTTCTGGAGCTCTGTGTTTATGTTACTAAATAGGTGGAGGCCAGCATAATTTACAATGAGAATGACAAAATTTAGAGGGAATAAACTCCATCTATCTTACTAAACCCTAGAAAAAGGATTTCAAAAAAAAGAAGGATAAAGTTGAACATACCATTGATTTATTTGGTATTTCTTATAAAATACATTATTTTCATAATAAACCAATTGTATTTTTTTTAATTTTTATTTATTTATTTATTTATTTATTTTTTGAGAGAGAGGGAGCATGAGTGAGGGGGAGGAGTAGAGGGCAAGAGAGAGCTCCAAGAGAGAGAGCCAGGCAGGCTCCATGCTTAGTACAGAGTCCAAAGTGGGGTATGACCTGAGTCCAGCCAAAATCAAGAGTCCAACACTTAACAGACGAGCCACCCAGGTGCCCCTTCAACTGTATATATTTTTTTAATCTAGCCAGAATATTTTATCTGTTTGCCCCATATTATCCCCAGCACCCACTATTTGCTGCATATATTGTATATGTACTTGTTAAATCTACCACAATCTTTAAAATATTTTTAGTGACTTTACTGAGATATATTTCACAAAGCATACAATGTGGTAATTTGAATTGCAGAATTCATTGTTCTTTAGTATATTCAGAGCTGTGTGAACATCACCAAAAGCAACTTTAGAATATTTCCTCACTTCAAAAAGAAACCCTATCCTGTCTAGGGCATTGTATCTAAGATAATGTCATATTTAAGCAGTAATTGCCTAACTTAAAACCATAAAGGTTACTCCTTTGTTTACTCTTTCTGAAAGTTTTATAATCTTACTTTTATATTCATGAATCCTTTGGCATTTTACTTCCCATTTCTCTCCAACCCACCTACCCTAGGCAAATGCTAATCTATCTTTCTATAGATTTGCCTCTTTTGCACAGTTCGTATAAATGCAATCATATACTTTCAGTTCTTTTGCAACTGAGTTCTTTTCATTTGGTACAGTGTTTTCAAGGTTTGTCCATAGTATAGAATATATCAGCACTTCATTCATATTTATGGCAAAATACTATCCCATTAAATATATACATAACATTTTGTTTATCCATTTGCCATTTGATGGACACTTCGTTTATATCCATTTCCTAGCCATTACAAATAATGTTGCTATTAATATTTATCTACAAGTTTTTGCTGGCTGTATGTTGTCATTTTGGGGTGTATATAGAAGTAGAATTGCTGTCTCACGTAGGAACTTGTATGTTGAGGAACTGATGCACTGTTTTCCTAAGTGGTTGTATTATTTTACAATTCCAAAAGCAATGTTTCAGATCTCCAATCTCCCCACATCCTCACCAATGCTTTGTTTTTTGTATTATAGACATCCTGGTGAGTATGAAGTGGTATCTCATTGTGGCGTTGACTTGCGTTTCCTGAATGACCAATGACATTGAACATTGTTTCATGTGCATTAATTGCCATGTTTATATCTCTTCCTTGGAGAAATGTCTGTTCAGATTCCTTGCCCATTTTTATTGGGTTATTTGTCTTTTATTTTTCATATGAAGCAGTTTTATATATATATAATCTGGATACCATTCTTTCATCAGTTAAATAATTTGAAAATATTTTCTTCCAGACCATACTCACTTTCTTCATTGTGTCCTTTGATGCACACATTTCTAATTGCAGTGAATCCACTTTTTTTCTTTTTCTTTTTTTTTCTTTTTTTTTCAGCAAAGCAAGGTTTATTGAACAATAGATAGTAAAGTGGTAGTACAAAACTCCTGAGGAGGGAAGGGACCCAAGAGGGTGGCCCTCGGTGAATCCAACTTACTGATTTTTTCTTTCGTTGCTTGAGCTTTTGGTATCATATCTAAGAAACAGTTTTCTAATCCAAGATAATGAAGATTTATACTTCATTTTCTCCTAACAATTTAACTAGTTGTACCATTTAGGTCTCTGATCCATTTTGAGTTAATGTATATAATGTGCGGCACGGTTCCAACCTCACTTTTTGCATGTAGATATCCAGTTGTCCTAGCACCATTTGTTGAAAAGGCTCCTTACTCCCATTAGGGCTCTTTTCCATTTGTTTAGATCTTCTTTAATCTCTTTGAAAATGTTTTATAGTATTTAGAGCACGCACAAGTTTTTACTTTTTTGTTAAATTTATGTCTAAGTTTTATTTCTTTAACACTATTATCAATGGAATTGTATTCATTTCTAAGATTTTATTTATTTATTTATTTATTTAAGAGTGAGACGGAGAGCAGTTGTGGGAGGGCGGGGGAGAGGAACAAGGAGACTCCACATCAAGTGCAGAACCCTGTGGGGAGGCTGGATCTCAAGACCCGGAGATCATGACCTGAGCAGAAATCAAGAGTTGGATCCCCAACTGACTGAGCCACCCAGGTGCCCCAATTCTTAATTTCACTTTTAGTACCTTCATTCATTTTTAGTATATTCATTACAGTGTATAGTGTATAGATATATAATGGATTTTTCTTTGTTGATCTGGTATCCTATAACTTTGCTGAACATGTTTTATTAGTTTTATAGGTATTTTGTGAATTCCTTAGGATTATCTGTATACAAGATTATGTCATCTACAGGCAGAGATATTATTGCTTCTTTGGTTCCATTCTGGCTGAGCTTTATTTATTCTTATTGTCTGATTGCCCTAGCTAGAACCTCCAGCTAATATGGAATAGAAATGATAAGAATAGACATCTTTGAGTTTGTTTGTTTTTTTTTAAGATTTTATTTATTTATTTGACAGACAGATCACAAGTAGGCAGAGAGACAGGCAGAGAGAGAGGGAAGCAGGCTCCTTGCCGAGCAGAGAGCCCAATGTGGGCCTCGATCCCAGGACCCCGAGATCATGACCTGAGCCAAAGGCAGAGGCTTTAGCCCGCTGAACCACCCAGGTGCCCCATTTTTTTTTTTTTATTTTTATTGGAACATGTTCAATCTTCCATGATTTGGTATGAAGTTGAATCCAAGTTTTCCTTCAGTGATTCTTACCAGTTTTAAGAGGTTCCAGTCTATTCTTACTTTGATGAGTGTTTTTATCTTGAAAGTATACTGGAACTTTTTTATGGTCTAGCATATGATCTGTCCAAGACACTGTTTCATGTGTACTTGAAAAGAATGTGTATTGTACTATTTGGAGTGGAGTGTTTATGATGTATTTATTACATATGGTTGATTCAAATTTTCAGTTATCTTATTGATCTTCTGCCTAGTTTTACCCTCCGTTATTAGTTGGAGTTGTAATAAAGAGACTGACTTATTTTTTGATGTTCTACTAGTAACAGTTTTTAAGCTCTCTCTCTCTCTCTGTCTTCCATCTACTCTAAGCTGATGAGAAAGCTCAGGTGCTCCTTTCTTTGGCATTGACAAGTAGTGTACATCTTTCGTGTGAGCCTTCACCCCTGCTCTACCCCTTAATGCCCATAAAAACTCTAAGCCGATCTCCTCTCTGTGCTCTCAAGTCGTTTTTAGACTTTCTGGGAAAACTCTAAAGTCTTGCTCTCCTTCAGAGAGCCTCATTATGTGAGTAACCAAAATTTTATACTCTCTTGGTGGATATGTAGAGTCATCAGTCTCAGTATCTGTACCAATTTATAGGTGGTGGTCCATCCTGCATCTTTGGGAAGACCACAACAGGAATTCAACTCTCTAGCTGTTGTTGCTTCATTGTGTATTTCTTCCTTAATTCTGTCAGGTTTTTATGAACATATTTATGGGCTCTGTTGTTAGGTGCACGTAGATCATCATGTTCGTGGCGGAATCCTCCTTTCATCATTACAGAATGTACTTCTTTATCACTGGTACCATTTTTGTTTTGTTTTAAAGTCTAAACTGAACTCTCTGCAATTTTTCTGTAAATCTAAAACTGTGCTAACAAAGAAGTTTAATGTATGTCAGATGACACATTCTGTCTTATAGATGAGGAAACTAAGTGCAGAGAAATGAAGCAAATTGATAAAAAGTTCAAGTTATTGGGTATTAGTGAATATGTTTGGTTTCTCACATCATACTGTGTCTTACCTCTAACTGTAGCCAGAAAAGCTGATTTCGCTGGGTTTACTTCAATTTCAGTTTTTAGGGAGGAATATAATTCCTTGCTGCCTAAAGAACTAATAGCTGTTAAAAGTTCATAAAAGCAACCAGAATAAGATCATTTTGCATGACCCTATAACAAATAATCAATTCATTTGAATTTTTATTTTTCTTAAAGATTTTATTTTTTATTTTTTTATATATATATATTTTTTAATTTTTTATTTTTTATAAACATATATTTTTATCCCCAGGGGTACAGAAAACAAATAATCAATTCAATTTAAAAGATAGTCTCTATAAAAGCAAGTGCACCTTGCTTTTATAGATATATGTTTATAAATATATGTTTTATAAACATATATTTTTATCCCCAGGGGTACAGAAAACAAATAATCAATTCAATTTAAAAGATAGTCTCTATAAAAGCAGTGCCACAATGATTAAGTATGTATTTATTCAGCAAACAACAAGAGTATGCCCAAGCTTTGTGTGAGATGAAAAGGTGGTTAGGGCACTGTTCCTACCTTTGATGAAACAACATTTGCACATGAAAATTAAAGACTGGTGATGTATACCAAATCAGTCAGAATGAGAAATCCTTTTGCTTCCTTCGGGTTCTTCTTACTCATCAGGTAGAAATAAAGACCTCAGATTTGAGTTGGGGGATATTATGCGGTAAGTGAGAATGAAAACAATGTTTTTGTGTCTGAAACACATCCAAATAGGACCTGAAAGTTGGGTAGATTACAGAAAGAATGAGCAGAAACAACTGTAACTTGGATATTGTTACAGACCTTTGGCCAAGTATTTTCACACTTTAACCTTTATAAGTGATTGATGGAATGCAATTATGCATTTAAAATTGGTTCAATTTTGATGTCCTCAAGGAAAAATATATTTATAAATAGTCATAGTATTTCAGCTATCATTCTGAAAACCAAATATATAAAAATAATTCTAATATAAACATTTTATTTTAGAAAGTACGCTTGGTGAAATATGTATATATTTAGCACATTGCAAAGGGTATAACATTTTTTTAAAGATTTATTTATTTATTTATTTATTTGACAGACAAAGATCACAAGTAGGCAGAGAGGCAGGCATAGAGAGAGGAGGAAGCAAGCTCCCTGTTGAGCAGAGAGCTCGATGGGGGGCTTGATCCCAGGACCTGGGATCATGACTTGAGCCAAAGGCAGATGCTCTAACCCACTGAGCCACCCAGGCACCCCAGGCTATAACATTTAAATCAAAATTCGTTTATTATCTTACCTCTTTCCTTCATTTCATCCTGATTTTTGGACCCTTCTCTGGAGTTAATCATTGTGTATATTTTACTTTAGATTTCTTATAAGACTTTATTCTAAAATGTCTTCATTCTATATATTGAATGCATATTAGTTTCCTTATATGAGTCAACTTTAAAAAAAAAAAAAAACCTGAATGTTACATGTCTAAATTAGGAGAAATCACCTTTAAATGTCAAGTACTATATCTGAACTAATTGATAGTATATTTGCATTTATGTCATGGTGGCATATATTTCTGGTTCCTCTTACTGATGATTTAAATTTAGTCAGGGTCTTTTTCTTTTTTTTTTTTTTTAATTGATCCACAAAAACACTAAATCATTAATTTTTTAAATCAACTTACTCTTTTCCAGATTTTTTTATAGAAAAAAATAATTATGTGAACAGATTCCCTTTCTATAATTCATGTTGTTGAACTCAGCTCACAGAGAAGAAAGTATTTATATTAAACATCAGCAACCAAAATGAGGAAAAATTAGCACGTGTTAATATGAAATCTACTCAGAATTAAATTATCTTATGGATTATTGAAGTCTTGACAAAGCACCATGTAGAATATAAGAATATTATTCTCTACACTGGTCTCATACCACATAAAGTGAAAATGTTCTTGTTTAATTTTTTTTCACACCTCTTTTAAATGCAAACATTTAGAGAAACAAGAATTTTCAGAAGTATTAGACCAATATCAAAAATTATAGAAATAAGAACTATCTAGTTACCAGTAAATAAACGTTAAGTAAGTACTTAGAATATTGTACTCAATTAGAAAAAAATACCGTCATATTTCAAATTGACAGGGAGTTTTAGAACATCAAAGTGGGTCTTAGGAACCCAACATGGTTTTTCTTTTCTCCACTTTTGTCAAAATACTAAATAAAACATTGATATAAAAGTTTTATACCTTGCGGGGCGCCTGGGTGGCTCAGTGGGTTAAAGCTTCTGCCTTCTGCTCAGGTCATGATCTCAGGGTCCTGGGATCGAGCCCCGCATCAGGCTCTCTGCTCAGCAGGGAGCCTGCTTCCTCCTCTCTCTCTGCCTGCCTCTCCGCCTACTTGTGATCTCTGCCTGTCAAATAAATAAATAAAATCTTAAAAAAAAAAAAAGTTTTCTACATTGCAAGGTTTTTCATATTTTAGGTATTCCATACGTGATTACTAAATACAGATCTTTCCCAGAAAACTTCATACTAATGAAGTTAACAACAAACTAACTAATAAAAAAGAGATAAGAGAAAAGGAAATAAAAGCTCTAAAATATATCATTGCATATAATTTTTCTTTAAAAAAATTCTATTCGGGACGCCTGGGTGGCTCAGTGGGTTAAAGCATCTGCCTTCGGCTCAGGTCATGATCCCAGGGTCCTGGGATCGAGCCCCGAATTGGGCTCTCTGCTCAGCAGGGAGCCTGCTTCCTCCTCTCTCTGCCTGCCCCTCTGCCTCCTTGTGATTTCTGTCTTAAAAAAAAAAATTCTATTCCATGGAGACTTGGGGAAACTTAGAGTAAAGGAAACCATTCTTTTTCATTTCTAATTCTCCATGAAACCACAGTCATGCTTGGGCTGGTTCATTGTGAGATCCAAAAAGTATTTTCCATACCAGGGGTCCCCATTTTAAATAAAATTAACACATTTCCCCCACACATAATATGTATTCTGTGGGTGCTTTAAAAATACTAACTACCTGAGTAAATAACATTGTCATGATTAATTAGGCACAGCTCAATTTTTATTTAAAAGTCATTGAAAAGAATCTGAAAGTTTATTAGCACCATCTCCAGCACCCACAGGTAAGAGATAGAGCTCTCAAAATAATTGCATATTGTACTTACAGGCCTCTGCTATAAATTCTCCTCACTATCTATAAATAAAATTTAGAGTGAGTCTAGAAAGGACAAGGTAATAAGTCCTTTCACAGATGAAAGAAGACATATGTCGATTTAAATCATGCAGTATAGATGGCAAATATAGACAGGCATAATCTGTAATATAAGTCAATTTATACTGTTTTTCTTTTTTTCTCTTTAACAAATAATATGCCATCTAGAGTGTTTGAAATATCATCTGTTAAATAAAAATATCAATTTGTTCCCTGCTGTACTGGTTATAAATTGCCTAGACATAGTCACATGTTAATTTCAAAATCTCTTTACTGTGTAGTATTTTTTACTATTTTCAGTGAAGGTAGGGCACTTATTCAAATGCCTCCTCACACTATTATGCGCTCAGAAACCTATATTATGCTTAAATCATCTGTCTAAGCAGGAAAGAGAAAGTAGGCTCTAAATGGTTTGCTTATATAGGCCTCCTAAAAATACAAATTCTGTTTTTGTCATCTGGGCATCAACCAAACACCAAATGTAAAGCATTAGTTATAGGAAGTATGGTAACTTGATTTTGCTTTTGAGGAAAAAAAATTTTTTTTCAAAATTAAAAAGAAAATCAATCTTCTCTGTATCTATGAATTGTAGAACTTTTAAGTGTAAGTAATGCCACACAACACTTCATCAGAAAAGCTGGTTATCTGTCAATAGAAAAACTGTGAAACAATAAGAACCTTAACATCTAAAATTTTTCCTCTGCAGCTCAGAAGTGTTATATTTTAATAAACCACAGTTCTAAAACTCTTATAGACATATTTGTTTTCCAAAGATGTTGAGCCAAGTATATTTATTTGCAAGCTAAATAAAGAAATGGCGGCGGGGGGGGGGGGGGAAGGTGATTTGGTAGTGCTCATTCACATATTTTCAAATGGGTGATATTCATGGAAGTGATAGGATTAAACGCAAGCCTCAATTAAAAATCAAGAAAGGATGGGGGCACCTGGGTGGCTCAGTGGGTTAAAGCCTCTGCTTTCGGCTCAGGTCATGGTCCCAGGGTCCTGGGATCAAGCCCCGCATCGGGCTCTCTGTTCAGCAGGGAGCCTGCTTCCCTCTCTCTATGCTTCCCTCTCTCTATGTCTGCCTCTCTGCCTACTTATGATCTCTGTCAAATAAATAAAATCTTAAAAAAAAAAATCAAGAAAGGATGAATACCCAACTTTTGTAGCAACATGGACAGGACTGGAAGAGATGATGCTGAGTGAAATAAGTCAAGCAGAGAGAGCCAATTATCATATGGTTTCACTTATTTGTGGAGCATAACAAATAGCATGGAGGACATGGGGAGATGGAGAGGAGGAGAAGGGAGTTGAGGGAAATTGGAAGGGGAGGTGAACCATGAGAGACTATGGACTCTGAGAAACAACCTGAGGGTCTTGAAGGGGTGGGGGGTGGGAGTTGGGGGAACAAGGTGGTGGGTATTATGGAGGGCACAGATTGCATGGAGCACTGGGTGTGGTGCAAAAACAATGAATACTGTTACGCTGAAAAGAAATTTAAAAAATTTTAAAAAGAGTGTTTTATATTTGATTTGCTTAAACAATGAGAATAATCATTCTTCAAGGATGCTGAAAAGGTCACTAGTCTTGGTAAAGGAAGGCTTCCGCAATTTCCTTTCAGTTGCTCTGTCTTCCCTCCTTAATGCATAGGATATACAGTTGGGGGTTGGGGTTAAACTGTGAGTAGACTGTTTTCTTCCCTGCCTCCTCTTAAGTATCCACCCATCAACCCCCTGTTTCTTGTAGACCACAACAGATAGGGAGGTAGGTAGAGAGAGAGATTGATAGACAAACAGGCAGATTCGTTTTCTTTCTCTTTTTTGGCTGTGACAAGCTCTTTTAAAATTTGAAGTGGGGATCCTATGAAAGGCACCCTGAAACTTTAGCAGTGGTAGCACTCATGTGCTGGCCACAAATCAGAGCTCTGTTTTATTGGAAGAGCAGCCCAAAAACAGATGCAAAAAACAAAAAGTAAGAAGTAATGCTGCCCCTTTTAACAATGGATAGATTACCTTGCCTTCCTTATAACCCCTCCTCTTTGAGAAGAGTCTACCCATTGCTGCTTCTCTGCATGCAGTAATGTCCACCAGCGGCCCCTGGGCACAGGGGAATTATCTTAGTAAATGTAGTGTTTCTGTGATTGGGGTTAAAAGGACTCTTTGAGAAGCTACATACTCATTCATATGTTAACAGTTCTGGATAAACCTGTGTCAGATTTTCTACATCTTACTGGCTGATCTGCTTTTGTCCTAAATACACGTGCATATGGACCTTGATACTGGCATTTTTTGGTTTGCTTTGGAAGTGTTAATGAATTTCTCAGGGTAACCATTGATTTGGAAAGGACTAGGAGTCTAAGTCATGGTCTGTTGTTATCTGGGCTTATCTGCTAGAAAAAGCAAACAGTGTGAAATGAGGACACCCACACAGGTCCTCTAGCCCATAGAGTCCTCTGTAAGCATTTAGTTCAAATTTGATTGAAAAGTTTAAGGTAGTGTTCATTTAATTAAGGAAAGTCCAAGTAGGGCATTTGCAATAGTACCTGGTAAAAGACTCTGCTTTAAAAGCATGTCACCAGTTTTCAGGGTAATGAAATAACCCAGTATAACCAGTGAGAATGTCTTCCTGACAAAGATGTCAATAGTCAAAAGTGGTTGTGTATTTTTAAACAAACTTTGTTTTAATACATTTTCTTCACAGTGGCTTCCCCAGGCTCTGGAGTCAGGCTGTCTGGGTGTTTATTCCAATGTAAAATACATCACCTGTTTGTTTTCACTTTCTTCTTCTGTGTAATGAACATTATAGTTTACCAACATGAAATAGACAATGTGAGGATTAATTATTCCATGTAATTTACTGTATAGCCTATTGCCAGGACATAGGAAAGTGCTCAATAAATTCTACATAATAATGATAATAACAATGACGATAACAAATGATAATAAGAACGACCACGACAATTGCAGTGTCTGCTGTCTGCACTCAACATTCAGGCACCTAGGTTGAAAAGAACAAAAAAGAGAATAGAAAAAAAAAATCTTTCCAAAGTGCAAGAGTCATCATAACCAAAGATAATAAAAATTCAATAACACTTATGTGACTGAATTGAAATCTAATCTGATGAAGAATGCTCAAAATCATTACTACCTGGGATTTATCATCATGAACTATTTATTCTGTCCACTTCAAAATAGATCTTGCCTTTTTTTAATTTGCATACGACTTGAAAATGAGTATACATAGGTAATTAAATTTTTTGGAGACATTCTCTTCTATCCAAAAATGAAGTAACAGGGATCAAATTTGTTCTTCCACCTAAAATAAGCAAGAAATACAGTGATCTTTGGAAGAGGAACAAGTGAAGTCAGGCCTATAGTTGCCACACTTTACCACCCCGAATTTCCAAGCTGAAAGAAATCAAAGATCTAAGCAAAGGGAGAGAAATACCATGTCCATGGATTGGAAGACAACACAGGTAAGATGTTAACTTCCTCCAAGTTTATATATATGTTTAATATAATTCCTCCCAAAAGATCAATGATTTTTTTGGTAAATATAGACATGATTATTTTAAAATTTATTTGGAAAAGAAGAGGATGTAGAATAACAAAAATAATTTTGTAATAGAAAAATAAGAAGGAAGGAATCAGGTGACCTGATTTCAAGACTCACTGTATATCTATTGTAATCAAAAATCTATGATATTGGCAGAGAAAGAGCAGTGGCACAGAAAGAGAATGCAGCAGTAGATCCACACAAATATGCCCAACTGATTTTTGGCAAGACCAATTCTGTGAAGGAAATTCGATTATCTTTCAAAAAATGGTTTTGGAGCAGTTAGACATCCAAGTGGAGGGAGGAAAGAACTTTGACCAAACTCTCATACCTTACACAAAAGATTAACTCAAACTGAATAGAAACTTAATGTAAATCATAAAACTAAAAATATTTGAGAAAAAAAAATGGGAGTTCTAGGACCTGGTAAAGAGTTCTAAGACTTAACACCAAAGAGATAAACCCACAAAAGGAAAAAAATTGATAATTGGACCTTATCAAAAAAACTTTTAAACATGATCTTTCTTTAAAGAGGGTGGAAAGGGCGCCTGGGTGGCTCAGTGGGTTGGGCTGCTGCCTTCGGCTCAGGTCATGATCTCAGGGTCCTGGGATCGAGTTCCACATCAGGCTCTCTGCTCAACGGGGAGCCTGCTTCCTCCTCTCTCTCTCTCTCTGCCTGCCGCTCTGCCTACTTGTAATCTCTCTCTGTCAAATAAATAAATAAAGAGGGTGGAAAAATGAGTTATAGGAGGGGGTAAAATATTTGTGAAACACATACCCAACAAAGCATTAGTGTTTAGCATATATAAGGAAGTCTCAAAACAGAACCATAAATAAGCAATCCAGTTAGAAATTGGGCAACAAAAGGATAAAAATGGCACATAGTTGATACAGAGGACAATCTGAATGAATCTCTGAAGATTTAGGCTGGGTAAAAATAAAACCCAGGCCCCAAAGATTGCACAGTCTATGATTCCATTTATATAACATTTTGAAATGACAAAATTATGGAAACAGAGGAGAGATTAGGAGTTGGCAGTGGTTAAGGAGGTGGGGGAGACAAGAGGGAAATATATGTGGGTCTAAAAGGGAATTGTGAAGGACCATTTTCTGTACAGTTACTGTTTGAGGTAAAATGGGCAAAGGTTACACGGAATTTCTGTTATTTCTAATATTTTCATGTGAATCAGCAATTATTTCAAAATTTAAAAAGTCTAAAAATTATCAATATGAATTTTTTAAAAAATCTATAGTTAAGGAAATGTCAAAATTTATTAAAGTATCCTCTAGCATTGAAAAATACTCCTCAATAAATAGTAAGCAATTTTGCACTCAGTAAATATATTTCATTTGAGATTTGTTGACTGTTCTTACATTGACAATAAATATTAAATTGTATCAATTTAAAAATACCAAAAAGGTTATAAATTTCATAAGAAATATGAAAATATATGCATACTCTAAGCAATCAAAAATTAGAATTTTATAGAATAAAAAAAATGAACATTTTCTCTTTCCTTCCCATTACTCCTAAATCTCCTCCTTATTGATAACTACTTACAGGAAAATAGCATATATATTTGGGGTGGGGGTTGTATTTTGCCATGGCATTCATATATGTATATATATGTGTATACACATGTATATGTGTATATACATACATATAATACATATGTATGTATATATGTATATATATATGTATATATTTATATGTACATATATAATAATATATATTTATTTAATATATATTCATTTAATATTTAATGTTATTAAATATTTAATATATATATAATATATTATTGATTTTATTATCTATTTATTGTTATTATATATTTTATTATTATTTATATATATTTATTTTCTTTGTTTTTTTATTCATCATACACTTAAAAGGTATTTTTATTCATTTTATATAGAACTACTCTACTACTGTGTATAAAGTTCCATAAAATGGATATATACTAGGATCTATTCAATCATAACCTGACTTTAAGACATTTGTGGGGTTTTCTTTTTCTATGTAATAATAATAAAATACCAGAACAATTCCATAATGCCTACAGTTACATTGATCTGAATACCTTTGGGATAGTTTCTTTTGTTTAGATTCCAGAAAGACATTTTTGGATCTGAGTACGGGTGCTTCCTTTTACATGGTTACCGTAGAGCTCTCTGAAAAGGTTTCCCACCTGTGCAGCATCCGCTTTGTGTCAGCTCCACACCTTTTCTTTTATATGCCGTTCTTTCAACACATAGGGGTAAAAGTCTCCAGAATACCTTAGGCCAACTGGAAACTGAAGCAAGTAGAAGGCTGGAACTGGTGGATGTCTATTGAGGAGTAGTCGAGGCTTCTCAGGATCTGCACCAAAATCTCCCCTCTGCTTCTTCGTTCCTCCAGTCCCTCCTACTTCCTCGGTTTTGCTCTTCCAGCCCTTCTAATAGCTTTGTAAGAGGTTGCTGCATGCAAACACATAAGTGAAATGAAGTGCTCTTGCATAAATAATGAAATCTCTTAGTCGTCTTATTCTACAAGGAAAGTCAAAGCCAAAAACTTGTTATTTGAGAAAATTAAAATTGTTTGGATAAAAATATACCTAAACTCATTGAGAGAGAGAAAAGTGGTAGTATTTGGAAAGCACCTAGACTACGAAAGGCTTCCAAGGGACCCAAGCTTCCTGATGGCCAATAGGGAAAAATTGGGCATGAGAGCTGTATAAGATCAAGCTTTAATCTTTTTTTCTGGAAAGAAAACAAGTGTTACATACTTTTCTCTGGGCTCAGAATTGGTACAGTGCCATATGGCACGAGCATCTGTGTGATGTCGGGACACGCTGCTTTCGTTCCAGAGATACAGCATCCCAAGCATCCCAAGCATCTCGTGACCAGCAGCAAAAGAACTGAGCAGAGTGCCCCCTTCTTGCCACCACCAGTATTGTTGTTGAAACCTGGGGAGTTACATTTGCCATTTTATTAAGTATAAATAATTTGTTTAGTATGGTTTTTACTTTATATGTGGAGCTTTCTCTTCAGGATAGCAGTTTCCAATGTCAAGGATCGAATTCAACAAGGATGTGTATGTTGCTGGGGCTGAAGAGCTGTGAAAGGCTTTTCTTTCGGCTAAAAACACCAAGAGTAGGCCAACAAGAGCAAGTCCAATTTCTTGAGGCTAATAGAGAAAGAAGCAAGGCTTAAATCCTTCAGTTGAAAGCCAAGTTTCACTTTTATTTTACTGAAATAACCTGCCTGCCTTATCCTCAGCCTTGTGGAAAGCAGAGCAAGGATTAGGGAAGAAGCTTTCTTGAAATAGCCCTATCTTAAAATGCAATGATTATTTTCTCTGGGTCAAATCAGATGAGCATCCTGCCCTGTCATGTACCTCTGAGTAGAGACTGCCTCCTTGGCTCAGCGGACTGGTCTTTCCCTCTCACCTTTTCCCTTGGCCTGTGAATCTTGAAATGACATTAGAACTCTTTATGTTTGGAGATTAAATTAACTATTTAGCCAAATCACTAAAGTGGAGGATATAATGCTCAGAAGTAAGCATTTCATTTACAAAAATGCACGTTATCTAATGCAATAAATGGTGATAGTGTGTCTTTAGGCTCTGGTTGTTTCAGTGTTTGGGGAAATAATAAAGCCTTTTTATTTTCTCCCTTAGATCATAAGTGCTATGTTATTAGTGCCGTCTCAGCGTTAAACCAGGTTGCAAGCTGCTTATTCTTCAAAATGAAGCTTTATTTTTTTAGTTTAATTGCTTTTTCAGGAGCATTATTAACTTCCAGAAGGGGAGAAAAAAATTTAAGCAGCTGAGGCTTTGGTTCAGTATATTTGAAGCTAAAAAAACACGTTTCAAAAACTAATGCAACAATACTGTACCAATTATCAAGAATAATATTAGGGAATATACATAGTATGATAATTATAGAAAGAAAGATCTTTTAAATACCATGTGTGAACACCATCTGTATTTTTCTGTTCTGTGCTCTCAGTATGCTGAATAAAGAATTATCCTGCTATCCCGAGAGACCAGATAAAGCCCAATCTCCCTGAACCTTTCCAAAATAAATCTCCAATCAAAGTTTACATCCCGATCAACCACCAAGTTCTAGACTTAATTCCTAGCATCTCTGAATTCCTCCTCTTCACTTTTTTACAGACTTCCTGTCTGTGTGAGAACTGGGACATTGACCACCACACTCACCCTCACCCCCGAAACTGGTCTCCTTGTGTTCCAATCCAATACCAGCTGCAGGATAATCTGAATTCACTCAGTTCTGCCATTCTGCCAGAAGGTTTATGCATCTTGATAAGTTCCTTTTCTTAATGAAGTTAAAACAAAAATGCCAGCATCCAAAATTTCACAGGCTGATTTAACCATCCTGTTGCTTCTCCAGTTCTCTGTGGAAGGTTCAACTACTCTCTCATATATCTCCATTGCTCCATTTAGCCGAACCTGGTCACTGTATATCTTGAACCTATTACATGACATCGTAGAGTAAGATTGGAAGACTGGGAGAAGGAGGTCATGGGAGGAGATATATGGATAGGCCTAAGGGAGCTGGCACAAAGTGTAGGGATCTTATATCACACATCAGCGCCTAACAGAGGTCATTCACCGAAATGAAAAACAGTGAAGAGAACGGTGGGTATCAGCAAGCCTCTGTCCTTGGCCACCCCAGTGCTCGTGAGGCGGGCTTATGAATGGAGCAGTCCTAGTGACAGAGAGCTGCCCTTGGCCAACCAATACTTGAGATAGGCTTTATAGCATGGGTTCCTTCTTACCAAATTTGGTTGAGCTCCTACTAGTGCCTAATGTTCAACCTGTCAGCAAAAGGGACCCATACTGTGCCCCTGATATACTACTGTCCTTCAAGGAGAACAGGCAGCTACTTGATAGAAAGTTGATAACATTGGGCATCTTCTGCCTAGGAAGGGCAATGATACCCTGATGACATCAACCTATCAATGCAGGTTCATTGATTGTGTAACAAATGTACCATTCCAGTAGGTGTGTGTGTGTGGCGGGGGGGTTGGTTGGTACTGGAGAAGGCTCTGTCTGTAGAGTGGCAGGGGACATACAGGAACTCTCTGTACTCTGTGCTCGATTTTGTGGTGAACCCAAAAGTACTCAAAAAAAAAAAAAAAACCAGTCTATTTAAAAAATTGGATGAAACAGATTCCGAAGATGGCATTAGAAAACCCTACGTTCCTTTATTTATCCTCATCTCTATGAAAGAAAGGAGGAAGGAGTCAGTGAAAAATCAAGATATAGATGTCAGTATAAAAATTTCATTAAATTGCTATTTTAATTAAAATCCTCCTTGCCATGTTCATAAAACATCTTATGCATATTATATATTTATAAAAATTCTCAGTTTTAGTTCACACTTTACGGTAAAGTATTTTCACATACATTAGCTTTTTAAAGTACTTCCAACAAGTTAATAGTGGTTTTCCAGTGTCACTTAGCTCTTCTGTGATGAAGATGGGGTTCAAATTCTGATTAGCTTTTCTCACAGGCAACCATATGAAATTCATCTCAGACACAGAATCTGTTCCAGAGCCCAAGAGGTATACACTAAAAATTTTAAGTGTACTTGCTAAATACATTCAGCTCTCTTTCCATTCTGATTTTCCAAACTTAAGTCGTTGGTGGACATTTGCTAGAACATGAGACTAATTTAGAGACCCAAGCTTTCTTGATAAATACATCCACTTTTGAAGTTGTCTAACATTTCCAAACTTCATAAATGTTAATGTTAATTAAATACATGCTCTGAAGGAGAAAAAAATCCCTTAGATAGCATATGTTACAGTTCAGCTATTTTTGAAGATGGTATAGGAGTTTTGTAATGACTACTCTCTTGAATATCACATTGTTTCCCAAACTGCTGGTGGTCTGATGCCAACTGGTGTGATTTGCCACCATTTGGTTCGTATGCCTAGGGAAATGTCAAAATCTCTCTAAATTAAGCAGTTGCAATTCTGTAACTGCCTCCTTTACCTTGGCATCGGTTTTTGATACTGTTATGTTGAATCTCATTATTAAACGAGAGATGTTATTTAGTTCTCAAGTCTCCACTGATTTCTCAACTATTAAAAAATCCAGTTATCCCTTGGTGCCTTCAACATATATATTATGAAGTATTTGATACATTCATTATATGACAATACACGGAGAAAGCCTCCACTTTCACAATCTAATAGAATTATTCAGAGGTTGACGTGAGCATTTATTGAATTCTTACTCTGTGTTAAGCACAAATTTGTCAAAAGGTCTCCGCCAGATAATTGAAGAAGGATGTGTTTATACCCAAAGAGAAGTTTTAAATATTTAAAACTTTAAAAGCGCCGAGCTATGAGGGGGAAGATGACAAGAGATAGTATAAAATTCACAAGTTAGTAGCAACTGTGACGTTTCCATCCCGGAGCCAGAAGTGATATGGTGAAGTCAGAAAGAGACAATCATAGACAATCATAGAATCTTGCTAGTCAATATGTGGGTCACAGAATTGCAATATTTGTATCACCTTGAAGCTAAACAGAAAGGAAAAAGCTCCACGCCAATGCTAGAACTGATTTAAAATTATATTTTCATAATCTCCCAAGGTGATTTGTAGGCACATTAATGTTTGAAAAATACTGATGTATAGGCTGCCTCTCTGAAAGTAGTAACCTGGGGCATTGACCTGGGATATAGCCAGCTCAAGATGATCTCATAGGGGAAACATGGGGAATAAATATCCTGACCTTACAGTCTTACTTCTATCCTTTGGCCCCTAGAAGAGATCCTCATTAACCAAATTAAATAGGATACAATGAGCGGGGAGAACTGTTGATAGGGTTTATGGAGATCAGCTACCTGGGGCAGAAGATTAAAGGGGACAAAGTAGCAAATGGACCTGAATGGCAACCGGAATTTATTTGAGCTAGTTACTGCAGGTCTAAAGATGAACAGTATAGTCCCCTGACCTCAAATACCCCAACATGTTTGTTTGGGATTTTTTTAATCATGTTTTATGGTATAGGCGTTCTTACTATTGAAATTGCGAACAAAGGTGATACTATTCCAATACAATATCTGTAACCTATTCATCTTGAGGACACTTTACCTAATCCTTTTGGTTATTAAGTAAAAGTACAAAAAAAGTTCTGTCAGAACTAGCCAGACTGGCTAGGATTCTCGGATATATTCTCCTGTTCAACTTTACTTTCAGAACCATAGTTTAATTTTTCTTTTGTCTCCTTACCTTTTGGGAGTGAGTGCTTCATTACTATGTGATTTCTGATGTCTGGGAATCCCTGCTATGTCTGAAGCCTATTATGTTAGATTAAAAATCTTATGTACTTTTATCAAGCCAAATTGAAAGTCTGGTAATATGGTAGCATTTCCCACTGTTTGAGCTCAAGACTCTAATCATTCTGTTTCTCAAAGACCGAATTTACTAGATGAGAGCTTTTTTAAATGGCAAAATATATCACATAATTATCTGTGCTGGTAAACTAGAGGTGGTACAGGCTCTGCTGAGAAACCCTGGGGAGACCCATGCATATTAGCTTCCAAAATAAAATACAGCTTTTATACACACCATAATGGTTGAGGCTGGAAGCTGAGGTTGAGTGGGTATGGGATCCCAGTGAGCACTTACTTATAATAAGACTTGGAGCTTTCACAAGAATTAGAGCCAATATCTGAATGCTTTGTACTGTAGAAATGTAATGATAGAGTAGGACATTAAAAATACTATATTAATTATTGAATGCGAGATATATGTTCAAGCACTATGCAAAAGCTGTATGTATGCTATCTTTATACTACCTGAAACAATTCTATGTGATAGGTACATTCACTCAGCCAGAATGATCCAGGGACACCAACAGCACCAATGGGAGACCATCCATACGTTACTATATTCACTTGTTTCTCTCATTAAGCTTACTCCATACAAGCACAGCCTCTTGCACATCAATCAATCAATCAATCAACCAAAGTTTATAACAAGAATTTATTTTTCTTCAAGATGTAATCACAATGGATTTTTTGATCTATTTTATTTTAGTTCCCTGGAAGCATTATTTGTATATTATTTGCTTGAATCCTAGTCCTCTAGTGACTATAGCTTTGGATAGAGAGTAGGAAGCTCAGGCCAAGCATTTCATAATGTGTATAAATGTCAAATCACTATGTTATACACCTGAAAATAATAGAATTGTGTGTGTCAAGTGTACTTCAATTAAAAATAAAAGAGCATAATGTATTAGCTGCATTCAGATCTCTAAGAAGAATTCAACATTCCTTCTCTCTGAGAGAGAGAATGTTCAGGTAAAAAAGGCTTTCTTAAGATCAGTTAAGCTCCTTCAGAGTGCCTGGGTGGCTCAGTCAGTTAAGCAGCTCCCTTTGGCTCAGACCATGATCCCAGAGTCTTATGATAGAGCCCCGAATCAGGCTCCCTGCTCAGCAGAAAGCCTGCTTCTCCCTCTCCCATTGCATGGCGTTCTGCCTACTTGTGCTCACTATCTGTCTGTCAAATTTAAAAAAAAATAATCTTTATTAAAAAATTAGTAAATAAAATAAAATAAAATAAATCTTATAAAAACAAAAACAAGTAAACAAACAAACAAACAAAAAAGACAGCTGAGAGAGGGCGCCTGAGTGGCTCAGTCAGTTAAGCAGCTGCCTTCAGCTCAGGTCATGATCCTAGGCTCCTGGGATTGAGTCCCACATCAGGCTTCCTGCTCAGTGGAGAGCCTGCTTCTCCCTCCCCCCTGCCTGCTACTCTGCCTACTTGTGCGCTCCCGCTCTCTCTCTCTCTCTCTCTCTCTCTGTCAAATAAATAAATAAAAATCTTTAAAAAAAAAAATCAGTTAGCTCCTTTATGGGGTCATTGTACAGAGAAATAGTTAACTGATTGTAATATTCCATTTTACCGATAAAGCACAAATAGATTAAACAAATATATTAAATTAAGTTCCTTCACTTGGTAAATGAAAAATTTAGCTTCTACTTCTGTGCTAGAATATTTTGAAATAATATTTACTTTCAAATTAAATTAAAGCTTACTTTAGAATGCATAGTTGCTGGAATTGTGATTATGGAATTATACCAATTTTTTCCTTTTCTTCTCTTTCCCACTCTGATGAGCTTCTGGCAGGCTGATGGTAGTAGAGTATGTACTAGAACGGTTATTGAGTTAGATGGTAAAAATCATTATGATTGGATTTTAGCTGTCAATGTTACCCTAAACACAAGAACCATCGACACCACTTCCTTGTTTTCTGATCCATTTGAAATATCAGAAAATTGAGGACTCTAAACAGCATCATGTAATAAGAAGTAAGAAAGATTCAGTTCATGAATTGTTGTTTATTCCAGAGAAAGAATGTTTTTTCCATGAATAATAGGCAAAGAGCAAAGATCTAGATGGAACAGGGAAGAGACCTCTATTTCCCACTTAAAACCTAACAACAAAAATTGAATAGTGGTCAAGAGGCTGCATTTAATGGCTTCTGCTGTTTCCAAGCACTGAATGATGCGCTGAAACTTTTCATATGTGCATTGTTTATACTTGAGTCTCTTGAAAAACATGGGTTCATCAAATCAGTTATTAGGTACCTACTCTGTAGCAGACAATATTCTAGGTATTATTGGCACAATGGTAAGAAATCAAATTCTTTGCCTTATGGGAGCTACAGATTTGATGGAAGGAGAGACGTTACAGTACTTCTTCGTATCATCTTTCAGGTGTTGATAAGTACTGTAAGTGCTAGTTAGGAAGGACCTTTCTGATAAGTGGATACTTAAGTGGTCCCTCAGCCCAAACCTGTTCACTGGCAGCCTCCTCCTTCTCAGGCGGTAGATACTCACTGACGACCATAGACATAAAGGAACAGCCAGAAGGCACATTTTGCTCAAGTTCGGGACAAATGTTCTGAATTTTTAACTATGTGTTCGGTGTTTTCTTGGTGTTTTTTTTTAAATTTATTTTTTATTTATTTTCAGCATAACAGTATTCATTATTTTTACACTACACCCAGTGCTCCATGCCATACGTGCCCTCTATAATACCCACCACCTGGTCCTCCCAACCTCCCACCCCCCCGCCACTTCAAACCTCTCAGACTGTTTTTCAGAGTCCATAGTCTCTCATGGTTCACCTCCCCTTCCAATTTCCTCCAACTCCCTTCTCCTCTCTAACTCCCCATGTCCTCCATGCAATTTGTTATGCTCCACAAATAAGTGAAACCATATGATAATTGACTCTCTCTGCTTGACTGATTTCACTCAGCATAATCTCTTCCAATCCCGTTCATGTTGCTACAAAAGTTGGGTATTCATCCTTTCTGATGGAGGCATAATACTCCATAGTGTATATAGACCACATCTTCCTTATCCATTCGTCCGCTGAAGGACATCTTGGTTCTTTCCACAGTTTGGCGACCGTGGCCATTGCTGCTATAAACACTGGGGTACAGATGGCCCTTCTTTTCACTACATCTCTATCTTTGGGGTAAATACCCAGGAGTGCAATTGCAGGGTCATAGGGAAGTTCTATTTTTAATTTCTTGAGGAATCTCCACACTGTTCTCCAAAAAGGCTGCACCAACTTGCATTCCCACCAACAGTGTAAGAGGGTTCCCCTTTCTCCACATCCCCTCCAACACATGTTGTTTCCTGTCTTGTTAATTTTGGCCATTCTAACTGGTGTAAGGTGATATCTCAATGTGTTTTTTTTTTTTTTATATTTTTTATTTGCTTATTTTGAGAGAGAGACAGAGTGAGAGAGAGCATGAGAGGGGAGGTCAGAGGGAGAAGCAGACTCCCCATGGAGCTGGGAGCCCGATGTGGGACTCGATCCCAGGGCTCTGGGACCATGACCCGAGCCGAAGACAGTTGCCTGACCAACTGAGCCACCCAGGCGCCCCCTCAATGTGGTTTTAATTCGAATCTCCCTGATGGCTAGTGATCTGTGTTTTTATTTGTGAAGTCTGACAAACTTAGTTGAAGGCCTACCATGTAGTTAAGGTGTTGACCTCCACTCTGAGTGAGACAGGGAGCTATTGGAAACATTTTTAGCATCCTGTTTTGAAAGGAATGGTCTGTGTGCGTTGTTGAAAGTCATTGAAGGGATGACGAGCACAAGCAGGAAAGCAATTTAGGAAACGTGGAACGATGGCAACTTTAACCAAGGTCTTAGCGTATATTTTGCAAGGAGAAGTGACAAAATTTGATGAGGATTTGGCTGCAGCATTGTGGGAAAATAAATTGTATAGTCAGGGACAGCATCAATTATTTTGTTTGAACGACTGTGTGACAATGTTGCCCTTGTCTATCCCTTAAACACTCTGCAGCTTTTTGTATGCTATGTTAGACGTTTTGCTCTCGGGATGGAAGAATTTGTTCTTCTTCCTCTCAACTTCTCAAAATTTTATAATGTGGATTAGGTATTCTCCTGTATAGGTTACAAAAATAGAGGGAAATTGCATTGGCCATTACAGGATGATTTGTGGGCTCAAAAGGGTTCATGGTTAATTTTGTGGATTATGCGTGTGTGGATGTGTATATATACATATATGTGAATATATGCATATCCAACTGTATATATATCATATTAGTTAAACCTTGAACAACATGGATTTGAACTGCATGGGTCCACTTATATGTGAATTTGTTTTTGATAAATGCTGCATAGTACTATAAATGTATTCTCTCTTCCTCATGATATTCTTAATAACATTTTCTATTCTCTAGCTTACTTCGTTGTAAAATACAGTATGTATACATATTCAAAATATACATTAATGACTGTATATGTTATCAGTAAGGCTACTGGTTAACAATAGCTATTCAGAGAGTTTTGGGGAATCAAAACTTATATATAGATTTTCTGCTGTGCAGGGGTTGGTGCCTCTAATCCCCATGTTGTTCAAGGGTTAACTGTATTATAGATAACACATATTTTTTTTAATATTTTTTAAAGATTTATTTATTTATTTGACAGACAGAGATCACAAGTAGGCAGAGAGGCAGGCAGAGAGAGAGGAGGAAGCAGGCTCCCTGCTGAGCAGAGAGCCCAATGCGGGGCTCCATCCCAGGACCCTCATATCATGACCTGAGCCGAAGGCAGAGGCTTTAACCCACTGAGCCACTCAGGCACCACAATAATACATATATATTGTCACACTTTCTTTAAAAGGGGGTTTTCATATCTTTAGGAGGATGGTGGTTTATCTAGAAAAGAATGTAAGAATCTTATCTCACTACATTTATTTCCAAGTACCTTAACCCAGAAAATTATAGTAACTAATATGTTAGTTTAAAATAAAAAAAAAAAAATTAAGTGGTGCCTGGGTGCCTCAGTGGGTTAAGCCTCTGCCTTTGTCTCAGGTCATGATCCCAAGGTCCTGGGATGGAGCACTGCATCAGGCTCCCTGCTTAGCAGGGAGTCTGCTTTCCCCTCTCTCCTCCTGCCTGCCTCTTTGCCTACTTGAGATCTCTGTCAAATAAATAAATACATCTTAAAAAAATAAAATAATTAAAAAAAAAAAAAAAACCCACACAACTTTTTTGGAGGTGTGTGGGTGGCTCAGTCGATTAAGTGTGCAACTCTTGGTTTCAGTTCAGGTCATGATTTCAGAGTTGTGAGATGGAGCCCTATGTTGGAGCTCTGAGCTGGGTGTCGAACCTGCTTAAGTCTCTCTCTTCCTTTCCCTTGGCTTCTTACCCCTGTTTGTGCATGTGTGCTCTCTCTCTCTCTCAAAAACAAGCAAACAAAAACACAAAACAACTTTTTCTATAAATACTCACTGAAGTCAATTAGGAGACTTTTCAATGTATATACATAAAAAACTCTATTAGGCTTACGCTCCAGAAATACATATTTATTGAGATAAAGTATTTATGGAAGGTTTAAAAATGCTGATCATTGAAGTATCTTTCAGGAGGCATTTTGTGTCTAAATTAAAAGAAAAAACAGCATGGATATTTGATACTTACCTCCACATTTGGATCTTTAGATTGGAAACAAGCTTGGATACAATTAGTAGTATCATGGTCAGTAATTGAAAGGGTGAATCCAGGTGACAAGTGATAACAAGCCACTGGGTCTCAGGAGAAAAGGAGCAAGAAGTTGCTGCGGGGGATGGAACATCTAAGGTCAGATTTGGATTCCAAAGCTCCATCAGTCTCTGCAAATCTCCCTTCATTGAAGCTGGGTATTGTTTATCATCAAAGGAGGAACTTAAAGTCCTGAGCATTCAAATCCTGTCCTCTGGGGCAACCTGCTCAATCTGTCACAGAGGGCTGGGAACCTTTTCCAGTTCCAACAGCTCATGACACACCAGTTTCTGACCCAGACACGTGGAGAAGCGGCCATGCTTTGCTTTCTACAAGGCTCATAGAAAAGGGAGACAGAAAAAGGAGGAGAATGAAATGGATCACAGAGAAGGGATTACAAAGGGATAGAATTTGCAGGCAGAGCTTTCCAGGGAACAGTTCCTTTGTGCTGTCTGGCCAAAAATCCCCTGACCATTACTATTATTTATTTTTATAAATGTATCCCTCTCTCTCTATAAAACCAAGTAGTATTGCAAATGGCATGTTTTGGGAGGGTGGAAGGGTGGGGTGTGCAGCTTGTGTTTATTTGAAATGTAAGTGGAATTTCTTTTCAAAGGCAAATGCCCGAAGAGGGGATCTCGAGTTTCCTTGCTTATGGACCTATAGTGTACATCTTCCTTTTACTGGAAACCATCCATACCAGACAATATTTCAGGCATGGCACACACAGGATTTAATGAATCTTATAGCAATCTTAATGTGGAAGTCAGGGCTAGGTTTTTTGCATTTTAGTTGAAGAAGCAGAACCCCAGAGAAGTTTAAAAAAAAAAAAAAACTTTATGAAGATTACAAAACTGAAATGAAACTCAGGAGTGACTAATTCTTAGACCTGAACCAATCCTAAAATGCTGTGCTACCCTTTGAGTGCCATGTAATTTGTATTTCTAACTCAGATATTCTGGCCAAAGACAAATGCTCAACAGGATAGCAGAGCAACAGGTATGAAGTAAGACTGTTCCAGACATATTGGGACATTTGGGCACTCTCCCTGTGGTAATGAATGTGTTATTGAGTGAGATCACATAATATACCTACCTTGTAAGGTTTTTCTTGAAAATCTGAACTCTAACTTAATCTGCATTTATAAAATGTAGTCTTACAACCAATTTGCAGGAACTGTTCATCACAAATGGTTGATTTCCTGCCTTTACTCAGATTTGTGTAAGTGACTCAATTATAATCAAGAAACAGCAGAGCGTGCAACGTAACTAGGCAATCATCAGTATGGATCTCAAGCTCTGATGGGACGCTACTCTGATATTGAATAAAAGCTCAGAAGAGGACAGAGAGTAAATGAAGGATTTGCACTGACACTTTCTGGAACACGAGTAATGCGTGTTCTTTATTTTACTGGGCCATTCCTCAAATTTACTCTCTTGGTTGTAGGTATTCCTGGGGAGGGGGGTATGGAATCAGTGTGGGAGTAATAAGGAAGCACTGATAGCGAACATTGCAATTAGAACTACATTAATGCATATGAGAAATAAGGGTCATCAGTAGTAAAAGCTGATCATTGGCAATGTATCTTTCTCTGTTCTTTCGGTGGCACTGTCTAGGAGAGCTCTGAAAACTGGCTGCCTGGCATTACATCCCAGGCTTCTGCCTTCCTCGGGTGCCTTGGGAATATTACTTTTTCTCTCTGGACTTCTGTGAAATAAGGCAAGAGTGCATTTTAGAAAAAAGACGGTCAGGACGGCTCTGATCCCAGGCTCATTTATCCAGAGCACTAAAAGAGCAAGGCTTTTCCAGTCCATGGTTTCTTCCATATCAAGATACCCACTAATTTAAACAGGGGCAGCATACAACTCTGTGATTCATTGACTATAATGATTAGCACTGGGACAGCAGTGGTACCCAAAGAGTTCGCAAATAAAATAGGCTTGGATTTCCAAACTATACAATCTCCTCAAAAGGTCCTTTTTGGGACCACATGGGTGGCTCAGTCAGTTAAGCATCAGATCTTAATCTCAGCTTGGGTCTTGATCTCAGGGTTGTAAGTTTGGGCTCTGCACTGGAGTCTACCTAAAGCAAAAAAAAAAAAAAAAAAGTAATTTTGTGTATAGAGTAGACGGAAGAAAGTCCTTGCCAAATGCAGTTAACCTTAAATACCACCACCATCATGCCAAACCAGATTTGTAGGTATATCCCCTTTCCCTACCCATGCCTATCAATATAGGAGATGGTCTGTAAGCAACTTTGTACCTCTTGGGCCTTCTTTAGGTGGTGACTTTTAATATCCTTAAGGTCAGTTGCTGTTAGTTGATATTAAAGTCAGTCTGCTTTTCTCAGTCTTTATATGTACATATTTTTTAGCTTTTGACATCCTCTGTTTTCCTTTGATGACTTAAAAAAAAATTCTCATTCTTTGTAAAACAACCTAGGACCTACTTTAATATTATTTGATTTCCTATTTGTGGGATGTTTACCTGAGAGAAGGAGATAGTTCCAGGGTCCTTCCAGTCAGAGAATTAAAAACTCAGTGAGATTAATTCCTTTGCCTGTAGGAACCCAATGATGGATGGCAGGTTTGGAATTGGATAACATGTCAGAGGTTTTTGTTTGTTTGTCTGTTTCCTACCTTACCATGACATCTCTGGGTACTGAATCCTTGACCCTACATAGTCAAGGATTTTGATTCCTTTTTGGCCATATCCTTATACCTAGAAAAGATGAAACATCCAGGAGCATTCAATAAATGTTTGTTAAAATGGTAACATTTTCACGGTGTCAGTTGAAAGAGGAATGAGTGCAAATGCTAAGATCACAAATAAGAGAACGTTGAAGCACAGGGTTAGGAAAATAACACAACTTCAAGACTAAGTTCTTCTTTAATATTTGCCTCAAAGTTGAATGCATTTTTTTCTGGATACATATTTGTACGTTTTTGCATATCCTTCATAAAACATACACAACTATGAAAAGATTGCAGTCTCCGTGCAACTTTCACAAGGAGTGAATGCATCCTATAATGTAATGTGGAAGCAACTTACAATTTTGTGGTTTTGTAGTTGGGGGAACAAATTAAAGGACCTGTTTATTTCGTAGGTACCATGTTTTATAAATATGTTTAAAAAGCAGTTGGAGGATAATGACAGAGACCAAAGGAAGATGGTTTGACAGGAAATTTAAAAGGACTTGGGGCATATGGCTCTACTGTTATCCCAGAAAAGAAATTAGCTTCCACCTGGTGAAAGCTTCTGACTTGGGGGTTTAAAAAGATACTTCCAAATAATAACCAGAAGAAATCGTTTTAAAAACCTGAAATTGGTACCCCCTAGGGAATGGACAGATCTAGATGGTAGATTGGGAAAGGACAGAAATGTTTATATTTATATTCATATTTATATTTATGTTTATATTTATATTTATATTCTGCCTTTAATTTTTTATTGTTTTTACCCATATGTATTTATCACATTGATTAAATATGTTTGAAAAGTGTGCAAAAAAAAGACTACAGAGTATATTATTTCCAAAGCCAACAAATTGTTCTGTAGGTATCACTGAGTTTTATGTGAGATGGGGTATAAAGCATAGATCTTTAGGCCAAATTACCTCTCATTAGTGACCAGTGAAAATTTGGGAGAGCTAGTTCTGGGCCTTTTAAACTCACCCATGGCCTGATCCTATGATATTAATCTTCCAATGATAAATCTTATTCCGTGTTATGGCACTATCTTTTATCCAGTTATATTTGTACATTAGCTTGTGCTCAGTGAGAAATGGTTCTAGAAATCTAAGAAGTAGGTAAATCATAGTCGTCAGCTGAAGAGGTTTTACTAGTAACACATTAAGAAAAGATAACTCTCAGTCTATTATCACGTTCCCTGGAGAATCACTAAAGTTGGCACTTACTCAGTTTCCTATACTCTAGCATTTCCAAAGCATATCTGTATACTTGCATAGTGTGTGATGCTCTTTGGGGACCTATAGAATGGGTTCTGTGGTGGGCCAAAGTATGGTCCCCAAGAAGACTCTACATTGGGAATATGGTGACATAACATGCCTACAAATTTATCTTCTAGAGCCGAGAGACTTTGTATATACAATTAAGATTACTAACCAGTTGATCTGAAAATAGGGAGATTATTCTAGATTTCCAGGGTGGTCCCAGTTTAATCCCAGGAGCTCTCAAAAGCAAAGAACTTACTCCGGCTTTTAACAGAAGAGGAGGGTAGAAGCAGAAGCCAGAGAGATTCAAGTCACGAGAAGCATTTGTTGCTCTGTTGATGGTTTTGAAGTTGAAGGAGACCCCGACCTCAGTCTAGCAATCACAAGGAATGGAATTCTGTCAAAAGCCTGAATGAGCTTGAGAATGTGTTTTTCCCTAAGAGTTTCCAGATAAGCATCAAGGTGGCAAGCACCTTCATGTTGGCCCTGTGAGATTTGAAGCAGAGAATCAGCTCAACCATCCTGCACCTGAAAATTCCAACCCATGGAAACTGTGAGATAATACATCTCTGTTCCTTAAATTGGTAAATTTGTGATAATATATTAGGACAGCAGTAGGAAATGAACATGAGTTCGATAATACCCATTTAACTGACAAAGAAATTGAGGCTCAGAGAAGTTAAATAGATTATATAAAAATGTGGTTCTCATTGCTAGTCCAGGATCAGGAATCCTATCCCACACTGTGCCCTCACGTTTGTCGCAATAGCTCTCAAACTTTGGCACCGATCGGAATCACCCAGGAGGCTTTTTAATATGTTTATGTCTAGCTCCCAAACTGAATTTCTGATTCTGCAAGTCTCTGGTATAGCCAAAGCGTTTGTAATTTTCCGACATTCCCAAAGGTTGCTGTTGCTCCTGTAATTTTCTGACATTCCCAAAGGTTGCTGTTGCTCCTTCCCTGGGGATCCCACTTTGAGAACACTGACTTATAGAATGCTGCTGTTCCTCTTAAATTTACTCTGAATATTCTTAGGAAGGGACTTGCTCTCTGTAGTGTAGAGTTGCTATCATGGTTCTCTAGGGGACCGAACGGTATTACCACAATGCCTTGTCCCATTTGTTCTTCTGTGCCTGAGAAATGGAAACCCAGGCCAGGCAGCATCTGCCTTAACCATCTCGGAGAGAAAGTTCAATGAAAATCATTTAGTTCTATCTTGTGGCAACAGTGTTAACCACATCCCCACCTCTATCAGATTTCACTCAAACTCCGCGAGCAGGAAGGTCTGTTTGTCTTGTCTGGTATTTTTAAACCTTTAGCACATATTGACTCCTCGTTGTCAAGAACTTAAGAATTAAAAAGTCAATGGACAAACAGCAGAAAAATCTATGTTCTGGAAATTGCCCAAGAAAAGCAGTTCAAACAAGGTAGCCATGTCCTAAAGGATAATGGGACAAATTATTTCACATAGGAAAAAAAATGCAGTTGTATATACATACCTTAAGGAGAGCAGAAAGAATCTTGCTGTTTCTTAATTCTTTGCCTTCGTAAGGAAGACAAAACAAATGTTTCTTTTTTAAAAAAAAATATTTATTTATTTGAAAGAGAGAGAGACAGACTGTGGGGGGGGGGAGGAGGGGCAGACGGAGAGGGAGAGAATTCCAAGTCCACTCTGCACGGAGCCCGATGCCGGGCTTCATCTCACAATGCTGAGATCATGTCCTGAGCCAAAACCTAGAGTCAGATGCTCAAATGGCTGTACCCCCCAGGTGCTCCAGAACAAATGAGTCTTTATATCTCATCAAAAATGTACTTCTTAAGTTTCTTTTTTTCTTTCCTTCTTTTATTGAAATATAATTGACATACAATATTATATAAGTTTCAGGTGTATAACCTAGTGTTTCAACATGTCTGTAGGTTACTAGGTGATCTAGGTTCTATCTGTCATTGTGGTTGTTAAAATATTGTTAACTGTATTCTCTGTGCTGTGTATGATACCTCATGACTGACTTCTTTTATAACTAGAAGTTTGTGCCTTTTTTTTTTTTTTTAAAGATTTTATTTATTTATTTGACAGAGAGAGACCACAAGTAGGCAGAGAGGCAGGCAGAGAGAGAGAGGAGGAAGCAGGCTCCCTGCTGAGCAGAGAGCCCGATGCGGGACTCGATCCCAGGAACCTGAGATCATGACCTGAGCCGAAGGCAGCGGCGTAACCCACTGAGCCACCCAGGCGCCCAAGTTTGTGCCTTTTAATACCCTTTCTATTCTCTATTCTTTTTACATTTGATAAATTTCCAATTTTTAACATAAATTTAACATAAACATAAATTTCCAAATTTTAACAAATTTATCACGGCATCCTTATTTACAACGTTTGCTAATTATAAGAGTACAACAATGTCTTTTCGTATACGTATTTAACCACCAAATGGACAAACCACCATGATTTATTTAACCACCGTGATCTAGTTTTAGATTTTTTTAAGGCAATCACCTCACTCATTTTAAAAATATTTTTTATTCATTTTTTATTAATATATAATGTAGTGTTTATTTCAAGGCTACAGGTCTGTGATTCATCAGTCTAGTTTTAGATTTTAATCATCCCAATAAGACCCCTCATTCCAGTTTATGGTAAATCCTTATTCCCACTCGCAGTCCTTAAGCAGCCACCAGTTTACTTTTTGTCTCTGTAGATTTGCCTTTCCTGAACGTTCAGTATGAACGGTGTCAGGCACTGTGTGTTCTTTTATGTCTGGCTTCTTACACACTACATGCTTTTAAGGTTCATCCATGTTGTGTCAGAACGTCATTCTTTTCTATTTTCGATGAATACTCCCAAGGGATAGTTTAAATAAAAATTTGGAAGCACATGATAGTCATGTTTTCTTCTCCCCAAGAGTTTGATTTTTAGGTTCCTCTTTCTCACCACTTTACCAAAGACAGAGGTCGGGGAGCAAAAGCATATTGTGTGGAAGAGGCCAGACACAAAGGAACATGTAGTGCATGACACCATTGATACTAAATGTTCAGGAAAATCCATTTCACCCTGACTCCTTGCCCTTTTTCAAGAGAATGTCCTAAAATAACATTCCTGGATTCTGTCCTAGGAGAGGCAGCACCATTTCCTTTATGTGCATGAGGGGATTGGGCTCAAGCCTCAGCCAGTGATAGGAAATAACTGAAAAGGTTCTCAACATGCTGCTGAAGGGTTAAAGCGGGTAGAGGTTGAAGCTCGATCTTCAGAGCTTCCTGTTCTTGGTTGGGCAGGTCCTCCTCCACAGGTCAAGAGATCTGTATTCTATGAAACAGTTAAAGAGATCGTTATTTTTTCAAAGTTGGGAGTGGGGAGTTGTACTGTAATGCTCTTGAAGTCCCACCATGTTCATCCTTCTGCATCTGTCTCTCTTCTTTGTTTAAAATCCACAGCGGCACTCCATTGCATTTGGATACAGTCCTGAACCCTTTATATGGTTTACAAGATCCCCCAGGAACTAGCATGCATCTCACTCTCCAGACCCATTACTTTGTCTCTCTCCACCTTATTCTCCCTGTTCCTGCTCTTTGGGGGTTCTTCCAATTTCCGAACCTCCCCTTTCTTACTGCTCCTTGCACTTGTTAATTATTTGCTTAAAAACTGCAGCCCAGTATCAGCTGTGGTTATTATAGTAGAGTTTTGCAAAATGTTACTATTGGGAGAAACTAGGTGGAGTGTATACTGGATCTCTGAATTATTATTTTACATCTGTGTGTGTATCAGCAATTTTCCAAATAAAAATTTCCATTTAGAGAAGAGAAGAAACAACCTGAAGCCCTCACCAGGTAAACACTATGAGTCTGGAGCTGCATCTCTCTTGCTTTATTATATTCTTACTATTATATTCTCTTATTATAGTCTTACTGTTTGGCTCAATACCTTGGAAAAGTTGTCACTCAATGAATATTTGCAGAATGCAATACATTCAAAGATACTGGTATCCACGTACACATGCCTAACTGGCACCAGAGATGATTCGACTAAGATCTGACTCTTTAAGAATTTCATCTCTGGTTACATCTTTTTCTAGGCATAGATTTCTGATTTTTAAAATTCATTCATTTATTCTTTCACAGATTCCTGCTAGGTTCTCTGATAGGCCTGAGAGGTCATGGCAAACGTGATGGAAAGGTCCCAGCTACGTGGATTTCTATAGTCTGATTGGGAAGCCTTATCCATCCCATTATGTGCCGGTAAAATTGCAGTACAAAGTAAAGTGAGGGAAGGGAGGGAAAGGGACCAGAGTCAATGAAGGCAAATATCGAAAAAGGTGACCTAGACTGAGAGGTGAGGATAAGCTTGCTGGAGAGCCAGGCATGTGCACTTAGATCTGGATATTGACTTTTTTTTTTTTTTAAAGATTTTATTTATTTATTTGACAGAGAGAGATCACAAGTAGGCAGAGAGGCAGGCAGAGAGAGAGAGAGAGGAGGAAGCAGGCTCCCTGCTGAGCAGAGAGCCCGATGTGGGACTCGATCCCAGGACCCTGAGATCATGACCTGAGCCGAAGGCAGCGGCTTAACCCACTGAGCCACCCAGGCGCCCTGGATATTGACTTTTGTGTGTTTTGTTTTTATGTTCAATTAGCCAGCATACAAGACATCATTAGTTTTGTTTTTTTTTTTTTTAAGATTTTTTTTTTTATTTTTATTTATTTGACAGAGAGAGATCACAAGTAGGCAGAGAGGCAGACAGAGAGAGAGAGGAGGAAGCAGGCTCCCTGCTGAGCAGAGAGCCCGATGCGGGACTCGATCCCAGGACCCTGAGATCATGACCTGAGCCGAAGGCAGCGGCTTAACCCACTGAGCCACCCAGGCGCCCAAGACATCATTAGTTTTTGATGAAGTGTTCATGATTCGTTAGTTGCGTATAACACCCAGTGCTCATCCCAACACGTGCCCTCCTTAATGCCCATCACCCGGTTACCCCCCCGCCTGCCACCCTCCTCCCTTCTGAAACCCTCAGTTTGTTTCCCAGATTTCAGAGTTTCTCATGGTTTGTCTCCCTCTCTTGATTTCTTCCCCTTCAGTTTTCCCTAACCCTTCCCTGGTGGTCCTCCACGCTATTCCTTATATTCCACATATGAGTGAAGTAATACGATAATTGACTTTCTCTGCTTGACTTCTTTCACTCCGCATAATCCCCTCCAGTTCCATCCATATTGATGCAAATGGTGGGTTTTCATCCTTTCTGTTGGCTGAGTAATATTCCATTGTATGTATGTACCACATTGGATATTGACTTTTGACTTCACTTTCAAAGCAGAAGGAACTTTGCATGTGCAAAGGCCTTGTGGCAGGAGGAAGGAAACAAAGTATATCCAAGAAATGGAAAGAAAGTCACTGGGATTGCCACCCACATGGAAAGAGGGAGGTAGCTGTCAGAGCATAGCAAGGCTGCATGGATCCCGCTAATTAAGATTTGGGGTTTTACACTGAGGAATATAAAGCAACGACTGCTGAAAAATAGAGGTGGTGGGATGGGATAGATGGGTGACAGGCATTAAGGAGGACATTTGTGATGAGCACCTGGGGGCCGCCGCGCACCTGCCCCCCACCGCTGCGCACCTGGACAGCGCCTTGCTCCTGCCCGTGCTGGGCTCCCTGCACTACCCGTTCCTCGGGCCCGCGGCCGCCGCGCTGCACAACCCGCTCTTGGCGCGGGCGCCGCCCCCGCTGGTGACCGCGGGCGGGGCCCTCCACGCCCCCCAGGCCGCCGCAGCGCAGCAGGACTACGCCGCTGGGGGGCCACGGGCCCGAGGCGCGTGACTATTCCCCATCCCGCAACCCCCAGGAGGTGGAGGCACGGTAGTCCCCGCGGGACCCCGCGCCAGTGTACAGAGACCCTTCCACAAATGCACTGCTGTAAACTTTTCCAACCCCCATCCAAAGGGGGGTTGGATGTAAGTGATGAGTCACTGAATTCTACCTCAGAAACTAATATTGCACTGTATGTTGCTGACCTAAAGTTTAAATTAAAAAATTAATTTAATTTAAAAATAAAAATTAAATAATTTAAAAAATAATAATAAAGGCACTGAGGGATGTTTGGCATGATTCCTTATATACCTGTAGGCGTTCCCTGTGTCTTCTGTGGAGAGAATGGAGAGGGTGGGAAAGTAAAAGGGCATAGGGCATGGATTTCTGTGCAGATGTTGAGGTCCGGGTGAGAGATCATGACGGCTAAGCTGGCCCCGTGGTTCCCGAATGGGGAGTCTGATTTATACGCTGACTGGCGTAGCAACTGAACGTGGTCTTGGAGCCACACTGATGGCAGATACGTTCTTGGCATAGCTCTTCCCAGAGCAGGACTCTTTCCCTATCTTATCTTGTCCCCTGTGTCTCCTGGGTCTGCTACAGGGACATTACATGCTACCAATGGGGAAAGCACCATTTTGGGAATCAAACCTAAATTCAAATTACATGTCCACCTCTGTCTAGCTTTGTGGCCTGGGCCAGTTGCTGAACTCTGCGCCTCCCGAATCTTGGGGATAACAAGATCTAAGTTATAACTTTTTTGCAATAATCAATTGAGATAAAGTAAAAATGTACACAGCGCAGTGTCTGGCATCTCATAGTTACCATATGTTAGTTGAATTTTTAAATGGTCAAGATAGCGAACTACAAATCAGGTGTACGCTATGACTCTAATTTTGCCTATATTGTTCCCAAGATCTTTTGGTATCAGAATATTACTTAGGAAAGGTCTTCAAGATGAATAAATATTTATTAATGCTACTGAACAGAATTCAAAAACTAAGTATGCAGTTTCCAGCAGAGAAACAATGAATTTAAAACTGCCCATTTAATCCTCATTAATAGGCTCGTAATAGATATTTTAGGAAGAAAAACGTGGAAGAAAGTCTTACTCTGGGTATATCCATCAAAACAATTAGATCTGAGGATTCAGCTCGTGTCTCTAATTATAAATAAATAGCACACATTAAGCAAGGAGGACTGTGGAGTTCGCACTTTCTTAATTATGGGTTCGTGGGGATGCTGGATTTGACCCTGTTCATTCCATTTTCATTACTACGTGTTGACATTCTCCTGTAACCTCACCGTAGGTAAGTTTTCTTCCTAGTCATGTACTTTGTGACAAGTTAGCAACAATTCCAACTTCATGCTCCATTTACTCTGCCTACTGAGGCAATTTGCTATCCACACACTTTGTTATTTCCTCTGCTTTGTGGGTCCAACCTGGAAGGTATTTCATGATGGGAACTACACTTTGAATACCAACACTTCAGTCACGCTCCTGGTTGAGCGCTCTCTGTGCCACCCGAGGGGGAGGATTTTAATATATAGGTCATCCTCTTACATTAAATAGTTGGTCAAGACCGTGGGCTGAGTTGTTTAAAAATGTTACCTCATTGTACTTCCTAGGCTTTTGACATTCCACTATCATGACACTCAAGGATTTCCCTGGCTAGGCTCAGCTCATCTCCTACCACGGCCTTGATCTGGATGATTGGAAGATGATTAACAGTGAAACATGCCCTAGATTCAGCACACCATTTGCTACTTATATTCTCTTTGCACGGGCCATTCTCTCTGATCATGAGACTCAGCCCCCTCCCTGTTCTCTTGTCTCGCCTAAACAGCTGCTCAACTTTCAACATGCCATTTGGGTATCCTCTCTGCTGGGTGGCCTTCATAATACTTTCCTTTGACCTCCTCACGGTCAGCTGCAATGAAGTCCTCTCTACATGCCTCTGGTTCCCCAGACATCCCTCCATGCCGGAATCACTATGTTGCATTGAAGCTCTCCACTGATAAATACGTTTCTTCCTCCAGATAGTCAATTCCTGAGTCCATGTCTAATCCACTTCTCTCCCTCTCCAGCCTCTCTGTGCTGGAATCACAAGCCAGTTATGAAACGCTGGCTGAAATGATTGATGTGTTCAAAGAAAGCAAAGAAGGAAAGGCAGGAAAGTGACATCACTATTTTTCGAGCGTTCACCCTGCTGCAGGCACTATGTTGGGTGCTAAGAAGTCTTAGCATAAGCATAAGCCTTGCTTCTGGATATTGAAGATTGAAAGGAAAATTTTTATGCAGATGTAAAAACTCTGTGATGAAGCAGAGACCACCAGGAGGGCCCAGAGAATGCTGTCTAAATGAGGTTGTTGGGGCGCCTGGGTGGCTCAGTGGGTTAAAGCCTCTGCCTTCGGCTCAGGTCATGATTCCGGGGTCGTGGGATCAGGCCCCGCATCGGGCTCTCTGCTCAGCGGGGAGCCTGCTTCCCCCTTCTCTCTGTCTCTGCCTGCCTTTCTGCCTACTTGTGATCTCTGTCAAATAAATAAATAAAATCTTTAAAAAATAAATTAAAAAACAAAAAATAAATGAGGTTGTTGTAGAACCAGGGAAGGTACCCTGAAGGTAAAAGAGAAGCTTTGAGTTGTTATTATTATTATTAATGATACTTAAATAACATCCAATAATTATTACTCTTGATTGAGTTACTGAGTGGTTACCCCATACCGACTTCGTTACCTGCATTATCTCATCTCTCCCAGCAATCTCAGGAAGTGAGCCCCGCTTTGCCATTTTATGGCTTGGAAAAAGGGGGGATACTGAGGCCCAAGGACATTATTATGAACCTGTCACCAGGTTACACATCTGAAAAGAGATACACCTGCACGAGAACATGGACCTCCTAAGGCCAAAGGTGTTTCTCTCACTGTTCTGCTACGGGTGTGTCTCTCCCTACAACTGAAGACATTGATCAGAGAAAGAAGGGGGAGAAACATGCACCAAAAAGTGAGGAATTCCTGTGCAGGTGAAGGGACGTGCTGCATATGGGGGAGCTGTAAGCAGCTCAGTGTTGTTCGAGAGTGCAGACCCATAGGAAATGAAAAAAAAAAAAAAAAGGAAAGAAAAGAAACATCAAATGCTTTCCCAATTCCAAGCCTGGCCCATCTCATTGCCCAAGGAGCAGCCCTGAGATTCCCAAGGGGAGCAGAATGTAGGAGGCAGCACTGAAGAAAATACGTATTGGTTTTCTTATTTAGAAAGCGCTACACTGTTCAGATGTATTGGAAAATGACAGAGCACCTGGGCTCTTCATCTTCCTCCTTCGCTGAGGCTAAAAGGAGAGAATAAATAACAGCTGGAAGAAAAGATCAATGAAGGCCTTGCCAGCAATAACAGGTAGAAAGTACCTGGTGAAGGGAAACCCATAAACGCTAGAGAACCTCATTCTTCATCCTTTGAACTGAAGGTCTCCTCTGACCCAGGCATTAAAGATCAACTTCGGCTCTTCCCCTGAACACAGGTGTTTGCTTTACTTATCCTGGTGCCCCTCGGGCCAGGGTGGCATTGAAAACCTTTCTGCAAACACAGTGGAGAGTTTCCCTGATGGCTAATCCATAAACTTCATAAAAGTTACATTTATCTATCAAGACTCATGCCATGGATATTATACACAGTAGGGCATTTACTCTCTCCATCTTCCCTTAGTAATAACATCAAATATAACAAGTTGGCGGGGACCAAGGTGCTCAGGACACCCATCCAATCATTTTCCTGCCTTTCTCTAGTGATGGATGGAAGTGATTGTGTTTTTCATTCTGAGCTGCTGGGTTCCTTTAGATTGTGCTGTAGGATGACAGGGCTCCTGCCAGAGCAGTTTTCTTGAGCATGATGGAGTGAGGTGGTTTCCAGCTGAGGCCAGGAGCCTGTGAGCAACAGCCTGGAGCCCTTTGCAGGCGATCCTGGAGAAGGAGCTGAGTGCATGTTGGACAGGACACCAGAGAAGTACCTGGATTTCGCGTGGAATACCACATAGGCTTTTATATGGGGAATGATCTCTTTAAACAGAAGACCTGAACATCTACCAAATCATGGAGACATGCATAGCCTTAGAGACGGGGACAGGGAACCTCTGTCAAAAATGTGCACACTAGGTTGAAGTTGCTTCTCTGTCTTAAGTTCATTAGTCTTATCTCTAACACGGGCCTAAAGATGCTTGCTCTCCACTGTACAGGTGTCCTGGGAAGCTCAGCTGAGATCTTATGAGTAAAAGCCCTATGTTACCTGTGAAGCGCTGAGAATAGTGAAACTAGCTACCATTTTGAGAGTACTTCTGTTTATTTGATCTCCCTATTTGGTGAGATAGATATTAGTAAACACAGTTTACTTTGTATTGTCTTCTTTTTTTTTAATCTCTGAGTTATGACAGAGTGCGTGTTGGCGAGGGGGTTGTATGGAGCTGCTGGAAGGATGCTCACTCTAGAGAAAGACAATTGTCCTGTCATAAGGACACTCAAGCAGCCTGTGGAATGACCCACATAGGGAGCAACCGTGGCTGCCTGCCAACACCCGTCACCAACTTGTCATCCCATGAGTGAACTACCTTGAAAGCAAATCCTCCAGGCCTAGACAAGCACTCAGAGGACTGAGGCTATAGCCAGCATCCTGCCTACAAAGTCATGTGGGACCCTGAGCCAGAAGTACTCTTCAAACCACTTCCAAATTCTGAACCTACAAAAGCTGTGAGATAATAGGTGATTATTTTGTTTTCAGCTTCTGTGTTTTGAGATAATTTGTTAGGTATCAATAGGTAGCTCATATAATTTACTAATTAATGTCCGAAAAATTTGGACTTAGGGATGACCAGAGATGTAGACCAACATCTGTGGAAAAACATGAAATAGAATTCCAAATGTGTCCCTGTCACCAATTTTGTTTCTTTCGTTCTTTTTTAAAGGTTTTCATTTATTTATTTGAGAGAAAGAGTGAGCGAGAGAGGAGAGAGCACAAGCTGGGGGGAGGGGCAGAGAGAGGGGGAGGAGCAGACTCCCCACTGAGCAGCGAGCCTGACACAGGGTTCAGTCCCAGGACCTGGGATCATGACCTGAACTAAAGGCAGACACTTAACCGGCAGAGCCACCAAAGCGTCCCAGTCACCAGTTTTCTTAAGCCACTGGCCATGTGTGGGGTCTGAGAGAGTACATTCCACACTGGACAAGATTTAGGGATATATAGTAAAAAGCCTTGGTTCAGTCGATTCTTTACTTCCTGCTAGCTTTGCCCTGAGCAAGTTTATTATCTTCGCTTTTAGAAAATGAGAAAAATCATCAAATCCTTACAGACACCCCGTAAATTAGATTCTATGAGAGGATGAAAATAAAAGACTCCATAGAATACAAATGCATAAATATTCACTATTATTTGTGTTTTTGTTTTATATTCTGAGTCTTCTGTGTGAATGAAGGTCTTGGTTTCCACATCTACGAAGTCGGGGTCCTAACACCTACTGCTCTGTGTTGTTATGGGGTTTGCTTTCCAAATGCATCACGGAGAGGAAATAGTCATCTCCAGCCTTTGCCCTGCTGGAGGAGGCTATTCCATGTGGCCCCAGATCAACAAAGATGGACAGGGAGTTACCTGAGACTGTTGTAGGGTGAAAAGTCTAAGCCATCTATATTCGTTGAGAACGCTCACCAAAACTTTATAAAGTACATGATATCGTACGTGTTTTATAGAAGTTGAATTTGAGGTTGTTTAAATAATTTATGGAAAATCACACAACTAGGAAGCAGTGGAACCAAGATTCAAATCTGTTCTATGTATTTCATATCACACAGCCTGTACACTAAATAAAAATGGCAGAATTAGTCTAAATCAGTATTTTTATAATCTCAGACATTTAAAAGAAATATTGGGGCACGTGGATGGCTTAGTTGTTTAGTGTCTGCCTTCAACTCAGATCCTGATCCCGGGCTCCTGGGATGGAGTCCTGCATCATGCTCCCTGCTCAGCCGGAAGCCTGCTTCTCCCTCTCCCATTCCCCCTGCTTGTGTTCCCTTTCTTGCTCTCTCTCCTCTGTCAAATAAATAAATAAAATCTTTTTAAAGATTACTGCATTTATTTTTCTAATAATCCTAAAACTCCATGGTCAAATGAATGAAAATGTCCTTACCTCACAATCTGTGTTTTGTTTTCTATTATTTTTCACCTTAAGGAAAAGCTTTTTTTTTTTTTTTTTTAATTATGTACCCAGTGTGGGGCTTGAACTCACAACCCCAAGATCAAGAGTCCCATGTTCTACTGACTGAGCCAGCCAGGTGCTTCCAAAAAGGCTCTTTTGTTAAAGATCTCGCACCCATTTTGATTGCAATACCTGCTTGCCTTTCTTCCTCCTTTCTCCTTCCTCTTTTTATTTTTCTTCCTTTCTTTCTTTTTCTTTTTCTTTTTTTCTATTTTCCACACAAACCGTATCTGGTGAGTCTGCAAAGTTCCTAGCAATAGCAGAACTAAAGTAACTTACACTAAAATTTAGAAGGCAAATTAACCTCCAGTGAATGTAAGAATATAGGATACTGTAGGCTCTGAGGTCAGAATCCTCCCACCTCCGCTCACCAGTGTGTGTGTGTGTGTGTGTGTGTGTGTGTGTGAGAGAGAGAGAGAGAGAGAGAGAGAGAGAGAGAGAATGAATTGTGGGACTTCGATCAAGGTATGTCAACTTGAAAGTTAACACTAGTGCCGACCTGTAGATTTGTTGAGCAGATTAAATTATGTAATCCAGTCCAGATGCTTAGAAATGAATCTGAAATAGCGAGTAACAGCTAACATGTAGGAAGTCTTCCTAAGGAACATGAGAGTGATGCACAGAATCATGATCGTTTCTTTCTGTCGGAGAAGTTTTAGAAACAACCGAGGAACTCATCCTGAGTAATGAAACCAAGGACTAAAACTGGAGCAGCAAAGCAGTGGGTTCATTACAATAACAGCATGGCTTTCCTGAAACTCTAGGCAGGGAACCCTAAATTGTACTCAGTGCTAACTGCGTATATTACTGGAATTACATTACAATTAGGTTGCCACTGTAGCTAATGTCTCCGGTCACTGTGCTGGGTACGGAGTCAATTCCAGCCCTTGACTGATTTTCAAGGTGTCCTACACGGGCTCAGTGGAATAGGAAAAGCACACTTTCGGGAATTAGAAAGCATGTGTTAGTGCTGGAAATGAAACCGCTGGTTGATTGCAACATTAGGTTTTTTTGTTGTTGCTGTTGTTTTTTAATTCCTTAACTGGGTTTTACCCAAGACTGCCTTTCAAGAAAATGTTGATTCAGTTAGGAGGCAAAAAGCCGTATTTACTCTCTTCGTTTGGTTGTGAGTAAATACAAACCACCCATTTGCATAGGAAGAAGGTAGGGAGTACAGGGCTCTAAAAAGGGTGTCTATAGTCGGACCACATTCTACCTAATTGAAAAAAAGTACATTACTGAAATGCAATCTGAATTAAGTCCCACTGCCCTTCCCTCCCAGGCGATGACTGCAGGGGAATCCGTTTAACATTCTGTTCCATCGCAGTCTTCCCCAACACATACCAGTTAGATGAAAATGAAATGTTTGAGCCAAGGTTTGCCTTGCTTTGATCTCGTCCTAACTTTCAAGGGTTCCCTCCTCCTGCACCGGTTCATACATCCTATCCTTCAACCAGGCTAACCAACTTGCCAGTATGTTCTGAGCTTCTTGAGGCTTTGCCTTCAGTGTTTGATGTTCCATCTGCTTCCAAGGGCTCCCGTTAGCCCCACCTCCAGCCCTACCCTGGAGTTGTATCTATCAGCAAAAAATGCCGGTTGCCCTCTTTCTCCTTTCCCAGAACCTCCTCTCTGCCCGACCTTCTAATGATGGAGTTCCTCAGGGCTCAGTTTTAGCTCTTCTACTTCTATCCTCCTTGCCTAGATAATTTCATTCATTCTCTTGGTTAAAGTGACATCTCTATGCTGTTGACTCAAAGATGTAGGTATCCAACCCAGATGCCTCTTCTGGCTTTTAGATATCCAACTACCGGTTAGATATAATCCTTTGAATGTCTCTCAGACACACAAAAACTTGCTGTGTCACAAGTAGAACTCCTGGTGCATCTCATACCCCAGGTGTGAACACCCGCTGTTGGTCTTTAAGTCAGTGAAAAAGGCGCTTTTGCTGTTCTGGGAACTTGTGCTAGAAATGTGAGAGGTGTTCTTTTGTTTGTTTTTATTCTACGTCTTTGTCCTCACCGTCCTACTGGGTGCAATTTTTACTGAGGCCACATCCAGTGTATCCTCAACCTGAGCCTCCTTCTCTTTCCATCAACACTCCTCTGACCCAAGTTGCTCTATCTTGTATGAAACAATTCAATATACTATCTCCTTTAAACTTGATCTGTTTCATCTATTCTCCACAGAAGCACCTGGGTAGCTCAGACAGCTGAGCGTCTGCTTTTGGCTCATGTCATGATCTCGGGGTCCTGGGATCCCCCTGTTGGGCTCCCAGCTCAGAGGGGGTCTGCTGCTTCCTCTGCCTCTCCCCCTGCTCCTATTCTCTGCCTCAAATAAATAAACAAAATCTTTATTCTCCACATATTGGGGGGAGGTATCTTTGTAAGTGCATTTCTGATCATGTCAGCCTCGAAAATACAACTTTTCAGTGACTTCATGTTGCCTTTAAGGTGTGGTCTAAAATTCAAGGCAGGTTCACAAAGTTCTACGTACTCAACCCCCTGCCAACTTCTCTGCCTCTCTGATATTGTTCTTTTACACTTCTATGCTGAACTCCTGGAACATAATACTCTCCCCAGCTTCCAATCCTTCTTATATGCTCATCCGTCTTCTTGGGATGCTTTTTCTCCCCCCTCCGTGTGGCTGGTGTTTAAGTTTATCTTAAATATTACTTCTTCAGAAAAGCCTTCTCCCTACCCTAGACCAGGTTAGAACCCCTTATTTTCATTCCCAGAGCATCCTGTGCTGCTTCTAAGAAGGACCAACTTTCATAAACAGATTCTGTATCGTAATTGTATTAAAGTCTATCTTGCCTACTAAGTAATAGAGTCTATAAGACCCAGAGCTTTACCTATTCGGCTGACCATTCAATTCTCTACACCTGGCACAGTAGCTGGCCAATGGTCAGCACATAATACATCCTTATCCCTGTTTTTATTGGCTGAATTGTGTCCCCCCAAATTTAAAGGGACAGTTGACAAGCTAACCCATGACCTTATTTGGAAGTAAGGTTTTTACAGATGTAATTAGTTAAGACAAGGTCATATTAGAGTAGAATGGGGACTTAATCCAATAGGATTGGCGTTCTTAAAAAAAGAACATGGAAGGGAGGAGGGAGGCAGAGACTGAAGTACTACAGCTCTAAGCCAAGGAAAGCCAAGGATTGCTGGCTACCGCAGAGGCCAGGAAGAAAACTAAGGAGGGTTTTGCTCAGAGTCTAAGATGCAACATTGCACAGCTGCCTCTTTAATTTGGAACTTCCAGATTCTGGAACCATGAGAGAGCACTGTTGTTTTACGGCACTCAATTTGTGGTAGTTTGTTATGGCAGCCTTAGGAAATGAACATACTGCTTATGTCCACACATCCATGCGTGTACTTAATATACAATGCATTATTCATCTCTGGGTCCTTAGTGTCTGGCACTGCTTGGAACAGAATATGTACTTAATAATAAGATGCTGATAGGGTAATTATGTATAGACACAGTCAGAATCTATCCATCTGCTTACCTGTGGATAAAAACAAGTAGTTAAGAGCCAAAAGTTAAATTTACATTTCTAGTATGACCCAGAAACCTCACTTCTAGGTCTTTATCCAAGAGAAAAAATTAGTTTATATATAGAAATATTTATAACAGCCTTATTCATAATAGCCAAAAACTGGAATCAACCAAAATGTCCTTCAGTATGTGGATTCACAAACTGTGGACCTTCCATACAATGATTGACTACTCAGCAAGAAAGAGGCATGGACTATTGATACACAGATAACATAGATGAATCTCAAATGCATTTTGCCAAGTAAGGGAAGCCAGACTCACAAGGCTATATACACTGTATGAATTCACTTATGCACTGTTTCAGAAAAGGCAAAACGATCGGGACAGGGAGTGGGTACATGTTACCAGACTCTGGGACGATGAGAGCGTTTGAATACAAAGCTTGAGCACAGTGGAATTTTTTGAGGCGTAGCCCCTGTTCTGTTTCCTGACTGTGGTGGTGGTATGAACCTAAGTTGTGTTAACGCTCCCAGAATGACGTCCTAATGTAAAAGTTAAAGAGAAAAATATGGGTGGGGTGGTCCATAACAAGGAAGAACATCAAATTCAAGGTATGAATTAAATATTTTTTAAAAAAGCTAAAAGAGATGGTGTTTACTATGAAGCGGCTATTCATCGTGAGAAAATGGCCTCAGTCTTTGTTAGAGGAATGTCTGTGATTTTCAGAGATGTCACTAAGAACCACATACATCTAAGATGAAAGCCTGGTGTAGGCAGATCATTTCTGTATCACTCCTCATGTATCAGTATATCATTATACACTTAATGAAGGAGATCATTTTGCTGGGATTTGTAAAAGTGTTTAAGGCCTTTTTCGTTCCTTATCACTAATCCAGGACTGGCCTTGAGCAGTAGCAGCTGAAAGCCATTTCTCTATAGTAGTTACTTCCCATCCTATAGCCTCAGTAAGGCACATGAATGGTTCCAGTCCAATTCCTAATGGACAGGTGTCTGCATATCACAGATTGTGCTAACTGTCACCTTGCCATCAGGTTTAGTGGATCCCTAAGAGAGAATGTGCCTCAGAGGCTAAAACACCTTATAGGACAGTCTTGAATTTAACAACTTAAAATACATGGTTTTGTCATCCTCCCTGGATGGAGAGTCACTCCCTTGAGTGACTAGTGAGTAGCTTTGCTGCAGTTTGTGGAGAAGTGGAGATCTTCCTGCTTTTTCCAGTAAGCCTCCTGTCCTGCCAGTAAAGGCGCTTCAAGGGCCTTTGCTCACTTATCATGAGCCAAACACCTCTGTGAGCAAACACAGAGATAGCAGTTTGGGACCAACTCCCCTTTTTCAATGACCATAATAAATGGGTTTTTTTTCAGGTCTCAATTTCTCCATTAGATCACTTGATATTGTTTGTTTTTCCTTTAATTGTGAGATGCTAGCATACCCCCTCACTTGCTCTAAGGTGTCATTGGCATTTTCTTAACTTAAACATGGTCCACTGGTGGTGTCTTCTGCATCATCTCTCTGTTTGATACAATGTGATAGGTGCAATTGACTGTTTCCCACAATCACTAAGGAAGGCAGACTGTATTTCAAGAAGATTTCTAGGGTGGCATTATCTTATTTTGGTCACTATGACCGATTTAGTCATCAGCTTGGCAGGAAACGGAATTCGATATTGTCAGTGTCCCCAGATGGATAGAATTCAGGAGGTTAACTCAAACCAATAACTTAAAAGATTATAGCACGTCCAAATATATATATATATATATAAATAGCTTGTGAATATTCAATTAAAATTAACTTATTCTGTTCATTAGAATCCTGCTTTTTACAGCATTTTCACTATTGCCTTCTTCAGTAGTGAAAATACACGTGGAAAAGCCAATAGTCTTCTGTAGTGTAAATGTAACACCCATGCTTCTAATTCAAAGTCACTTATCATGATCACTCAATGTAGTACTGAACACAGATGTCTTTAAATGTTTGAATTGTAATGCTTATTTACCATAAAGAAGGCAGTTTCTGTGCTATGGTGTATGCACATTTTCAGTTTGAATTACTATACTGTCTTCTGATAAGTTTTTCCTTTCTGACTACAGAAAAAGATCAAACCCTTATGAGTAAATATCAGAGTAATCTCCTGACAAGGGTACATATTCCCACTGCCAGTAACCCAGGGGAAGGTAAGTACTCAGGCACAAAGAATGAATGTGGGAGGCTGGGAAGAGCTCCATGCTAAGCCCAAACACGAGCACACTTATTATTCCTTTCTTGACCTTTAAAAACTTGGCCTCGACTTTGCAGAAATAGAGACACAGACGATACTGTAGGGCACACCAAGCAAAACCCAAGTCCAATGAATTTAATAAACCAGAAAACCTGGTTAAATATTTCTTTGCTTATCCCACTAACATCCTTTATTCATTTATCAGAATATTTAGCAAGGTCTTATTTAATATTCTGTCCTGATCTCAGCTGTGCAACAATATAAACAAAGGAAAGCCTGCTGGCCACATCTGGGCAGATGATCAAATGTGGCCCAGTCTCCCTGGGGACATCAGAGTTATGGCAAAATAATTATAGAGACATTTCCAATGGGAGGTGAATTTATGGGAATGATTTCCTGGTATAAGACTACAAAATTTTAAGGTCTGGGCATGAGCTTCTTTTTTTTTTTTAATTTGTATTTTTATTAACATGTAATGTATTATTTGCCCCAGGGGTACAGGTCTGTGAATCATCAGGCTTACATACTTCACAGCACTCACCATAGCACATACCCTCCCCAATGTCCATAACCCCACCACCTTCTTCTTATCCCCCTCCCCTCGGCAACCCTGTTTGTTTTGTGAGATTAAGAGTCTCTTATGCGTTTGTCTCCCTCCCGATTCCATCTTGTTTTATTTTTTCCTTCCCCACCCCCCAAACCCCCTACTCTGCCTCTCAAATTCCTCATATCAGGGAGTTCATAGGATAATTGTTTTTCTCTAATTGACTTATTTCTCTCAGCGTAATACCTTCTAGTTCCATCCATGTCATCGCAAATGGCAAGATTTCATTTCTTTTGATGGCTGCATAGTATTCCATTGTGTATATATACTACATCTTCTTTATCAATTCATCTGTTGATGGACATCTAGGCTCTTTTCATAGTTTGGCTATTGTGGACATTGCTGCTATAAACATTCAGGTGTGTGTGCCCCTTCAGATCATTACATTTGTATCTTTAGGGTAAATACCCAGTAGTGCGATAGCTGGCTCATAGGATAGCTCTATTTTCAACTTTTTGAGGAAACTCCATGCTGTTTTCCAGAGTGGCTTGGGCATGAGCTACTTAAGCATGATGGCAGAGTTCCTTTCATATCCTGATCTATCCATCCTCGCAGTTCAGTACTTTGATAGTCTTAGTGTAGACTGATGACCTCATGATGACACCCTGTCCTTTGATTTTCTCTATCTGTGTTTCAACAAGAGATCCTCTTTTGTTTACATTTGTCTTTCTCTAGATAAATTCAGTGTAACCATTTAGACATATCCTTACTACGTTTCAGCTGTACTTTGATTCTGCCTCCCTAAATTCCATGTAGGGTACCTTGATTGAAACTGGCTATTTCACAACTATTTACTCATATCTTTCTAGGCAGACTGGGTTTACTTCTACTAATGGCTCGTATTATCCATTTTATGTCTACTTGTTCAGTTTAATTCTCAAAACAGAATCTGTTCCTTTAATTTGAATAATTAATGATGATGTTCTGTCTCTGGACAGTGTGGTCTTTCTCGGTGGCATGTATTTGTATCTGTTATATTTGGGACTTTACATACCAAGTCTAATTATATTTAACATAAGGAAATCATTCTGGGGACATATTCATTTTGTTTTGCTTTATCACTCTTAAAGGCCCTTGGTATTTTCAGTATAAATATACCCTTTACAGCAAATTTAAAGGAGATGGGATAAATTGATTTGAGGAAAAAATATAAAGGTTGACTCAAACAATGCTTCATATGAAAAAATATACACAATTTTTTTCTATTGTTATTTTTAAGAGCATATGTAATATTCTTTTCAATTTAAAAAACAAAGCTAATATTATTTTGGTCAAATATAGTGCCCCTGAACGAGGGGCACCTGGGGGCTCAGTGGGTTAAGTGTCTGCCTTCAGCTCAGGTTATGATCCCAGCATTCTGGGATCCAGCCCCTGCTTTGGACTCCCTGCTCAGTGGGGAGACTGCTTCTCCTTCTCCCTCTGCTCCTCCCCCATGCCATGCTCTCTCTGTCTCTCAAATAAATAAATAAAATCTTTAGAAGAAATATGGCTCTGCTAGTAAAGACACACATAGAAAATAAGTACCCATGGGAGTAGAAGAAGAATTCCTTTTCTTCCAGGTAGTTAAGCCCAGCAGGGTTCAAGCCCTTGCTCAAGCACCTAGAGACCCCTTCTTAAATATGAACAGATAGTCTCCACCACATGCATAAGGAAAGCCTGCTAATGAAAAATAGAGACCAAATATATAAAATAACACCCACAAAAATGGATTCAGAGAGAACAGACATAATAGAGGGAGGAGAAAAAAATGTTAGAAAGTCTAGCAATTATTATCTTCGGAGAGTTAAGAAAAGTTATCACAGGTATGACTTAAGACGAAAATTCTCTCTAACAGGAAGAAGCAAAAACAATAATAAAAAAAGAGCTCTTGCAAATTAAAATATAAAATAGCAGAAAAGGGAAAAAACAAAAAGAATGTTAGATGTTACAACTGAGATAATACCCCAGGAAGTAAACCACAAGAGAGATGGAAAATCTGAAGGAAACCATGGGCAAATCAGACAATTATTCTGGAAGGTTTAATATCCAACTGATAAAATTCCATAGTCCATTTTTTTCTTTTCTATATTCCCAGAATTCCTATAAAAGTACTGAGTACAAGGAAATATCTTTGAATTGAGGACACAATCCTACTAAAAGGATTGACTATGGACTGGCCCAATGAATGATAAAATAGTACTGCAATAAGGTGTACCTTCATGAAATTTTAAACACTTGATGTAAAGAAGATCTTGCAGAACTCAGAAAGCATTGTGATACAGAAGGACACTGGATTTTTCAGAGAAAATCTGAAAACCCAACAGTCATGGAGCAAAAATGTTGAACATAGAGATATTGATATTCAAATTAGACTTTTTTTGCTCAAACTGAATCCAGTGGAAAGAAGAAATGAAGATACTTTTTTTTTGAAATGATGATAATTTTAGACGTGCAATGTCTTGAAACAGATACCATTTCTTAGGGAAATCCTAGAAATTTCTTCAAACAAGAAAGTAAAGCAACAACCAGGAAGACAATGACCCAGATGTGGAATGTGCAACACATAAAAGAAAGGAAGGGAGTACCCGAGAAGAGGGATAGGCTCGGTACAGAACGACAGTTCAATAGAAGAAGAAGGAAGCCTACATGTTGGCACAGAACAGGGGTTTCAAGAAGGGTGCGTCAGGGCTGGGGGTCAGGATGGATGGGAGGGGGAGGTTAGTAAATTACATACCTGCTGGAGTTTGAAATGAATGAATGAGAAGGGGAGATCAAATTACAAATTTTTAAGAAGACATGACCATTTGTTCATTCCAAGCAAAGCAGTATACTATGATTATTTTATTACTACACTGTGGATATTGCTTTGTGAAAAGTAACTGTAACTGCTCATTATTGAACTCATAGTTATAATAGAATCATAGCAAGGGGTTTGGGTGAGAATATTAAATGTTTGTATTTCGTATGGGGAAAATAATGTCTAACATTGATGAGACAAGACATAACACTGTAAATACTTTGTTAAAAAAAAAAAAGAGAGAGAGAGAAATATCTACCAGAAGAAAAAGATAAAACAATTTTAAGAACTAGTTGCATTCATAAGCGGTATGGAGGCTTTGTTGAAAAAATTGTATTTAACTATACTATTTTGTCTTCATAAATTATGTATATTTTCTATACTACTTTTTATGTCTAAATTATTTTTGTAATATGGTATATGTTATAAAACTGATAAAATATGCAGATATGCATTTAATTATTTGTTAAAATGCTATTTGTCATGCCATTTAAATGATTACATATTTACATAAAAACATTAAATTATTAAATACTACATATTATACAATTACAGATGCTACCATTTATCATGTCACTTTTTCTGAAAATAACCAATTCCACAATGTATAACTAAATATAAGGTTAATATTGCAACTCAGCTTCAAGTTTCAATGACCTTTTATTTGCACATACTTCCTTAAGTACATCTTCCCATCAGTGGGTCCTAGCTGTGCAGTTTCTTCTCTATTCATTTCAGATGTCAAATTTATGCCTCGCTTAGAATTAATAGATGTTTCCAGTTTTTGCATCTACTTTTTGAAAACGAGCCTGGCGATGCAATGTCATAAAACAGGTTTGTCATAAAGTGTCTTTGATGAACAAGAACAATTCCGCGGTGCAAAAAGTCTTTCAAAGCAGAGTCACCCAGCAGCACAGGAATATAGAACTTGAATTTTATGGTCCATATCAATATTTTACTGTGGTTACAAATCTAACACAGATGCCAAGATATTTTATGTTGCCAAATGGTTCTTTTATTTTGCAGCACATGTTGTGTGTTCTATTTAGTAGTGAACACATCTGTTAGAACGTTTTTCTTTCCTCTCTCCCTGCATTTTTTGTTTGTTTGTTTGCAATTCTAGTTCCTCTAAAGATACAAACTCATACATCAGCCCAATGCATGTTTTATGACTTATAAACATTGTTAAACGATGCCATTCTAAACAGTTGTGGGTTAGGAAATCACTGCTTTGGGAAAGGTATTTTTAGTGGCAAAAGTACTTTTCATTAATCTCAATTCTCCAGGTTTAGAATCCAAGCAGATCATAACTCTGAAGGCAGCTGGCTTTGAGAGTCTCTTGGGGGTAGGCAGGGAGTGCAAGGGCAGAAATGAACAGTTGTTTCCTGTGAAGCCATTCAGCTGGTTTTGTACTTGTCCTTCTTTCCTTCGAGTTGGAATCATCTGCCAACTTGGCAGAAGTTTGCTGAAGAGGCAGGGGAGGGGGTGTGATTGCTTTTTATTCCAAGGGAAACTAGGAGGTGTGTTGTTTTCCAGAGTTTCTGCCAGTCCTCCTCCTCCAACTGCACCAGCCCATCTTCCCTACTGAGTTGAATCAACATTTCCAGAAGCAGCCCCTCTGGAGTGATCAATGAGAGGTGTTGCTTGAAGAGGAGCTGAATGATTTAGCACAGTGGGAAGGCAGCCACAGATCGACAACCAACAGCAGGAGGGAGCGGACAGACTGACAGTAGTCTCTATGTAAACGTGAAAAATGGCGCATAATGTGGAGCAGTGGAATAGTGCAAGGAAATTGGCGGAACCTGTCAGGCTCAGATAAGCATTCCCTTTCTCACAGTTAATTTTGATGTGTTTACATTCTAGATTTCAGGTAGATGAGCAAGTGATAACTACAATGGAGAGGAGGAGCTGAGATCCCTCAATGCAAGGGGGGGAAACTGAAATTTCAGAAAAGAGACAGGTGCGTGTGAGGGGGGTAGAATCAGGGTGGGGAGAAATCTGGTCATATATCCCAATCTTCTGGGTCTTGGTGCATAACAAATTTGACCCGTATACAGCCTTATCTGCTGTTTCGATGACGTGCGAAGTCAGCGGCAGTTGGGAAGCAGAGGTTCCTCTTTCTGACGAGTTGTCAGGTCACTAGGAGCCCAATGTTATGTCGCAATGTGTGCACCCTTCCCCTCACTCCGTCTCATGACGTAGGCATTTTATCACCTCACATCATCCGGAGAGTACAGTACCATAAGATCGTTTGAGAGAGAGAGACACCACATTCACATGCCTTTTATTCTGGTATGTTACAATGTTCTCTTTTATCATTAGTTACTGTTAATCTCTTACTGTGTCAACTTTGTAATTGAACTTTATCACAGGTATGAATGTGAAGGGAAACACAGTATATACAGGGTTTTGAAACGATCCTCAGTTTCAGGCATCCACTGGGGGTCTTGGAACGGCTCTCCCACGGATAAGAGGGGGACTGCTATTCTCTTTTAACTGAAAGAGGGGAAGCTTGCTCTTATATTCTCTTAATTTTTTTCATCGATAATGTGAGCGGGAAATAGGCTGTTGGCTTCAATTAAGACTGAGTTTACAGACATGTATTATATAACACTTAGCTACCTTGATAGAGAGGGAATGAATGGGTAATAGTTTGTTATATGAACATTGTAAAACAGTTCTGAGCAAAGGGGCTGATGGATGGGTGGGGAAGGAAACTGCCTTTCTATTTTAATAGCGTGGTTATGGATCTTGAAAATACAGCTTATCTGTAACTATAACATTAACTCCAGGTTTCACAAATAGATGGGAATCCCGAGTCCTTATTTTTCCTTTCTTTTCTTTTCTTTTCTTTTTTTTAAAGGGGGTCCTATCTTAAAATCCAGGCTGGCTCCCTGCTCAGCGGGAAGGCTGCTTTTCCCTCTCCCACTCCCCCTGCTTGTGTTCCTTCTCTCTCTGTGTATCTCTCTGTTAAATAAATAGGTAAAATTTAAAAAAGAAGAAGAAGAAGAAGAAGAATATAGGTACTTGATAGTTTATGGGGCGCCTGGGTGGCTCAGTGGGTTAAAGCCTCTGCCTTTGGCTCAGGTCATGATCTCAGGGCCCTGGAATCGAGCCCCGCATCGGGCTCTCTGCTCACCAGGGAGCCTGCTTCTTCTCTCTGCCTGCCTCTCTGCCTACTGTGATCTCTGTCTGTCAAATAAATAAAAATTTAAAAATTAAAAAAAAAATCCAGGGTGGTTGATTTTCTCTTTTACAGAGAGTAACACCAAAAAACCTGATCCAGGGCGCCTGGGTGGCTCAGTGGGTTAAAGCCTCTGCCTTCAGCTCAGGTCATGATCCCAGGGTCCTAGGATCAAGGCCCGCATCGGGCTCTCTGCTCAGCTGGGAGCCTGCTTCCTCCTCTCTCTCTGCCTGCTTCTCTGCCTACTTGTGATCTCTGTCTGTTAAATAAATAAATAAAAATCTTTAAAAAAAAAAAAAAAACCTGATCCATTTCAAATTTGTGTTACAGTGAGAGTTTTTTTAAAAAGAACATTTTTTTTTAATATTCACCTTCTAGCTTTTGATATTAAAATATGTATGATTGTGGAGCCTCAAGTAAGAATTAACTTTAAAGCCATGAGAATTATTAATTCATTCAGTTACCAGCCTTGAGTAACTCTCCAAATAGTACAGTTTCATTCCTAATAAACTGTGTTTATGGTAAACTCTGAGTGAACTCCTTTGGCAAAAACAAACCTGTGACTGGAGATAACCTGCTTTGTCTAGTTATGTTAAAAAGCTAAATAAGAAAGGTTTTCTGGCAACTTTTACCAAAACAGCAGTTTGTGCTTCAAATTCGGAGATCCTTGATACAAAGTCATAATTTATTCACCTAGATTAATATCTTGTAAACTACAAACTTGATTCTGAGTATAATGTATTCAACTGAATAGTAAATACAGCATGAAATATCTATGAAACCTGAGAATAGTGATTACTTATCAGAAGTCACATCCTAATCCATGACATAAGACTAGATGCTTACCAAATTCAAATGTATTTGAATGTCTTCAGTACAGTTTGACTCAAGGTGACTTTGGGGGGGGGGTTGGTTTTGTGGAAAGAATGTAATATGGATAATATTGAGTAGAAATAAACCAATATTAAATGTGTCATTTTATGTGTCATTTAACATATTGATACTGGTCCTCTGGAAACACAAAGTCTGCCCTTTTAGACCACTTTCAAGTTATCCACACCTGTTTTCTTGGTTTGACTTGCTTGTCATTTGCTTGTTCTAGTGGATACTGCTCACTCCGGAGAGGGGAAAACTAACAACTTCCCTGTGCGAAGCTGTTAGGATGGTGAAAACTTCTTACTAGCTAGTTAAGGGCTCTTTTGAACAAAAATTTAACATTTTCAGCATGAAAATTGGCGTACTAAGGTGGGGCAGAGATGGGCAGAGCCATGGTGTTAACAGTGGTTTTATTTGAGCTTTCAGGTGTCTGTTTTCAGTAGTACCATGTACGGGAGTTGGGAGTTGTGCCTTTTTTTTTTTTTTTTTTTTTTTTTTTTTGACAGCTGTACCCCAGAGAGCCACCTGCTGGCTTTCACAAAGAAACACATCTCTGATACCGCATTTGGAAAGGAAAAGAAAAGAAAAGGTGTCAGGGGATGATGATGATGATAACAACAGTTTGCACCTCATTTAAAAAAGGTTGATGATTTCATGAGGGAATGTATAATTCTGTCTACTTAATTCATTGCCAACATTTATATTTTATGTAACTTTTCATATCCCCCTTACGTGAATTGTTTTTAAAAAGTGAGGTAGAGGGGTGCCTGGGTGGCTCAGTGGATTAAAGCCTCTGCCTTCAGCTCAGGTCATGATCCCAGGATCCTGGGATCGAGCCTCACATCGGGCTCTCTGTTCAGCGGGGAGCCTGCTTCTCCCCCTCTCTCTGCCTGCCTCTCTGCCTACTTGTGATCTCTCTCTGTCAAATAAATAAATAAAATCTTAAAAAAAAAAAAAAGTGAGGTAGATCCGTACAGTGTGGCAATAAGCCCTATCATGGTGTTTCAGGAGGATTTCCGGTTTGGCAGGCCAGCTTTCTCGGTGGAGCATGCGACTCTTGATCTCGGAGTTGTGAGTTTGAGCCCCACGCTCGGTGTAGAGTTTATTAAAAATAAAATCTTTAGGGGTACCTGGGGGGCTCTGTTGGTTGAGTGTCTGACTCTTGATTTTGGTGCCGGTCATGCATGACCCTCAGGGTCATGAGATTGAGATGCAGCCTGAGATGGGCTCTGAACTTAGCAGCGAGTCTGCTTCTCTCCCTTTCTCCCTCTGCCCCTCCCCCCACTCACATTCACACTCTCTTTAAATAAATAATTTTAAAAAATCTTTAAAATCTTAAAAAAAAAAAAGAAAACACAAAAGTGTTTTCACATTCATTACTTTATGAAGGTATTATCTACATGACCTAATTGAGGGAGGACAGGTAGAAATGGACACTGGCTGGTGTTGAGGTGACCAAGGACCCAAACTATTTATGTGGCAGAACCAGTATTTCTGATTAAAAGAACAATTGTTCTTTTCCTCTCACTCACTTATCTTAACACTGTTATTCATACTATATACCTCCAAATTTCATTTCACTATGTATTAGCAGAGAATGGTTACCAGCATCATTTTTGTGACTTGTTATGATGATAAATTAAAATAGGTTTGCTAAATCCAGACAGATGAACTAACCTAAGGGGCTGGTTTAAGGTCCTCTTTGAAGAGGACCTTTGTAGTGTCATGCCATTCTATTTCCAAGGGTCATATGACACGAGATTCAGTTTCTAATTGGCATGGATTTACTAATGTTTAATCATGTGTAGCTTTTGTAGCTATTCAAATGCATGTGATTTGGTTCATAGTCCAATGAAAGTTTAGGTTTTCTTGCCTCCTGTATTAAATTCCTTTTTTGTAATCTCTTTATTTGCTGTCAATAGTTGGTAACTTGACGTGTCATGACCTAATGGACCCACTCTTCTTTCTACCAGTTATGTGACTTAATATTTCAAAAGAGAACTACAGGAAGTCTGCAGTCTAGGAATTGACAGTGATAAATCTGGGAAACTGTCATGTTGGTACAGTCTTCCCAGATCCCTCTTTCACTAACTGGATGTAATTGGAAAAGTTGCCTAACTACTCTGAATCATGCCTTCTTCATTCACACACATTAGGTTAAAAATATCTACCATAGATCAACAGAATAGGTTTTGAGGAAGTTTCTGTTCCTTATGGACTGCAGACCGATAGCGTGTATAAGTCTTTTTGTTCAAAAAAAATTTTATGTCTCTCAGGGTTTATTAAGCACTCATTTTCCTACCCCATTTGGGGAAATTTGGCACTTGAACCATCTTCACCACTTATAGGAAATATTGTTCTCAATCTGCAGGTTCAAGATCTTGGTTTTTGGGCAGATCGGGTCATTCAATTTATGAGATACTCAGTAATTTGATGAACTCCATAACCAATAAAATTCTGTTATTCTGTCATGTTATGGAACTGAGAGCTTAGTTATACTGTGAATCATGAATTCCAAAGAACTGCTATTTATAGACTACCTATTATGCACCAGAAGTTGTCATATCATATATAATTCTCATAATTGGAACATGTCTTTCTTTCTCAATAATTTCCCATTATATATAGAATAAAATCGAAATTCTTGTGTCTGGCTACTTGGGGCATGCGTGATTTGGTCCATATTCACTTCTTCAAATTTGATCTCATGTTGCTTTTCCCCAGTGTCACCGGCCTCTTGTGGGTGAAGTTCTTCCTAACTCAGGAACTTGTTATTATTTTTTTCTATTTGATATACTCTCTCCAGCTCTTTGCTTGCTTGTATATGCTCCTCTAGATTACTGGCCCAGGGAGGCACTGCCGTTCTACTGAAGTATCCCCATCTTCCCCTTTAATCTTTATTATCTTTCACAGAAAGTTGCTCCACAGAAAGTTATCACAGTTTGTAATTGGTCTTCTGGATGTTTATATCTACACTGCTTGTCTTTTCCCACAAGTTCCCCAAATTCCAAAAGGCTGATACCCTAGCTTTATTCATCAGCCTACACCCACCTCCTACAGCATGCTCAGCCCCTAATTGTTATTCAATATATAGTTGTAGATTGGATGAATTACCCCCACCATGGCAGGTTTATTGTCCTCGTGTCACAGATGAAGAAACTAGTGTGTATTAAGCAGCAAATATTAAACACCTAGTAATTGGCCAACTTCCATTTGAACCCGGGTCCTCCTGACCCCATGTGTTTCTATTATTCTTCATACCCCGAGTGTTCTCACAGATTCAAAAAAAAGAAAGAAAAGAAAGACGTTCCTGTGGAGATTGATTGAGACCCTGAGCTCTGGATTACATGCAGTAAACAGGTGAGGTGAGAGAGTGATTTTGAAAAAGTCAAATCCAAACTAGAGATCTCTACCATCTGAGTCCCAGAATGTCAGACTCACATCAGAGCCAAGTGCCTGAGCCCCTAGGACAGAGGAGCGTGTCTCATCCCTCTGGGGAAGGAGGAGCTCGTGATCATTAACATTTGAAAGCCGAGGCTAGTGCTGAAGTGGACAGCTCCACAGCAGGGAGCCTTTAATATAAAGCACAGCCTTCATTAGCCTTGCACAGAACCAGCTTCGCAGCTCTTTCTCAAGACTGTAAAGGGAAAACGTTCTTTGAAAATCTACATTTTTCTTAGCGACATACTTCAAGAGTCCCCTCACATCTGTCAGTCCAGTCACACCTCGCGGACAGATCCTGCCTGCGCGCAGGAATGCTTCCCACAACTGGGGCTGCAGAGCGCTTGTGTAGAAATCTAGGAAAACACTCCTGGAATAGGTAGATTCCGAGTCCACACAGCAGATCTCATAAAGCTGAATCGCTGGGCTGGGCCTGGTAACCTGCATTTCAGGACGTGTTCTCGCCAATATCCTCAGGCTACACGGAGACCTAGAGGTGGATGCACTTTCTCAGCCTTCTCCTGATGTGCTAGCCCATTCACAAGCCAGTCTTTATGTCTGCACAGAGTAACTGTGCAGTCTGTCCACTAGTTTCTCAAGGAAACTACCATGGCTCCCAATCACTGTGTACATTAAAATGGTAAAGGGATTGATCCCCCTGCCCTGCTTCTGTCGATGTGTCCCATTCACGGGAGAGGTTCTGCTGCACCTTCTGAACAGAACTTCTACCCTTTGTGCACCATCTATAGTTAGCTTCAGTTCTGCATAACTGTGCATATGAAGACTTAGATGCCTTTCTTTTTATTTGCATCAAATAATTAGTGTGCTAGGTCATTCCATCGTTGTCTGAATGTTTCCTTCTTTAACTTCTCCGGAGTATCAAGTTGGTAAATCCCAGATGTTCATCCCTTCATTTATTCTGTTAACCTGCATCGACTACCTAAGAACTGAATATCTCTAAATATTTCAAGGGCTGAGTTTGTGTCTTGCACATCACTGAGTCCCCAGGAGCTAACATTATCCAAGTCAGAACCTCTCATTTAAAAAAATAGAAATGGGGAGCCTGAATGGCTCAGTTAGTTAAGCGTCTGACTCTTTATTTCAGCTCTGGCCATGATCACAGGGGATGGCATCAAGCCCCACGTTGGGCTCTATGCTCAGTGAGGAGTCTGCTTGGGGTTCTTTCCCTCTCCCTCTGGTCCCCATCCCTGCTCACTTTCTAGCTGAAAATAAATAAATAAATGATTTTTAAAAGCTAATACAACTTAATAATAATAATAATAATAATAAAGCAGAAACGAAAATATACACCCATAATTGCCTCTCTTGGTTAAGAGCTATAAACAAGTATGTGTAAGACACATTGATGTTAAGCAAATAAACCCAAATAAATGTATTTTCCCACAAAATTATAAAAATTCTGACCGTGAAAACCACACATTGCCCAATTCTGAGTGTATAGGATGTAGTTGACCACCTAGCTTCACAGCTCTGGAGTTAGCAGACTGGAGGTTTTCAGAAAGCAATGATTAAGTATAGGAAAATAGTAGGTAGACTAGTTACATGGCCAGTAAGATGGAAGTAAGGTGAAAGCATCCCAGAGAGAGAACACCATGTGCAATGACCAGTAATTATTGTCAGAGCATCCTACCAGAGTTTCAGAATAGTATCTGGGCATCCATACCCTGTTGGGAAGCAGGGTGTGTGACTTCCACTTACATTCATGTTCCCTTTTCTCTATCATCCTTGGCTTTGTATTGCTGTTCCATTCCTCTGTCTGGTTAAGATTCAGGATCAAATTTAGCTACAGTCATGCTGGACTATTGGCATACTTATCTTGTCTAGACAGAAGTGGCCCACTGTGCTCATAACTGGCATCCACAAAGATTTAAGTCTCAAGTCTTCTAAGATTGGTCATGGATTTATTAGAGACAACTGCTAATCGAGGAAATTACACTGCCCCCGGGTGGCAGATAATCACTGGGGTTTGATCCTGGCCAGGCTCCTTGTATGCTGTTTTCCTGCACAAGATACTGAAACTCTATGAGTCTCCACTGATTTATTTGTAAAATGTGAGTAATAATACTTCATAGGATTATTAGAAATGAAGGGAATGACAGTCAAATAAAGTTCCTGATGCATCATTTTCCCTCAACAAATGCATCTCCCTCCCCGTTCATGTTGTGAAATTAGTAATTGTGTTCCCAAAGGGAGCTGTGGAATTTGGAACCCGTAAGCGCTTTTCTCACCCCTCTGCTTTACTGTCCTCTCTCAGCAGCGATGTTGTTTAAATTTAAGTAGATTACCTAAACTTGTTCTTGTGTTAAGAAAGTCCGGTTTACTTTTTTGCATGTTTCTTTAGTTTTATTCTTAGAAACACTATTTCCACTGCTTCTACACAGCCCCACTGCCTCTGTGTAAAAGGTGAGATTTAGAATTTTACCATGTATTAAATTGATCTGAGATGAAATTGAGACTATTTTGTTTCATAAGTCATTAATTATCATATACATATAGGTCCCGTTATATTTTTGTATATCATATCATTTCCATGTCTCATATGTTTCCAACCAGATTCATGATGACACACCACAGAGCAAAACAAAAGAAAAGGAAAATGCACAAGCATATACCCACAAGGTGATGCAGGCAGGCTGCGTCCAGGGACCCAGAGGGGATCCCACAGGATCTGCCAAGAGGGTCCTTGGCTTTGTAAGGAAGGGATGGAAATCAGGAGCCAGCAGTAGGTTAAAGCAGAGTTTACTTAAGATGGATACACACACACACACACACACACACATACATACATGAGAGAGAGAGAGAGAAAGAGAGAGAGAGAAAGAAAGAGAGGGAGAGAATGAGAGAGACATGGATGGACCCGCCCTGGAAACGCAGGAAGGAAAAGAGCATGAGTCTCCTCTTTGCTTGGGGTCTGCAGCGCGTGTCCTCTGGAGTGTCCAGGAACTGGTCAGAACAAGGACAAGGTCCAGGTGTCTTTCATAAGTCACTCATTCCCTGAAGTCAGGGGTCTTGGTGTCATGGTCTTGGAGAATGTTTATGAGGACCCTGACCAACCATTCCTTACAGGTTATCTATTGTCCCTTACAAGGAGGACTTATGCTATTTACATTACAAAGGCATGTTTAGAGTGGGTTGGAGGTGCAGGTCCTGGCAATATGGAAGTCAGACAAGAAGCAAAGGAAAAAACAGCTTTTTTTTTTCCCCCTGTAGGGTCTCCACAGTTTCTTTGTCTTAAGTGGACACACAAGAATAAGATAAACTTGTAGTGAAAGCAAAATAAATATAAAGGCATGAAACAAAGGTAGGTTTAAAGTCAAACTTCAAATCATTTCTTTAAGGCTCTCTACAGCAATCAGAGCTGGGGTTGTCAGTGTTAAATTTAGCTCTGAAATTCCAAGGATCTAATGGGAACCAACAAGTCTAATTACAAAATTTAAATCCTACATGACACAAAAGAAATACAAGTTATTTAGCAAATTTACTGATGTACTTGTTATGAATGAGGCTCTAATAGCAGGGTTCCCAACCTTTTTTCCTATCAATGCAGCAAAAGGAAAATGTCACATTTTTAAGGTACACATTTTTAAGGTGATAAATAGATGAGGTTGCTCTTAGCCAGAGGGGATGAGTCCTGGGGCTTTACCATATGTCCCCGAAGACTGAGTGAACCCATTATCTTGGTATACATCCAAGTTCACTGGTGTGTCCTGGACACTGGTTGGAGACTCTTTCATGGAAGACACATTGTTGACAAATTTCCTCAGGCCTCAGTACGGCTAAGGGCTACGTTTCCCTAAGACTGACTCTCACAAGGTCCTTTACTACAAATCTGTGGAACAGCAAAACCCAGCTCAGGAGAAGCAATTCCATCAGAGGCTAAAAGATTATGGCCAAGGTACTGGGATTTGTGATTGTCTGGCTAGGTCCAGAGAGAAAATTCACCATATCTAGAAAAATGGATGGATTGCTTATCTTTCAAGGAAGTTAAATCCCCTCTACTTGGTAAAGCCTTGAGTAATCAGGAAATGAAGGAGACTAATGGATTCACCCTTGATGAAAATTGACACCCACATGCAAGTCTCCGGGAAAGTGAATTTCCCGGAAAAAACCTACTTGGGTAATGTAAATCAGGCCTGGAAGGCGCCATTTGTATGCAAACAGACTTAAGTTAAGGATTTAGTGCAATTGCTTTCTGTCATCTGGATCACAAACAAGATGAACAGATTTAAAGTGAAAAGGCTTATCTATAAACTTGGTGGAAAATAGAGCTAGATCATTGTACAAAGAACAGCAGGAACTTAAAGGGAAAAGCAAACGTTTATACAGTCGTTGGGAAAGAAAGAGGAAGATGAGCGGGGTTTGTTCACAGACAGTATTCTTTCTATCTGATATCATCAATGTTTAAATTTACTTCTGCTAACAACTAATTTTATTTTTCTAAAGATTTTATTTATTTATTTGACACAGAGAGAGATCACAAGTACACAGCAGAGAGGCAGGCGGGGGGAGGGGGGGAAGCAGGCTCCCCGCTGAGCAGAGAGCCCCATGCAGGTCTTGATCCCAGGACCCCAAGATCTTGACCTGAGCCGAAGGCAGAGGCTTAACCCACTGAGCCACCCAGGCTCCCCAACAACTAATTTTTTAAATGTTCATAGTTGTTCACTTATTTTTGCTCATTTATTTTTTGTACATAATTCAGGGGAATAAGGGAGAGAGAGCCCTATGGGTTATATATACTCCAATGTTGAGACATTATGCTTTCTTTTTTGTGGTTTAGTCATTTGTTAATGTGAGATAGGAAAAATGTGTCAGGTGGCTGGTTATAAATTTTATGGCCAGAACATCTTTATCACTTGTTACTTGCAGGGTGTCCTAACTTGTATTACCCTATGTAGATTAAAAGAATATGGATGTGACTAACCTGAGTGGAGACATTTTACTATCATTGAATCCAGTATTAGCCTCAGGCCTCAATCACTCCGTCTTGGGAGGCCAAGTCAAAAGACACAAAGTGGAGCATCTTGGCAAGAAATCTAAGAACTGGTGGCAGTTTCTAAGACCAGGAAACAGGCAAAGAAGAGAAGCAGCAGCAATAGAGAATATATCTCCTATTCTACATTATGAAAACAGTAGATGAAATCGTTGAGAGTTTTTGTTGTTATTGTTTGCAAATGAGATAAAATCCTATCCAAAATGGATTAAGTCACATGGGAATTTGTTGGCTTTAGTAATGGACAAGATCAATGCAATTCTTGCATCCTCCTTGGAGTGGTTATTATAGGTTCTCATTATGAAAAGAGCCCCACCGCTTAAAATACATATTAACAGTACTGGTCCATCACATAATGATGTGTGGTTTCAGCAATCCTATCAAAGTCTTCATTTATAACGGATATCATTTTTATGATACTCCCAGACCCTTACCCTAAACCCACGTTCTCCTGAAATCCATAGAGTTGGTTCGACAAGGTTTTTAAATGACCAGTGAAACCATTAAATGGATGAAAAAAGTATTTCAGAGCAGATCATAATGGGTCAGCCCAACTATGTATACATAGCTTGAAAAAATTATTCCTGCCCCAAAACCTTCTAATTCTTTACCAAATGAATATCATCAAGTTCATTTTTCTGAATTTGCTTAAAAGAAATATGAAAATCACTAATTGTTTACAACAGAAGGGGAACTGAACTCTTGGGGAATAGACACACCTTGTTTTACTGCTCTTTGCTTTATTGAAATGCACAGATACTATGCTTTTTTTTCCCCAGATTGAAGCTTTGTGGCAACCTAGTGTCCCCCAGATCTGTTGTGCCATTTTCCCAACAGCGTTTGCTCACTTCAAGTCTCTGTGTTACATTTTGGTGACTCTTGAAGTATTTCTAACTTTTTCATTATTGCTATTATTATATTTGTTATGGTGATCTGTGCTCAGTGATCTTAGATGTGACCGTTGTAATTGTTTAGGGGCACCATGAACTATGCCTGTGTAAGATGGGGAATTAATCAACCAGTGTGTGTGTTCTGACTGCTCCACTGACTGGCCATTCCCTGTCTCTCCATCTGCTTAGGCCTCCCTATTTCCTGAGACACAGTAATGACATTAGACCAATTAATAACCTACAATGGCCTCAGGGCGCCTGGGTGGCTCAGTGGGTTAAAGCCTCTGCCTTCGGCTCAGGTCATGATCACAGGGTCCTGGTATTGAGCCCCACATCGGGCTCCCTGCTCAGCAGGGGGCCTGCTTCCCCCTCTCTCTCTGCCTGCTTGTGATCTCTGTCAAATAAATAAAATTTTTAAAAAATCTTAAAAAAAAATAATAACCTACAGTGGCCTATAAATATCCAGGCGGAATCAAAAGCTCGAAATGATTAAGCTGCATGAAGAAGGCATGTGAGAAGCCAAGACTGGCTGAAATCTAAGGCCTCTTGTGCCAAGCAGCCAAGCTGTGAAGGCAAAGGAAAAGTTCTAGAAAGAAATTAAAAGTGTTACCCCAGTGAACACATGGAGGATGAGAAAGCTAAAAACAGACTTATTGCTGATATGGAGAACATTCTTATGTCATGGATAGAAGGTCAAACCAGCCACAACATCCCCTTTAGCCAGAGCCTCCTCCAGAGCAAAGACCTGACTCTCTTCAATTCTGCGACGGCTGAACAGGCGAGGCACCTGCAGAAGAAAAGTTGGGAGCTAGCAGAGGTTGGTTACGAGGTTTAAGGAGAGAAGCCATCTATATAACATGAAAAATGCAAAGTGAAGCTGCAGCTGCTGGTGGAGAAGTTTCAGCAACATCAGGACGGGGCCCTCTACCAGCAAAATGATTGCAACTCTCTGAAAGCTCAGATGGCGGCTAGCAGGATTTTTTTTTAGCAATAAAGTATTTTTTAATTAAGGTATGCACATTTTTTAGACATGCTATTGCACACTTAATAGACTACAGTAGGTGTAAACAGCTTATATATGCACTGGGAAACCAAAAAATTCAGTTGACTCACTTTATTGTAGTATTTGCTTTATTGTGGAACTGAACCCACAATAACTCTGAGATTTGCCTGTATATAAAATTCATTTCAAAGCTAGCTTGAATTAAATGTTCAATAATATCATAAAAGAAAAATCTACCAATAAATCTCTGACTCATATAATGAAAATGAAATTTTCCATTATTATCCCTTTTTTACTTCATTGAAGGGGCATTTCCTGCACACTTATTAAATTTGTATCTTAAAAACATTTTTTTTTTTACTTTTAATCTCTGAGACAAAAGTGTTTCCTATTTTCCCCATAGCGATGTGTACTGAGGTTATGAATTTATATAAATCTCCTCCATCCCTTAAAATTGGTTTTGTGAAATTAAATCACAGAAATACCCTCATATTCAGTTAAATTATAGAAAAGAGACTGTGTTAGACTGTATCATTTAAATGATTTAATGATTTACTGCTAAATTGATTTAGTCACAAAACAGTAACCTCATCTAAAAATGTATTTCCCTGGTTTTTCAACAGGTTCCCCTATCCTTGATAATCATAATCCTGAAAAACAAATACTGCCATCACCTGAATCAGATTTCCTCTCAGATTAGGCATTACACAAGGAAGCCAGGAGTCCAGTTCAATTACTGATCTTATTTTCCAATCTCTCAGACCTAACCTCAGTGTACGCTATACACGTCTTCTAAGCCCCTTTGCATCAGGCAAACCTCAGTTGTCACTTATTGGGGCCTTTAACGAGACAAGTCCAAAATAAAACTCAGAACACAGAGGACACATCATGCATTCTATAAATTGTGTGTTCTGAGAACCTATTAAAGCTGACAGGGAAGGGAGCTTGCGATTGGTGAGCACCTGATTACACCTTGTACTTTATTCCCTGTTGACTTTGGTTATACCATACCTTTCCATTTCCTAGAGAAATAAATTAAAAGTCAGAAGTAATTTGCCTGACGGAGGGTGCAGGTGGAATTTTGCTCAGAAGAGCCTTTGCACACTGTGAAATCCAATTTAACCCCTTGATGGGGGATAGCTTATTTTCTTTTGTTGACAGCTTTGTGGCAGCTAAAATAGGGACCTGATTACATAGAGACAGGGAGAGATTGAGGTCTTGTTCTAACAGCAGGGGGATCAAGGCCTCTAATCTTATCTCCCAAAACACTGAGATGAACTGAGGACGGAGGCAGAGAGATACGTCCAGCTATTTTGTGCAATGGGAGAGGAAAATAGTAAGAAAGAACATGTGGAAGGGGGTATGAACAACCATTGCCAAAAAAATACGTATCAGGAATTGAAAGTAAGAAAGTCTAAACTGTGCACTGAAATAGACAGAAAAGGAAAAAGAAAATCCCTAAGTTAACAGTTTGAAATAACCCACTTCCTATAATTTCACCCTCTGATAATTGTTTCATAAGAATCAAGTGCTTTTTTTACTGGTAAAATGTGGTGCATTTTAAAGGTATTTAAGATACTACAATTTTATTTGTTCAGTTGCAAATATCTGATCGATGTATTGTTTACACATATATTTACCACAATTAAGTGAAATCTGATCAAACACATGATGATGTCTGCTTCACAAATTCACAAATATTATGTTGTAGATTCCCCTAGTTTAGAGTTTCCTTCTGGTACTGATCATTTTCCACCAAGTTACCTTCCAAGTTTATTCAGAATGTAGAACATGCATTTTAAAAGTTGCTGATTACTAAGCCTTTTTAAATTTAGAAGGTCTCAGTCTAAGTAAATACTTTCATTGAGGGTTTAAGTCTGGAGTAGAAGAATCTTGACAATTACATCTCTTTCAAAGAATACTGAAATTTTATTTTCTGATGGGAAGTATATGATTGTTTTTTACCTGGCTTTAGCTGGGCTGAAATTTTTGCTGCTGCATATTTTCTGCACTATTTCCTCTGTAAGGCACTTCCATCTACCATATCTAATTTTGTCTGTTAGTCAATGGGGTTGAAGGTGTGGTCAGGTCAAAATTGTGTACTATATGTGCTTCATAATATATGTAGATTGTGAGTGAGTATTACACAGGTATAGATACAGAATCAAATACATCACAGTGTGTGCACGAGCGCGCGCGCGCACACACACACACACACACACCTGGTCCACAGATCTGAAGAAAACTTTCTTAAGTTTACATAAGCATTTCCCTTTCAAAGGGTCTAAGAAATCCTGGGGAATGTGAATGACAACTTATGAAAAATAAGTGGATTGAGTAGCATCTCCTTAACTAATTTTACTGTGGAATCATCTCTCAACTCCAATATGTTGGAGCCCACACTGTTCTGTATGCCCAAAGGTCTTTCTACTTTAGTGGTCCTCTAAGTGGGCCTCTGTGTCCCCTAACCTACACTTATAAATCAGTCACACACAGATATAAGCATGAAATTGTGGCTCAGATGAAGGATACTCCTATTAATTTTAAAGAGAGCAAAGAGCAATTTTATTTCAGTAAAAAAATGAGCTTATTTGGAAATAGCGGAGGAATCACAATTCCAGATGAGCAAACTATGGTGGGCCACAGGCAAGTCTGAAGCGACAAAGGGAAGGTCAACTTTTACAGATTTTAGGAGGAAACTGGGGAGGGTTGTATTGAACAAAAGTTTATCAGAGAAGAACAAGAGTTTGAGGCTACCTTGGCTGCAAGTGGTGGTTACTGTGTTGTTGCTGGGGTAGGAAGGAATCTTCCTTCCCTTTCTTAATGTCAGGAGTTACAATTCCTATGTGAAAAACGCCATCCCTCGTGGAAGTAATTCTTGTCTGTCTTCTTCCAGTTGGTTACGGAGGCTGCAAGGAGTGGTGTGTGTGTGTCAGAGCGCCCCCTTCAGGCTTTCCAGACTCTGCTTTAAATGAGGCTTCCCTTATTTTCACATGTCATAACAGACACGTTTGCACTCTTCTCTACACTTTCTACTTTCCACATCTCTCGGGCAAGTCTTTTCTCACCTGGGCTTTCATGTGTCTCCACTTTAGCTCTTGTCTTTTTCAGTTCCGTTTTTCAACTATGAGTATTTCCACAATAAGCCAAATGAGTTTATGGGAAAATGATCTTCCTGAAGATTCTCTTGTAGGAATTTGCAGTATGCATACATCTCTGCCCTCACTGATTTTGTTCAGTGACTTGGCCAAAGAGCAGGTTATGTACCACAGGCACATTAGGTTCATGCTTTCGAGCTATTGTGACAAGAGTGAAGTAAAACGTCAGGGCATCAAACACAGGGCTTCCATAACTTCACCAAAATAGGTGAGCCAAGGTCCCCAAGTAGCAAGAGGTCTGAGATGTCATAAAATGGAAGAAGTAGGGATTTTGACATTAAACAGTGTTTTGAATATTGAGAGGTTGTGATACTTGTCTGAGCCTCAGTTTTCGGCTTTCTCATTTCTCCAATGGAGTAGCTGCTACCATCTCAGAGGAATGTTACAAGAATTAAATAAGATGAATTCTGTAAAGCCTATATATTACAGGAGCTTAATACCCATTCCTTCTCTTTTTTTTCCATTGTATATGCTAATCTGATTAAAGTCCACTTTCTTTTTGTACCAAAGGATTTCTATGATGAAAAGATAACCTCCGAATGCATTTAAAATTCCTGTTTTCTTTCTAGACTCAATTGTAGAAAAGGCTATACAAGCATATTTAATATCTTTTCCTGCAGAAAGGTAGTCACTGAAAGCCAGCTTCTTAAATTGCATTCCATCCCTCTTCAAGCGTGCAGAGGTAGAAAAGTTAAAAACTGCATTTCCCAGAGTCCCTGGCAGATAGGGGTGTGACTGTATTTAGTTCTGCCAATCAAATGAGCCTGAATTGGGTTTGGAACAAGAAATTTAGCAGATAACTTTCTGAGTTTGAAGCTTCCTGATTTTGTCAGGGTCAATAGCCCATGATATAATGCTTTATAAGTAAAATATAAGTTTGGTGTCATTTCTCATATGCATTTGGTCTTCATGTCTGTGGTTCCTGGCCCTTAACTCCCAAAAACCCTGGAACAGTGCAAGTGTAGAGTGATCAGTATGTCTTTTGTTATGTTAATGAGGTGACTTTTGGACCACACTTAAGGATGCTAGCTGGTTGTCAGTGAAATTGACTACGTGTTTGGAGGGTTAAAACTTGCAAACCTGAGAAGCACTGGAGGTTGCACTAATGGCCAATGACAAATAGTTTAATCAGTCATGACTATGTAATGAAATTTCCTTAAGGATCCAGCAGGACAGGATTTGGAACAGTTTATGGGTTGGCCAACACGTGGAGATTTGGGAAGAGTGGTGTGCCTAGAGATATAAGTTCTATGGCTTTTCCCCACACCTGCCCTATGCATCTCTTCCCTCTGGCAGTTCCTGAGTTATATCCTTTGTAATAAACTAGTAATCTAGTAAGTGAAATGTTTCTCTGCATTCTCTGAGCCATTCTGGCAAATTAATCAAACCCAAGGAATGGGTCGTGGGGACCTCCAAGATGTCACTAGTCAGACATAGACACAGGTAAAAACTTGGACTTGTGATTGGCATCCTGAGTTGAAGGGTGTTATTGGAATCTCCAGTTTGTAGCTGGTAAGTGAGAAGCACCAGTAATAACCAGGGTGTGCAATTGATATCTGAAGTGGGAATGGGAGCTGGTCTTCTGGGACTGAGCCCTTTACCTATAAAATCCGATGCTATCTCCAGGTAAACTGTCAGAATTGAGTTGAATTGTAGGACAGCCAGTTAGCATTCAGAGCATTGTTTGCTGGGGTAGGGAACTCTCCCCTTCCCCACACTGGAAATTGAACTTATGATTCCAAATTATAGAATTGTAGCCTCATTCTTCTATAGAATTGTAGACTTCCATTGTTGCTTTGGAAGGCATTACTGGAGATTCAATTAGGAATCCTTATTTTTAGTCACCTGCCAAAATTCTTTAAGCCAGTTTTTTTTTAATGTGATAAATCCCTTTCTGGTTAGTAAAGCATATTCTGTTGTCTGTTTTCTGATGGACATCGAAAATAATAAGACTACCATAATTTAGAAAGTAATGGTTGTCCAAATATTCAGAGAAGGTAGAAGACAAAAGTATTTTTTTTTTTTGACCAAAGTATTTTTTAAGGAAGAACCACAACACAATTCTGAGAGGATAGTCTCATATAAAATTTTGGAATGACTGCATTATTTTGGGGAATCTCAAGAGTTTTACTTTGCCAATCATATTTTCATCAAATGTCTATTGAGTAGTTAATATGTGTCATTCATAATGTCTTATTAAATTCCTAATGGGAAAATTGTTCTTTAAAATTACTTCTAAAGTCACTTAGTTATTCTTAAAATAAGCCAACAACAATACAGAGAAACTATTGTAATGAGTAACTCTGCCTTTTATTTTAATGTATTTAAAATAGTATGATTTGAGTCTTTCTCTCTGGCAACATTCAGAATTGCAAATGAATGAATCTAGTTAAACAAATAAGATACTCATTTATATCAGAAATGTAGATACTAAAAATCTTTAAAACCTATATGTCACTTATGTTGAATTAAGTATTGGAGTTTGATCTTTCTAGGGGGAGTGTTTCTCTTTGTCTCTTTTCATTTGCTAAAATTATGCTGAAGAGAAAATTCTAAAAGCAAAATTATTGGCCAAATGCCACATGTACCCAGTTCCATCCATATATCTGTGTTGGGACTTCTAGACTTAAAATATGATACAGGCAGCTCTTGGTTTTCTTGACTTTATTGACTTAGTATCTTGAAACAATATTGGATAGTTATTTCAATCAAGATGATCTGAAAAATAAGTTCATGTCAAAAGGAATGCCCCTTCAAAAATATTTATTCAGTCTTCTGATAAGGCAGCCTTCCAAAAATGCCATTAATTTTCAACAATTGGTACAGAAAAGAGTGGTAATCATAACTTCTGTATTTCATCTAGACTAAGGATTTAAAAATGTATTTCCCTAAATATTATAAATACTTAAAATGTTCATTTATGGTAAAATTTATTGGAGTGCAATTACCAAATAGCTTAATACCTTTATTCATATGGATTTCTTTTTGGATAGAAAATATATTGATTTCTGTGTTTTGGAAACTTGCTTTTAATCAAATGTTGATTGCTTTTCTGAGTTCAACACAGAAAAAAAAAATATGTACGACCTTTTAGTAAAAAGAAGATACTGAATAGACAAAACCAAGCCAATGTATTTCAGTGGTTGCAAAATGAGGCACATAGGCTGAATCTGATCCACTGACATATTTGTTTCACCAGTGTCCTCATCAGTTAGATCTCCTGTAACAAAGCCCCATAGACTGATTGGCCTATTAGTAACAGAAATGAATTTCTTAAAGTCTGGGAGATTAGAAATCTAAGATCAGGGTGTCACATGGTCAGTTCTGGATGAGAGGCATCTTCTGCTTTGTAGACTCCAACTTCTTTTTCTCTTTGTATCTTCCTATGTTGGAAAGGAAGTTAGAAACCTCTCTGAGCTTTCTTTTATAAGGACGTACGTCATTTATGAGGGCATCATCTTCAGTACCTAATTGACTTCCAAAAGTTTTGTTCCTAGTGTCATCACTTTGAGGTTTAGGATTTCAATATATGAATTCTAGGGGGCAACACAAACAGCCCATTATAATCAGCAAATGCCTTTGTTGGTGTTTAAAAATCTGGAGATTTCACATGCAATACAGAAATTTCTGTTTCTTTAGAAATCTTAGAATGTCTGGAGAAATTAGGTTTGACCTGCATTTCTCCAGTTATCTGCTGAGACTGAGGAGGAGTCTCTCTCTTTAGATACATGATTCCAGGCTGTGCGTTGGAATTAGCTACTGAGATCTCAAAAATGCTTATCCCTAGATCTCATCCCCAAAGACTTGATTTACTTAGTCTGGGATCTGGCCTACTGAAAGACTCCCAGGTGATTTTACTAACCACAAACAGAGTTTGAAGTCCAATTCAAATTCCATATTGCAGACTTTACTTTGAACAGTAACTTCTGTCATCAGTAAATGTTTGGTGGTTGGTTTTTTTGTGTTGTTGGTTTTTTTTTTTTCCCCCTACTCAAAGTAGTATTTTTTACATTTGTTGTTTCGGCCTTTTTAAAATTATTTGCTTCTAGGGCAAATTTGCCCCAAGGCCATCAATGACAATAACTACTCTTACGGTCACAGTGTTTTAAAAATAGAGGAACTTTTGCTTTGTGCTTTTCGGTAACCACATTTGCTACCTGTGCCTGGGATTATTCTGACACATAGAGAAGGGAAGTGGTGTTTAACCAGGGTGACTAAAGATGTCACTGTTTTACTGTTCTTCGTCCCACATGTCACAATGGGAAGTGAGAGGAAAGGAGAAACAATCGCAGAAAGGCAAGGAACACCGTTCTGGAGGGGAAAAGTACATGTTCCACAGTGTTTCATGTTCACATCCACTCAGCAGACATGAGTGCCTTATGCAGCTTCTGCCACATGAGTTTCTGGAAGGTTTTGACAGTATCCGTGGCCAAAGAAAAATTGCTTTCTTGCGGGAGCCCTTCTAAAAGGAGCTCCTCAAAATGAACCTATTGACCACTTTTCCACTAACTAGTCACTGAGTGTTAAATAGCTCGGAAAATTCCAGTCTGAGACAGAAACTTCCCTCAGACTCTGTGGAGACAGTTGGCAGCAGATGTTTCTTAGGAACAGCTCTCCTTATGCTTTCTGGAGTAAATGGCCGAGAAGCTCAGGACTTCCTGTGCAGCGAAGCAAGGGAGAGGATGTAGCTGGTATTCCTGGATGTGCCATCAGTGTATGACCTTGACCTCTTGATTACAATGGTAGGTGTATAAACAGTGAAGTAATATCCACGTTCATTAGTCCTTGTACTAAAATTTTATAAGGATTTCCTCTTTGACTCTATAAAGCGATCTCAGGATATAGGTATTATTACCATTTTTACATCAAGAAATGGAGAAACAGAGAAGATATGTAAATTAGCCCAGGTCATAGCAAGTCATAGTAGAGGCAGAACAAAACCTAATCCTGTCTGACTCCCCTTCTAGGAGACAAAAGACATAAGAAAATAGCCTTGCATGTTTCGTAAGGAATAGTTATCAAGTTTCCACTCTGTTGTCTCTTTATTGCTGCTGTTATTTGGTTTAGTTATAAATAGTTTTAAATTCATTTCTTCACATTTTTGACATCTTTTTTTTTTTTTTAGTCCCCCTCGCTAGAAGCTATAACTCTTGACAGATTCTTGTGAGTCCTTTCAGAAATGTCCTAAGCTTGCACATGCATATATGTCAGTAACTTTTTTTTTTTTACACAAATAGAAGTATATTTTACATACGTCTTAAGTGATTTCCCAAAGGTCACAGAGCTAATAGGAGATGGAGCTGAGGCTTGCAATCAGGAAAATGTAACACTCAAGCCTGTGTTTTTAATTACTATGTGAGCCTATTATAAGTAAGAATAAAAAGAAGTACCTTGCATGTGATCCTCATAATAATTGTGCCCAGGCAGCTATGGTTGCCTCCCCCTCCTATTTGACAAATTTGAGACTCCTACTCATACTGGAAAAATAAACTACTCAGGTCATACCGTCAATATGCAGTAGGCTTGAACTGTAGGCACACTTCCAGGTAGACTCAAATGCACCTACCTTGTGTGGCATTCCGTTCCTAACTGCAAAAAAAATAAAACAAAATAAAAATAAAGGTATTTTCTTTTATGTCTGCCTTCCTCCATCAAACAAAAACAAAAAAGGAATACAAACACCCTCTCATTCTTTACAAAGCCAACTTGCTTTGACTAAGGGTCTTAAAAATAGAAAACAAATTGATATTCCTAGTTTTTCTAGTAAATCTCAGTGTTTGTTGCTATAATATTTAGTAGAAAATTCTGTTCTTTTCTCCATCATATCCCTTATTGATGCTAAAGAGACAAGATGGGAATGACAAACCACCTCGAGTACCTCTCCAAGCAATATATATCTTGGAGATTATAGACTAAGCTATATACAAAATCAATCTATTTTTTTTTCAGCATTGCTCTGTGGATTTGTCTTTTCTTGTAGAGATATTAATTGGGCCAAAGGGGCTCTGAGAAAGTGCTTTAGTGGGACTTAAAATCTATCAACGGATATTTATTGAGCGCCTACTTTGTAACATATTGCCTTGTGAACATCTTGCAGAATTCTTTCCATGCTGCTGCCTTATTCGTATGTGTTATAGAAAGGGGTGATGGGAAGAGATTAAACTGAGCAATTTACTTTTTTTATTCTATCTACTGTGTTCTCCATAAAGCTCAGTATTAATGACTTTGAGGGTGTGACCCTGTGGCTTGGTAGAAGGAAAGGAGAGGAGCCATCCACAGGGAACGGCAGGAATGTAAGAAGATGGGGGAGAAGGAAGTAGCCTCAAAATGTGAGAGGCATGCCTTCTGCTAACTAGTCCCTTCATATAAAGGCCCACAATCTCCTATGCCCATCTCATGCTAATGGGTGGAACTTCAGGCCTGAGCAAGTGACCAGTGTGGGCATATCAGAGACCCAAATATTGCTGGCCACAGAAATTGATTCAGTGATTGGTATACACACAACTCAAACAAAAGTACAGTGAAACTCATGGCTTTTGGAGGAACCAACAGAAAAGGGATCTCCTTTTGTGAGATTCTTCTACCTGGGAGGATTTGAACATATGGTTCTGCAGTCATCTTAACACCATTTATACCTGAGAATGCAGTCAACAGAAGGAAGAGAAGAGGGTGGGGATGGGGGTGCCTGGGTGGCTCAGTGGGTTAAAGCCTCTGCCTTCGGGTCAGGTCATGATCCTAGGGTCCTGGGATCAAGCCCTGCATCAGGGAGCCTGATTCCTCCTCTTTCTGCCTGCCTCTCTTCCTACTTGTGATCTCTGTCTGTCAAATAAATAAATAAAATCTTTAAAAAAAAAAAAAAAGAAGAAGAAGAAGAAGAAGAAGAGGAGAATGGACCAAATATGGACATAGAGTTCCTACTACTACAGTTCCTAATACTACCATCGGAGATCCTTAATCTAGTCCTAACCCTGAACTTGTTCACCCCAATGGCCAGTATGTTTTTGTTTTGTTTTGTTTAATCTGTTTAGGTTGATTTTCTGTCAGTTGCAACTAACAGATAAGTAATTTATAGAGGGAGAATGCAAATCCAACAAAAAGATAACAAACCCAGACCAGTTCCAGTCATGTTTCCAAAAGATGATCTGAGGCATAGTTTCAGAATTCCACTTGAAAGTAGAGTGAAGGTCAAAGTCGGGAGAGCAGGTCCCTCGAGGAAGGATTCTGCAAATAAAAGTACCCGAAACCTTGAAATTTTAAGGAATAGGAAAGAAACAGACCCTCCGATACTTCACTGGGATCTTAAGCAAAGGTTTAGGTAAGGTATACAGGTAAACTGATTGCTTTGTGGGATAACTTAGAAGTAGCAGGTATTTTACAAGTTACTATCATAAATATTTTCAATCCCGTTAACATTGTAATAGGTAATGATGATTCTACATTGTTTTCAGGGGAGAGGGATGATTGGGTCTCAGAGGCAAGAAAGACTAGATACTGCCTTGGGAAGAGAAGGTAAGATCATGGGCTCGTGTCACAACTACAGGCAACTGAAGGATGAAAAAACTGCATGCATGAAAAAAATAGAGGTGTGTGTGTGTTTATATCAATAGAGTTGCAAGGCGGAAAGGGACGAGAGAAGAATGTAAAGAAGTAAAGGAGGTTCTTTGCGGTTGAGCCTTTATGGGAAAATAGCCAGTATTAAATTTGCTGGTGGACTAATTTATATCCTCAGTGCTCAGTGTTCAACCCAAACTTCCTGGTTCTGATATGCTAAAATCTCTCTTTCAGTTTTACCCCAAATCATTACTCATTCTGCTTTGCTAACAAATGCTTCCTAGAGATGTCATTCTTTTTTACATTTGCCCAAAATATATACTCAGTTCCTTCCTTACCTAGAGGCACTCCGGAACATGGAGGCTGACATCAGCATGGAGATTCTAATATGCTATGTGAAGTTTTTTGGAAAATTCTTTTAGGATTAAAGCTACGTTGATAGTATATTCCCGTTTTCCTGAGACAGTCCTGGTTTAATTCTGTAGTTCTTCGGGTTTGTTATAACTTGTAGAATAAACAACTTAGATACCTAGATTTAAGTCCATCTTACTATATTTCAAAGGATTTAGAGGGGCCCCTTTAAAAATCTCACGTGCCCCTGGGGATAAAAATATATGTTTATAAAAAATAAAAAATTAAAAAAAAAAATCTCACGTACCAAGTATTACCTGAGTGTCTGGTACATAGCAATTTCTTGACAATAATAGTGGTGTGAATATTTAATCACTCAAATTCCCCAAGGTTCCAACTCTTCGTTTGTTAGAAAGGGATAATAATGCAACTGACCTTTAAGGATTAGGGACGTTCTCCAAGGACAGTTGCCCACTCAGTTATTTATTGACTGATGTGTTCACTCACTCACTCACTGATTCACTCTCTCGGTCTCTTTTCACGAGTTCAAACGATTAGCAAGAGGCTACTCCATGCTTGGGAGAATGCTAGGGTCTAGGGATAAAAAGGTTAATCCAACATGGTTCCTGCTTTCAAACAATTCACGATGTAAAGGGAAGGCAGATGAGTGAAGTAAATTGAAATGTGCAGTACACCAAATTTGCAGAACAGATGATAAAAGAAATAATCACATTGATTCTAAGGTAAATTAAATGTGTTTGGACAAAAGTCAATATCAATATCAAAGACAAGAACACATATGCCACGGATAATTTATTTTTCTTTTATAATTTAACCACAGCTTTCAGTGAGTCTCACTTTCCAGTAAAAGGACATACTTGCAGGACTCAATAACTCATTTCCAAAGAAGTAATAGGTGTAATTGTTTGTTTTCTGAACTCTCAAAAACAAATGTGGCATGTTAGGTCAAAGATGGTGTTGTTTCTGATTCTGGTATTATTCCATTACTGAAGACAGATTATAACAAAATTAGAAGACCCCCACTTCTCTAGATTAACCACTTACTTACATTGTGCATGCACGCGCGTGCACACACACACACACACACACATACCTGACCAAGGGAATTTAAGGTTAAGATCATGGAGTTCTGGCATATCTGGCTTTAATCAGTTATTGGCTCATGGATATTAGGAAAATATAATCTCTACATTTCTTCATCTAAAAGTGAGCATATGATTATATTGCTTGAAAGGACTTTTTGTGTGTGTGCGTGCATGTCTGTGTGTGTTGGATGTGATTCCTGGAATATATACTCCATAATTGGGAGCCATTATATAGAGTGAACATTTTGGCTTTTTCTTTATTTAATAGAGAAGTAAATGATTGCAGCGATACTGTGGCATAGCTACAGGCCAGATCTAAACCTTTTTTAGCCCTGGTACGATATCAAATTTGGTTTATCAAAGAGATCACTAAAGATTAATAACACAGCCTCATGCGTTTAGCTTTCTGTTAAGAGGGCTAGATAAGAAAATGATTATGAATGTGATATCCAGAAATCCAGTGTTTTAAAATAATCTTGGCGTGGCTTCTGACCTTGTCTCTGGCTCTACTCTCTTCCTCCTGACCCCTTCCCTCTTCTACTCTCTTCACACCTTGCTTCGTACCTTTTCCCCTTGGTGCTTGTAATTCCTCCACCAGGAATGACCTTCTTATCTAATTCTATTGTGATAAATTCAACCCCACCCCCCATGTGTCCTCTAAGATGCTACCAAATCCCTATTGCTTCTACGAAGCCTCCTATAAATCTCCAGGAAGGTACGGTCCCTGGGTTTTGCCCAAATTGTGCCTTATAACTGCCTCTTCAATAGTTCATGGTTTACCATAATGCTTCTAGGTTTTTGTGTCTCCTACTTGAGGGTGAACTTTTGAAACTTAGTGGAAGTTTCTTGAAGTTGACTCTCAATTCTCTAAAATCAAATGTCCTTCAAATCTGTCATATCAAAACTTTTAACCATTTATATTCTGAAGTTAGCACAGCCTTTTCAAAAATCTTGGTTGGTGGGACGCCTGGGTGGCTCAGTTGGTTAAGCCGCTGCCTTTGGCTCAGGTCATGGTCCCGGGGTCCTGGGATCGAGTCCCGCATCGGGCTCCTTGCTCAGTGGGGAGCCTGCTTCTCTCTCTGCCTCTGCCTGCCGCTCTGCCTGCTTGTGTTCTCTCTCTCTCTCTCTGACAAATAAATAAATAAATAAAATTTAAAAAAAAATCTTGATTGGTGAAAGTAAGTGAATGAATGGGTCACCTTTGTACTACAAGCATATGTGGAAAGTGTAGGGATGTTATCGTTGTAGCTACTGTGGCTCACTAAACTCAAGATGCCATTAATTATAAGATGCACTGTGATTTTATAGACCAATATGAAGAAATATACTGCCAAATATACTCTAACATGATGCTTTCTCAACACTTGGAGTAAATGTAAGAACTATGGCTATCTCTTGTAGACTTTCATAATTTTTTTAATCATCTCTTTGTATATATGTGTGGGGGGGTATGGAATGTACTAGAACTAGGGTATTTATAAAGTACTACTCTAACTCTCAGAGGCAGACCCCTTGAAGCTTTTTGAAAATTTATGAGAGTTGTGGATATTCACTTATCATTCAGTATCATCTTTTGTGCCATCAAAAATGCTAACACTGATAATGTTGCATTTTCGAAGAGGGCTTCTCTAGTAGCTCTGGAGATTTGCTCCTAGTCTGTTGAAATTAATTTTACTTTTTTTTTTAATTGAGGTGAAATTCACCTGATACAAAAGTAATCATTATAAAGTATAGTTTTTCTCACTAATCTACTTTCTGTTTCTTTGGATTCTAGGTATTTCATATATAAGGAATCATAACATATGTAACTTTTTGTGCCTGCCATCTTTCATTTATAAAAATCAAAGCTTATTGATGTTGTGGCATATAATAATACTTTATTCTTTTTTATTGCTGAATAATATTCCATTCTATATGCATATCATAATTTGTTTATCTATTGGTTGATAGATACTTGAGTTGTTTTTACTTTTTGGCTGTTGTGAACAGTACTACTACAAATGTGTGTATAAGTATTTATTTGAGTGCTTGTTTTTAGTTCTTTGGGAATATAAATGGAATTTAATTTAATTTTATTTTCAGGTTTTTGAGGAACCATAAAATTATTTTCTCTGTGGTTGCATGATTTTAGATTCCACAAGCATTTTTTTTTTAAGATTTTATTTATTTATTTGACAGAGAGAGATCACAAATAGGCAGAGAGGCAGGCAGAGAGAGAGAGAGAGGAAGAAGCAGGCTCCCTGCTGAGCAGAGAGCCTGATGTGGGACTCGATCCCAGGACCCTGAGATCTTGACCTGAGCTGAAGGCAGCGGCTTAACCCACTGAGCCACCCAGGTGCCCTCCACAAGTGTTTGAATAAGCATTCAAATTTTTCCTCATCCATGCCAATATTTGTATTTTTTTTCCTTTTATTTCTTTAATTATAGTCATAGTGGGTGTGAAGTGATATTTCATTGTGATTTGATTTGCATTTCCCCAGTGACTAATGATATTAAACGCCATTTCATGTACTTGCTGACCATTTTTATATCTTCTTTAGGGAAATTTTTATTCAAGTCTAAAGCCCATTTAAAAATTCTATTTTGTTTTTGTTGTTGTTTTTGTTGTTATTGAGCTATAAGTGTTCTTTTTAAAAAGATTTTATTTATGTATTTGACAGAGAGAGAGAAAGAGAGAGAGAGCACAAGCAGGACAGAGGGAGAGGGAAAAGCAGACTCCTTGCTAAGCAGGGAGCCAAATGCGGGACTTGATCCCAGGACCCTGAGATCATGACCTGAGGCAAAGGCAGATGCTTAACTGACTCAGCCACCCAGGTGACCCAAGCTATTAAGTGTTCTTAATATATTCTGGAGTAATTACTCTTTTTTTTTTTTTTTAAGATTTTATTTATTTATTTGACAGAGAGAGATCACAAGTAGGCAGAGAGGCAGGCAGAGTAAAAGTGGGGGAAGCAGGCTCGTCACTGAGCAGAGAGCCCAATGTGGGGCTTGATATCAGGACGCTGGGATCATGACCTGAGCCAAAGGCAGAGGCTTTAACCCGCTGAGCCACCCAGGCGCCCCTCGAATATGTACTCTTATCAGATATATGATTTGCCAATATTTCTCCCATTCTGTAGTTGTTTTTAATTTCATGATAATGTTCTTTGAAGCACAAATATGTTAAATTTAATGAAGTTCTATTTTTTTTGTTGTTGTTGCTCATGTTTTTGTTGTCATACTAAGAACCCATTGCCAAAATTCAAGATGCACCACTAAGTTTTCTTCTAAGAACTTTATGGTTTTATATTTATGTTGGTTGATTCATCTTGAGTTAATATGTATATATAATATGAGGTAGGTGTCCAAGTTTATTCTTTTGCCTATGGATTCCCAGTTACGTCAGCACTCCAACAAACTACATTTGTTGAAGATACTCCTCTTCCCCCATTGAGTGGTCTTGGCATCCTTGTTGAAATCAGTTTTTCATAAATATATTAGTTTGTGACTGGACTTTCAGTTATTTTCCATTGGTTTATATGACTGTTCTTGTGCCAGGACCTCACTATTTTGATTACGATAGTTTTGTAGTAAGTGGTGAAATTGAGAAGAGTGAGTCTTCCATTCTGATCTCCTTTTCAGTATTGTTTTGGCTATTAAGGACTCCCTTGTAATTCCATGTGAATTTAAGGACTGTCTTTAACATTTCTGCAAAAAAACAAAGGGTAGGGAGTGTGCATTGGAATTTTCATAGAGATAATATTCAATCTTTGGATGACTTCGGTGCATAAACACAGAATATCTTTTTATTTATTTGGGTCTTTAATTTGTTTCAGCAATGTTTTACAGGCTTCAGCATAAATTCTTTCACTTTAAATTTATTCCTCAGTATTTTATATTTTGGGGGTGTTATTGTAAAAAGAACTCTTCATATACAATTGACTTTTGCATGATGATTTTGTACCCTTGAATTTGCTGAATTCATTTATGAGGTTTCATAGCTTTTTCTGTGGATTATTTGGAATTTCTGTATATAAGATCCTGTTGACTACAAATAAAGAAAATTTTACCTACTCTTTTCCAACTTAAATACCTTTTATTCATTTTCTTATCTAATTTCTCTGGCTAGAACTTACAGTACAGGGTTGAATGGCAATAGCAAAAGTAGCATCTTGGTTTTGTTCCTGATAGGAGGAAAAAACGTGCAGATTTTACCACTAAGTGTGATGGTGACTGTGGATTTTTCATAAAGGTTCTTTATCTGGTTGAGGAAATCTGTTTCCATTCTTAGTCTGTTAAGCATTTTTATCATGAAAGAATAACGGATTTTGTCAAACACTTTTTCTGTCAATTGAGATGCTCTTGTATTTTTGTTGTTATTGTTTTTGTATTTAGGCAGTGTATTATATTGTTGTTTTTTTTTTTAATGTTGAAACAGCTTTGCATTTTTTAGGATAAGTCCTACTTGGTCATAGTATATAATCCCTTTATCATACTGTTTTTAGAGGACTTTTGCATGTGTATAGTTGTAAGGGGTATTGGTCTCTTTGTTTTTTTGTTTTGTTTTATTTTGTTTTTATATTTTTGATATCTGGCTTTGATATCAGGGTAATGCTGACCCTACAAAATGAAGAAAGTGCTCTCTTCTATTTTTAGATGAGTTTTATATGGAGTGATCTTCCTTCTTTATTAAATATTTGGTATTCATTTGGTTTCCATTCTTTATTAAATATTTCATGGAATTTATCTATGAAGTCACCTGACTCTAGATTTGTCTTTAGGAGATTTTTGATTATTACTTCAGTCTCTTGTTACAGATCTATTCAGATTCTCTATTTCTTCTTGAGTCAGTTTTGGTGATTTGTGTTTTTCTAGGAATTTGTTCATTTTATTTAGGTGATCTAATTTTTTGTATAGAATTATTCATGGGCTTCTTTTTTTTTTTTAAAGATTTTATTTATTATTTATTTGACAGACAGAGATCACAGTTAGGCTGAGAGGCAGGCAGAAAGAGAGGGGAGAAAGCAGGCTCCCTGCTGAGCAGAGAGCCCAATATGGGGCTCGATCCCAGGACCCTGGCATCATGACCCGAGCCGAAGGCAGAGGCTTTAACCCACTGAGCCACCCAGGCGCCCCCATGGGCTTCTTTTTTAATTCTTCTTGGTTTTGTATAGTGAATAGTAATTCAAATTTTAGTTTATTTATATTCAGATTTTTAACTTATATTCAGTTATTTTTAACTTCTTTTCTTCAGTCATCTTAGTTAAAGATTGGTAATTCTGTTGATCTTTTAAAATAATCAGCTTTTGATAAATTGATTCTCTGTTATATATTTCTATACTTTATATTTTCACTCTAATCATTACTGTTTTCTTTCTTTTTCTAGCTTTCGCTTTAGTTTTCTCTTCTTCTTCCTTAAGGTATAAAGTTAGTTTTTGATTTGAGATCTTTCTTCTTTGTTAGTATACATATTTACAGCTATAAATATCCCTCTATGCACTGAGTTGATTCCTTTTATAAATTTTTGCATTTGTGTTTTTGTTTGCATTCATCTCCACGTATTTTTTAAAATTTCCCTTTGATCATATCTTTGACCCACTGTTTACTTAAGGCTGTGTTTTTAATTTTCACATATTTGTGAATTTTCTGTTTTCTTTCTGGATTTCTAGATTTCCTCCACTGCAGTGAGAGAAGACTTTTCATGACTTCAATTAAAAAAAAAAAAATTATTCAGGCTACTCTGGCTGTCTGGTATACAGTCTGTCCTAGTCACTATTCCATGTGCACCTGGCCACCTGAGAATATGTGTCTTCTCTTGTTTTGAAGAGGAATATTCTATAAATGTTAGGTTTGGTTGGTTTAAAGTGTTGTTTAAGTCCTATATTTAATTACTGGCCTTCTGTCTAGGTATTCTGCACACTATTGAAAGTACATTGTTGAACTCTTCAACTATTATCTAAAACTCTCTCTAATTCTGTCAGTGTTTTCTTTATATATATGTGGACTCTCTTATTTGTTTCAAATATGTTTATAATTGTTTTGTCTTCTTGATGAATTAATTGACCCTTTTATCAATATATAATGACTTCTGTCTTTAGCCATTTTTTATTATAATTGTTTTGTTTGTTAGTATAGCAACTCCAGTTTTGTTTACTGTTTGCTAAAGTATCTTATTTCATGCTTTCACCTTCAACCAGTTTGTGTCTTTGAGTATAAAGTGAATCTCTTGAAGATAGCATATAGTTGTATCGTGTTTTTTTTAACCATTCTGTGTTATATAAATGGTGAGTTAGTCCTTTATATTTAAACTGCTGTCTAGTGAAGAAGAAATTACTAATGCCATTTTGCTATTTGTCTTCTACATCTTATGTTAGTTTGTATTTCTTAATTCCTCCAATACTGCTTTCTTCTTTTTTTATTCCTTTTTTCCCTTAGTGTTCCATTTTGATTTCTGATATATCTTTTTCTGCATATCTATTTTTTATTTTCTTTGTAGCTATTATGAGATTAAAATAACATCCGAATTTTTTTAGCAGTTTAGTCTGAATAGATACCAACCTAACTAAATAGGTTGGTATCACTAAACAAAATCTCTCCCATACAGCTGTTTCTCCACTTTATATTGTAATTGCCACAAGGCTTTTATGCATTGTTTTTATTTTTATAGTGTTTCTGTATTCATACATTAGCATATATTTGTAGTTATTGTTTTATGGATTTGTTTTTAAAATAATATGGGAAACAAAAAGAGAAGTTATAACCCCCAAACAATAATAGCTTTTATATTTTCCAATATAGATAACTTTCTTGAAGTTCTTTATTTCTTCATGTGGCATCTAGTTATTGTCAAGTGCGCTTTCATGTCAAGACTCAGTATTTCTTACGGGGGTTGGGGGCGGCGAGAGAGGGAGAGTCCCAAGCAGACTCTGAGCTACATGTTGAGCTCAATATAGGGCTCAGTATCATGACCCTGAGATCATGATCTGAGCTGAAACCTAGAGTTGGTTTTTTTAACCCATTGAGCCATCCAGATGCCCCAGATTAACTGTTAATCTTAATAGTATCCATATTGTGTGAAGAGTTGGTTTTCTCATTGCTTTCAAGATTTTCTCTTTTTCTTTGGTTTTCTGTAGTTTCATTATAACGTGTTGGTATGCATCCTTTGAGTTTATCTCAATTGTTATCAATGAAGCTTCATTTATTTCACCAAATTTTCATCTATAATTTCTTTGAATATTCTTTTTGCCCTCTTTTCTCTCTCTTCTCTTTCAGGGACTCCCATAATTTATACATTGTTATACTTAATGGTGTCTGACAGGTAATCTAGGCTCTGTTTGTTTGTTTTTTTTTCCCCCATTATTTTTCTTCTTGGTCCTCAGAATAAGTGATTTTAATTGTATGGTTTTCAAATTTGCTGAATATGTCTTCTGCCTGCTCAAATCTGTTTTTGAATCACTCTAGTGAGATTTTCATTTCAGCTACTGATTTTTTTTCACCTACTTACATCTCTAGATTTTCATTTTGCTTTGCTTTTTTTTTATGATTTGTATTTTTATAGTGCTTCTGTATTTATACATTGTTCTCCTCATTGCCATGTTTTCATTAGTTCCTTGAGCGTATTTAAGACATTTGATTTAGTCTTTGTCTAGTAAGTCCAATGTCTGGTCTTACTCAGAAATGGCTTCTGTCCATTCTTTTTTTTACTCCCTCTGTCAGGGTCATCCTTTCCTCATTTGTGGTATGCCTGTACTTTGGGGTTGAAAACTGGTAATTTAAAAATATTATGTGATAAATCTGGAAACCTGTGTCTTGATCCCAGGGTCCTGGGATGGAGCCTCATGTCAGACTCCCTTCTCAATGGGAGTCTGCTTCTACCTCTCCCTCTGCTGTTCCCCGTGCTTGTGATTGCTCTCTCTCTTTCTCTCTTTCTGTGTCAAATAAATAAATAAAAACATTAAAAGAAAAAAAAAAGAATCTTAGCCTTGGAATCAGACAGTATTCATCTTGTTGAGAGTAACTGTATGGAGCCATCTATTGTATGTCTCATTGTGATTTCAGATATTAAAATGTGAAACAAATATGCAGTTTAAATTAATGAAATATAGAAGATACTGTGCCTGCAAGTTAAGTCTCCATTAGTGCTTTCATTTTTATTTATCCAGCTTGTAACACTTATTTCAAAACTAGAAATTACAATGAAGGTTTTTTTTTGTTTTGTTTTGTTTTGTTTTGTTTTCCTTAAAGCAGTGGTGATCTTCAAGAAACTCTAGTTTCTCAGCTATTGTTATCATACAGATATCTGAATGAATGTTTTAAACTCTATGTACAGCCAGACATTTTTCACTCGGGTGAATCTGTGGAGTCACTTTTAGCTTTTGAATCCAAACAATTTTTACTTTGTTTAATATTGTGTTTGGTTTTATAAATGTGTTTGCTTTATTCTTTGAAGAGGTGCTTTTTTTCTCCCTATTTCTGGTAAAGTTGAGATGGGTTTGTGGCTTACTACAGTAAGACGGGTTTACTCTGGAAGTGAAAACAAAACACACAAAATAAAAAGCAGATTTTAATCATTGCTCTCCCTCTTAACCTAGCTAATGCATGATATAGCTTAAGACCCAGGTTCATCTCCTACAAAAAGGAATTGCTAATAGTACCTTTCCTCTAGGTTTGAGGTTATGTAATTCACGTTTTAAGAAATTAGTAAGTGACAGTTGCTGCTGCTTTTTCTCTTTCTCCTATCCCTTCCTCCTCCACCTTTGGCCCTCCTATCCTAGTTCTGGCTTTACTCCCAACTGCAGTTTTCCATTGGCTATAACTCTATTGGTTACCAACACAGTGCTGATCAGCTAATCCTCAGGATATGTGTGTGTGTGTGTGTCCTGGATTTGGCCTGATGCTGGGATAGTGATCTCTCCCAGCTGCAAGCTACTGGGCATTCATGAAAGTGAAACTGTGTTCTTTATCCTTTCCAACTATGTAAACTGTATTCTTTATCCTATCCAACTATATGAATGTTAGATTGAATATATATAATTGTTAGTTAACATTAAGTTCTCCAAACTCATCTTATTTAAAAATAATAATCATGGGGCGCCTGGGTGGCTCAGTGGTTAAGCCGCTGCCTTCGGCTCGGGTCATGATCTCAGGGTCCTGGGATCGAGCCCCGCATCGGGCTCTCTGCTCAGCAGGGAGCCTGCTTCCTCCTCTCTCTCTGCCTGCCTCTCTGCCTACTTGTGATCTCTGTCTGTCAAATAAATAAATAAAATCTTTAAAAAATAATAATAATAATAATCATATTAAACATTGCAAAGGGGCATCCCATCATGAGCCAATGGTTTGCTGCAAAGCCAGATGAATTTACTGTTTCTTAGAAAAATGTAGGAAATGGGTATGTCTACACACATATAAGACAATGGGCAAGTGCATATTAAGAATACCACCGTCTGGGGCACCTGGGTGTATCTGCCTTCATCTCAGGTCATGATCCCAGGGTTCTGGGATCGAGCCTCGCATTGGGCTCCCTGCTCGCGGGAAGCCTGCTTCTCCCACTCCCTGTGCTTCTGTTCCCTCTCTTGCTGTGTGTCTCTATCAAATAAATAAATAAAATCTTAAAAAAAAAAAAAAAGAATACCACCTTCAAACTCTAAATGAGCTGTCACTTCACACCCACTGGTATGTCTAAAATGAAAAGATGATCAGTAACAAGTGTTGGTGGGTATGTGGAGAACATGATAATCTCATTCTTTGCTACTGGGAATGTAAATTGATGATGGCACTTTGGAAAACAGTTTGGTAGTTCTTCAAAATGTTGAACAGAGAATTATCATAGGGCTCAGCTCTTCCACTCCCAGGTGTATATTATAAACAGAATTGAAAACATATTCTTTATCGGGTGTGAAACTTCTGGAATTATGTAATGGTGGTGACACAGCTATTTTATATATAAAAATATATATAATAAAAACCATTGAATTGCTACTTAAAAAAAAACCACCATTAAGATGTCTCAAGATGTATGAAGTCTTGTCAACGTTATATTTAGTGTATACTGTGCATATGAAACAATTTTATGTTCGTATCAAAAATCTGTAAAGAATTCTAGGAGCGGGAGAGGTGGAGGGCATTATTCATAGCATCTGTTTTCCCAAACTAGTTTTTTAAGTATATAAGCTTCTTGATCATAAAAATGCTCTACGTAAGGCTTTGAGGTAGATAACTACCAGCTGAAGAAAGAAATACATTTTGCCTGTGATCACATCAGTGCAATCTGGATTTTTATTTATTCAAACTGTTTAGAACAATCTTTAGTATGCAGCAGAATCACCTGGGCAGTGAGTGATTCCAATACAGGTGATCTATAGACATTTTCAGATAGGTGTACAACAAGAGCGTTCCCCTGTGGTGGAATGATGAGATAGGTGAAGGAGAAAGAGGAATCTTCATAGCAGCCTATGATGTCAATCAACTTATTACCATTTTATAAACAAGGAAACTGGCCCTGAGATGTGAGGTATTAGAGAATTTTAAGTAACCCGTCAATGAATGGAGATGCTGTCATTCAAAGCTGTCTTCCTAACTCAAATATTTTATGCTTCCTGCTAGGTGTCTATGTTATGGGCTTTAATTAGAACAGTAAGATAAAGACTCGGGCTGTTCTTCTAGCTATTTTTTAAATTTTTTCACATGTGGAAATAAAGGTATATTGCTGGTCCAGCAATAGCTTGCCATGGCTGCTTTGCCCCAGGGTGTGCACACTAAAGGGTTCTAAATAATCAACTGGCTGCCAGCTCTCCGTGACATCTCTCTGAATTAGCAGAAAGTACCTCCCTGCACCTACTGAGGCCAGAGCCCCTCGTGCTGGTCTCTCAGCTGGGAAGGGATTGCCATGGTGAAGAGTGGCAAGAAGCAGATGTTCTTGGTGTAGAACAGACAGGCACCTCTAGGGTGTGGCAGAGCGACACCATCTGCCCTTCCTTCTGCAAGTCCCCAACTCAGCTGCTCCTGAGGAGGGAGGAAAAGCAATTTAAAATGTTTGTGTGGCATATTCCACCTAGGTGGTGGCAATGTTTCTCTTCAACTTGAGACCCATCAGGCTCATTTCATTAGTTAGTTTCGCAATTGTGTGAAGTGTGCTGAAGCCATTCAGGAATGATGCAAGCTAGAGAACTTGCTCTATCATCATTAGAGATTTCCCCAAATCGCTGAATTGGGAGAAAACTCCCACCGTTCAGTCATTCAATAAATACACCTACTCTGTGTTAGAAGCTACACGGGGGGTCGGGGTGGGGGTGCCTGGATGGTGCAGTGGGTTGAGCCTCTGCCTTCGGCTCAGGTCATGATCCCAGAGTCCTAGGATAGAGCCCCACATCGGGCTCTCTGCTCAGCAGGAAACCTGCCTCCCCCTCCCTCTCTGCCTGCCTCTCTGCCTACTTGTGATCTCTGTTAAATTAAAAAAAAAAAAAAATTAAAAAAAAAAAAAGAACCTACACCAGTATAGGGAATATAATAGAGAAAGAGGGAGTTGAGAATCACTGCCTTCTTAGAGAATAATCTACTGGGGAAAGGAACAATACACCGAACAATTCCAGAGAAATAATTGCTATTAAGGATGTGCATTTATTCACCACAACCTGGTAATACCAACTGTACTATGATCCCTCACATTGTTCCTACTTCCACACAAATCAGGAAATGGGTTTGTTTATTTTGTTTTGTTTTAGGGGGAGAAATTGGTCATTGGTTGGAGAATGTGTTAAATAAGATGATTGGATTTATGAAGGCAGAAAGGAAAAGGATTTGAGACTGAAGAAATTTTTCAGTAGGCACCAAAGAGAGCTAGGCTCTTTGGGTAACTCCAGCTCCTTATGGCTAGAGAGTAGGAGAACTTTGGAAATAAGCACCAGAGGCTATTTTATGTTACCTTTACCGTAGATTTCTGTAAAACTTTTGGATAAAAGTAAATGTCACTTATAGATAATGTCTTATAATAGTTTATGAAGGTATTAGCTTTCTGGATCTTTCTGGATCTCTGTCTTAATCTCTCAATTTCAGTATTTCTATCCATCTTTTTTCACATACAGACTAAATTTGCACAATTGCATAAATAGTAGATATTTTGAATGGTAAAGTCTGGCATATTTTACAAAATTTAATGTTAGAAGAGCGGTTTTACGTTCGTTGTGAGAAACTAGATGATGTTTCACGAGGGCTGAGGAGTCATAAAGTAGTCAAAAAGACATGAACCATGGAGTAAAATTGTCTTGAATTTAAATCCTAATTCTGCCATGTACCAAATGTCTGAGCTTAGGCAAGTCACTTAGCACTTGTATCTTATGTTTTGTCATCTGTAAAATGAGGGTAATAAAACCGCTGTCAGGCAAAACTTCCATGTGAATTATTTGAAATCACATGTGTCAAGGGTCCTAAATCCATTTCTATGGATCCCAAGATTTTATGCAACGTATTATATTTATATGCACTTGGGGGACCTAAGTATGCATAAACCTTATCAGATTTATCCGATTGCTTGAGTCGTTAATCTCAAAGTATCCAAGGCTGAAAACAAGGGCTCCAAAACGATTTTCCTACTCCTTTGCCTTGAAAATATTATATTTTTCGAATAGTGGATATTTACCTATATATTTATTGGAGATTTAGTCAAGGTAAAATTACTAGTGGATGTCCTCAATCAACACCATAAGAAGACAGTTGTCAAGTAAGAAAGAATGATTCAAGTGTTCAGAGTTCTAACAAGGGGGATTTATTCATCAGTTTAGACATGGTATATAGCACAGGGGTTAATATCTTGTTCTTCAGAATCACACAATAGGAGTTAAACACTCTATTATACCCCTAATGGCAGCTAGCACTTACATAAATATCATAGCTGGTAACCAGTAAATCTTACTGTATGAAGCCTCTGACATGATTTCTTGCTAATGTGTAATGGGTGACTAAGTGAATTTGTAGGATGTGCTTTCTTTTGTCCAAGACCCATGCTCTTACTCTTTGTTGGGTCTACAGTTTTCAAATGGCCTTAACGTATTCTCCATTCAGCCACCAGTGAAAAAAGGGAAGGCCCCATATGGAAGATCATCTACTTCTCAAACATGTTGCTCAGAAGGTAATTGCATTGGCACACCAAATTTCAGGGAAAGATGGAAAACGGAGGCTAGCACCCCATAAATGAAGGAAATGGATTTTGATTAACTCACAAGGCTCTCAGTCACATTGGCTTTGTTGAATTGAGAAAGACTTTTCTTCTCTCAAGACCTCACTTTTCCTACCTGTATGATAAAGAGCTTAATACTTCCCTCAGCGGCATATGAGCGTTCAATGTACTAATCGTTGTAAAGCTTTCACATTATTCCCTGTGTAATGAAAGCTCTCATTAAATGTCCTCTATCACTATATTATCATTTCTTTTTTTTTTTAAGTTTTAAAGATTTTATTTATTTATTTATTTATTTATTTATTTGACAGAGAGAGAGACAGAGATCACAAGCAGGCGGAGAGGCAGGCAGAGACAGAGAGAGAAGCAGGCTTCCCACTGAGCAAGGAGCCTGATGTGGGGCTTGATCCCAGGACCCTGAGATCATGACCCGAGCTGAAGGCCTCGGCTTAACCCACTGAGCCACCCAGGCACCCCTATATTATCATTTCTATGAGCGGTCAGAAGCATCTTCACTGAGCAAAGTTAATGCTGCCTGGGTGAATACAGGGTTCTCAACAGCAAAGTTTCAAAGGAATTCAGGGCTTCAGAAGGCTCCCATTAAAGAAACAAACAAGCAAAATGTCTTGACATCTAACGCTTGAAGGAAGTCTGGCGATCGCTTGCTCAAGTTCAAATATGAACTTGTCTCGAGCTCCTGGGATGAGAAAGAATGGATTCAAATTTTACTCTTTGATAAAGTGGTTGTCACCAGGCCTAATTGCTCTGGGCACGATTAAATGTGAACTGAATTATAGCCCAACTGCCTTTTCATTCAGCTCTGTGGTTTATGACTTTGCCACCAGCTTCAGGTGTCTGGCTGTTGAGTGAAGAAAAAATAAAATAAAAGACACAGCACCCACCGGAAACCAAAGGACTATAACCACAGATCATCCTGAGTTTTCAAAATGTAATTGTGATGCAATTGAATGATATAAAATGCAGGCGCATTTCCCCTGGCAATTTCAAGTAGAAGTGAGTGTTTGCAAGATGTATTTTGATCTGACACAGCGGAGTGGTCCTTGCTCTTGGAATGTTTTTATTTATATAATTCAGCTTCTCTTCCTCTTCTTTTTGATATTCTTCCTTCCCATGCAATCAATTATTAGGTTTCCTAATCATACTTAAACATCCCAAAATAGGCATATACACAGTCGAAGGCCACTTAGCAAATGTTAAATAGAAAAAACAAGGCCCCCCCCCAAAAAAAAAGCTTTTAAAATGACTATAAGATATGAACACTTAGAATCAATTGCAAAGCCAGAACTCTATAAGGAAAGTTATTTGCCTATTCATTTTCCTTCTGGGAAACTCAAGCTTGACTTGCATAGTAAGGTAGGATCCATGCAAACTGGTATATCTACTTATATAATATATAAAAAATATAAAATACATATCAGTACACACACATATATATGTAATACATATATATGTAATGTATACACACACACACACACACACCCCAACTGACAGCTTTAGGTAGAAAACTGGGAGGTTATTTAATTAGCAAAATGATAAAAACAAGAAGAATATTTGATGAGAATAGGTAAACCAGCAATGTGTAATGAGAACTCCATGTACCTTACTATAATGATAATAACTGATACTGATTTAGTTTGTACTTTGAACCAAGCTACGAAACTGCTTGTGTATGCATTATCTGGAATAGTCACAGTGACCCTATAGAATGTCTTGTTACTCCATTTCATGTATGAAGTTAGTAAAGCTTCGTGACATTGGTTTGTCCAATTTCTCCCAGGTGTCAAATGTCAGAGCCAGAGGCTCTGATTCCAGATCTTTCTAACCTCAAAGTCTTCCTTCCTCTTACCATATAACATAAAGAAACATGTGTCTGGCACACGAGTCACTGGCTTCTGCTCTCACTTTACTTTGTATTTCTTTGCACTTACAGACTCTAGAGAATTGTGTGTGTGGGGGGGGTGGGTGTCTGTGGGTGCTTCTTTCTAGCTCTAATATAATTTAGAAAGTGTCCTTCATTTACCTTCTGTCTCTACCAATATTGCCATTATGTTTGCCAAGGAATGGGGTTGCAAAGAGACCCTTCAACTCCTTCTAGCAGGAAGAGTCACCTCTAGATTCAGAAACTGAACGTTATCAGTTCCCTTGATGACTTTCTATTTGCCTCGTTCCAATATAGAGGGAACCATAGTCCTGTAAGTCTGTCATCTCGTCCTCCCTCTCCCTAAAGGCATTAATAATTGTTGATTTTAAGTTTTCTTCCTTTTCTGTAGCTTGTTTCCTTCAAGTTGCTTTTGTCTGTCTTCTTTCCTACCTTTATCTGCTTTACTTATTTTGGTTTCCATTACTCTTGCCAGAGGATTTTCACAAGTCGGGTGATTGTTGACTTTTTCTCATATTAGGAATAGGACAAGATGATGGGATGCTCAGGAAGGGACTTTTTTTTTTTTAAGATTTTATTTATTTGAAGGAGAGAGAGAGAGCACATGCATGCATGTGAGCGGGGGTGGGGTGTGGGGAGAGAGGCAGAGGGAAAAGGAGAAGCAGGCTCCCTACTGGGCAGGGAGCCTGACACCTGGCATGGCTTGATCCCAGGACTCTGGGATCATGACCTGAGCTGAGGTCAGGTGCTTAACTGACTGAGCCACCCAGGTGCCCCTTAGATCTGCCTGGTCCATTTTCCTGGGTAACGTTGGACACTAATGATTTTAGTTTTAGATTTTTCACTTGAGCTGGCTAGATTCCTCAAAGAAGACATTTCTGTTTTCCAAGTTGGCACATGAAGACTTTTTGCTGGTATCTAGAGAGCAATTAAGGAAAAACCTTGGGATAAGTACTTAGAATTCAACATGCAATCTTTTACTTCACTCCTTCCTCCATTAGTAATAAATTAGTTGCTTTTTATCTGTTCTCTTCTTCTTTATGAATATATGCCTTTTGTGGTTGTTGTACCTTTAGTTTTATTATGCAAGTCTTTGAGGAAGAAAAATTCCATGTCTGGGTTGAGTTGACCAACTCTAACTAAAAATACCTTCATTGTAAATTTTGCATTTCCTTAATTACCAGTGAGGGGAGAAAAGCACATACATCTTTTCTGCTAAATGCCTGGCCACTTATTTTGCACATTTTAAAAATCACTTGTCTTTTTATACATCTGTAGGAATTCTTTATATGTTCTAAAACAAATCCTTTGTTATATATGTTCCAAAACAGATAATAATAATTTTCTAACCCTCACACAGAATGAGAGAATATATGCAATAAACGTAAAAAGAGTATAATTAAATAACAGAATCTATTATTTATTATATCTAATCTTCATAATAATGGTACAAAGAAGGTGAAATATTCTTCACCTGTAGATAAAAGCAAGTGAGGGTCTAGAACATTTATGACTTTATGTAAGTGCCCCCAGGTTTTACGGTAGGCCAAAGTGTAAAACCCAAATCTGACACCACTTTATTTCATTTATTATTTTGACACTACTCTCAAGAGGGTAAGGTAGTAGGTCATATCTTTTTGTAGGATGGTCTTTGAAATGCAAAATGTAGCTGAGCGGTTATATTCTAAATAAAATTAAATTCTAAAATATTAACCAAAGTTATTTCCTTCCTTTTTTCCTTCTCTCTCTTTTGTCAAGAAACAAGTTTAATCAACCATATTTTGCTCAACTAGGACATATCTGTTACCAAAATTCAAATCCACCAGTTGGAAATTTTGTTTAGAAAGACAGGGAGGTAAATATCAAATTCCCTTTATTATTTGATTTAATTCTGTCATAGTCTCCTAGCATTTTCTACTACTCTAATAATACATCAGTTATTTGAAACCAGTCTTAGAAATCAAAGTAGGAGATAAAATACTTAGTTCTATATGTGTTGTTTTATTGAGCCAGAGAAGCCTACTATAAAGTATGGAAAATTGCTCAATAAGCTAAAATGCACAGCTTTTGTAGTGAAAGAAAAAGGAAAAGTTCCTTTTATGGTGTGTTACAGAAACTGTGGATGGGAGATGATAGCAGAAAATGCTTTCAGTGTTTCCTTTAAGATCACAGAAGTGTTCTCAGGTTGTACAGAGCATGAAAGAAGTCAGACGCAAATCTATATTCACAGGGCAATGCAGTGGTCTTTCAAGAATGTTTTCCATGGAGAAAAGACCAGAATCACAACGAGGATCTAAGACTGCAGGTGGAAGGGTAATTACCCACTCAAAGAATGCACCACGTGTCATTTCTGAATATGGGAAGGACTCCTAAGAACCCTGCTCTTGATCATCTCATCATGTGGGATAGTGGCATATGTTGTATTTGAAAAACACAAGATAATGAGCTGGAATTCATTCATTTCCCAACTTTACTTCTTTGGAAGCTTAATGATTTGGGGGAAAGTCAATAAATTTCTTTGAGCCTTAATTTCTTCACCTGTAAAGTTAGGAGGAAAATTTCTGCCACCCATCATCGTTATAAGAATCAAATTATATAATTACTCGAAAGTGCTTTGTAAGCAGTCAAACACTGCACCAATTAGGTTATCATTAGTACTTTGATTAGCTAATTTCTGTTGCTAATTATGATGCATCAAGTGAACTTTGCCATAAAGGTTTAAATACTTAACCACCTACATGACTCAGTAATTCACTGTAATGGATCACAATCATGGCATCTCTTATGGGCAAGGGAGACAATGGTTCTAGAGTGGAAATCTGTCTATGAGCTACAAGACTGGAGTTCCCCTTTGATCCCTTTGCCTACTAGCTCTATGTCCGTAGGCGAGATTCTGAATCTCACTGACGTCTGATCTCCTTATCTGTAAAATAAGGATACTCATTTCTGCTTCTTAGTCTTGTGATGATTAAATAAGTCGATAATACTGACATAAAATTTTTCTGAAACTTACTGAAATTTAAGTACAGCTTACCCTTAAAACATGGATTTGAACCTCATGGGTCCACAATACAGATTTTTTTACTAAGTACAAAATAGTACTATTTATAGTACTTTAAATGTATTTGTCTTCCTCATGATTTTCTTTACACTTTCTTTTCTCTAGCTTACTTTATTATAAGCATATATAGGGCACCTGGGTGGCTCAGTCAGTTGGGCATCTGCCTTCATGTGATCCCGGGGTCCTGGGATTGTGTACTCTATCAGGCTCCCTGCTCAGCAGGGAGTCTGCGTCTCCCTCTACCCTCCCACCCCTGCTTGTGATTGATCTCTCTCTCACTAATAAATAAATAACAATCTTAAAAAAAAAAGAATACAGTATATAATATATATAACATACAAAAGATATGTTGTTCTCTGGGGTATGTTATCTGTGTGGCTTCCAGTCAATAGTAGGCTATTAGGAGTTACATTTTTGGGGAGTCAGGAGTTTTGCCCACGTTTTTTACTATGTGGGAGTCAGTGCCCCAAACCATCCAGTTTTTCAAGGGTTGACTATAATTGTCACTGCTATGCTTCACCTCAAACCCATTCTATTCTATACGTGATTTGAATGGTCAGGAAACATTTTGGGTGATTCTAATGATGAATGAAGAATTAAGTTTAGGCAGGCAGAAATAAGTTGAATTAAGAATGAAGGATGAAGGGGTGCCTGGGTGGCTCAGTGGGTTAAAGCCTCTGCCTTCAGCTCAGGTCATGATCCCAGGGTCCTGGGATCGAGCCCCACATCATGCTCTCTGCTCAGCAGGGAGCCTGCTTTCTCCCCTCTCTCTCTGCCTGCCTCTCTGCTTACTTGTGATCTCTGTCTATCAAATAAATAAATAAAATCTTTTTTAAAAAAGTGGTTAAAAAAAAAAGAATGAAGGATGAAGAATTAAGTTTAGACAGACACGAGAATTTGAGGAGAAAGGTAGACTACTGATAAAATGGCAAATACTCTCTCTGGATCTGGCCACATCTTATAAAAAATAATAAAGCTGAAATGCTGTTGGTATGATAGTTCTATTTGTTTCTTAAAGAATTGGTGAGAGCTTCAGTTATCTCTAATTATGAGATCCTCTGTCTGAGTTCTTGTTGCCTTTCGTTCGTTAAGTATAACTGATTATTTACTTTGCCCCAGCCATGCTTGCCCCCACATTTTTCAGACAGGATAGCACTGGTGCGTAGGCCCTTAATAAATGTTGTTGATGAATAAAGATATTCCTCTTTCTGTAGCTGATTAATTGGATCAAGTTCTTTCTTATACAAAGACTGTTGCTGCTGTTATGATAATGATGATAAAACATTAACAAAAACCCTTCGTTTGGTTAATATAATGTCCATGCACTGCGCTAAGTTGTTTGAACATGACTTTTTCATTAAATCTTCAGAACAGTCATGTGTACAACTAATGAATTAACTCTTGGTGATGCCAAGTCAGTTCTTCAAACTTCAAACAATTGGTACTTTATAAAGGAAGAGAGAAAGAGACAGAGACACATAATCATGTTCAATTACCAACTTGTAATAAAATACCAGGTTTGCTCTATTCAATATTCAATGTTCATGTAGTACTAGCTCAGATTATGACTTGTTTTTGTCTGCCTTCCTACTTTTTTCCTTTAATGGTTTTATTATGGAAATAACCATCTCTATTCTGCACTATATTTTTATACATGTCATTCTGGTTATTCCATGATATGTAACTTTATATTTACTTTGTAAACGTCATGTCATGTCAGTAAGGCTATGCTCAAATGTATTCTTTCTATTTTGGAATAAGATTTACCACATCCTTTCAGAAACATATTATTGCCAAGAATCTGAGTCTGTATCAAGAAATCTGAATCACATTGAATTTTGCATTGCTTTTCTATTGCTTCACCGGGATTAATTTTTTTTTTCTTCCAAATTCCCAAGTACTTACAGAAAGAAGTGATACTTTTCATCTCATCAGTTTCCTTCCCACAGCATAAATAATGGCATCTTTTGTCTCTTATTGGTTTTATTAACCAGCACAGGAATCTGTAGATTTAAAAAATCTGGTGAAGTTTTCCTATGTCCTTAGTAACTGTTTTAGGATGAAAGCAGCCACTTCTTCTCTGCCATATTCTTCCTTCTATTTTCTCACCATTTGGTTTCCTTCCTGCTCCTTTTAACAACGACACCTAATACCTAGCCCCATATCTGTTGCATAGTTGTGACTTACTATGTGTCAGAATTTTGAATAAAAATGTAGTTTAATTTTGTTTTTATTATTTGAAGGCACTGTTAGCGCATAGCTTTGCATAATTATTTAAGTGGTTGTTTAGAATACTTACTCTTAACTAATCACAGTCCATTCAGAGTTGATATTACGTCACATGAAATGGAAAGGACATTGTGACTCTATAGTCCTATGTGTCCCTCATTCTTTGCATTCTTAGTGTCGTATACAGTATAGCAGATCTGTAGTGTATAATCCCCATGATATGGCATGGTTTATATATCTGATGGTTATCAGTAGACCTATGTCTCCTATAGCAATTAGGAGACGAAAATTTGTATTTTTTTTTTTTTTTGCATTTACACACATATCCACCATTGCTAATACTCTTCATATTTTTTTAACTTTAGATGCATGCCTCTATCTAGTGCCATTTCCCTTTAGCCCAAAGATGGTTCTTTAGTGTTTCTTGTAGTATAGGTGTGTCGTGACGATTCCTCTATCATGACATGGCTTTAATTGGCTTTTCTTTGGGAAGGGTATGGTTTCAAGACCTAGAATTTTGATATGACAGTTATTTAACCCCCCTTTTATTTTTAAAGATTTTATTTATTTGACAGACAGGGATCACAAGTACACAGAGAGCCAGGCAGAGAGAGAGAGGGAAGCAGACTCCCTGCTAAACAGAGACTCCGATGCGTGGCTCGATCCCAGGACCCTGAGATCATAACCTGAGCTGAAGGCAGAGGCTTTAATCCACTGAGTCACCCAGGCGCCCCTATTTAACCCTTTTAAACACTGTGAAGATGTTATACCATTGTCTTATAGATGCTATTTTATTCTGATGGGAAGTTAGTCATATTTCATATTGTTGTCTGCATGTATGTCATGTGATTTCACTTTTCACTTCTGGATCTGGCCATATTATATGAAAATAATAAGGTTGACATGATTTATGGTATGGTAGTTTTAATTATTTCTTAAAGAATTGTTCAGAACTTCAGAATTTCTGATTATGAGATCCTCTGTCTGGGTTCTTGTTGCCTTTCATTAGTTAAGTATAACTGACCCTTTTCTTTGGTCATGTACCCTATATCTTTGGTTTTCAGTCTTTGACTCTGGTGTACCCAGGTACTGCTGCCTTTGTTCTTCTCTTGTTTGGTGTTTGATGAGTTTTGTGTTTTGTCTTATTTTAAGTTCGTGTGTTTCACAAAATTTTGGAATTTTTAAATTATGCTTTGAAATTGTTTTCTGTTTGTTTTTTCAGTTCCATTCTTTCTCTTCTCTCCTCTTGAGACTCAAATTACATATATTTAGACAGCTTCATATGTTTTTGTATTCATTGATGTTATACTGCTTTTTTTTGGTAAAATACATTTTTTTCTGTTTTTTAGCTTGGATAATTTATATTTGTATTGATCTATATTAAGGTTCACTGACCCTTTCTTCTACTGTCTCAAGATTGATCGTAAGCCCATGTGGTGGATTATTTTTTAATTCAGATATTGTATAGGTCTAAAATTTTCATTTAGTGCTTTTTATTGTTTCTATTTTTCTCTTATTATTCCCCATCTATTTATCCATTTTAACCAACTTACCTGTGAGTTATTTCACATATTTATAATAAGTGCTTTAAAGTCCTTATCTGCAAATACCAACATCTGGGTCTTTTTTTTTTTTTTTAAGATTTTATTTATTTATTTGACAGAGAGAGATTACAAGCAGGCAGAGAGGCAGGCAGAGAGAGAGGAGGAAGCAGGCTCCCCGCTGAACAGAAAGTCCAGTGCGGGGCTCGATCCCAGGACCCTGAGATCATGACCTGAGCTGAAGGCAGTGGCTTAACCCACTGAGCCACCCAGGTGCCCCACATCTGGGTCTTTTAGTTATCAGTTTTTATTCTTTGTTTTTTACCCCTGGAACATGGGTTACATTTTTCTGTGTCTGTGCAAGTCTAGTACTTTTTTTTTTTTTAAGATTTTATTAATTATTTGTCAGAGGAAGCCAGCACAAGCAGGGGGAGAGGCAGGCAGAGGGAGAAGCAGACTCCCCGCTGAGCAAGGAGCCTGATTCGAGACTCAGTCCCAGGACCCTGGGATCATGCCCTGACCTGAAGGCCGTGGCTTAACTGACAGAGCCACCCATGCGCCCCTATTTTTAAAATTGTTTATAGGCCTTTTATGGGATGTATTCTGGAGAGGCTCCAGATTCTGTTCTCTTTTTCTGAACAATGTTGATTTTTTTTTTTTTTAAGCAGTTTAGGAAAAACTTCATTGCTATACTCAGACTCCAAATTATATCTTCTCTGAAGTAGGCACCAGGTGAAATATCTAAGGTTCTTTCTTTCTCTCTCTCTCTCACATACATTCTCTTTCTCTCTTCTTCTCTCTCCTTTACTTCCTTCCTTTCTTCCTCTCTCTGTCTTCCCAGTCTCCCAGGTACTGCTTTCACTGAAAACCATGGCATCTCTTAGCGCATTAGTATGCCTCCTTTCAGGACTTAACCAGGGATCTGGGTGGAGTTCTGGAGCAGATTTCAAACATTCGCCTCTGTCGTTCTCACCGTTCTGGGATTTCTCTCTCTCTCTCCACATACTCTGACAGACGCCAGCGTCATCCTTCCATTTTTCAAGACTGTAAGTCCAGCCATACAGTCCTGGGTAAACTGGAATGTGCACTCAGGTCACCTAAACCTAAAATTTACTCAGTGCCATTTCCTTCTTTCCTTTGGTTTCTGACCAGTTTTTCTCTTATTCCAGGATGTTCTTATAGTTGGGGTTTTTGGGTCAAGATTTTATAATTGCTCTGTGACATGATTAGTCTAATACAAGCTACTTTGTCATTACTAAAAGAAGAACTATTTCTTACACAACAATTTTAATCTTCATTTTTCTAATTAACGCAACTTCTAATGAGTTTCCTTTTTTTCCTTCTTCTTCTTTTTTTTTTTTTTTTTTCTGATATAGTGGCATTATGGCAATAGACTGACAGACCTGGAAGTTCCCAGCTAATTTATCCAATAATATAGAAGTTACTGGATAACAAGGGGATATGTTAAAAGATGGCAAGACAGTAGGTTATATAATAGCTTTTCTAGTTCATTGGTCTCTAGTGAGGATTTTAGTTTCGGTGACACTGGGTAGTCAGGATAGATTTGTACCCATACTGACAGAAATAGTCTATAGTCTATCAAGAATGGGAGGTATGAATTTTACTGCTTTCCCACAAATCTGAACTTGCTTCTTTTTTTTTTTTATACTATTTATTTATTTGACAGAGAAAGAGATCACAAGTAGGCAGAGAGAGAAATGGAAGCAGGCTCCCCACTGAGCAGAGAGCCCAATGCAGGGCTTGACCCTGAGACCATGACCTGAGCCAAAGGCAGAGGCTTAACCCACTGAGCCACCCAGGTGCCCCTGAACTTGCTTCTTTACTGTTCTTTTATATATAACTTGTTTAATGATTGTTTATAGCTATGAACAATATTAATTTTGGTTAAAATCATTGGATTTTCATGTCTCTGAAACCAAACTAGTGATTTAATCATGGTGCATCCTCACCTTTCCCAGGGTGAGTGAGTCAGCACTTTCTGGTCCTGCATTGATTTCTGTCTTCTGTGTTTCAGCATCTCTGAAAAGGACTTTTCTACAGCTAAACATCTATACTCAATAATTACTTATTTGACAGCTTTAGAAGGAAGGTATAGACATATTTCAAAAATTAAGTTTTAATATTTCATAGAAATGTACTATAGTGTTTGCAAACAGCAAATAATCTCCTGACCTGTGAACATTAACTTTTATTTAACTAGATATTTATTTAAGTAGAACTATTTGGAGGAGAGAGTGGGTGTGCAGGAACATTATTTATTAAAGCCATAGGACCCGTACATAATTCTACTTCAAAAAATGATGGCTAAGCAGTCATTCCTGTTTTGATACTCATTCAATGTGAATCTTTCACTGAATCCATAAAGATCCGAATTCTTTATGGATCAGAGAGGATGCAAAGATAATAAACCAATATATCTTACTAGCTAATGTCTTTACAACAAACAAACCCCGTCTGCTGCTTCTCACACAAGTTATGTTTTAGTTCCATCTTCTGAGAGGTTAAACCTGTGTTTTAATCTTGACCATCCTCTCATTATCACAATAAACAAATGCTTAAATTAAACATATTATTTCTGAGAGCCATCTGTCAACATTTTGCTAGGAACGAAGCTGGGCTGCAGAATGGTGAGGTCTGATACTGCACGTACGTTGGGCTGCTCTGTCTCTAGTTCATTCCTGGGGCACCACAGGCCATTTTTCAAGCAAGCAATAATCTACGTGACTAGATCGTTGATCAAAAGATTCTGTCAGACAGGATGACTATTGTAGGTAGCAGGGAATAACGAAAATGAACACAAACAGCCATTCTCCTTGGTCGATTTAATCTTTTTTAAACTCAGACAAATCTTCATTGTAATCTATTTCTAAATCATGTCCACTAGCATGATATGAGGTAGTGTAGTGTACAGGAGAACGAAACGGCAAATGCACTTAGGGAAATGCAAGGAACCAGGGGTAGTGAGGTAAGGAAAGGGCACCTGAGGTGTGGTCGAGAGACATGAGTTTGAAAACGTCATCACGAACCATGTCATATGGGTCTCATGTGATAAATAAGAAGAGATGGTCATTTAAGAATTTGGGCAAGGAAGTGACATGACTGGATGTGCATTTTTAAAAAGGCTAGTCTAATAGTCTCTTTTCCATCCGGGGTACTATTACTCGGGGGAGTGTGTAGAAGTGTTCTGTGTTCTGGAGAGGAGCATTAAAAAAAAAATAAACCTTTTTTATTTTTTAATAATTTAAGATTTGCAAAAAAAAAAAAAATTGTAAGGTTAGCACAGAGAATTCCTTGTATCTCTCACCAAATTTCACCTGTTGTTAAAACTAATATTACCACAGTCCATGGGTCAGACCTAATTCTGGTGCATTACTATTAACTAAATTTCAGATTTCATTAGTATGTCACCAGTTTTTCCATTTATGCCCTCATTTTGTGCCAGGATCTAAATTAGTTTATTACTTGCTTAAATGGTCATGTCAGTTTCATGTCCTCTAGTCTGTAAAATTACTCTGCTTTATCTTTGTCATTTGTGACCTAAACAGTTTTGCTAGTACTGACTGATCAGATATTATATAGAATTCCCCCCAATTTGGATTTTTATAACTTTTTTTTTCATGAAGAGATCAGAGATCTATCTTTTTTTGAAAAAGTATCATGGAGACTAAGTGCCCTTCTCATCTGACAATATCAGGGTACCTAATATCCACACGACAGTACTGGTGGATAATATGCTTTATCACATGGTTAAGATGGTGTGGACCTGGTTCTTCCAACATAAAGTTGGAACATAAAGTTACAGTTTTTTCCTTTCCTTCTCAATTCACTGGAAACCAATCTTAAATCTGGACCAGCAGCCATGGAGGAGGGATGAAGCTTCCCTAGATGTGGAGTATCTCCATATATTATCTGGAATTCTTCTGTAAGGAAACTTTGTTTCTTTTCTTAGGAGGCATTTTTTTTTTTAATTATCATAATGACTAGAAATATTGCTGATATTTACCTAGCAGAATCCAAGGATTCTACAATCTGTGGGTTGTTCCTGTACCATAAAAAATTTTATATCTCTAAATACTGGTAGCCTTGCTTTTGAGGAAATAGTCTAGGACATGCATTCTCAATGAGAGTGATATTACCTCCAGGGGTGTGAAAATTGGTTCTAGGGGACAGGAAAAAAAATCTTCCTCTTGTTACATGTGAAGCACAGATACTCAAACAGTCAATGAACAGATAATGGTATTCCTGTTGTATTAAAATTTCATGGAGGATGATTAGGAAAAATATGTCTAAAAAGTATTCGTAGGGGGTTTCTAATGGGGAAAAAAAAAAAAAAGGTAGAGAAGCATTGGCCTATCCCAAAAGTGGCAAATGTGTTGAAATGTGTGCAAGGGAGAGACAGGGGGGATGCCTGGGTGGCTCAGTCCGTTGAGCGGCTACCTTCAGCTCAGGTCATGATCCCAGGGTCCTGGGATTGAGTTCTGCATTAGGATCCTTTCTCTGCAAGGAGCCTGCTTCTTTCTCTGTCTACTGCTCCCTCTGCAGGTGTGTGCTCTCTCTCTCCAACAAATAAATAAAATCCTTAAAAGAGAGAGAGACAGGACAAGGAGGGTCAAGTTGAGTAAGGCACATACTTCAACTGACCTCCTGATCAGGCATATATGGACCTAAATGAAAACCCTGTTTCTTTGTGTTTAGAATTGATTTATATGTGATTTTTGTATTATTACTCTAAAATAATTTTGGTCACTCAGAATACAGCATAAATGTATTAAAAATATTACAGGGAAAAATAACAAATTATATTTCTTATGATAATTTTTTCCCAAGGCAATAGAATTTGAAATGCATTGTTTAAGTGTAACAAAATTTCTCATACCTTCCCATGTTTTTGCTATAATTTCCCTGTAGCTTCCTAGATGTTTTCAGGATAAAGTTCTGAGTCACTGGGACACCTGGGTGGCTCAATTGGTTAAGCAACTGCCTTTGGCTCGGGTCATGATCCCGGTGTCCTGGGATCGAGTCCCACATCAGGCTCCTTGTTTGACGGGGAGCCTGCTTCTCCGCCTGCCACTCTGCCTGTGCTCGCGCTCTCTCTCTCTCTGACAAATAAATAAATAAAATCTTGAAAACAAAAACAAAAAGGTTCTGAGTCACTGAGATCTGGAAAACAATAGAGCAACTGTTGTCCTATTTTTTTTTTTTTTTCCTGGTCACTCTTTTTCAGGATTAACTCAAACAGAAGGCTTGAGATATGGCTTCAAGATATTGTGCCTTTTTTTTTTTTTAAAGAAAAATCAGAGGGTTAAGCAAATAAAATTTAATATTTTTGATGGGAGAGGTAGAAAAGAATAAAAAACAAACATTTATCTTCTTTTAATATAAACTTACAATATGTACTTGGAAAGTTTGGCAAATAGAGGAAAGTATTAAGAATAAGATAATTATACCACATAAGTTTATTATGATTTCAGTACTTTGCTCTCCAATATTTTTCCACGAGTATAAATATGTATATATGTATATATTTACAGTGCTTACTTTTTAATAGCTGTAATATACCAACATTTAAGATATATATATTTTTTTCAATCAAACTTTCTCTTCCTATTCATTATTCAATGAATTCTTTACACTCAAATAGCCTCAACTTAGTATTACTTGCCTTCACTTATGAGCAGCTCTATCATTCTTCCTTTTCCAACTTCCTGACCTTTAGCTGTGTGAATTATCTAAGGCTGCCCTTTAAACACCATTCTTCCATGGACAAAGCACAGAGAGAAGTTAAAAAAAAAAATCACCGAGTCTTATTCAGTACAATGCAAAACCTTGAATGATCATGGAAATGAGTAGTTATATTTAATGCATCTCACAGTTAGGTGTGTATATACATCATAATGACACCAAAATAGAGGTCTTAAATGAGTTCAAGGATTCCAGTCAGGATTTGTGACTTCCCAGGGTGTTGAAATAAGTATGAAATTACATTGCCAAGCCACTGATCTTTGAAGAATAATAGGGAGTGGAAGAAGAACAGGAGACTGAGGGCAGAAAAGCGATATCCTGATTTTCAGAAACACAAGGAAGTTATCTATTCCTTAAACAATGAGCTGTGAGCTATGACATTAATACCCAATGAAGTTGACATTTTTGTCACACAGGATTGCTTCATCTGCATTCCTACTTCCTAAGGCTATTACATATTTTCTTTTAAATCTATCCTTTTTCCGAATCTCAGGTCATTTGATTTGGTGGTTTTAGTTGTGGTTGTGATGGCATTTAACCCTACCTCTGCTCCTCTAGCTGGGTTCAGAATGACTTAGGACTATCACTGTATTTTACTTCGCTGTTTCAAGTGATTTGTTGATGTGTGGACATGGGACATACGTGGACCATTGAGAGATAGGGCCAGAACTTGTTTTATTCACTGGGAGAGAGTAGCCTCTCTCTGCAGTAGAGCTTATAGGATGAGAGAGTATGAGATCTGTAGATGCTGGAGTCTTAATCAGGCCACAAAAGAGCACATGGCAGTCAATGAAGTCAACAAAAATGATAGAATAAGCAATGGAGAATCCTGTCTTGATGTCATCATGAGCATCTGTTAGTCTGACCAGGGTTGAGGACAGACCAGTTCTTCCGATGTTAACTTATATAATTTTGAAATGTCTCTTTTGCCTTGCTTGCTTTTGATTACTTCACGTTCTCTGCTTGTTTTGGAGATTGAGTTTTCCTAAGTATCTTTTTTTTTTAATTCTTTAAAAAATTAAGAAAATTTTTACTGTACACAAGAATATCCTTCTAGGGTAATATTACCAGTCTCTGTGGTTTCAGTGATAATCTTTGTACTGATGATGCCCAAATAATTATTGGTATTTTCCTAAATGACAAATATCTATTTCCAGCAGTCTCCTGGATCCATCTAATTGAGAATACTTCAGAATATTTTATCTTTTCCCAGTGGTGACATGATCTCTTCTAATCTCAATTTCAGTTAATAGAATCATCATCCACCTATTTTTTCTAAGTACCACTTGTAACAACCTTGGTATATACCAATATTCACCCCAAATCCTGTCATCACATTAGATCAATTATTCTCAAACTTGACATATATTAGACCTACTTGAGGCACCTGTAGATGTCAATTTTCTCTCCCTCTGCCAAAATTTTTACTAATTTGGTCTGGGTTGGGGTATAAGAATGTGTATTTTTATCTGGGGCACCTGGGTGGCTCAGTGGGTTAAAGCCTCTGCCTTCAGCTCAGGTCATCAAGCCCCACATCAGGCTCTCTGCTCACCAGGGAGCCTGCTTCCCTTCCTCTCTCTCTGCCTGCCTCTCTGCCTACTTGTGATCTCTGTCTGTCAAATGAATAAATAAAATCCTTAAAAAAAAAAAAAAAGAATGTGTATTTTTATCAAGCTCCTCAGGTGATTCTAGGTAGTCTATAGACCAAACTGCGAGAAAAATAACATTTAGATCATAAAGTATTTGGGACTAACTTCATGACATTAAATTTATATTGTCAGCTTTTAAGAAAATGCTTTATACATAGTGAGTGTTTAAAATACTGGAAAAATGAATGAATACTCAGTATTCGTTCAGAAAACAGAAATATCACAAATTTGACCATTTCTATCATTAAATCTGCCACTTCTTTTATCTACTAAGAATTAATCTATGACATTAAAATTAATAGAATTTCTGAGTGAGGTGTGGACATCTGTGTTGTTAAATGCTCACCCAAGTTATTTTTAGGAGAGAAAGAACAAAAAGCTTACAGAAGCAGTAGACTACTCCCTCATTACCTTTCACTTTAACTCTCAAAAGTATATGCCTTATCAATAGTTTCTCTTTATTACAACCAATCCCCATACTTCTATGGGAGCTGCTGTTGGAAAACACAAATCTAAATACACTGTTCCTTTTTATAAATATTATGTAGTCTCCTCATTTCCTAGTGGATAACGTCTCTAGATGCAATCTCTTTTATGACTAGGTGCCTTTGTATGCGATGCTTTTTGGAATGGCTCTCTCTATTAAAAAAAAAAAAAAAACAGGTGTGCATGTAAGCGTGTAGATGTGGGTGGATAATAGATGCATAGATACACAGATAGATAATAGGTTGATAGCATCCTTCTGTCAAGGTCCAGCTACATGGCCCCTTATCAGTGAGGCTGTGACCTCCCCCACCTCCAGGCAAAACTATTTGCTTCACTCCATGCAGTTCTGAGAAGAGCTCTTTTTATATTTCACAGTACCTCCTGTGCAGTTATAATCTGTTTTTTCCATTTGCATACTTTTGTTTGCAAATTTGACAGTTGCACTTGCCAGAGTTACTAAACACCTTGGTAGTAGTCAAATATTCCAGCCAGGCTCACGTATCAAACTCATTATTGGAGGCTTCCATGGACAGGCACTCGATGGATCACAAAATGAATGTCTAAAATTCTCATGGTTTATGGCTGATGGTGTTACCAGTGTTCCATGGGATAGATGATGAAGCATTTTCTAAAAGAAATCCTTTGAAGGGGGCGCCTGGGTGGCTCAGTGGGTTAAGCCTCTGCTTTCAGCTCAGGTCATGATGTCAGGGTCCTGGGATCGAGCTCTGCATCAGGCTCTCTCAGCGGGGAGCCTGCTTCCTCCTCTCTCTGCCTGCTTCTCTGCCTACTTGTGATCTCTCTCTTTTTAAAAAAAAAGAAAAGAAAAGAAAAAAAGAAATCCTTCTAGGATGGCAAAAATTAAAATATCCTCTACATAGTACTGTTGGGTCCGTTATCAAAGGAACGAGACTGACATGAAGTTAAGGTTTAACAAGAGTTTTATTTTATGCCAGGCATCAGGAACCAGACTGACCAGCCAGGGCCACCTCCGAAGAGAGTGATGACCCCTTGGTCTTATGGCTAGTTTTATAGGGCACATCCACAGACCTCTACATATGGGGCTTTGGTTGATTGGATGTTTCCACCTGTCTGGCCTTGTTTTATGTGTTGTGTTTTAGTAACAGTTACCTTGTTTTAGGTGTTGTGTTTTAGTAACAGTTACCTTGTTTTAGGTGTTGTGTTTTAGTAACAGTTACCAAGAGCAGTAACTGCTGAGGCTTTATTAAACAACAAAATGTCTACCCAGGCAACATGGAGTCACTACAGCTAAGTAGGCCTAGGCAGGCCCTAGGGGTTTAACAGGTTTTAACATGGAATCGGCCCCAACAGTACTTTTAGGATTAACACAAAGCCCTTTACTTTATTTTAAAAGATTTTATTTATTTTATTTATTTGACAGAGAGAGAGCAACCAAAAGCTAGGGGAGAGGCAAGCAAAAGGAGAGGGAGAAGCAGGCTCCCCGCTGAGCAGAGAGTCCAATATGGGGCTCTGGGATCATGACCCTGGGATCATGACCTGAACCAAAGGCATATGCGTAACCAACTGAGTGACCCAGGTGCCCCCCCCCCCGGCCTTTAGTGTTACAGGGGGTTTTATTATCTGGCCATGGCCTCCATCTCCAGATGTATCACTTTCTCCTTTTTATTTTTCTCCTCTTCTACATGGCATCCATAATGAAATGTTTACCAGGATCTAAATCAAATGCAGTATCTATTTCCTCGTCACTTTTGTATAACTTGTTTATTATACTTGGAAACCTCACTCTCTCCTGCCTCCACCTTCCTAGGCACTTTCTGACCCAGTTCAGGTCTCACGTCCTCAGGCACAAGCACCGTTAGTGGCCTCCCTGCTACTTGGTCTGTGGCAGGAAACCATCCTCTGTGCTTCTAAATGATCACATGCCATTTCCCTCTTCTCATGTTTATGTTTCTATGATAAACCCTGAGCTTCATCACCCCTGCACCCTCTGTAACCACCACAAACTGAATAAATTAATTGATGATGAATTAAATAAGTAACTGATAATTAATAATAGCTAACATAATGTATTCTTAGTATGTCAATAAATAAGCTAATTATTATTGTAGGTCTTTCCAGACAAGGACAGAATGAAGCTTGATTCACTCTGCCTTCTCCTTGTCCCGGCACCCCCCCCCCCCACACTTCTGAACACCCTATTGCCACTCATTTAAACACATTAATTTACTAATAGTTTCTAGACCTATAAAATGTGCTGATTTCCAAAACTGAAAGAGAAGGTTAGAATGTCACAACTTTATGCACATTAGAGTATCCCTGAGCTAACTTTTACTTAGTTTTCTTTTTTTTAAAGATTTTATTTATTTATTTATTTGTCAGAGAGAGCACGCGAGCACGTACAAGTGGGCAGAGTGGTAGGCAGAGGCAGAGAGAGAAGCAGGCTCCCTGCCGAGCAGGGAGCCCAATGTGGGACTCAATCCCAGGATCCCGGGATCATGACCTGAGCTGAAGACAGCGCCTTAACCTCCTGAGTCACCCAGGCATCCCTTCCCTACTTATAGTTTTCTCATTCTAATTTTTTAACAATTTGTAGAAAGACTTGGTTGCTTTTTTTGCAAAAGCACAACTGAGGCTTTTTAACTCGGACAAGAAGTTATAGCTCAAACAGGAAGGATAGATAGGACCATCAAAAAACCACTGTTCATTTAGAGAAGAGTGATTATACTCCAGAACATTTGTAGGGAGACCTCCTTTCAGGATGACATTAGAACTATGTAGGAAAATCTACCTTCCTGCTCTCAGGGGAGAGATGCTTGAAATCCATCATTATCACAGTCCTGTAAACGTCGTGTCCTCTGACTCCATTTCTAAGTTAAATTTATACATGTGCCTTAGATAAATAGTCTGTATTACTAGGTCTCTTACCCACAATGGAAACAAGGTTCGGTAAAACTATCAGGAGATAGCGGCACCTGGGTGGCTCAGTGGGTTAAAGCCTCTGCCTTCGGCTCAGGTCATGATCTCAGTGTCCTGGGATCGAGCCCCGCGTCAGGCTCCCTGCTGAGCAGAGAGCCTGCTTCCTCCTCTCTCTCTGCCTGCTTCTCTGCCTACTTGTGATCTCTCTCTGTCAAATAAACAAATAAAATCTTTAAAAAAAACTATCAGGAGATAACTTAAAGAATTCTGATTTTTCTTTTTCCCCTGGGTCCCACTCTACTATGCCTCCTCCTTATTATTCTCTCCCCAAGATGCCAATTGAGAACCTCTAGTTAAATGGTGAGATGGAAAGGCCCACATGGTCCTAAATTATAATTCTTGTCTTACATTCTTTTATTCATCAATAGGTTCTTGGACTATACTTTTAACCAGAAAACTTTGTATTTGGGGAAAAGGCTATGGTATGCAGGACACCAAGGAATAGGGGAGCACCATGTGAATGGGACCCAATGAGTATTGTAGCGTTATCTAGAACGGTATGGCTGTTTAATTAATTATATTTGGAAAAATTAAAAATGTAATTTACTCCAGGCTGTATGTCAAGCGCTCAATAGCCAGGTAACCAATGGCTACCCTGTTGTACAGAACACAAAGCCCAGAACTCGGATATGTCATCTCCTGAGGCATGCTAAATCTGACTTGCTCCTCCCCTTCATTTAACCTGGGTCACGTCTCCTTGCTCTCCGCTTTCACAGAACCTCTCTTCCTTTCTTTCAAATTCTTACCCTAACTTGCAAATGCACACAGAGTTGTATTAGTAACCAAATCGCCACTGCTCTAAACTCTATTAGACAGAGTACGATCATGGCAAATAGTTGCCATAAATGTTTTTGTACAGATGAATGAAAGGAATGATAGACCATGTGGCTGAAGGAAAAAGTCAGCATAATACCAGAAGGGATGTGGAGGTGGTAGAAGAACTTAAACAGGGATAAGACATCATATTTTTAAGTAAAACTGTTTATACTCCTAAGGAAGTGGCTGCTGTGAGGAGGAACATTTCGTCTTTCTCACTGCCCTTCTAGATTCTCCAGCTGAGGCCTTGGAAACTGGACTGACAAGAGGCAGATTAACGAGAGAAAAACAAATAGAGCTTCATTAGCATGTGTGTGTCAGGCTTGTACGTGGGAACACTCAGGGATGAACCGCAGAGGACTGGCTGGAATTGGAGCTTATACAGCATCTTAGCGAAGGAGCAATGCACCTTTAGAGAAGTAGCAAAACAAAGGACAAGGATTTTAAGTTTCCAGAGTGGCAAATTGTGAAGAGGCAAATAGATGGGAACTAATGGTAAAGAAAAGTTAATCAGTAGAGTCTATTATGCACAGTTTTCTGGTGCTGTCTCCCAGCCGATACAGGTCTAAATTTCTCTTGAATGACTAATATTTGTCCTTCCTGGTAAGAAGGAGAGTGACACACCCCTTGTTAAATTTATGTTCTGCACATGGAAGAAGAGCTGTTCTTGTATCTACTTTTGGGTTGCCTTCAGCTCAAAATAATGCTTATGCCAAAGGGGTATGTTTTGGGGTGGCATAAGTAATTAATGTTCTTAACCCCATACCCAAGCACTGTGGCATGTCTAGAACCATGCTATTTGGGCATCATACTTGATAATTTTCACAGGAAAGATTTGTGAATGTGTGTGCAGGGGGACTGACTACCTTTTTCTTTACATAGACACACACTTTTTTGGGACAGCATTTAAAAAAAACAATGTGAAAATCTTGTTAGGAATTCATACTGAGATTAGAGAAGCTACTTCAAAGGACAGACTTGAAGATGTTTATCTAATATGCCCTAAAGATAATCATATAAAAATCTCACCTAGGATTCAAACTATACTTATTATATTCCTTGATAAAGCAATAATTTTCCTTTTGTCCCAACTATAGAATGATCTTTATTTTTAACTTTCAGATATGACATGGTTATCTGACTTCATGAAGTTAAAAAGTTGCAACTAACTCCACAGAATGCTTTATAACCATCTTTTACAAAAAGGAAGAAGGGGGCACCTGGGTGGCTCAGTGGGTTAAAGCCTCTGCCTTCAGCTCAGGTCATGATCTCAGGGTCCTGAGATCGAGCCTCACATCGGGCTCTCTGCTCACCAGGGAGCCTGCTTCCTCCTCTCTCTCTCTGCCTGCCTCTCTGCCTACTTGTGATCTCTGTCTGTCAAATAAATAAATAAAATCTTAAAAAAATAAATAATAAAAAGAGGAAGAAGAAAAACCCTCCTGATTGGACACACTATGTCCCAGTTGGTAAGCAGTAAAGCTGCCACTTTTTTTTTTTTTAATTTGATGAAATATGATGGATGGGAAAGTATTTACTTACCAGTAGAGAAATACTAATGCTGAAAAATTCATTTGTTCAAAACTTAAGGAATGTGTTAGTCTTTAAAAAAATAAAATAAAATTAGTGCTAACTGTCCTTTCCTACTTGATAGGACATAAGTATTCTTCATTTTTTTAAAGAAAAGAATATTATGTAAGGAATATAAGCACTTCTTAAATTAACTTAAAGTTTACTTTTTGGATCTTCAAATATCATGGTTTCTGAGTCATCAAAAGTATTTGATTGCTGCTCTTTCCTTGTAAACTATGTTGTTTGTCATACAACTTTGGTGTCCCTCTGTTTCCCTAATGTTCAAAACTCTGACAAGTTAGAATGCATGAAATTATTCAAGGTCTGAGTGGTAAGTCACCGGCTAGTTGCCAGGCAGATGACATTTTACTAAGGACATCGAATACACATTTTTCTTGGAATTCACAATGTATGATATGATTAAGATAGCTAAGAGGATAAATGCTGGGTAAAAAGTGTTGTCCTAGCAAGATATTACAGAAGAAAAGGTTAGCATTTTTCTCACTCGTAGCTATAAAACTATCACAAAGATTTCTCCTCCTTTCTTGCCACCTTTTATGGTGTATCCTAGGATAAAACACTTGAAAACAAATGGATTCTAAATTAGACATGTATTATACCCTTCTCAGTGTTAAGTGGTTATCAAGAATCTGATCTTTTAAGAAACACCCTACATAACGAGGCAGGGTTTCTTTGTTCTATAAAATAGTAGATGACTTGCAATTTTGATGACCCTGCAAAAAGTAATGGTTAATTGTAACCATATTTCTATTTTCAAAGCAAAATTATGAACTTATGTCTTTGAACCTAAGTCCCTCTTCTCAATTTAAGGCTTTTAATAAGCTGTTGTTTTCTTTTCATTTGAGGCTAATGTAAGAAAATCACAAGAAAAAAAATTGAACATGAAGTTACATTTACTTTTAAATAAATGATCATCCTCGGAGATCTGTTTTCTCAGGAAAAAGAGGCTATTTAAGTGGGAAAGATGATGCAGTAAACAAACTTGAATCATGACTTCAAGATAGGGTGAACAGGGAGTTTTAGATAGAATCATTCAGCTGCATTTTTAGCATTTTTCCTTAGTTCAGACAAGCCATCAAAATTGTACTTTGGCATTTTAGTAGCAAGGGGGCCTACTGAGAAAGGGAAATTGCTGGGCCTTCCCATATATAGCAGAGGGTAGGATACATTTTATGATTTTATCTCTGTGATAGGCATATAAACAAAGAATTAAAAAAAAATTCTAGTAAGAAAGATAACAGGATGATTTGGGAGTTACAGAGTAACTCAGAAAAGAACATGATTTACTCTGTCTGGAGTGACAGTAAATGTTTCCCAAAGAAAGTAATGAGGATTATCAGTATTAAAGGGAGAACTAACAGGGCTGATTTCCTGTGAAGATATATCATGACCCTGAGTGTCGTTCATTGCTTCCTTTCATTAATACATACAATTAAGGTTGTCGTAAACCCACATTACCTAGTATAGTGAACATTCAGATGCTAGATATGTAATGCATTCAAGATGGCCTGCAGGCCTTTGTGCCCAATAAAAATAAATGTGAAATGCACAAAGCAAAAGGGTGCTTTTTTGTTATTGTTAACAATGTGTCACTTGTGTGGAGGTGGTTGAATTGTCACTGGAAACCCTTTGGTTTCTGCAAGTGGCAAATATGCAGGGTAATGTAACAGAGAAGTAATAACAAATCAGAGTTGTTTGGCTATAATCAGGAGCTACAGCTATAATGTACCTATAAAGGCTATTTAATTAATTCAGCCGACAGCTGCCTTATCACCAGTGGAAACTGAGCCAAGTTTGACCAAAAACTTGAAACATAATTCAGTTAGTAAACTATTGAAAACCAGTGGGGGGAGAAAAAAGTACTTTTTGTGTACTTGTTTTTAAATATTCATGCTATTGAACCATTTCCACTAAATGCATAAATGACAACGTAATATCCAACTGTAACAGTTGGCGGAAGCCATTTTAAGTAGCAGTTTAACAAACAGAGATGAATTTTAATTTGCAATGCCAGTTGAGCTGTAATAAAAACTAGTATTCCAGCTGTGAAAAAAAAAAAATATCACACAGCTTGGTTAGAGTTATTTACAGTTTTTTTTTTTAAACTTTACAGTACAATGAAACCATCTTGTTTCTATCCACACCAGAAGTTTGATAAATCCCAAAACATGTCTTAGGAAATGAGAAAGGCATGTCTTTAGGGAAATAAAAATATCTTTGTTGTATTAGATTACAGTGTTCAATTTAGTACAAGTTTACTTAGCAGCTGAATGTGGTATATAGTTTTTGCACAATTTCAGATATTGTAAAGATTACTTTAGACCAAATAGAAAATTCGGGCTGTTACTTTCAAAGTGAATGGAAAACAGGTATTGCCAAGCACTGGAGTTTACAAAATGTATTTTTGCAATCAGCACTCACTTCCTGGGTTGATACTTTATTAACAAAAGTATCAACTTGTGATTTATCAGAAATCCACTTACATTTTTGACTGTAAGCACTAAATCATGTTCCTACAGTGATTGTCTCCCCAGTGAATAATAACTCAATTTGCATAAATGGGCACTGGAGGTTTCCAACTTACTGTTTTTTACTATGATTTTTTAAAATCAGGCTGCCATCTTCAGAAAGGGTACTCTTAAGATTCTGTGGGTATACTGATGAAATTTTGTTTTTAAAAATGGAGATGGCAGTAGTGCCTGGGTGGCTCAGTGGGTTAAGCCTCTGCCTTCAGCTCAGGTCATGATCTCAGGGTCCTGGGATTGAGCCCCAAGTCAGGCTCTCTGCTCACCAGGGAGCCTGCTTCCCCCTCTCCATCTGCCTGCCTCTCTGCCTACTTGTGATCTCTCTCTGTGTGTCAAATAAATAAATAAAATCTTAAAAAAAAATAAACACATAGATAAAACTAAAAAATGGAGGTGACAAAAGGAAGTATGGGGGGAAAAAAGACAACAACTAAGAATTAAAAACAATATTCACTACCAGGAGAGTCTCTACTCTGCCTTGTGAGGACTTTGGGTACAGGAGAGATGCCTTGTTGTGCTGAATGGGGAGACTGGACCCCCAGAGGCTAAGGAAAGGAGTCGACTGAGGAACCCAGTCCTGTGTGTCAAGAGAATTTCCAGCAGCAGAGCTCTGAAGGGGACGGACAAGGCAGGAAAAGAAGGGGGAGTGGAGAAGGTAAGGTTAGAGAGGGCGGAGAGCAAGGGAGAGAGACAGAGGCAGAGAGGGACAAACAGAGAAAGCTTGAGTGAGAGTCCAATCCATCGCTGCTGAGAAGAAGAAATTAAGGGAAAGAGAAGAGACAGTGGAATACGTAGGTAGTTTTGCTTGACAAATGATTTGTGGTATCGCTTACATACTCTGAAAGAACGTTGGTCCATTTTATATTAGTCAGTGCTACTTTTGGAATCGAACCCGCGGTCTTTGGCTATGAAAATATTCTGAGGCGTCTTCTAACAGGGGCATAGGGAGTAGCTGGAGTTCCCTGAGAGACCCCCGTTACTAAGCTTCTCTTCAAGGTACGTGTGTACCACTCCAGAGACATCAACGTTAACCCTCTTGCACACTTTAGTTATTCCAGTAAGCCGCAGGTCATCAAATATCCCTATCACCGTTGTGTATCCGATGATAAAAGTATATAAACAATTTGTTTTGCCTTGATGCTAGGGCCCAGAACATAGCAGGTCCACAACAAAATATATGTTGAGGGTGCCTGGGTGGCTCAGGGGGTTAAAGCCTCTGCCTTCAGCTCAGGGTCCTGCGATCAAGCCCCGCATCAAGCTCTCTGCTCAGCTGGGTGCCTGCTTCCTCCTCCCCCTCTGTCAGCCTCTCTACCTACTTGTGATCTCTCTCTGTCAAATAAATAAATAAATAAATGAATGAATAAATAAATAAATAAATATGTTGAAGGAAGGAATGGCCAAATGGAACATTTTTTTGGAAACATGTAGTTTTTGCTCTCGTTTGATATCATTATCATCGTTATTACGTGAATGAAGTGTCTTTGGCTCTTACCTGGCACACTCAGCGTTCCAAACATGATCTCTTCCATTTTATTTGGCTTAAAAACCTGACAGTAACAGGTGCTGCTCCTGCCGCACTTCAGATCACTTAATTTCTCGGAATAGTGTCAGTGAAAAGTCTCTGTGGAGAGCACAGCAATGCAACGCAAACTGTAAGGTCCTGTAATGAAACCTAATGAAAAATCTCTGGACCAGATTAGATGGTGATCTGATGTGAGGCCAAGCAAAAGAGAGCACTTAAGAGAAGTCTGTGGAGTTGAAATTACAATTTGTAGAAGAACAGGTAGGACACGTGAGGGACTGAAGGCAAAAAAAACAAAACACGGGCAATGCTATCTGCACTTTTTTTTTTTTTAAACCTCCCTAGGGACTGGCTCTAGAGAGATGTCAGCGGGGAACTGCTAGAGATCTATTGTCTCCATCCAGCATCAGAATATGAGGTCTGACAGCTGAGAGGGATTTGTGGGGAAGGTGGCTCTGAGTATTTGAAATAGGAGCCATCATGTCATCCTGTGTTACCTTACAATTTCTGGAGATCAAAAGGTTCTCCCAGGAAGGAATGAGTAGGAAAATGGGAGTAAGTTTCAGGGACAGAGAAATGTGAAGTATGGAGAGAAAATAGAGTTTTTGGAAAATGTCAAGGAAAAAAAAAATGGCAGAAGCGCGGTGACCTTCCTATCAGGTATCTGGAAATCACCCCATCCCGATTCTCAGGAGGCTGAACTAGATATGAAAGTAATTACGGACATCTACGAGGCAAAGCATTTAACCAAGGCAACTAGGTATTTCTTTTTGAAGGCACTCAGGACAACATGTTTCTGATATCAAAATACCAGGGAAAGAATTAATCATCAGAATATTGGTTGAGCAAAGAAATGGAAGGGTTTCGTGAGTCATTTCATTCATTTGACAAGCACTTGTTTATTTCATAAGCATGAGATTGCGCTGGTCATCATTGGGGATACCCAAGAAGTAGAAATGTGTCCTAGTATCTGTGTAGCCTTCTTCTGAGGCCAGTGAACCACAAATAATAAATCAGAGAGGCCGCCCAGTGTTCTCAGCAGTGTGGGCGGACCTGGCTTCTGTTCCCAGCTCTTCTAGGCTTTCCAAGCATGGATGGCACACAAGCCAATAAACTTCTCTTTGCCTAAATTTCTCTCCACCGGGACAGGGATGTTAAAGATGCCCAAAGAAGTGCTGGGAGAAAACACTTCCTACAGTACCTAGTGCATATTTATGGCTGATAAATGAAAACAAAAGTCACCTTTGCTTATTTATAAAGTAACAAGTTGTGCATTTCGGAACTGTTTTAACATAGGCTAGAATCAAGGGGCAAATTCAGTGTTTTGTTTTTTTTTTTAAAGATTTTATTTATTTATTTGACAGAGAGAGATCACAAGTAGACAGAGAGGCAGGCAGAGAGAGAGAGGAGGAAACAGGCTCCCTGCTGAGCAGAGAGCCCCATGCGGGACTCGATCCCAGGGCCCTGAGATCATGACCTCAGCCGAAGGCAGCGGCTTGACCCACTGAGCCACCCAGGCGCCCCAAATTCAGTGTTTTAATGAAATAGTAATCAGGCCAACTGAAAACAGAGGGAAAAAATACTTTACAGAAAGAAGTAATTTTTTAAAAAGATTTTTTTTTATTTATTTGACACAGAGAGAGAGGGAACACAAGCAGGGGGAGTGAAAGAGGGTGAAACAGGCTTCTCGCTGAGTAGGCAGCCTGATGCGGGGCTCAATCCTAGGACCCTGGGATCATGACCTGAGCTCAAGGCAAACGCTTAACGACTGAGCCACCCAGGTGCCCCAGAAAGAAGTAATCTTTTAAAAAGGAAAAGGAACAGCAACCACAGCTGTGTGGTTACTTGGTGGTTGGATGTGTACAATTCAGATTCAAGTAGCCTGGGTTTGAATCTTGGCTTCATATCCCCTGTCTGTGAAATGATGAAAGTAGTAAGACCCACCTCAGAAATCTGTGGAGATGGCACCTGTAAGGTGTTGGGCGCGGTACCCGGCTCATAGTGAACACTCAGTAACGACTACAGTGGGTGAGCGGTAGTATTCTGACAGCTTTGAACAATTACCCGCCTTGCAGTTTCCTCTGGGAGATCTCCAGCCCTCCAGAGCAGGTCCCATTTCCCTGGCAGCTGCTCTCACATCTCCCTGTGTCTACCTTTCCCTGGACTCACCACAATTCCAAAATTCAGCAAGATTATTGGCGTGCATGTGAATTCAGTAACTGACGCCCTCAGCATCCAGCGGTGAGCTCCCTAAGGGCAGGTCTCAGGTCCTGATCAATGGCATTCCTGCAGCTCCTAGCCCAGCCTCTGGCACAGGGGAGGTCCTCAGATATGCACTGTATCATGGAAGAAATGGGAAGCAAAGGGTAAATGGCTCTTTCCAAGGGCTATTTTTTACATATAGTTTTGCTTTAATTTTCCTTTTCATCACAAGCATGTTTTTATTCAAAACGTATGTGTAACACTGCATGCACACACTGCAGAATATTTCATTAGCAGGCTAAGAAGAAGGAGACAAGGAGACCATTTACATGTAAATGTATGCTTAACTCAGCCCCTGATGGAGAATACCCAAAGGGCACTGCCAGCTTCCTTAGATAGTAATTGGAAGCCTAATTCAGATAGGTTAATTGTAGGGTAGTGGTAAGGCGTGCTGGGCTGTGCAAAATAGAGGGGAGAGTGACAAACCACCTCCCCGAATCCAGAATAAAATAATGCTGCAACATCCACTTCCTTTGGCTTTAGCATGTCACTGGTCAAGGGTAACTCCCAAGAAATAGAAGTGTTTCTCTAGATACATAAAAATCACCCTTTCCCAGATCCACGAAGTTATTTTACTAAGAACACCTTGGGCTCTATCACTGGTCCTCAATGACACTCTGGAACTTCATGAGCACATGTGGGGCAAAAATTAGGTCTGGTTTGTTTTGTTTTGTTTTGTTTCTCCCTCGTTCGTACTAATGTCTGTGCAAGACTTGGGGGCTTCAAATACGTAGAGCAACTTACTAACAGTGATTTGGGTCCATTTCTTGACCTCTCTGCACTTCAGTTTATAGCGGTGTAAACCAGGGATAAAAACAGAACCTAGCTCACGGTGTTCAAAGAGGATCCAATGAGACAATCAATGCAAAGTGCATAGCCTAGTGTCCCAGCCATAGTAAGCGCTCAGAAAAGGGTGGCTCTCTTCCCTTCAAACTGGTAGAAGTTAAACAAGTATGTACGCTGTGACTCAGCCCTTTCACTCTAAGGTTTTTACCCCAAAGCAATGAAAATATGTTTATATTCACAAAAATACATATGTGAAAAAAACTCCTAAGAACCAACAGTTGGAGAGGGGATGGCTGATATAACTACCTAGAGAGCAAGTGGAAAACAGTAGTTTTTAATTAAAAAGAGGGAGGGTTTGTCTTCATGAATACTTTTCCAAAGGGCTATAATCAAGTCAAAATTTTTTATACCGTAGCTCAATGGCAACATTGAAACATAAGATACTTAGTAACCTCACCTTCATCGCATCCTGGCCTCATTAAGACTGTCAGCTGCAAGTATCCTGTACCTCAAAAGGACAAGAAGATAGAATTGCAAGATTGGTTTTTGTTTTGTTTGGGTTTTTTTGTTTTTTGGAGTTGTTTTTTTTTTTTTTTTGGTCACTTTGAAAAATGCCATCATGTATCATTATATATTCTTTTTATTTATTTATTTTTAAGATTTTATTTATTTATTTGACAGACAGAGATCACAAGTAGGCAGAGAGGCAGGCAGAGAGAGAGAGAGGAAGCAGGCTCCCCGCTGAGCAAAGAGCCGGATGCGGGGCTCGATCCCAGGACCCTGAGATCATGACCTGAGCCAAAGGCAGCGGCTTAACCCACTGAGCCACCCAGGCGCCCCTCATTATACATTTTAATTTCAAGGAGGGTTACACAATAAAAGAGTCTTGGCCTTTACAGTTGAAACGATTTTAACAGATGCCCAGCCACACAGTAAGAGAGACCTCGCTATCCCTATTTTCCAGAAGAATAAGTCTCAGGTCCCACAGTACAAGGATAGAACAAGGATTCAAACCAGGGTTTGAAATCTAGGTTTGAATCCTAGATGTTTCTGATTTCATAGGCCACAAATCACTTAAAATCAAGCATTTTTTTTTTTTACTCTTTATCAAGGAATGAATAAGAATTATGTTTTAACGTGTGTTATCCTCTGCCAAGTTTCTTCTTAACTCTATATTTGAGTGGCTCTCTAAGTTGACATGTGCAGTCAAATTACACATAATATGCTTTAAGGTTCTCCAGTGAAAAGGCTAAACAAGTTTAATTACAGAAAGACTGTATGAGATTCCAGAAGGCACAGTCAGAGACTGTGAACATTACAAACTTGAGTGGGGTCTGGAGAGGATGATGACAGAATGTAGCATTCTATCAATTAATTACCACAGACGACTAGATCAGACCAGCTGCTCCAACCTTATTAATGAAGTCCACATATTTCCACTGAATAAAAATCTAGCAATTTTTTTCTATTAAGATTTCTTCTTTTCAACATTGCCTAATCCTAACAGTTATATGAAACCATCATTCCATATTAAGCAAACTCATTTCCATTCTTTCTGGGAAGAAAAATAATAAAATCTCAGCTCCATTAATGCTAACGGCTTATCTAGCGTATTTAGAGTAAACACAAAATTGTTATGATATTCTTTTTGTAATTTCATGGCAATATAATAAGGATTAGTATGTGAACACTAGACTATAATAAGAGGGGAATTAAAATCACTCTTATATTTGCAGCAGGTAAACCTTTGAAAATAGGTTAAAATGCTTCCTTAGATATCATAATTGGAAAGCGTGGATTTTTCTTCCCCTTGAAATCCCACTTATCAGCATGTTACAGCAGGTAAAAAGTATGTTTTGGGGGGTAGGGAGATTTAAGTCATCAAAGTTAAGGAATGGAAAAAAACTAATATCCTTTATATTAAAAATTAAAAAAAAAAAAAAAAGAAAGAAAGAAAGACTTCATTACCATCAGTTTCTGGAGAAGACCTGTCACCCAGATGCCTGGGACTACAGTGGTTCAGGATCCCCCAGTGTTTGCCATGTTTTGCTTGAACTCTTACCTCTATTTGGTGAAAAATGTCAGATCCTGCCCTGCTGTTCATCATACTTGCTAATTCTACGTACTTTTCTTGGTATTTCTGGCAAGTACCTCTAAAATGTTGTTTTTTGCTCTCCTTTACTTCTGTGGGGGCCATATTCCTAAATACAGAAACTCACGGACTATCCCAACTTCAATTCTCATTCTTCATCTGGTTCTCCATCTCAGGTTTTTCTGAGATTGTACAGATTTCAGCACTGAAAGTCTCACTTCCAAGGAAATCCCTTAGACCTGGGCAAACCATAGCAGTTGGTAACCCTGAGTGTTTTCTGGTTATCTGGTATCTGCGTATCCCGTACCCATTGGGTAAAGGGGAGGAAGGTCATCTCTTAAATCAAAATTTGTGTAAAAAGAGGGGCGCCTGGGTGGCTCAGTGGTTAAGCTGCTGCCTTCAGCTCAGGTCATGATCTCAGGGTCCTGGGATCGAGTTCCGCATCAGGCTCTCTGCTCAGCAGGGAGCCTGCTTCCTCCTCTCTCTCTGCCTGCCTCCCTGCCTGCTTGTGATCTCTGTCTGTCAAATAAATAAATAAAATCTTTAAAAAAAAAAATTTGTGTAAAAAGAAATGATTGGTTTCTTCACTATATACTATACCGTGTTGATAGTTTTAGTCTTCTCACAGTGCTAGTGACCAAAACAATAATTACAATACACTGTATTATTCTTCTGTTTTTTACACTATTTATTTTTAATAGTCTCCTCTGTTTGAAAAACAGGGGGGGAGGGGAAATGGTCTAATTTTCAGATTAAACCAAAATGTCAAAAACAAAGGACTGTTTTTTTTTTCAACCATCATGTATGAGATTTTCAAGAAATTTGGATATATGAGGAACATTTAGACTCCATACTTATAATAAGGACCAGTAAAGAAGAAATGTCTTGGAGAACTTGAGTGTCTGACAGAGATAGAGATGAGAAACTTCAAATAATTCCTCTAACTCTTAGCTATTTTCTTGACTTTGAGAACCATTCATTATTTATTTCCATTTTTATTTAATGTTTTGGAAAGAATGGCTAGCTTTTATTTGCTGCAAAAGAAACACATAGCTATATATCTGGCACCTAGGAACAAAATTTGTTACTTGTGAAGAACCTTGAGGACATCCATTCATTTGAAGTTACATCCCGGGATCACTCTGCCTGGTCCTAAGATGCAGTCAAGGATAGAACAAAAAATGTTGAACTGTAATTTTTCATTAAACAGAGCTGGCATTCAAACAGGCATTTCACATTCCAGAGAATGCTTTCATGAAAGAAAAAGCAGTTGGTAATTAGAAGTATCTGGAGATATGATAATGACTACTTACTGTAAACAGAAAACCTCAAAACCCTATTACCATATATTGGATTCTGCCAAGTCTGTTTTTCTTCCATAGAGCATATATATAAAGGGAAAACCAAGGAAACTTAGTGGAGGAATTGTAGTTGTCAAATTAGTGTTATTTTAATGAAAACATAGACTTACCAAACAAAATAAATCATCAACCTTAGGAACATTTTCTGAGCGGCATCCTCTTCGTGAGACAGATACCTGATTTATAAAACAAAATTTTAGATTCCAGGAAGGGTAATGCCGACAGAATTCTCATGTTCTGTATGTACTCGATCATAACTATGTTATCAGAATTATTCTCTAGTAAGTAAGGTGTCAAATATAAAACATTGGCAGCCACTGTTTTATATTACATATTAATATATAACATAAATGTTATATATTTATGTGTCAAATATGAAACAGTGGCATTATATATTACACAGTAATACATGAATCTGAGTTGTAAACTTTAATTTTACACTCATATTAAGTGAAAATATTTTTTACACTTTTAGAACCAGGAAAAAGGCAATTGGCAAAGCCAGGGAGAATGTTTCCCAAACCTTTGAAATTGAAACCATATATAAAAAATAATGCATGCATATACTCACATACATGTATCAGTAACAGAAATTTTGTCAAAACCCTTATAAAGATGAAACTTAAGAACATTCATGATCCTACAAATAGATCAATTTTCTAGATATTGTGCTTATTTTGATGAGCAGTCTTGATAGCTGAATGTAGTCATTTGAATGATTTTGAGAAAATTGGAACAATCTTAGGCACCCATCATTAATATTCTTCAGGTAATTATTCTTTATATAGAAACTTCACTGTTTTATGACTTATCACAATCACGAACAGTTCTGTGATGGACATTCTATTGGATAAATCTTTAGACACTCCCATGTTCCATGACTATGTCCTCAGAATAGATTTCTGTAATTCACATTGATGCAAAAGGAATGCCTTTTTTATAAATGATGCTTCTTAAACTTTGATGACCATCACAATCCACTGGCAGCCCTTATAAAAACACAGGTGTCGACCCCACCCAGAGTTTCTGAGTTTCTAATAGGTCAACTCCAAGTTCCCAGGGGATACTGATGCTGCTGATCGAGGGTCCACACTTTATGAACCGCTATGACATATGTAGTCAAACGCTGAAAACTTTGACCCATTTGAATGACTCATTATTATAATGTTAACATTTGTCATTTGAGAAAATCGTAAATCTGCTGCAATAATACTGAGGTCTCTAGGGTTCAGAATCGGGTTCTTAAATCATGGGTCATTGATTTTGTGCCAATTGATTTCAAAAAAAAGCCAGTGTTCATCCTTTATACTTTGATATTTTTCTGTTGCTTTTTGCACACCAAATTTGTTTGCTGCTGAATAAACGTTTTGAATTAGCTTATGATGGTGCTGACTGAGAAGCACAGCTAATTTTCAGCTTTGTTACCAATTGTGATTGCAAGTATATATTTTTATATAAAACAAAATGTGTCCAAGCATGCATATATGTCATGGCATGAGGCTTTGGATAGGGAATGACAAAAATTGCGCCGATCGTAGCAGTAAGAGGTACAGGTCTATGAAGAAAGATACCGGAGACAAACGTGGAAATAATTAGGAGTGTCAGAAGAGATGATTTAGCCTGTATTGTATGCAAAATGGGCTTAAAGTGATTGAATCTGAGTGCAGTTGCAAAAAGAAAAAATAAAGCGCATGCATATGTTGCAAATACTACATCTGATAATGTTTAGGATTTGGCTTTTGTCTTTGCGTACAGAGCTCTCCAAGCAGAGGATCCTAGAAGGCATGCAATAGTGAGTTTCAGGGCCAGATACCCAGTTCATACAGGGTATATATATGTCATTCCTTACTCATGGTTGGGTCCTACATTTCACACACTCCACCATCGCCTTCTCCCACCCTCTTCTACAGGTAGAGGGCTTCTCTGATAAAACCAAATTAGAGATCAGCCTCTGTTCTCCAAGGGAATGGGATTTCCAACTCTCCTTCAATTTTCAGATGCCTGCACAGTCTCTGTCTGATTCATTCATCTAATCATGGCAAGGGGGTTGGAACCTGGCAAATGATGGCTGGACTTGTTAAAGACAGGATCAGCAGGTTAGTTTCCCAAATCATTGTCAGGAGCTTACAAAACATTTTGTGCAAATAAGTGTTCAAGAAAGGGAAGAAGGAGCAAGGCTTTGTCACCTCCCTTTCTCCACTCTATTCATCCCTCCCATTAGATGTTCCAGTCAGTTGCATTTAGCCAATCAGTTTATCACATCCTCATACCTGGACAAATGGGCAGATATCAGAGCACGTAGAACATCCAACTATTGGAAGAAATTATTCTCTTCTTCATTGGTCTTGGGAGAGATATTCAAAGAGCAGAAATTACAGCACCCTGTCTCCCCAATCCAACCCCACATTTACACAAGTGCACAATTATGTCTAGAAAGCAGATGCAAATTTTAACTCTTCTAACAAAGTTTATTCAGCATCTTTATATTAAACAAAATCAAGATTGCCTGGTATTATACATTTGTGCAAAATGCCCTTGGAAAAGAAACCATGTGAAGAGCTTTTTGAACAGCAGTGGGGGTGGTATGGGTCCAGCTGGTGGAGGGAGAATTGTTTGGTACATCCCACAAACAAATTTTCCCCCAAGCCTGTCTGTATATGAAGAACCAAATTATGGACAAAGCATGTCTGTGATTTAAGCACTGATGTGCTAGGAAAGTGCTTTGTGCATGGAAAATATTTTTAGCTTGGCCTAAACCCAATCTGACTTACAAACTGGGGGGGGGGGGGGGGCATGGCAACATAGTAAGGGAAAAGTGTGGTTGGATAGCATAATAAAAATTGTTCTTGGCATCAATGACAACATGCAAGTATCATTTCAGTGCCTGGCATATAATAAATTTTTTGATCCCTTTTTAAAACAACATTTATTGAGACAGTATGTGCAGTAGCCATCAAATGCTTAAGGACCAGGATAATAAAGGGTAGTGTGAGTTATAATTATTCCTCCCCCCTCATCATGTATTGATGTATGTCTATTGGCCTGTACACAATATTCCCAAAGTGGGGCTCAGGTACCACCCAATGATTTTAGGCCCTAAGTGAGAGGAATGTAGGTGGCCCATAGATATGGCATGATCTACTTTAAATCTTTTAGAAGGGAAAAAGACATGTTTTTGAGATAATCAATAAAAATTAAACTGAAAGGACGGATTATTTTTTAGCTGCCAGGACTTTCACATCTAATTAATATTTGTTTGTATGTCTCTTTCTCACATACATATGATGTATATGTAGTCTCAACCCAGCGATGTATGTGTACACACAGTCACTCTCTCTTTCTCTCTGTCTCTCTCTCTCTCTCTCTCTCTCTCACACACACACACACACACACACACACACATACCCTCTCAATCAAACAATCTGGCTACATGTTCAGTTCCTTAGGCAGGCAACAGAAACTGAAAGTCAAAACATCTTTTTAAATGGAGAACTATTTTTTTTTTTTTAATTAATTTGACAGAGAGAAATCACAAGTAGACAGAGAGGCAGCCAGAGAGAGAGAGAGGGAAGCAGGCTCTCTGCCGAGCAGAGAGCCCGATGCGGGACTCGATCCCAGGACTCCGAGATCATGACCTGAGCCGAAGGCAGCGGCTTAACCCACTGAGCCACCCAGGCGCCCCCAAAACATCTTTTTAAACAGTGCATTTGTTTTTATGATTATCTTCCTTTTCCATGACCACCGCAAAAATAAAATGAATGGAATGTGTATTTGCCTTAACATTTTCTTTTAAAATAGTTTCCTAAGTGAAAATTGGTTTTTGTTTAGAGAAAAAAAAATTAAGGAAGAGACTAAGCAGGTCACGATGCATTGTTTTTGGAGTGGTGGTGGGGGTGTTTGGTGTCCAGAGCCAGAGGCTAGGGAAGAATTCTTGAGACATCTTTGGTGCAAAATCATGGTTTTATTAAAGCAGGGGGACAGGACCCGTGGGCAGAAAGAGCTGCTGCCCTGGGATTGTGAAGGGCAACTGATTTTATACTTTGGGGTTGGAGGAAGTAAAGATGAGGGAAGTTCCAAAAAGATTTCACATGCTAAAGAAGACTCACAGGGTTTGGAGGCCTCGCTATTGTCAGTCTAAGGTTGTTTTCCCCCCCAGTTAGGCATTAACATTAAGGCATTTGGGAGTTACCTGGAGGAAAGTTATATTCTGCCTGCCTCTAGTTTTGTCAATAGGCTGCAGGTTATAAGGACACTGAATTTTTTTTTCAAAGATTTTTATTTATTTATTTGACAGAGAGAGATCACACGTAGGCAGAGAGGCAGGCAGAGAGAGAGGGGGAAGCAGGCCTCAATCCCAGGACCCCGGGATCATGACCTGAGTGGAAGGCAGAGGGTTAACCCACCGAGCCACCCAGGCGCCCCAGGACAATGAATTTTATCTTTCTTTCCTTCTGCCTTTGTTATCCACATCAGGTAGGAATCTTAAAAAATATATATGAGTAATGTAGAAAAATGAAGTTTGGGGACTATTAGTCAATAGATGTTAAAATGATTCATTAGAATAGTTAAGAGTCAACTCAAAATGAAAATAACCAAAGTAAGACTAATCTCTCAATCTATCCACTCTGCCTGCTAAGCTTTCTCCATTCTTTCCTTAATCTGAATTAGCCGTGCATCTGCTCAAACTGAAGACTTTGAGTTATTCTTGAGTCTGCTTCCAACTTTATCTTTGCAACACGTGCTTCAGAAGGTCCCGTTTAATCCGCCTCTAAAACCACCTGGAACTATCCAGTCTCTGGAAAGCATCCAGCTCCTCTCTTGCCACCTTAGCCTAAACCCTGCTGATCTCCTGCTCCCTGTTCCCCTGTTTCCATTGTTACCCGCTGGACTCCATAACATGCGCCTACAACATCCGTGATCGTTTTCGCATAGTGCAGGTTACTTCCCTCCACTGACCTCCCGTTACCCTAAGAATAAAATATAAACTGCTCAGGACCTCTAAAGTGCTCTCAAGTCTTTGCCCTGCCTCCCTCTCAAACTTCATGCCTTACCTCTCCACCATCTTTTCCCCAACCACCATGATTCTGCCCTTTATATCAAACACTCCAAGCTTATTTTTAACCTTGAGACTTTGTAACTGTCTATATGACCCACCTCACAAAGTTTTGTTAGCTTGTTGCTTCTTATCCAGATTTCACATAGATACTAATTACCTTCACACAGGGGCTTTTCTTGACCATACAATCTAAATTACCTAATGAGTAATTTGCCTTAAAATGCCCAGTTGTAATTGCCTATACAACACTTATTAGTATTTTTTTTTCCGTGTGTTTTTGTGGGTTGACTATCTCTTCTTTCTAAGACAGAAACTCTGAGGGACATTCCCTCATCTGTTTTGCTTGTCCTGGGACAGAGTCTGACGCACAACATGAAACATCTAGTCATTATTAGTTGTTGTCATTGTCACTGTTGTCATTGTTTTTATTATCTGACTTCCTAGATTGGCCCGTATTCTATAACATATTAATAACTAAGTTGGTTTAAGGGGAGTATGTTAGTTTTCTATTGCTCCTCTAACAATTACTACAAACCTAGTGGCATAAAAACACCCATAGTATCTCACAGTTCTATAGCAGATAGTGTAAGCCCAGACCTTTGTCGTTGTTTTCTTTTTTGGTAACACAAGGACCCGATTTAAGCTTTGATTACCAAGGCATCCGTTTCAAAGACATGATCTGGAAACACACACTGTCAGCCTTAGGACCTCCTAGGACCGCCTTAGGACCTGTCCACTCCTCCCTGCACAGCCCGCCCCTCACAAAGAAGCTCGTGTTCAGAGATCTTGATTAATTTCGGTCATTGACCATTTGGGCCCCTTGACTTTTCTCATCCCGGGCTAAATTCCCACTCTAATGTTTTAAATTCACCAATAAAGAATAAGCAAGGAAATCCTAGTCCTCTGCCCTAAAGTAGAACCTCAGGATCATTCTCTCTCTCTCTCTCCCTCTCCCCTCTGTGAACTCACTGTGTGGCCCCAGGTATGTTACTAATTTTAGGACTGATAAGTAATAAACCTTTGTTTTTTTCTAAGTTCCCTGATGGTTGTTGCCGAAGGGAGTCTTACAACTGTAAGAAGCACAAGGGTCGGTCTAGTTGTAACACTGGTTCAGGAAGGGGGCATATTGATGAGAAGCTTACCAGGGGCCAGGTGAGTGCCTGCAGGCATTTATAGCCAATAACATTACTATAGATAGGCTGAGACAGGCATGAAACGATAGGTCAGAATTCTAGTTGGCTTAGCTAATTTCTCAGTGCTGAGTCTCGCAAGTCTGAAATCAAAGTATGGGCCAGTCTACTTTCTGGTCTGGAGCCTCTCAGGAAGAATCGGTTCTGTACTGATTCAGGTTGTTGGCAGAATTCAGCTTCGTGGGACTTAAAGGACTGAGGTCCCCCTGTCCTTGCTAACTGTCAACCGGGCATTCTGCTTCACTTTCTTTTTCTTTTTAAAGATTTTATTTATTTATTTATTTGACAGGCGGAGAGGTAAGCAGAGAGAGAGGAAGGGAAGCAGGCTCCCTGCTGAGCAGAGAGCCCAATGCGGTGGCTCTATCCCAGGACCCTGGGATTATGACCTGAGCCAAAGGCAGAGGGTTAACCCACTAAGCCACCCAGGTGCCCCGATTATGCTTTACTTTTAGAGGTCACTTGCATTCCTTGACAAAGGCAGCATGACAGACCAAATCCTTCTTACCTTCAAATCTGTCTGCTTTATTTCTCCATTCTCTTCCTCTTCCACTGCAGCTCTCTGACCACCCCCCCGCCCCCCCCGCCCCCCCCCCGCCATCCCCCCACCCCCTGCCCAGCCTGAGAAACTTGCTGCTTTGGAAGGCTCAAGTGATTAGAAGACAATCTCCTTATTTTAAAGTCCATAACTAATTTTATCATTGATGTGTCTTTTGGCATGGTAAGTAGCATGTTCCTAGGTACGACAGGGGAGGTTAAGGTTCATGGATGCCAAATTTCTGCCAATCATAGGGGGTCTCCATCTGAGAGGTAGACTCTTCCTAGCTTTACTGGTAAACTCCAGTTTCTAGCGCTATCAGGCATGTTGCCTCATGATCACAAGATGGCTGCTGTGGCTTTAAATGTCTAGTGTATATGTTTGAGAAGCTGAAGAGAAAAGGCCCCTTTTCTGGAGTCTCTCCTTTATTCCCTACCTCAGCAGACCTCCTATTGTGTTTTACTAGCCCAAAGAGTATACATGGCTTCAGTTTTTAGAGAGGCCAGAGAAGGGAGTAAACGACATATCCCAGCTTCCACAGTAAAAGAATACCAAAGGAGAAAGGAGTGTGTGATAGCTACTGGACTCTCTCTCTCTGCCCCCCATGTACTACAGAGGATTAAATATAAAAAGAAGGTTATGATGATGTTAATTTATATTTAATTTGTATTAATTAATCAAGAAATTGGTTGATTTATATTAATTAATCAAGAAAAAAGTCAGTCATTATTTCCCAAGTTCTGCCCTCTTTGTAGAATTCATTGACGGTATTCTGGGCTATGTTTCCGGCTGCTCTAATATTTTCTTCTCTTAAGGAGAAAGAGCAATTTTTCCATGCTGTTACAGATGAGACACATCCCTTGGAAACTGAGAAGGCATGGGATGATTGACACTCAGCCTGCATTCTTATTTTATTGAGATGTTAGCATGCCACTCATTGGGAAGTAGACCGCTAAATGACATTCACATTTACCAGATGGACTGTCAAGGTAGCGGCAGTGTCATCCCCTCTCCAGAATATAACTTAACGCCTGATGCCATTTTGTCAGGAGTTTCAGATTTGATGTTCCAGAACAAGTTGGCTCACACCATATAACTTCCTGCGTATTTTCCTGCTTGGGTTAAGCATGGTGCATCTCTAATTTCATCTGAAAATGTACACAATGCCAAGAAAAAATCATCTTCAATCTGCTCCATTTAACTGCATCTTCTCAACGTTATTGGAAATTTTTTTTTCTGATATTTTATGTGTGATCTGCTGTATTGCTGTGAATAGGGAAATCCAGTTAGAAGTCATAGAAGAGGACTTAACGCAAAGGGTTTTATTTATAGACCTCAGTATTCTTAAATCTTTTAGAATTTGGAAAACAAGAAGGCAATGATCACATCTCCTCCTCTGTAAGAGATAGATAAGAGCTTTTGATAGACCCCAATTCTGAGACTGTCTTCCTTTTTTAACCGATGTAAATTTCAAAGGCAGAAATTAACTTCACATCTATTACAAAGTAAAGAAACAATAACCGTGGAAACTTATATTCTATCTCTTACTTCATATGAAGTAGTGTTCTCGCTTACTCAGTTCTTGTAATAATGCCATAGGCTAAAAACATCTTATTGCTATCCTCATTTTACAGATGAGCGATCTGAGGTCTTTGGTCTGCTTAGGCTGCCATTGCGAACTACTACAGACTTGGTAGCTTAAACCACAGAAATGCCTTTTCTCACACTCTGGAGGTTAAAAGCTTAAGGTCAGGATACCAGCATGGTGGGTTCTAGTGAGAGCCCTCTCCTTTGGTTCTTGTGACAGTCTTCTCTCTGTGTGCTCACATCACCTTTTTGAGCAAACTCAGGGAGAAAGAGAGCAAGCTCTCTGGTGTCTCTTCTTATAAGGGCACTGATCCCATTATAGGGTCCCACACTTGTCTAACCCTAATGACCTCCCAAAGGCCCCATCTCCAAATACTGTCATATTGGGAGTTAAGAGTTAAGGTTTTTGTATATGAAGGCTGGGGACACAAACATTCAGACCGTAATAGGCACAGAGAGGCCAAGCATCTCAGTCATGGCCAAATAACTAATAAGTGAGGAAACCAAAATGGACACCCACAGAGTCAGACTGCAAAATCCTTATTCTTAATAAATATACAGTGTAGCCTCTTTGATGTCCGATACTGTGGGCCTAAGTAAGTGGGATAGGAGGAAATAGACACAATGAATCAAAGTTTGTATGGAATTATAATCTCCAGATTATCTTCCTTCAACGTGTTCTATCTGTCAGAGGAATATATTTACTCTTTCAGCATATTGACGGCAGACTTTGTAGTCAGCTTTCCAAACATAAAGCCCCCAGACTTTAAATATCCATAAAATTATAATTAAAATTCATTATTAAAAAAAGAAAAAAGAGTTCGGAAAGCCTACCCAAATTTGTTAACAATTCTCTGAAGCCTTTTGTCTTTCTTTCTTTCTTTCTTTCTTTGACAGACAGAGATCACAAGTAGGCAGAGAGAGAGAGAGAGGAGGAAGCAGGCTCCCTGCTGAGCAGAGAGCCTGATGCAGGGCTCGATCCCAGGACCCTGGGATCATGACCTGAGCCGAAGGCAGAGGCTTTAACCCACTGAGCCACCCAGGCGCGCCCAAGCCTTTTGTCTTTCATTTGAGTTAAAGTCACATTAATTTGGTGCAGTGACACTAACTATTGAGTCCTGCTAATAGGCTCTGATTGGCTTTTCTCAAAATCAAAGAAATTTCTTGGAGGTAATTGAACCTGGTCAATCTGTGTACTAATAGGCAATAAACACCCACCAGAGGTACAACCAACATGATACAACTAGAAATAGAGGATAACACTGAGGGTTATATGCTAACTTAGTGTTATTATTTATTATTATTATTATGTTATATATTGTATATTTACAATATTATTTATTATTTAATATTACTTATTTATTACTTATACCATTTTAGAACATGGTATATTATTTTTGCTTTCCATTTTATAGTTGGGGGTCAGTTTTACTTGTCTGATTAATTTTAACCGGATGAATCTATATATTTATCAGTGCAGTGATTCTGCTTTTGTGATCAAATCTAAATCTCAAGTTTGTGGGCTAAACCCATAAAGAAACCAAAAATAGTTGCCCACAGGACACGTCTAACACAGTACAGGCAGTGAGAGGTCAACTTGGGCTTTAAGGTCAGAACATTCTGATTTCTTTCTTTTTTTTTTTTTTTTAAGATTTTATTTATTTATTTGTCAGAGAGAGTGAGCACAGGCAGACAGAATGGCAGGCAGAGGCAGAGGGAGAAGCAGACTCCGTGCTGAGCAAGGAGCCCGATGTGGGACTCGATCCCAGGATGCTGGGATCATGACCTGAGCCAAAGGCAGCCGCCCAACCAACTGAGCCACTCAGGCATCCCAACGTTCTGATTTCTAGTAGAACAGTTCACTTTACTTGCTTTGTGGTCTTGCATTCAAGATGTCTGACATTTAGAGATGATACATGAACAAAATGGATTCATTCTCCTCCTTGAGTAAGCTTATAGTCTATTGAAGAATTATACAATCTATTACTTGAGATTATCACTTCTCCCTGTAAATCTTCCTTTGCAGATATTTGAAAATGAGTTCCAAAGACACTGCTTGGGTAGTGAGCATTTGGGAGACCAAAATATATTGTAAATCAAAAATAATTTTGCATTGTTAACAGGACATCTATGAAAGAATATATTTGTATAGTACAAATGCAATGATTTAATGTACATATACATTGTGGAATGATCACCGCAATCAAGTTAATTAACACATCCCTCACCTCACATAATTACCTTTTTTTAACAATCTAAATATGCAATTTTTATTGTCAGTCATACCTCAATAAGGCTGGGGGAAAAATGTTCTAATGATCATATTGTATTAGTCTGTTCCCGTTTCCCAGGAGTGGGGAGCCTGAGATATTAAAAGTAAATCATTTATTTTAGAAAGGAAGGCGGGGGTATGTAGAAAATGATCAGAATGATGCAGAGAGTGAAATGGGCAACGAGGGAAAGCCAACAGGAAGGCCTTAGACAGGGACATTGGTCTTCCTGGTTCTACAGCATCTACCGGCCTTCAGACACCAACTGAAACATCAGTGCTACAGACTTTGAACTTGTCAGCCTCTACAATCATGTCCATCAATTCCTTACAGTAAATCTTTCTATATATATAAAGAGGATATTTATATGTGATATACATAGATATGTGCATATCCTATTTATATGATATATACACACACATGTCTATGTATATATATTTGTATATGTGTATATACACACACTATTGAATATGTACTATATGTATAAGTATGTATATTCATACACAAACATCTGCCTATATTCTCTCTCTGTATATGTGTATACACACATATGCAAATACACAATTGGTTCTCTTTCCCTGGAGAACTATGACTAAACAGGGTGTCAACTTACCTCGAGACCAGAAGTTGTCTGAGTCCTTGGCAGACATATGCAGATATCTTTCTAGAAGAGATCTTGGGCAGACATGCAGAATATAGTGGTGCAGCTCAGTAAAATTACCGTTAGGTTATATCTGTGGGAAGCTGGTTTGCTGCAAAAATGGTCAGATTAGGAATTAGGTGGAAAGCATATGAAATGGGGTGCTAGAGGCATTTGGCACATCTACTCACAAAGAAAAGTTATAGAGCTTCTAAGGTTAAAGGTAAGCAAGTCACATAAATGCTTTTATCCTCCTGTACAAAACTGAAAAACTCATAATTACCTTGTTTATTTCAGTTTTTTTCCTTCTCCAAAAATCCGATCCTCAATTCCAGTGAAATTAGACATCATAATTGTTTACGCAGAAAAGCATCAATGGCTCAAAATAAAGAAAAAAAAAAACCAGGAAAGTAAACATAATACGATGTGTCTTTGTCTTTGGTGACAGGATTTTTATGCAATGCATGATTTATTAAAAGAATTTGAGCTATTAAATCAGGGCAAGAGAGAATGAAAATTCATATCCTGTTTATAATGAGGCTTTGAAAATGATGCCAATTCATTAAACATTCACTTGATGAATATTTATTAAGAACCTACTACATTCCAGGAATTTTGCTATGTAGGAAACATTAGTGAATTACACAAATATACTTCCTTCCCTTGTGGAGTTCACTATCTAGTGCGGAATACAAAGAAATTACCATCTGAACATCTTGCAGGGAACAAGGTTAAAGAAAGTCCTCCCAAAAGAATATAATATGATCTTTGCTCTTCAGAAATACAGGACTTCAATAATAATATAACTCACTTCCATACAAATGCCAAGAGCCATAGACACATTCTTTTAGCTTAGATAATGGGAATTTCATATCAACAGGACTGCAAGTGTGAAAAGAAAAGAAGAGAATGTAACAAAGCCTTGATAGCCATAGTCATTCTCACTAAGAATTGGAATGTCTTTCCAAAAGTTAGAGTCTCTCTTATAATTATTTATACATTGAGTGTTTAGTCATCTGGTCTCCTAGCGGTACCTACTCTAGTGTTTTTCCATTAAGGCAGCTTAGTCACTGTCTCTTCTGCTTCTATACTTTGCTGACTTCAACTAATTGCTTCTCTGTATAACTCTTATTGTGGGAGGATGATTGGGCTGCAAATCATCCTTTTGAGTAAGCCTATTATGCGAAGTCCCTTATAGGCTTCTGTGCAATTTGTCAGAAGGCAATGTGTGTTGTGGCAATGGAAACTGATGTTGTCTAATGCAATAGCCTGCAGCTACTTCTTTTAGGAAGGAAGGCAGTCATAAAACAATAGATCTCTACACTGCAGAGACAAGATGTGTAAACACATTCTTTCATTCCTTCTTTCAGGCCAAAAAAAAAAAAAGAAGAAGCTAGAGCTAGAAAAATCAAGGATGTCCTTAATTATTTCAGGGTTTTTTTTTTCTTCTTTAAAATTCAATTCTCAGATCCATTGAATTGGTTAATAAAATATAGCTTGTGACATCAGAGAGCCTACTTTTTGTCTAGCAGGAGAAATGGACATTAAAATAGGATCTCACCAATAAATAGGCACCTGAGAAAACATTGGAAATCTCTATGCTCCTCAGATCTGGTTACAAGAAACTTCCACTCGAATTCCATTCAAAAGTATGATTTCTTGTATCTTTCCCAAATTTCTGTGAGTTCCTGAGACACGCTGTCTTGGTCTTGCCTTTACCTATGTGCTTGTATGTTCTTTTCTCTGGGTTGCTTCTACTCTATGAAACAACTATGCATAAAAGTCAGGGGTTTCATTGATTTCCGCCAAAAAAATATGTTAGCTCCTAACCATTTGAGGTTGATTTTTACTGATAATTTTATAAGACATAAGGTGAGGTCACATCTCATAGGCCATGACCTTCTGCAGAGTTGCTTAACCTGTAACAATTTACTTTCCCATATCCATTAGCTTCTTCCTCAATAAGAGTATCCCAGTTTTATTCAGAGTAGCAATGAGCTCTATTTCCCAGCTTCTCTTTTATTATTTTATTTTATTTTTAATTAGGCCACACACCCAAGGTGAGGCTTGAACTCACGACCCCGAGATCAAGAGTCACATGCTGTACCTGAGGCAGGTGCCTCACCAGCTTCTCTTTCAGATATTTGTGATAGGCAGTCTCAAAGATGGCCCACCATGAAACCCAGTTCCTGGTATTCGTGTCCTTGTAAGATTTCTTGCCTTTGCGTGTGGACTGGAGTTACTGGCTTACCTGCAATGAATAGAGTGGGAAATAAATGATAAGCTATCATTTCTGAGATGAGATTATAAAGAAATGTGACTTCCATGTTGGGTGTTCTCTTCCATTCTCTCTTGGACTGCTTGCTCTGGGGAAGCTAGCTAAGGCAGCCCTATGGAGAGGCCCATATGAGTGAGCTTGGGGGTATATGTTGTCAGGCCTATCACCACCACGTGAATGAACTTGGATGGGTGTCCTCCTCAGGTTAGCCGTGAGATGATGACAGCCCCAGTCAGCACTGATTACTTCCTAATGGGAGATCCTGAACCAGATCCACCAGCCAACACACTCTCAGATTCCTAATCTATTGAAATTATACAATTATAAATGTTTGTTGTTTCAAGCTATTTAATTTTTAATTTGTTATGCAGCCGTAGGTAACTAATATATTTTTTAATTCAGTAACTATCCACTGAATGTGTATAAGGAATAGGCTTTAAGTACTATGGTTCAATACATTGAGAATAGAAAGAAGAATTAGAAATTGTTTCTGCCCTCAAAGAGCTTCTGAACTATTGAGTATAAATCGGGATTTCAATAAATAGAAAGTGAAAGAGAAGAAATCTAGTTAAGGGAATATCACATCCTCTCCTCTCACCTTCTTTTTGTTTCTCTTTAGACGCTCTTCTTTCGATCTCGCTCAGTTTTATTAATGTGCTTAGCCCAAATAGCGAGGTATAGAGGAAAACCGAAAGGCGTTCTCTGTACGTATTGTTGGGTGAGCAGGTATTTGGATTTCAGCACAGTTGTAGTAAACAACTGGGTCTAAAGTATCTTAATTTTTCCTGGCGGAATCAAGCTTACATTTGACAATGTTGTTTTATGCTAAACATAAGAGGCTTAGCCAGGAGAAGAAAATCTCCTGAGACAGCAGTGTGTTGCTAGCCTGAGCTGAGCATTAGAAGGCATACCTCAATTTTCTTTGTTTTATTGTTTAATTTTAAATATGGTGGATATGAGATTTAACTGTTTCACCAAAGACCATACAGGCTTAGATATAACCTTGTTAATCAGCTGACTCTGCAGCCTCATTTTTCATTATCCACAGAGGCTCTGTGTTCCAGCCATGTGATAGCTTTTGCATAGTCCCAGTGTTCCAAGACCTCTCTTAACCTCCAGGCCTTAGAACATACTCTTCCATCTGTCTGGGATTCTTTTTCTCCATGTACCTGGGGAAGGTCTGCTCATTCTTTAGGACTGATGTATCAGGTCTTCCAGGATGTCATTCATAAGTGAATTCAGAGAATTTTTATTTTAATTTAATTTTTTAAAGATTTTATTTATTTATTTGACAGAGAAAGAGTTCACAAGTAAGCAGGGCGGGGAGGGGGGCGGGGAGGGGAGGGAGGGAAGCAGGCTCCCTGCTGGGCAGATAGCCCCCATGCCGGACTCAATCCCAGGACCCTGGGATCATGACCTGAGCTGAACGCAGAGGCTTAACCCACTGAGCCCTCAGAGAATTTAATAGTTCCCTCTTCCCGTAGAACATGGGAAGAGAACATGTTAAAATTGTTTGCTTAAGACCAGAGGTTGGACACCAGAGAGTCCATGGGCTATACAGGCACAGGCTATACCTGCTACACAGGATCTTACCTAGTATGTATGTATGTGTGTGTGTATATATATATGTATGTGTGTATATTTATATATATATATATAAACAAAACAAAATGAAAACAAAAAACAAAACTGATACTGAATATTTTTAAGCATTTGGGCTCACAAATTCTAATCTGCCACTGTTTCTTATTGTTTTTAAAATGGCTGGCGTTCCCAGTTTGCATTAGTTGCCTGCCTCTGTGGGATTTATATCTCAGACCTTGAGGACAAGGACATTTTTTGCTCGTTTTCATGTCCCGTATCTGTCATAGTTCTTGGCACACTGTATGCACTATGAAAACAATTACTGAATGAGTGAATGAATGGATGAATGAATGAAAGAACAATTAAATTATTAATCAGTGAACAGTCATACTGTAATCTCTGTATGATTAGGAGAAGGTCTTCTCTCTATCCTTGATGTCGTCAAACTGTTTGCAGCTTTGTTCTCCACAGGAAGCCATTCATCAACATCCTGGTGAATGAATGGCTTCCAAATAAATTCTGGAGAGCCATTCCACTCCCATTCAGTCTCCTGTATTTCTTAACTCTTCAATACTACTATCCCCGTTTTAAAAACTTCCTCTTTATTTTGTCCTTACATTATAAATGAGATGTATTATGAGATATTTCTTTTAAATAGTTTTGTTCCATTTTTTCCCCTCCAGCTAAGAAAGAGAGCAAAACACATATGTTATATCCAAAACATGTCAGCGTTTTCATCAGTAATTTTTTTTAAAACTGCCTACTTTACCATGCAAGACTCTTTTTGGCAAGAGACAGTAGCCTGACTCGTACAAATTAAACCATGAGGAATTTTTTGGCTAGAAAAGAGCTAGTCTTAGCAATGACTCCAGAAAAGTACAGAACTTATATTTCTTGCTTTCTCTTCTTTTTGAGTGTGATTTGTCTTTAGACCAACTTGTTCATAGTATAGGAATCCTGTATACAGGGATTTAAAGCTTAGCATTCTACCGTTCTGGACGATTGAAATTGAATCACAAATTTAAAATAATTATGAGAAGACTACTCAAGAAAACTTGATGAAGAGTGTAAGGAAAGGCAAAATCTTTAAGTTGGGCCAGTCGTGCTGGTTAGAAGATTAGAATGGACTCCCTCATGGGTCTAGGAAGGCTTGGTACCTTGTTTAGCAAGCGCCTGTGGGAATGACCTGAATTGAAAGGGAATTTCATAGAAGCCAGCGGTTGTTTGGGTGGGTCTGAGCTATTCTGCACACAAAAACCAAGAAATATGCATGATAACAACCTATGAGCCAGGAAGTATGGATAAAAAGAGAATAAAAATATGGTCTATGCCAGAGAGGTATTCCTAATCAAGTTACAGTGTCAGGTTGTATCATTATAAGTGAGGAATTATGAATAAAATTTAAAGGCAAAAATAAGTGTTTATTAGAGTTATTTCTTAGAGTTATTATTAGTGTAATCTCTTACACTTCAGGTGAGCGTAACTCACTGTGATTTTCTTGTTTTGTGTATAGGAGATTTTAGCAATATATATATTGACATTTTCCCTCCCAGACTTCTACCCCTCTCTTCTATCAATCAATCAAAGTGAATTCTCTTTAAAATGGTTTTGGAGCTTAGAGATAAGAGGTTAGAAATGGAATCACCCTCGACATAATAGAACCCAAACTGATTATTTTGTGTCTGAGAAAAGAAGCCCATAAAATTTCGCTTCCAGAGAGTGAAATGTGCCATTTTATTATTAGAAGGGTTTTTGGTGTATGTGTTTTTGTTTTTGTTTTTGTTTTTCAAATGTTTTAGGGACTCCTGGTGGCTCAGTCAGATAAGCCTCTACCTTTGGCCCAGGTTATGATCCTAGAGTCCTGGGATGGAGCCCTGAGTTCGGCTCCCTGCTCCGGGGGAGTTGGCTTCTCCCTCTGCTGCTCCCCGATGCTCAGATGCTCTCTCTCTTACAAATAAATAAAATCTTTTAAAAAATGTTTTAAGTTTTTCTTACGAACTGTTCTCCTTCAGCTCCTCTTAAAGACTTCAGTGTCACCAATCTCCTAAGTAATACGAAAACTAGCATGAAGTGTACTGAGAATAATTGGGAAAAGACCGTAGTTAGGAAAGCTAGACACACAGGGCTCATTCCAGATCCTTCTTCCTCCTCCTCCCCTTCCACTCTCATTCTTCATTTACACCTTCCCACGTCCTGTACATCGAATTTCTCCACAATGCACAGAATAGTTTCCCACGACAAAGAATCATCCACGTCAAGATGTCCGTCGTTTCAAGGTTGAGAAACCCCACTGCAGAATTTACCTCAGGGGAATACTGAATGGACATACATTCTTTCCCAGGGTGCACTTCAGTTGCCTCATCACTGGTTTCACGAATTCCCTTCTCCTCCTCTATAACCCATGCTGCAGAGAGCAGCCAAGTGAACTTAAACAAAACAAAACAAAACAAAAAACCCAAAACACCACTATTGTGTAAACACTGCTTAAGCCTGTCTGCTGGTTGACTCTCAAACACTTACAGAGACGTGGAGAAATAGGCAGGGACCAGATCACATAAAACCATGTAAACCAGGTTAAGGAGTTTGGATATTACTCTCATTCTCTTCTCTTTCCTTAGCTCACTATCTTTCTGTCATCTTCTTTCTGCTTTTAGAATATTCCAAATTCATTCTGCTTCACGGCTTGGCTTAACGGCTTTGGTACTTTTTAATCCCTCTGTTTGAAGTGCCCTTTCCGTGGCTATCTACTTAATTAACTTCTTCCTGTCATTCAGAGATCTTTTCTGTCTAGTTTGAAATTGCCCATACCTTCATGTCCTCTCACTTCTAACTCACCACCTCTCTTATTTATATTTATATTCATGTATGTGAAATTTGTCTAATTTTTTTAATCTTCCTGGAGATTATAATCCAAAATAGATTTTGAGATCATGGTAAAAATTATCATTTTTATCCCTATTCCCATACTTCACAAAGAAAGTCTATGTGGTAGGCAGAATAATGTTTCCCCAAAGGTATCCATCCACTTTCTACCTGTGGATGTGCTGATTTATATGGAAAAGAACAATTAAGGTTACGGATGGCATTGAGATTGCTAATCATCTGATCTGGAGATGAGGTGGTTCTGGATTTTCCAGGTGGCCCAGTGTGATCAGAAGGGTCTTTATAAGTGGAAGAAGAAGGAGGCAGGAGAGTCAGTATCAGAATGATGTGATGCGAGGGAAATTTGGCTGGCCTTTGTTGACGTTTTGATGTAAAGGGGCTTCCATCCAAGGAATACAAGAAGCACCTAGAAGCTGTGAAAATCGTAGATAGACTCTTCCTTGGAGCTTCTTGAAGGAATACAGTCCTGCTGACTACTTGATTTTATCCCCCTGTCATCCATTTTAGACTTTTGACTTTCACAATAATAAGGTCGTATATTTTTGTTGTTTGAAGGTACTCAGTCTGCGGTAATTTGTTACATCAGCAGGAGAAAAGTCACACAGCCCCTGACACATTTACTGTTTTCACCTCGTTTTTGCTGGTGTCTCTGGAGTTTAGAGCTGTGTCCAGCCCATTATAGGCACTCAGTTTATGCATAATATCCGTGGGGTGAATGAAAAACATAACCGTTAGGGTTAAATAACCATAGATTTGAGCTCTGCCATAACTAGATAATTTTGATGTTTAGGGGAAATTACTCAGCCCATCTCCCTCAGTTTCAGTAATCTCATTTTTAAAATAAAAATATGATTCCAGAATTTTAGTTTTTTGGGGAATTTTAGGATGGTGTTGGGTTCAGCGGGCTCCAGGAATGCAGGAGGAACAATAGAAATGACCCCCGGGGGCCGCCATCTTCCAGCCTCCTCGCCCCCCCACCCCCTTTCCTTAACCCTTGACTCTCCCGCCAAAAGGATGTATGCCCAGGTCACATCTCCATAGGTAACTGGATACCTATGCAGGAAACAGAAGTATCAGGACCCCCCACCCCATACCCTCCGATCACCAAATACCCTACCCTCTATGAATGTGAGCCCATGCCCTGCCTTGGCCGGATAAAAGACCCCTGCCAGCTCCCTCCCAGTGTGACTTCTCCCACTCCCCTTTTCGGAGTCGAGGAACCTTGCCTGAGAGTGCCCACCTCCTCCGGGTAGGACTTTCTTGGCTCGTCTTCTCCTGAGCCCTGAAACTTCACTGGAGAGTGCCTCAAATAAACCTTGCCTTGCGCCTACCTCACCTGGTGTCATGTTTATCTCGCCTATAAAACCTTACAGATGGTATCCTCTATGAGAGCCCTTCTGTTGGAGCCTTGGCTTTCTTCTGTTTGTATACCCCAGAGCCTCCTATATGTTCAGTTTGAGTGGGGAGAAAGGAAAGATTATAATTAAAAGAAGTCTTCATCTTTTCTGTTCAACTGTCCATTTACCCTGTTGAGTTCTTCCCTTAGAGCTAGAACATGAAATAATTTTATTAAAAAAAAAAAAGAGGGGGGAACCTGGGTATCTTGGTTGGGTAAGCATCTGCCTTAGGCTCAGGTCATGATCTCAGGGTGCTGGGATTGAGCCCCACATCTCATGCATCAGTCTCCCTGCTCAGCAGGGAGTCTGCTTCTCCCCCTCACCATGCACCTCCCGTGCCCCCCCCAACCCTCAAGACTTGTGCTATCTCTCAAATAAATAAATAATTTTTTTTTTTTTTTTTAAAGAGTGCTGAGATATATTTCTTCACCAGTATGATTCTCTGACAGGACAAGGGAAGGAAGTCAAATTATCTTTTTTAAAGTTTGAATCACTAGGTGGACATTAGATATCTTTTGAAAAAAGGGATAGTTGTTAGGGTACGGAGTCAACCACCCCTCCGTTAGACAGAGAACACTCTCGATAATGCAAGTCACACAGCGAGGTTTATTTCCAGGTAGCTGGGGTCCAAGAATCTGCCCGGCGCAGCGGGTTCCAACAAGGACCCCGAGCACTCAAAGCCAAGGGTTTATATAGCATTTCCAAGGCACTTTTCCATAGCCACATACATATCTTGCACCCCACTTTGACAGTTTAACTTAGTTTAAACTTTTGCCACTGCAGCATCACCCTGGCGCCATCCTGGCGGTTAAGTGAGATTCAGGTATAGAAGACATTGAGCTTTATTTACATTTCCTTCTGCCTCTGCCTCCTTCAGTTTTATGGTGGGGAGGGTGACCTTAGGTTTTGAGGAACTGAGCCACTTGTCTCTGGAAATTCGGCCACTGAAGAGATAGCCCTTTTTGTTTTAAATCACCAGGACATTTGCCAACCAAGGGAGATTCCTGACTTGCAGGATTGTGATCTCTGCAAGTTAACTATTTGTTTCTCTTTAACATCTGGTCCCTGTGGCGCCATCACCTTACCGCCCTGGTGGTATATGATTAAGTTGTTTCTTAGGTTTTAGCTACTTTCTCTTATCTCAAGTCGCATACTCCACGTGGGCTAGTTAGGGACGCTCAGTAAAATGGCTTCCCGGCCTTCAGGATGGCCGTTCTTAGGCTAACCCACTCTTACAGTGCAAGGTGCCAGCTTTTGCTTTGCCAAGGGCTGTACTTATGTCAGGGCTAGACTCGAGGTGGGTACAGCCTTGTTTTTCTTGGCCTTCACACCTGGAGTTGGTTTCTGGGACTTGTTTTTAAGTCTCCTGGGGGAGGGGAGAAGGGACAGTAAAACAGGTCCTTACATAGTGATAGAGATTTCTAGCTTTAGAGTAAAACTGACCTGTGGTCAATTTACTTTCTGAAGCAAGGTTGCCAGATTTAGCAAATAATAGTACAGGGTACCCAGTTAAATTTGAATTCCATATAAACAAGAACAACAAAACCCCTTTCCTTTTAGTATCAGTAAGTCTCAAATATTGTGTGGGGGCTTACTTATGTTAAAAAGAAAGGGGTTTTATTTATTTGTTTGTTTATATGAAATTCAAATTATACTGGGTATCCTGTATGTAATATAGTGACCCTTCTCTTTGTAACTGTGTGGCCTAGGGTAAGTTATTTAACTGTTATATGATTCGGCTTCTGATTTGTAAATTGGATAATCTTGGTACCCAAACATTAGTGTTTTTCTGAGAATTAAGGGAGATAATGCACATATTCACTTAAAAAGTAATTAACACAATGCCCTCAACAAATTTGGGACTATTTTCCAGATAGTGGTTGAACCATTAAATAGATGACAGTATGCTAGATTGGAGAAAACATCAGTATCGATTAAAAGGCAGAAATTGTATAATTGCTATTTCTTTGATTAAAATTAACTTTATTAATTGATATCTATCAACTACGGGCACCTTACCTAAACTTTAAAAATTTCTCATGTGGATTTTTCTTGGTAGAGTGGCAAATTCCAACAGCACATAACTTTTAGAGTTGTCCCTTCATGCTTGATGTGTATTATCCATAGATAAAATAATGACAAGTTTGCAAGTCATCATAAATAAGACAAAACAGAAGCTCTGACCCACTGGCAGAGGAACTGTTCTGTGCTAACAAGGCATGGATGGGGAACTCATTCCATTGTTGACTCCTGCGTCTAAACAGCTGAAGACTTTATGCTTTTATTTATTCTTTTGAATGTTACTAACTTCGGAACGCCAGGGACTAAATTAACATACCCATTGTCTCTCGATTGTCACATCTCCCTGACATAGGAGGTTGATCACCACAACCATTTGATTTCGGATTGCTCAATGTGGGTGCTTTTCTAGGCTGAATGCTCTGTGTTTAATTGGACTAAATGGCCAACCAAACCACCGGCATCTAGCAGGAGGACGTTTCCGAATCTAGCATTTGAACGTATAGCTCATAAAGATGCTACATAACTCGCAATTAATTCAACACCATGCATTTAGCACAGTTGCTGACTGCCAAAAGCTTTGTGTTCTGCTAAATAGCAACTTGTTAAGCATTTGATTTCTTTGTGAAGAAGTATCATTTTATTTCCATTTAAAAATAGAAATGGTCTGTTTTTACTTTGGTCGGCAGGTCTGCATGTGTGTGTGTTGTCGTTCATTGATAGATACAGTGTTTTGTTTTGTTTTTCCTCTGGAACTAATTAAACAAGGAGGCCAGGCTGAAGTGGCTCAGTGCCCTGGTGCCCTACACAAGCAAACCCAAATCGAAGCCTATGCATGCTTCCAGATTGCAAACTTGAAACTTAGGACAACCAGTCACAAACAGCCAGCTGGGTTTTAAGCTACAGCCCACTGAATAATTTCCTTTAGTTTCTGCAGTTTCTCTATATAAGCCTTTCTCCGGGCTTCTGTCTCTGGAGTGCTCCTAACTACTTGTGGTTTGGTGCTGCCCTAGTCCAACGGATTTGATTGCATTTTGTTGATATGCCTTAGTTTATCTTCTACCACTCCATATCCTCAAACCCCTTGGATGAGATGCCTCTTGGAGGCTGCTACCCAAGCAAGTCCTGCTTTAATCCTTAGAGAAGGAGATCTTGAAGTGCTAGGTTGTAGGGGCACTTTTCATCCAGTTTGTGAGGTCTTTCTGCAGTTTATTACCATTAATACAGTTTTGAGGCTTAATGATACATGTTAAAAAATAGAGCCAAACAGAGATCTTATTACTTAAACAGCATTGATGCATTCAGTATATATAGTTATCAAGTACCTTCAATGTGAAGGAGGAGTGTTAGCCAGAGTGCTGATAATTTTACATTTGTCAAAATATATAGGAAGGAAGGAACACGTGAGTTTCATTCATCATTGATTTAGTTCCCATTAAGATTTGAAAACTGCTGGATCACAGAGCAAAGAGAGGTGCTATTTTTGCAAACTGATTCGGGAACCTCAGATATGAACTCCTAATGTTCCTGGGTTAAGAACTTAACCAGATCTTGAGAAGTATTTCTTTTTCTAATATTATTCATTACTTTTTGTTTGTTTCTTTAAAAAGCAAAACACATTGGGGCTCATTAGATCAATGTTCTTGAGTGCTGATATCACTCAATAGACTATAGAAATAGTCTAAAAATAGACTATAGAAATAGTCTATTTTTTTCAATAGACTTTATTTTTTTTCTCCTGCATTTATGTTCATGTAGACACTTTTCTGATAGGAATCATAGGGTGTAGAATGACATTTAAAGCCAGAATGACATTCTTGATATTTGTGAACTGTGTAACCTTGAGCAAGTAAATAATCCTCAATAAGATTTATATATCTTTATGTATGTGTAAGGATCATCACATGTACTTCAAAGAGATGTAATGAAGGCTAAATGAATGAATACTTTAAAAGGCATAAAAAGTAGATCTCACATATTGAGGTCTTTACATTAGTAAAAAAAAAAAAAGGACCACAATCTCTAGTCTAAACTCTTGGTGTCAGACATTTCAAAATTCAGCAATTTTTTCCAGATTTTAGAAAGATAATATTGAGCATATATTCTATATTATATAGCACTGACATATTAATAATTCAGTAACTTTTTAAAAAATATTAAGACAGATTTCTAAAATACTACAATTGACTTACATCGATTGTAAGATCAGGTCCTGCCATACAGTGAATGTAGGTCAGGTCAGATTTTGCATAAACAAGTGACAAAAATGTATTATTAAGAGATTTGGGGCTTCAAAAGGGAAGTTTATCATATATCTTACAGGAGGTAGTATATTTTAAATGTCTAGCAAACATCCGGCTGTATCCTGGATGCATATTAAATGCTTATCCTTCCTTGACCTTGGCTTTTCCCTTCTCCCTAACATGCAGCCCATTTTTAGCTTCCCCAGAAATGCCGGCTTCCAACAGTGACTCTCCCTGTGGAAAAGCCCTGTTTTGGCATTGAGTTTGCACAGGGCATTGGACTTCCAAACAGCCTTTCTTCCACCAGATTTCTGCCATTGCCCCGAACATTCTCGTCTCTTCCCCCCATCTTACACTTCCCCTTTCTATGAATTGCCCAATTCCTGACTTGCTATTTAAAGCTGTCTCTGACATTCACGTCAATGGCTTGAGTCTAATTCATTAGGAATATTCCCTAACAAAGATTTTTCCAAGTACAGTCATCATTTTTAATCCCTTTTCTGAATTCATAATGATTACAGAATCAGGTGCTGGTGTTTGGGTACAAATAACACATACACATATTCTAAATAAATGTGTACATATAATAATATAGATGTGTCCATATATTACAATATATGCACACATTGATAACTATATCACACATATACCACGTATACACCCGTACACTACACACATATTTTTCCCCGTAGGGATATAGACCTAAGACTGAGCTGTGTCTTCCTGACCTATATTCATTGGAAAGCCGTGAATGTCTCCATGATTCGTCTGAGATTACCCAGCAATGGAGGCAGGAGAGAAGCTACCTCCTATGCCTTTAAAATCTCCTTCCTTGAAGGGCAACCCATAAAAAACACTCCGTGGATATTTAAAACAGTTTAGGCATCATAATAGGCTCTATTCTGGGTCACTTTGTACACCCAAATTGTTTTTTTGAGACTATTAACAATGTCATGCTGAGCAATTTAATAAACACAATCAGTGGTAAAGCCCGTTACTTTTGTTTTACTGGTTTGAAAAATCATCCTCATACAGATCTACTCGTGGTTATCCTCCTGCTTACTTAACTAGGGAATCTTGAAGCATAACTTCTGCATATGTGATAGGGATCTTTTATTCGTGTGTGACAGAGTCTATTTTGCAGTTTCTATTCACACCCAAATTGTTCTTGAGGAACAATTCAGGCGTCCTTTGTGGGGGCCTCCCACATTCAGAATAGGTTAATAGTCAATGTCACCTTCACTGGGCTAGTCTTTGGATAGATACCATTAAGGGAAATAGCTGTTTCAGTGAGTGGCATATTCATACCATCTCGAGATGTAAATACAAGGGAATCTAGCCAGAAGGCAGAAGCTTGGGGAAGGTGAGGGCCTGCAGGGAGCCAAAAGGAACAAGAGGCCTTTTCACTCCCAACTCAAACTCCCTCTTCACCAGACACCCATTTCCTTTCCTGCTCATTCTCCCATCTCCCGTCCACCAATCTTTTATCCTTTCTATTAGGTCTTCACTCGCACATTCAAAGGCAGGTTTATTAGTTCAGGCCTGGAATCTTGCCTTGAGCTAATTTCTCTGTCTTCCGTTTATTATGTCTCAGTATCTGTGTACATGGAATTTTTTTTTTTTTTTTTAAGAGTGAAGCATTTGGGAAAGCTTGGCTTTTTCCCAAGATGCTGGTATGTTCACTGCATGTAGAAAATAAAAATATTATAAAACAGGCCATGTCTGCCTTTAAATTTTGGCTGCATGGAAGCTTAGAACCAACTCTTCAGGTTCATCTAGAGTCCGAAAATTTACTCTAAGTACATTTTTTGGTGTTTTATTCATCACTCAGTCCAGGTCTAGAGTTCACATTTTAACATATGCTTTCCTGGCCCTAATCTCTTATTTTAACTAATTTGCCCTGTTCCTATTTTTGACTCCAGCTGGACAGAACTGGATTAATCATCATCCTTTGTTCATATTGTACTTACATTTTATTTTTTTATCTCTTTATTGCAGGTGATCCTGTAGTACAACAAATCCTTTGTGGAATGAGGCAAGGTATAAATAAATTACGAGTAAGTAAGCAATACCTTTTGCAGAAGAAGAAACATGAATATAGAAACAGGACCGGGAGGAAGAAGATCTAAATGACAGTGCATGACACACTAGACAGGGGATGAGGGCATTTTCTGGAAACAAGAAGAGTAAAGAGATGGCCGAAGTAGAAAACGATTATGCTTCCCAGAGAGAAAACCGTCCGTCGGTTTGTAGAAATAGAGAAATTTTATATTCAATGTATGGGTTTGTCTGCCTTAAAGAAATTTCCCTCTGCCACAGCAAACCTTCGGTAAATCTTGCTGCCACGACAGCCTGGAATTAACAGGATATGGAGGGAATGATGCTTTCCACAGTGAGACTCGATAGGCCATTGAGATAGGATGGCGGGATGAAGAAAGCAAGCTAGGGTTGTTAGAACATGATAAAGCAAGTGATGATGGGGGTCCCTGAGGAAATAGGTAAACCTCTCAGTACGGGGGGGGGGGGGAGGCTTGAGTTATTTGCCTTTTCCTTTTCTCTTTTCTTTCCTTTTTCTTAGCCCAGCTCTTTGCCTTTCCCTTTCTTCCGTCTCTTGCTTACAATCTCCCTTTCTCCCTTCCTTCTCAGAAAGCACTGTGCTATCTCTTAGGTGTGGAGACTCTGCTAGGCTGTCGGCATTTAAGTGTAAAGAAGAGATGCTTGGCTTTTGGAGCTTACCTTGTAGTAAAGAACATACGAGAAAAGTGAAAATGAGTAGAGTTCATGATTAGTGCTATAATGAAAATAATCAAGGTATACAGAGAGAGTATATAAGATGAGTGGGGTGGGGTAAGAGCTAAATTCATTAAGGAACATTTTTTTTTTTAAGATTTTATTTATTTATTTGACAGAGAGAGATCACAAGTAGGCAGAGAGGCAGGCAGAGAGAGAGAGAGGGAAGCAGGCTCCCCGCTGAGCAGAGAGCCGGATGTGGGGCTTGATCCCAGGACCCTGGGATCATGACCCGAGCCAAAGGCAGAGGCTTTAACCCACTGAGCCACCCAGGCGCCCCAGGGAACATATTTCTTAAACTGTATACGCTCATACCGGAAGCATTAGAAGGCTCCCCCAAACACTAGAGCAATTTGGGGCATCAAATCTCATTTAAATGTTTATTTTCATTATATGGTATTGAAATTGGGTATAGGAAGGAAAGCACATGGGTTTATGGTTGTGCATTTTCTACTTGGGCTTTAGCTCCCTTATATTTCTATTTAGCTATTGAAAATTTGATGCCTTTATGTAAAAGCCAATAGAGTGGCTTCTCAAAAAGTTTGCAAATACAAACCTATTTGAATTTTTTTCTCTTTCTCACTCTCTCCTCTCTCTCCATCTCCCGAACACACAGAAAATCTCCAAAGCAGCCAATTGTCCACATTTTCATTAAATTGATATTGCTGTCCATATGCCACAAAAGGAGAAAGTTGCAGAAATCAACCATATTATGGATTGAATTTATGGATTTTATGTTGCCAGACTATTGTTTTCCTTCAATCATGCTTTCAGTATATAAATCTTGGGAGTTTTTATTAAAATTTATTTGCAGGAAGTATTTTGGTTTTTCCAAATTGGGGGGTCTGAGCTTTTAAAATTAAGAAACACTACATTAGCCATACCATGAATAAGACAAGTTTAGGGGATAGTTTCTTATTGTTTTGGTGAATTAGCACATAAATAGCTCCTGTGTCTCTATTGACTTTCTTTCTTTCTTTTTTAAAAGATTTTATTTATCTATTTTGGGGGGGGGGCATGAGAGGGGTAGGGGGGAACAGAAGGAGAGGGAGAAAGAATCTCAAGCAGACTCTGAGCTGAGTACAGAGCCTGATGTGGGGCTCGATCCCATGACCCTGAGATCATGACCTGAGCTGAAATCAAGAGTCAGACACTAACCGACTAAGCCACCCAGGTGTCCTATTTTTTTTTTTTTTCCACTGACTTTCTTGACTAGCACTCATGTTTATCATAAGGAGAGAGACAAATAAGAGAAAGGCTAGAATTCAAGATGAGTTGTAGACCACGAACCAGAGAATTACCACTTTATACTGTATTTAAAAATATATATAATAATAATAATTATAGTAATAGCTCCCACTTTCCCACCGTCCAGACATCTTGCATAAACGGACTGTTTAATCCTAAGAACCTTACAAAATTAAGATTATTGGCTTTCTTTACCTGAAACCAAGAAACTGAGGCTTAGGAAAATTAAGTAGAAAAATTCACAGCTAGCTTGTGTCAATTGGAGGAAGATTAATTAGAGGTTAAAAAGAGGGAAACTGTGTCAAGTTGACTTTCTGACTCCACAACTCCAGAATGTATTGTCTTCACTGCTGGGGGCTGGCGGTATTGCCCTTTAGTCAAAGAAAACTGTAGACTCCTACACAAATAGCTGACAGTCTCACAGGGGCTTCTGCAAGACAAGTGCTCAGAAAATGCTGAGTGAGGAAAAGGGGCTGCACCATGGGAATCTAACAGGAGATAGGGAGTGAGAGGTGTATTAAAGCAGCTGGTAGATACAGTAGGTTTTTAGTCCAAGTTACCATTATTACTATACCACTGAATCCTCCTAACACCTACTTCAAGGTAGTTTTGTTTTGTTTTTTAAGATTTTATTTATTTATTTGAGAGAAGCACAAGCAGAGGGAATGGCAGAGGGAGAGGAGGAAGCAGACTCCCCATGGAGTATGGAGCCCCATGCTAGACTTGATCCCAGGACTCTGGGATCATGACCTGAGCTGAAGGCAGAAGCTTAACTGACTGAGCCACCCAGGCACTCCTTGAAAGTAGTTTTATTATCTTATTTTGCAGATAAGGAAATCAGATTGAGAGAAGATAATTGACTTGACACTTATTAGATGACTGGGTGACCTTGCACACAGAGTCTGGGTTCATTCTATCTATCTATCTATCTACTTATTTATTTATTATTTGAGAGAAAACATAAGCAGGGGAAGAGGGAGCAGCAGACTCACTGCTGAGCAGAGAGCCCGCCTTGGGGCTTGATCTCTGGACCCCGGGATCACGAGCTGAGCAGAAGGCTGACGCTTAACCGACTGAGCCACCCAGGAGTCCCTGTACTCCCTTTTTAAAACGGAGAAAAAACAACCCCCTGTGGAATTATTATTAACTAATGTGAGCTTTGGAGTTAATTCATGTGAAATGGCTGTTAGAATAACTATTGAACAGAAAACACTTCCTAATGATCACAGTTCCTGTTCATTAGCACCATCACCGTCACCTAAATCGACTGCTCTTTTCGCTTCCTCCTGGGAAGGCCTCCTAACAACGTGGCCCTTGTTTCTCCACAGCAGTGAATCGTCACCTACTGTAAAACAAAATCTCTCTCTAGAAGGCAGGAAACATTGCCCGTGCAGGTGGAGAATGTTAGAGAACAATCTTTAGATGTACGACCCAAGTGGCCTTCTGTAGGTGAGGGGATGGTGGCGGCCATTAAGATGCCCCGCTCAGCCTCCAGCTGCCTCAGGTTTCTTTCTTGCATGTGGGGTGGGGCTTCCCCCTGGCCGCTCCAAGCCTGAGATCTGAGACTCGCAGGCAGACAAAAAGCAAGCTGGTTGCTGGGAGACACAGGACCCTCTGATAGGAAGATTTATGCCTTGGCTCCAGGACTCTCTTGTTCTGGCAAAACTTTCTTACAACAGGACTGCAGCCTAATGCTTTTTCTGGGTGTTCTTCACTTCTCTCTTTACAGAAGTTTAACCAGAATGGAGCTCTTATGGTGCATCGAGGCTCCCTCTCCCCATTTTTTCCCCTTACACTGACTTGGCTTCTAACAAAAACAATGTCCCCAACATCTGGATTTTCACCTCCAGTTAACATGATCTTTGAATAATTCATTTATTCTTGGGTCTCATTCTCTCTCTCTCTCTCTTTTTCGCTAACCTGAAAGAAGACAGGGTTATAGTAGATGACTCTATTAATTGCTTTCATTTTATGATTCTAGAGTTATCAAATGCTGTCTATAGTGTGGATTAACACATTGTTTCTTGTATTTCAGTGCTAGATCAGAGTGGTGCTAAATGGTTATTCCATGTGTAAATTATTCTTTGATCTAAGAACAAATATTGTTTTATCAAAGAGTAAATATTGCTTTGATTTTTGGCTCATGGATGCCAACATATTGCAACATAACAACAACAACAAAAAGTATCTTTGAAGATTTGCCATCATTAACACTTCTGATCCAGAAGTACTTATGTAATTTTGGAGTAAAGCACGAAATGTCTTCCTAATTGGCTTGTTGTTCTCCAAATTAAAAATACTTCAATTAAACAAAATTGTATCTCCATTACTACCATCTAAAGCTGACTTAAAATTCGACTATTCTCTTTTGTTAGTTTTGAACTAGTGGTCATAGTAGAAAAGTTTTAAATCCAATCTTGATGAAAAACAGAATCATACTCTAAGATAGCTTGCTCCCTCCTAAGTCAATACCTGATTCTTTAAAGGCACAATAGTTGTATTATTCACTTAAATGACACTTAGATCAAATATAGGATTTTTAATACAGAAGGGAAAGGTTATGGTATTTGTGTGACAACTATAAGAAGCGATAGGTATTGTATGTCTTTAATTAAGAGGCAAACACTGATAATCCATCTTTATCAATGGAATGGAACATGAGCCTGAAAACCTGCTAGATGTAATCTAAAATGGAGTGTTGAGATTTTCCAAAATCTCTTACACATTATCGCAGTGTAGGACTATTTTTATAATCTTGTTCTAAGGCTATGATCAATGAGAACTTTAAGAAGGATTTAGTGGTGATGATAGGATTTTCTTCTCTTGAAGGTTGCCACACTGGGGGAAAATGCATTAATGGAAGAGAATTTTTGCAACTTGTTACTTGATAAAATTTTACAATACATGGTGAAGACCTTTGTTTTCAAAATATTTTAAAACCCAATTTTTGAAGGAAATGGTCTTGATACAATGTCATGTTTGACCTTGATAATGCAAGAGCTGAAGTCATTGTCATTCTAAATTTTGAGGTATCCCCAATTAAAATGCAGTGAAATTGTGCTTAGGCAAAGTTTGTCAGTAACATGTTTATTTCAGTCCATCTTAGCCATGAGGATTACGTTCGAACTTTATTAAAATAATTTACGTTTTAAACATTTTCACTGCGTTTGTGGATTTATACAAATTTGGGTTCTATTCAAGTGAATTAAGGAGAAAACAGATGTATCATTAGTGTTCATGGAAATCAGATCCAGGAGTAAAACCATGCCTGCTGTCTGGTAGGAGTAACCTGCCTAGGTTCAATTTGGGGATCAGATTAGCTGTCACTTCAGTTGGAAAACCAACTGCAAAAATATTAACCATCTTTCTAGATGAAAGTCCAATTATAAACACAGGGATATGACTCCAGCAACATTATTTTGAGGAATTCATACCATTCATCAACCCCAAGGTGAAAGCTGAAATGTTTAGTACCAATGAGGTCTCATTTGGCAGGTTGCACTTGGATTTTAGCAATTACCGTGAACATTTCTAAAATTTGATGAAAAAATGTGGTTGGCCAAGATTATTTCATTTTCATTTTTAGACCCATTTGTAATGTACACCAAATCCTCTACTTCTCAGTGGGTAGAGCTGGACTCCATAAGTGTTCATGGAGAAGGTTTCATTTCAGCCAGAATGTTCTTTGCTTTTGAGCTTCTTGTATACACCATAGTAACTACATTTCTCCTTCTCTCTTGGTCTCTCTCTCTCTCAAAAAGTAATATAAATATACATGTATCTGTAAACATCTATAAATGTATGTCTGTGTGTATATGGTGTGTGTGTGTATGTGTGAACTCTTTAAAAAATCCAAAAGTTTTCATTGTGTTCAAATATTTGAAATCATTACTATGGAACAGATTCATCATTTGGAAAAGCTCTTTCCTTCTTGATACTAGCTACATTTTAATTGTAATAAAAATATTTTACCCATCTAGTAACATAAGCTAACAAAGCCAGACCCCCTTGTTCTTATTTATCTACACTTCCAGTTGGACATTTTAAAGTCTTGGTTGTCATGTATTCACTGAAGAAAATCTTTTCTTTTTGAAGGAAACCTTGCAATATTCCCACCAGCCCTTAGCTTCAGTTACTATCGTGGTTTCATGTTTATCATGTCCTCACATTTCTTCATCCTCTCCATTGCTTTGTCTTATTCTTGTCTGATTTCTTGCTTGCTGGTTTTGCTTTTCACTTTCTACCAGGACTACCAGAGTTTCTACCTCGAGTCCCTCCCCACCCCTACACTTTCTTCTAGGGAACCTGGCTTTCCTTGCCCTCCATTCTAGGTTTTTGTTTGTCTGTTTTGTTTTGTGTTTGCGTTTGTTTTTTTCTGATTTATGACTGGAAACATGGTTCTTCTCACAGCTGTAGAATATCAGCATAATACAAACTCAGCAAAGCAACTATTCCCTCTCTACTCACCTCTCAAGGAAGTAGAATATACTGTCAAATCATACTTATTATTAATGTTATTGGTAGTCGTAGAAGAAAAAGTAGTAGTAGTAGTAGTATTTACACATTTGGAGAGTTCGTGGCAAATACTTGGAATTTACTGAACGTTTTCAAACATAATTGCATTTAATGAAAACATCCGCACCACTTAATTAAACAACCTAATAACCTGGAATTCTCTTTGGACTGGAGATTTCAAATGGGCCATCAATTGGCTGTACTCCATCTACAGTTAGGTTTTCTTTAACCACAAACTTAAAAAGAATATAATCAAAGCAGTTTACACAAATATGAAAATTGTCATTTTTGTGTGTGAAAATTTGTCATTTTTTGTAGATTTTGCAATATTTGGCCCAGATTTCTATAAGGCTTTGGCTGACAAGTCCTGCCCCTTTTAAGATGTGTCTACTTTTTCTTTTGCTAGTCTCCACTGTTGTTTCTCCTTTCACAACGCCTCCACTTCCCTCACTGGTATTTCCTGTCTGGGTCTGGTAAGAATTTGAGTGTTTAAAGTCTATTCAATTTCTTTATGTCCCTCATTGCTTCTAGTTGACCAGCGAGTTCTGGCAATTTTATCTTCTGAATTGAGCTCAGCAACCTTTTTCTTTAAAGGGCCGGATAGTAAAGGTGTCAGGCTTTGCAGACCCTAAGGTCTCTGCTGAAACTTCTCAGCTCCACTGCTGTCGTCCCAACGCAGCCACAGACAATGAAAACAATTGGGAATGACGATCTATATTCCATATTTATGAAAACAGGTAGCATGCTGAATTTGGTCCACAAGCTGTAGTTTGCTGAGCCCCGCTCTAGATGATCCCATGCCGAAGTTTTTTTGTCCCAGGATTTTATATCCAAGAAATACTCGATAGGAGAAAAAAAAAATCCCTAGAGAATGAAATGTATGCCTATCAGACATTTAAATGGCCTGAAGAAAATGATGCTATTGAGAGGTCATCACTTTTGTTTACCAGTAGTATTCCCAGTCATATTGGAGTACAGAATCTTTATTTTAGACTTAGTAACTCTTATTATTTCACATCACAACTGGACCACGTTTCCACTGGAAGTCTTGAGTCCATGACCACTCTTCCTTCCTCACTGCCACTAATCTGGATTGGTCCTTTGGTTCTCCTTTCTGTCTTATTTTATTTTTATTTTTATTTCTATTTCTATTTTTATTATTTTGTTTTATCTTGTTTTATTTTATCCCATTCCATTCCCTTCTATTCCATTCCATATTTATCTTGAAAAAAATCAATGTGTGCATGTGAGAAAAAAAATTAAGAAATAACAAAAGATATCAAATAAAAAGCAGATCCTTTCCACTTTGGAGCCTAAATTCCTGTCTCAGAGTCTAAGTTAGTTTTGTTTGTGTCATTCTGTGTGTTCTATGCATATACAGATACCATGTAAATGTGTGTATATGTGCATTCTTCTCAATCTTTTCTTTCACATAGTCTGAGACTTCTAAAAAAAAAAAAGACTATTGGTACCATTCAGTGTTGTTCTGTTACCCAAAGACAGAATGAGAACTCTGAAGTAGAGAAATTAATATGTGCTAATAATTTTCTCCAGACCTGTTTCCTGTCACTTTTCCCTTTAAAATCTCTTAGGTTCTATATATCTCAATTTGTCTATCTGTAAAATGGAAGTGAGGGAGGAAATAAAAAGCCTTTATCATAGATATTACATTAGGATTAATGGGATAAGGTCTGTAAACAGGTAAGCATAGATAAATGTTCAATAAAGGGTAGCTGGGGTACAGTGGTGGTAGATGTCATGGCTGTTAAGTAAGTTTGAGAGCCACTGCACAATTGAAGCATTAACAAAAAGGATGTAATATTTCATGGTATTTTGGATTTTATAAGTTATTTTAGATGTATAATTGCATTTAAGCCTCAGTCATACATTCACCAACTATTTATGTAGCTGTTCTCCCCAGGCACAGTAGCTGGACTGTAGTAAGAATTCAAATGTTAAGCAATATTGACAAGGTCACTGATTTTAAGCAACTTATATGGGAATGGGAACGAGATGGTAAATGAGTACATAAAGTTGATGATTGCATATTATAGAGAGCATTCTGCAGGTAGTAAAAAGGGCCACATAGTATAGGTTAAAGAGTGATTTGCTGCTAAATTTCAATGACTGGGCTACTGGAGCTTTTTTCCCATATGGGTAGCATTATCCTCAAATATAAAATGTCAATAGGGACAATGGGGTTGGGGAACCAGTGGGGTCCTGTCTAACCTTGAGGGCTCTAGGAGTATTCCAGGAACACACTTTAACCTGAACCCAGGGAAAAAGGTTATCAGAATTCTTACAAAATTTAGTTCCTTGAGGAGCTTAGACTTGAGGCGGGGGAGGGGGGGAAGGTTTCTGTCATACTGTCCTAGACCGTTGGTGGAAGGATGACAAGCAGTCATAGGGCAAAGCAACAACCAGAGGACCTTGGGCTGATGCTTGGTTAAATGCAATAGCACCAATGGCAAAAACAACTTGCCTAGTGCTTTTTTCAATCTTTCTTAACAGAACTTTGGGGGAAAGAACAAGAAGAGGTGCAATCCCACATTCAGGAAAGTTAGTTCATCTACTTTTGCTGAGCTAGAACGTATGTTTGAGGAAGGAGTGTATAGTCAAATGGTTGTGACAAGGTAAAAGATTAGAGCTGGGTGATCAATTTTGATCACTTTTTTTTTTTTTTTTTCTGTCAGCAAAGAAAACCATTGAATCATATGGCCTGTCTTCTTCTTCTTCTTCTTCTTCTTTTTCTTTTTTTTACTTATGCAAAAGGTTTTATTTTTTTTTTTTTTAATTTTTTATTTTTTAATTTAAATTCAGTCAGGGCGCCTGGGTGGCTCAGTGGGTTAAAGCATCTGCCTTAGGCTCAGGTCATTATGCTAGGGTCCTGGGATCGAGCCCTGCATCGGGCTCTCTGCTCAGGGGGGAGCCTGCTTCTCTCTCTCTCTCTCTGCCTGCCTCTCTGCCTACTTGTGATCTCTGTCTGTCAAATAAATAAATAAAATCTTTTAAAATAAATAAATAAATAAATAAATTCGGCCAGCCCACATACAGTACATCGTTAGTTTCAGATTTAGAATTCAGTCATTTATGAGTTGCCTGTGACACCCAGGGCTCATCCCGTCGCATGTCCTCCTTAATGCCCATCACAGTTACCCCATTTCCCCACCCTTTTCTTTTTTTAAGATTTATTTATTTATCCGAGGAGGGCAGAAGTTAGAGAATCTTTGAGCAGACTCCCTGTTGAGCGGGACGCTGGTCGTGGGGCTCTATCTCACCCCCCTGAGATCATGACCTGAACCAAAACCAAGTCAGAAGATTAACTGACTGAGCCACTCAGAGCCCCTCATTCGGCCCATCTTCTAATAATAACCCGAGTATTAATTAAAACAAGTACTTACTGTGTAGTTCGTACAAGCCTTGCCTATATTACAGGTACTATATATACAATATCTTACTAATCCACATAACAGCCACAGGAAGTAAATATTAATATCCTTACTTTATTTTTTTTTTAAGATTTTATTTATTTATTTGAGAGAGAGAGAGAGAGCATGAGAAGTGGGAGGGTCAGGGAGAAGCAGACTCCCTGCCGAGCAGGGAGCCCGATGCGATGCGGTACTTGATCCCGGGACTCCAGGGTCACCACCTGAGCCACCGGCAGTCACTTAACCAATGGAACTACCCAGACGCCCCTAATATCCCTACTTTAAAGATGAAGACACACCAACTTAGTCTCTGGGAGGAATGTGGAACAATGTAGGGGAATTGTATTTCAGTACAGAGGTATATGCTTTTCCCTACACCTCAGTTCCTTACATATACCAAGTTCTGACCACACTGATTGAAATGAATACGCCGTCCCATCAAACTGGTACCGTGAATGGTAGTTATGTTCTTTGCTATATTACTCTATTTTACAGCTGAAATAATGTCGAATCTCCTGGAAATCTAAATGGGCTTCACCGTCTCTATCTGAACAGGGAATTCAGAATTCAAAACCCTGAGGCTCTCCTCTGAGGACCGGGTGATTAGAGAAGGGGCTGTGGGAGTGTCCCTGCTGGGAGAGAGCTTAGCTTTCCTGGAGAGACAGGTGGAAGGGTTTGTTTGCACCAACAGCAGCCCTGGTGGTGGGTGTGCATAGCGACCAGGAGGGACGGGGCTGTGAACCTGCCAGTCCTCTGTGACACAAGCATTTCCAACCCTTCAGAGAGTCATGGCTGAGCAGGGTCAGCACGTGGTCTCATAATGTTTATCAGAATGCCAGGTGTTCAAAAGTCAGAAATTTACTCTAGTATAGGTGTGTGCGCGCGTATGTGTATGAGGTACTCTGTTTGAAATCTTTATTTGAATGAAAAATACCATTACTTTTTTTCTTGTGTATTTTGGATTGTTTGTTTTGGTCTGAAAGACTGCTGCTTTTTCGCCTGGCAATTCCTATTAGCTTTCCTTGACCCCACTCACAACCTCTCCCACCCCCAACCCTTTTGGCTTTGTGCATTCCTCTGTTGGTGAGTTTACCGCACCACACGAAATGTTTTTATTCAATGTACTCATCTGCTGGTGTCTCTTGACTCTAAAGCTGCTTGAGGGCAGGGTCCTTCTTATTAATCAATCTGTCCCCTGTATTGATCCCTACAGGTATAGCGCTAATACTCCTTGATTGAATTGAATTGAATTGAATTGAATTGAATTTAACAAATGGTAAACGAGTATTTGCAATTTTACCACATGAATGCAAAATGGGGTTAATTAGTTGAAGATCCTAGAGACACAGTTGATGAAAAAATCAAGGGCTGTTTCCCTTCCCTCTGATTTCCTGGTTTGTGATGAAGGATGTAAAGCTGTCGGGGTTTTATGAATCTTGCCACCAGCCAGAAAACCTTTCAAATATGATTCAATTTCATGCAGACAGAGACTCAGAGCAACTTGGCAGTTAACAGCTAATGGCTTTTAAGGGTTTAAGTCAGCCCTAAACATTATTCCAATGAGTTTTTGTGGTTTAATTACCTTAAAACATTAAGTAGTCAAAGAGCCCATCAATATAGAGACATTTAGAGATATCCAAAGTGCACTGCTCACAAATACCACCTTGAAGGTGTCTAATACAGAGTCTGAGTTTGCCAAAAAAAGCATGTAAAAATAGTTTAAGTTTACCTATTGGAGCCTAATGATGTGTGCCATCATTACGCTAGGAGAAATGCGAATTCAAAATGATTCTCTAAACAGCAAGGAAGAGCTTTCCAAAGCAGAGAACAGAGCGATTTCTTCCCTACCCTGTTCTTACTGTTAACTTTAAGCATTATGTACACTTAGTGGCTAGGATCCCAGTGGCTCTGGGTTCAAATCTCATCTCTGCAATTAGGAGGGAAGTTAGGTAGCAAGACAATAAGTCTCATGGAGGATAATAACAATAGTTACCCGGCTAACTTTTTGTGAGTCATGAGATAATGCATGTAGAGATACTGACAGTAACCACTCATCTGTGGTACGCATTCTTTAATTTTAAAAAAGACTGTTCTCATGGCTTATGGAAGAGAGAAAAAAAAATGAGTTTGAAGGGTCCGTATCCAGTTTTAAAGCTATAAAAATGGGCCTAATATCTTCATTGTGATTTTCCTTCTTTGGAGTTTAATTAAAGAAGCCAAAGGTTGTCACCTATTTTATGCACTATTCCGGATATTTTCTTCTGCAAAACTCATTTTGATCCTTGGACTCACAATAACGCCATTACTCTTTTCAAGTCAAATCACATCCCAATCTCCACGATTCAAATTGGCCTAAGATCCCACACTAACAAAATGTTAATATTTATGAGCAACGCATTTTGGGTTCGGAGATAAGGAGAGAAACCTTCCTGGGAGGCAGAAATGAGTTATTGGCCTGCTATAGAATGTGTCATTTGGAAAGAGCTGCATTGTAGGGAGAGATGATTCAAATGCACAATTTCAAGGGGCAATGCAATCTAGTTTACTAATCTCTCATTATACTAAGGTGAGGCTTTTGTGAACACTGACTGCTCATTAGCATCTCGATCCCACAGAAGAATCCAGACAATGGGTGCCAGTTTTATTCTCATTGTGGAGCGAGTCACATGTGTGCATTTCTTTCATGAAGGCTTCATTTAAAAAAATTAAGAGTAGCAAAGGGTAAAGGCAGATCATTTGAACCATGTAATCATGGGCATTCTATGTTAGATAATATTTATTTATTTTTAAATCTGAAAGTCTGTAAGTAATCTACATGCACATCTCATGATCTCTGGAGTCACATGTCTCTCTTCCTTTCTTCCTTTCACATTCAGTCTGGCTTCCGCACCAGGCAAACTAATCTCTCCCCTATGATACATTCAGTCTGGCTTCTGCACCAGGCAAGCTAATCTCTCCCCTATGATAGAACTCAGTTTTGAGATCGCACCTGAAATCTGTTGGTCAGTTCTGATCTAATGCGTGTAAAAATGTTTTTGCCTATTAGCTGGTTAGAATATATATATATATATATGTGTGTGTCTATATATAGAGATATCTATCTATATATATCTATATATAGTATAGTATCTATATATCTATAGTATAGTATCTATATATCCATATCTATCTATATAGAGATATATCTATATATAGATTACATTAGGGAAATAACAGGGAAGTTGGATAGGCTAGTGGAAAGCTACAGCTCAACATCTGTTAGTTGAAGCTGGGTAAGCCAGTTCCCCACAATTGGCATATAACCCCCCTGAGTGAGGGAAACGTCAAACACTAGCTCAGAGGTTTCAATTAGATTATGATAGGGGCTCTTAATTGATTTTCACCTGTGGGAAAGAGTAACTGAATGAAGGGAAGAAAGAATATGTATAAGCTTTTCTACTTCTTTACCTCAGGCCTACTTAGGTTGAATCATCCCATCAGCCAATGCCCAGGTACAAGAAAAAATAAGGATTCTAAACACCAACAACTTCAGTTCCCAGTCTCTGGCTGCATCTAGATGGTCCTGAAATTGTGGGGGGAGAAGAGGTGAGAAACACCAGATGGACGTGAGGACCAAGGATGTAAATCACATAAAATACGCGTGTGAGTTAGATTGCATAACGTAAATCTAAAGTGCCATTAGACGAACAGAGTAACGATTCACTGTGATTCACCGAAGTATTTATTAGTTTTTAATTGCCCTAATAATAATGGTAGTAGAAAGTACTTAATTATAAACTTGTATTGTGCTGTAGTTGCATACTATAGTAAGCATGGGTCTGGAATCAGACCGACCTAATGAACCCTGTGGTTTCATGCTTAGAGTCCACGACATTGGACAACGCCCTTTATCCTATTTCCAGGTTTAAGAGTTAATGTATCTGGGGCACCTGGGTGGTTCAGTGGGTTAAGGTCTCTACCTTCAGCCCAGGTCATGGTCCCAGGTCCTGGGATCGAGCCCCGAATCCGGCTCTCTGCTTGGCAGGGAGTCTGCTTCCTCCTCTCTCTCTGCCTGCCTCTCTGCCTACTTGTGATCTCTGTCTGTCAAATAAATAAATAAAACCTTAAAAAAAAAAAAAAAAGCTAACGTATCTAAAGCATGTAGCGTAGTATCTGCCACATAGATATTCAGTATTCTGGTCCTTACTGCAAGAAATTTCCATCATAAAAAGAGAGAATGAGATTCTTCAGAAGTAAAACAGAGTCGGTATACCATCAAAGGGGCCTGAGGCCAGGGTGTCAGTGAAGCTCGGGTAGTATATGGACCTGCGTCTGAATTCTGGCTGGTTACATGCGGTCTGGCAGAGGCTGTGATGAGACACGCAGATAAATGCTTATGCTCCAGGATCATTTTTTCATCTGTTTTATAGGACACCCCAAGAAGACATTTCTACTCAGATGCACCTTGTTTCATGCAAGCATACCATGAAACTCACTTAAAAGCTAATATGCCCCGCCAGCATCACTAGCTTCTGCCAGAAGAGGATGAGAAATCAAGTTTCCCTGTCGGTTTTATCAGAGAAGAAACTATTGAACAATTCCTCAAGTCCCTGGCCAAATTCCTCACTGAGCCAACTCTAGGTTTCCTTAGGTAAGTTGCTGCATCTCTGTTAAGTACCAGTTCCCTATCAGGGATAGGGAGCGGACAGTGAAACCCCATCTGCAGGGCTGCTGGGCGCCACTGCATCACATCACGTGCCTGACATGGGGTGTTTGTAGGTGAGGTGTCTCAGCTGCTCCAGCCCCTATGGGCAAGATCTCATCTGTGATAGGGTAAAACTGAGATGATAGTCGATGTACTATCATCTTTCTTATCTTGTTTCCATCTTTTCCATCTTCATTATGTTCTGGATCATGTTCAACAAGTAAAATCAAGCTTTCTTCCCTCCTCTTAATACCAAATAATAGGCCAGTACATTGAAACTGCTGTCACATTAGGTGTTGTTAATAACCAATCAAACTCGGGGTTCAATGGTTGCATCCAAAACTTTCATCACCATCATGGTCGTTTGTTAGATGTTCTCTATATGGCCATTGCTAAGATCTGAATTTTTGCGTCTCCCTCCAAAAAACTCCTATGTTAAAGTTTTAATCCTCAAGCTAATGGTATTTGGAGGTGAGGCCTTAGGGGAGTGATTAGGTTATAAAGGTGGAACCCTCATGTTTGAGATTTGTGCTTCTATAAAAGAGGTCCTACAGAGTTACCTATCCCTTCTACCATGCGAGGAAACAATGACAGAGGTAGGCAGTCCTCCATCCAGAAGAGGGTCTTCATCAAAACCTAATAATGCTGATGTCTTGATTTCAAAACTATGGCTCTCAAAACATCCAGCCTCCAAAATTATGAGAAGTACATATCTGCTGTTTATGAACTACCCAGTCTGTAGTGTTTTATTATAGCAGCCTAAGCGTTGAGCTGTGGTACATTCACTGTCTCACTGAATCCCTAAAACAACTTTACAAGGTAAGTGTCATTCCCATTTTATAGGTGGGGAAGATAAAGCTTATTTGGTGAAGCTTATTTTGCCCCAAGTTTTAGAGCTAATACTCAAGAGGCTGGAGTTGGAGACATGTCTTCTGGTTGTAATGCCCATTTATAATTCTTTATATGTTACTCTCATCTAAGGCTAAATAACTAAAGCTAAGTGACTTAAAATCACGAGGACATTTTCATATTGCATAACTTGGTCATCGGTTGGCCATCACTCCCGTGTGACAATGATGAGGTTATTTGTTCATTTTTTAACATAAAATGTCTTTATCTTGAAGAAAATACCCTATTCTTATTAGAATCAGCAGTGTAGCAACTGTACACATATCTTCTCATAAGTGTCTGTAGCTAATATGTTCCTGAATTATTTTAATTTATAGTAGGACTGGAAGAATATTATGTACATCAGTCTTATAAATAATGTGACATAAATAACAGCTGCATTTAGTGCCAAGGCAATTATTTTCTTCTGAAGTAATCATTCATTTTTTAGTGGGAACTGGAAATTTGCATGCCGCATTGTCTCCTTATATAATTTGGGTGAGGTTCCTTAACTCAACTGCCTGGATGTTTAATACCTGAAAATTGGTTTTTTTTTTTTTTTTTTTTTTTTTGTGTGTGTGTGTGTGTGTGTGTGTGAGAATTGTCAAGGTCTACTGACACTTTTTACTTTTGCCTGGGGTAAGGAGCAAGACTGTGTTTATGGAAATGGTGGTACTGGTTCCTGTTTTACTGTCAGCCTTGGAAGGATGATGCAGAGTTGAGACAGTGAATCTCAAGTGTCCGGTGCTGTGTTCTGCTCTTTTGTGTATTAATTCATTGTAAAATAATTTGGAAAAAAACCTGCTCCATGCTGGGTTTGGTACTATATCCTGGGTACACAATGGTAAATACGATAGAAATCAACAGACCTAAACACCAATTTCAAGAATATTTTGTCTAGCTTAAGATGCAGACAATAAAAATGGGGAAAAATGAATTTTAATAAGTTCTATAAAAAATGGAAACTGTGAAGGATTGCCTAATGATCAGGGAAATCAAAGCCTAAGCACCAATTTCAGGAATATTTTTGTCTAGGGTAAGATGCGGACAATAAAAATGGGAAGAAATATGAATTTCAGTAAGTTCTTTAAAAAATAGAGACTGTGAAAGAAAATTGATCATTGATCAGGGACTGTGAGGACTTAATTTTAGGCAGGGCTCTGAAGTAGTAGAGCTGTCTTGGCCAGGAAAGGGCAAAGGTATGTTCCCAGAAGAAAGAAGACAATGCATTATTGTCCAGAGCTGGAAACAACTAGATGTTTTTGAGGAACTGACAGAAAGCCCGTGTAGATGGGGCATAGTGAGCAAAGATGAGTAATAGCTAGGGTGAGGTCACAGAAGTTGATGGAAAACAGTGACGTTTCACAAGTTATGAAAATTTCTCTGGGCCACCTAGCTAATTAGTGATTATTTAAACCCAGGTTTCTATGACTACACATGCCAGCTTATGTCTTATAAGCTCCTAGAATTGAGCCAGTCAATAAAATGATGATGTTAATTTGTAATAATAATGATTACAGTAGCTAAACTGATTTGGTGCTTTATGTCATGCCCTCTTCTCATCGCTTTTTATGCACTAAAGAACTGAATCCTTACATGAAACCTTGTGACATTTTATGCTTTGCTGGAAACTTAACAATATCCCCCACCATGCATGTGTAGGGAGGTCATATGACTTGTCAGTATCACACAGCTAGTAAAGGATGGACTTGAATTTGAACCAAGGTTTCTATGACACTTCAGAGACTGGACTTTCAGTCTTCGTCTTAATGACAGATGAAAACTTTTTGAATTATTCTTATGAAAGTATTTACCAAAACTCTGTATGAATAACAGTTTCTTTTTCTCAAACTGTTTGAGAGAAAACTGTCACTAGGATGCATGATAACCCCTGAAAACCTTAGCAAGTAATGTTCTACAACCCAGACACTCTCTTGCCTTACCACAACGCAACCATCAATGTCAGAGAAGTGAAATTAATACCTGTTTTCTAATTCAAGACTCTGTTCGAGTTTAACTTACCGTGCCAAAAATGTCTTTGTAGCAAAGGGATCCAGTCCAGGATCGTATGTCCATTGGTACAATCTCCTTCAATCTTCGGAATTCCCTATTCTTGGCTTGACTTTCATGACCTTGTCACTTTTGAAGATTATAGGTCAGCTGTTTTACAGAATCTCTCTCAGTTTGGGTTTATCCGATATTTCCTCATGATTAGATTCACATTATATGATGCTTGGGGCAGGAATGTGACAGAAATGCTGCTCTGTTCCTGTCATTGGCTCCTGACAGGTGGTCTCCAGTTTCGGTGTGTCCCAGTTTTGAAGATAATAACATGGATCACTTGACCAAGTGGTGTTTGTGAGCCTTCTTCATGCTCTTTGTGCTCCAACATCCTGTGTGGGCTTCAGCTGCCACTCACAATACTCCTGGACAAATTCTTCCCCTACCTATTCGAGCTCTCACTTCCCTTGCCTGGCCACCACAGACATTTCTTCCCCCCATGGTTGTGCCCTGCTCACCTCCACGTGGGTATTTCTCACTCCCAGGCAGGCTCTAACCCTCCTAAGCTTACTCCGTCCCACTTGATGGCTGTTGGACAGAATTATTAGGTAAGGAAGAAGAAAGGAAGGGAGGAAGGAAAGAAGGCCATTAGATAACTTCTAACTAAAAAATAAAAGACATAGGGGAGCCTGGGTGGCTCACTGGGTTAAGCCTCTGCCTTTGGCTCAGGTCATGATCTCAGGGTCCTGAAGTCGAGCCCCACATCGGGCTCTCTGCTCAGCAGGGAGCCTGTTTCACCTCTCTCTCTGCCTGCCTCTCTGCCTACTTGTGATCTCTCTCCATATATCAAATGAATAAATAAAAATCTTAAAAAAATAAATAAAAGACACAGAGAAACCATTTTCTTTCATTTGAGAAAAGTACCTAAAGTGATGCTAGCTGAAATAATGTTGAACACATTGTTCTTTCTCATTACACTCCACAGGAATTATTGCCCATGCCCAAAGAACAACAACAACAACAAAAACATGGTTCATCTGAACGTGCTTCTTTCAACAAAACACAATTAGGATATACTCCACGTATATAGTCTAATACCCATTAATAGCAAAAGAGCCAATATTCTACATATACTGTATACATCTATTATATCCATTATATATATATATATATGTGTGTGTGTGTGTGTGTGTGTATTCTGTTATATATAATGGATTTTATGGTGCTATGATCTCTTAGTCTGCCTCGTTCTATTTGCTGTTCAGTTGTCTAATCATTGCTCTCAGGAACTTAGGTGTTTTCCTAGTGGGAAGAGGCTGTCATTAATCATTATGTATCCAGGTTCTTTTTCCACTCCATTCTGGAAAATATAAATATGAAACTGGAGAATGCAATTCTGTTTTTCCTCACTTTTTGAACATGATCCTCTTCACATCTGCCTTAAAGCCCCCTATGCATGAAGGGAACAGCACAAGTTTTGAGAACCAGTTTGGGGTCAAATCCTAGCTCAAATACTTGCAACTTGACTTTAACCATGTGCTTGCTTACATAAGCTTCAGAATCTTTACCTCTAAAATAAGTATAATTATGTGTCGTTGTAAGGACCAGATGCAATAAGTTAGGTAAAGTGCTTAGCACAGCTTGGTTCAGGGACAAGAAAGCATAGACTTAAATGTATCAGACGATTTTCAGCTACTCTCCTTTGTACATGACAGCACTTGGTTAATTTCTCTCTCATAACAAAAGTTGTGTTTTATTTGTGACTCATGGGTGTCACGCCCACTGGCCTGGGATCTTAAGGGCAGAAATCAGTTTTCATCCCTTTATCCTCAGCAATTAGCAAAGTCACTCATAATGTAAAAGATGTTTAATGTCTATGTGCATTGAAAGATGGAGGGTGGTGGAATTGTGGAATTGATAGAAGGATGAAAGAATAAATGCATGAGGGGCGCCTGGGTGGCTCAGTGGGTTAAGCCGCTGCCTTCGGCTCGGGTCATGATCTCGGGGTCCTGGGATCGAGTCCCGCATTGGGCTCTCTGCTCAGCAGGGAGCCTGCTTCCTCCTCTCTCTCTCTCTCTCTGCCTCTCTGCCTACTTGTGATTTCTCTCTGTCAAATAAATAAATAAAATCTTAAAAAAAAAAAGAAGAAATGCATGAAAGGATAAGTGGACAAAAGAAAAAACAATTACAACAAGGTAGGGATACAGAACTCACTATTTATTAAACATCCATCATGTGCCAAAAATCAATTGGTTATTTTACATACATGTTATTAATACTCCAGTAGGTTATTATGTTATAGAAGAGAAAAGCAAAGCTTAGAAAAATTTTAAAAAACACACTAAAAAACATAGTTCATACTTTTGACTTTGCCAAAAAAGCTCTAAAAAAATGTTCTTTCTGTTTGAGTATGACATGTAATAGACTTTATCTATTTAACGTGATAAAAAATATTTGCTCTTTATCCAGGAGATTGGACTGCACAATCATTAAGAAAATTAAGCATAGTCTAGATTGTTAAGGTAGAAAAAAATGCATGATCCATTAGAGGAAACAAAAGATTTGGTGAGTGTTTCTAAATACAAACGAGCCTGTGGGCTTCTCTAGAGTAGACACAATTTTATTTATTTTCTATTTCTGGATTCAATCCAGTAATGTCAGAGATGAAGAATTAAAACCTATACAATATCTTTGAAGGATAACTCTGAGGAATTATGTGGACAAAGAATTTATAGGCTTGTACATATCACCACTACAACATTATTTATAGTTTCTTGGTAAAGTTTATGCCTGTGAATGGGAAGAAGTTAACTAAAATGTGAGGAAATGGAGCTTACTGTAGAAGGGTGGTTAAAGGAATCCTAAATGAAAACCACATGTCTAGTAGACCATTCACAGAGTAATATTTGTGGAATAGGAATGCATTCTAGAATCTAGAGTCTGCATCTAGAACGTAGTTCTAGGAGAGTCAAAGATGTATGTTGCCTGCCCTCCAGTGTCTCCTAGTTTGTAGAGGTGAAGATTTGGGGAAAATATAGTTTCAGAGATGCAATGAAGGTGTAGCAGAGTGAAGGAGTTGCTAGAGAGGCACTGGGAATATGGCACTTCAGGAACTGAAGGAGTTTGTGATGTTCTCTGAAATAGGTGGTATTTTCTTTATTTCCATGAAACGCGAGTGGAAATCTGCCAGCTGGACAAGTTGAGGCCCATAATTTCCCAGCCTACAAGGTGAAACCACAATAAGAGGGACAAGTACACCCCTGGGACTTGAAATGGCTCCTTTTGACTTGAGAGGCTGCATATGGCTTTAGTGTTCAGATATAATGGTTTGTTTGGGGAGAGTGACCGCTAAGGTTGAGAGAGCTGTGGTAGACTGGGGTCAGACCATGAACCATAGAGGGGAATGCACAGAAGCACACAGTAATCCTTATTTGGTGTCATTTTGGAGCCCCTTCAAATCATTGAATATATATATATATATTTTTTTTTCAATCATTGATTCAATCATTGACATGTAATAGACATGTAATGTGAGGAAATAGAGCTTACTGTAGAAGGGTGGTTAAAGGAATCCTAAATGAAAACCACATGTCTAGTAGACCATGTGATTTGAAGGGGCTCCAAATATATACATAAAACTATGTATATATACACACAAAAGAACACAATTGTTGTTATGAGAGAGAAATTAATGAAGTGCTATCACACACAAAGGAGAATAGCTATCAGGTACGAAAAACATTTGATTCATTTAAATCTATGCTTTCTATTCTGTGAACCAAATATATATAATTGTATATATGATATATATGAACATATGTAAGTATATATACTATATAGTTAGATATAATTTCCAAATATAGACACATAATTGCACATGTATACACAATGCACATATACATATTTTTAAAAATATTTTATTTATTTATTTGACAGACAGAGATCACAAGTAGGCAGAGAGGCAGGCAGAAAGAGAGGAGGAAGCAGGCTCCCTGCCGAGCAGAGAGCCCAATGAGCTGAAGGCAGAGGCTTCATCCCACTGAGCCACCCAGGTGCCCCTATACATATGTTTATATATATTTTAAAAGATTTATTTATTCTAAAGAGAGAGCTCATTTGAGTGGAGGGAGGGCCAGAGGGAGAGAGAGACTCTCAGGCAGACACCCCTCTGAGTATGGAGCACAACATAGGGCTGAGATCATGACCTGAGCTGAAATCAAAAGCTGGACACTTAACCAACTGAGCCACCCAGTGCCCCTATCTATTTTTGAAGTACAAGTTACAAGCTACAATTTTATTGATCAGTGCATGCACACAAAAGAGGGATCTTTTTTAAAAAAGAATATTTATTTAAATAATCTTTACGCCCAACATGGGGCTCAAACTCACAACCCTGAGATCAAGAGTTGCACACTCTTCCAACTGAGCCAGCCAGGCGTCCTGCAAAAGAGGGATCTTGATCGTTATTTCCTCCTTTCATTTTATAATTTTTGTTGTTTTCTCTTACAGAAATAGACACATTTTGGCTGATCTTATTACTTCTTGTTTCATTTTGTACAGTACTCAAAACTTGAATGAATGATAAAAAAATTTTCTTGTACCCTTCCTTATTATTTTGAGCAATGATGAGGAGTGACCTTAATAGGTTAGGAAAATCACAGCATCTCAGTGAATGTCCTGATAAGGCGCATGGCTCACTGTTCACTTCTACCACCTCTACGTCTTGCCATGCTTCTTGAAACCAGTTGTGTTCTGATGCTGAATTAGTCCCCGAAAGGAGACTTTTCAAATGAAGGTACCATTTAGCTTTTGTGTGGACTGTACTATCAGAATGTCCTTTTTGGCTCATACTTTCCCAACCTACATCATTAATCCTAGAAATGGGATTCCTGATATGTTCTGTCAGTGCTTTCTGAAATGCCTATGGATACCTCAATTTTTTGAAAGAGCCAAAATAAACCAATCAATAAAAATAGCTTTGTATAGCAAAAGATATGAATTGTCCTAATCCCTTTGTTTATTATCAGACAAGAATGGGCATGTCAAGCAACACTTCACTTACCAAAATGCTGGCTCCATTGCAATTACCATTCCTCTTCCCTGTTAGACTATATTTTGGGCCAGTCATATTCTGAATTTGAAAGGTATCTTCAGTTTCCTTAAGCAAGTTATTCGGTTTTTAAAAATAAGATAAAGCAATTTGGTTGTTTAAAAAGCAAAGAGCCCCTTCTAGACTCTCCCTTCTCTTTCCTCTGAAGATAATCGTTTGTTGGAAACAGTAAGCCAAGAACAAAAGAATCACAGTGGCATGACTAAAGCTTGGAGAATTTGCTCAGAAAAGTTCCCCAAATACAGGTCTTTAGGAGCCAGTAAATTAAACTGCAGACACTGTGTCTCATTGGCCCCAACGCACGGGGTCATCTGATTATGCCTCCTCATAAACGGCCAAATTAATCTCAATCCCTTTAAAGGGTATTATTCCTGTAGAACTCAAGACTATGTGGTTAGTGTACTGTCACTCCTGAAAAGTTCTGTTTCTCTGGTAGTAACTGATAAAGATGGGGATTTCTCAAAGTCAATCACTCAAAATGAAGAACTTAAATCCATTTTAACGTACCCCTGGGAAGCAGATCTGCATTAACCTCGTCTAGGACTTCTCCGGCAATAATAAGGTTTAAGAGAGTACACAGCCACTGGTGATTTCTGCAAGTGATACAATGAAGGGACAGAGACAATGAGGCAAACATAAAATGGGACCTGGGATTGAGGGATCTTCCACTCAGCCATGTGTAGAATGTTGAAAATTAATGTGGTATTGTTTCGCAAAAGCAGCTGTCAAGTTATTGTAATTTGCAAAATGTTTTTTTTCCCCTTCCTCTTCTCCTTCACTGAAGGCATATTAGAAATGGCTTCATTTCTGAGGGATGACAAAGTTAATCTTATTTTGAGTTCCATTTGAAGAAAATGACACTTAAAGCTTGTTCTGCATTTATCAAATGAGCCAGCGAGTTCAACATTTACTGAGTGCCTCTGAATGGAAGACACAGTGTTAGATACCAGGGTTGGAAAGATGAATTGAGAATAGTTACTTCCACCAAGATATTTAATGTCTGGTGGGAGTTACAGAGCAGAACTTTGTAATTTTCTGTTTCTGTAAATATATGAGTAGAGGTAAGCAAAGTGTGGAAAGGGGAGGACGCAGGTGAGCCTAATGGGTTGCCTGAAAGTTTAAGACCAAGGGCATGGGGGCAAACCCAAAGGAAGGAGACTGGGGCCCAGGCAGGGTCTGGGGTGGGGCGTGGGTCTTCTAAGGTCTTTCACATATCCAGGGGCAATCTATGTCTCCGCAGAAATATCTCATTGTATTAGAATTATGTAACAATGTGTATTGAATGTGTATTGAACTTAATTACATGCACATGAGCAGGAATGCTGTGTTTTATCTTCCAGCATCTAGCAGTGTGTGGGATCTTTCGTGCACAAAGTAAATGTTTGAATAAATGCATCCAAGAATGACAGAAATTTAGTCATACCTAAACAAAAATTTGAGATTAGTGTTAGGGGCCCCACATCCAAGTTCAAGAGAAACAAACACACAAACACAAAACACAAAACCTTCATTTTGTATTGTGATACGGAATAGAAGTTCAAAAGCTGGGACAGTGATAAACACTTCAGAAAATGGGGATCCGAGGAGGGCAAGGAGAAATTGTCTGGGTTATTGGGTATACTAAGTGTAGGGATACTTAGGAATAATTTGTAAGAGATGGTGAATTTGAAGGGTGCAAGGCCATTTGGTAAGTTTAACAGGATAGAAGTTGTTCAGGGGTACGTGGGTGGCTCAGTTGTTTAAGCGCCCGGCTTTGACTCAGATCATGATCCTGGGATCCTGGGACAGAGCCCTTGCCTCTTCAGGCTCCCTTCTCAGTGGGTCTGCTTCTTCCTCTTCCTCTGCTGCTTCTCTCTCTCTCTCTCTCCCTCTCTGTCAAATATATACATAAATATAGTCTTTAAAAAAAAATAGTAGTTGTTCAGGTGAACTGCAGAAATATCTAACTAAAGGAGTAAATAAATAACAAAAAAAGACCTTCATCCCTTTGCATCTACTTTATACCAAGGCATGCCAGAATATTGATAGCTTTAAATTTCCCTGATAGGTTCCCTGCATTGCTCTGCAGATAAAAAACTTTCCAATCATAAGGACTGTACCGCACCCCAAATAGAAATGCCATCAAGTTTATTTTGATAAATTGTATTCGTTCTGTATCTGAGAACGGATGGAACATATATCACATGATTACCTGGGTTCCCACTTGCTGGGGACTTCTTACTTGCCGGTTGGTCAGAGGCTGATCGGCCACTGCACTCTCACTTTGATCCATTGCATTTTATTTTTTCTGCAGCCAAAGAACTTGGCATCCAAACAGAAGTGTCATCACTGGATAATGGATGTACTGGAATCAGCCAAGCCACCCGTCCGGCAGCAGGATATTTGACAGTCCTTCTGATTAAAGAAAAGAAGGTGCTTTACAAAGAAGTTCTTCTCATTTTCATGAATTTTCAAGGTTGGACTTCCATTTTCCATCTGGCATCTGTTTGTTTCTAATTTTCTCAGTTTAGGTGAACAAATTGTAGGGGAAATAAGGAGACTTCAAAGATACCATTGTGAGACATAAGGGCAATAACCTGGATTATAAACTCAGATCTACCCCTTTTTCTAGGACTAGGTTAATCAGATAACTTTTCTTCAACTTGTCGATAAAATTCATCATTCATCTATATATTCCTTCATTCAACAAGTATAAACTGAAAATGTAGTATGTAGTCGTCTAGGTGCTAAGAATACAATGTTAAGGGGGGAAAAAATCCATTGTTATCAATGAATTATAAGGGAGGAAAATTTTCCCTTTCTTCCCTTCCCTTTTACATTTTTTGGCTGGTCTAATAATTAAATTCGCATAAGACAGATTAAAAGGAAAAAAAATTTAATTTTATATATAGGGGAGCTTATAAAGATATGCGACTCAGAGAAGTCACCAGTGCAGGCAACTTTTATACCTTTTAGGCAAAGAAACAACAACAACCAAAATCTGTGAAGAGTTGAAAGGACGGAAAGCTTTGGGCTTGGGGTAGGAAATTGGTGAAGCAGTAACCAAGTGTGTTCTTGCTCCTGAGGTCCCCTACTCTGGTGATAAGGATGTCTCTCCTCCTCTGCATACAGGGAGGGTCCTGTATTTATTTTCTGCTCTCAGCCGGTCAAAGAAGGGTCAGAGTGTGTTTCTTGTATTGGCTGTTTCTTAAGTAACTTTACACTTGATCTTAGCCAAAACGCTGAGAAGCGATGTTTTACTTAAGTAACTTTAAGCCAATTGAATAATCAATACACCACAATGGTCTATTTGGGGGTGGCATATTCTCCCCCTCAGAATCATGAAGTTTGGGACACCTGGGTGGCTCAGGCATTAAGCCTCTGCCTTTGGCTCAGGTCATGATCCCAGGGTCCTGGGATCGAGCCCCACATCAGGATCCCTGCTCAACGGGAACCCTGCTTCTCTCTCTCCCACTCCCTCTGCTTGTGTTTCCTCTCTGTCTGTCTGTGTCTCTCTCTGTCAAAAAAAATAAATAAAAATTCTTAAAAACAAAACAAAAAAAGAATCATGAAGCGTAATACACATCACATTTATCAAACGGTTCCCATAATACGAACACCTATAACAGGGACTTTAACCTGTTGAGAGAGATGCCTGGGCAAAATGACACTTGAATGAGACCTAAAGTTTAAAGATAAGTTAATCAGGAAAAAAGGAGCAGAGAAGTGTTTTCAATGCAGGGAAAACAGTATTTGCAAAAGCCCTGTGGTTGGAACTGGTTGTGGAAGTTTGAAAAAAGGCCCGTGTGAATTGAACATACAAAACAGTTCTATCGTTGTTTCTCAGTCTTTGCTGTGCACATACAACTCCTGGGGATTTTCTTTTCTTTTTTTCTTTTTCTTTTTCTTTTCTTTTTTTTTTTTTTTAAGTTTTATTTATTTATTTGACGAGGATTGAGAGAGATCATAAGTAGGCAGGCAGAGAGAGAGGAGGAAGTGGGCTCAGCGAGCCTGATGTGGGGCTTGATCTCAGGATCCTGAGATCATGACCTGAGCAGAAGACCGAGGTTTAACCCCCTGAGCCACCCAGGCACCCCAGGGATTTTCTTTTAAATGCGGGTTCTGGTTTAGCAAGTTTGAAGTGGAGCCTGAGAGCAGAGGCTCTCTTCCTGAGAGACCTCCCAAGTGATGTCAGTCTTCCTGGCCCAAAGACCACATTCTGCCCAGTGAAGTGCTAGATGGAATTTGGTTTCTGACATGATGACCGAAAGGGGGAATTGTATTGTTTATTTTAGCATTGCCTAAGAAAGGGCAAGGGTGGGACATTAGGCATTCCAAAACAACAACTTTGTCATTCTCCTATTTCTCTTCCTCTTTTCTCCTCACACTCTTCCCCAGTTTTTGGCGTCACTCTCTCTCTAAAGCAAATACAGAGAGGGGAGCATTTTGGCCTATGATAGAGAGCCTTTTCTACCTTAGGGAGAATGGGGCATGATTCCTCTAACTAGAGCTTCATGGCAATAGTTTGACCAATTCCTGCAGCTAGGGGCAAGTTATTGACCCATCTTGGGTCGTAAGTTTACCTTGGTCAGGTATAACCTGATTTACCTGAATATATAGTTATTAAGGTATCAGCACTGAATAAAAAATCATTGTGAGTTTATCAGTGATTCCCTTTATGTCTCCTAAGGATATCAAAACGATAGATTAAATTTAAAGTTGTAGTTCAGGTTTTATTAGGGTTTAGGCAAGAACTAGAAAGAGACATTATTTTACCCTCTAATAATTCTATTTATTTATGCACTACACAAGTAAGCAATCATTATTTAGGGAGGAAAGCAAGAAAATGACAAATTAAATACTGTTACTACTAACCTCTCAAAATGTATGTTGGAACTAAATGAACAGAATTCTATTTTGAGTTGCTCTAATTCTATAGACAATTCCTGTGGATGTTCAGAATAGAGTCAGTAAAGGTCAACAACATTTCATGTGATCCAGGACCTTATCACAAGCTCCTCCAGCATGTGGAGAATTATTATGAGACGAGGGGCCCTTTCTTCTCCTAACAGCAGATCCCTTTAATAGAGAGAAAACAACAGTTGAAAAGGAAGAAACCAACATAAGAATGCATTACCAGGGTCACTGTGATATGCTAATTAAAACAACAACAGCAACAAAAACTGTAAACTTTACTTATACTCCTGTGACCCTGGGTATACCTTTTGTTCATTTATAATACGAATCAAGGGCATATCATGATACGTCCTTGATTTCAAGATGTTTAGTCTAAAGGGGAGGATGATAATGGTTGTAATTTCTGTAAGAAGAGAAATTTGAATAAAAGGCAGAATTATAATAAGGAAGAATATCATCAGGAGATGGAGAAGCTGAAGCCAAACTTGCCTGTATTAGTCGGAGAGACTTTCACAGAAGTGGAAGCATTTCAGGCCTTTTGGCTGAGGCATGAAGACTTAATTAGTGGGAAAATTTCAAGCTGCAGGAAACTTAAGACAGAGCAGAGTCATTTACGATTTCTCACATTCTCTCTAGAGACTATATGAGTAGATCAGAAGTGCAGGTGGATATGGTGTGAGTGTGGGGGGTGGGGGGAGTTGGGGCAAGAAACAGGATTGAGGATGAATTATGATCAAAGGAGATTAGCCTGAATAGGTAGGAGATAGATCCCACAAAAGAATTTCTCTGCACTTCAGTTTTCCACCTGTTAGGTCAGCATAAAAATGCATATGTCTTTTCTCATTTAATAGGCAGGACAACCTCAGAAGGTAAGTGTCTGGAACCCTGTCAGCACTTGATTCATATCGGTTGTGTGGGGGAGAAAAAATAATTTTCCCTTTACCCTTCCAGATTCTTGGCTAAGTCTTCCCTGTAATAAAAGATGGACTAACATGAAAACAACAAACCGAAGTTCGGTAACATGTATGCATCCTGGGTACCTGGAAGAAACCCAAGAAAACTAAGTAACTCCCCCAGTGGTCCAAGCCATCACCTTAAATACTCCTCTGCCTAAAGATAGAAGACCATGTGGGACAGGGAAGCCAGTTATGGAAGAAAAAGCACAGTAAGGAAAGGTATGCTTGTTATGCAGGTTTAAGTCCCTGCCTTCTCTATTGATAACGGTTTTTAGAGATACAGTCATCTTCCTCTTCCTGACACAAAGAGGGAGCCTCTGACAAATGGAGATTTACTTGAAAATGTAAATGTCTCTCATCAAACGGTAACTTTTACCTTGTTTTCAGAGCTTTCCCTGATGTCTGCTGTTTCTTAAAAATAACCAGCCTAACATAATCATTATGCCAAAAAGCATAGTTTGGGGTGGCCAGTTCTGCTCCCTTTCTGTTGAATTGTGGGAATTCCCAGTGCCTCCACAGACAAAATCTGACTTGTAGATGCCTCCCTAGATGAGGCTAACTGAGAAGCAAAGGAGAAGTGCCTGGCCAGGTTCTTACTGCGGCTCAAGGTTCTAGGGAGTAAATGTTTAGGTTTGGAAGAAAAACAGGCACCTGTGGTCGTCACGTACTTCACGACTCCTTGACTTCTCGCCCTTATCATACGCTGCCCCATATATTATTGTCCTGACCATTAAAGTTACCGTTTCCACCTTACTTTGCACTTGTGTCTGATGTATTGCTAAGACCCCAGTAAAAGTGTAGACAAAGCTTGGCACAGGGCCTTTTGCCACCAGAGCATCCGATCCCTAGGCCTCTCCTTTCTCCTGCTAAGGTGTCTGGGGTAATCTTTTCATTCACTGTCTCAGGGTTTGATAGCCAAACCCGACATTGAATGAAAATCCTATTGATACTGAAAAGTAAAATGAGGTATATTTGTGTGTGTGTGTGTGTGTGTGTGTCTGTGTGTGATGTGTAAACACAGTGGCAAAACTTCCCTAAGGAAAGAGATGGAAAAGAAGTACTATACTCCTAGATTTTTTTTTTAACCTTAAAAGCTAGATAACAAAAGAATATTCTAGAAGAATTTATAAACCCTATGGTTTATAGGGAAAATATTATTTATTTTATTAAATTTTTTTAACTTTGTTTAGAGCTTCAAATGCCAGATACTGTTGTAAAGTTTTATAGTAAAAATCCTATTTGATCCAACATATACCTCCAGATCAATGTCTTCTTATAGCAACTCCACTAAGAAGTTAATCATTGTCCCCTTGTTCAAGTGAGTGATGAGTATGTGCAGTTTGGTGATTAGAGAACTGGAATTTACATTCTTGAGTGGCAGAATCTATCATCTAGCCTTCTTTAGAACTCAGATCCCATACTCTGTAAAGCAGGGGAAGAAGAAAGATCCAATGAATAGCAGTGAACTCTGCTGTGCTTTTTCACCTGTCCTCCTCATTAGAGTACTATAGTGATCTGTATCTGTATCCTCTTGTTTAATGCTACATTGTGACTTTGACATCTCTATATAGCTACCAACATATTATACTTCTCCTTTTGAATATTACACCAAGAACAAAACACAAGAAAATAAAAAGAAACATAAATACAGATACCTGCCCAAACCAAGGCCAGAAACCAATTCAAATGGCATGGCAGGAGGGAATATAAGGAGAGAGCAGTCATATTGAGAGAAGAGGTGTTTTGCAGTTTCTCAAGATACTGTGTCTTTTGACACAGTTGGAGAAAAAGACTGAGGTGGAGAAAGAGGGCTTATGGGCATATCTTGTCTTCTTTAACATCAATTACCTCCTCTGAATGATAAAGACATGTTGGAAAGGAAGAAATGTTACTCTACCCTTCAAGATTCCTTTGGTTGGTCTAAGGATTAAGTTGGCATGAAAGAGATTAACAGGAGGAAATCAAATTTAACTACCTACAGACCGGCGCTCCATAAGAATTTGAGACTCACAGGCAGCCAGGCAGATGAAGCTTATATGCTGTCGTCCTGAGTTACAGAAAAGTGATTAGCAGTCTGGGACTTCAATAAAAGGAAGACAATTCCCAGGAAGATGAGAAAGAGTAAATATTTGGTAAACAAATGTTCATCAGGTCATACAGAAACAATGGGACATGGAGAGGAATTTTAACAAACAGATTGTGCTCATGTAGTTCATATTAGAATGTAGTTACCTGTGGTGATAGCTCCCTTTCTTAGGGCAGGTCCTCAATCTATATTCTTTTAGGCAATTAAGAGAAGGGTCAAAGATTATCCCTGAGCCTCCTGTTTCTTTCTTTCTTTTTTTTAAAGATTTATTTATTTATTTGACAGACAGAGATCACAAGTAGGCAGAGAGGCAGACAGAGAGAGAGGAGGAAGCAGGCTCTCTGCTGAGCAGAGAGCCTGATGTGGGGCTCGATCCCAGGACCCCGGGATCATGACCCGAGCCGAAAGCAGAGGCTTTAACCCACTGAGCCACCCTGGCGCCCCAAGCCTTCTGTTTCTTAAAAAAAAATTAGCCTTAAATAATCCACATGCTCCAGGGACACGTTTTGGGATGGCAAATTTTGCAATCCTACAGACACATCATGGTATTCCCGCAATTCTGCAATAAATTGGCAATGTATTAAGGAAATGAAACAAAGACTCATATACTCATCTGTGTCAATATGTTGCATGCTTCGTGTGAACTATGGCATTTAGACAGGACCTGCCACATAGGTGCTCAGGTAACATTTATTAAATGCTTAAGGAAAGTTACTTATTTATCAGAGAGGAAGGGGTAGTATTTTTTTTTGTATTCGTAATGATTTCATATTTTTTTCTTTGTTTCTTTTTTAATGAAGCATCCTGTCCAGCTTTTCTCCTTTCATTCCAAACAATTCTATTCAATTACAAAGACAAATGGCAGAAGATTTTCCTATGTGTGGGTGTGTTTGTGTATATAAGTGTCTGTGTAGACACATACATGAGTTTGTGTCTATATGTGTTCATGAGTATGTATATATCTTCCTGTGTATTGGTATATGCATGAGTTTGTGTACATGAGCTGTGTATGTACACATAGATGTGTATCTATGTGTGTGTGTCTGTAAGTGTGAGCTTGTGTCTGTATGTATAGATCTGTGTACATCTGTCTGTAGTATCTGTCTGCATATGTGTGTTTCTGTCAATGTGTGCATCATGTGTGTATGTCTATCTGTGTGTATCTTTTAATCCACATGTATTTGTGTGCCTGTGTATATGTGCCTATGTAGACATACATGTGCCTCTGTGCACATATGTGCCTTTGTGTATGTGTGTCTGTCTGTGAATTTGTATATCTGTGTGGATAGTTACTACACATTTGTATCTACTTGTGTAAGTTTGTGTGTCTGTACACATGCACCATTAAACATACTTCCTACTTTTTAAATAAATGAAAGTGTTGCTTGCAGAAAAAAATAAGCTACTTAGAGCCTAATGTTCTGGAAAAATTCATATTAAAAGACATCTGCTTACACCAAATTCTGTTTTGCCTACATTTAGCCACAGGTGTTAAAAAAATGATAAGCATTTGGAAAGTAGACAAACCCAAAATTGTAAGAGTATTCATATTTATCTTAGCTTTCTCAATGAATCAAAGTATAAACAATGAAGAAAGTGAGTTTTCATAAGTGAGTTCTGTTTGGCATAAATAGGAGTCATTTCTCATAGAAATGTGCTGACACTAGGCACATTCTGAAAGCTTATAGTGCAATGAATCTGCTTACTTGATATTAATTTACTTTTTATAGTTTTTTAAAATATAATATTGATTAAATTAGCATTTGGATTAATGACCTTTTAAATTCAGAGAGATTGCAGCAGTAGTTTCTTAATATAGAATGATCCCTGAAAGACCAAAATGTTTGAAAATCAGTTTTCTAAATATTTTATGCCCATCTTTTGCATACATCATTATATATTTATGGCATATGTTTGTATTAATTTATACTATATAAATGTATAAGCATAAATATGTAGATATTCACCCACTATAGAGATATACATACATGCATATATTTGTTATGTATTTATATACGCACATATAACATAAATCAAATTCAATTAATGTAAATTATCTTAAACATTTCTGAGCACCTGGTAAATATCATATTATTATATTAGATACAGAATAGCAAGATCACAAAATGTGCCCCAACTTTAAGAACTCGTGAAAAGTGAAAATTTGTGGTCCTTTGTTCAAAAAACAGGAAAAAATTGTGATTAAAGGCACACACAAAGATTTTTTCTGTTTTTCATGGTCTCTCCTTGCCTTGTCATGGTGTTCTGTTTGTTTTTTTAATTTGCTAGCAAATGCTTTTCTAAGTAAAAAAAAAAAAACCTAAAATCTCAGTTATTAGCATGCATTTTACCATTCCTCTTTATATTGTACAGTTACAGTTTTAAATGCAAATATCATAGCATGTAATCTTCATGCAGAATTGCTGAAATTACCTATTCCTAATACATGGTACATCCTTCAAGGTGCTTTGAACTTGCCAGAAGAGAGGAACATAAGCCAGCCTCGGAAAGTTTGGAAGGAGGAAAAGAGGAGAGCTCTAGACAGGATGGAGTGCTCAGAGCAAGGGGAAACTCATGGAGCAAGAAAGGACTCTCACAGGTACGTTGCCCCTTACATGAGCTGCCAGACCTATTCTCAGTGTCCTAGCCAAAGATAAAGTGTAGGAATTTGACCTGAGCATCTCTTCTTTCTCATGAGCCCATCACCTCAACCATGGCAGGTGGGCAAACTCCCCAACAGTCTTTAAGCCTGGTACCCAGATAAGGGTTACTGAAACATTTCCAGGAAGTAGCAGCTTCCCCATGGCCAGTCATCAGTCAGAAACTCTGGGGTGCTCTCAGGTCAATGTGGGATGGCTGTCATCATGTCCTTCCCCAAGAAGCTATGGGGTATGTGTACCCGGCTTTTCCCATACCTGCAGGAAGTAGACAGAGGCAGCAACACTTGAGCTGGGGTGAGAAGGGGAGGCTGAATCGGGCTGGGAGCCCAGGGAGTAAGGGAATGGACAGTTGATCATCTGTTTTCAGGTTATGAGCAGTGGAACCACAAGTGAAGCAAGGCTCCGAGCCCCAGGCCCATCTCCATTTGACCCATCATTCAATGGACAAATTCGATGAAAAAAAATTTAAATATTTGAAGATAGCAACTATAGAGTATCATTCCCCAAGCAGAAACCATTCTGGAGAGGGTGAAGTGACTAGTCACGTACCCATGAAGCCAGACCTGAGTAGATAAGACGGTGACATACTTTAATGGAGCAATAGAAATATGTACTTAAGGGATGCCTGGGTGGCTCAGTTGGTTAAACAGCTGCTGTTAGCTCAGGTCATGATCCCAGGGTCCTGGGATCGAGTCCCACATCGGGCTCCTTGCTCGGCAGGGAGTCGGCTTCTCCCTCTGCCTCTGCCTGCCACTCTGTCTGCCTGTGCTCCCATGCTCTCTCTCTCTCTAACAAATAAATAAATAAAATCTTTAAAAAGAAAAAAAAGAAATATGTGCTTGAGTACAGACTTGTCATGGAGGAGGGTGTTTTCCTAACCCCCAGAGGGTGAAAGTCTGGTAGAAAGAAGGGATGGTTTCTAAAGAAATGGAGACCTCGGCTGAGTTTTGAATCTGCGTCTGAGTTCTTTGGACCAATAAGGACTAGAAATGGCAAGAAAGCCCATGTCCAAAATCTCAGGAATGTGGAAGGTCATGGCATATTCAAAAAGCTGCAAATGATGGTATGGTGGCAGTGTGTGCATATGTGCACACTCACTGGTGCATGGAGGGTAAACAATGATGCAGGACGAGTAGCAAGCCCTTGGTGGCTGGGTTGCTTGGTGATAGAATTGTTTTCATCCATAGGAGCTTAAGGCTCTGTAGATACTTGAAATGAATTAAGACTTGTATATACTCAGCCTCAAACATGAGACCTTCAGTTGACAAAAAGCAAAAGATAACGGGGTGAATTATACTCTGCGGTCTGAAATGTCAGAAATTTGTCATTGATATGCAACAGCATCAGCCTGCAAAGGTCTTAGGTTGAACTGGAAGAAGAAAAGAGCTCACATGATACTAGACTACTTTCTAAAATTTCTCTGATTGTCCTCCATTAGGGTATGCCATTCATGTTATTAAATAACTTTAATTAAATTGAGTTTGATGATGAGGTTTTAGACTGCCTTCACTCTATGTGTATGCCTGCATAACACCCTAGATCTCATTTTCTTATTAAGCAGAGAAATCACTTTTAAAAATATCTCCATGTTATTTGTTTGTTTTTTAGGGGGAAAAAAAACAAGAGAAATAAACATTCTTTTTTTTCCCCCATTTCCTCTACCTTGCTTATAACGTCGGGACTATAAATCTGAGATTAAAAACAAAACCAGAAATATTTGCATGGCATACATTGTCTTTGTCATTCTCTTGACAAGAAAAGATTTCAGTGGTTACTATGAAACCGACTTTCTAAAAAAACAAAACTCTTAGGGGATCCCTAACTCTTTGTCAACTTATCATTTCATGAAAGGTCCTGCTTTCAGTATTCCCAAAGTATGTGTGTTCTTCTTGTTTTATCTACCCCTGAAATCCTGCATTACTTTGCCACAATCTTGGTGAATGTATTTAATTATGGAATGTTGACATTCAAAGAACAAAAGAGCCAGTTATTTTATCAGCAAAATGAGTTTATTTGGGAAGAGCAGAGGAATTGCAATTCAGGACAGGCAACCTATGGTGAACATAGCAAGTCCAGAGAATAGAAGAGAGGGGCTTTCTTCTGTAGGGGAAAGGGAGAAGATGGGCAGGGCTGTTTCTGTTGCCTAGGAAAATCCTTCCTTCCACTGGGGTATGTAAAGCAAGCTTCCTCATGTTGGGGGAAGGGAGGTTTGCTTCCTACCACCAGTGGTAGTGCCTGAGAGCCCACCCCCCTTCAGGGATGCTCAACTCCATTTCAAATGAGATTTCCTTTCATTAAAAAAAAAAAAAATTACTGTATATATGTTAAAATATGCTTCATGTAGCATCCCCTTGTAGTCAGATTTTGAAGAGAATGGGACCATGTTTTTTTATTCCCTTAGGAACATATGGGCCACTAGCATTGATTTTGGCAAATAGTCAACTCTTAATATTTGTTGTATTAAATTAAATCAATGAAGTGAATTAGTCATGGTAATTAACTCTCATTTTATAAAAATCATAAAGAGGAAGAATAGTCTTTTAGTTTCTTTTTCAAAACCTGTATTTCATTTTTTTAAGGTATAGTTTCAGTTATAAGATTCGCAGCCTCTGAGACACAGACCCCTTTCTGAAGGGTAGGATGGGTGCGAGTGGACCGTTTAGAGTTGGATGCTCAATTAGAAGAGGGATCTAATAATCCATAAGCATGCTTAGGTTTCTCAGTCAATGAACACTACGTTTCAACTAATACTGTGTGGATGTTTATGGAATTTGAACTTGTTAGAATGGTGTCTTTATTTCTAACAGAGTGAGGAATCCATGGTCTGTTAGAAGTTAAAACATTGTTTAAATGTGTGTTTATGTACATGCATGTGTGTTTGGATTGGGAAGATGGTCAGTAGAGATGGGTTGCTTTCTTTTTTTTCCAGATGGGAGAGTATATTACTATGCACTGTAGAATTTGGGCTTTTTGGTCACCATCCTCATCTTTTTACTTTTTTAACCTGACATTTGAAATAAACTGTTTTTTTGAGTATTTACTACACATAAATACAACACAAGGTGATGGATGTGAATTTACTTCCATCCTTAAAACAGTCCTGGCCGATAAATATTCTTTTTTTCAAGACTTTATTTATTTGACAAAAAGAGTGAGAGAGTGAGAACATAAGCAGGGGGAGCAAGAGAGGCAGAAGCAGGCCTGCCGAGCAGGGAGCCCAATGCGGGGTTTGATCCCAGGACACTGGGATCATGACGTGAGCCAAAGGCAGACGCTTAACAAACTGAGCTACCCAGATGCCCTGGCAGGTAAATATTCCTATCTCTATTGTGAAGAAATGGAGGCTGTCAGGGATTAAGAGTCTTTCTCCAATTCTTGGATTCCTTGATTGGCAGAATCTGAATTCAGACCATAGTCATTTTGACTGCAAAGCCATTGTTCTTTCCTGACATGTGTTTCTCAAAATATTGTTCATGGATCAGCTATAGCAGATTCACCAGTGGGTCTAGACTCCTGGCTCAGAATGCATTTGCGGGTATTTAGGGAGTTCCGTTCACGGCACATCCTTGGCTGGGCCTTATCTCCACAACTAGAGTCTCTGGTGGCGGGCGGGAAGGGGATGACCCAGGAATCTGCATTTGAATAAGCCTGTGAAAACCACTGCACTGCTATACCACATCATGCCATTATGGAAGTGACATTGTAATTGATGGAATTTTTTTTTTTTTTGGTAATTGATGGAATATTAAATTTACATATAAAAGTCAAAATTGACAGGAGAAAGAAATAGCAAAACAGGACTGGATAATTGCTACAGCAAGAAGTCACTTCCTTATATCCACCTTAAACAACTCTCAGGTCTGTATTGTTAAGTACCTACCAGCTGTGGACATTTCTAATATTTGGGGCCAACAGATTTTGGCACCAAAACCAATCACTGGGCAGTATGTGCTGTGGCTCGGAGTTAGACATTAGAGCTGCTGCACATATAGTAAGTTTTGCATCTGACATCACAGTTCTATTCTCGACCTTTAAGCTGATTGGGATTTTCTTAGTCTTTGTTTATTTTGGGAAATAGTTTAATCTAATCTTTATACATGATAAGAAAATGTCAATTTTAGCTTTAGTCCAAATACTGTATAATCACAGCACTCTGATGTAAACTCCAGCGCTGAACTTGAGCAAACTTAACACATTCCATTTTGTAATGTAATAACCAAGTTTAAATCCAACTGCACTAGGAAATGACCATGAATGTAAGGGCAATTTACAGCCTAATGATCATATTTGCTGCTGCTGATGGAGATGATGATGCCTGTTCTCTAAAATGACTCTAGCCAAGGAAAGCAAAGCAATTGATTCTCAGCTTCTAATTTTAAGTTAAAAGGAAGGAAGGAAGGAAGGATGGATGGGCAGATGGGAGGGAGAAAGGTAGGAAGGAACAGAAAAGGGAAAAAAAAGAAAATAGTTTTATTTGGGAAATGTTCTGTAGTCTTTCCAAATTACAAAAAGTTTCATTTTCAGTGGATGTACTTCTGTGTTCCCTGGCCCAGATTGCAAATCAGAAATGACAAAGTTTACAACTCCTCATCTGTGTTATGTCTACTCTGCATATCCAATAAATATTTATTTCTACCTTTTTGGCCATCAGCTTGCTGCAGGAGGCAGCATAAGCTTAGGGGTTAAGAGCATGTGTACTGCAAATAGACTGGTATGAATCTGGACCCTGCCTGTTTATATTGTGTAAATAAATTTAACCTTGTCACTCTGGCTTTGACCGCTTACCTAAAGGGAGGGGTGATAAGAGTGTGCAGTCCATAAGGGTGGTTTTTAATATTAATTAAGATAATATATGCAAGATGGATAGCCCAGAGGTTACTACACATTATATTCTCATAAACATTAGTTATTATTATTAATAAGCTCACTAGATTTTCCAACAAAAGACTCATGGAGGCATTTCTGAAGAGTGATTGATTTGCAGATCCAGCGTGGAGGGAGCTGGTCAGTGGGCTAGGCATAGAGCCCAGATGTTGATGGTATCACAGCTTAGCAAGTCGAGAGTTTATTCAGAAAGTGGTGGCAATGCAGCCCCTCAGAAGGAAGATGAAAAAGAACCTTACATCCGTCAATTGATTTCTGGGAGCACACACTGCGCTCTGTGCTCCACATTTATTAATTCTTTTTCTTTTTCTTTCTTTCTTTTTCTTCTTCTTTTTTTTTTTTTAGTTGTTTTTTTGAGAGAGAGAGTGTGAGGGTGTGCATAAGCAGGGGGAGTGACAGAGGGAGAGGGAGAAGCAGGCTCCCCACTGGGCAGGAAGCCTGATGCAGGGCTGGATCCCAGGACCTGGGGACCATGACCTGAGCCAAAAACCGACACTTAACTGACTGAACCACCCAGGCACCCCAGCTCCACATTTAGTAATTCTCGTCTCGAGGTTTGAAAGTTTGAGAATTAACCAGAAAATAATAGCCAGGAAAACATGGAGTGGAGAATTTCATTTGTGGGAGGTCTTTGATTATAGCAGAAATGGCGGTCTTGAGTTTCTAACATTTCCTTGTTCTAAAGGCCTGAGCAAGTCATTTTACCTCCACTTTTGCATCTGTAAGATGTGGATAATTAATACTGCTTGCTCTATCCTGCAGGATGGAGGAACAATCCTGAGACAGCGACCAGAGTGTTTACACAATATTAGACTCTATAAAGTAATTTTGCAGATATTATAATACAGTATTTTATTTTTGTTATTTTTTTTTCCTCATTGCCCTCCTTATAAAACAGGTGTTTCATCTGCTCACTGACCTATACAGTTGCTACAACTCATCCACACCAATGTACTTATTTTTCAGTACCTAAAAAAACAATAACCTCCTTTTTTTCCTATGCTGAGTCCCTCTTCTGCTCTGTTGGATGAGTTTCTGTTGTTCTTTAAGACACATGGAAATGTCCTCATCTCTCTGAAGACTTACTCCCTCTACCCAGTCTCCCGTATTTGGCCATTCCCTCTTTGTGGTCACATAATGATTTTCATGTGCCTCTGAGTACTCATACCAAATTATCTTATCATTTTCTGCCTGCCTGTCTACATCTGTAGACAGCCAGCTTCTTGAAACAAAGACATATTCATTTTCGTATTCAGAGCACCTTGCGTGGCATCTGGCAGTGAGGTGTCTGTCATTCAAGACATGCTTGTTAGATGCAACAATACTAGCCCACTGATATTAGTACCATTAATATTAGAGAGGCATTCCTATTTCAATTTTGGACACATTACCATTAGGCTGAAAATCAGAAATCAAAGAAGAAATTCCCATTATGCTTCATATAAAGCATTAAAGAAATCCTAGTATATCTACCATGTACCAGGGATAATGGTGCAGTTTTAATATAACTCAATAAAGAAGCATTTATAGCATATATTAGGTGAGTCATATCCCTTCTTCAAAATGTATTCTAGGTATTTCTGGCTCTAAACTGTTAAAAAGGTTCTGTGGCTTCTTCTTGCTTTCAGTGCCTCCCTCTGTTGCTCTACCCGAAACACACGTACATTCGAATCCTAAATTCAAACACTTCTTGATCTGAACACGCTCTCTCTCTTTTTTTTTTTAAAGATTATTTATTTATTTATTTGACACAGAGAGAGATAATAAGGAGGCAGAGGGGCAGGCAGAGAGACAGAGAGGAGGAAGCAGGCTTCTTGCTGAGCAGAGAGCCAGATGAGGGACTCGATCCCAGGACCCTGAGATCATGACCTGATCTTAAGCTACTGAGCCACCCAGGCGCCCCAGGAGCTGTTCACGTTTTCATTGGCTCTAGTAATCTCAGTAGAACTTTGATCCCACCATTCTTTCATTATACCCTGTTTATGTTATCCTGCCTTATACTCAGGATTGAGAAATGGCCACATCATGGGCATGCTGGCACCAAGTGGAGGTATTGTTAGTTGTTTCAGCACACTCCAGGTAAGGCTGATTAGCACTAGGCAGCTGAGCATATGTTTAAAACCCTTGACCAACAGCATTTGGACTTCCTTATGGTCTCAAGCCTGTCTATAGCTAAGTGGACATGAAATCAATATGCACTCATGGAGAGCTGGTCCCTATGAGATACATTCTAAATAATGCAGCATATTGTAGCAATCGGATGGTGCATAATTCCCTCCCTCTAAAACAAAATTGATTTTTGTCTTCTAACTATTATCCCTGCTCTGCAGAGGGATCTATTTTCATTTAAAGTTTCAAACATTTCAGCCATGCACCATAAACAAACACTAAAAGATTCCATAATATTCTCAAGATCGTCCACTCTCAGCAGCAAAGAAGTGCCACTAACAATGCTAAAGGCTAAGAAGTCATAAACCATCAAAAGCTCCATTGCAAATGCTCTGAAAAACTCCTTTCCTTCCACAGCTCAGCAAAACACAGCTCTGTGTACACTCTCAGGCCATGGTCCATAAAGTTGCCTTTGGCCTTATCTGCCCCTCTTTCTCCATGTCAGAATGGGACAGAAGAAGCCCCCACGAGATGGGATAAAGAACTCAATGGTCTGCTTCTTGTTTCTGCCAACTTAGTGCCTCCTACAGAAAAAAAAAAAAAAACAAAAAAACAAAAAACAAAAAACAAAACAAAAACAAAAACCCTCTAATAACCATAGTCTAAGCAAGTGCTTCTTATTAATATGCACTTGAATCTCCTAGTGATCTTGATAAATTACTGCTTCATAAGATCTGGGTTGAGGCCTGAAATTCTGCATTTCTAACAAGCTCCCAGGTGATGCTGTTGCGTTGGTCTGAGGACACTTTGAGTAGTGAGTGTTCTGCAGAATTCTGATGATGTCCCTCCCCAGCCAAGACTCTTGGGCTCTGGTTATGCAATCAAACCCCAATCTAAGTACTGCTGGGAAAAGAGTTTGCTGTTGTAATTAAAAGCCTCGGGTCAGTTGACCTTAAGATATGGGGGTTATCCAGTAGAGCCTGATCTAATCTCATGCGACCTTTAAATGGCAGACTCTGGAGGGAAAAGAGGAGTCAAGGAAATTTGCAGTGTGTGAAGGTGTGACCAGCTGCTGCTTTGAACATGGAGGGGGACGTGGGAGAAGGACTCTGTCAACCTCAAAGAGGTGAAGGTGGCACCCGGTTGACAGCCAGAAAGGAGAGGGAGTCCTCGAATCCGACTTCCACCCCTGAAGAACTGGATTCCACCAACAGCCGGCATGAGGTTGGAACGGAGTTCACGCTCAAGGTCTTTGGAACGGATAGGAGCCCGCTGAGGCTCTAAGGAGGGAGCCCAGCTCAGCTGTGCTGTGCCCAGACTCCTGACCCACAGGAGCTCTGAGATAACTAATGGGTGTGGTTTTAAGCTCCTAAATGGATGGTAATTTGTTACACAGCTACTGCAAACTAACGTGGGTAGGAAGGTTCTAATTCAGTCTGACCAACTAAAATTTTGCCGTTCATGTGTAGGTACGTTTCCATCATTTTTTTTCCTCAAAACCTAAGGATGGTCTTTTTAATGCAGAGAACAAAAAATTTGTGGTCGGCAGTTCACATGTAGTAAGTCTGATCATAAGTCTGATCTTAGGAAGAGATTGTTGCTTTGACTTTCAAAAAATCGTTAAACTTCTCCAGCCTTGGTGTCCTCAACTAAAACACCACCACCACCACTAACAACAGAAAAACAAGATTAATAGTAGCTATTCTAACCAACTGCTAAAGGTAGGTTAGGAATAACATACAAAATAAGTGAAAAAAGACTTGTAAACTGAAAATGCTAGAAGCATATACAGAATCAGATACGGCGCTCGTTGAAATTATGCCTCATTGAACTTTTCTCTGGCCATAAAAAAAGTTCTCGAGATGTTAAAATAGCATAGCTTATTGCTCAAAAATCTCATCATTCTAAGGGAGACTAGATGAAAGTGAGCATAAACACTTTGAAAATACCTTGTTGTCATCGGCTCTTTTTATAGGAGATAGTAATTTAATAACAGAGTCTCAGATACAAATGTGTATCATATCTTCTTTAAGAGCTGTAAAGTAAAAGCTGTATTTTGTTGAACTAATTGGAAAAACTAGTCCGTTCCAACTTTCTTTCTCCTTTGCTGTCATAGGCACTTAGGTAGATTGTAAATTATTCAGGTATTATTTGCAAACAAGATTGTTCTCAGGTGAACGGAATGGAAATCACTGAGAGGTAGGAGATGGGTGACCTGCGAGTTAGGAAAGAGCGATGCAGAAATGCGCTTAGGGTTAACAGAGGCGTTACCTAATGTTTAATGTCTTCCCTATGCATAGTGCCAAATCGTTATTTTATGGCAACCTTTCCTCTGTTTTTCATGTGTGTTAACTTTCTGCAGTGAGCAGATGTGGCCACACACATTCTGTTTGGCAGAAGGCAGATGCCAGCCCCTGAAATGGGTGCCCGGTTCCAAGGGCAACATCTGGATCCCTGGCTTGGCTCTGTTCCTGTCTGTGCTTGTGGCTCTAAAATGCCCCCTGGAGACATTTTATGATTAGTCTGCAACAGAGTTGGCATGAGTGTCTTGTCTCCCTGGCAACCATTTTCCCTTTGATTCTTATACATCTGCTCGGTAATATACATTATTTCGGAAACGGCTCCCCACCTCATTTCCAATCACAAAGCAGATGACAGGGGGCTTTTGTTGAATGGCATATCATTTCCCCCGGTGTCCAAAGCTATTGTTTTCCAGCGTCCTCGCAACTGCCTCAAATGGCAGAGTGAGCCCTCTCTGCAAGGCCAGTGGGTTTAAGAAAAAGTGTTAGACTCTAATGAATACTCAGTAGCACATCTTGAACCTGTGAGGATTTCTCATAGCCAGGAGGGAGCAGGAAGTTGGAGCAGCCTGACCAGGCTTCTTTCTTGGGTAAGAAGGACCTGGTTGGATGAACTTGGGTTCCTGTATTTTTTATTTATTATCTCTCTTCCCCCCACTCCCCCATCCTCACCTTTTCTCTCTCCTCTCCCTTCCCATGCCCTCCCCTTCCTTCTCTTCTCCCTCTTCTCCATCCTACTCCCCCAGTTGCCCCATCCTTAAGGCAATAAGAACTCACACTTCCTTGTTATAAAGAGCATTAGGCTATGCCTTTATTAACTCCCTATCAGAAAAAAAAAGCTGTTTTTTTTTTTTTTTAAAGATTTTATTTTATTTATTTGACACAGAGAGAGAGAGATCACAAGTAGGCAGAGAGGCAGGCAGAGAGAGAGGAAGGGAAGCAGGCCCCATGCAGGGCTCCTTTCCAGGACTCTGGGATCATGACGTGAGCTGAAGGCAGAGGCTTAACCTGCTGACCCACTCAGGCACCCCAGAAAAAAGTTGTTATTAACCAGGTGGTGTCCCTCAGGCTGCTCTTTTGTCTCTAGAGAAGTGGGGATGTGGGGATGTGATTCAGGCATGTGGCAACACGGAATCAGTTATTAGCCATTCCCTAGGTGAAACTGGAAAAGAGATTAGATTATGAAAGATAAATCTTTCTTCCCCAGCCGGTCCTTGCACATTTCCATAAATAAGTACTTAGATTCCATCCAGAAAGAAAAGTGTTAAAATTTCACAAGGATCTACTCTGGGTAGGAATTTATAGAAAGTAATTAAAGTAATTACGACTACCTTTTAGGATAGGAGTGTGCATTCCCATTGTATAGACGAGGAGGTGAGACTCTGAGAAATTTAGCAGCACCTTTTTTTCTGGTGACCTGTGTAATCGCAGTGGAACAGGCTATACAAAGCCAGGATGGTTAATCTAACAGGGTGCCAAGGAACACGACTTCAAGAATTGGCTTAATATCACCCCTTTTCTTGGAAGAGTTGGAATCATCAGGGTGAGATTAAAGAGGCTTCCAAACAGAATATCTTACGTTAGAGGCAAGAATAAGAAGTCATGATTTGCACAGGAGCTGCTAAAAACACTCTCACCTCTACTAACACATGAAAACACATCTCAAACACTGCATCTCGTTGGAAGCCTCCGTAAGTCATCACCTAAACATTCCCCTACCCCTTCTTCCCTCCCCACCCAAAAAAGAAAAAATAATTAACAGTTCCTGGCTAAATAGATCATTAGGAAGCTAAAAAGAAAAACAGTTCACTTAGGAACGATGTCAGCCTGAGAACAGGTCTGCTGCCGTGTGCCTCCTCACGTCCCTGTTCCATTAGAGCAGGACACTCTTTCCGCCAGCAGTCTACCAACTAGCAGCCTGTGGGTATCAAGGGCTCTTGCATTTTAGAGCTCAGTACACAACATGTTAGTGTTCTCCTACCTTTTAAATACTCTGTTGCATCATTTCTTTTCTTCTTCTGGATATCATCACCACTTTGTCCTGCCTTTTTTTTTTTTTAAAGACTTATTTTATTTATTTATTCATTTGACAGACAGAGATCACAAGTAGGCAGAGAGGCAGGCAGAGAGAGAGGGGGAAGCAGGGTCCCCGCCGAGCAGAAAGCCCAATGTGGGGCTCAATCCCAGGACTCTGAGATCATGACCTGAGCCGAAGGCAGAGGCTTTAACCCTCTGAGCCACCCAGGCGCCCCTGTTGTGCTTTCTTTTGTGTTGTAAATCAATTATGGGAATGATAGCTTTATGATCTGTATCAGACTACAACCTTGAAGGGATCCAGATGACCAGCCCATCCCCCCATAATAAAAAAGATAGGTTATTAAATGAGTAGTGAATGAAAATACAGTTTCAAAATCCAAAGAGAACCTACCATCTCTATGCCAGCCATCAAAAACTAGCCAACATTAGAAGCTTTTGCTCCCCTACTCACTGTATGATCTGTAGTTCCTCAGCCACATGCATGCACTGAGGAACTTTCAGCTTCAGCATTTCAAGAATGAGTATTCATAAGAGCCCTGACTTCATCAGAAGGTTGTGAGAATTAAATGAAATTAGGTACAGAAAATGCTCAGAGAGCCTAATAGGAAAATGATAATTATAAGCCTTGTGGCTGGTGCATTTATAGGACACCTGACTCTGAGACAGAGGTTAACATGAAGGAAGGTTATTAGAAGTATCTCAGGATCTGTGCCTGGGGGTCAAGGCAAGGAAACTGGAAAGCTGAGCTGGAGAACAGTCATGAGAAGGTCTCTGCTAGCCCCCTAGGGAGCTCCAGATTTCATTGGGCCCTTTTGAATTGCCCTGGATTGCCCTGGATTGGGGTGAGGGTCTGTCCCTTGGGTGAAGCAGCTATCTTTAGCCTGAAGCAATTTCCAGAGAGGGCCACTCCAAGTAACTGTGGCAGTAACTTCTCCAGTTATGAATGAGGTCAGACCTGGGAGGCACAGCAGAGTATCACCAAAGCACTGGATAATGATTGTTATTGCTTTGATGATTCCTCTCGTTCTTTTGTTCATCTTGAATCATTTTTCTCCCTCTTTTAGTTCCCTACACGAAAAATGACATTTGTGGAGACCAGGGCAATAATACAAATGGAAAGCTGGGGCACATAGGTGGCCTAGTGGGTTGAACAGCTGACTCTTAGTTTCTGCTCAGGTAGTGATCTCATGGTCGTGGGATTGAGCCCCACATTGGGCTCCCTGCTCAGCAGAGAGTCTGCTTGGGATTCTCTCTCCTCCCTCTACCCCTCATGCTTGTGTTCACATTCTCTCTCTCTCAAGTAAGTCAATCTTTAAAAAATAATAATGATAATACAAATGAAGGGTCATATACCACATGTCTAAATATATAAAATGTATAAAGCAAGCTACCAGACAATGAATTGCAGATGGGCACTGTATTTTATGAAAGATAGACCTTTATAATGACCTGGATGCCTAAGTAGGAATTTAGAAATTTCAGATTCCTTGGAAATCTGTGCTCAGTGCATGGTGGCTTAGGGAAAGCCAGTCCCAAGGCCAAAGATTAGGATCTGCTGCCTTGCGCATCCCAGCTCTGACTTTATTCTTTACCACAAGAAGCTCAAGTGAGTGTGTGTGAAGCCCCAGCCCACACTTACCGTAACTTCCACTAATAGCTGTGCTCTGCTGTCCCTCTGGGTAAGGGATGATCGGGTGATGTAATCCATCCTCAGAAGGGCAGACTTGGGAAGAGGTATAAAGGGATCTCAAAGCAAGGTTGGGACAGTTAGGGAAAGGAATCCTGGGGGCTATATACCTGGGCAAGATCTAGAATGGGCTATCTCAGTGGGTCTATGTGCTTTGCCCCAGAGACACCTTATTCTGTTTAGAGAGTCACAGATGAAAGAGGACCAGAGTGGGACACCTACAAAGCTCAGACAGGATGACCTAATGCCTTGTTAGCCCAGTACTGAGGGGTTCCCCAGATATAGGACTTTCAAGGCTAAAATCAGCCAAATGGTCAAACTGGTCATCTTTATAGGATCCAAGCCAGAGTCCTGCCTTCTCAGCTCTCAGGGTGGTACTATGCTTACACAACCCTATTCCTTCTTCCCAGGAAATGGGCACATGCTGTTCCTTCTCTGGAAAGCTGGAGTCTCCTGCCCTGTCTAGATGCCTTGTTAACCCTTTCTTACCCTTCAGATCTCAACTCCATAGTTTCTTGCTCAGAGAAGACTTATCAGATCTCTTCAATAGTGCAGTTTGACCTAGCCTGATGCTCCTAGGTCAACATTAGACTCTCACCATGGTTGCAAGTGTACATGCCTGTCTCAAGGCAGACAACCGTTTGTCCGTCCTTAACATCCTGAAGGTCTTCCACACATGCTGCTTGACTGATCAAGGCAGCTCATTCTCCAGTGCTCAGCAGCAGACAGAGATTCCCTTCATTTTGGGGGCAGAGCCTCAGGATGTGGAGTTGGCTGCCTAGAAAGGGCAGTCATTTCTTCAGTGGGCTCTGCCTGACTAGACTGCTTATGAAGTGCTTCGACGCAGAAAAAGTCTTTCAGAAAGGTTTTCCTGTCACTGTGTGCCTGCATAGAGTTTGAACAAACTCCTGGGTGGGGGGCAATGCATGAAGTCTTATGGATTTCTGTGATCCACAATTCACACAGGTAGAGTGGCAACCCCGATTCATTGATTAACAAACGTCGGTTGAGCCTGTATAGCACCTGCCTTCTCCAATATATACTCTCATTTCAGTTAGCAAGTAGAGCCATAATGGAAGTAAAACAGGGTAATGAGGTCAGCTCCTCTCCATTTCAAATAGTGCATTCAGGAAAGGCATCCCCAAGAAAGTCACATTGGATCTGACACCTGGGAAGACAGAAGAGATGCGTCACGCAGGTATCAGGGAGAAGCCATGGCAATGGGAAGGGCAGAGAGGGGGGCATGGTTTGGCAGGTGCTCCAGAGAAAGAAGAGCCATGCAGCTGGAATCCACACACAGAGGGAAAGGCGGGGTAAAGGCGCGGGGGAACCACACGGAGACCAGAATTACAAGACCTCTGACGCCATGGCGGGTTCGCTGGTGACGGGTAAGTGACTGCCTCTATCCGCCTCACCTGCAGACTCACTGTGCGGCATCTTAGCACGTAACATCTGGACTTGACATTGACATGCTGCCAGGGCAGGAGAGGACACCCAACCCATGTGTCCAAGTGAGGAGACCAGAGGAAGAGTAAGGAGTCAGAAGAGTATGTGACTCTTGATCTCTGGGTGGTGAGTTCAAGCCCCACATTGGGTGTGTAGCCTATCTTAAATAAAATTTTAAGGGGCGCCTGGGTGGCTCAGTGGGTTAATCCTCTGCCTTTGGCTCAGGTCATGATCTCAGGGTCCTGGGATCGAGCCCCACATCGGGCTCTCTGCTTGGCAGGGAGCCTGCTTCCTCCTCTCTGCCTCCTCTCTGCCTGTGTCTCTGCCTACTTGTGATCTCTGTCTGTCAAATAAATAAATAAAATCTTTAAAAAAAATTAAAAATAAAATAAAATAAAATAAAATTTTAAAAACCTATGAAATAAAATATCTAAGTTGTACTATACTCCTCTACTTATTTAAATGCTTCTCATGGCGTTAAACATACTCTGAAATTATTACTCTATTGTCTGTATAATACCTTAGCAAAGATACCATAATTTAGTTTACCCCATCCCCTTTGTAATCACTCGGTTTGTTTTTAATGTATGATTACTACAACCAACAGTGCAACAAATAGTCTTGTAAGTTCATTTTACAACATATACAAATATCTAATCATTATGCCATACACCTGAAACAAAAGTATAGTGTTGTATGTCAGTTATACCTCAGTTAAAAAATTTACAGGAAAAAAAAAAAAGAATCTTCTTAAATAGTGGTGATCGTTAACCAACATTGTGAATATACTTAATGCCGCTGAATTGACACCTAAAAATCGTTAAAATGGTAGATCTTACATTGTGTCTATTTTGCCACAATAAAAATTCATGAATTTTTTTAAATGTACAACCAAACCCCAAAATATGAAAATAATCAAAGATTAACTTTCTCTATATAGTTTGATAGAGTTTAAATATATGTTTCTCTATATTATACAAACAACATATAACTTACCTTCTTGGGTTTTTCTTTTTATTCTCTCTCCTCCACTATTGATCTCCCATGCCTAGACGAGTTTCCGGTTCGCAATAAGGACTCAATAATTAATTGTTTGGATGCAATGCCTGCTTAAAGGATGTGAGTACGTTTAAGAGAAAACATCTTTAAAAGGGATCCAAATAGTGCAAACATTAGGACTTTTCCAGGGTACAGACTAATCCAGCTTTAGCCTTTATGCTTTGGTGGGGAGGGAGGCCATGTGTAAGACCGAAGACATCGCTAATTGCCCTGTATTCAGACAGTCCTGGGGTGCGCTCATTTCCTGATATTCCACAGAACACCAATCTTCACTTAACACAGTTAATGATATAATTTTTATTTTTAAAAGGGAGAGCTGATGTTCCTACCAGCTTCAGAAGATGTTTCAAATCTGGTTGTGGAGCCATTCTAGTTCCAATTAAGCAGTGGGGGGATTCAATTACAAGCTGTGGGAAGCGAAGAGTTTGTGTCAATAAACCAGCAGTGGTATTAAGGGTGGTTGTCTGGTTTGCAAACATTAACAGCTTGAAACCTAAAGGCGTGTGCTTTTGAAATTATCTAACTATGCTTCTCGTGTAGATAGGATTAAGGATACCTGAAACCTAGCCTGAGGTTTCCTTCAAAAGCATTTTCTCTCCTGGAACTCACAGCGAATTTGGGCATTAAAGTAGTATAGTAAAGGGCTCACTGGGAGCTTATTAATGAGGTTAAAGACATTAAAAAAAAAAAAAATAACAACCAAAAAAATGGTGTCAGAAAACTATCTGGAAGAAGGCAAAATGATTTGTAGCGGGGTCTAGCTAGGGAGAAAAAGGGGAAGATTCACTTAAATAGAAAATTCTCAGATATGACAGGGCTTTTGGAAATAGATATACTAGATACGAAACAGGAAACCGAGGCCTCAGAAGGTGAAGGCAGTATCCCAGACCTGTCTAACGCACTGCTAAAATCAACTAAAATGGAGACAAGGCTTGGAAAATCCCCGGAACAGGCAAAAACCATGTCAGCTGTGTGAGCAAAACCATCATCTAGCTTTATATCTTGAAGATTAGAGAAACATAGGCTATTTCTTGTGAATGATTCTGATAATCATAAACAAAATATAAGTCCCCTTCCTTCAGTGGTGTAAGACCCTCATTTTAAACCAATCGCCACCCATCTGGAAGCCTCCTTTGCAAAAACCGATTATTGTGAAAGTAAAACGAGTTCCTCATTTTCCCTCATGAGCCGTACTGTAACAGCGTGCCTCCGAACTTTCTACCAGGTTTGGATTTGAAGTTTTCTGTTCGTGAACACTTGTTTTCCTCCGCCATAGAGTACTCCCATCCAGGAAACTTTCTGAATTTCTTTTGACGTCATTAACGGGTCTAAAACGCCAGCCATGCATCAGGTGCTCTGCCAAGAGTCAGATGCACAAATGGAATAAAGCCTTAGTATCCGCCTTTAAGGAATTTACAGCTCAGCTAGGATCTATTCATTGATCTGAAATTCTTGTTCTTTACTTCTCTTGACTCACCTAAAGCATGCTGATCCTTTTGCTGAACCAATCGTTCTTCCAGCTACTCCCATACGGTACATTGCTCGTCACCTTTTCTCCTTTTTTCCCTGTGTTTTCTGATGTGGCAATACAGCCATTTAAAATTATTTCCTATTTTTAGAATTTGAAAATTCCAACATTTTGATGATTTTCAAAATTTCAAAATTTGCTAATTTTGATACTCTTTGGTTTCAAAAGAAGACATTTGTGCTAATAGTCCTGGTTAAGAGCATTTAGCCTATATGTCATTGCCTGGAAATAAAATTTCCCTCTTAGAATGGAACACTCCCTCCCCACCCCCAACCTATACCATATTGTTTCCAAAATGAGGGCTCTAATCATCTAATTGCCCATGAAGCCTAAAGTAATTCCATCTTCTCACAAATTCCATGGGAAGAGCATAATTCACCTGATGAGTGACTTTGGGAGAGGGAACGAAGCCTTCCCCACCCCGCCCCTGATTCTGTTCTGCCCATATTCAAAGTGAGCTGGGCATATAGTTAGAGCAGCCGGCTATACTCTGGCTTTGAATTTTAATTCAGGACTGAAGAGATAGCATGCTTATTTTGTCTGAGATTGAAAAGAAACCACATTTTCTAGTTGGTTTTTTTAGAAGGGAAGTTTTGGTTTTGACCTCTATCTAGTCTGTTGGTCTCTCAATTGGTTCTAGATTTGCGGGGGGGGGGGGGGGAGGGGGGGCGGTTATTGGGCTGGAGAGAGGGATCCTGAACCACAGTATGTACGTTGGGCTGAAGAGCAACTGTGCAGGAGGTCTATTTTATTGTTCAATGAAACTGTTTTTCAGGACTGAGAGAACCGTCTCCACTAAGCGGCCCCAGAAGACAGAATTTTCCTGGTCAGCAAGGTAAGAAACAGAAACGGGAGAAGCAAGGTGACTCTTGCTTTTCTAGCTTCTTTCAAAAGAAAGAATGGATTCATGAGGGAGGTGCGATTAGTAGGGGAGGGAAAGGGAGCTGACGATACACAAAATAAATCAAACCGGGGCTCCAAAACCTGAATCCTGCAAACTAACAGATAATTGAAACTATTCTGGGGAGCCTCAGGCAACTAGGGATGGCAGGGTGCAATCTTACTTATGTCTTGTTCTATCTTTTTTCTTTCCTTCTGGATCTTGTATTGTTTGTAAGGTGTGCGTGGCGGGAGGGGAGGAGTGATGGTCTTTGATGTATGACAATGTTATCAGTGTTTTTTTTTTTTCCCTTTAAATATATCTATGCTCCTTTATAGATCAGGAGAAGCACATCTTTCACTTAGACTGTTGCTTCTCCGGGATGGAATGGAGAACTTTAAGTGAGTGTGTGTGTGTGTGTGTACATATGTATGTTTCTATATATATGTGTGTGTGTGTGTGTGTGTGTGTGTGTGTGTGTATATACAAGCAAAAGCACACGTAGCCTTAGGTGTGTGAGGATAGGGGGAAAGAGTTAAGAAAAGGGACAGAAAAGGACAAAGAAAGTGGGATTCATTCCCCCCCTTTTTCCAATGGAAGAATCAATAATCGGTGATAGATTCTATATGAAGTTGTGGGAAGCTCAAGAATGGCTCCCCTGAAATGTCCAGTCCTAATCCCTGAAACCTCTCGATATGGATTTTGCAGATGTGGAAGAATTAAGGATTTTGAGATGAGGAGATTATCCTGGATTATCGGGGTAAGCCCAGTGAAAGAAATCCTAAGGGCCTTTATGGGAAAGAGATGGAGAATCAGAGTCAGAGGAGGGTTTAGGAGGATGGAAGCAGATGTGGGGACATGAGCCAAGGAATGTGGGCAGCTTCCAGAAGCAGGAGAAGCAGGATTTTTTCCCTAAATCTTCCATAATGAAAGAGCCTTGCCAACCCATTTTACACATCTGAACCCCAGAACTGTAAGAGAATAAGTTTGTGTTGCTTTAAGACACTAAATTTGTGCTAATTTCATACAGCAGCAATAGTAAGCTGATATGGGGATGATTAATGACTGAGGGGTAAATGGATCAATATTACTTGTATCAATAATCACAATTATTCTCATGTTTACATATTTGTGATGAGTTATAGACACACCTTCTTTTTCTATATGCAAGCCCTTCAGAAAGATGAGAGCATTTAATAAGGGCTTTTTGCCACTCTTTTTCTTCTCACTGAGAGATTTTCAGGAGTATCCCAAGCCTGGAAGTTTCTGGAAGACCGACTGCCAGGGGCTAGCCCATATATGCTTCCTTAGGGAGAATCTATGAGAAATTAGGGAAGAGAGTAAATTTCTCTCATTTTCTCCGTAACTGTTTAGTGAACTATGATTATGAACAAGCTTTGAAACAGAAAGGATCAGATTTAAAGTGTAGGCTGAGGCTTAGGCAGAAGGGGAGGCAGGTTTCAAGTGAGCATTTTGAGAGCCTGGCAGGTTGTGAGTTTTGGGATTCATTAATAGATTAAAAGCCCGTTATATACTGTGGAGCCATTCTTCTGTAAGCCATTCAGTTCACTTCTTACATAAGGAAATAACGTTTAATAGCTTATTCAGGAAATAATTGGATTTTTAAAACCCTAAAATTAATTATAATATAAAATTATTGCGTTTTTTCCCTTAAACAAAATAGAGTAGTAAAATTTTGAGTGTCTTAACTAAACTCATCTTTTTTTCCATATAAACTTCCATTTCAAAGAAGTTCAGATTTTAATAGTTCTTTAAAAGTATCTTTTTTAAGGAACTCTAAACTTTACTATTATAGTTAAAATTAGATTATAAAATCAATCTAATGTAAATTGAATCATTAATTAAGTCAATTTTAAAAGAAATAATTCAATTTCATTAAGGAGTTGTTACACTGATATTACAAAGTGAATGGATTCCTGTAATTAAAAAGCATTGAATTCCATATGACCATTTATCTTTCCCCCTCTTTTAACCATTTTGGAGAATTTCTAAAACAGAGTTTAATTAAATGCTGAAACAAAGATGTAATTCAAAATTAAAATTCTGTGGAAGAACTCACTGGTAAAACATCAAAGCAGTTCTCCTTCCCCCCCAGCCCCCAATATTTGGAGGAACCATAATCACATGAAGTATATATAAAATGATAAGCATGGCAGCTATTAAGATGTCATTCCTTATCAATGTGATCTCCCACCAAGGAAAGGGATCCTTTTCTAAATGTTTAAGACCAGCCTTTAATGAAGTGATTGATGTTTTCTTGGAGTTTAGAACTTTGTTTAAACTGTATTTTCCAGAGTTAGGTTTGGTGGTATTCAAATTTTACAGAAAATAAGCCACATGTTTGGAAGATCGTAATTTTGAAGAAAGAGCCTTTGTTTGGGGTCCAGTAGACTCTCAGTGCTATTGAGCCTTGTCAGCATTATCTCCACTGAGGCTCAGTTTCTTCATCTTTAAAAGAAGAAACAATAACAACAACAACAAATAAAAATAAAAAAAATAAAAGAAGAAACAACATCTCCCATGTGAGTTATTACAAGGATTGCATATAATATCATTTGCCAGTTGTCCACTGCACATCTTGGAACACAGGAGATGGTAAGTAAATATTAGTGTTCCTCCCTTTTTGCCTTGTCAAGTTGTGGAATTATAACAGGAGAAAGACCATTGGATCTCAGTTAGATGGTATATACTAATGGGAGAGATTTTTCTTCTGTCTTTGCTTCAAAATTGCACATTGTGATTTCTACACAGGTAGAAATCACAGGTAGTTGAAGTGGACATCTTTTAGGTTAAAAGGAAAAAAAAAGAAAAAAAAGCCTGTGGTACAATGACTTTGATAGCCACTTTGTAAAAAATACATACACATATGCCCGTGAAGCGATACTGTTATTATCCCACTGTTGTACGAATAAGTTTTAACTTATGTGATTTTCGCATTTTCTCTTTGGCTTCATGGATATATTCATTTGAATGACTTTCATCAGTGATTTTATCCACAGACCTGCATCTTTAAAGAGGCTTTGACTAGACCTCCTGTTTTGCCTCCCTCCAATAATTTGGACCACAGCCGCTAATTGCAGTGTCTAATTGTATCCTCAATTGGCTGATTGCACCCACAATTAACTAAATATAAGTACCAAGCGTCTTGGTGCATTCAATTTTATGCCTCAAAGGGAGCCTGTGTGAGAGGGTAGTTGGCAGGTTGGCTATCTCCAGGAAAACAATTTCTCTGACTTTGGAATTGTAGGTCTAATTTTAAAGCTTTCAAATATTTTTTAGGTGGCACAGTCCGTAAAGCTGGTGACTATCTTAGTGCACCTTTGAGAACATAAAATCTAGACGAGTTGCAGAGAGGCTACAGTTTAAGAAAAATATCAGTAGAGGCACGAGGTTCGATCTCATTGGCTCTTTCCTTACAATAATAATGCTTGAGCAGCTCCTGGAATTGCTGTCCCTATCAGTATGTGTACAGTCATGGCAGACTTTGGAATAGAAGAACTGGGACCATCATGTATTCTAATTCCACAGCAGGTTGGATCACCTTTCTTCAGCAATTTGAAGGGCCTCTCTGAAGAGTTAGTTGCAACGATGCAATGAAATGCAGGCACTCCAAGAAAGCAGGGGCATTAAAAACTGACTGGGGGCCAACATAAATCCCTCTCTGAAAAGCGAGTTGGAAATGCCATCGGAATGGAAGCCTGTCATAGCCAGGGTGTGAACTTCCAAATTACAAGTCTGGTAGATGTGCCAAAGTTATTAGTGGTTGATCCATCAGTTAATGTAGAAACTAAAACTGAGTTTTGTAAAGATTGTTCAACAACCACTGGAGTGTTGTTTTGAAAGCAAATCAAGAGGCTGTAGAAATCTTTCTCTCTAGATTAATTAATTAGTAACAAAACAAAACAAAAGGTTCTCATACAAGTACCCAGGAATAAACAGGATGAGTAGCTAGAGGGAAAAAAAAGAGAGAGAGATATGTACGGAAGAAATTTCCAGCTTTTGTTTTCATAATTTTAGCCTGAGCAACACTCAGTGCTCTGCCATTTCTAGCATAGTCTTTGCTTTCAGCAATAGCTTTCTTTACCTCATAGGTTATAGAAGTCCTAATTCAGAGGTGAATTAATCCCATGCTAGGGGTGAGTCTGTGATTTCTAATTTTCAATGCAGATTAGCATGTCTGTGGTATAAACAATTACTACACAATTTTGTATATTTGAGCTGGGCAAACAGACCCTACCCTTGGTCCATCTATACAAACCATAAGCTAATATGTTATTTCAGTTCTTTATCTTCTAATGCATTGAATTCTTAATATCATCTTGTTATAGACTTGCCTGAATATTATGTCTCTCAACTCTCTTGATAGATGAGATTTCTTTCTTTCTTTCTTTCTTTTTTTTCCCCCTCTGGTGTGGGTGGTCTGGTAAAATAGCTTGATAACTATGTTCAGGGTTGATAGGCAGGGTATGCTTATTTTTAAAATTTGGGGATTAAAAAATGCAAAAGAGAGATATAAATTTGTTGTTCTTGAGCATGTGTGTTGGGGGTAAAGGGGACAATGGCAACGAGGGAGGAAAAAAAGAGGGACCAGAGGAGTATGTAAATGCAATCTGTGACTGAGATTTTGGCAAGATTGTCTTAAGACAGGAATGACTGAGATGGGATTTCAACTCAATTTGGGCATGCCAAGTATAATGTTACCCCAATAAGGTCTACTCTATTTAGGGAAAGATATGTAAGTGATTCGTGTGTGTTGAAAACAGTATATTTAGGTCATGTCTGAACTCATGTTCAGAGGTGTGAACTCAGAAACAAAAGGCTCCATGGAAAAATAAGTTCCTAGAAGATTTATCCCCCCCCCCTTTGAAGTTTATTTATTTGAGAGAGAGAGAGAGAGCTCGCACAAGTAGGGGGAGGGGCAAAGGAAAAGGGAGGAAATCTCAAGCAGACTCCTCCCTGAGAGCAGAGCCCAATGCCGGTCTCAGTCTTAACACCCTGAGATGATGACCTGAGCTGAAGTCAAGAGTCAGATGCTTAACCCACAGAGCCACCCAGGCACCTCCCTAGCAACTTTCTTAGAGGTAGAGGGGGCCTTAGGCTTCTCCATGTCATGACCATGGGTGTTTCAGATAAACTTATGTAAAAACTGAGGAGCCTGGGCAATCCCAACCAGCATCTGATTCATGCTCTATTGAGGAGTAATCCAGATTCCACTAAAAACATAGATATGCTTATGAAGACACTCTTGTGGGGTGCCTCCATCCTAGTGAGGGAGACCATTAGGGTCAAACATGATCCATGCCACATCAAGAACATGCACAACCTGCCCCGGCAATAAACAGAAAGCCCACATGGAAAACCAGCTCAGCGTTTCCTTGGTGCAGGCGAATTCTACAGCATGCGTTCAGAGGACAGAGCCTGCTCTAGCCTGTAAACTTTAACTTGTGAGAGAGATTACGCCAGAATTAGATGCATTATTAGGGTTCCTGGAGACCATGAAAAATCAGCAATTTCCTAACCTTTCCCGGATCCTTTTGAATAGTTGTTTTTTGATGCATATTTCTTACCCTGTTGGATTCTCACATCAGAATTTTTCTAGAAAGGCAAAGAGAAATCTGAAGTGAACCTTGTTATTTTCAACAATGTAGAATTTTAAAGAGTTTTAAAAGTTCAAATGAGGTTTGCATGGCAATTTATAATTCTAAGTTCTTGATCAGAAACGACGTGGGGATTGCAGCCTAAATGGCCCTCTTTCACTTTTTCTTAGAAGTGATTCTCTTCTTCCATCTATGGGAGAAAATATTCTGCCTTTACCAGTAAGCAGGCAGCTGTCATTTATTTTTTGGCATAATTTAAAGCCCTTTAAATGCTTATTTTTAATTTTAAATAATTTTGGAGGTGTTCATTTGTACATTAAAATTCAGGAAGCTGGCATAGCCCTCGGCTTACCTTCAGGGCAAAACTGTGTGCAAGACATGCTTCTATGAGATAATTTGTTTCCTAATTGGCATCCGTTTGCTGAAATACAATTAAAGTTATTGCTCTAATATTAACATCAACATCTTGATTGCTCTATAAAAATATGAATATTTATAAATTCTTTTCTTCCATGACAGATATCTCTTAGGTACTTTATTTTTTGGTATTGGCAATTTCTTATTTATGGAGAAGTTTTAATTTCTTACAGGACAGTAGTAACATAAAGCAGGGTCTGGGCAGCTTTCTGGGGTCTGAAACATTCCAGTTCGACCACTTACACTCTAAAGAGCCATGTGGAGTATCATTCCTAAAGACCTGTGTTTGGATTCTTGATCTCGATTGACTTGAAATTCTGAGAACTGGATCACCCCTGCTTACTTTGCCCCATTATGGTGAAGACTGCATGAGGTGGCACCCGGTGGCTCAGTCAGTTAAGTGTCTGCCTTCAGCTTAGGTCATGATCTCAGGGTCTCAGCGTCCTGGGATCCAACCTCAAATCGGCTCCCTACTTCCCTGCTCAGTGGGGAGTCTGCTTCTCCATATCCCGCCTCCTGCTCTTATTTTCGTTCATACTCCCTCTCAAAAAAAAATAAATAAAATCTTTAAAAAATATTAAAAAAAAGAAGACATAGTATTTTACTACTAAGTTCTTAGAGGTACCATTTCCAGGTTTTCTTTCCTTTTATTCTTTTCTTTATTTCTTTCTTCTCTCCTCTGCTCTTCTCTCCCCTTCTCTTCTTCCTCCCTTCCTTAGAATGAACTAAAATATTCATAGTTGCCTAAAGGCAAGCATGGAAGAACATAATTCCATAATTATGCATTCATAATAAAATGATTACTGTTTATCAGTTTAAATGTTTATATTTGTTCATCATAGTCTTTTCACGTTTTATTTATTTATTTATCTATTTATTTATCATGTCATCTTTTAAATTGGAAAAGTAATATAAGGTATCTTTCATGTTCGGCATAGCAAATCATTAGAAAGGGTCTATACTAAAAAGCAAAAGCACTCTCTCATCTTTGCTTATTTAATTCTCTCAAGTGTGCAACTGCAGTGGAGTTCCTCAGTTATTCTTCTTTCTTTTTTTTCCCAAATGATTATCTAAAATCATCAGGTGGGGCCTTGCAAGACAGACATCCTGACAAGGTAAGAGGTTCTCCTGTGGTCTAGTGCCACCATCAGAGCCACAGCAAAATGAAGAATCAGTCTGTGGCAAGGGTAAGGAGGCTACTGGATGTGGATAGAAGAGTCCAAAGGGAGGGTAGTAGGGCATGGACATGGGGAAAGTCGGGCCAGGATGTGATGAACAAGGTCTCCACCATATACATGGGAGAGCCTGAAGAGGGGTTAGAGGCTTGTAGAGTATGGATCAAAACATAATGTGTTAATAATCATAGTAGCCTAGTTTCTCACAGTCAGGTATGAGTGTTTCAAATGCAAAAAGTGGGAAAAAACTGTGAGGAAACATGGTGTTGCATTGAAAGATTAGATATGAACTTGTAGTTTTCAATAGATAGAGTTGGATATAAATATAAATGTGAAACTTATGTCTATGCATATGTATAAATAAATATATTTCTAGCCCTGTCCACTGAAAGAGATTGTGAGCTATGGCACACAATAGCAAGGAGCATACCCAGTATCCAGATCGCAGTTTCTAAATACAATTTTTTACTAAATGGAATCAGGGCTCCCAGAGAAATGGGCTGATTCCAAGGCTGAAGCAGGGGAAAAAAAAAAGCCAGAAAATAAAAATGAGGAGGGCATATAAAACTAATACAGACACCAACTTAAAGGGGTTCCCTCTGGCCAAATCTGAATGAATTTCAGCATCACATTCAACAATGAAAGTAATGGATTGAATAAAAAGTGGAATAAAAAAGTAGAATAAAAAGAATCCACATGATCATAGTGATATAAATATATGAATAAATTAACTGAAAGTTTGATGAGGAATGAGATTTGCATAATCTCATAATATCTCTCCCCCAAATACTTATTATTTATAATGGGAAAATAACTTTATAGCAGAGAAAGCTGGAAACACCCCCTTAATCAAGTGATCAAAATTAACATCACCAGTAATAGAATACCTTGAAATTCAGTGCCACCTGAGAGAATTCAATGAAAACACAACATTATGACTGGGATATTGTTGCCCAAGATGCATCACTTAAATCTAATAATGTGGGGACATTAGACAAACTGAAACTGAGGGAAGGTCTGCATTCTGACTGGCCTATAAGAAATGTGGTTATGGAAATCAAGAGAAGACTGAGGAATGTTCTAGATCAGTGGAAACTAATGGAGGGTGACAACTGTATACATTGTCTGAAAGACTCTGGATTGGACATTTTTGTTATAAAGGATATTTATTGGGAAAAATGGCAGAGCTTTAAGAGGATATTGGTGAAATTGTTTGAAGATTAAATAGTAATAAGAAGCAAAGTTAATATCCTAAATGTTTTGGTTCTATCTGTTATGTAGGAGAATGTCCTTGTTGTTAGAAAATAATCTTAGTTATTCGGGGGCTTGGGGCAATTTACTCTCAAATAATTCAGGAGAAACTCATTTGTACTATTTTGTGACTTTTCTCTGAATTTCAAAATAAAAGAAAAAAGATCCTGTGTTTCTAGAAATCCCACCTCCTTAGGAAATCAGTTGTGAGTATAGAAGTCCATGTTTATATTTTCTCACACGAATGGGAGAATGTACATGCTATTTTCACTTGGCATTTTTCTCCTGGGGGTGATCTTGGCAATCACAACATATTAACATATGTACCAGGCATTCAAAAGTGCTCATTTTTTTTTTTTAAATGGGAAATTAACCATCTGGTTCTTTTGAATCGAAATTCTATAGTCATATTCTGATCTCAACAGAAATATTCTACTGCTTGTAGTTTGGGTGTCTTTCTTGGGCTTAGATGTATTTTGATTCTTTACGCATAACTAACCTTGATATAATTGAACTCATTTAAATTCACCTTTTTCTCGGGTAAATTCAATGTTTGTGTATGTGTGTGAGAGAGAGGGAAGGTGGGAGGGAAGGAGAGAGGGAGAGGAAGGGGTGGGAGAGAGACAGAAATAAAGAGAGAAGGATAATATACCAAAATATGAATCGTTACTTTCTTTGACTTTGGGGATCACAAAACTTTAAGATATTTTTATTTTTATCTCTAATTTAACACATTGCTTTAGAAAAGAAATAAAGAACCTTGGATTATTTTTAAAATATGGTATTGATGACAAGATAGCTTTTTTTTTTTTTTAAGATTTTACTTATTATTTGAGAGAGAGAGATCACAAGGAGGCAGAGAGGCAGGCAGAGAGCTGAGCAGAGAGCCTGATGCGGGGCTCGATCCCAGGACCCTGGAATCATGACCTGAGCTGAAGACAGAGGCTTAACCCACTGAGCCACCCAGGCGCCCCGACAAGATAGCTTTTGAAGGCTGTAGCTGTTTGACTCTCTATGTCGAGCATCCTTTCTCTGTATACAAACTCCTGGTATCTGTTTTGTCACAACACTCTAGGTGCAGTTTGATAAACCCAGAGCACAGAGTGACCACAATCAGGAAAAACATGATTCTAGGAGAATTAGGTGAATACTTTCCCCTCTTTGGATAAATGAGGTACATTCTGGAATTTAGCATCTGAACCTTAGACAGAAAATATGTGGAACTATGGGTATGGAAGACTTGCCTGTCCATCATACTTCACTTATGCCAGTGCCTATCAATCAGACTTCGCCATATCTATCTATCTATCTATCTATCTATCTATCTATCTATCTATCTATCTATCTTCTATTTGCCAGGATCAATCTATCAATGCTTAAGCCTTCTTTGAGTGACCTTGGAGAGCCACCTGGCTCTGTTCAACAGTAGTCCAGAGAAAGAACACCATGCCGGAGCAGCCCTAAACCAGGACTTACAGCACATGGTGTGTGAGTACTTGTCCCCTTACCCATATGGAATGTCTAAAGCCTGAGTTTTGCACTGTGATCCAGACTTTCCCTTCTGTGATTAAGACTCCGTTTGCCCACGGTTATTTGGCTTAGAGATGTATTCTTTCTTGGCTAACTTCCCTCCCCCATGTCACTTCTTCACTTCTTGTCAATGTTCCCTGCACTAACCGAATGAACTACTTATACTCAAATCTGGTATGAGAGCCTACTTTTGGAAGATGGCTAGCTGGGGTGTTGGTGACAGTAGTATCTGTAGCTAGATAAGGGGCTTGGAAGAAGGGTCTCATGTAGGCATTAGAACAAAGTTCACCATGACCTGAGATTGCTCAAAAATACAACATGATAGAATTTCAGGGCCAGATATACCAGAGTCATCTAGCGACTGCCACAACCAAAGTTTTTATGACATGTCCTCTTCAATACCTTCAATAGCTAGGAATTCAGACCCCCCTTGAGTTTTATTTCTGCTTGTTAGAAAGCCCTTTATGTGGAGAAAGAATTAGAGCGGCGAGTCAGTGTTGCTCTCTCTCTTTCTCTGAGTGTATGTGATAAATGGTGCAGGTAAGATACTGATTGCTGAAAAGTAGAGTAGGACTCTCGCCTCTCTTCTTTATATTGCACAAGTAAAATTTCAACCAAAGATTATGTTAGCATTTTCTGCTACTGTTTGACCTGGAGACAATTTTACCAAGCCCAAATCTAACCTCACTGACCTTAATGTTCAAATGACCTCTCAGATGCCAGCCCACGGCTATGCCCTTAGCATTGCCATCCTCTGCGGGGAAGCAAGTGTACTAACACAACCAAGAAACCCCCAGAAAGAGCTAACAAAATGGAATTTTCCTTGTCTAACTAGCTTTGGAGACCTGTGGTTTTTCTACCCTGACTGATCACAGCAGAAACAAGGGAGCATGAGGGACCACAGAACTGTGTACACCATGAAGACAGTTGACTCCTGTCAAGCCAGTGAAATGAAGTCTTACCCAAGGCAGCAAAGAAAGCTGCAGGATTCTTTTTCTTTTCCTAAGTGAAGTATCAGGATACCATCATCTGCATAGGCCCAGGAGTACCTGTAGACAGGAATACAATAATGTTTTATTTAAATTGAGAAACAATCCTTGTGAAAGCCTCGGGACATCAACAACACTTTCCAGGCTAGAAATTTGAGGGCAACTTTTAGAAATCATGCCAGTGAGGATGGCATGTGAGTCATGCAAGAGCAGGGAGAGACAGAGCATCAGACAGGTGACGAGAGGTTAGTGGGACAGCGCCAATGGGATATGTCCTCCTGAGCCCTTGCGGTTCAATGAGGTTTTACGGAGAAGAAAAAAATTGATGAAATTTCATTTTGTGCATTTAATTTCTATAAGAGGGAGAAAGAGAACAAGAGCCCTGCTTATACTTATCTTTAAAATGCAGGAAATTAATTGCATTTAAAAGATGTTCCCTAAAGCCATTTGGGTGTTAGGAGAAGGTTCTCCTTCACTATTCACTTCCAGCATAGAACCAGGAAGGAAAATAATCATATAATCTAGTCTGGATCAACAGATGCTGAGCTGTCATCTCTCTCTTCTACTGGCATCATGTCTCTTCTATTACATCTCCTTTGCCTATGGGGATATCAAAGTCTACTGCAGAATACTACATTCAGGTCTGGACACAATATTTGAACAACATCATCAGCAAATGAACCAAGTTCAGCAGAGAGATACCAGAATTATGGCACAATTCCTCACAATGTCCAATGAAGGGATCCTCTTCTATGAATATTTCATTCATATATATATATATGATATAATATAAAAAATTTTTAATAATTGATTGGTTACTTTTGCCTCTCCATCATGTCAATAGCATTCTTGAGTGTGGGGATGGCTGCATTCCTAGCCAAATAACCTCAACATTCCTTTCAAATAGTAAGAGTTCAGAAAATGTTGATTAAAATCTTCTTTAGTTGTGCATAACATGGAAATCCAGTGAGGGTAACATTCTACTTCCATCGACGTTTTGTAAAACCATCCATCATAGTATTTATTTCACTGCACTGGGCTTTTTTTTTTTTTAATTTGTTGATCTCCCTTACCAGACCATGAGATTCGTTGAGAGTCTTATGTCATTTCTGGTGCTACTAACAGCTGTTCATTGTAGTCCTTCAGTTAAAGTTCAATGAATGAATGAATGAATGAAGACCTGTAAGCTCTGATGAAGCCATCAGATGAAGACACTTGGTTAGTTCATTTTTACTACACTATACTTTTTAATTTTAGATAATGATTTTAGGCTAGTAGGTAAAGACTATTTCTTCTATCTATATATCTTTGGTTTTCCTCTCTATTCTATAAGAAAGTGATGTCTTCATAATCATGATTACTACTTTTCTTCTAGCAAGGGAGAAATCTCTATGAGAGACATGGCTGACTCACATACTACAGCTCAACAGATTTCTGGGTCCAGTCAATCCCAGCTGACCCTTAGACTTTGCAAATGACAGAACAGATGAATGAATGACACCTTTGAAGTACAAATTTATTTCCCCAATGCCCCCTTTAGCTGAACCAGTTTTTCTTCTAGTTTCCCCCCACCTAAGATTTTATTTATTTATTTGACAGAGAGAGAGATCACAAGTAGGCAGATAGGCAGGCGGGGGGTGGGGTGTGGGGTGTGGGTGGGGAAGCAGGCTCCCTGCTGAGCAGAGAGCCCGATGTGGTCCGTTTCAAGGATCCCACTGTTCGTACTTGAAATAGTCCCCAGAAATATGTGGCATGACAAATATGGGACCTGATTTGGAAGCGTTGCTAATTGCTTATTTTTTAGTAACCTCCAATCACACATTAAGTCCAGGATTTTTAACATTCGCATTTGCCTGAATTTGTGTTAACTATGTTCAGAGATACATTTCACCGCTGTGCTGAATCTAAATCCCATAAATCCTATCCTGCATCAATGGTGGAGTTCTTTAATCTGGACTGCAGCAGTCACTCAATAGTTCTAAGATATGTTAGTTAGGTTATCTGGCCTATTCTTCATGCTTTATCTCCATTTATTATGCACCTACCACGTGCTAGAAATTTTCACACACAGTTTTAGAAAGGCTAAAGAACTTTGTCAAAATCAGAAAGCCAGTCTGTACCACAACAGTATTTTTAATCTAGATTTATATAATGTCAAACCTTGTATTTAATCTACCAAACCATGGACTTTGGAGACCATGTATGTATGTATGTATGTGTGTGTATATATATATATACATATATATATATATATGATATATATATATATGATATTGATGATAATATTGATATAAATATATATAATATTGATGTTCAAGCAGATATTTTCTTGTCATTAATTGAGACATTCATGGCTCTATCTGGTAAACCTTTGGTAGTATATCAATAAAACATTGTGTAAACTCATGACAGTTACAAATAGCTAATTTTCATGTTTCTTATTTGAATCAGGTATGCAATTATTTCTGTCCATCCCTGACAAATGCCTTTTGCATTATATTCAGTTCCTAACATTCTTTGGTAATACTTCCTTGGATTAGAAAACATTCCACTATTGGGTATTTACCTAAAGAAAACAAAATCACTAATGCAAGAAGATATGTGCACACCTATATTTATTGCATCATTATTTACAGTAATCAAGATACGGAGGCAACCTAAGTGTCCATAGATAGATGAATGGATAAACAAGATGTGGTGTCTATATAGATATACAATAAAATATTACTCAGCCATACATAAGAATGGGATCTTGCCATCTGTAGCAACATGGATGAGCTTACAGGGTATTGTGCTAAGTAAGAGAAATCAGATGAAGAAAAATACTAAATGATTTCACTTAAGGATGGAATCCAACAAATGAATAAACAAAAAACAGAAACAGACTCATAAATGCAGGAAACAAACTGGTGGGTGTCAGAGGGGGAGGGTAGGGTTATAGGGGATAAGCAACGTAGGTGAAGGGGAATAAGAGGTACAATCTTCCAGTTGTAAAATAAATAAGCTATGGGGATGAAAAGTACAATGTAGGGAATATGGTCAATAATATTGTAATAACATATGGTGACAGATGGTAACTACACTTGTCATGATGAACATTGCATAATATATATACAGTTGCCTAATTGCTATGTTGTACACCTGAAACTAATATAACATAGTATGTTAACAAAATTGCAGTAATAAAAATTTTTTTATTAAAGACAAAGGTTGGGGGTTCCTGGGTGGCTCAGTGGTTTAAAGCCTCTGCCTTCAACTCAGGTCGTGATCCCAGGGTCCTGGGATCGAGCCCCACATAGCGTTCTCTGCTCAGGGTGGAGCCTGCTTCCCCCTCTCTGTCTGCCTCTCTGCCTACTTGTGATCTCTGTCAAATAAATAAATTCTTTAAAAAAAAAAAAGGTCAAAGGTGGCCCCAAATGATCAATGGATCTCTTTGACATTGGGTCCCAGTATGTGCCTCTCTCTTATGCTATAATGAAAAAACATGGGAATCTTTTCATAATGTATACACATATTGAATTTAAAATGTACATTGTACATTTTACATTGTACATTTTAAATATATTACAATTTATTTGTCAATTGTACTTCAATATACCTGGGGGAGAAAAGAAGTTCTAGAAGTTTGCTCGAGGCTCTTCCAAGATCTTTTACAATTCTGACCAAGTTTTACCAAAAATTCAGTAGAAACAAATGAATCACTGAGAAATTTAGATTTCGGGTCCATTTCCATAATATCACTGCCCATGCATACCAGTTAGGTTGTTTATAATTTAGTTAAGGTTAAAAAAAAAATGATAGCCAGGGCTCACAGAGATTCAGGGAAATAATCACTTTATTTTTTTATTAACATATAATGTATTATTAGCCCCAGGGGTACAGGTCTGTGAATCCCCAGGTTTACACACTTCACAGCACATACCTTCCCACAGCACATACCTTCTCCACCACCCTCTCTCTACCCTCTTCCCCCTGGCAACCCTCAGTTTGTTTCGTGAGATTAAGAGTCTCTTATGGTTTATCTCCTTCCCGATCCCATCTTGTTTCATTTATTCTTTTCCTACCCTCCAGCCCCCCTCCAGTTGCCTCTCAATGTCCTCCTATCAGGGAGATCATATGATAATTGTCTTTCTCTGATTGACTAAAATAATCATTTTTTTTATAAAGCTACATTTTTATGACTCATTTGGTAAGCAACTTGGCAATATAAGCAAGAGCTTCAAAATATTTCCAGATATTGACTGATAAATATGCTTCTGTGACTACAAACCAAGAAAAACATTCTGACTATATAAAGGATGTGGGGAAAGGGGGAACATGAAAGAGCTAAGAAGTTTATTGTAACCTGTTTTACTGCAGGACAAAGTAGGGAGAAAACATGAATGTCTCCAACTGGGAATTGGTTACGTAGCCTACGGTGCATCTACTTTATAAAATATGATACAGTCGTTAGCATGATAATTTTGGAGACTTTCTAATAACATAGAAAATGTTTATGGTATTATATTAAGTAAATTTGCTTTGCTCTAACTGCACCTGTATCTATAATCCCTTTATACCTAATCTTTCATGTTTTTGTTCCTAAGAAACAGTTTGCAGGATTTGAACTCCCATTTCTAACCCCATGGCTCCCTCCGCAACACGTCTTCATTAAAATCTAACAGCCTCTCGTGCTCCTGGGAGAGAAAAGAATCTAAGTAGAGATGTAAAATTGAAACAGGAGGGATGAGGCCAGCCTGCAGATGAACAATACAACAGTTCCAGTCTCGGATGAAATCCTGTATCTTTTTTTTTCCTCGTTTGCTTCCTGAAGATCCTTTAAAATCTTATTTCTCAGTGAGTAATTTTGTCTTTATGGTACAAAAGGTAATTCCCATACCTAATATTGTTTCTAAGCACATGTGAGTACCCTGCTGAGTTATATATGAGTTTTTTTATGAATATGACACAAAATGAAAATTCCATTTCTTGAATTGAAAAAAAAATGTAAATTGACTTTCACGCTCAAGTGAGTTGTTTCAGGGACTAGGTGGGGGGGGCAGGATAGATTCAGTGCATCATCTCCTCTGTATTCATGTGTAATTGATGTAACTTTTAGCAATTGTTCTACATTTCCTAACATCATATTCGAAGAGTAAAGTAACAGACATTATTGATTTTAAACAGATCTTAGGTTGCCCTCATCAAAAGTTGTCTATCTTGGGTAAAGGCATTAGCAGTATCTTTAAAAAGATTGTAAACTGCTGAGCCCTTGAAGTTTTAGTACTTCTGTTGTTCAAGTTAGATTCTTGGATATCTTGCATTATGCCTATTTTGTAGTGAGAAATGGGTAGCTGGCATTCTAACTGTTATTGTTTGTATTTTCTTCGATTTGGGGGCAATTGTTATAAAGCTCTCTAGATGGATAAACAATGCTTTGGTATAGGGCATGAGAAAGTGTTCCTAGTGACCCTGGTTGGCCAGTAACAAGGATGTTGTTTCTGCCAGAGCAAACAAAGTTGTGAATAGACAACACATTCGGGCTGATATATGAGAGGTTTCTAAGGGTTGTGCAAGAAATTTCGCAGAGGAAAGATGACAAATAAGAAAACCCATACACATTGGGGATGTTAAAGATGGTTTGTTCAAATTATAAGTTTAAGTTGTGAAATGTCGCATGTTATATAAAGGGATTTTCATGTGCAAAACAAAACTTGTTGGTCATCATTATATTCTACGTGTCATATTAAGTTGCAAAGGATTATTTAAGCAAAGGATATTTAGCTCTTAATGCTTTAGTTAGAGGTTCAAACTCAGGTTGTATGGCTGCAAGACTGTCTACTATGTCATCACATTAGAGTAAGGAACCCTTAAAAAAATGCATCTGTTGGGGCGCTTGTGGATCAGTTGTTTAAGTGTCCGCTCAGGTCAAGATCCCAGAGTCTTGGGATCGAGCCCCATGTCAGGCTCTTTGCTTAGTGGGGAGTCTGCTTGTCCCTCTCCCTCTGCCTCTTCCCCTGCTCATGCCCTCTCTTTATCACTCACTGTCTCCCTTTCAAATAAATAAATAAAATCTTTTAAAAAAATGTAAAAAGGATGTGGGGAAAGGGGGAACATGCACACATGATTAGAGCACCCCTCCACACACATGCACACCCATATACACAGTGTGTCTTTAATGAAAAATACTAGTTGAGTTTGTCTTAATCTCTTCTATATTCTTTGAATAAAAGTATTTCATTATGCTTACAGACATATCTGTAAAGCTTATTACTGTGTCAGACATATATCAGTTCTTAATAGCTTTGAAATTTGTGAGTGAGTGTCTGTATATGTGATCAATGGTTTACAGTGAGAGTATGTTAAATGTTCTTTAGGTGTGTCCTAAAGAAATTCTTTAGATATATTTATCAACTCAAATAATTTTTATACTTGGAACAAATAACAGTCTTTACTCAATCAGTAGTAAAAGGTGAATTACTCAATTTGATAGCCGCACACTTTCACAAGGGGAGGGTTTAAGGAGTAGAGCTGGAAAGTGAAATTGATATCCTTCGCAGAAATTTAACACTCCTACTTCCTGATGGCTCTGCTCTTAGCAAGAGAATGCTCGCAGGGTTACCAGGACACCAGCCATTCTAGGCTGCTTATTATTACCTTGTTATGCAGGAACCAGAAATGCAGCTTAGTGAAGGAATTCAAGTGCAGACTAATTGTTTTAAGTGTCTTTAATGGCAGCCTTCTGAGATCAATGGTTGCTATATGTAATACTATCCATTCTTCCAGGAAGGAAAATGCAGCATTTATAGGAAACAACGCAAACTTCCATGTAAAAATGAAAACAGTGTGTTTAACTGATGATACAGATAAGAGGTATTCCAGTTGGCACTGTTATGGTCATTAAAATTTTTGGGTGATTCTGATTTCAATACATTGTTCATTCTCTCAATTCTGAGAGAATTCTGAGAGAATGCTGTAGTTTAGAACGGTGAAAGTGTTAGTGTTAGGAAATACTAGATGTTATCTAGCCACTCTCCTTATTTTGAAGATGGTCACAAAAATACCCTGAACTCTCCTAGCATAGCTCTCTCAATGACATCAGGACACATATGACTTTATATTTTGAATGAAGGATTCTATGTAAAAATCTAGACACCTAACCTCTCTAAAGAGTCTCAATTTACATGATAGAATAACTCAACAACAAAACTTGCTCCTAGGGAAATCTGAGCCTCTGGCCATAGACAAATTGAAAACTTACCTGCCTTTCTGTATTTTTCACTGATGCTGCAGCTTGTGGGGTTGTTTTTCTGGTTTTGGGTTTGTTATTGTTGTTGTTCATTTTTTTGTATGCATTTGAATTGAAGGAGTTTAAATGTGTATCATTAGTGGTATGATTATTACTGTTGTCATATTTATTTAGCAGAGCATATTTCTAACATGAATAGTTAATAGCTGAATTGACATTTCTGAAAATATCCTTAAGAGAAGATAGCCTTTTATGAAGGAGAGAGAATGGTTCTGTTATATCACAGCAATCAAAATTCCTTGAGAATGTAATGTGATACTTTACTTTTTATGACATTCTTAACACCCTTTCTTGCTGAGGCTTTTGCAGGGAAAGGGGAATAGAGAGAAGACTAAGGTGAAGGTTAGAAGTATAGGGGAATCCCCCAGTGAGCATGAATTAGAGAAAAGAAGGAATCACAAACAGTGGCATGCTCTCCAAGTATGAATGATTAGGATTATTGGATATAAAGTCACTGAATGCACCTAAGTCATTGATCAAAAAAGCAACTCGCCCTTGCAACCTTGTGAATATCAGAAATGGGATTTTTAAAAATGATTGCTGGGTGTATTCTGTGGCCTGACTAACAACAACAACAAAAAACTCATTTAACATAAACTTCGTGAGAATCCTCTAACTTCCAAGAATGGGTGCTAAGGCTGAGCAGAAAAAGACGTCAGGCTTCGAAGCAACTCACTTTGGTGAAGTCAACAACATAAATTAAGTAAATATCTGAGAGATATATGCTATAAAAAAGAACCAATCTAAAAACGTATTTTCCCCCTTATGGAAATCAAGGTGGAAAAAGCTAATCCCTAGTTTTTTTTTTTTTTTTTAAAGGGGAAGTCGAGTTCCGTGTAGGTAAGCAAGATGGAAAAGAATGTCTTTGAATTATGGACATTGTGTAATGAATAGTCCTTCAGGTATCCAGGAGATTATTACACATAAAGAGAGGTTATCAGAATGAATATAGCAGTCCACATGTGGCAAAAGTAGACTTCTACTTCTTGACCTTAGTTTCTTGACTTGGGTCATCCATTCCCTGCTTCTTCCTCATCCTGAACGTCCAGGTTCTAAACCTCATTGCCACCTTGGTAAGCTTCCATTTCCCATGCTGATTCTAAGTGCATGAATTTGAGCATAAGATTTTCCAGAATGCCCAGCAGAGCACCCAGATAGTTATTTACTGGGTGCCACATCTAATTGGACACAGTACAGATTTTGTTTTTGATACAAGTTTTTTTTCCTGAAAGTGGAAGTCGGTCGTATTGAGAAATGAGGGCCTTATTTATTTTTTTTTAGATTTAAAAAAAATTATTATTTATTAGAGCATGGAGGGCAGGAGGCAGAGGCAGAGGGAGAAGCAGGCTCCCCACTGAGCAGGGAGCCCGATGTGGGGCTCGATCCCAGATCCTAAGATCATGACCTGAGCCGAAGGCAGACACTCAACCACCCGAGCGACCCAGGAGCCCCGAGGGCCTTATTATTATTATTATTATTATTTTTAAAAACTCTCAAAGTATTCTATAGGTGAGGACGCCCTTGTTGCCAAGATTCCTCACAATCCACGGAGGAAACTCTATCATCAAGAACCTCCCAGGTCAAAAAATCACACCGGTAAGAGAAAAAGCCACGTCCGTATGCTTGGCTGGCGTGAGAACTGTGTTTGGATTTATTAGGATAGGGAATTTATGTCTCCCGAGTGAATCCCTGCTCTCTTTTGGCCGCCTTGTACAGACTGCCAGAGCCGCCCTCACCACAGGTTTGTCCGGTGTGGAGTCTAACCACGGACAGACTCCGCATACTCACCCTCCACAGCTGCCTCTGCCTTACTGCAGGCGGCGACGTCCAGAGGAAAAACGCAGCGGGTTGCCCTTATCCGCAGTTTCGCTTCCCGGAAGCCAGGGAGCCTCCTCCTGACGAATCGTCGGAAGGTCGATAGCAGCCTGACTCTACCCACAAATCCTGTGTTTTTTACCACGTGAAGGACTCCTCCTGCCGGTGTTTTGAGATCTCCCGACCTCAGACGGGCAGTCGTGAGTACATTACAGCGCCGTGAGATATTTTGAGAGAGACCACGTTCAGGTAACTTTAGTAAAAGTTAGTACAGTGGACCCTTGAACAGAGAGGTTAGTTGACGCCCAAAACCTGCCCCGTCCTTCTGACTCCCCACAAACTTAACTACTCCTCACCTGTTGACCGGAAGCCTCCCCGGGAAAGTAAACAGTAATGTAAACAGTTGATAAATACGTATTTTGTTTGTTATGTTTTATGCATCATAGTCTTGCATTAAGTAAGCGAGAGAAAAAATGTTAACTAAGAAAATCTTAGGCGGGGCGCCTGGGTGGTTCAGTGGGTTAAGCCTCTGCCTTCGGCTCAGGTCATGATCTCAGGGTCCTGGGATCGAGCCCCACATCAGGCTTTCTGCTCAGCAGGGAGTCTGCTTCCTCCTCTCTCTCTGCTTGCCTCTCTGCCTACTTGTGATCTCTATCTGTCAAATAAATAAATAAAATCTTTAAAAAAAAAAAAAAAGAACGAAAGAAAATCTTAAGGGGGTAACTGAGTGGCTCAGTCGTTTAACCTATGCCTGCAGCTCAGGTCATGATCCCAGGGTCCTGGTGGGATTGAGCCCCGTACTGGGCTCTCAGCTCTTTGAGGGAGTCTGCTTCTCTCCCTCTCCCACTCCCCCCTGCTTGTGTTCCCTCTCTCGATGTGTCTCCCTCTGTTAAATAAATAAAAATAAAATTTTACAAAAAAAAAAAGAATATCTTAAGAAAAATATATTTACAGTACTGTACTGTAAAAGATTCATGTGTAAATGGACCCATGGCAATTCAAATCCATGTTGTTCAAGGGCCAACTGTATATCGTTGTAATTGTTCTATTTTGTTATTGTTGTTAATCTCTTACTGTTTCTAATATACAAATTAAACTTTATTCTAGGTATGTATGTATAGGAAACAGTATGGAAGGGGGTACTGTCCATGGTTTCAGGCATCCGATGGGAGATTTGGAAGGGGTCCCCCATTAATAAGGGAGAATGACTGTATAGCATTGGTCTGAATGCCTTGCTTGAATCCATTTTTGTCTGGCACTCCTTATTGTCTTTGTTCATTCCTACTTACAAAACATTGTTTGCGCTCCCTTTTTAACTCCTGCCTCAATATTCAGACTGTTACTTGACATTATTTTCCCAGCTATATCCAACCCCGGCTGCCCTCTGAATGTGAGTTTTCTTCTAGCAGGTCTACCGTGTATTTCCTGCCACCATTTAATTGAAGCTTATAAGCAGAAATTGGGCTGCTGCCAAAGATATAACTACCCAGGGATCAAAATGCCTTCCATGTGGAGCCATTAATGTTAGTGAATGTAGACGGATATTTTTATTGACTATTGATCTCTGTTTGAAAGGAAGTATTTTTGCCTTGACCAAGCTAACGAAAGTGGGTTTAGGCCCTGGTTGGAGCTGGATGTGCAAACTCTCAAACCTGCAAGGGGGGATGTGATGATTTTTAAGGGGTATTTGTTATCAAGATCCGGTCCCTATTATTTGTGTTAGTTTTTCTTTTTATTTTTCTGTGCATTCATCTGCCCCTATTGGTCCTGATTTTAGATTCTGTTATTTCCTGGAAGATCAGAATATTTGAATTCCTTACGATATTCCTAATCACTGCTCTCAGAACAAGCACGAAAGGCTGCTGTTATGCTCCTTTTCCTAGTGGAACGCAGCGGCTGGTACTTGGGAGAAATACAAAGCCTAGACCACCAAGATTAGGACAGGATGCATGCATGTGACAATCACATAATGAGTTGTGAAATCAGGATTTTTAATGAAACTCCATTGTCTGCTATACAGATTAGAGTATGTCATCCTCCAAGCAGAAACATTTCCAGATTGATTGAGCCATCTTTACTGAAGCAGTATCTCCATTTATTTTGCTGGGGCCTTTGACCCCTAAGAATAGTAGCTGATTGTAATTGCATAAATGGCATAATATTTTAGAGACCTATGGAGAACTTGTGTGGAAAGGAAGCCTTTTTTGAGCCTTTTTGAGCACAGCCTGCCATTGTACATAGTTTTTATTCATTTTCCTGATTTCATTAGTAAAGGTATTTGTATGGAAATGGATTAAGGTTTATAGGTTTATTTTATTGTGCTGTAGATTCTGCTGTAATTATACCACTGATGGATTATGTTAAACCGCTTTGTGGGAAGCTTTCTCTGGAAGTGTTTTTGATTTACAAAATATGCTTTTTTTTGTCCCACCTGGAGGTACTGAGAGGGTCTGCCCCTACTTAGCTTGCCCACATCTTCCAACTTATATCATTTTTCTCTTCATTTTTAGGTTTAAAGGGTGCTAACTTAGCTGTGGTAAATACACTTGAAAGACCCTCCAATCCCAAGGGTATAAATGTTCTTAAAAAACAAGCAAAATTGAATAAGAAGGAGAAAAAGAACGAGTAATAAGTTTAGTGAGTCTTACTGTATTTTTTTGTACTTACCTGTGACATTTTGAATATAAAATTTTCTAGGATGTAGAAGCGGTTTATGAATGTGTGAATCACAGAAGGGTGAAAATTCTGCTTAATTTTTTTCTAAGGGAGAAATAATAGAGGACAATTTGAACAAATGTTTTTTTTTTACCAAGGAGTTACTTAACTGGACTCTAGGGGTCATCCCTGTGTACTATCAGGTTATAACTTTCTGCCTTCAAATGCAGGGTTTCTTCCCTGACCTTCCTTAGTTTAGAAGACTAGGGCATAAATTTTTATCAGTCCATAAGTTTTTAAAACTAGGACTGGGGCATCTGGGTCGCTCAGTGGGTTAAGCCTCTGCCTTCGGCTCAAGTCATGATCTCAGGGTTCTGGGATGGACCCCCGCATTGGGCTCTCTGCTCAGCAAGGAGCCTGCTTACCCCTCTCTCTCTGCCTGCCTCTCTGCCTACTTGTGATCTCTGTCTGTCAAATAAATAAATAAAATCTTTAAAAACAAAAAAAAAGCCAAAACAACAACAACAACAACAAAGACTAGGACCAGACTCTTAGGATATCTGGGCATAAGAGCCCAAGTCTCTGGCCAGTGTTTTATTCAAAAGGAATTGAGCCTAGAGTCTTACTAGTGAGATGAAGTTGAATTCAATAGCAAAGAGCCCTCTCTGACCACTGAATGGAATAGGTCCATTGCCTATCCCATATTTCCATGTAGGTACCACATATGCATCTAACCACTTCAAAAAGAATGAAAGTATCTTGGTTTCTGCACAAAGACCTGCTCTACCTTTATAACCCCCGGATACATCTTCTTGTCAGCTTTGTCCCATCTTAAGGGGATTACCATATCTATACCAAAACCACACGGGTCATCTTTTATCACTTTCTCATTTTATGCAGTCCAAAATCAGATCCTCTCCATTTGCTCTAATTTAAAAATTGTTCTCAAATTGAGCAAATTCCCCAGCTTCAGAATAAACACCCTACTCAGCAACAATGATTTTCCTCCTGGGTTACCGAAATCACATCCTTCCTAGTATGTCTTTGTACCCCCAGGTCCATTCTCCACCTGGAAGCCAGAATGATCTTTTAAAACTGAAAATCAGAACACATCAGTCTGCCATTCGAAGCTGTCTAGTGATATGCCACATTAGTCAAAATTTGTTCCAAATCTTGCCCTGGAGCCTCTTCACCTCCATTATTTTCTTGCCCTGCCTACCTTGCCCTGCTACTTCCTAGCAATTTTACATGGTCTTTTCTCTCTACCTGGAATGTTATTTCTCCTCATCTTTCTGTGTCTTGCTTCCCATTCATGTCCCTCTGCAAGTATCTTCTGCTCACAAATATCTTTTATAATCCCCCATCCAAAATGACTGCTTTCCTCTTCCTTGTATCTTATTTCCTATTTTTTACTTCACAACAATGACCTTTATATATTTCATTTCACATTTAGTCCTGTCCTTTTTATTCCTATTTCTCATAATAAATTGTAAAATTCCAGGAAGGTGGGGATTTTTGCCTTATTCATTGGTGTTTACTGGTTTGTAGCATAGTGTCTGACACATGATAGGCACTCAGTAAGCGTTTGATGCCTTTATGACCAAACGAATGAATGAAACAAAGAGAGGTTAAGATGGAGTCCTGAGGAATTTGAGGAGAGGTAAATAAAGAGGAAGGGCTGGGAAGATCTGAGAAAAAACGTGGAGAGCTACTAAATATGGTAGACCCTTGACTTCTCTTCCATGAATATGTATTCCAGTGAGAAATTCAGTGCTTCTTAGAAAAACAAACAAGTCATCAAACTGGCATCTGGGAATGGGGTGGGGGGGAAGCAAAGGAGAAGTGGAATCATTTAGAAGCTGCAGACTGTTCCTTTAGCAAATGACTGAATGCTAAATTTAATTGGATGTGCTCCACTAGAGAAAATAGTCTACTCATTAAAACATCAATACTTGAAGTTCCAAGCAATCTGGCATCTTTTTTGAATTACAATATGTGCAAAAGAAAGACTCCTACAATATTTTATCTCAATAATAGTTTTTATCTATAATTTGTGTTGGGTGTGCAATCTGTGGAGATGAGAATTTTCTAGATATTGATCATCTGATTTTCAATCAATATTATAAGCATGTAAATATTTGTAAAACTCATAGATGTTATAGTCTAGTCCCCTGAGTTTAAATCCGTTCCAAACACCCAAGTTTTCATATACTTTTTATTTTTATTTGGAACTCAAAAGATCAGCTTCGTATAGTGGAAAGAATGTAAGCAGTCCAAAACCCTGGGATTTTGTCCTAGGTTTAAACTTCAGTAACTCCTTGACCATAGGCTAGTTCTTCAAGCTCAGTTTCCCCATATACAGTTCATAGATTATTCCCAGGTCTGTTCTGAAGATCAAATGATACAATATTTATACCTGAATTTTATGAATTTAAAAATATCATTGGGATATGGCAACAACAAATATTAAAGTTAATGCAGAAGTAATCTTAATAACTTTCATTTAATAGATTTTTTATTTATATGCCAGTTTGGCAGTAAGATGTAAACTTCATTCTATAGTCTTCAGCATCCTACACATCAGAGTTCCTGACTATTACAACACATTGAACTTGTTTCATTGGTCTTGCTTTCCTTCTGACATACCAGACATATCCACCTTGAAGATTTTTAATTGTTGTCTCTTTTTCCTGGAAGTTTCTTCCTTCAGATGGCTTGGTCCTTTGCCACATATAGGATACATTTCAAATGATATGTCCCCAGAAAGATCTTACTTGACCACTGCATGTAAAGAACCCCCTTCTTTTTACATGTACCTTCACAAACAGGTACTTCCTAGCAACTTTCCAAGCTGTGTTGACTTAAGAGTGTTACACACTAACTGAATTTAGTATTACTTTATTTATGTATTTATTGATTTCCTCATTGTGCCATGCCTTACTCCCTTTTTACAAAGAAATATGTTTCATGAGAGTGGGAACTGTTGTTCATTAGTCTTAGATCCATGGTTGAATTAGGTCCATGGTTGTAGAAGGAAGGAAGAAAAGAAGGAAAGAAAGAAGGAAGGAATGATGGGAAGAATGAGAGAAAAAAACAACTTTAAATTGGAAAATCTCTGGGAAGAGTTTATGACGTTACTTGGCATATCGTGAATCCCTAAGTGATAGTTGTAATGGTTATGGCTGTTTTTGCCACTGTGGTTAGCATTGCATACATTCAGTCGTCAGGGGACAAGAAATAAATACACACACACACACACACATACACACACACACCCCAAACACAAGCTTTTTGTTTTTTTTTTCTGCTCCTTCCCTTTTTAAGTAGACAGTTAGGAATTAGGTCTCTACTGGCTCACCTGCACACATTCCTGTCTGTGCAGAGGGGGCATCCTGCAATTATTTAAAATTTCTGGCTTTTTAAATTAAAAAAAAAAAAAGGCACTGCCTTCTTGCCCTATGCTGCCACTAAATAAATAAAATAAAATAAAATAAAATAAAATAAAATAACGGGAACCTAAGCTTTTTGCAGGGTGATCGGGTTCATCCGTGAAATGGTTCAGGTCTGTTAGGAATAAAATTTCCCCCAAGGTTGTGAGGAGCTCAGAACCTGGACTCTGAGTGACAGCCAGCCAGAACTCTCAGTTTCCCGAAGGCCAAGGGGGAGAATTAAATTGGGGAAGGAGGTGGAGAGGAGGGAGGCGACGGTGAGTCTCAACAGTGTGTACACACACACACACACACACACATAGGTGTATATATGTGTATATATATGTGTAATTATATATATTTATAAATATATTTTGGATAGATAGGAAATGAATCTTAAGATTTAGCAAGGGCAGGGGTGCCTGGGTGGCTCAGTAGGTTAAAGCCTCTGCCTTCGGCTCAGGTCATGATCCCAGGGTCCTGGGATCGAGTTCCGCATCGGGCTCTCTGCTCAGTGGGGAGCCTGTTTCCTCCTCTCTCTCTGCCTGCCTCTCTACCTACTTGTGATCTCTGTCTGTCAAATAAATAAATAAAATCTTTAAAAAATAAAAATTAACAAGGGCATCATTGTTCGTAGAAAATTCACTGGGAAGAGTTAATGCCATAATTGGCCCTTAGCTGTTGCTCATTTACCAGTGGAATCATCAGCAGTGTCATGGGAAACATTATCAAATTAATAACCTGAAATTTGAAGAAGAAAATTAATTTCTAAAACCTAGGTTTTCTGAACCGTTAAGTCAAGGTATAACACTTTAACTTTGAAAATTTCAAAATTCTGTTAAGCATTTCATGGCTTATAAATTCCAAATATGTGTTGAGAGTTTTGAGGCATTTTGGTTTAGAGAAAGATCTATTAGTATTTCCCATTAATATTCAGTTATCAGTGAGATTGACCAGTAATTCTCTAGCTGTCAACATGTGTGTTGAAAGGAGAAATTTTAAAAATTATTTTACTAGACATAAATTCTATATCATTTACCCATGAATAACTCATCGTAAGATTTATGGCAAAACAATTTTAAAATTAGTTTGTAGGGACACCTGGGTGGCATAGTTGGTTAAGTGTCTGCCTTCAGCTTAGGTCATGATCCCAGGGTCCTGGGATTCAGTCCCACATCTCACTCCTCGATAAGCGGGGAGTCTGCTTCTCCCTCTGCTGCTCCCCCTGCTTGTGTACTCTCTCTTTCTCTCTTGCTTACAAATAAGTAAATATAACCTTAAAAAAAAAAAAGTAATTTGTAGAAGGATGATAAAATAATAGAAGAAAAACCAAAAATAAGGGTCTAGTTTTAATGTAATAACAATGATAATAATCATTAAAAATAATAATTACCATTACAGTTACTATTATTCATGTTGTTTTGAAAAATTGAAACTGTTGATCAGGGAGAAGTTTGACAGCAAGAATGTTCCTGCTTCTTATGTAATTCTCCATGTTACAGGCATTCATGACAGGCAGAAAATAGCATTAAAAATCAAGAAAAAAATAAATACTTCATTTTCAACATTGCTTTATTCAAAACCCCTCTTTGTCTTTAACAGGTTAGGTTTTCCTGATGACTCAGTATAGGCTGAGCAATTGGAAGAGGTTCAAGATGTATTTTCATAGGGCATGTCTGAGAAGTAGCAATTTACAAATGAAATACTTATTATAAGTATTAGGAGGTTTAATTTGAAAGGAAACTATTCTTAAGAGAATCATCTTGAATCATTATCTTGTAGTGCTAAGTGTACTGTGCTATATATATTTTCAAGCTAAGTAATAACCCAATGAATATTTGAAATTCTTGAAAACCGTTCTGGTGACTGCACTCAAAATGTGGCCCATGCAGGAAGTAATTCGAGTGAAGTCAGAGAAAGACATTCCTTTGTGACGTGTTTTTTTCTAAACTTTAGGTGCTTTATATTCTACTGATTTGGTAGTTAATCATTCATTTTCTCTTTTGCCAATTACCTCAGTAATTATTTTTTTCCTTTCATAAGCCTCCTTCTTTTGTCAGCTTCTCCATTCCAGAGATTTCAGATCTTTTCAGAAAATCATCCTTGAATAAAGCCTGTAGGAGAACCTTAAGTCACTCTTTCACTTGGGCTGATTTTTATTGTGTTTTTCTCATTAGCAGTCTTCCTTGAAGGATTAGAGTGAAAGAACCAGGTGTATTATTTCATATGACCTCATTTGCTGGGATTCTGTATTTGCATAATTACATTTGACTTATAGATAGAACTTTTGTTTACGGTCTTGAGACTTAGAGTTTTTTTTTTTTTTTTTTAATTTATTTTATTTTCTTTAGCCCCTATTCAAAAGTTGAAAAGACTAAGACATTACAGAGACAAAATGGACATTTTCTAAATTTCCATTAGAAATAAACAAGGACGTTAAATTACACAAAACGTAACCTAAGCAGTCATTAGAAATCAAATCCAAGGTAAAACCCATTGTTTGGGATTGCAAAACTTTAGTTGGAGGATGATAAGTTTGAGCTTTTCTGTACTTCCTGATATGCATTTCTTGAAGCCTTAACATCTCTTTGTTCTTGGAACCCTCATATAAAACAGTGTCAATGCTATATGCCTGCTACTTTTATATTTATTTATTTATTTATTTTTGCAGTAAATAAGTTCATAAAAGATTTGGGCACATGTATTTAATTATGGATTCTTTGCATATGTGAATTTACCTGATGCAATAAAAATAAGGTCTCTGTCAGGCATTGGTGATATATATTTATGCTTGAAATACATTTGGACCATTTTGTAAATGTACACCAGACCGTTTGTATGTGAATGTATTCACTGGTAGGACATATACCAAGTGTTTTGTGAGCAGATAACATGAATCCAGCATATTCCCTGCAAATAAGGAACAACCTGTGTTAAAATGGAGTTTAATACATAGGATTATAGGAGTGGGGAAGAGGGACATTTTGGTCAATTTGGAAGGGTTTGCCATCTGTGTAAAGCATTGATAGTATTGATAGTACTTCAATAACTTGAAATAAGAAGGATGGAAAAGATAACCAGGCTGAGGGAATGATACTGACAAAGGCACAGGGTATGAAACTAGCCCTCCCTTGAAATGTCAGAAGTGGGAAACGAAGAAGCAATTTTTCCCAGCTAATATCATAAAGTTGGCACATTTTAACACCATTTCTACAGTCTGTTATTTTAATTTGTTCTTGTTCTTTGCTTTGACAACTATGAGTGTTATTACTGTTTTATGATTTAATGTTTGCTTCAATTTCCTAACACACATTTGTAAGTTACTTTTTTCTTATCTCTCAGACTTATCTAGAGTCTCTTTCCTTCTGCTTAGAGAACTTGCTTTACAATTTCTGTTAGTGAAATTCTGATGTGACGCATCATCTGTTTTTGTCTGTTATGCCCTTTTTTCCTATTATTATTCTTTACTCCTTAATAGGAGTTTGTGTATTTATAATTCATAGAATTATTAATCTTTGTGGATCTTTTGTGCTTTCTATTTATTCCACCTATTGCAGCTTTTTAGTCTTTTTGTCTTCTCACCCTCTCGAGATCTCTCATCTGATTTTGAGTGATTGAGAATGGCTTCCATCCGATTTCCCCCTTACGAGTGTGGTGTTAATGCCCACTGAGTGACTGACCTAGAAGTTACATATGTGTCCTTAACTCACCAAATTGTAATGTCAGTCAAGGCCAATATTTTCTCTTTTGAATAACAGAAAAATTCTGTATAATTGACATATTTTACTCCTCCTAAATTATATGGTATTGCTTTTGTGTATATCAATGAACTTAAACCCCACAAAATATTATTTTTGCCATATATTGTCAATGTTTATATACACATTGATTATCTGATCTTTATTCCATTATGGAACTCTATCTGAGATCATTTCCCATCTGACTAACACATACCCTTTAGGGGTTTACCTTTATTGTAGGCCTGGGGATGGAGTCTTCTCTTTTTCTGTGTGTATGTCTTAAATGCCTTTACTTCTCAAGAATAGTGTCACTGGAAATTGAATCATAAGTGGTCTCTTGTTTTTTTTTTTGCTACCTGTGTTTTTTCACATTGAAGATACCATTCCACTTTTTCAGGCTTGCCTTGTTCCTGTGGAGAGGTTAGGTGTCAAACTTCTGCTCCTTTGAAAGTAGTGTTTTATTTTTCTCCTGTTCTTTTAAAAAAAATTTATACTTTGTCTGTTTCATATACTGGTTTACTCTGATGTGTCAGGTTATGGATTTATTTTGACTTACTCAGTTTGGAAAATTTTGAGATCTTTGAAACTGAGAATTAATTTTTTTTTTTTTTTTTTGCTCCGGAAAGTGATCAGCTGTAAACTTTTCAGTATTTCTTCTGTTTTAATTTTTTTTCCCCTCTTTTCCTTCTAGTATTGTCCAACTTTTTTCATTCTGTTTTCCGTGTCTGAGTTTACTGTGTCTTGTCTTTCCATCCTGAAATCCAGATACTTTTGACTTACATACATTCCGTTTCACTAATTATGTTTTCTGCTCTGCCTAACCCATCATCAGACATGTCCAGTGAATTATTAAATTTAATTATTTTTTGATTCCTCAAATTTCTATTTGCTATTTCACCTCTTATATTTTTCTGCTCCTTGCATATATTTTCAGCTTTGTTGCTTTTTTTGTTTAAATATAATTATCTTTTTTTTTTAATGTTGGTTTGATGTTTTCAGTATTTAAACTGCAGTGTGAATCTCTCTTTGCTCTGCATTATTTTTCTTCTGGTTTTGCTCATATGGTCTTATTTCCTCTGTGGCTGGTTAAGCCTTGTGTGCTGGTCCTTGCCTTCAGAAAAGTGTGCTGATTTCCTGAGGTCCAGAATAAATACCCTTTTTTACAGAGAGATGAAGTGTTTGATTCAGCTTGGTGCCTGGAAGGCTGCCATTTTGGGGGTCTCTAAAATCAGGTTTCTGGCTTGAGGTTCCTCTGCTCCATCTAGGTTAAGGTGTAAACCTAACGAAAGCCACACTATGGGTGACATGTCTCAGAATCATTTTGTTTTCTTTTTATTCAAGCTGGGCTCAACACCCAAGTATTGTCTTCTTGGTTACTTGTTTTTTTTTAAGGAGGGAAGGAGAGGCATGTGTATTATGCCCGCACATGCTGAAAGTTCAAGTTAATGCAAGGGAAGGTATTCCGTAGGGCTCCTCCTTTTGATGAGGCTGGTCCTTAGCTTAGTGTTGTTCAGTACCTGTGGCTAAGCACCTCGAAGTCCAGCGTGGGATGCTGGCAGATGTGGCTTTGTGTTTTAATGCTTTAGCTTACTCACTGTCTTTTCAGATCTATAAATCTTTTGGGAGACAATTATATTTTTTATTGTGACATTTGTGTTACTTTCATAAGAAGATGATTAAGACCGTCTTACCTACCGCACTGTCATTTTTTCTGACTTCTTGCTCTTCCATGTCTGACCACCATTTCTGTAATTATTTCTGTGTGTTCTCAAATTCTGTGATGTGTCCTTTTACTTGAGGCTCATAGATTCTTTGAAAACAAAACAAAATAATGTGTTCTGTTGAATAGCTATATTTTTAATTTTCTTATCATTTTGTATTAATTTTGTCATAATTTCCTTTCCTCTTTTATCAGTAAAGTGATACTAGTTCTTATAGTTTAATAAGCATTTCTTTCCAATATATTATCTTTCCTTCCATGAGTTAGGGCCTATTTGTGTGGCTCATAATTTTTCACTGGCCAACGACTTCAAATTTTCATATATATATATATGTGTGTGTTTTAGAGCATTAACATTATTACATGCTATAGTACAAAATCAGAGCAATAGGTAGAAAATAACCTAGGATATTTTGACACAATTCTTACTATCATGTAGGAGTATTTATTTTCACTTTAGCTTAGTAGAGTTTTTATTACAAAGCTGTTCAGCATAATAAAGTGATACATCTCTTCTCTCTAGTTAACGTGGGCTCATTTAGTAATGTTATCTCAACTGCTTTATTGCTGACATTTATTAATGAGTGTGTAATTTTGCATTAACTGGTAGGCTCAAGTTATGAGCTAATACTTTTAGGATAGATCATCTTTATTTGACTTCTAGATCACTGTTCTACCAGAGCAGTTTTCTCAAAGTGTTCAGAAGTCATGAATTCAATAAGGATAATAACAGTAAGGCTTATTACATTACATAATACATGTAAAACACTTAGACATGTTTCTGGAACATAGCCAGCATGCTGATGTTTGCCATCTCTCATACTCAAAATTTCAAACAAGCTGGGATATAATAATACATAGTTGGAATGTTATATGCAGTATTTTAGGTAAGCAATGTAGAAAACTAACAACATAAACCAGTTGAAGTTCTCCCTTTTCTGGAATTTTAAGACTCATCAAATTAAGAAAGTTAGACTTTGGGCATTTAGAGCAGAATTATATTTTGTGTGTATGGGAAGTATTTTCTTACTGCAGCATGATTTTATCTGGTTTTCATAGTTTCTCAACACTGGTTCAGCTGATAATCAGGAACTTCCTTTCCTTTCTAAAAAATGTTGTACATAAAATCTATGGTGATAATTAACTGCATCATCACACATTCATATTTCTACTCTAAGTTAAATTGATTCTTTTTTTTTTCATATGTGGTTGTGGTACATCTGTAGTTGTCTCTGTACATGCTATGTGGACAGATTGATCACTTCTAACGCCTCTTTTCTCACAAAGAGTATCTGCTCTGTGATGCTTAGAGAATTTTTTCAGTTTGAAGAAGAAGCGGCACATGGTGGCACAAAGGGAGCCTCTCCCACGTTTTTAGAGCATAGACAGTCACACCTGGAAAGCATCTTAGAAGCCACTTTGTCTTTCAGGTGATGAAATGGAGCCCCGGAGATTGTTCTCCCCTCACAGCAGGTGACAGCACATACCTCGTCACCTCCATTGCTTGGAAGAGTCAGCCCCCGTCTTGACAATTTTAGTTTGGTTATTTTATGTGTCTCATTGGGCTGTCTCATCAGTGATTCACAGGACTCCTATAATCTCCCTAGATCTCAAATTCTGAATCATAATGACTTTCCCACAGTACTTACCCCTTTGAAGAGCTGTTCAAGTTTTTCTAAATTCTTCTTAGATTTTCTGCTACATTTACAGACATTTACTCTTATTTCCATTATTCATGAAGGCATGCAAACAGTTGGAAAATCTCAAAATGTGAGCCCAATGATTTCTTTATTTTTAATTCCTGAACATATTTGGATTAAATCCACCTTGAAATGCACTCTAGACATTAATTTTCAGTAGTTGTCTTATAAAGGCTTTATTTTGCTTTTGTTCTGCAAACAGGGTACAGATGTGAAATTTGGCTGGAACAATTAGAAAGAGTTTTCACTATTCAAATGGACTTACATGAAAATGGAATATATTACCTCACAAAGCAGTGAGTCTTGTTGAAGCATGACATAACAGGTGGATATAGGTTAAGCTACAGTAAAAACGAGACTCCAAAATACATGGTTAAACAAGATGGGAGATACTATGCATCAGGATGCAAGTGGACCCTATGTGGAGGGGTATGCAGCACAGTATGTGGCTCCTCTCTATGAAGTCATTCCCCCAAAAAATTCTGTTTGTTGTTTCTCCAGCATCCTGCATGTTGTTATCATCATTCTTCTGTTCATTTCTGGCTTGTTTGACTCCGTGTATGTTCTATCCCATAAGAGAGGGGAAAAAGAAGGAAAAGAAGCCATTTCCTTTTAAAGGAGTAACATGGAAGTTGAAAACTGGGCAGTTGTGTCTCCATTCTGTTTCCAAGGACTCATTCTCAAGGCCATACCTAGCTGTGAAAATGTTTGGTCTGTTAAAATTGAAGTGAATTTTATTACAAAAAGGAAGAAGGGGAACGTGGGTATTGCAGGGGGTAGGGGTGGGGAAGAATTGGTGGCACGAGCCACAGGCAGGTTTCATGGTATATTGATTCAGTAGCTCAGTTGTATCAACTTTGTCCTTTTGAACTTTTCTACCATCAGCGATGTGTCAGTTTTCCCTTATGCCAGTTCCTCTCACTGTTCCAAGAAAGCCAGAGAAGATCCAATTTCCCAGATACTCAGGGGCAAAAAAAGGGCTATTCTTTTACTAGGATTTTTATATCTGGTATGATTTAACCTTCCCCAGAAATCCTTCAGACTCACAAGGTCAAATGCCCATTGATGGATCCACAAAAAGACCCAGAGCACTATTATTATTTAAAACAGTCAGTATTAAGTGCTGAGATTGGAGTAGTAGGTTATGACCCTTAAGCCACAGAGGTAAGAGGCAGAAGTGTGAAAAAACCTGGAGTTCTAATGTCAAGGAAGAAGAAGGAGGGTGGTCAGAAGGTAACCATTACTTACTGAACAACTCTGTTGTGAGACCAGTGAAAAGTACAGCTTTCCAGCTTAAGTGATTCCAGGAATCCTATAATCACCTTCACCCCCCAAACCAAACAGATAAAAAGTCTGGATAGTTTAAAGGACTTATGCAAGGTCATATGGGAAACTAATATTTGAACTGTATAATGCCGTTCTTCCAAAAGCCTCCAAACAAACAAATGTGCATATAAATAAACAAAGCAACCCATTTTCGACATATGTTTATGTTGATAAAGCAACAGCTATATAAGTTTGTACACATGAATGAACAGTTAGAATTCATTGTAACACTTTCTCAGAGGGGCCTTAAAAATAACAAATGTCTACAAGTTATAATTTTCCACTTCTGGTCTTCAAGAAAAGCAAATGTTCTTCCTCTCTGTGACTTCTATCAGGTCCAGACATTTGAAAGGTAGAGCGATTTAAATCAAGCAGCCTTGATTCTGCAGTTACGTACCAAGTTCTGTGTAGAGGAATGAAACTAGAGGGGGAAGGAAATGGGAGAGAGAAGAATTCTACGGGAGGACACTGCAGCCATAAATTTAATATGGATGCTGGAGAAACATGAGAAGGTCGAATAGATATTATGGACCGTAGTGTAGAAAATATTTATGAAGTAGATGGGTTTAGGTTCCAGTTTGCCCAGTTTCATCAGAATAGACTGAGGATCAGAATGGAGGTTTCACTGTGGAATGCTCAGAATGACAAAGACAAAGACAGGGAGACATTAAGACAACAGGGAGAAGAAAGGACACTGGCTCTGGGAGATGCACCAAAGCGTTAGACAGTGGTACACAGGGACCTCACTGGACTCCTATAAGCCTACAGATTTCTCTCTGATTTAAACTTTGAGCTTCTCTCTGAAGAGTGAGGGAGACCTTTAGGAGATTTTTAGCAGGGGATGAAAATTAGATCATTAAAAAGATGAATTGGACATGTGCTTGAATTGTAAATAGGTAGGTGGAAAGAATGAAGTCAATGAAATAATTTAAGGAACCATTTCAGTAACCAAGGGGTAATTTTTTGTTTTGTTTTGTTTGATTTTTAATATTTAGAGAACTCTGACAGGCACGGGGGGGGGGATAGAGCACAAAGGAGAACATATTTAAAGGGTGGAAGTAGCAGGTCACAGTATATCTCCAGAGGTCAGAATTTGAAGACATGTATAGACACAGTTTAACTCAATAGAAGGCAGAACTCTCTCCTACTGAGAGCTTGCAAAAATTGCAGTAAAGACACCTCATTGGGTAGTAACTCCTTCATCGCTGAAAGTTGTCAACAGCTGGAAGGAAGCCTGAAAAGAGAAGTATTATCTTAATTTCTGTATCCAGTGTGATGGACCAGAAAGATAATGAAAATCTTTCATGGCAATCATGCAGATATTTCATGACTGTATTCTGGAAGTGTGTCCTTAGATGGAAGAGCTGAATAAACACAGAAAAAATATTTACAAAAACCTATAAGAAAACACCCTGCAAGTTTACTAAACTTGAGAGAGAGAGAGGGAGAGAAGGAGATAAGGAGAGAGAATATAAGCTAGATGTAATGTGTGTATTTTAAATCAGTGGTTTTCAATTGAGGACATTTTTTATTCCCTAGGGGTCATTAATTAATGTCTGGAGACATTTTTGCTTTTCACAGCTGGAGAGGTGTTACTAACATCTGAGAGGGAGAGGCAAGAGAATTCCCTCGTCCTCACGCCAGAGGAAAAGAAAAGCATTATCTGGCCTAGAATATTAGTAGTACTGGGGTGAGAAACCCTGCTTTAAATGAAAAGGTATACAACCACTCAGTCAACATTCTTGTTTGGTTTGAAATTGTGTATGCTCTTGGTCATATATTGTGCTGATTTACTGGTCCACGTGCAGGGGGTACAGGAACTAGGTTATTTCCCCAGTGCAAGCTGAAAGTAAAGCATCAGAGATAAAATGTGTCCAAGAGATTAGAATAAGACTGCGTTCTATTCGCTGTGAATGACTTCTTATTCTACTTCATTATTAAAACAGGTTGCTCTTCTCAGAGGCATAACATTACTTACTGTGACATCTCATTTAAAATTGTCCTTGAGAGCCGCAGATAATAATATTGTACCTAGTTTCCTAATTTGACTCAGAAGCTAAAAACCAACCGCATTTGTTAAGCATTTTATTTAAAATTGGTTAATATGTGAAAAAGTCATAAATTAGAGTGACACCTTTCAGAAAGGTCTATTTAAATCCCACCACAATAAAAGTATGCCTTAAGTTCAACAGCAAATGTGTTATTAATAATAAACCTTGTCGACTATTCCTTAAGAAGGACTTTCTGACAGAATATTGTCAAATACCTAGAAATGATTGTGTGGCAAAGGAGAGGCTTTTCCCTGTGGTACAGTCATTAGAAAAGATCTTAGAAATTGCCCAGTTTTTAATGATGAACTAGAGCTCGGAGAAAGGGAGTTTGGTATTAGTGGTTTATTTGTATCTAGAATCCAGGCGTTCTGACTCTCAGCCTGCTGCCGCCACTGTCAGGACTTCAGGATATCTCAGTTTAAGAGGAGAAGCCATGTTTTAAGGGATTATCTAATGGAGATTCTCCTCAGAATGGCATTTGTAGTCGCTGGAACTGAATGATGCTGAAGAAGAAAAAAAAAATGCCATGACCAAGTAAGACTTGGAAATCTTGCATGCTCAAGAGTATATTTGCTTCATAATTGTACATTTAAATTCACTTTAATCAATAGCATATTTAACTTAAAAGACACTCGACATTTGTCTATAGGAAATTGACTATGGAATTATAAGTTCATTGATCAGCAGCTAATGTCCCATGGTCCACAGCTTCATGTGAAAGAAAACTGACCAAACACTGTCATACTTAATGTTTTACACCTGATCCCTCTGTCTGAAGTGACTTTCCCTTCTTTCCTTCATGGGCTAGCCCCACTTTCCCTGCAAGATCTCATATTGTGGCATATCCTCTGAGAAGCTTCCCTGACCTTCCTCTGGTTCAGGCGACCTTTCTCTACTTTTACAGGAAATTTCAGACTAGAATTTGTAATTGTGTTTTCTGTCCCACTGAGGAAATGTGGCCCTTGAATTGTTTTTCATCTCCAGCTTCTGTTAGTTTATTAGTGTCAATACTCAAGTAGATCCTTAATGGATGCACTCTCTAAACTTTGTAGTTTCTCTTCTAATATCTATTTTTTTTTTTAAAAAAAGATTTTATTTATTTGACGGAGATCACAAGTAAGCAGACAGGCAGGCAGAGAGAGAGCGGGGAGGGGCAGGCAGGCTCTCTGCTAAGCAGAGAGCCTGATGCAGAGCTAGATCCCAGGACCTTGAGATCATGACCTGAGCCAAAGGCAGAGGCTTAACCCACCGAGCCACTCAGGTGCCCCTCTTCAAATATCTTTAAAAAGAACATTCCAAGCCTTCTCTGCAAATCTAATCTTTCCTTTCAGAAACTATTTCATCTTGTTATATTTAGGCCTTTCTGTTATTCTGTCAAAATTATGTTAAATTAATTGCACCACAGGATTTTTATCTGATGTCTTTCACATATATATTTTTATATATATGCTGATATACAGATGTGAGTGTCCGTGCACACACACACAAGCACACAAATAGATGGGGATAGAAGAGGCCATGCTATTTATAGGTTATTACATTTGGTCAGGTTCAGTGTATCACTAATAACTATGTGGAGCTCTGAAGAAAGACGATGATCATTGGTATTTTGGACAGAATATCTAATTTGCACCAAGAAGTCTCCAGACATGTACAGATTTTTTACCCCCAAGTCTTGCAACTATCTTAAAAGTTAGCCAGACAAATAGTGAAGAGACAGTTCTTTGAATTTGGATCTTTGCTTTGAATTTCTGACCTTCGAATTTTTATTCTGTCATTAATATTCTTAAACATCAGTGCTCTCACTAATAATAATAACAGTATCAAAGGATTGTCATAAAAATTAAATTAGTGCCTTAAAAATCCTAGTACATGGAAGGGCATCAGCATTTATTGAGTATTTGTTTTGTCGCTTTTTCATTGTTACTGTTATCTAGAGAATTTAAAACCAAACTTCTGCCTCTCTTTTAAATCCTTTATATTTGAGTTGAACAAATCAATTTTCAGTTGTTTGTATTTTAAGAAGGTTATATTTAATTGCCAGAGTAGCAGGAATTAGAGGAGTGGTTTGGTTGACTTTAATTTTACTAACCTTTTTCTCCTTTGTGTGAAGCAGGCATCTGTTTAAATTTTGTCAAATTTACGGTTCTTTGAAAAGATAGGTGTTCCTAATTCATCCGCCTCTGCGTGTGAGCCTATAGCACCTATCACTCTAATCCTGTAGTGCTTTGACAAGCCTATAGTCTAAGAATGAAATGATGGAAGAGAGATAGGATGGATATGCTCTGTGCTGTAAACACAGGGATAAGAAAAAGCAATGTGGCTCTGCCTTAAACTTGATAAATTTCAGTGGCTAGGTTTCAAATTTGTTACTTTTAATTCTTCCCAGATTGATTTAAAGTAACTTTCTTTCTGAGGGGTTTGTTCTGGTGTTTCCCCTCCAGCACCAATGGACTGACCCATGTATTATGACACTACCTTAAATACTATGACACAGCATATGAACCCAGCTCCTGGACCTTCCACTTGACCAGTGCCCCACCCATACGCCATAAAGCAGTTGGTCAATGGTCAATGACTGCTCCCCTTTGCCTCACTTTCTGCTGTTTGTGGAGGTGTGTGAGTGGACGTGTTTGTGAACGAATGTATTTATCATACATTTTAAACCGTGGCTGTTGCTCTTGAACCTGGATTTCTCCTTTTGCCCCTTGGCGCCCTCTCTTTGGATTTAGCTTTTTCTCAGTCAGAATGCTTTCGTGCAAAATGCTAGTACCCGGTGCTAGGTTATGGTTTCATTCTAGTCCCATGCAGCGCAAGGGGATTCTGAAGGATTACCAATCAGTCCATGAGGTTTCTCTGGTGCAGTGCTCCAGCATGACAGTGTGTAGGTGCAAATCAATTATATTTTTAAAGACCTTCCTGAACAATTTAACAACTTTCCCTGGAAGCCCAGTTCAGTATTTAACTCTCTTTCCTGCTATCACAGACCTCCTTATCTCGAGTTTCAGGCTTTTCTGTAACTAATGCCTCTCTGTCACCCTTCAAGGGAATATGGGAGAAATTAAGTAAAACAGGCAGTATCCTATAGTATAATGGATCTCCAAGAGTGGTTCATGGATCACTAGTAGCAGCCATCTGGGAACTTGTAAGAAATGCAAATTTTTGACTCCCACCCCAGACCCACTGAATCAGAAACTCTGGTCTAACACTGTGTCCTTTAGAAAAGCTCATGGGTGATTTTAAGGCCTGCTAAAGTTTTAGAAATACTGGTGTAGTGGTTCAAAGTATAGAGTCTTCATTCACATAAACTGGCCCCACGATTTCTAACTATGTGCTGTGGAAAGACATGGAACAACTCTGTACTACGGTTTTCTTATGCAAAATGCAGCTAATAATGGAGTCGACATTATAGGATGGTGACATGTAAATAATTAATATAGGCAATGCACTCAAAAAATTGCCTGCCACGTAATAGAGTGTTTGATAATGATAATTATAGCAAAGACCAAGAGTAGGCATTGACAACAGATTGCAAACGTTAGGGAGGTGAATGAAATGCCAGTATTCCTGAAATCTGTTCCGATTTTCACAGTACTAGTATTTTCTGTAATTCTGCTCTGTTTACTTTCTGCCTGTAATGAGAGACATGATTTGTTTTTTTAGTTGTCAGGTAGAACTGCTGTTTCATTTCAAGTGAAAGTTAGAAGGAGAAAGAACTGTGGGTTTTTGCTTTGTTTTGTTTTTTGGTTATTAAATAAATATTACTCTGTCTTAGAAGTGGAAAGTAGAAGTGCAATCACTGAGTGCTGGGTGTGATGGAATCAGAGAGTCTTCTCTTTGGGAGAGCCCTAGAGATCAGCTATTGTAATAACCTGAGAAACACATGAATTTCCTCAGAAGTATACCCAATCAGACTTTTTCATCCAACACATCCTTAGTGAGGGGAGTTTCTCTACCTCACAAAGCAAGGTGTCACTCATTGGACCTTTTAAGTTGTCAGAATAGGAGGAAACATCCATTCCCTTTAGTTTCTGTCCTTTCATATACAATTTGCAGGACAAAGTACAAGTGAATTAACCTCCAAGGTCCTCTGATGATCTCTACGAAGGAGATAAACATGTCAATCTTGCAAATGTATCCTACGGATTCAGTGAGAAGACAGACAGAGCACTGAGATATTGCTCAGTAAGTGATGTCTTTCTGAAGAGACACTTCTGCAGAATAGTCGGCTAGGATATGAGACCAAAGTCTCTATTTCTGTAAGGTAGATGATTGTGTTAGGCATATGATTTTAATATGGGAGACAAGACATGGAAAGGGTAGTGAGTCGTACTGGAAGGGATTTAGGTTAAAATAAACGTTCATAACGACCAGTGTGTATTTTGTATAGCTGCAGTAGGTATGTTTGCGGACAGCCCTTTCCTTGACAGCTCTCACGCTTTTTATGAGATTATCTTATTTTTGGCAATATTAGAATGTGATTTCCAAGTTTGCCTGCTTATTTAATCTTTCCTGCTCCTTGATAGAGTTCTTCCCACTTGTGTTTGCAAGTGTTTGGATGTCATCTTTTTGTTAATTAACTCCTTTTTTCTTTCTCCGTTTTGTGTATTCTGCAGGCTTCCTTTTTTGTTTTTTCTTTTTCTTTCTTCTTCTTCTTCTTTTTTTTTTTTTTTTTTTGGTTTCCTAGTGACAGCTTCCTTTCAGTTCCTCTTCTCTGTTTGCCTTTCCTGAGAAGGAGCCAGTGTCGAAATGTTAGCTAAGTCGGGTTTCCCATTACCAGCTCTGCAAGTCCCCAGGCCCCTCCTGTATTTAGCAGTCTAGGAGCTATTATAGTCCAGACATCATTTTCAAATTGTCATGTAAATACATTCACAAGGCTCAAGAAAATAGGAAAAATACAAACACCTGTGAAATAATGATTGCTGTTGCCTTACCTCATGCCCACTCCGTGTTAGAGATATCCAGATTCTTTCTTTGGAAGCTGATACAGCTATGCTGTAACTGTGAAATTAATTATCAGCTAGTAGGGTTAAGGATTTAAGGTGTGAAAATTGCTGTTTGACAAAAGCCGCGGCTCCATTATATCTTAAAACTGAAGGAGATAAAGTGAACTAGTCTCAAAACCTTCAGTTTATTACTGTTAACAAATACCCCTGGAGGGTGTCCCATAGGGAAGAATTAGTTGAGTAACAACACCAATAACAAAATAGAAACGAAATAGGCAACTTCTATATGTAGTACCCTCTTGGACCTTCAGTTTTTTTTTTTTTTTTAAGATTTTACTTATTTATTTGACAGACAGAGATCACAAGTAGGCAGAGAGAGAGGAGGAAGCAGGCTCCCTGCTGAGCAGAAAGCCCGATGCGGGGCTCGATCCCAGGACCCTGGGATCATGACCCAAGCGGAAGGCAGAGGCTTAACCCACTGAGCCACCCAGGCGCACCGGACCTTCAGTTTTTTAAGGAGATACCTGCGCATTAATTGCGAGGCATTCACTTCTCAGAAAACAAGTTGGGTGAGCCCAGACGGAAATATGTAACCTCCCTCCCAGTGGGACTTTGGGGAATTGGCCTCTCCCAACTGTGGGGTCCTGGTGAAGTTCAACAGACTAATTCATCTTTCCAGCTCAGTGATTGGTACCAGTAGGACATCTGACCAAAGAAACACAAATGAGAAACGACTTGATATTTGATAAAATGATGTTCTATTCTGAATTGAAAGTTGTTAAGATACTTGGCTTACTGGTGTCAACAGTTACCTTTCCCTCTTCCTGGTGAATGTTTCTTCCCAAAGAAAAGCCAGTAGGGAGCGGGAAACAGGACACTTGGAGAGAGAAATACAGAGCCCCTAATAAAGTGGTCAGAGCCTTTGGGCTCCAGCCTTACCTAAGCCAGCTTTGTCTCTTGACTTGAAAGTTTCATGAGTCAATAAATTCATTTTTATTTGAGCTCTCTCAGCTGGGTTTCTGACCCTTGCTACCAAAGACTTCTGACTAATATAGACGCCCTATTAAGAGCTCTCAATTCCAAGCTAAGCTCTTCTTTTTCAAATGCCTAAATATGATAGACCTATAACAGGCATTGGGGTACAAAGATATCTGACACACACCTTGACTTCAATGACCTGTTCCTCTTATTGCAAATATAGGGCATATTACACAAATAGACCCCTGGTGTACTGGAGGGTAAAAATAATGATTAAATAAAGGAAAAGGAAATATGTACTAAGATCTGAGAAAACTGAGTTTAGCAAGTGGAAGCTAAGAAATAAAACTATGACAGTGTTGCTTTACAAACAGATTCAAAAAGCTTCATAAATTAGTTTGAGGAACTCTTCAAGGGGATAAGACGTAGCTGAAATATCAGTTATAATGACTTGGATTAGTGGCAGGCACCATGATAATTATGATGGAAATGATATTTTACATTTTCTGGCTATCCACAGACTTCTTGATACCCACACCCCTCAGTCTGCCGCACCTTCCTCCTCTTGGGAACTCCTGTTGTATTAAAAACTGCTCTTACATGTGCTCTCTTCTCTGAAACCTTCACTGAGTGAATTTTTGATCTTTTGAACCATTTAGCTGTTTACATGATTTTGATGCTCATAGGTGCCTACCCTCGGGTAGTTGATACTCTGTGTGCAGTTTCCTGATTTGCATTGAGTCTCCTCTTGTTTTTTATTTGGGACACATATTTTACTTGGGACTATTCTGTGCTTACACCAGTTACTATGCACAGTTACTGATTTAAAATTTTTAATAGGTTATAATTGTTTTCACATGTAGTGAATAAGCCAGTATATATTTGTCTTTTTGTTGGGTATTCATCTAAGAGATGTATCTCTTAGACCTTAACTAAAGAGGATAAACCTAACTATTCCTCTTGTGATATTTCTTTCTCTCTCTCCATGGAGACCTCATGGAGAATATGACCAATGAACTACAAAAGTTAGTGGTCATGACAAGTCACATCTAGGCTAGACATGATTTTATTTCATGTTTCCTATATACGTAACTCCTTCATTAACCTTATTTGTAGGGTTTTGAAAGGTTCAATGTATCTTAGCAGAGCTATCAAAGGCATTTAATAGTAAATAATCCAGAAGGATTTTGCCTACTTTTGATGCATATCTTTAAAAATTACATAGAATAGGAGCACCTGGGTGGCTTAGTCGGGTAAGCCTCTGCCTTTGGCTCAGGTCCTGGTCTCAGAGTCCGGGGATCAGGCCCCACACTGGGCTCCCTGCTCAGTGCATAATCTGTTTCTCCTCTCCCTCTGCCCCATCTCCCCCCTGCTCATGCTCATTCCCTCAAGTAAATAAATAAATAAACGAATAAATAAATAAATAAATAAAACCTTTTTAAAAAGTACACAGAATACAAAAGGAGACATCCGTGGCACAAAGAGTAGAATATAGAATGAGATCCTACTTGAAGAGTAGGGGAGAGTAAGAACAATAGAATTTGGAACACCTGCTCAAGCTGCTCCTTCCCACAGATATTGCCCCTTGGCTAATAACCCTTGAAAGTTTTAGGTTCTGTATTACCAAGGGATGCCATTTGCCTGATGATAATCATGCATTCTGGGTTAATTTATGCATCTCTTCACTCGTTCAGTACATACTGAGTTCTAACGTCATACGAGGTACTGCTGTAAACATTGAGATAGATTCGTTAACAAGTTAAACATGGTTGCTTATGTCACAGGGCTTAAATTCTAATCAGGAAGAGGATCTGTAAATAAATAAACACATAAATAAGGACAGTAGTCTTTCTTTTGCATGTATAAATATGTGTTGCATTCTGTAAGCAGAATGTGGTGAAGACTATATAGAAAATGGGAGTGGGCTTCTCGGGATAGGATATTTAAGCTGATGTACAAAGGGTGAAGAGGAGTCAGTAATTTCAGCAGCCAGAATAAAAGTGATCTAAGAGACCTAAAAGATCTAAAAGATCTAGATCTTAGATCTAAAAGATCTAAGATGCAAGTACACATGCATCACCATTGCAGAGGGGCTTGAAGCTCAAGAATCCAAAAAGAAGCCAGTGTGCCTGCACTGTACTTAGCAAGCAGGCTTGGCATTGGTGAGCTTGGGGACCTCTCCATGAGAGGCAAGATCTTGCATGGCTTTGAAAGCTATAAGCAGAGTTTGATTTCAATGAAATGGTAATTGAAACATTAAACATTTTAAAAGAGTGGCATAAACAGCATTTTCAAAATACTGCTGTGGTAATTCTGTGGAGGATGGCTCATGATAGGAGAAGTGGAAGAGGGGAGATTTGAGTGTCTTGGACAAAGGTGAAAATGAATAGTAGTTAATACATGTTTTCAAGGTAGATACATTATGGCTTGAGTTTGGTAATCTATCTGCTCCCTTTCCAAACTGTTTAAGCCTTAGAAAGTTTCTGTATGTTGAAAGGTAAATATACAAGAATAATGATACAACTGTACAACTAATAACATGTATTCCTACTTAGGTAATGTCTTACATAGATATTAGCTATTGTTCTAACATAATTACCTACATAATTGCTCTTCCATTAATATTGATGATATCTGATAACTTTTTGAGAAAAGTAAGAATTGCCTTATAATTTTCTGTTTTTCAAGGTAGTAGAGGTTTGCCTCTGACAGAGTTCAGTCCTAAGAGTAGGTCCTGCTTCAACAAGATGCTTTCCATATGATATCCTCTACACCAACCCCCCACCCTCAAATTCCAACCTTTCAGTCTTTTTTTCCTAAATTAAAGTATCATGTATTATTTGTTTCAGGGGTACAGGTCTGTGATTTATCAGTCTTACCAAATTCACAGCATTCACCATAGCAAATACCCTCCCCAGTGCCCATCACTTAACCACCCCACCCCTTCCACCCCCTTTCCCTCCAGCAACCCTCAGTTTGTTTCCTGAGATTAAGAGTCTTTCATGGTTTGTCTCCCTCTCTGGTTTTGTCTTGTTTCATTTTCCCCTCCCTTCCCCTATGATGCTCTGTGTTGTTTCTCAGGTTCCTCATATCAGTGAGGTCATATGATAATTGTCTTTCTCTGAATGACTTATTTCAGTTAGCATAATAGCCTCTAGTTCCATCTGCGTCGTGGCAAATGGCAAGTTTTTTTGATGTCTGCATAGTATTCCATTTGTATGTATATATATGTGTGTGTGTGTATATCACATCTTCTTTATCCATTCCTCTGTTGATGGACATGTAGGCTCTTCCCATAGTCTGGCTATTGTGGACATTGCTGCTGTAAATATTCAGGTCTAAGTGCCCCTTTGGATCACTACATTTGTATCTTTCGGTAAATACCCAGTAGTGCTATTGGTGGATCATAGGGTAGCTCTGTTTTCAACTTTTTAAGGAACCTGCATACTGTTTTCCAGAGTGGCTGCACCAGCTTGCATTCCCATCAACAGTGTAGGAGGGTTCCCCTTCCTCTGCATCCTCGCCAACATCTGTCATTTCCTCGCTTATTAATTTTAGCCATTCTGACTGGTGTGAAGTGGTATCTCACTGTGGTTTTGATTTGTATTTCCATGATGTCGAGGGATGTGGAGCACTTTTTCATGTGTCTGTTGGCCATTTGGATGTCTTCTTCCCTTTTGTCTTTGATCTAGGATTATCCAGGGTCCAGTGACTCCTAATGTCATTGCTGGCAATTAGTAACTGCTGCTTTGGAGAGTTCTGTCCCAGCTTACAGAGACCCTGCCTACACTTCATGCTAATCCCCCAATCCCTTAAGGATTCTGACTCCAGTTCATTTCCTGTTTGTCCTTTGTAGCCCAGAGTCCCTCCAATACTACAGAAGCTGAGGCAGGTCAGATCTCAGCACTCACCCCTTCACATGAACATGGGTCAACATTCTTGCCTCACAAACCCCATTGCTTCTGTTTGTCTTTCTTCTGGATGTCACTTTTGGGACTAAGCCTCCTGAAAAGAGTTGGCCAGACCCTGCTTCACTTTGCTCCATCAGTATGTCTAAGAACACTTCCTGGAGTTAGTTTCCTGTTCAGATAAAGATGGTAGTGGACTGACCTTTCTAAGGGAGAGGCTATTCAGTGAAAAGATGATATATAATATAGAGCTTTCACTAAGGTATAATTATAACAACAGACACAAAACTGAATTTAGAGGACCCCGATGTTCACATTTATATCTAGTGTTTTAAGATGGAGCATTCTTCTGCTTTCTCTAAATGGTGTAAAGTCTAGCTCTTACTGATGGAATGTCTTATGCCTTGGTCTAGAGTTGAAGAAATAGTCATCATACCAAACCACCTGCAGGGACTTTAAAATCATACTAAGGATTTAGAATTTATCCGTTGATAATAGGAAACCTTTAAAAGACTAAAATAAAAATGAAGTTAGGTCCCTCAAAAAGTGTTCTTCTAACTCTCTCCCTGTTCACTCCCGTGTTTAAGGAGCATTGAATTACATATAATGAAGCATCTAAGAGTATAGCTGATAGCAATTTTATGTTTTTAAAGGAACAGTTCTTGGTATTAGTTATGCACTTTAATGCCCATTAATGTTTGGTTATTTCTTTATACATTTTATTTATGTATTTCAGCCCTTTCAGTTAAATTACTCAAAATCTCTGTTAGTTTCGTTTTGAGTTACATGATCTGTCCAAAGCTGAGAAAGTTGTATTGAAGTCACATTCCATTTTCAAAGAGCTTTTACTTAATTTATTTTGATTCGGTATTTTGTTACATAATGATTTATGGCTCTTAAGTTCATTATGAATTGTAGCTTTTATCAATATGAAATGATGTTTTTCCCTCCTATCTAATGCTGTTCAGCTTTGATTTTCATTTATTCTGAAATAAATGATATCTCAGAATTATTTGGCAGTCATTTTTAACATTCTTGTAACCAGCATATATTTGGATTAGGCAAGTATATAATCTGAGAATGCTTAATGCAGTTGACATGTGCAGAAGCCATTTCCATCTTTTGTTCATGATTAATAGAGATTTCCAGAAATTAGGTGAAAAATTCTGAGATATATACATGTATAAATCACATATATAATTATATATATGTGTGTATATATATATATATATATATATATATAAAATATCACATTTTCCTTCATCTCTAGTAAGTACTCTTCTGCAACATATAATTTTAGTGAAGATTGAGCTAACAGAGGTACTGGTGAATTTGTATGGAACAGCTATTGCTGCTTCTATGTTACTCAGAGGAGGGTAGACTATTCTGTAGTAATGGCAAGAAAGGAAGGAAGGAAGCAAGGAAGGAAGGAAAGAAGAAGGAAAGATGGAAGAACCTCAGTGGCCTCACACAGTAAAGGACTGCCGTTGTTGTTACAGCACAGTGTGGATCCAGACGCTTCTTCCGGATGGTGACTGGGAGATGCAGGCTCGTCTTCTTTCTCCCCTGACTGTGCTGCCTCCTGGGCTGTGTGGCTCCCAAGTTGCTGGAGAGCAGTGAGGACTCTAGAATATACAGTAATTCCACCCACCTTTCTTCCTTGATGCCCTCCTTACATGTTTGCTTATTTTGCGGGAGAGCTGCTTTGTCTGTCTGCTATGCTATTAATCCAATTTGATGGCATGTCGGTTCTTTTTTTTTGGTCTGTTTGCATACATAAATTCTTCTGTTGCATTTTCAGTTCCCTTACACTTTTTTATTTTTTTCCTCTGCCATCATACAGCTGTCTTTTTTCCTCCTAATGGCACATTGTTATCCCATAGACGAACTGCTGAAGAGAGAAAAACCGTTTTATAGAGACTGAGGCATTTTAGATTCTTTGGAAAATGTCAGACATTTCCTTAAATTTTCTTCTAGTTTTAATTGTAGTTTTTTAGTTGAATGATCAGATCATCTGAGTCTTCATGATGATGTGCCATTCTTTTTCTCAAGCTCAGAGAGCTTATTTTTTTCCATATCTACTGATTCTGCGGAAATTGAGGAGTGATCTGAACTGACTCAATGGTGTGTACAGGTGTGTGAATCAATCTTGATTCTGATTTCATCAGATGCCTCTTTTGCCCTGCTTCCTTCTCTCACCTCTGACTCTGGTTGAAGATGAAGTTCTCTGTGGCCCCACCTCACTTTGTTCTGATGGCTTCTCACCCCACTCATGAGTCCTGCTGTCTTTCTTTGGGCTTCTTAGAAGCCAATGCCATGTCACAACTCAGATTCCTGAGGTGTGAATACTTTTTAACATAACTTTTAAGGAGATGGGAAATAAGAGTCAGAAGGCTAATGCTTCATTCTTCAATTGCCAATTGTGAGAGTGTTTTTTGTTTTCTTTGAAAGGTTAATAGATTTTAGAGAATGAGATCTGGTTCCATGTACTACTTGACTTAATAAAACACATCTGTGGGGCACCTGGGTGGCTCAGTTGGTTAAACGTCTCACTCTTGATTTCAGCTCAAGTCATGATCTCTGGGTTGTGAGATCGAGCCTCAAGTCAGGCTCCACACTGGGCAGGGAGCCTGCTTGGGATTCTCTCTCTCCCCCTCTCTCTTGCTTCTCTCTCTCCTGCCCTCTCTCTCTCTCCCATCTCTCAAATAAATAAATAAATCTTACACACACACACACACACACACACACACTTGAATTGCCTTTTTTTCTTTCCCATTTCCCTTTGTATAGCCTTTTGTTCCTGTTCCCTGGTATTTTCTCTTAAATAAAGTCCTTTTACAAAATTCCTCCTTTTCTACCTCTGCTGAACCACGTTAAGACACTGGTTATTGTCACTTGATTATTTCTAGACCCTTCCCTCCCTTTTCAGATCTATAGTAAGGGTTGCTGGATTACGAACCATGCCTTTTGCTTTTTTTTTTCCTGCTTATCAATTAACCAATTAGAGTAATTTTGCACATTGAAGTATAATATTATCCTGAATTTATTTGCTGGTTCTCTAAAATGTTCAGCTAAAAATATATCAAAGGTAAAATCCCTAGTTGTAATTTTTGCCAGAACTATCTACGTCTGCAATCTATTTGATGATTTTCTATTTCCCAGTGTGATGAACTATCATCTGTCTCCCTCTGTACCATGCCCTATTATTTTTGGTAATTAGTAGTTTGTATTTTGATACAGAAAAAGAGGTAGTGAGTGATAAAGTCAATCCAGGAGAAATAGTATACTATATAGTATATAGTATATATAGTATACTATAGTCATATCAAAACTAGAGAGATTCAATTAGAAAAAATTCTGATTGGTACAAACCTGAGTACAAACCTGACTCATGGGAAGAGGGAGAGAGAGAGAGAGAAAGTGGGTAGGGGGAGAGGGAAAGGGAAAGGCAGCTAATGTATCTGCTTTCTTTTCAGAGGAGAGGGTTTGCATATAATGACAAACTGGGAGAAATTATTGGCCATCAAGTCACATTCCAAAGTGAGCTATAGAGATGTTACACAGCGCTTGCAAGGACGTGGTTAGAAAGAATTTTACACAGTCTGCCTTAACTTTTGATTGTGTTATCAGTTTAACACGTTACGTGTTTTCACAACACGTTGGAAAGTTGAGGTACGGATACTGGGGATTGCTGTTCAGGTGCTGCACTAAACTTTTCGAACCTGTAGTTCCGTTCTTCAGTAGTTTCTAACTCATAAGGAAATAATATTACCTTGCATTTTCCAGTTTGCTAAAGCAAATGAACCACATTGTTGACTTTCTGAGGTCTCCCTTTGAATGGAAAAAGCAATAAAAATGAAATACTGGTAATAATCACAGTTGCTGGAAGGTTCTCTCCACAGTGTATATAGAGAATAGGCACCCATAAATGGAAACCCATATGATCAGATCTTCAAACAGGTCACTAATTAGCTTCTATAATTAACAGCTTACTACAGTAGGGGGACCCAGGTAATTATCTGGTATATTCTGAAGGTGAGTCACCTCATTTTAAGTACCCATCATCCTAGAAATACAATTGCAGAATAAAAACTTTTGCATGTTTAAAGGAGTCCTAAAGCTCCCCAGCAGTTCTAGCTACAGCCTAGTGTGAAGCACCTTTTCTTGTCTGGATCAGCAAAGAGAATCGGGCCTGAAGACCTTACCATTTTGATCATGTTGTCAAGGAACAGCTTCTTTTTCTTCTTTTTGTTTTTTTTTTTTTTTAAAGACACTCATATTTCTTGATGCAAGAGGCTGAAACTATTTGAATGTTAGAATTCAGTCCTTTTCTTTTTGAAGTTGCCTCATATGTTTTTCTACTTCTTAAACTACTCAGCAGGCATAGTATTTATCCCTTGTAATTTGCTACTTTCTACTCAGAAGAGGTGTGTATGAACTGAAGAGAGTCCTCAATGAGAAATTATAAGGAAAAAGAACTATCGTGTTCATGTTTTGCAATCTGTAGATTTATTAAAAGGCATGGAATTTTTTTTTTGGATATGGTGTTATCTATGGTAGCACCATTTTCTTGATGTGGTGCTACCTATATAGGGAAAAATATATACACACACGCAAACACACGCACAGATTCGTGATCTTACTGTTATAGGCAATTGAATTTCCTGAGTTACCATTGCAAGATTAAAACTATTAGCTATATCAATTAAAAAAATCTTAACCTAGTATGAAAGTGCATTAAGTATTTTACCTATATTAACTCTAATCCTTATGAAAATTTTGTCATGATTCCTAGCCTCATTTTTACACATTGGTAGTTTGAAAGATTCATATATTCACAGTAGTCAAAATTCTGACCTATTCTGATAAACTTTAAAATACTGCCTATATTGATTGCTCTGTATTAGTTTATATATTTCTGGAGCTGGTTTGCTGATAATATGATGGGCATTTCCCTTAGGTACATTCATGTGGGTCTATCAGGACACTGTTATGAAACAAACTGAAGATAATCACATTTGGTTATTGACTACACTAGGAGTGGGAAAACCATGGGCCACGGGCCTTCATGTTCAGTGAGCTCCTTGTTTTTGTAGACAAAATTTCATCAGAACATGTTCACACCCAGTTGTTTGCATATTGGCTGTGTTTGCTCTCACAATGACAAGAGTTGAGTAGTTGTGACGGAATATATCAATTAGAATTTAACCTTTCTTATAGGCTTAAGGACCATAAGCCTAAAACATTTACTCTCTGTTGCTTTATAGATAGTTTGCTAACCACTGGACTAGAACATTACTGTTCTAGTTCTAGCAAAGCAATGCATATACATTTCATTATCATTGAGTCACAGGGACCCCAAAAGAACATTACTTTTCTTTTTATTAGGTGAAATCTTCCATGATCCCTGAGCTGCTGTTTTTCAGCTTTACTTTTAAAACACAAAGTGACAATTATATTTTCTTAGTGTGTTTCCCATTTTGCAATGTATTTCTCAAGTTAAAACCAAATCTGTTACTAGCACTGTGTGCATATCTTTGTCTTATCACAAATTGTCTTCAAATAGTGCCTCATTTATACAACACATCTAATCTATTACAAAGTCTTGTAAATTCTGCCTCTGAAAATTCAGCATCTCTCTTTTCACATTTTCATCCTTTTATAACTTTATACCTTGAATATTATGGTAGTCTCTTCCTAGTCACTTCTTTCTTCTGTTCCTCAAAATAGGCAGTTTTTAATTTCTCTGTTCCATCTTTCATGAAAATAACAGCAATAATAATAGTAATAGTAATAATAGCAAGAACAACAAAAATACTAACACGACACTTAACAGTCTCCCAGCCACTGTTTATATATATAAACATATTTGATGGGGTGCCTGGTTGGCTCAGTGGGTTAAGCCTCTACCTTCAGCTCAGGTCATGATCTCAGGGGCCTGGGATGGAGTCCTGCGTCAGAGTCTCTGTTCAGCAGGGAGCCTGCATCCCTTCTCTCTCTCTGCCTGCCTCTCTGCCTACCTGTGATCTCTGTCAAATAAACAAATAAAATCTTTAAACATATTTGATATTCACTAGAGCTCCGTGAGTTTTTATTATCATAATGAGCCTGAGGAAACTGAGGCAAAGAGAGGCTAAATAACTTGCACCATAATCAGCGTTTGAGGGTGCCTGGATGGCTCAGTTTGTTAGGTGTCTGCCTTCAGCTCAGGTCACGGTCCTTGAGTCCCAGGGTTGAGCCACACATCGGGCTCCCTACTCAGTGGAGAGTCTGCTGCTCCTTCTCTGTCTGCCCCTCACCCTGCTCAGAGTCTGCTTCTCCCTCTGTTCCTTACCTCGCTTATTCTTTCTCTCAAATAAATAAAATCTTAAAAAACAAACAAACAAACAAGAATAAGCATTTGAGCTAACATTAAAATCTTTATCTTTCTCAACAATCATCCTCATGTCCTTTGTCTGCTTTTAAGCATGTCATCTCTTTACACAGACTCTTAGATTGATCGCCCGGTCTGAGAATGGCTGTTTTTGATTTAGGCCCTAGGAATGTCCCCAGCCCATCTGCCCATCTTCCAAGGCATGATTTCCAGTCTTAGGGCCTTCATCCATTTGTGGTCCATGAGGGCAGTAGGAGTGTCTGATGGCAGGCTTCATAGAGCCTCTAGTAGCCCAAGTCGTTCAGAGGGCCTCTTTCCTACACTGGGGACTCTAGGCATAGGGCTGGTTGTGACTTCCTGTCTCATTCTAAAAAGGAAATGTGCCTGATCTTTAACACATCTTGCCAACTGAATCTTATCTGCAACTCTAACGTTATCCTTTATTTCTTCTGATCTATGCCTTGTTCATATCAGTGCTCAGTATACTTCCTGGATTTCAGTTTTCTAAATACTGATATTGTGGCTCATTTGATTTTCTCTGTCTAGGTTGCCTTGTTTTTGTTTCTCAACCTTCTTTATGTTTAGAACTGATTTTACAGTTGGCAGAGGGAAATGTGCTGGAAAGGTTGGAAGTGTGTGCTCAGCCGTCATAAGGTCATTCATAGGTCTGCCTTATTCATGGCCCTCTGTGACTGGGTAGTCCTGAGTAAGGAACTTGTCAGCTTTGAGCCTCAGTTTCTTCTACCAGGAAACAGAGATCCTAACAGTAACTACCTACTATAAAATGCAATTATGGGCACTTAATGGGAGAATCCATGGAAAATGCTTATATGGCCTGGCATATAGTAAGCACTTAATTTTGGTATGAATGCATACAATCTTTTGAATAAATAAAAAAAGATACCCCTCTAGGGTAAAGACTGGCACACTTTTTCTGTAAAGATCCACATAGTAAATATATTAGGTTTTGGGGGCTGGGAAGCAAAATGGAGGATATTATATAGACATTTATATAACATTTAGAAATTTAAATCATTTTTAGCTCATGGGCCATACAAAAATAAATAGTGGGGTAGATTTGACCCACAGGCTATAATTTACCAACCTCTATTCAAGGGGAGAAATAATAAATAGAGCTAACACTTCTTATATTCTTATTCTGGATTGTTAAGTTTTTCCTTCCTTTTCTTTTTTCTAACTAAACTAAAAACTCTTTGGGTCAAATTCTTGTTTTGCCAAAATTGTTTTTCTGTTGTTTTCATTGTTATTTATCTTTCCAAAAGGTAAACTGCAGTATAGAGTAATTTTATGTGTGTGTGTATGTGTGTGTATGTGTGTATACTATAGATAGCTATATGTGTATATAGATATCTATACTATATATATACAATATACACATACATATGTATATACATATACTATATGTGTGTATATATATACTTTATAGAGTGATATATATATATATATATATATATATATATGATGCTCTATAGTGAGATGTATATGTGTGTGCTTGTGTGTGTGTGTGTGTGTACACACAGACATACAGACACGGAAGAGAATTTATATTCTAGGTACCAAAAAAAGTTTCCTTATAACAATAATGATTAATCACATTACCAAATCCACTCCTTAGTTCTTGTTGCTTAAATTCTCCTATTTGTGTTTATATTACTGGAGGCCCATGTTTCTGGTTTTTGAAATGTGATTTGCTGTGACAAGGGCTCAAACCTGCGTTTACAACCACCATTGCTCATAGATTCGATTGTATAAAAAATTAAATCACAATTACCCGAAGGGAAAAAGGTTGATGAAAACACTAGGAACTAAAGTCTGGTAATTCTGTTTACTCCATCTTCCTTGCACAGTCCAAGAATCTCTTTTATGTCATTCTTTTAGGAGTTTCATAAGATTCTGGTATAAAAACTATCAGGTATATTTTCAGTGCTGTTTGCTCTTCATCTAGGTATGAAGGGGCTCTTATTTCCTGACTTTTTAATATTTTATATTTCTCACAAGTGAATTAGTAGTCACCAATATTGATCAGTAATGAATTTGATTATATTTACACACAAGTGCAACGTCCATGATTTCCTAATTTTTGGAAAAGATTCTGTGGAGACTCACATTTAAATGTAATGGCCTTTGAGGGAAAGTCTCTTGAGGGTATCTGTGTGCTGGTGTAGGTCACAGAGCAACAGCACTTTTTTTTTTTTTTTTAAGATTTTATTTATTTATTTCACAGACAGAGATCACAAGAAGGTAGAGGGGCAGACAGGGAGAGAGAGGAGGAAGCAGGCTCCCTACAGAGCAGAGAGCCCAATGAGGGCTCCATCCCAGGACCCTGGGATCATGACCTGAGCCGAAGGCAGAGGTTTTAACCCACTAAGCCCCCCAGGTGCCCCACAACAGCGCTTTTTTAGACCAAGGGGACAAGGCTTTAAAATAATACTAGTAATAAAATGGCTCAAGTTTTGACTATAGCACTGAAATGAAGATTGGTAAATCAAGTGCATTTCTTCCTGGAAGAAAGTAAAGAATTGCAGACATTTTTCTGGCTTTTGTTCCCTTTCTCTTTGATGGGAAATTAGAAAGAAATATACTACTCAGGGTGTCGAACCCTGAGATGGACACTTCTGGTATATTATTCTGTCATTAGCACATTAGATTTCTCAGTATATAGATGGAGGAGTGTTTGAGAGTGGCTACATTACTCCCTGAAAGTAACATAGCTACTCTGTGGCAGATCTCTTGATTCTAGCCCACATATATCTGGTTCCAATACCCACGTAGAGATCTAAATATATTTTTTATTGCAAAGTAACTTTAAAATTAGCAGTCCAGCTCTGTTCTTTGAGCACAATGCAATAACATATATTACTATTTTATAAATAATTATTTCTGTTATTCCACTAAATAAATACTTTAGTTTCTGAGGTTATCTGCGGTCTGGTAGGTTATAAACTATTGATAACATGAGCCATGGGAAAGAAACATGTCTTTTGTAAGAGCAGATATGCTTTTTACTGCTTTTCCAGTTGGTCCCTGTTCTTTAAAGTCAGTCTTGATAGATAACTGGCAGTATTCCTGTATCATGGGTGAGTCTGTCTGGGAGAGCAGCTCAATCCCTAAGTATTTTTCTTGGCTTTACATCAGACTCAGTTTTTCATTCTTCACGTGCTCTCTTTCTGACTCTGTTCCGTTGCATGCCCTCAACTAGATACACTGCATATTCCCAATGAAATAATGTCATGGTCCCCCAAATCCACTTCCCCAAATGGGGCATCTGAATTCTGCTCCATCGCTTCTCGGCCTTTTGGCTAAGATCAAGTGAATTCTGCTCCAAAATGTGCCATATCTAGAGGAACCATCTTAGTGGGAAAGGAAGAATAGCCTTGCATGCTCATCCTGTCTTCATTTAAAATTTTTATTTGGTTCATCCTGAAGCTTTGCATTACTTCTGAATTGATAAAATATTACATTACCTATTATTTATCTTGATGAACGATTTTTGGTTTTTGTTTTCTTTTGTTTTGTTTTTTGGCATCCCCTTAAAATCTGTACCTGCAGTGAATGCCTCATCCTCTTTACCCTAATCTCATAATCAAACTGTCATCCAGGTGGGATGATTTTTTTCCCTCCAAATAAATATCTCATAAAATCACCTGCTTCTTTTACTGGCACCCAAAGTAGTCATTTCAGGGTATATGTTGGACACCACACTCCCTTAGGGATGAAGATAAAACTTAAGATGGACTTCCAGGCTTTCTCTAGTCCGGTTCCACCTATATATGCAACCTTGTCGTGGCAGGTGGCATTCTTTGAAAGATGACTGGTACAGCTTGCCCTGTCCCACATAATACTCTTACAGTGTGGTATTTACACATTCATAGAGTCATGCAATGTATGCTTCCTTCCCTGGAACTAGAATAGCTTTGTGACCAGACCAGAAGAGTAATGTCACAGTAATGCTGGGTCATAAAAATTGCCAAGCACTTCCACTTTTTTTTCTTGAACACCGCTGTGATACCCAGTTGTCATGCTAGGAGGAAGTTAAGTAGATATGGAGAAACTACATGAATGTGTTCCAGCTGGCAGCCCCCTCTGACCTCTTGACTGACAGCCAGTGATGCCTGTTGGATATATATATGATGCTTCCTGCCTTCTTGAATCATATCTTTAAGCCCTCTCTGCTTCAGCCACATGGAGCAGAGAGGCTGTCCTTACTGAGGCCTAACTAAATTGCAGGTTCATCATCAAAATATGTATTGTTGTTTTAAGCCATTGAGTTTCATGTGGTCTGTTACACTGCAGTAGGTCCCATATTCTTTCCCCTTCTTCTGTTCTGTTTACGCAACTGTTCTTTAGATCTTCATACCTTCCCTGTTCTCTCTTTGTCATACTGTTTTCTCTGCCTAGGATGTTCTGTTTCACTTCATTTTAATTTTATCAGTTAATTCTCATTTATTCTTTATGTCTTCATTCAAACACCCTTCCTTCAAAAGACTTTGGGCTTCTAGCCTAGCACTTAGCGCTCCTTTCCTGTCCTCATCACAGTTAATAAGTTTTTTTTTATTGGTATAATAATTTGATTATGATCTCTCTCACAAACTAGACTAAAAGCCCCATGAGGGCAAATCTCCTTGCTTATATTAGTGTATCCCAAAACCTGCTCTAGGGTATGGTACATTCTAAATTCTCTATGAGTATTTGTCAAATTGATGATGGAATAATTTAGTAGTAATTCAAAACCATTTACCTAGTTTATGAGCTGCCTCATGCAGTGTTTTAGGGACTAGAGATTTTGCTGTGAACCAGGAAGACCAGCCTTTGGCCTTTATGGGATTTACAGTGTAGTAGGACAGAGAGAGAGAAAGAAAGAGAGAGAGATTTTAATAGATATAATATAGTATATTTAAATATATTTATATTATAATTAAAATTAATATATATCAAAATAATTAAATATATCATTAAAATTAAAATATATAATTAACATATTTAGCTTGGAATCTGAGGAAACATTAAAACCTGTGAAAGGGAAAAGCAAATGACAAACCCCTAAAGTAGGAGCTGACTCAATATTTAAAAACAAGATAACTGGCCCAGAATAGGCAAAGAGCGAAGGTGACCGAGAAAGGTGAGGTCAAAACTATTGATGAACTCCACATTATTGGCAGTTTTGTAGCTTGTTTTTTTTTTCCTAAGTGTGATGGGATACTGATTAGTTTTGAATCCGGCATCTTGATGTTATGTGTTCATGTTTTTAAAGGTTACTTTGTGGGAAATACGCCTTTTTGAGTGGGAAGAATGGAAGCAAACAAACTAGAGGTTATGATTGCGGTCTAGACCAGAGACAGTGGTGGCTTGTATTGGAGATTTTATGAAACTGTTGAAAAGTGGGCAGAGGCTGGATCATTTTAGAAAATAAAACCAATGATTGGAAAGGAAGAAGTATAACTCACTATTTGTGGATGACATGATTTTATACATGAAAAACCCTTAAAGACTCTACCAAAAAAACTGTTAGAGTAATAAACAAGTTCAGTAGAGTTGCTAGGTATAAAATCAATATAAAAAACCTGTTGTATTTCTATACCCTGAGAATGAACTTTAAGAGAAATTAAGAAAACAATCCCATTTATAATTGCATCAAAAAGAATAAAATACCTATGAATAAATTTAAGGAGGTGAAAGACGCTGAGAACTATAGGATATTGATGAGCGAAATTGAAGAAGATGTGAATAAAATAGATATTCCATGCTCATAAATTGGAAGAATTAATATTGTTTAAAAGTCCATACCACCCAAAGCAATCTACAGATTCAGTGAAATCCCTATCAAAATTGCAATGGCATTTTTCATATAAATAGAACAAATGCTCCTAAAATTTGTATGGAACCATAAAAGACTCCAAAATAGCCAAAGCAACCTTGAGGAAGGAAAACAAAGCTGAAGCCATCACATTCCCTAATTTCAAACTATACTACAAAGATGTACTAATCAAAATAGTATGATATGGGCATAAAAGCAGACACATAGACAAATGGGACAAAATAGAGACCCCAGAAATAAACCCATGCATATATGGCAAATTAATTTAAAACAAAGAAGAAAAGAATATACAGTGGAGAAAGGACAGTCTATTCAATAAATGGTATGGGACAAATTGAATAGTAATGTGCAAAAGAATGAAAATATACTCCTGTGTTACATTATACCCCAAAATTAACTCAAAGTGGATTAAAAACTTGAAAACTTGAATATAAATCCTCAAACCACAGAACTTCTAGGAAAAAACCACATAGTTGATAAGTGACTTGACAATAATCTAGGCAACAGTCTTTTAAAATTGACTACCAAAGCAAAGATAACAAAAGAAAAAATAAATAAGTGGGACTACATTAAACTAAAGAGCTTTTACACAACAAAGAAAACCACCCACAAAATGAAGCAGCAACCTACTGAATGGGAGAAAATATTTGCAAATCACATGTCTGAAAAAGGGTTAATATCCAAACTACATAAAGACCTCGTACGAGGCTATAGCAAAAAGAAAGAATAAATCTGATTAAAACTGAGCAAAGGACCTGAATAGATACTTTTCTAAAGACCTACAGATGGCCAGCTGGCACATGAAAAGATGTTCAACATCACTAATTATCAGGAAAATGCAAATTGTAACTACAATGAGGTAATGCCTCACACCTGTTAGAATGGCTATTATCAAAAAGACATGAAATAACAAGTGTTGGTGAGGGTGTGGAGAAGAGGGGATCCTCAAGGCAATTGGTGAAAATGTAGATTGCTGCAGCCACTTTGGAAAACAGTATGGAGGTTCCTTGAAGGATTAAAAATAGAAATATCGTATGATTCAACAATTCCATTACTAGGTATTCCTCTAAAGAAAACAAAAGCATTAATTCAAAAAGATATATGCACCCCTATATTCACAGCCTCATTATCAATAATAGCCAAGATACGGAAACATCTTACGTGTCCATTGATGCATGAATGGATAAAGAAGATGTGGTATATACACACAACGGAATACTACTCAGCCATAAAAAAGATTAAGCTCTTGCCATTTGCAGCTACATGGGTGGACCTTGAGGGAATTATGCTAAGTAAAATAAGACAGGGAAAGACAAATACTATATGATTTCACTTAGATGTAAAATTTGAAAAGCAAAACAATGGACTAAACAAAACTAAACCATACTCATAGTTACAAAGAATAGAGTGATGATTGCAAGAGGGGAGGTTTGTTGGGCATGAGCAAAACTGGTCAGTGGGGTCAAGAGGCACCAACTTTCAATTATAAGATAAATACATTTTCATCATAAGAAAAAAATTGTAACTTTGTGTGGTGAGGATGATAATTACATTTATTATGGTGATCATTTCCCAACATATATGACTATGAAATCATTACATTGTACCCCTGAAAGTAATTTAATGTTCTATGTCAATTTTGCCTCAATAGTAAAAAAACAAGATGAAACAAATGGATCTTGCTGAACAAGTGAATGAATGTCCTCTATTGTTTTGACATTTCCATACCTCTTCCTTTTTTCCTTCCAGTGCTTTTTCTTTTGCATTTCTATTCACTCTCACTTTTCTCTCATTATTCTGCAGTCCCCTACAACTCTAGCCAAATATGCAGGTCCCCTGTAGCTTTTTATATGCATTGGTGCTTAATGACAAAATTAAAGTCATCGGAGTTGAGAATGAAACCATTTGCAGGGGTCTAAGTCCTTTAAATCTGCAGTTCTTTTCCTTGTTGTAATAAAGAAGAAATCCTCCTTGGGTACTTCTGTTAATATGTATGATTGCATTCTTCCTTCTCACCCATATGAGACTAAATGCAATCTCTTCCCCTAATACACAAGTGCCTATGCAGCTTTACAGGTGAATTAATTGTTCGTTTCATTTGATTTTCTTCAAATGAGCTCCAGTTTATTTCTCCTCAATTTGTCTTTGGCAGATTTATTTTGAGTCTTTTATTTCAGCTCCTAAAGTATTTATCCTCTGGGTCTATTCTCTTTCCTGTACGATGGGAGACTAATTATTCTTCTCCTAATGAATGTTCTAAATGTATTCCATATGGTGGCATATGTGTGTTCAGACCAAAGATGCTTTGGGATAAAATAAATAAATTCCTCTCATGGGGTTTCCTTACAAACTTCACTTTGTAACAGTGATAAGTTCAAATATTCATAGACTCTAGGTTGCTATAGAGATCATCTTCTTCCCCCGACCTTCCTCATTTTGCAGGTAGGAGCAGAAGCCTAGGAACTACTTAGCTGGATTATGAGAGAGCGGAAGGATGGGGATCAAGAAGCTTGAGCTCTATTCCCAACTCTACCACTGACATTTTAAAATGTCTTTTGTATTACAGTCCCTTGATTTCCAGATGAGAAAACTGGTTCAGAGAGAGAAGGGGGCTGTGCATTCCTGAGGGGAGTCTTGTCTAGTCCTCCCATTCCAACTCTGCCTTCTTTTCTTCAAAGTAATTATCTTTGTTTGTAAATAATGTGATTCAAGTAATTATACTAATGAAAGTCTGAATCCCTTTTGCCCAAACACCATGTGTTTTTGTTCACCTTACCTCATAGATAGTAGGCACTAAATAAATACTTGTTGAGTGAGTGAATGAATCCATTATATATTGTGAAATACCTATCAATTATATAGCATAATAGCAAGCATTTTATGTATGTAAATTACCTTAATTTTTATAGGAAGCCCATATACTTGAAAAGTATACTTGTCAAAGACCAAGACAAGTGAGAAGCTCAGAAAGTTTAAATAAACTGGCGCTGGCCAGCTTCCAGAACTATAACATGAGTGTAAGTCATTGTGTTTCAAAATCTGAAGTCTTTCCACAATACCAAAACAGTAGATAAAATTCTTTTCTGTGTACCAGCCACTGTTGTTAATGGCTGTACACGTTTTATGTCCTTAAGTTTTCTAAGTGACTCTCTAAGTTGAAGTGCATTTTTATCCTATCAAGAAACCCAAACTTGAGATTTATGAGTCTTTTTGTTGAAGTCAAACAGCTAGTAAGTAGGTGAGGACTTGAATCCTTACCTGTTGTTTATCTGAAACTCATATTTGAGTGGTGTGTAATTTTATTTCCTAAATCTGGCAATCTTGTCCATGAGAGATCCTTTCTCCATAATGTTTTTAGGATCTCATAGGCTTGTGTATATAGAAATTGGACAAGAGGTATTTTGTTATTTAGTTTGTATAGATAGCCTTCTATCAGGTTCCATGAGTCATCAAAGAAAGGATGTAGTAGGCTATTAATTTTTTTCTAAGATTTTATTTATTTATTTGAGAGTATGTGTGTGTGCGCGTGCGTGTGCATGCAAGTGCGCACGCGCGCGCGCACACACACACACACACACACACACACACAGAGTGGGGGAGGGGCAGAGGGAGAGAGAGAGAAGCAGGCTCCTGGCTGAGTAGGGAGCCCAACATGGGGCTCAGTCCCAGGACTCTGAGATCCTGACCTAAGCTGAAGGCAGATGCTTAACCGACTGAGACATCCAGGTGCCCCTATGCTCTTCATTTTTATATGCTTAATTATATGTCAGTGATTTTTTTTCCCTCCTTAGGTATTCACTATTGATACACATGGATGGACTTTGTAGTGGGGATGGTGGGAGGGAGACGATGACATAGGAGATACTAATTTTTATTTTTAAAAGTGCCACTAATTTCCTCTTGTTCAATACCCATTTTAGGCTCTATGTTTCAATAAAATCATGTAACTTTTCCTGCTGTGAATTATGTGATTTGGAGGGGAAAATGCAATTAGTTTTATTTTTAGGACTTTAACTTGATAAGAGACATGTTAACCATATCATGTAAGTTTCTGTCCAGTTGTTGCACAGTGATTATATATGTGCAGTATTTAAATGTGCATGTTTATGCAATTTGGGTACCATAAATTTACAGTAAAAGGAAAATGGAACATAAGAGAAAGAAGCACCACTTATTGTGGGCTTACTGAATGCCAGGCAATGCATTCATCATTTTGAGTTCTCCTATCATAGCCATAAGGGCCATATGATAACCTTTATGTTGTAGATCAAGAAAATGAACTCATGAGAACTGAAGTAGCTTGCCCAAGGTTCTGTATACAGTAAGCACTAAAATAGAGTTTAAATCTGTCTTTACCTGCATCTAAAGTCACTTACTGATTTATTTGGATAAAAAAGCTCATAGCTAACTTGAAATGCTTAAACTTCTGTATAGCAAACCTTCTATATTTAAGTGGAAAATGTTTCAGAAAGAAAATAGCAGCTATATTCCTGCCACCCAAAATTAACAACTCTTAAAATATTTGCTTATAAGCTTCCTGTGTTTTTGTTGCTGCAAATGTTGCTTTTAAGGAAAAAATATTTCTACTTATTTTTATAAAATGAAAAATATATAGTACAAAAAATCCAAGAAATGCAATATCCTGCCAAAAGAAAATTTAAACAATCACATGAAATCCTAACATTAATCATTAGGTGCCCATAATTCCAGACATCCTTTTTGTTTATATAGAAATGGAAAGAGGAGAGGGAAAGGGGAAAGAAAGGGAAGAATTATGTAGGAAAGAGAGAACTAGTAAGGGAAAAGTATATATAATTAGTTTTACAAAAATGGAATTGGGGCAGCTGGGTGGCTCAGGTGTCTTGATTTTGGCTTAGGTCATGATCTAGTGGTTGTGAGATCAGGCCCCACCTCAGGTCCATGCTCAGTGGGGAGCCTGCTTGATATTGTCTTTCCCACTCCCTCCCCTGCTGCACTCCTGCATGTATGCTCCCTCTCTAAAATAAATAAGTCCAAAAAAATGAAATCCTATTAAAATGCTTTCTATTAAAAAATACTGAATATTGCTTGGCTATGACATAAGTAAAATGCACAGAAGTCAGTCTGGAAAGATTAACAGAATTCAGTGAAGTGTTTCTCTACCACAAGTGAGATTATTTACTGAAACACACTCTTAACCTAAAATAATAGAGATATTATAGAAGGAGTATTGAACACTACTTATTTTTAATGATGTGTTTTAATTTTAAACAACACAATAGCTATTTTGAAAGATGAAGACAGGAGAGCTTTTTCTTTTTACCCACTTTACAATTTGTATGTATGCGTGTGCATGTGCGTGTGTGTGTGTTTATAAACCTGGCAGATACAATTAGTTTCAGTGTTATTATCATGTTTACCACTGGACTTTTTATCATGGACTTTTCATATTCAGATTGTTTATTTTGATTCTCCTTTTAATTGATGGGGCTTTGTCAAGTGATTTTTTGAAGTTCTCAGAATTCTCTGCTGATTCTATTTTTTAATGATTGAGGTGTTTGCTTGTTCCCTATAAAGGGAACTATAAAGTATGAAGGTATTTAGGCTAAGTTTCATCTTCTTGAATGTCACTCTTATTCCCTCAAATATCTAAGTATATTTTGTCGATATGCCACTTGTTATTTTTCTAGAAGTGAATATAGCTGTGCAAATGACTGAAATCAGTGTAGTTTTTTCCTTCATGTAGGGTGTTTTTGTTTTGTTTTGTTTTGTTTTAGGGGGGGAGGTGCAGAGGGAGAGAGAGAATCCTAAGCAGGCTCTGTGCTGGTGGGGGCTCGATCTCAGGACCCTGAGATCATGACCTGAGCTGAAATCAAGAGTCAGATGCCTAACCAACTGAGACACCCAGATGAATTCTTTTATTCTCAGAGTCAGGTGATTTATGTAGGATATATATGATTCTAAACTTTTGGTATCCTAAAATACTTTGTGTTGTTTTGTTCTGTGTGTTCAAGTAGTCTTCCTTTTCAACCATATGTCTTGCATTATATGGTTTAATAAATTGTCTGCTCTGTATATAGATATTTTACTTTGAGGATACTCATTACCTCATGTTGAGTCACAACATCTTCCAAATCTATTAACTTATCTTTAATTGTTTTACTCTGCTGTTTTCATCTGTATTCACTATGATTAGCCCACCTCTAATTCAGGTTTAGAGTATATTCTGTTCTTTTCATATTTTAAAATTTATTAGTTGTATAATGAAAACAACATGTGATCTCTAGTGTGTTTCCTTCAACCTACAGTTTTCCTTTTTGATTATTTGGTGGCTATAACACTATGGAATTCAAGTTCTTAGTAAGTTATTCTATGATATAAAGCAATTTTAAGGAATTGTGAGTAAGTTATTACTTATTAATCTGTGGATTAACTCCAGATTGTGCTCTTTTATTCTTATTTGAATGGCAAATTCCTCCCTTTCCTCCTATATTTTGTTTTCAGGTTTAGAAGTAGATTTGTCATATACTTCATTTTCACCTTAATTAGTTTTGAGTAACTGTAGTCACAGAGTGACTAACATCATTTGTTTTGACATCATTTGTTTTGATAGAACGGAAAGAGTCAGGTGACCCACACTATATCTGAGAACAGTTTTTTTTGGTTTGGAGGTACTCTTGAGGGCTTTTTATGTGCTGCTGCATCAGCTTTTCTATACCTAAGCTAAATGGATGGGGTGAGAGTGGGCAAGTGGTTTTGGAGGAGTATAGACAAGTACAGACATTGCTAAAGTGCATGAATTTTATTCTTTTCTGAAAGTGTTGATGATGCAAGAGCATATATTAGACCAAAGTCAACTTCAATATATGAGATTGGGAATGTACAGTTTTTACCCATTGTGGTCATTTCTCTCTTCAGTATGTCCACTTTCCCCATGGCACTCTTTTTGCCTTAATCATGGTGTCTCTGACTTCTCGATTAGCAGAAGAAACAGGAAGATAAGACTACATACTAATTCTTGTGAGAATTCCTGGGATACTGTCAATTCACTGCTTTGTTTTATAGGTAATATCCAAATTCTGCACTTCATTCAGGTTCTTTTCTAGCTTTCCCCATGTACCAGTTGCTGGAAGTTATTGTATGAGATTCTCATTCTCTCTCTCTCTTTCTTTGTTGCTGGTAAAGTTTCCCCAAGCATTAATGATGATAATGAAGGTGTTCAGAACACAACTCCCCCAAATGCAAAATGTGGCACTTTGAGATGAACTAAAATATTACTTTGAGCTGAAGTTGATCAAGGCCCAAAAGACTCCAGAAAGCCTTTTATTTCGCCCTTAACTGCTTAAAGAACGTAGATAAAGGGCCTGGTGCAGGAAGAGAATTACCACTGGAAATGACTACAAAGAATATGAGCTAGTTGTGATAAATTGGGGGTGAGCTTGGCAGTGCCTGGAAATCAAATTCCTCTTTGTCCTACTCTCTGCATAGCATGTGGCATGGCGAACATTTGTGTTCCAAATATTTGCTCTTTCCATCTTCCTATCAATTTCTTTCTCCCTTTTAAAGTCTTAGACCCCTACTCCCTTGTCCTTAGCTCAGGTTGGCATTTAAGTCCCAAATGCCTGACTGCCTGGGGGTCTTATATTCTTACAGGACTCCCATATATGTGTAATTAATTTTTTTCTGTTCATCTGTCTTCTATCAGTTTAATTAATAGACCAACCAGAAGAATCTAGAAAAGTAGAGGAAAATTGTTTTTCTTTTTTGCAATGGTGATGATATGACATTAGGGGAGGGGCACCTGGGTGGCTCAATTGTTGAGTGTCTGCCTTCGGCTCAGGTCATGATCCCAGAGTCCTGGGATGGAGCCGAGCATCTGGTTCCTTGCTAACAGGAAGCCTTCTTCTCCCTCTCCCACTCCCACTTCTTGTGTTCCCTCTCTTGCTGTGTCTCTCTCTGCCACATAAGTAAATAAAATCTTAAAAAAAAAAAAAAGAAGAAGACATTAGGGGATAAAATTCTTTGAGTTTTAATACTTACTTAAAATGTAAATTTTAAAACATGTTATGTCTCTCAACTCAAGATGACAATTCTTGTGTCCCATCTCTGAACCCCTAACTTAGCCAAAAAGTCTATTTCATTAGCTTCTTAATCAAATTCTGTTGTTAATACATATTTGTTCATCTGTTGTCACCAGTAAATTGTGAGCTCTTTGAAGATAGAGTATGTGTCTTCTCTTTATCTTTTATTCATAGCATCTAGTCCATTGCTCACTGTGTATAATATAAATGAATAGATGTCTGATCTATGTTCACAATGGGACTTATTTTTTAATAGATAGGCTTTCTAAAAATAATACAGAGATTTTTCAAGAAGTTATCTACTGATAAAAATACTCAAGCTGAAGACTGTGCATCTGGAACAGTGATGTGAGATTTTCTATGTAGTTGAAATTGGACATCATTGTCTCCAGTTAGGATTTTATCAAGAAGCACTTACTTAGAAATTAAAAAAAAAAAAAAAGAAAGAAAGAAAGAAAAAAAAGGAAAAGAAAAAAAAAGTTACTTAGAAATTAAAAAAAGAAAGAAAAGAAAAGAAAAGTTTCCCACAGAATTTCCAGCTAGATATTTTTATGTGATGAATTCTTTTAAATATTATAGAATGCTCTGGTACGGGATGGTGATTCATCTGGAAGAATGATTTTGTTAAATTTCTTCCACACCATCTTTTTCTTCCTGGACTTTTCCTTGTGATTTTAATATAAGAACAAGAACAACAATAATAATAATGCCATTGATAGGGCGATAGCCAAGAAACAAGAAAATAAATACTCTAGCCTTATTAAAAAACGCATTTCTCTTTTGAATCTGAAACGGTGGCATTGTCTGTGACTGTTTTGAAGGCAATGTGAGAGTTCATTCAGATGCATTTTTAAGCTTATAGTTATTAACTTTCTAAACTTGAAAGCATCCCTGGTGGTCTCTTCAATAGCTGTGTCCTCTACCTGACTTTCAGTCTTTGCTTGCAAACAATCATGGGAGTGCAGACCATTTTAAAGTAAAATCAGTTTGGCAGAAAGGTTTGTTTCCCTTTCTTTTGTTGCCTTGATACACTACTAGTTGCAGATGCTTAATTTAAACTTGAAAGAAAATTCCTGATGTCCTTGCTTTACGTTTCTAGAGATCCAATAGTGTACCAGGTCCTGAGGTAATAATCTATTCATAGATTTATAGGAACAGTGAACAACATAGTAGGATAAACTTAGACGAGGTCAAGAGTTTAAAAAAGAAAAAAAACACAGTCTGAGAATTCTGAGAACATGCATGAACCTTTCTTCACTTTTTATGTGACTAACAACTAAGCATTTAATAAGAATAATTATTATTTTTGAGGGGCGCCTGGGTGGCTCAGTGGGTTAAGCCGCTGCCTTTGGCTCAGGTCATGATCTCAGGGTCCTGGGATCGAGTCCCGCATCGGGCTCTCTGCTCAGCAGGGAGCCTGCTTCCTTCTCTCTCTCTCTCTGCCTGCCTCTCAGTGTACTTGTAATTTCTCTCTGTCAAATAAATAAATAAGATCTTTAAAAAAAAAAAAAAGAAGAATTATTATTTTTGAGTGTGCCAAGTCTGAGTCTGGTTGATACTCTAAATACTATGGCACAGCATGTGTGTATTGCTTTTTCTATTTTTCTGAGATGGAAAATTGAAGCTCAGAGTTGACACAACCAGATTGTAAAATGTGGAACTAGAATTTGAACTGAGCTCTTTCTGATCCTATCACCATTATGAAACAGTATTCCTGTGCTTAGGCTGAACTGACTGCAAAATTTAAGAATATAAGAAGAAAATGTCTAGCAATTACATGAAGACAAGAACAAATGAAAAGTTCAAGAGGAATTCCACAGCAGGAGTGAAATGTTTTGATAATGCAATTTGTAGGGAGAAAAAAAATTATAAGAAGGTAAGGGAGAGCTAGGGTTAGGAGTTTCAATTTTTTTTTTTCAGGTTTATTGAGATCTATTTACTATATAACCTTTTGTAAGTTTAAAGTTTACAATGTGATAGTTTGATACAGGTATGTGTTGCAAAATGACTATTAAATTAAGGTGTAGTGGGGAAAGATGTATCACCCCCCAAATGTGTCTTTGATATAAGATTTATCTTGAACTGATCATTATTTTTTTAAAGATTATTTATTTATTTATTGGAGAGGGAGAGAAAGCAGGCACAGGGATGGGGGTAGAGTGAGAGGGAGAGAGACTCCTTACTGAGTGTGGAACCTGATGTGGGGCTTGATCTCACGACTCTTGAGATCACAACCTGAGTCAAAACTAATAAGAGTCGTACACTTAACTCACTGTACCACCCAGGTGCCCCTTGAGTTGATTATTTTTAAGAAATCACAGGCACAGGAGTAGTTCTGAAAACCCAGTAGAAATTACCCTTTCAATGAGACATTTACGTTTATAAGGAAATTCTCCATTTGGAGAGCTACCCTTCTCTTTGTACCAGGAAGAGAAGGATGACTAAATCTTTGGAAACACTAATGGAAAAGACAAGGACTTAAATCTGCATACAGTAATATCTTTGTTTACTGTGCTTTACATGATAATTCCCATAACTGTCTTCCCAACCCCCAGCATTTTCTTTTGTTTTTAGCTGGAGGTGGTGCTTAAAAGGATGGCTTGGGCGATTACATGGAGTTACTCAGTTTTCCTGGGGATATGCCATTATACAGGAGGTATACATGTTATTGAACTTACGTTTGTTTTTCTTCTTTTGATTTTTTTTTTTTTTGTTGTTGTTGTTGTTACAGGGCTTTGTCAGTCAAGAACCAGGCAGAGTAGAGGGCAAATTATTTTTCGTTAGTTAACACCTCCATCACCTTCATAATTAGTGTGTGTGTGTGTATGTGTTGGAAACATTTAAAATCTCTTAGCAACTTTCAAGTGAATAATACAGTATTGTTAACTATAATCCTCATGCTATATGTTCGATCTCAGAACTCAGCCATCTTATCATTGGAATTTTGTACCCTCTAACTAACATCTCCCCATTTCCCCAACTCCACAGCCCCTGCTGACCATGATTCTAGTCTATTCTGATTTTGGCTTATAATTAGATGGTCTCTTTTGAGAGGATGACATTTGAACAGAGAATTGAAAGATGTGAGTCAGTTAGTGCAGGTATATGGAGGAAGAGCATTAGAGACAAAATTAGTATTTGGTGCAAAGAAATCAAGGCTGGAGCAGGTGTGGCGAAGTCATGAAACAATAAAGAGCCAAGTGGAACTGGAGCCATGTAGTTGCAGGTAGGAAAGGACCTTGGTCAGAAACGAGTTAGATAGCAGAGGCCAGATCACATATTATAAACTGTAAAACAGAATAGATGTTAGGTGCTAAGTCCTCGTAGAGCTTGTGCTGAACGAAGGGCCTTTGGATTATATTTTACAATAAACACAGTTCTGACCAGCACAACACAGTAAAGGATAGTATTCAACTAGTGGTTAGCAATCCCTAATTCAATTCAGCAGCTTACATTTGTAGAAAAAGATTCTGGGACCATATAAGTTTAGTGTCACAGCTAGCAGTTGTCAATATTTTGTTTTCTAAATCCCCATCCATTTTCCCCTTCCTCAGCAAAATGTGTTGTGACTTGGTAAAGTTTTAGAAAAGGAGTTTGAACATAAGCTAGGAGAAACCCAGTCTCCAAGGAAAGCTTGGAATGACTTAGAAATCTTGAGATTTGCATAATCTGAAAGAATAGGTATGCTTTTAAAAGCTGGTTTGTGGGGTGCCTCGGTGGCTCAGTGGGTTAAAGCCTCTGCCTTCGGCTCAGGTCATCATCCCAGGGTTGTGGGATCGAGCCCCACATCGGGCTCTCTGCTCTGCAGGGAGCCTGCCTGCTTCCTCCTCTCTCTCTCTCTCTGTCTGCCTCTCTGCCTACTTGTGATCTCCCTCTCTCTCTCTCTCTGTCAAATAAATAAATAAAATCTTAAAAAAAAAAAAAAGCTGGTTTGTTAAATTCAGAGAGATATCCCTAAATCCTCATAGTAAAGTATTGATTGTACCACCAGTTGAATTTTCATCAAAGGAACGTAGTGAAATGACTTTTGGATCAAATTAATCCTTTCCTTTTTCCATCTAATTCTGTGGAAACTGTCATTTTAGATGATGAGGATTCTTCTTCACTCCTACTATGCATTTATATCTTTCATTCTTTAGAACATATTGGGGTGTGGCAAATTCCCCTTCTACCCTCAAAACTACTTCTCGCTGGATTGATGATTGACACAGGATAGAGTAACAGAAGAAAAAAAAAACCGAGTAAAATTTAGTTACAGGTGCATGGAGGTTCAGCAATCAAGTTGAGACCCAAAGATATGACCAAGGCATACAGTTTTTTAAAAATATATTTTAGATAAAGAAACATAAATATGTGAGCAATTGACAGGATAGAGAAAACTTACGTTTGTGAGCTTCTGTTAGTATGGAATTCTGAACAGAAGTTTGTTGGGGTAGTAAAGTAATAAAGTTTGTTTATGTAGTCCTCTTCAGCCCTAAATTCCCATCACTGGTTGTAAGGATGCTTTTGTCAGTCTCCTAGTGAAGGAGGGGCACCCTTCACATGAATTTCCTGCATTCAGGGAGACAAAGGGTCAAGAGGCCCTTTTATCAGTTGCTTTTCCAGTAGCTCTAAGTCAAAGTAATCATCATGCCATTGTAGCATATTTTAGGATGGTCTTCCCTGGGCCCCCATAAAGTCTTAGAAATGGAAAAAGAGTCTTTCTGTCAGTGCCTGCATCATGTGATATTGAAGTTGTTATCTGTGAAACATTATGGTGAGATGTAAAGAGTGTGCCAGATAGTTGATTGTCCCATGTTCTAGGACCCAGTGAGTTTATATGTCTTTTTTTCCCTTTGCTCACAAAGAATAAGATAAAATAAAATAAAATAAAATAAAATAAAATAAAATAAATAAGCAATATGAAAGCTGCTGACCATAGTATCTGATTTTAATAACTCCCTAATTATTTCCATATCCTCTCTAACAATTATAGTAAAGGTGCATTGTAGGCCTCAGTAAATCACAATTTCCCTTACATGTTTCCCTATGCATATAATGTGTGAAGCAGAATATCTAATGCATAACGTCTGAGGCATGGCTTCTTCAGTGGTTGGATGGATGAGTGAATGGATAGATGTGTGGACAGACACATGAATGCATTAGTAAGTCAGTAGGTTGAATTGCTTTTGAGAGTTAAACGATCTAATCTTGATGGACACCTAATGTATAATCAATGACAGTATCTAAAATCACCTCCAGCTCTGAAAATATGTGGTCTATAAATTTCATGTATTTTGTACATTTTGTTTATTTTGGTCACATCACGTGTTAAAGAAATACTGCTTCTTTATATGTAAAAGTTAGGTATGTTAGCAACTGTGTACTTAAGATTATATGATTATGGGGCTCTTCTGATTCACAAAATGTTGAATTAGGTTAAATAAATTCCTCTTAGGGGTACAATGATATATAATACTGCTATGTTTTTATTAGAGTCTTATGTGTTTTTTTTAAATTAGTTTTTTGTTTATTATTATTATTATTTTTTAAGTGCTCTTTGCACCCAGCATGGGGCTTGAACTCAGGATCAAGATTAAGAGTTGTATGCTCCACCAACTGAGCCAGCCAGGCAACCCTGAAGTCCTATGTCTTCACCAAAAAACAGTATTAGGATTGATAGGAACATTTGAGAACAATAATGAGAAGTCCTTATTTTATAATTGAGGGCACTGAGGCCTGGAATGATCAAAACAATCTTAGTTTGATCTTGTTCATTGTTACCTAAGGTTCTATTAAATTTACTGATTTTTGTTAAACGAAATCAGGAGAGAGTCTTGAAGTCAATGGGACTGAGGTCAAACATTACACTTGGGTGAATGAAAGCCTAAGATAGTGAAATTTCCTAAAGCTATACACCCTTTGTTGTTACTATATACTCTTCTAAAGAGCTTCAACCAAAAATCCTAAAATCTTCACAGATTTTGCTATACCTGATACGTTAAATTTAAAAATTAATCCAGTGCCCTCAAATCTATGTTTCTTGTTTTACAAAATATTTTATTGATTAGCCAAGGTCTAAACAAAGCTTCCTGCATGACTCATTGATCAAAATAAGATCCAAGAGCTCATTAACTTGGTTGTAAGATATTTTCATTTGTTCATAAGCTTCTTCCCCTCCCCCCCACTAAACTTTCACAATAATAAAAGCAAAGGAGCCTACTTACTTTTATGTTTCACCAAGCATTTATCAGTCACCATTATGTTCTTTTCCAAAGGAGATTTTAGAGAAAATGTACATTCCAAAGTATCTTATTTGGAGGATGAAATCTCCTAGACATCAAACTATTTAATAGATTATTGTAGTTTTACTAAGAGAAAATACAGTCACTTAATGTCTCTATTTTGATATCATTGATTACTAATATGATGGAACCATAACAGAAAACATCATATCAGTAAGGGAGTGAAGGATCTTTTGGGAAACCTTCTTTGGTTGTTTGGTTGTTTCTGATGGTGAAGGTACTCATTGGGAGAAGTTTTCAAATTTTATCAATAAAATTTGAATCAACTGGTGGTTAATACCTTGTCTGGTATTTATTCACAGCTTAGATGCACAGAACCTGAGTTCAGTTTGGGTAAATGGTCCCGTATTTGTATTCATGGGTTTGAATGTATATTTACAATATGTTGTCTTTTGCTAGGGTGGCTATATAATTTATCATCCAGACCAGACTACTTTTGAGAGTGGAACATAGTCCTAACCAGACTACTTTTGAGAGTGGAACATAGTCCTATTAATAATTATGCTGGACCAAGCAACTGGTATACAAGAGGGATTTAGGATCACCTTGCATTTCGTTGAATAAATGACAGGTCGTGCCATAACTGCCTTCTCCCATACATGAGCTCTTTTTCTCACCGAAGAGTATTTTGAACATTATTATTCCAGGATGACTTTCTGTACAAACTCTTTTCCTCCAGACTTTCTAATTCTATGCATCTCAGGTTCCATTTTTGCAATGAAGTTCCCTAGTCCCCTAGGTCTCATTGATTAATCTTCCTGAGCAGTACTTAGAGTTTGCACTGCACATCATCATTGGCTCTAAAATTGTTTGCTCTTGTTTCATATATATGTAAGTTTTATCTTCCCAAATATGCCACAGGGTTCTCAGAAGCAGGGAGGAATGCCTTATACTAGTTCCTCTCCCGGAGACTTTTAACATTTGAATCGGCACTTAACACCACAATCATAGATCAAAGCATTAAACTGGACATGCTAAAAATTTTCTCCCTCTGCATACCTCCACCTGTCTCATTGCACTCCAGCTGCACAGGCCTGCTTACCGTTTCTTTCAGTATGCCAGGCATGTTGAATCTGGAGTACCCATTCAGTTAGCCCATCATGTACTTTCCTTCATTTATTTATAGGCTGGGTTTCGTGCTTCAGGTGCCTGGTGCTAAGTTAATTCTTTAGAAAAGAGTTGCTTGGAACTTTCTGTATTATGTCCTCTTTCCATCCCATTAGCCTTATTCCCTGAGCTGCCTTCCTTGCTTTATTACTCTCCATTACTACAACTGTATTTCTCTTCCTTGTTCTTCTTTTCTAACATCAAATACACAAAAAGATATCACCACTCTCCCCCAAAATAAGTATGCTTCATATCTTGTTCATCTATTATCAACATCTAGACGTGTGCTAGGAACATAGGGATTCCTCAATAAATGTATCTGTTGGAAGACTATAGCGGAGAAGAAAAATATATCCAAATAAACAGTAACGGTGGGGAGGAAGGAAAGTGTGGAGCAGTTATTTGAGAAAGAATATGAATCGTGTCTTTTAGAATGTGGAATCTCTGCTTTCATACTGGAACTCAGATCTGTCTTTTGACCTCATTTCCTATAAAGTTCCTACTAGCTACACTATGCTAAATGATCACCAAGGCTAACATAAATTCTGAGAAATACTCCATTTCTAGAAATTCTTCAGCAGATCTCCCTCATGAGGAGTTGAATGGAAACTAAGTGCTGTTTTGAAATTTGTTCTCAGTCGAAAAACCAAAAACCAAAAATAAGCAAGTATGAACATCATGCAGATATATATATATAGATAGATAGATAGATTTTTTTTTTTTTCTGTTGAAATACTAGCTTTGGCAAGAAAGGGTATGGAAGCAACACAGCTATGTTAGGTACCTTGCATATCACCCTTCCTTATGAGACAAATTTAGCTTCTGTTACTTTGAGATAGCCATACCTGGACCAATGAAAATGGTAGGCTACAAACAAAGTGTTTTAATGGATTTTCACTTTTGTGCTATCAATGTAGATAAAATTTAACAGCATCCTGTAAGATCCTTTTCTAAAGATGTAGCAGTGCAGGTAAAATTTGGCCATCAACCCACCCTATTTTTATGAAAAAAACTACCCTTGCTATTTTGAGAATGACTCTTTCCCATCTATGTTTATATGGTCAGAGTAGAAGCTGCCACCTTTTAATGTGATCGTGGGAGTGAAACCATGACTCGGGCTCAGATCATTTTCATAGGTCAAGGTGTGTACATCTGATCAAACCTAGACCAATGAGATCCTTTCTCCTGGTTTTGTTAAATTTGAGCTGGAAGAAAAAGCCCTTTCCTCCTTGGCCACAGAAGTCTGGAAATGAATAAGACTTGAATTACCCTTTATATGTAGAGAGATGGTATTCACTTTTTTCTCTAAAATCAAAGATAGCAAACCAAACTAAAAAAAACGAAACCAACAAAACCACAAAAAATCCACCCATACAAAACACCACCAAAAGTGTGAAATGGAGTTTGATTATACTTGAGTGCCTGGTTCCAATTGCCTAACATAAATTCTAAAACCACCCTTTCCCTTTGCCTTAATTAAATGATTCAAGAAATTCTTTTCCAGCACTGTGTGCATGTTTGATTTTCTGTTGCTCATTTTTGGGCTCTTAAACTCTAATTTAAGTTGTTAACATTTTTGGGGGGGGTGGGGGAGATCTTTTCTCCTGTGATGCCTCTTTTGAAATCCCAGATCAAGTTACTCGCTCCCTCTTCTCCACCATTTATTCAGTTTCATGTTCGTACTTCTATAATTTCACATCTCTGTGCAGTGCATTTTTTTGCATGTGTGTTTCCACTGTTGTATTCTATGTTTTGTGAAGAGAGAAGTTCTGTGTTTAACCACTATTGCTAGAATCCAGCATTTTAATCTCAAATATTAGTTTCTCAGTACATGACATCATAAAATGACCTTAGAAATTGGGCTCTTTTTGTCTAGCTAAGAAAGTAAGGGAAGTCCACTTATGTCACTCCTGATATTTGACAGAAATGATAATTCAAGAGCACATAAGTGCTATATTGCATATTTGACGGTTGCTAAGAGAGTAGACTTAAAAGTTCTCATCACAAGAAAAAAATTGTGTAACTATGTATAGTGACATGTTAACTAGATTTACTGTGGGGATAATTTCGCATTATATCTAAATATTGAATCATTAAGTTGTGCACCTCAAATTAATATGTTATATGTCAGTTACACCTCAAATTAAATATATCTGTGTAGTAGAGAGAGAGAGGAGACAGAAGGGAAGAAAACAAACTTAAAAAGGGAATATACAATATGATCCCAGTTTTGAAAAAGAAACAAGGTATAGTACTGTTGTAAGTGGACAGCATATAGATTAATGTTTTTTTTCATTATATTTATTCTCAAATTAATATGTATTGCTTGTATAATTTTAGAAGTTTGAAAGTAAAACCTCTCTCTGTCATGGGATCATCGTAAAAAGACCTCAACTTCTAGCTAGTGACCGACCCATTATTCTAAATGGAGAGAAAAACCTCTTTTGTCTGCTCTTATGCAAAGTGTTGACATTCCACAGCTTTTGCATTGTCTGAAATTTGAATAGACTCCATGCTTCCAGGCTGGGGGAAATAAACAAGTAAATAAACTTCAACAAAATGACATGGATGCTAGAGGCAAATGCTTTCCTGTCATATGATACCCAACTTTTTGGTCTATTCCAAATCTTTTACTTTTGCAACCTCAGCTATACTCTCTTTCTCTAGGTCTTTCTGTTCATCAGAATTACTCTTTTTCTTTCTCTTCTCTTGTTTTGGGTATTTTATTATAATCTCTTAATTAAATGACAAAATTAATTTGCATTTGAAAAAGAAAGGTATGCCATAGTATGTATCAAAATGTTCCACATCTAATTATTGTTCCACTTAACTCTGCTTCTCATGCTGCGTAATAAATTAAATATGAGTAATGTATTTACTTATAGTTTATTTTACATTTTTCTTTCTATTAAAAGTTGAGGATAAGAATAATAAGAAAGGCTTACAGGGATTAGCAGGGCTCATTCTAATGGGTCATTTGTAACATAAATGTTCATGCAAAATTACACATTTTTATAAATATAAGCATATTATACATTTTTATAAACTTCTATCATTTCATCATCTAGATGGGTCTCAGGGAGGGACATTTAAAATATATTTTTGTGAAAATTATGTTTAAATTGTAAAAAGCATTCAGGGGAAAAATAGAATACTACTTTGGTTGTTTTAATTATGCCAGTAGAAGATTCAAGTGGAGTGTACATTGAACAGGCTTAGTACAATGTATTTATCTTGTCTCTCAGGTAGAGATAGTTCTACCTAAAGTTTATTAGAGAAGAATTACCCATGGTTAATTCAAGCTGAATTTCAGAAAAAATAAAGTCTCTAGATGCACACATTTTCTGACACTGGAAATGGATTTACATTTGTTTGTAAATGGAATTACATTAGTTTGAATTTATATTTTTTTCTTTGTCTAAAGTTCAACCTTGCAGCTATTTTAACTATTCAGAAAAATATAATAACAAGGCCAAATATTTAATCTCTATACTAGAAAAACTTTATTACACATGAGAAGTCAAAATTTTCCCCTTGTTTTCAATTTCCATATAACTTATCTTAGGCTGTTATGAAAGTTAAGCATACAGTTCTCTAATTAGCATAAACTCTATGATGTTGACCCTGAACTGGATCCTAAAGACACTTTGTTAGTTCTCCATCATAAAGACAAATTTCATAATCTCTAACTTAGCATTCCAGGGTTATTTTCTGACTCTACATTCTCATTTCTCATTCATGACTTCACATTGTATAGCTCAAACATATTGAACTCATTACATTTCCCTAAATTTATCTTAATTTGTGTATGTGTGTGTGTGTGTGTGTGTGTGTACATGCACATGAGCACAGCATATTTTTCTTATCGTTCAAAAACTGGGACACATTATTTTTAAAGGTATATAGGTTTCTGTAAGGTGGACAAGAGCCTGACTTTAGGTATCTAATACCCTAAATTTAATCTTAGCCCTGTCACTGATCAGCTATAGACTATGGACAGGTTGCAAAATTTCTTAGTATCTTAGTTTCTCCATGAGTAAAATGATAATACTGTAGCATCTAATTGGGAAAGCAACTGTATATCTGTCTCATACAGATATGTTCTCTTCACACAACTTCAGGTCTAGGGGATGTTTGTTTAAAGACTGCCAAAAAGAAGTAAAGTAGAATTAATATGATTTTCTTATTTCTCTGGTCTGATGATGCATGTGTTAATCCTAAAAATAAAACTGTCGTTTATTTTGCCAGCAAAAATGGGTTTATTCAAGAATAGGGACTTACAAGCTATGGCAAAACTATAGACAAGTCCTGAAAGCAAAGGAGAGAAAGCTCTTTTATAGAAGAGAGGGGCAAGTTGGGAAGGCTTTTATAAACAAGAAGTCTATTGGAGTAAACTGGGAGTTTGAAGTATGGTTGGCTTCTCATTGGCTGAATTGTGACACTCTCTCATTGGCTAGGCTGTTCTGAGGCAGGAGAAAATCTTTTTCCCACTTGGGTAGTAAAGTGGCTAAAATAGTATGGACTTGCAAGGTACCTCTCTTACTGTTGGGTTCCAAAATTGATGAGTGATGGAATGAGAGAAAAAGACCTCCTATTTTAAACAAGGTTTCCTTTTGTTAATTTTCACATATGGATTGGAAAAAGAAAACGATAATTTTTGTGAGAAGTGGTGCGTGTGTGTGTATCTTCAGTATGGACTTAAATTGAGAAAACAGCACTGAGATTTTTGCCGTATTTCCAGTAGTCACCAGGAATACTTCTTACTGCTTACACACTAGACTAAAGATGACACATCATCAGATTCACCTGGCGACTTGAAAAAATACAATGTCCATGTTCCCCACTCCTCTGAACCCCATAAGGTGATGATTCTGAAGGTCTAGAGTAAATCTGCAGTGTCAGGTAATTCTAATTCACAGTCAAGTTGGGATGGTCCCCATGATTATCTCCTCTCCTTCCTTCTCCTCTTTTTAATCTTTCTGGTATCTCTTATTATATTCAATTATTGTATTTTATCCTGTCTGAAAAGCTAAGTGAAGGCTTCCCAACTTTGCCACTGTTGCTATGCATTCATTGACTTTTTAAAAAAAATAAAAGTGTGTTTGTTTGTTTGTTTTTTAAAGATTTTTTAATTTACTCATTTGAGAGTCAGAGAGAGAAAGCATGAACAGGGTGAGGGGTAGAGGGAGAAGCAGGCTCCCCATTGAACAGGGACCTGAGATCATGACCTGGGCCACAGGCACATGCTTAATATACTGAGGCACCCAGGTGTCCTCGTTCACTTATTCTTGCCACAAATCCTGAATGAGTGACTTTTGTGACACTGTTCTGCCTGCTAGGGGCATTGTTTCCTGTTTGATCTAAAGGTAGTACTGCTGAGTAACAGAGATTCAGACTGCCTGAGTCTTAATCCTGAGTGAATCTGATGTGCCAGTTGCTTTCTTATGGTGGGCAGCAGTTGCACAATGAGTCTTTCAGTTTCTGGAATATTCCAAATGGTTCAGATATGCTTCAACCTCTGCCAGACTTGCTTTGCTCTTGGTTTTCTTGGGCCATTTACATTCTTAATTTCCACATACAGACTTAACTATCACTTTCTGAAGAAACTTTCTTTGATCACCTTACAACTCTTATTTCTCTACTTTTTTCTTAAGCATCCAATTTTTGCCCTTCATAGAACTTATCATATTCTTTTCACTTGTTTACTTTTTATATGTTGTTTCCTTGACTGCTGAGATTGGTATTAATAAAATAATAACATGTTTGTGAACTTACCAAGAGACAATACAATAAAGATCTCATGTTAAACCTCACAAAGAATCTGGGAACCATATGAAATATTCCAGAAACTGAAAGGCCACTGTTCACCTGCTGTCTGCCATGAGAAAGCAAATGGCTCTCTCAAGGGGGTTATTGCCCAAGGCTTGAAGGTTGCTGATGCACCTGCATCCCCTGAAGCCATTCTCTGCCCTTGGGCATGACAGCTGTCCCCTGAAGTGGTGGCCAATATTCCTGCTAAAGGCACATCAGGTTTGGCTGCTTAAGCTGTGACAAGCATGGCTAAAGCCGCCCACCCGTGGCAAGGTCTTTCAGGCAATTACTCGTCTAGAACTTCTTCCTCATTTTGACCCTGTGTCTCCTTTTATGTAAAAATTTCACATGCTGCCATGAGTCCTAAGCTATGCCTCTTTTTATTTGAAGTGTCTTATAGAAGTTCTATTGAATCACTTCTTTTAGACTAATTTTTAGACACATGCACATGTTGTTGCCACATAGTTAAGAGTTGAGCTCCAGAGTCCTCTTATAGTTTACACTTTCACTTCACATTTTCATTGCTATAAGACCTTATATATATGTATATATATATATTTAAATGTTGCATTAAAAAATTAAATACAAACTTCATGGCTTGAAACAACAGCCAATTTTATTAGTTCACAACTTCTGTCATTCAGAAGTCTGGACACAGTATGACTAGAATCTCGGGCCAGGGTTTCAACAAAGCTAAAATCCAGAACTCAGCTGGACTCTCATCTGGAGCTCAAGGTTGTCCAGGTTGTCCAAGGTTGTCCAGGGTCACACGATGATGGCAGAATTCAGTTCTTTGCGCATTTCCTTGCCGGCCATCAGCCACAGGCTGCTCTCACCAGCTAGGCCCTCCTTTCTGTGTGGCGCCCTCAGTGTTCAAGCTAGCAACAGAGACTCTCCCTCATGTTGAGTCCTTCTCGCTCTGCGAATGCTTTCAGGAAGAGCCCAGTGCTGTTGAAGGGCTCACATCATTAAGTCATGCCCACAATAAAGTTTTCCTTTCTTAAATTCAAATGTGCTGGATAACATAACCTAACCCCGAAGTGACTCTCCCATCAAATTCAGCGTGCCCAGCCACACTCTAAGGGAGCAGCAGAAACATTGGGGGCTATCTTAGAATTATACCTACCACACTTGTCAGGACTTCAAGCCATAGATTCCTTCTCTGCAAATCAAGGATGATAATAGGCCTTGTCTTTGAATTGCTGTAAAGAAAAATGAGATAATTGATGTAAAGTATTTGCTCTAGGCACTAGCATGTGAAAGCTCTTTAAAAATATCGATGCTGTTACTTCTCCTACATGTACCACCAGAAGCCCCGCTGCTGCATTCCTTAGGTATAAGTCTGCGTGGTCTGGGGCAGGTGGCATATCCTCTATATTCACGTTTTCTGCTTTTTCTTCACTCTAAGATGATTATTTGACAAAGAGACTAAAGACCCTCTTGGCTCCCTGGAAGAGTTTCTTCCTCATGTTTCACTCGGGTATGATTCCCAGAGTGACTACAGTGAGGCTTCTGTGTATATCCATTTTTCTCCAGCACACACACACACACACACACACACACACCAGATGAACTCTTCAAAGAGAGATAAGTGATCATTTAATATGTGTTGTATAATCTGATAAAACTGCATTTATACCCTGGCTCTATTAGGATATTTAACTTCAGGAAGCCTCTACTTCCTTACCTAAAATATAGTTACATTAATGATGCCTGCTGTACAGACTGGTGTTAGCATCGAATTCCTCTCTTCTGACTTCCAGATAAATTATAGCTATTGTTCGTAATACAAATGTAGCACAATTTATCATACCACTTATGAAAACTACTCATGTTGAAATTTTCAGCCTCGAACACCTAAAAAAAAAAAAGTTTAATGTGCTATTTTATTTCATTTTTCTAAATGGGAGACAAAAGACAAACATGACTAATTGTTCGTTCTTGCTTCTATTCTCTCCAATTTATTCTTGGTGAAACTGTAAGCCCTTTTCATCATAGGACATGAGGAGTGCTGTACAGGTATGGATTTTGATGGATGTGACATCTATAGGTGTTCCAGTTACCTTTTCTTACCCTGAGCATTCGGGTTGATTGAGTCAAGAGTGGCACTGGGCTGTTACTTCGATTCGTATCATCTACTCTTTCTCCTCCTGAACCCCCCTACTCCAGATGTGGTGTCCCTACAAAGAACAAGCAAAGTGACACAGTTCCAACCAACAGTATCAGTAAATGCTTTTCATAAAATGGGAACTAAAAAAAGGGGGGGGGGATCTATCTCTTGCCTTAACACCCTAAAGAGCTTGAAGTGGATTTGGTGACATTTGATGTTTCACTTACTGGCATATTATCTCCAAGGTTGAACTGTTTTTATTATGTTTAAGGATAATATTGCCATTTCCCTTTCCCTTCCTTTCTTTTTGAATGACATAGTGTTATTTTCCAGAATTCCAAGTGCATTCCAAGTAAAGCCATGCTCCACTGAAGGGTGACTTTTGTTGTTTGATATACCATTTTGATTGCACACTTAAAGCATTTAATGTTCCATTTTTGACTATATAGAAATAGAGTTTATTTGCTAAAGAAATACTGATGGAACACCATTTTTGCCAAGCACAAAGTTGTACACTGAAGATATAGCTTGGTGGCATAGAGTTGTATTAAAAGAATAGTCAGGACTCAAGACTGTCCGGAATTGGCATTTACAAGCAGAGGGGCCGTGGGCAAATTATCTAGTATCTTTTTGCTTCAATTTACTTATCTGTATAAAGTTGATAATAATAATACCTATGCCATAAGGTTGTAATGAAGAGTATCCAAGTGAATATTTGTAGAATATTTTTTAAATATTTTATTTATTTATTTATTTGAGAGCAAGAGAAAGAGAGAGTATGAATGGAAGGAGAGACAGAGGGACAAGCAGACACCCTGCTGAGTATAGTATAGTATAGTCCCAAGCAAGACTTGATCCCAAGGCCATGAGATCATGACCTGAGCCAAAGTCAGATGCTGAACTGACTGAACCACCCAGACATCCCTTGTAAAATATTTTAAAACACTGCCTAGCACATAAGAAGTTTTATGTAAATTTTTAAAAAATATTTTATTTATTTGACAGACAGAAATCACAACAAGGCAGAGAGGCAGGCAGAGAGAGAAGGGGAGCAGGCTCCCCTTGGAGCAGAGAGCCCGATGCGGGGCTCGATTCCAGGACCCTGGGATCATGACCTGAGCCGAAGGCAGAGGCTTTAACCCACTGAGCCACCCAGGTGCCCCCTATGTAAATTTTAAAAGCCATAATAAAACTGGAACATTTACGTTCATGTAGATCACAGTCTTGAGGGAGGAAGGGAACACTAAATGACTCTACTTTGTTGTTGTTGTTAATAATTAAATCTTCATAGAAGAAACATAGTGTAACACTTAATAAATTGGGACAGAGAGGTATGAAGAGAGTAAGGAAGCCTTCAAGGAAAAATGGTGCTTGATTTACATTTTGAAGACTGAGTAGGAATAGATCAAGACTAGGGGAGAGAGATTTCCAGGCACTGAGTTCTACGCTGAACAACACAGCCAAATGATGAGAGCCAGGAGGCTATGGAGGAGGGAGTCATGGGCAACAAGGATTGTGAGGATGTGTGTTGATTGTTTTGTTGTTGGTGGTGCTGTTTGTCCGTTTCGCTCCCTTGATGGCAGCAGAGCATCCCTGAAGTACTAGGACCAGAAGTAGTTGAAATTACAGAGATTAGGCATACTATGTTAGGAAAGTCATATCAGGAATCATGAGGAAGAAGGAGGCTAAGGGTAGGGGAACTGGCCAGGAGCCTAAAGCAATAGGCATGGTCCTGATGAGTCAACAGCAGTGGGGTCAGGGTACTTTACTGATGAGAGGTATGTAGCAGGGAGGAAATACATATGGGCCACTGGGTGAAGAAACACAAGGAAATTGATTTAGTAGCCCCTAGTTGTTCTTGGTGTAGTTCATCTTCCATTCACATTACATATCAAAGAGAAAATAAAAAAGTCATTATTTTTTGGCAGTATTGATGGCAAGTGTTGCATCAGCAGAAGTTCATGGATCAGTGGTATGCAACATTAGACTAAGGGCACTTGCCTTTGTAATTAGAGAATTAGAGAAGAGTGGAGTTATAAAGCTTCTAATCCACACTCCCATGGATCAGAGAGATTAAGGATTTACATGAGATTTAGGTATTTGTTAGCTTCAGCACAACTAAAAGTGCATGAACTCTGTAATTAGTTAGACCTGTTTGAGTGAGTCAGTAGATCTATTATCCTGGGAAGGTCACAGTTTTATTTCTTTTTTCTCATCTGTAAAATTTACTTGGTTAATCGGCATTTGTCTGCTTGATGACCACACAAAAGAACAGACACAATAGCAAAGAAGGATGCTACTGATGGACCCAAGATCATGGTTCATACTTATTTAGTAAGGCTCATCTAGCCAACTTCAGAAAGTTCAAGTTGCCAGTGAGAGACCAGTGCTAAGCATTATTCCTCAAGGTGCCAACCAGCTACCACATATCAGTTTGGGTCCCTTTTACCATGGAAGAGACAGTGGTTTGTTCACGCAGGAATAGATACTTCTTCTGGATATGGGTTTGCCTTTTCTGCCCACAGGAATTACTTATATAGTAATTTTACCCTTATGTATATGCCTAAGTGAAACTCTTACACATGTATATGAAAAGACATGAGCATGCACCCCATTGTCCATACAAAATATTAGAAATGAGACCTTACTGCCTACCATTAGAAGAGTAGATGAACGTATATGCTGTAATACAGTAATATAGTTGAAGGTAATAGAGCAGTCAGAATGAAAGTACTGTCAGAACAGCCAGCAATATGGATGAATGTTATAAAAAATTAAGTGAAAAGCATTACCTTCATGATAAATCCAATTTTTATGAAATTAAAAATAACAGGATATAAATATATGTATAACAAAATACCTATAAACTGTAGTTAGTATTATGTAACTATATAGCTAAATTACAATACATATATATGTACATACACACATCTTTGGGAATAAAACTACATGAAAAAAGCAAGGAAATGACAAATACATGATTGAGAATTAAAAAATTTCTGGGAAGAGTCTTGAAGATAAGATGATGGATCATTTGGGTAGATATAGGCTGCATTCAGAGTCAGAGCTTTATTTTGGATGGTAGGTTCATGGTATTCATAACATGATTCTAATCAACTAAATAGCTAAGTAACTATAAAAATAAATGAATGAGGGTCATGCCTAAATTGATGGTATCATCTCAAGAATTATGATAAATATATTATCATCACAAATTAAATTCAGTTCCATGCAATGAAGTCCAATGTGTTTATGTGTACATGAGTGTGTGTATGTGTGTGTATGCATGTGTGTTTATGCTTACAGAGAATTAAAGTCAAAAGTGAATCAGAAAAGTTGTTTCCTTAGAATATATTTATGTATATATATATGTGTGTGTGTGTGTGTGTGTGTGTATATGTGTGTGTATATATATATATATATATATATATATATATATGCTTTTGCTATTTATATATTTGGATGGTTCTCAAATGTGTACACATTGTTTAGCAAGTCTCTTCTCAAAAGGTAGAACCCAGTTCCCTTAGAGCATGTGTTGGACTTTGTGTCTTTCTTCTTATGAATGAAATGTGGTGGCAGTGTTGGCAGCTGACTTCTAAAACACGATATAAAATGCATAACAGCTTTTGACTTTCTCTTTTGCATCACTTGGTGGGAGAGAAGCCAGCTTCCATGCCATGAGACAGAGTTGCAATATTTAGTAAATAAAAATACAGGACAGCAAATAAAAATACAGGAATTCAGTTACATTTAATTTCAGATAAAGCATGTATTTTTTTTAATTTAGTATAAATATATCCCTTGCAATGTTGGGGATATACTTACAATACATCTTTTTTCTTGTTTACCAGAAATCCAAATTTACCTAACCATCCTCTTCTTTATTTTAGGACACTCATAACAATCAAGAGGTCCGTAGGGCAAGGATTGGGCTTCTCTGCCAAAAGCCATCAGAGAGAGCTATCTTGAGGCTGATCCTCCATCCCCGGTCAAGCCTTCAGATGACTGCAGTTCTGGCTGATAGTTTGACATAAATGTCACGAGAGACCCTTAGCCAGAATCAGTCAGCCAGGCTGCTTTTGAAATACTAAACCAGAGGCTCAGTAAAATAATAAATGCATGGTTGGTTGTTTTTTTGTTTTTTTAAGATTTTACTTATTTATTTGACACACAGAGAGAGCACAAGCAGGGGGAGCAGCAAGCGGAGGGAGAGGGAGAAGCGGGCTCACCACTGAGCAGGGTGCCTGACACAGGGCTTGACCCCAGGATCCCGGGATCATGACCCAAGTAAAAGGCAGCTGCTTAACTGACTGAGCCACTCAAGTGTGCCAAAGGCATGTTGTTTTATACTGCTAAATTTTGAGGTAAATTGTTCCACAGTAATCTGTAACTCCTAAAACAAATAGCTCATCAATCATGGTTTGTAGAATTATAATCCAAAGAGGAGGGAATTGACATAGATCACTTGTTTCAAGATATATCTCTCAATATTTGATTGTTTTGTTTGTTTTAAACCCCACATCACTAGGCCTTACATGGTGATTAATTCATGGAATTCCGACTTTTTTTTAGAATAGTCAGTTTTCAGGGTTTCCTAAAACTGTCTTGTCCTGAAACAAATCAGTCCTTTTTATCTTCACGCAGCCACGTTTATTTTCCTAATTCTGATTGAAGTCTCAAGAGGCTAGAAAGAAAGGGTGTGTATTTTGATGGAAAGTAAAAGCTGTCATTTTATAAATGAGAGTGCTTCTGTTTCTTAAAGTGAGAAAAATATCTTCCTTTCCCTACTCCCAGTAGGATTATGTGGGTCAGTTAGTTTTCTCTGCTTCATCGTAAGCAGGTTTTGTGAACACTTTTTCTCTTCGTTGATTACTTGGCAGTTTCTTTTTATTCTATAATATGCCACATTCCATCATTTACCTCTGAATCCTACATAAATATTTGTCTCTAATGATTCACCTTTTTCTCATTTCCACGTTTAACATCTGTGTATCTATTGCACCGAAAATCCACCACCGTTATTTTGTGCTTTGTACTCTCCCCTCCCCCACCCCTTCCCCCTGCTGGCTCCGAGACTCCAAAATGAAATGCACTATGATTGTTGCTCATGTGGGAGAGTGAGAGCAAGATGATATGGGTCCTGATGTTTACGAGTCTTTGGTTACAACTTGCAAAGAGTCCTGTCCTCCCCTTTCAACAGTTTACCAGCTTAAACTTCCCCCAAGAGATTTCTTTGCCATAATAATTTGTCTTTAATAAGATGGCAGCATAATGGAAAAAGTACCCACTGCAGGGCTACTTAGAGGTAAATAGAACAGCAAATGTGACTTCTCATATTCACCATGCAGAATTCAACATGGAGCATGTGGTGGAAAATGCATCAACTTTGCCCCTGAAGAATACACGGCTGCTAATTAACTGCAGGACATTTCTTCCTACAGTATTTTATTCTTGATTCTTTCACTTCTTGGTATAGTGGAAAGTGTACTGCTATCGCAATTGGAAGACCTGGCATCATTCCTGGTTTGGCACGTTTAACTCTCTGGCTATTGAGAATCAATTCAAATATCCTCTTGGCTCTAGCAACTAAGTTAACCCTATATTCAACTTCTACTTCCCTTTCCGTAATCACTATTCTATTTTCATTTTCTGTGGTTTTGACTTTTAATTTCTAGCTCAGTATTCTATTATTTAATGAATGTCTTCTTATTTTAAGTCAACTCAAATCCTTTGTTGCTCACATATTGAAAATATGAAAAAAATGGGAACGACTGCTGTCCTTATAATTGGAGGCTCTAACATAGGGCAGGATCTAGAAAATTTATATGAATTTTAGTGTAAAATGTTGGTTTTCACAATTATATAAAGTAAACATCTTTTTGTAGTTTTCATTTACTTGGTTGTTCAGTGTCTCTTCTGTGAAAAATGTTTCTTTTGGTGGACATTAACATATGATACATAAATCATTACACTTCTTGCCCACCCCCATATACCTGCCTCTACCACAGGTCTCCTTGTGTCTGAGATTTTCATCCTTTTCTTTTTAGACCTCTCACCAGCTCCCTAGCCCATATACCATTGTCCATGATTCCATAAACACTCCTACCTCAGACCCTTCCTTTAACATAAGGTGCGTGAATGAGGCGCAACTTTTGAACTCTGCCTATTGAAAAAAATTTCCCTTTGATACTTTATGTCAAGGTGATGCCTGATTATAAATAACTCCAACATGTCGACATCAGTTTTTGGCTTGCATACCACATCCTGAACTAATCTATCCCCAAAATGTATAGAAGTTGTTTCCTTCCTTTGGTGGTCATATAGGATCCTCTCTTTTGGTCATAGGTTTGAATTGAGAGATGGATGCTGGAGGGACTTTTGAGATGGGAATTTGGGCTCCTGGCTCATTCGACTTTCCCATGCCCTATGGTCCTGCTCAAGCTTGACCCTGGCTATACTGTTTTCATCTTGGTTAAGTTACTGCTGCACCTGCTCGATTTTATTGCTTCCTAGGTGTCACAGAACACAACTCATGATGGGGAGTTACCGACATATGGTTACTTAGTGTCCTGTGATCATGTATTCTGTCGCTGTCGAAACCTGTTCATGGGCTAGGAGCTGTTAGAAAGGTTTTATGATTTCCTACTGCAGGTGGTGTGGCCTCACTCCAGAACTGTGGTTTTTCTCACTGGGACCTGCCAGAACCTCCACCCTGCCCCTTCTCCTGCCCTGGTATCTTCAGCACTGCAGGTTCTGCTGTGTCATATGGCTCAAGCATTAGCTTGCTTCCACCATAGCCTGGACCTCCTGGAGAACCACTGCATGGTCTAGGCCTCACTCAAAACTCAGAGTTCGGAGCTTTGAGGCTAAAGCAGTAGTTCAAGGGTGGAATATGTTATCTCCAGAATCGGAAGAAACTTCCCAGATACTGCAGTTCGTTCTTTATGGTAGGGGATATGGTAGGGGAAATAAGATGCTCTTATTTTTCAGAGACATTTCCATATTCCCCAGATCACCAGACCCTTAAAAACTGTATTGATGTCGCAAACCCCGAGTGTGCATATGTTACAAGTATAAAAACTGCCTCAAGTACAGGAATTGAGCAAGGGATTTTAATTTATTTTATTTTACTTTAAGCAACTGCCCTCAACCTCCTGCTCATCCATTCCCACTTTCTTTTTGATTTTACATTAAGAGGCACTCTTGTTGGCTGCCCATCTGTTTGGTTCCTGTGTGTGCTGTGTTTTATGAAACATCTTCACAACTCTGTGCGGGTCGAGACTTCTTGGCTGCTACTCACACCTTATCAGTTTTTATGTAGTTATGGACCCCTGGGATCTGGAATAAGCAATGCCAGCTGGCCACTATTGCTTTGGTACCCCCATGTCCACATTGCTATTAATGAGGTAGTTGTGTGGTATCCTCTTTTACTCAGTCCTGCCTTGCAGGAGAGGAGCACTACTAACCTTTTTCTTGATGTTTGTTGTCCGTCACCAGAGCATTGCAGCCTAGTGAATAGTGTCATCTCGGTCACCCCTCTGTCTTTACGTACTGTCTCCACTGCAGCATGTTTACTTACCTGAACCTTTTAATCCTTTCCTTTCCCATCTGAAATGGCATTTTGACATTTATGCTTTGCTTGGAATGGGTCATCACTTTCCCCTGCTTCTAGGAGCTATTCTATCAGCATGTTTCAACATTTCCCAAGATTTTGCCAGAGAGTTAGATCCCACCCATCAATCTGCCTTATTGTTCTGGTCCCCTAGATCAAGGACCCTCAAAATCCAAGCTACAAACTCACCCTACTTTCTATACTTTTCAAAAACCTGAATTATTGATCTGGTCAGTGTATTCTTATCTACTGGAACACTCCCCCAAGTCACCACGGAGATGAGTGATCTGTGTCCCTATGTACCACCCAGAAATGCATCCTTATTGCCAGCCTGAAAAGTTGATGTCATGTCAAAACCTATATTTCCACCCACTTACTCAGACTTCTCCTGGCATATCCTCTGGGAGTTAGATCTGGAGACAGAAGATTGCAGTATATCAGCAATCAAGGCAGACATTTGGAAATCTCATGCTTTGATGGTGGAGATCAAGAGCTCGGTTGGGGTAGGGGCACCTGGGTGGCTCAGTGGATTAAGCCTCTGCCTTCGGCTCAGGTCATTGTCTCCAGGTCCTGGGATTGAGCCCCGCATCGGGCTCTCTGCTCAGCGGGGAGCCTGCTTCCCCTTTTCTCTCTGCCTGCCTCTCTGCCTACTTGTGATCTCTCTCTCTCTGTGTCAAATAAGTAAATAAAATATTTTTTAAAAAAGAGCTTGATTGAGGTTGTAGTGCCTTATACGGGGTGGGGAAGCAGGACTGGTCATAGAAAGTCCACATGATGACATAGGTCTGATTCTTATAACAGCAAAGAGTAGAAGGGAGAGCCTCTGATGGAGATGCAGAAAAGTGATGGAAGTAGGCTTTCTTATTGTGTTTCTGATTTTAAAAGAAAAGGCTTCTAAGGTTTCTACACCTAGGCTTATGAGCCATGTGTTTTGTATTTATTTTTCTAAGAAACTCATCTTGCATAGAAGTACAGAAGCTTGTGCCTTTAAAAAAAAAACATAATACTGAAAAATGTTATCATGAGTAACTACTGGTTATTATGGAATGCTTTTCTCTTAATTTTATTTTTTCGGTGTTCCAAGATCCATTATTTATGTACCACACCCCGTGTTCCATGCAATACATGCCCTCCTTAATACTCACCACCGGGCTCACCAATCCACCCATTCCCCCAAAACCCTCAGTTTGTCAGAGTCCACAGTTTCATGCTTCATTTCCCCCTCCAATTTCCCCCAGTTCACTTTTCCTTTCCTTCTCCTAATGTCCTCTGTGTTATTCCTTATGCTCCACCAGTAAGTGAAACCATATGATAATTTACTCTCTCTCTTTGACTTATTTCACTCAGCATAATCTCCTCCATTCCCGTCCATGTTGGTACAAAAGTTGGGTATTCATCCTTTCTGATGGAGATAATACTCCATTGTATATATGGACCATATCTTCTTCATTAAGTTAGTTAAGGCTTTCTTCATTAGCTAGTACATGATCAATGATTATAAGTAGTATAATTGTATCAGAGTAAGGGGTGGGGGATACACGTACTTTTGAGATATGGAACTCCATAACTGCATTTGTTTATCCCACTTATCTGTGAAGTTCAGATTTCCCTGTTCCTTCTGAGATTCTGACTTCTTAATATATAGTGATCCAGAGTGATAGGATAAAATTTCCTTCTTTCCTGATGAATTGATCCATCTCTATAATTCTATTTTTGTTTTATGTATTTTGAAGCTACGTTAAATCCAGGCATATTTAAAACTACTATAACTTCTTGATGACTTGAACTTTATATTCATTCTCTCCACCCCTATTATAAGCTTTGTTTTAAAGCATATTTTATGTTACATAATGTAGTACACAAGCTCCTCACCTGGATGTTCACTTCTCTGTGTTTCTCTGTTGCTTATTTTGAACACTTGAATGATCCTATGCTTTCAGTGTCTCTTACGAAACAGCATATATATGGGTTTTTAAAATCCACAGACCTCTGGCTTCCAGTCTGGTATGTAAGGAGCTTGGAAGACACCATCTCATTTCAACAAGTAAAAAGCTGAGCAAACTGAAAGGGAAAAAAAAAATCAACAACTCTTCTCAAATCCTTAAGAGAAATGAGGTTATAAGGCAAACTGCTGTCCCCAAAATTGGAGAGAAAGATAGGTAAGTGTAGAGAAGCAGTATAGAGTATAGAGAATCAAAGCAGAAACCTTCATTGGAGCCAGTTCCAGAGAAGAAAAACTGGAACTATAATTGAAGAATTTCTGGAGGCTCAGCATAGGAAGTCTAAGAGATGAGAACTCCAGGGGACCCAGTCCTTAGCCTCCTGCCACCCTTTTGTGAGCTTTACCTTTTGGAGCTCTATAAGGTTCTTACAGTGAATATCAGGAAAATCCCCTCATTTCTCTGTCAGGGAAAAGGATCATTCTGTTCTTATTAACAAGGTCTACCTTCAGGAGATACTATTTAACCAGAGCCTAAACTGCTGGAGTTTTAACTGACCTGAGGAAAGAGAAATATCCAACCTCAGCCATTCTAAACATCTGCCTCACCTACAGGACGGGACAAAACTGAGAAGCATGAGGGAATTCAGATCTGAGGCACAGGCTCCCTAAAAGACTAAGACCTAAACACAGGATGATAGCATACTTCCCCTCTCCCTTCACCTTGCCAGCACATCACTCAAGTCTTTTTTTACAGTAGTTCCTTTTACCCAGTACATCATGAACAGCTCTCAAGAAATAATTAAAAGACCCTAAAGTAAAAACCAACCAACCAACCATGGTCTTTAGAGACAGAGGAAACATCAGAGCCAGACTCAGAGATGGCAGGGATATTGGAGTTATCCAGGAATTTAAAACAACTGTAATGAAGATGCTAAAGGCTCTAGTGGATGAAGGAGACGCCCTGCAGTAACAGATGGGCAGTGCAAGATGGGGTTCAATCTTATGACCTTGAAGTCAAGAGTTGCGGGCTCTTCTGAACCAAGCCAGCCAGGCACGCTGAGAAATGGGAATTCTAAGAAAGAACCAGAAAGAAATGCCAGAGATAAAATAAAAATGAAGAATGCCTTTGATGGGCTTGTTAGTAGACTGGACATGGTTGGCGTAGACTATGAGTGTGAGGATAGCTCTTTAAAATCCTCCCAAACTGGGGCACCTGGGTAACTCAGTCAGTGAAGCATTTGCCTTCAGCTCAGGTCGTGATCTCCGGGTGCTGGGATCAAGCCCTGTATTAGGTTTCCTATTCAGCGGGGAGCCTTCTTCTTTCTCTCTCTCGCTCCCTCTTCCCCTCCCCACTGCCTTTTTTTTTTTTTTTTCTCTCTCTCTCTCTCTCAAGTAAATACATAAATTTTTTTTTGAAAAATTAAAAAAAACAAAAGACCCCCCAAACTGAAAAGCAAGCAAAAAACTGGGGTGGGGGAAGTAATCAGTAGCTGTGGGATAACTACAAAAGTATAACGTACATGAAATGGAAATACCAGAAGGTGAACAGTGAGAATAAGGAACAGAAGAATTGGGGTACCTGGGTGGCTTAGTGGGTTAAAGCCTCTCCCTTCAGCTCAGGTCATGATCCCAGGGTCCTGGGATCAAGCCCCATATCAGGCTCTCTGCTCAGCGGGGAGCCTGCTTCCTCCTCTCTGCCTGCCTCTCTACCTGCTTGTGATCTCTGTCAAATAAATAAATAAAATCTTAAAAAAAAAAAAAAAAAGGAACAGAAGAATTATCGGAAACAATGATGACTGAGAATTTTCCCAAATTAATATCAGGCATCAAACCACACATTTAGGAAGCTTGGAGGACACCAAGCTCCCTATCTATCTATTATCTATTATCTATCTATCTATCTATCTATCTATCTATTGAGAAAGGAAGAAAGAGAGATCAACATATGTTTATGTTTTTTAAGCATGAGAATGGGAAGAAGAGGAGGGTTCCAGAAAATAGCAGTAAGACAGAAGGACTATGAGCCAAAAAAGGATTGTAGTATCTTGGAAATTAAGTGAAGAAACTTATTTTTTTTCCCTTGAAATACTGGTTGGATGATGATGATCTTTCAAGTAAGGTGATAATTGATAAAAGAGCAATGATTGCAAAATGATGGTGCACAAGTAAGTAGCCTTTGAGTAAACCAAGATCAGAATATACATGAGTGACTAGACATAGTCATTTCAATGACCCACTCAAAAAATCCCCAGCCCAGCAGTTTAAAAATGAAGGCAAATAATTTGTGGGAAGAAGTTCTCTTACGAAAATCTTCAGAGCCTTTCATATGCAGTTTAATCAACCTTAGCCATATTTCTCTGGTCATTTGTTACTAATGCACAGATGCGAGCTTAGAAAGTGTTACATTATAGTGACAAGGAACAAAAAAGGTGCCGCTTGTTCAGACTTTGTTTAAACATTTGTTGTACCCTAGAAGCATATAAAGTTTCTTTAAACATTTTTTTTTTTAATGTAAGAAGAATCAGGTGGGGATTGGAAGTTGGAATATGGGAGACAATTTAGGTAATTGTTTCAAATATCTATCAGGAAGAGTCAGGTGCTCAGCATTCAGTATCCCTAAAAGAATCTCTCTCTCTCTTCAAATACCTTGTGTCTTCCAAAGAAGACAAGAAGGAACAGAGGGGCTGATACTGTTTAGATGTTTTACAGTGGCAAACTGGATAAACTTAACAGGCATATCCATTATTCCTATTTATTTAAAAAAATAATAAAAGAACTAAAAAACATGCCTTGTTAAGTTGTTTGCTCTGGGAAAACACAATGACAAGTTCTTCTTCTGGTACTGATTTCAGATGGGCACCAAGTGCATAATTCCTGCTCAGTGAATGGTTTAATGCATCCATAGTATTTCTCTGTTCAGAAAATCTGACAGCGGAATAAGCACTATTACAATATTCCAAAATGAAAATGAGAGTGAATGTCAGAAATAATGATAGGAGAGGGTTTCACAGACTGCAGGTCCAACTTTAATGAGAGAAAAACTGCATTTCTAATAATTCCTCATTATTTATTTCAAAGTACCGTGGGCAGAGCTTTGTGTATAATGAAAGATAGATATAAGGATCTCTTTGAGTATTTCTTAGAAGATAAAAGGAAACAAATAAATACATAAAATGTGTTTTCTTCTATAACATGAAAAGAATCATGAAAATCAGACTTCCCAGAATTCTACTTCTGGCTCTATACTAAATCCAACAACCCCTTTTTCTGGTCCCAGCATTCTTACAAGAGCCTTTTATGAACAATACATTTACAACTGTCAGAGATTTTCCTTCAGAGCTATCTTTTAGATCACAACCTTAGGTTGCTGGGAAAGAACAGAAATGTCAGAGGTTAAAGAGGTGAAAACAGTAAAATGATAAGAAATTAGAATAGATGAGAGCCCTCAGCCCCATGGTAATACCAAGCATACAGGTCATATGGTTGAGAAACAATGAATAAACCAGACTTGTACATTTCAGTAGCATCAAAAATCATACTGTATTTATTTTCTCTAAAATGATGTCAACAAAAATAATATTAATAATATAATGAAAGTAAAGACATAGATAGTTGGTCCTATGAAGGAGGAATGAAATGGAGAGAACCAGGTGTTGGGTAGAATAGATTTCTGTCACGCTTCTGTTTGTTTTACTCTCTACAGTTTTTGCCATCAGTGATAGAATCAGTGCTTTTATTCATTACATTGTTGTTACATTTACTGTTTATTTTAACTTTATAATTTTTTATTTCTTCCTTAGTCAAGATAAAGTAATACATAGTAAAGGTATATTAGGATATAGAAAATGACATACTGACATTTGTCCAAATGCCATGTAAAATAGTCTTGTACCTTTAGTGGTAAATTGTGGGAAACTCTAAGCTGGATTAGTTCATCATTTCCCCCCCACTTAGTTATTATATAATTAAAATTTACTATGGATGAGATTTTTTTTTAATAAGGTTCTGAGAAAATAAGGGCTGGTGGGATATTATTTTGGTTCTTATGGCCCTCAAAATCCACTAGGGAAGAAGGACTCCTTCTCAGATTAGACAGAATCACTTCTATGATTCCTTCCAATAGTAAGATTCCATGATATTCCCTATCTACGAAGCAAGTTGGAAGCCAAACTTACAAAATACACAGAGTTCTTGACTTCTCAGATATCCGTGGAAGGACTTAACATTCATCTGATATTCACGAAGTTGAAAGAGCAATTTAAAGGGGGGGGGGAGAGGCTTCTTCCCAGAACATATTATAAATCTATTAGATATATCGAAATAAAAGGTCAGTGAGTCAAGTGAGCCAGGCAGTTTATATCCAAGAACAATATTTGTAGTTATAAATGTAATGAAATCTTGCTTCAAGAATTAATTTCCCCAATGTATAGTTGGCTGAATAATTGGTTCGGTGAAGGCAGACAAGTGTTCATATTTCTCCAAAGCAATATTGGCCACTGCTTATCTGAAGGAACCTACTTTTTGTGGGAGAGCACATGCTGTGTTCCTGTTAAGCAAATGGGGCTTGTGATCGTTGTCTGCAAGTGGCCAGGATATGGCTGACACACTGTCACTCAGCATCAACTTAGAATTTGATACCCAATGTTCTTGTCATCATACACTCTGTACACGGGTCCCAACATGGACAGTGCTTCAGTTCTGATGTCACTGTCTACTTTCTCTAGCTGAAAGGAGATTCTGATATTTAGTTGCTGGCACACACTGAAACTCAACTTTAGAAATTTTCTTTCCCTGTACAGAAAAATTACCTTTGAGAAATACTTTCTTTAAATTTGTTTCTTGTTTTTATTTATTTATTTATCTATTTTAGTACAGGAATCAGCTTTTGTATTTGGGCTCTAATTAACCTGCTTTGAAACCACAGATTTGTATTAATTTCAAATGTCCTTACAATGACAAAGCCAAATGAAGTGCTTCCCTCAAGAAAATTTGTAGTATGAGAGCTAGATGGTGTTGTCAGCAGTATAAAGGAAAACTTTCTGTCTCATTTATTAATTCCCCCTTGCCACCCCTCAAGAGAATTGTCCCCATAACAAAAGAATCACCCTTGTTGCCCCTTATAACAGTGTGTTCCCCATAGTATTCATGGTACAAAGAATTAGCAGGGGGGTCCTCTGACTGCTTATGGATCACCACACAGTCCCTTCTGAAAGGAAGGTAAGTTTCTTGTCAGAAAATGTGGGAACATTTGCCTTGACTATTTTTAGCAAGCAGTGACTCTGAAGAGTTGGAGATAAATATTTGATACTAGTCTAACACTGTATCTAAGAGTCCTGTTTGATGGAGTGAGAAAATCAGTTAAGAAGAAGAAAAAGAGCAATACTAAACAATGGAGACTCGATCACGCTGTTCTTTTGTTACATGTAGGAATCATTCTGGGCATTAAAAAAAAAAAAAAAAAAAAAAAGGACAAAGGATTGAGTTGAGTAAAACCTGTACTGTAAAGAGTAAAAGAATCAGCTTTGGGGTCAAATGAACTTAGGTTTGAATTGCATTAGTCATTTGAGTCTAGTTAGGGTCCTTAACCTAACTACCTAAACTTTCCAATCTGAAAAAAGAAAAAAAGAAAATAATTTTTATTTGGCATGTTTTGGTTGATAAATGCTTAACACAGTGCTAATAATCTTTGTTATCTGTATTATCATCATGTATGGCATATGGAGATAAGATACTCATTCCTGAGACACAAACAAGCCATACGTCAATGGGGAAAGCCGAGGGATAGTGCTTGCAAATGTGAAGATTAGAGTTAATGGAGAGTCATAGTCTTGATGATTTCTTTACCTTCCATAACTCCTGACACCTCTCAAGTGCATGTCTTTTCTTGAAGTTAGAAGACCTAAACTTTTTTATCTCTGAGGAACCTGTTTACTACCTTATTCAGGATTTCCCAAAAGCAATTTGAAACAAACAAAGGATCACAACTGCATGGGCATTTTTTGCTCTTGGGCAATTAATCATAATTTGAAAAGGTTAGTCGGTGTTGGTGCTAGCTATTTAATCTCTGCTCTTCCCTTACTATCTTGACACTTTTATCTACTTATTAATAATAATTATCTCCCACAATGAGTGTAATTTCATTTTAGGAAGCATCATCTGTTAACCTTTTCACAAGCTTTCTGTCTTGAATACTGTTGACCCTGTCCTCACCTCTCAGAAACAAATGAAATCCTCAAACTTAAAGTTTAAACCCTAACCTAATCAATGTCTGTAATTTCTAAGCTTTTTTAAAGAAATAAATCAATTTCTCCTATAAAAGTCTCATGTAGATGCCCAGTACATGAAACAGATGAAAATAAACGTGTGATGAGTTTAGCATCCTACTCTTATACCCTTTACTGGATAAGTAATCTATTATTTTAGCTGATCTAATACTAATTCCTCCTTATATTTTTTAACAAAATCACCAATGTTTCATATCAAAATGATCAGTACCTCAGCCCGTGCATCCCTGTTGAATTTATCAGTCTTATTATCCCGTCATTAAAACAACTTAGACCTGACCGCCATTTTACACCATCACTCTTGCCTTTGCAATGATAGCAAAACATAAAACATATTCATTGAGATTTGGCATTCAGATAGTAGGGAAGAGATGATTGTACTTCTGGGGATCTAAAGTTTTAATTTAGGCTTAGAGTAGCTTAACAGGATGGAGAGAGGTTTCCCTATAATAAAGTTAGCAAAAGAGGATACTGTTCAATCAGGAGTCTTAACGGCTTATTTTACCTCTTGATTCACATGTACCCCAAGCTAGACTTAACCTTAGAGTTACCAGTATTTTGAGCCAAGAACCATCCCCCCCACATTGTTGTAGTATTGGATTATTGTTAATTAATTAATTAATTAATTATCCTTCGGCAATACCTGAAAGAGCCCTGATACCCTTCCCTTCACCCCCTTTTCTTCATCCTCCAGCACAGGCATAAATCCTATTTTGTTCTAAAGCAACAATTTTCTATAATGACATGCATTCAATAAAAACTAGCAAGATTTTTTAAAGAACAAAAGATCCATACATAATATTTTCCAGAAAAAGAAGCTATTTGTCTTCCTAAAATGTTTGTTGTTCATGAGCCAAAAATGTATACAATTAACTAGCAATGATGGAGATTAATGCATATACAAATATAAGGGAACATCATTACCATTCATTTCTTGAGATTACAAAACATGAATCATTTTAAAATTCACTTTGAGGATAATTTCTTAGCAAATGTCAGGCAACCCGTTGTGGTATTTTCAAATTAGTCTAGATATAGAGAGTGGAACAAACTACACATATAAATACACACACACACACACACCCCTCATAAAATGTGTCCTTTTGAACTGTTGGAGTTCATAAAGACTGTTTTTTATTAATTTATTAATTTTTCTTAAAAATAACCATAAGCACACTAATTAAGGAGAAATCTGAATATTGCTGCATCTCTAATAGTTCCAAGTGATCACAAGATGGTAATTTAGATCATTCACATTTGAGAAGTTATGAGAAGGTTAGGAAGTTGGGTATCTTAATATGCTTTAATAGGGAGTAATTTGGTATTTTCATCATTGTCTGGATCCTAAGAGCCCAAGGTATATTAATTCATTTATTGTTGCATATGTGTTGGTCTCATGCTCATTATGTTCCAGGTTCTGTATCGGGTACTGAGTGATGTGAAAGCCAAGACAAAATCAGATGAGGTTTCTGATCCCAAGGGCCTTACCATAATATTCGGCATTCAGTACACATTATTTGCATCAATACTTGAAAGTATTCTTCTTCTTGAAAAGCTCAAAATATGGAGAGAAATAACAACTGCCATAAAATTGCAATGCTATATGGTTCATTCATATAATATTTTCTTTTTATTTTTTTTTAAAGATTATATTATTTATTTGACAGAGAGAGACAGAGCAAGAGAGGGAACACGAGCAGAGGGAGTGGGAGAGGGAGAAGCAGGCTCCCTGCTGAGCAAGGAGCCTGATGTGGGGTTCCATCCCAGGACAGTGGGATCATGACCTGAAATGAAGGCAGCCGCTTAATGATGAAGCCACCCAGGTGCCCCTCATATAATATTTTTAAACATCTGTTATATGCCAGGCATTGTATTAGATGTTAGAGCTACAGTGAGTAGCAAAACCATTCCTGATCTTACGGTTAAGTGGAGAAAATTAAACATGAGTAAATTTAGTGCTAGATAGAAGAAATTCCAATGTACCTTTGAGGGGTCATGTGTAGCGTGTTCTATGAACATGCCTAACCAAGGTGTGCGGTTCTGGGAAGGAGAAGCCGCAAACAAATCGAGGAATAGATTAAAGCTAACAGGCAAAGAGTTAGCTGAAGAGCAAGAGTGACCAAGGTATAGGAAATGGGGTCCCTCGGCAGTGTATTCATGATGCGAAATATAGAATAGAATACCAAAAATAGAAAAGTGTGGAAGGAGAATATAGGAACAGGTATTTGGACTTTATTGACCAGGCAAAGGGGAATACTTAAAGACTTTAAGCCAGGGGAGCTATGATCAGCTTTGTAGTTGAGATTGATCCATTAGCTGCTATATGAAAAGTGGTTTGATATTGAAACTGTTCACAATGCTTGTAATACACAGACAAAGAGATACGTTCTGGAATTACAACCAAGTATTAGAGCAGTGGTTCTAATCCATGTGTTCAGACATCCTCCAGTCTTGTACCCTTTATAACATTCTAAAGGTATTCCTGGAATATGCATAGTAGATGAAAGAAACTGTGGCACATCAGTATTATAAAGCAAAAAGGAATTCATTTCTTGTTCAAATCCAAATGTTTAACAAACTGTCCGATGATTATCAATAGCATAAATGCAGAGTCAAGATTAGAACCATATGAGTAAATGTTTTAGTAAATAGATCTTTGAATGCCAGCAAGTATAAAACTGTTAATTCTGTGTAATAATTAATATTATTGAGATGCTCTGAAGATTATTATTATCATTTAATCCTCTCATCAACCCCTGTGAGAAAGGGACTAGTAAATGGGACTCCACAGAAAATTGGTGAAATTTAGTAAACTGAAATAAGAAAGATTAAATAAGTTGACCAGTCATACAGCTAATGAACAGAAAGGCCCAGATTCAAAATGAGGCTGGTTAACTTCACATTTATTTTATTTTTCCTTTAGAAGGCAGCAACAAGTTTACCTTTGTAGAAGCCAGGGAAAGAAGCTTCTGGTATGTCACAGTTCCTAAATTTTTGCCATTAATTTTTATCCTGGATCTCTTAAATGTGAAACTATATTGGGACAGCTTTTTACCATCTCTCTCTGCAAAGAAAGGATGCAGAGGAGGTGAGCCCCACATATGAAGATGTGGAAAAGGAAACTGGCCCTCTATCCCAACCCAGTCTGGGGATAAAATGTTTGAAGAGTGGGAAGGTATGTATTGTTCCATTGTCTTCTATCATCTCCTAGCTGCAGCTTTCACACTAGCTTTGGCAAATATGTCCCTTTATCTAACAGTGAACAACTAAATTGAAAACCCAGATATGGGGAAAATATGTAAATTATTACTAGAACTTTATGATGATCTTATCAACAAAATTGAAGTTAAATTCTTGACTTATTATATGTTTTATTATGTCTTTGCCCAAGGGAAGGCAATTTGACTTCCTTGACATTGCTTTCTTTTTCCTCTTCTTTCAAAGCTATGATTAAGAACTAATTTATTTAGATCTGGCTGTGATTAGTTGAATGATTCTGCTTCTTGTTGTAATTAATTTTCAGACACTTTAATTGATAGTACCTGTACTATATTTAATGCATTTCAAGGTACTAGAATAAAAATGTTGCTTGTTGAAGTATTCACATATCCACTCCACTAAATAGAATACTGATTTATTCTATATCAACATTTTCTATTTGTTTCTTTATGACTTGTATGGAGGAGAATACTTAAAGTCAATTGTATATTTATTTCAATATAAATTAGGGGAAAAGATGCAAAATTATTTCTCAGAATAATACAGTGGTCCTTGATCTGGCAGCCAGGGATTGCTAAAATATCCATAGATGAGCTGTGGTGAAGTCATTGAAATTACATATGCATATACACTCATACACACACACCACACACATGTGCAGATTGTAGGGAATTTGTCATATAGATACATGACGTCAACATTTTTTAGTGTCCAGTGTAGTTCAGAAACCCTATACTGAATCACCTTTTAAACTTTTAAAAATATATACTTAGAAAATCAATTTCTAAATCAGAATTCCTAGGATTTATATTTTGAGGCTTATCTAGGATTTAAACCCAAGGTGCATACTGGCATACAGTATACAATAGGGATTGTGCTAGACATATTAATTAGTTATGTCTTTTAGCCCTCATAATACCTTTGTGAGGTTGTATTGTCATGATTATTTTGAAGATAAAGAAACTGAGAAGCTAGGTTGAAATGTAGGTACTGATTATTAATTACAGTTTTATCCATGCTCAAACATCTAAGAAATTTATAACTTTAAGAAATTTAAGGGGAAACTTTTTCATTTTATATTCCTGAATTTTTAAAATTATTTTTTCAATTAATATCTATTTGACTTCTCTATTTTCCAAAAGAGATTTATATAATAAACAAAATATCTTAACTTCAGTTTCAAATCTATTGTTCTGTTTTATTCTTGAATATATTATTATTAGAAATGATGAGCCTCTCCTTGAATTTCCTGGTCTTTTATTTCTTTTCTCTGAGGGAATAAATTGTTACCAACTCATCACTCACTGAATTGTATTAAATACCACACTGCATACTTTTGACATTCATGATAATAATCAAGCAACCTGTTCCTCCTAATATTTCACTGAAGAATCTTCTGTATTATAATGTTATACCAAATATTGTATATTTTAAAGTATATTTAAATCATTCTATTTTCTTGCTGAAAGTATTCTGACAGAAATGCATGGGGGAAAGAGCATTGCAATTTAAATGTCACATTTATCTCTGGCAGAAAATTCTACACATAGGCAGGTGTAGTCTCAGTGAGGTTTCTCTGTCAGTTATCAGCAATCTGTTAGTTCACCTTACAACTTTCAGGAAGACTTTCATAGGCATAGAAACTCATGGCTTAAGAATTTAGGCAATGACAGACTGACTTTTTTCTAACTTACTTGATGAAACTTTTTTTTTAATTTGATATTTCAGTTCCAGAATACTTGCTCCACATGTTAGTGAAAAGATAGAAGCTTCTAGAGAAAGGTAGTATACCTTTTACAGTTTTTTCTTTGAATCATGACTGCATAAGAAGGGATATAAATGTCTAGCCTACGACTGCTCAATGATACTGAGTTCCCCATGCCTCTGGCCTCTCACAGGCAAGAAGCTTCCATTTCCCTGCCACTCTGAGGTGAAGGATGGCCATCTTAACTTCTTTGCCCGATGAAATGTGAATGTAGTTCCCCTATATTGGCATGAGTTGATCTGGAGGGGCAATGCTGAGCCATAGTTTGGGGAGGAGTTACCCACGACTGACCCTTCGTGGAAAGGAAATAAAGCTTTGTTGTGTTATGTCTCCAAGATTTTGGGTTAGTTGTCACCTCATAACAACCTAGCCTACCTGGAGTGATACTTGCTTCACAGAAGAATAATTCCAATGTGATGCTTTGCCATCACACACAATAGGGGTTTTGAAATGCTTCAAATTTTAGTTTAAAAAAATTCTCTTCTTATAATTTTAAATTAATATATAAACATCCTTTCCCCCCCTACATTTTACCTACACCTTTTCCAACATTGTATTAATGTCTTTGTATTAAATGTGCAGAATAACAATATATATCTTGAAAAAGATGAACAACTAAAAAATATATCAAAGCTTTAAGTGATAAAGCGTCTGTCTAATTTGCATGGCCCCTCCACCTAAGAATGGCACTCCACAGAAAATTGGTGATGGGAATCTTGAATCCAGGTTCATCTGATTCCAAATTTTATGTTCTTTTCAGTAAAATCTAAACCTTTTCCTAGCTAATGAAACCTAGCTCCCAAAGTTGTCATGAGGATTAAGTGGGATATCTTGTGCAAAGCAACCAGCTCAGAGCCTAGCACCAAGAACTACTCAATAAATGTTAATTTAGCTTCAGAAATGCTCAAGATGCCTTTTAAATTTTAATCAGGTGCCCTTACATATTAAAATTGTCAAACAGCAATCATTATGGTCCTCAGTGATTAGTGTCTTTCCACAATAGATCATAATGCTCTTTCCAGACCTTTAAAATGAAATTACAACTTAATCCTGCATCCTTTTGTTTCAGCTTCTAAAATCTGACCCTATTCTTGGGTTGGCATTATGAAGTAACTAAAATTTCCAGTGGAGCTCCATACATAAGATTGCCTATTTTCTAGTTGGAGCTACCACTTTTGGCATTATACTGATCAGTTATGGAATAGTCTAGTCCCAATTCCATTTTCATTAGCAAATTTTCACTCTAAATAACCTTTAGAAAACATACACACACACGCATGCTGGTGCACATACCCACAGAGTCTGAATTTTCCACATAATTGAATTTAGATGTATACACCCTTTTACTGATGTATATTTTTGTTATTGATTTTATCTTTAGGATGTATTATCTTTAGGATGTATTTCCAGTATGTTGTAAGAATGGCATTTTATTTTTGTTACATTTCTAGGCAAAAGGCCAATAGTTTACATTAGATATTGGTTTAGGAAATAATGTATTTAAGGAAAATGATCAAGGAAAGGGGCATGGTGGGTGATGTCTTAGGGAAAAATAGCTGGAATTGAGGCAGCATTCTATCATGGGTGATATTGACCTGGTTTCCACTGCTAAGCTGTTTGGTGTACCAAAAGCTTATGAATACATCATCTTTAAAAAAGCATCTTCACTTATTTTGCCTATTTAGGACTTAGCTGAATATTTAACACTAAGTTTCTACTTACAAATTAGGGAATGCTTTTATAAACACCAAGAATGTTAGAATTTAAAGTGTCTTACAGATCATTTTAATATGCCCTTTCGGTGTATACACAAGTAGAACCTAAATTTCATAAAGACACCATTTACTAGTAAGTTTACTAGTTTCCAGTCTTTGAGTAGGAAGAAACTTACCGATTTCTGGGCACAACTTGGTTTTATGATACCAAGTCCTGCCTATGTGTTAAATCTTTACTTTGTTTGGAACAAGGTGAGACATAAATAAGTGACTCATCTAAAACAAACAAACAAACAAACAAACAGAGTGCCTGGATGGCTCGGTTGGGTAAGCTCCAAGCTCAGACTCTTGATTTGGCCTTAGGTCATGATTTTAGGATCTCAGGATTCAGTGGAGTTGCACTCGGTGCTCAGCCCAGCTGGGAGTGTGCTTGTCCCTTTCCCTTCTGTGGTGTACACTCTTTCTGCCTCTTTCAAATAAATAAATAAAATCTTTAAAAAACAACAACAACAAAAAAAAAAAACAAGCAAACTAACTCTATCGCCTTGGAAAATGCTCATAAGCTATGTCATCCCTTCCGCAGCTGGGTTGTTACGAAATCCAATGTAAAAGCATTATGGAGGATGAAGGATTTTTAAATAAAAGCCAGTCTTGGCTTCCCAACTGACCCAACAGAGTTTAATATTGCAGAATTTAACTTGTTGAAATGTGGGCCATGAGGATAAACTTCTGCTTTAAGAGTATAGATTGATGCTGAATTGCCTGGAACTTAATCCCAGCGGCTTGATTTACCAGCTTTAAATTGACCTTGGACATGTTACTTAATCTCTCTGCTCTGTTCTTCACTTGTAAAATAGGACAGTAATGCTTTTCAATTCGTAAACAAATTAAAAAAATAAGGTAATGCATGGAAAATAATTGAGAATCTGGCATGTAGTATATAATGTGCTGTGAACATGAGCTAACACACTTATTGTTGTCTTATTATCTTTATTTTCAAGATTTCTTGGAACCTTAAGCCATTACAAGTTGTACATGCCTTCTGTCGAAAAGACACATAAAGTCTTCCTGTATTTAGTTGATGCCATGGGTTTGATTTATTGCTACTGCCGCTACTCACCATCCTGTGTGATGGTAGCATCTCCTTAGCTTTGTTGTCATGTCCATGATTCAGACTCTGAATCTTAGGCCCTAACTGGGTGCTGCTAACAATTTCTTCCAGTTTAACGTCATATATTTTAGACTTTTGGTAATTAGGCCACAGAGTTACTTTTTAATTTAATCTCCAGGGATTTTGTTGGCTCCCACATTCTGAACAGCTTGGATCAGGGTGTTCTCTGTGATGAGAACACAGTATTTCAGATGTAAAGAACACCCTTTTCTTTCTTTGCTCTCATGCCTTGGGCAGCATCCGGCCATATATGATCATTAGGAAATTTGAATGCAGCTTTCGACTCAATTCCAGATTTAACTAATCTTAATTCTATGTAGTTAATAGTAGCTAGTGATTTATCACTGAGCAGAAATCCACTTAATTATGTCAGTCTGATATTGTATTTTGATAGATCCCTTTGTTTGATTGTTAAGAGTGCTGGCAAATTATTTAATAACCAGGCACAAAATTGATTAATAAGATTTGACTGTTAACAATTAGATTTTACTATTTTGGCTTGACACTTACTGAAAGTTTGTCTGCTTTGAGGCTGATATTTTGAATGATAACATGCTAATTGATTTGCATCCATCATTCGTCTTCATTTGCTTGTAGGAACTGTATTTGTAACCATTGGGTAGTCTGTGGTATGCATTTAAGAAGTACTTTGGAAACCAATCTGTCCCCAAATCTTTGCTTTATTGCTACAGATTTTTAAGCAGTTCCACACTATAGACACAAAGAATGACTTGGGATTCAAATTAAAACAAGTTTAAATAGACTGCAAAGCTTTCCTCAGCAGACTGACTTCTACATTAAATACCCAAATTAATGCACATCACCATTCAGGCAGAGAATACACCATTTTCTAGACTCTAAGCTATAATGTCTACTCTTAAAAAAGCATAAAGTTTACATAAAATATTTAAGTTTCCGACATACCATATTACTGAATCTCATGTCTGTTTTATACCTCAAAGTAAAAAGTTATTTCCCTTATTACCTGTTAGTAATTTCGACCAATATCCAGAAGCTTGTACTTAAATGGTTCTTAAAAGACAAAACCAATATTGTCTTTAAAATATTCATTCATTCATTCATCTTTGATTTGTTTATTCATTCGCATCTCTCCTACCCATTTATTCATGATCTCTTTTGCATTCATTCTCTTTTTCATGGCAATAACCTATATTTTCTAGTCAAGTGGTTTTGTCCAACCTTATTTCTGGGTGTGGGACCTGATGAGCTTAAGCCAGTCACAGTAATCCTGGCCCCAGTTATAAGCATAAGGTTGAATTTGTTAAAGGCCACAATTCATGGTGATGATATGACAAGTGTTAATGTCTGTATACCAAACGCCATTGCACACATCTTCAGGTGGTAGAAGTTCCCAGAAATAAACAAGGAAATAGAACAGAAATACAATAAACAAAAATGACTAGCATAATAACATTTAATGTTAATAAATTGTGGCATTTATCATTTTATCTTCTATTAACATGCCTCTTGTCACATGTTGTATAGCAAACAACGCAAAACTTCAGTGGTATAATAAACTTGTTGCTCAGATGTTGGGATGGTTAGCTAGGCAGCTGTCCTGTTCTTTTCTTGCTTCGTTCAGACATCTGGAGTTTGGCTAGCTGCTAGCCAATTAGGAAGGCGTTAGTGGAATAATCAAAGCAACTTACCTCTGATCCATGCGTATCTCATCTTCCTCCTGGGATCATTGGGCTAGGCTGGGAATTTCCTTTTGAGTACTGTGAGAGGGAAAGAGTGAGCAACCCTGGTAGTCCTTCCAGTCCTCCCCTTGTGTAATGCTTGCTGAGTTTCAAATAGCCCAAAGCAATATATAACTCAAATTGAGGTCAAAGAGGGAGGATATTACAAAGTTATAAGGCAAAGGGTATAAATCCATGAAGTATGTAAGCATTGGGACCATTATTATAATCTATAGAATACAGTTGACCCTTGAACAATGCAGAGGTTAGAGCCACCAACTGCCAGTGCAGTTAAAAGTCTGTGTCTAATTTTGGACTCCTCGAATTTAACTACTAATAGCCTACTGTTGACTGGAAGCTTTACCTAAGCAGTTGACTAACACATATTTTGTATGTTATATGTATTATATACTACATTCTTAAAATAATACTTACCTTTTTCTTAATTTGAGGGGGATGTCTAGGGTATGCAGTTTGTTTACAGGTGTTCCCAAATGGGCAGATTTCTAATAAAAATTGATTATTTTCCAATAAAGAAAATTTCTGGTATATTTATTGAAAAAGCATCCATGTATAAGTGGACCCAATACAGTTCAAACCCATATTGTTCAATGGTCAGCTGTATTTTATTTAAAAGATGCTGTATTAAAGGGGCGCCTAGGTGGCTCAGTGGGTTAAAGCCTCTGCCTTAGGCTCGGGTCGTGATCCCGGGGTCCTGGGATCGAGCCCCGCATCGGGCTGTCCGCTCTGCGGATAGCCTGCTTCCTCCTCTCTCTCTTTCTACCTGCCTCTCTGCCTACTTGTGATCTCTGTCTGTCAAATAAATAAATAAATCTTTAAAAAAAAAAAAAAAAGAAAAAGATGCTGTATTAAAACAATTCTGTTGCTACAATGACCTAAATGTTGTCATGTTTTTATTTCTCAACCATAATCCTTTGTTTTATATTTTCTACTATTTCATAGTTACTATTTTGTGCCCTTTAAATAAGCTACCCTCTGTGTTTATTTTCCTTATCCTTGGGACTACCTAAATACATTACTTGTAGGGAGAATGATAATTACTTTGCCTGGAATGCTGCTTCTCCTGTAGGAAAACCACAGTGGAATAGAGAAGAGAACCATAGGAAAAGAAGCCAGGATTGTGGATTTCTATTTTTGAAATCTTGTAGCTTCCATTAACAATTTATGAGCTTAGGAATGTACTCACATACTTGCATCAAATTACTTCCAATGTGCAGTGCAAGCTTGGATATCATTAGGGAGATCCTATATGATAGCATATTTGGGATTTCAAGGCTAGGATTTAGCTTAATGGGTGATAAATAAATGGAAAATTTCCCCCCAACTTTCCTTCACTAGTTAGCTATAAACATACAAGTAACTTTTCCTAGCAGGCATGCAGGGCTCATGCCTAAGAATTTAGCTCAATGAAAAGAAAAAATGCTGTTCTACTTTTCTTTTACTTTAGGAACTATTACCAAGATAGGATTGTGAGCAATCCTTTCCATTTAAATCTCTAACTCTGCCTGTTTGGATTTTTAGTTGTATCTTTTACTACATGATGCCAAAGTGCTTTGCTCTCTAGCATCTGCCAACAAAGGTATGTAGTCACAGGTACATATAAGGTCTGACTGCCTCTTCTATTTGGGAATTGTGTCTTGCCATCTGCTTTTATGTGTACTTGGTGGCCAGTTAGGAATCCATGTGCCCTCCAGCCACAAGTTCTACATAGAGCCTCTAATAAGATGAACTTTGCTCTAGGATTTCTCTGTTGTGGATGAAGTATTTTCTACTGGCCAAGGTCATCCTTCCTGCTCCGGGTGCTAATTTGTGCTGCTCTTAATCCACTCATATTATTGATAGCAGAGTCCTTGGTATGTGTTATATTGAAATATTACTAATGTATGAACTGTAACATTAAATTTCTAATCTAATCAATCAAATAGCATACATATGCAGTAGATGCTTGGCTAGTAAAAAGATTAATTGCCATGTGCAATGAAAACTAACTCTCTATAAGGTGAAATATTGCATGTCTCCCACAGAAAGATGGAAGCCTGAACACTGTGTTAAGCTAATGACTACTTCTGCCATTCAACCATATGGATTGCCTTTAAGACAAACCGAAATGAAGATTAAAGGCATGTAAAATCAACTCTCTATTAAAGCAGTTAGGACTTTTCTCCAGATTCTACAGGAAAATTATGCAATCTGTTGCAAAACCAAGCACTTGTCTCCCAGATGGTGCCCAGAATCTATCTGAGCAAACACTTCTTTCCTGCTCTGTGTAACAAACCAGGCATATTTTTGATTCTCTGTGCTTGATTATGCATCTGAAGACATTTACACGGGAAGGACCTTGTAGAGTTGCTGTGGATTTGCATTGTAAAACTCCACAATGTTGTAATACACACTTTGAGAGCAAACCTGAAGTTACAAAGTAAAAAATGATGCTTTAAAAAAAAAAAATGTACTATTTATTTCCCTGATATGCTGGCTCTCTCTCTCTCTTTTTTTTTTTCTCCCATAACTATTCTGCATTTGCCTAATCAGAGAGTAAGGCCATGAGTCTTTGATTGTTTATAATCTTTTATTAATTAATGTGGACCTGATTGCTTTGGGGGAGGCCTATTGTGAATTAAATTATTGGTGGTAGGATACACGTTTTTAATTATTACTGAGAGTATTTTGAAAAAAAAAAAAGTCATTCTTATTAAATGGATGCCTGGAAGGGTTTCAATTTCTTTATGCAGGTAGAGTAAATATGTTGTTTTACATATTTAGGGAATCGTGATTGTTGGTGAATTCTACTGAGGATAAAGGTCAGACTGCATTATTGGCCACGTCTGGGTTCCTTGTCTTCATGCCTGTCAGTGTTTCTGTTCTTCCTTAGCTTGACTAACTCCATGTATCCTCAGACTCCTGTCAGAGGTTCTTAATGCAGGAAAACGTTTCTCATCACTTAGAACTGAGTTAGGTGTCTGTTAATTTGTTTCCATGTGGGATAGTGTTCAGTACTCAAAAAGTAGCTATGAAGCAATGAAAGACAAGGGCAAGTTGCTTAGTGAAAAAAGCCATCTGAAAAGACTACATATGTTACTATTACAAGTATATGGTGTTCTGAAAAAAGCAGAACTAGAAATAGTTAAAAGATCAGTGGCTTCCAGGGATTCAGAAGAGGGGAGTGAGTGAATTGGTAGAATACAGAGGACTCAGCATTGTGAAACTATTCTGTACAAAGTATCAGTAGCCTGTGATCTTGAAACTGCACTAATTTTTTTTTTTAAACTTAATGGTGGATATTTGCCATTATGCAGTTGTTAAAACCCCTAGAAATGTACAATGCAAAAAGTGAATCGTAACGTAAACCATGGGCTATAATAATAGGAAAAATTTATCAATATTAGTTCATTAACTCTAACAAGTATACTACCCTAATTTGGGATGTAAATATGAGGGAAACTGTAGACTCGTAGAGTGGGTCTAGATTTGAGCATGTAGAGTTCTCTGTATTACCCGTTCAATGATTCTGTAAATCTAATACTGTGCTAAAAAAGTCTATTAATTATTAAAATAATACATTAAAAATGTTGACACTGAAACTGTGTAGCAGTTTCAAATAATATAAGATTTAGTCACAATTTCTCTTTTCTACTTCCTTAATCCTTCCCCAAACAAATAGATTCTCTGCAGATTTATGGAATCAGCAATTAAAATGAGAAATCAACATTTTTACACATGTTTAAAAGGTGATGAGGTTGTATTGAGAGGAGAAGTATATCAGTGCTCAAAAATGATATTAATGTGTTTTTCTTAACTATACTGAGAGGAAATACTTGTCATCTAAATGGATTTTAATATCATAGTTTTCTGTTGTCACCATAATTCATTATATACATATATTTATTTTTTATTTGCATAATATTATGACATATAAACTGTGATCCTGAACAAAGGGCTCATAATCAAGGTGAGTAACAGCACATAAATAGGTATAACTTACTGTGTTGTCTCATGTCTATAATTATATCAGTATGTTAATCTCATAAGTAATTTAAAATATTTTCCTCTGAACTAAAACAGTGTTTGGTATATCATGGGGTGGAAAGGAGACTTTCTGTATTTTTAATTTTTAAAAAAATTTTTTGAATTAAATTTTATTTTTTTTCAGTGTTCCAAAATTCACTGTGTATGCACTCCACCCAGTGCTCCATGCAATACAATGCCCTCCTTAATTCCCATCATCAGGCTCACCCGCGCCCCACCCTCTTCCCCTTCCAAACCCTCAGTTTATTTCTCAGAGTTCACAATCTCTCATGGTTTATTTCTCCCAACTCACTTTTCCTCTCCATCTCCCAATGTCCTCTGTGTTATTCCTTATGCTCCACAAGTAAGTGAAACCATCTGATAATTGACTCTATCTGCTTGACTTATTTCACTCAGCATAATCTCTTCCAGTCCTGTCCATGTTGATACAAAAGTTGGGTATTCATCCTTTCTGATGGAGGCATAATACTCCGTTGTAAATATGGACCATATCTTCTTTATCCATTCGTCTGTTGAAGGGCATCTTGGCTCTTTCCACAGTTTGGCAGCTCTGGCCATTGCTGCTATGAAGATTGGGGTACAGATGGTCCTTCCTTCACTACATCTGTATCTTTGGGGCAGATACCCAGTAGTGCAATTGCAGGGTCACAGAGTAGCTCTGTTTTTAATTTCGTAAGGAATCTCCACACTGTTTTCCAAAAGTGGCTGTACCAACTTGCATTCCCACCAACCGTGTAAGAGGGTTCCCCTTTCTCCACATCCTCTCCAACACTTGTTGTTTACTACCTTGTTGATTTTGGTCATTCTAAGTGGTGTAAGTTGATATCTCAGTGTAGTTTTGATTTGAATCTCCCTGATGGCTAATGATGATGAACATTTTTTCATGTATCTGCTAGCCATTTGTATGTCTTCTTTGGAGAAGTATCTGTTCATGTCTTCTGCCCATTTTTTGACATGATTATTTTGTGTGTGTGTGTTGAGTTTGAGGAGTTCTTTATAGATTTTGGATATCAGCCCTTTTCTATAATGTCATTTGCGAATATGTTCTCCCATTCTGTGGGTTGCCTCTTTGTTTTGTTGACTATTTCCTTTGCTGTGCAGAAGCTTTTGATCTTGATGAAGTCCTAAAAGTTCATTTTTACTTTTGTTCCTTTGCCTTTGGGGACATGACTTGAAAGAAGTTGCTGTGCCCGGTGTCTAAGAGATTACTGCCTATGTTCTGCTCTAGGATTTTGATAGATTCCTGCCTAACATTTAGGTCTTATATCCATTTCGAGTTTATCTTTGTGTATGGTGTAAGAGAATGGTCAAGTTTCATTCTTATACACATAGCTGTCCAATTTTCCCAGCACTATTTATTGAAGAGATTGTCTTTTTTCCCACTGTATATTTTATCCTGCTTTGTCAAAGATTATTTGACCATAGAGTTGAGGGTCCATATCTGGGCTGTCTACTCTATTCCACTGGACTTTATGTCTTTGTGTGTGTGTGCGTGCCAGTACTATGCTGTCTTGGTGATCACAGCTTTGTCTTAAAGCTTGAAATCAGATAATGTGATGCTCCGAATTTTGTTTTTCTTCTTCAACCTTTCCTTAGCAATTCGGGGTCTCTTCTGGTTCCACACAAATTTTAGGATTATCTGTTCTAGCTCTTTGAAAAATACTGGTGGAATTTTGATTGGGATGGCATTGAAAGTATAGATTACTCTGGGCAGTATAGACATTTTAACAATGTTTATTATTCCAATCCATGAGCATGAACTGCTCTTCCATCTTTTTGTATCTTCTTCAATTTCTTTCATGAGTGTTCTGTAGTTCCTTGAGTACAGATCCTTTACCTCTTTGGTTAGGTTTACTCACAGGTACCTTATGGTTCTTTGTGCTAAAATAAATGGATTTGATTCTCTAATTTCCTTTTATATATTTTCATTGTTAGTGTATAAGAAAGTAACTGATTTCTGTACATTGACTTTGTATCCTGCCACATTACTGAATTGCTGTATGAATTCTAGTAGTTTGGGGGTGGAGTCTTGGGTTTTTCATATAAAGTATCATGTCATCTATGAAGAGAAAGTTTGACTTCTTCTTTGCCGATTTGAATACCTTTTATTTCTTTTTGTGATTACTGTTCTAGGACTTCTAGTACTATGTTGAACAACAGTGGAGAGAGTGGACATCCTTGTCGTGTTCCTGATCTCAAAGGGAAGGCTGTCAGCTCTTCCCCATTGAGGATGATATTAGCTGTGGGTTTTTCATAGATTTTATGAAGTTGAGGAATGTCTTCTCTATCCCTATACTTTGAAGGGTTTTAATCAGGAACAGATGCTATATCTTATCTCATGCTTTTTCTGCATCAATTGAGAGGATCATGTGGTTCTTCTCTTTTCTCTTACTGATTTGTTCTGTCACATTGATTGATTTGTGAATGTTGAACCACCCTTGCATCCCATGGATAAATACCAGCTGGTCATGGTGGATAATTTTCTAAATGTATTGTTGGATCCTGTTAGCTAGGATCTTGTTGAAACCTTAGCATCCATATTCATCAGGGATATTGGTCTGAAATTTTTCTTTTTGATGGGGTCTTTGCCTGGTTTGGGGATGAGGGTAATGATGGCTTCATAAAAAGAGTCTGGAAGTTTTCCTCCTTCTTCTATTTTTTGAAACAGCTGCAGGAAAATATTTATTATTTCTTCTATGAATGTTTGATAGAATTCTCCAGGGACTCTGTCAGGTCCTGGGCTCTTGTTTTTTGGGAGGTTTTTGATCACTGCTTCAGTCTCATTACTAGGTACTGGTCTATTCAGGCTGTCAATTTATTCCTGATTCAGTATTGGAAGTGTATAGGTTTCCATGAATGCATCCATTTCATCTAGATTGCTTAATTTATTGGCATATGATAATTGATAATAATTTCTGTTGATTGTTTCTACTTACTTGGCGTTAGTCGTGATATTTCCCCTTTCATTCATAATTTTATTAATTTGGGTCCTCTATCTTTTCTTTTGGATTAATTTGGCCAGTGGTTTATCAGTCTAATTGATTCTTTCAAAAAACCAGGTTCTAGGTTCGTTGATATGTTCTACTGTATCTCTAGTTTTTATCTCATTGATCTCTGCTCTAATCTTAATTATTTCCCTTCCTGTGTATGGCATTGGCTTAATTTGTTGTTGATTCTCCAGTTCTTTAAGGTGTAAAGACAGCTGGTGTAGTCTGGATTTTTCAGTTTTTTAGAATGAGGCTTGGATGGCTATGCATTTCCCCCTTAGGACTGCCCTTGCTGTATCCCATAGGTTTTGTACAATGTGTCTTCATTCTCATTGGTTTCCATGAATTGTTTAAGTTCTGCTTTCATTTCCTGGTTGATCCAAACATTTTTAAGCGGAGTGGTCTTTAGCTTCCAAGTGTTTAAATTTCTTCCAAACATTTTGTTGCGGTTGAGTTCCAGTTTCAAAGCATTGTGGTCTGAGAATATACAGGGAATAAGCTCAATCTTTTGGTATCAGTTGAGACCTGATTTGTGACCCAGTATGTGGTCCTTTCAGGAGAGAGTTCTGTATGATCTTGAGAAGAATGAGTATTCTGTTGTTTTAGGGTGGAATGTTCTGTATATATCTATGAGGTCCATCTGGTCCAATGTGTCATTCGATGCTCTTGTTTCTTTATTGATTTTTTGCTTGGATGATCTATTACTGAGAGTGGCATGTTAAGATCCCCTACTATTAGTGTATTCATATCAATATGACTCTTTATCTTAACAGTTGGCTTATATAGTTGGCTTTTCCTATATTGGGGGCATAAATAGTTAAAATTGTTAGATCTTCTTGGTGAATAGACCTTTTAAGAATGATGTAGTATCCTTCTTTATCTCTGACTACAATCTTTAGTTTAAAATCTAATTTATCTGACATGAGAATTGCTACTCCAGCTTTCTTTTGAGGCCCATTGGCATGAAAAATGCTTCTCCATCCCTTCCCTTTCAGTATGGAGGTATCTTGAGATTCCAAATGGGTCCCTTGTAGATAGCATATGGACAGGTCTTATCATTTTATCCAGTCTGCGACCCTGTGCTGTTTTATGGGAGCATTTAAGCTGTTCACATTGAAACTGATTATTGAAAGATACGTTTTTATTGATGTCATGTTGCCTGTGAAGTCCTTGTTTCTGTAGATTGTCTCTGTAAATTTCTGTTCTATGTCACTTTTGGGTTCTTTCTTCTTTTATAGAACCCCTCTTAATATTTCTGGTAGTTCTGGTTGGGTGGTCACATACTCTTTTAAACCTTGCTGGTCTTGGAAGGTCTTTATCTTTCCATCCATTTTGAATGTCAGCCTTGCTAGATAAAGTATTCTTGGCTGCATGTTCTTCTCATTTAGTACCCTGAATATGTCTTGCCATTCCATTCTGACTTGCTAGGTTTCTGTGGACAGGTCTGATGTTATTCTGATGGACCTTCCTCAGTACATAAGGAATCTCTTCTCCCTAGCTGTCCTTAGGAGCTCTTCTCTAAAATTATGATTCATCAGTATCACAACCAAGTGTCTTGAGGTCTTTATAGATTTGTTGACCTTGGGGGGGGGGGGTGATCTTTCTGCCTCTAGGACATGAGCACTTGTTCCATTCCCCAGATTGGGTAAATTTTCATCCAGAATTTGTTCAACTGTCTCTTCTAGTCTTCTCTCTTTCTCCACCCCCTCAGGGATCACAAGAATTCTGACATTGGAATGTTTCATGGCATCATTTATTTCCCTAATTCTGTTTTCATGGTTTCTAAGCTGTTTCTTTCTTGCCTCCTCCTGATCCCTTTTCTCTCTCAGTTTGTCCTCTAGATCACTAATTACAGCTTCTGCCTGGGTTACCCTACTGTTAGAGTATTTAGATTAGATTGGATTTCATTGATAGCATTTTTAACTTCTTCCTGGGTGGCTTTCACTTCTGCTGTTAGAGATTCTATGTTGTCACTTTAGTTTTCTCCAACCTAGCTATTGCCTAGATAATTGTTACCCTGAATTCCCTTTCCAACATACTGTTTATGTCCATATCCAATGGTTCTGATGGAGAGGGCACGGTCTCAGAACTTCTCCTCTGTTGGGTGTTCCTCCTCCTAGTCATTTTGGTGAGAGGTGGTTGAGGGGATGCATAGCTGAATATATCAACCACAGTCCTCTGTGCTTTAAAAAAATGAAATAAGAGACATTAGTGTGAACTAAGGCTTCGGCAAGATAATTGGCCATGAAAGGTTGTATCCTGTACTTCTCAGGCTGATTTTGTCATTGTTTTTATGTGTTTGGAGATATAGTTACAGAATAAGTTTGAGGATAACTGACATTAGCCAAGTCATAAAACTTAAAAATGTTCTTATGTCTTAGTATAACAAGTATATCTATATCATATGTTCAGAAGAAGGGATGTAAGGGCGAATGTCTACAAGAAACAGAAAAGGGAGTTTCAGGCAAAGGGTGCTTTAAATGTCCCATGAAGAAGAATGGATTTCAGTTTATAAGCAAGAACTAAGGCATCAGAAATTTTTGAACATAAAATGTATGTGACAAATGATTCACTTGGGATCCTTGACCCTAAGAATACTATGAGTTGTGGCTTCTCTAATGAAGAAGGGAAAAGGATCTAACCCTTTGGCAGAATATCCCATTAAAAGTCTACTGTAGTTAATCATTTGAGAGAGACTGATATAATTACAGTAGATGACAGTAGAGATAAAGAAAATAAAAGATGTATCTCTAAGACATCTTAACTAAAATCAAATAGATTTAGCTATTGATAGAGCCCTTACCTTGTCCAAAAGTGGATCTGTATCCTTCATTTGGGTAGATTTGGTGATTTTGCATCCTGTCAACTAGATGACTTCCCTAGACGATGTTGTGTTTGGAGCAGCATTGGTCAATGATGCACATATTTCGACTAGGCACTCTTGGAGAGCAATATTCCTTTTCTGCCAGTGGACATAGAATTTAAATTTCAGGAGCCACTAGGATCATACGTGTTCAGTTTTTGAAAAATCATATGATAGAAGAATTTACAACTGAGGAACTTAAGAATTCATAGGTTAGGAAACCAAGATCTTTGAGAAGAATGTTATATGAGTGAACTTTTGAGTTTACTGTTATGGTTACTTAGTATTATACTGCTTATTATTTTGCTTTGGTAAGGATATCTGAAATTTTATACATCTAAATACATAGGGCTGCTTATCCTTAATCTAAATTCTATTTACTTTACCTATGTAATACAAATTCTTGAGATTTGACACTAATTGAGATATTTTGTTACTGTCATATCTTACATATCATCTAGAGACTTATTTCAGAATTTAAGCATAATTCATTTCCTTAATAATTTGTAGTAGTTCTTTGGATGGATCATAATTAGATAAACTTCTGTTTTATTTTTTCTTTATTTAGTAGAGTAGAATATCCTGTAGTATGGCATAAATACATAAACACATAAACACAGATTCACATCTCCTGAGACAGAGGAAACCATTTCATATTTGCTATGAGTTCATCAAATTTAGGGTGTTGTAATTTCTGAATATCAAGGTTTACTGTGGGTCTTTACTATGATATGGTTCAAATATCTGGATTTGGTTGGAAGAACATGATTCTTTAATCAAGGTTTTTAAGTAATATTTAATTCTTAAAGAAAGCTTATATGTTAAGACAAGCAATTTTTAAGTAGTATTTTGATTGCATTTTGGAAGAATTAAAATGTATTCAACAGAGAGAGGAGTCAAGATGGCGGAGAAGTAGCAAGCTGAGACTGCTTCAGCTAGCCGGAGATCAGCTAGATAGCTTATCTAAAGATTGCAAACACCTGAAAATCCATCGGCAGATCGAAGAGAAGAAGAACAGCAATTCTGGAAACAGAAAAACAACCACTTTCTGAAAGGTAGGACCGGCGGAGAAGTGAATCCAAAGCGACGGGAAGATAGACCCCGGGGGGAGGGGCCGGCTCCCGGCAAGCGGCGGAGCAACCGCGCACAAAATCAGGACTTTTAAAAGTCTGTTCCGCGGAGGGACATCGCTCCAGAGGCTAAACCGGAGCGAAGCCCACGCGGGGTCAGCGTGGCCTCAGGTCCCGCAGGGTCACAGAAGGATCGGGGGTGTCTGAGTGTCGCAGAGCTTGCGGGTATTGGAACGGGAAAGCCGGCTACAGAGACAGAGCCGACAGTAAGCTCGCAGCTCCGTGTTACCTTGAACCGGTCGCAGGCTCGGTGAGCTCGGAGCGCAGCCGGAGGTCAGGCAGACGGGAGTAACTGGGCGCTGTTCTCTGAGGGCGCACTGAGGAGTGGGGCCCTGGGCTCTCGGCTCCTCCGGGCCGGAGACCAGGAGGCCGCCATTTGTATTCCCGTCCTCTGGAACTCTACGGAAAGCGCTCAGGGAACAAAAGCTCCTGAAAGCAAACCCGAGCGGATTACTCACCCCGGCCCCGGGTAAGGGCGGTGTAATTCCGCCTGGGGCAAAGACACTTGAAAATCACTACAACAGGCCCCTCCCCCAGAAGATCAACAAGAAATCCAGCCGAGACCAAGCTCACCTACCAAGGAGTGCGGTTTCAATACCAAGGAGAGCAGCAGAATTCCAGAGGAGGAGAAAGCCAAGCACGGAACTCATGGCTTTTTTCCTGTGATTTTTTTTAGTCTTGCAGTTAATTTAATTTTTTCTTTTTCATTTTTTTTTTTTTTCCTCGCCTTCGGGTAAAATTTTTTTTTTTTTTTAACTGTTACCTTTTTCTTTTTTAACGATTTTTTACTAGTTTATCTAATATATATATATATTTTTTTACATTTTTCTTAGGTGTTTTCTTTTTTAAAAAAAAAATTCTTTTCTTTTTTTTTTTTTTTTTTTCTTTTTTCTTTCTTCCTTTTTGAACCTCTTTTTATCCCCTTTCTCCCCACTCACGATTTTGGATCTCTTCTAATTTGGCTAAAGCATATTTTCCTGGGGTTGTTGCCACCCTTTTAGTATTTTACTTGCCCCTTCATTTACTCTTATCTGGACAAAATGACAAGACGTAAAAATTCACCACAAAAAAAAGAACAAGAGGCAGTACCGAAGGCTAGGGACCTAATCAATACAGACATCGGTAATATGTCAGATCTAGAGTTCAGAATGACAATTCTCAAGGTTCTAGCCGGGCTCGAAAAAGGCATGGAAGATATTAGAGAAACCCTCTCGAGAGATATAAAAGCCCTTTCTGGAGAAATAAAAGAACTAAAATCTAACCAAGTTGAAATCAAAAAAGCTATTAATGAGGTGCAATCAAAAATGGAGGCTCTCACTGCTAGGATAAATGAGGCAGAAGAAAGAATTAGTGATATAGAAGACCAAATGACAGAGAATAAAGAAGCTGATCAAAAGAGGGACAAACAGCTACTGGACCACGAGGGGAGAATTCGAGAAATAAGTGACACCATAAGACGAAACAACATTAGAATAATTGGGATTCCAGAAGAAGAAGAAAGTGAGAGGGGAGCAGAAGGTATACTGGAGAGAATTATTGGGGAGAATTTCCCCAATATGGCAAAGGGAACAAGCATCAAAATTCAGGAGGTTCAGAGAATGCCCCTCAAAATAAATAAGAATAGGCCCACACCCCGTCACATAATAGTAAAATTTACAAGTCTCAATGACAAAGAGAAAATCCTGAAAGCAGCCCGGGAAAAGAAGTCTGTAACATACAATGGTAAAAATATTAGATTGGCAGCTGACTTATCCACAGAGACCTGGCAGGCCAGAAAGAGCTGGCATGATATTTTCAGAGCACTAAACGAGAAAAACATGCAGCCAAGAATACTATATCCAGCTAGGCTATCATTGAAAATAGAAGGAGAGATTAAAAGCTTCCAGGACAAACAACAACTGAAAGAATTTGCAAATACCAAACCAGCTCTACAGGAAATATTGAAAGGGGTCCTCTAAGCAAAGAGAGAGCCTACAAGTGGTAGATCAGAAAGGAACAGAGACCATATACAGTAACAGTCACCTTACAGGCAATACAATGGCACTAAATTCATATCTCTCAATAGTTACCCTGAATGTGAATGGGCTAAATGCCCCTGTCAAAAGACACAGGGTATCAGAATGGATAAAAAAACAAAACCCATCTATATGTTGCCTCCAAGAAACACATTTTAAGCCCGAAGACACCTCCAGATTTAAAGTGAGGGGGTGGAAAAGAATTTACCATGCTAATGGACATCAGAAGAAAGCAGGAGTGGCAATCCTTATATCAGATCAATTAGATTTTAAGCCAAAGACTGTAATAAGAGATGAGGAAGGACACTATATCATACTCAAAGGGTCTGTCCAACAAGAAGATTTAACAATTTTAAATATCTATGCCCCCAACGTGGGAGCAGCCAACTATATAAACCAATTAATAACAAAATCAAAGAAACACATAAACAACAATACAATAATAGTAGGGGACTTTAATATTCCCCTCACTGAAATGGACAGGTCATCCAAGCAAAAGATCAGCAAGGAAATAAAGGCCTTAAATGACACACTGGACCAGATGGACATCACAGATATATTCAGAATATTTCATCCCAAAGCAACAGAATACACATTCTTCTCTAGTGCACATGGTACATTCTCCAGAATAGATCACATCCTCGGTCCTAAATCAGGACTCAACCGGTATCAAAAGATTGGGATCATTCCCTGCATATTTTCAGACCACAATGCTCTAAAGCTAGAACTCAACCACAAAAGGAAGTTTGGAAAGAACCCAAATACATGGAGACTAAACAGTATCCTTCTAAAGAATGAATGGGTCAACCGGGAAATTAAAGAAGAATTGAAAAAAATCATGGAAACAAATGATAATGAAAATACAACGGTTCAAAATCTGTGGGACACAACAAAGGCAGTCCTGAGAGGAAAATATATAGCGGTACAAGCCTTTCTCAAGAAACAAGAAAGGTCTCAGGTACACAACCTAACCCTACACCTAAAGGAGCTGGAGAAGGAACAAGAAAGAAACCCTAAGCCCAGCAGGAGAAGAGAAATCATAAAGATCAGAGCAGAAATCAATGAAATAGAAACCAAAAAAACAATAGAACAAATCAACGAAACTAGGAGCTGGTTCTTTGAAAGAATTAATAAAATTGATAAACCCCTGGCCCGACTTATCAAAAAGAAAAGAGAAAGGACCCAAATAAATAAAATCATGAATGAAAGAGGAGAGATCACAACTAACACCAAGGAAATACAAACTATTATAAGAACATACTATGAGCAACTCTACGGCAATAAATTTGACAATCTGGAAGAAATGGATGCATTCCTAGAAACATATAAACTACCACAACTGAACCATGAAGAAATAGAAAGCCTGAACAGACCCATAACCAGTAAGGAGATTGAAACAGTCATTAAAAATCTCCAAACAAACAAAAGCCCAGGGCCAGACGGCTTCCCGGGGGAATTCTACCAAACATTTAAAGAAGAACTAATTCCTATTCTCCTGAAACTGTTCCAAAAAATAGAAATGGAAGGAAAACTTCCAAACTCATTTTATGAGGCCAGCATCACCTTGATCCCAAAACCAGACAAGGATCCCACCAAAAAAGAGAGCTATAGACCGATATCCTTGATGAACACAGATGCGAAAATACTCAACAAAATACTAGCCAATCGGATTCAACAGTACATTAAAAAGATTATTCACCACGACCAAGTGGGATTTATTCCAGGGCTGCAAGGTTGGTTCAACATCCGCAAATCAGTCAATGTGATACAACACATCAATAAAAGTAAGAACAAGAACCATATGATACTCTCAATAGATGCTGAAAAAGCATTTGACAAAGTACAACATCCCTTCCTGATCAAAACTCTTCAAAGTGTAGGGATAGAGGGCACATACCTCAATATCATCAAAGCCATCTATGAAAAACCCACCGCAAATATCATTCTCAATGGAGAAAAACTGAAAGCTTTTCCGCTAAGGTCAGGAACACGGCAGGGATGTCCATTATCACCACTGCTATTCAACATCGTACTAGAGGTCCTAGCCTCAGCAATCAGACAACAAAAGGAAATTAAAGGCATCCAAATCGGCAAAGAAGAAGTCAAATTATCACTCTTCGCAGATGATATGATACTATATGTGGAAAACCCAAAAGACTCCACTCCAAAACTGCTAGAACTTATACAGGAATTCAGTAAAGTGTCAGGATATAAAATCAATGCACAGAAATCAGTTGCATTTCTCTACACCAACAGCAAGACAGAAGAAAGAGATATTAAGGAGTCAATCCCATTTACAATTGCATCCAAAACCATAAGATACCTAGGAATAAACCTAACCAAAGAGACACAGAATCTATACTCAGAAAACTATAAAGTACTCATGAAAGAAATTGAGGAAGACACAAAGAAATGGAAAAATGTTCCATGCTCCTGGATTGGAAGAATAAATATTGTGAAAATGTCTATGCTACCTAAAGCAATCTACACATTTAATGCAATTCCTATCAAAGTACCATCCATCTTTTTCAAAGAAATGGAACAAATAATTCTAAAATTTATATGGAACCAGAAAAGACCTCGAATAGCCAAAGGGATATTGAAAAAGAAAGCCAACGTTGGTGGCATCACAATTCCGGACTTCAAGCTCTATTACAAAGCTGTCATCATCAAGACAGCATGGTACTGGCACAAAAACAGACACATAGATCAATGGAACAGAATAGAGAGCCCAGAAATAGACCCTCAACTCTATGGTCAACTAATCTTCGACAAAGCAGGAAAGAATGTCCAATGGAAAAAAGACAGCCTTTTCAATAAATGGTGCTGGGAAAATTGGACAGCCACATGCAGAAAAATGAAATTGGACCATTTCCTTACACCACACACAAAAATAGACTCAAAATGGATGAAGGACCTCAATGTACGAAAGGAATCCATCAAAATCCTTGAGGAGAACACGGGCAGCAACCTCTTCGACCTCTGCCGCAGCAACATCTTCCTAGGAACAACGCAAAAGGCAAGGGAAGCAAGGGAAAAAATGAACTACTGGGATTTCATCAAGATCAAAAGCTTTTGCACAGCAAAGGAAACAGTTAACAAAATCAAAAGACAACTGACAGAATGGGAGAAGATATTTGCAAACGACATATCAGATAAAGGACTAGTGTCCAGAATCTATAAAGAACTTAGCAAACTCAACACCCAAAGAACAAATAATCCAATCAAGAAATGGGCAGAAGACATGAACAGACATTTCTGCAAAGAAGACATCCAGATGGCCAACAGACACATGAAAAAGTGCTCCATATCACTTGGCATCAGGGAAATACAAATCAAAACCACAATGAGATATCACCTCACACCAGTCAGAATGGCTAAAATCAACAAGTCAGGAAATGACAGATGCTGGCGAGGATGCGGAGAAAGGGGAACCCTCCTACACTGTTGGTGGGAATGCAAGCTGGTGCAGCCACTCTGGAAAACAGCATGGAGGCTCCTCAAAATGTTGAAAATAGAACTGCCCTATGACCCAGCAATTGCACTATTGGGTATTTACCCTAAAGATACAAATGTAGTGATCCAAAGGGACACATGCACCCGAATGTTTATAGCAGCAATGTCCACAATAGCCAAACTATGGAAAGAACCTAGATGTCCATCAACAGATGAATGGATCAAGAAGATGTGGTATATATACACAATGGAATACTATGCAGCCATCAAAAGAAATGAAATCTTGCCATTTGCAACAACATGGATGGAACTAGAGCGTATCATGCTTAGCGAAATAAGTCAAGCAGAGAAAGACAACTATCATATGATCTCCCTGATATGAGGAAGTGGTGATGCAACATGGAGGCTTAAGTGGGTAGAAGAATAAATGAAACAAGATGGGATTGGGAGGGAGACAAACCATAAGTGACTCTTAATCTCACAAAACAAACTGAGGGTTGCCGGGGGGAGGGGGTTGGGGAGAAGGGGGTGGGATTATGGACATTGGGGAGGGTATGTGATTTGGTGAGTGCTGTGAAGTGTGTAAACCTGGTGATTCACAGACCTGGGGATAAAAATATATGTATATAAAAAATATATGTTTATAAAAAATTAAAAAAAAAAAAAAAAAAAGTCTTCTTCACAAATAGTAAAAAGCTTTAGTCATCTGAGTGGATAAACTTAACTTATTCCAACTGTTATTTATAAACCAGCGAGTTTGATACTGTTACACCTGATTCATGGCTAAAATTTTAAAGTATAAGATAGCTGTGTTTGGCTGTATGTTGGTCTGTGTGTGGGCATTCGAGATACAGTTACTTTTCTACCTCTGAATTGTATTGCTAAAACGAATTTGTAAAAGAGCTCTGTTTAGCTTAAAAATAAGCACTTTTGAACTAAGTATTTCTAAATCTCAGAAATATAATAGACACTAATCCAGTTGTTTTTCAAGTTCACATTATCAAGGGTAATTTCTGGTAAATAAAAAGAAGCTTAAGTTTAGTAGTTTAATGGATACGGACATGTATTATACTTTGAGGTATCAGTATTAAGTAGAATACTTTTATTTTACCCAGTTTTTCTAAAAGTCAAAGAAGCTCATGTTATCTCTGTCACAAGAATTTATCAGCAAGAAGAATAACTTCAGGTGATGGCTAACTACTGCCTCATGAAATACGGAGGAATGTAAACATAATTGTTAAGAACAAATGAACTGAATACACGTAAAAGAGATGAGTCTTTAGGTGCACTTTTTGCAATGATTATTTTATGGTATGTTTGCTTAAATAGTTTTCCAAATCTCTTTGGTGACTTCCACCTTCTAAGTTAAATTAGATGATGGGAATTCACTGAATGTCTGGACCGTTTCCAAAAAAAATAAAATATGGAAACATTAATTGCTAAACAAGTCCAAGTTTACCTACTTTTGACCTCTTATTACAAAGGAATGCAGGGTATTTTGGTTGATTAGTAAACATGTCTTGTGCCACATTAAAAAACTCTGTTATAAGGAAATGTAGGTTTCTAGAAATTATGAAACATTTTCATAAATTTGCCAACCTAAAGAATGCTGGCATAACATACTTCACAATTGCTTACTTCTTAGTTTTCACTAGAAATTAAGGCTTCTTAGGATTAAGAATTCTAATTAATATATGGAATTAAAGTTACCTGAAATACTAAGGGAAACAGCTCAGTATGGAAGGAACATAGGATATATGGTTTTTTGTTTGTTTGTTTTGGTGAGAAAAGATATGGGGAATGGAGATGCAATTTTTTGTTGAGAGAAAAGAAAGTAGTTGTCCTAAAGTAAAGCTGATTATTTCTGAGTGGGAAATCTGACAGAGGACAAAATAAAATGGACATAGAAAGTTGTGAGGTTTGTGAAAAAAAGGATTTGGGGAAAGGAATTTAATGTGTGATCAAACCAAATGAAACTGAATGGATTCGGTATAAGGATTTTAAAAGAAAGCTTTAATATCAATAGTGTACTTATGTAACACTAGAAAACTTAGTTTTCTTTCAGGTGTTAAAAGGACAGAATTTGCTTGGACTTTCAATTTGCTCCTGATAAGGGATTGTAAAAGTTTTCTCCTTACCTTTTAAGTAATCTGCCCAGAAAGAAAATATTTTGTGTTTTAATGTTCAGGCGTCTGATTACTTAAAACAACAACAACAAATGAGTCTTCTCTATTGAAAGAGCTCAGTTTTACTTACAACATCTTAACTTCTGGTATTTGCCTGAGACGTCTTTAATAGTCACCATGGTTAAATGGATAGCTAAGCATTGTTTCACAGTGACCTATGATACTAGCTGACCAAGTGTTTTAAAACCTCTTTGATATTTTTAACAAAATCTCCCCAAATCAGATTCTAGACAAAGTCTGTTTGACCTCAAACAAATTTTGGGAATTTCCAGAGGGTTTCTGGGACAAGTCAAAGGATTTGTTCTCTCTCCTAATAAAAAGAGAGATGTTAAACTAATCAGCCTTATTTGTTATTCTAAATTACATGGGAAACATTACTAAATAAGCAGTGATAAACCTTTCTGGGCTGTGTTATATGGGTGAATGTTGTTAATACATGTTCAGAAATTATATAAAGTTCTAAGAATTCTGACATGTACTACTATAATGTTATCAGTCATAATTCTATTTATTATCTTAAGATGTTGCGTGGCATAAAATAACCAAATTTCCTCATCAATTGCATTATAATGAACTTTCATCAGATCTTTCACCATCGGCCTTCTAAAGTCTTTTGTCATTTATAGATGGTTATTGTTTTACTCTGATATTTTGCAAATATATTTCATCTTCAGAGAGGTTCATGGAAAATCTGATGTGTACTCTGGAAAACAGGTTTCTGATAACTTTAAGATCATCAAACTCAACCAGTTAAGAATTTCCAGAACTAATGGAAAAACTGGATCTAAGGTACAAGAATTAATTAAGTGAGACTGCATGAACGGAGGAGGATAACCATAATTTTTTATGACTTTGTTTGAAACATTGCTGATTTCAAAAATGTTTTGTTCTTCCAGATTTAAGGAAAACATTTCCTCTTTTCTTTTAAACTAACTATGCCTTGTAGCAATTTGGTAAAATATACGTTTGTGAACAAAAAAAAAAAAAAAAAAAAAAATGTATTCAACAATTTTTCTGTAAATGCTTGGTAAGCCTTAACTGTAAAAGCCTAGATAGTATATATTTTAGCCCTAAAAGGCCATATGGTCTCTCCTGCAACTATTCAACTCTGCCTTTATCAAAGGAAAACAGCTATAGATGATATAGTAAAGCCAATTAAAAAGACAAGTGAGGTGGCAGGGCTTGGCCTACAGACCTTAGTTTTCTGACCCCTGATTGAATGGTATATAGCACAGTAAATGAAATGATAGAGTATACAACACTAACATTTAGTTTTATACACAGACTTCAGGCTAAATACCCTTCTTATTCAACTTTTAGTCAATAAGGTGTCTGCTCTTCACTCTCTTTCCATTGCTGATTATGAATATTTTATTAAAACCACCAAAATGGGGGCACCTGGGTGGCTCAGTGGGTTAAGCCTCTGCCTTCAGCTCAGGTCATGATCTCAGGGTCCTGGGATTGATCCCTGCATCAGGCTCTCTGCTCAGCGGGTAGGCTCTCTGCCTACCTCTCTGCCTACTTCTGATCTCTCCCTCTCTCTCTGTTAAATAAATAAATAAAATCTTAAAAAAAAAACCACACATACCAAAATGATGTGGCTTAAGTATCAAATAATGTACATCAATTAAATAAATTGGCCAAAGGAAAACAATGGTAAAAAAAATATTCTTGGTGTACATTTGATTCATAAGAGGTTTTTAATAATAAAATCTAAAATTTGTCTCTCTTTTGTCTCCCAACGCAAGGGAAATTTAGTGAATTATAAAGATTTTTTTTGCATTATAATGATTTTGTTTCAAAAAATATTTTTACATGATTTGATATTTTGAAATTAGGTATTTTTGGGGGTTTTTACTAAAAAAACTTTCTCAAATAAAGAGAAAATGTGATGTGCTACAAGATTGATGTGTCTGGAGAGTATGGAACAGCAGGTCACATAGGAATTTTCTTTTTAATGCTTTCTTAAAGTAAGACATTGTAATACCAAATGAGAATTTTTTGAGTGTTTCAATAATGAAATAGCAAACTATAAGTTAATATCCATGAAATTATACTTTATTGATGCTGTTCTTGTTTGTGGGTGGTGGCTCTATGATAGTTGGTGGGATCCAGAAATGCTGCTAACTGATGGTCTGGTTTGAGCTAAGGACAGAGTAGAATTTTGAGAATATAAGGTAGTGAGGGATCTGAATATAAGTTCATGAGGAATCTGACCAGCCTTTCATGTCTGATGGCTGACAGCTGTTAATCCTCATCCTTCCTTCTTTCCCATTTACCCTACATCTGGACAAACTGATAAAAATGCCTGAGTATTTCTTTCTTTGTCCCTGGCAGGGGATTCAGGCAAGGCAAAACTTTGCCTCCATGCAGAAGTCTCACTTTGGCTTCACCCCCTAACCACAGTACACACCTGGGGCCAGCCTCCCTTCCTTGCTCTTTGAAGCCATTTTGGACCTGCTGCAGACCTCTCAATAACCTAAGTAATACTTCTTTTCATACACACTTGGTGCGGGTGTGTTGGGGAGGGGAATGTTTTCAGTGTTGACCTCTAAATCTAACTTTAGGTGGGAGTCCGAGTTTTTGCAGTGTGCCTATAACAGAAGTGCTTACAACAAGTGATACCTATTAAATTGTGAAAATCTGCGTTTCTGCCTTGTTCCAGTATGAGCCTGACCACCACCAACATCAGCCTCAGCGCTGTGAACTCTTCTACATAGGTTATGGCATAATTAGAGCATTGCATCAGGAAAATGCTTCTAACACCTCTCTAGATGCAGAGAAGAGGTGGTAGGGTCTTGAGCAGAAGTTAGGACATTCGGCCAGGCAAAAGAAAAAGAAGGGTAAAGAAGAATAAGAAGTTAAGAGAATTTGGCAAATGACTAGATGTGTGTTTGCAGTACCGCAGATGGAATGATAGAGGCAGAGAACAGCAACAAAGAAAAGAATCAGTGACCACACCAAGGTTTCAAAGTTTGGTGATTAGTCTTAATTTTTTTTTTTTTTTTTTGTGGAAATGCTGAATTTGATCTTCTGATGGGATAGGCAGTTAAAAAATAACTAGAAGAGAACTGGAGCTGGAACTGTCTAGCACAGGACTGGACATGAGAATGAGGAGTCATCTTCACAATGGTAGAAGAAATTATATTACTGGATAAAGTCCTAAAGGTGAAAGCTTAGAAGAGAAGGGAATGGTGGGGTATTTTACATATTATAATTATATGTCAGGAAAGATACTGAAGTAATGAGAAAGAGCTTTGAACTAACTTAGTAGCAAAATAAATAGTTCCTTCAGAAGTACTTATCATCTATATCCATATAGGTGATCCATACCAGATTGCATCCTGTCAAAAAACCAATTGTTTAAAAATACTCAAGAGTTTGAGGTACTGGTGTAAAATGCCATTGATGACAATTATATTTTACTTACTGAGTTGATTCAATTAAGAAACAATAAATTCTTAATGTTGCTGATAGGATTTGTAAAATTATCAGGCTATTCAGCCATTCTGGTCAAAGTGGCTAAGGGAAGGAAAGAAATTTATAATTTCATGGTTGAATGACATAATGAGTACTATTAACTTAATTGGTCATTATTAAAGTAACACTCTGTGCTGCAAACAATAGTGATTCTTTGGTGCATGGGGCTTTTCAATTCTACCTCAAATATTTTCAGAAATCATATATGTCACAAATCTTTAAGTTAACAATTTATGCATGATTTTCTGTTACCTGGATTTTTAAAGATATCGCCCTTGGAATATTGCTCTAAAAAGACATATAACTAAATGGTATCGAGATGACTGCATAAAAATGAAGTATTAAAAATGAGTTTGAGATACATTTTACTTAGCCTTGAATACTAAATAAAGAGAAATGAGTTGGTTTGATGTTCCTGTCTGACTCATATAAATATCTCTGAAAAGAAGAAAATATGCCCTCTCTAGGGGAGACAGTTAGGTGAGGCAGATTGTCATGGAAAATGACAACTTGGTGATTCTTGCCTGACTTAAACTCTTCAGGTATTGAACCTAGTAATAAATGGTGGAAATTTTAGAAATGAATGAGAAAAGAAGCAGAGTAAATTATGTATGTATTTCCATGTCCTCTTTAACATATATAAATTGAACACATTCCATGTGTCCTGTAATTCCCATTAATACAATGATGAAAGTCTAAAAATAGGATCTCTGTAAGGCTAATAAACATCTTATTTGCTTCCTATCAAGAAAGGAGTCATGAGGGCACCTGGGTGGCTCAGTGGGTTAAGCCTCTGCCTTCAACTCAGGTCATGGTCTCAGGGTTCTGGGGATGAAGGCCCACATCAGGCTCTCTGCTTAGCGGGGAGCCTGCTTCCTCCTCTCTCTCTGCCTACCTCTCTGCCGACTTGTGATCTCTCTCTGTCAAATAAATAAGTGAAATCCTTAAAAAAAAAATTACAAAAAAAAAAGAAAGGAGTCATGATACAGATGAAGTTCCTTTAGTATTGCATTGTCTAGTAATAGAGCTGATCTACTTGTTTCTCTGTGCTTTGGGGAACGGAAAAGACAGAAGGACATGTGGAGACCATGGGTGACCTTTTAGCCTAAGTTCTACAGTGATGAGAGAATGCTCATTTCACAAATAAACAGCTGTAAATGTCTTCTTATTCTGAGGTCAATTCCATTATAATTTGACTGTAAGGCCCTCAGAAACTTGGGATTCATATACTTGAATTAATATGGTCCAGTTTGTTGTCAAAATCAGAGCTGCAGATCTGAGGTCATCTCCATCATAGATAGATAAAGACCCCCAACTTTCTTCATTTGCTTTGGAAACAACATATAATTCTACTGTTTACAAAGATAAAAGATAACTAAATGATTGTTCTTTTTTTTTTTTTTTGTAAGATTTTATTTATTTATTTGACAGACAGATCACAAGTAGGCAGAGAGGCAGGCAGAGAGAGAAGAGGAAGCAGGCTCCCCACCAGGCAGAGAGCCCGACATGGGGCTTGATCCCAGGACGCTGGGATCACGACCTGAGCCGAAGGCAGAGGCTTTAACCCACTGAGCCACCCAGGCGCCCCTAAATGATTGTTCTTAAAACCTATTTTTCTCTTCTTTCCACCCTTTATTTAAGCTTTTTCCCATTCCCTTTAATTCTGCTGACCAATTCAGAAGTATTGTAGACCCATCACCCTTGACCCTGTATATTTTATCAAAGAGGCATTGCAACAGTGTCTACTGATTTCATAGATAAAATGCAAAGCCCCTTAAAGCAAAAGTATAAGAATAATTTAATGAGATCTATGAAGAGTTTATATTTCTAACATTTTACAAATTTGTTGCATATCGTAGGATGAATTTTCCTAGGGTAATATATTGCATATTATTTTTCCATAGCAAGACACATTAATTGCCTGGGAATTGAAGTACAACTGTGTAAAAGATGTAGCTTTTATTGCCCAGCCAAACAAACAATTACAGAGAGACTATTTACTGAAGGCCATGTTCATGAATAATATGGCAGGAATTTATCTAAAAGCGTTAGACTGTTTAACAATATTTTTTATTTTGTTTGTGTTTAAATATTTAAATTGAATTTCTTTAGTGTTCTAGTTCTTTGAATTTTGTTGAATATATGTAAAAATGTAATTGGTTTCTTTGTTTTAAAGTTTAAAATTTTTCATCTGCCTTCTGTCTTAATAGAAAAAAGAGACTCTTTCCATACTGATTGCACTACAGCTTTTAAAGAGAAAAAAAATGACTAAAACTATTTCTTTACATTTTTAGCTTTCTGAAATTTTCTTCTTTTGAGATATGTAGCTGAAATCATAAATTCCTGTAAGTATTTGGAATACTCACAGTGATCAGTTGGTCTGCTTAATATGGTCACCCCAAGTGAATAACTTTGACTTCAAAAAGTAATTGCTTCATAAAGCTCTGTATTTTTCTTAATTATGGGAGCAACTAATTCATACTTTTATATTCCCCCTTTATGAATAAACCTAAAAATTAGTGATTTTTTCCTCTTTATAATAAATTTTCTTCAAATTTTTAACATGTCTTTGTTAAAAAAGTGGAAGTTGACAAGTAATTGCTAAAAAGCAGAACGATAAATGCAAATTTAAGAATCAAAACAGAATTCCTTGGGTTAATGCTGTTTGTATGCTAATGCATCCCTCATAGCTTGTAATGTGAATTAGGTACTTGGGAAATATCAGAAAAAAAAGCTTAATGGCTATTTTCAAAAACTGTGGGTCTAAACAAAGATGTTTCAGTATATATAGCTTTTCAAAAAAAAGCAGAAAAACTGAGAATTTCCCATTAAATGGTATATTTGGCTATATTCATGAAATCTTAATTTCCAAATGCCATCCTAACTCTTACAAATGGTGCAGTTTTTCTTGTTAATCTATCACATGAAACTGTATTTTAGGCTTAGGCTCTGGTTGTTGGAAGTTTCTTTCTTTACTTTCTTAGAAACCAAGAGGAATTACATGGATAGAAAACTTACATGCCAACATGTTTGATATCCAAAGATGCTTATCTAAGAGGTATACCTGGAAAGGATGGCTCAAACTTTCTTTGAGCCATCCATACATTTTGTTCATCCTATATATCCCAAACAAGCATGCACATTTCCCTTATTGAATGGTAAAAAGAACACTGTGAAACTTTGTAATTAATATTTATAACTAATATTGAAAAAGATACCAACCTTCCATGCTTAAGTTGAATTTCTACCCCTGGTCCAAAAAGCGTAAATGGGACAAAGACCATGATGATTGGTTCAGTGTAGGGAAATGTGCCAAATTCTGTAGTCAGAGAATAGGGATCTATTGCCAAAAGGAATATGGATTTGCTATGCAGCCAAGGATAGAATGGCATCATTTAATTGGTCACTGTTTCCTGACTGATTTCTGATATTGCTCAGTTTATTAAAAGTTTGCTTTACTTAACTCAAAAGAATGTTAAATTAATTTCTAAGTGTTTCCAAATAGCTGTGGTGCTAAAAAGCAAAGACCATTTTAAAAAATATTTTGTTTTGTTACCATATAATGTATTATTTGCTTTAGAGGTTCAGGTCTGTGAATCATCATTCTTAAACAATTCATAGCACTCACCATAGCACATACCCTCCCCAGTGTCCATTACCCAGTCACCTTATCACTCCCCTCCCCATCCCCAGCAACTCTCAGTTTGTTTAGTGAGATTAAGATTCTCTTATGGATTGACTCCCTCCATAGTTCCATCTTGTTTCATTTTCTTCCCTCCCTACCCCCATGACCTCCCACCCTGCCTCTCAAATTCCTCATATCAGAGAGATCATATGATCATTGTCTTTCTCTGATTGACTTACTTCGTTTAGCATAATACCCTCTAGTTCCATCCATGTCATTGCAAATGACAGGATTTTGGGTTTTTTGATGTGTGTGTGTGTGTGTGTGTGTGTGTGTGTGTATACACTACATCTTTATCTTCTTTATCTGTTGATGAACATCTAGGTTCTTTCCATAGTTTTTATATTTATTTTAAAAAAATTTTTTAAAGATTTTGTTTGTTTATTGTCAGAAAGAGCACACACAAGCAGGGAAAGTGGCAGGCAGAGAGAGAAACAGGCTCCCTGTTGAGCAAAGGTCCCTTTTGAGCAAACAACCCCATGTGATACTCAATCCCAGGGCTCTGGGATCTTGACCGGAGCCAAAGACAGATGCTTAACCCCTTTAGCCACCCAGGCATCCCCATTTTTAGGCTTAAATGTTCCTAAGATAAGACAATAATCAGAGTGGACAGAGAGTTCAAAAAGGTACAATACTTTACATGGCCCGAAATTCTGTCCTCACCATCTGACTCATGTATAATCCATAGGCTATGTTTTAAGGCTTGGAATTTATGCCAGAACATGTTTTTTATGGCTTGCCTAAAACAATTATTTCAAACATTATACTATTTGGTAATAAAGGCAAACAAACAACAAAAAATAGCATATCTATCTAGGGGCACCCGCAGATAGTTGGTTAGGTGAATGACTCTTGATTTTGGCTCAGGTCATAAGCTCACAGTCCAGGGTAAAGCCATATATCCCGCTCTGTGCTCAGCGGGAGCCTGCTAGAGAGTCTCTCTCCCTTTCCTTTGGCCCTACCCCCCACTTGCCACGGGCATGGGCATTTTCTCTCTCTCTCTCTCTCTCTCTCTCTCTCTCTTTCTCTCTTTTTAAACGTTTGATTTATTTGACAAAGAGAGATCACAAGTAGGCAGAGCAGCAGACAGAGGGAGAGGGAGAATCAGGCTCCCAGCTGAGTAGGGAGCCAGATGCCAGGCTGAATCCTAGGACCCTGGGATCATGACCTGAGCCGAAGGCAGATGCTTAACTGACTGAGCCACCCGGGCACCCATTCTCTCTCTCTCTTAAGTAAATAAACAAATCTTTAAAAAAAATGTCATATCTATAAAATATATATGACAAAAATTCAATCCTCCCTGAAGTCATGATAAACCCAATGATGTTACTGAGTCGGGGAGATAGGAAGACCAACAAATAAGCTACATTTTTCCAGATGTTAAAGACCTGAAAACAGGTTATAGGAACAGCATAGCCTGCTCTGAATTAGCTTTATTAACCAGATTGCTAAAGCTAAAGAAAAAGAAAAGTAGAATGCCTAAGCAAACCCAGGGGATTTTCCAACGAGAGGATTGTGAAGGATGTTTGCTGGTACAGATCACTACATGGGATAAACCCAGTTTTATGTTTCTATTTACATATTAATTGTAATTCAACTATGGCATAACTAAAGAGGCTCACTACATGGTTGTATAAAAAAATAAAAACACCAATTGCATAAACAATAAGTATTGGGCTTTTGAGGATTTACACAAAGTTTACTTAAAATGCTGTCACAGTTCTTGTCTCTTGGTTTTATTCATGCAGTTTCCATTTTAATGATTGATTTATTATTTCTTATAAATTGAAATGAAGCTACTTTTGGCAGCAGTATTCTTTCAGATTCCATTATAATTTCACATGGAAAAATTTTCTTGAAGACTTTAAACATCACAATTAATGAGTTTTATTTTTTTTTTCCCAAACAAGGGAGTAGAATAAATGGAATCTATCACAAAAGGTTGAAAATTGTTTGTTTTATGCCTGGAGATTAGAGTAGTATCATGCTAAATTGATCTGTTATATTCTAGAGGGGCTCAAGCTGATAAAATTAAAATATTTAGGTTTTCAAACACCAAAGCAACTGTAAAAAAGAATTAGGAGTAAACCATTACATAAATATAATACTAAACAAATATCAAGCTATTTGTAAACAATATAACTTATGAAACATAGGAAAGATGATAGAAACCTCTGTATAATACATTATGAGCTTAGGGGCAAAGGAGATATGAGGTGATTATTTTCTAGGCAAATTTGTGAAGTCTGAAGCTGTTGATCTGAGGAAGAAGAGAAAAAAAAAGACCTCTGCCTCTTCTTTGGCTTCATTTGTTTTTTCTTTCTCTTCTCATCCTTCTCTTTTAGATTTTCTTTTGTCTCATCTTTCTCTTCAGTTATTTTTATATCTTCCCCTTTCCATCAGTTGTACCTGATTTTTCCAAATTCTCTAATCAGCATGGAATATCTCCCGTGGTATCCCTTTCAATAATTACGGGCTATGGCGAGTATTGCAGGGATGTGGTGGGAGAGCAGCCCCAGGGATGGGCTGTAACTGTGATATATTTAGTCTGAAGAAATATGAGATGCGATGATGTGGTCATGCTGCCATTTCTGTCCCACTTTGTTAAGTAAATGACTACTGTATTCCCTCAGTAGAATTGCCTCTCTAACAGGAGATCTTAAAACAGTTTATGCTTTGGACCCTATAAGCAGTGTGGTGAAGTCTGAGGACCTCTACTCAGAATATGTTATAAATACACAAAATACTTAGGATTATGAAGGAAACAAATTATGTCAAATACATTGATCAAGGTATTAAAAATATAAATTTTTAATATAATAATACTTGGGCTTTTTCATTAAAATATTAAATAACCTGCCCAGCTGTGTTATAATAGCAATCATAATTTCAAAGTAGTGATGACATTAATGATATTTATTAGATATCTACAAAAATATAATTTAATAGGAAAAAATACAGATATGAAACATCTGTGGGTTTTTATTGGTGACAAAGTCACAAGTAACTGTTCGATTATGCTGTGGCTTGATAATATTTTCAATCCAAATTCCTATTTGAAACTAATGCGAACTCTCAGTTAAAAGCTAATGAAACTAAAGCTGTGCTTGTGTTTTATTTGCCATTTAAATTCAGAATAAATAACCTCAATTCCATCCAGAGGTCCCATATTAATAACATCTACTATAGATACAAATCCATATTTCATCGCTTAGCCGATATCGTCAATTTCTCTAAACCAGAAGTTTACAAATTATTGGACCAGCAATTCAACTGGGAGCTTTATTTTAAGTTTTCTTTTAAAAAATCAGCTTCTGGGTCCTACGCTTGAATAGAGCTCTGGACAGCAACGTTCTAGGTAACTATAGTGCTAAGCTATAGTGCAGCACCTTTTAAAGAGAAGTGTTCTCCCAGAATCATCTGTGAACCTAGGTCAAGAAAATTTTCTCAATCTACTTCATAATACTTCCCAAAACAATAGATATGGCAACAGCAGCAGAAACACTTAAACGACCAGATACATAGTTGCAATATCTCTCATGCAAATAACTTGCAGCAAATTGCCAGATAATTAGTATGTGTGTTTGTGTGATATTCCTTAAATATCAGCTGTATAGAAAAATAGAGAGAATCTAAACAATATAATCCAAAGGATTGGATTTATTTCTCTAATACTAACTCTCTATATTATAGACACATAGTTTAATTATTCAGAAGTTCCATTTGGAGATGAAAAAAGAGATGGCACACACACAGAACCTGTTTAAGTGCCTTGCAGAATAAGCACTCACATAACAGCTGTGCTTATTATTATTGCTGTCATTGTTATTTAATATCTGCTGATATTAGGATTGTATTTTCTCTTTCTTTCTTTCTTTCTTTTCTTTTTTTTTTTTTTTTTTTTTGGTGCTCATCCCAATTGCAGTAGTGGAGTATGTCTTTGTTACCATAATAAGCACTGGTCTTTTTCTATGTATTTTGTCTATTTCACAATTCTATTTGAGGAAGTTATCAATATTCCCAATAATAAGAGGTGTTTATATTGTAGGTGTCCACTTTGATGAGGATGAAAATCCTGAATTTCCTCCTTCTACCAACAGTGAGGATTTGTTCAATCAGATGTAGGGGGGATTAGAAGAGACTCATGTAATATGAAGACTGTGATTTCTATATAGAAAGTTGGAGGGGGGGTTATTGAAGATATTCAAGAGATAAAATAGAACTCCAAATACCCTTCAGAGACCAATTCACTATGACATAAATATAGACACAATAATGTCTCTGACTTATCCCCAGATGGGTGTGAGTATGTGTGTGTGGAGGCACATCTCCTGTTGTTATTGTTGCTTTCCAGTATTAGTTCCCTCTGGCAAGATACGGTTAAAGTCAAATCAGAAATTCATGACTAAAGCAATTCAGAGATGCTGTAAATTCTAATCAAGTGAAACAACGAGACACTCCTGAGTGGGAAAAGTGAACACTGTTTCAAAATATTGGAGGATTCTGGAAATTAAGTAGAAACAGATGGACAAGATAGAATCAAAACTGAAATAATTTTTTTTCCTCCCATATTTCCTGACTTAGACTCTCAGTCAACCTAAACCACCAAATGGGTGCAGAGAGATAATATTCCTCTCAGACAGAAAATAACCAGAGAACTAGGAAGGGGGTCCCCTGTACAGTGGAGCTTTATTGATTCTCCTGGCCCTACCCAAGTTGTACTTCAGTTACAAGACTGGATCTCTATGTTGGCAGGGGAATGTGGTGGTAAAGACAGTGGTCATGTATGCTTTTTATCTTGCCACTTTGCCTAGTGCAGACCCAGTCATGGGGAGTGTAGATCAGTGGAGGGAGGCTAAAGCCCCCATTTTCTAGCAAGAGCGGTGAGGAAAATTAGAAGCCTGGGGAGCCCTCATGGTCCGAGTAAGAACTAGCGTGAGTGTGAGACACTCCTGGTGGCTGTAGTGTTAGGATGCCCCCCTCACTTTTTAGGTTTTGCTCTTAGGAATTTCACCAAATGTCATGATAATAATGACAAGGGAAATTCCTTGTGGCTCTCACAGGAGGAGGTGAGGAAGGATGCTTGTGAAATATCCCCAGAGCATTATCTACCCACACTCTGGGGTAAGTGAATTTGCCAGAGGCTTACCCCACTTTAGAGTACAGTGTTTCTCCACTTCCATCTCCCTTAACCTTCTTGTCTAACCGAAGTTGAGGGAATGCTAAGAAACATTTGTGAAAGTCACTGCCTAGAAACCTGGGATCACTAAAACCTGAGATTTAATCATAAGATTATAGATGATCCTCCTCCTCTTTTCCTAATTACCATACCAGTGAACTCCAATTTAATAATTGCAAATTATAGTTAAAAGATCTGCAGGGTATCTACCATAACCGAGGAGGAGTTTTTAGGGGAGTCCATAGACAGCAAGAAAGACATTGTCGTGGGATAGAGTCCCACTCGGGCCCTGTGCTCAGCATAGAATCTGCTTCACATTCTCTCTCCCTCTTTCTTGGTCTCTGTTTTTTCAAATAAATAAATAATATCTAAAAAAAAAAAAAAAAAAAGAAAGAAAAGAAAAGAAAGAAAAAGAAAAGAAAAGAAACAAGTTTTTATCTTCTGAGCCAGGAGGCCCGCACTCACAGTATTTTCCATCTTGAGTAAAGAAAAACAATTATAAAATATTTTGTCTGGGTGATCCCCAAGAAGCATTTAACCTAATGCTCTCATTATAGATGTAGCTACTTTGGGTTAGAGATTCTTGTGCTTTCTTTTGATATCAAAACTGACTGGGATTTTTATATAAAAAGGATGTTCAGGGTTCTCTGCAATACTAAAGGAAGCTAAAGCTGGGCCATAGCACTACTGAAAAATCTTTCATTTACAATGATCCTTGGGAATTTAAGGCATACCAAATTTCTAGTACTCTACCTATAATCTAGGAGTCTAAAATGATATTCATATTTATCTTCTATTTTCATATCTAGAAAATAGAAGGCAAATAGAATCTGGTAAATTTCCATCAGCCTGACAGTGTTATCCTCTTCTCATCATCACTGTTCTTTGACAGTGCCATCAAAGTTAAAAAGCAAGTTGAATCTCTGTTAAAAATGGGTCCTCAAAAAAGTCTACAGGTTTGAAAGTTCAGGAGTCATCATTGCCAGTTTTCAGTTGAGAAAGCTGAAATTCTGAGAGCTGAAAGTAACTTACTTAATGGCCTTACTTAAGTTGGGTCATGTGACTCCAACTGTAATTGTTTGCAAAGGCATTCAAGTGAAGCTTCACGAATTAATGAGTTAATACAGGCACACTTTGTTTTATTGCACTTTATTGTGTTTCACAAATACTGTGTTTTTCACCAGTTGAAGGTTTTCAGCAACCCTGACTTGAACAAGTCTTGTCGGTGCCATCTTTTCCAATAGCATTTGCTCACTTTTGTGTTTCTGTGTCAAGTTTTCATAATTCTCCCAATATTTCAGGTTTTTTTTTCATTATTACTGTATTTGAAATGCTGAAATCTCATGATCAAGTTTTAACAGAAGAGGTGTTGCTTCTTATGGATGAGTGAATAAAGTAGCTTATTGAGTGGTATGTAATGCTGGTGATGATGCTGTTAAGTTTGTTAAAATGACAACAAAGGATTTAGAGTATTTCATAAACTTAGTTGATAAAGCAGCAGCAGCGTTTGAAGAGGATTGACTCCCAGCTTTGAAGGAAGTTCTCTTGTGGGTAACATGTAGCATCACATGCTACAGAGGAATTATTGATAAAAGAAAGAATCAATATGACAAACTTCACTGTTGTCTTGTTGTAAGAAACTGGCATGGCCACTCCAACCTTCAGCAATCCCCACCCTGACCAGTCAGCAGCCTTTAGCATCAAGATAAGACCCTCCATCAGCGAAAAGATTAAAACTCAGATGATGGTTAACATTTTTTAGCAATAATGTATTTTTAAATTGAGGTATGTACATTTTTTCTAGATGTGATGCTATTGCATACTTAATAGACTACTATAGAGTATAAACGTAATTTTAAATGCACTGGGAGGCCAAGAAATTCACTTGACTCCCCCTTGTAGTATTTGCTTTATTGAGGTAGACTGGAAGGAACCTGCAGTCAGTCCAAGGTATGCCTGTAAATAAATCAGTGCACACATGTGTTGATCTAAAATGCTTAAAATGTAAAGTCAAATATTTAAAACATACCTTAAATAACTTGTATATTTGAGCATAATATTATGCTCTTCCTATAATAGATTGTTTCCCTTAAACTATCATAATACTTTCTGATGAAAGAGGAAAGAATAAAGTCCTTTGAAAGTCAAACAAGTCATAAGCTAAAAAAAATACAAAAACTGTTTTTCAGCTATAACCATCTAAAAGGTATTGTACAAGAAGTATATTTTACACTGAGGCAATCTCCTTAGGAAATGCTACAATAAACCCAATTTTCTTGTAGTAGAATTTTCACTGTTTTAAATCTCATTTTCTTTTATTTTTCCAGATTTTTTTGTAATACAGCTCAGGAGATTGGTGACAAAAACAACATAATGAATTTTTAGGCTGCATAATTTATGACTTCATACTCATAGCAACAGTTTTAACCTCCACTCATATTTACATTTGCCCTCTATTTCCCAGATTCAAATGGTCTTTCTAAGGAGATTGGTTTCATGCAGAGACAGGATAGTAATCAGAAATTTCTACCTTACTCACTATAAATCAGAGTGATTTCTGTCCACATTTGTGGCCACCATTGAAACAAAATGCACCTCTGACTAGGGGATGCCTATGGGCTATTAACTGCTAAGAGTTTTGATTTCCAATAAAGATACTTCTTCAATTTGTTTTATGCTTCCAAAAAGAGGGGTGTGGTTTCCTGGCATATTAGAACAATTTAGCTAACAGCCGAAGTCCTTGCCAGTTCATAAAAACATGTGTAAGTACCATAATTATAACAATATTTGTGATGCAGAAGACGAAAATAGGAAAGATGAAAACAGAGAAGCATGTATTTTTTTGATCTCTTAAAAAGTGAATCGCAGACAGAAGCACCTTTTAAATTCAGACTCTTCTGCAGAAGTAAATGAGAAGAAGACACTTTCTTCCATCACCTTAAGTAGATTGGAGCATGTAAGAGGATTACAGCATAAATGCTATCAACAATGGCAAAAGATGAATAAATTACTTGAACGTTTGAGTCAGAAGAAACTGACATTCAAAAGAATGGCCAGACAGTCCATTATCCATTTAACCACGTTACTGACTCAGACGCAATTGCTGGCCCAGATGCTTTTGCTAGAAAACTGTCTGCAACAGCTAGGCATCTGGATGTAGCAATTGCTAGAATGAGGATAAGATAATTTTCAAGAACTCTAAAAAAACAAACAAACAAAAAAACCACCCAGGAATCTTTGCTTTTCCAAAGAAAACATTTGGGCAAGTTACCAAAAGCAGCTCAGGCTACATCACCTGGAGTGCAATGAGAAACAAATCATGCATTGTTCTGCCTTAAGTAAAAAAAAAAAAATCAGACTTGCTCAACAGAATTGGACACACTTGAAGTTACTCAATATTACTTAGTAAAGTGCTGAATATGCTGATGAGGCTGTCCCTTTGCTATTTTTGTTATTAGAAATTGTCCTGACCCTTTTAAATTTCCTCTGATTTTGATTCTTGTTTTGATTCAGAATGCTCTGGCTTTTTGGATATGTAGTGTTATAGACAAAGAGGTAAAAAGAAAAATGAGATCATGTAATGAAGAGAAAGAAGAAAAATTTGAGGATATGTTACTATTAGCCTACATCATGATGGAATAGCTAATTAATTCTGGGATAATATCATTCAGAGCAGCCAGCTGGAGTTTTATTAATGATCAGTCAAAACAAAGGGCACATTTTCCAACAGGTTATTCCAGTATTATATAGGCATAGCTGTTCCAGCAGGTAGAATTAAGTGACAGCTATATCACCACTTGCCCTGTGAGTTCTCAGTATGATATGCACAGCCTTAACCTTCTTACCTCTTTTTGCTTTAATATCGAAGACCACTTTGTTGATTCTAGGCAAATTCAATAGGGAATTTATCAGAAGACAGAGTGGACAGTGCTCCATGTTGACACAAGAAGTAATCTGAGTCAAAGAGGGAGTGGCGCCATGGCTGAATTAAAAAGTAGGAATGAAAGTCACAAAGAAGGTGCTGAATTGTCATTTATGTATTTGTTCTGCAGATGTGTATTTTCTATGATCGGTCAGATGTAATAAAGAACAAGACAGAATCTGTTTTGTCAAGATGATCATTTGACTCGTGATTGACATGGGAGGATTTCTCAGCCCACATACTCCTTGGCTCTAATTCTGCCTTATTGAATCAACTTCTGTGAAGCTTGGTCTTTCTGAATTCTCATATAATTAAACTCTCCAGGTTGCCTTAGTTAATCTGAAGTTTGAGAACCAGTGATCTTTTGGGATTATGATAACTAAACTGACAGTCCCAATATAATATCGTGACATAGCACCTCTTTTCTTTGTTACCAACTCTGTGTAAATTTTGAAAATTATATTAATGAATTCCGTTTTATTTTTCTTAATCTAAAGTTTATTTTCTTCTAAAATAGTTTATGTATGTAAATATTCTTAAAGGTTATTTTATTTAAAACCAACTTAAAGTAAACATTCTAGGAAATAGAATAACATATGACATTGAAATGATATTATATCAGTTACATTTTAGAACATTCCCATTACTCTAGAAAGTTTGCTCTTTTACCTTCCAGGAAATTCCCACTCTCTTTCCAGGTTCCGGGCTTTAACAACAGGGCACAGATATTGGGTACTAAGGATTTATTTAACATTACCATGAGGAAGGCAAAATGAAGTTTCTTAGAGTTAAGAGTTGTGAATCTTGGGGCACCTGGGTGGCTCAGTGGGTTAAAGGCTCTGTCTTTGGCTCAGGTTGTGATCCCGGGGTCCTGGCACCAAGCCCCACATTGGGCTCTCTGCTCCGCGGGGAGCCGGCTTCCCCCTCTCTCTCTGCCTGCCTCTCTGCCTATTTGTGATCTCTGTCTGCCAAATAAATAAATAAAATCTTAAAAAAAAAAAAAGAGTTGTGAATCTAAAATCACAATACACTGACTTCCTAATCTTACTACGTTGTAGTTACATGATATATGTTTAATTTTATGAAGTAACTACTCTCCTGATTTTTATCACAGTAAGTTGTTTTTACCTATTTTTGTACTTCATATATTTATTATCTTCTGTCTGGCTTCTTTTACTTATGATGGCTTTTCTATATTAACCCATGATATTGTAGCAATAATTCACTGAGATTGTTATGTTTTTTAATTTGCTGAGATTATTGCTTTTTTCTGAGATTACTATATTTTATAGGTATTCCGTCTTTTCCTGATCTGTTTTCCCATTGATGGACACTTGGTTCTTTTCCAATTTTATGCTGTTAGGAATAAAGTTGTTATGACCATTTTTTGCAAACATATGTTTTCTTTTATTTTTTTCCAGTGATTACCTAAAAAGGGAATTGTGGGGGTCACTGTGCAGATGCATGTTTAATTTTATGAGACCTTATCTTTAGTTATCAAAAATGGTTGTATGATTTTATATTCACACTAAAACTGTTGAGAATTCCATTGCTCCATAAGCAAGCCAATCCTAGATAATACTAGTCTTTTCGTTGTTGATTTTGTAGCCTTTTTTATGGGTGTAAAATAGTGTATAACTGGGATTTTAATACGTACTTTTCAGATGAATAGTAATTTAAATGCTTTTTATGTGCTTATTAGTTATTTATTTCTTCTTTTCTGACATGTTTTTTCATATTGTTTCTTATGTTTTCTTTGTGAGTTATTCTTCTACTGATTTATCGTTCTTCCTACAACTAAAAATAAGTACTTTGGCAGATACATGTATTCAAATGTTTTATCCCAAACTCTGGCCTGTCTTTTAATTTAATCAACAGTGTTTGGGGCAAGCAGAAGTTGTATGTGTGTGAGTGTGTTTGTTTATAAATGCAAACTAATTCCTCTCCTTTTTAAAATGATAGTGCTTGTTAGGCCTAGTGTAGGTCTAGTTTAAGTTTGTCAATCCGAACATCATAAATATTTTCGCCTGTGTTTCTTACACTTTTATTACTTTGACTGATGTATTTATAACAGTGATCCCTCTTGAATTAATGTTTATATATGGTATGATACAGAAATAAAAAAGTTAATTTTTATTATTTATGTGCCAAGCATTTATGGAGCATTTTGCAAAATATGCTAAGCGTTCTTCTAAATGCTTTCCAGATATTACTTTAATTCCTACAGGAAACTTGTGAGGATTTTTTAAAATAAGCTTCATTTTTTAAAAGCTGTTTTAGGTTCACAGCAAAATTGAGCAGAAGATGTGGAAATTTCCCATATACCTCCTTTCCTGTCCCAATCACCTCTACCACTATCAGCATCCACACCAGAGAAATATATTTCTTTTCCTCAGTGAGTCTACACTGCTACATCATTATCACCCAATGCCCATAGTTTACATTAGGGTTCACTCTTGGTGTTGCATGAGTTGTATAAGTTTAGACAAACGTATAATGCCATACATCCACCATTATAGTGTTATACAGAATAGTTTTACTGCCCTAGAAATCTCCGTTCTGCTGATACACCCGTCCCTTCTCCCTATCTCCTCGAAACCACTATCTTTTTTACTGTTCCTATGGGTTTACATTTTCCAGAATGTCATATATTTGGAATCATACAGTATGTAGCCTTTTCAGATTAACTTCTTTCACTTACTAATATGAATTCAAGGCTCTACCATGTCTTTTCATGGCTTGAAGCTTGTTTATTTTTAGCACTGAGTAATAATCCATTGTCTAGATGTACCACAGTCTGCTGAAAGACATCTTGGTTGCTTTCAAGTGTTGCCAGTTGTGAATACAGCTTCTATAAATATCTGTACTCTGCTTTTGATGTGATTGTAAGTTTTCTCTTCATTTCGGTAAATATCAAGGAGTGTGATTGCTGAGTCATTTGGTAAGAGTGTGCTTATTTCTATAAGAAACTGGCAAAGTATCTTGCAAAGTAGTTGTACTATTTTACATTCCCACCCCATTGAGTATGGGTTCCTGTTGCCCTATATCTTCAGCAGAATTTGGTTTTGTCAGTTTTTTGGTCTTTCTTATAGTCATTAGTAGTATCTCATTGTTGTTTTAATTTGCAGTTCCTTTATGATATATGATGTTGAGCATCTTTTCAGATGCATATTGACTATCCATATACCTTTTTTTTTTTTTTTTTTTTTTTGGTAAGGTGTCTGATCAGATCTTTTGTCCATTTTTTAATTGGGTTATTGAATTTTGATTTCTGTTGAGTTTTAAAATTTATTCATGCATTTTTGATAAAAGTCTTTAGTCAAAGTTACTTTTTCCATACTTGTTCCATTTTTTCCAGACCCAATTTTTGAAAAGATATTCAGAGATCAGATCTAAATCTATATCGTACCTAGATGAGATTGTTCTAAGATTTTTATGCAAAGGGTATAGACCCCAGAATAACAAAAGCTTGACCAAGAAGAATAAAGTGGCAGGAATCACTCTACGAAATACTATGGCCTACTGTATCACCACAGTAATTTAGAGAGTGTTGTATTGGCAGAAGGATGAGTACACAGATAAATAGGATAAATTAGAGAACCCAGAAATGGAATGATACAGATATGTCCAACTGATTTTTGACAAAAAGTAATAAAGAGGAAGTCTTTCTGATCTAGGGCTGGTCAAAGAGTTATTAGACTTGACATCAACAGCACAGTCCATAAAAGAAAAAATGTAAATAGGGCCCATTGAAATTAAAAACCCTAGGTCTGCATAAGTCCATGTGAGGACAAACTGGTACACATCCTTACCCTAGAATACTCCTCAGCAGTAGAAGAAAGGGACTGCTGGTACATGCAACACCTTATATGAATTGGGCACTTAACTGTACTAGTTGATTTTCATAATTTTAGAGGAGGCTGGGTATTATACATAATCACAGAATGTCTCTGTCATGTTTTCCCCTACTTAGTCCAGGGATACAGTCTTCATTTCTAAGCCATGACTACTGTAGAGTTTGAGTTGAAAGTTTGTTATCATCATACCCTTTTAAATAGCTGTGATTCAAACTTCAAAATGATTTTCTATGCTGTCAATAGCCAACATGGCTATTGGTCAGATTTTCAATCTTCTATTGTTTTTTTTGTGAGTCTTCTTGGAGCCTGCATGTACATCACCAGTTCAGGGTCAGCTGAAGTTTTATGGGAGATTTATATGCCTATTTAGTGGATATATGCACTTTCTGTGGTTATGTCCTTAATTTCCAGACATTCTGGTATCCTCAACTCCATTCTCTGACAGCTCAGTCCAATAAGGTTATTGCCGTTTCTGCTTGAGGTACAGCTGCCCCACACAATGCAAACCAGAAGCTTTGTGGGAAAGACTCTTTAAACATAAGTCTTACCCATGACATACTTTTTATCAAAAGATTCCCTTTAGTTTTTCTCTGTTTTTGTCTCCAAGGCAAGTAAATGCATTGTTACCAAGAGGAAGATTATTCCCATCTGAGCTACCCCACCACTTCACTAGAACTGGGATTCCACCTGGGTGCTTTAGAAGTTAATGATTTTCCTTAAAGAAATTAACCATACTAGTCCTGTCCCCCACCCCCACCCATTTTCTGAGGTTTTGACTTCATAAGGACTGCCCCTCCCAAGATAAGTCAATTCCCAGAGATAACTCAGGAGGGAAAGCGTACCTTTCAAATGCAAAACAAAAAACACAGAGCCCTACTGACAACCACTTCCTCTATGGAGCTCTTAGTCTCTGGGCCATTATTCCCCTGCCCTAATCTCCCTAGGCCAGGGATCAGACTACTAAAAATAGTTCTGATACTTAGTTACATGGGAAAACAATTCCAATTATCCAGTCCTAAATCTGATTAACTTGCTCCTCCCATTCTTTTCCATGGAAACCACCATAAAGTCTCATGTTCACACTTCCCTTTTACTTTCCTTCCTCATGGCTGACCTTGGTGCTTCCATGTGGGTCTATGTGGCATGCCCTACCTTCTGTCAATTGAGAAGCAGCCCAAAGTGTTTATTTGGGATCTTAAGGATTGCAATATGGGAGACCCAGAGTCAACAGAAATGAAAAGTGTGCTCTGAGAGCAGAAGGTGCAGGTTTATAAAGGTAAAAACCACAAGATTTATAATTGTTTTTGAAAGAATTATGATTGGTACTGACAGAGTTCAAATAACTGTCTGATACATGATTGACTCTTTGGCTATCGAGCATTCTGTTATCTCTGTTTCATCAAAAAGGACACGTTCTAGGAGATGGTTGGGTTGCAACTATAAAAGTCAAAAGTTTGTGGTGCTCTAAGAATTGAAACAGGAAATACGCATAGGTACTATTTCCTCAAGGTCCTTTTGACTCTATTGTGAGTAACTCTCTTAGTGATGCTTACTCCCTTCTAAATCTTTTTTCACCCTTCTTTTTCTAGGGATCTGTGAATATAAAATGTTTCATGACAGTCATTTCAGTGTCTGCTTGTCTTACCATACCTGATTAAAACACATCCCTGAAATGCCAAAAACACTCATTTTATAGATCAGGAATTTCCTGAGATATTTCTTATCTTACACAAATATAGGAAACTTGTGGTGAACACATGCCATTAGGAGGGAAGTGATGTCTCATCTAAATCTTGAAGATGGAGTAGGAGTTATTCTGGCAAATTTCCAGAGAGGGATAGTAACAAGTGTAACAAAAGTGAAGTGAGAGAACATGAAGACCCACAACATGGCTGTAGTATATTTGTCAAGGCTGAGGGCTAGAGAAGATCGCCCTGGAGTAAATACCAGGATGGCCTTAGAAGCATTACTAAGGAGTTGGGCTTTAACTTGGTTGTCCATGGGGGAAATCATTGAAGGACTTAAATTGAGAAGTGGCATAATTAGAATGCATCTAGATCTTCTGAGTATATATTCTTTTCCCTTTTTAAAACATCATATTGGCTCTCTTTTAGAATTACTGGTCAATATTGTTCCCTTGCTGTCCTAAACGTGAACGAAAGTGGAGATACTGCACATGGCTGTGATCACAGTTTAATCAGTTTGCAAGTTTTCAGATGACACAGCACAAAATATTGTATTGGATTTTTTTTTTTATTTTTTTTTATTAAAAGATTTTATTTATTTGACAGACAGAGATCACAAGTAGGCAGAGAGGCAGGCAGAGAGAGAGGAGGAAGCAGGCTCCCCGCTAAGCAGAGAGCCCGATGCGGGACTCGATCCCAGGACCCTGAGATCACGACCTGAGCCGAAGGCAGAGGCTCAACCCACTGAGCCACCCAGGTGCCCCTGGATTTTTTTTTAAAGGCTAGGCATGAAGGAAATTAAAAATGAGTTAAATAAAATTGATTGAGCTTAGGAAATCCACTATGTAGAAATATGTGCTTTTAAATAATAGGTAGGGGACAAATAATCTATAACCAGTCAAGTGGAATCTGAATGCCAATAAATAAGAGCCAGGGAGATCACGGTAAAGACTTATGTTTGATGGTCAGATCAGAAAGGACAAATACCCAAGACATTGACTTTAAAGCAGAGAAAACAGAACAGTATTTGGAAGATGAGAAGTAAAAATGGACATTTTATATTTTTAGTGAGCAGCACATTGACCAAGGCTGAACGTGTTTTGTTTTTCATGGGTAGAGGTGAATGTCATGGAGGTAAATGGAGAGTTTAACTACAACAGGTTCATCAGTGCAAAGAACATAACTATATGGAAGACTTCTGAATTAAATTGGCACATCCAGCACAATTATGTAATATGGAAATAAAATCTAAGTGGATCGTCTCAGAAAAGAGTGAGGAATCCTGATGCTCATAAGTCCAAGATTCTGTTTTATTCTTCTTCCTCACTGTCCTTAATTCTGTTTATTATGTAGCAGCCAATTTCTTAACTCTTGCCTTTGAGTCAGTTTAGTTTCTTAGAAATTGCTTTAGGTAATATTAGTGTGTTAATGAAATCAAAATACTCTATAGGACAGTGATGTTTTCTGTTTTAGTTACCAGTATAAACTCAGTGCTTGGCATAGATTATGTTTTCAGTATATTCCTGGTTGTACAAATGAATGGGTGAGATAAGGAAGGAATTTTTACTAAACGTGCAAGTAAGGAAGTAGTGAACTATTACTTAGCATTTGCTGTGTTTGGGACATCTTGGTTATTTATTAGTGATTACATGAACTATATGATATTCACAAACATCCTAAGTCCTGTGTTTTCGTCCATCCATTTTCCCCTTGACCAAAATTATCCATGTCACCCAGATTCAGGGGCAAAAGAACAATAGTATAGGATGTGGATAGAAAGGGGTGTAAATTAATTATGTGATCTGGTGTGAGTTATTTCATCTCTTCTAAATTCAGTATGCTCAAGTATCAAAAGGAAATAGTTATGGCAACTCTTTTGCAAGTTAACAAAACCATTTGAGTAATGCCTGTAAAGATCTTGACACCATGGTACTGATAATGAAATAATGACAAAGACAATACTAATAATCAAGTTAATATGTGTAGTGACTTAGGAATTCATAATTTATACTCTTGTTACTGATTTTCAATCAGAAAAGTTGGGATTAGTATTAGTCTTTCTTCTCCAGAAAGCCACAGTCCTCTGTAGTCACCTAACTGATAAAATTCAGAGCTATAGCTGATTAGCATTATTGGATATGTAGGGAGTAATAGCTAATAGGGAAATACTGCATCAGAAAACCCCAAATGCAATTTTCAGTGAAGCTTGAAGAATCTCTACTTTATTCCTTTAACTGTTAAGAACTTTAATTGGGTCACCCTTCTGTTGATCTATGTCTTTGCATACATGTATTCATTTCTCCAGGCCAACATGGACCATCTGAGAAGACTTAGTTACTTTATTCATCTTGAGTTTAGAATAGTTTTGGTGCCTTCTTTATTTGAGAAACTCGTGCTTAGATCACTGGTCTTTAAATAATCCTCAACTGTTGTATTTAACAGTTGTTAAACAGTTGTTTATAAGAGGATTTCCCAACCATATCCTTAAAGTAAATGTTACATATCAGGTTTCCAATTTCTTAGACTTCCAAAATGGCAATAAAACAATAGCATCTCAGAAAAGCCCAAGTTTTAGAAACCTGATTATTGAAAAGCAAATTGAGGGGCAGAAGTCATTCCTGTGACACTTGAGATGCATACAGGAGTTAAATACTTTTTTTTAAGGTTTTTTTTTTTTAAATTTATTTATTTCACAGACAGAGATCACAAGTAGGCAGAGAAGCAGGCAGAAAGAGAGGGGGAAGCAGGCAAAACAGCAATCCTAACAGTACGTAGCATATCCTTAACAAGCAGAGAGCCTGATGCGGGGCTCAATCCTAGGATCCTGGGATCATGACCTGAGTCAAAGGCAGAGGCTTAATCCACTAAGCCACCCAGGTGCCCCAAGAGTTAAATACTTAATAAATGTTAACCAGCAGATTTTTGGAATCAATGCTTAGTTAAGAAAAAAAATACCATCGTCCCAAATGTAATTTCTCTTTTACCTATTTTAAATTGTGTGTTTTAAATAAGGACATGCTACGGACTGTTAGGATTGCTGTTTTGCTGTGTGGGGTGATGGTGAAAATTGATGACAAACATGGAGATAAGTCTCTGGATGGAGTTTTCTCTTCCATTTAGAATGATTTATTAATATACATTTTTAGGGATGTTATTTTATTTCACTTTTTATGTAAGTATAATTAACATACAGTGTTATATTAGTTTCAGATGTATATTATCATCAACAATTCTGTGTATTTCTCAGTGTTTATCAAGATAAGGACGCTCTTAATCTCCTTTATTGCATTCACCCATCCTCTCCACCCACTGGCACCCCTGGTTTGTTCTCCATTATTTAAAAGTCTAGGTTTCTTGTTTTTTGTTTTTGGTGTCTTTTTCTTTCTTTCTTTGACCATTTGTTTTGTTCCTTAAATTCCGCATATGAGTGAAATCATACAGTATTTATTTTTCTTTGGCTGTCTTCTTTTGCTTAGCATAATACTCTGGCTCCATCCACATCATTGCAAATGGCAAGATTACATTCTTTTTGATAGCTGAGTAATATTCCATTGTGTATACCACATCTTCTTTATCCACTTTTCTATCAATGGACTCTTAGGTTACTTCTGTATCTTGGCTATTGAAAATAATGCTGCATAAACATGAGGGCATATATTTTTTTGAATTAGTGTTTTTTTTTCCTTTGGGTAAATACCCACTAATGGAATTACTGGATTCTATGGCAATTCTACTTTTTAAATTTTTTGAGCAATCTCTGTACTGTTTGACATGGTCGGCTGCACCAGTTTGCATTTCCACCAACGGTGTACAAGGGTTCCTTTTTCTCCACATCTGATTTATTAATCGTAAAATGGTTTATTGATCACTTTCTACAGGAAAGATTCTGTCTTGGTCAGTGAAAGGTGGAATGGGGAGAAAAAGAGTAAAGAAATGGTGTCATTTTCTTAAAGGTCTCACAAGGATGGATAAAGAAACAACAATAACAGAAAGGGAATAGAGCATTTCAATTCAGTGAGATGAAATTTTTCTAGCAAACTGAAGCTGTATACAGCATCAGCTCTCAAATGAGCGAACGGGGCTACCCCACATCTTCTTTGCTGTGCAGTTTGGGGTCAGTTATTTAACTCCTCTATGCGTTTGTCTCTTCAGTTGCAAAATTTGGATAATAAAAGGACCTGCTTTATAAAATTGCTAAGAAAAATGAGAAAATCTAGGAGTGCCTGGGTGGCTCAGTTAGTTGAATATCTGCCTTTGGCTAAGGTCTCAGGGTCTTGGGATTGAGCCCCTTATCTGCTTGCACTGTTTAGAGGGGAGTCTGCTTCTCCCTCTCCCTCTCCCTCTCCCTCACCCCCTTGTGCTCTCTCTCCCTCAAATAAATAAAATCTTTTTAAGAAATTAGAAAACCTACATACACCTACTTACTATGGTATCTGGTACCTGGAATACTTTATAATTATTAGCTTTGATTATTGTTTAAATAACAGATGGGCTCCAATCTCGCCAGAGTAATAGTGAGTGTGGTGGAATGAGACAGGCATGAAAGGGAAGCCTCAAAGGGTTGATCATGCCCAGTGTGCCTCCAGTAATTTTTAACCAGCAACTTATGACATAGATGTTCAGATACGGTTTTCTTCAGATTTTTTTCTTTTTTTTTTTTTTTACTCTTGTAGCTACATTTTCTGAGCACTTTAGTCTCTAACATGAATGCGTTTGATCCAAATGCTCCTATTAACTTTCTACAGTGATAAAAAGAATTTGCCTGTATTCCGTGTTGAAAAATAAAAGTTGCATCCAAAGAGCTGAAAGCTTCATCTGACATTGATTCTCAGGTTGGCTCTGTTCCTGTGTTTGGGCAGGCATTAATTTAATCAGAGCTAGAATCTGCCTGCAGCAAGGACTCAGCAGCTTTGGAAATTGAGCTTTCTGCTACCCTCACTTTTGAATACATCGCTTAGAATTTGTGGTATTAGAATGACTTTATTGCAAAGACATGAATTATTTATTGTGTGTAGGTTTATGTTTATCCACATTTGCACCTATTTCCATTTGAGTGGCAGAATGGTACTCTGATTATTAAATGAGAGAATTCTAAATATATTACATGAGAGTATTTTATATTACATGAGATAACCTAGTAGTTTATTATGTATAAACTGGATTAGTCTAAGGAATGTTATTTACTTTATCTGAGCCTCGATTTCTTTAATCTCTAAAATAGAGATAACAATTATAGATCATTGAGGACTGAATTATATTTTATACATGTGCCATGTCCCATCTGTACTGTGGTTCTTTTTTGATAAGTGATGGATATAGTCTAATTCATGGATTTTTATGTACAGGGAGACCACATTTCAGAGATGGAAAGTGAATTGAGTGAGGAATTGCAGTTATCCCGTGGCAGAGTGGGGATTAAAACTCTAGTCTTTTACTGCCCTCATCAATATTCTCTTTATGTGAGCATGAGGACCACTGAAATTGGGGATAGTAAGTGAAGCTGTGGGAAAAGTACTGAAACAGGATGTGTAGGAAGGAAAAATTAAAAAAAAAAAAAAAAAAGGACAACTGTATTTCTGTCTCCCACAGAATATTACTGGGAATGGTTCATAGCTTATGATTCCCTTTATTTATATCTATTTTATGTTGACATTTGCATAATTCTTATTCTATAGAGAAGCAAAGGCATAACAAGGAACCATATTCTCTACTTCTGGGTTATAATCTAGTTCCTGCACAGCAAAGTTAGAAAGTCTCAATGAAACAACTTAAAGGCTGTCAAGATAATTTGTAATTTATTTGTTGTTACTATCATTTTGGAAGAAAAAGCTGTAGTAGTAGTAGGCAGAAGGGTGTTTCTGAACCTAAATGTCCATACTCTAATCTCTAAGACCTGTGAACATGTTAGGTTATGTGGCCAAGGGTAATGAGGTTGCAGATGGAATTAAGGCTGCTAATCAGGTGGCCTTAAAATAAGATTATCTTAAGATTGGTCAGGTGAGCCCCATGTAATTGCAAGCACCCTTTAAAATGGAAGAGGGGTGGGACGCCTGGGTGGCTCAGTTGGTTGGACAACTGCCTTCAGCTCAGGTCATGATCCTGGAGTCCCGGGATCGAGTCCCGCATCGGACTCCCAGCTCCATGGGGAGTCTGCTTCTCTCTCTGACCTTCTCCTCGTTCATGCTCTCTCTCACGGTCTCTCTCTCAAGTAAATAAATAAAATCTTTTAAAAAAATAAAATGGAAGAGGGATGAATAAAGTTTGTGAAGACGATCCCTCTTTCTGCCTCTACAGAAATCTAAACTAATTAAGGTTGTGACAGATTTTTGGTTGTGTTTGTTTGTTTGTTTAGTGGGGAGATGCAAAGTAAGAGTTTTAAGCAGGAACAAGTATGATGAGCAGAGGGTAGGTGTTGCCAGTTCTCTGACAGCTGCTGGTAGGAGTGGAGATGTATCTCCTCCCAGGAGAGCAGCAAGGCTTTTGTGCAGATGGCTCACAGGTAAATAGGCTGTAAGCACTGAGCGTCAGAAGATTCTTGTGTTTTTTATTTTTATTTTTTTTAAAGATTTTTAATTTATTTATTTGACAGAGAGACATCACAAGTAGGCAGAGAGGTAGGCAGAGAGAGAGAGGAGGAAGCAGACTCACTGCTGAGCAGAGAGCCCGATGCGGGGCTCGATCTCAGGACCCTGAGATCATGACCTGAGCCAAAGGCAGAGGCTTAACCCACTGAGCCACCCAGGCGCCCGATTCTTGTGTTTTAAATGTGTCCCTCAATTATCCCAGTTTCTAACTTCAAGTCTAGAACAGCAAGTACTTTGATGGTAATTACTCAAGAAGCACTTAAGTCTTGTCCCATGCTTGCCAGCTGGGTAAAACCAAGGCAGCATACTTGTTAATGGGGTTTATGTGTATGTGTATATAGGTTTGTGTGTGCACATGCACATACGCTATTTAATAGTTTACTTATATGCTTGTTTATTGCTTGCCTTTGTACACAAAAATGAAAATATGATGACAGCAATTTTTGTGGGTTTTCTGTGTATATATAATGCTGCACACTCCTCAACACATTACCTAACCAATAGTAAGCACTATATACTTGACAAATGAGTAAATGAATAGTCTCTGATTTATACTTTAATCATCAGTAAAATGTAGATGTTAAATAAGTTGCACAAATTAATCATGAAATTAGAATTACAGTAAATATCAAGTGATAGATAGTGTCTCATGGTATTCAATATTGATCAATAGCATTTTATTTGTGGTGGTGGTATTATTTTAAAATGAAAGAAATAGCTAGAAGCAGGCTTCTAGTATAGATAAAAGAAAGGGTGGAATACTTTTATGGGGAAAGGGAATGGAGCATACAGAAGGGGATTTTATTTTGGAGGAAGGGATGCTGATAGATTGGGAATGTAGCTTATATACGCAATAATGCTGTTGTGTCCACCAGAACTTCCTGTGAGGGTAGAGATGTTCTGTGTCTGTGGTGTCTCACATGGTAGCTGCTATCCATGTGTGTCTATGGAACACTTGAAAAGACAGTATTAAAACCAAGAAACTGAATTTTAGAATCTTTTGTTTAGTTAATTTCTATTTAAACTGAATCATCTGTGGACGGTGGCTACACTATGACAGAGTAGGTCTTGAGCAGTGGTTCCCAAAAGTGCATGGGCTTAGGGAAGACTCACTTGAGGCTCTTATTAAAATGCACATTTTCAGAAGAATAAATGAAACAAGATGGGATTGGGAGGGAGACAAACCATAAGTGACTCTTAATCTCACAAAACAAACTGAGGGTTGCTGGGGGTAGGGGGTGGGGAGAACGGGGGTGGGGTTATGGACATTGGGGAGGGTATGTGCTTTGGTGAGTGCTGTGAAGTGTGTAAACCTGGCGATTCACAGACCTGTACCCCTGGGGATAAAAATATATGTTTATAAAAAATAAAAAATTTTAAAAAAATCATGCTTGAATATTAAAAAAAATACACATTTTCATGCTTTACCTCTGAAGATGATTTGCATTAGACCTAAAGGTGAGGCCCAGGACTCAGCATTTTAAGGAAGCAATTTTATGTTATATAGATTATCTGCGGATCACCCTTTTGATCCCACCTCTGTGCAAATCCCTGATCTCTCTTCCTGTCATTTCTGCCTTTACCTGACCTTAAATTCTACGTCATATTCAATGCTACCAGTGGCTTTGTCCCATCCACCCAGAAACAAAATCCCATATAGGAAGTAGAATTGCTGCTTTCATTCCCTTTGATGTCATTATTAAATGTGTTCTGATTTACATTTCTGTTATATTCATTTCTGAATTAAATCCTTCTTAGACTTTAAAAGATTCAAATCTTTACTGCAAATGGGTTGAAGAATTCTGATAGTTATAGCATTATATCTAAATTTAGTAAAGCCCATTGTTTGAACTTTGACACAGAGGTTCCAAAACACTTCTGAAGAAGATAACATTTTAGAAACAAAATTTTTTATTTTTATTTTTTCTTTTTCTGCATTAGTTGAGAGGACCATGTGGTTCTTGTCTCTTCCATTATTTATGTGTTCTATCATACTGATTGATTGGGAAATGTTGAACCATCCTTGTATCTGAGGGACAAATCCCACCTGGTCATAGTGGATAATCTTTTTTTTTTTTTTTAAGATTTTATTTATTTATTTGACAGACAGAGATGACAAGTAGGCAGAGCAGGCATAGAGAGAGGAGGAAGCAGGCTCGCTGCTGAGCAAAGAGCCCGATGTGGGGCTCGATCCCAGGATCCTGAGATCATGACCTGAGCCGAAGGCAGAGGCTTTAAACCACTGAGCCACCCAGGCACCCCGGATAATCTTTTTAATATACTGTTGGATCCTGTTAGCTAGGATCTTGTTGAGAATTTGGGCATCCATATTCATCAGGGATATTGTTCGGAAATTATCCTTTTGGTTGGTGTCTTTGCCTGGTTTTGGGATCAAGGTAATGCTGGCCTCATAGAATGAGTCTGGAAGTTTTCCTTCTCTTTCTCTTTTTAAAACAGCTGTAGGAGAACACTTACTATTTCTTCTTTGAATGTTTGGTAGAATTCCCAAGGGAATCCATCAAGTCCTGGACTCTTTGTTTTTTAGGACATTTTTGATCACTGCTTCAATCTCATGACTGGTTATTGGTCTATTCAAGGTTGTCACTTTCTTCCTGTTTCCCTTTTGGTAGTTTATAGGTTTCCATGAATGCATCCATTTCGTCTAGGTTGCTCAACTTATTGGCATGTAGCTGTTGATGATCTGATGATCATTTCTGTTTTCTTGGTGTTAGTCGTGATCTCACCCCATTTGTTCATAATTTTATTAATTTGGGTCCTCTCTCTTTTCTTTTGGACAAGTCTTGCCAGTGATTTATCAATCTTATTTATTCTTTCAAAGAATCGGCTTCTAGTTTCGTTGATGTGTTCTACTGTATTTCTGGTTTTTCTAATTCATTGATCTCTGCTCTAATCTTAATTATGTCCCTTCTTGTGTGTGGGTAAGGCTTAAGTTGTTGTTGATTTTCCAGTTCTTTAAGGTGTCAAGATAGTTTGTGTCTTGTGTATTTTTCAGTTTTTTTGAGTGAGACTTGGATGGCTATGTATTTTCCCCTTAGGACTGCCTTTGCCGTATCCTATTAGTTTATGGACTGATGTGTTTTTGTTCTCATTGTTTTCCATGAATTTTTTTAAGTTCTTCTTTGATTTCCTGGTTGACCCAAACATTCTCGAGCAGGATGGTCTTTAGCTTCCAAGTGTTTGAATTTCTTCCAAACTCTTTCTGTCACTGAGTTCCAGTTTTGAAGCCCTGTGGTCTGAGAATATGCAGGGAATAAGCTCAATCTTTGGGTATCGGTTGAGACCTGATTTGTGACCCAGTATTTAGTCTGTTCAGGAGAGAGTTCTGTGTGATCTTGAGAAGAATGAGTATTCTGTTGTTTTAGGGTGGAATGTTCTGTATATATCTATGAGGTCCATATGGTCCAGTGTGTCATTCAAAGCTTTGTTTCTTTGTTGATTTTCTGCTTAGATGATATGTCTCTTGCTGAGAGTAAGCAGAGTGTTGAGGTCTCCTACTATTAATGTATTATTATCGATGTGTGTCTTTATTTTGGTTAATAGTTGGCTTATGTCATTGGCTGCTCCCATGTTGGGGTATAGATATTTATAATTGCTAGATCTTCTTGTTGAATAGACCCTTTAAGAATGATATAGTGTTCTTCTGTTTCTTCAACTACAGTTGTTAACTTAAAATCTAATTTGTCTGATGTGAGCATTGTGTCCCCAGCTTTCTTTTGAGGTCTTTTCACATGAAAAATGGTTCTCTATTCCTTCACTTTCAGGCTGGATATATCTTTAGGTTTAGAATGAGTCTCTTGTAGATAGCATGTGGATGTGTCCTGTCTTTTTATCCAGTCTGCAACCCTTTGCCGTTTTATGGGACCATTTAGGCTATTAATGTTGAGAGTGATTATTGGATGATAATGATTTTATTGTCATCATGTTGCTTGTGAATTCCTTGTTTCTATAGATTTTCTTTGTAAATTTATGTTCTGTATCACTCTTGGGATCTTTCTCCTTTTATAGAAACCTCCCCCACTTAATATTTCTTGCAGAGCTGATTTATGGGCACATATTCTTTCAGTTTTTGCCAATCTTAGAAGCTCTTTATCTCTCCATCCATTCTAAATGAAAGCCTTGCTGCTTGAAGTGTTGTTGGATGCATGTTCTTCTCATTTAGTACCCTAAATATGTCTTGCCAGTCCTTTCTGGCTTGCCAGGTCTCTATGGGCAGGTGTGATGTTATTCTGATGTTCCTCCCTCTGTATATAAGGAATCTCTTTCCCCAACAGCCCTTAAGATGGTTTCCTTGGTTCTAAGATTTGCAGGTTTTACTACTATATGTCAGGTGTTGGTCTTTTCTCCTTGACCTTGGGAGGGGTCCTTTCTGCCTCTAGAGTGTGAATGCTTGTTTCATTTCCCAGATTAGGAAAGTTCTCACCTATGATTTGTTCAAGTATTATCTTCTAGTTCTCTCTCTCTTTCTCACTCTCTCTAGCTCGCCCTCTCCACCCCCTCAGGGAGCTCAGTAATTCTGACATTGGAACTTTTCATGGCAATTTATTTCTCTAATTCTGTTTTCATAGATTTTAAGCTGTTCGTTCGAGGCCTCTTCCTGTTCCACCTTTTTTATCAGTTTGTCTTCTAGATCACTAATTCGTTCTTCTGCCTCATTTACCCTGGTTGTTAGAGTATCTAGATTAGATTGGATCTCATTGATAGCATTTTTAAGTTCTGCCAGATCAGCTCTCATTTCTGCCTTTAGAGAATCTATGTTGCCATTAATAGTTTTCTCCATCCTAGTATTGTCTGCATAACTGTTACCCTGAAGTCTGACATCTTGTTTATATACACTACCAATGTACACATATCCAGTTGTTCTGTGGCAGAGGTCACAGTCTCTGAATTTTTCCTGTGTTTGGGTGTTCCTTCTCTTATTTATTCTGTTGAGGGGTGGTTGAGGGAATGTACAGAGTCCAAATTACTCACCATAACCCGAGTAAGGTACTCCTGTTTTATAGGAAACTTAGAGCTGTCAGCCTCTTGTTCTTCCAGGCTGTCTTCTGGGGGAAGGGCCTGCCGTGCTGTTACTTAGGTAACCCTTTTTGGGCAGAGGTGCCCTGCTCTGTGTGGCAGGGGATCGGCTCAGTGAAAACTGGTTTTGGTGGGCTTTTGTTCTCTGGGGTCTTTCTCTGTTGGCTTTCCACATCCCCACACCCAACGAGTCAGAGCAGAAATGACTGTGTCCAAACTTCTGTCTCTGAACAGAGAGATCGCAGTCTGATCTCCAGAGAGCCTTCCAGGACATACTAACTCCGTTTTTGTCTGTGCTGCTACAAACCACAATGTGTTGGGTTGTGCATCCATAGCAGCACTCACAGCCCTTGCTTCCACATCCAGGCATGTCTCTGCCCTTCATGCTTCTAAAACTGCCAGATGCCCCCAGTTCACACATGCACCCCTGCAGCTCCAGGTTTGTCTGGGGGGGCTGCCCTAAAGTCCTTTCCCTGCTGCTGCCTGTCTGCAAGTCTGTGCCCGGTCCTCAGCATGGGACGCTTTCGTGCCCCTGTGTTATTTCACCTTCTTGGTGCCAGTGCTTATGATGGGTCCTTCCCCCTTCATTTATATTCTGATATCTGCCTGCAGAATCGTGGCTCCCTGCTTCATACCTTGAAACCGGCCACCAGAGATATTCTGTTGGTATAGATCCTGATATATCTTCTTACATCTCAGGCTGATTTCATGGGTTTTTAGAATGGTCTGGTAGATATCCAGCTCAATTCCGGGGACTGGGTGAAATAGGGTGTCCTACACCTCTGCCATCTTTCCCTGCCTCCCACTTTTATTTTACAGATAATAAACTTGATAACCGAAAGAGTCAAAGCCAAACTGCTAATTATTACTGTTTTGTTTTTTCCAACACATTTAATCTTTGGAGGCCAGAGGCAAAATGGTCATGATCAGATTAATAATGAACACTCGTTTTCCTGACAAGGGTTCTGTGTCTGCAACTTCATGAGTATGGGGATTGTTTCTGTGTCTTCCTGACATAGTTCCAACACCTACGATATGTAGATACAGCAGTTACTGCACTTTGACTGGAAGGAAAAATGATGTCCGTAAACCTGAAAGTGGCTTACATAGTCAAGATAGCTAATTATTCACAAATTAAGGAGTCTGGAGAGAAGCAGTTGCAGCATTAGGTCAACAGCTCGATAATGCCATCAAGATTCCAAAATTTTCTGTTTGTCTCTGTGATGCTCTGCATTTTGATTGTTCTTATTCAATCATATAAGCTCCTGGTGACAAGACAGTTGTCACATACCCATACACATGTCCTCCAAAGACAGAAAGAAAGAAGTGGAATACTTGGAGCTATGTCTTCATCAGGGAAGAAAATCTTTCACACAAGCTCTCAGCAGACATTTGTATGTTTCATTGCCCAGGATTTTAATACCTAATGGTTCTTAACTGCAGAAAATGGTTGTAAAGAAGGGCTCAAAATTTCAGTCTCTAAGGTGCAAATCGATTTCTGCCAGAAAGGAGGGAAGATGAAGGGAAATGGCTCTCATCGGGGCAAACAATATCTACCAGAAGAGAATGTATACTTCTTACGTATAGATTAAAATTTTATAGTAATCTAGGAGATGGTCATTAAGAATTTCCATCTTGGAAATTAGTATAAAAGACTTTCTACCCAGTGGTCATCATCTTGGAAATTCTTCTTGTCAGAGTGTGGGAGAAATAAAACAATCATCAGATAAGAGAAATGAGCAGTAAGGCAGAGGAGGAGTCCTATAGTTAAATAAAACAAGGGTCTAACAGTTTTACCAGAAAAAAATTGGGGGAGGCAGTATAGAATAAATTCTTTATAGCTCTCAGTCTTATATTGAGCTGCCATTGAATAAGATAAACAGTCTGTTACGGTGTGATGCAGAGAAACACAGTGTGAATCAAAGCCGGAAATGTTATTGCTTTCTAAGGCAGTGGTTTGACTAGACTGAGAGTACTATATCTGGTATTTGTCACTATTTCTTAGATGGGGTATAATTTCTCTTGAGGGACTATTGCACCGAGTCACTTAATGATACCAAGCTTCCGAGATTTAAGATGTAAAGAAAGAATGTTAAAAGTTGTGCATTTGTTCACTGGGAGGTAAAAGGGAATCTAAATTCCTATTTAGCCTTTGCAGTTTCCATCACTGGCAAAGACTATTGCCTTCTCTCATTTTTTCTCTTTATTCACTGCCAGTCCATATTCTGCTGCTGCTTGCCCTGCTCACCATTTAACTGCAGCACTTTATGTGAGGACCCAAATAAAGCAAGGGATCAGTGCAGTTCTGAGAATCATTTATCAAAGGGAGATTTAAATGCATGTTTCTTACTTGCCTAGAGGAAAAATGCAATAAATGCATTCTGAGGCAGGTTTCATGTTCTTAATAACTGCATATTTATTATGACTTAAGCAGGAAATTGCATATTTGCAGGTTGAAAACCACAATTAGATAGAATCATCAGCTTCGTCCACAGGCAAAATTACAACCAGGGCTATATGTGTACAGTTTCCCTGTAAAATTAGTAGAATAAAGCAGACACAGGTTAATTCCTTGGTGACTGTGACAACTTGGAAAAGGTATGTAAGTACTCTGAGCTCCCAGTTTCCTCATTTGTAAAATCAGGATAATCATTGTACCCATCAGTTTACCTTATAAGAATATTGAATGAGATAAGTATTGTAACATTTTGAGTGAAGGTCTAATATACAGAAAGTTGTTCATATGAATTAGCTCTGATGCTGACAATGATAATGCCAACAAAATCCAAGCCAGTAGTCAGGAGATACTCAAACAGCAGTTTTCATATAAGAAAAATGAGAAATTCATGAATATACAAATAAAAGAGTGAAATACATTAAAAATAAATTCTGAGATGCATAGGTATTGATAACTTGGCTTTGGAAGATGAAAAAATCAACAGAATTGGTCTGCATTTAGCGGGATCTACTTCCCCACATGGACAATGCCATGTTAGTCATCCCTTAACCATATGGCATTAGCAGTTAAGAGGATGAGCTATTTATTGACTCACAAATCCTGTGGCTCATGACAGTATCAGTGTTTAGTAGCCCTTTGACCTACGGACAATTGTTTAAATTCTTGGTGATTAAGACTTTGTATGCAAATTACAGACAATTATATTAGTTCTTCCATAGGGTTACTTTGAGGATTTCATGAATTTATTGTGTAAAGCACTCAGAATAGTATATGATACGTAGTAAAAATTCAGAAAACAAAAAAAGTAACCATTGTTAGTGGTGGGAAGAAAGAAAATTCTTGTCAGTTATAAAAGGAGAAATGACTTAGATCCCCTTATCACAAACATAGTTTGAAACCAACATTCAACTCAAATCAGTAGTGAATAGAACATGATCTTATTCTGCATACATTAGGAATTAGTGACAAGAATAATAATGGCTAAAATAAAATGAAGGCTTTTTATTTTCCCTCTGGTGGGGTCTAGTCCAGAACATTTCAGGAAAGAGAGAGCTCAAAGGGAAGAGAAAAGAACTTAGTCCTTCTCAAGCTTGGGGTAGAGCATCAACTGTCATTTGATACCTTTACTGAGACTTGACACTACATTTTAAGTGTAAGAATTGTTTGGAAAGCCTGACTTCCTCATTGATTATTTTACATATTTCAGAAATATATGTTTTCTTCCTGAAGTGTTGGATACCTATTTATGGTTCTTTTTCCCAGAAATTCAAGTTGTGCTTTCACTTGTAAGTGTATTTGTTGTTTTATCTTCTGAGATTCTTCAAGAGCAGGAATGATCACACTGTAGTAACTGAAGTGTGATGTATCTGAAAAATAAATAACCAGTGTCATTATTTTACCACATTTATTGTGTTATTTCTTAACTATGGCATCCAGTGAAAGATAGTATCTTTATGCATTTAATGAGCACACTTATTCTTGATAATTTAGACAAGAACATTTTTTCAAAATTGCTCACCAACCCCTCTTTCTTATTGGGCCTGGTGTTTAAGTAATGGAGATCCTAAAAGGAAAGAGCAACCATCAATGCTTATAACTCTAGAGAGAGAAGGTTTGTAATAATACCTTATCCTCTGGAATTCTGTCCTACATGCTGTTAAAGAAAATATCTGCTCCCATTCTTATAGAAAATATGAATTCTAAGCCTCTTATCATTTGTAGGAATGCTGATGACTGACAACGTCATACAACTAGAAAGCATTGAAATATACTAGTTTGCTTTGGTGTGGAGATATCATAGTCCTTTATTAGACTCCCACTGCCTCATATGGTATCCTCTAGCCACATAGGACTATTAAATATTTTTTTAAAGATTTTATTTATTTATTTGACAGACAGAGGTTGCAATTAGGCAGAGAGAGAGAGAGGGAGAAGCAGGCTCCCTGCTGAGCAGAGAGCCAGATGTGGGGCTTGACCCCAGTATCCTGGGATCATGACCTGAGCTGAAGACAGAGGCTTTAAGCCACCCACATGCCCCAGGACTATTAAATAATTTTTGTTTATTTATTTATTATTTTTTTTAAAAAACATTTTATTTATTTATTTGACAGACAGAGATCACAGGTTGGCACAAAGGCAGGCAGAGAGAGAGGAGGAAGCAGGTTCCCTGCTTGAGCAGAGAGCCCAATGTGGGGCTCAATCCTCGGACCCTGATACCATGACCTGAGCCAAAGGCAGAGGCTTTAACACACTGAGCCACACAGGTGCACCTATCAAATATTTTTTAAAGATTTTATTTATTTAAAAGAGAGTGAATGCACAAGGGCAGGGGGAGGGGCAGAGAGAGAGGGAGAAGCAGGCTTCCCACTGAGCAGGGAGCCCAATGCCGGGCTCAGTTCTAGGACCCTGGGATCATGAGCCAAAGGTAACCACTTAACCAACTAAGTCACCCAGGTGCCCCAGGTTTATTAAATTTCTAATTAAATTAAGTTAAAATTTAGTTATTCTTATGTTTAAGTCACATTATAGTCACATGTGGCTTATGGCTGTCACACTGGAGAGTCCAGGTATTGAGCATTTATATAATTGCAGGAAGTTTTATTGATCACTGCTACTGTAGACTACTTAGGACCCTCCTACCCCCATACACATGCCGCTTCCCAAGTCTACCATATCTTTACACTGTCTCAATTAGTCTTTAAAATATTTTTGTTCATATTTAATGTGAGAATAATTTACACAGAGAAGTGAACTTAATAGCCCTTTCATCTCCTAATTTCATATTTGGAACTCTTTAGAAACGATGGATTTTGACATTATTTTTAGAGGATTTGTTGGTCTCCTTGCACTTATACCCTATAGGGTCTTAAGTTCTTGGCCTGTCTTCCGTGAAATGATAAGAGCCACATATCTAGTGGAAAATCAGTTTTCTGTTGTTACTTGGCCCCCACTGTAATTATGTTCTTTATGCTCTCTACACATTGTATGATTAGCATGCACCTCTATAGGCAAAAATACCTTTTACCTACAAATCATGGTCACTTCAAAGCTTCACATCTCACTCTTAGATGGCTCCCTGTTTTTCTTAGAGTAAGACTGGTGATACTTAACATATATTGAGTGCTTTGCTTTGTGGCAGATGCTGTTCTGTTTGATTGTACAGATGACCTCTTTGAATTCTTAAAACAATCTTGTAAGGTATTGTCACCTCCCCTGACCCTGACACATGCTAAAGAAACTGGGACAGGAAGAGATGAGAGAACTTTCTCAAGATCACACAGTCAATACAGTGACAGAGCTGGAATTGGAAACTGAGTAGACTGGTTCCAAAGAGTAAGCAGTGAGACTTGTGGGTTCAGATTGCCTCACTTAGTGATTAGCATATGTAAGTCCTTGCACTTCAGTCCATGAGTTAGCCTCAGAAGAGATGGAAATTAGGTTTGCAGCTACCTTGTTGGGGGCTGGTGCGCGGAGGGGAGGGGAGGTTGTGGTGACTAAACTAATACAAATTTCAAATCTTGGTGTCTTCTTCCCTGTATCAACCTTTGTTGTTTAGCCTATTTGGGTTTTAAGTTATATAGGAATATAACATGCCATATACATACTGTTATATTGTTAAATGTCTTGCTCTCTTCAAGGCACTAACAAGTTTCAAAACTTACAAATTACAGGTGCACCCCATATAATGGAATGCCAAGTAATGGAATCCCAGTTGACCATACTCTCAAATGACTGGGATTTTCTTAAACACTGCTGCATTTTGCATAAATAGAAATTGTATGACAAACTCTATTGCACAAAGCCCATTTCCTTTTAAATGTTATTCTCTTAAGAATGCAGCAGCCTGGCATCAGACAGGCAAGAATAAAGGTTTCATTAAATACTGTGCCCAAAGTTTCATAGCTGTGGCATAACAAGCTTTGGAATTTATAGAACAATTATAGAATTATAGAACAATCAAAGCTTTATATAACTGCCACAAATGCCAGCTTCAGCACCACAGGTGGGATTTTAGGAAATGCTAGAACTACTATTGCACACACTTTTAAAAATGTTTTGTTGTTGAAGAAAAATGGAAAGATGGTGGGGTAGTAGGAGGACCCAAGCCTTGTCTTGTTCCTTGAACATGGCTAGATAAATATCAAATCATTCTAAAAACTCAAGAAATTGATGTGAAGACTGACGGAACAAACTGCGCTACTAGAGGGAGAGAATAAGCCATATTGTGGAAGGTAGGAGGTGCAGAGATATGATTTGGGGGAGAAAAGAATTATGGGTCCTGAGGAGGAGAGGGAGCCCTGAGGATAAGAGAGGCAAGAGAGAGAGAGAGAGAGAGAGAGGAACGCACAGGAGATTGCACAAGGAAAACACTTCCCCAAAGCCGTTGATTGGGGAAATGAGGGGTGATTACTGTGCATTTTTATAACCAGCGGAGCTCAAAGTTTTAGAGGCCCGCACCATGGCTGGTGTTAAGCCCAGTGGGTGCTGCAGTGCTCCTGTGGAGGAGGGCAGAAGTCCAGGAACAGACAGCATGATCTGAGGATCATAATATGAGGATTCCCTGGGATACACTGAGAGAGATAGTTTCCCCTTCTTAGAGCATATCTGGGAGAGGTGGCATTGCTTCTCTGAGGATAGAAGAGCCAGCAGGCGCCGTTACACTTTGCCTCCTTCTGTATAGGTACAGAGATAGCTGCTTAGGGTAGCTAATCTGGACACCTGTTCTTTGCTGTGCTTTACTCTGAACTCCAAGTTCCTGCATGTTGGTGTAACTGCCCTTTATGAAACAAGTTTGCACCAGCACCATCTAAGTGAGACCCTCCCACAGAGGACCAGAATGGGTCTCTGCCACACTGGGTCCCTAAATTTTGGAGTTTTACAACTCAGCCAGGCTACCTGGAATAGAACACAGGTGCACTGGGCTGTGGGATGGGCAGATGGCTTGGACATAGATAGAGTGAATGCAGGGATCAGAGAGACACCTAGGACACACAAAGAGAAGTTGTTTGTTCTTCTGAGAGAGTTTCCCAAATAATGGCAGGTGCAAACTCCCCTTCTCTGGGGATGAGAGAGAGGACTGCTGTCAATTCCCTACCCTACCCCTCAACATAACTTCAGTAACCAACACAGTACCAACAACGGAGGCCTAAACCCCTTATACCAAGCCCTGCCCACCCCTCCCCACCGCACACTGCAGATGCTTCTTTTTAAGGCAGGTTGCCTGAGAACAAGAGCAGTAGGCCCCTCCTCTAGTAGATGAGGATATACCCCCCTTAACACACCAATTCTACTGATCGTAGAGTGCTGCAGCTTCAGCTCTAGTGCAGATAGCATCAAGTTTCTTTTAACAAGCAGAGCAGAGCACACCTAGTTAAAGCTCACTAGACTCTGGCCAAGGTCCAGACACTCCTCACTGCAGGCAAGGAGGAAACTCTGCAGAGGACTGACCTGAGGGAAAGAGCAGCCAAAACACAGCAGCAGAGTGCACACAGCATACACCAGAGACACTTCCTGAAGCACCAGGCCCTAGACAGTAATTAGCGTCTTCTTAACAAACTATTACTCTTGGGAGGAGGAAACATAACCAGTTTTTCTAACACAGAGAAGAAGATAGAGACCCAGACAAAAACGCCAAGATGGAGGAATTCATCCCCCACCCCCCGACAAAAAACAACAACAACAACAAAAAAAAAAAACAAGGAAAGGTCACAGCCAGGGATCTAATTGAAACAGATATAAGTAATAGAACTGATCTAGAATTTAAAACAGCAATCATAAGGATACTACCTGGTATGGATACTATGGATAAGGATACTATGCTTGAGGAAAGCATAGAAGACACCAGGGAGTTCCTTATGACAGAGATAAAAGACGTAAAAACTAGTCAGGCTGAAATAAAAAAAATAACCAAGATGTGAAACTGACTGGATGTAATGACCACAAAGCAGCATAAGAACAAGTAGGTGATTAGAAGATAAAATCATGGAAAGAATGAAGCTGAAAAGAAGAAGGAAAGAAAGATATTAGATCACAAATGTAGACTTAGGTTACTCAGTGATTCCTTAAAGCATAACATTATCATCATAGGAGTCCCAGAAGAAGGAGGGAGAAAGAGGCAGGGTTTTTTTGAGGAGACTATAGCTGAAAACTTCCCTAATCTGGGGAAGGAAACAGACATCCAAATCCAGGAGACACAGAGGAACTCCTATCAAAATCAACAAAAATAGGCCAACACCAAGAGGTATTTGTGGCAAAATTTGCAAAATACAGAGATAAGGAAAAAATTTTAAAAACAGCAAGAGAAAGAAGTCCGTAATTTATGAGAACACAGGATTAGCAAAAGACCTTTCCACAGCAACTTGACAGGTCAGAAGACCTGATATATTCTATATGCTGATTGGGAAAAATCTGCAGCCAAAAATATACTATCCAGCAAGGCTATCAATCAGAACAGAAGGAGGGATAAAGTATGTCCCAAGCAAAGGAATTTGTGACCACTAAACCACCCAGAAGAAAACTCTTTGAGTGGGAAAGGAAAAAACAAAATGACAAAGACTAGAAAGAAACAGAGAAAATCTCCAGAAACAATGATGTAACAAGTAATATCATTGCACTAAATTCATATCTATCAATAATCACGCTCAATGTAAACAGACTTAATACTCCAATCAAAAGACATAAAGTGTCAGAATGGAATGGCTAAAACAAAACAAAAACAACAACAACAACAAAAATAAGACCCATCTATATGTTGCCTGCAAGAGACTCTAAAGACACCTGCAGTTGAAAGTGAGGGGATGAAGAACCATTTATTATGTTAATGGACATCAAAAGAAAGCTGAAGTAGCCATACTTATATCAGAAAACCTGGATTTTAAGCCAAAGACTGTCAGAAGAGATGAAGAAGGGTGCTATAGCGTAATAATGGGGTCTATCCAATAATATGTTACTATTGTAAATATTTATGGCCCCAATTTGGGAACACCCAAATATATAAAACAACTAATAACAAACATAAACTCATTGATAGTAATACGATAATAGTAGGGGACTTTATCACCACACTCACAGCAATGGACAGATCATCTAAGCAGAAGATCAACAAGAAACAATGGCTTTGAATGACACTCAGGACATTTTATCCTAAAGCAGAAGACTAGACATTGTTTTCAAGTCCACATAGGACATTCTTTAGAATAGATCAGATACTCGGTCACAAATCAGGTCTTAACCACTAAAGTAAGACTGAGATCACTCCACACTTATTTTCTGACCACAATGCTGTGAAACTTGAAGTCAACCACAATAAAAAAAAATTGGAAAGACCACAAATAGAGGTTAAAGAAGGTCCTTCTAAAGAATGAAAGGGTTAACCAGGAAACTGAAGAAATTAAACAAACAAACAGACAAAAAAACAAAAATATGATGGTCCAGAACCTTTGGGGTGCAGCAAAGGCAGTCCTAAGAGGGAAGTATATGGCAATAAGGCCTACCTCAAAAAGCAAGAAGAGGGGCACCTGGGTGGCTCAGTGGGTTAAAACCTCTGCCTTTGGCTCAGGTCATGATCTCAGGGTCCTGGGATCGAGCCCCGCATCAGGTTCTTTGCTCAGCGGGGAGCCTGCTTCCTCCTCTTTCTCTGCCTGCCTCTCTGCCTACCTGTGATGATCTCTATCAAATAAATAAATAAAATCTTAAAAAAAAAAAAAAGCAAGAAGAGTCTCACATACACAATCCAACCAATCCAACCTTACACCTATAGAAGCTAGAAGAAGAATAACAAATGAAGCCCAAAGCTAGCAGAAAAGGGGAAATAATAAAGTTTAGAACAGAAATAAATTATATAGAAACAAAGAACAGTAGAACAGATCAATGAAACCAGGAAAGAATTAATTTGAAAGAGTTAATAATACTGATTTTTTTAAAAACCCTAACCAGACTTATCGAAATGAGAAAGGACCTAAATAAATAAAATCATGAATGAGAGAGGAGAGACCACAACCAACACACACACACACACACACACACACACACACATATATGTGAGAATATTATGAAAAACTTGCCAGCAAATTGGGAGAAATGGATAAATTCCTAGAAACATATAAACTACCAGAAATGAAACAGAAAAAATAGAAAATTTGAAAAACCAATAACCACAAAGAAATTGAATCAGTAATCAAAAATCTCCCAGTAAACAAAAGTCCAGGGCCAAATGGCTTCTCAGAGGAATTCTGTCAAACATTTAAAGAAGAGTTAATACCTATTTTTCTCAAACTCAAAAAAAAAAAAAAAAAGAAAGAGATGGAAGGAAAATTTCCAGACTCATTCTAGGAGGCCAGAATTACCTTAATTCCAAAACCAGACAAAGACCCAAAAAAGAGAGAATTACAGACCAATATTCCTGATAAAGATCAATACAAAAATTCTCAACAAAATACTAGTAAATCAAATTCAACAGTACACTAAAAGAACCGTTCGCCACAATCAAGTGGGATTTATTCCTGGGCTGCAGGGTGGTTCAATATTCACAAATCAATCAATGTGGTACACCACATTAATAAAGGAAAGGATGAGAACCATACGATCCTTTCACGAGTTGCAAAAAAAAAATTTGACAAAATACAGCATTCATTCTTGATAAAAACCCTCAACAAAGTAGGAATAGAGGAAATATACCTGAACATCATATAGGCCATATTAAGAGGATGCACAGCTAGTATAATTCTGAATGGAGAAAAACAGAGCTTTTCTTCTATGGTTGCTAACAATACAGGGAACTCTACTCTAACCACTGTTATTTAACATCATGCTAAAAGTCCTAGCCTCAGCCATCAGACAACAAAAAAATGTAAGACATTGAAATCACCAAGGAAGAAGTCAAACTTTAACTATTTGTAGATGACATGATACCCTGTGTAGAAAATAAGACTCCCCCAAAATAATTGCTAGAAGTGATAGACAAATTCAGTGAAGTTACAGGATACAAAATCAATGACAGAATTCTGTTTCCTTTCTATACACAGTAATGAAGCAGCAGAAAGAAAAATCAAAGAATTGGTCTCATTTATAATTGTACCAAAAACCATAAGATAGCTGGGAATAAACCTAACCAAAGAGGTAAAAGATCTGTATTCTGAAACTATAGAACACTTATGAAAGAAATTGAAGATAACACAAAGAAATGGGAAGATATTCCATGCTTATGAATTGGAAAAACAAGTATTATTAAAAATGTCTATACTACCCAAAGCAATCTATGCATTTAATACAATCCCTATGGAAATACCACCACCATTTTTTACAGAGCTAGAAGAAAAATCCAAAAATTTTTATGGAACCATAAAAGACCCCTAATAGCCAAAGCAATTTTGAAAAAGAAAAACAAAACCATTATATTATAAACTGAAGTCATCAAGACAGTATGGTACTGGCACAAAAACAGACACATAGATCATTGGAACTGAATAGAGAATCCAGAAACAGACCCTTGATTGTATCACCAACAAATCTTCAACGGAGTAGGAAAGAATACCAATTGAAAAAAGACAGTCTCTTCAACAAACAGTGTTGGGAAAACTGGACCACACCATACACAAAAATAAATCCTAAATGGATGAAAGCCCTAAATGTAAGACAGGAAACCATCAAAATCCAAGAGGAGAACATAGGCAACTTCTTTGACCTTGGCTACAGCAACTTCAAGGCAAGGGAAACAAAAGCAAAAATGAACTATTGGGACTTCATCAAGGTAGAAAACTTCTGCACAGCAAAGGAAACAATCAGGAAAAATAAAAGGCATCCTATGGAATGGGTGAAGCAGCAGGTAGATAGTTGAGCAAGATACTGAATTCTCCTTTATTGACCTGTTGTAAATGACATACCTGATAAAGGATTGGTGTCCAAAATATATAAAGAACATACCAAATTCAACACCCCCCAAAATAAATAATCCCATTAAGAAGTGGGCAGAAGACATAGATAGATATTTTACCAAAGAAGTCATCCAGTGGCTAGCAGACACATGCAAAGATAAAGATGTTCAATATCACTCACCATCAGGGAAATAGAAATAAAAACCATAATGAGATATTACTTCACACCTGTCAGAATGTCTAAAGTTAACAACACAGGAAAGAATGCATGTTGATAAAGAAGTGGAAAAAGGGAAACCATCTTACAGTGTTGGTGAGAATGCAAACTGGTGCATCCACTTTGGAAAACAGTACAGAGGTTCCTCAAAAAGTTAAAAATAGATATTAGTATTTATCCAAAGGATACAAAAATACTGATTTAAAGGGACACATGCACCCTGATCTTTATAGCAAGAATATCAACAACAGTCAAGTTGTGGAAGATAGTCCAAATGTCACCTGATGAATGGATAAAGAAATTGTGGCATGAGCGCAGATACACACACTTATACATGTACACAGACACAAAACACACACACACACACACACACAGGAATATTACCATCAAAAAGAATGAAATTTTGCCATTTGAAACAATGTGAATGGAGATAGAATATATTCTGCTAAGCAAAATAAGTCAGAGAAAGACAAATACCATATTATTTCATTCTTATGAAATGAGGCGAATATGGGGGGTGGAGAGAGAGGCAAGCCATAAAACAGAGTCTTAACTACGGATAACAAACTGAGGGTTGCTTTGGGGAGGTCAGCCAGGGGATGGGCTATTTGGATGATGGATATAAGGAAAGCACTTGTGATGAGCACTGGGTGAGGTATGGAAGTAATGAATCCTTAAATACTACTTCTGAAATTAATATTACACCGTATGTTAACTATGTAGAAATTAAATGAAAACTTTTGAAAAATTTGTTTCTGTTCCTTTTTTTGTTTCCTTTTTGTTTGTTTGTTTGGTTGGTTGGTTGGTTTGTTTTTATTTTGGTTTGGTTGTTTGGTTAGTTGATTTTTCTACTTTTGAGCAATGTTCTTTCTCTTTATATTCTATTCCTGTGTAACATTTAAACCTATCTAAGCATCTGCACATCTAAAAAGTGCTTAAAACTTGCCAGTTGCTTTAACTGTTCACGCCACTCACTCCTTATAGTAATCCTCATTTGAGAGATGGGAAAAGAGAGGCACAGTGTGGCTGTTCCTCATGGTGAAGCAGCAGGTAGATAGTTGAGCAAGATACTGAATTCTCCTTTATTGACCTGCAAACACGTGCTTTCAATACAGTTCTCTTCTGGTGTCTCCCATGGGTCTCCTTTGCCCGTTCCCCTTCTTTTCTGGAGTTGGTATGATGTAGTAAAAAGAATACCATGAATCTTGGCATTAGGGTGGTTTAGTTGAGTGTTAGGATTCTGGAAAAGTAATTCTTATCTTCTGGGCTCCCCCACCCATTTTAATTTAAGTTAATCACCCTAATTTTTTAAGAAAATTGTTAGTAAAATAAGACACTCAGTGGATAGGCAAAATGTCCAGTTCTTAGTTTCCTACCCTCCTTCTCTACAAGGGTGGTCCCCTCATGAAATTTTTTTTCTCCTTTGATAAATAGCATTCTGTTTCTGCTTCATTCTTCCTTCTTCTCTTCTCTCCAGTTACTACAAATGCTTCTCCTGTCTCTTTTACTAATGGAATTTAGGAAAAAATAAGTCCTAAAATGTCTACTTCAGATCAGGTGCTAGCCCTGTCATTTAATTGAATCAAATAGAATTATGCAGCATTTTAACCTTGAGTCTGCTTCTTCATCTATAAAATTCAGTAGGTATTCTCAAAGATCCTTCCCAGCATTTCCATTTTATAATGTTGATGATATTTCTTTCAGACACTCCAGGCATTTATAAAAATTTATTCTACAGATTCTATCCTAATGTTACCACATTTCCTGACTTGGGTACCTTACGTTAATTTTCTAATCTTTTATCTACGAGTGGCAAGTCATTAAACATTTGAAATGGAATTAAACATCTTGCTCCATCACATTTCAGTTCTCCATCTGGCTTTTGCAATTGGAATTTACTGGCAAGCACAATTTTAAGCTTTGGGGGGCTGTGTGTGAGCAAGAAATACTGATGCCATCAGCCCACATGTCTGTACAACCCTGAACTTTGTGGTCTCTATCATTTTCTGAAGAACAGATGGTAAAGAAAATAATCCTGAAATGCTCCCGTCATTGTGGAGGAAGGGGAGGAAAAGAAAGAGAGAGAGTGATTGATTGATTTAGAACCGTGCAATGCATTTGTGCCTTTATAGCCTTGGGGGGGGAAAAGATTTCATAACAAGATAGATAATCTTTGCCTTTTGAGAAAAGCACAGTGATTTCTTATAAAAGAGTGCTTGAAGACTCAGAAATGATTAGGAAATAGCTTACTTAAAGTTCAGGGGTATGAAGGAGGGAACTAGAGGTACACAGTAGGAGACATTAAAGCAAGCCCATTCGTTGGGTATTTCGGTTACCCACAAATTTATGCTCCAGCGACATTGACTCTCTTTCATAACTGAAGTCAACTGTAGGAAGGACCTTCGAGACTGGATAGCACATACAACAAGATAGGCCACAAGTGAGTCCCTGAGTTCCAAAAATTCAAAGTATAAAATAGAAAAGGACATGGTCAAATTTCCTAGTTACTTGATGGGAAACAGTCTAACAATTGTGATTAGTGGCAGAAAGTTGGACTTTTGGGACCACTCTGCCTGTGTAATTGACTAACCCCAAATAGGTGGTTTAAAACCACAATTTTGGGGTGCCTGGGTGGCTCAGTGGGTTAAGCCGCTGCCTTCGGCTCAGGTCATGATCTCAGGGTCCTGGGATCGAGTCCCGCATCGGGCTCTCTGCTCAGCAGGGAGCCTGCTTCCTCCTCTCTCTCTCTGCCTGCCTCTCTGCCTACTTGTAATCTCTCTCTGTCAAATAAATAAATAAATCTTTAAAAAAAAAAAAAAAAAAAAAAAAAAAAAAAAAAAAAAAAAACCACAATTTTGAATTCTTGCTCGTGAGTTTATAAGTTGCCTAGTGGTTCATAGTCTGGACGTGGTTGGGTAGGGGCTGTGCTTCAAACTGCGGGGACAGCTGGGCCTGCCCCCACCCCAACCGTGGTCTGCATATTTTACATCCTCCATGGAATATCAGGTTAGCCAAAGCATCTTCCTATTCTAGCAATGGCAGAAGGCCAAGACAAGAAGAGAGAGAGAGAGAAAGAGAGAGAGAGAGAGAGACAAAAAGAAGATGTAATTAGTAAGGCCCCTTGTGGTCTGGGCTTATAAATGGCACATAGTCGTGCCTACCCATATGTTATCAACCATAGTAGCCATATAATTTTCTAATGATCCACTGCTGTAAAACAAGGTAAGCCAAAACTCTCTGGTTTAAAGCAACTAGTTTATTTTTCTGTAGGATTCTGTTGGCTAAGTATTTGAAAAAGGCACAGTAGAAATGGTTCTGCTCTGTCCTGTGATATCTGGTCCTCACCCGAGTTGTTGAAAGAGATAATGCCTTAAATAGTTGGGCTGGAGAATCCCCTTTCAAAATGACTTCTTCACTCATACGTCTGGTCTGGGTTTGGACAGCTGGAGAACAGAATCAGCTGGGACTGTTGAACAGAGTGCCTAAACTTGGCTTTCTTAGATGGTGACTTGGGATTCTTAAACAGGTGTTTTAAACAATGAGGCAGGAGTTGTATGACTTCTACTGCCATAGCCTCAGAAGCTACCTAGTGTACCTTATGTTATTTCTGTTAGCTACAAAATAGTCACGAAGGCTCCTTCAGATTTCAGGGGAAAGAAATCAGCCCCACCCCTTGATGATCAAACATTTATTATTTTTTTTTAATTTGAGTATGATTGACGCACAGTGTTACATTAGTGTATAGTATACAACACGGAGTGATTCAGTTGCTCTATATGTTGGACTATGTTCACCACAAGTGTAGCTACCATCTGTCACCACACATTGCTATTCCAGTATCATGGACTACATTGCCCATGCTGTGCCTCTGATTCGAGTGAAGCCTGCATCTCCCACTCCCTTTACCCATTTTTCCCTCCTCCAGTCCTTTTCCCACTGGCAACTGTCTGCTTGTTCTCCATATTTGTAAGTCTGATTTTGCTTTTTGTTTTATTCTGTTTTTTAGATTCTGTCTGTGAGTGACATTATATGGTCTTTGTCTTTCTCAGTCTTAGTTATTTCACTTAGCTTAATACCCTCTAGGATCATCCATGTTGTCACAAATGGCAAGACCTCATCTTTTTAATGGCTATATAATATTCCTGTGTTATGGGGTGTGTGTGTGTGTGTGTGTGTGTGTGCACTACATCTTCCCTATCTATTCGTCCATCAGTGGATGCCTAGTGGGTCAAAGATTTGTGTCTCTTTTAAACCATGATGAATAGCTAAGTCCAAACTTAAGTTGCAGAAAACTATACTTTTCCTCTGGTAAGAGGAATTATAGAATCATGTGGTATGAACCAAGGACACAGGGAGATGAGAAGAACCAGGGCTAATAGGTGGAATAGGATAGCTAATAATTAGCTAATAAGCTAATAGGAATAGGTGGAAACTGATGGACAGACATGGGATGGTATCCAGTTTTTCATATATAGTGGGAATGAAAAAGAAAATATGGTCCTCAAGGAAGGGGATACTTCAAGGTCAGTTCATGGTTTTAAGATTAAAGCAATAAAAACTGGTATCCCTGAGACCTTTCTTGTTTCTTGAGAAAGGCTTGTACCGCTATATATTTTCCTCTCAGGACTGCCTTTGTTGTGTCCCACAGATTTTGAACCGTTGTATTTTCATTATCATTTGTTTCCATGATTTTTTTCAATTCTTCTTTAATTTCCCGGTTGACCCATTCATTCTTTAGAAGGATACTGTTTAGTCTCCATGTATTTGGGTTCTTTCCAAACTTCCTTTTGTGGTTGAGTTCTAGCTTTAGAGCATTGTGGTCTGAAAATATGCAGGGAATGATCCCAATCTTTTGATACCGGTTGAGTCCTGATTTAGGACCGAGGATGTGATCTATTCTGGAGAATGTTCCATGTGCACTAGAGAAGAATGTGTATTCTGTTGCTTTGGGATGAAATATTCTGAATATATCTGTGATGTCCATCTGGTCCAGTGTGTCATTTAAGGCCTTTATTTCCTTGCTGATCTTTTGCTTGGATGACCTGTCCATTTCAGTGAGGGGAATACCTAAAGGAGCTGGAGAAAGAACAAGAAAGAAACGCTAAGCCCAGCAGGAGAAGAGAAATCATAAAGATCAGAGCAGAAATCAATGAAATAGAAACCAAAAAAACAATAGAACAAATCAACGAAACTAGGAGCTGGTTCTTTGAAAGAATTAATAAAATTGATAAACCCCTGGCCCGACTTATCAAAAAGAAAAGAGAAAGGACCCAAATAAATAAAATCATGAATGAAAGAGGAGAGATCACAACTAACACCAAGGAAATACAAACTATTATAAGAACATACTATGAGCAACTCTACGGCAATAAATTTGACAATCTGGAAGAAATGGATGCATTCCTAGAAACATATAAACTACCACAACTGAACCATGAAGAAATAGAAAGCCTGAACAGACCCATAACCAGTAAGGAGATTGAAACAGTCATTAAAAATCTCCAAACAAACAAAAGCCCAGGGCCAGACGGCTTCCCGGGGGAATTCTACCAAACATTTAAAGAAGAACTAATTCCTATTCTCCTGAAACTGTTCCAAAAAATAGAAATGGAAGGAAAACTTCCAAACTCATTTTATGAGGCCAGCATCACCTTGATCCCAAAACCAGACAAGGATCCCACCAAAAAAGAGAGCTATAGACCGATATCCTTGATGAACACAGATGCGAAAATACTCAACAAAATACTAGCCAATCGGATTCAACAGTACATTAAAAAGATTATTCACCACGACCAAGTGGGATTTATTCCAGGGCTGCAAGGTTGGTTCAACATCCGCAAATCAGTCAATGTGATACAACACATCAATAAAAGTAAGAACAAGAACCATATGATACTCTCAATAGATGCTGAAAAAGCATTTGACAAAGTACAACATCCCTTCCTGATCAAAACTCTTCAAAGTGTAGGGATAGAGGGCACATACCTCAATATCATCAAAGCCATCTATGAAAAACCCACCGCAAATATCATTCTCAATGGAGAAAAACTGAAAGCTTTTCCGCTAAGGTCAGGAACACGGCAGGGATGTCCATTATCACCACTGCTATTCAACATCGTACTAGAGGTCCTAGCCTCAGCAATCAGACAACAAAAGGAAATTAAAGGCATCCAAATCGGCAAAGAAGAAGTCAAATTATCACTCTTCGCAGATGATATGATACTATATGTGGAAAACCCAAAAGACTCCACTCCAAAACTGCTAGAACTTATACAGGAATTCAGTAAAGTGTCAGGATATAAAATCAATGCACAGAAATCAGTTGCATTTCTCTACACCAACAGCAAGACAGAAGAAAGAGATATTAAGGAGTCAATCCCATTTACAATTGCATCCAAAACCATAAGATACCTAGGAATAAACCTAACCAAAGAGACACAGAATCTATACTCAGAAAACTATAAAGTACTCATGAAAGAAATTGAGGAAGACACAAAGAAATGGAAAAATGTGCCATGCTCCTGGATTGGAAGAATAAATATTGTGAAAATGTCTATGCTACCTAAAGCAATCTACACATTTAATGCAATTCCTATCAAAGTACCATCCATCTTTTTCAAAGAAATAGAACAAATAATTCTAAAATTTATATGGAACCAGAAAAGACCTCGAATAGCCAAAGGGATATTGAAAAAGAAAGCCAACGTTGGTGGCATCACAATTCCGGACTTCAAGCTCTATTACAAAGCTGTCATCATCAAGACAGCATGGTACTGGCACAAAAACAGACACATAGATCAATGGAACAGAATAGAGAGCCCAGAAATAGACCCTCAACTCTATGGTCAACTAATCTTCGACAAAGCAGGAAAGAATGTCCAATGGAAAAAAGACAGCCTTTTCAATAAATGGTGCTGGGAAAATTGGACAGCCACATGCAGAAAAATGAAATTGGACCATTTCCTTACACCACACACAAAAATAGACTCAAAATGGATGAAGGACCTCAATGTACGAAAGGAGTCCATCAAAATCCTTGAGGAGAACACGGGCAGCAACCTCTTCGACCTCTGCCGCAGCAACATCTTCCTAGGAACAACGCAAAAGGCAAGGGAAGCAAGGGAAAAAATGAACTACTGGGATTTCATCAAGATCAAAAGCTTTTGCACAGCAAGGGAAACAGTTAACAAAATCAAAAGACAACTGACAGAATGGGAGAAGATATTTGCAAACGACATATCAGATAAAGGACTAGTGTCCAGAATCTATAAAGAACTTAGCAAACTCAACACCCAAAGAACAAATAATCCAATCAAGAAATGGGCAGAAGACATGAACAGACATTTCTGCAAAGAAGACATCCAGATGGCCAACAGACACATGAAAAAGTGCTCCATATCACTCGGCATCAGGGAAATACAAATCAAAACCACAATGAGATATCACCTCACACCAGTCAGAATGGCTAAAATCAACAAGTCAGGAAATGACAGATGCTGGCGAGGATGCGGAGAAAGGGGAACCCTCCTACACTGTTGGTGGGAATGCAAGCTGGTGCAGCCACTCTGGAAAACAGCATGGAGGTTCCTCAAAATGTTGAAAATAGAACTGCCCTATGACCCAGCAATTGCACTATTGGGTATTTACCCTAAAGATACAAATGTAGTGATCCAAAGGGACACATGCACCCGAATGTTTATAGCAGCAATGTCCACAATAGCCAAACTATGGAAAGAACCTAGATGTCCATCAACAGATGAATGGATCAAGAAGATGTGGTATATATACACAATGGAATACTATGCAGCCATCAAAAGAAATGAAATCTTGCCATTTGCAACAACATGGATGGAACTGGAGCGTATCATGCTTAGCGAAATAAGTCAAGCAGAGAAAGACAACTATCATATGATCTCCCTGATATGAGGAAGTGGTGATGCAACATGGAGGCTTAAGTGGGTAGAAGAAGAATAAATGAAACAAGATGGGATTGGGAGGGAGACAAACCATAAGTGACTCTTAATCTCACAAAACAAACTGAGGGATGCCGGGGGGAGGGGGTTGGGGAGAAGGGGGTGGGATTATGGACATTGGGGAGGGTATGTGATTTGGTGAGTGCTGTGAAGTGTGTAAACCTGGTGATTCACAGACCTGGGGATAAAAATATATGTATATAAAAAATATATGTTTATAAAAAATAAAAAATTAAAAAAAAAAAAAAAAAACTGGTATCCCAGTTCAGGCAAGTATAGTGCTAGAGAGAACAGCTGAGAAGGAAGAAGCCTACTTGTGAGATTAAGCTCAGATGGTATAACTGGTGCCATCAAGTACCAAATCCAAAAGAGTGAGATTGAAACAAGGTCCAATTTCCCCAATAGAGTGAAATTTACACTTTCTCTCTGACCTACTATAGCTGAACTCAGGAGCTGGAGTTTCTAGATCAATCCATGGAACTTGTTAATGCTAACAAGGAAGATATGGAAGAACAGAGGCCAATACTCTAATAAATAAACATGTCCAGAAATATTTGAATAGTTGAGATACCAAAAGGAGATTTCTTCATTGAATTTCAGTATTACTCATTAGAATGCCTGGCACTAGAATGATTTACCAGATATTTTTCACAGTATTTCAGATACTGGAGTCTGCTAGGACCTGTTTTATTGTCAAAAGTTATTTACTCCATCTTCCTTATCCATAAAAAAGTAAAAGATGAAAGTATTCAATGATATTTTCATCACTTTTGAAAAAATATCAATTATTGACTTAAATATGTGTATATTTTCCCCTCAAATTAATAAATTTCCTTGACAAATGGAGTACTCCAAATCAGATTCAGTAGTTGTAATAAGAAAATTGGACTATTGAGGGAAGGTAGAGACTCTAAACCTACAGAAATAGAAGCCAAAAATGCCAAGATTTTATGAATACACACTAAAAGTAAAAGTTTTTTTTAAGGCTCCCTTGCCAAAGCTCGAGGATATAAAAGTGGGTTATAACTATTTCACTCAGGAGTCTTCTTTTATTTCCTGACACAGGTAGGTCAGACATTGACAGAGATTAGCTGTGCAATCAATGTTTTTGGTTGGAATTTCCAAAACAAACAGAATGAATAGTTAATGTGTATAAAGGTACATCTGTTTAATAATAATAACCTTTGTTCTAAATTATTTATTTAAATATCTTGAGTATCCTTGAAGGTTTTTGGAGATATATGTGTATATCCATAAGTATATCTGCATTTTTTTGTAAGATGATCGGGAGGGTTCCTCCTATCCATTAGGAGTCTTAAATTGATCACCAGGGACCTTGAGGAAGAATTTTCCCTAACGCCAACATCTTGGTTCTCTGAAGCACAGAGAACTGAAACGGATCATTGTTTTTTTCTTCCTCCCTGGGATTTTAATTTTTCCCTGGTATTCTTTTGATTTAAATGCTGCTAAATACTGAAGGTGCAGTTCAAATACCCATTACTCCTAGAAGTGATTTTTGATCTCCAAAGATTGAAATGATGTAGTGCCTTTATTTTGAACAACTACAGAATTTTCATTGTGCTTGTTCATGACCCTTGGCACTTTTCAGCTTCAACTGAGTTTATTCACCAGCTTTCCCTATGACATATAATTAAACTTTCTGTTTCCCATAGAACTCATTCCATGAACTTATACATGGGAAGTGATTAATTAATTATTGAAAAATAATTTTAATTAATTCATATACCCATCACATCTTCTGATGAACAAACCATAATATGCATTCACCTGCTGATATCTTCAATTCATACATATAAATATGAATATACACTTAAGATCTGAACAATTAATATATGTGAAGTAGTCTCAATTAAAGCAAATAAATAGTAGGTAAGATATTAAGCCAGGGTCTGTCTCTTAACAACATATTGCCATAGTATTTTAAAATTTCCTTGGAGACCCATGAGTCCGATGCCCTCGTTCTGTGCTGTTTCTTGATATACAAAAAAAATTTGACTGAGGAGAACAGACATTAACATACAGCAATAACTTGCTATCTTCGAGCTGCAGTATTTTGTTCCTCAATATCAGTTGTGTAATTGATAAAGATACAAAATAAAAGCATAAAAATAATAAAATCCAAAATAAAGCATCATCAGATTACCATCTCCTCATGACATTCAGTGTAATATTTGTGTTCCTTAGTATGACAGATATGACTGCCAAGCCTTCAGTCACAATTTCTGCTCAGCAGTTGCCTCTTATTCTTCCACACTTCCCTTTTCTGATTTTATGTTTTATTTTCCTCACCTTTTACAACTCAGATCTAGTAACATCTTTTTTGAAGGCTTCTATGGACACTTCTACACCTTAGTCTTTTACAAAGGCTTTCGATTTCAAGGTCCCAGAGTACCAATGACATCGTAGTGTTACGGAAAGTGTTAAAGTAATAGTTTAATCAATATAGCATTGATATCTGATAGATACAAAATATTGATAACTATTTCTTTTTAATCATTACCAAGTACATACTCTGTTACTAACTTATGAAAGTATCTTTGGGGCATCTGGGTGGCTCATTTGATTAAGCATCTGCCTTTGGCTCAGCTTATGATCTCAGGGTCCTGGGGTCGAGCCCCAAATCAGGCTGTCTGCTCGGCAAGGAGTCTGCCTCTCTCTCTCTCTTTAAAATAAATAAATGCAATCTTTTTAAAAAGAATCCTCTAATTGTTCATCTGTTACCACTGTAGACCTTAATTTTTATCAAAGATAAAGCTGTCTTTAGCAAGTTTGCAAAATATGAGTAAAAGTGATGATTAGTCACAAGGTAATACTTACTATGTTGTTTTATTTGTTTTGAAAATTCTCATATTTATTTGGATGAGATTTTATATTTGAAGAAGCTTCTATACACAAACTGTATCTTGTTTCAGGTATAACACTTTGTATAATTTAAGGAACTTCTGATTATAAATCTTTTACCTTGATAAATAATGTATATTGGTTGCAATTGCAGGCATAGTCTTTTCTCCGGGGAGAGCAACAACTAATTTATTTAAGACAAAATATAAGTAGAAGGATATTGTTATTGCTTCTAGCATCCTTTTAAGAATTTTTTTTTTTTTTTTTTTTTGCAATATGGTAAATGCTTCTTACATTTCTGAACCAGGTGTTGAGAATTTTATTCCCATGGAATCTGGGAGTCTGTTTATAGTGTATGTACACCAGTGTTCAAAATACTGCAATTCAGTTGCTTTGGAGAGGATGGAGCATGATGATTAAGGATAAGGGCCTGGAGTAAGACAGCCTGGCTTTTAATCACAGCTCTCTGCTGAATGTTTGACCTTGGTGAGGTTACTTAATTTATGCTACACTATGCCTGTGTATAAAATAATAATAATGCTAGTATCTGTCTTATAGCATCTTTATGGGTATTGAAGAAGCTTTTGTGGCTCTATACCACACACCACAATGCTTCTCACACAGTAGGCACTCAGTAGGCCATGATCATTATTTTTATTATATAATGATAATAATGGACTACCTATCATGCTTCTGAGACAGAGCCATATATCATCTGATCATTAGGAACCTGATAACTCCCAGACCACTGCCCCTTTCTATTTGACCCTTTTTAAAATTTCTTCTACCCCATTCCATTTACTTGGAATCCTTGCTTCTCTCAAGTCAGTGACATATGGGGTTATTTAAAATTTACAAGTATCTAGGGGTGCCTGGGTGGCTCAGTTGGTTAAGCTTTCAACTCTTGAACTCAGCTCACATCTTAAATCTCAGGGTCATGAGTTCTAGCCCCATACTGGGCCCCACACAGGGCTTGGAGCCTACTTAAAAAATACACACACTTACGTTTGCATATCTAAAAGACTTTGGACTTCATATTCTTTTCAGGTGCCTTTATCCCTGAGATTTTATAACGTAGAACAGGGAATGTAGATGCCCATAAACAAAGGCAAGATTTTTGTAGGTTTTTTTTTTTTTTTTGAATTGTATTTTCTTATTTATAGCAGGAAAGACTTCCATGTAGAGACATTGAGACTTAAATAGTTATAAGCATGTGCATACCATTTTAGAAGAAGCCCAGATTTCTTCATGCATTTGCCTACAAGCTGTTTGTTTTCTTCTCTCTTCCAGCTGGAAGTCACTCATCATCCCTTTCATAAGGAATTGTCAGCACAAACAATGCAGATTACAAAATAAGAAAATCCAAAACAAGAGCACGTGTACAAACCTCCCAGGTAAATAGGTTTCAAAACTAAATCTTGTCCGTTGTAGCTTTCTGTACCCAGAGAGTGATTTTTACCTGTGGTTCTGAAGCATTCTGAATCTGTGTCATGTGAAAGACCGTTTGTGGCAGAGCGGAACTCACTGGCATCATTTCTGGTCCCTTGAGACTACCTCATGAATTTATCATTCAAAGCATTCACGGAGGGGAATATTATACCTGAACTAAGTTCCTTGACCACTAGAGCATATGAGCTGACATACAAAATGAGGAAATACAAAAATGAAAATGAAAGACTGAGTGAAAGAGTCTGTCATAAAGTCTTAAGTTTCTGGAGGATGCATGGAGCTCTAAAAATAAGATTATGGCTCTAGTCTCAAGAAGACTGTGCTAAATATGAGAATGAAACCAAGCAACAAGAATACCCAGAGAGGTATTGGATGAGGCTAGCTAGGCCTATAGGATGCACAGTAGAAGCTAATGTGATCCAGCTAGTATGCTAAAATCCAGTCAGTGATGACAGCTGATATGTATAGAACAGTTACTGTGTGCCAGGAGCCTTTTCAATTTATCCCAATAACACCCCAACAAGGAAGTTACAACTTGTATTTCTTCCTTGTAGATAGGGAAACTCATGCCCAACTCATGCTTAAGTAAGTGCCCAAGTTCACACAAATTCTACAGAATGGAGCCAAGCCATCTGTCCAGCTGTGTTGTCTCTAGAAGCTGCACTGTTAATAGCTATACATTCTTTTTCACTGGGAGGAAAAAGAGAAAGTGGAGAGGAGAAAAGTGAGCCTGAGTTTATGTTCTCCATTTATGTAGCAGTTACATGTGAGGAGATATATATATCTCAAAAAGTATGATATATATATATACATACATATATGTATATATATATATATAAAATCACAAAAAGCAACATAACTCTCACCAACCAAATAGAGAACTTAAATTATGGAATAAGATTTTGTCAACACGTAATTATATAAAAGCTGAGAATAGTTATGGAAGCATGAGAAGAAGCTGGGCCACTGTCGTGCTGAGCGGTAGGCCATGGAAGGATAGTGCAAAAGGGATAATCTGTTCTTTGCTTCTCACTTTTCTAGACCAGGTATTGGGAAAGAGGCCTTCAAAATTATGATCAGTATATATGACCAAGTGTATATTTCTCACTTTAAGAACAACTGTTTCTTCAGACAGAATTCCATAGCTAGGGCAATTTCCCATACCATATACATTCATTCATAGCATCTTTACTCGTTTCACTTACTGTAGGTATCATTCCTTTCTGTAACTCTCTCATTAATTGCCTCCCAGATTAGACTTCTATTCTGTAAGGGTGGGGACTACTTCAGTTGCTTTTAGCTCAACATTAAGTCTCCTGTATATTGATGCAGTAAGTATCCCTTCCATAAGTTAGAAGGACAGGTTTGATTTTCTGATTTCCAAGTGAAGAGCTTATTACAAAGAATACTAGCACACTCTGCCTTATTTTCAATGATGAGGAAAGATGGCTGATGGGAAGGAGAAAGACAGGCAAACCAGAAGAAAACTGACAGAAGAATGAAAAGAACAAAAAACAGAAACCCAACAGGAATATTGGACTGAAGCCTTGAGCCATCGACTTAAAGGAATGAATGGCAGTGTGGGATTCAGTCTGCCCTTTTATCAATTTCACATCTACCTGCTTGTCTCTCACAAATAGTGGTAAGGCTGATGTCCAGTCCTGCTATTTTGACAGTGATAACAGCTATTCAGCACATTGTCCATAAAATGTTTAAATTTGACTGTTAATTGATACTTACCTGGGTATATATAAGCTTACAGATACTATATATAGACTATCATACATATGAATGATTCTGAAACATAGCTCTTAGGAACTGGAGTTCTTATAACCCCAGTTCCATGGTGTGAAGACAGTGTAGTCCTTGTGCTCATGCCTTCTGGGCCTCTGTCAAGTGGGGATAACAAGTTAGTAGGGTAGAGGTGAGAATTTAATTATCTTGTGTGTCTGTAGCACTAAAAATGAGCATGTGATGAGAGCTCAATAAGTGGTATAAGCTTCTCAAGTTACAGTGCTGATTGCTCTTCTGCTTTAAGATTGTTTTTGATATTATCGCTTTGGTTGTTAGTGTTTAGTAGACCCACAACATCAGCTTTGAAATCAAGAAAATCAAAATTTAAATCTTTTAATCTCTTTCTGAGCTTGAATCGTAACATCTGTGAAATAAGAATGTTGACCTTACAAGATTGTTCTGAGAAATAAATGAGCTTTTGTATACGAACTAATTAGCCTGGTGCCTGTCACAGTGGAAACACACACACATTTTTATGTTTATATTTGTTTTTATATTCATAAAAATATTGCATTAATGACAGTATATAGGTAGTATGTAAAATGAAGTGTATTATTTTAAATAATATATTTTTGCTAGATTCTTGGGCTTTTCTTTCCTCTGCAGTATTTTGGTTGTTCATTCTGCTTGTTTTTACGGGTGCCTAATGGGCATAATAACTATACAGGAAAACAAACAGACCTCGGAAACTACCCTTGATGTATATTTTATATTTGAGAATAGACATAAAAAAGAAAACTATTTTATTGTCTTCTGTCTGTCTGCTTCTGTCTCTATAGAGTCAAATACTGTTATTTTACAAAACCAAACATATCATTGAATGATTGTCCAAAACAAATAGTTTTTCTTGAACATTAATTGGGAACATTGCTGGCAAGAAAATTCCAACATCAAAATGGCCTACAGTCAGAGACATTTCTTTATTTGTTTCCCTGTTCAGCTGTTCAAAATATGGCCTATGTGATGCATTTGTATGGAGTTATGAAAAATTTTTTTACAATGAGCTACTGGCTCTTTAGGCAGAGGGATGTGGCCAATAAACAATATTCTATTGGCAGAGTATAAGTCAGTTCATATGACATGAGCACCTACTATGAATTAAGCACAATGTTAACCCTTTAAACACCAAGTTTATGTGATTTGTGCTTATAAGGGATTTTCAATACAGTGGAAGGGACTGGTACGGATAGAGACTAAAAAGACAGGGAGCTCAAGAATAAATAAATCGGTATTATACAATAAAAAAACATAATATTTCTTGGGGATAGGCAGTCTATTTCCAGAAGTTGACTTCTCAGCTGGACTTTGGATATATCGTTACTGTGTTGTAGGTGTACAAAGTGGAAGAAGGACATGGAGTGGATGAGACATATCATGTACAAAAATTCAAGACCTACATGAAATGGCATGCTAGATTTAAACAACTATAAATATTATCAGCTGCTCAATTTAGAGTGTTAAGGTAAGAAGAGAAATAGAAGGAATTAAGACTAAGATAAAAATTAGAAACTTGAAACATCTTTGTTTAAGATACGGTGACTTCAAGTCAAGGATAATATTTAAGCAAAAAAACCCCAACATTTGCATATGGATTTATTGTAGTTGTTGTTTCTTACAAAAAGTTATATATGTGTTTTTTTAAAACAATTTTATTGAGTTTCACATAAATAGAAAAAGCAACCCGAAAATTCATTTGGAGACCCAAAGGAATCTTGATAGCCAAAGCAACCTTAATCAAGAACAAAGATAGATATACCACACTTTCTGACTTCAGATTATATTATAAAGCTACAGTAATCAAAACATCATGGTACTGGCATAAAAACAGATAGATAGACCCAATGGAACAGAATACAAAATCTAGAATAAACCTATGCATTTATAGTCAACTGATCCTCAACAAGTAAAACACACAATGCAGAACGGATAGTCTTTTCAACAAATGGTGTTAGAAAGACTAGACATCTATATGCAAAAAAAATGAGATTGGACCTGTCTCAACATCTCATACTACTTAAAGTGGATTAAAGGATTAAGCATAAGACCTGAAACTATAAAACTCCTAAGTGGAGAGAGGTGGGAAACACAGGGAGAATCTTAATATTGGTTTTGGCAATAGTTTCTTGGATATGACACCGAAAGCACAAGCACCAAAAGCAAAAAGAGACAAGTACAGTTACAGTAAAGTAAAAAGCTACTGCAGAGAAAGAAAAGAACACAATGAAAAGACAGCCTGTGGAATGGGAACAAATATTTGTAAACCTCATATCCAATAAGGGGTTAATATCCAAACAATATAAGGAATTCATCCAACTCAATACCAAAAATACAAATAATTTGATTAAAAATGGGCAAAGTACTTAAACAGACACTTTCAAAACAAGAAAAGAAGTTTAAAAATGGCTAATGGTACAGGAAAAAGTGCTGAATATTTCTAATCATCAGGGAAATGAAAATAAAAACCACAGTGAGATAGCACTTCACATCTGTTCCGGTGACTGTTATCAAAAAGACAAAAAAATACTAGTGGTGAGGAGGATGTAGAGAAGAGGATCTCTCGTACACTGCTCATGGGAATGTAGATGAGTAGAGCCACTAAAGAAAACCATATGGAGAGCCCTCAAAAAATGAAAAATAGAACTACAGAGTATATGATCGAGTAATCCCACTTCTCAGTGCATATCCAAATGGAACTGAAATCAAGATGTAAAGAGGTGTTTGTACTCCCACATTGATCGAAACATTCTTCATAACAGCCAAGATGTGGAAATAACCTAAATGTCCTTTACCAGATGAGGGATAAAGAAAATGTGGTATTCTATATACAATGGAATGTTATTCAGTCTTAAAAAGGAGGGCAGTTCTGTATTTGTGATAGCATGGATGGAGCTAGAGGGCATTAAGACGAAGTGAAAAAGTCAGAGAAAGACAAATATTGTATGATTCCTCTTGTATGTAGAGTGTTTAAAAAAACAAGCTCTTAGAAACAGAGAACAGATTGATGTTGCCTAGGGCTTCGAGAGGGGAGATGGGGTAATATTGGCCCAAGGGTACAATCTTTTATTTGGGCAAGATTAAGTTCTAGAGATCTCATGTACAGCATATACAGCATGTAACAATAGTTAAGAATACTGTGTTGAAATCTGCCAAGAGGATAGATCTTAAATATCACACACACACACCCCCACACACAGTCACACAAACACAGAAAACTATGAATATGTTAATTGATTTGATTATAGAGTTCCTTACATAATTGATATGTAAGTCATGCAGTTTTATTGGTGTTCAGATTTTTAGTTTTTGTTTTGTTCTTTTGCTTGTTTTCATTGAGCTGGGAATTAAAACTGCAGTTTTTTGACAGATTTCTTCCTGGTTTCATGCATAGCTCTTTATCAAAAAAACCATCCTTAGTTTCTTTCTAAACTTTGTCTAATAGGGAAAATACAGATCTCCCAAGTAAAAGCAGATACATAGCACTGGTTAAAAACAAAGGCTTTGGAGTTGGGCTAATATGGATTTTGTCACACACAGGTTAATTCACCTACTCAACCTTCTAAAAGGGGAAGGGGTGTCTTAGTCCATTTAAGCTGCTAAGGAAAACTACCATAGACTGAATGTTACTGAATGTTATGAACAACAGACCTTTTTTTTTTTTTTTTTTTCTTTCTCCCACAGTTCTGAAAGTTGGGAAATCCAAGGTTAAGGTGTCAGCAGATTTGGCCTCTGGTGAGAGCCTCCTTCCCGGTTTGTAGAAAGCCATCTTTTTACTGTGCTCCTTCTGCATGGTGGAAGAAGTAAGGAAGTTCTCTGAGGTATCTTTTGCATGAGCACTTGTCCCATTTTTGAGTGCTCTGACCCCTTCACTTAATAACTTCCCAAAACCCCCACCTTTAAACTACATCATTTGGGGGTTAGGTTTCAACATCTGAGTTTGGGGGGTGGGAGCACAAGCGTTCAGTCTATTATAATGGTAATAATTATCTCCTCTTTCTCCATGTCTAGATCTTTCTCATCACTCAGGTCTCATTTTCTCTGAGAAAACTACCTAAGCTCTGTACATAATTCCTCTCTGCCTCTTACCCTGAGTGGGCTTCATGGGCATGAGACCACACCTCACATTTAGAAGGGATTCAGTATTCTGTTCTTGGGATTCAGTGTTCTGCATTTGCAACTTGAAATTCCTATAAATGAAACCCAGTGGGACAACAGAGCATATAGCCAGGCTTGGAACTTCAGCTCACATATAGTATTGCCTCACAGCAGTGCGATGGGATGAGTTCCTGGCTGCCTGCCTCCCTGCCATGTGTTCCCGGGGCCCACCCAACCTCCTCTTCTCTCCTACCCATGATTGGGTTCATTCTTTGCTCTGGCTAGGATGTGGGCATGGACACAGCATGTCTGGGTTGGGCACGCTGCCCTATGACTTCTTGGGTTAGGACATGATAGTAACCATTCTCACTCTAGGCTCCAGCACAAGGGTGTGTCTGGCAGGTGGTTGACCAAAAACTGCATCTCATCAGGGAGACATCTTTTGCCTGTCCCCAGTCCAGTTACCACATGTGTCTTGGCATGGAGGTTTCAAGATCTATAATGGGTAGTCATCTGTTGTTGGTTGCAGTGGAAGAAGCCTGCAGGAAAGGGATAAACCAGACCCCACTTCTCAGTATCCTGTACCTGGCCAAGGCACAGTATGTCAGTTCACTAGCTGGTGGATGGACACTCAGGCATCTGTGGCAATCCTTCATGTGGCAGGGCCCATCAATACCTCTAAGAGTCTGCCCTCACCCTCAAGTAGCCCTGTGTCCGGGAGCACTGTCTCAGCCCGTTCTGTTCCTGCATGATTCTCTCTTCCTCCTTCCCATTTTCCTGAATCTGATGTGTGTTTCTCCTCTCTGGTGAGCATGAGATACCCTCCAGAGATAAGCCATGAGATAAGAATTGAGTAATTTTAGCACATGGAGTCAAATGAAGTATAAAAAAGTAGCAAGTAACAGGTATCAATCCAATATTACAAATTAAGGTTCCATTGAAGAAGACTCTACATCTGCTTCGTGAAATACCTAATACTGCTTAATCATCAGAATGGTTGGTATAGAATAGGCATTTAAGAAATATGTATTGAATGGAAGAATGAATGAATGACCAAACAAATGAACATGGGTTTGTGTAAGGATTAAATGACAAAATGTATGTTAAAAAAATTAGCATAGTCCCTGGCACGTGGGGCTCAAACTGGTGGTTGTGGACATAATAGTGATGATGATAATGAAAGTGATGATGATGGTACTCCTCCACCTGATACAGCCTCTTTTCTATAAAATTACTTCTCTTAAAGTACAAATTAATCATTATTTTAAAGTATGACTTATTCTTTCCTTCTCTCATGCTCTGTGGCTTTTCCCCTGTATTCTTCTACTGATGGAAATGATATTCATCATTTCCTCTCATCCTATAACTTATTCTAACATTTGTTTCCTCAACTTATAGTTCAAAAATTAGCTAAAGTATTACATACTTTAGGAGATCTGTCTGGACATTTCTGACTAGCTCACACCCACCTGTCTGTCCCTTATCCTGTACCACTCCTTAGTACATATCAGTGTTGTGATTTATGTCTTTGTGATTTTTGTGTAGTTCTAATTATCTCTCACATTCGCTGTATGTTCTGCATGGATAGGACGTACTTTTTTTTTTTTTTTTTAACAATAAGCATTAATTTCTCATAGCTCTGGAGACTACTGGGAAGTCCAAGACCAAGGTACAGGCAGATTTGGGTTCTGATGTAGATCAGCTTCCTTGTTCAGAGATGGCTGTTTGGGGTCTCTTTTATAAGGGGACTAACCTCTTCATCAGGGCTTATGATGTGATCAAAAAGGTTTCCTCCCCTAAAACCATCACATTGGGGGTGAGGATTTCAATTTCTGAATTTTGGGATATAGGGCCTACATTTTTCTTATGTGATATCCCAACACAGTTCAGATCCTGGCACGTAGTTGCCACTAACACACATTTATTGCCTGAATTTTTTACTTGAAGATGTTAATAAAAATAAAATGATTGCAGCAAATGAAGATGGTGGGAGAGTAATGGAAAGAAGTATTATTCCAAGTACGAGAAACATTTCTTGTCTCTTCATTCCCAATAGATTCTCTTTATTGCTTCTTATTCAACCCCTTTTTGAATTCTTGTTATGCCTATTCAAGTCTGTGTGTGCATTTACTTGTTTGTTCTTCATGTAGTTCCTTTCTCCCAAAGAGCCCCCCCTCGTAGCTCTGACAAATCAAGAGAGGATATTTATTCTTTGAGCTTGCAGAGCTCTGCAATATAGCCTCAGGTAAAGTAGTTCAAAGAGCCCAGAAGGAAAGTAAAAAGAGCCAACCAAACACCTAACATGATGCCATCTTTCCCCTTCGTGTTTCCCTTTTCTGCTTTTCTGGTTCCTGCTAAGTTGCCTGAGTGAGAATTCACCCTCAAAAACTTGAAAAGACTTAGCCAAATTTCTGTATATTTGGATGATATTCTAGAACAGGTGCCTTCAGGTTTATAGGTCTTAAAAGTTTTTACAATATGAATGGAGCCTTCTTAAAGATAAAAAGTGCAAAATCATGACTTCACATGTCTACGAAATACAGTGTTTATTTAGAATGAGTAAAGAAATCACATCAGAATATAACCAAGAAGGATTACAAATATAACACAATGCAAAAGAATAGCATATTTTAGGGGCGCCTGGGTGGCTCAGTGGGTTAAAGCCTCTGCCTTCGGCTTAGGTCATGATCCCAGGGTCCTGGGATCGAGCCCCGCATCGGGCTCTCTGCTCTGCAGGGAGCCTGCTTCCTCCTCTCTCTCTGCCTGCCTCTCTGCCTACTTGTAATCTCTGCCTGTCAAGTAAATAAATAAAATCTTAAAAAAAAAAAAAAAAGAATAGCATATTTTAAATATTAATTCCTTGAAACACTTCCATAATACTTTTGTTTCCTAAATTATTTGGTAGCATAATCTTATTAAAGTTTTTGATTATTTTCTCTTATAGAGTAAATAGAAAGTTAATTTCAACCTTCCTTAAAGGAAGTTTGATGGATTTTTATTTTTCTTGCATTGCCAGATACATTCTTGATGGAATAAGAAGTGTAGTGTGATTAGGCTACAAGGAGAAAAAAATCTTTTTTTTTTTTTTTAAGTTACATGTGTGGGTTAGAAAAATGTTCTGTTGACAAGCTTTAAATTTCAAATATTTTATTTCTCTCTTGTACCACATAGTTCTGGTGCTGGGGACCAAAGCACATATTTCTATCATGATACCACACCCATCAGTGCAGTACTGTGGTCAGTGGGAGGGTAGGTAAACCTTTGGAAAGTCCCTCCATTGAGACAACTAGCAAGAGCTATCATACACAAAGCAACTGAACCACATAAATATATTCTGTTAAATCCACCTAGTACCTACCAGCAGAGTCTACAGGTATCTGGTTCCCAAAAATGTCCACAGGGCACCTCAATTCTAAGCCAGGGGAGAAGTGAGACAAAGGACGCTTTGAGAAGGAAAGAAATGATGGTCTTGACTATGTACTAGATTCTCAACCATTCTGGAGGGAAAATACAAAGAATAATTATTTTCATGCCACTCACTGAAAACTCTTGGTGACACTATACTGTGCACCAGACGCTGCATCAAGTGCTTACATGCAGCACTTCACTAGCTGTTTATAATGTCCCTGTGAGGGTATCCATATGTAGTTTCACTGTATACGAAAAAATGCTGAAATAGACAAATTAAGTAAACTGTCCCAAGAACAAGCTGGTGGAACTGGCAGTTTAACTATGGAGACCTGATTTTAGTACCGACATTCTTAGCCATTCTATTCTACTGCTTCATGGTTTTCCTCAATACATGGAAAAGGAATCTACTTACCTCCCTATGATGTAGAGAAGATAACCTAAGGTTTGGAATGAAACCAAGTCTAATTTGAGTCTCCTTAAAATAGTATTAGTTGAATGAGGCAGTTGTTTTTTTGTTGTTTTTTTTTGCTTCTCATCTGTAGAATGACTATTTTCAAGTACCTACTTTATGATACTTTTTTGAAGAATGATTGGGATAGTACAAGAGACAACTTTCAGCTCATTGGTCAAGTTTTGTGTCTGAACTTTAGATTCTTTACATGATAGCTATTTGGCCTTAAGCAACTCTATTTCTTTTACCTGCACAATGGGATTGCATCATTTACTTCCACTAGTGAGAAGATAAAATGAATAACAGAGGTCAAAGTGATACATCAGTTCTGACTTGCATAATGCAAAATGTGTGCTAGAAAGATTTTCCAATGTCTTCTGTAGAAACCATAATTTTTTTTTTTATATTTTCAATTGATAGCAGTTATGGCGATTCAGTTCATGAGCATAAGATGTTTGAAAAGTCAAATAAGATTTGAGCCTATGTCCATCTATGAGGAGGGTGAGAGATAGGAGGTTTGGGTTTGTCTAATCAATCAAAACTGAATTCCTGATGGCACAAGTTGTTTTTGATTTTGACATTCTGTTCCAATAGCAGGTGACCTTGGGACCTAGGTAAACCAGGAGGTCACTTCCATTAGAGTTTTTGTCACAAAGAATCTGCCTAGAGTTCAGAAGAAAAATTTTAGAGAGGAGACAACAGAAGACATAAAGCACAGTTGTTTATGTACTAAATGTAACTGCATTTCAGACATCTTCTCCAGATTATGTTTCTTTTTTATAATGAGGATGACATTTTCTTTGGTGTTCTTTAAAAATGTGGGCCATAAACAGTGAGGAAGAAAAGAGGCAATTCAGCAGTACACTCAAGTGCATTTTATTCCTCAATTTTACATGTCTTTCCTGGACCTTATTCATTCAGTTCACCTGTCTTCCCTGGACCACAATTTACTATGAAAGCAGTGTCTCTCCCTCCACTTTAATTTGGACCAAGCCCAAGTAAAACCATGAAAAAGGAAGATATAAAGAAACGTGGACATGGTTTATTACACGGAGACTTGAAGCAAAATGACCTCTCAGATGTTTCCAGCTGAGGACATGACATTTTCAGAAGAGTCAAAAAAAATTACCAAGTCACCTTTTCCATTTTTCCACCCATTTACTGTTGGTATATTCATGAGTGGTTATAAGAAAAAGGCAGGATAAAGTCACACTAGGGAATAGTAATTCACTTTGGGTGATTATCAGAGAGGACTAATGGGGAAGTTTCCAAAATGCCAGTGTACACAAGATATTGTTGTGGTAAGATTAATGAGCCAGGGGGAGACATACCCTTCAAATAGCTGACAGTTGCCAAGTGCTCTGACATTTTACCATGTGGCCACAGTCTCTTAAACCCCTTCATATGCTGTACTCCACTGTAAGATCAGAAAGGCAAATGAGGACAAGAGCAGAAGTTCATTCTTCTTATGAATTCACGTTTTTCCTACTCTAGCTTGTGGATCTCTAATTGCTGCTGCCAGTATCACTTGGCCTTCTTGCTGATCTGTAGTCAGCCAAGCTCCCTAGTCAAGAATTTCAGCTCTGTGAAAGTTTTCAAAACCACAGAGGCTCTGTATGTTTAATCACCTTTCTTGGGTTTAATATGGCTTCTGGGTTTCTCCCTCCTGTCCTCAAATGTTTAACCTGATTTAGCTTTTGTTTCTGTTTTCTGAAACTTACCTGTCTGTCCTTTGATTATTCACTCATGTATCATCTTTCCCTGCCATCCAAGCCTAGCCTTAAACCACAATTCTGTCAGTTAGCTCTTCCTTCCTGTGGTCACCTAGACAGACATACACTTGTGCCTTTTTTTTTTTTTTTAAGACATGTGATTAATAAGAGAGTAGAAGGACACCCACAAAACTGTAATGCGAGGAAGTCAATATTTCAGAATGCTCTGAAGTTTTCACAGTCATTATCCTCAGACTAACCTCTATACTAATAAATGGAAATTTCTTTTGACTCACATTCTTTTTTTTTTTTTTTTCCCCGTGCTTTGTTCTGACCACACAGTTCTCTCACCGACTACGGTATTCTAATAACCCTTAAAATGACTCTGTCTCCAGGAGTAAGCATGCAGCATAGCACAGGACAAGGTGCTTTCATATCCAGATGGCCAGTTTGCATGACTGTTGAACATTGCAGCCCAGGTTCCAGTTCACTTAGCACTTATCCCACCTGAGTGGCTCTCACTTCCCTCCCTTTAGATCATTTTTCCCTAGATCTTGGGTTCTAACTTTTAGGATCTTGAAGCTGGTGATTGGGTAGATCAGCAACTGGATTATTGCTATGACCTGAGGTCCATGTTCCTTTCTCCTCCAGTTCCAGTGATGGGATCCCTGTCACTTCTCTCCCTTCCTTATGCTAGTATCACCCTCTGCTCTTACGGTCATTTCCAGCCCTCTGAGGTTTACACTCCCCCGAACATTTCACCCTAAGTATATGGGTGAAATGGAGCCATCCTGGAGCCAGCCATCCCTGTCCATGAAATGCCACTGCATGATTCGGTATCATGACCCTTTCCTATATGTCTCATTCCACTGCTTGTATAACGTGCAGACTTGTCTGTAAACGTAGCTCTAGTTCATGTTTGTCATTAGAGAAAAAGTCCTTTTTGATGCACATGAGCATGTCTGGAATGGGGAAGTAAATACCTCTAAGGATCAGTTCTGGGGATCCTCCAACTGTTCTTTGTTGGTCCCCTGTGCCCCAGACCTTCATAGATTACCCCGAGGTATGTCTTCACCTGTAGGTTCTGTTTTGCTCTATGGCTCCATGAATGCCAGGACTGGAACAAGAGTAATAATAATTGACATTTTTTTAATGTTATCCACGTCGGCCCTGATGCTAATGCTTTACAAACATTGTATCTTTTAATTCATCATAGATGAGAAAACTGAGGCTCAGAGGTTGATTTACCCAAGGTGTCAAGGCGATTAAGTGACAGAGCCAGCTTTCAAAACCAAATCTTTGTAATTCTTAAGGTCCTTGCTCTTAACCTTAATGTCAAAGCTGTATTAGAAAGGCTTGCCCTACTGCATTGAGGTCTTTAAGTAGAGACCTACTTATTTGAACCAAAGCGTAAAGGGCATAGAGGGGGAAAATCACTGTTGAATACCCATCACCTAAAGCAGTGCCTGGAACATTGCATATGTTCCATACATATTTATTGAAAAATGAAATCTGTGGTAGTTTATGATTAGAATAGAACTGGAATCAAATCTGGGAAACTTCAAATCTGCCAGTTTTCTTTTAATCCCTTAACAATCAAGTGTGGTCTCTGGACCAGTTGGCATGGCTTCTCTGGGGGAAAGAAAAAAAAAAAAAAGAAAGTGTGTTAAAATTGCAGACCCTTAGGCCTCACCCCAGAGGCAGAGAACCAACATCTGTGTTTTTTACAAGTTCCCTGTAATGATTTGTAGGCAAATTAGGTTGGAACAGGACTGGCCCAATTTTAGTGTGAGTTCATTGATGCAGAATGGCTCTGAACATTCCCGCACTCACAGATGAGATTTCTGTTATTTTTCACTCTGGTGCTGGAGCAACCTCTCTAGGATAAAGACATTGCTTTCCACGACCAGTGTCCACTTACAGTCCTTTATAAATAAAAGTGTGAAATTAGAAAGGATGGAGAGTTGTCTTCCTCTGATGGAAAATTAGAGTTCTGTACTTTGTGAGGTTTAGCTTAAGAACTAACCTGCAGTCTTCTGCTCCTGGCAGTATTGGAGAGATGTATCATGACAAATGCTGAATGTGCATCAGCAGGTGATTTGGCTGCCAAAGGTGTACTCCCTCTCCTCTGCCCCACCAGTAACACAGTGGCATCATCATATATAAGTGAGTGATTATGGTGTGTTGGGAAAAGAAAGAATTGTTGTAAAGAAACCTAGGAAGTTTTTTTTTTTAATTATTTGGAAACTTATAAAATCTTTATGAAATCTTTCTCTGAGGCTGAGGTACTTAAAAAAATAATGAAAAATAGAAAGCCATATAACAAATATTGTAATCTAATATTCTACTGTCCACACAGCCCCTTTCCTTGGAATCCTTACTTATATTACCTGAGAGTTTTAGAGAACAGTGGTAAGGATGTGCGGTTATGGAAAGGGGTAATCTTTTCATTTACTTCCTTTTTTTTTTTTTTTTTAAAGATTTTATTTATTTATTTGACAGAGAGAAATCACAAGTAGATGGAGGGGCAGGCAGAGAGAGAGAGAGGGAAGCAGGCTCCCTGCTGAGCAGAGAGCCTGATGCGGGACTCGATCCCAGGACCCTGAGATCATGACCTGAGCCGAAGGCAGCGGCTTAACCCACTGAGCCACCCAGGCGCCCCTACTTCCTTTTTTTAAAAAAAAGATTTTATTTATTTATTTATTAAGAGAGAAAGAGAATACAAGCAGGGGAAGCAGCAGGCAGAGGGAGAGGGAGAAGCAGATACCCCACTGAGCAAAGAAACGATTACTTAAGTAAGCTGTGTTCTGTCTCCACCCTTTAAAGAAAAAATAAATTCATTAAGAGTCATCAGTAGAACACACAAAGCTAGCCAGTGTGATCATGGTCTGAAACAAAAGTAGATACATTTTCTTATTTTAGTGCTCCATTGGTCATATCTGTTTTCTGATCCTTAAAATAATATTGATAGACCTAAAATAGTATATTCAGTTCTGGTCGTGATCCTTAAAAATACGGACAACTTGGAATTTTTGCAGTGATGAGAAGTCAAGATGGTGAAGGGAAAATTAGGGAATGACAGAAAGAACTCAGTGTATTTCACATGGAGGAGACATTCCAAGGAGAAAATGACTGCCTGGCATAAATATGGAATGAGTGATTAGAGGTCCTGTGAATGGCTCATGAAATAGAAAGACAGTCTGTGGTTGGAAGAAATTTGTCTGTAGTGGTTAGAACTACCCATGAAAGCCTGTTACAATAGAAAATTTCTGTGAGAGACAAAACAAATTGGGAGCAAGCATACTGTGATGCTGCGGAAAGAGTTGGTCAGGAATTGAATCTCATTTATCTTTGCATCGGGGGTTGCTCTTCACTGGATGACCAGGAATTCAAACCAATTATTTTTTGCCTCGACTGACCCTTTTGTCTGACCCCAGTGTCAGTTCATCCCACAAATTTCAGAGATAACCAAAGAGAAGCTCATCCCTAAATTTTGCTAATGGACTCAGGTTCTTTAGTATTTCACCTTCCTTTTCTCTAGATTTCAATGTTTCCCAAGTTCCATGATTATAGTACATTATTATGATTTTCATCATATCTTCACAAAGTCTACTTAATTTCCTTTAAACTGACTTTTAGTGTAAATAAACGTATCTTTATAGGACACTTTACATTATTCCACAGGAGAAATTAACAAGTGTTAATAGAGTGCTAAAGGCATGTTAACATGGAACACAGACTTCTTTATTAATGTAATTAGAAGGAATGGGGAAAGAAATAACTTCCTCAGCAATTCAGTGATATTTGGTTCCAATATCTGCCTACCATTTAAAATAATTTTGAGTATTACCGAGCCTTTCAGTGATATGGTCAATGTCTAGGGTCTTATGCCTTTGATATTCATTGAGCTGAGATCTTTGGATGTAGGATCTAGTACAGAAGAATTTTTGCTCTGATGTGTATTCTGTAGTTTTTCTCTTTTATCTCAAACTTCTCTGGTATTATCCTCTACCTGTATTGGGCATCCATTTGCTTCATGCTCTTTATTGCAACATAGACATACCTCAGAGATAATACAGATTTGGTTCCAGACCACAACAGTTAAGCAAATACGATGATAAAGTGAGTGAGATGAATTTTTTAGTCTCCCAGTGCATATAAAATTTATATTCACATTATACTGTGCAATAACATTTAAGTGTGCAATAGCATTCTGTCCAGAAAAACAATATACATGACCTTACTTAAAAAAATACTCTTTTCCAAAGAGCTGACAAGATGGCAGAAGTAGAGAAGAAGAAGCACACCTTCTACGAGTTCATCTACCATGGTGTGGACCTTGAGCAACTGCTGGACGTATCCTATGAGCAGATGATACAGTGGTTCTGTGCCCGGCAGCAGCAGAGGCTGAACTGGGGTTTGCAGAGGAAGCAGCACTCACTGCTGGAGCACCTGGAGGAAGCCAAGAAGGAGGCTTCCCTGATGGAGAAAACTGAGGTGTTGAAGACACACCTGCAGGACACGATCATCCAGCCTGGTGGATAGGGGCAGCATGGTGGGCAGTATGGTGGGTGTCTGCAATGGCAAGACCTTCATCCAGGTGGAAATCAAGCCCAAGATGATTGGCCACTACCTGGGCGAGTTCTTTATCACTTCTACATCTGGCCCCCAGCGTTGGGGCCACCCACTCCTCCCACTTCATTCCCCTCAAGTAACCTATTCAGCCAATAAAGACACAGCTTTCTCTTAAAAGAAAAATTCTTTATTGATGAAAAGTGCTAACCATCTTTGGAGCGTTCAGCATCTCCTAATCTTTTAGTTGATGGAGGCTCTTGCTCCTTGTTGGTGGCTGCTGTCTCACCAGGGTGGTGGTTGATGAAGTTTGGGGTGGCTGTAGCAATTGCTTTAAAAAGACAACAGTGGAATTCGTCGCACTGACCGACTCTTCCTTTCATGAGTAATTTCTCTGTAACATGTGATGCTGTTTGATGGCATTTTATCCACAGAAGAACTTGTTCCAAATTTGGAGTTAGTCCTCTCAAACCCTGCCACTGCTTCATCAACTAAATTACGGAATATTCTAAAACCATTATTGTCATTTCAACAGTCTTCACAGCATCTTCACCAGGAGTGGATTCCATCTAAAAAACAAACAAACAAACAAAAACAAACACACACTTTTTTGCTTATCCATGAGAAACAACCTTTGATCCTTTAAAGTTTTATCATAAGATTACAGCAATTCAGTTCCGTCTTCAGGCTCCACTTCTAATTCTGGTTCTCTTACTGTTTCCACCATCTCTGCAGTCAGAACACGTACAACATTTACCAATTAAATTTGCCATTTTATAATGCATACTTTTTGGTGCCTCCAGATAATTATAATAGTAACATCGTAGATCACTGGCCACAGATCACCATAACAAATATATTAATAATGAATAAGTTTGAAATACTCTGAGAATTACCAAAATGTGACACAAAGTGAGTAAATGCTATTTAAAAAATGATGCTGTTATACTTGTTCAATGTAGGGTTGCCACAAACCTTTAATTTGTAAAAAAAAAAAAAAAAAAAAATGCAGTATCTGTGAAACACAGTGAAGCAAAATGCAATGAAAGGAGGTATGCTTATATATGACCTGAAAGAGGACTCTTTTTTTTTCCCCTTGAGTATTTCTATTATGAAATCCTCTGACCTCTTAGTTTATCTGTGTAACTACTATTATTTCCCTGTGTAACTACTATTATAAGCCGTAATGTTGATGATGAATCCTAAGATTCTACTTTTAATACTTACTTGCTCTCTCTAGATAAACTCTGACTAGTTACCAGTAATAAAAAGGTTTGGTAAGAGTGGTATTAAAGATGAATCTGTTTTAATACATCCAGGAACAGACACCTCATTGTGAGCCTTGGTTTTGGAATCGTGTGCTGAGTGTGAGAAAAAGGCAAAATGATTAATGACAGGGTCTTGCATGGAGAAAGGAATCAGTTCTTTGCACTGAACATCCTAGTGATAAATGCTAAATCTGACATGTGTCTGTGATTTTACCCCATTACAGTTGGCATTCTGCAACTTCCAGAAGGTGTGTGATATTCCATAAAGAACATAGGCCTTTGAATCTGACAAGTCTGCGTCTGACTCTAAATTCCAATTAACTGTGAGGCTCTGGGCTAGTCATTGAGTCATTCCAGGCTGTATTTGCTTTATCAGAATATTGAAATAAAAATGTCTTCATGCAGGATCATGAGACATCTCAACACAGGAGTCTTTGAAATGAACCTGGTATAATACTTGTGAGGTTTACGTAGTAGGTCTACTTCCCTGCATGTCTCAGAGTGGTACACAAAAAGACTAACATAAAGGATCTTGGAAGGATATTGTCAAATATTAAAGGAGTCACTCTGTAGGAAGAGGAAAGAAAGGAATCTCAGAAAATTAACTGTACTTGAAAAGTAAGGTTGCTTACTTTCATCAATTTGAAATGTTAAAATACATTAGACTTATCATCAGGCTGTTTTAGGAATACCATTGTCTAAACCAGTGTAAACTTTATTTACAGAAATCCTCTAAACAGAACCGTGTTATTTTTCTCCTTTTTTATTAATAAAGTTTTCATTTCTTGATGTTATTTAGCAATATCTAATTCTTAAGAAAAAAGTAAGTAAAAAAGGAGATAGAATATGAATTATATTCAGACTTTTAAAATACCCGTGCATGAATGAGCTCACAACACACACACACACACAAACACACACACAACCTGCAAGAATGCTTCTTGATATTCTATGATGGTTAAGAAAAATGAATGTGTTTGGGAATTACTGTTCAGTTGTTTAGAAAATGGGATTTAAGATTGGTTTAAATAAGGTGATAAAGACCTTTCACCCTTTTTCTCTTTTGTTTTATATAGTTACATTTTTTTTTAATAATCATTTTCTTTGCCCAGCAGTGTACCCTAGGTAGATATCTACATGTTTGACATAATGAAACAATGTCATTACTCTGTTCTAAAAAATTCCCAGTATAATAATAAGCCAAATAACTTCTCACCTACTACAAATATCTGTGTCAAAAGGAAGGAGAATTGCATAGACTGGAGCTATTTCCTGCTCCTCAGACCTCCATATCTGGATGTCTTTTTTCATAGTGTAAGCTATAAATTGAATGGCATAATTTGATGATGGACATAGAACTGTATATTAGTTTTTATTTTGACAAAATCATTAACATCACATAGGTTGAAAAATGAATCACGAGGCCCTAAGCCTGCCTTAGAAGATTGCACTTCATAAACTGAATTGCTCACATGGGCAACATTTTGGTGGAAGTTATAGATTTTCTAGCATATCTCTGATAGATAGGACTAATATAACTTCAATAAAAACTCTGGATATGTCAATATAAAATTTTCCCTACCATTGAAAGATGTAAGATACTCCAACTAATAAATCGGATGACAACCTATTCCTTAAGGTATACTAACATACATATTGGGTTACAACAAGCAGCAAAATCATCGAGGTAATAAACCACAGCCACAGAGGGGCCATTGGAGAAGGTTTCTTTCCATTGCAAGAGCCTGAATGGTGTCTGTAGGTATGAAATCACCACCCCCAGCATGTTAATTGCCAGTAATTGACTCAGCTATATGTGCAATGATTTAGAACTACATATAAATGTTACCTGAATGCCATATATGTCACTTATACTTATGAAACTCCACATGAATTCTAGGGATGTTCAACTGTGAAACATACCGGTAATGCATCTTGTGTTTAATGTAACAGTTTGCCCTTGATATATGAGCTTGATACCTAAAAATATCTGGTTAGATGGTAGTGGTAGTATTCGGTGGTATTCGAAATTTTGTGGTTGCATGAGGCTCTATATTTTAATATATTTTTAATTTTATATTTTATCTATATATATTTTAATATATATCTAATATGTAGAGCCTCATACTCTATATTGCTTTATCTATATATAAATATAGATATCTCATGCTCTATATCTATATTAAAAGAGATTAAAAATAATAGCATCTTATCAGGCTTTGATACTTGAAAATTGAAAGTTATAATATCTCTTAAGGCTAAGGGGGTTAAATTTTGAAGCAAGAAGTGAAATTCATGGTAGCTAAGAGATGTTAGTTTCCTTGTCTCACCCATCAAGTCACTCTTCCTTCGGGTATATTCTACTTTGGATAGTGTATTCTATTTCATCTTTTTTGGGGTCATAAATCTCCCCCTTCTCTTCTGTATTAGTCGAGGTTCTCTAGGGAAGCAGAGCCGATTGGGTGTGCATATATATTTAGGGGGATTTATGCTAAGGAACTGGCTCACACAATTATGGAGGCTGGTAAATCCAGAATCTGTAACTCAAGCCCAAAGGTCCTCTGCTGCCTGAATTCCCTCTTGATTGTGAGAGGTCAAGCTTTGTTTAATTTAGGCTTTCAGCTGATTAGATGAGACCCATCATTTTATGGAGAGCAATCTGCTTTACTCAGAGTTCTTCAATTTAAATGTTAATGTCATCACAAAATATCTCACAGAAACATTCAGAATGTTTTACCAGATCTGGTGCTGTGTTCCAGCCAGGTTGACATATATGTAACTATCACACTGGTCTTTCAGAAACATATTACTGTGTCTTGTCCAAACATTGTTCTTCTTTATCCAGAATCCTACTCCTTGCAACTGAGGTTTAACTTGACTAGATTTTGTTAACTGATGACGGCAGGTTATAAAATAGATATTCTGAAAAAAAATTAAAACTTTTATAAAATACATTAACTAGGAAGGAGGTAAATTTTATTTTTAATCTTTGTAGGTACTAGTCAGGCACATTGATTTTCAGAGGTCTAAATGTACATCACATCAAATATATTAAAAAGCTTTAAAATGTCAGTTTTTATATTAAATTGAAAGACTTTTTATAGTTGGCTTTTATAAAAATTTGGCCATGAGTAACTTACTTAGTTTAAAATTGAGTATCCTTTTTCAGCAAACATTAGTGCTTACTTAACGGCTATTGCAAAGTCAGAAAACTTAATCTACAACATATTTTCCATATGATGGGTATTTTTTGATGGCTAATGTAACATTTTATTTATTTAAAAATTAATGAGTTTTCTTAATGCTCTTTTTAGACACATAAATATTAATTCATATTTGTGATTTTTCATTTTTCATGTTACTTAACCTCTTTTGCTTAGTGTCTCTATTTGAAAATTGAGGATATTAGTGAATGTCTCTTAGGGAGGCCGTGGGTGTTATTCTTGGGAACAAATAGGACAGGACTTTGAACTTTAAAATATTGTGTTTTTATTTCTTCCAAACAGGATAGTTTCTCCTTGCAGAAACTCCTTTAATTTTTTTCTTGTTTCCTGTCACTTTCTCTCAGATTCAGAATATTTTTCTAGTCTTTGAAAGGCTTATGGGTGGCAGTCATGGTGATGATCATGATCAGTGGAAAAACTCAATCGTTTTTCTCTGAATTTGAAGAAATCATCTATCATGTTCTCTGTTACTCTCCCTAACCATAGTCCCTGAATGAATAAAACTCTCCTCCCGTCCAGAAATTGAGACCAGGGATATTGTTATCTTTATGACTAATTCCTACTTTAATTCTGAACATAGGCAGCAAACAAGTTAATTATTGTCAGTGGTTTGGACTATAGTCTGTAGAGAGTTTAAATCTTTCCATATGAGACAGAAGCACAGTAATCACCCTCTGATCCCAACAATGATCTTAGAAAGCAACTAAGATTAAAGATTAGACTCCAATGACTCTAATTTTTTTTCTCAACAGCTGTGATAAGTATTTGCCTCTCAAATTTGATTGTATCCTGTCTTAGAAAAACACACCTGTTTAGAAAACATTCCACCACTCACTCTCCAGACTTAATTTTGGTGAAAGATCACAGATTGGGCTTATATTATTGCCAAAATTATTCTACCTGGTAACAAAAAAAAAAAAAACAAAACAAACAAACAAACAACAAAAAAAAAACTGCTTAACAAAGTAACTCTATTATTCATTGCTTCTGTTGCTCTGACTCATAGTTTAACATAGTCATTCACAACACTTTTAAATTCAATCTAACAGACTGAACTCGTGTTGGACATTGTAGGAATCAAAAGGTATCTAAGAAGTAGGGATATCCTCAAGTATCACAAAATAGAATTGAAGAGATTAAGATTTCAATGTTAATGGTTCCTGGAATTTTAAATTTTAAGGGATGTGAGAAAATGAAACCACAACAAAAAATAATGTGTATAAATCTGTATTACATTTTACATGTAAAAGTGGTCTTAACACTTAATGGAAATATAATGAGAGATATGAGATTGGTTATCATCTGTGGTAGATGGAATATTATCCCTCCAAATATCTGTGTCATCATCCCCAGAACCTCTGAATATACTATCTTGCATAGCAGAAGAAACTTTGCTCTTTGAAGATATGATTAAATCAAGGATCTTGAGGTGGAAAGATTATCCATGATTGTTCTAGTTGGCCTAATGTAATTGCAGAGGGCTTTCTAAGAGGGTCAGTCAGGGAGATAGTTGAGGATGCTATGCTGCTGGCTTTGAATAGGAAGGTAAAGGACAAGCCAAAGGATTCAGACCAACTTTAGAATATACAAAGGCAGGAACATGATTCTCCCTTAGAGCTCTCAGAAGAAAATCAGTCCGACTAACACTTTGATTTTAGCCCATCTAGACTTCTGACCTATAGAATCTTCAGATAATAAATTGATGTTGTTCTAAGTAGGTAAATTTATGTTAACTTATTGTAGCAGCAAGAGGAAACAAATGTATCAATTAAGAAAAACTTCAGACAACCTGATGTACCGAAAGAAAAATTTTACTTTACACTTCAAGGTTCTTCTGGCTGGTCTAAGAATTACATTGACAGTAGATAATGTTGACAGGTGAAAAACAAATTTGATTTTGTACATATGGGAAATCAGAATAGACATGAGATTACAAAGACAGATCAGCAAAATGAAGTATATATGTCATCTTGAACTAAGGAGGACAGGGGTCTGAGACTTCAGAGAGAGAGAAATTCACAGGAAGATGAAAAGGATTAAGTTTTGATAAAGAAATGTTTGTTGGCTCATACAAAAACATTGGGGCATAGAGAGGGATTTTACACAATACACTCATATCACATACGTGGGAAATAAAAGGAAAAAGAACAAGGGAAAGAAATAAAAAACTAATATTCATTAAATGTATATTAATGCTATGACTTATACTGTGTTTATTTCTCAACAAAAATGTTTTGGATGAAATTTGGTCTTCTACTTCCCTAGTAAACTTTCTATTCATGAAGTCCTGAATAAATCACTGCTCATCAGAGAAATGTTGATGTCTGTTTACAAATAGATGTTTAATTTTATGGCTGAAACTTCATCTGAGTAAGCAAAAAAAAAAAAAAATCAATTGTAAACAAAAAAAGTTGCAGACTTTTTCTGTGAAAGGAGTTGATTCTGGGTCACTACAACTTTCTTACCCTACCATATGTTGATTTAGAGAAAAAAAGAACTTTCAAAATAAACTGAAATTATTTTCCATTGACAAAACTAAAATGATGCATTTTCAAGTATGAATTCACAATTCTGCTGCAAACAACAACAAAGATAAACATCCCAAATTACTAGGGTTCTGAACAATTCAACATCATGGTTGAGTTAGCATTCTAAACTTCCCAAAAGAATGACTGACAAATTTTACCCAGGCTAGTGGAAGTGTTTGCTTTTCATTTCATATAGGGATTAAAAAAGAACTGAGAATTAGCTAAAATGACCTAAAATAGAGGGAATTAAGAAGAGACGACTTTGAATCTGCCTAAACATAAAACGTGACATGAGAGCAGGGGAGTTCTAATTCTATTAAACACAGTGTCTTCAGTGGGAAAATTGAACTGGTCAAGACTCGTCAGATAGTATTAAGTGAAAGAAGATGGCTAATGGCATGTCACAGAGATCGATGTGTGACCCACCTCTGCCCACCTATGGGCATGGCTTCCCATCACAAAGGACATATGTGTAAATCACAGAAAATTGGAAAGAGTAGTCAACTGCCAAGAGGAAGCATTGAGAAGCAAGTTCCTTTAAAATGGTGATGCATTGCCATTATGTGAGATTTTCAGAGTATAGCAAAGACTTTATTAAAAAAAAGTCTGATACCCTGTTTGCATAAATAATTGTGTTACAGTGCTCCACGATGAAAACTGATTATATATTAGCCCTGTACTTTGTATTCAGTTGCTAAAGTTAATGCAATTTGCACATGGAAATACTAGATATTAACATGTATGTCCTAGTTAGTCATTAAAATAAATCTTTGAAAAAAAAAAAAAAAAAAAAAAAAAAAAAACTACCATTACCAAATGAGAAATATTAGCTTCCACTATTGCTTTTAATTTTATTGTATCATTACATCCTTTTCATAACTTTTAAGGATGTCAACAGTACTCCTGTGAAGACTGATTTTTAGGGAGCATGTCCACTTGCTGATGTTAATGCTACTCAAATAATAGAGCTGAGATTCCAATCTCAGTTTATCTTATCTTTGAGTTCAGGGTTTTTTTTAACAGCTATATATAAATACATACACACATACACGCAAATAGCCTTTCCTGTATATGTATGTATGCGTGCATGTGTGTATATGTATATCTATCTACCTGTCTCTACATATACTGTTGTTTCAGATTGTTCTTATATATCTCTTAGAATTGCCCCTCACTAGAGCCATTTGAGGAAGTGATAGGCACTATTCTTCAGGTGAGAATAGAGTGGCCTTGGACAAGGAGAGCACTCAGGTAACAAGGAGAGGCAGAGAGAATGAAAAATCACTAAGGTTTATTTCTACTATGAGAAGGTAAAAAGAACGAAGGTTGCAATTTAGAGTCCCATGTATCTTTCAAAGCATTCTAAGAGGCACATTAAGCCAAAGTGAGAAATTGATAAGGTATCTTACTGAAGTAGTCAGAATTTCCAGATTGAGGAAAATAAGCTACTAAACCTATCTTCAGTTGTTTGGATATGCCAAAATCTCATCCTTTGCCAGTGACACGAGCCATTCTTTTTAAATACAAGGCAGTTTTCCTAAAGGTGGTAGTAATTTTTTTTTTTTTCCATGTAAGTGCTATGGAAGTGTACTTAGGTCTATGAATATATGTCAAGATACCCATCTCTGCAATATAAATGCATAAATTTTCTCTAATGTAGAGAGTTTCTCCTGAATAGAGTAATGAGACAAAAAGACATTGAAACTCTTCAAGTGATAGCTTAGGGTTCAGATTCTAATTCTTAATGAGCATTACCATTTTCATTATGAAAATGAAAAGAGTATTACGTACCACTCAGGGTTCTTGTAGAAAAATAAAACATTAAAGTGTACATAAAGTCTGACAATAACAGGTCTTTTTGGGGCTTCAAAATTTCTTTTTTTCTCTTCATCCCTGATCTTATTCAGATCATACAGGGATTTCAAGTGATATGTCGAATATATATATTTCAGGAGCATGTAGCAGAAGGTGATTATTTATCATTCATAGGCGAATGAAATAGCAATGTACATTGAGTGTGTGCTGTCAGCAGTACATACATTAAATTACCTCTGACTTCTATTGTGAGTTGAATTATTATGCAACAGCATCTATCTCTGTGCCTGAAATATCCTATACAGGCCATAGTTTGTAATTAAATCTACATCTGAACTTATTGGCCACATGCAGTATCCTGGGTATGTATAATCTATTCATGGACACAAAGACAAAACATGGTTCTTGTTCTTGAGAACTCTGGAATATGGGGACAGAGATAATTGAGACTCAGTATGACAGTTAAATACATTATGTTAAGTATTAAAATAAAGATGCGTATCAAGTTATTTAGGAACAATCAACCTTATCCTTTGATAATTACTCAAATCCTCATTGCTCACAAATTTACTCAGGGTTAAGGTAAAAATTGTGACAAGGCCATATGTAATTGTTTTCTCTGTATAGCTTCATGACTCCCATCTCTTGCTCTTTTCCTTCACTTACTCTAATCCAGTGTTTTTGCTTTTCTTCAAACATGGCACATGTTCTCCCTCCTTAATTTCTTTGTACTAGCTTGCTTCCTTACCTAGACTACACTTCTTTAGCTGTTCATTTGTTTTGCTTTCTCAGCTCCTTCAGGTCTGAGTTTACATGTCACCTCCTCAAGAAGGCCATCTTATTGATCACATCATTGAAAACTCCTACCTGTCCAATCCCTTTCTTTCTTTCGCACTAGAACATAAGATTCACAAGGACAGAAATCTTTGTTTTATTTATTGAGGTATTCTAAGCACATGTAATGGTACCTAATGCAAAGTTGACAGTGAATTAAAATTTGTGGGATGAATGCAGCAACCATTTATGATTGTGGAAATTATAAATGTCTTCCCAGGTAAGCTTAAAAGGGATCAACCTCTTGTGAATGGGAGAAGATTAGCCAATTGAAGAAAGACATGCTCTCAGGTAGAAAAAAATACTATGAGTATATGATGTCTTTGGTTGGATGTTAGTAAATACAAAGTTTTTTAGGAGGAGGGGGTACAGTGAAAGCAAGGTCAAACTAGAAAACTAATTCAGTATCTTCTGCATCAAATTTGGGAGCTAAATTTTTATCTTTGGACATTTTACTAAGGTCTTAAGCAGATGAAGTTATATCAGATCCATCTTTAACTGATAACCTTTGTGACATTACTAGAATGATGACCCTTCAGAAGATAATGATGATTCAAGGTAAACTAATGGTAGTGAAAATGAAGAGAAGTTAGCAGAATTAAATAACATTTCTGATATAGGCGCAACAGACTTTGGCAAGTTAATGGATATAGGAACTAAAGGAAAGTAATGAATTGGAAGAATTGAAAAACTGGAGATTTTTTTTGGCTAAAGAAACTGGGTATCTGGTAATACAATTAGGGAACATGGAGGATATAACACGAGGATCAGTAGATAATAGGTTCACTTTTACATGTGGAATAAGTAAAGCGTTGAGCAGAGGGATTGAAAAAAGGCAATTTACATAGCATTCTGAAGCTTAAGGGAAAGAGTATTTAAAGAGACAAGAATAACTGATAAATACATTGTAGATCGAGTCATGGGCCTGTATACAATCAATGAATGGAAGATGAAATTGAGAAAATGATCAGGAGACATCTCTGGAGAATAATAAACATTCACAAATAGACCATGTATAAGTCCTATAGTAGGTCCATGTAAGGGAGCCATGGAAGAACAGAGGAAAAAATGTATAATGGTAGTCTGTTAAAGAAAGTTTTTACAGAGGAAGTCTCAGAGGATTCAGAAAAGAATGGGTTTGTACTCAAAGAGCCTTTCAGACAAGGACATATAATTATGCTTGTAAATATAATAACTTAGGAGTAGTTTACTGTAGCTAATAGGATTTGGGGACATACATTCAGATAAGAAAGTTAGCCCGAGTTATAAAACCCCTGCACAAACTGGGTACTGCCCTTAAAAATATCATTGCTTTTCATTTTATGCATTGAACTTGTAACAAGCTTTAAAATAGGAGTGAAATAGTAATATTTATGTTTTGGAAAAGATAACTCAAAGTAGCAGCTTTAAGATCAATGCCCTGAGAGGGGAGTCAGGGAGCCAAACTAGGAGAGAGAATAATAATTAAGGCAAGAAATGGTGGGGATCTGAGCCCCAACGATGGCAGTGGGAGGGAAGGAGAAGTGAATACATTTGAGAAATGTTGGAATGAATAGGCACTCATAGGACTGAAAACATGAATTAGTGTGATAGGTAAAGGAAAAGAAGAATTGGAGATTGCTATAGGTTGGCCCAATGTTTGGATAAATAATCTGTTAATGTCAGTAAAAGACAAAATTTTTATTTTATTTTTAAAATAAAACTACAATAAATTCAAGTTTGAATTGAGCAGATACTTAGAGTTTTGAATTAGCAGTTTCCAATAGCGGGTATGAACTTGGGCAAATCATAGGAATCAGGCAATGTTAAAGTTAGATATTCTTACTTACAACATGTGTGACAAAAGTGGACAGCTGCTACATCTTTATTAAGACAGTATAACTATGTATTAGTGTAATTCTTATGAAATGATTTAAAACAAACTGAAATTATTACTTTGACTGTCACATCACTTTTCATGATGTAGGAAGTTTAAGCCATCAAATATGAAAACAATTTTGAATTATAAATTATCGCTAAAATCGTCACTTTAGGCTCTGATAAAGGGTCTAGTATCATACCACATCCTTCACTCAGAATGACCATAGAACAGTTTTTGACAGCATCAGAAAACAAACCAAGTTACAGGAGAAAAAGAGTAAATTGAGTTGAACAAAATATTTGCTACTGTCTCTATGTGTTCTTTTACTCTTAGCGTATTTCCTGATTCTCAGAGTGAGGCACAGAAATAAAATGATGTACTTCAGGACTCATAGCAGGCTTCCAGGGCTGCAAAAACATCCCCAAAATAGGAATGGAGGATCCCAAGACTTCTAGGTCTTGATCTGGGAGGTGGGGGATGGAGGAAGAATCACAAAAAGTCAACCTGTTATTTTATTTAATTGGATCACAAAGTATTTGCAAACTTCTGAATTCAAGGAATAGAAGGTGAAAATTTTTTTTGAAAGCTGAAGTTTAGAAGTTAAAAAGCCTAGTGTGGGTAGTAGGGTGATGGGTATTAAGGAGGGCACATGTTATGATAAACACTGGGTATTATACAAAACTAATGAATCATTGAACACTACATCAAAAACTAATGATGTACAATACAGTAGCTAACTGAACATAATTTTAAAAAAAGCCTAGCAGAGTGCTGGGAACCTCATAACACTAAAGAAGGAAAACAAACTCTAGGATCTGCTGGGGACCATGAGCTCTGGTAAACACATGAAGCTTTCAGTTTAAATCCTAGAACAGTTCTATTCTTGGAGTTAGGCATACAGGAAGTAGAACAGCCTTAAATTTATCTTTGAATTAATTTAACTACTAATTGGATCAAGACAATCAGGCTATGCTCCAATAGTCTGCCAGACAAACAAAAGCTCAATGGACTCTGAGGAAAGATGGCACCATTTATACTCTGTGCTTTTACATATACATTGCAGTATTTGATCAAAGATTGCTGGACAGAGAGTCATGCTTTCTCTGAGGAAGCAGAAGGTTGCAAGAGAATGTCCTATCTTGGCAATTGTGATATTATGGATAACCTACAAAATCGTGGTTGTAAATCCCAGCAAAGACCTGAGAATGTCCAGAAATCTGAGAAAGTGTTGAACCCATCCTAAGAGAGAAGAAACTCATGGCTGCTGTCACCCTTAATGGAGCAGTAGAAAAAAGGGGGGGGGACTATATATATAAATTTTTTTAATTAAAAAAAAAAAACACAAACGCCTTAACTTGTAATGAATTTTTAAAGTTCAGGGATGCACTGACATGACAATTTAGAATCCCTGAGAGCCACAGACAGAAAAGACACTCTGCCTTACCCTGACAATTCTTTTCACCAAGTGCCTTCAGGAAAGAACAGGAGTAAGAAAGCTACGCAGTGCCAGGCCTAGAGTGTCTGGGGGTTTCTTGCAGGCAGCGCTGCCCTCATATTTCTACCCTAAACTTTGTGCTTTAGCAGGTATCTGTTTCAGTTCTCATGCTACTTTACCACTACAGGAACCCTCCATCTCGGTGTAAGGGCTTAGGTTTCTCTAGGGTTTCTTTCCCTTCTCTTGCACAACTGTTACTCATCAGTAGGCACTGAGGTGATACCAGTGGCTGAGAGAAACCATTCAGACTCTCAGAGCCTAAGGCCTACCAAAGGAAGGTTCATGATCCCACCCTCAAACCATTTGAAAACTAGTGAACTCTTAAATAATGTAAAACAAAACCTACTCACAGACCAACAGATTGACCAGTCCTCCACACAAGCAGCCTAACAAAAGAAGAGATGTGTCCTTTTCTATACATAAATGTTATTTCTACAAATTGAACTATTGTTTTAACCCATTCATCAACAGCTACTAAAAAGGCACCTGGATGGCTCAGTTGGCTAAGTGTCTTACTCTTGATTTAGGTTCAGATTTTGATCTTGGGTTCGTGGGACCGAGCCCTGCATCTGGCTCTGTGTTCATGTGGAGTCTGCTTGTCCTTACTCTGCTCCTCCCCTGGCTCGCTCTTGCGCTTTCAAATAAAAAAATAAATCTTGAAAAAGAGAGAGAGAGAGAGACTTTTAGCCAAGATTGGGCTATGAAGGCTAGTTTTCCCGAAGGTATGGAAAACAAGGCGATACCTGTAGTTGCCCAGACTTACTGCGTATAGAAAATTTCCAAGTCATGGTGAAAGGAAGAAGAATTTAGAAAAAGCCAATCAAGCTAAGAGTTGAGGAGTCAGGGTTAGGAATCGGGGAAGGTAAAGACAAATAGATTTTGCAGGGCAAAATACTGGAAAGGAGATAACTGCCCAGAGATAGACTCCAGTTATCTTCACAGGTCCCTCTTCTGTTCAGGTACCTGTAGTACACAAATGTAAGAAATTAATGACAGCTAGCATAAAACCATTAAAAAGATTCAGAGGGAACAGTGCCCAGAGATGACATATAATAAAGAGTACAGTCACCTGAAACTAGCTAATGTCTGACACAGATGATATAATTAGTTGACTAATGCAATAAAACAAAATTATTGAAACTGTATTCCATATGCTTAAGAAACTAAAGAACAATTGGACATGTTCACAGAAGACATAAAAAATAGATCCAAATCAAACTTTGGAGATTAAGCCAATACTTGAAATGGAAAATATATTGAAGGTGATCATCAGCATATTAGATATTGTAAAAGATGAGCATATTGGAAGATGAAAAAATTGGAAAATGAAAAAAAAAAAACCAAAAAACGAAAACAAAACAAACTGGTGGTAAGAGGGAGTCATTGATCCAAAATTAAAAGAGAATGGAAACAAATCTGAGAAATAGACAAGAAAGAGGAAGATAGTAGATTGGTTTCAACCATATTAATAATCACTTTAAATGTAAAGGGTTTAGAAATGCCATTTTAAAAGCAGAGATTGTCATATTTGATTTAAAAAAAGAAAAGCAAGACCTACCTATATGCTGCCTACCCAAAAAAAAAAAAAAAAAATCGGCTTTGAGTATAAAGACACAAATGGGTTCCAAGTGAAAGGATGGAAAAAAGATGCTATGCTAATAAAGTTAAAGTAGTGATATTAATGTTGAAGAAAATAGATCCCAGAATAAAGAATAGTACCAGAAATAAATAGGACTTTTTCATTATTTATATCATTGTATCTATCTATCTATCTATCTATCATGTATCTACCTACCTAGCAACTGAGTTAAAAATTCTTCTGTCAATTTACTCCATTAATTCAATTAGAAAAAACCAGGCAATCTAGTACAAAAGGCAGAAGTCTTTGTTAGGCACCTTATCCGAGAGGTATCCAACACCATTAGTCAGTAAGGAAATGCAAATTAAAACCATGAACAGAAAAAATTGGAAAATTTTTTCAGAGTGGTTATAGTTGAAACAAACAAAAAGGTTATATCAAGCAGAAATACATAGAGAATCAATATATATGAGGTTGTTCATAGTAACTTGAGCTAGAAAAATCCCATGGAAAAGAGATTACAGCCCCTGGTATATTCTTTGTGTCATAGCATTGATGAATATCACAAATATAACATTTAGGAAAAATAGATCTATAGATACTGTATGACTCCATTGGTATAAATTTTTAAACAGGCAAAATTAATTTATGTTAAGATGTCATAGGCATAGTTTTCTTTAGAGGTCATGATGACTGGGATGGAGCATAAAGGAAGCTTTTGAGGCACTAGTAGTGTACAAATTTGATTTGTATTGTGATTGAACAAGTATATTGACTTTTCAAAAATTAATTGACTTAATTTATTAGTTGTGCACATTTTCTGAATATATGATTTATTATACCAAAGTTTATATTTTAAAAAGATCTGCATAATACTCAGAATCAGATTTTCACAGAAAAATGTCCTTGAACATATTTTATATGATAGAATATACATTTTCACATAAAAACTATAAAAGGTATATAAACTTAAGATCTAGAGAGACTTATTTACCATTTTGTTTCTGAAAAATAGAAAAATATTTTTCTTTGAAAAAATACAATAGATCTTTTCTTCATAAAAAGCATTACCACTGTGATACAGTAACTCAACATGAAAAAAATTGTAGAGAATTGAGTGTCATAGGAGAAAAGCTATATGTCATTACAAAGTATAAATACCATAATATACATCTAGTCACAAAAACTGCTTCAGTCTGCCTTCCCACCAATAAACACTTTAATTTCAAACTTAGTAAAACACTCCAGCTGAAAGAATAATTTTGCATTTTTATGCTTGGTGTTCTTTTTCTTCTTTTTATTAACTAATGCATAGTTTGGGTCAAAACACTTTCTATCTTTTAAATTTGCACAAATAATTTTGCGTATCACCAGAGTTAAAAATGCATGCCAACATTAAAAAATGAGAGAGAAAAGTAATGTTGCTGAATGTTTCATGATCAACATTTCCAGTTCTGCTTGCATGTAAATACAAATGACACTCTGTCTCTGATTATGGACTATGAGTCTTACACACTTGAACAGCCTTGGCTTCCTCATGCTAATTTCTGCCCTGTGTGAAATCCCATAAATGTCACATCTGCCACAGTCCCTTTCCCAGTCTAACATATGCTTTCAGTGGAGCTAAATATTCATCACTATCAAATGAGAAAATGTATGTGGAAGTGCCTTGAAAGCTATAAACCACTAAAGAAATAGATATAATCCTCTGTTGTCACTAAAGGGTCTTTGGTTTCTGACTTAGCAAATTAGGACCATAGGGAATTCTTGGAAGAAGAGGAATGTTGTTTATTGGGAGATAAAACTTACTTCACAAGTAATTCTCAGAGACCAGGTGGGACCGAGCCATTTTAGGACCGAAGGGTGTCAGGATGGGTCAATTTGTAACATTCACTTTCTCTCTGGAGACTGAGGAAGTTCTAAATAAAGAGGAGGAAAAACCCGAGGATAAAGGTGACTTGCTCTTCTAGTTACAGCCAGGAAGTTTTGAGTATGGATTCTTATAAACCTTGTTCAATGGGTGACTGTTCTCTGGGTCTTTGCTTAAAAATAAAGCCAAGATATATGTAACAAAGTCACTAGAAAATGACCAAGACTTTAATGAACTCTGAACCCAAGAGATTATTAGACTTAATTTTTCTAAGTAAGATCATTCTGTTTAATCTGCTCTTCCTAAATGTAAACCTTCCCCTTTCCTTCATCAACATCCTCCCCATTCCAACAAATAGAGATATTTAACACTCAGGAAGGAAGATGATCAGGCAATTAAGGCATTTAGATATCATTAGGTGCTCAAACTGTTTCTTCCTGTTATTGCACACTTCCTATCTCAGTAGATGCAATATCTGAAAACAGTCATTGCAAGGAAGAACTTTAAGTAAAATCAGATATAAGCAACTAAAATCTTGAGAAGAACTGAAGCTTCATGAATAATTCTTGAATAGCGTGGTATGAATGCTGCCTTGCTCAACTCAGAGTCTTTCAAGATGTTAGTTTCATGTTTTATTTAAGCTCAACATAAATGTTAACGTGGTCCTCATCAGATTCCTTTTATCTCACTCTGAAGACTGATGTGTTGATGTTGTAATATGGGAAGAGGGCCTTGGGGATAGACTTTAAATGCCCATCCAGGTATTCTGTGAGGAATCACAAATAAATTTATTTTCCAGGAACTAAGCTGTGAATTTGTCTGTCTTACTGTATCACCTCGGCAGACACATCTGCTGATCAGTACTAATTAGTCTTCTATTGTCCAATTTGTAATCTGGATATGTTTTATGGACATATAGCCGAGGAAACATCATTATATGTAATCTTTTTCTGAAAAGATTCAGCTGAGCAAGTGACCAATACATTGTAGGTAATGCAAACATTAATCAAAGAGAATGTCATTAAAAGCTTACTATAGCAGAGTCTCCATTGAGAAGGAAAACTAATCTGTCGGCCTATCTTCATTATAAATTGTTACAATTATGATTATTTTATGATTCTACCAGTCAATAGTCCTCATGGGATATTTAAGTCCCTGAGTTACTTACAAATTAAGTTTTGGACCTCAAGTCATTTATAAATCAATTAGTTGTTTGTTTCTCAGTTCAAAACCTGCTTTGAGCTAAAGTGTTCTGTTTGGTAATTAGGGCCCCTGGCTATTCTGAATGGTGTACTGCCTTTGGATTTGAACATTAGGGAGTGGAACAAAGAAGATATTTTCATGGTTCCTATGGTTGGGTCATTTTTACTAAAACATTATTCCATTAGTGTCATGACTTATTTAATGGACACATGATAAGGACCATGCAGATTTTTATGTGGCACTTAAACCAAAAAAACAGTGAAACTATCTGGAAAGACTGTATTAATTCTGCACTCATACTAGTTGTTTTTAAATGCTTTTTCCATGATTTCCTAGAGTTGGAGTCCCCTAACTATCCTATATGTATCAAGAAAGTGGCTCAAGGGGCCTCAGAGCAGTTCTTTCCAGAATACAGCTTGGGAAGTTACACATAGAGGATGATTACAGAGTAAGTGGGCAGCCCTTGAAGCTAAATTCTTTATGCTGGGTGGGTGAAGGGATGTTCCTATACTCCAGAAACCACCTGTGTTAACAATATATTATGCCACAAAGCACCTCACCAGAATTGGTTGTTTAATAATTTTTCATAAAAGAAGCCCTCTGATCTGATAACTGTTGTCTTCCAAGGGTTATTTAGTTTGAACTAACACATACATTTCAACTATGGCCAAATATTTGACTCCCTGTACCATGACTTAAAATGTGGTTTTCATTTGATTGAACTTTACAAGACTGCAAAAGGATTTGGAATCCAGTATGTCAAAAGAGACCATCTGCCTATGCATTTGAAGCCAATGAGACTGAATCTTTTGGATTCTGTTCAGTTATATATGAAAATTGACCAATCTCTTCTTATACCTCTTTACTGTCCAGCGATGGAAACCATTTTCTTATAGAAGGTAGATGAATTTTTCAGTCTAATAGGCTATGTCCAAGTGCAAGGCAGGAAAAGCTCTCTTTATTATTATTAAAAAGAATAAAAAATCATAATAGCTGCTAAAATATATATATATTGAGGACTAACTTTGAATTAAATGGTTTGATAAGCATTTCATGTACATACATTTAACCATGACAAACAACCATAGGGGTTTGGGACTATGATTTCCCAAATGAAACAACTCAGACACAGAGAAAGCAAGCAATTTGTCCAAGATCACATAAATAGGAGTTGCACACCTTGGTTTGAAACTGGGGACATCTCACTTCACTGCAGTGGTCAAGCATTTAAACTGTTCTGTATTACCTCACTTGCTGCAGAGACCACATAGAGTAATATTAGAATTCAGTCTGAAAATGGTTGAGAAATTTGAAACTATTCGTCATCAGTAGTGGGGTCAATCAAATGTTCAAGGTATCATAGTTGAAGTTTTCTTTGAATATGTACTTGATTTGTGGGTCATTCGGGTCACAGAAGAGAACAAAATGGGAGCACTGACACTTGGAAACAGGAGATCTCTCTCCTCATTTCTACTCTTGCTCGTTATTTGAACTTAAGCAATTCCCTTGACCTCTTTGGACTGCAACATCCTCATCTTTAAAAATGAAGAGACTGGACTAAATTATGTCTAATTCCTTTCCAGCTCTGACCTTTTGTTTTGAGAAAACCATATCCTTCACATTCACAAAGGGACAAAGACATAAAAAATAGTAATAAAACTAAATGTGTATAAATACCCTTATAGATTTTGCTAACCTTGTACTCTATAGATAGCGTCTCCATTGCATTGTCTGAAATATCATCATGCATTTTTCCCCTCAGCCCTGGTTGACACATGCTAATTAGAAGAAAAATGCCTTCCTAAGTGAAGGGGGCCTCTTCATCTTCCACTTCACCATATGACTCCTGGGCTCAAAGAGACATTTTATGGGCATTTTTTAATATGCTACTGTTTTAACCTATCGACCTTGTCTTGGGCACTTTATTTTCTGTCTTCGGCTTCAATATTCATTAGTAACACTGTGACAAAAGGAATATGAATGACATTAGGAAGTTGAGCCCTACTCGGACTAACAGAATGATGCTCATGCTTACACATGGTAATGGAGCATAGCTGTTTGAGGTTTCCATAGGAAGGGCTGATTTCAAATGATTGTGAAAGTATGCAGAGACTTTTCATATGAACAGCATATTTAAAGGCAAATACATTTTTAAAAATAACAATAAAGGCAGAATTTAGTTCCCCATCCCACGTTAAAACTTCATTATGTGTCAAATATATTATTTGGGGCTGGTATGGAGCATGACATACGAAATGTTCGGACCGTTGTAGCATATGCATAGATAATACATGGCTCATACAACTTTCATAAGGCCTCTCTGCTGATTCTCTCCTAATATCTCTCTAAAGACGTTTGTGGTATCATTCTTCATTTATTTTGCATGCTGCTTTCACCCATTGTGGATAAACATGAATAAAAAATTCTGGAGGTATGAACAGTTATCTTTGCTGATGCTTGGTGAGGTATTAATAAAATATACATGACATCAGTGTCCGGGCATTTATCTGTGAATCATATAGCAGTAAAGAAATCCAGAGATAATTATGATCTTTTACGGTGATGGAGAAATTAGCACCTCAGTAATATGTGATGTAAAGTAGTATGGACAGAGTCTCCTCTTCGCCCTTGAAACATTTGATATGAATGCAAATAGCTAGGACATATGATTCTAATTTTGAAGAACCTATTCAGGAATGTTAAGAGATGCATAAGATAGAAAGAAAGGACTCCTATGATTTACTAGAGAAATCCTCAAGTCAGTTAATAGTTGGTGGCTAGACATTTCCCACCTGAAAATAAAAGATCTTAAAAAAAAAAAAGTCTGGACCTCCCAGCTAAAATAGGGGTTCCTTCTTTTCCCTCCACTTCACCGGTGTTCCTCATCCTTCATAAAAAGCAGAGTCTTCATGTATCATGAACCAAGTTTTCTGTAGGTTATTTATATCCTCCTTAGATTCCATAAATTTATAAAACTAAATTAAATTCACACCTATAATTTTTGGCTTTAGAAAAACACAGGTCATCTCCAATACTGGTTAATTCCAGTTTGATCTAACATGAGGACACCTGAATCCTCAAAGCAAGTTCAGGCTTTATGGCACTTAGCTGACCAGAAATAATTCTTTGTATTTGATGATTCTTTTTTTTTTTTTTTAAGATTTTATATATTTTTATTTGACAGACAGAGATCACAAGTAGGCAGAAAGGCGGGCAGAGAGAGAAGGGGAAGCCGGCTCCCACCAAGCAGAGAGGCCAATGTGGGACTCTATTCCAGGACCCTGAGATCATGACCTGAGCTGAAGGCAGAGGCTTAACCCACTGAGCCACCCAGGCGCCACAATTCTTTGTATTTGAAAAAGAGATCAATCCATTATAAAATGTGAAGAAATATATATATATATATATATATGTATATATATATATATATATATATATATATATACATATATATATATACTGGTTGCTTTTGTGGGACCAGTGATTACATATTCCTATATCTGATACATTTTTCAATGTAACTTTCTATTATAAATTTACAAAAATAATAAAGTTAATTAAAAACAAGCTAACAAAATTAATGGTGCTCTGTGCCAGTAAGTATACCTTCTTTTCATTTATCAACTTTAGAAAGTGTCAGTAAGTCAGTGCTATGCTATTCATTTTCATATAGAACATGACAATATTTAGGATATCCTATAGACCAGAAACTGAAAGGTGTTGCATGTAAATTAACTTGAAACCACATGGTATTTCTGCAAGATTGGCATGAGTTCTGTATTTTAGGTGAAGAAACAGATTCAGAAACTTATGTAACTTGTAAGCAGTACTACTTGACCTATTGAAATTTGCATGAGATCATTTTCAATACCCTTTTTTTTTCCTGGAGGATACCCAAGACCATACTCTACTGACATATTCTTCTATCGGTGCCTCTAGGCCATAGTGGGGCTAGAAATATTAAAGTCGCTTTTGTAGTTAGTTTTTACTTCAGGTAAAGCTTTTTAAAGCTTAGTTGAAATGCAATTGTACGTTTTTCTATTTCTTAAGCACTATTACCCTAGAAGCTATTAATTTAGGTCAATCATATGATTGTGATAGAAGGCTTACAGTTGAAAATTCTGGTTATCTGGTTTTATTTACTTCCTCCTAAAAGTGAAGACTTTTATTTGTTGAAATCAATGCATCCCTTTTATTAGGTCAATTCTACTTCTTACAACTTTGATATTTTATTCTTACCTTTACTGTCTGGAATCACATAAATGTCTTTGTGGGAAAAATACTTTGTTCTGTTTAAATATTTAAATGTTCTAACCATAACCCTTACTAGCTCAGATGCTCTCCTGATGCCTGGAGATCAGCAGACATGAGTTATTTTATTGATTCCTAATAAGTTGTAGTTTCTATCTCCTCACCCTCTTATTAGCAGTCAGGGTTGAGCTGTGTTAGGCTTTGAGGTTGAACTGATTGGCTTGAAGTCCTGGATCTGCCATGATAGGTCTGGGACCCTGGGAAAGAAACTTACCTCTGTGCACTTATACTGCTTCTCTGTAAAAAGAGAGATCAAACTATGGAACTTGCTTTATAGAGTTGTTAACCCAGTTACTACAATACTTACTAGAGGCATCTAGAAAGTGTTGTTAACATGTGAATTGTTATTTTTAATAGTCTCTGCAAATTTTCTTGATTGTCAAAAGCTAATATAAAGCAAATAACCTTTGAACGTGTGACACCTCTTCTCATCTTAGAAGGTTCTGTTTGTTCTATAGAACTATCTTGTTCAGGGAGTACCATGCATGTTGGCAAAAAGACCAGAATTGAATCCCCTATCTGTTCCCTGTACTGTCTGTACTCAGAGCCTTCTTTATAGCATACAGTGAGTGCATTTTATACACTGTGTTGGAGTTTCTTGTCTCTACCATTCCTGTTTAACTCTGAGCCCCTTCAGAGTTGAGACTGTCTCTTTTTCTCTATTTCCAACAGGAGACACATATTAGACCCACCAAAAATATTAGATGAATAAGATATTACTACACTGATCAAATCTGAGATAATCAGAAGAGGTATGCAAGACAGTCGACTTCTTTGATTTTTACTCTTTACTTCTCTTTCTGCAGCCTAGCATCTCTTTAGTTTACTTTTTAGTCAGATGACTCTGGCAACCACTAAAATACATAATTCCTATGTCTTTTCATTTTGACCCCTTCAAAGCTCTTAAGAGTAAAACAGTGATTTACACAATATCAGAATCAGTCTTATCATCTGCAATCTTAGTTGTTGAATAAAGTAATCCAAAATATTTTTCTGTTGTTGATATTTGTGATAACAAAAAAGTTAAATTGTAGGAATTACAACTTTATTCAGGGGGCCATTCGGTTGTTCAGAAGGGACTTTGTAGGGTCCCTGGGTGGCTCAGATGGTTAAGTGTCTGCCTTGGGCTCAGGTCATGATCCCCGCCTCCTGGGATCACATCCCGCATTGGGCTCCCTGGTCAGCAGGGAGTCTGCTTCTCACCCTGACTCTGCTCCCCATTCTTGTGCTCTCACACTCTGTCAAATAAATAAATAAAAATAAAATCTTTTAAAGAAGGGACATAGTAGGTTATGTTACAGTTTGATTCAAGGAGCAAATGGGAGATTAGAGCGCATAAGTCAAATATATTAGATGGACTCTAAGCAACTCTAAGCCTCTTTCTGAAAATGTTAGCCTGTAATATGAAATCATGATCAATTTAAATGGCTCTAATTAAGTTTTTTTCTAACCCCTTTTGATTATTAATGAAGATAGAGACCTTGATGAGCTGAAACATTACCATCATAGTGAAATACGTTATAATAACCCCCATTAAAAAAAGAAATCCTTTGACTTGATGGTCCTCTAGCTATCACCCCAATTTTCTTTGACCTTTTCTGGTCAAATGCTCAAAAAAAAAATGCCTATATGTATAGTTTTTCCTCCATTATTTACTCAATATACTCCTATTAGTCTTTTGGCTTCGTCATTGACTAGATTACCAGATTTTTATCTTTATAAGTCCAGTCTTAATTATGAGCTTCATCTCATTGGGAAAAAATAGCAGTAATTAATTACCTCATCTTTATGAACCACTTTGCTATTTGACTTCTGAGGATCCTCAGTCTTCTAACTTTCTTCCTGCCTCTCTGGCTATTCTTTCTTGGGTTCTCTTGCTGTTTCTTTCTGTCTTACTCATAATGTTTAAGTGGTGGTATAAATGAAGGATCAATCTTTGTCTCTCTTGTCTAAGTAAATTTTCTGTTCTCAGCTTTAGCCTCTCACATGACCTGCAGACGACCTCTCCTAGTCCTCACCCCTTCTTACTTACAAGTTACACTGCTCACACTTGCAAGTTGCCAAGCAGAACGACCTGATTCCTTATTCCCCCAAACTGAGCATCCCGCAGTGTTCTCATCTCAAAAAATGTCACAATTATTCATGTAGCTGTTTAGACCAAACCTTGTATCGGCCTAATTTCCACTTTCCCTTGTTCCTCATAGTGAATACATCAGCATTTATTGCGTCTACTTTCAAAATATGTCTTAATCCAACCTCTTCACAGCAGATGTACAACTCTCAAGTCCCCTTTCTCTGTCTTCTAGACAATTATGATTTCTTGTGACTGCTCTCCTGCCATCCACGTTTTCCCTTTTCTCTTTGTTTACTCTTATCCTTATACCACAGAGTGATCTCTTTTTAGTCATAAATAAGATCAAGTCAGTCCAAAGCACTTCCACTACATTCCCCACACATCACTCCTTGCTATCCCTGCAGGGACCTCTGTGGCCTGTGTTCTGTCTGTTTCTAGATTTATCACTTCCTGCAGTCCTTATTGATGCCTCTTCCGTATTCTGGCTACTCATAAATAGGACAAGCTTGCCTAGAATAACTTTGCCTGGGTCTGATTCACATGGCTCTGTTTCTTCATTGGTCCCACTCACCTGTCACCCTAGGGTGAGGCTGTCCCCGGCAAACCTACATGAAGAATCTGCCCTTCCCATTCCACACCTGCTGCATTTTCCTCCACAGCCTTCATCAATAAATGGTCATCCCTACCTGATTCTTCCAGATTTATGTTGTACCAACTAGAATCTAAATACCATAAGAAAGGCTGTTTATTTTATTTTATTTTAATTTATTTTATTTTATTTTGTCTTGTTCACTGATGTCTTGTATCATCAGCCCCTAAAAAAATGTAAGAGCTTAACAAATATTTGCCATGTCAATTTCATTCATTTTGGACTGAGCTCTTGTTAATGTAAAAGCCAATAATTATACTAATTTCAGAGATGTGGACAATCCTCTATGCCCATTTTAAAGTAAAAATAATACCATAATAGTTTTATTATTCTAGACATAAAGTTTCTTATTTGCTTTCACTAAAATGTTGAAGCAATTTCAGCAGGTCAGAGGCATGCTCTGCTCCTCTTCACACACTGGAAATACACCTGCTACTAATACCATCTCTCTGTGGGGTTGTTTTATAGACCATCCTTTCATTCTGACAGAAAGAGAGCGACTTCCAGGCTGAGTTATCTGAATAATGAGAATAAGTGGTTTCAATGTGGGAAAAGAATTCTCAAATATTTTAGAAAACTGTCCAGTAAACACATAAAAAAGAGGATTTTGCAATTGGTCCTCAGGTATATATTCAATTGAGCAGAATATCAGTATCATCTTTTTACATCTTCTAATTAATTAAAACACCATCATTTATACTTATACATGCTTGCATGTTTACGTACTTAGTAATATCTATTTAAACTTTTGCATTTGAGAATTGGTCATCCCTGATAAATGAGAACTCTATCTATGGTAGATAGATAGAGGTACAGAGATATCCATGAGTTAAAAAATTCTTTACAGCCCCCTCTATTTTATTGTATTAACTTAATAGCAAAATAGTTTCTAGATTTAAAGCTCAAATTCTAACTGCCATCCAATTATAAACATTGCTATTACTTAAGCCAGGGAAATGTTTGATATTAGATATTAACTTGGTGTAAAATAAGGTACTTTAAGTGATGAAAAAGCCCATCTTTGAAAAGGAAATGTTGTGTAGATTAATGAAATTATGTGAGAGGCACTTTAGTCTCCTCAGAAGGATATTAAAAGGAAAATACATATTATTAACTGATTTAGAAACAGCTAAAATGGAACTTCTTAAATACTAATTGCTGTTTTAAAATGTTTAAAGGACTCTTAAAGGCATATAAAATAAGAGCAGATGAATCTTAGTGTGGACATCTCTCCCTGTATACAGTTAGTGGCAAGAAGTCCCCTTCACTGTTTTCGGTGACAATCCTTGGAGACATAACTTTCAGAAACCACATGATCCAAACTGTTCTCCAGTCCATTGCTTTGTAAGCTGGCCCATGCCTCTTAGTGCAGAGTGGGTGGTGGTATGCTTGGAGGGGTGAGCAGCTCTATAGTAACCATGGATGCAGTTTCCTACAGCATCAATTTTATAAGCAGATTTGAGAGAAAACTAATGTTTTTAGATATTTAAACTAACATGGCTATGTTATGGGTAGAATATAAAATTTACATGAATTTTTCAAATAACTCCAAAGACTTAAAATAAATTTCACCTTTCTAGCTGGGAGCCTCGGGAGCTCTCATTGACTCCCCTTTGCTATTAGAATAATTCAGTGGGGAAGTTGTGCATCATCAAACTCTTCCATAATCCACATTAAATAAAAATGAATTTCTGTCAAAATGGTAGCTATGCATATTCTGTAGAAACTTGATTCTTCCTCTTTTCTCAGGGTCAGCTCCAGCCCAAATATTGGTTAGAAGAACTTGGTATTCAGGGATCTCATTCATTTTCTCTCCTTGCCTCTTCTTCCCTCCCTCCTTTTACTCTCTTCCTAATTCTCATGTTCTCCCTTCAACCTTCTTTCCCTTTCCTCCTTCCATTTTCGCCCTTTTGATTTCTTCTTTCCTGACTGCAAGGACTTATTGGATATCTCCTATCTCAGGCACTGTGTTAAGCACCATGAATATAAAAATGGAAAAAGTGAGCGTTACAACGTTGAACTTTGCCTTAAGCTCCAGGATAAAATGATCTATATTTATTTATTCATAATGATACAACTAGTGTCTTCTATAAAACGTAGCATATATTAGGTGCTTAATAAATATTTATGAATAAACAAAGAATACATAAACAAATACAATAAAGTAGGAGCATAAAGAAGTTATTTTATACATGGGTTTCATTTGCTCCTTCATTTGAGACTTGAGCTCATTGATAAATAAGGCAAGAAGAACAGCTAAAGTAAAGATTAAAATGACATGCTGCTATTTCCCAGAGAACACATATAGTGTTGAATCTTTGCCTTGGTCTTGAATGAAATCTGCCAAGAGTAAAAGAAAGGAAAGACCATCCCATGCAGGGGGAAGAGCTCATTCCGAGACTGTCAGGCAGGAATTGGCGCCATGTGTTCAACAAATAATTCAGCTTTATTTCAGGGTGTCGGGTGGTGCAAAGGAGATGAGTGTTCGAGAGTAAGGATAAGATGAGTGGTAGAAATAGCGGGTAATGTGTTGTACATCTGAAACTAGTATAACATTGTATTTTAATCATACTTCAGTTACAAAATATGTTGAAAAACAGAACAAATGACCTTGTGTATCATCTCAAACACTTTCACATTCTTAAAAAAAAAATGGGAAGATTGCGATATTAGATTAGAGATGAATAAAAGATGGCTTTATAAATTATTAAAGTTGAAGAATCCTTAAATGGAGAAATGTCTGCTCTCTCCTCAACAGGTTGATTGGTGATTTTTTACTTTGTACATATGCAGCCACATAGTTTATTCCTTTGTTCAGTGAATATTTATTAAGTCCCTGTTGTTTACTCTGCTATTCACTACAATAATTTATGAAGTAAAGGAAAAAAAATACTGTGGATGTGCCTTTTTGTTTGGGGTTAACAATTCATCATTCTTGCCCCCTTGCTTTATCCACTGACATTTCAGATTTTCTTCCATTAAAATACTCACCGCTCTCTGAAATTCTCTCTTGCCTTCATCCTGTGCTATTAGATGGTTTTTCGAGAACTTTCACGTAGAGATCATGCTGAGCGTTCTAAAGAGGGGGAATGCACTGGTGAGGTGAATGTTTCCCATTCACCTCTCTAAAGACTTGTCTGAGGAGACATTTTGCCATGTTGTCAAATTTGTCATTTAATTTTAGTCTACTGTTTGCATACTTTTGCTCATAATGACAATATCAAGTGTTGGGGCCAAATAGCATGCTGTTTAAAAATTTTGTTTAGAAAAAAAAAAAATTTGTTTAGAACCTTACATAGCTCTCTCTGGATTACTTTAGATAAATCAATATTTGCATTTTTTCCTCACTTTTTAAATTTTCTGCATTTTTTTCTTTGTGTTTGGAAAATAGAGAATAAAGAAACATCCAAAAGCATCCAACTCATAAACACAAGCTACTTCACAGAATTTGTATACTTTCCTTCTTCCAATAAACTCTGTAAAGAATATGCTAGAAACCTTTTTTTTTTTTCAAATCAAGTATCTAAAATTATTCTAAAATAAATACTCAACATGTCAGTCTTCCTTCCTTTACTACAATGTCCTTCATATAGGTTCCTTGTATTACTTTCCTCTTTATCCCTAGCATGTAACATGATGCTTGCCTGTAGAGGCTCTCAGTAAATGTTACTCATATGAACTACATATACTCAAAGGAGGAGGAGGAGGTTTGGACTTACCTGACACTTCTTTCTAATACAACTTTACAAATAATTTTGTTTGCTATTTATAGGGAACTTTTCTAAAACCTTCGTGGGGGAACAAGAGACAAAGAAATGCTTTCTTGGCAGACAAGGTTGGTAGCTAGTTTTTGAAGAAATTCTAAACTGGAACCTGAATGCACATATACAGCATTTTAGGAAACAGTGACAAATTAAAATACTTCATTCTGTTGGAGTATTAAGTAATTTTAAATTTTTTTTAATAAATCATTTTAAATAAAGTTTCAAGGAATATCTCTTTTTAACTCTCAGATACTTTCCAATCCTTCAAAACATCCAAACCATATTAAATTGATAATAAAAATGAGTATCTGGCCAGAGCTTTAGGTATATGAAGTATGCTTACAATATACTGGCCCACATTTAAGGTATGAATCTAAACTCTAGTGTTGTAGAGAACAAGAAAAGGTAACAAATGAAGAAGAAAAGAAGCTTACAGAAGCAAACATAATGTAGAAGAGAGGTCAGTCGAGGAACAAGGAAGAAACTGATGAAAAGTGGAAGCTAGCTGAAGGCAGCTTTTTTTTCCTAAAACAAACAGCATATGGATAAAAAATGAAGTGGCTTTGCAGCAAGTTTAAGCAGCCACCAGTTGCATGCATGGAACATGTCTGAACAATAGGATGTGTGCATTAGTGAGATAGTTTTTATTGCAACCATTTTAATAGAGCCTAATGCATCTCTTAACAAGGAGAATGGATTTATCACTGTATTGTTGTTTAAGTATATTCTCTATACCAAAAAAAAAATTTTTTTTTGACTTTTGAACATAGTGACTACTTTAACGGAATTCCTGGGTGGCTCAGTAGGTTAAATGTCTGCCTTAAGCTCAGATCATGATCCCCGGGTCCTGGAGTGGGGCCCTGTATCAGGCTCCCTGCTAAGCGGGGAATCTGCTTCTCCTTCTCCCTCTCTCTTTGCCCCTGCCCACTACTGGTGTTCTCTCTCCATCTCTCTCAAATAAACAAATAAATAAATAATCCTTTAAAAAATGAACTACTTTAATACTTACAACCCAGTGAATTAATAAGCATGATCATCTCTGTCTTACATGAAAAGATTTTGGGTCACAGGAGGTTATGTAACCTACTATTAAGTGAGGTTAAGTCTCCTTCATTTTAGATGATATATGTACAATTGAGAAGAAAAAGATTTTCATTAAAAGCAAAATAAGTGACCAAACATCTATTTCCAAGCTTAAAGTTTAAGTTTCACTTACTGGACTGCTCAGTGATCTGGTACCTTTTTTTTTAAAACACTAAGTGCTGAGTAATCATTGGATGAATAATATATGGTTTTCTCAGGAAACATACCTGGCTTAGGTACTGTGCTATCCAGTAGGCTTAAGATGTGATTCCAGCTTTTGATGAGCTTCTAGAAACTTCTTTGTCACTTTCCATTGATGCCCAAAGTTCAATATATCCAATTAGTCCAACTGAAACCCCTTCCTCAAATTGAGATTTTTTTTTTCTCCATTACTGACACTGAAAGAGAATGCTAAGATCCTCAAACATTCTACTTCAAAATTCAGTATTACTTAAGGATCTCTTACCTATTTATTACTATGTACCTACAGCTATTTCTACAATACTAGCCTCAGGAAGTAGATAGCCTTTCCTCAATCCCCTACCACTGAGACCAATTGATGTTCTAATAGGACCTCATACACTTTCAGGGGTCAGCACACATTTTCTGTGAAGGTCTAGTTTGTTTTTGGCTTCTTATGGTAGATGTCTCAAGTATGCAACTTGGCCTTTGTAGCGAATGTAGCCATGGGCAGTACATAATCGAATGGCCATGACTGCATTACAATAAAACTTTGTTTACAAAAACTGGCTGCCTGCAGATTTGACCTGCAGGTTGTGTTTGTTTTGACCCCTGAATACAAGTGTGACAAAGAGAGAGCTCACCCTTACCTACAACAAAGGTTATTGAATTGGGCTTACTGTCTCTGGTCTGATTTTTGGCTGTCATCTGAGGTGTCTGAAAGTGGGCTCATGCATGACCTGGAGGTTAATGAGGCGGAGACACTCATATTTATGTAAAAGCTAGAAGAGTAGACCCATCTCAGGAGCAGGACTTGGGATGAGGGTAGTCACTTCCTCACATACTGTCCATTCGGTTCCCTCTTTAAAAACATGTAAGTACTCATGAAAGAAATTGAGGAAGACACAAAGAAATGGAAAAATGTTCCATGCTCCTGGATTGGAAGAATAAATATTGTGAAAATGTCTATGCTACCTAAAGCAATCTACACATTTAATGCAATTCCTATCAAAGTACCATCCATCTTTTTCAAAGAAATGGAACAAATAATGCTAAAATTTATATGGAACCAGAAAAGACCTCGAATAGCCAAAGGGATATTGAAAAAGAAAGCCAACGTTGGTGGCATCACAATTCCGGACTTCAAGCTCTATTACAAAGCTGTCATCATCAAGACAGCATGGTACTGGCACAAAAACAGACACATAGATCAATGGAACAGAATAGAGAGCCCAGAAATAGACCCTCAAATCTATGGTCAACTAATCTTCGACAAAGCAGGAAAGAATGTCCAATGGAAAAAAGACAGCCTTTTCAATAAATGGTGCTGGGAAAATTGGACAGCCACATGCAGAAAAATGAAATTGGACCATTTCCTTTCACCACACACAAAAATAGACTCAAAATGGATGAAGGACCTCAATGTACGAAAGGAATCCATCAAAATCCTTGAGGAGAACACGGGCAGCAACCTCTTCGACCTCTGCCGCAGCAACATCTTCCTAGGAACAACGCAAAAGGCAAGGGAAGCAAGTGAAAAAATGAACTACTGGGATTTCATCAAGATCAAAAGCTTTTGCACAGCAAAGGAAACAGTTAACAAAATCAAAAGACAACTGACAGAATGGGAGAAGATATTTGCAAATGACATATCAGATAAAGGACTAGTGTCCAGAATCTATAAAGAACTTAGCAAACTCAACACCCAAAGAACAAATAATCCAATCAAGAAATGGGCAGAGGACATGAACAGACATTTCTGCAAAGAAGACATCCAGATGGCGAACAGACACATGAAAAAGTGCTCCATATCACTCGGCATCAGGGAAATACAAATCAAAACCACAATGAGATATCACCTCACACCAGTCAGAATGGCTAAAATCAACAACTCAGGAAATGACAGATGCTGGCGAGGATGCGGAGAAAGGGGAACCCTCCTACACTGTTGGTGGGAATGCAAGCTGGTGCAGCCACTCTGGAAAACAGCATGGAGGTTCCTCAAAATGTTGAAAATAGAACTGCCCTATGACCCAGCAATTGCACTATTGGGTATTTACCCTAAAGATACAAATGTAGTGATCCAAAGGGGCACATGCACCCGAATGTTTATAGCAGCAATATCTACAATAGCCAAACTATGGAAAGAACCTAGATGTCCATCAACAGATGAATGGATCAAGAAGATGTGGTATATATACACAATGGAATACTATGCAGCCATCAAAAAAAATGAAATCTTGCCATTTACGACAACATGGATGGAACTAGAGCGTATCATGCTTAGCGAAATAAGTCAAGCAGTGAAAGACAACTATCATATGATCTCCCTGATTTGAGGAAGTGGTGATGCAACATGGGGGCTTAAGTGGGTAGAAGAATCATCAATGAAACAAGATGGAATTGGGAGGGAGACAAACCATAAGTGACTCTTAATCTCACAAAACAAACTGAGGGTTGCCGGGGGGAGGGGGTTTGGGAGAAGGGGTTGGGATTATGGACATTGGGGAGGGCAAGTGATTTGGTGAGTGCTGTGAAGTGTGTAAACCTGGTGATTCACAGACCTGTACCCCTGGGGATAAAAATATATGTTTATAAAAAATAAAAAAATTTTAAAAAATAAATAAATAAATAAATAAATAAAAACATGTAAGGACTGTGTGAGTTTATTGAAGTAATTTGTGGTTTCTTCTCAAACAGTTTAGTTTATTGGCCTTTAGGCACTCATAACAATTTCCAAGAAACAGGTAGATCTAAGAGGCTAAGAAAAGTGAAAATTCTGTTCATTATACTTGCAGGAAGAACAAAAAAGAAGAAGAAAAGAATCAGAGGAAGAAGCTGATACCTGATGGCATATAATGATATGTTACTGTATTCCGGATCAGTTAATTTCTCTGAATCTTCTTTCAACTATTTATATTCTCAGGCTCTAGGGAAAATAGCGGTATAGATATGCTACCTACTGGGTTAAATAGTACTTGCTTTGATTTCTTATAATCTGACCTTTATCAAGATTGACAAAGGGGTGTGTTCACTTTGCTTCAACAAGTCTCAGAATGCCAAATCTGTGTTCACTCGCTTCAGTCCTCTTGTGATATGCTAAGCTATAATCATCTACCCTCTGAGCCATCATCATTCTGGTTAAAGATCAAATCCTCTTGTGACTAATCCCAGATTTCAGGGACTCTCAAGAAATTTTTCATCTAATTGGAGAATGGAGAGAAGTTCTGGTGTGAAAAAACACAACCACTTAGACTACTATAGAAATCCCCATTCCTTTAGGGTCTTTTGCAACAGGAACAAAGATCGGTCAATCACTTCATTATTAAAGGGAAAAACAGTGTAAACCTGATGATTCACAGACCTGTACTGGTGGGGCAAATAATACATTATACATTAATAAAAATAATTTTTTTAAAAAAGGAAAAACATCTTTATCAAGTGCCAGATATAATATCAAGTCCTAGGATAAAGTATTGAAAAAAAAATAGAATTCCTATATTCTCTTGATACTTGAGGGTGAGTAGGGAAGAGAAAATAATCTAACATACATATTTTGCTATAAACATACCTTAACCATGCCAACGCCTTATTTGTTTGTTTACTACAGTGGGCGATACAGTGTGTCAGAAAGACTTCCATGAGGAAGAATGTTTAATCAGAGACCTGAAGGTTGAGTCCAGATCACCAGGCAAGGAAAAGACAGGAGCATTCTAGTCAAATGCAGTAGCACAGGTCACGTTTTTGAGATGAGGGATAAAAAGAGGGGGGGGGGATGCGCAGTGGGTTAAGGCCTCTGCTTTCAGCTCGGGTCGTGATCCCGGCGTCCTGGGATTGAGCCCCGCATCGGGCTCTCTGCTCAGTGGGGAGACTGCTTCCTCCTCTCTCTCTCTCTGCCTGCCTCTCTGCCTACTTGTGATCTCTGCCTGTCAAATAAATAAATAAAATCCTAAAAAAAAAAAAAAAGAGAGAGAGAGAGAGCAGGAGAGATTGGGAGAGAGAGAGAAGTATTGGCAGAAATGAGAGGTACAGCAAGACTGAATGAGAAAAAGTCGTGTGGAAGGTCTTAAAGTTGAAAGGCTGAGGCTGCAGAGATAAGGAGGTAGAGTTCTTGTAGGTTCTTGTAACTACCGATTATAAAAAACCAAGCCAAACCACACTGAAACACTACACCATTCGAGAGTTCTGAGCAGGAGAATGGCATAAAAAGAATTGCCTTTTTGAAAGAGTATGCTGACTGCTGTTTGGATAAAGCAGGGGGAGAATAAAAACAGAAAGCAGGCAAAGCAGGTAGTGATTTGGGTTTGGCAAACTCTTGACCAACTCTTGCGCGGCGCTCTGAAGCAAATCTTGAGTTCTTCCCATCCTCGCTAACCTTCAAAAGGCCAAGATGACAACGTTTCCAAGATATTTCTCCAGGAAGCCTTGCCTTCCCCCTAACTTATTCCTTCTCCTTACTGAGGTACCGTAAGGTTCTGCAGGTCAGTGACTGCGAGGCATCTTCATTTTCCTCAAAGTATCAATCACAGGCAAACACATGAGGTGATTTTTTTCTACCTCCTCCTTCATCCCGCGTCCCTGCCAAAGATCATTAACGTGATCCTTTGAGCAATCTTACAGTTCAGTGCAGGTTTCCACACAGGCAACTCCAGGCCGTCTCCAGCGCATGCAGATTAAGACGAAATTGCCTTCCCTTGCAAATTGAAGTGCTCAAAAGTTGTTTATTGAAAGAATCAAAAGATTGTGTTTTTCACTCTTCATTATCTGTCTACCTGTTCAAGCCTATCTTTTATTGTAAGATAATGTCACTTTGAGCTTTTCTAAACCTAGGTAGTGAGCTCCTTCAGGGAAAATACCATGGGTTTTCTGTCTTTATATCCCTGATAACTATCAGTGGTGAGAACTAGTTAGGATTTGATAATGTGTATCAAATGTAAACAGCAATGAAGAGTAATAAGTGTATCTTCCCAGGCACCGGTTTGCAGGTTTGCATGCATTGTCTTATTCATTCCTCACAACCATTCCACAACTACTTACAGATTAGACAATTACAGAGAAAAAAATAACTCTTTTGTAAGATTCACACATCACAAATAAAAGGACTACAATCAGAACACAGAGCTATTGCCTCCAAGGTTGCGCTTTCTTAAATAGTGCCCACTAGGCACGAGGTGGTTAGGAGAAAGAGGGCAAGGAAGGGAAGGAGGAAAGGAGAGAGACAGAGACCAACAGAATGGAAAGAATACATTCATGAGCTTAAATATCATGTTGAAATACAGAATAGAAAAATAACAGTTGAATGAATAATTTGGGTGGTCCTTGAAAGGAAGCAGGATACATGTTACAGCAAAAGAAAGCAAAAGGTGCTTTGTAATGCCAGAAGAGAGGACACCCAACTGGAGTTTTGATTGGGGGGAGGGGGGAGTAGATAAGGCAGAAATCTGAGAATTGAAATGGAATGGGTCTGGGGTTTGAAATAAGGCTCTGTTGTTTGAACTTGATCCATTCTAGAAAAACAGTGAGGGCACCTCATAAGAAAGACAGCACTATGGTCCATGGAATGAGAGAGGATTCAGCATTTGATAAAGCAAATTCTGAAATTGCTTCTACTCATGTTATCATTCACTGCTGAGGACTTTGGTCTTATCTCTTCTGAAACATAAAAGAAGACTAATTCATTTTAAAAGCAGTGCTCTATTTGTCCCTCTGCAGTCCACTCAGTGAGCTAATGTATTTAGAGAGCTTTTATCATGGAGCCAGCTTGATTTCCCCCTTCTTCATACTAAGTAAATTTCAGTGAATTAAATGACAAAAAGCCATCTGCTTTCTATAAATAAGCTCTTCTAATACCTGGCAAATCTTAAAAGTCAAGCTGACAATGAATTTCTGTATGATCAATGATCCAAATTGTATAATTCATCTTCTAAGGAGTACTGGTCTTGTTGTGGTCAACAGGAAGAGTGTGTGTCCATGTTTCTGACTTGGAGGTCAGCGTTTTATAGGAAATTCAATTTTACTGCTCTAATCATTGTGCATGCTGTTCCAACTGTCAGGATTAAATATCGTCGGCCGCAGCATCGGGACAGCACCTACTCACCCTTATAGTCATCTCAAATACATCTTCCTTATGACAGCTGCTCTAATTCATTAGTAGACAATTTGTTATTCTTTTCTGAAAACAACAATAATGACTTACTGGTAATAATAACATTATTATCATTTGACTATGAAGAAATGAATATGTGCTAGCCATTCACATGCATCCCTGGTTTTTGCTTCTCATGGCAACTCTTGGAGATGAATGTAAATATCACCTTTATTATTTAGAAGAGGAAAATAAGGCATAGAAGAGTTTAATAATTTCCCAAGACTCTCCAGGTATATAATGACAGAATGAAGTTTGGGAGCATAGTAACCTGCAATCCAGAGTATTTTTGTTAATCATTATGCAGTGAACATGCAAGTGCAGCACTTTCCTTATTACTTATATTTATGTATATGTCTGTCTACTCCATATATATCTTCATGGGAGGATACCATATATGTACCTCATTATTGTTTTAGCGCCCTTTAAGATAATGATTGGCTCATAGTAGAAATTCAGTTAAACTTTTCTTTTTTTTTTTCCCCAGGTTTTTTTTTGTTGTTTTTTGTTTTTCAGTTAAACTTTTCCAGGCTTCTTTCCCATGTTAGTCAGAGAGACTAATCATAGGCACATTGTAATTTGTTAAGAGGATTCTATGAATTATCCTGTGCTGAAGTTTTTTGAGTTGTTCCTGATACACAGGATGTTTGTGATAAATATATTAATTGCATGAAGGAGACTGGAACTAAATCTCAAAAGAAGTGTTAAGATAATGTCTGATGAGATGATGACTTCTGGATACTTAAGAGGGAAGTCGAAGTGTGCTATCCGTCTTTAGAATATTTGCCTGGAAGTGGAGCAAGAATTGACAGAATCTGCTGTTTAGACTAAATTATATGTGGGTTAGTGGTTCAATAAAAGAAATGTTCTAGAAAGAGCATTCCTAGGAAATTTGTGTTCCATTTGATGACATACATTGTAGATGTCATAGGGCAAGATAACAAGAGTCCGGAAATTTGCTGCCTTGTCCTCAAAAATCATGTCTATCTATTCCTCTGTCCTCCATAGCCTTCAGCAAATTTGTGGTTTTGTTTGCGGCTGTCACCTGTCCCTTTCTTTTTCTTCAACAAGTATTTATTGAGTTTCTACTGTGTGCTAGGAAGTGTAGTGATCACTAGATAATACTCTGCCGGGAAACAGGAATACTCCAGTCCTTAGGAAGATTACAATTAGCTGTTACTTTTCATGGACCAGTTCTTGTTTCTTAAAATGTGTTAGTTTGCTTTTGTCCTTAGAATGTAGTATGAAAACTAAACATCCTAGGTGAATTTGGTCTAGTATCCACAAATGCTAACTTTTCTAGGAAATGCCTTCCCTTACTTCAACACATAGATTGTATTTATCATAAGAAATTCCAGTGCCTGTGTATTTTTTTTTTTTTTTTTTGCCTGTGTATCTTTTAATACATGGAAACACAGGTTCTTAGCCTTTGGGTTTGGGCTTTAGAAAATGTGGTCTTTTTTGGGGTGGGTAAGTTGCAAGGTCTGTAAGATGAGTGAACCCCAAAGAAGAATAAGTGAGGTAGTTAGATGTTTTCTGATCAAGACCTGCTTTTAGTAATCAAGAGCTGGGCATATGCAGGAAGCCAAAATAGTATCTGATGAGAGATAAAAGGAGAGTGTTTTTAGAGATAAAACACCAGGCAGGGAGTTCACCCCTTATATATGCCCAAAGAAGACTCAATTCATATGTCATTCAGTGCAAAATATGCCACTGACATACTCTTTTTGGTCTCTCTTATATAATATAAGTCACTTCTATACTGCATAGTAAATTTTCATATATTAAGAATGTCACTCAAAAAAAAAAGGAACGAGGTCGATAGTAAGAGTAAAGGAGATCAATGAAACAGAAGCTGTAATTTAAACACATGGCGGGGGGAGCCTGTTAATTTAAATTCTGTTTTATTGGAAAAACATTCTGAATTAAAATCAACAGAAGTCATCGAGCTGGCTCCTTATTCTCTGTGACATTCAGTGTGTGTATGTGTACATTCCATCTGTGCCATCAGATCCAGGACTGATAAATACATGTGGAATGAATAGAAAAAAGGAACTTATTTTCAAGAAAAGAAACCTTACTCAACTCATACATTTTGTTTTCCCTTTGAATTTTTAAGAGATCTTTAGGAACCCGGAACTCTATGACATCATGGTGGGGAGTCAGAAAGGAAATTCAATTTGAGTTAAAAAAAAAAAAAATGTTCTCAGTGGAACAATTTTAACAAAGGGATAAAAGAGGGCTCAGGAGATAGCGTAATGAGAAATAGTAATAACGCTTCCAGCAATCATAGCTCGATGGGTGAACATAATCTGAGATTAGAAGACCCACCAGGGAGCTGCAAAGTTACAGGACTGCTTGATGAAATAATTTAATACCTACGGGCTCCAATAAACAGTATGTACAAAAAAATGCTTGGTGACCAGGCAGTCCTGCTAACCCAGAGCACTAGGGAATCTGCTTGAGGCAGTGAGAGGTCTCATATTTCCCAAAGGTTTTCCACAAGCTCCTCTTTATTCCTCTTACTGTTTGCTTCAGCTTTACTCTCTGCCCAGAGTATTAAGCGGTCCCTGATGCCATTGTCTGAAATCTCAGGAATAAGATGTATTTGAGAAGTAACATATGATAATACACAAAACTAAAAATAAACCAGATACTGTTACAATTATTAAAATCTTGAATTTGCATGGAACTTCTTACATTCCACCTTTTTTCTTTTTTTTAATGTCTGTTGAACCTCATAACAAGCTTAGGAGGTAGTTTTTGCAAGACAGTTGTTGAAAATAACCACAACAATAATAATAACCACCTATTGGTTGAGATAACAATGCTATAACCAGTGTTATTTGGTGTTTACTGAATGTCAGACTGGTTACATGCATGTTCATTAACTTTTTTAATCTCACAGGAGTCCTACAAGAGTGAGGAATTGAGGCTTTTGCGGGGAGGATAAGGGACATGCCTGGGGTCCTGTTATTTCATGCTAGAACCAGTATTTGAATCCAGGCTGTTGGCTCTTGGACCGATGCTCTTACATATTCACTGTCTCGGCTGGAGGACAGTGTGATGGTTAGTGCTTGCCCCTCACTCACACATCTGTTTAATTCAGTACCCCCTCCTCCTCTCCCAATCTGGAATGCTAGAGTCAGTTTTGTACTAGCTGAGTAATAAGAACAGGCGGCCCTATCAACTCCCCAAATTCCCGTACCCTCAAGAAAGTCCTTTATCCATGGGTCCCAAGGCCCTACACATCACCATTTCATTGCCACAGGCCTCCTTCCAGGCAAAGGGGGCAAGACACAGCCTCCTCAACTTAATAAGCCAGATGTCTAAGACCCTGAGGGGTAAAGGCATGAGCTGCCCGAACTCATCTTTGATTTATTTATATCAAAGCTGAAGAAAAGCCCAGATAAACTTCACACCTGTCCTTCCCATCACGGCAAAGCAACCAAGTACAGGGCAAAAATGTAATTCCATTTTCCGTTGTTGAATGCCTCCTTGAAATACCAGCAATTGGGCCAATTAGCTCCAGTTGCTCAGGTGGTATTAGAATCCTATCTGGTAACCATCAGAGGGAGACTAGTAATTCATTTCACATAGGCACTGCAGTGCCATCAGATAGTAATGCCTTTTAGTTACTGCCAACTTGGGGCATTTTTGAAATAGTGACCTCAAGATTTAAGCTGCAAAATTCCATTATCTATCCTCAAGCCAGCCAGAGCTGAATTTTTGAAATATCCTATTAAGTTTTCTGCTCTGATAAAAATTCAGAGGCCCTTTTCATATTAATCTCCCCATGGCAAATGAAATTTGCTGAGTGGTAGATTTAATTTGCTTCTATTTGTGTATTACCGTTTTTTGGAAAAAAAAAAAATTGCTCGCCGTATCACTTTTTCAGCGTTACTAGAAAAACATCGTAAAAATTTAAGTCTTTTCCCCCATTTATTTCATTGTTTAGACTCCACACAGTAAATAGCTTATTCTTCACCTTTCCATCACTTTGGCATTTTAATTAAAATATAATTACCATTCAGAGGGCATTTATGCCCAAGTTTCTGTAATTGTCCGTGTCAGGTCATTAGGTATAATTTTAAAAAGAAGCTAAAGTAATCTAAAATATTCAATAAAAATATACCTTCTACATATTTACTTAAGACAAGTATATCCTAGCATATTTTATTATTTCCCTAAGGCCAGTTCCCCATTTTAATTATGTAATGAAATTGAGAAGGAGTATAAAAGAGAGTTCCCTGTGGAATTTGTAATAATGAAATATAAATGTTTTTGTTGTGGTAGAATTGTAGAAAATCTATAAGATCTTGAAATAAAAGAAAATTGATAGCTCATATTTCTATCAAAAATGAACAAGGAAAAATAAATGCCTTTTAATAATAGAAGAGAGGGACCGCCTCGGTGGCTCAGTTGGTTGGACGTCTGCCTTCGGCTCGGGTCGTGATCCCGGCGTCCTGGGATCAGTCCCGCATCGGGCTCCTTGCTCTGCAGGGGGCCTGCTTCTCCCTCTGCCTCTGCCTGCCATTCTGTCTGCCCGTGCTTGCTCTCTCGCCCTCTCTCTCTGATAAATAAATAAAATCTTAAAAAAAAATAATACAAGAGAGGCCAGTGTTTCAAGCTCACATCCCCAGCTCCCGTACCCTTCCCACAAACAGCCTTTTTTCATGAATTGGAGCCTGTACCGATGTTCTTACTTTTGTTTCAGTGGATGGTGTTGGAACTTTGGAGGACTCTGTTTTTCTATTTTGCTTTGTTTTTCTGATTGAATTCAGTTAAGATGATTTCCGTGGAGAGGGGGTATCTAAATGATGCTAAAACAACCCAGAATGCCTTGATAAGAAACAGCTTTGCTCAGCAAAAGTCTGTGTCTGCTCATTCTGCAGTCCGTTGCAGACCGGCTTGGACTCAGCTTCCTGTCCTCCTGCTGTGGAAATTGGTCTGAACAGCTCCCTTTCAGATATTACAGGCTGTCTTAGTGGGGGCTGACACACCAACAGTTGAGCCCTTCAGCTCGGCAGTGGCATCTGTCATCTCTCCCTACGACGCATCGAACAAAACCATTTACATTACCCCATCTACTCCTTAACTTGCCATCCTGCTACATGCCCCAAAGCAGAAAGCGAGGTATATTTGGTGAACATTACTAATGACTACCCCAGTAGTATTTGTCACATAATATTATACCAGAGCAGCCAATTAGCAGTATTGTGATTATATTGCTTTATAGAAGACCTGAGGTCAGAACCTTTATTTATCCTGTGACCGAGATTGTGTTAAATGTACCCTCAACCTGGCTAAAAATTTAGAGAGGTTTCTTCCTGACTAAACACCTCTGACCTCCCTTTTCTTAGAGTTCTGACTTCATAAATTATTTTTAATGTCTATTGTACATTCTTCCTCTTTCACATGGAGCGTGTGAAAAGGGACACAAATGGTATGAAGGATCAAAGCAAAGATAGCCACGCATGGGAAACTGCTTTGGTGGAAATAAGCATTCCTTTTGCCGGTTGGAAAAATAACTGAAAACACTGGGTGACTGAAAATGTGGGCAGCATGGTAAAGTCAGAGAAGTGGGCAGTGGGCAGATCATATTAGAAATGTGGGTTTGGGGCGCCTGGGTGGCTCAGTGGGTTAAAGCCTCTGCCTTCAGCTCAGGTCACAATCTCAGGGTCCTGGGATCGAGCCCTGCATCGGGCTCTCTGCTCATCAGGGAGCCTGCTTCCCTTCCTCTCTCTCTGCCTGCCTCTCTGCCTACTTGTGATCTCTCTCTGTCAAATAAATAAATTAATTAATTATTTTAAAAATGTGGGTTTGTATTGGGGGCACCTGTGTGGCTCAGTTGATTAAGCATCTGCCTTTGGCTCAGGTCATGATCCCTACCCCATGGCAGGCTCCTTGCTTCTTCTCCCTCTCCCTCTGCCCCCTGCCCTCAGTCATGCTCACTTGTTTACTCTCTCTCTCAAATAAATAAATAAAATCTTTTTTAAAAAGAACTGTGGGTTAGCATAAATAAAATGGATTTTACTTTAACTGGAATACAGAAGCATTGGAAGGTTTTGACTGGGATGGTGATGTGACTGAATTTCGTGAAATAATGATTACTCTGGTCATTAAGTAAAGGAGAAACCATAGCCAGTGTCAAGACCCAAATGAGACTGGAATATGACTTGGGAAACTGTGTCAAGGAGATGATGGTGGCTTGAATGGGACACAGAGCCAGGAGGAAGTGGTCGTATTTGAAACACATTTCCCAAAGATAGAACTAACAGGATTTTCCAAAGGGACTGGTTATAGTGTTAGATTAAAAGAGAAGAATCGAGATTAAGTTCATTTTGCCAGACTTACGGTCCTGTTTTCTAAGATGTTAATAATTCAGGGATAAGCAATATGAAATGATAAAAAGTCTGGGTTTGTATGTATTAATTTGGGGAGATATATTAGCTTTAAGATAACTATTAAGTACCCATGATGAGATTTCAACTGGGAAGTTGAATATTTAGTTTAAAGCTCAAGGGAGTCACCGTGATAGTAATGTTATTTAAGACCATGAGGTTAAATGAGGCAATTTAAGAGGTTAATGTAAAGGGAAAAGAAAATAGATTTATTCTTGGCCCTATTTTCTACTATATTTCAAAGTGTTTTCTAAATACTTTGAGGTAATGATTAAATGAGATAATAAATGTGTTCTTATTCAATCATTACAAAACACTAGAGGATAAATAATGTTATTATCCATATTATACAGAGAAGAAAATTACAACTCAGAGAAATTAAGTAAATTGAATAAGGTTGTACAACCATTAGAGGCTGGGATGCAAAACCAGATCTGTATTCCTCAAAGCCTGCTTTATACTGTGCTATCCAAAAATCTTAAATGACCAGTACCGGCATCACCGTTCTGGGAACCAGGGCTTACGTGGATGGCAGTGGAGGGTCTGTCTTCCCTAGCTAGCACTCAGTAGATCCAAGATGATGTACTGATGTTCTGTCATTTTTCTGCATGCCTCAGATCCCAAGACCTGTTTCTGTATCCTTCACCCTGAGTGAATGCATGAATGTTTATTATGCAACTTTTCCCTTGTTTTAGTAGGTTAGAAACCCTTGCTTCCCTATTTTTTTTCTCTATCATAAGATCTCTGAGAAAACTAGCATTGACTGCCCTCGGTAGGCCTGCTCACCATCTGCAATTTTACTTTCATTGAGCACATTTGTCTCAAAACAAAGGAAGGAAACTATAATTCTCTCTCTAGCACTTGATCTCTAAAAGAAGAGATAACTGAATCACCTTGCTGGCTTGTTAAAATGCACATTCCCAGATTCTCCCCCTGAAGATTTAGAATTAGGGAGTCTTTGAGGAGCTCTGGAGGCAATCATTAAGCACTTCCAGATTGAAAACCTATATCCTATCCTAGAGGATTTGCTTTACAGTGCCTGATAATCCTTCTTTTGTATTGATTGGGAAAGCTTTGCCCTTAGCCACTTCTCTAAAGCATAAACTTGGAGTTGGTAGTGATAGACCTCAAATTCAGCTGCTGTTTTGCTAGGGGTACAACCTTGTATGAATTTCTTACCCTTCCTAGGCTTATTGCTGTTCATCGAAATGAATTACCTCTCATTCTCTCAATACTTACAGGTAGTTATTATTTTGTCTGTTACAAAGACCAAGGAATATGCTTAACATGCAGGGCATTCCGTGAGAGCTAGGAATCATCATAGAATTTACTGCTAGTAGTAATAACTTACATGGGCTTTAAGGGCTTGACCAGTTAAGCAAGGATGTGTTGTTTGTAGAGATACCCAGAACAATCCATTTTGTGAGCAAGGCTCGCTCTCCTTTGGGTCATTAGACTACCCCCCTGTAGACATTAAGTTCTAAGCGAGATGATACAACACTGCTAAGGAATAAATGGAATAGAGATGCAAATAGTATATTAAAGTGTAAGGAGAGCTTGGCTTTTAGTGATATCTAAAGGATTGCTTGCTTCTTGTGAATGGGCCGGACATATTCATTAAGCCCTGTACTGTTTCTATAACAACCACATCCAGGTAGACTGTAAAATAGTGGTTATTCAGGTTTTCTCTGTAGTACAACCCAAATAGCTAGAAATAGACTCTGGGTCAAATAATTACAATTATATTTTTTAGAATTTTATGTGGCATTGGGGCATCTGTGCGAAGTGGCAAAGTCCCAGTGACCATAGTGAGGAAACATCTGAAACAGCTTTCTCTCTCTTCTCTCCCTACACTCTATAAGGAGTGGTAGATCCTCCTGTTCTTATTTCTATTTGGGGTATCCCCAAGAATTCCTTCACACTGGATTCTGGAAGTGGTGGGAAGTAGCACTCAAATGCACTTTTGGTTTACTTATAATGAAGTTTTCTTTATTTAAAAAGAAATTTTCTGGGAGAACAAGAATCTGTTGAAAGTTCTGTCTTTGGAACGTAGAATTAAGACTTTAATAAGAAAAAAAAAAAGTGTTCACCTCCAGCATTCTGAGACAGCTTAGTCAGAAAAGCTTAAAATTATTTTCACAAATGGAAGTAAAAATGGTAGCCAGAAGTTTGGCCAAATATCAGATACAAGGAAAAGGATTAAATGGTAAAATGAGAATAAGAACAAGAAATAAGATATGGTAAGGCATTATGGGCCTGTAAAAGTTGCCTAGGACTGAGGCTATTGGAAGAAGCTTACAGAGACCTGCAACATGTGGTGAGAGAGAAAAGTAATATCTCAGGGCATCTGGGTGGCTCAGTGCGTTAAGCCTCTTCTTTCAGGTCAGGCCATGATCTCAGAGTCCTGGGATCCAGCCCTGCATTGGACTTTCTGCTCAGCAGGGAAACTGCTTCCCTCTCTCTCTGCCTGCCTCTCTGCCTAATTGTTATTGCTCTCTCTGTCAAATAGATAAATAAGATCTTTGAAAATTTTTTAAAATAATACCTAATCATTTTTAAGCACCAGTTATTTTCTAGGCACTGTTTTAAGTATTTTCCATATACTATCTTATTTATTTATTTATCCATCCATCCATCCATCCATTCATTCATTCATTCATTCATTTGTTTTTATTTTTAAACAGATTTTATTTATTTATTTGACAGAGAGATCACAAGTAGGCAGAGAGAGGAGGAAGCAGGCTCCCTGCTGAGCAGAGAGCCCGATGCAGGACTTGATCCCAGGACCCTGAGATCATGATGTGAGCCAAAGGCAGAGGCTTAACCCACTGAGCCACCCACGTGCCCTCATTTGTTTTTAAAGAGTTCATTTATTTGAGAGACAGAGAAAGAAAGCAAGAGATAAAGCAGGAGCAGAGAGCTGAGAGTGAGGAAGAAGCAGGCTCTCTGCTGAGCACAGAGTCCAACATGGGAGCCTGAGATTATGACCTGAGCCAAAGGCAGCCACTTAAGCAACTGAGCCACCCAGGTGCCCCATAATATCTCATTTAGTATCAACAATATCTATTTGAGATATTTGGGAAACATAGGTACAGAGAAGCAAAGTCTATCCTTTGTAGTCCCAGGGATGTCTTTAGAGCAGTGCTATTCAATAGAATTATCTGTGGTGATAAAAATGTTTATAATTGGGGCACCTAGGTGGCTCAGTGGGTTGGGGCCTCTGCCTTCAGCTCAGGTCATGATTTCAGGGTCCTGGGATAGAGCCCTATGTCAGGCTCCCTTCTCGGCAGGGAGCCTGCTTCCCTTCCTCTCTCTCTGTTTGCCTCTCTGCCTACTTGTGATCTCTGTCTGTCAAATAAATAAATAAATAAATAAAATCTTTAAGAAAAATGTTTACAATCTAGTCTGTCCAATATGGTGGCCATAGTCTCATGTAGCTATTCAGCATGTGGATGCTGGTACTGGAACTGAGGACACAGTCACAGGTGGCTAAAAGTTTCTGTTTTGGATAACACAGCTCTAGAGCCCGAGTACTTGAGCCCAGTATCATATGACCAACCTTTGGCAGAGTGGCCTATGGTATCAGGGAGTGCAGTCTCCACATTTGTAATGATACCTTAAAGTTTAGAAAGGAGGTAGCTATTAAAAGATGCTGGGAAAAAACACTCTAGGTCTACAAAACAGAAATAGAGAGGGAAGAATTTTATATCTGTATATCTTTTTTTTTTAAAGATTTTATTTATTTATTTGTAAGAGAGAGAGAGAGTGAGAGCGAGCACAGGCAGACAGAGTGGAAGGCAGAGTCAGAGGGAGAAGCAGGCTCCCTGCGGAGCAAGTAGCCCGATGTGGGACTCGATCCCAGGACGCTGGGATCATGACCTGAGCCGAAGGCAGCTGCTTAACCAACTGAGCCACCCAGGCGTCCCTATATCTGTATATCTTGATCTATCTATATATGTAGAGAGAAGGAGATAAATAGATTTTATTTTATTTTTAGAATTCTCCTTAAATTTATTAATCTTTTAAAATTTTTTTAAGATTGATTGATTGATTGATTGATTCATTCGTTCATTCATTCATTCATTCATCTGACAGAGCACAACTGGCAGGGAGAAACAGAGGAGGTGGGCAATGCAGACTTCCCCCTGGGCAGGAAGCCTCGTCCCAGGGCTCTGGGATCAGGACCTGAGCTGAAGGTAGGTGCTTAAGTGACTGAAGAGCCACCAGAATTCTCCTTTAGCCGACCTGAGAAAAGACCACATGAGATGAAGCTGGAGAGGTTTGGAGAGGTTAGCAGAAATGTGTGCAAGAACAAGTTCAGCTAGCTGGGAGTTGGAGGAATGATGCTTCTCCCCAGCATCTTCTTCAACAATGGCAACTTTCAACCACTTAACTTATTTTTTTTTCCAGTTTATGTATAATTTAGTATAACAGTGGCTCTTGAAACAAGTGCCTCAAGAATGTGTCTACTCAAACATGAGAGAAGTTTATTTTTACCCACCTAAAATCAAAATGAGTAGGCAATTCTACTCCAAGTGGCAAAGTGAAGGTGCCCTTTTTTCTTGTGGTTTTGCTGTATTCTGCAAAACCACTGCACTCTATATTGTATTGTAAGAGGGGATCAAGACTGTCAAGGAATCCAGGAAGGGAATGAAGAATAGCAAAGAACCGTGGGCATTTTTGTAAGCCATTCCGGGTTGTTAGTGAGCTTCAGTTCTGTGTATATAATATGGGCTTGTCACATGATGGTCGGAGTAGTTGGTAAATGTAGGCTAGCAACAGATCCAAGTAAAAGATAAAATGGATTTGGGCAAGAGCTATACTCTCAGCCACTTGATGGTTGTTAATTAAACCTATGATGATATATACAAAAGAAATACCGTTCTTGGACAAAAATACCCAAGAAAAAAGATAATCAACAGATTACACCTATTTTATGTGATCATTTCATTTTTCCAGAATTCCTCCAATGTGTTCATCATGATGTTAGATTTTGGAATGTAGGCCAAGGTACAGAGAAGTACCTTGTGTAAGACAAAAAACATGCATTTGGCATTCAGTTAGCTGAACGAGACTGGGGCCTGTGAGTCATATGGAGTACCATGGGAGATTAAGAAGTAATGGGGCATGTGGAAGTAACTTTGGAGAACCTGGAATAGCCATATTTCTACACAGTCATTTTATTCACCATCATGCACTTGAGGACATTCTTAGAAAAATGATTCCCAGTGCTTCGCTTTTCTTAGAAAAATAATTCCCAGTGCTAGGTAGTGCTTTCCATTTGGCAAAAGTTATTTCAACAAAATCTTGCAGGAGAGATCACCTTAAAACGCTCTTGGGAAATTGAGGAAAGACAGCCATAGGAAAAAAGATAACAGATACAAAACAGGGAGTCATAGATACTCAAAGCTGGGGGAGTATGTGCATCTTCTATTTTAACACATACATACAGACCTTTACACATACATACAGTAATAAAGAACAAAGTTTCTGCAACCAGAATTTGTTTTACATTTTAGTACAGCTATTACTGTGTAGCCTTGGGGATGTTACTTAGTTTCACAGTGTCTCAGTTTTCTCATCTGTAAAGGAGGAGTATGAAATCTCCCACATTTTTTATTTTGAGGACTAAACGAGTTCATATGTGTATAGCACTAATAATCATATGATTACATGCACTGTACATATGTTAGTCGTTTTCTCTAATATCTTCTGATTACAAATGGGGGACATCACATCCCACAAATTTGAATAAATCAGCAACCTCACACAGCAGAAACTTTCCAGGTTTCTTTGTCATGAAGCCTAGCACATTTGGGATATACAAGATTAAGAATGTCATCCTGGACTCTTGAGTTCTGATCAGGCTGTGTTGACTGTGTGCTATAAAAAGAAAGAAAACGAACATCTCTAAAACTCAATTTTCTCTTTGTAAAATGGGAAATTTATAATAATAGCTCATTCCTAAGATTGTTTTAAGGGTGGAATGACATTTCTTAGAACACTGTTCTTAATGCTTGTCACATAGCCAGGACTAAATAAATAGTATTGATGATGATGATGATGATGATGATAATTACATGATGATTTTTGTGCTACATTATTTTTAGTATACAAAAGTTATTTCCATTAAGTGAATGATTTTAAATCATTTGAATAAGCAATCCTGTTTCTTAGTAAGAAGAAAAAAATGTACTATGATGACTTTTTTATGCTATTGCTGATGTTTTAGACTATCTCTAATTGTTATAGATGATATTTTTAACAATTCAATTATATGCCACTAAAATGAAAATTAAATCAGTATCAATATATGCTTTAAACAATAAAACATCTAGAAAGCCATTTCAGAACATGTTGAATTTCAATAATTAATAACTCATTGATAGAAATAGTGGTTAATATATTATGGTTGAGTCCTCACCCATATTTCAAACACATAACTAATATTTAAATATAATGTATTATACTCCTGACATTTGTGCAGACAACTCATGAACTAGAGCCTATGATTTATTCACATCTGTTATAACACATTCTGATAATTTATTTGGAAGAAAGCAATCTGCATTAATCATTTATTAATTATTAAATAAAATATAAGCACTGCATTAAAGAACTGTTGTACAAAAATAACCTTTTCTTCTTGAAGCCAAGGACCTATTTATTTTCCCCTCGCATTTTGTAAAGATTAATTATCTTTTCAGGTGTTGTCCTCTGATTTGACCCCATAAGGCTTTTGGGGAAACATGTTTTATATTTAGATAGGAATCTGTTATGGGTTGAATTGTGAACCCTAAGAAAGATGTGTTGATAAACTAGCACCCAGTAGCTTAGAATGTGAACTTATTTGTAACGAGGATTGCTGGAGCTATAATTATTTAAGATGAGATTGTGGAGCAGGGTAGACTTCTATACAGCCGATGACCTTACAAGAGGTTAGTGCCTGTGAAAACACAGAGACACAGAGAGAAGCCATGTGGAGACAGAAGCAGAGAGTAGAGTAATGAATCTATAAGCCATGGGATCCCCAGGTTTATTGACCATCACCAGAAGCCAGGAGGAAGACAGGGAACAGATTTTTCCTCAGAGACCTCAGAAAGCACCAATCCTGCCAATATCTGGAGTGTAGACTTCCCTAAATTTCAGAATATGAAAGAATACATTTCTGTTGTTTTAAGCTACCCAGTTTTTAAAAAATTTTTACTTTATTTACTTTACTTTTCCAATTATATTTGATTTTATTTAATTTTTTCAATGTTCCAAGATTCGTTGTTTATGCACCACACCCAGTGCTCCATGAAATACGTGCCCTCCTTGATACCCACCACCAGGCTCACCCATCCCCCCACTCCCTCCCCACCCCTGCCACCAAAACCCTCACTTTTTTTCTCAGAGTCCGCAGTCTCTCATGGTTCATCTCCCCTCTCCTGCCCAGTTTTACTTTGTGATAGCAACCTTAGGAAAATAATATGGAGTGCCTTTTCTGTCTTTGCCAGTATGTCTATAAAGATTTCCAAAGGAAACTTTTAAAAGAGGACCTTACATGTTGTGGTTAGAGTCCCAAGGAAAAATCCCCAACTTCTGACCTTCACTAGCTATGTATTCACTCTGTTTGGTAAATTTATCTAAAATTCTGCTTCTTCCTCGGTGAAACAGGAATAATCATACTACCCTTGCAGAAATGTTGTATACCCTTGATAGTTTACATAGATTGTTTCACTTTATGCGATGTCTGCTTTTTAATACATATTTTCTGGTTGTAAGGGTAGTGGCTTAATACTAATAGCACTAAGTAGTACTTAGCGGAATAGTACTAAAGTACTAATATTATTTACATTTATTTTGTCACTCATAAAGAGATAGCAATGATGGTCATAAGAAATGTCTTTGTTTTTGTTTTTTTCTTTTTTTTTTTTTAAAGATTAATTTATTTATTTGACACAGAGAGAGAGATCACAAGTAGGCACAGAGGCAGGCGGGTGGAGGAGGGGGCGGAAGCAGGCTCCCCGCCGAGCAGAGAGCTTGATGCGGGGCTCTATCCCAGGACCCCAAGATCATGACCTGAGCCTAAGGCAGAGGCTTTAACCCACTGAGCCACCCAGGCACCCCCATAAGAAATGTCTCTATAACATAAGGTAGGGTTTATTCATCTTCTGGATTTAATCTATGTTCCTTTCTAATCAGCTTGAGGACTTTAGTTCGGTGTTCCTGGTTTATTTTTGCTTTTCCCATCCAATTAAGCCATTTCCAAACTTTGAGCAATTAGAATAATTGTTCAAGCCCCTTGAAGTGAATATCAGAGATGAGCTTAGAAGAGAAAAGATGCTCTTGGCCTCTATGATACAAGACAGATGCCACTCCAGGGACTTCAAATATAAATCTGATGGATTTCAGTTTATAGTGGTGAAAGTGTATTATATCTGTGTCTAACTTACTTATGTCATTGTGTGCTTAAAAAAGAAGAGGGAGGAATGGAAGTAAAGAAAAATCTGGGTTAAGAAAGAGGGATAAAAGAAAGAAATGAGGAAAAGAACTATTAGAATTGTGCAGGTATGCTTACTCACCATTTTACTACTTCTGCTAAGATACCAGAAAGAACTTAAGATAGAAGATTCTGGATCTTTTTTCCTCCTTTTTTTTTTTTTTTTTTTCAGGATTTCAGAGCCCTCATAATATTTGCACCTTACTCTGATGCAGTGATTCAAGCATTTAAAAATAGAAAATATATATTCTTGGGGCACCTGGGTGGCTCAGTGGGTTAAGCCGCTGCGTTCGGCTCAGGTCATGATCTCAGGGTCCTGGGATCGAGTCCCGCATCAGGCTCTCTGCTCAGCAGGGAGCCTGCTTCCCTATCTCTCTTTCTCTCTCTGGCTGCCTCTCCCTCTACTTGTGATTTCTCTCTGTCAAATTAATAAATAAAAGCTTTAAAAAAAAAAAGAAAATATATATTCTTTAATGAAATCTGCTACCTAAACCCATCTTTTAAAAAAGGAGTTATTTTGTTTCAGTGCTAGAGGGAAGTAGAGTTTTGTGGGTTTTGTTGAGTAAATGTATCAAATTTAACTATGGGTGGAAATTAATGAATTTTTATAGATATATATAGTAGAAGGAATAATGGCTCTCAAAGATGTTTATTCCTTTAAATCTTAACACCTCTGCATATATTATCCTGGTCAAAGGACTCTGAAGATATGATTAAGGTTATGGACCTTGAGATGTGGAAATTATCTCTGATTATCATGATTGACTAAATTTAATCAGGTGAGTAGTTTAAAGCTAAAAGACTTCGCTGGTTGTGATCAAAGAGATAGTTGAGGGCAGAAGAAGGGTTAGACATAAATGTGACTTGACCCACTGTTGCTGGTTTTGAAGATGTCAGAAAGGAGCTAAGAGATGTGATGGCTTCTACCAGTTGCGAACAGTCAGCTGACAGGAAGGAAACGGTTGTCTCAGTCTCATGGCTGTAAGGAATTGAAGTCTGCCAACAGCCTGAAAAAGCAGGAAACATATTCTCTCCTAAAACTTGCAGGAAAACACAACCTTTATTTTAGTCAGTGAGACCCATTCTGGGGTCCTGACCTAAATTTGTGTTGTTCTAAGTCACTAACTTGGAGTAAAGTGTTACAGATGAAATAGAAAACTAATGCAGTAAAATTGACCATGAATGGTTATCATATTATGTAATGATACTAGATTTTTACTGCTCATTTTGATATAATCTACCTTTATGTATTGACCAATTAATTCAATAAATTTTTATTGAGCATATATTATGTGCAAGAAAATGTACCAGGCACTAGGATATAATAGCCAGAAGAGCAGATGTTCCTATAAATCATATTTTCACACAAAGAGTTTACTGAACTAGATCTGTGTGATTTTTTTGTTTATTCTATAAATAATCAAGTATCTAAATCTGGAGGTATAAGAAGAATTCTTATAGTTCAGAAAAAAAACAAATATTTAATTTAAGCAATGGCATGATTGAGTATATCCAGTTTGGAGGAGTAAATTAGGTAATAGTAATTAGATAATTCAATAGAATTGAATCTTTGATTCTTCAGACATCTTAGGACCATTTGCATATTTAGTCTTGATAAAAATCACAGGGGCTAAAGGAATGGTCAGCTATCTTTGTTTTTCAGCCATTCGGAACCTCAGGGAAAGCCTCAGTGCTTTAAAGTGCTCACACTCATTTGTGATTCAAACTTAAGTTTTTTGCTAAATTGACCTGATCCATGTTTCCTGATCTCCTGCGTGGATTTCTGCAGCATCCTTCCAATTGGGCTTCCTATCTAAAATGTTGTCCTGTCCATCTTGCTCACTTCAATATATGTCTATATTCATAATTATTAAAATAGAACTCCTGCTTAAAGCCCTTATATATTTTTGCATTGTTCTGAAGAGAAACCACGTGTTCCCTAATTATGCCTTTAAGACTCCCATAGACTTGGCTACCATCTCTCTCTTCACTAAGATCCCATATCACTCTCCCCTTTACATTCTATACATGCTCTCATTCTTTGGAAGATGCCACATACTATTTTTCAAGTTTTTGCAGTCATTGTATCTTCTGCCAGGAATGCTTTCCCTCATGTATTTTGTCTGCATTTGTCTTACTCTTTCTTTGGCAGTCAGGGTAAAGATATTTTCCTTGGTAGCCATTTCCTATCAAATGGACCGAGTTGAATCTCCTTTAGTATGTATTTCAATAACTTCCACTCTTATGTCAATCTTTACATTGTACTTCATTTTCTAAATTGATGGAAGAGTCTCTTTTAGGGACGCCTGGGTGGCTCAGTTGGTTAAGCGGCTGCCTTCGGCTCAGGTCATGATCCCAGCGTCCTGGGATCGAGTCCCACATCAGGCTCCTTGCTTGGCAGGGAGCCTGCTTCTCCTTCTCCCTCTGCCTCTGCCTGCCACTCTGTCTGCCTGTGCTTGCTCTCGCTTCTCTCTCTATGACAAATAAATAAATAAAATCTTTAAAAAAAAAAAAAAGAGTCTCTTTTAATTTACAGTTCAATTGCAGACTTATCTAAAACAGCTCTGTTCCACAAATATGGGCTTAAACACAGAACTTCCCTTCTTACTATTTGACCATTGTTTAGTCTTGTGCATTTTTTAAATTAACATATAATATATTATTGGCCGCAGGGGTACAGGTCTGTGAATCATTGGGCTTACACACTTCACAGCATTCACCATAGTACATACCCTCCCCCAATGTCCATAACCCAACCAACCTCCATACACCCTCCCCCTGGCAACCCTCAGTTTGTTTTGTGAGATTAAGAGTCTCTTATGGTTTATCTCCCTCCCGATCCCATCATGTTTCATTTTTTCCTTCCCTACCCCCAAACACCTGACTTTGACTCTCAAATTCCTCATATCAGGGAGGTCATATAATTGTTTTTCTCTGATTGACTTATTTTGCTTAGCAGAATACCCTCTAGTTCCATCCACATTGTTGCAAATTGTGATTTCATTTCTTTTTATGGCTTCATAGTATTCCATTGTATATATATACCACATCTTCATTGTCCATTCATTTGTTGGTGGACATCTAGGTTCTTTGCATTGTCTGGCTATTTTGGACATTGCTACTATAAACATTCGGGTGCATGTGCCCCTTTGGATCACTACTTTTGTATCTTTAGGGTAAATACCCAGTAGTGTGATTCCTGGGTCATAGGGTAGCTCTGCTTTCAACTTTTTGAGGAACCTTCATACTGTTTTCCAGAGTGGGTGCACCAGCTTGCATTCCTACCAAGACTGTAAGAGGGGGTTCCCCTTTCTCCACATCCTCACCAACATCTGTCATTTCCTGACTTGTTAATTTTAGCATTCTGAGTGGTGTGAGGTGGTTTTGCATTGTGGTTTTGATTTGTATTTCCCTGATGCCGAGTGATGTGGAGCACTTTTTTATGTGTCTGTTGGCCATCTGGATGTCTTCTTTGCAGAAATGTCTGTTAATGTCCTCTATCCATATCTTGATTATTTGATCTTTGGGCACGGAGTTTGATAAGTTCTTTATAGATTTTGGATACTAGCCCTTTATCTGATATGTCCTTTGCAAATATCTTCTCCCATTCTGTCAGTTGTCTTTTGGATTTGTTGACAGTTTCCTTTGCTGTGCAGAAGCTTTTGATGTTAATGAAGTCCCGATAGTTCATTTTTGCCCTTGCTTCCCTTGCCTTTGGTGATGTTTCTAAGAAAAAGTTGCTGAGGACGAAAAGGTTGCTGCATTTGTTCTCCTCAAGGATTTTGATGGATACCTGTCTCACATTGAGGTCTTTTATTCATTTAGAGTCTATTTTTGTGTGTGGTGTAAGAAATGGTTCAGTTTCATTTTTCTGCATGTGGCTGTTCAATTTTCCCAACACCATTTGTTGTAGAGACTGTCTTTTTTCCATTGTACATTCTTTCTGGCTCTCTCAAAGATTAGTTGACCATAGAGTTGAGGGTCTGTTTCTGGGCTGTCTGTTCTGTTCCATTGATCTTTGTGTCTGTTTTTGTGCCAGTACATGATGACAGCTTTGTAATAGATGATGATGATGATGATGATGACAGCTTCGGAATAGAGCTTGAAGTCCGGAATTGTGATGCCACCAACTTTGGCTTTCTTTTGCAACATTCCTCTAGCTATTCGAGGTCTTTTCTGGCTTGATATAAATTTTAGGATAATTTGTTCCATTTCTTTGAAAAAATGAATGGTATTTTGATAGGGATTGCATTAAACATATAGATTGTTTTAGACATTTTCACAGACATAGACATAGACCATAGACCTATGGACCATAGACCATAGACATTTTCACAATATTTGTTCTTCTAATCCATGAGCATGGAATATTTTGCCATTTCTTTGTGTCTTCCTCAGTTTCTTTCATGAGTACAGTATAGTTTTCTGAGTACAGATTCTTTGCCTCTGTGGTTAGGTTTATTTCTAGGTATCTTATGGTTTTGGGTTCAATTGTAAATGGGATCAATCCCTTAATTTCCCTTTCTTTTGTCTTGTCATTGGTGTATACAAATGCAACTGACTTCTGTGCGTTTATTTCATATCCTGACACTTTACTGAATTCCTATACAAGTTCTAGCAGATTTGGAGTGGAGTCTTTTGGGTTTTCCACATAAAGTATCATATAAACTGCAAAGAGTGATAGTTTGAATTCTTTGCCGATTTGGATGCATTTAATTTCTTTTTGTTGTCTGATTGCTGAGGCTAGGACTTCTAGTACTATGTTGAATAGCAGTGGTGATAGTGGATATCCCTGCTATGTTCCTGACCTTAGGGGTAAAGCTCTTAGCTTTTCTCCATTGAGAATGATATTTGCTGTGGGTTTTTTGTAGATGGCTTTGATGATATTGAGGTATGTCCCCTCTGTCCCTACACTTTGAAGAGTTTTGATCAAGAAAGGATGCTCTACTTTGTCAAATCTTTTTCAGCATCGATTGAGAGTATCATATGGTTCTTGTTCTTTCTTTTATTAATGTATTGTATCACATTGATTGGTTTGTGGATGTTGAACCAACCTTGCAACCCCGGAATAAATCCCACTTGGTCGTGGTCAGTAATCCTTTTAATGTACTGTTGGATCCTATTGGCGAGTATTTTGGTGAGAAGTCTCACATCTGTGTTCATCAAGAATATTGGTCTGTAATTCTCTTTTTTGTTGGGGTCTTTGTCTGGTTTTGGGATCAAGGTAATCCTGGCCTCATTAAATGAGTTTGGAAGTTTTCCTTCCATTTCTATTTTTTGGAACAGTTTCAAGAGAATAGGTATTAATTCTTCTTTAAATATTTAATAGAATTCCTCTGGGAAGCCGTCTGGCCTTGGATTTTTGTTTGTTGGGAGATTATTGATGACTGCTTCAATCTCCTTACTGGTTATGGGTCTGTGCAGGTTTTCTATTTCTTCCTGATGCAGTTTTGGTATTTTATATGTCTCTAGGAATGCATCAGTTTCTTCCAGATTGTCAAATTTGCTGGCATAGAGTTGCTCATAATATGTTCTTATAATTGTATTTCTTTGGTATTGGTTGTGATCTCTCCTCTTTTTTTCATGATTTTATTTATTTGGGTCCTTTTCCTTTTCTTTTTGATAAGTCTGGCCATGGATTTATCAGTCATATTAATTCTTTCAAAGAACCAGCTCCTAGTTTCATTGATCTATTGTACTGTTCTTTTGGTTTCTATTTCATTGATTTATGCTTTAATTTTTATAATTTTTCTTCTCATGTTGGGCTTAGGCTTTCTTTGTTGTTCTTTCTCCAGCTCCTTTTGATGTAGGGTTAGGCTGTGTACTTGAGACCTGAATGAATTTTTTCAGTTATTCTTTAATTTCCTGGTTGACCCATTCATTCTTTAGTAAGACTGTCTTTAGCGTTTGCATTATTTCCAACTTTCCTCTTGTGATTGAGTTCGAGTTTCAAAGCATTGTGGTCTGAAAATATGCAGGGAATCATCTCAATCTTTTATTACTGGTTGAGACCTGATTTCTGACAAAGCATGTGATCTGTTCTGAAGAATGTTCCATATACACTGGAAAAGAATATGTATTCTTTTACTTTGAGATGAAATCTTCTGAATATATCTGTGAAGTCCATCTGGTCCAGTGCGTCATTTAAGGCCTTTATTTCCTTGTTGATCTTTCGCTTCGATGATCTGTCCATTTAAGTGAGGGGGGTGTTAAAATCCCCTACTATTATTGTATTGTTTTCAATGTATTTCTTTGATTTTTGCTATTATTTGGTTAATAGGGGAATATATATTTTAAATTGTTAGATCTTCTTGTTGGATCCTTTAAGTACGATATAGTGTCCTTCCTCATCACTTATTATAGTCCTTGGCTTAAAATCTAATTTATCTGATATAAGCTTTTTATTTGACATTCATTAGCATGGTAAATTGTTTTCCATCCCCTCACTTTCAAGCTGGAGGTGTCTTTCGGTCTATAATGAATCTGTTGCAGACAGCATATCAATAGGTCTTGTGTTTTTATCCAGTCTGATGCCTTGTGTATTTTGAATGGAGCAATTAATCCATTTACATTCAGGGTAACTATTGAAGATATGAATTTAGTGCCATTGTATTGCCTGTAAGGTGACTGATACTGTATATTGTCTCTGTTCCTTTCTGGTCTACTACTTTTAGGCTTTCTCTTTGCTTAGAGGATCTCTCAAAATTTCCTACAGGGCTAGTTTGGTGTTTACAAATTCCTTCAGTTTTTGTTTGTCCTGGAAGCTTTTTATTTCTCGTTTATTTTCAACAACAGCCTAGCTGGATATAGTATTCTTTTTTTTTAAGATTTTATTTATTTATTTGACAGAGAGATGGAGAGAAAGCACAGTAGGTAGAGCAGCAGGCAGAGGGAGAGGGAGAGGCAGGCCCTCCATGGAGCAGGGAACCTGATGTGGTCTCGATCCCAGGATCCTGGGATCATGGCCTGATCCAAAGGCTGGCACTGCATATTTTTCTCATTTAGTGCTCTGAATATATGATGCCAGTCCTTTCTGACCTGCCAGCTCTCTGTGGATAAGTCTGCTGCCCATCTAATATTTCTGCCATTGTAGGTTACAGACCTCTTGTCCCAAACTGCTTTCAGGATTTTTTCTTTTGTCTCTGAGACTTGTAAGTTTTACTATTAGATGACGTGGTACTGACCTATTTTTATTGATTTGGGGGAGATTCTATGTGCCTTGTGGATTATGATGCTTGTTCCTTTTCCCAAATTAGGGAAGTTCTATGCTATAATTTGCTCCAATATACCTTCTGCCCCTCTCTTTCTTTTTCTTCCAGGATCCCAATTATTCCATTGTGTCATCTTATGGTATCACTTATCTTTCAAATTCAGTAGTTGTTTATCTGTCTTTTTCTCAGCTTCTTTATTCTCTGTCATTTGGTCTTCTGTATCACTAATTTTCTCTTCAGCTTCATTTATTCTAGCAGTAAGAGCCTCCATTTTTTAAAAATTATACTCATTAATAGACCTTTTGATTTTGATTTTGTTAAAGTCCTAGCTTCAGAGCACTGTGGTCTGAAAATATGCAGGTGATGATCCCAGTCTTTTGGTACCAGTTGAGACCTGATTTGTGACCCAGGATGTGATCTATTCTGAAGAATGTTCCATGTGCACTGAAGAAGAATGTGTATTCTGTTGCTTTTGGATGGAATGTTATGAATATATCTGTGACATCCATTGGTCCAGTGCGTCATTTAAGGCCTTTATTTCCTTGTTGATCTTTTGCTTAGATGATCTGTCCATTTAAGTTAGGGGGGTGTTAAAGTCCCCTACTATTATTGTATTATTGTCAATGTGTTTCTTTGATTTTGTTATTAATTGGTTTATGTAGTTGGCTGCTCTCATGTTAGGGGCATAGATATTTAAAATTGTTAGATCTTCTTGTTAGACTCTTTGAGTATGATACAGTGTCTTTCCTCATCTCTTATTATAGTCTTTGGCTTAAAATCTAATTTATCTGATGTAAGGGTTGCCACATCAGCTTTCTTTTGATGTCCATTAGCATGGTAAATTGTTTTCCACCCCTTCACTTTCAAGCTGGAGGTATCTTGGGGTCTAAAATGAGTTTATTGTAGATAGCGTGTTGATGGGTCTTGTTTTTTTATCCATTATGACACCCTTTGTCTTTTGATTGGGGCATTTAGCCCATTTACATTCAAGGTAACTATGGAGAGATATGAAATTAGTGCCATTGTATTGCTTGTAGGGTGACTGTTACTGTGTATTGTCTTTGTTCCTTTCTGGTCTACTACTTTTAGGCTTTCTCTTTGCTTAGAGGACCCCTTTCAATATTTCCTGGTTTGATGTTTACAAATTCCTTCAGTTTTTGTTTGTCCTGGAAGCTTTTTATCTCTCCTTCTATTTTCAGTGATAGCCTAGCGGGATATAATATTTTTGGCTGCATATTTTTCTCATTTAGTGCTCTGAATATATCATGCCAGTTCTTTCTGGCCTGCCAGGTATCTATGGATAAGTCTTCTGCCAATCTAATATTTTTACCACTGTATGTTACAGACTTCTTGTCCCAAGATGCTTTCAAGATTTTATCTTTGTTGACTTGTAAGTTTTACTACTAGATGATGGGGTGTGGACATAGTCTTACTGATTTTGAGGGGGGTTCTCTGTGCCTCCTGGATGTGATGCTTGTTCCCTTTGCCATATTAGGGAAATTCTCTGCTGTAATTCACTCCAATATACCTTCTGCTCCCCCTCTCTCTTTCTTTTTCTTCTGGAATCCCAGTTATTCCAATATTGTTTCATCTTATGGTATCACTTATCTCTCAAATTATCCCCTCATGGTCCAGTAGTTGTTTGTCTCTCTTTTGCTCAGCTTCTTTATTCTCCATCATTTGGTCTTCTATATCACTAATTCTCTCTTCTGCTTCATTTATCCTAGTAGTAAGAGCCTCTATTTTTTTTGCACCTCATTAATAGCTCAGCTTGGTTAGATTTTAGTTCTTTTATTTCTCCAGAAAAGGCTTTTATTTCTCCAGACAGCATTTCTCTAATATCTTCCATGCCTTTTTTGAGCCCAACTAGCACCTTCAGAATCATCATTCTGAACTCTAAATCTGACATATTACCAATGTCCATATTGATCAGGTCCCTAGCCTTCAGTACTGCCTCTTGTTCTTTGTGTGTGTGTGTTTCTACCTTGTCATTTTATCCAGATAAGAATACATGAACAAAAGAATAAAATACTGAAAGGGTGGCAAAGACCCCAGAAAAATGTATGCTAACCAAATCAGAGGAGACCCCAAATCAGGGGGAGAAGAAAGGGAATAAAAAGAAATTATATATATATATATATATATACACACACACACACACACACACACACACACATATATATGACTGGTGAATAGAACAGAGCCACCCACTCGATCTTGGGTATATTTTGGTGTCTTAGAAGAAACTACCTCCCAAAATTTTAAAAGAGAGAAAAATTTATATATATACAAAAATAAGGGTAAACATGATGAAAGGATGGAATATGACTGACTGTAAAGATGAAAAATTTTTAAAAAATTCTAAAAAGGGAATTGGTAAGATAAGTTGGTTGGAAAATAAAGAAAAAGAAAGTGGAGAGAATTTGCTCAGGCTGAAGACTAGAACAAAGCCCTGTGGTAGATTTAGGGTATATTTTGATCTATTAGAAGAAATTGTATCCCAAAATTTTTTTAAAAGAAAAAGCCCTATATGTATACAAAAAATAAACTTCTATACAACAAAGGATAAAATATGAATATGATAATGAAGGTTTTTAAAAATTTTTAGAAAGGTATTGTTAAGATAAACTAGTTAAAAAAACATTAAAAGAGACAAAAGGAAAAGTTAAAGAAAGTAAGAATAAGAAAGAAATAAAATTAAATAAATTTAATTAACTTTGCAAGACTAGAGAATCATGGGGAGAAAGCCATGAATTCTATGCTCTGCTTTCCCCTAGCTCTGGATTTCCGCTGTACTCCTTGATCAGTGAGCTTGGCCTTGGCTGGATGTTCTTGCTGATCTTCTGGAGAGGGACCTGTTGTAGAGATTTTCAAATGCCTTTGCCTGAGGCAGAATTACACTGCCCTTGCCAGGGGCCAGGCTAAGTAATCTGCTTGGGTTTGCTCTCTGGATCTTTCGTTCCCTGAATGCTTTCCATAATGCTCTGGAGCACAGGAATGAAAATGGCAGCCTCCCAATCTGTGGCCTGGAGGAGCCAAGAGCTCAGAGTCCCACTCCTCAGTGTACCCTCAGAGAAAAGCGCTTAATCACTTCCTTCTCCCTGGTCTCTGGCCATGCTCTGAGCTCACCTGGCCTGTGACCAAACGTTTCAGTCTCTGGCACATGGCCCTGTTTGGAGTCCCCAAACCCAGCAGATTCCTGCCATGTGGCTTTTCCGATGGAGGAAGGTGGGTCTCCCCAGATCTACCACTTGTGGTGTCCCTGCTCAAAAAGCAGTGGCCCAACTCTGCCACAGATCATGGTTTAAGGTAACCCCATGCTGAGAGCTCACTCCTTGGCTCCTTCTCTGTAGTCAGCTTACCCGCTCTGATACCTGCGAGCTCTGCTACACTCAGACACCCCGATCCTTCTGTGACCCCACTGGACCCAAGACCATACTGTCCCTGTGAGGGTTCCACCCCCGCTTAACCTCTGGAGAGATATCCCTCCATGAGGAGACTTCTAAAAGTTCAGATTCTGTGTGCCACCACTTGCTGGGGGCCAGCCTTTCCCCCACGCCATCTATCTTCCTTTCACTTCAGATTCGCTTCTCTGCACATTCTACCATTCAGAAGGTGGTCAACTTTCTGTTTCTAGAATTGCTACTCTTCTTCTCTTTGATCCCCTGTTGAGTTTGTAGGTGTTTGGAATGTTGGAATGGTATGATAACCATCTAGCTGAACTCCTGTGACCTGAGATATCATGTTAGTCTGCTACTCCTCCACCATCTTGACTCTTCTCTTGTGCTTTTTTTTTTTTTTTTTTTTTTTTGGTGAGAGAGAAAAAGAGAGAGAGTACATGAGTGGGAGGGGCAGAGGGAGAGGAAGAGAGAATTTCACCCTGAGTCTGGAGCCTGAGGTGAGGTGCCATCTTGCAAGCATGAGATCACAAACTGAGCTGAAACAAAGAGTTGAACACTTAACTGACTGTGCCACCCAGACACACCACAGTGTTACGCATTTTCACATGGTAAAATACCCCAGCCACCTGCCTGTATGTTGAAGCTTCTTATATTACTATTGGCTGAAGTTTCTCCAGCTACTTTTTAGGATGTATTATTAGATTAAGAATGATTCACAGAAACAACACTCTTTGAATGTTTCCATGTTTATGACATTTTTCTTATAATCTTTATTCTTGGAAATCAGTTTGGCTGGATATAAAAACCCTTGCTTTATATTATCATTCCTTCAATACCTTAAATTTTACACTAACTTCTCCTGAAATAAAGTGATATTTAAAAAATAATCTGATGTCAGTGTTAACTTTCTTCTTGAAGTGATTTGAACTTTCAGCTTGGTTGAACAGAAGATATTCCCTTTCTTCAAAGTTTAATAATTCTACTACAATATGTCTTACAATCAACCATAATGTGTCAGTTTTCCCGTTTGCCCTTTCAGTTTGAAAGTTCACATCTTCATTTGGGAAAGTTTTCTTGAATTGCATGTAATGTCATTGTGTCTATGTGTCTCTGTGTTCCATTGTTTTCTTTTCCTCATGCTTGGTTGTTTTTGCTTTCCTTCTATATCTATGTTTGCAAATTCTTTTTATCCCTTTTACATTTCCATTAGTAATTTTCATTTTTCTTATTTCCATTTTCTATTTTCTGTATGAGATTCTCTGTGCTTTTTATACATTCATGATCCTTCTAAGTTAGCTCTAATTTCCAGTGCTTTTTTTCCCCCTTTTATTTCTAATCTTTCCTGAGATTTGTCAGCTCCCTTGTCATGGGCTACTATTGCCTAATATCTTTTTAAATAATCTCTCTAATTTTCATTTATTTCTATTTATGTCATAATGAAATATAAGGTATTGTGTGCAGCCATTTTTTTCCCCCTGGTATTTCTTCAGATTCTTTAAGTCTTTATTTAGATTGTTTTATTGAAATAGACTGAATTTTTTTTTCAGGTAACACCTAGGTGTTGGTTTGAACCATCGTCCTTTCTTTGTTCTTTCTATGAAAACTATAAGTACTTCTCTTCTGAACAAGTTGGAGTAATACGAATCCAATTTACTATATCCCAAGTAAAAAGCAACCAGATTACATATATTTAGATAAAACTAAAGAACATAAAACAATTACATAAGATTAGAGATGATGGTTATGCTAATTAGATTGATGATGCTGATCACTGTGCAATGTATAACTATATAAAAATATCATGTTGTATATATTAAATGTTTATATTTTTGTCAATTATGCCCCTGTGAAGTTGAAAAATAATTCATAATGTAATAGTAATAATATTAAATGTCATATGGATATGTAGGAATAGCTCATGGGCTTGGAAATCAATAAGCTATTTGGAAATATATAATATCTTTTAATTAAATATTCCCTTTGAAACTATTAGTCTCATCTTTTAATATCTGAAAGAGAGGGATCCCCAAATATTGCTGAATGTATCTCCAGGCTGGACGTTGGCTTAATATTAAACATAAGTTAAAAGTTATTCCTCAAAAAAAGGGGGGGCAATGAAGAACAATGTCATGTTCATTGAGTATTGGAAGACAAACAAACTGAGTCTTACAATTGCCTCAGTTTACTAACTGAGATGACTGTCTAGGCTGTGTCTCAGAGGAGAACCCAGGGAGAACACAGAGAAATCCCTAACATGAAGAAATGAAGCAGAAAAGCTAGGGAGGCCAAGATGACTAGAATACACAGAAAATACTAGAGAAGAAATAGCTACACTTAGAGAGAATGGTGAATATTTGCAGATAATATCTCCCTCAAGTCTTACCAAATAGTGAGCAATAAATGCCTGTGTAGAAATTGTGCAAGACCATGGAAAGAATAACATGAAAGTATTAGAAGAAAATATCCTTGAAGCTCACACAAAGATAGAAATATCTCCTATTCCTACAAGACAGAGTGGAATCCCTTATAAGTGTGGTGTATTGGGAAACATACTCAGAAGGGTTTTGACTCAGTTAATAAAGAAAATTAATTCTAGAACAAATGATTTTGTAATCCCAACAAAGTTTAAAATCAGCACCTTATAGGATAAAACGGTTTCCCTGTATCTTTTTTTTAAAATTGTGCTATGTTAGTCACCATACAGTATATCATTAGTTTTTCACTAATGTTCCTTGACTCATTGTTGCATGTAACACAGAGTAGTCTAAGCAATCTCTGCCCTCTTTAATATCCATCATCAGGTTCACCCATCCCCCCACACCCCTCCCTTCTAAACCCCTCCATTTGTTTTCCAGTGTCCACAGTCTCTCGTGGTTCGTCTCCCAATCCAATTTCTCCCCCTTCATTTTTCCCTTCTCCTAATGTCCTCCATGCTATTCCTGTGTTCCTCAAATAAGTGAAACCATATGATAATTGACTTTCTCTGTTTGACTTATTTCACTTAGCATGATATCCTTCCATCCCATCGATGTTGATGCAAAAGTTGGGTATTCATCCTTAATGGTGGCTGAGTAATATTCCATTGTGTATATCGACCACATTTTCTTTATCCATTCATCTGTTGAAGGGCTTTTTGGCTCTCTCCACATTTTGGCTATTGTAAACATTGCTGCTATGGACATTGGGGTGCATATGGCCCTTCTTTTCACTATATCTGTATCTTTGGGGTAAATACCCAGTAGTGCAATTGTTGGATCATAGGGTAGCTTTCATTTTAATTTTTTGAGGAACCTCCATGCTGTTTTCCAAAGTGGCTACACTAATTTGCATTCCTATCAGCAGTGTAAGAGCGTTCCCCTATCTCCACAGCTTCTCCAACATTTGTTGTTCCTTGACTTGTCAATTTTTGCCATTCTAACTGGTATAAAGTGGAATCTCATTGTGGTTTTGATTTGAATTTCCCTGATGGCTAATCATGATGAATACTTTTTCATGTGTCTGTTAACCATTTGTATGTGGTCTTTGAAGAAGTGTCTGCTGATGTCTTCTGCTCATTTTTTGACTTGATTATCTGCTTTTTGGGTTTTGAGTTTGAGAAGTCCTTTATAGATCTTGTACATCAGCCCTTTGTCTATAGTGTCATTTGCAAATATCTTCTCCCATTTTGTGGGTTGTCTCTTTGTTTTGTTGACTGTTTTTTTTCCTGTGCAAAAGCTTTTTATCTTGATGAAGTCCCACGAGTTCATTTTTGCTTTTGTTTCCCTTGCCTTTGGAGATGTGTCTTGAAAGAAGTTGCCATGGCTGATGTCAAATAGGTTACTGCCATGTTCTTCTTTACGATTTTGATGGATTCCTGTCTCACATTGAGGTCATTCATTCATTTAAAGTTTATCTTTGTGTATGGTGTAAGAGAATGGTCCATTTTCATTCTTCTGTATATAGCTGTGCAGTTTCCCTTATCTTAACTGCATCCCAGACAATTTTTTTTCTATTTTTAGAAATACAGTGATATCTACCATATCGCAAAAGTAAAATATATAGTGTTTGGAATCCAGTGAAAATTTCCAGGCTTTAAAAATATCAAGAAAGTATCAAGAAATTGTAAAGAAACTGTAACTCATGATGAGGAGAAAATTTAATTACAACTGACCCAGAAATGACAGATGATATATTTCACAGAAAAAGATGTGAAACCAATTAACATAACTATATTTCATATGTTTAAGAAGATAGAGGAAATAGATAGATAGATAGATATAAAATGACACAAAACTTCTAAAGGTGAAAATTAAAATATCTGAATTGAAAATACAAGGAATGGCTTAAGGGCAGATTAGACATTGCAGGAAAAAAATTACTGAAATTAAAGACATAGGACTAGAAATTATCTAAATGAGCTGAGAGGATCAGTGAGCTGTGGGACAACCTCACATGTTGTACTGTTTGTACACTTGGTATTACTGGAGAAGAGGAAATGGCAGGAAAACATTTTAAAAAGTGCAGAACTAGTGGCTGAAAAAATTTGAGATTTGATCAAAACTATAAATCCACAGTTTAAAGGTAATCAATGAAATATGAAACATGAAGAGAACCACACAAATGCACATTGTGACCATATTGCTTCAAACAGGTAAACACATAAAGGGAAAACCAGAGAAAAGAGACACAATACCTAGAGAGAAACAAAGAGAAGAATAATAGCACACTGCTTGCTAGAAATAGTGCAGGTCAAAAAAATTTTACCACAAAATTTTACCACCCTAAAATTCTATAGCCTGTGAAAATACATTTAAGAAATTAAAATAAACTAAGACATTTCAGACCTAGAAAAAAATTATTACAAGCAGCCCTACTCTGCAAGAGAAAGATAAAGTATACCATATCCTTCAGGTAGACAGATGTGATATCAGATGGTAATCTGGATATACACAATAAATGAAGAATGTAAGAGATGAGAACTATGTGGGTAAATAATGAGACTTTTTCTTATCATTTAAGCTTTAAAAAATTTTTTCACTATTTAAGTTTATTTAAAGGATAATTGACTCTTTAAAGCAAAACTAGTAGTAATATTGCATGGTGTTTATAACATATTATGTCCTAATATGTTTGACAACAGTAGTATAAAGCTTAAGAGGGACAGCAGAGAATTGGATATATTCTTGTCCTTACACTGGATATGAAGTCCTTATACTGGATATGAAGTGGTGTACTTGTACTAAAAGTTAGAACTAGATGATTTAAATATATATATATATATATTATAAGCCCCAAGCCAAACAGTAAAATAAAATGAAGCAGAAATATAGCTAATAAGTCAATAAAGGAGACAAAAATTAAACCATATAGTCACCTCAACTGATGCAAAAAAACATTTGACAAAATCTAACATCTATTTCTGACAACATTTCAATAAACTAGGAATAATAAGGAATCTCTTGAACCAGATAAAGCACATACTAAAAACTACCTACAGATAACTTCATACTTTAATAGTGAAGGACTGAATGCTTTGGTTCTAAGAACAGCAACAGAGCAAGATTGAACATTCTCACCACTTGTATTTAACACTGTACTCAGATTCCAGTCAGTAGAATAAGATAAAAAATATAAAAATCTTAAAGACTAGAAAGGAAGAAATATACATGTTTTTAATTAGCATAATTATCTAAGGAGAAAATTCCAAGGAATCTATAAAAAGCAAATTCTAGGACTAATTAGTGAATGTTAGCAACATTGTAGTCTATAAGATAAATATACAAAAATCAACTGTATGTCCTTATACTGGTAAAGGAATATCAGTCATTTAAAATAACATTTGCCTTTGCAGTCACATTAGATATATGAAATGTTCAGCAATGAAACTGACAAATCACATGCAGTTCTAGTACATTGAACGCTACAGAACATTTTTGAGAGAGAAAAAAGCAACTCAGTACAAGATACCATATTCACAGATCAGAAGACTCAATATTAATAATATGTCAATTGTCCTTAAACTAACTGCAGAGTCAGCACACTTTCAGTCAAAACCCCAGTAGTGTTTTTGAAGAAAATGAAAAGCTGTTTCTAAATTTCATACAGAAGTGCAAATAACCTCGACTGTGGAGCCCAAATTCAAATAAGAACAACAAATTTGGGGGCCTTACTAGTTCTTCAGTTGGAGGTATGGTATAAAGTGACAGGAGTGAACAAGAGGTGGTATTAGTGTCAAGATAGATCCATGGCACATACTAGTGTCCAGATACAGAGTCATAAATATTTGCTCAATTAATTTTGCACAAAAGTGCAAAGGTAATTTGGTAGAGAAAAATATCTTTATTTTCTTTCCATTATAGGCCCACACCTTCCTTAGCCATTGGCACACACGTCCCCCGGTTTCTATTTGTATAAATTAGAAAACTCAAGCATTGTTTTGGGGAGTATACCATACCTCCTCACGTAAATACTATGATGGTCTGCCTAGCTATCAACTGATCATCAGTGTACCTATCTCTACCTGCTGAACATGATGAAACTTAGGAGTGTTTTCACATATGTTGCTTAAAGTACATGCTTGTCCTTCACTTCAAAAGAATTCCATTGTTCCCTTTTTTGATGTGTAGTTTTATGTCGAGGTGGAGCAGTTCGTAGTTTTAAAAGACCATCTGTGGAAACCTAACCATTTGTCAGCCATTCTCTCCTCTTAAAAGTAATGAACAATTTCTGGGGGGCAAGTGAATAAGCTGTCTGTGGTGTATTGATAGAAAACGGCTTTCTTTCCCCCACAGTAACATTGGGAATCCTGTAGATAACAAATTATTGCAGCCAGGAACAACAAGTAACTCAAGAAAGCGTTAGACAAGATGACTTCAATAAATCCTGTGATGGCTTTTCTCAGTGAAAGTTTAGAAACAAACTTGTGACCAAGGCAATTCCCTTTGTCTCTTTCACTGGGAAAAGAACAGTCAAATCCTTTTCCTAAAATAATGTCGATGTATGAGGTCAAATATTTAGAAAGTTATCATTTATGCCTATGGTCAAATTCTTATAAAAGTACATAGAGAACAGTGAATTCAAACTTGTATATCAGACTTTAAGAGGGTTAGAAGCCAGTGAGACAGAAATAGAAACTACTATAAGTAGGACAGAGCTAAAATTCCCCTACCTGCTACATACCAGTCAGTATGATGGTATATTTATTATTCCTTAATAAAATGTGAGATAGTTATAAATATTATCTCTATTGTACAAAAGGGGTTTCAGTTTCCAAGAATGTATTTTAAGCAAATGGATCAACTGGGTTTTCAATCCACATCCACCTGGTTAGAAGCTGGAATCTACTAGACTAGACCAGAGCATAGATCTTGAGCAAGGTTTGATGAAAAAGAGACTACTTGTACTGTAGAATAAAATGCTAGATTAAGAAATGAATTTGGAGAGCTGTAACATCAAAGAAGTAATGGCTTTCTTTATGTGGTTCCAGAGGATAATGTTAAAAGTAATTTGAGGTAACTATGAGAAGACACATTTTGGCTTTCAAAGCAAGGAAGATGACTCCAGGTGTCCAGCAATGGAGTGAGTGTTTCCTCTGCAGTGACCTCTCCATCCCCAGAGGAGTTCCTATGGAGGCTAGAATCTAATCCTGCATTCCCCAATACCGCAGGACTAGCTATGTGTAGATATCTTAATTGAATTAAAATTACATGAAATTAAAAATTTAGTCTCTCAGTTGAAGTAGCCAAATAACAAGTGCTCAGTAGGCAGGTACCACTGCATATAAACTATTTGTTAAAAAATAATAATAATAACAGATCCATGCATGTAGATTCATGATGCCTTTGCAACTTCTTTTCTTTTAAATCTTAGTGATATTTCTAGATCTTCAGAATCTTGAAGTCTTCACAGTGCTGACAGGGTGAATGGAATTCTTTAAGGGTGTTGCTATTGGCATTTCCCACTTGCCTCCTCTGTGTCTTTGCTTCCGGGTACAAACTTCAATGCACAGTCTTTCTCAGCCTTTTTTCTGAGTCATCAATGACAAAATACCTGGGGAAGGAGGTTTGGTCATTGACTTTCAGCTGTTGTCACCCAAATACAGTTGCACAAAAACAATACTAATAAAGTTTTCTAAGATGTAGAAAATATTATTTTAGGACTTCAATTACAAGTCTTATAAAAGCATAAACATAGAGGAGGAAACTGAGATGCAGAAAGAGAAAATCACCAGAAAGTGTTTGTCAGACTCCAAACTGGAGTCTATATTTCCTGGTTAAACTACACACACCATTTCTCTTAAAAAGTCACCCTTACTTTCTCCAGTCTCTGTTTTGTTTTGTTTTTTTTTTTTTAAAGATTTTATTATTATTTTTTTATTTGTGAGAGACAGAGCACAAGCAGAGGGAGAAGTAGACTCCCCACCGAGCAAGGAGCCCAATGGGGTACTCCATCCGAGAACCCCAAGATCATGACCTGAGCCGAAGGCAGACACTCAACTGACTGAGCCACCCAGACATCCCTCCAGCCTCTCTTTTTTAAAGTTTTTCTTTGAATTAGGTAGTTAATGTACAGTGTTACATTAGTTTCCTGTGTCCTATATAGGGATTCAGCACTTCCCATACAACAGCCAGTGCTCCTCATGACTAACGCATGCCTTAATTCCCATCACCTAGTCCTCCCTTCCTCCTCCCCAATGGTAACCAACAGTGTGTTCTCTATAGTTAAGAGTCTCTTTCTTGGTTTCCCGCCCTCTTTCTTTTTTTTCCGCTTTGCTCATTTGTTTCTTAAATTCCACCTATGAGTGAAATCATATGGTATTTGTCTTTCTCTGACTGACCTATTTCGCTTAGCATGATACTCTCTAGCTCAAACCATGTCATTTCAAATGTCAAGATTTCATTCTTTTTTGACTGGGTAATATTCCATTGTATAATTATGATTATATTATGAAGCCTGTTTTCCCTGTCCTGACCATTATTCTGAAACAACGAATATGTTATAATTCCTAGGGTTTAATATGCAACAAAATGTTTCAAACTCTACTGATGGCATAAAAATTATCGTCAAACATTTATGGAGCACCATTATGTTTAAGAGATGAAGTTTTTTCATTATCATTTTAAGAACATGTATGGATTTATATGTTTACTACATGAAAATTCCACTTAGTTCCCAGAGAATGTCAGACTTGACATTTGCTTGTACTGATTTTATATCCATACATCCTCCATCCATCTATCCACCCAGCCATCTACCTCCCTGCCTTCAAGGAACTTACCTTCTAGAAGAAGGAATGCAGTATTTCATTTTTCCCTTCCATTACAGATGACTATTTCTATAAAGGCTATAATAAAGGTTTGCACAGAGTACATTAACTAGTAAAGGCTATCTCAAATAGGAAGGTTACACAACACAGCAGCCAGTTCTTTTGGGATTTAAAAGCAGAGTAGGATTTCTAAAGGAAAATACATTTTTTGAAAAGCCACGTCTATGCATTTTTTTCTTTTAGGGATAACCCTGCATCACCATACCAAGTACCCTGGAACAGGGGTTCTCAACCTTGTCTGCCCACTGAAAGCACCTGGGGAGCTTTCAAAATAGACATATCAGAGTCCCTTCCCTTAAGATTATGATTTGATTGATCTCAGGAGAGGCCTGGTCATAGGGATTTTAAAAGCTCTCCAGGTGGTTCTCTTGAGCAGCCAAAGTTGAGAACCATTGCCTTAGATGATAGTCAAGGAAAAAATGGTTGTTCACAAGGCTGGTATAAAAATCTCCTATGCATAAAAGAATGTTACTTGTGAGACTTGATACTAATTTGATATAATCCATTTTTGTATGGCTGAAGGAGAAATAAAACGAATTTACTGCCTTATGTAAGAGACGAATAAGATACAAATAAAGATACAAAAAGATATGTATAAAGATACATATGTAATCTTAAATTAAGATAATCTTAATTTATCTTCACGGCAACCTATTTATACCAACATGTCTGTCTATTCCCCACATAAGAATTATACATATGTACATGGATGCGTGTGTAGACACCAAAGTATAAGATTCTTAAATGTTAAATTACTACATTAATAAACATTTTTCCAAGGCAAATATTATCATTTTCTTTTTAAGTGGAAAGAGAAGTGGCTATGCTATAGCTACAGTATTTCTGACATACCTTGGGTTAACATGAAGGACAGAGCGTCAAGTATCCCACAAGATTACCCCCTATTGTAATAACATTCTTATCTCCAAATCATAGTGTTCACACGGATAGAATGCTGGTTAGAATTCATTCACAAACAGCACTTAGCCCAGGAGTAACAATGGTAAAGCAGCAAGGGACAGAACATAATTCAGAGGGTTGGAAAACAAAGGCTTCTGCATAATTCCTTTAAACTATGGTGGACCTTGTAAGATCCTTGTGTTCTGGCCTCTGCTCCCTCTTCAGCTTAATTTCTTGCCTCTGTGTTCCTTATTCACAGCTCTCAGAGCACACTGGGCTCCTTCACACTCTGAAGACAACACACTCTTTTTGACCCCAGGCATTTACACTGTTCTCTTTGGGATGTTACCAGCTTGGAGAAGTTGCACCTTACCACTTTAATCTAAACAGGCCACACTTGTTTCTTTTCATGCTCTGATTTTTTTTTTTCCTGTGAATTTATTCCAAATTATAATTATATTTTTATATCTCCCAAATATAAGCCTCAAGAGGGTAGGAAGCTCGTGTGTTTTGTTTACTACATTGTATCAGGCACCTACCACCAACAGATTCAGAGTAGTTGCCCACAGTTTCTAAATGAGTGAAGAAACACAGTGAAGAAACACATATGTGTAATACAGAAAACCAATGTGGCAATTGAAATAGAACTTCCATGAGTAGAGCTTTGGCCAACTGTTTATAGATTATTAGGAATTTGTAGAGCAAGGCAAGTTCAGTTTCTGTTTCAGCTATGACCAAAAGATTCAAGTAGAAAATAAATTATTAAAAGAACAGAAGGTAATTAAAAGATCCCTGGCCAAAAATGGTTAATATTGAATGATTTTATCAAACAGGGAAAATTGCAGGTTCTGTTATTAGAAGAAAATAGAATTCTTGTAAATTATTTAAAAGGAACAAGACAGCAACATGTGAAATTGGATATGAAATTGAGAAATGACTAGTTTTTCATAATGGTGATATTGTTTGTTTAAAAATAAATATCAAAATTGAGGGGTAAATTAATCTGATTCCCGGCCACAATGGCATTCCTGGGTCTTAAATAAAAATGTGATGGGATTGATTTATAACCTCCATGGTATACTGTCATAAATAGTTCTTTCTGTAGCCCTGTCTCATGCCTCTGCATTTGTGATATGAATAATTTGAACTGTAAACGTGTGATAACAGAAGATAGTTGTGAAGCAATGGTACGTCTGTTATAAAATAAGGATGTCACACATCATGAGGGCAGATCAAGAGGCGTGATATTCATGATATGTGAAAAGACATTAAGTGTGGAAATGATGTTAATTACTTTCTAAATGCCATTTATTCAGTGTGTTCATGCTATGTTAGCAAAAGAAATATCTATTATCTCCTAATGGTTACTGGGACAAATAAATACCATATTGCTGCAGTAATTAAATCCCTTTAATAGGAAAGTGTTTGGTGCTGTTGAATTTATTTTCACACATTCAAGTTTTAAATGGGTTAAAGGTACAGTGATCTGGGTAACAGAGGCAATGTTAATCTGTGCTTTCTAGAGTGCGTCTCGGTTCAGTTATGTAAACAGTATAAATGATAGATGTATAAAGAAAGGAAGCCAAAATGAATAGGTATTGAAAGTCAATATGGAAGTTGCATTCATAGAGTACCACTTTAGCGTGCCCTTGCTTTTCATGGATTACCATTTGTAATTCTGACCTGCCAAAGCAAATATTTCATGATCCGCTACTGCGTGGATTTTCTGATATATCTATGTAAACTATGGGCTTTATTTAAATCATGTATGTCTTTATTAACACCAGGTACATATTTAAAGCTTTTGTGAGATTTATTGTGCAATGCCAGCAGAAGACTCTTGATCTCCCTGCAACTTGGCAGTCTGTGCTTTTACCAATCACCAGGTAAGTAAGAAACTACATGAAGGGTTGGAAGGGGTATCGCATCTCCTAAGAATGCTGTGTCTCCTGGATCACTTTATTATTTTGTAATGTCGGTTTTACAATGACAAATCAGACCTGTTAGGAATGAAAATTAGGTCACTCCATGGAAGGAAATATTTACCAAGTTCTTACTACATCCAAGGAACCTGGATTATCAGGAGAGGAAAATGTGAGGAGAAGAAGGATAAAACTGATAAATTGATCTGTAAGTGCTTACGTACACATGAAAAAGTAAATTTATTACTGTAAGTATGACATACTTACTAGACATAAAAAGAATGTTGGCTTTTATGAAATGTTTCTTTAACATTGTTTTGTAAAGTATGTTTCATGGAATACAAAAACCTAGGACATCCCTGGACTCATATTAAGTAGTTAATACAGATTTTGATTAAATTGTGGACTGAATATTTTAAGAAATGTTCCATTATCGGGGCGCCTGGGTGGCTCAGTGGGTTAAGCCGCTGCCTTCGGCTCAGGTCATGATCTCGGAGTCCTGGGATCGAGTCCCGCGTCGGGCTCTCTGCTCAGCAGGGAGTCTGCTTCTCTCTCTCTCTCTCTGCCTGCCTCTCTGTCTACTTGTGATCTCTCTGTCCAATAAATAAATAAATAAATCTTAAAAAAAAAAAAAAAGAAATGTTCCATTATCAATGTATGTCAAATCCCCTTTTTAGTGATTCAAGATGCACATTATTTTAGGACTCTCAACAACCTCTCACAGACTAAATAAACTTATTCAATGATGTTTTTCACATTTCCTCAACTTTTTAGGTGTTATGAATATTTCCACTTATTTTAGGTCAAATAACAAACAGTAAGTATATCTCATACAACTTATTTTGAGACATACTGCTATGATTATTTAACTTAAATTACAGGTATTACCACTTTTGCAGTAAAATGCCGGATATGCATATTATCAGTGAGCAGGGGTGAGGAGAGAGGAGCATAAAAACTGTGTCCACCAGCCTCTGTTCCCAGTGAGCAGCTCTGTGGGCCCTTTGAAGGGTGCCAAACCAGAGCCAGAACCTCAGACCACAGCTCCTGGATGAGCGAACAGGTCTCTTCCTCAGAACATCTGGGGGTGTACAACTGGGGGTCTGCTTATTTGTGCAGTGCCCCAGGAGTGGTAGTCTGCCAAGAACTGTCTCCCTGATTGTTACAGTTCTGTGGGGCCCAGGAACTCAGGCCCCCCTGGCCATCACAGTCCAGCATTAAGGTGTGAAACCTGGTCTGTAGGTCATCAGTTGTGTGCATAGAAGCTCCCATTTGGGAGATACTGGTGAGTGGGAGCGAGGCAGAGGGACAGTGTAAAGATGGCAGCCGCTGAAAAAAGAAATAAAAAGAAAAAATAAAGATTAAAAAGATCAAAGAAAAGAAAAAGGTGATACCCTCTGGCTTCAGCAAGGCTGAGAGAAAGTGTGAATACAGCATTTGGCCTCTAGAGTGTAAAGTGGGAGCTCACTGTGGTGAGGGGGGGGGGGGTATCAAAGATGGCATCTGCCGCCCAAGCAAGACTGAGGGACAGTGTCTACCAGACTCGGTCCCTGGAGAAATTCCCGTCACACCCCACCTCTCAGTCTGGTTCTTTAAAAGTAGCACTGAGCCTATTTCATATAAAGTCTGGGTGCCTGTCAAGGACTGCTTTTGCTCTGGGCCCTGGAGCCGGCAAGTCTGCAAGAGCCCTTTGAGAGTCATTTCTCAGTGACTTGCTTGAGTCATTGTTTGCTAATACAGATTTTAGCCCTGCAGGTCTCCTGGATGCCAGCCCTGCTAGTTTTTAGAGCTAGATATTTTGGGGGCTCATCTCTCAGATGAAGGTATAAAAGTTAGGGTGTCTGATGTTGGAGTATGAACCCTTTGCTCCTGGGGGAGAAGGTCCAGGTTTTGAGTTCTCTTCCAATTATGAGTCACCTTGCAGGATAGGGAGTGTTTGGGTAGAGTGTGTCTCTACATTTCCTACCTGCTTCAATGTTTTTTGTTTTTTGTTTTTTTTAATTCTCATTTCCCGGATGTGAAGGAGTTGTTCCACTGGGGTTTTTTTTTTTTTAAGATTTTTTTTAGGAGGAAATTATTCCACATGTAGCTGTAGATTTAGTGTGTCTGTGGGAGGAGGTGAGTGCTGGATCTCCATACATCACCGTCTTAAACTGGCTCTTGAGTATTCTTAAATGTACTAGTTTGGGTTCCTGAGAAATGGGCAACAGGACAGGATTAGACTTTCAACAGATTGATTGGGGGTGGGAGTTGGAGAAGGTGGGTAGACTCTTCAGAATAAAATGCAGATCTGACTCCTGTAAGGAGAGACCGGAGAGTAATGGTGTCAGGAAAAATCTCAGACTGCCTCACAGTTTTAAAAAAAAGTTTTAGCCTCGGGGCGCCTGAGTGGCTCAGTAGGTTAAGCTTCTGCCCTCAGCTCAGATCATAACCTCAGGGTCCTGGGATCAAGCCCTGCATCGGGCTCTCTGCTCAGTGGGGAGCCCGCTTCCCCCCCACCCCCGCCTGCCTCTCTGCCTACTTGTGATCTCTCTCTATCAAATAGATCAATAAATAAAATCTTTTAAAAATTCAATTAAACTAAATTTTAAAAATTAAAAAAAAAAGAAAAACTTTTAGCCAAGCCACTGGGAAGTCCTCAAGCTAAAATCAGTCCTTGAAGGAGTTCATCTCATATAATTCCTTAGTAACCCCACCGTCCTCCATCACTGGCTTAGAACAGCCCACATGTAGCTTAGCCTTGGCACAAATACGATGGAGAATAAAGAAAGATAACAGTTGTAATCTTCGTGTCTGCTCAGGACATACAGCACATTTTCATGACTGTCATTTGATAAATAGATCTTTGTTTCCTCCAGGTTTGTTCCTATATGTCCAGATCCCTAACATTTTTTTTTTTTAATTACCAACTAAAGGATATAGGCATTTTTAAGGCCCTTTATAAATGTTTCCAAAGGGTGCAAATTCTAGGGGCAAAGTTGGATGTGTTCATAAATGTGTCAGTTGAATGCACCTTCTTATACACGTGCCACCATTGGATGGTATCCTTATTACTAATTTTAAGTCTTCATGAGTTTGATATTCACAAAGTGATATTTGGATTGGATTGCAAAGCTGTGTTTTGGACTGCTTTTGGCATTGCTTAGGGTGTAATGGAAACAGAAGCTCAGTCCTTGTGTTGGTAGCATGCGGGCCCAGGTGTTCCAGTCTTTTATGGTAGAGCACTTGCCTTTCTCTGTTGCCCAGTGAGGCTTAGTGCCTGCCCTGTTCTTTAGATGGTCTTGCTCCTGCTCCTCCCATTCACTTGTTCGTGCGTTTAATACTATGCCGAGGCGGTGGTAGGTGAGCATATGGAGGCTCTTGCCTTTGGAGGATTGCACACAACAGCAGCAGCAGGCCTGCTGGTGGGGAAGCAGCATCTTGTTTGTTAAACTCAACCCTCTTCCCACCGAATCAGCCCCAGGCAGAGGGTCTACACAGCTGAGAATGTCAGAAAACATGGGGTGTCTCAGACCTTCACCAAGATTGGCACTTCAGGCAGAAAGGCAGCCTTTGCCTAGGGGATATCACTGCAGAGTTTGATAGTTCTTGGTAATTAATCAACTGCTTGAATGAAGGCATCAAGCTGTATCAGGAACACTGAATAAGGACAGAATTTTATATGGGTATAGAATAAAATAGCATTCTTCACAGCAAAAACAGTACTACACTGCAATATCCTCTCTGGAAGAATGGGTCCCTGTATATGCAGAGAAAATCTGAGCACTTACCACAGCTTTGTCATTAGCTTTCGATGGAACTTTGGGTAAACCTGCATCTTAATTTCCTTTCCTGTAAAATGAAGCAGCTGAAAATGGGATCGGTAAGAATCCTTACTGATTTGATATTCTGGGGACCCGGTCACACCTCCTATCTCCTTTTCCTTGATGGCTGTTTCTTGCTGAACCACCCAAACATAGGATCATTGGCGTTCTCTCTCATATCTCTTTACCCGGTAGAGCTTTGATGGGCGTATTAGTGGGCCTCAGCTGCCATCCCATAATACCAGAGACTGGGTTGCTTAAGAACATATTTATTTCTTACAGTACCAGAGGATGAGAAGTCCAAAGTCGTGGTGCTGGCATGGTATTGGTATCAATCTGAAGTTGCTTTCAGTAGCTAGTAGACAGCAGCCTACCCATGGTGGTCTCATTGTGGAGAGAGAGGGCGCTCTGAACTCTCTTCTTACACAGACACTAATCCTACCAGATTAGGGCCCCACTTTATGATCTCATTCAATCTTAGTTACATCTTAAAAATCCAATTGCCATGGGTCGCCTGGGTGCCTCAGTTGTTAAGCATCTGCCTTTGGCTCAGGTCATGATCCCAGGTGGGATCCAGCCCTGCATTGGGCTCCTTGCTTGGCAGGAAGCCAGCTTCTCTCTGTTCCTCTCCCCCTACATGTGTTCCTTCTCTCGCTGTCTTTGTCTATCAAATAAACAAATAAAATATTTAGAAAAAAAAAAAAAAACCTATCGCCACATGTAGTCACCTTGAAAATTAGGGCCTCATCACATGAATTTGGGAGGTGGGGCATAATCAAATCCATAGCAATAGGGTTGTGATCATGAAGGAGCTATCTGAGGCATCAGTCAGTTATGGGAAGTGCCTCTCACTCACACTGCAAACACCGTGCTTTTTCATAGCTCTTATCTTCAGGATGTTCCATTTCTCCAAAATGCTTTTTCCAAAGATTTTCTTTTCCCTACTTGTAAAGTCCTACTTACCATTTTTTAAAAAACATTTTATTTATTTCAGAGAGGGAGTGAGCAAGCAAGAGAGCAAACACAAGCTTGTGGGGAGACACAGGGAGAGGGAGAAGTAGATTCTCCCTACTCCCCCTGCCCCCCCCCCCCCCCCCCACTGAACAAGGAGCCAGATGCAGCACTTGATCCCAGGACCTGGGATCATGACCTGAACTGGAGGCAGACACTTAACCAACTGAGCCACCCAGGAACCCCTCTTACTTACCTTTTAAAAGTCAGAACTACTGTCTGGAATTCTCTCTTAAATTCATCTCCTTTTAGGGTCTCACATTTTTCCTGTATTTCCTACATTGCTTTGTGTATATTATATAGTGACATGTATTCCCTTCTCTGAAGATAATGCCATCCCCTTTCTTTTTCTTCTCTTAAATTATTTATTTAAATGTAATTACTATGACAGTCGAGATAATGTTTCCCTCAACTTCCTTCTGGAATAGAAGACGCTGTGATTTTTGTTGTTTTGGGATGAATAAGCCTGCCTCTTATGACAAGAGACAGTGTCAACCACTTAATGTAAAAATGAATTAAGCTAAATACTTTTTTGTGTATGCAAATCATCACCTCTAAAATAATTCACTATGACTAATGTTGGCATTTCTGTATCTGCATTTTCAATTGTAGTTGATAACAGTAATCTGGACGAAATAGGTTAGTAAAGATTTTAAATTTTCTTGATAGGATTTATGGCCTCTCACACATTTGGGTTTAGTGTTATTTATTTTTTCTTTGTTTTTGAGAGAGATGATTTTATTAGTTTTCTTTAATGACTATGGATCTATTCAGATTTTAAAGATATTTTTGAGTCAGTATACATAAGAGAAAATGAATAAAACATTTCTACAAAAATATACTTTTAAAAAATGATTAGCAAAAGGTTTAGAAATCTTCGTAACAAAGGTCCTCCATTTATTTAGTGTCTTTTTTTTTTTTTTTAAATAATGTTCAGTTCTGCTCTTGCTCGTGCTCTCTTTCATCCTTGATACATTTAGCAGAGGCTTTCCCATCTTTTAGCCTTTTTAAGGGATCAGTTTTAGGTTTAGTTGATTATCTCCAGTGTTTTGCTTTAATTTAAGTCGGTTTCATGTTTATTCTTTCCTTCCTACATTTTGTGGATTCACCCTGTGGTTACTTAACTTTCAACAGAATGTTTACTGGAACATATGAGTCTGTGTCCCAAGTCTGCTCTTGCTTACGCCCACCCCCCCTTCATCCCTACCACACCTCATGTAGGACCAGTTAGAATCTCAGGTGGTGGGTGGTCATTAACTAGGAGGAAATGAGGACTGGTTAAGGTAGTGCTGTTACAGCACTCTATGAAGCCTATAGAGAAGGAGAGCAAATTATTCAGATTTGCCAGTCATTCACCACCACAAATTTCCTTTTTGATATTAGATTTTATACAGGGAGTAATTTGCATGATACCAATTTTACAAATGGAAAAATTGAGGTTGAGAGGGCTTAACTGATGTTTGTAAGTTCTGTCAAAGTAAATAAAAAAAAAAATTAAAACTTGAGTAGTAATTCAAAGAATTTTGTCGTGCGCACATCCAAAAGACCTTTTGCAAACTGGGAGCACAAACCAAAACATGGAATAAGGTGCAGAGGGATATTGTTATAAAGCACCTTACAGGGGCGCCTGGGTGGCTCAGTGTAAGCTTCTACCTTAGGCTCAGGTCATGATCTCAGGGTCCTGGGATCGAGCCCCACGTTGGCATCTCTGCTCATTGGGGAGCCTGCTTCCCCTTCTCTCTCTGCCTGTTTCTCTGCCTGCTTGTGATCTCTGTCAAATAAATAAATAAAATCTTCAAAAAAAATGTTTTTTTAATTTGAATTAAAGCAACATACAAACTGCACAGGCAGTTTATTCTTTCCAGGGAGCGGTTACAATGTAGAATTTTCTTAAAGGAAAGGGAATTGATGAATGGTTACTTCATATCAATTTTGGGGAACTGTTTAAGTTTTGTTTGTGATTTTCAGAGGCATAAGCAAGAAGTGACTCAGGTCACGTTAGTCACATATGTCTTGCAAAATAAGCTAAATTAAGCTTTGCTGGATGACTAAGCTGGTTTTGTCTGCTCAGGGTATTTTCAAGTCTGATCTCTGTTTGTGTTTGATTTTAACAGTTCACACAATTAGGAAGTGATGATGTTATGGTTCAAACAATGTAAAAAAAAAAAACCATGCACTGAATATGAAAAAAGGAAAATGGGAGCTAGGTACAGCACAATGTTTCAGGGTAAGCTGGGAGAAGAATAAGAGACAAACTATAAACCCAGACATAGAGTAATTAGGAAGAGAGTCCTAAATAGGACTAAACAGGCAGAGCTTGAAGGTCCAGGATAATTGCCTTACGCAAGGTTATAATGTCCAAAGCCCCAGAGGTAAGTACAGGGGTCATTTGAGATTAAAGGCTTGGAGTATTGCCTAGTTATTGTGACAATGATTTACTAAATTTTTTTCCCCCGAAATTGACAGTTCACTGAATTGTCTTTGTAAGCTGACTTTGACTTCAGTTCTGAAATGCCCAGAAAAGTAATAATGGGAAAACAAACACAGACAAATATATGTTTGCTAGATTGTACTTACTACTCAGCTATGTTTGCCTAAATGGGAGGTTAGAGATGGGTTCTTTGCTTTGAGATGCTAAAATAGGCTGTCTAGAATGACATCACCCCACCAGGAACATCTTCAGAACTTTTGTGGTTCTAAACACAATATATGTGTAGCATATATGGGAACAGAGAACAAATAGATTTCTGGGTTCCACAAATTGTATGCATACACACACATTCATACACACACATCTGCTTCTTGGCCTGGTTCAGGAATTTATTTCCCGCATGCTCCATCCTCTAGCTTTCTAATGGTTCATTTTATGATATGATATTCTTTCACACATGAATGAATTGAAAAACATAAGTAGCAATCTGCCTGCTGTGAATTGACTTCTAACTCCCTTCTCCTTTCTTAATGTCCATGCATTCGAGCCTCCATAACCGAGTGCCAAGAAAGAGGCTTTCACTACTTGGTATTTACACTCTGTCTGCATTTCCACTCTACCCCACCCTCAAAGAAAACATTTGGACTTTGTTCAGAGTTCTGAAAGAATATTTGCATTGTAGATTCCCTTTTAACATTTGCAGTGAAAATAACAAGAGACAACTCATTCCCTAATGCTCCCATTACAGAGTATTGGTGTAAAATTAATTAGAAAAGAATTAATATTGTATATGCTCAACTTATAGACCCAAATATTTTCTTGGAATTGATTTGATGTCACGCCCCCCCCCCCCAGAATATAGTCAGCATGATGCAAGTATTTATTTCATTTTCATTTGTTTGTATTAAGAAAATGGGATTTTTACTTTTGTGGTTGTAGATCTTTGATGATTAACCCTATCAAAAAACCTGGACATGGTATTTCTTTATAAAGAAATAAAACATGCATTTTATCCATATAAGAAATCCTAGAGAGATAAATTAGACATGGTCCCTGACCTCATAGAGGTTATAGTCTAATATAGAGGAAGGTCATTGTATATGTAATTGTAGGTAAGAATAATCAGAATATGCCACACAGCTGTGTAAGTCACACTGTTACTCTAGTCTGTGGCAGCACTGAGGACTTCTAGGGAAAATGACCTTAATTAAGACTTGCCAGAGGAGTAGGCTCTCCCGAACTTCCCTAAAAGAAAGGATAGGCTATGCAGATCAGGCAATTGCAATTGTTAGCCCTGTGGGTAAGCCTTTGACCTAGTAACACCTTGACTAAGTGTGTTAAGGAGTAGTTATTTGTAAAAGAATAGACCATCTGTTTTTTTTATGGTTTCCCTAATCCAGTGGAATGAGAAGGCTGAAACACGCTGGGGTTGGGATGAAAACTCTATAGTGTGGCTTTTCTTTTTTCTTTTTCCTTTTTTTTTTTTTCCTTCTCCTTTTTCTTTTCTTTCCTTTTATTTATTTTTTTCCCATTAGACATAATGGTAAGAGCAAGTTACAATATTTCATTATTCATGAGAATGATGAAATAAATTTATTGTCAGAATGTAAGAGAGTAAGGTAAGTCAGGAAACGTACTGCTTCCCCGTTACATGTACTGGTCAGTGATTTCAGTTGAATACATGCCAAATTATGGAAATAGCCTAAGTTCATCATTTGATGAATGGATAAAGATGTAGGGTGTGTGTGTGCGTGTGTATGAACACATCATACACACACGCGCGCGCGCACACACACACACACACATATAATGAAATATTACTCAGCCATAACAAGAATGAAATAGGGCCATTTGAAACAACATGAATGGATTATTTCACATGCTAAGTGAAATAAGCCAGTCAGAGAAAGACAAATACCATATGATTTCACTCATATATGGAATTTAAGAAACAAAACAGTGAGTGGTGTGGGGTGTGTGGACCTGGCGATTCACGGACCTGTACCCCTGGGGATAAAAATATATGTTTATAAAAAATAAAAAATTAAAAAAAAAAAAAGAAAGTAAAAAAAAAAAAAAGAAAACAAATTAACAAAGGGAAGGAGGGGGAGAGAGAGAGACACAACCAAGAAACAGACTCTTAATTATAGAGAATAGACTGGTGGTTACTGGAAAGGAGGTGGATGAAGAATGAGAGAAACAGGTGCCAAGCACAGGATGGTGTACAGAAGTGCTGAATCACTATATCGAAACGTAATATACTATATGTTATCTGGAATTTAAATAAAAACTTAAAAAAAATAACACTTAAACATTTTTAAAAAGATTTTATTTATTTATTTGAGGGAGAATGAGTGAGAGAGAGCATGAGAGAGGAGAGGGTCAGAGGGAGAAGCAGACTCCCCAAGGAGCTGGGAGCCCGAGCTGGGACTCGATCCTGGAAGTTTGGGATCATGACCTGAGTCGAAGGCAGTTGCTCAACCAACCAAGCCACCCAGGCGCCCTAAACATTTTTTTTTTCCCAAGTTAAAAAATGTGCAGTAAAATTCCATATTGCAGAATTTTGGGCAGGTCAAAAGAATTATAGAAATGGATATGGCAAGAGTGAGAGAGAGGACTAGTCAGGAGGAGAGTACAGCAGGTATTGCCTTATAGGTATTAAAGAAATTTCATTGGCTCATTTGTTCATAGTTAACCTCCTTAACTGCTCTTCACCAAATTCCATTACTGCTCTGCTCTGGGTGGGAGAAGGGTTTGTTCAGACCTCTAGATGATGCTCTTACTAGTCTCTAAATAGCCTGGGAGAATGGACAAGATGATCAACTTGGAGATGAAGGATTATCTCAGTATTCAAAAAAGAATTTCACGAAGAATAAATCAGTGAGATTACTGAATACTGAATTTGTATAATTTGCATCAATATCCATTAACAGGGCATTTAAAGAACGGCTGACAGAAATTAGGACTCTTTGATTCCAGGTAACTAATTTCCAACATGTCCAGGTTTAAGCCAGAAGAAAATGAAGACTACTTTATCTAAGATGAAACTGGAAAAAAATCACAGAATCAAAACCTGAGCTAAAGAAACTGGAGTCCTAGAGACAGATATTGAGTATCTCAAAGATTTTAGTCTTCTATTTCTCATTATTGTTTCTCTCTTGCTCACTTCGTTCTGGAGACATTCTGCTCTCTCCTTATGCCATAAAAGATGGCTACTGTTAGCTCTAGAGTTCCACTCTCCTGGTTAAATAATCCCAGTAAAGGGGAAAACCTTTTTTCTTCAATCATGTAAGTACCAGGGAAGCACTTAGATTCCATACTGGGTTGCATGCCCACTTTTCTGCTTTAGGAGTTGTAGGGAAATGGGTTACAACTGATGGGTCAGGTAGATTTCAAAGGTTCAGAGGTTGGACTCAAAAGCATTTAGAGAGAATGCTTTCCAGGAGGGGGAAAAAAAAATACAAAAGTGCAGAGCATTATAATAGACAATATGAGCCACTTGCAAATCAATGATTTTTTTTTTCCTTTAAGGAAATAAGCGTGTCACAGCACTGTGTAAGGGTGAGTGTGCAATTCTTCCTGTAGAGGGAGCTCAAGTTATCCTCTGACTTCCCCTCTGCTCTGTCAAGACACTTAGATGAGACTTGTGACATTGCAGAGAATCCAAATGTAAAGGTTAGGTTAGATGGAAATTATATCCAAGTAGGACAACAGACAGGAAGAAACTAGAGATTAACACACACACACACACACACACACACACAGACAAAATAAAAGAAAAGAAAAATTAAAAAAGGAAATTTTAATAGATTATCTAAAAGTATCTAAAAAAAGTATCTAAAGAAAGTATCTAAAAAATACTTTCTGCAAAAAGAGCTTGAGGCTTGAAACATTTGTGTCTCAAACATTGAAATTATAATCACTGTATTACATAAATTGTATATGTGATTCTGTCATCTATAATTTATTTTTTTTAAAGATTTTAGTTATTTATTTGACAGAGAGAAAGAGAGATCACAAATAGGCAGAGAGGCAGAGAGAGAGAGAGAGAGAGGGAGGAAGCAGGCTCCCTGCTGAGCAGAGAGCCTCATGCAGGGTTCGATCCCAGGACCCTGAGATCATGACCTGAGCAGAAGGCAGAGGCTTGCTTAACCCACCAAGCCACCCAGGCACCCCTATCTATAATTTATTTTATGTTATTAACATGAATAGTATGAAAATAAAACCAACAAAAACACTTAGAACAATTTTAATTATAGTGTTGTAAAAATACCGAATAAAACACCAGAAAATTTAATACAATTGTCAAAATATTAACCCTACATAGTTAAGGGAGATGAATGCAGAAATATAGGATTATTTTAGTATTAATTTATTATCTATTAGAGCAAATAAATACTTCATTAATAAATAAGATAATATGAATAATATAATGGGGTCTATAAAGTCAATTTCCCTTCCTCACAAATCATAATTTCTTCCCCTAGATTTCATTTATTAAAGTATAAAGAAGGTTAATCTTAACCAAAATCACACTTGGGTTAATAAAATATTTCCTGGAACTTTTTTTTTTTTTTTTTTTTTTTTTGACAGAGATCACAAGTAGGCAGAGAGGCAGGCAGAGAGAGGGGGAAGCAGGCTCCCCGCTGAGCAGAGAGCCCCATGGGGGGCTCAATCCCAGGACCCTGAGATCACAACCTGAGGCAGAGGCTTTAACCCACTGAGCCACCCAGGTGCCCCTGGAATTTTAATGTTTGGGGACAAATAGGTTTCCTTTGATAAATGGATTTCTTTTGAAAACCTCTTTGTCTTGGGAAGGTAGTAGGCATATGCACACAATATATTGAAACTAGGATATTTCAGGGGGCTTGCAAACCCCAGAAATTAAATGTAATATTTGAGGTGCTCCTGCATTCAAGAGGCATTACTTTTAAAATAGAGAATAAAAGCCACAATGATTGGGTATCAGACATCTTCAATAGTATTTTAGAAATTCTGACTATTTCAGCAAGATGCAGAATTCATTCATGCATTCAATCATTTGCCTGTTGGGTTGTCTATTTAATCATTTTGAATTTTGTTTTTGTATAGGAATTAGGTTACATACTAGAAAATACAGGTGATAATACTCAAAAAATAATTAGAGGTGACATTCTTCAAAGGAATCTTTAATCATTTTCAAATAAATTTTGGTTCAGTAAATTAATCAGGGATAAGTTAATTTAAAAAAAAATTTCCTATTTTTCTGCCTAATTAGTTTACAATGCATGAAAAATATCCAGAATATCAATGACATGAATTATTTAAGAATAATCCTGACAAAAACTGACTAGCAGAATATGTATTAAAACAGCGCATAAAGAAATGGAAAAAATCTTGAATCTATTTGAAGGGAATAATGCAGCATCATCAACACACATACACACACAATACATATATTTATACATATAAATACAAATATACATATGAAATATGTGTATTTATGCATTAATTTGTGAAAACATCAAAATCTCAATCTTTGGGAAGCTTTGGAAACCAAAAAAATTGCAAAAAATATAGAGACTTTCAAACAGAAATATTGAGTATAGTCTGAATAAAAAGACTAAAGATTATTTTCCTATCAGCTGTAAGAAGATACTATAAATTGAAATTCAGGTATGCCTGGGTGACTCAGTCAGTTAAGTGTCCATCTTCTGCTCAGATCATGATTCCAGGGAATTAGGATCAAACCCTGTGTCTGGCTCCTTGCTCAGCAGGGAGCTCCTTGCTCTACCTGATGCTCCCCCTGCTTATGCTCTCTCTGTCTCTCTTTCTGACAAATAAATAAAATCTTTAAAAAAAAATGAAAATTACTTTAAAAAATGTGGACATCATACATGAAACCAAACTGATCAGTAGGACAAAACAAATAGAACTTCAGCCTACTTGGAGGAGACCTATCATAAACAGTGAGAATATTGATAGATAATCCAACAAATGTTCCTTAAAAATTCTACAACTTAGGGATAAGTTAGGCATCAAGATATATTACTCCTTCATATTATGTATCAATAATGCTTTAACTGATAAAAAAAAAAAGCTTATATGTGAAAAAGATGACATCTATGAAAACAAGTACTGATAAGCATACCCACATTTGGGGACAATAATAATTGATAATAGTTATGATGAAATTCTTAAGAAATATATTTGGATAGAAAGTTATATGTTAGAAAAATATCACATTAACAGGAAACCACAGAAATGTAAAAATGCAAAAATAATGACAAATAAATAATGCCCTAATTTGAAGCACTATAAAATTTAATAAAAAATTTGCCAGTAGTAAAATTTAAAAAGGATATTAATGGAATAATTTCTAAATAAGTAATGCAAATGGTCCATAAACTTGTAAAATATGTAATAAACTTTATACTGATGCAAATGAAAACAACAATATGCCATTTCTTATTTAACTAGCACCTGAAAAATGGAGATTTTATAGCAAAACAGCCTCACTAACAACATGCTGGTAGAAATGTGAATTGATTTCATCCCTTTAGAAATCTCTTTGGTAATGTAAATCAGAAAAACTAAAATATCCTAAAATTTGACCCAGTACATTCTTGTTAGTAATCTGTCAGAGAAATGATCATAGAGGTGATAAATATTTGATTTTAATAACAGATATAGAGTTTAAAAGTTGAAATAAGATACATGTCTAAGAGAGAAATTGATAAATAAATTATAAGAAATCTTATAACAATATTTTGAAACAATTAAAAATCTCCCCTGAAGCATTTAAAACAAGTCAATATGAGGCAGCTGGCTGGCTCAGGTGGTAGAGTATGCAACTCTGGATCTTGAGGTTGTGAGTTCAAGCCCCATGTTGGACATAGAGATTATGTTAAAAAAAAAAAAAATTAAGCCACAAGGAATTTAAAAAATAAGAAAATGAAAAACAGGTCAATGCAAAAGTTACATATGCAAACATATATATGGGTATGTACATATATACACAAAGGATATGCATATGTATAGAAAATATATTATTGTTTATAGTACACATTTATCATCAATGAATGTCATCAATGGATATGTGTGGATTTTTTGAGTATAGATTTTTCCTCTCTACTTTTTACTTTTGTTTTTGTTGCGATTTTGTTACTTTTCCCATTGGTTTTAAACTTGAGACCTATTACTCTCTGAGTGTCTAGCATTTCCATAACAGAGCTTCACTGTCTCTATGGGTACTTGGAAACCGAAATCACATAGAAATATTTGTTCATCATGTATTCTCTTCTGACAGAACAGCACACACATTCCACTAGAAGAGGAACTTAAAAAAATATATAACTTTTGGGGCGCCTGGGTGGCTCAGTGGGTTAAGCCGCTGCCTTTGGCTCAGGTCATGATCTCAGGGTCATGGGATTGAGTCCCACATCGGGCTCTCTGCTCAGCGGGGAGCCTGCTTCCTCCTCTCTCTCTCTCTTTCTCTCTGCCTGCCTCTCTGCCTACTTGTAATCTCTCTCTGTCAAATAAATAAATAAAATCTTTAAAAAATATATATATAACTTTTTTGTCCAGTCATCTTCCTCCTTCCTCTACCTATATCAGTGAGTTTTATTGGTTTGCATGACTTTGTATGGTAGGATATGGAATTTATAACATAGGTGAATGATGGGAAAGAGGAGAGAGAAGGGTAGAGAAGCAGGAAGAGATAGAAAGACATAGAAAATGATAAGGTCTCCATAGGCTGGAAATTCAAGGAGAATGTTGTATGTTGAATAATTGTTTAAGCAAGAGAGCAGCTTGAGCACTGCTGGATAGAGAGATAATTTGAGTATAAACAGAAGTGTATGATGAAGTGCTGCTTTGGGATATGAACAGGATCACCTTTAATATTCCCTAAGAGATGGAGGGAATATTCGGAACCTTTTTATTATTACTTTTATTTGCTAGACTCTATTTTTAATGCAAGGCCATGTTGTTTAAGTATTAAGACAAACATAAAACAGATTACTTAGGGTTACACATATTTATCTGAGGGAAATTTCTATATTGATTTAATTAGATTTTCAAAAAAAGTCCATGCTCTTAGTTGAGAAGGACATGCATGCATATTGTATTTGCAAATATATTTATGACTAGAGGGAAAATAATATACAGAATAATTTTCAAGAGACTTCCTTCAGTGGTGATCACCTCCTCTATCTTTTTTGTTTTAGGGTTTTGTTAGGAATGCAGTAGAATCTCTGCATTTTCCCTTCAACTGCATCCTAAGATCTTCTATAATAATTGAATCAGGATCCCAGCCAAAAGAAAAAATGATGATATATCCAAAAGCAATAGAGTTTAATGTTAGGACTTTCACAAAGTGTCACTAGGATTGTAAAAAATGAACAAAGTACAGTAGATCGCCCTGGGTTTAGAAATAACAGGAAGTGGTACCATTCCTAGGTCTCAGGTATAAGGGGACCTGGAAGGTGCTGTAACTTTAGCAGAGGGATCCCTCCAAAAGGATCACACACATACTTCCAAACCTAAATCCGGCAAGAAGGGAGCGAAGAATATAAATACCATGATCTCTGTCTCTTCCTGCCCTCTTATCTCCAGCCACCTTTTCCCAATGGATGTACCCAGTGGGACTCCAGAAAGCAAGGAGGCCTCCTTGGAACAGTCCATGTATGTCAGGCCTGGAGCATAAGCTGATCTCAAGAAACAATAAATATCTAGAAAATTTGAAACTATTACCTACCAGATAATTCATAATCTCCATATATGAAGTTCACTTCACAACATGCACACAAAATATGCAAGTATAACAATACCCTGACTGCTGGTGCACCTGGGTGGCTCAGTGGGTTAAGCGTCTGCCTTCCACTCAAGTCATGATCTCAGGGTCCTGGAATTGGGCTCCCTGCTCAGGGGGGAGTCTGCTTCTTCCTCCCCCTTTTTTTCTTCCCCTGCTTATGCTCTCTGTCTCTCCAATAAATAGAATCTTAAAAAAAAGGAAGGAGAAGGAAAGACCTGACTACAAAGATAATGATGGGGCCTTGTGTCTGTATATGTGCTGTTGAAGCGAGCACAAGGGCCTTGTGTCTGTAAATAATTATCAGTTTCTCCTTTTATAATCTGAAGTAGTAGAGGCATTGGCACCTAATCTGAAAAGGAACACTTGAGCTCTGGGGAATTAAAGAACAATCTCTGTCTTTTTCACTCTTTTTATTTCAATTTAATTCATGTTGGTAAACATCAATCAAAAGTTGTGTTTTTGGAATAACCTTCAAATTTATTCAAATTCCCTGTCCACTATTACCCAAAATGTAGTGACTATTTAACTCCCTGAGCTTCTACAAAAAAAAAAAAAAAAATCTCCTCTTTATAAAGAAGAATATTGATTCCAATTTCAAAAATAATTTTTGAAGATTATGTGCAACAGTGTATTAAGGACACTTGTTGGGACGCCTGGGTGGCTCAGTTGGTTAAGCAGCTGCCTTCGGCTCAGGTCATGATCCCAGCGTCCTGGGATCGAGTCCCACATCGGGCTCCTTGCTCCGCGGGGAGCCTGCTTCTCCCTCTGCCTCTGCCTTCCACTCTGTCTGCCTGTGCTCGCTCTCACTCTCTCTCTCTCTGACAAATAAATAAATAAAATCTTTAAAAAAAAAAAAAAAAAAGGACACTTGTTGCTCTACCAAACCACATGATACTAATAAAACGTTAGTTTGAGTCTCAACCCAAAGCTCTAGGCAACTTTCCTCCTTCCCTAAAGTAGTGGATTGATTCCTCCATCTGAGAGAGACTAAGAATATTCTCTGGTTGTCACAGCACTATTGATTTAATCAAAAAAGCCTTTCATGAATGAACACTTTGAGCTTAAACGGAGAATGTTTGCAGACTAGTGCGTCTAGGTGTATGAGCATAAGAAAGTCTGTGCATGGTCCAGGGCCCGGTTGGTATTGAGGGAAAGAAACAAAGCAGCAGGGATATAAAGCTTTCACCATGCTTAATAAAGTTGAATGACTAGAACAAAGAAGATTGACGGCTAAGTGGATAAAACTCTGAACTTTGACCACTGGGACTGTAATTCAAGTTCAGCCTGATGCCTGACTGCCATGCCTGGGACTTCGGTTGAGGCAATATCTATGCCACCCATGAAGGAAGCCAGAGTCGGCTGCCTGTGGATCAACAGGACACATTTATTCTTAGCCGAGGGCCTAAAATTTGACATTTTGTAAAACAAAACAACGAAAATGAAAAATAAATTCTCATGGATTGAGTCTGTGAATGTGGAGCTTATTTCTGACAGAGGCCTTCGTCGCCAACCAGCGCATGGTTGACTTTACATCTGCCTTGACAATTTTGCTGTCAGTTAAATTAGAGATATTTAGGGTACATGCAAATATAGTTGCTTTCAATTCGCTAGAAGCACTCTTGTGTGCCTCGAGGGACCTTCCGCAATGACTGTTTATGATACACCACTCCAAGCTCAAAAACTTTTCACATGTTGAGTTGTGATCAGCTATGAAACTCATGAATGTTAGTAACTCGAAAGAGATCTCTGTAGAAACTGTGTGGCGTTCTTCCCTCCCACACCTCCCCCCCCAGGTTGCCAGATTATCATAATGCAACATAATACCATACGATGATAATTGTCTCCCCAATCTTCCACGTGTGAAAAAGAAATCAGAGGTAAATTCCATTTAGTTAAAAGCATATCTGTCTGTGCAGGGTTAGGGACATTGAATGATAGGCCCCTTGTGAAACACCTGGCATATAACAGAGAAACAGCAAATAACAGTGGCCTCTCATATCCTTTCCACCACTCACCACACCCGTGTGTCCTGCAGTGACACGTGAGCCTTTGCTATCCTTTATTTTCTTTAACACAGAATAAGAACAATAGTTTCTGTGGCACACTGAGACTAAGGAATTTGATTGAAAGGATGTTGAGTACCTAGTATACTGTCTTGCCTGTAGTAGTATTCAATATATTAAAAAAAATCCTCAATATGCCATAAAGCTGACTCTTTAAATAAAATATGAGTCAGTTAATGAGCTATTGGTATAAATATATACAGACGTTGCTCCAAGTTACACTGATCTGAGAATACTTGATTCCGAAAGTGTTGCTTGTCATCAACAATTTATTTAAGGAGCCATTAATTCCTATTAAAATTAATCTAAAACTGACAATGTGTCTATTCCTGGAAAAAAATAAGTCCAGCATCATTGTGGTGATATTGATGGTATGCATTCATATTTACATACTACAGATAACTGGAAATTTTGTCACTACATTAACATTTTTAAAAATTCCTGAAGCAGCCAGGCCCTTAGTAGCAGCGATGATATCAGCCCCTTCCAATTGTTCAGAAAGCAGCGCTAATGGAAACCTTTCAGATCATCTGTGAGTTGTGTCAAATGCTGTCTCCTACACGGCTGCATCTGGGAGGGGCACTGATTTTGTGTATCATAATCATTTCAACATAGAAAACACACTAAATGCAAAATGCTGATCATGATACACAGATCGCTGTTCTGTACTAAAAGCAGAACACTGAAAGCATGTCTTTCCATAGACTACAGCAGGTTCTGACATTGTATTAAGTATTCCCCCCCAAAATAGGGTTGTGTGCATATTAAAACATATTTTATAAGAAATATCTTTTAAAAAAGAGGATTCTAGGGGTGCCTTGTGGCTCAGTCAGTTAAGCGTCTGCCATTGGCTCAGGTCATGATCCCAGAGTCCCACAGCCGGCTCCCTGCTCAACAAGGGGTCTGCTTCTCTCTCTGACCCACCAGAACACTGTGGTCAGTGAACACAGGATGATCTTGTGTTCTCTCTCGCTCTCTCTCAAATAAATAAAATCTTTTAAAAAAGGATTGTAAAATAAATCACAAGACTACTGTGTAGCATGATGATACTTAGTACTCTGTATTATATGTTTGAAAGTTGATAAGAGAGTAGAACTATAAAGTTCTCATCACAAGAAAGTAATTTTTTTTTTGTCGCTGTCTGAGGTGGTAGACGTTAACTAGATTTAACTGTGATGATCATTTCAGCATGTATCCGAATACTGTATCATGATGTTGTATACCTGAAATAAAATGTTATGTGTTAGTTATAACCCAATTAAAAAAAAATTAGAGGAGAGGAGAGACAAGAGTGTGGTCTTGTGCCTGAAAAGTCATTTGGACCAAAATATAATATAATGTAGTACAATAGAGATAATATGATACATTATGTAATATAATGTCTTTGTATTTCCTTGATATTGGAAACAGATCAATGTAATGCAATGTAATGCATCAGTGGTTTCCAAACTCTATTTCTCCTTTTGAGGAGAAAAAACATCTTTATGAGACTGTATGTGAAAGGCCACGCCCCTACTTTCTATTTCCCCACCCCATTTCTCAAGGGTCTTCACAGTGTAGTTGGGCCTTGGTGGACGAGCTGACTTTGAATCAAAGCTAAGCCATGCTAAATTAAAATAACACAAAGCATTAGATTAGGGGATGACAGTTATCTATATACTGCTAAATAACATGCTAATAAAATATGAGTTCTGTTGCTTTGATAATATTGCCACAGACTTACCAGAAGTTTTGTGTATCCTTCTGAGTAGGAGGAGGATCTAATGGACTTTTCCCCTATGAAAGGGGAAAGAACAAAAGTTACGTGGAGGGATGTTTCTTTCACTGTAGGTCGGTCTCAGGCCCTCCACCTTGAAGGCCCAGGGGCTCCGTTTTTACTTTATCCATGATACAATATAGATCCCTCCCAGGAGTGCTGATTTCAGGAGTAGGGCCCAAGAAAGCCTATATGCAAATGAAAATGGAAAAGCAAATGATTGTTTAAGTGTCTAGAGAAGGGACTTTCACATTTGCCCTAATAGCGATATAATCAAGTTAGACAGGAGCCAGGTTCTCAGAACTTGGCTTGAAGAGGTTTGTGATGTGAGGTGAGTGGGCACCCATGTCAGGGACCTTTAATGTGATGCTTCTATCCCCACGATGGAGTTTTAACTCCTGGTCAGCCAGATTTGTCCTTTCCTCTCTCTCCCCAGGACTGTGTTTGAATGGGTGGTATCCACTTGCTCTTCTACACTGATTTGGTTTTTTTCCCCCAAGATTACAGCAATCCTAGTTGACTAGTGCATTTGTTGATTGGACTTTGGAGATCTTGTCTGGGAGTGTTTTCTTATTTAGGTATTTAATACGTGCCTGATCTCTGATGTAAGCACTGGGGTCATAGTGAACCAATGCCAAAGCAGACCAGATCTCTTTCTTTGAGGAGTATCATGGAAAACCATGGATTTGGTGAGACTTACCTAGCTATTAATCCTTAGTCCTCATGAATTAGCTCTGTGATTTGAGTAATTTGTCAAATAGCTCTGAGTCAATTCTTTCAAGTGTTTTTACCTTACATAAGGATCATGGATACAAAGTGCCTAGAACCAAGTAGGTGTTTGAACTACTCTTCTATTTCCTTTGTTCTTTCCCTCTGTCCCTTATGACACTTAAGATAAGTGGGAAGATAAACTCACATACGTATTTTGAAAATTACATGTTTTTCTCGCAAAGAAGTCCATCAAGAAACACAAACAATATTACCTCTCAAAAGTCAAAGGACACACCGGTGATTATTTTCTCTCTCCTTAAACCTTTGCCATATTACAACGACTAATGGATTTCCAGGTCACCAATGTTTTTGGTGCCGATATTTCCCTTTTTATCACAGGTCCTTCTGTTCCTATGTCAGTTTTGTCTGTTCTCTAAATTGTTTCATCGCTCTTTCCCTGAGATAAATATGCCCCAGTTTCACTCTTCTCCGGTGAAGTTTTAAAAGCTACTCCTTACATTCTGCCTGCCAGAAAATTAAAGTTAAATATTAGCAGAGTGCCTCATTTATTCATTAAACTTAAAATCAGTGATTTCATGGAGGAGCTTAGTCTTTAATTACAATGATAACTTCCAGTATTTACGATTCACTGCTGATGTGTGTTTTGTTCAGTCCGTAACCAATGTTTCTTCTAATTCACAGCTGACAGCGAGGAGAGAAAGCAAAATGCTGATGAGGAGGAAGAACAGGAGCAATCAAGAGTGCTTCAGCCTTTGCCTGGACATCCAAGTGACAATGGACGTTTTTATCTGTTAACTATTATCTGTTAACTTGGGGGAGACTTAAGAGAGCTGTATGGTTTGACTCCCCAGTAACTACCAGGCATAATAGCAGGCATTTTACCCAAGGAAAAAGAACTGACATTTGCTAAGTTGTCTGCTAGATACTAGAAAACAGGCTACTTTTTATATGCACATTTCATTGATTCCACAGAACATAATACCTTTTTTTGCAAGTGAAGAACTAGTTTTCAAAGGTTTGCAGATGTAGCAAGTATGTAGAAGAGGCAGGGATTAAACAGGTCTGAACAACTCCCTCTATTTTACTCTTTCAAAAATACCAAGTTAGTAAGACCAGGAAAGTAAAACTCCTGTTAACAACTAGGGGATCTTGGAAACGACACTTCTTAGAGTTATTATATTATTAACATATTTTTCAAATGCAGTCTCTGTATTGATAGGAATGTAAGTTCAAATATTTTAGAGGTTTTTACAAGGAGGTAGAAATATCAAACACATTAAGAACCATCCCAAGTATTTTTGTTTTCATTCCAAAATTTCTCAGCGAACTTGTTTTGCTTTTATTAAACCTAAGGTAAATTGCAGAGCAATCACTATCAACATTATTTAAATCTCTTAATAGGCGAAGAGTAAAGTTTCTAAGTTGTGTTGTATCACTATGGGTGAAATGAAGAGCTTCATTTTGTCAGAGTGGTTATTGTCCGTTCTCCGAGTTGATTTCATAACTACTAATACCAACCCTCTTACCTAATCTCACTGCTTTAGAGAATGGCTTGAGGCCTTCCCATATCTCATCCTGGTTTTGTTTGTTTTCAAATCTCTCCTTTCTCACCGGAGCTCATAGTTCTCTGTTGTTTTTATCTGGTGACCATTCTCACTATATACATTAGACTTGACATCATTTTAAGTATCAGAATTACTTGTCCTGATAGGTTCTAAGCATATGGAGGGAAATGACCAAATTTTATTATTTTTTTCTATCACTTAAAATACCCATGAACAGGCAGGTACCAGAAGAGGTACATGACATGGTCAAGAACTATGAAAGAGACTTAAGACCAAATTTATAGGTTTGTGATCAAATCCATTTATGTCACTTACTTAGCAGTGTGAACTCAGGTGAATTAATTAACTGCCATCTATAACATGGAAACCCAAAAAAGCCTTATCGGTTATTTCAGGAAACTTTATAAGGCTGTCTTTTTTTTTCTTTCTTTCTTTCTTTCTGGTTTTTTTTTTTTTTTCTTTCTTTCTTTCTTTCTTTTTTTTTTTTTTCCTGAAGAATAGCCAGGGTTATTGGAAACCTACCACTAGTGTACACTGAATAAGTTGCTTATTCTTGTTAAGGTTCAGTTTTCTCATTCACAAAATGAATATGAAAATAATTGCTATCTCACAAGGCTATAATGGATATTGATATAATGGATATAACTCAATTTTTGAGCAAAACGTTTCCCTAAAGTGTTCAACTATTCAACAATTTCACCAAATGCCCCAGAATGACAAGTAGTATCACCTCCTCTTCACCTCTGTCCCACTTCCTCAATACCTGTGTGCACTACTGGCCCTGGCAGAAATCTAGAACTCTAACTAGAAGAGAATAGGACAGGTGAGTCTACTAGAACAAGAACAAATAAGGTGGAGGATGGAGGGCCAGAGAGTTGAATCAATGTCCTTATATTGTTCAATGATAAGAAATATTCGTGGGAAATCATCTTTCCAAACAGGCAACAAATAATAAAAGGAATATTATGAATCCTTTGAAATGCAGCAAAAGAAGCCATGGTTAAAATTTTAACACGTGTCATTAGCCAAACAGACCTGGACAGCTCCCCAGTCACCGGGAGACACCTAATAAGGGCTTGATTTGTGAGACACCCTTAAGAGTCCCTCTGCCTTTCCCTTGAACATCCCATTTTGTTCATCTACTGTGTACCCTAAAATGTCATTCCCTGTTCTCTCTGCTAGTCACATATGTTTAAAAAGTATAGCTAACGTTTCCCTTTATTAGTGATCAGAGGAGAGAGATTCTCTTCTGCATCTCGCTGTATTGATCTCTTTAAAAAGAGGGACATTGCTGAGGAAAATGAATCAATTGATCCCTGTAAGCTTTCAAAATGAAGACTTTCTTCCTTAGGTTTTGCCATTTCTCCCAAATCTCAAATGATAAAACAGCAGATGGTTCTCATTGCCCCCACTCTAAATAAGAATAGAGAATTATGGATCATGCCATACATAATTTATAGCATTTAAAAGAAAGGCAACCTGATAGAAATACATTTTAATGAACACCTACCGACCGAACACTAGGCTTTATGGTATTTAATTTACATGTAATTCTCTTGTAATTCTCACAAAGGTGTAATGGGGTAGGAAATATTAACCTTCTTTTGCAATCAAGGAAACGAAGGTCAGAAGGTTGAAAATAAATGAAAATGAAAAAAATCCCTCATGAAACAATGCATGTAGGAGAGGTGCTTGAGAGAAACAGAATGGGAAATGTATTCCATTGATTCACTTTCTAGCAGGGAAAAATATTATTATTACTAATAGTTCATGTTATATTCACACTTCAAATTTATTTTGAGTCTTATTATATTTTCATTTTATTTCATTTTTAATATGAATTGAATAATAGAACTTTTAGTTACAATTTTCTTATTGAATTACTTCAGTCCTCCCCCTCCCCCTGCTGCTGAAGCATATCCCAAATTTTACAGAGCAGTTGGCTAAGGAAACCACATTCTTGTGATAGGGAAGGGCACTTTCTATAGAACTGGCCAAGACTAAATCCCCTTTTACATTAGCTCAGTATAAACGTGTGTTGACTCATAAAGGAATGTATGTTATTTTAGATATTTTTATTAACCGTCAGAACTCTTAGGTAGTAGCAGAAACAACAAAGCTAATACTTTTGAAATCCCTGCAGAAAATGACCACAGTAGAGATTTGGTGTGGAGGAGAAAAAAAAAAAAAAGGTGTATAAAAGTGATTTCACTGAATTTTCAGTGTTCTCCCCTATAAGGAAAATAAATATATTTATTCATTTATGTATTTATGTGTCTCAAATGAACTCCCCATGAAGCACAAATATTTCTCTAATCAGAGGTTGCATATATGAGCTGGGTTTTTTGGTTTTTGGTTTTTGGTTTTTTTACCACCACTAAATCTGTTTTCTCTTCCCGGTGAATCCAACCAACTTCTCTGATTTCCTTTGGAGAGGAAATCAGTCTTTCTGGCTGGAGCCCATCAAATTGGCCGAGCTGTGTGTATAGTGATGCAGGGAGAAGAATGAGGATAGGGACCCAGAAGATATTTTCTCTCTGCTCAATGCTGAAAGAAGTTTGATAGGAGGGTGAGTGTCTGTGTGACCGGGGGGGGGGGGGGCTCCCGCCATTGTTTACTTGGAGGTAATGTCGCTAAAATTTTGTGAGGGCCATAACTATAGAAGACTGAGATTACATACACATTTTTATTGCATAGCTATCCACAAAACAACCATATCCTTTAAAAATAAGGAATTGAGAACCTGTTTTCATGTATTTAAAAAAAGTTTTGAATAGACATTTTGCAAGAGAATACCGATTGAAAAGCACATATGGAAATATTCTACCTCGCAGCAATCAAATAAATCCAAATTCAGCTTCAGAGTTAGAGAAAATGAGGAAATGTAAAAATCAGAATATTTAATATGAGAATGCTTACAGTTTTACCTTGATGGTGAGGCAAAAATTGAGGTAAACGTATCAGAAAATGTCACAAAATACATCAAACTTTTAGATATGTCCATAACCCTTAACACTTAATCTTATTTCTGGCAATAAATCCGGAGAATTCGACAAACAAACAAAAAATCAAAATCAGCTAAAAGTTAAAATATTCACATTAATATACACATTGTATAGCCTCCTTAATATTTTTGAACACTTGGAAATGGCATATATGATTGAAAGAAGAGAACAAAGAAATTATGGCATGCTTTATATGAAGAAATAGTATGCAAGGATTAACTTTGCCTTTGCAAAATACTTTAATATCATGGAAACAGGTTTGCTTTTTATTATATAGAAAGATACATATTTAAAACATACAGTGCTTCATATCATCTCAAAATTATGTACAGGTTAGAATATAAAGCATGAGTGAAGTACATATTTCCCCACTATTTAAAAGTAGAGTTTTCCTATGAAACGTTTTGTAAGCTAAAATGGCATAAAGCAAAAAATGCAATTACCATTTCGTAAAAGTGAAAATTTTCTTCAGATTTCTTTTGGTTAGTGAAAATCGGTAGTTCTAATGTAGGTTTTTCATAAAAGCGAGGTGGTATAAAGAAAATGAGGGATAATAATAGCAAGAAATAGCAGGGAAACCTGTATACCGAAAATGTTATAAAATTATTAGTGACTGCATCTGACATAATAGGTACTTTTTTTTTCCCCCTATTTTTCTATTTTCTGTATCTCAAATATTTTCTCATGAGCACATATCAATTTTTAAAATGAATAAAAATAAATCTCATCAAAATTATTTTTAACATGAACCCTAGCATTTGGAAGGCTTTTTGAGTAGGATCTCTCATTTTACTAAAATCTCAAATAATCTAATCACTGCCACCTCCCTTCCCCCTACACCCCACAATTAAAAGATGTCATCTGAATCACTTGGATTACTCCTCCACAAAACTAGATTACATCCCTAATTCATTATTATTTTAGAAAACTCACCTTTCAACCACCGACAACATGGGCCATCATTCATATCGAACTTAATTAGAAAACAGTTTGGATGTTGGAGGAATTCCTAATTTAAATCAATTAAAGGGAAAGTTGTCAAGTTCATTTCGGGTTTGCTTTTCTCTAGTCTCACAGCAGGACTGAAGAGATCTGTCTTCCCCAATCTCCTTGTCTTCTTCCAGGATTATGTCATAGTGTTCAGTGTGTGAATCTCGGAACTCATGGTGGCAATTAGCATCTGAGACTCCTGCCACAGCTAGCTGGAGCCTGGGTGACAAACGAAGTCATCCCAGGATCTCGCGGTGGAAATTCTTTGATGGGTGCTTTCGTTCACACATGATAGATCTCTGGTTGGTGGGGCAAGGCAACCCCGAACTCTAGCCCTATTTCTGTTCTGTGTTGAGAGCTCTTCTTCCTTCCCTCCCCATGCCCTAAATCCTATTGTGTCACGGTTAATCTAGTTATCAAATGGAAAAAGCATGTCAGATAGCGACTATTTAAGGAGCACGTTCCTTTCACTGAGTAGATCATTACAGGTCCTTTACTTCTGCATTGCTAAAATAAGATTCTTTGCCTTATCTGTCACCTGCCCATATCCTTGCTGCCTTAAAATATGTGCTCCCTCTCCACCCAGCTCAGATAGAACTATTTTCTGTGTACTAATTCCAGTCATTTTCATGCCTGTTAAAATCATTATCTGCCAAGGAAAGGGGACAAGATATATTCTATATAGTGATGATATATATATCCTAAAATTGGAGCATATGATCATGATCATTTATATTTCTGCCTTCTCTCTCAGGCCCATAAGAACAGGGACTAAGTTTTAATGATCTTTAGTATCCTAGGATATAGATTACTCTCAGTTTATTACTTTGAGTGAATTAATGAAAAAAATAACAGCTGTCTTATCAAAAGCAAAAGAAGATTTCAAAATGATGGAATTTCTGGAATCTTTTAATGATTTGAGAAAATAATCCAGGATATTTGAAAGGCAACATAGCTTTTAAATCTAGATTTATAGTCTAATGTTAGAGTAAAGCAAAAGAAATTTCTAGAATAAGAGACTAGAAAATCCAGACTAAATTATGTTTATGCATTTAGGATATTTAATGGAAAATCCTGGACTGCAGATTAGAATACTCTTCCAAGTTTCCACTTGTGTGGTGAGCTGTTGCCCTTGGCTCGGGTCATGATCCCAAGGTTCTGGGATTAGGCCCCACATCAGGCTCTCTGCTCAGCAGGAGCCTGGTTCTCTCTCTCTCTCTCATGCTCCCGCTGTGCTCTCCCTCTCTGGTGTTCTCAAATAAATAAATAAAATCTTTTAAAAAAAAAGTAGATGTAAAAGTTAAAATAATTATCTAAGGAATTAGGGTGATTATATATTCTTTTTCTCCTTACATAACTTATGTGTAGTCTTGTCTTCTGTCAGATTATAAACTCTGTTAAGTTAGAAATCTCACTCTTCTTTGAGTTTTTTTTTTTTTTTTAAGATTTTATTTATTTATTTGACAGATCACAAGTAGGCAGAGAGGCAGGCAGAGAGAGAAGGGGAAGCAGGCTCCCCGCCGAGCAGAGAGCCCGATGCGGGTCTTGATTCCAGGACTCTGAGATCATGACCTGAGCCGAAGGCAGAGGCTTAACCCGCTGAGCCACCCAGGTCCCCCCCCCCCCCCCCTTCTTTGAGTTTTGAGAACTGCCTCTCCTGAGTTGGTCTTAGTAGAACTCATTTGGTTGATTATTGTCAGTTAGCTCCTTAGAAGGAACAGGCTCCAGAGACAGAAGACATTTTCCTTCTCGGTGACTTTTTTAGGTGTCTTTGTACTCATTTACCAGAAGGGCTGGTCCAGTGTGGAAGAGCCCAGGATGGAGAGGGTGTCCTGCTGAAACTGGAGGGTTATAAGGCATACTATCAGCCTTTTTAAAACTTTACTTTGCTTTAAAATCATCTTGGACACTTTAAAGGAAGATTTCTAGGCTTGCCCCAGATACTCTGATTCAGTGTTCCTGAACTATAGTCCAGAAATACACATTTTATTTTATGTATTTTTTTTTGTATTGAGATATACCTGACATGCACCATTATATTAGTTTCAGGTGTACAAGATGATAGTTGGTATTTGTATATATTGCAAAATGGCCACAATAAGTCTAGGTATCATATTTCATGTATGTTTTATATCCGGGAGAATACTGAGATTTTGCTACATAAATAGCTACAGAAGGCTGGGATGACTGGAGGGAGCAGCTGTTGTCTCCCTCTGCACAGGTCCTAGGAATTCATGGGCAGGGGAATTGGGAGACGGTCTATGGTCATGACCAAAGAAAGGGAGAGAGGTTCCCTTATATGCTATCTGATGTGAGAAAAAGGGAGAGAGAGAGAAAGAGAGACTAACAGCTGTTGACTGTCAGCTAGGCAGCTCCAGCAGGCAGGGTGTCCAGGGTCAGCAGGACGAAGCTCTCACTAGTCTGCATCCTCCCTTCCTCCCTTCAAACCTTACTTGGCAGATGTCCCACAAAGGACATTATCCACGCAGGCACTTTTGTACCACCGTGTGGTCACTTCCAACAGGTATCTGGCAGTTTCAGCTTCTCTGCTTTCATTCATGTCCATCTGCTTTCCCCGTACCTTCGTGAACTCATTCTCACTCATGAACACAGGGACCACTACTCATTGGGTGGCTGAATGGAGATGTGGAACTGTTGGGTTTGGATTCACAGCTGGAAGTTGAGCACCTAGGTTGAGTCACAGAAATTAATGCCCATGAAGCAGTGACAGATTCTTTGGATGCTAGGGACTCAATTTCAGGATGCTAATGCCAGCAGATAGTTTAAGGGTGACCACATGCAGGCCCTTGATGGGGATATGGGAGTTCTTAGAGCAATGGGTATGCACAGATACTATGCTAGTCCATGGCCGGCTCCTCACCAGCTACAAGGTGCAGCTGCTCCTGCCTTCCAACCCCTGACAGTGAATTCAGCAGCAAGGGCATCAGGGAAGAGTCTGTGACTATCACACCTCCCATGTCAGTAGCCAGGCAGGTGAACACAGCCATGGTGGGAGACACAAGGTGGACAGTAGGAGGGGGAAGTTCTCTGGATCAAACAAAGACATTTCTTTGGCTGCAGGAGTCCATGATCCACTGGGAGGTTTTTCTTCTTCTCCTTCTCCTTCTTCTTCTCAGGAGCCAGATTCCTCCTGCCCCTCCTTGGGATCAAATATCATCTCGAACTCTGATGAGCTACAGCTGGAATTTCTGCCCTCATGCAAAGACAAGCCTTCTCCTTGTCCTTCTGGCACCTTCTTCATCTTCCTCTTTTCCTCTTTCTCCTCATTGTATTCACTCTCCCTCCTTCTCCTTTCTATTCACCCTCATTGTGGTCTTCATTATTAGACTCACTGCTGGAGTCTTTGGCTGCTCTGGCTGCTGCCCTCTCACTGACTGACTCACTCTTGGACTCTGGGAGTCTATTTGTGGACTCTGTGGGGCCTGACTCCTCCTCTTCTCCTTCCTCTTCGCCCTGTTTGAGCACTTGGTCCATTCAGGTACCTCCATGTTGCACGCAGATGTGTCTGGAGCTTCCTCTGGCCAGTGTGGGAGCTCTAGGTAGCCTGTGGCCTTGGCATTTAATGGGTGGGATAATGAGTCCAGCTGGAAGTGGTCTGGTCTTTGAAGATGACTCCAAGCCGGGGGCTGGTTTGGGTGCCCGGAAGAGCTTCTTGGCATGGTGGCTGAGGGCTCTACCCTACTCTGAAGAGAGGATAAGCTGCCAGGTGACAGGTCACAGATATCACAGTTCTGGTGGGACTTGGAAAGATTTAGCGTATACTGGGTCAACAGTTTGGTCTGCTTGGGTTTGGTCAGGTAGAGCTTGGCTGCCAGGTTGATAACCTGGAGTTTGTGGATGTCTTGCTCTGCTGTGAGGGACTTGGCCATTTTTCCCAGGGCATCAGGTGAATATTGGAGACATGCTCACTGTATTCCCCAATGAGCCACAGGATGCTGGCTCAGGCCAGGAGCGCCTAGGTATTAACATGAGCTTTGCCAACTTCTGACATCCTCAGGCTGTGCTGGCTGCATCTGCAGCAGCTTCTTAATGATGACCACTGACTCTGTGATAAATCACAGTGCAGCCACTATTTCAATGTGATTGAAATCACATTGAAATAGTGGCTGCACCAGTCCGTTGAGGCAGGTGTCACAGACTTGTCCCATGTTAGTTGATCAGCATCCAGTGGCCTGGATCATAATGCCGTAAAGTCCCTGTCCATGCTGTGAATATAGGTCTGGAACTTCTATAGGATTGTTGATTGACCTGATGCAGAAGCTCTTCAGTAGGATTGAAACCCACTGGATGCTCGATGGGCATGGTGGCCGTGTACTGCCCCTCACTGTAGAGAGGACAGGGCCAGAGGTATGGGGAACTTGGGCTGGGGCAAAGGGTGATAGGTATGGGGAAGAGAGGTGTACTAAGTAGAATGGCATAGAAGACAAGTTGGAGGAGGACAAAAGTAAGAAGAGGGCAGGACTGGGGTCAGTGTATGGGGAGGTGGGCCAGGAGAGAGAGAGAGGCTGGGTGATGTGCCCAACATGCTGGAGAAGTGGAGAAGACTTTTTTTTTTCTTTTCAGCGCAAAATATTTTATTTAAGTTTGCCTTCTAGACAAATAGAAACTCCTGCCTCAGAGAAAGGTTTTTTGAATCAAAAGTCCTGGAAATTGCCACAGAGAGCAATGGGCAGGGCTGGACTGGAACAAGCTGAGGGAGCCAGGAAGGCTCATGTTTTAGGAATCATCACATCAAGTGCTGACCACTGATACAAGAGACTGCTCCATCAATGAGGCCAATTTTTTCAAAGTGACAAGAATATGAATCCAGTCATTCTCCAGAACATTTTGGAAAACATTCTGTGGTCTTTCCTAGATAATCCAGTGAACCAGAAAAATGAGAAGACCTGTGCTAAATACACATTTATAGTTTCTAAACTTCGATTTAAAATAGTAAGCAAACTATGTTCTCCTGGAAGAACATACAGAAATTATTACTTTTTTTTTTTTTTTTTTTTTAAGATTTATTTGAGAGAGAGGGAGAGAGAGCATGGATGCCTGGGCAAGCACTTGCATGCACCAGCTTGGGGGTGGGGGTAGGCTTGGGGGGTGGGTGGTGTAAGTAGGGACAGAAGGAGAGGAGAGGCTCTTCAACTAGATTTTCCCCATTTTGCACAGACTCAGGGGCTGTGCTTGATCTCCCTAACCTGAGATCAGGGACTGAGCCAGAATGGAGAGTCAGACGCTTAAGGAACTGAGTCACCCAGGCACCCCTGCTAATGATTATTATAAATATTTAAGCCTTTTCTTCAGTCTGTTCAGACTTAATAATGTAACTAGTTTTGTTTTGTTTTTGTTTTTTTTAAATATTTTATTTATTTGACAGAGATCACAAACAGACAGAGGGGCAAGCGGAGAGAGGGGTGGGGTGTAGCAGGCTCTCTGAGCAGAGAGCCTGATGTGGGGCTCCATCCCAGGACCCCCGACCTCAGCCGAAGGCAGAGGCCCAACCCACTGAGCCACCCTGGGACCCCAAGCGTGTAACCAGTTTTAAGAACAGTCTATGAAGTCTCAAAGCTTTAGTCCACTGAGAGGAGGTTTTCCTTTGTAGTGTAATTTATGCCTAACAGTCAACCTTTCAGCCAATGACATTTTAGGGAGGAAGGAATTGCCCGTATGTAGATGATGGATGGCACCTGGCGGGTGGGGGCGGAGTTATAAAGATGGTGGCGGCCGCTAGAGCCTGGCACGAGGAGAGCGTGTAGTTGCTGTCCTTCCACCAGCATCCCCTGAATGAGTCTTAAATTACAGGCCTCCTCTCCTCCTCCTGGATGCTTTCAGATTAGCAAATAAGCATTTTTCAGAACAGTCTGGACGCCTGGGGACCTGCCGCCCCTGCACCGCCCCCTGGGGCAGGTGAGTCCGCGGTTCTCAGATTGTTACGGAGCTTTGTGGGTCTTTTGGCCTGGAGCCCTCCTGGTTTTCAAAGTCAAATGTTTGGGGGGCTCTTCCCTCAGCTGCCAGTCTTAAAAGTTGGGGCAACTGGTGTGGGGTTCCAACCCTTTGCATTCAGCGAGAAGTTGCAGGTTGTGAGTTCAGTTCGGACTCTAGGTGGCTTGGGGCGGGGGTGGGGTGGGCAGTCTGCGGTGAGATTGTGCCTCAGGCTTTTGTGCTTGCTTTTGTGTGGACCTTCTTTCACAGAGGAGTTTCAGATGCAAATTTGGTTTGTCCGTGGTAAGAGGGGAGTTTAGGTTCTTTTTACGTTCCCGTGTTGAACCCAGTCGTTCTAGAGGCGGGAAGCCCTCGATCAAGGTGCCAGCATGGCTGGGCGAGGGTCCTACACATTTTGAGTAAGTGTTAACTGTTCTTTTATATATGGATGGTAATGTGGAGAACAAAGGCAAAAGAAATAAAGAAAAAAATTACGTTTCCTTACAATTTACAGCCCATTGATAAATACTTGAGACAGGCAGAGTGACCATCCTTAAGGAGCTCCATTATCTCCATGTTAATACTTTGCAGGAGGAAAAGGCAACCTTAGCTTGGCATTAACCCGACCTCTAGGATCCTGTGCTGTCTTTAATATGTGAAATCCCTTTGGAAGCTTCCTTTATTTCTACCCCCTCCCCCAAGATATATGTTAGTAATTATCCTCCAAACGTGGTCTGCTGATAGCATCTAAAGGGTCTCATGACCAAGGTTTTTGTAGACAGTAGTAAATGACCTTATCCTAATAATAGCTAGCCCCTCAAGGTCCTGGAAACCTTGCTCCAAATTCCCTTAGAGACTTAGGCTCTCATAACTCCCACCCAACTTGAAAATCTGTAATCAGTCACTCCTCACAACTCCACTGCAGCTTCTCTGCTCATGGGGCCTGTCCCGTGCTTTAGTGAAACCACCTGTGTAGGACACCTGTGTTGTTCAGTCAGTTAAGCTTCTGACTCTTGGTTTTGGCTAAGGTAGTGATCTCCGGGTCATGAGACGGAACTCTGTGCGTAGAGTCTGCTAAGGACTTGCCCTTACCCCTCTGCGCCTCCCCGCTCTCTCAAGTAAATAAATACAATCAAAAACCACCAAAAACAAAAACACAAAACACTTTTTTTTTTAAAGATTTTATATATTTGACAAACGGAGATCACAAGGAGGCAGTAGAAGCAAGCAGAGAGAGAGAGGAGGAAGCAGGCTCCCCGCTGAGCAGAGAGCCCGATGTGGGGCTCCATCCCAGGACCCTGGGATCATGACTTGAGCTCAAGGCAGAGGCTTTAACCCACTGAGCCGCCCAGGCCTTGTCTCAAGAATTCTTTCTTGAACTTTCACTCCCAGACCCCAACATTTCACATCATAATGTTTGTATTCTACTCCTCTGGTGCTAACTTACTAATTTACTAATCTATCTATCTATCCATATATCTGTAAATAATTCTGGAATATCCTTTCTTCTACTCCTTCTGCCTCCAGTGTATCGCTCAGATCTATCTCCTTCCTCTCTGGAGTAATATAGAGAAAGCAGGGTGTGATCTTGGAAAACAGCAAAATAGGACTATTAATGAGATGGTTTAGTTCTAGCTCCAGAGAACTTTCCTTGCAGTGCTGTTCCATGATCAGATTGACCTCTGACTCCATCACCGTAACAATTTGTGTCCCATTAAAAACCTTCAGGCATTACCTGAAGAAGTAAATGGGCTTTTCGTCAGCATCTCATCTCAAGCTATGTTTTCTTGTGAGTTTTGGCATGAATTAATGCTCCAACAATGAGCTATGTAAGGGTCTAGAGGCAGGGGGCATCTCACCATCTTGGTACTGGAATGATAGAGAATACACATAACAACTGAGGAAGAGTTAACAAAAACAAACCAGTTATGTTCACAATATAGTGACCATGTGTTTACTTGTATTTGCAAATGCATAAGGACATCCCCCCCACCCCCCTGCCCCAGAAAACATACCCTGAACTTCCCTGCGCTTTCCTCAGGGAAAGGAGGTAGGATTTGGGAATTGTCCTCCGGCCCTCATTATTTTAATAGTTTTCTGTTAGTGTCATTATTTCAAAATTTATTTTAAGTTGCTTTCATTTTGTTTTACAATTGTCACATGTTCCAGTATATCCTGAATATAATTTTAAAGTTAGCAATGATAATATGTTTAAAAATAGTTTACATTTATGTATACTAATAACAGTGGGGGATTTATAACAAGAAATGTCCCCAGCCTAGAAACTTTTTTTTTTTTAATAGGTTATAGGAAGATGACTGGTTACAGTGAGAGATTATCTGCCCATTAAAGTGTGTATTAGGCAGAGTTTATTCCAGTTAAAATGAAGCATTTAAGCCTCTTTCACAAATTTATCTATAGAAATTTCCTGGGAGCATACTTTTTTAAAAGATTTTATTTATTCATTTGACAGAAAGAGACGGATCACAAGTAGGCAGAGCAGCAGGCAGAAAGAGGAGAGAAGCAGGCTCCCTGCATCCCAGGACCCTGAGATCATGACCTGCGCTGAAGGGAGAGGCTTAACCCACTGAGCCACTCAGGTGCCCCTTTGGGAGCATTTTGGAATAGGCTTCCTCCCCTACAATGTCTCACCTGGAAGGAGGTGAGGTAATTCTCATCTGAAGTACAGCATGTTTGAAAAGATCGAGAGTTATGGACAGATATGTAGATAGATGGATGTATTAATAAGTTGTTATGAAACCATCTTGACAGATGTTAGGCTATACACACACACACACACACACACACACACACACACACACACATATTCGAACAAACATGACATAGCATGGTATCGACTTCTTTTCATAGTAGGGCACTCCTTATTGGCTGAGATCTACCTGGGGAATGGCAATTGCCACCAGAGGAGTAGAATACAAACCTCTCTCTCTGCAGCATGACTGAGAGAGAGAGAGAGAGAAAGGAGATGCTGAGCCATGGCACTTGGGTTGAAGCCTTAGGTCTAAACCTTGGCCGCACATTACAATTGCCTTGGGAGCTTTCAAAAATGACATAGCAATGCCCGCCCCCCAATTCTGATTTAATGCTCTAGAATGGGGCTTTGGCAGTATTACCGTTAAAAGCTCCCCAGTTGATTCTAATGTGCAAGTAGCGTTGAAAATCACTAGATTAGAAAAAGAGAATATATCGTAGTGGGTGACAAAGTTTGTTAGTTGAGCAAACACGATAGTGATCAATCGATAAACATAGCAAACTGGAAGAATACTGTGATCAGTTAGAAGACCAGGCATAAGTCATGCTAGTAACTAGGATTCTGAAGCCTGAAAGAAACCAAGTTGTAGGACACACCAGGACAGCGCAGCACTTGAGGACACATTAAAAAGGAGAAGACAGACCAGACCAGCATGGAGATAATGTATTCATTGTGCAATCTGGACACCACTTTCTCAACTACATTGGCTCACCGTTCTTCTCAGTTTCCTAGCAAGAAAGAATTAGATAATGGTTTTGGAACTTGGCTATATACCCCCATGTGGTCTGTTATCTATATTTACTGTCAGATTAACATGGAGTAAAATGGTTCTCATTACATATCTGGGCATATTGGATCTCTGTAAATCTTTTCTGTTCTAGTCTGGGCAGGTTACTTTGTAATAAAAACTGTCCTGAATTCTGGTTGATACGGTTCAATAAACATTTACTGGTCACCTAATAGGAGTTGAGTATAGAGCATCTATTAAATAAATTAATAAAAATTCCTGCAGTCGAAGAGGTTGCATTGTAAGTGAGGGCAGATCAGTTCAGCAGGGAAGGCACTTCTTTTTGAGGTATTTTTACCTAGTGATGAGTACTACGAATTAAATGAAGCAGAGTCATGTGTTAGAGCCCTAGGGGTGGGAATGATTCCGGGGTCTCTTGATAGGTTGGTGAGGGAAAATACGTGAAATGAAGCCTGAGCGACTCTAACAAAAATCTGGGACAAAGGATGTTTCAGAGAGTACAGCAGATATAAAAGCTCCAGACAGAAATGGAGTTATTAACATCAGCTGGGTCAGAGGATTCACCTGAAAAGGAGTTCGGTGGCCAAATAAGTGCTCATCCCCCAATCCTCTTCTGATACACAAAACAGGTTCAGCGCAGTTCCTGAGAACTTCGTGTTTTGCTTAATCAAGAACTACCCAAATTCAAATGTCCTACCTAACTCCTCCCCATAGGCTGAACACATATACATATACATAAAGTCTCATGTTCATGTATTTATTGCACACAGCCTCCCAGTGCTCAGTGGGATGCTTGTTTGGTAATCACACCTGTGTATCATTGATCTGGATGATTCTGTCTTCGTTATGGAAAGCATGGCCTGAGGACTATCTCAAGCAAGTATTAGCTTTCTGTAATTCTGTGTTTCAAAGACATTTCCCACATGCTCTGCCCTGGCTTCTTTGGGTCTCTCTGTTCCCTCCCTGTCCTGTGCACTGTTTTGTTCGTTGGGGGAAGTGAGACTGGGGATCTTACCCCTTGCGTATATCAGGTTGTATGTGCGCACATCATAGTCATCCTGGTCCTCTTGTTGACCCAGATCTCTACAGGCATGAAGGTTTTAGAAGTCTGTGCTACCATGAACAAAATAAGCAGATAAATAAATAAAGGATTTGCTAGGCTCCAGAAGCGAATGCACTATTCATAACTTGGATGATTTTCCATGTTATTAAATAAGGGGCAAGTACCTTTTTACATTTTGATTTTTCATGTTTTTAATATAGCTTCCTTCATGTCATCTGATGGAGCTTGATATTTTAATACTCTCTGTTCTCTTTGTGTGTCTTTAACTTTAATCCTTCTTGAAATCATCCTGGAGACAAGCTTGTGGCTTTTGGATTACTGGATTTTTTTTATTGTTGTTACCTTTAATTGTAATGTTCAAATTTTGAGATCATGTTTACTGTGTAATAACCAAATAACTCAAATCATATTTTTGGCTTAGAAGGTTTGAATTTTTAAAGGAGCATGTTGAGGATTATCAAGGTCTATGATTATTTTATCTGGAAAAGTTCAGTACTGCCATGCTGGTATGGACTATTATGATTAAGTTAACCATATTGTTAATTGAATCTTTTAAAAACAAACAAAAGCCTTAAGTATGGGCTCTGTGCTCAGTGCTGAGTCTCCTTGTTCCTCTCCCCTCTGTCAGTCTTCCTGTCTCTCTCAAATAAATAAATAAATCTTAAAAAAAATTTTAAAAAGGCCTTAAAACACAGAGTGTAGAAATGTGTTTTGTTGATGAAGGAGAGATACAGTGATTTAATAGTAAACAACTAAAAAAATATAAATTTTCCTTTCCTTTATCTATAATATAGTTAGAGTTGTCTTATGGCAACCACCTGTAATAAATTTTAAACTTGAAAATCCTTAGCTTCTTGGTTCAGACAACAGTATGTCTTCACCTTCTGCCATTTCATATTAAAATATATCCAGGGTGAAAACCAGGTAATTTCTTTTCCTGAGGTTATAAAGATCACTTTATTCTTCTTAAGGCTTTCATTTATTTTTTTATTCTTTGAAGATAATTTTCTAAGTTGTGTCTAGTAGCTGTGTGTAAATAAATCCCAGAACCTGTATTTATTAAAACTTCTATCAGCAGTCATTCCAGATTACTTTAATTCTACTATTTATTGTTAGTCTAATACTTAAATTATACTTAGCAATTTTTGTAGATTTAAGAAAATAATCCATATTTAATTCTGACCATAAAATGTTACTAGAATTTTTTGTAAGGTGAGATGGTGATGGTCAGCATATGAAACTTGAATATAAGGAGTTTACATTTTGAACCTGCAGTAATTTTTGGCACATTTTTGGCACTCAATAAGTGGGATGGTTAGAAAGAAGGAAACTGAGTTCTGTTACTTACTTTCTGATAGCGTTTTTTATTTTTTTAATTTTTTTCCAAAATATGTGTACTGAAGTTTATTATATGCCCTAAATAATAAGGCTCTATTGTCCAAAGCTTTTGTTCTATTTTACTGGAATAGCCATCTTTGCAATATATGTGGTAGCTGATATAAAGAACAAGAGAGACTAAAAAATTTTTTTCTATCTTCTTTCTGTAGCTGATTCTTAAGAGAGTAGTAGTTTCATTTTCTTGTTGAGAAGTAATAAACATCTCTGTCAAATATGGGGGGAAGGGAGTGGACACATATCTGGGAGTTTCACACATAAGTATTTATTTCTGGATTCAAAAATTCCCAAATAGATCAAGTTCAGTACTAATGTTGAACACATAGCTGCATTTTAAAAGTTTAAAGAGTCAATGGAGTTATCTGTTTATCAAAATCATATGCTTTTTTCCCCTTGGATTTCAAAACTGACTAGGCCTATCATGAAAACAGAATTTTCATAAAGATTGTAAACTATATAGACAAAGTCTAAGCAAATTAAAAATCAAATTTTGTTTCTAAATCAATAAAAGCAATAACAAGAAAAATTCCAAATATATATAAAGTTTTGTTTCATGCCTTCAATCAAGTAGTCTGTGCAGTTTAATGAGCCTTTCATATTATTGAACTAGCTTACCAATTTTTAACAGAAAGCGGAATATAGACTGGGTCTACAGAACAATATCCATGTGTATGATTGGTGAAAAAAAAATGCCTTATACTTCAGGAAAGTAAGAAATCTAGGGATAAAATAAAAGAAGAACTTTCCCTTCCCTAATTACTTTTGTCCACTTTTTGCATCAGTATGAATTCATGGAGTCATAATTGATTTAATGGATTATAATAGAATTTATTTAGATGCTCAGAGTTTTTCAGAATGGGAGTCCCATCAATATGCTTTTGTGTCCTTTTGAGAAGTCTTCATCATTTCTCATTGACCATCTTTAAGTTTAACTTAAGTAATATTATATAACTTCCTGTATGCTTCTGTTCCCCCCTGCTGACTTTGGTAACATTACTGTCATACATGTTACTTTATGTTATAGGTCTTACAAAACAGTTATTACTTTTTACTGTACACATTTGATTCCTTTTATAGGCATTAAAAAGAAGGAAAAAAAAATAAAAAGGAAAATATGTCATAATTACCACATATTTATAATTTTTGGTGCCCTTAATTGCTTTCTGTAGATATGTATTTCCATCTGCTATAATTTTCCTTCTGTATGAAGAACTCCTTTAGCATTTTCCTGCAGCATAGACTTGCTGGTGATGAATTCTTTTAGCTTTATATATCTGAGAAAGTCTTTATTTCATCATTTTGGAGGCATATTTTTCTGTGTTAATTCTAGGTTGACCATTTTCTTTAGTAGAATTGTTGTTCTGTTCTGGTTTGCATTGTTTCCAGTGAGAAATCTAACATTCTTCATTCTTTTGTTCAAAATCTACTACTTTTGCGGTGCCTGGGTGGCTCAGCGGGTTAAGCCTGTGCCTTCAGCTCAGGTCATGATCTCAGGGTCCTGGGATCAAGCCCCATATCAGGCTCTCTGTTTGGTGGGGTGCTGCTCCTCCCTGTCTCTCTGCCTACTAATGTCAAGAAATAAATAAAATCTTAAAAAAGAAAGTTTAAAAAAAATCTACTTTTCTGAAGTTACTTCCAAGACTTTCCCTTTGTTATAGTAACTGAACAGTTGGCTTAAGATATGCTATTGCGTTGTTTTCTTCATGTTTCCTGTACTTGGGATTTATCAAGCTTATTGGATCTGTGGGCTTATGGTTTTCATTAAATTTGGAAGAACAGCAGTCATTATTTCCTGAAATGTGTTTTTTTAATTTTTGTTTTATTTGCTTGTATTATCCTGCCCTGATTTATTTTCCTTTGACTCCAGTTACACAGGTAGTAGTCCACTTGTAGTTATCCCATAGCTCACTGAAGATATATTCTCTATTTTTTTTTTTTTTTTTTGTCTTTTTCCTCTCTGTTGCATTTTGCCTGGATTCTATTGCTATGTCTTTAGGTTCATAAATCTTTTCTCCTGAAGCATCTACTCTGTCATTGGAAACCACTGTGTTTTTCAAGGCAGACACTATAGTTTTCAGGTCTAGAAGCTTAGTTTGTTTTGCATATTTATGTTGCTATTTAACATTTTTAATGTTTCCCGTTTCTTCTTGAACATAACAGGAGTTTGATCATAACATCTTTAATGTCCTTGTGTAGTAATTCTATAGGCATACGTTGGACGTATTTCAAGTTCAGTTTCAGAATACCTCGAAAAAGTGAATCACAGTAAAGTGAGTCAAATAAAATTTGGTTCGCAATGCATATAAAAGTTGTGTTTATACTATACTGTAATCTGTTAAGTGTGCAATAGCATTGTGTCTTAAAGAAAGTGTACATATTTAAAAATTAAGTTAAAGTGCTTTAATGCAAAATACTTAAAATTATAAATATAAAATAATATAAATAAATATAATATAAATGTAGCCATTCCAGGAAGTCATAATCACAGATCACAAATCACCATAGCAAATGTAGTGATGAAAAAGTTTAAAATATTGTGAGAATTACCAAAATGTGACACAAAGACTTGAAGTGAATGGACACTGTTGGAAAAATGGTGCCAACAGATTTACTTGATGGAACATTGCCCCAAACCTTTGATTTGTAAAAAATGCAATTATTTGTGAAGTGAGGTAAAAGGAGGTATGCATTTATCTGGTTGTTTCTTGGTCTCTTTCCATTGCCTTTTTTTTTTTTTTTTCCCCTTTAAGGATCAGATCTTCCTGATTCTTTGTTTAACTGGCAGTTTTTAATGAAGTATCATACACTATGATCTTTAAATTTGTTGTTACTGGATACTTCTGTATATCTTTAAGTATTCTTGAACTTTATGCTAGAAAACAGTTAAATTACCTGGAAAGATACTCTTTTGAGTTTGCTTTTAGGTTATATGATAAGTATCCTTAGATTAGACTGACCTATATCTAATTTTGCCCTCCTACTGAGATACTATGGGGTTTTCTAAATATTCTGATTTCCTGTGAATTGTGAGGATTTAACTTTCTGGTTGAATGATTCTTTTTCTGCTCTCAAGTAGTCTTGCCTATATGTATGTTTATCATTGATGAGGCAAAGATGTAGAGAAATGCTCCAAGATTCCCATTGCTTTTCTTCTGTGTAAAATTACTTCTCTCCTGTACTGTGATCTGCAAACCTTTCCCATCTTGGCCTCCTGCTTTTAATTACCTCCTATTTACCCCATTGGTGAGGAAGGGATTTTTACCCTAGACCTTTGAGGGTAACCAAACCTGTGTCACCGAACACTGGACAGAGGAGACTGACCATAGTCACATGTGTTAATAGTCATATATATTCACAGTCTGGAGGAGGGGATGGAGCACACCACACAGAACCTTACAGAGGTGGCTCCTGGGAGCAGTGAACAACCAGAGGCTATGGGAAGCAGGCTTTGTAGTACTGAGAGGGTGTGGTGACCCCTTAGTTCCTATGAGAAAATATAATTGGTTTGTTGGCTTATTCCAGGAGCTGTCAGTGGAACCCACTATTCCACTGTGAGCCTGAAGGTGGTTTGGCTAGGAGATCTCATCCATGAGTGCAGAAGTAGGAGGTGAACTTGTGGCTATACCATTTGAGAACCTCTCAGTTTCACCAGATATAAAGGCAGTACATAATATTGGATCTTAATTTTAGGCCTCACACCATACACCTGACTCCGATCTCCATGTTCTCAGCTTAGTGGCATTGGTGGACTCTGACTGGGTCCTTCTCAGTACTGCTTCTGAAGTCCCTCACTAGGCCATAACCTGGGGATAATCATAGAGTTCACCTCTTTCATAGATCACTGTCCTGTGCTACCCTATGTGCATGGCTGGAAAAAAGTACTTCATTGACTTTGTTCATTGTTTTTATTTTTAGTGAAATGTTAAATCTGTCCCATTACTCCTTCTTGGCCTTAGCTTCTGTTTTAAAGAACTTTGGCATGGCACACTTGATAAATTGAAATTTAATGGAAAGTTTATCATTATTAAGCAAATGTTAAGTATTTGATCAGCAAGAGGAGAGTTTCACCACTATTACTTTTACAAGGTTTCCTATCCTTCCAGAACCTTAGAAAAAGTGTTATTGTGGTATGATTAGAGGAAGCAAGGCATAAAAGGGTGAAGAGAAAAGGGGGGAAAAGAGTACATTACATACCAGTAAACAGTGTTCTTACCATTAGCATTCCCCTTTCATTTGTAGACTTGAATCTGAAGGCTCACAATTTTCAAAATGAGACAAGTAAGCAGTTGATTTTTTTTTTTAATAATTTATTTCAGAGGGAGAGGTAGGGTGAAGGAGAGAGGGAAAGGGAGGAAGAGGGAGGGAAAAGAAGGGAGAGGGAGAGAGGAGCCCAGTGTGGGGCTCAATCCCAGGACTCATGACTTGAGCTGAAGGCAGACACTTAACCGATTAAGCCACCCAGGTGCCTCTGGGCAGTTGATTTTGAATAAGTATTTAAACTCTTCCAACACAGTGCTCCTGCCAAAAAAAAATTTTTATGTGGGAATAATATGGACATCAGTGATTCCACCCGCCCCCCCAAAAGACATGCTATAAAACCTACACAGGTACTTTATATAAGGTTTGGCACACAATAGGTGCTCAATTAATATCATTTCCACTTAAGCCAGTTTGATTACTTCTGAAGGAGTTTCATGTTTCAGAGTTTCCCTCTCTCTCTCTCTCTTTTTTTTTTTTTTTCCCCCAAACTAAACTTACTTTACCAACTAGCTGGTTTTGATTTTGTTTTGGCCCTTTTCCTTTTCTATTTCCTCACTCTGGGAGGCTATAAACCATGCTGTGTCCATAAGTAAATAAAAAAGTCCTCAGCTTCCCCAACAAAGAGTATTTTTGGCAAACTCAGTGCACTTAACACAAAGTGTCAGAATTTCAAAGCCTCCCTAAGGAGTCTGGCAAACATATCTAAGGGAAGGTAACCGAGTGATTATGAGTCCTTTTCAAGGCAGTAAGGCCACTCCAGAAAGAAAGGCAGTGTAAAGAGTCACTGGCTTATCCTACAAGACTTGTAGCAGCAGCAGAAAATACGTGCAGGCAAAGAATAAGATACTTTGGCTCAAACAGGGGAGTTCACTTGAGAGCCATGAATTACTTTTAAAACCTTACTCTAGAAAGTATATAGGAAAACTGTAATTCTTTTGATTATGTTCAATCCATATATTAGTCAATTGTGTTAACAAGTTTGTATTGAGCAAATTAAATTGTTTTCAATATACTGTACTTTAATGTTTGGAAATAAAGATGCTGTGAACTGCATAGATAAGGTCTTGTTAGTGTTAACATTCCAACTTCTCAATTACTAATTCCATAACCATAGCCAATTATCTAGGATCTCTGCACCTCACTTTGCATCTCTTGTTAATAATGGACATTTCATAGGATTTTTTCTGAGTGTCACATAAACCAACACAAGTAGAAGATCAGCCAGGATCCAAAATTCATAAAAGGTTCTCAGTGAATGATTGCTTTGCTCTTGTTACTACCACTGTGAGTAAATCATGAACTAGTACTACGTTTATCATTACATGTTTGTTTTCAAACAATGGACATTTTTAGATTCTTCCATTGCTTGCCAAAAGCAGAGCTCCAAAATCAAGACAGGAAACAGAAATGAAATATTATAGGCACAATGATGGAAACTCAAAAATATCTATCATTTACGAAACCATGACATTTAAAATATAAAGAATTATTGCTCATATTAAAAAAGAGAAAAATAAGGAGCATAAAATAGCACTCTACCACTGTAACAACTTTTTGCCTTGTGTATTCACTCATTCATTCATGAAATACTTATTAAACCCCTGTAATGTTTGAGCCATTATTCTCGGTATTGTGGATAAAGAAATTAATAAAACATACGAATTTGGGCTCTCATGGAGATTACAATTTCTTAATGGGGAAAAGAGAATAAATCTCATGCTGTGTCCTTTCCTATCTTACCCTGTTCCTCAGAGGGTGATATTTATCTCTCTCTCTATGGAAAAATAAGAATGAGAAGAGGAATAAGGAGTGTGTGTATGGGTAGAAAGGACTGTGATTTTATTTTATTTATTTTTTTAAAGATTTTTATTTATTTATTTGACAGACAGAGACCACAAGTAGACAGAGAGGCAGGCAGAGAGAGAGATTGGAGGAAGCAGGCTCTCTGCTGAGTAGAGAGCCCAACAAGGGGCTCCATCCCAGGACCCTGAGATCAAGACCTGAGATGAAGGCAGAGGCTTTAACCCACTGAGCCACCCAGGTGCCCCAGCACTGTGATTTTAAATAGGACGGCAAGAGAAAAGCTGAGTGAGAGATTGCGAACAAAGACGTAAAGAAGGTGTAATTTTGACCTTCCGGCTGGATGAGGAGAGTATGGAAGGCAGAAGAAGCAACAAGCAGTGCATAATCCTGCATGGGACCATGCCTCTAGTATTGACAGAACATAGAAGAGATGAGTGTAGTTAAGTGAGCAGGGCTCCATCTTGTGATTCGAAGGTAGAGAGTTAATGCAAGGAGAGTAAGTATTCAGAAGACAGGTGATCTTTCAGATTGTTCTCAGGGCGTTGACTTTTTCTTTTAAAGAGTTGGAAGAATCATCCTAATTCTGTGCTGGGAAGAGATTAAGAGAGGAGTAGGGAGGGGCGCCTGGGTGACTCAGCCGTTAAGTCTGTTGGTTTTGGCTCAGGTCAGGATCTCAGGGTTGTGAGTTGGACCCCACGTTGGGCTCTGTGCTCATTGGATAGCCTGATAGAGACTCTCTCTCTCCTTACGCCCCTCCACATCACTCTTATATGCTCTCTCTCAGATAAATAAATAAATAAATAAATAAATGAATGAAGTCTTTAAAAAAGATAACTAGAACATTTAGGAATTGGGGAATGACTGGGTTCCTGATACATTATGATGTGATTAAATATGGGATATAAGAGAAGGCAGGAAATCATGAGTAACTCTAGGGCTTTGGGTTGAGCAACTGGGGGGTGGAATTTCCAGGTAGAGAAAAAGACAACGCAGGTGGAAATTAGAAATAGTAAGATCAAGAATTTGGTTTGGGGGATATTAATTTTTAGGGAATTATCAGACATTTGAGCCTTGGTGTCATGAGAGTATGTGGGTTCAAGCCTGGAATCCATGGGGAAGATCCAAGCTAGAGATACAAAATATGGGTCACCAGGATATGGAATTTTTTCCCATGTGTTTTTCACTCCTTGCCTGTAGACATTTTGAATTTATATATCCTGTTTCTCAGCATTACATTAACATTTAAAAAAAAATTGCCTCACGGCAACATGTAGTATTATTTTAAGGACAATGGAAGGTATGTGCCAGATCTAGAGGTAAATGGTTAATTTCACCAGGTTTCATTTTGACAGCTTTGAGCTTGGATTTGCTCTTTTAGATTTGTGATCCTCAGTTCCTCACTGGCAAATAAGAAACAATAATACCTATTTTATATGATTTTTGTGAGGGGCATGTTTTATACCATTCTTTGAAATTTTAGTTTTTAATTATTAAGTGGTATAGGATGTACAATATACTTAGTGCTTCATATTCATTATCTACTTTAATCCTCACTAAAAATATAGAAGTAGGTGGAATTATCCCAATAGGAAGGCAGAGCCTCAGGAAGATTGAATAATGTACTCATGTTAACCTAGCTAGCAAGTAGCAGAATCAAACCTATCTATTAACGGTTTTTGTTTTGTTTGTTGTTTCTACATGGATTTTATATAATACAATCTAAAGTCTTAGGAATAGAATAAGCACACAATAATTCCTCGCTATTTTCATTATTATGCATGTGAGAAGGTTAGTTATCAGTTTTAGAGTAGTATCTAATTTTCTATGAGGATCAAACAAAATTTCATTTGAATGAATAATGTATGTATAACAGTTCTGGTAGCAAAATTCTTTCAAATGCAGTATATTAATTAAGCAGTATTTATAAATATATATCGGTACATGAATTTCAGCTGTTGAACCTATAAATGAGTATAGTGTACTCAACATCATACTCAATGAATGGCTTTAAGATGAATGCAGAGTGGATCCATGGCATCTGTCTTATTTACCCAATGTCTCCAGTGTTCTATGAAAGACCCACTGGGACTCTACTATTCCCTTCCAGTACCTTCCATTGTGAAGACTCTATCCCAGATATCTAGATATACTCTAGATATGTTTATGTCCTGAGTGAAACCAGCCTATTAGCTTCCAAATGCAGTTGAAAAGGTATGGAAGGTGGGGGTGCCTGGGTGGCTCAGTGGGTTGAGCCGCTGCCTTTGGCTCAGGTCATGATCTCAGGGTCCTGGGATCAAGCCCTGCATCGGGCTCTCTGCTCAGTGGGGAGCCTGCTTCCCCCTCTCTCTCTGTCTGCCTCTCTGCCTGCTTGCGATCTCTCTGTCAAATAAATAAAATTTAAAAAAAAAAAAAGGTATGGATGGCAAAATTTCTTTGAATTATCTGTATTACAGCCAAGCCCAGTTTAAATAACTCTTGATTCTGTGGATAAGTAGTGTCTGTTGCTAGTATGCTTTTTTGTATAATTATTATTTATCACATATGTTTTACTTTGCTTATACAATGTTTATTATATCATACATATCATAACATACATTAATAGATTTAGCATGTAAATGCCAGAAGATCTGTGCCATAGTGGTCAAGCGTGTGCAAGAGCACAAGTGTTTTGCATGAGTTGTGCATTCAGTGTCCCACTCAGGTGAATCTGATTTGTCTGGGTAATTTCTCATAAAATTTAGCATTCTCATTTGTGAAATGGAAAGGGGTCACTCTTTTCTCAGGGTTTATCATGCGTTTTGCAAGATGATAAATAAAGTCATTAGTGACCTCTAAGACAATAATTTTAAAGCCTAATATTTATTGGGCACATACCAACTGAGTGGGTGCTCCAAATGTTTATGTGAACTAGTGAAAATAATGCCCTCAAAGGCAAGCATTGTAATTATATTCCTTTGGTAGAGAGATTAGAAACTGTGGTATAGAGAGGCTAAATATCCTGCCCAAAGAGGCATAGTTGGCATTTGTCTCCTTGCTACCAGAGCAAGATAAGTTGTCGAGAGCAATCATGTCCGATACAATTTTCTGCAATGCATGAAATACTGTATATCTACTCTGTCCTGTGTAACAACTAGCCACACGTGGATGTTGAGCATTTGAAATGTGATGAGAGGGATAAAGGGACAGAATTTTCAGTTTTATTTAATTTTAATTACAGTTTAAATTAAGTAGCCATATGTAGCCAGTGGCTAACATATTGTACAGTGACGCTGTGGAGTAAAAATCTATTACACTGTGAGACCCTCCAGGGCTTGTCGCGTGTCTCATTTGGCTTTGTGTCAGGGGCCAGTACTGACTTGGAACACAGAGGTGCACAGTGAATGCTTGCTGCAGTAAGAAGAGATTTCTTTATGGGTTCTACTCTCAGCTTGTGGGTCTAGTTTCTGGTTTGTGGACATCCTGGTACAGCTCTACTTCTCTATACCTCCAGTGTCTTTTTACAGTCTTGCTTAGTGAGCCTTTCCTTGGCTGCATTTCAAGCTCCTTAGCTGGGTTTAAGCACCAAAAGGGTCACCATTTGCCAGGGAGGAAATAAAAATGCCAGCTGAGAGTGTGTTTTGGAGTACGGCTGATCTGTTTGATACCCAGTCTCACAACTTCTGAGCTGACTATCCTTCCTCAGAGAAATGATGGACATCTCAGTTTTCTGTTCTATCAGGTATATATAATAAATGTTCTCTTTGCGTGAAGTTGTTGGGAAAATAAATGGAGATAGTTCTTGAAACCCTTTGCAGAATACCTGGCAGGTAGATTTCAATCAACAAATACCTATTTTTATTATTATTTTTCTAAATTTTTCCTATTTTTGCCTTTCCTTCAAACCTCCAACACCTCACAAAGGTAAAATTTCAGGAGAATGTTTTATGGAAAACATGTTGAAACATTTAGACTATCTACAGGATGCTGATTTACATCTTTTAGTTAAACAATCATTTCTTGAGCTACAATAACTTGCCAAATCCTTGAGGTGGAACAAAAAGTGTATATATAAGGATAAATAAGACACATCTAGTGCCTCCAAGGAGTTCACAGCATGCTGGGAAAGAGAGCCAACAAACTGATTACAGAGTAGTGTGAGCGTTCTAGAGGAAGTAAGTATGAGGCAGTGATCATCATTCCTGGATGGATGGGAATTGTCACGGAAATCTTCATGGACGACGCCGTGTATCACTGAATTCTAAAGAATGCTTAGCATTTGTTGGATGCATATGAAATATGAACTTCATTGATCACTCTGTTCTTTGCTATTAGGAGCTTAATGAATAAATTATGAAAAGTAGTTCCTCCTCCTCCATCACCCTCTCTTCTTTCCCTGTCCTCATTCTTCTCCTTCTTCTGATTCTGCTGCTGCTGCTGCTGCTGCTTCTGTTTTCTTTGTGTAGGTTGGTTTAAAAAAAAAAAATCTAGAAAGTGAAAGTCAATCTTGTATCTAGATCATGCTTTCCCTACAGAGTGTTAAAATGGGTAATAGGAAGAAAACGACATTTAATTAGAATGTGATTATCCTGGAGGTCTCATACTATAGCAGATGCCATATTAAAGGTTTAATTTTTTTTTTTTAAGATTTTATTTATTTGACAGAGATCACAAGTAGGCAGAGAGGCAGGCAGAGAGAGGGGGGGAGGAGGCTACCGGCTGAGCAATGCCGGGTTAGAGCCCAACGTGGGGCCCTGTCCCAGGACCCTGGGATCATAACCTGAGCCAAAGGCAGAGGCTTAACCCGCTGAGCCACCCAGGTGCCCCTAAAGGTTTAAAAAATCCAGATAACAGGAATATCTCAAACAAATACAATTCTTTTAAGTATTAAAAAAAGTATATCAAATAATTGCCACAGCTGGTAAGTTGATGATCAGCATATTTGGAGGTGAGCATGGGGTGCATTGAAGAGCAGCTCAAGCCTCCATCACTGTAATTATGTATGAGTCCCAGACAATCTACACAGCCTTGTCCTGCCAAGACTCCTCATATAACTATGCACAACCCGTGCCACCAACAGAGTGCATTGCACAAGAAATTATACATTTTAAATTAGATGCCAGAAAGAGGGTTTCTAACTACATAGTGAAGGCAGCTGTGCTAAGATATTTGGCCATCTCTGTTTTCTATGGTTTAGCTCAATATATTAAAAGTCCGTGAAATATTTTAGATCTGTTTTCAGTGCACTAGGGCATGGTGATTGAGAGTTCCTGAGATAGTTTTTATTCAGATCCTATCTCTGATCATTCCTACTAAGTTATTTAAGCTGTATATGCCTCAGTTTTCTCAGCTGTAAATTAAGATTAATAATAGTATCTCCCTTATAACATTGCTCTAATAATTAAGTGAGGCACTATATAAAGTGATTAGGCAGGGGCTACCCTAATTTGTGGCCAAAGGAAGTTAGATACTGCCTCTTCTATTATTCTGTCAGTGTGGACTGTGTCTTCTTGGTATACTGTGTTCTTCTAACTCCTAAAAGTTTTTTTTGTTTTTTAAGATTTTATTTATTTATTTATTTGACAGACAGAGATCACAAGTAGGCAGAGAGGCAGGCAGAGAGAGAGAGGAGGAAGCAGGCTCCCCGCTGAGCAGAGTCCCATGCGGGGCTCGATCCCAGGATAACCTGAGCTAAAGGCAGAGGCTTTCACTCACTGAGCCAGCCAGGGACCCCCAAACTCATAAAGCTTTGAAAAAAATGGTTGTTCAGGGACACCTGGGTGGCTCAGTCAGTTAAGTCTCTGACTCTCGATTTTGACTCAGGACATGATCTCAGAGTAGTGAGTTGGAACACGGCTTCAGGCTGTGCATGGGTACGGAGCCTACTTAAGATTCTCTCTCTCCTCCTTCCTCTACCCCTCCCCCGTGCTCTCCTTCTCTGTCTCTGTCTGTCTCTATATAGCTAAAAAAATCATTGTTCTGTGAAACAATGAGTAAATGAGAGCCTGGTATTTATATGGATTTTGGAATCATGCCAATAAACCATTTTTTCTCTGATTCCAACATCGTAATACTAACATTATACTCAGATAATTTGAATGAGTGATGCCTTTAATAATAAAATTATATTATTAAATGTCTGTAATACTCCATATTGGTGACAAAAGATGGTGTGTGGATTACTTTTAGGAATTCTTTTAATGTTCCCATTGATGTTCATTGCTTACTCATTTTGTTATTGGTAAATAATCATTTGCAGAAATATGTTGGCCAGTTCCAAAACTTATGTACACACACACACACACAGTTTCATAGGTGGTCATTGTGTAGTGTTGAAGTTGGGATTTAAGCAAATGATGGAAAACCACTTTTTTGCAGGTATAGGCATTAAGAAACACTCTCCAGTTACCCTGACAGCAATGACATAAAATTTTTCTCCTGCATTTCTTCACAAAAGACAGGAGAGTGTTGGGGTGGAGTGAGAAATCAGACACCAGTAGAATGTGGCTTTCCAACTGGATAACACCCTTTCCCTATTCATTGTAATGAAGAGCGTACTGTGCAGATCTGAATTCCAGAGAAGTTTTATAAAATGAAAATAAAAAATACAGCATTTCCTTTAATGTATACACTGGGTAGTATAAGAAAGGAAATAGATCATTTCAGATGCCTTAATTAACATGTTAGTAAAATCAGTTATTGTGCTGGAATTGGTCAGGAATATTTTGCAGTATCTGAATTGTTTTTGTGTGCGTATTTGTTCATTATAACCCAGCACATGATTCCCAGCAAATGTGTGGAAGTGTTAAGGTTTACCAGAATTCCTGGGTGTGTTTGTGTGCATTTTCATTTCTCTGCTCTCTGGAAGAGGGCATTTCCCCTTAAACTCACCTACTTTTTTTTTTTTTTTTTTTTTTTTTGCTGCATGCTTACTCTTTACCCCTTGGAAGATAATTCCCCTTGTTAGCTTTATCGTTTGAATTGGGCTATTCTACCCTTTTTCCTTCAGTACTTTCTACCAGGGATAAGAGGGAAGCTGTGACCCTGTCAATTTTGTCCTCTTTGCAGATTTTCTTCAGGTGAGACAGAGGCTGAAGTAGCCTGTTTGTATATTTTACTGTCGCACAATAAGTATCAGCTTTATTATTCAGAAAACACATCTTCATTGTCTGGGGCTCTCATTTTTGCATAATTTGGGAAGGTTTGTTTTAACTGACCCCTTTCCAACCCCAACTTCCCAGCTCTCATTGTTTTCTTAGAGAACCTTTGTGTCTATGGGACTTCTTTTCTCACTCAGATTAATGTCTGCTTTCTTCAGCATTATCCCTGAGTAGAGAGACTGGTAGTAGTACAAGGATGTCTCTGAAGGTCTTATGTTAAAATGCAAGATGTAGTAGAGGGGGAAAAAAAGAGAGAGAGTTGTCAGTAATAAGGTTTTATCTTAATGTCGTCAAGTGACTTCTGGAGTTATCGCTGGCACATTTGTGAGTATTTGCCTCAACGACGGAGTCTGCTTTACAAAATCATTTTGTGCCAGAAGATCTCGGGGTCCTGGGATCGAGTCCCGCATCGGGCTCTCTGCTCAGCGGGGAGCCTGCTTCCTCCTCTCTCTCTCTCTGCCTGCCTCTCTGCCTACTTGTGATTTCTCTCTGTCGAATAAATAAATAAAATCTTTAAAAAAAAAAAAATAAAAAAAAATAAAAAAATAAAATAAAAAAAAAAAAAAATAAAATAAAATTGTGCTCATGGTGCTGTCTCCAGGCGGGAATTTGTTATTAGCAGCGGTGATAAGGAAGGCTGCAGACATGTCATGACATTGGTTACCCTCAGGATAAGAGTAGATCAAGGCGTTCTGAGGAAAGGGCAGAAGGGGTGAATTACTCCTCGTCACTGCCAGACTTTGTGGCTACCAGCAAAGGAACATTTTAAGCTGCTTCCAACTCAGGAAATTGGGGAAATTGCAGCTCCTGCACCGATCACTGCTTCCCTCCATCTGCCCTCTTCAGAGCTGTCCTTTACGGGGACTTCACTCAGGTCCACGGTCATGGCAGAGTTTTCTCTGCAAGTAATTGAAGAATGACTTCATCTGAGTGTAGAGGGGTCTCAGGGTCATATGTAGTGAGCTGAAGTACTGGGAACACTGTTTCTACACATCTCTGCACACACACTCACAAACGCACACATGTTGTTTTGAGAATACTGGCTATGGAATCAGTGCTTGAGACTAGGAGGTGTGTGGACAGGTGAGGTGGCCAGGTGATTTTCCACTGATCAGAAAAGTTTAAAACCCAACCAGATAACACTGACTTGAAGTGAAAAGACTTAGGTACTCAAAAATTTGAAACAAATTGATACCTATTAATCAGTTTCTCCCATCTCTGAAGTAAAGCACATGAAATGACTACAAAATTTTTGTGTTGCAATGTGTATAATTGTGTCATTTGCTCCTATTCTGGGATATTGTTAACACAAAACAGGGAGCTATTAAAAAATGGGAAAGACTGAATTCTAGCAATATGCTTATTTTAAACCAAAATCTAAGCATTATTGGATATGAAACTTGCAAATCTTTAGTCATATTCCCTTTTATTCAAAGATCAAAATGTCCTTTATACACCACAGAAGAAAATGCTGGGTACATTTGAATTCAGTAGATATCACCGACTCTTTTTTCAAGTGTTCTGACTTTGGCAGAAGCCAAGAAGCAGTTTGCAAAGCACTTTTCCTTAATATTTAAATTCCCTTTGAGGTTTAAGAGAAATTTAATCCACATGTTTCTAATTCATTTGCACTCAACTCATAAAAAATGTTCTTCAATTTGATCTCATTGTGGTCCAGGGGCATTAAAAAGCTTTCAAATGAGCCTTCCTCCTTGAATTGAAATCCAGATGTTGTGTTTTGTCAGCTCTAAGCAAATTCAAAACTCAGAAAAGTCTTGGTCATAAACGAGAAGGCACAGATGGTTTTGGATCTTAGGGAGGAAAAAAATCCACAGATAATAGAAACTCTTAAAATATAGGGAACGATCATTTTTAAGGATTTCATTCAACTGGTGAGTAACATTATGCTCATTTAAAGATGGCAGTCTCTGCAGCTACGGGAAATCAAATGATCTGAGGCCAAACTGTGAGTGAGAATATAGCCAGGAATAGACTCTCAGAGACCTTCTTTTTACTAATCACGAGTAGTGATTAAAATAAATAAATAGTAGGAGGGTGAAAAGGATGGAACCAAATGCTAAAGCCATATGGTAGCACCATCAGGGATAGAAAAAAAATAAGGTTATTTTTCACATTTCAAATACTCCCTCACATTAGCCACAGAGAAGACGGGCGGGAGAGAGGGGACTGAATACTGTGCAATCGAAGGCAACAACAGTCACATTCTAAATAATCATATTCCTGGCATTTCCCAGAGAGTTCAAATTTTCAATCTCAATTTACTGTATCTGGAGGCAAAATGGGATTCCGTCCCTCTTAAATATGAATTCTATTTGAGAAGCGCTCAAGTTTTTTTCTGTATCTTTAAACCAGTGTGCTGATCTGCACACACACAGAGAGGTCACTGACTACTAACCAGTAATCTTTTTTACCTTAGCACCTAGATCATTACCTTTTCTGCCTTAATTACAAATTTCTTCATAACCAGGATGAGTTTACCAATGCACTATGCATTTTTTGCTGGAAACTTCCACCTGAGAAATTTCTCATGGTTTTGAAAAACTTGTATTTGGAAGATCCTGTTAAGATCGATTGATCAATTGATTTGAGAAAGAAAGAACATGCATCACGTGGAGGGGAGGTACAGAGGGAGAGAGAGTCTTAAGCAGACTCTGCACTGAACTTGGGGCCCCAAAAGATGTTCCATTTCAGGACCCTGAGATCATGACCCTGAGATCAGGACCTGAGCTGAAACCAAGAGTCGAACACTTACCCGATTCAACCATCCAGGAGCCCCACTTTAATATAACTCTTTGGCTAAACATTTTCTTCCTTCCCTTCCTCCCGCCCTTCCTTCTTTCCTTTTTATTTATTTATTTATTTTAACAAAATGGAAGGTTCTTTTTTTTTTTTCCTTTAAATTCAGTTAGCCAAGGTATTTTACAGATGTAGTAAAAAGAGGGGTGCCTGCACCCCAATGTTCATAGCTGCAATGTCCGCAAGAGCCAAACTGGAAGGAGCCAAGATACCCTTCAACAGATGAATGGCTGAAGAAGATGAGGTTCATATGCACAATGGAATATTACTCAGCCATCAGAAAGGATGAATAACTAAACATTTCTCAATACTTTGTTTCATAGGGTGTGGGTCTTAGTTCTAAGATTAGAAATTGTTTTAGAGTCAGCCCAATCTAGGTTCAAATGCTAGCTCTGGCCTTACGAGCTGGTTTATTTAGAGACTTTACATTGCTTCTCTTATCTTCTATTTTCTCCTCTCTGAAGTTTTGATAAAATAGCTACATTCAGGAAGTTTGTGGTGAGGACTGAGATGTGCAATATTCATTTATTCCTTTTCTGTTCACTTTTCTCTCCCCAGTACTATGAGTCACACTCTATGGGTATAGCTCATCCTTGATAATGTGAAGAAAACAAAGAGAACTTGGTGGGAGTTTGTTCTTGAATTCTTTAAGCCCTCTTTTGTTTTAAACGTGTACTTTGTAAGAGAGTGCTATGCAATTCCTCTTGCATGTGTTTATTAAACATTGGTTCCTGGTCTGAATTTAGCACCCTTCAGATCTAAGTCCCACGCTCTTCTTTCTCTCTTTCTTTCTGATAGACTAGAGGGTGTCTGTGACGGTCTAGCAATCATTCATCCAAACGCATAGCAGCATCCCAAGTTCCACGTTGAACCCTCCCCTCCCCACCCCTTACCCCACCCTCACCCCCCACTTGCCTCTTCATTCCACCTAAGTCCGATGTGGAAGACATCAGGCCAGACCTAGCAGGGCACTGGATTAGTGTCAGGCAAGAGACCCAAGAACGATAATCAGGACCACTGGATTTCAGCTGTAACACCTTTGAGTAAAAGACTCTGGAGCTTTCTTTGGGTCTTGTTGAGAAGATAGCTTTGATATCTGGAGTTGCTTGTAGCCTCTGCCATTATGAGGGGGAAAACTTGTCTGTAAATGGAGCCCCATGTAAGAGAAGAGAACAAAAACATCTGAGTTCTGATGGCGTTGGTTATACGCCTGGAATCAGCCGTACCTGAAGCCTTTCCATGGCATAAGAAAACACATTTTCCCCTTCACACCAGCCACTTTGATTATAAGTGTTTTATTTTATACTAAGATGAAAAGAACACACAGATAAATAATTTTTACAATGCATAATAAGATGCTTTTTATAAAAACAATGACTAATGGCAGTTAATGTTCTTCTTTTTCTTACTGTTATTGCTATGATTATTACTTGTGGCTGAAAAATAACATAAAAGACAGTTTTCTCATCTTACACAGACTTTGAATGGTTTATTTTTTTTTTTATTTTGTTAAAAGTTTTCAGTCCCAACCTCAAGACCTCATGGTGCTTGCAGACATAGGCAACTACTTTGTTCAAAGAAAAAAGTCATTCCTCTCCTTAGATATGCCCAGCAGGTCTATTAAACTCCTGTGATTTCTCAGCCATTCACAGTTACTGCATGATGCTTACAACTGTGTTTCAACAGATCCTTCACACTTTTTTATATCTTTTTTTATTCTCTTTCTGCAGACAGGCTTACTATTTAATACCGGCTCAGGGAGCCTGATACTATGGATTCTAAATGAGTTCCACTGCCTGGGGTGGTTGACTATCCGATAGTGGCCTTTTCTTTTGTGAATGGATCCTAATTTATACCTCAACTTATATTAGTAATGTTGACCAAGGAGCCAGATAAAGGTCTATAGATGATAATTTTGTTAAGAAATTAGAAAAGGAAAGAAATGGATGTTAAAGAAAAATAATCAATGGTGTAGATAATGGAAAGGGACCGTCAGCACCTTGGGAGAAGGAGACACATTTGAATTGCTTTCCTTTGTACCCCAAGTGCTAGCATTGCGACAGGCATTGTCTTAAATTCTCCTCTCCATTTGGTTAAGGGCTGAGATACTACTGAGAGCCAGGTCCTCAGCAAAAGACGTGGGAAGAGTAGGTTTTGATGTTTATCCTTGTTTGGTGAATTTTTACATGCAGTTATTTAAGGATCTACATGAAGAGGGAGGGTTTTCAAAAAGTTTATTTGGGCAAAGGCAGTTTCCCTGCAGCTCTAATGTCCTAAATAGATAATAAAGTTGCCTGATTTCGTTCTTCTTGCAAATATCGAAACATCCTTTGTGTGAAACCGGGAGATCAGGCCGGAGAACTCAACTATTTGTGGAGCTGGTTCAGTGGCTGGGGGGAAATGCAGAAAGCACCGCTGCAGACTGTTGGTTAGACGTAGAAGATAGTAGTGAAAAAACACAATCTGGTTTCTTGGAGTTGAATGCCCTGTTGTGATGGCCAGTGCCTCCCTGAAACAATCTGCCCGTCAGAGTGACATTCACAAATAGCACCCAGGGCTGTATTTTTGGCACTTTCTCCCTGCCCACTAAGTTTTATTGCTGCACATTGCCATGTGATTAAACTGCTCAGGAAGATCACCCGTTCTTAGCACAACATAAATTTTACCTAACGTTTCTCTGAAATGGTGATAAGTGACCTCTACCTGACCTTTCCTGCCCATTCTGTCCATATTTTTGAAGTGCAGAGGTAGCAACTGCATGGCGGAATTTGTATTAGAGGAATGTCGTGCAGTATTACAATTATTTATATAAAATAAATATAAATAATAGAGTATAATTAATATAACATATAATCAGTTTTCCAGAGATACTCTGCCCCCCTCTGCCATTGATAAAACTAGTGGGTTTAGTTGGATAATCAGTGGTTCTCTGAAGAGATGAAACTTGGTGGCTCAGTTGGAGAATGCAGGGACCCTTAAAGCAGTTTTGCTGGAATGGAATATACCACACATAGACCCTGCGAAGTTCAAGTATCTAAACTTCCAATTGAATTGTTCATTTCAAACCCCCTGTTCTTTCTCGCTGAAGCCACTCAACAACTGTTTTCTAAAAAAAAAAAAAAAAAGATTTTATTTTCTAGAGCATATAAGCAGGAGTAAAGGCAGGGAGAGGGAAAAGCAGACCCCCCCCATCGAGCAGGGAGCCTGATGCAGGACTCAATCCCAGGACACTGGGATCATGACCTGAGCCGAAGGCAGATGCCTGATGCCTAATTCCAGGCGCCCTGGAATTGCTTTTAAACTAAGACTTAACCATGAGTCTAGGATGGCGTTGTGTTGTGAAATACGGGACTATATGGTTAACTTCTTTAAAAATAAGTTTTAGCAACAAACTTGTTACCAGAAGTTTATTGCTATTATCTCTTTATATTTTGAGTGTTTTCTGAGTCTTAATAATCTTAATAACTTAAGGGAGTTGATAACAATCCTAAGATGCATAACTCCAGACAGCAAAAATCCTTATATCAGTTGTTAAGAGAGAAAACATTTCATTTCTCCAGAATATCTAACTTAACGGTATAGCTTTTCTATGATCTGGTTTGTTTTACCTTTAAAATTCTAAGCAATCACTTTGCTAAATTTTTTAATGATGCTAATTTGAGCATTATAAATGTCTTATAGTCATTTTCTGTCAAGTTCTCATGTAGTCATCACTGCTATGTCTCTTTTGTAGCTGTGCTTTTTTGCCTTTGTGGAATAACATGTTTCTTATAATTTAGGAGCATTGCAGAGATGAGCGAGTTCCTATCTCGTATGACTTGTTTGGTAACAACTATGTTAAATCACATTCATTCCAGTCGTTTGATGTAGAGACAGACCGTCATTCATTTATTCTGCCTGTTCACATGTATTGAAAATTTGCTCGGTGAAAGGTACTGTTTATGGAGCTGGATAGAAAAGCAGTAGGAGGGTAGGCATGACTAAGACCTTTTTGAGGGTGGCAAACATTGGAAGTGCATCATTGCTCTACATTACAGAGTAGTATGGTTACAGGGTGGTATACAAGAAGTACATGGTAAGGAGCAGAGAGCTCACTCCGTTGATGGAAGGTTGTGGTTCCCTGATGCCTTTGCAGGGGATAGAATATTAATTTCATCTCTTTTTTTTTTTTAAAGATTTTATTTATTTGTCAGAGAGAGAGAGGGAAAGAGAGCGAGCACAGGCAGACAGAATGGCAGGCAGAGGCAGAGGGAGAAGCAGGCTCCCTGCTGAGTAAGGAGCCCTATGTGGGAATCGATCCCAGGTCACTGGGATCATGACCTGAGCCGAAGGCAGCTGCCCAACCAACTGAGCCACCCAGGCGTCCCTTAATTTCATCTCTTAATGTCGTTCATCTTGGAGGGTTTCTGTAACGTTCTTGGTTGTCAGTATGATTTTTAGGCTTCTCCAAGTTTACTCAAAGAATATTTATTCTACAAACTTATCCATTTAGAAAATGCACCTGTGTTCCGAACAACCCATTCCGCTCCATCTCCACTACCATTATACAGTTCCAGTAAGTGTCTTTTTTGGTTCATCTGCCTCTATTCTTGCCAGCTTTGGTGCATTCTTAATCCACATAAAGAGAGGAACTCTAAATCAATCTGTTGTCCTCCTGCTACTGACTTTCTAGAGGTTCAGTTTAATGGCCTACGTGGTTCACCAAGATCTTGCCTCCTCTTGGTCAGCACCACACCCTGGGCCCAGTACCTCAGGGTGTACAACTCTGATAAGAGTTGTCTTCCTTCTACTTACTTGGCTCATTCCTTTATTCTTTAGAGTCTCAGATTAAATATTAATTCATCAGAGTACCCTTACCTAATACTTAGCTGTCTTATTTCATAGAGTCCTGCACTTACCCAGTATAATCTGCTTCATTATTTGTAATTTGCGTGATTGTTGCCTATTTTCTTAGATCATCAACCTGAAAAAGGTTGGAGACTTTGCCCTTACAGTAGTGTCTGCCAGGTATGGAACATTCAAGAAAGCTATTTTCTGGATGAATTAATGTTATAACCCATTTGCATCCAGGCTAAATATTTCATCAGTATGTCTGTAGTGTATATCGACCATTTATACTTGGAGTTTAACTTCCTAAGGATTGCAGGGGGCCGGTGGAAACAAAGGTCTTAGGCACAGAGTTAATTGGAGCGCATATTATTTACTGGAATAGTCTTACTTGTCTATTCTCTGCAGCTTGAACTTAAATTCAATATGTTCAAACTGTAGGCTATGTTTACTACTAAAATCAAACTTCATTCAACTATGGATAAACTGTCTCTGAACATTGCTATAGGCTGCACTCTATCAGAGGAGTGGGCAACAAGCTGTGAGCCTAAACTTTTATCATCGTATCTATAAGTCAAGATAACAGCCAAGACTTCCTCCTGTGGACCTCACACTGCCTTTAGAAAAATAGAAACGTGAAATATTTAGATTGAAAAAAAAGGAAATATGAAAAAAAATTACTTGGCATTGATAGAATACCACTGACTATCCCTTTTCCTTAAAAAGACCTGGACTGCAGAGAATTGTCCAAAATGCTAAAAAGCACAATTGCAGATACCTGGAAAAACATAACCAACATTTTAATGATTAATAATATCCTAGTTTGTGATGCCAATTTCCAATGTAAGATAAGTTCCCTCACAATGTTTTTTTTTTTTCAATTGAAGTTACATGAACATTTTTTCAGTTTCTAGTGTATATTATAATGATCTGATACTAGTATATATTGTCAAATGACCACCACAGTAAGTCTAGTTAATATTTATTCCCATACATAGTTATAATTTTTTTTCTTGTGATGGGGACTTTTAAGGTCTATTCTCTTAGCAATGTTCAGTTTTGCAATATAGAATTGATCACTGTATATAAAATTTATATGTTTAGTTTTATTCAGTTTTTCTTGAACATAAAACTAATTATAAGCCACTTAAATGCTATTTCCATCTTGCTCATCTTTTTTTTTTTTTTAAGTTTACAATAAACAAATCCACTGCCAGAATAAAGTAGTCTTTACTTTAGATTTGGAAAAATGAAAATAAATTAAATGGAATACAAACCAGGACACATACCAAGTTCCATATCAAATACAGGAAATGCTTACCTTTTTTTGAGTATTGTTGACACACAACCTTGCTTAGTTTCAGGTGTGCAACTTAGCGGTTTGACAAATTTAAGTATTATGCTGTGTTCATCACAAGTATGGCTACCATATGTCCCTTTGCATTGCTATTACAGTATCATTGACGGTATTCCTTATGCTCTGTTTTTCATTCTTGTGACTTACTCATTTCATATCTGGAAGCCTGTCTCTCCTTCTCCCCTTCACTTGTTTTTTCCCAATCCGCATCTGCATCCCCCTTGACAGCCATCAGTTTGTTCTCTGTAGTCATAGTCCTCATTCTACTTTTTGTTTGTTTACTCATTTTTTAAGATTCCACTCAAAAGTAGAATCATATGGTATTGGTCTTTCTTAGTCTGACTTATTTCACTTAGCATATACCCTTTAGGAGCATCCATCTTAAATGACATGAGCTCATCCTTTTTTATGGCTATATAATATTCCATTGTGTCTTTATATACCACGTTTTCTTTATCCACTCATCTGTTGATTAGATACTTAGATTGCTTTCATGTTTTGGCTATTGTAAATAATACTGTAGTAAACCTAGGGATGCATGTATCTTTTTTAGTTAGTATTATTTTCTCTGGGTAAATCCCCAATAGTGGAATTAATGGATCATATGTTATTTCTATTTTCAATTTTTTGAGGAATCTTCATACTGTTTTCTGTAGTGGCTGTACATTTGATCACCCCACCAACAGTGCACAGGAATTCCAGTTTTTCAACATCTTCATCATCTCTTGTTGTTTCTTGTCTTCTTGATTGTAGTTATTCTAAGAGGTATGAGAGCATACTTCATTGTGTTTTTGATTTGCATTTCCCTGATAATGAATGATGTCGAATATCTTTTCGTACTCTCTGTTGGTCATCTGTATGTCTTTTTGGGCAAAAAATATATATATATATATATCTACTCAGGTCCTTTGTACCTTCTCCCGTTTAGTAGGTTGACTTTTTGTTTTGTTGATGGTTTCCCTTGTTGTGCAAAAGCTTTTCATTTTGACACAGTCCCGTGCTTCGGCAGCACACTTTATATATATAATTTTTTTTTTTTGACACAGTCCCAGTAGTTTATTGTTGCTTTTGTTTTCTTTGCCTTAGGAGACAGCTAGAAAAATGTTGCTGTGGCTGATGTCAGAGAAATTACTGCCTGTGTTCTCATCTAGGCTTTGATGGTTTTAGGTCACACATTTAGGTCTTTAATTGGTTTTGAGTTTTTTTTTGTGTATGGTATTGGAAAGTGTCCCAATTTCATTCTTCTACATGTAGCTCTCCAGTTTTCTCAGCACAATTTATTGAAAAGACTGTCTTTTTCCTATTGTATATTTTTGCTTCCTTTTCATAGATTAATTGACCATACAGTTGTGAGTTTATTTCTGGGTTTTCTATTCTATTCTATTAATCTATGTGTCTCTATTCATCAGTACTATACTGTTTTGATTACTACAGCTTTGTATTATGTCTTAAAATCTGGAATTGTGATACCTGCAGATTTGGTCATCTTTCTCAGGATTGCTTTGGCTATTTGAGGTCTTCTTTGATTCCATATAAATGTTAGTATTAATTGCTCTAGTTTGGTGAAAAATGCTGTTGGTATTTTGATAGGGATTGTGTTGAATCTGTACATGGCTTTGGATAATATGGACATTTGGACAGTATTCATTCTTCCAGTCCATAAGCCTGAAATACCTTTACATTTGTTTCATTTTCAGTTTCTTTTATCACTGTTTTCTAGTTTTCAGAGTATAGGTCTTTCATTTCTCTGGTTAAGTTTCTTCCTAGGTATTTTGTTCTTTTTGGTGCACTTATAATTGGTGGTGGTGATCTAATTTCTCTTTCTGTGACTTCATTGTCAATGTATAGAAATTCTACCAATTTCTGGGTATTAATTGTATATCCTGCCACTTCAGTGAATTTGTTTATTCTAATAGTTTTTGTGGAATCTTTAGGACTTTCTCTGTGTAGTAGCATGTTGTCCACAAATAGTGATAGTTTAACTTCTTTACCAATATTAATGTCTCATTTCTTTATCTTGTCTGATTGCTATGGCTAGGACTTCTAGTATTATGTTGAATAAAGTGATGAGAGTGGACATCTTTGTCTTTTTCCTGATCTTAGAGGGAAAGATCAGTTTTTCACCATTGAGGATGATGTTAACTGTCTTTTTCATATATGGCCTTCATTATATTGAGGTATATTCCATCTAATGCATTTTATTGAGAATTTTTTATCATGACTGGGTGTTGAATCTTGTCAAATGTTTTTTCTGCAATTGACATGATTGTATGATTTTTATCTTTCATTTTGCTGTTGTGGTGTATACTGGTGATTGATTTGTAAATATTGAATCATCCCAGGAATAAATCCCACCTTATCATGGTGAATGATCTTTTTAATGTATTTTTTGTATATTGTTTGCTAATATTTTGTTGAAGATTTTTGCTTTTGTATTCATCAGAGATATTGGCCTGTATCTTTTGTTTTTTGTTTTGTTTTGTTTTGTGCTCTCTTTTTCTGGTGGTCTTATCAGGGTAATCCTGGCCTCATAGAATGTATTTGGAAGCTTTTCTTTCTCTTCTCACTTTTGGAATAGTTTGAAGAGAACAGGTATTAACTCTTATTTAAATGTCTGGTAGACTTCACTTATGAATCTATCTGGTTTTGGACTTTTATTTTTTGGTAGTTTTTTTGATTATTGATTCAATTTTGTTTCTTGTAACTCGTCAATTCAGGTTTTTTTGTTTCTTTCTAGTTCAGTTTTGGAAGTTTCTTTCTAGTTCTAGGGATTTGGCCATTTCTTACAGGTTCCCAGTTTGTTGGCATATATTTTTTCATAGTATTCTCTTATTTTTTTGTGTTTCTGTGACATCAATGTTATTTCTCCTCCCTCATTCTTTGATTTTATTTATTGGAATTCTTTTTCTTTTTCTTGATGAGTCAGGCTAAGGGTTTATTAATTTTATTTATCTTTTCAAAGAATGAGTTTCTGGTTTCATTGACTTTTTTTCCTCTTATTATTTTTTTTCTTTTAGTCTCTATGTCATCTCTTTCTGTTCTGCTCTTTATTATTTCTTTTTCTGCTCACCTTGGGCTTTAGAACATATGTATCTTGAAATCTAAAGGATATCTAGGAATTCTAGATATCCTTTTTTTACAATAGTCCTAAAGATAGTTTAAAATTACCTTGCTTATGGGTAGTAGGTAAAACAAATATACACTTACTGTAGTGTATGTTACATTTAGTAAGTGAACATTAAAAATAAAGGTATGTTTCTAATCATTATCTTTTAAAAGAAGAAATGGCTACTTTTAGTAGCAGAGAAAATATTTTTAATTAAATTCAATAACACAATGAGAGAATGCTAGACCAACCTCAACTATAAAATGAAAATTAGAACTATATTTCATACTTCCAACCTTTGTGTACATTAATATAATTTAAATGTTGTTTAAGTGTGGCTTACTAGCTCTTCATTTTAATACTAGAATGTTGGAAAGTAGACTTAATTATGGCATACTTAGCTTCTACATAATAGCAATGTTTTCAGTTATATCGTTTTCTTTTTTCCTGAAGTATTTCAAATACTTCTATGTATTCTGTTGTATTTCCTCTTCTCTGCATTTTGTGAAGTCAAATACAAAAATAATACTTTGTTAGAATCCAGGGAATCAACTTTTAATATTATTTTCTTTCTACCTTCTGATTGGCTGTATTTTGGTGAGTAAATCATTCATTAAATCAGTCAGTGCCTTAATTTCTCCACCTATGAAATGGAGAATTATCTTTTGCTATTATTTCCTTTTTGTTTGATCAAATGAAGTAATGAGATTAAATACCTGTGTCTACATAAACTCAGGTATTCGAATCTATATTTTCTAGATGACAGACTGGTTTAGTTCCTACCCTAGTTACTAAAAGAGATTCAATCTTGATACCTTGAATCTTTGATGACAAGAATCAGAAATTCCTTTTCTTATTCCTAGGTGGTGCTAACCAAAGAAAAAAATAAAATGCCCTCCTAATGTATGGCTTGAAAAAAATTAAATTTTGACTCATTTGACAGTTAAAAAATGAGTCCTTGGGTGGAGCATGGAACTAAAATGTAGGAGGTAGAGAGGGAAATAAATTCTGTTCAGCAACAAATCTGTGTCAAGCATTTTATTGCCAGATAAAAAATAGGACACCCATTTAAATTTGAATCTCAATTAAATAACAGATCATTTAGTATAAGTATATCTCATGCAATATTGAGACATAGTAAAAAATTGCTGTTTATCTGAAATTCAAATTTCACTAGGAGCTTTGTGTTTTTATTTGCCAAATCTGGCAACTGTATCTCCATGGGAATTCTGCAAGGTAGGCTAATGCAGCCCTATCTTACAGTTGGAAAAAATAAGGTTCAGAGAACTTTCATTATATTCCTTGGATCACACAGCCAGCAAGTGGCAAGGAGGGAGATTAAACCCAGGCCTGCTTCCCCCCATTCTAGTTCTCCTTCCAGTGTGACCTGATGCTCATAAAACACACTAACACATTTGACTGCAGAATCACGAACAGTGTCTCCACCAACACATACATTTCTCCCTGGCTAAATAGATCAAGACAAACAGAAATATTTTATTTTATTCTACCTCTTCTCCAGGCAAAATCCCTCCACTCTCCAAGTTTTGTTAGAAGAGAAAAGAGCACTCTCATTTACTCCCAGCATGTAAGACAACTACAGCCACATTCCCTTGAGGTAAGAAACCCAGAGTACATTCAGAGAACTTAGGGACATATTTACAGTCTCCCAAGATCCTATTCTTGCTTCTTTGCTACTATTTATCATTTTTGTGGTGAAACATATTTGGGGAAGCACTGCGGTAATTCCCTCAAAGCAGCAGTTCCAGGACTCCATACAGCCATAGGTGGTCATCCATGGTCTGTAGATTCTGAAGGATGGAAGAAAAACGGAGTTTATTCGCAGTTAAAGTGATGAAAGTGGCAGCTATTAAAGCTATTAGTTACTATTTTCTGTGCTGAAAGAAAAGGAGAGAGGATATTAACACCGGGGGCAAAGGAAGATGTATTGCTGAGCTTCAAGCTTTGGGAGCCTTGCCCTGCAGCCTGTGCTGCTGCTCCCACACTATTGGCAGGGGCACATAGTGAATAGTGTTCTATTTTTAATTTTAAACTTTTAAGCAGAAGGCCATCAGGAATAATCTGCTCAGTAAACAGTTGGTCTGGAGTCTTAGCATTTCTCTTCGTTCAGCAAACAGTATCACAAATGTTAAATGTTAGAGAAGAACCAATGGCATGTGTGTTTTATCAAATGAGTCTTTTGCCAAGAATATCTCTGGATTTTTTTTTTTCTGATGCAGTTTAGGAAAGAAATGATAAACATAGCTGGAAGGCAGTGAATATAGGTATAAGGCATGGACTTTCTAGCTGGGTAGACACAAGTTCCAGATAGGTTCAAGCACCAGCTCCATAATTTACCTGCTGTGTGACCTTGAGCACATTACTTAAATTTACTCCATCTATTTCCTCTGATAATTAAATTAATAGCAATACCTACTTGGTGCTAACATTGCAAAGATAAAGAGATGGGGTATGTGAAATGCAAAGCAGTACCATGGACATATTAGATACCTCCAAATGCTTATCAATTCCCCTTTACTTTCATCTTTTTTTTCTAATTTTGAAAGTACAGTTGATTGGGAGAGAAGAGAATGCTGTTAAGGAAAATCAAATTGTAGATTTAAAGGCACCATATGCTTTTATTTGAAACTATATTATGTGTTAATAATTCTCCTGTCATATAGACATGTTATAGATCTAAAGGTGACAGTATTGGTTGATATAACCATAATACTTTTCTTTCCTTTTTTAAAAAATTAATTTATTTATTTTCAGAAAAAAACAGTATTCATTATTTTTTCCACCACACCCAGTGCTCCATGCAATCCGTGCCCTCTATAATACCCACCACCTGGTACCCCAACCTCCCACCCCCTCGCCACTTCAAACCCCTCAGATTGTTTTTCAGAGTCCATAGTCTCTTATGATTCACCTCCCCTTCCAATTTACCCCAACTCCCTTCTCTTCTCTAACAACCCTTGTCCTCCATCATATTTGCTATGCTCCACAAATAAGTGAAACCATATGATAATTGACTCTCTCTGCTTGACTTATCTCACTCAGCATAATCTCTTCCAGTCCCTCCATGTTGCTACAAAAGTTGGGTATTCATCCTTTCTGATGGAGGCATAATACTCCATAGTGTATATGGACCACATCTTCCTTATCCATTCGTCTGTTGAAGGGCATCTTGGTTCTTTCCATAGTTTGGCGACCGTGGCCATTGCTGCTATAAACATTGGGGTACAGATGGCCCCTCTTTTCACAACATCTGTATCTTTGGGGTAAATACCCAAGAGTGCAATTGCTGGGTCATAGGGAAGTTGTATTTTTAATTTCTTGAGAAATCTCCCCACTGTTCTCCAAAGAGGCTGCACCAACTTGCATCCCCACCAACAGTGTAAGAGGGTTCCCCTTTCTCCACATCCTCTCCAACACATGTTGTTTTCTGTTTTGTTAATTTTGGCCATTCTAACTGGTGTAAGGTGATATCTCAATGTGGTTTTAATTTGAATCTCCCTGAGGGCTAGTGATGATGAACATTTTTTCATGTGTCTGATAGCCATTTGTATGTCTTGATTGGAGAAGTGTCTATTCATATCTTCTGCCCATTTTTTGATATGATTGTCTGTTTCTTGGGTGTTGAGTTTGAGGAGTTCATTATAGATCCTGGATATCAACCTTTTGTCTGTACTGTCATTTGCAAATATCTTCTTCCATTCCATGGGTTGCCTCTTTGTTTTCTTGACTGTTTCCTTTGCTGTGCAGAAGCTTTTGATTTTGATGAAGTCCTAAAAGTTTATTTTCGCTTTTGTTTCCTTTGCCTTTGGAGACATATCTTGAAAGAAGTTGGTGTGGCTGATATCGAAGAGATTACTGCCTATGTTCTCTTCTAGGATTCTGATGGATTACTGTCTCATGTTGAGGTCTTTTATCCATTTTGAGTTGATCTTTGTGTACGGTGTAAGAGAATGGTCGAGTTTCATTCTTCTACTTATAGCTGTCCAGTTTTCCCAGCACCATTTATTGAAGAGATTGTTTTTTTTTCCACTGTATATTTTTTCCTCTTTTGTCGAAGATTAATTGACCATAGAGTTGAGGGTCCATATCTGGGCTCTCTACTCTGTTCCACTGGTCTGTGTCTATTTTTATGCCAGTACCATGCTGTCTTGGTGATCACAGCTTTGTAATAAAGCTTGAAATCAGGTAACGTGATGCCCCCAGCTTTATTTTTGTTTTTCAACATTTCCTTAGCGATTCGGGGTCTCTTCTGATTCCATACAAATTTTTGGATTATTTGCTCCAGCTCTTTGAAGAATACCGTGGAATTTTGATCGGAATGGCATTAAAAGTATAGATTGCTCTAGGCAGTATAGACATTTTAACAATGTTTATTCTTCAGATCCAAGAGCATGGAATGGTCTTCCATCTTTTTGTGTCTTCTTCAATTTCTTTCAAGAGTGTTCTGTAGTTCCTCGAGTACAGATCCTTTACCTCTTTGGTTAGGTTTATTCCCAGGAATCTAATGGTTCTTGGTGCTATAGTAAATGGAATTGATTCTCTAATTTCCCTTTCTGTATTTTCATTGTTAGTGTATAAGAAAGCCACTGATTTCTGTACATTGACTTTGTATCCTGCCACGTTGCTGAATTGCTGTATGAGTTCTAGTAGTTTGGGGTGGTGTCTTTTGCGTTTTCCATATAAAGAATTACTTACAGAGGGAAGCCCATCAGAATAACATCAGACCTGTCCACAGAGACCTGGCAAGCCAGAAAAGGCTGGCAAGATATATTCAGGGTACTAAATTAGAAGAACATGCAGCCGAGAATACTTTATCCCACAAGACTGACATTCAAAATGGATGGAGAGATAAAGAGTTTCCAAGATCGGCAAGGCTTAAAAGACTATGCAACCATCAAGCCGACACTGCAGGAAATTTTAAGGGGGGTTCTATAAAAGAGGAAAAATCCTAAGAATAGCATTGAACAGAAATATTGAGACAGTCTACAGAAACAAAAACTTCAAAGGTAACTCGATGTCAATAAAAATGTATCTATCAATAATCACTGTCAATGTGAATGGCCTAAATGCACCCATAAAATGGCACAGGGTTGCAGATGACAGGGCCCATCCATATGTTGTCTACAAGAGACCCACTTGGAACCTAAAGAGACACCCAGACTGAAAGTGAAGGGATGGAGAAACATCTTTCATGCCAATGGGCCTCAAAAGAAGGCTGGGGTAGCGATTCTCATATCAGATAAATTAGCTTTTAAACTAAAGACTGTAGTCAGAGATACAGAAGGACACTACATAATCCTTAAAGGGACTATCCACCAAGATGATCTAACAATTGTAAATATCTATGCTCCCAATATGGGAGCAGCCAATTACTTAAGAAAACTGTTAATCAAGATAAAGAGTCATATTGATATGAATACACTAATTGTAGGAGATCCTAACATGCCTCTCTCAGAAATAGATCATCGAAGCAGAAAATCAATAAAGAAACAAGAGCATTGAGTGACACATTGGACCAGATGGACCTCATAGATATATACAGAACATTCCACCCTAAAACAACAGAATACTCATTCTTCTCAAGTGCACATGGAACCTTCTCCAGAATAGAGTGACATACTGGGTCACAAATCAGGACTCAACCGATACCAAAAGACTGAGATTACTCCCTGCATATTCTCAGATCACAATGCTTTGAAACTGGAGCTCAATCACAAGGACAAGTTCAGAAGGAACTCAAACACCTGGAAGCTAAAGACCACCTTGCTTAAGAATGCTTGGATCAACCAAGAGATCAAAGAAGAATTGAAACAATTCATGGAAACCAATGAGAATGAAGACACTTCTGTCCAAAACCTATGGGATACAGAAAAGGCGGTCCTAAGGGGGAAATACATAGCCATCCAAGCCTCCCTCAAAAAACTTGAAAAATCCAGAATACACCAGCTGTCTCTACACCTTAAAGAACTGGAGAATCAACAACAAATCAAACCAACTCCACACATAAGAAGGGAAATCATCAAGATTAGAGCTGAGATCAATGAGGTAGAAACAGTAGAACGTATCAATGAAACTAGAAGCTGGTTTTTTGAAAGAATCAATAAGATTGATAAACCATTGGCCACACTAATTCAAAAGAAAAGAGAAAGCCCAAATTCATAAAATTATGAATGAAAAGGGAGAGATCACAACTAACACCAAGGAAGTAGAAACAATCATCAGAAGTTATTATCAACAGTTACATGCCAATAAGCTTAGCAACCTAGATGAAATGGATGCATTCCTGGAAAACTATAAACTACCAAAATTGAACCAGGAAGAAATCGACAACCTGAATAGACTGATACCTAATAATGGGATTGAAGCAGTGATCAAAAACCTCCCAAAAAACAAGAGCCCAGGACCTGACGGATTCCCTGGGGAATTCTACCAAACCTTCAAAGAAGAAATAACACCTGTTCTCCTGAAGCTGTTTCAAAAAACTGAAGCAGAAGGAAAACTTCCTGACTCTTTCTATGAAACCAGCATTACCTTGATCCCCAAACCAGGCAAAGACCCTACCAAAAAGGAGAATTTTAGACCAATATCACTAATGAATATGGATGCTAAGATTCTCAACAAGATCCTAGCAAACAGGATCCAACAGCACATTAAAAAGATTATCCACCATGGGGCGCCTGGGTGGCTCAGTCGTTAAGTGGCTGTCTTCGGCTCAGGTCATGATCCCAGGGTGCTGGGATCGATCGAGCCCCGCATCGGGCTCCCTGCTCAGCAGGAAGCCTGCTTCTCCCTCTTCCATTTCCTCCGCTTGTGTTCCCTCTCTGGCTGTCTCTGTCAAATAAATAAATAAAATTAAAAAAAAAAAAAAGATTATCCACCATGACCAGGTGGGATTCATCCCTGGGATACAAGGATGGTTCAGCATTCGCAAATCAATCAATGTGATACAACAAATTAATATGAGAAGAGAGAAGAACCACATGGTCCTCTTAATTGATGCAGAAAAAGCATTTGACAAAACCCAGCATCCGTTCCTGATTAAAATGCTCCAAAGTATATGCTTCAAATCTATCTATGAAAGACCCACAGCAAATATCATCCTCAATGGGAAAAAGCTTGCAGCCTTCCCGTTGAGATCAGGAACAAGACAAGGATGCCGACTTTCACCACTCTTGTTCAATATAGTATTAGAAGTCCTAGCAACAGCAATCAGACAACAAAGAGAAATAAAAGGTATCCAAATTGGCAGTGAAGAAGTCAAACTCTCTCTCTTCATGGTGACATGATTCTTTCTTTTTTTTTTTTTAAGGTTTTTTTTTTTTTTTTAAATTTGACAGAGAGAGAGAGATCATAAGTAGGCAGAGAGGCAGGCAGAGAGAGAGAGGGGGAAGAAGCAGGCTCCCTGCAGAGCAGAGAGCCTGATGCGGGGCTCCATCTCAAGACCCTGGGATCATGACCCGAGCCGAAGGCAGAGGCTTTAACCCACTGAGCCACCCAGGTACCCCTCCATAATACTTTTCAAATTCCTATCAACCATTATGGATGGGTTCAGTGGGAGGGAGCTGCAGGGGCCATATTGTGCTTCAGTATCAGAAACTCTCAGATATTGTCGCTTAATGTCTTTGGAATTAAGTGATCCATGGGATAATGAATTTTCTTCCCAGAGATACTGAACTAGTATCAAAATAACTACACATCAGGAACTCAGTGGAAAAGATTCATTTTCAGGGAAAAGAGGTAGATCAGATGGCTTTTAGGCCAAGATTATTTTCCAACTTCCAGATTCTGCATTCCTCAGTATACATTCTATAACTGGTTTATTGAGCCTGATTTAATTAATCCACTCATTTGTTCACTCCTAAAAATACATTTATTGTGTCTCTCCTATGTGTTCAGGATTGATAGAAGCACATGATTAACGAACACTATGTGGAAATCCTAGAGGAAAACATATTGAAATGTAGTGAAGAAAAGAAAAAAATATGTCAACCAATAGTTCCTTGTTACTGTACATTGAGCAATACATTTTATCCCATTACATTTTATATGTGTCACTTCCATTCTGCTCTCGGTATGAATAGACAAGGCTAATATTGTTTCCGGTGAAGGCCTGACAGCTATTCTTTTGATTTGTTTGGCATTACATTTGAGCTGCACTCATGCGGCCCCGACTGCTGAAGGATGGCTTGGCTGAAAAGAACAGGCGATATGCTCTAGGGAGAAAGGGCAGGGTTTTGGAAAAGAGAGAAATCTGGAAACAGTATTTGTACATCTATGTACTGCTAAAGGCTCTGATAATTCCTGCATAGTGGTTGAGGTAGTCAAGAGAGAAATGATCTTTTCTCTTACCACAGAGCCTGGAGCCTCAGAGGCTAGTTTTAAAGAATACCAGCTTTGATATCACATGACCCAATCCCTGCTTCTCAGCGGCCTTTTCCACAAAACGTAATCTAATTTTCTTTCTAGAAGATCTATTCTTGCCCAGTTAATGTTAGTGAAGGAATGGGGTTGGGCCTTCTCTCTTGCCAGAGGTCTAGGCCATCTTGAATGTTGACAAATATGGGTAGCTATCCCAGGCTGGATAAGGAGAGAGATTTTTTGGGGCTTCTAGGGAAGCTTCTAACTTGTTATTCCATAAATGATAAGAAACCTTCCTAATGGTCAGTGCATTCAGCTCTGGAAGATGTGGGGTGTAGAGGGAGGTCTGAGTATCAGCAACTATTTGCTATCACAAGACAACAATCCTGATGAAGAAGTTTTTAAATAGAGGAAGTGACAGTTAAGGTAGTTTTTGAAAAATAAGTCAGAGCTCATACCATGAAACTTTGTATCAAATCATCCCCAAGATTGACCTCCCAACATTTTAGTCTAATGAGCCAATAAATTTCATTTCAGTAAAATGATTTAAATTGGATTATCTGATAACTTCAAAGAGAAATATTCAAATGACAAATTCCTGTCCTAGCTGTGTGACTGTGGGCAAACTCCTTATCCTTACTGAGTTTTCTGAGTGTCTATTCTGAATTTCTTGCTAATAAGTTATGTGACTTTATTTCCTCTTCTATAAAATGAATATAATATTTTGGATATATCTTTTATATAATACATTGCACAAGATATTTAAGCATTTGGCACAGTCCCTTGAACTTCCTCAATGCAATATAGTTATTATCATCAAGTTTCTGCATATGCATTTACGTTTTCACATATACATGCTGAATTTCCAGTAGTGTACAATTCAGGCTATATATGGTAAACCTCAAAAATTATGATGATGATGATGATGATCTTATTTTCTTTTTCAGGGAAGGAAAAATATGTCAAAATAATGATAATACATAGTAATATGTAGAGAAGTACTTTTCTTTTTTTTAAGGGTCATGAGTAAAGTACACAGGATATCAGACTGGAGAAATGCTGTTTTTTAGTGGAAGGTTCAGGGAACGCCTTATGGTAGTAGAGATAGAAAAATTGGGTGCATTTACATAGGTAGATATGGGTAAGCAAAGGAACTGCATCATATCTTATCTGAGTCTTTTATTTTATTATTTTTTTAATAGTAGAGATGCCTATAGGAGAAAGGATATATAGTAAGGAAAGCAAAGAGTGAGAAAATTGACAAGAGATTGACATTTTTTTCTGGATTTTGAAGCTACCCTAGGTTTCTTGTGCTCAGGGACTGTAGCTTGTTTTGTCTTAGCTTGTGTGTGTAAGGTGATATATGAAGGTGCCAATATGTGTGGTGATTGGAGGAATTCCAAAAAAAATTACTTTACTTCTCAAATCTAGTGTATGTATGTGTGTGTATAACATTATACTTACTGTTTCTCATTTTCTTCTGCAGTCCCTTACCAAGCTCAGAGGAATAGAAAGTAAAAAGTGTATGCATGAATAAAAAACAAATGTAATAAGGAAACTGAGAATACTATTGGGTGCCTATAATATACTAGTCATTCTAGATGCTCACTCTCTGTTTCTCTCTCTAATCTTATTTTTGATTAATCTTGATACAATTATTGCTAACCATATTTTATGAATGGGAAGGGAGACTCAGTTTAAATTGTCTGGGTTTATTATGGCTAACTAGTGGGGTCAAAGAAAATGTACATAATTGGTGTACTTTAATCTTCATAGAATTGAGGGTCATGGCATGGGAGAAACATTGATTGCTTAATCATTCTCTTTGAGAAAGATGGTAGCTCTAGAATCTTTATTATTGCTTGTTGTTGTTTGTTTTCCTTTTGTTTTTGCCTACTCAGACCATAATCAACTTGTTACTGGTAATGTCCACAGTTGTCTTTATCTACTACCACGAGCTAACTTTTCATATGTCTCCCTTTCGCTGTGTTACAAAGATAAGGGTACTTTATCTGTATTGAGAATCTATTTTGTACTAAGGATTACCAAAAATAATTCAATTTTTCTGTTGACCTGAGTTTCAAATAGTGTGAGGTAGGTCCTATTTCTTTAATATTTAAAAAAACAAAAAAACAAAAAAACAAAAAAACAGTACTAGGCTATTTATTTAGTTTCCTGGTCTCAAACATCTTGTCATAGGGAGACAAATCAAAATATGGGTCAATCTGAGTGAACATTTATGGTGGAAAGTAGTGTGCTTCAATGGAGAGAACTAAGAGAACATATGTAGAACCATTAAGATGCAAGTAAAAGAAAAACAATAACTCAAGAAAAAAAGCCAGCTGATGACTTCATTTCATAAACTTGCAGTGACTGAACACAGACCATGTTAGTGAGCTAAATTTTATATTCCTCCTTGCCACTGCATAGTCATAAAATGGCTCTGCTATATAACTCCAAGAACTATGTGTCATATAATGGCATCCGCCATAGGAAGGCTTGTATCTTGGTCAAAATGGGGGATCCTTTCAGAACCACCTTCATCCCAACAGATACTCCTTCACCTCTCCTTGGCCACTATCAGATGGTGGCTCACCCTGGAGAAGGAAAAAGGGGATGGCTTTTGAGTAGCAACCAGTGATTTAAATCATAATAGTTTTTCTTCTTTTTCTTATATTATCAAAATTTAAAAAGGAAAGAATGGAGAGGATTGGTAAAACATATAGAACATATTCAGAGGAACATTATATTCTAAAGATGGAAGATATAGAATAGATACATATATTTAAACCCATCATTTTACAGAAGGAAAGAAAGATCCTATCCAAGGTCCCATACATAATAAGACCCATGCTAGCATATCTCATCCTCTCTGGTGTGACGTGGGCTGTCTTCTTCTTGGCAGCTAGCTACTATTTCCTTTCTTTGGATTGGTCTCCACAACTTTCATGACCACTTACTTTTCACTGAGGTGCTTCCAACTAGTGTGATATTCTGTTTCCTTAACCAGTTTTACAGCCTATGAAATGGAGTATATATTAGAGGAAAATGAATTCTCCCTAAAAATACTTGTTTGTATTTAAAACAAAAGTTATAACTAAACATAGAAAGAGATATAATAATATCTATTCTTGTAAAAATCTTGATATTTGGGAATTCAGAACATTTAAAAAATAATACGCAGAAATTAGAGATAAGGTTTTCTTTTAGATGTTCCTCAATCACATTTTCACATAGGCATGCTAGTTTGAATATAGTCTGTATCTTCCTGGTCAATTTTTAGTAACATATTAATTAGCATCTTATTACTAACAATTTTAGAACATATTTGTTTATAGGTAAACTATATTGAATGCTAATTTAGAAAAATTATATCATTGTGTACTTTTAATTTTGCAACTTGAATTTTTACCTAGCATTGTTTTTGAGATTTATTCATATTGGTGTGTCCTCCCTCCTTCCCTCCCTTCCTATGGCGTACAGCATTCGGTCATATAAATATATTGCTGTTGTTTGCATTATTTCTTGTATTTTTCAATTAAAAATGATATATATGGAGTATTATGCCTCTATTAGAAAGGATGAATACCCAACTTTTGTAGCAACATGGACAGGACTGGAAGAGATTATGCTGAGTGAAATAAGTCAAGCAGAGTCAATTATCATATGGTTTCACTTACTTGTGGAGCATAAGGAATAACACAGAGGACATTGGTTGATGGAGAGAAGGGAGCAGGGGGAAATAAGAGGGTGAGACAAACCATGAGAGACTGTGGACTCTAAGAAACAAACTGAGGGTTTTGGAGGGGAGGGAGGTTGGGGGTTGGGTGAGCCTGGTGATGGGTATTAAGTACGGCATGAATTACATGGAGCACTGGGTGTGGTGCATAAATAATGAATTTTGGAATACTGAAAATAAAATAAAATAATATATATGGTTACTTGTGGGTTTGTATGAAAGTTAACATACAGTGAATGCCTAGAGTGAATTCTGAGTCAGAAAATGTATGCACATTCTCAATTGTACCAAATATTACTAAATTCATCTTTATTTTCCCACTTTCCAAAATTATAAGTAAAAATCTATCTGAATTAAACAATAATGATAATGATAGGGCTTTGTTTCTTGACTTGGATCTACTTAAGAAGGTCAAAATGATACCTCCACTTTCTTCGTATCCTCTCATTAGAATCAATTACTGACTAGCTGGAACTGATCAATATGTGCTTAAAACTTCCTTTTTCCTAATCCTTAGTAAAAGCTCAGGTTAAAGGAAATGGATTTTTCATTTTCAAATGGTATAGCCAAAGTCTAACTCCCTGGTCTTCCTAATGTTAGGAAATCAGAGGATGAAGTAGAAATAAAGAACCAAATGTTTTTTAAAACGTCTAATAGATGGGTCAGATGTTTTCTTTTTCCTGCAAAAACCATCAATCGTTACTTTGTTTTTGAAACAAGAAATTTTACCATATGTCTGAGACGGTGTCTTAGGCACTTGCTTTAGAGTCTGCTGTAGCTGAATTCAGTAATGATATCCACTCAAAATCATTTCATGAATGCTTCTACTGTACCTGCAAATGCACATGGCTGGGAATACAGATATGATTCTCTTTTGATAGACTTCATCATCATCTATGGAGGAGGCAAATGTGTAAGCAAATAATTGCAGTTGTTAATACATTTTAATAGAATATGTAGAATTGAAAGAGCATCTCCAAGAAGGACAGAGGACTATTGATAGGAGTGTGCTTTAGAAAGGATTTTGCCTTAAATTTATATTTTGAAACTATTTGTAAGTCTGTAAGAAAATAAATTAACCAATTTTAAAAAGTGAAGATCTAAACAGGCAGTTGATCAAAGAAGATAGACAGCAAATAAACATATGTTCAACATCATGCATTAGGAAATTGCAAATTAAAACAGCGTTAAGATATCACCCAAACTCCTACTAGAATGGCTAAAATCCTAGTATCTATTATCAAATACTGGTGGGGATATGGAGAATAGGAATTCTTCTTAATTGCTGGTGGGAATAAAAAATGGTAAGCTTCCTTAGAAGACAATTAGGCAGTTTCTTACAAAGTTAAACACAGTCTTACCATTAATACCTAGCAACTGGATGTTTATCCAGATGAGTTGAAAACATGTGCATTCAAAAATCTACACTTGAATGTTTAAGCAGCCTTATTCATAATTGCCAAGACTTAGAGGTAACCATGATGTTCTTCAATAGATGAATACATAAGTCAGTTATATCATACAATGGAATATATTACTCATTGGTAGAAAGAAATAAGCTATCAAGCCATAAAAAGACATGGAAGAACTTTAATGCCTTTTACTTCAAAGCTATCTGAAAAGACTGCATACTGTATGATTCCAACTACAGAACAATCTGGAAAAGGCAAAACTATAGAGATAGTAAAAGTTCAGTGGTTACCAGGAGAGAGGGTGGACAAAAGCATTTTTAGGACACTAAAATTATTCTATATAACAGTCTAATGGTGAAGACATGATATTATGCATTTATCAAAACCCATAGAACTGTACAACACAAAGTGGGAATCCTAATATAAACTACTTTGGCTGATAATAATGTATCAATATTGGTCTATGGATAGTAACCAATGTATTGCACTGATTTAGGATGTTAATAGTAAGGGAAACTGTAAGCCAGGACTGGGGGAGTGTATATGGAAACTCTACTTTCTGCTCATTGTTGTAAACCTAAATGTGCTCTGAAAGTATATTCTGTTAATCAAAGAAAAGGGGGGGGGGGTTGTGTGTGTCTCCTAAGAAAACAAGGAGGAGCAGTGGATCCCAATCAATGACATTATTTCCTGCTAACTGGGAGCAAGGAGTACATAGACGTTAAAAGCCTAGAGAAGAATCTCAGAAGAGACTGGTTAGGTGAATATTAACTCTATAGGAGATCTGTGATGTGGGTTTAAGCCCAAGTTAGGTTGTGGAGATGAGTAAAATCCGGCAAACTATAGGCAGAATGGAGGGAGGAGGCAGAATCTAAAATACATCGATTCTGAAACAAAAATGAACATGCAAAACCAGTAAGAATTTATACTGCTTCTGTCTCTCCTACTCCATAGATTAAAACAACAACAACACACCTTGAGCTTCTCTGTATTTTAAAACCTACTCAGGAATTTGTTACAAATTAAAATTTAAGCATTTATAAATTACAGGGACTATAGTAATTATACAAAATGTTATTAGTAATTGAAATAATTATATTCTTTTATTGGAATAATTAAAACTTACTTTTAGAAAGAAAACAATTAGTATATTCCTATAAAAAAAAATCTTCCTTCTGACATAGTCACAGGTAAAAATAAAAAACCTGATTATATAGTTTCAGTGGTCCATAAAAGGAATTAGGCATAGGAATATTTTTGGATGAGCAGTGAAAGATATTTCAGAAGGGGTGTTGTGGTTTTAGAATTGCCATAAATGTTGATGAGTTTGGCTATAAAATGGCTAGAATGAGAAGGAATGCCGGAGGTGAATGATAAGTTTGGGACACTGGGAGGGAAAATGATTATATTTCAGATTCTGGTAAAATCAGGATCCAAAAATATCTTGGCAGTGTGCTAAAAGAATTAGTCAGAAATCAGCAATAAAATTTAATAGGGCAAAACATATGTCTGCTTAAACAATTTGGTAATGTCAAGGTGGGAGAGAAAGGAATGAGGAAAAGATGCAAATAATAAAAAATGTTAAGTTTCCAGCTGATGGAAATTTCATCACAATCCAGCACTGATGGGCTATTGGATCAGCCTAAAATTGGCCCAGAATTTAGTATCCTAGAATATTTTTGGCACAAATTTTTGGTATCTGAGAGGCTACCCTACTGTTGAGTTTGGGTATGGTCGTTAACAAGAACACAGACTTCATTTATCCAAAGATTACCATTTAAAGAATTCAGTGTGAAAGTTTATAAAACATATTGGAGAGAAGTAAGATTTTTTTCTATGATACAGTATCAAGGAGTACTTATTATTTTAATGCCACCTTTAGTAAAAAGCAGGCTTCTAAGTAAGAAGAAAGTAATAGGGTTCTTTATAGGAAGCAGGACAGTTATGCATGAATTTGTTTATATACTGCCTCAAAGGTAGGAAAATCATGAAAAAGAAGCTGTGAGCCAAGTTTTACAGTTACCTTTTTACAGTAAAAATAATTTCATATTTTTGCATGAAGTGAGACCATGATCATGTGGTATAGACTGAAAGCTAAGAAAGAAACCAATTATATTTAAAAGTTGCTCAGTGTTGAGATTTAATTTTGAAACCAACCACTAAGTCAAAATTAAACTTTGGAGAAATCCTGTTAAACTCTCTGCTTAAGGTTTTTAAGAGAAATAATAGTCTTTATAATTTTGAAATTATGAATCCATGTAATACACCTTGATAAAAAAAATTGTGAAAAGTTACTTAAAAATCAGTCCATTTTATAACATAAAAGAAGAGTTACCTTCATTAGTTTAGGTAAAAAAAAATTCTCAGTAAAAATATTTTTAAGTAGCTACTGTCATTTTACAGGAAAATAAGAGATCTTTTTAAATGATAATTCCAGTTTATTATCATTTGAACAGTCTTGCTATGAGCCAAAGGAAAATGCATCTCTTTTATTTCATAAATCCACAGTTGCCAACGCTATGTCCATACATTTAGACGGAATGCAATTTTGTAAATCTTAATTTGTCTTGAATAATGGGAGCCTGTGACTTCAGCACAAAATATCTCTAGAAACTAAAAATAGATTGTTGCTTGTCTTTTTAATTTGTTCCTCAAATTGTCGTCTCCGTGTTTTGTTTACTGACATGGAAAACCAATTTGAAAATAAATGTTAGAGAATACTGTGGGATGTGAATAAGAGATAAAAGGCTTCTTGAGTCCTAGATTCACCCAGGGGTGGAAATCTATAAAATGGCACAATTCCAGCAAAGGAAATGAAAGGCCAAGTAGCTGAGTACCATAAAACAGCTATAAAATCTGTGGTGCAAGATAAAAGGAGAAAGAAATTCAATAGTGGAATTTTACATATTGGTGATAAATAAAAATGAAAAACAACCAACGGAAGTGACTAAAAAAGACTTACTTCAAATCCTCCAATATTGTTGAAGTTCCACTGGACGAAGACCAGTAAAATCCATAACGAGAAGTGTTGAGGGAAACAAGACCATGCAGGTCTTGTTTACAATCAGTTTGCAAGTCCAGCGTTTGGTGTTTTAGACTAAGTTCTGCCCTCGTGAAACCCAGAAGACATGAAAAATGAAGTAAGTTAGTTACAGTGGGATGAATGATTATGAATAATTCCTCTTTAATAAGGCATTGGAAATTGTTAAATGCATGGAAGTAGACAATGGACAATAGATGATTGGTACTTTCTAGGAAGATGGGTATAAATTTATATAAGATGAGTAAATTTCAGAGATTTCCTGTATATCATAGTGCCTGTATTGAGCAAGAAGGTACACTGAGCTTAAAAATTTGTTAAAACAGTAGATATCATGTTCATTGTTCTTATACACCACCTCCCTGTTTAACAGAACAAACACAAGGAAACTTTTGAAGATGATAAATATATTTATTACTTGATATTGGTGATGTTAACATGAGTGTGTGTATTTGTGTGTGTGTGTGTGTGTGTTGTATATCTCCAAACTCACCAAATTGTTTACATTAATTAGGTAGAGTTTATTGATGTATAACTGATATTTCTTATAAATTAAGGGTGGGGGAACAAAGAATAGAACTAAGAAAGTAAAAATAAGTTGCCAGGAATATAAAAAAGGAAAAATATATTAAATCAACATAATACTTAGCAAATATATAATTTATATATTATATCCTCCCTTTCTTTTTTTCTTCCCTTTCCTTCTTCATGTGTCCCTTCTACTTCTCTCTGCTCATATTGAGAAAAAGAAAAAAAAATCATCATTGTGAGCATCAACTTGTTTACAACATTTAGTAACTTAAAAAGAAAATCTGAAAAAAGATCTTTCAGAAAGTTTGCAGATAATCCAAAGCTAGTTTTTAAGTGACAAAGTTCATCTATGATCCTGCCAAGTATGATTCTTATAATATATTCAGTGCAAGAAAATAAATGACAAGTGACATAATGAATAGAGACACACTTATCCTTAGAAAGCACAAGGAGAAAGCAGATTTGTGAGGAGGCTGCTAATGACTGCAAGTCAGTTGCCTGCAAATTGAAATGGCCAAGGTCAGCAGTGAAATAACGTTCAATGTGCTAACCGAGAGACACTTCAAGTAGGAAAGAGTGAGGTTGAAGTGCATTTCTCCCTGGTGGACCCATCAAAAGGGACTGTTTTTAACAGGTGACCTGAGTTCATCTACTGGCCAAAACCAGAATTTTACCAATGAAGCAATTAATCAGAGTACATTTTGTAGTTTACCCTAATTGGAGAAACTTTTTGTTAAACTCCCCTCTACCCCAAATCCCCTCCTGTGAAAGCATTGAGTACATAGTGAATTTAAATTAGCCTTTATTAAACAACATTATGTCTGTGTTTCAGAGGCTTTCATTTTGCATAAAAGGCCAAAATTGACATATATTCCTTTTTTAAAAAAATGAGCTCTAAAGTCTGTTAACCTTAACTTCAATTTTAGTGTAATATTTTACAACATAAAACAAGACTCTAAGAAAATGTCATGCAGCTCTGAAATATGCACCCCCCAAAATAAAATGACCCTTCTAGACTTTGGATGGCATTTTTAGGAAATGTTTAATTTGGTTTATGAGTCAGCTCTCTGAGTGGAAATGAAACTTCAAGGATTTTAGAGTTATTTCTCAACTTTCAAAAATGTATTTTTTAATAATGATGCTTGTGAAACTAAACTTAATATTGGCTCAAATTTAAGCAACTAAAATCTTACATATCTTAGAATATTCCAATTTAAATTCTAACATTTATGCCATTGTGTTAGACTCTTAATGTCTAAGAAGTATATAAAGAAATGCATGCAGTTCTAGAATGAAAAATTCCAGTCATTCTGCCTGATGTTTGAATAGTCTCTGCTGGAGCCCAAAATTGTAGTTGCCTACTCTCTGAATATCCCAGTGTAGGGATGGCTCAGACATCCTTTACTTTGGTAATACAAATTTACTGTTTAAAAAAAAAAAAATGTTCCTTACCTCAGGATCTCTGTAATTCCTATGTAATGTAGTTCTTAGGAGCACAATGTTTGGATCAGCTTATATAGATTGAATCAGTGGTAGGTTGATCAACAGCCTAACTGATTTAAAGTTATGGGGGAAGGGTTGGTTTGTAGCATTTGGAAACTTTTGCAGTATAAATAGTTCCTTCATGTTTAGTTCAGGCTATCAACATGACCTTGCTAAGCATAGAATTGGGAAGAGGTGTTCTACAGTCACGTCTTGAGAGCCATTAAGAGGTGTCTCCAGAAGCCACCCTCTTAGCGCAGTACGCAGCGTCAGTCTCATAATCTGAAGAGGTGTCTCCAGGACATCACTTTTTAAATCTCAACTCCGCTAACCAGAAATTATGCCCTCTGGTATAATTTACTTTGTTTCACTTTTCTCAAACACAAAGTGATCTAAAAAAGCACCTGTATCATACATTGAAAATTAAATGATCTGATCTGTCTGGCACAGAGTAACGGTGCATAAGTGCTCATTATCAACATTAGTGCTCTGTTCATTTGCTGGGGCCTAACACAATACTTTAGATCCTCCTTCTACTTCATGGTCATGCAAATATTTGAATCCAGTTGTAAATGCTTCCTCAAGACCATCCCTTCTGAAGTAAAAATCTTTTTGGTAGTGTTCCTCAAGTATATTTTTATATTCTTTTTTTTTTTTTTTAAAGATTTTATTTATTTATTTGACAGAGAGAGATCACAAGTAGACAGAGACACAGGCAGAGAGAGAGAGAGGAGGAAGCAGGCTCCCTGCTGAGCAGAGAGCCCGATGCGGGACTCGATCCCAGGACCCTGAGATCATGACCTGAGCCGAAGGCAGCGGCTTAACCCACTGAGCCACCCAGGCGCCCTATTTTTATATTCTTTGCATTCCTCTAATTGGTCGCTCAAAGCAGATTGTACATTACAGCCTTCCCCCACACCCCACTGCCTTAGATGCCAAAATTTTCATGATAATCCAGTTTCTTGCTTATCTTAATGAAAATTGGCAACAGTCATTTCGACTGCCCTTTTAAGATAGGATAGGTACTCAATGTCTCCAACACTGCTTACTTCATCTGGAATGCTGGCCATGTCACTCGTTGACTTTTTCTGTTTTGCTCTCAATAATAGCTTTGAATTTTCATTCTCCCAACTTAGTAGTTTGTCCTAATAGGAGGCATCCTAAAATAAATACAGCATTCCAGGTGTGATGTTAAGGAGGTTGAAGTCAAGCAAGACCATCATTGTCTTTGTGCTGGATGGTGAATTTGTGGTGGCAGGACCTAAATTTACTCATATTTTACTTTTGAATCATCTGAGAAAAAGAAAATTTATCTCCTCCAAAATAATTCTCCTTTTTTCATGGACAATTTTTTTTTTGAATGGATTTTGTCCAGTATTCCTCAAATTTAGTATAAGGTGGTTGAAAGTAGAGAATGTTTTTTCTTAACCCAAATTTCAAAAACACAAACCCCAAAACTAACACAAGAAGAAATCTTAAAAGCTGTGTTTTTATTAAAGGGATTGTATTTGTAATCAAAAACCTTCCTAGGAAGAAAAGCTTGGATGGCTTCATGGGTGAATTCAGTCAGATATTTAAGGAAGAAGTAATAGGAACCCTGCCCAATTTTTCTTTAGAAAATAGAAAAGGGGACTCTCCCCAACTGTTTTTCTTAAGAACAGCATAACAACCCAGGTACTAAAATTTGAGGTCATTACCAGAAAAAGAAAATGACAAACTGAAATCCTTCAGAAACATAAATAGACTCCTAAACAAATTATCAGTAAGTAAATCTAGGAATATATTAAAAATGAATTTATTGCAGGAATGGTTTACATTAGAAAAAAAAACCAAATAATGTGTGTCACAGAATTTCACAGGATAAAGAAGAAAAATCATACCATCTTAGTAGACACAGAAAAGTTCAACATCCGTTGATAACATATAGTGATTTTGTATAGAAAAAAAAGTTCTCAGTTTGATAAAATGCTTTAGGAAAAGCCTACAGTTAACATACTTAGTGGTAAAATAAAGCCACTTAACTGGTCAGGGGAAGAATGCTGGCACAAATAATTCAAAGTATATTTCCAAAGCTGGGTAGGAGCTAGATAGACAGATTTAAAGAAATTAACCAACTAACTTAAAAGAGTTATTGCATTCTTAGACAAATCCTTTCAGTATTTACTATGGAGAAGACAATGTCCCTGGATTTATTTAGGCAAAATAAGTAAAACTATAGCTGGCCTCAGACTTCTCCTCTGAAATACTTAAATTCAGAAGGCTGTAAAGCAACTGCCTGGAGAATTTTGTCAGAGAAATTGAATCAGCCTTAAAGAAGGTATTCTTTCTCCTCAAAATTAAGGGGAACAAAGAAGATTGTTTGAAATGTGCAGAGCTGCTTAAAAAAAGAACAATAGAGCAATTTAATATAGAAAGGATATCTTGGTTTGATTTTGGACTTGGATTTACATTAGAAAATATTTACTTATAACTAAATCTGGATAGGAGTGTCATTTATATAGAATTACCATATTTGAAAGCATAAAGGTCATTTTTGCATAATAACTGCACTTAAGCTTTAGAATCAGACGCTTGTCATTTAGATATGGCTCCTGTGTGGATTTGCTGAATTACTTCCATCTTTTGACTTGGGCACCAAAAAGAAGCATATCAGTTGGGGGTAGTTCTGATGAAGGCTGTGTTCTCAGCAACCATATGCATGTATTTCTCCCCCCCAAAAAGGATTCATCATTTTGTATCAATAATAACTTGTCTACTTGAAGAGATCCAAGTTTTTTTATTCTAATTATTTAAACTCATGATAGTATATCTGACTAGTTTCCCTGTCCCCTTTCTCTGATATCCCTCACATACATGGCCTTCAGAAGCCTTCAATGTAACCTAATCTATCATTTGTATAATATGTACTTTTCATATTATAGACCAAACACAGGTTCTCTTAAGAAAATTTATAAAATATTTAAAATGTAGGAAAAAGAACAAAATTAAAAATACATATCCTCGCATCCAAAAAAAGAGCAAAGTAAAGCAAAATGAACCTGAAAATTTATGACATATTTATGCCATGTATTTTTTTCCTCATTGATCATTAAATTATGTGGAGTTACTATTCTCAGGACATAAAGAAATATTTCCATTATTTCTCCAGTTTAATTCCTCTTGTTTTACCTAATTGTTCTGTATAATCCACCTAATGTTTTCCCCAATATGCAAGTAATTTCTTATCACGAGTCTTTGCGTAAGATTATTATTCTTATGTAATCTTTAATTTGCCCACTGAGACCTCAATAGATGACTTTGTAATCACCTTATCTCGTCCTATTGGACTTTTGTGTAATAGTGTTGGGGTTACTTGTCTTACTTCCTTTGTACCTCAAGAATCTGAGAAATAGAGGCCAGCAGCCTTCCTAAACAATACCAAGACAGAGGCTTGGCGCATTGTAGACATGCTAATCAATGTGTATTAAAGGATGAGTGAGGAGGATTCAAGTCAAATACAGGCATCCAAACATCTCAGACTACGTCTGACAAAAATAAATAAAACCCATACACGTGTTTAAATCTGCCCGCTAAAGCCCTCTTCCCATGACATTTCATATCTTGGCTTACGAGAAGCCTTTCCCTATTTCTATGAGAGCTGGCATCACATCATAGACTATGATTCCCATCAGATGGAAGACAGAATAAGTCTTTTTTTTTTTTTTTTTTTTTAAAGTAGGATGCTGTCAGGGAATGCCTGTCTGAGCATCGGACTGTTGAGATGAGTTTCTTATTTAGTATTTGTCTTTATGTATATCTTCCTCTCTCTCTCCCATATAGGACATTAAATTTCAAACAAGATATAGAACCCCATAGTCCCTTGTGCTATGGAAAAGTGTCAGAAATTTTGTAAGAGACTTTGTCTAGAGAACAGAGCTCTAAGACACCAGACATGGTAACAGGATTTCATTAGAAGTTACACAGTTGTTTTCTTTCACACGTCTGAACCCTGTGGTGGGTGACACTGTTATTTCCCTTACTGGACATGCATTTTTGCATTGGGCCTTTGCTAATTGCATTGGGCCTTTGCTAATTACCTCCTTTTATTGCTCAACTCTCCACTCCTCTGACTGGGTGAATCCCTTCCTATGTGTTTCTAAAGCATCATGGGTGGGATTTTTGCCAAACCTCTCGTCACAGAGTCTTGTGGTCGCCTTTTCTGTTTAGGGGTCAGTCAGCCGCATGAGACACTGAACTCCCTATGACAGGTGGATGGCCATACTCAGCAGTCCTTCTCTAGCTTCTCACACCACTCCCAGAGCACAGTGGACACTCAGGTTTCCATGTGTCCTTTCCCACTCCTTCCCTCACCAAACATTTCCTGCTTGGGCTTGTTCCAGGGAAAAGTGAAAATTAACCACAGGTCACTTAAAGCAAAGTGAGCAGACCCACCACGTGGGGGGAAGGTCCCAACATAGCTGAGCAAACCAACAAAGGGTCTTTGCGATTTTGTCGACTCATTCTTCTGTAGGCCTTTTCCTATTCCAAAAGGAGTCAGGTGTTCGATAATCTTGTTTGGTGCTGATATTAAAACAGAAAAGAAAACAAAACAAAATCCACATAAAGAAGAAATACGCTTCTAGAGGGAAAATCCGTGTTTTACAAAACCCCTCATTAGATTAACCTAACCCATTTGGTTAGAAACTGGTTATATGCCTTGAGTTAGGTTATTTCCCGTTGCTAGACCTCAGTTTTCTCATTTGTAAAAGAAAAAGGGTTGAACCAAATATATTTTAGCCCCCTTGCAGCACTAACTTCTTATGATACAGAGCAAGAAATTTACCTGCACAATATATATCTTATTAGTTCTTTAAAAGTTGGTGGTATATGTTGTAATAAAAAACTACTCCTGCCCATCTTTTAAAATTCTTTTCAGTTTTCAGATATAACCAGAGCTACATTTTCTCCCCACTGTCTCACAAAATCACCATAAAGTTGGAAAAAGTTATTGCTTCTTGCACGTTTTTCATTCAGCTACTCGTTGAGGACCTACTATGTAACAGGCACTATGTTAGATACTGAAAATATAAAAGTAATGGAAAATTGAGTGATCTCCATTTAATAAATGCTGAAATCAAATGATTTGCCAGGACCTGAACCTGGCACTACCAAACCTGATCTCTCTCTTAAGTCAACCAATAAATCAACCATTATTCCATAAAACTTTGAAGCTTCTCTTATTTCTGGGTTCTGTTTTGGAAGTCAAGATTAAAAACAAAAAATCTAGGTATTTTTAAAGATGGTGCTTAGCCAGAAATACATGTACTCATCTGAAAACTTGGCCTGGAAACAGATTCCACTTGGAAACTGGCTCTACCCCCCAGTTGCCAAAAGAGCCTCATAGCAGGAATGTGACCCCAACAAGAGAGATACCGAGTATGTGTGAGTGAAATCACTGTGGGGTTGGTGCGAAACAGCTGTGTGATTAAGGAGCCAAACTTTCAAGTTAAAAAATAGAATTAATGGGATAGTTAGTCTTGTTGAAAAGAAATTTAAAGTGAAACATATAACAGGCTTGGTTTTCTTTTGTGAGTGCTGGAAAATGAGCATGTCACACCTGGTGCCAGGGCCTTGTACCAGGACTGTGAAGAGTGCATGAATTCTGCCTATGTTCTGCTCTAGGAAGAGACAGAAGATAGACGTTCACCCAATCTTTGTTTCTCACCTTGCTTAATCCTTCTCGCCTTCCCATCTACCTTCTACCTGTTGTATCTCTTCTCCTCTCATCACTTTTTATTTGTTAAAATGAACACTGAGAATCTATTTTCAAATCCTCTGTTAGCCATGTAGAACAAATATGTAATATTGAGTCCGAAAAAGACCCTGCTTTCAAGGGTGTCATGATTGATAGGGGAGATGAGACATACACATATGTGTGACCTGGATGTAACGCTGGTTCCTCATGCTCAGTCTTGGTTGATTACATGTTAAAGAGAAAAAAAAAAAAAAAAAAAAACACGATGTCTAAAAACCATAAGTAGGGTACACATATTTTAAATAACTTTAACATCTAACAAGTTATTAGAAAATTAGTGTAAGTATTTCCTTGGATCATTCTCAAAAACTGGTGAGTGTCGAGGCATTTGGGTGGCATATGTTTGGTATGCAGACAAAACCTTTCCTATAATTTTCTGGTGAATCTGTTTCTCTCTCTTTCTCCAGTTGTTAGTATCCCCTTCCTTAGCATTTTGCTAATCAATTTCTTATATTTCCTTCTATTCTGGTTTTGGCCACTAGGAGTTTTTTCCCACTTAACCAACCCATCAAGTTGCTCTAGGATCAACAGACACCTTTGAACTCCAGCTACCCTGTCTTTCCTTGCTTCTCAGGTAGGAAATGATCTAGGACATTCCATTTATTCTCTCCCTCACTGCTTTTTCTGTGAGAATTTGCGTATCATTTCCAGTGAATAGAATGCTCCACTTTCTTATTTCTTTTTACATTTAATTACATTTATATTTCATTGTGTCCAAGAAGGAGGAGGTTGTGAATGGGAGTGGCTGTTAATGGATCCTAGTGAACATAACCCTAGAGATTGGAGCAGATCCTGAAAAGGGCAAGGGATAATAGCTCAGAAGAATTTGTCAGTGCTTGCTTTTATTTTATGGAAACCTTAGTCAAATCTATAGTGAACTGCTATTGGATAATATGACCTTGCGTGTTATTTTCTGGGAACAGCTTTCATCTACTGCAGAGAATCAGATACATGAAGTACATGTGGAAAGATAGAGAAAAAAGAGAATCTTGACAGAATCCCTCATTACACATACCCCTGAAGCCCAGTCATTTCTGCCCATCTCTGCTGTGGAACAAATCCACTTCACCACAAGAAGGTTCCCATTTTTGCTTAAGAGAGTGAATTCCTGTCACTTTTAATTCAGAAGGTTTTAACAGTTTCAAAAATAGTTACCACAAATCCTGGGAGGATGGCATTTTCGTCCTGATTTTATAGGTGGCGAAATTGAGGCTGAGAGAAATAGGAAATTATAAATCATTTGGAAGGATTCATTCTGAGTATGTTGTGTAGACATATGTAAGTACAGAATTTGTTCAAGGAAAATACCTCTTCCTGCAGTTCACGCTGTGTGTGTGTGTGTGTGTGTGTGTGTGTGTGTTTCAGTGTAATCACATCTCTGTGTCCTTTTCTGTGTGTGCATGTGATGAAAAGGTGAGGAAGAAAAATGAGAACGGGAGGGGATGAGGTAAAATTTGGAGCAGAGGAAGTGAAGGCTACGTGTGAAATGATGCAAATCTTGAGCTTGATGAAAAGAAACACACACACAAATCTGTAAGTCATTGTAAGGGTGTTAGAAATGTCTATTTTTCAAGCCACTTGATCTTCATGTTACTTCTTTCTACCCACCTTTCAAGTACCCAGTAATCTGAAAAAAAAAAAAAAAAAGATGATAGACTCAATTCTTTCTGTCCCTTTTGACAAATAAAGACAGCTCTCAACAAGATGGTAATGGCAGCTTCTCCAAATTATCCTAAAAATACTGCCAGGGTATCAGCCTTTCCCTGAACTGCCTTGTTATCCTAATGCAATTATGTAACTTTCTAATCTTTCTGTCAGTGCAGTAGTCAGGAGGCAGAAGAAAAAAAAAATCCTGCAAAACCATAATGACTGAACATTTAAAGTAGAGGTGACTGATTAATGGCTGTTTCTACTTTAATATCAAATCTTTTAGCTCCTGGTGTCTGGACCTATAGCTTTTTAAGGTTCCTAAGCTCATCAATTTTATACTCAACAAATTCATTTTAATGCCTACAAATGTTATAACTTTCCTAAGCCAGCTTTCTACCCACCCCACCCCACTCCGTGTCCTCTAATCATCCTAAATGTAGCCAGGGGCAGGTGATAGAGCTTCCTGTTCAGTGGTCAGTAAAATGAAGACGATCCAGGATACCAGGAATGGATGGCTTGTCATGAAACCTACAAAGAGACACTTTTCCTGGCTTAATGTCTTCCTGTGCAGGATAGATTGAACTGTCCATGGAAATCTACCTATCTTCTGTGAGGATACATTTTTTTTTTTTTAACATTAAGGGAACTAAAGTATGAGAGAAAAATCACTTGAAGTATAAACTTGTAAGATTTTAAAGCTGTAAGGAACTGAAGAAACACTATTGCTTTTGCTTCACATTGAATGGACGAGATCTCCGGGGTTCAGTGAGGGAGGCTTCTGTACTGAAAATAACCTGGAGGAGGTCTACCTAGATGGCTATCTCTAACAGGTAGATTCAACATCATTTTGACTTCCCTTTTATCTGCATTTCAGAGATTTTCTACAATGAACATGTATCATTCTTTCAGAAGTGTTACTGTGTTTAAATAACGTAAGTTTGGCGACAGCCAGATCTGAGAGTGAGTGTTCACTCTGTCATTAAGTGTTGGGTGATACTAAGAGGTTATTTAACCTCTTTGATGCTTGGTATTATCTCCATTTTATTTATTGTTTATTTTTATTTTTTTATTGTCTCCATTTTATAAATAAAAGTACTTGTATCAGTCTTGCAAGAATAGTGTGAGGACTTTACAGAATAAAATACTGAGATAAATAGCACGTGATTCATTTTTCCTGTTCCCTAACTACCTTCAACAAGACACCCAACTTAAATGTCCCCAGTGCTTTCTCTCTCTCTCTCAAGTCAGTGAAAGTGTTTGTTTTGGTTATGAATGAAAACTGAAGAGTTTTCATTTCCTGTTTGAACTTCCAGTCCCCTATTACAACCAGGGAGCTTTTTCCAAATCCTCTGGACCACCCAGGTTTAGGCAATGCCTATGAACGATTCTGTTTTCATCACTAAGGGAGAAATCCCCAATTAAATCATGCTTGGTAAAGGCTGATTGAAGACCAACAGATTTCTTTTGCTGTTAAGAACTGGATCTTCCTCTCCACGGATGTGGAACATGGGGCCCAATGTACAGGTCCTCAGTGTGATGTAAGTAATAATTAAGATGATAATAAAAATAGCTAACATGCATTGATCACTTACATGTTCTTGGCCCTCTGCTAAGTACTTCAATAGTGTCTGTGTTTAATCCTTCTAATGCACCTCCAAAGCAGTTAGTAAATCTTTGCCTAACTAAGGGTTAGGGAGATAAAATGAATCAGTCAAGGTCCTACAGCTCTGAAGTGGTAGATATGGGAAGGAGCCCTGAGGTGTTGGACTCCAGGTACAATGCTGTTAACCACTGATGTATAACTTAACCTTGTTCACTGGGATTCGAAGGCTTAGGGGGGCAAGATAATTGGGGACAGGATTCTAAGCCTGACTTGTGTCAACGGAGAAAAAAGAATACGGCTAATTAGAGTGTAAGGTTAATATTGAAGAAAATGTCAGTAGAGGGATCTACGTCTCATCATTCATTCAGTTTTTTCACTTTGTATCTGTTCATTGAATGTCTACTAATCATCAAGCCTACATCTAAGAGCTGGCGATACCACAAAAAATAAAGTATGATCCATATTTTTTTAGAGCTTACTCAGCGTGGAGCCCTTAGTATTTACTTGCTGTTGTCAGAAGAGAACTACCCATTGTATTTTAACTCATTTTCAAACATTACTCATCTCTCATAATAACCACATGGAATATAGAGCTTTGTCCTCATTTTATAGATGAAACTACAGGAATTAAAAATTTTGCCAGTTCACTAGGTTGCAACTTTAAGAGCTGTGTTCTCACTACTCATCTGTGCTTGCCTCCTGGGGAATGGAGCAAGAACACCCAGGTCTGTGCACTAGTTCTGTAATGTCTGGTTTAGTGAGGCTGGCTTTGCATTCTCTCTCTATCGCATCCATAAATGGAGAGACAATGACCTATACCACATACTTAGTACACAGCAGATATCTCATTGGATCCTCACTATAGCACTTCTAAATGAACACTTGTACATTTCGCCTATTGTCCCTCCATGGATGAGGAAACTGAGGCTCAGAACTATTAGTGGCCTGCTAAATGTCACAATGGTCAATAAGAAGCAGAGTCTAAATTCATTCTCTACCAGTCTGATTCCCAAATTTACCCTCTGTTTTTCCACTGCTGTCTCCTTCATTATTTTTAACTCATTTGATCAGTGCAGGAGCCCTGACATCTTTAGCTAAAAAGAAATAAACTTTGATCCCTGGGTTGGTGTTCTTCTACCAAAGCCATGCTTAATTTAAGAAAATGTGTGTCTGCATGCTCACAGAGACAAAATGTAGAGGCCGACTTGGATGGAAACGCATTTTGGAATTAAGAATTTGTGATGGTCTGTGTGTGTAGTGACCAAGCGTGCTCCGGGCTCCCTGCTCAAGTACTGTGTGTTGTTTCTTTGATAACTACCTCCCTACCCAGTGTGCTTAATTCCTTGCTAACTCGTCAATAATTCACAGCAATGTATTTGAAAAATGCTCCTTGATAACTCATTTCTCAGTGTGGATCCATGGAAAGATGCTCCCTGTAAACAAAGCAAACAACAACAAAATTACTAAGTAATTAATTACAAAGTAGTAAAATAAAAAGTTATCCCGACCTCTAGCCCCAGAGCCACCACCTATGAATGTGTGAGTAGCATCCTTGAGTACCTTGTCTTGTCAAGACACAACTGTACAGAAACAGGATGCGCACAGCTTAATAACATTGTGCGGATTGACGTGAGCATTGGTAATTCTGAATTCCAAGCCCAAGTCTGGTTCTGATACAAACTGACTATTACTTGTAGGCAAATAAATGAGCGTTTCTGGTCATAAGTTCCCTGATTTAGTAAAGGCAAGGCACATTCTTTTGCCCAGGAACTGTGTTTTCTCATTCGGTCTGGAGGAAGAAATGGGGTGCGAGGGGAGGTTTTCTCTAGTATCAGATCCTGAAGCAGAGGAGCTGAAATTATGTGACAGTTTCTAGCTCAAGTATTCTGTGCATCTGTGGCTTCATAGTAATCCATGTATTGCTAAACAATTCGTTGTTTTAGTTATGTATCACTTCAGTTATAATGCGCTAATGTCCCCGATGAAGTAGTCGTTTCAGAGGTAAGAGTAAAAAGAATAATGCAGGGCCAACTAAGAAAGGCAAAGTGCAACATAATTTTGCCCTGCCATGTCCTCGGGTTTATCTGAGTCTATGTATATAGGATCTGAACATATAAATATGAAAGGTAATGATCTAGAAAAGGGTTGGCGAGTTGTTTTTTTCTTCCTGTGAAGGACCAGATAGTAAATTGGAAGGTCATATAACCTTTAAAATGTAAATACTTAAAAATGTAAACATCCTTAGCTTCCAGGCTGTAAGAAGTATAGGCAGGGAATGATTTGGACATGGATCATAGTTTGCTGACCCTTGATCTAAAAGATTAAAATTTATTCCAGAGACCTTTGCAGAAAGGTTTTTAGCCGATGAAGTAAATAATATGTAGGGAGAATTAAAAAGTTCAAACAAAAATAAAATATTTTAAAATTCATAACTAAAGAGTTTGGAAAATGTATTTATTTAAACAATTCAAATGCATTTTCAGTTTGGTTGGTTGTTCCCCCCCTCCCCCCACAACTCACTTGCTCCCATGAGGGTGTTCAGCCTTCCCGTTGTGAAGCTCGTTCCTGCTACCTGGGATTGGAACAAGTATGTGTACAGTACGGGATCCCAAGTGAAGCCAGACTGCCGAAGCCCACGTTTCGTGCATGATCCCTCCTTTCTTGATAGGACTTTTCTAGAGACTGCTCTCCACATTCCACACCATGAGCGTCCTTTCCACAAGCAGTTTCCTCTTGGGCTTTCAAGTTTTGTTAGTGGAAGTCTCATGAATATATTATTTCAAAGTCTTGGGACTTTAAACAGCCTCCTGATAATCTATCACCTGGGGTAAAAGGAAAATAGTTGAAATGGATGACGGTTTATGCTGTGAAAACTCCAAGGGTAGATAAGACATTTTGCCTTTTATTTTCCCCTTTCTGCAAATAGAATTGCTGAATTTAGGATATGACGGTTTCTTTTTTGAATACTTTTTGGGGAAGTGTGTGTGATTTGAACATCCTGTGACTAAGGAAACTGAAGCTTCATTTAATTATTGATTTTTTTCCTTATGACATGCAGAATTAATGGATTAGGATTGATGTTGAAAAATATATAAATTCTGTTGCTCAAGATTCTGTAGCCCAGTGGAGAGTCCTCTGCACTGACTTAACTAGATGTATTTAGATCATCTCAACTAAAACTGCTTTAAAATATAGCCTCATGTCTGAATATAATACAAGTACCTCCTTTTGCTTTGATTCTATTCATATATATTTGTTCCCATCTTCAAAGATTTCCTGATCCTCACTTGGCTTTGACATTACCCTTTCAACACCATCATTGATCTCAGGCCAATGACCCACTCAGTGAACCACACTGCCTTGGAACTGTTCCTCAGACAAGCTGATTGAATTGCCGGCCCCACCTTAGTCAAGGTGGCCACTTCCATCCCAGAGCTATAAAACACAGACTAGAACAACCTGACCATTCGACCTCAGTGGGCAAGTTACAAGCAAGCAAGGGCGGATCTTTCTTACTCTTTCCTTAAGCTCTTTCCCCTCTTTTATTTATTTATTTTTTTAAATATATAAGACTACAAATAAAGTCAGATTGCAGTAATTGTTGAGCTGAAGATCCAGAACATTGTCACGGGCAATATTGTTAAAATAATAAGGAATGAAAGTTTTGGACTCTTACAAAATGGCTTTACAACCAGCCAAGTTAGTGAATCGCTCTACATTCTGCGGCATGAGGGGTAACTAGTGCATATATTACTATCATTTCCTCTTACAAAACCTAGAAAATACCAAATAACTGCCAAATTACTACATTCTGAGTATCACTCCTTAGTATGAGTTTTAGTTCAAGACAGTCCCCACCCCCCACCCCCACACACACACTGATAGGAATATTGTCCTGCTTTCGTCTCTAAACATTTTTCTCCCTTTGTCATTTTTTCAATCTCTGATTCTTTCCTAACAAAAAAAGATTTATTCGGTGCCGTATGTCTCCTAGGAAGTCATGATGAAAGAAACATGCAGAGCCTAACCTCATGGAATAGGAAGATTTTCTTCTTCCTGGCATCCTCCTTTTGCTACTTCTAGCGACCTTCTTTTCCTGGCTTCCCTTATAACGCTTCCTTCCGTTTCTTCCCCTGGTGATATTCCTGCCCTGGGCAGAGCTGCAGTGCCTAAGTACCGTATATCTCTGGGCATTTCTGTTGATAAGTGGTTTCACCTGCTGTGGTTATACTGTGTGAAATGCACACCTATTTTTTGAAGGAATGGAGATAATTGGAAGAGAAAGTGAACAGCAGTTGAAGGCTGTGCCATTCAAAACTGGGAACACTCTGTTCAAAACTGTTACTGTTTAAAAACACAAAGTCACCTCAAATCACTGACCGATTCTTCCTTCCCATCTCTAGTCCAGAGTGGTCATAATGGCATAATATAACATGTTCTTAGACTTCTATACTCTAAATAGATTAAAATGTACATATAAAAAGTAGAACGTATGAAAAATGTTGTACCTTCAGTACTAAGTGAAGTCATGGGTCAGAACCAAAGACTTCCTGGGAGTACATTTTGAGTGTTCTCTGTAGTTAAATTATAGTTTAACAAAAAGCAGCTGGTCACTGCATGAAAGATAGTACTAAAAGCTACAAGGCTAGAAACAAAGTTGACAAAAGAGTGTAACAGACCAAAATATAAGAATTTCCTAAACCTCTCTGTCCCTAAGGTCTTGCTCTTTGATGTGTATCTAAGTCATTTTTTTTTTCTCAACAACTAAATCATTCTTTGGTCACAGACCAGAAAACCAGCACTGGGGAGTATTCATCTGGGAGACACAAAATAATGTGGTTTGGGAATGGCACTTTTTATTTTCGAAGAAAGAAACTAAAACTATCCATCTGGGGTACAAAAAAATCTGTCAACCATTATCAAAATGATTTACTTAAGAGCCATTTAATGAGACTCATTAATTTAAAGAGATTAAAAACAGTCTGTATTAAAGGACATTTTGACAGAAAAAAATAGGTTATAATAAAAGCTGAAAATCAGCAGTCTCTCTTTTTATCAAAGACGATGCGTAACTTTCCGCAAAGTCTTCTTCATTCAAAGTGAAATTCAAGATCTGATTCAATTAATAGCAGTCTTTAACCAGGATATAAAGAAAGTTTGCAGTAGGTCAGAGTATTAACTGTACTACCGACAAGAACACACAATGTTCAGTATTTTCCTGGAGGGACATCTAAAATGAAATGGAAGTGAAGAGGTAAACCCATATACATTTAACAGAGAGCAACCAGGCCTAGAAACAAAGCTGACTTTTAACAAAGTGAACAAACAAATTCCCTATTCCTCCTTACGTTTAAGGAAGCAGTTGTTTATAAAATTAGTGAGAGCATCTTTTCCTCTCTGAGTCCTGATTCTTGAGAGTGTATTAAATACATTAACTTCCTTCAAACAATAAATAACATAATACTCTCTCTTTTATAAACCATTTAAAAATATATAATAAATATACAAGAATGACTGTCTTTGTGAAGTAGTGATTTTGGGAAAGGAAGTGTAGGAATAAGTACATGAAATTTAAAAGGGAAATCTATAGAAATAAGACCATTTATACTCATCCAAAATACATACATACATATGTACGTACAAATGACTGAAGAGTTGAGGTATGTGGGTCTCTCAGAATCTAAGTGAATGGGGTGCCTGCGTGGTGAGGTTGATTAAACATCTGCTTTTTGCTAAGATCATGATCCCAGGGTCCTGGGACGGAGCCCTGCATTGGGCTCCCTGCTCAGCGTGGAACCTGCTCCTCCCTCTCCTTCTGTCTGCTGCTCCCCCTGTTTGTGCTTGTGCGCTCTCTCTCTCTCTCTCTCTCTGTGTCAAATGAATAAATAAAATCTTAAAAAAAGAAAGAATCTGAGTGAGTAACTTCAACCACAGAAGAAGCAAAGATAGAAGGTGTTGTGTTAAAGATAGAAGGCAAGGTCTTCTGGGAAGCAAGTGCTGAGATGGATGTAGAATTGTAAAGGTGTTTTGGGGGCTTATTTTTTTTTTAAGTTTTTATTTAAATGCATTAGCTTACAGAGTAATATTAGGTTGAGGTACACAATCCATGGCTTCCAAACTTCCATACACCTCCGGATGTTCATCACAATGCCCTCCTTAATCCCCATCACCTACTTTACCCATTACTTCATCTACTTCCCTTCTGGTAGTTAACAGTTCTTATAGTTAAAAGTCTGTTTCTTGGTTTGCTTCTCTCGCTTTTTCCCCCTTTGCTGCTTTGTTTTGTGTCTTCAATTTCACATATGATCAAAATCATATATTTGTCTTTCTCTGACTTTTTTCACTGAGCATTATACTCTCTAGCTCCATCCATGTTGTTGCAAATGGTGAGATTTCCTTCTTTCTTACGACTCAACAATATTCCATTGCATATATATACCACATACTCTTTATCCATTCACCAAATGATGGATACTTGGGCTGTTTCCAGGATTTGGTATACTAGATAATGCTGTTGTAGGCATTGGGGTACATAGATCCTTTCAAATTAGCATTTTTGTATTCTTTGGGTAAATACCTAGTAGTGTAATTGCTGGATTATAGGGTAGTTCTATTTTTAACTTTTTGGGGGAACCTCTGTAGTGACTCTACCAATTTGCAATACCACCAGCAGTGCAAGAAGGTTCCCCTTTCTTCACATATCCTCGCCAACATCTGTTGTTTCTTGTGTTGTTGGTTTTAGCCATTCTGGCAGGTGTGAGGTGATAACTCATTGTTTGGATTTGCATTTCCCTGATGATGAGTGATAATGAACATCTTCTCATGTATCTGGTGGCCATCTGCATGTCTTCTTTGGGAAAATGTCTGTTCAAGTTTTCTGCTGATATTTTAATTGGAGAATTTGATTTTCAGGTGTTGAAATGTATTAAGTTCCTGATAGATTTTGGATAGTAACACTTCACTGGATATGCCGTTTGCAAATATCTTCTGCCATTCTGTGGGTTTTGTTGATTGTTTCTTTCGCTGTGCAGAAGGATTTTATTCTGATGAAGTTCCAGTAGTTTATTTTTGCTTTTTTTTTTTTTTCCTTTGCATCAGGAGACATATCTAGAAAGAACTCGCTACGGCTGATGTCAAAGAAGTTGCTACCTGTGTTCTCTTCTAGGATTTTTATGGCTTCAGATCTCACATTTGTCTTTAATCCATTTTGGATTTCTTTTTGTGTATGGTGTTAAGAAAGTGGTCCAATTTCATTCTTATGCATGTTGCTGCCCAGTTATCCCAGCACCATTTGTTGATAAGATAGTCTTTTTCCCATTGGATATTCTCTCCTGCTTCGTTGAAGATTAATTGACCATGTAATTGTGGGTTCATTTCTGTTTTCTATTCTGTTCTTTTGATCTATGTGTATATTTTTTGTGCCAGTACCTCACTGTTTTCATCACTACAGCTTTGTATTGTAACAAAGTCAGGAGTTGTGATGCCTGCAGCTTTGCTTTTCTTTTGCAAGATGGCTTTGGCTGTTAAGGGTTTTTCATGGTGCAGACAGGATTCTGGTTCTGTGAAAGATGATGTTGGTATTATCTAGAAATTGCATTAAATGCATAGATTGCTTTGTATTATAGACATTTTAACAATATTCATTCTTCCAATCTGTGAGAATAGATTGTCTTTCCATTTCTTGTTCTTTTCAGTTTCTTTCATCATTTGTATAGTTCTCAGGGTATAGGTCTTTCGTCTCATTGGTTAGGTTTATTCTTAGGTATCTTGCTGTTTTTGGTGCAATTAAAAATAAGACTGATTCCTTAACTTCTTTTTATTGCTTCATTATTGATGCATAGAAATGTAACTGATTTTTGTGCATTGTTTTTTTTTTTTATCCTGACACTTTACTGACTGCATTTATAGCAGTTTTTTGGTAGAGTCTTAAATGTTTTCTGTATATACTATCATGTCACCTGCAACTAAGGGAAGTTTTGTTTATTCCTTGCCAATTTGGGTGCCTTTTTTCTTTTCTTTTTTTTCCTTGTTGTTGTCTGATTGCTGTGGTTAGGGCTTCCAGTACTGTTTTGTATAGAAGTAGTGAGACTGGACATCCCTGGCTTATTCCTAATCGTAGAGGAAAAGCATCTAGTTTTCCTCTGTTAAGGATGATACTAGCTGTGGGTTTTTCGTTGATGACATTTATTATGTTGAGGTATGTTCCCTTTAAACCTACTTTGTTGAGGGTTTTTATCATAAATGGATGTTGTACTTTGTCAAATGCTTTTTGTCTCTTGAAATGTTCACATGGTTCTTATCCTTTCTTTTAGTGATGTGATGTATCATGTTGATTGGTTTGCAAATATTGAGCCACCCTTGCCACCAGGAAGAAATCCCACTTGATAGTGGTGGATGATTTTTTTTTTTTTTTAAATGTATTGGTGGAGTCTGTTTGCTAGTATTGTTGAGGATTTTTGCATCTGTGTTCATCAGGGGTAGTGGCTCCTAGTTCTCTTTGTCAGCGGTATCTTTATCTGGTTTTGGTATCAGGGTAACGCTGACTTCATAGAATGAATTCAGAAGTTTCCCTTCCTTTTTATTTTTTAGAAATAGATTAAGAAGAATGAGTAATAACTCTTCTTTAAATGTTTGGTAATATTTGCCTGTGAAGTCCTCTGGTCCTACACTTTTGTTTGTTAGGAGTGTTTTGATTACTGATTCAGTTTCTTTGCTGATTATCAGTCTGTTCAAGTTTTCGATTTCTTCCTGCTTCAGCTGTGGTAGTTTCTATGTTTCTAGGAATTTATCCATTTTTCCTAGGTTGTCCAGGTTGTTGGCATATTATTTTTTATAATATTCTCTGATGATTATTTGTATTTCTGTGATGTTGGTTGTTATTTCTGCTCTCTTATTTGTGATTTCATTTATTTGGGTCTTTTCTCTTTTCTCTGGATAAGTCTGGCTAGAGGTTTGTCAATTTTACTGATTTTTTGAAAGAACCAGTCCTTGATTTCATTGATGTGTTCTATTGCTTTTTTAGTTTCTCTATCAGTTATTTCTGCTCTAATCTTTATTTCCTTCCTTCTGCCTTCTTTAGGCTTTATTTGTTATTCTTTTTCTAGCTCCTTTAGGTGTAAGCTTAGGTTATTTTTTTGAGATTTTTTCTTGCTTTTTGAAGTAGGCCTGTATTACTATAGACATCCCACTTAGAGCTGTTTTTGCTGTATCCCAGAGATTTTGGACTGTTGTATACCCATTTGATTTGTTTCCATGTATTTTTTTATGTCTTCTTTGATTTCCTGGATGACCCATTTATTGTTTACTAATATATTGTTTGAGCTCCATGCATCTGTGTTCTTTCTGAATCTTTTCTTGTATTTGTTGAGGATTGTTTTGTGGGCTAATATGTAGTCTTGGAGAATGTTCCATGTGAACTTGAAAAAAAAAATGTGTACTCTTCTGTTTTCCAATAGCATGTTCCGAATGTATCTGTTAAATCCATCTGGTTCAATGAGTCATTCAAACCCACTGTTTTCTTGTTTATTTTCTGCTTTGATGTTCTGTCCATTGATGTAAGTGGGATATTAAGTCCCCTACTATACTATTACTGTATTATTTTCAGTTAGTTACTTTATGTTTGTTACTTTTATATATTGGGGTGCTCCCATGCTGGGTGCATAAATATTTTCAATTATTATATCTTCTTGTTGAATTGTCCCCTTTATTATTAAATAATGTCCTTCTTTGTCTCTTATTGCAATCTTTGTTTAAAGTCTAGTTTGGGGGCATCTGCCTGGCTAAGTTGGGGGAATATACAACTCTTGATTTTAGGGTCATGAACTCAGACTTCACATTGGTGATACAGATTACTTAAATAAATAAAAACATTTTTTTTTAAAGTTGAGTTTGTCCAATGTAATTATTACTAGTCCAGCTTTCTTTTGACATGCATTTGTGTGGTGAGTGTTTCTCTATCCCTCATTTTCAATCTGCAGGTGACTTTAGTTCTAAAATGAATCTCGTTTCAACAGCATATAGAAGGGTCTTCTTTCTTTTTTTTTAAGCTATTTGATACCCAATGTATGTAGTCAATTTACATTCAAAGTAATTATTGACAGATATTTGTCAAAAATATTGCCAGTGTATTTCTTGTTTTGTGGTTGTTTCTAAAGCTTTTCTCTGATCCTTTCTTTCATGTTTTGCTGATTTTCTTTAGTGATATATTTGGATTTTTTTATCTGTATTCTTTGCTTATATTAGTTACTTTTGATTATGGTTACACTTAAGTTTGTATATAGCCTCTTCTGCAAAGTCTATATTAAGCTGATGGTTTTTCAAGTTTGAACCCATTCTGTTCTCCCCTTCTCTCCACATTTTATGTATGTTACTGTATTTTATGTCCCTTTTTGTTGTATGAGTTTCTTGTTTGATACTTACAGAAATATTCATTTTTACTGCTTTTGTGTTTCCTGCCTTAATATATTATCATTTTTGGTCTCTCCTTTCCACTCAAGACCCCCTTTTAGTTTTTCTTATGGGGCTTGTTGAGTGGTCATGAACACCTTTAGTTTTTGTTTATCTGGGAAATTCTTCATCTCTCCTTGTATTCTGAATGATAGCCTTGCAGGATAGAGTATTCTTGGTTCCAGATCTTTTCCATCCCCCACTTTGAATAGGTCACTCTGCTCTGTTCTGCCTTGCCAAGCTTCTGTTGAAAAATCTCCAGCTAGCCTTATGGGTTTTCTCTTATAAGTTAATGACTTCTTTTATCTTACTGTTTTTAAGATTTTTTTTTTCTTTATCATTATATTTTGTATTTTAACTACAGTATGTCTTGGTGTTGGCCTGCTTCTGTTGATTTTTTTTTTTAAGACTTTATTTATTTACTTGACAGATAGAGATCACAGGTAGGCAGAGAGGCAGGCAGAGAGAGGGAGAGAGAGAGGGGAGGAAGCAGGCTCCCTGCTGAGCAGAGAGCCCAATGCGGGGCTTGATCCCAGGACCCTGGGACCATGACCCAAGTGGAAGGCAGAGGCTTTAGCCCACTGAGCCACCCAGGCACCCCACTTTTGTTGATTTTTATAGGACTTCTCTGTGCCTCCATGATCTGGATGTCTGTTTCCTTCCCTAGATTAGGGAATTTTTCAGGTATTATTTCTTCAAACAAGCTTTCTGCCACCCTTTATCTTTTTTCTTCTTCTAAGTCCCCTATAATATAAATGCTGTTATGTTTGCTGGAGTCCCTGAGGTCTCTAAGTCTCTTTTCATTTTGCAAAATTCTCTCTCTTTTGCTTAACTTCATTGCTTTCCATTACTTTGTCGTCTAGATCATTAATTTGTTCCTCTCCTTCCTCTAGCTTGCTGTTCTTTGTATCGAGCATGTTGTTAATCTAGTTTATCACACTCTTCATCTTTGCTTCATTATTTTTTTAAGTCTTTTATCTCTATGATAAGGATGTTACTGATGTCTTCCATCTTTTTCTCAAGTTCAGTGCATATATTTACCATCATTGCTTCAGGCATGTTACTTATAATCTTTTTCACTTAGATCTCTGGCTGTGGCCTTATCTTGTTTCATTTGTGGTAAATTTTTCTGTATTTGAATTTTATCTACTTTTCTGCCTTCCTGTCTCTTTTAGAAACCCTGTTAGGTCTCCTGCTCCTGAAAGTAATGGTCTTATGAAGAAGAGATCACATAGTGCCTAGGGCCTGGTTCTTCAGGGAGTGTGTCTGGTGTGTGCTGTGTACACTCTGCTGTTGTGTTCTGGCTGCTTTGTCCTTCATGCCATTTGTCTTTAGAGGCTCTTTGCCTGCTTTGGGCACTGTTTAGTCTCTTGACTGAAAGCAGTAAAGTTTAACTAGGGGTGTTCTGGTCTGCTTGTGAAATGAGACCCGTCACCACTTCCCCTGGAACTGAGGTCCTGCAAAAACTCTTCGGTCAGGAAACTTGGTGTGGGCAGTGGCCTTTGTTGGTCTTCTTCAGGGACTACCCTACTGGGGCTGAGGCAAACATGACTGATAAGGGCTGTTCCACCAGAGTGCAGAGGGGTGAGGCTTGGTGTAAGCAAGTTTGGCTGCCACTGTTGATGTTATGCTGCTTTCCACGGGTGGCTTTTTGTTTATGCTGGGGGACAGGGAAGGAAATGGTTCCAGCCAGCTCCTTTGTTCTCAGAGACATGTCTCTGTGATTACAGCCTTACGGACACCCTCTGCAAAGAGCAAATAATCTCTTCTCTCTGTGCCTCATGCACTCTTCAGTTCACTGTTTCCATGTTGGATGCTTCTACGTTGTTCGTCTGCCTTGTCTCCAGAAGCAGTATTGTGCCCTCTGGTCTCTATGCCAACCATACCTGTTAAGTTTTAAAACTCTAGACTTTAAGCCCCACTTGTTGCAAAAACTCAGAAAATTCAGCCCCTCTTATTTTCCAAACCAGTGGCTCTTGGGAGATGTGCTTTTTGCTCATTCCCTTGTGTGCTTCTCTTTCTCTCACCATTCTCTTGCTTCCTTTAAGGAGCCATGATCCATTTCCCCCCTAAACCATAGCTCCACACTTCATACATTCTTCAATGTGGCTTCTCTCCCTTTAGTTGTGGAATTTCTTCTGTCAGTCTTTAGGTTGATTTCTGAGGTACTTAGGGTGATTCAGTAATTATCTAGTGTGTTCATAGTTTAAGGTAAGCCTAGGGTCTTCCTATTCCACCACCATCTTCCAGCAACTTGAGGTAATGTTTTTAAAAGGTAAAAGAGGGTAGTAGTGGGATTGTGCAGGGAAAGCTCCAAACCATAATGTAGATCCTTTCCTATGGGAAAGAAGAGGCATGGTGATAAGATTGGACAAAAAGAACCTCAAATTGAAATGTAGATTTGGAAATTTCTTAGGGAACCCAAGGGAGAATTTTCTCACTGGATAGCCCCGAATTGGGATAGAAATAGCCAAGTCCTTGTGCCTGTCTTGGGTTCATTCGTGAGGATTGCTGAGGAAGAGCATGGCCTTGGTTGGAAAACTGAGATGGATCCTGAAGACATTAGCAGGTGAAGGCTGTTAGCTAACTGCACTTGTTGCCCTTGGACAGAAAGTTCCTTTTTCAGGGGAGGTCTGAGCAGCACATCTCCATAGCTGTCACTATCACAGAAAAAACATTTTTCCTTTCAGTTCTATCACAATTTACTCTCTTTGACTTCAAAGAACATTTTATTTTTTTTTATTTATTTTTTTAAAAGATTTTATTTATTTATTTGACAGAGAGAGATCACAAGTAGGCAGAGAGGCAGGCAGAGAGAGAGAGGAGGAAGCAGGCTCCCCGCTGAGCAGAGAGCCCGATGCGGGACTCGATCTCAGGACCCTGAGATCATGACCTGAGCCGAAGCAGCGGCTTAACCCACTGAGCCACCCAGGCGCCCTCAAAGAACATTTTAAATGGGGAACATACTCTTAGTCTATACTTTTTTTTTCTCATTAAAAGCCTACATTTCAAGGGCACCTGGGTGGCTCAGTTGGTTAAGCAACTGCCTTCAGCTCAGGTCATGGTCCCAGGGTCCTGGGATTGAGTCCCTCATCGGGCTCCCCCTGCTCTGTGGGGGAGGCTGCTTCTCCTTCTCCCTCTGCCTGCTACTCAACCCACTTGTGTTCTTTCTCTTTGTGTCAAAGAAATAAATAAAATCTTTAAAACAAACAAACAAACAAACAAACAAAACCTGCATTTCAGGCAGATTAAATGACTTGGACAGGATCTCACATCATTTGTTGGAGTCCTTTAAGTAATTTTAAGGTAATTTTCCCACTTAATTACACTTCTTTCTCAAAAATACACAATGTATTTGATGCTTGTGAGACTGTTTCTTTAAGTACTGAGTTTTAACTGTGGCTTTTGTCTTATTTTCCTTCTCTTTTACTTTATTTACTGTATCTTTATACCAAACGTCTTGCTAGAAACTATGTCTATATTAACATTTTTCTTTGTTAAGATTCCTGTTATAATATTAAATGTCCACAAAGGGAATTATATTCAAGCAGTGAAGAAATAATTTAAATGAGAATGCTCCTTGACTGACAACTCCATTATTTTCTGTAGCAATTACTAATGTGACCATTTATCCTTTTAATTCTTCTGGTGGTTCCAACATAATTCTGAAGTAATACTTTTTTTTTCTATTTCTTGTTATGTTATACTTTGTTATAAGCCATGAAGGATGGTAGATTTATCTCTCTTTAAAACATTCCATCTCCTCTCCATGCCTAGTGTTTGCAATTTACAAATGATATTTAAGTGATAAAATGTTACGATTTCCTTGTCTTTCAGCTGTAGACAATTCATCATGTCTCCCTACTATGTAATCTGTAAACCTCTTTTCCACTTCTCCCCTTTTTTTTGTCTTCTGAACTCTGTCGGTTTTATGATCATTTTTTAATTTTATGGCTTATGACATTTACATTCTCTGCTGCAATCTAGAACAATTGTCACCTTTTCTGTGAATTTTGAATATCAAAGTACCAAGCAAGAAGGTAATAAAATCTTCTGTTTCTAAATCTGTGATGCTCACATGAGAAGGTTTAAAATGTTGGGGTGAAGTAATTCTCTACTACTACTCAGTAGGTGAAAAATTATGCAACATTTTATTTTGATTTATATAAGCACCACACATTATTTATTTGGATTTTTCTTATCTACAGTTCTATTTTCATCCCCTGTGGACAGAAATATGTAAATACAAATACATTTATTCATTATATAGGTATAATGTGTATTATCATTTTCAAAAAGTTTATTTTGTGCATGTCTCTCTCTTTTTTAAGGCTTTATTTATTTATTTTAGAGAGTATGTATGAAAGTGGGAGGGGGGCAGAGGGAGAGGAGAGAGAGAATCTTGAAGTAGATCCCCACTGTGTGTCTCTTTTAAAAAAATAATTTGTTTTACTCATTGATACTGTTGCATATTTTAAAATATGGTTGTTTTTATTTCAAGGGTTATTTTAAGTGTAGGGTCTCTTTGTTGTGCTTCTTTTTTTTTGGATAACATTTTAATTTCAAAACCATTTCAGTTCTTGTTTTTCAATATAATCCTCAACAATCTCTTTTTTTAAAGTTCAAGTTTTTTTTTTTTTTAAGATTTATTTATTTATTTGACAGAGATCACAAGTAGGCAGAGAGGCAGACAGAGAGAGAGGAGGAAGCAGGCTCCCTGCTGAGCAGAGAGCCCAATGTGGGGCTCGATCCCAGGACCCTGGGATCATGACCTGAGCCGAAAGCAGAGGCTTTAACCCACTGAGCCACCCAGGTGCCCCTAAAGTTCAAGTTTTTTTAAAATATTGTGGTAATCATAGATTTGTATATATGACTGTAAGAAATAATTCAGAGTATAATTCTTGTGCCCTTTCCCAAGTTTACCACGATGTTAGCATTTGCAAAACTATAACACAATATCACAACCAGAATATTGATTTTGTTACCTACACTCAAAATAAAACACTGTCCATCATAGCAAGGATCCCTCCTTTTGGTTTTTCATAGTCATACTTCTCTTTCTTTCATGTCCACTGCTGCTAAATCATGGCAACCACTGATCTCTTGTCCATTTCTATAATGTTACTGCTTTAAGCATGTTATATAAATGGAATAATACAACATGAAACATTTTGAGGTTGCTTTTTTCACTTAGCATAATTTTTTTGACCTTCAACCAATTTGTTGGATATATCAGTGGTTTGTTGTTATTATATATTTATTTCTGAACAGTGTTCTGTACTATGGGGGTACTATAGTTTGCTTAAAGATTGAGAATGGAGAAGTAGTTAATATCTATAAATGCCACTAGTACTATCTGCTTCTAGAATTCTTGGAGTGTTACTAAAAATGAAAATTCAGTGGTTCTACCCAAGACTACTTAATCTGAATATTGGTATTAGGCCCTGAAATAATCATAAATATATTAAACGGATGATTTTTTTCATTACAGTATCTGAAAAACATAATTGCACAGGACTGCACTAGGAAAATGAAGTTTCTTGGGATTAAGGTATCTGGGTTATTTGTTGATAAAAAGTACTTAAGTAACTGGACACCGATAGGAAACTTGAATATCATATGGCATCCAGTTTTTCCAGAGCAATTATGATACACGTTTAGTGTTGAGGCCAATGCTACAAGATCAAAGAGCAAAAGAGGTAAATTTAAAAAGGTCACATGAATTGTCTTTTTTTTTCTCCTAGTAGTAACAGCCTTTTTAACCAGACAGACAAATACAGTGACCTTTTTCACAGAAATAGGAAAAAACAATCCTAAAAATTCATATGAAACCACAAAAGAACTTAATTCACTGAAGCAATCTTGAGCAAGAAAAACAGAGATGGCAGCATCATACCTCCTGACTACAAACTAAACTACAAAACTATAGTTATCAAAACAGTACTATTTGGGTATTAAAAAAAAACCCAAAAAACAGGCAGATAGACCAGTGGAACTGAGCAGAGCCCAGAAATAAATAGTATTCTGAGTATATTCTGAGTATATCTGAGTAGAGCCCAGAAATAAACCCACACATGTGTAATCAACTGATTTTCAACAAAGGTGCCAAGGAATATACAGGGGGGAAAGAAAAGTCTCTTCAGTAGACAGTGTTGGAAAAATTGGGTAACTAATCAGACTACCTGATTAAAATTGGGCAGAGGAACTGAATCCACACTTTTTGCAATGTCAATAGGGTGATTTGGTCTCTGACTTGGTAGTCTGCAATAACATTGTTCCATAAGTTGAATCTCTTTCTGTAGCTTCATCTTAAATAGTCAGATAGAGGATAAATGTGTAATGAGTGTCAATTATGTTCCAACCATTTTTTATCCTTTATCACACTAATCTTCATAATTTTCAAGTAGGTATTATCTCTGTTTATAAGTAAAGATGCTAAGACTCAGCAAAGTTAAGTAATTCCTCAAAGGTCACACAGTTTGTAAGAGATGAGGATATCCAATTGTCTGACTCTGAAATTCGTTTTCTTTCTACTACATAAGCCTACTCTTCTCATTCATGCTATCCGGTGGTCTTCTCAGAAAATCACCTTTGGCAATATTTCCCCCTCCTGTTATTCAGAGCAATTTCCTGTGAGTTACAGTTTAGTAGAGAAAGCCTGTGCTTCTGTCAATTTGCTTGAATTGGTTTAACTAAAGTCCTTACACTGAAGCTGGGTGGATACCCTGCTCCTTTGTATTTTCAGAGGATCAGAAGCACTTAAACACAAAGTAAACATAGGTTATGCACAAAATTAACCATTTAATATTTATCAGAGGATATCTTTATAAGAGGAAAAGACCCCTGATCCTTGAAGGCAGATTACCTTGTCACCAAATACCTGCATTTTATAATTTCATAAGTTCTTTCCTTTAGTTTTGTCTTTTTCTTTTTTTAAATTTAAAACATTCTCCAGTTTGATTTTTTTAATGAAAATCTGTAGATTAAAAATAAGTATGCTTTTGAAAATGGTTGAGAGGTTTGGCAGTGTTATTACCTTAGCATTTATAAAGAGTGCGCCAAAACCATTAAGTATCAACAACAACGATAAATGATATACTACTACTTATGAGGAAAAAAACAAATAAGAACTTCCAAAACACTGAACCTATGACAGAAATAAATTTACAAAGTGGAGCATCTGACAGATTAACACTGTACAGTGAACATTAGTAAATTTCAGTACAATTGCTACTACATTATTATGACACCATTAATAGCAATTCTGAATTCTGCAGACCTAGGTCAAGTAAAGGCAAATGTATTAATAATAAGTGCATACATTTTACACAGGAGATGTATGGAATTATATTCCAGTTAAGCCTTGAAAAATTTGGAAAGGAACCCTATTTTGAAAAACTTAAATGAACATTATGGGATAAGAGCTTATAAAAGATTTTGAGAAGTTTTTCTTTTCTTCCTTTCTTCCATTCTTTCTTTAAGCACTCCACACTCTACCCACTTTGCCATGCTAAATAACTAAGAACACATCATTTCCTCTAGAGTATTTCTACAAAACTTACCCTGGGTGTTTACATAGCTAGTTTTTACTTATTTTTATTTTTTAATTTTTTTAAATTTTTTATTTTATTTTAATTTTTAAATTATTTTTATTTTATTTTATTTCACTATATATCTATGTCCCACAGAACAAAGAATGTATTTTATTCATCTCTGCTTTCTGTATAGCTTAAGATTTAACCTATTGGTAAGAAATAAATATGCAATGAAGAGAAGTTAGGTTGTACCTCTGGGCTGCTGATCGACCAGGAGGCAAAGGTTGGTAATCTCAACCAACTAGCATGGACTGGGCTGGGCTGCTGATCCACCAGGAGGCAAAGGTTGGTAATCTCAACCAACTAGCATGGACTGCCAGTGGGTCACTATCATCCGGTGGCTCTGGGACAGATTAGTCAGGTATTCCCTGCTGATGGGCTAAGACTTAAAAACAAGCCTATAAACAGCAAAACAGCGTGGGTTGGAGCTAATGGGACAGGGAATTTAAAAGAAGTCTTAGCATTTGTTCCTGGTTTGTCAAGACCAAACATTGGAGATCATGAGAGAGTATCTAGGATAAAGGGAACTAAAAAGCCATTAAAAACAATAGATTTAAATAGTAACTTGGGTAGAAAGACAGCATATTTGTTATGGGCAAATACTTGGAAGGGAAGATAGTCACCAGAAAGAACTACCTGCTGTTTGAAGGCAAGAAAATGTATATTTATAGAGAGGAAGAAGGCCTTTTTTCTAGGGCTCAGGAATTTGATGATATCCATGTAGGAACATGGGATATGACAAAGTACAACCATAAAGCTAGAAGTCTGATAAGAGTCTGTGGCTTTACTTGGTGGGAGATGGTCGGCGATGACCTCAAACTATACTGAGGGCTGGAATACTATTGACAAGGTCTGAGAACAGGCTGGATTGAAGACCAGGAGATTCACAATCCTATTTCTGGATCTCTCCCCACCCTCCTTCCTGCCTGACTACAGTAATCTGTATACTTTAAATTGTTTTTTTCCTTTTATTTAGCATTTTCTAGAAAAGTCATCTTGATCTAAAGTATTTCATCCTACTGGAGAGATTGGAATAAAAGGGGAGAAGATGCATAGCATAGATTTTAACTCAACATATCTTGTGTCATTGCAGTGGGTAAAAAGTCTCTGTGAAAACCAAAGATTTCTCCAAATTTATATATGTACAAACCTGGGTGGGGGGGCTATTTATCTCAGTACTATTGTTTCAACTCCCCTGTTTCACACAAAATGAATCATTGTGAAGAATTGCTAATTAGTTGATGATCTTCATCCTTTTTTTGTTTTTTACTTTATTTTTTTAAGTTAGCTTTACCCCCATTGTGAGACTTGAACACATGACCCCAAGATCAAGAGTCATGCTCTACTGACTGAGCCAGCCAGGTGCCCCCATCCTTAAATTTTTAAACTTGAAATTAATAGAAAGTGATTGATACTGGAAAATGTGTGCCTGTAACCTGCTTCAGATTGGGGGACATAGACAATAGGGTATGAGAAGCAGGGAGGCATCATGGTTATGTTCGCAAGACTAGGTTCAAATTGAAGCTTCAGCCATTTACTGGTTGTGTGACTGAGCTAGCTTCTCAACCTTTCTGTGCCTGTATTTTTATGTATGTGTGTATGATTTGTAAAATAGGATATTAGTGACACTTATGAAGCTAAAAGGAGTTAATCTGCATAAAGCATTTTGATTGGTACCTGGCACATAATTTACATACTGAGTGCCCAGTAAGGATAAGTGTAATTATTACTTAGAGAAATGAAGGGTTTACGTATTTCAAGGTACTGGTCTTTTTCAGGCACAGCTATGACTACATGCTATGCCTATCAGATCATCAATGGTTAAAAATGTTATGTGGTGGTTACGTTCTAAGCACCAGGTGTTGAACAAGCAGAGGCAGTATAATTTAGCAATGTAAGGGAGCATCTCTGGCCTGCCGAAGGACAAATCCCTCCTCTGTCATTTGTCTTATTCTCTGTATCTGTAAGATAAGGAGCATAAGAGCTTTACTTTTTGATGGATTTATAGAGAGGATTAAAGGCCGAATTGAGTGCCTTCTATTTATTCTATCATTTAATCATCAACCATGTGAAGTAGGCATTGCTGATGTCCCCATTTTAAAGATGTGGAAGCTGAGGCTAAGAGTAGTTTTTCAGGTTTATCAGTGTTATATCTCTAATAAGCACAGGATTCAAACCCAAGACTGTCCTCGTTCAAATCCTGTGCTCACAACAGTGGCTTGAATTGCATCCAAATGTTAGAGTACCCAAAGTTTTGGGCGAAAATCAGCTGGTCTAATCCTCACTTGTTACAGATCTGGGAATAGGATTAGGTTGACACAAGGTAAAACAGTAAAATGAGTAGCTGTTTCATCACAGCACACCAGGTGTTAAGTCTAGGTTGGCTTGTCCTTTGATCTGAAAAGGATGAATAATGGTGTTACTGAGGACGGATCTATCTTTCCCAATAGTTCCATTCCAGAAGAAGTTCAGGATCATTTGTCTTTAAACCATTCTTGGCCATGGCATTCTGAGAGAATCATTCACATGGCAGGTGCTCAGTCCATTCATACCATGTGTGCTTATTCGAATCATTCATTTCTAAACACTTGATACAGCTATTAACATCCTAAATTAGCTCCTATAAAAGGGTAGGTGCTTATTTCTGTTGATTTTACATGGACAGGGGTTGTGTAATTCTCCTGTTTGATATGTCTAACAGTTTGGTCACACAGGAACCCAGAAGCTCTCCCTTGCTCTATCTTATTTGGACTTGGTTATTCAATAAAACTTAATGATTGATAATGTGGTATGTAAAGCCATAATTTCAGATTTAAATCTGAGACTCCCTACAAACTGTCAACTGTGTCAACCAATATAACATGTTAGAACGTTATATGTTGAAACTGTTGGTACCTCAGTATCCCTAACTAGAAAATGAGATAGTTAGCAGTACCAACTTCATAAGACTATGTGAAGATCACATGAGTTACTGTCCACAGAATGTTTTTACAGTACCTGGCATGTAATGATATACCTGGCATGTAGCAAGATCTCAATAAATGTCCACTATTATTATTAACTCACCGATCCTAGGATATCTTAATTTCATGTATTTACTGATGTCAAACACTTAAATATAAATATAAAGACATACATAAAATGATACAAACATTTTTGTATTTGGATACCATGCATATTGAAAAGTAGAGCTGGCCTTCCAGTGGTTTACATAAGAGCAGGAAAGATAGATATGTAAACATAATTATATCCCAGCATACATCCCCTGAGTCAGATTCCACGGAATGTTACTAGGAATGAAGGAGAAAGAGTAGATAGACTTTGAGGGAGTTTGGAAGTGATTATTGGAAAATGTAATATATGAACTACATGTGCTGGAAGAGTGAATCAAGTAGAAAGAAATAAAAGATAAAAGACATTTAAAAAAAAAAGTCTTGTTTGGTGAATGTACAGCTGATATTTTTGGAGAAGTGGGAGGAGGGTTTGGGACCATTGAGTACAGGCTGTGAAAGTAGCCTGGGGCCTAAGGGGGGGACACCTCTGCCTCATTGGAGATATACATGGTCTCTCATGAAGCTTCTTTGAGATTCATGGTAGGAGTTCTTAGTGACAGCATATGGCTCTTTACAGAGCTAGACTTATTCTTAAATCCCCATTCTGCCACTTCCCAAATGTGGGCAAATGATAATCTTTCTGCCTCACACCCTCATTTATAAAATGAAAATGATAAAAAGAGTT